>NC_058381.1:52705064-55105064 GCF_018350175.1 Felis catus | reverse complement strand
CCCAATGATAAGTGTGCCTAAAAACGCACAGACGTGGTGCCCTGTGGAAATTTCATGGAGTGAAGTTTAAGTGAACCAGTACAAAACGTGTGGAGAGGCAGACATTGGTATAGAAGACAGAGAGGTGATGCCACAAATGTACGTCGGCTATTCCCTTGGGGGAGAAAAGAGAAGGCAAAGGAAACATAATTGAATCGAATTAAAAACTATCCAGGAACAAAATGATCTTTCAGACTGTTATTGAAAGCCCACCTGGTGACCCAGGAAAGGAACTGATACAGATGATCCACACCTAGAACAGTATGAAATTACCAAACCATGTGGATAAAACAGAATCGTATGGGCTGGTATCAGAAACGATGATCAAATCAGAAGGTCATACCAGAAGGATCGTGTTGTCTGTGACAGAAATAGGCTAGCCTCATAACAACACTGCATCCCAGAAGACAGGGAGGAGAATCTATATGTTCTGAGCAAATGGCAGAATAGTCTGGGAATATTCTGGCAACAATCTCATGCATGAAATATAGCACCCTGAGTCCTTTAAAAGCAGAAAATCCACATCATGATGAAGTATCGCCAACAAACAGCTAAGTTAAATAGTGAAAAAAGAGAAGCTATGGTTAGCAATGAATATATTTTAAAATATACAAAGAACCGTAAGCAATGGTGGGGACTATTACAGGACAGAGTGGTAAATATCATATATTCCAAGAATACTATGCTGACAGTATCAGCACTGGGTAGAGGAGGGTGGTAAGGGGTGAGATGCAAATGTCTTCATCTTTTAAGACATAAAATCCATAGATAGTTTAAGTGTGTCATTAAAAATAAAATGGTAGGGGTGCCTGGCTGGCTCAGCTGGTTAAGTGTCTGACTCGATTTTGGCTCATGTCATGATCTCATGGTTCGTGAGCTCAAGTCCCACTATCAGCTCAGAATCTACTTGGGAGTCTCTCTCTCCCTGTCTCTCTTCCCCTCCCCTGATCACTCTGTCACAAAAATAGAGAAACTTATAAAGGATATAAGATGGTAATGTGGAGGCTTAGGGTTCAAGCAAAGTGCAGAGGGTGTCCAAGTGAGGGGCAGCTTGGCATGAGTGTCAGGGCCTCAGCAGGGTGAGGAAGCCCTCCCCACTGAGGGTCAGCTCATTCTGGGGTGACAGAACCTAAGAGTGTGAGAAGGGCATCCACATGGAAGGAATTTGTGTGTAGGATATCAAAGCCCTCATAGGGTGGGGCTGGAGGTAGGGTGGTGTAGGGCTGTGCATGGGTGTTGAGGCAAAGCCTGTCTCTTCCAGGCGAGATTGGTTACAAGTGGCATTATTGACCCATAAGTAAATATAGGAAAGCTTCCAGAAGTCAAGTTTGTCACAGTGTGAGAGGGGAGTCACAAATAGAGAAACCAGAAAACTAGAATGAGCCCTGTGCTTCTGACTGGGAATTGGGAGCATTGCAGGGAACTGATAGTTTCAGGCTGTCCCTGAAAGCCCATAGATATGAATACAACAGGGAGTGTGTTTCCATCAGTTACCTGTATATGTAGGTGTATCTGCAGAGGACCTAGGAAAAGGGACATCCTAATAACTAGAGAGCACCCAGCTCCTGGGCCTTTGGCTTCTTGAAAATCATTCTCCACTAAAAGGAAGTAGAGTTCTTTGAGAAGTGGCTGATTCCAGGGCTGGGACACAGAACTGACAAGTTGAGCCTTGGACATCTTGTGTTGCAAAAGAGGAAGAGGTCAAGGGCCAGAGAGACACATCAAAAGGACAGGAAGCTGCTCGAAGGGGCTCCCACTGGCCAAATCTGGGACAATTTGAACATCAAAACACATAATGGTAGTAATGGAGTGTAAACCCTCGGAGCAAAATAAAAGCCATTTTAGCATATATTGGTATAAGCATATAAAGGACTGAATTGAAATTTGATGCGGAACTGGTGATTTACATTGTTTCAAAGAACTTCTATGCAATACTTACTAATTATAAGTAACAGGGCAACTTTGTAATGAAGAAGTCCTCCGGCCACAACCTTCAGCAAGTGACCAAGTGGACCCCATTGGTAATGGAACAAATTGAAATCACGTGTGCCACTTGGCAAGATGCACGTCCTGAAGGTGAGGCAGGAAGCCGGTGCCAGAGCCCCTACCCCACAAGTGACAAAAATACAGCAGGGCTGCGACCCCAGAGTCTTCTGTTCACTTGTGGGTTCAGGTCTTCCCTCATGGTTGGCACATACTCAAGGCTTGGTTCTGCTTCCGATCGTGATGGGGTCTAGAATTTTGAAACCCCTTTTTGGCTGGAGCCCTAACGTCCATGGGACACAGAAGAAAGTCCATGATGGTTGCAGGTGGCTCACAAACTTGAGATGAAATATGATTTCCAGGGAATCGGGGCCCCATGGGAAGGCATTTTCTACTATGTCAGAGGCCTCAGGAAAAAGAAGGGCCAGGGCTGTGTGGCCAAGGGGGCCACTTGGCTTCTCAGGCTGTCTTCATGCCCACCAGAGACAACAGTGGTGCTGGCAAGCCATAGCAGCCCTTTGGGGACCCTGAGTTTGTGGAAGGGGCCTCCATGTCACAGATCCCAAGACTCAGCTGCTTCCCTCTTGTTCCTGCCAGGACCCCTCTGGCCCCAGCTCTCTGTGTTATCTGAGACCCAATTCAACAAAGAGACACATGTAGACAAGTAAATACACCCCCACAGACTCTCTAGTCACCTGGATGCATAGCCGGGCTTGCTGTTTTTCCCTGAGGGCTTCTGGGTAGAAAACTTCGGGTTCTGAGACCTCAGCCCCAGAGCCTGAGAGGGTATCTCTTGAGGAGACAGACACCACCACCTGGACCACAGGATCAGGATTGAGCCCACCTAGACCTTCCATCGTCCAGTCCATCTCAGTCCTGCACCAGTGAGCTGTGCATCATCTGTACGGAGGTTCCCTCATGGTGACCGTGAAAATGAGGGTCTCCAGATGGTCTATGAGGGACACAGGGCCTCTCCTCCACTCTGTCACCAATGTGGTGGCTTCCACAAGTCTCTTATAGGCAAGGAGGTACTGTTTGTGGCACCAGAAATTAGTGTTCATCTTTCATTTCTCCTAAGATGGAAATGACATGCTCAGAGTCCCCCCACCATGGTGTCTATACCTTCTTTTGACCCCTCAGAAGCAGGGAGCCTAGAAAACACAGACTGATATCCTTCTCCTTACACACACAAGGGACAGGGTCCTAGTCAGTTCCCTGGGAGTCACCTCCCACTCTGATGATAAAGCAAGTATTACTGAGCAATTCCATGAGTATCCAATGCTCCCTGCCATTGATCATTGTCTCTATAAATAACATGAAACTTTCATTGACAGCCACTGTGTCTGAGGCAGGCACAGTCACATCTCCTCTGAGCATCTCCTGAGTCTAGACAAACTGGGCTCTAGGCAGTATAGGGGACATTAATCACTTCACTTTACACGTGAGGAAACTCAAGCCAGACTGAAGACACTTGCCCAGTGCCACAGAGCCAATGACACCTGTGCCAAAACTGGAAACAAAGCCTTTGATCACAAGCCTGGCATAGTTTCTACCCTCAACCCCCAGGATGTACAAGGTTACTTCTGTTTTGGTGTGCCTACTCTATGTTGGTTCCTATTCCAAATGAGACCACCATACAAAGATCCAGCATAACAAATAGGGCACAGACACCATGCTAGTCTAAGCTTTTCATCTTAGCACTCTCTGATCTATTGAAATGTAGGAAAGGACCCCCCAAAATCTCCTCCACCATTATTCTAGACACTTGGAAAGACTTCTTAACTAATGAGTCCTTGGTATTTTCCCTGATTAGGGCTTCAACATATGAATTTGGGGGCAACATGGGCTTATAGTTCTAATAAAATGGTTCGAAATAAAATATGGATGCAAAAAAAAGAATAGACAGAGCCCAGGAAGAATGTAAGTGGAGGAGAACCCCCCAAACCCCCAAATCTTTATTGAGAGGAAACATGTATTCTCTTGAAAATTAAAAAAGAAAATTGCTTGTTATTTTTTGATGAGTGAGTAAGAAGATATTGAACATGAAGAACCCAGTATTCTGGGCTTGCAGTTGCTCACCTGAGGGGGGCGGGTAGGAAGGAAGGATGGTGGAAAGGCCAAAGGCCAGGCCAAACCCAGGAATGGATGATTGTTGGTCTGAACTGCCTGGAACATGGACAGTATCACAGCTGTTACGGGGAGATCTGAGCCTCTTAGACTGTCCCATCTAGATGGAAAAGTCCAAATGGTCCCTGGAGTCCCTGCACCTAAGGACCAGTGGGGTCAAGGTAGAAATGGAGGGGCAGAAATGAATTGTTTCTTGTGACCACTGGGTAAGTCCACTGTGTTTGGAGGCTACTGACGTAGATACAGGGATAGGTGGATATTTGCATTGTTTCAAAGCCCCTCCCACAAAACACTTATACTTCACAGAGGAAAAAAGAGTACCTTCAATGAGCTTGGTCAAATTTATAATGATATATCTGTATACCTGTATTAAGATCTTGTTTGAGATGAAAGTAACCCAGGTATTCCAGGCTTAACAAAGGTGATTAGACTGTGCACTTAGCATGAGAAGATTATAATATTTGAGGTATACATACACCATGATACATTTTTTTAAATACAGAAAATAATTGCAGACGTAGATCCCTATACTTTCCTTTAACTCTCTTGACCATCAGTGAAATTTTGCATGTACATAGAGGGTACCCTTGTCAGGACCTCTTTGAGGGGATAAAAAGGCTTATCCAGACCTCTCCCGTCTACTCTCCCACCACCCTGTTGCTGGAAACAATCTAAATCTACAATTGGACTTAGAGTCACTTCACAGCCTCTAGAATGGATGGCTCATACTCTTACATATGAAACATTGAAACAGTGTCCCCTCCAAAAAAAATCTCCAAAGAGTGCAGGAAAGATTTTAATAGGAAATGTATTTTATAGGATGTAAATGTATTTAATAGGAAATAGATTTTAATAGGAAATTTATGGTGCAAACAGATAGGATGTGGGTCAGGTGATGGTCCAACCCTGCCTTCAATCTTTTGTGCTCAGACAATTCTTTCCCAGGAGGCACTGATGCAGCAGAAGGTGGAATCGGTGGACCTCTGTACAGCTGGCCCATCAGGGATCTTTGTCCATGTGGACACATTCTGGAACTTTTTGGTTTAGTTGAGGTTTTCTACTTACTGGTTGGTATGGAACTTGAAAACCCATCATTGGCCAGAGTCTTGAACGATGTAATAGTCATTTATCCTTGGCAGAGCCACTCCAGGGTTGCAAGGAGAGGAGGTACCAGGAGGATCCACACAGGAAGATTCTCTGCTGCTCCATTGATGGCCAGGGTCCCTGACCTGTGCAGAGCAGTCAGAGAGCCAGAGTTTAATACTAAGATCAGGATGAGGGGAGTCCTCACCTAACAGGGACCCTCATCTCCCTTGGAACTGCAGTCACTGCCCATTCCCTGATCAGAGGTCAGAGGATGCGGGAGAGTTGGTGACACAGGGGCTGTGGTTTTCCTCCTCAGGCTGACTTATTCTCCTGCTGGAGCCCCCCTGACTCCCCACAGCACAGTAACAGCAGGTCTCCAAGCAGGGGCACTTTTTGTTTCTGCATCCCCCCACATCCTCTCCACGTCACCAGCAGGCCACCCAGGATCAAGGATTTCCCCTTGCCTGACTCTTTTGGTTCTACGTCTGTCCCACCTTATGTAAATTCTGCCCATCTTCCTTCCTTCCTTCCTTCCTTCCTTCCTTCCTTCCTTCCTTCCTTCCTTCCTCTCTTCCTTCCTTTCTCTCTCTCTTTCTTTCTTTCTTTCATTTATTTTTATATTTGAGAGAGAGAGAGAGAGAGAGAGAGAGAGAGAGAGCCTGAGCAGGGGAGGAGCAGAGAGAGATGGAGACAAAATCTGAAGTGCAGATCCCAAATTCTGTCCATCTTTCAAGCTAGGATATAATATTACCTAATACAATAGAGGAAAATTTCCACTCCCCTTTCAATCTGGATGCTTACCTTTCAGCTTCTCCTGGGAGGAGTCTCTTCCAGCTGTGACCCCCACCTGGTAGCACATAGAAGGTGCACTATCTCATGCACCCTGGACAGTGGGCATGTGGTCTATTGGACAGTTGGGCTCTTGCTCACATATGTCCCCCTGGCAGTCCCCATCAGTATCCAAGAGCCTCATGTCCTCACCCTCTGCCTCATCCCCTCCCCCACAAGCAGTGCCAGGACCCCCCCGGAGGCCATTCTGTTCTTTCTTTTTACCTGCCTCGAGCAGGATTTGTCATGTCCATTTCACAAAGGACTTTTCTTGAGGGAGAGGACATGCTGCCTTGCATTTCCCAAAATTATCCTTGAACCCACTGTGCTCTTTTCCCACGTTCCACTCCCTGTGAGGCTGCTGCCCTTCTGCCCTCCCACAGGCTTCCTTTTCTGCCCTTCAGTCCCCTAAAAGTTCTGCATCCTCCCCTCCCACTCAACAGAACAACTAGTCTCCAAATAGTCATGAGTAGGACAGAAGCTGGTTGTGATGCATAAGCCAAGTGCCTGGCCTCATTTGTACATGAGTGAACACACTATCCAGCGGGCCAGGCCCTAAGGAATAGGGACCGTCAGAAGGGAAGAAAGACAGACTGGAGCTCGAGGGAAGGTAGTGGAGGGCACTTGTGGCAGGAAATGCACCATCACCATGGCCTGGGATGGGGTGAAGCAGGGCAGGGTGTATGCCCTTTAATGAAGGAGTTAATTGTTCTTTGGATGCCTGTTGAGGGGGTTGGGCTTTAGGTTGATGGCCCAACCTCTCTACCGTGTTGGGAATGTGAGAAAGCAGGAATGCCAGCTTCCCACTCCTTCCCAGCATTTCCCAAGCACTTGGGAGGAGAGAGCTGGATCCATGGAAAAAGTACCTGCCCTTGACAGTGGGCAGAATGACTCCCCCTCAAAGATGTCCTAATCTTCAGACCTTTGAATGTATTAGATTCCTTGGCGCAAGAGAATTAATGATGCAGATGGATTTAAGATTGCCAACCAGCTGACCCTGAGATGGGGAGGTGATCCTGAGATATCTGGGTGAACCCTATGGAATCGCCAGTATCTTTATAAGTGAAAGCACACAGGAGAGCCAGTGTCAGAGTAATGAGGGTGAGAAAGACTCAACCACTCCTGCTGGTTGATGGAAGAGACCACGAGCCAGGGGTGCAGCGGCCTCCAGAAGCTGGAAAAGACAAGGAAGCCCTTCTCCCTTAGAGCCTCCAGGAGGAGCCAGCCCTGCCAGCACCTTGAGTTTAGCCCAGTGAGACTCATCCCAGACCTTGTCTCCAGAACTTTAAGATCATAACATCGTTTTGCCTTCAGCCACCAGGGTGGTGGTGATTTGCTCCAGAAGCCACAGGGAGCTAATCCAGAGCCCTTCCCTTCTGGCAACTTGAGGCTGAAAACACCTGTGCCTGTTTTGGCTGCTTGGGGGTTGGGAGGCAGGTCAGAAGGAGACCAGAAGCTTCTCTCCTGCAGCCCAGCTGAACAACTTTGTCTAGGTTTCTTGTGGGGAGGGGGAGCTCTTTAAGGACTCAGAGGTACAAAGAGGGGGCCCAGTGCAGACCTTGCTGTTTCTCCCCAGCAGAGGAAACATCAGAAGGGCCAATGGGGGCCCTTGTCAGAGTGCCCCAGGGGAGAGCTGTCCCAGGGCAGCAGTGGGAAAGTCTGTGGGTTCAGCTGTGCTCACCTGCTGTGGGGGTTGATCAGAACAATAGGCTGGCTGCTGTTGATGCCCTGGGTAAGTGGATGAGAGGAAGCTCGACTGGCTGGTGTTCTTGCTACAGGCTTGGGAGAGTCTGTTGGATCAGGGGCTAAACACACAGAGCAGAGCATGGTTGTGAGTGTCACAGGTGGCTCCCATGGTCTCCACACCCCACCCCCAGGGGTGCAGAACCTTTCTGTCTTAGTGCCACTGCTCAGCCATGTTGGCTTTCTTATTCAAAACATACGATTTCTTATTTGCGGATAAATACCAGTTTACTACCTTGTGAGGGATTTAGGGTTACTGGTTATGTAGGAATTCACATTCAGTTTCATCTCGGTGTCCTATTAGACACAGCTCAGTATGTCAGAACCATGTTCCCAATCCCTGAGGCCTTAAATCACCCAGGCCAGCTCGTTTCTGTGTTCAGGCTTGCCTGAAGCAGGCTCTGTGCCACCTGCCCTGAAGCGATGTGACCCACGAGCTGGCAAGTCCAGGGTTCCCTGTATTCTGGGGCTGCCAAGTGCCTGCAGCTTCTGCTTCCCCTTGGGGCCCTTTCTGCCTACCTGGGGCTTGCTTTCTTACTTCTCCAGGTCTGCCAAGGGAAGGTCGTCTGGGTTAAGGGTCCAGATTCCAATTCTCTTGCACCAACTCCTCCTCTATTCTTGCACACATCTACCACATTTGATGTCCTTTTCAGTTAATTTCTAGAACATTCTAAGACCAGCATCCTTCCCACTGCGCACATTTGCATATTCTAAGTTTAAAGAGACTTTGCTCTAGAAATGGAGTTTTGAGTAGCAGGTGCATTACCTACCTAGTGTCTGTGTGTTGGAGACAAGACGCAGGGGTCCAGACATGGAGCTGTTGGGTGGGGGCTATAGCCTGACTCTCTTTCCAGGCCCTTCTCTTAGGAGGACTTGGTGCTTCTGGGCAGCTTCAGGGGAGCCCAGGGTCCCCTCCAAGGATAGAGGCAGCCAGAAGGGAAGGTGCCTGCGCCACAGTGGAGTCTGTCTTTCCTTCTCCTAAAAATGGGTTCATAGTCCCTCACCTGCTCCTTTGTGCTGATGTTGCCAGGGGTGGAGGGGAGGAAGAAGAAGGAGGAGGCAGGGAGAGGGTGTCTTGACCTATAGCTGAGACCATCACCATCATGTCCTTATGGCACCCCACTCCTCCATGCAGGCCTGACATCACCCCACACAGGCTGGGATGTGCTGAGGGTGAACATGACCAGGAAAAAAGGAGCTGCCTCCCCTGGACAAGCCTGTCCTGACCGAGTGTGTCCTTCTCTAACCCTCTGGGGAGACCAGATGGACTCATGCGGCATTGTGGGGGCTCACTCTTTCTTCCAGTCCTTTCCAGAATCTTAGTGCCCCCCATCCATGCTCTCACATGCACATACCCGCTCACACAAGTACATGCACACGTGTGGTCTCAGGCAAGATTCCAGACTCCTCTCCATCCATCAGGGGAAGACAGAGAAACAGTCCTGACTCCTCTGGGGGTGGGTCCCAGGGGCCCAGAACACAGGAGGGTAGTGCCTACCTGGGTCGACAATCAGGGAAAATTTGTACCCCAGGTCATCGTCGGTTCGCTCAATCCCACACCAGTAGGTATCTGCGTCGTCATACCAGAGATCCTCCAAGGTCACGGTGAACATGTGTCGACTGTGATTGTCCTGGATGGACACTCGGCCCTTCTTCACCAGTTGCTCTGACCCGGTGGTTTTAACAAGGATTTTGCAGGAACTCCAGTTCTTCCCGCGACACAACCATTTCTTGTAGAATTCCCATCCTGGGCTATACTCACAGGACACGGTCAATGTACCAACTGCTGTGCCTCTCACCAAACTCTCCTGGCAGGTGGAGAAGTGGCCTAGAAAACAGAAACCCAACATCCTTGAGCCCAGGGATGACCCGGGTGCCACTTGGGCTTCTGACCCTGCACTGAGACCAACCAGGAACCTCTGCCCTCTGTCTAATCGCCACATCCCACCTGTCCCTTCATCCCCCGCAGGATTTCTTTTGCTGTCACCCATCTTGTGAACCCTCCTTGGGTCTTCTAACTGCCCAAAACAGGGGCATCTGCTCACTCCATCCTACTGACCACCGTCCCCTGCCTGCCCTCAAGCAGAACCTCTTCCCAGCAGCACAGAGCGCACGCAGCAGCCACAGGTGTGTTTCTGAATCCCAGACTGGTGAGACAGCGTGGTCCCCTCCTCATCCCAGCCCCTGACAATCTAACCCCACACACCTACAAACCCTCAGCTTCCAAACTTACGTGAACTAAACACACACACACACACACACACATACACACACACACACACCAAACACACTCACTCTCGGACACGTGATTGCTTGTATTTTTACCTACATATCGTGCTCTTCTGTGTTTTCATACCTTTGTACAAGTTGTTCCCTCTACCAGGAATATGCTTTATTCTCCGTTTGAGGGAAAAAACCCTTAATTCATCCTTCAAGGCTCAGCTCCAACAGTGTCTCTTCTCTGGTTTCCCCGGTTCTGCAACAACTTGGTCACTCTGGTGCCTCCAGGGCGCTTTGCCCCCATCTCGGGTGTTTTGTCTAGGACATTGGATTGCATCTGGTCTTTGGATCATCCAGAGCAGAGACCCAGGCAGGCTGATGTGTGGGGACGAGCAACTCTCCAGAGAGCCTGTCACCCTGGTTTTGCTGCCTCCTTCCTCCCTGTTGTCTGAGCTCTTCAGAAGAGAGGTTCCCGGCTCAAGCTACAAGTTAAGACTAGTTGTGCAGGCTTTTAAATGATCCAGATGTTTGAACCCCACCTTGGCTGAATGGGTCTTAGCTGGAGACTGAGTATCTGTGCTCTTTAAAACTTCCTCAGGAATTCATGCATTTATATATGAGTGTATATATGTGTGCGTGTATGCCTCTCCATGCCCTCTATCTATTTATCCATGCATCCACCAACCATCCATCCATCATCTGTCTATCCTTCTCTCTGCCAGGGTTGACAAACTGTCCTAGACACAGACACTGTTTGTATTATTTATTCTATTTCCTTGTCCAACACCTAACTTAGTACTTATCAGGTAACAGTACTTAAAACAAATGTTTTTAAATAAATAAATAAATAAATAAGCATCTGGCTGAATGAAGTCCCCGCCATTTCCCCCAGGACAGAACCGTCCATGTCCTGCCCCAGCCCTGCAGGTGTGCCGTCCTGAAACCCCCACTTCACTCACCTTGGACGACGAGAAGGAACAGAACTGGGAGCAGCCACATGTCCTGCCTGCTTGGCTTGTCTCCCTGGTGCTCAGCAAATGCCAGCTGCCTTCCAGAGACTGAACTGAGAATAGAGGCAACCTACCTTCTCTTTCTTCTAAATTATTCTTTTATAGTTTCTCTCATCTACTTCCCCTCAATTTTTTCTTCAGTTACTTCCTAATTTCATTAATTTGGTGCAAAGCGGCGGCAATGGTTCGGAGCTTATGGTTGACGTGATGAGGTGTCCCCACTCCTTGCTCTGGCCCCTCAACTCAGCATCCCCTAGAGTCTGACTCTGATGATCTGCTTTCCTGGGAGGGTCCCTGCTTGTTCCCCCCGCCCCCACTCTACCACCACCTCCAGTCTGTGCGCACCTACTTCCTGCCCACCCCCATCTTCCAGCCCAGTTCTCCACTTCAATGGCTGTTGGAGCCTTGTAGAACTGTCCACCCTGTTAGCAGCTCAGATGTGCTCCAAATGCCGTTTCTTGTCATCTTCATCCCTAAAGTCAATCTGTCCCAACACCTGGTCCCTGGGCCCAAGGCTCCCTCTCCACCTGCCTCCACCACTCTAGTCTTCCGTAGACAAAGGCCATGGGGTCTTCTCCCTGCCACCTGCCACCTGCCACCCTCAGAAGGCCTGGCAGGGGTGGGGGGCTTGGAGGTAGAGCAGTCCAGGGCTTTGCCAGAGGAGTAGGAGAAGGTGTAGTGGCCCAGCCCCAGGAGAGAAGGGGAGCAAGAATCCCTGTCCCCCTCAAGGTCCTTCTGGCTGGACTAAGACTCAAATTGACATGAGACAGATTAACAAGAGAAAATCAAATCTAATAGCATACGTGCAAGGAGTCCACACAGACGTGGCAGTCAGGCAAAAGAGATACAAATGTCATCCCGAATTAAGCAGAAGGGGGTAGGGGTCTGAGATTTCAAAGGGAAGGAACCAGTAAATGTTTGCTGCACAAATGTATATCCTGCCAGAGAGATGGGTTACTCAGATCAAATTTAAATGTAAGCTTCTCTGCAGTTGCACACATTAACAGTTCAGCTGGTACGTGTTTCTTCCAACTGAACTGGTCTATTCATCCGGACGATAGGTCAGTTTAGGCAAACTCATTCCAGAAGGCAGTGATGCGGGTGGATTCACAACATTAGGCCTGTGGTCCAAGTAATCAGGTAAGAAACAAGAGGCTTTTCTATGGAAACAAGAGGAACCCAATGGTTCATGACTGGATCAAATGTTAAGCTAGTTTCCGAGTTGTGAGGGCAGCCAGTGGAGCAGACTTCTAGATGTTGGACTCGAAGCATCTCAGATAGAGTGAGATGTGCAGGCTGTGCAAGTCAGACAGGTCCCCTGGGTTTGTAGTTCAAATGTCTCTGGTGATCTCTGCTTGGCCTGCTGAGCGATAGGCACAAAGATTGTGTAGGTTATGAGTTCTTGTGGATTTCTCTAGGTTTAGGTAAGTGGTTTACATTTAGCAGAACCTCAGGAGAAGGGCAATTTTAGTTCTCAAAGGATTTCAAGTCAGAGAGGTGGGAGAAACCTCAGAATGTCTATTTGGAACGTTGTAGCCTGGTGGTGGAAGACACTAGAAGAAATCAGGACCTAATCCGTTATATAATGAATAGTAATAAAATCTAAAATGTACAAAGATGTGTTATTGAAACATATTTTCTCTCTATAATCACTTCTTTGACCAAAGATAATGAAATTAATAGTAATTTGTTTGCAAAATAAGTCATTTCCCATAAAACTTGGCCTGACTATTTCCATAAGTACAAGAATTGCAGTTGACTCTTTCAACCTGCTTTGCTAGAAGTTTTCATAAAAAGTCTCCAGATGAAGTTTAACAGCCTCTTGAGGCCATGAGCCAAACCAATTACTTGCCTTCAGACTTTGCCTGTAATACGTATAGATTTGGGTGAATTCCTCTCTTCTCAAGGCCCCCCAAATATCCCGGGGTTCCTGCACCTGCCAGGAAGTGACCTTCTTTACTCACCTGGTAAGGCTGGGAACTCTGTAAGCAAGCTATCAGTCTGGTATTTCCAAGGGGCTTTATTGGCTCCATGAAATCATCCTGAGTTCTTTAAGGCTGTCAGGTCACATCTGAGCATGTCATTCCCAAATATGACCTTCCAGTCCCAGCGTGGTAATATACGCAGTGTTTCCCATTGTGTCCTGTCATAGGTAGAACAGATTCTTATTGAACTGAAGCAAATAAACAGTTTCCATAAAAAAAGAAAATATTCCCTGAGAGTTTCTGATTCTCGAGGGTTCAGGTAAGGAGAAAAGATAAACACTCGAATTTGTTCACAAAGGTATATTTTATCAAAATGTTGTAGTCAGTCAGCTGAAGAGACAAAGTTTCCCTAAATCTGCCCAATTAAAACATTTTGTGAAAAGTAGCAATATTTCAAAAAGTCATAAAGAGTGTAATCATCTTTCTCAGTCGTTCAGAGTCATGCTATTAATTTTGGTTCTGCTTGAATTCAGTTTTTCCACTCGTTCTGGAAATTTTTACTTCGTTCAGATTTAGGGTCTTGAGGTATTAGAAACCTGTGCTCGCAGTTTTCCCCTGAATCTCCTTGAAAATGGTCACATTTGCTCGTGTAATGAGGCATCTAATACACATACAACTGTGTGTAAATAAGGAAAGACTTAAAAATGTGCATTCTTCGAGATCTGCTTGGAGCTCCTGTCACTGCAGCCTACACGGAAATCTGGATCTGTGACACACAACACTTCCAGATAATATCATACCAGGACCTCAGATTTGTAGGAGTTTCATATAACTTTTAGAACATGTATTTCAATAACATATCTATATAAACATAATCTAAGAGGGTTTCATATCACTTATTTGGCAATGCTTCCCATGTAAGTAAATGTACCAAGTAGCCTCATTAGTTTAATTGCTCACAAAAATCTCTGAAATGTTCAAATGTCAAGAAATTTGAAAAGGTTTGAATGTTTGAATAGGATAACAAATTATTAAGAAACAATATTTAATTATCCTTTCAACTAACGTGGCAATAGGAGATATTCAAGGCAAATATAGAAGGTTACGTAGCTGTGAGAGCAAAATGTAACTCCTTGGATATTCAGACTCACTCGGTTTTCTTAGGTATCCAAGATGTGATAAATACAGGAAATTATTTTGGTCGCCAGAATCATGGGTTTCAGGCAGATAATTTAAAAAGATAAAGGTTTGCTTACAATTTCTTATGGAGAGCAGACCATTAGTTCAAGCCAACTCTGTACTTTTTTTTTTTTTTTTAATTTTTTTTTTCAACGTTTATTTATTTTTGGGACAGAGAGAGACAGAGCATGAACGGGGGAGGGGCAGAGAGAGAGGAAGACACAGAATCGGAAACAGGCTCCAGGCTCTGAGCCATCAGCCCAGAGCCTGACGCGGGGCTCGAACTCACGGACCGCGAGATCGTGACCTGAGCTGAAGTCGGACGCTTAACCGACTGCGCCACCCAGGCGCCCCTAACTCTGTACTTTTTATAGAGATGGAACAAAAACTTGCACCAGTGCACTTTTGATGTTAAAACTCATTTATTTCTTTGAATTTATCATAATCTTAGCCAGACTGGCCACACATAACATTTCTTTCCAAATATTCTTTCTTCATAAACTGTCAGAACTTTCTTTTTTACCTTCAATTTTTGTCTTAAATGTTTCCTCTTGAAATAAATGGTTTCACTTTAGGACAGAATTAATTTCTGTTCCCTCAACAAATATGTCTTTTTATTCTTCATATTTTCTTTTACCAAAACCAAATGTGTTATTTTCTTCATATATGGAGTTTCCCTTGGTATTTCCAGTAGTCTTAATTGCATTTATTAGAATTCTTAATGCTAGAAACCCTAATTTTCAGTAAAAACTAAGAAGTAAGCAACTTTGAACTCTGTTACACCAGAATTCTTTAGATGTGCAAATTAATGAATATATTTTGGAATTTTTAGAAACATGTGCTTTTTTCATAATACCTTCATAATACAAGCATGAAATCTGTTTATAAACAGGCCCAAATGTATCTTTAGTGTCTCTATAATAAGACAAAACCAGATAACTCTCTGCTTATTATTTTATCGTAGTTACATCAATTTAATTTACTTGTTTTTAACTTGTTTTAATTTTACTCAGACTACCCCCAAAACTTCATGAGGCATTAGGTAAAATTAACAATTATTCTAAGGTTTCTTTTTCTCCTAGTCAAGTGCAACAGTGATACTGTGACCTTATTTGGTTTTTAGTAAATGCAGGCAGAATAAAAGTTTTCTATTTAAAGCTGGTAACTCTTCAGCCATACCCCTTGTAAGTAAACCAGCAACCTTAAATTCGCTTTACTACTGAATATGTTCCCAGATCGTGTGAACTTGAAACACGTTTGGGTGAGTTTTTACCTTTCTGAGTTTTAGAATGCCCAGTCCTTACGAGTACTTGCCTTCAAACTAACTCAATAGAGCTCTTTTGCAAATTAGTTTTAGCAGTACTGCCCAGAGATAGGGAAAATATCTCACATGTACAACATACATGGACACACACACACACACACACACACACACAATACACAGACAAGACACAAACAAAATCTTAATTTTGTTTGTACTACTATTTGTGGAGAGGACATGACAGGCCCAATTTTTAAATACTTCCCTCTATTGTTTTGTTTATTTATTTGTTTTAACATAAACTTTCCCCTAGAGTTTACATGTTGTAAAAAGACCCTTAGGTCTTAGTGAAGATGGGGGGGGGGGGGTAGAGAATTTATATCACAAAAGCACAGAGGAAGGGTCTCACTTTTCTCCAGGGGGGAATCCTTGGATCTTCTCTGCCTGTCCTCAGAGGGCTGGAGTCTGGGCACATGAGTTCTGCCAATGGTTTGTATTTTAAAAAGGCCTCTTTCCCTCTTTATTTTTTCTTGTTCTTCATTCTCAGGAGATCATGGGCTGTGTTTACATTTCAAAGACGTGGTAAGATTTAGTTTTAAGGGACATGGAAAGAATATAAACAATTTTTTTTCTAAGGTTTTCAGGGTAATTGCTATTTAAAATTCACCTTTTTTTTAAAGAACAAAAATATTTTCTTCCAATGTCCTGAACTTTTCTAATATTCACAAACATTTTAAGAGGAACAGGCAAGGTTTGGAGATCAATAGAGCTAAGTGGGCTTCTACTGGTCTCTGGAGTTGTGGTTCTGGCTTTGTAGAGGTTTGCAAAATAAGAACCGTTGTTCCTAATTCCTGAAGACCTGGATTATAGCCTGAATATCAACTATTGCCCCATCTTTTAAACAAAAATTGCTTCTTTACATCAGAGAGACTTTTAACTAAAATGGAAACCAATAGTTTAATGCCTTTGTAAAGTCTATATAAAGCATTTTAACAAAAACCCTTTTTTCTAGATACAAAATGTAAGTTTGGCTTCTATAAGCCCCTAAATATTGGCCTTCAACTGGTCATTTGTAGGAGGGCTTAGAAGAAATTTTGGTCTTTTGTTTCCTCTGTGAAGGGAAGGTTGCATATGTAGTCAAATAATCTTTGTAAATCTCTAAATTTGGCAAGAGCTTCTGAAACTAGAGGTAAGGTCTTTATAATTTAAAAACTCTGCTGCTGTCCAGGGGACATGAATTTTTTTGTGGTGGTGAGAGGTCTAGGATACACCTGCAAACACATTGTGTAAGAATTCCTTAGTCTGGCAGAGCCTGGTTACAGAGTCCTGGAAGGTGGGAGCAAAATGAGCCTTATTGCCAGTGTCAGGTGCTTTTGCTAAATTCACGTTCTTGCCTTTAGCATTTATAGGAGCATCCTGGATACATTGGACCTAGGATCAAGCCAGAGTGATCTCTGTAAATCTTGTAGGCAAAGGGAAGTTAAACTAGGCATATGTGGCCAGAGTTTAAGAAGACAAAACAAAATAAATGAACAACTAGAGCAAAAAAAAAAGGGAGACAAACCAGAAAATAGGCTCACACCTGTAGAGAACAAAGGGATGGTTCCCCGGATGGAAGTTGGTGGGGATTCGTTGAAACAGGGGAAGAAGTTTAAGAGTCCATTTATGTTATGAACACTGAGTAATGTATACAACTACAAAACAACTATAATGCCAGTGAAAAACTCAATGAAACGTAAAGAAAGGAAGAAACAAAGGGGGATTTACACTGGATGTGGAAACTTATTTTTGTCTTAAATTCGACCTTCTTCCATTTTGCAAAGGGAGTCCTTAAGCCTAGCCATTATGCTAATAAGATAATTGAGAGCTCTTTATGAAATATATCTATTTAAAAATATTTAAAGGATCCATCCTCTGGCCGTTGACGGGTATCATATCACTAGCAACTCAAACCAGTAAGACTTTTTGTGACTTAACTCAGGTCACAAGAGGTGACCAGAGAGGGCAGAGGTGATGCAGCTTCCATGATCCAAAAGTTTACTCCTGACATTGGACTAAGAAAGCAAGTGCACAGGTGGTAAGGTGGTATTGTGGAAATGGTGTCTTTAGTCTCCCACAGAAATGTGAGACACCTCCGGTCACAGACCCACTAATGAGTGACATCATATCAGTACTTCTGGAATCATACTTTCCAACACTGACAAGCAATGAGGGTTGAGATACAAAGGTTTCCAATGTCTGGAACCTCTCAGGACAAACACCCCTGAGAGCTGGCACAACATGACAGAGTGAAAGAGACTTGGATTCCCAGTCTATTTCACCACCAAGGTGTACCCCAGTAAGTCCACCCTCCAGATGGTGGAGACCAAAAGGAAGAACTCTCACTGGTCATAAAGCCAAACTCTTAGGAAATAAAACTAAACAAAAGAATAAATCTAACAGCTTTATCAAAGCCTTGGTTCTGTGGGAGCCACAATAACACCTAGGAGGGATGTGTCGTGGGGTAGGGGACTGTGTGTTGTTTACAGTGTACCTGCTCGCATGGAGCTTTCTTGAGGCTGGTGGGTGACCTAGTGTCAGTCTACCCCATTCCATGACCAGCTCATCCTATCATGGGAATCGTCTTCAGGTGACAAGAGCTCAAACAGCTTTTAAGTGCTCGACTTGTGTCCACCAATTTTGCAGCTCTGGCTTCCAAGATGTCCCTTAGCAACAGATGACAAACATCAGAAATCATATAGACAGAGGAAAACAAAGAACATTTCTGGGATGAAATGGATCAGTAATGAAAGGACGCTCAGCCAAATTGAACTGGTTGAACCACAAAGCCACCAAGCCCAAGGAACTAGGTCCACGAATATTGTCTCCTGCTCATCAAAATTGAGAGAGATAGGGACTCTCATCATGCTATTTCCTTGGCCTCAGCAAATAGCCATTCCAAGAGCCTGGCATGGTAAGAAATCTTACCTTCTGCTGGCTATATGTCATATGTCCTGGGGGCATCTCAGCTGTGGCAGAGTCTCAGTGAGCGGTGTCCAGCTAGTCCTACCGACTACACCAACTGTTGGGGAGCAAGAATGTCCCATCCCCTTCTCAGGGAGAAAGAGTTCCTGGGTCCTTCAAGGTCCTTCTAGCTGGGCTCAGAATCAAATTCATATGAGATAGATTAATAGGAGAAATTAAAATTTAATAGTATGTATGTGGAGAACTCACACTGACATGGCAGTCAGGCATAAAGGGTATAAATGTCAATTTGAATTAAGGAAAAGGGGGTAGTGGTCTGGAAACTCAAAGGGGAAAAAAAGCAACTCGCAGGAAGATGAAAACCAGTAAATGTGTGTAAACAAATGTTTGCCCTGCCATGCAGTTGGGTTACTCAGATAACATTTATCCCTCGTAATAACCCTTATCTGTAAAGACCCTCCAATTGAGATTCTTGTATGTAATTAAGGGAGGGTCAAAGGTTTCTCTGGAGCCCACAGGGTCTTGACTGCCTTTAGCTCAAAATAATCTTCTTGCCAAAGTGGCCCATCTTGGGACAGCCTGCCCACAGCCCTTTTGCCTCTGTTTGTGTTGGTGTGTGATAGCCGCTCCTTCTCCTGGGGTGGGGTCCCAATAAACCCTGGGGCTTCTGCCTACAACTGAGAACTATGAAGGGATAGTGGGCAGGAATATTGGCCTCCCCTCAAACTTTTCCCTCCCTCCCTTTTTTCTCAAGTTTCATTGAGGTGTAATTGGGATAAATAAACCACATATACACAAAGTGCACTGTTTCAAACGTTTTTCTTGTTGTTTTTACTACTTCTCAAAGCTTACATACAGTACAACTTTGTGATGGTGTTTGGTTCTATGTGTTTAACGCATGCATCATTTCACGGAACTAACCACCACGAACTGCAAAACAATGGTAATCACCTCGCTGGAAAGGTCTTTAACTCTGACTTTGGTTTCATTCTTGGCAGGCAGTCCAGCTGGTGAGGCTAGGGCCTCAAGTGGTGATGTGGCTTCTGTGGACTACGGTTCCGTGTCCTCTGGTGGATCTCTCTGGAGCCTGGCAGGTGCTCCTCAGATGTGCCACTTGGGCGCCCTCCAGTGGAGGTCTTTACCAAGTTCTCAACGTGGAGTATTTCTCCAGCGTCTGATCAGGAGCGCACACAGCTGGGGCGCGAGCCTGGTAGACCTAGGATCCCTTTTTTCAGCTGCTTCCTCTTCTCCATCCCCCAATTCCCCACCCAGCTTTCAGAGCCTCCACCCCTTCCCTTCCTGGTCCTTTTGTTGGGAAGCTTGGAGAGTGGATGCTTTTTTCTCCCCAATCTGCTTTGTATTTCCTGTCATTGGGTTTGCTTTTAGGTGCAAGCAGAAGGAGAACAAAGAGGGAGAAGATGCACTGGTATTTCTAACCCCAGGTTTGGAACCCTAGCTCTTCTGGGCTGGGAGGACTCTTCTCCTTCAGAGTTCCAACTGTTGGCCCCCAGCGGCTTCAGATGGAGTTGCAGCTTCTGTCCTGTGGCTTGCTGGGGACCTGGTGGGAGGGAAAGAAAACACAAACACCAAGAACACTCTGGGCATCTGACCCCATCTCCCATTAGGGCTTCCCTTTCCCCCTCTTCTGGAGCACTTAAGATCCCTGCTGAGAGTGCACTTTCAGGATGTGGGCTGCAGGGTTCACACTCAGGCGGGAGGCTATAGAAGGAACCATAACCAGAAAACACACAGCTGGATTGGTCCAGTTTCCTTCCCCAATCTCTTACTAGGGTTCAGTTTGCAAAATACTCAGATAGCAGGTCCATGTATTCTGCCTGAGTTCTCAGCTGTAGTCGGGGTGGCGGGGGGAGGTCTTTGGAGTGTGTTGACTTCATCTTACCTGAACTAGAAGCCTGCAGCATAGGTTTGCAAGAGTAAAAAGCTAGAAACAGGGTCAACCGTCATCCATACAGGAATAGTTAATTATGCTACCGTCACACAATGAAACATTAAGGCTGCTATTTAAAGGGTTGATAAGCACATATGTGATGGCTTGGAAAGATTTCCATGGTAAAATTTAAAACCTTTTTATTGGAGTATAAAATACACATAGGAAGCACACGCATCAGAAGTGCACAGTTCAATACATCTGCAGAAATAAACACTCCATGGAACCAGTTCCTAAATCAAGAGGGAAACATTTCCAGCTCCCAGGAGGCTCTTTAACTTAATAAAATACATGTGGAAACCAAGGGAACTAAAGAGGATGCTGGAGGCCACCTTTAAGCCTCTTCACTGTGGTATTTAGAATACTCCTCGGCGGCTTGTGGGAAAGCATAGCCTGTAGGTCAAGAAGGGAATAAGGGTAAATAATTAGGCACAATACGACACAACTATTTCACATGGTGTTTTGCACCCACATGCTCAGAGTCCCAGTAGGCTATGTTTTGGCTCAACCTCAGTTACAATCAGATAACCAACACTGATCAGACATTTGAGTCAAACATGTGATATGAAAGAGAAGGACCAAACAAGACCAGCCAAACCAAAACATGACCACAAATGAGGAGAGTTTTCTAAAACATCTGCAAAGAGAGAACAGACTAGGAGCTTTTGAAATAATAATATAATTCCTTGGGCCTATGCATGGCTCAGTTAGTTAAGCATCTATCTCTCTCCCAAAATAAGTAATGATTTCAAAATAATGTGATTCCCAAACTAAATATTTCATCTAAAGATTAGAAGAGCAAATAAAAGCACAAAACACAACAACCCCACCCTCAAAAAGTACAACCAAACTCACGAACATGGTAAACACAGATGGAAAAAGGAGACAAAAGAATTGATTCAGAGAGGAGAGGGAAAGGGAACAGGGGACCGTCAGGAGGGGACACCTGAAGGAAAAGTGGACACCTGTGTGAAAGTCACTTAGGAATCATTAACATAAGCAGTTTGGAGCTGGGAAGTGGCCAACAGCCCACACCCAGGGGAAATCTGCCAAGGGTTGACAGAGGAAGCATCTAGGGTACAATGAGACTGACAGGAAAAGGCGACTTCTCCTTCCTTATAATCTCCCCATGGCACCTCTGCCTCAGAAGGACTCAAGATCTCATCGAGAAGCCTGAGATGGAGGGGCAGTGGTTCAGGATCTGGGCTGCACCAGGGCCCAGGGTAGGAGAGGTGGTCTGGTATGCACTGATATGGGCTGCCTGGAAGGGGGTCCGGGATGGGGCTGTATGTCCAGCGAGGCTGGGTGTGAGCCCTGAGCACTGATTCTTCCTCAGGTGCAAACCCAACGTGTACCCATCGCTCCCTTGGACCCGACTCTGAGGTTCTGTGTCCCTGCCCTGCTGCACTGGGTCACTTGGTTTGCTGGCAGCTGCTCCCCACACACAATTGCAAGTTGCACCCTGGCCAGTGGGATGCTTTGCTTCCCCAAATCATTGAAGACACATGATAACACCAGCCATAGGCTCCCAAAGGATGGCACTACTTTTCTTCTAATGAATGAAATTAGGAAGTCAGTGAAGAAAAAAAAATAAGGGAAGTAGGTGAGAGAAACTAAAAAAAAAAAAATGATTTAGAGAAAAGCAAGCACTTTGCCTCTGAGTTCAGTTCAAGTCCCCAGAGGGCAACTGGCATTAGCTGAGCATCAGAGAGACAACCCAGGCAGGCAGGACATGTGGCTGCTCCTGGTTCTGTTCCTTCCCATCGTCCAAGGTGAGTAGCGTGGGGTCTTCAGGACTGAGCACCTTAAGGATCGGGGCAGAATGATGACAGCATCTGTCCCACATGGAAATCACAGAGCCTTTCATTGATCCAGACACTCATTCATTAAAAAAGTATTTTAAAAGCTTTGTTACCAGACAGGTACTAAGTTAGGTGTTGGGGAAGGAAAATAAAAATAAATAACACAAACTATGCCTGTTTTCTAGGGCACCGTTTGTTGTCCCCGGCAGATAAATCAATAGACAGATGACAGATACATGAATGGATGGATGGATGGATGGATGGATGGACGATGGATAGATGGTAGTTAAATGCATGAATTCCTGAGGAATATTTAAGGAGTCCAACCTCCAGCTGAGACCCACTCAGTCAAGGTGGGGTTCAGACATCTGGATCATTTGAAAGTATGCACAATTGGTCTTGATTTGTCCCTCAAGCAGGGAACCTCTCTTCTGAAGAGCTAGAGTATAGGTAGCAAGACGCCAGCAAAACCTGGGTGTTACAGGATCTCTGGAGAGTTGCTCATCCCCACGTACCAGTCAGCCTGAGTCTCTGCTCTGGATGATCCAAAGACCTGTCTTCCAGCACAACAACTGAGACACTTTGAGTGGTGTCACTGGGGAAGGAAGACCAGGGATTAGAAGCAGTTTGTTTGTGGACTGGATGTTACATCCTTGGAGGTAGCTAGTGCTTGATGCTCAGAAGGGATAGGAACTACTATCGGACCATTTGGCTGCCCCAGCTCTGCTCCCTGTCATTGGAAAGAACCACAGGGTTTGGGGCTGGATGCAGATAGTGTTTCTTCTGGGAAGGAGGTTATCAGGGGCAATAAAATAACCTCATTTATTCATCCATTGACTTCGTCATCATATGTGTGGAAGAGAAAAACTCTGATAGGGAGATCTCCAGGCAGACAATTTTGGGAAAACTTGCATATTATTATGTTCTTAATGTGGAAGTTCATGTGGGGATAAAAGGGTTACAAATATATATTAGTCATAATAGCAACATACCACAGACCGAGTGGCTTAAACTATAGAAATTTATTTTCTCACATTCTGAAGGCTGGGGGGTCAAAGACCAAGGTGCGGGCTGATTCAGTTTGTGATGAAAGCTCTCTTTCTGGTTTTCAGGCACCACATTCTCATGGTGACCTCCTTTTTGTGCATAAGCAAGGAGAGAAAGAGAGAGACAGACACAGCGAGAGAGACAGAGACAGAGAGAAAGAAAGGCATCATCTTTAAACAACATCACAGGGGAGGTTAGGACTTCAACATATGAATTCTGGGGCAACACAAACATTAGTCTTTGACAACATAGAGACAGAATTGATCAAGGGGCAAGCAAGCCTAGCTCATCTGTTGTCAGATTGACATCACTACCAACCCATCTAAGCCTTCTTCCGCTTCACTAAGCAAAATCCTGGAATCCTGTCTCCCCCAATCGCCTTCCTTCTGTGGGTTGGAGTTTGTCAATGGAAGTACTTGCCAGAGATTTGGAAGGTGGGAAATCAGCCTTACACTCTGGAGGCAGCTGAAGGGCCCATGGGTGGGTGAGAGATTCAGAGTGACTTCTTGTCAAGCTCTTGGGAACCCTCACTCTGTTGGTGGAGACTGAGATCATTGGTGGGAGTTTCTCAGAGACTTCTCAGAATCGTAGCAGCTTCTTATGGGCTCTTGAACAAACCCATTCTGGAGCTTCTGGCTGTGAGCACAGTATCAGCTTCCCTTCTCATGAGTCAGTGCAAAGACGAAGACATAACTGCTCACAGCAATATTATTCACTTGGCCAAAAGGTGAAAACAACCCATATATCGTCAACTGATGAATGAGAAACTAAATGTGGCCAATCCCTACCAAGGACTGAAGTGCCCACATACCCTACTTGGTGGATAAACCTGAACAATTATTATGTTAAATGAATGAAGCTAGAAAAAAAGGCCATTAATTGTAAGATTCCGTTCATATGAAATATCCAGAAGGGAGAAAGTTATAGACAGAATGTAGATTAGTGATTTCAAAAGCTTCAGGCAAGAGGGAAGTGAGGAGAGATTGGGTGTAGGATTTCTTTCTGAGGTGACAAAAATGTTCTGGAATTAGAGGTGATGTTGCACAACTTCATGAATATCTGAAAACCACTTTAAAATTTATGATATGTGAATTATACTTCACTTTTTTTTCCCAACGTCTTATTTTATTTTTTGGGACAGAGAGAGACAGAGCATGAACAGGGGAGGGGCAGAGAGAGAGTGAGACACAGAATCGGAAACAAGCTCCAGGCTCTGAGCCATCAGCCCAGAGCCTGACGCGGGGCTCAAACTCACGGACCGCGAGATCGTGACCTGGCTGAAGTCGGACGCTTAACTGACTGCGCCACCCAGGCGCCCCTATACTTCACTTTTTAAATTGGACAAAAATAAATCCTTAGCCTTAAACAGTATTTTCTCATTTTAGAAAAAAACAAAATTATCACTGTCTTTAACTTAGCAAACTGGAAAAAGAGCACAATGGTAATGTTGAGGAAGTAAGAAGAACAAATTATATATATGAGAAATTAACAACTTAGGAAATAAAAACAGTAATATTTGCAAACTAATCTCAAATTGGGTTAATGTGCAAAAGACAAAGAGGAGGGAAGGAGAAACGGAAAGGAAGACATCTTGCAGCATGTGTAATCAACAAAAATCAAGCAGTGCCTTGTAGTCAGAATGTGTAATTATAATAGATACGAACGTTTGAATTATTTTTTAAAGTTGCTTTATTTTGACAGAGAGAGACAGACAGACAGAAAGGGGGGGCAGAGAGTGGGAGAGAATCTCAAGCAGACTCTGTTCTGTCAGCACAGAGCCCAACGTAGGGCTCAATATCAGGAACTGTTTTATCATGACCTGAGCAAAAACCGAAAGCCTGACTGAGACACCCAGGTGCCCCAAGATATGAACATTTTGATTATGAAAGGACTTTCTTTTTTTTAATATTTATTTATTTTGAGAGAGAGAGCATGATCAGGGGCAGGGGACAGGGAAGGAGAATGAGAATCCCAAGCAGGCTCTGCTCTGTTAGTGCAGAGCCTGATGCAGGACTCAGTCCCATGACTGAGAGATCATAACCTGGGCTGAAATCAAGACTCAGACACTCAACCAACTGAGCCACCCAGGTGCCCCATGAAAAGTACCTTGTAATGACAGGACTTTATGCTAATACATACTCCATGAAATAGGTAACTTTCTTGGAAAAACAAACCAAAAGAATAGAACCAACTCAAGAACTTGAATATTCAATATTCTTGGGAAAACAATTTCCAGGAATCAAAGAATTTGCCCCAATAGTGAATTTGTCACATAGTTTTGAAGATAATTTCTTAATACTTAAAGACACAGAAATTCCTTTGCTCTATTTATGTGCTGACCACCAGTGTTTTTTTAAATTTTATTTTTTATTTTTTAAAATTTACATCCAAATTAGTTAGCATATAGTGCAATGTTTCAGGAGTAGATTCCTTAGTGCCCCTTACCCATTTTGCCCATCCCCCCTCTCACAACCCCTCAGTAATCCACTGTTTGTTCTCCCTATTTATGAGTCTCTTCTGTTTTGTTTCCCTCCCTGTTTTTATATTATTTTTGTTTCCCTTCATACACACACACACACACACACACACACACACAATGGAGTATTACTTGGCAATCAAAAAGAATGAAATCTTGCCATTTGCAACTATGTGGATGGAACTAGAAGGTATTATGCTAAGTGAAATTAGTCAGAGGAAGACAAAAATCAGATGACTTCACTTATAGGAAGACTTTAAGTGACCACCAGTGTTTTAACATAGAGAGGTCCACACAAAATCCAGATTCCTGGTTACTCTTGAAAAATGAAAAGATCTGAAACCACAGAGCCAACATCTTGCATGAGAGCAGTGGGCCAAAGTGTACTGGGGTCTTGCCTTTCCTTGGGTCATTTTCTCTCCAGATGACATTGGCCACGGGGAGGGGGAGGAGTGGGTTATAGGATGTTGCCATTGCTCAGTATGGGTGTTTTTGATTCTTTGAGATCTGTAGTTGTGCTCTTAGGTGATTTCTGTGGTGGATTTGACCCACTGGAGTTTTGAAGGACAAAGGTCTGTCTTGTGGAAGGTCTATTCCTTCTTTGACTGTTATTCAACTCATCAGGTACTTGGGTTTATTGGAATCATTTGTGATACAGGAGGCTGTGGCTCTTCCTCAGGCAATGGGGTGTGGTGGTGACAGGCACGTGGACTTGTGTTTTTCAGGCTCATATCCCCTTATGGCAGTGTCAAATGCAGTGAGTGGCCCCGTGCGGGGCTCGGTGACCGTGCAGTGTCGCTATGAACCCGGGTGGGAGACCTACAAGAAGTGGTGGTGTCGAGGAGCTAAATGGGAGAACTGCCGTATCCTTGTGAAAACCAATGGATCAGGGGAGAAAGCAAAGGGTAACCAAGTGTCCATCCAGGACAATCAGAAAATGCACATGTTCACCGTGACCATGGAGGAGCTCAGGTGGAACGATGCAGACACCTATTGGTGTGGGATTGAGAAATCTGGAACTGACCTTGGGGTCAAAGTCAAAGTGACCATTGACCCAGGTAAGAGTATGTGTAAGTGTGGCTGTGTGTCTTTAGAGCCTGCTCTGTCCTGGGCCCTGAGGTTCCTCTCCAGTGACTTCAGTGTCACTCAGAGTGAACTGTCACACAGGGTGGTTGAGTCCTGAGTTCTCCTAGAACCTGACTGATCCCTTGGGGCTTCTCTTAGATGCTCTCATGGCTCCCAGTACCTCCTCCAGGACTGGATCAAGCCTTTCTGGGCATGTGTTTCTCTGAACAATGCAGTGTCTGAGTCTATTGCCCACAGAGAGCAAGGTGATGGTCCCAGTTTCAGCCCATAGGCCAAAGGGACCTCCTTCCATGGGACCCAGAGACTCCAATTCCTGCCAATGCTTTCCTGGACCTCTGGTGCCCTGTGTTCCTGCTCTTTCTGGAGTTTGGGACTGGGACTTCATAGCAGCTATTCCCCCGCTCTGTTCTGTAGCCAATGTCAGAGGGAAAGGGCCCCAGCATAGTTGTGGTGGTGTAGTTGATTTCTGAGGTCCAGAATGGCCTCCATAGTCAAAGCGCGGTTTAAATCTATCAAATACTTTTTGTCCGTATCTATGAGATGATCATATGATTTGTCTCCTTTAGTCTGTTAATGTGGCATATTACACTTATTAATATTCTCATGTTCAAACAATTTTGCATTCTTGGGATAAACCCAACTTGGTGATGATGTATTATCTTGCTTATATATCCCTGGATTCAGCTTGCTGATTTTTGGTTGCAGACTTTTGCATTTATGTTCATGAGTGGATTTGCCTATAATATTTCTTATTGCACTGTCCCTGTCAGGTTTTGAAATCAAGATTATGCTAGATTCATAAATGGATTTGGGGTTGCATCCTCTTTTCCTATGTCCTGGAATTTTTTGTGTAAGATAGACATTATTTCTTCCTTAAATGTTTAGTGGAAATCTCCATTGAAGCTCTATGTGTCTGGAGTTTCCCTTTGGAGAGGTGTTTTACTTTTTTGTATGTAAGCTCTACACCCAACAGGAGGCTTGAATTCCCGATGCTGAGATCAAGAGTAGCATTTTCTAAGGACTGAGTGAGCCAGGTGCCTGTTGGAGAGTTTTTTAATAATGAATATGATTCATTTAAATAGTTGTAAGATGATTCAGGTTTTCTATTTCTCTTTGTTCCTATTTTAGCACATTACATAATTTTTGCTAGAGATTTTTTATTTCACCCTGAGTTTCAAATTTATTGGCTTAAACTTGCTTAGATATCCTTTTATTATCCTATTCCCTAATTATCTTACCTTCTTATATATGCACAGGATATTGTGTGAATACCCTTTTTCATCCCTGGTATCAATTATTCAGATCTCTCCTTTTATCATGAATATCTTTCTAGGTTTTGTTTTTGTAAAAAAAAAAGCAATTGTTGGCTTCTCTGTTTTATATTTCCTTCCTACTTCAAATTAATGTTTTTCTTTTCTTCATATATTTCCTTCCTTCTCCTTTCCTCTGCAAGTGACCATGCAATGTCACTATGGCCCAGAGTGGGAGACCTACGTGAGGTCCTGGTGTCAAGATGCTGATTTGAGTAGCTGCACCATCGTTGTTCAAACCACTGGATCAGAGTTGAAGAAGAACCATGTGTCCATCAATCAGAAAATGCACACATTCTCCATGACCATATGGGGGGAGTAAAACAATTTTTGAGAAAAATGACCTGTTGTGTTTCTGAGTTGCTCCCAGGCGTTTTACAGAATGGCATCCCTGTTCACGCCCGAAATCTGGAAATTCAGAGAAAGACCCAAGCTTAGAATTCTTCCATAAGTTCCTTCTTTGCTTTTTCTGGGGCACCTTTTCAATTAACCACTTGGATTTCATTCTGTGAAAAATCAGTGACCTCTTCCCCAACCCCCTTGTAAGTCACAGGGGCTCTCAGTCTCCTGCTCTCAGTCTCCTGCTTGTTCGTGGTCCAGGATGGGGGACTGCCCTTCCTCAGGCTCTCCCCTGGATCTGTAAACAATAAATGTTGTGACTCTGCTTCCATCGTGTGGGTGTATTGAAACTGCGCCTTTCATTAAAATGTCCCTGTCCCTGGGTGGTTCATGTCCCTAAAGTGGGAGTGTGGCTATGGAGGGAGCTACCTACCTGCCCACCCACGTGGGTGGTTGTGCCTCCTCATGCAGCGGGTCGTGATCTGCATCTTCTTAATTCAATGAACCAGCTCTGGCTTCTAAATACACACGGAGGAACTCAGGCCAGTCAATGCAGACACAGCCTGGTGTGGGATTAGGAGAGTTGGAGATGACCGTGGGTCCAAGTGACCATTGACCCAGGGAAGTACTCTTCCCTCATGCACCACTGGCATCTCCTCAGCAAGAGGGAGCTAGTGGAAAAGTAGGCAGATAGGCCAACTTTTATATTGTGGATTTTTAGAAAGAGAAATTTTAAAAATACACAAAATGTGAAGTAGAAAAGTATGTTCTGTCTTCTATAGTACAACCCTACCCAAAGGTAAGGACTATAACCAGCGTGTGTGTCTGTGTGTGTGTGTCTCTGAGTGTAAGAGATAAAGAGCATGTGTGTGTGTCCACTGAAGAAACTCTATGCATCCAAAGTATATATGTGTGTGTATATCTTTCCTTTTGTCACCAAAAAATAGCATATATTGTTCTCTCACTTAATGTATTTTAAAAATTATTCTATAACAATATCTATAGATTTTTGCTTTTAATGGCTTCATAGTATTCCATGATATTTATGTATCATGACTTGGTTTTGCTTGTGTTGGACATTTCCGTTGTTTTGGTTTGTTTTTGTTTGGGTTTTTTTTTGCAACTACATGCAATTCTGTAATGAATCGCCTTGCATGTGTGACTTGATACACATTTATGGATATACTTGTAAAGTACATTCCAATTTAAAAAAATAGCTGTGTTACTGGTCAGTGCATTTTCCAATTTGGTGCATATTACCAAAAAGGTTATAAATTTCTACCCTTCTTTCAATGTGTTAATAAACGACCACCCCACATCCCCACCATTGGATGTGGTCAATTCTTTATCTTCATCCTCTGAATGGCAGACTTGGCATATTGATGCACATGACCTGGGCCCCCAGGCAGTGGAGAACGCTGTAGTGGATGGGAGTGGATGAGAGGGGAGAAGGAGTAGCAAAAGGCTGCCAAGCAAAAAGCTACCAGGTTAGTGGTGGTGGGTGAGCTGAGAACCAATAGGACACGTGCCCTCATCGAAAGAGAGAGGTTCCAGGCTGCCACCTGCTCCAGCTCGCAGACCCTCCCAGCCGCCTCCCTCCTTACACTAGACTTTGGCAAATATCAACTTTTATTTGTAGAGGGAGTAGCACCTTCAAAAGCTTATGGGTGAAAAGAAAAGAAAAGAAGTTCAAATCAAATAAGAAGCATACTTCACAAGAGGAAATGCCTAAGGGCTGGGCATGGGTGTTGATGCACTTTCCAAGGGAGATTGGTTACACGTAGTGGTATTGACCCATAAGTAAATATATGGAAGCTTCCAGAAGTCAAGTTTCTCACAGTGCAAAAGGAGAGTCACAAATAGAGAAAACCAGAAAACTAGAATGAGCCCTGTGATTCTGACTGGGAAGTGGGAGCATTGCAGGGAACTGATAGTTTCAGGCTGTGCCTGAAAGCCCATAGATGTGAATACAACAGGGAGTATGTTTCCATCATTTATCTGTATATGTAGGTGTATCTGCAGAGGACCTAGGAAAAGGGACACCCTAATAACTAGAGAGCACCCAGCTCCTGGGCCTTTGGCTTCTTGAAAATCATTCTCCACTAAAAGGAAGTAGAGTTCTTTGAGAAGTGGCTGATTCCAGGGCTGGGACACCAAACCTGCAAGTTGAACCTTGGGTATCTTGTTATGCCAGATAAGAGGGAGAGCTCAAAGGCTAGAGAGACACATCAAAAGGACAGGAAGCTGCTCAAAGGGGCTCCCAGTGGCCAAATCTGGGACCATTTAAACATCAAAACACATAATGGTAGTAATGGAGTGTAAACCCTCGGAGCAAAATAAAAGCCATTTTAGCATATATTGGTATAAGCATATAAAGGACTAAATTGAAATTTGATGAGGAACTGGTGATTTACATTGTTTCAAAACTTTCATTGACAACTATTGCATGTGAGGCAGACACACAAGTCCTCTGAGTATCTCCCTGATTCTAGACAAATGGGGCTCAAGAAACCATATGGGTCATTAACCACCTCACTTTACCCATGGAGAAACTGAGGCCAGACAGAAGACACCTGCCCAGTGCCACAGAACCAGTGGCACCTGAGCCAGAACTGGAAACAAAGCCTTTGATCCCAAGTCTGGTGTAGTTTCTATACCCCCCAGGATGTGCAAGGTTGCTTCTGTCTAGTAAACAGTTATGTTTTGGGGTACCCACTTTACACATGGTTCCTATTCCATATGAGACTACCTTATAAAGAATGGGCACAGACACCATGTTAGTCTAAACATTTCATCTTAGCACTCTCTGATCTGTAGGAATCCAGGTAAGTAGCCTCTAAAATCTCCTCTGACATTACTCTAGACACTTGGAAAGACTTCTCAACTGGTGGGTCCTTGATATCTTCCCTGATTAGGACTTCGACATATTAATTTGGGGGCAACATGGACTTATAGTTACAATAAAAATGGTCCAGTATTAAATATGGATACACAAAAAAAAGAGTAGACAGAGTCCAGGAAGAATGTAAGTAGAAAAGAGAAAACCCAAAAACCCCTGCACCCCTATTGAGAGGAAACATGTATACCTTCGAAAATTATCAAAGAAAAAGGCTTATGTTGTTTTTGATGAGTGAGGTAGACAAAGTTAAACACAAAGAGCTGCACATTCTGGGCTTGCCATTACTCAGCTTGGGGGAGGGGTAAGTGACAGGGGCGGGTGGGGAAGTGGAAAGGCCAAAGGTCAAGCCAAACCCAGGAGTGGGTGATGGTGAGTCTGAGGTGCCTGGAGGATGGACAGCATCACAGCTGTGATGGGGACAGATCTGAGCCTCTTAGACTGTCCCCTCTATATGGAAAAGTCCAAATGGCCCCTGAATCCCATGCACCTAAAGACCAGTGGGGCCAAGGGACAAATGAAGGGACAGAAATGAACTGTTTCTTGTGACCATTGAGTCCCCTGGGCCCAGAGGACACTGATGTAGATAAAGGGACAGGTGAGTATTTACATGGTTACAAAGCCCTTCCCCACAAAACACTTATTACTTACAGAGGGAAAAAGAGAAACTTCAATGAGTTTTGTCAAATTTATAGTCATACATCCATACCCCTATTAAGATCTTGTTTGAGATGACAGTAACCCAGGTATTCCATGCTTTAAAAAAGCTGATTAGACTGTACACTTAGCATGTGAAGACTCTGTAAAGTTTGAGGTATACATATACCACAATACACTTTTTAAAATTACAGAAATTAATTTTCTGACATAGATCCCTATACTTTTCTTTACCTCTCTTGCCCATCAGTGAAATTTTGCATCTGCATACAAGGAACCACGTTGGGACCTCTTTGAGGGGATAAAAGGGCTTATCCAGACCTCTCACTTTCTAATCTCCCGCCTCCCTGTTGCTGGAAACAATCTAAATCTACATTGGATTTAGAGTAATCTAAATTCACACTGCCTAGAATGAAAGGGTCATCCTCTCACATATAAAACATTGAAATCATTTCCCAACAACAACAAAAATCTCAAAAGAGCGCAGCAAGCCATAGATTTTAATAGGAAATATATAGTACAAACAGTTGAGATGTGGGTTGGATGATGGTCCGATCCTACCTTCAATCTTTTATGCTCAGGCAATTCTTTATCTGGGAGGTACTGATGCAGCAGAAGGTGGAATTGGCGGACCTGTGTGCAGCTGGCCCATCAGGGGTATTTGTCCACGTGGACACAATCTCAAGCTTTTGGTTTCATTGAGGTTTTATGCTTACTTGTTGGTCTGGAATTGGAAAACCCATCATTGGCCAGAGTCCTGAATGATGTAATAGTTATTTATCCTTGGCAGAGCCACTCAAGGGTGGCAAGGAAAGGAGGTACCAGGAGGATCCACACAGGAAGATTCTCTGCTGCTCCATTGATGGTCAGGGTCGCTGATCTGTGCAGGGTAGTGAGGGAAATAGAGTTTATTCCTAAGGACAAGAGGAGTCCTCACCTAACAGGAACCCTCATTTCTCTTGGAACTGCAATCACTGTCCCTTCCCTGATAGATGCCAGAGGGTGTAGGGATGTCCATGGGGCGGAAGCTGTGGTTCTCCTGCACAGGGTGACTTATCTCCCCCTGAGTCCCCCTGACTCCTGCTCAACCACATCATAGTAACAGCAGGTCTCCAAGCAGGAGAACCTTCACCAAGTTCAAGAGCACAAAGTGAAGGGGCACCTTGGTGTCTCAGTTGGTTAATTATCCAACTTCGGCTCAGGTCATGATCTCGCAGTCTGTGGGTTTGAGCCCTGTATCGGGGTCCGTGCTGACAGCTCAGAGCCTGGAGTTTGCTTCGGGTTCTGTGTCTCCCTCTCTTTTTGCCCCTCCCCACTCATGCCCTGCCTCTCTCTCTCTCTCTCAAAAATAAACATTAAAAATTTTTTTTAAAAAAAGAGAGCACAAAGTGAAGATTGTGTAGCAGGGCCCTGAGCAGAGAATATGGTGACAGGAGTGAACCTCTCTTCTTCAGGGGCTGCCCTAGGCCCTACCTCTCCACTTTCACCTATACCCCACCCATATAACCTAACTGTTAACCTTCTGGCTTCTCCTGGGAGGGATCTCTCCCCACTCTGACCCCCATGTGGTAGAGCATAGCAGGTGCACTATCACATGCACCCTGTACGTGGACACATGGTCTATGCACCATTGGGCCCTTGCTCACATATGTCCCCCTGGTAGTGCCCATCAGTATCCAGAATCTGACCCCCTCAACCTCTGCCTCATCCCCTCCCCCACAAGCAGTGTCAGGACCCCCTGCAGGCTGGCCTTGTTCTCTCCTTCCACTTGCCTTGAGCAAGATTTGTCATGTTCATTTCACAGGGGGTTCTCTTGAGAGAGAAGACACGATGCTTTGTACTTCCTAAATTATCCTTGAACCCACTGTGCTCTTTTCCCATGTCCCACTTCCTGTGGAGCTCCCGTCCCATCTCTCCACCTGCAGGCTTCCTCCTGTGTCCCTCAGTCCCCTAAAAGTTTCGCATCCTCCTCTCCAGACTCCACAGAAAAACTGGTCTTTAAATAGTCACGAGCAGGACAGAGGCCGATCGTGAAGCATGAACCAAGTGCCTGGCTGCACACATGACCGAACACACCGTCCAGCAGGGCAGCTCCAAGGAGTAGGACCCTTGAGAAGGGAAGGAAGAGAGACTGTACCAGAAGGGAGGCGGTGAAGGGGGCTTCTGGGAGGAAACGCACCTTCACCCTGAACTCGGATGGGGTGAAACTGGGACAGGGTGTTTGCCCTTTGAAGAAAGAGTTAATTGATTGTTCTTTGGATGCCTGTGGAGGGGGTGGGTTTCAGATTGATGGCCCAGCCTGTCGATCGACCATGTTGGGAACGTGAGAAAGCAGAAATGCCAATTCCTACTCCTTCCCAGCATTTCCCTAGCACTTGGGGAGGGGAGGGCTGGATCCATGGAACAGGTACCTGCTTGACTGTCTGTGGGCAGAATAATGCCCCCCCCCTTAAAAATGTCCTAATCTCCAGACCTGTGAATGTGTTATGTTACATGGCATGGGGGAATTAATGATACAGACGGATTTAAGTTTGCCAGCAGCTGACCTTGAGATGGGGAGGTGATCCTGGGATATCTGGGTGGATCCTATAGAATCGCCAGTGTCTTTATAAATGAAAGCACACAGGAGAGCCAGTGTCAGAGTAATGAGGGTGAGAAACACTTGACCACCCCTGCTGGCTGTGCAGATGGAGGGACCATGAGCCAGGGGTGCAGCATCCTCCAGAAGCTGGAAAAGACAAGGAAGCCCTTCTCCCTCAGAGCCTCCAGGAGGAGCCAGCCCTGCCAGCACCTTGAGTTTAGCCCAGTGAGACTCATCCCAGACCTTGTCTCCAGAACTTTAAGATCATAACATCGTTTTGCCTTCAGCCACCAGGGTGGTGGTGATTTGCTCCAGAAGCCACAGGGAGCGAATCCAGAGCCCTTCCCTTCTGGCAACTTGAGGCTGAAAACACCTGTGCCTGTTTTGGCTGCTTGGGGGTTGGGAGGCAGGTCAGAAGGAGACCAGAAGCTTCTCTCCTGCAGCCCAGCTGAACAACTTTGCCTAGGTTTCTTGTGGGGAGGGGAGCTCTTTAAGGACTCAGAGGTACAAAGAGGGGGCCCAGTGCAGACCTTGCTGTTTCTCCCCAGCAGAGGAAACATCAGAAGGGCCAATGAGGGCCCTTGTCAGAGTGCCCCAGGGGAGAGCTGTCCCAGGGCAGCAGTGGGAAAGTCTGTGGGTTCAGCTGTGCTCACCTGCTGTGGGGGTTGATCAGAACAATAGGCTGGCTGCTGTTGATGCCCTGGGTAAGTGGATGAGAGGAAGCTCGACTGGCTGGTGTTCTTGCTACAGGCTTGGGAGAGTCTGTTGGATCAGGGGCTAAACACACAGAGCAGAGCATGGTTGTGAGTGTCACAGGTAGCTCCCATGGTCTCCACACCCCACCTCCAGGGGTGCAGAACCTTTCTGTCTTAGTGCCACTGCTCAGCCAAGTTGGTTTTCTCTTGCATCTTTTTGGCATTATTCCAAACAAACGATTACTGATTTGCAGAGAATCACCAGTTTACCACCATGTGAGATATTGGGGTTGCTGGTTATGTGGGCAATTCCCATTCAGTTTCATCTCAGTGTCCTGCTGGGCACAGCTGAGCATGTCAGAACCATGTTCCCAATCCCTGGAACCTTAAATCAGCCAGGCAGGCTCCTTTCTGAGTCTCAGCCTGGCCTGAAGCAGGCTCTGTGCCAGCTGCCCTGAAGCGATGTGACCCAAGAGCTGGCAGGCCCAGGGTCCCCTGTCTCCTGGGACTGCCGAGTGCCCGCAGCCCCTGCTTCCCCCTGCGGTCCTTCCTGCCTCCCCAGGGCTTGCTTTCTTACTTCTCCAGGCCTGCCCGGGGAAGGTCATCTGGGTCAAGGGTCCAGACTCCAATTCTCTGGCACCAACTCCTCCTCCACTCATGCACACATCTCCCTACTTTTGTCTTTTTCAGTTAATTTCTGGAACATTCTACACAAGCATACCTCCACACTCCACACATTCGCATACCATATGTGCATATGCTAAGTTTTAAGAGACTTTTGTCTCTCTAGAAATGGAGTGTTGAGTAGCAGATGCATTACCTACCTAGTGCCTGTATGTCTGTGTGTTGGAGACAAGATGCAGGGGTCCAGAGGTGGAGCAGTGGGGCGGGGGCTATAGCCTGACTTTCCTTCCAGGCCTGTCTCCAGGGAGGCCATAGTGCTTCTGGGGCAGCTGCAGGGGAGCCCAGGGTCCCCTCCAAGGATAGAAGCAGCCAGAAGAGAGGGTGCCCGCACCATGGTGGAACCTACCTTCCCTTCTCCCAGAACTGGGTGCACAGTCCCATGCTTACTCCTTTGTGCTGACGTTGCCAGAAGGGGGAGAGGGAAAAAGAGGGCACAGGGGGAGGGTCTCTTTTCCTGTAGGTAAGACCTTCAGGATCATGGCTTTCTGGCTCCCCACTCCTCTCTGTATGCCTGATGATGCCCCACGCAGGATGGGATGTGACCAGGAAAAGAGGAGCTGTCTTCCCTGGACAAGCTCGTTCTGTTCAAGTCTGTCCTTCTCTGCTCCCTCTGGGGAGAGCAGATGGAGACATGTGGAGTTGTGGGGGCTCACTCTTTCTTCCAGTCTTTCTCAGACTCTTGGCGCCCCCCATACACCCTTGCATATGCACACACATGCTCACATAAGCACACACACACGTATAGCCTCAGGAGAGTTTTGAGACTCCTCTCCATCTACCTGGAAAGTCAGAGAAACAGTCCTGACTCCTCTGGGGGTGGGTCCCAGGGCCCCAGAGCACAGGAGGGGTAGTACTTACCTGGGTCGACAACAATAGAAAATTTGTACCCCAGGTCATTGCCGGTTCGCTCAATCCCACACCAGTAGGTGTCTGCGTCTTCCCGACGGAGATCCTCCAAGGTCACGGTGAATATGCGTCGGCTACGATTTTCCTGGATGGACGCTCTGCCCTTCTTCACCAGTTTCTCTGACCCAGTGGTCTTAACAAGGATTTTGCAGGAATTCCAATTCTTCCCGCGACACCACCACTTCCTGTAGGATTCCCATCCTGGGCTATACTCACAGGATGTGGTCAGAGTGCCCCCCTCTCTGCCTCTCACCATTCTCTCCAAGCAGGTGCAGAAGTGGCCTGGAAAACAGAAACCAACATGCACCTTGTCCTCCCTTGGCCCAGAGTTGACCCAGGCACTGCTGCAGCTTCTGGCCCTGCCCTGAATACCAGCCAGGAACCTCTGCCCTCTGTCTAATCACCACATCCCTCCTGTCCATTCATCTCCTGCAGAATTTCTTTTGCTGTCACCCCTCTTGGGCATCCTCCTTGGGTCTCCTAACTGCCCAATATAGCGGCTTCCACTCACTTGCCATCCTACTGACCACCGTCCCCTGCCCTCCCTCAAGCAGCACCTCTTCCAGGTAGCACAGAGTGCACACTGCAGCCACAGGTGTATTTCTGAATCCCAGAGCTGGTGAGACAGCGTGGCCCCCTCCCCATCCATGCCCCTGACACTCTAACCCTCACACACCTATAAACCCTCAGCCTCCAAACTGACATGAACTAAACACACACACACACACACACACACCAAACACACTCACTCACTCGCACAGGTGATTGCTTGTTTTTTTTACCTACATACCTTGTACTTCCATGTTTCTATAACATCAGTGGATGAGTAAATGGGGTCGTTTTAATTCTCATGATAACCTCCTGCCTAGAAGAGTCACTCTCTGCATCCTACCCCAAGCCCTGTGGTTCTGGAGGATGAGAAGGAACAGAGCTGGGACAGCCAAATGGTCCTGCACTAGCTACTGTCTTCTCTGAGCATCAAGCACCAGCTGCATCCAAGGATTTGACATCCAGCCCACAAACAGTCACCTTCTCATCTCTGATCTTCCCTCCCAGGTGACACACTCAGAGTGTCTTGCTTGTTGAGCTAATGACACTGGCCAACAGTCTTGTCTTTGGATCATCCAGAGCAGGGACTCAGGCAGGCTGATGTGTGGGGTTGAAGAACTTTCCAGAGAGCCTGTCACACCCTGGTTTTGCTGCCTGTCTTCCTCGCTGTAGTCTGAGTTCTTCAGGAGAGAGGTTCCCAGCTCGAGCTACAAGTTAAGACCAGTTGTTTAGGCTTTTAAATGATCCTGATGTCTGAATCCCACCTTTACTGAGTGGGTCTCAGCTGGAACCTGATCATCTGTGCTCCTTAAAAGTTCCTCAGCAATTATTTATGTATATGTGCATATATGAGTGCATGTATGTATCTGTCATCTATCCATCCATGCGTCCAGCCATCCATGCTTCCTTCCTGCCTTCCTTCCATCCATCCATCCATCCATCCATCCGTCTAACATCTATCAAACTATCTGCCAGGGTTGACAAACAGTGCCCTAGAAACAGACACCATTTACGTTATTTATTTTTCTTTTCATTCCCCAACACCTAACTTAGTACCTCTCAGGTAACAAAACTTAAAACAAATTTTTTAGGGGCACCTGGGTGGCTCAGTCAGTTAAGCATCCGACTTCGACTCAGGTCATGATCTCGCAGTTCGTGGGTTAGAGCCCCATGTGGGGCTTTGTGCTGACAGCTCAGAGCCTGGAGCCTGCTTTGGATTCTGTGTCTCCCTCTCTCTCTTTTCCTCCCCTGCTCATGCCCTGTCTCTCTCTGTCTCTTTCTCAAAAATAAATAAACGTTTAAAGAAAGAAGTTAGATTTCAAAAAAATTTTTTTCTTATCTTTTCAATGAGAAAGTATCTTGATGAATGAAAGGCCCTGCCATTTTCTCCAGGAAAGCCCCTAAGTCTCACCCAGGTCCTCCAGGTACTTGGTCCCGAAGCCCCTGCCCCACTCACCTTGGACGACGAGAAGGAACAGAACCGGGAGCAGCCACATGTCCTGCTTTCCTGGCTTGTCTTCCTGGTGCTCAGCAAATACCAGCTGCCTTCCAGAAACTTGAACTGAGCACAGATGCAACCTACCTTCTCTTCTTCTAAATTATTCTTTTATAGTTTCTCTCATCTACTTCCCCTCAATTTTTTCTTCTGTTACTTCCTTATTTCGTTAAGTAGTTAAAGAGCAGTGCCGTCGGTTGGGAGCGTATAGCTGACCTGATGAGGTGTCCCCTCCCTTGCTCTAGCCCCTCAACTCGGCATCCCCTGGAGTCTGACTCTGAAGACCTTCTCTCCAGGGAGGGTCCCTGCCCCTGCCACTCTGTAGCACCACATCCATTCTGTGCACACCTACTTCCTGCCCTCCCCCCCATCTCCCAGCCTAGTTCTCCACTTCAGTGGTATTGGCCCCTTTGTACAGCTGTCCACCCTGTTAGCAGCTCAGATGTGCTCCAAATGCCGTTTCTTGTCATCTTTACCCCTAAAGTCAATCTGTCCCAACACATGGTCCCTGAGCCCAGGGATCCCTCTCCACCTGCCTCCACCACTCTAGTCTTCCGTAGACAAAGGCCATGGGGTCTTCTCCCTGCCACCTGCCACCTGCACCCTCAGAAGGCCTGGCAGGGGTGGGGGGCTTGGAGGTGGAGCAGCCCAGGGCTTTGCCAGAGGAGTAGGAGAGGGCGTAGTGGCCCAGCCCCAGGAGGGAAGGGGAGCAAGAATCCCTGTCCCCTTCAAGGTCCTTCTGGCTGGACTAAGACTCAAATTGACATGAGACAGATTAACAAGAGAAAATCAAATCTAATAGCATACGTGCAAGGAGTCCACACAGACGTGGCAGTCAGGCAAAAGAGATACAAATGTCATCCCGAATTAAGCAGAAGGGGGTAGGGGTCTGAGATTTCAAAGGGAAGGAACCAGTAAATGTTTGGTGCACAAATGTATATCCTGCCAGAGAGATGGGTTACTCAGATCAAATTTAAATGTAAGCTTCTCTGCAGTTGCACACATTAACAGTTCAGCTGGTATGTGTTTCTTCCAACTGAACTGGTCTATTCATCTGGATGATAGGTCAGTTTAGGCAAACTCATTCCAGAAGGCAGTGATGTGGGTGGATTCACAACGTCAGGCCTGTGGTCCAAGTAATCAGGTAAGAAACAAGAGGCTTTTCTATGGAAACAAGAGGAACCCAATGGTTCATGACTGGATCAAATGTTAAGCTAGTTTCCGAGTTGTGAGGGCAGCCAGTGGAGCAGACTTCTAGATGTTGGACTCGAAGCATCTCAGAGTGAGATGTGCAGGCTGTGCAAGTCAGACAGGTCCCCTGGGTTTGTAGTTCAAATGTCTCTGGTGATCTCTGCTTGGCCTGCTGAGCGATAGGCACAAAGACTGGGTAGGTTATGAGTTCTTGTGGATTTCTCCAGGTTTAGGTAAGTGGTTTACATTTAGCAGAACCTCAGGAGAAGGGCAATTTTAGTTCTCAAAGGATTCCAAGTCAGAAAGGTGGGAGAAAACTCAGAACGTTGGTTTGGAATGTTGTAGCCTGGTGGTGGAAGACACTAGAAGAAATCAGGACCTAATCCAGTATATAAGGAGTAATAATAAAATCTAAAATGTACGAAGATGTGTTATTGAAACATATTTTCTCACTATAATCACTTCTTTGACCAAAGATAATGAAATGAACACTAACTTGTTTGCAAAATAAGTCATTTCCCATAAAACTTGGCCTGACTATGTCCATATGTACAACAAAAATTAGAGTTGACTCCTTAAAACCTGCTTTGCTAGGGGTACCTGGGTGTCTCAGTCAGTTAACTGTCCGACTTTGGCTCAGGTCATGATGTCATGGTTCACGAGTTCAAGCCCCACGTTGTCAAGCTCTGCGCTGACAGTGGGGAGCCTGCTTGGATTCTGTCTCCCTCTTTCTCTGCTCCTAAGCTGCTTGTTCTCTCTCTTTCTCTCTCAAAAGAAGTAAAAATGAACTTAAAAAATATTTTTTAAAATATTCAAGGCAAATACAGAAGGTTACATAGTTGTGAGCAAAATTTAACACCTTGAATATTAAGACTCAGTTTTCTTGGGGCGCCTGGGTGGCGTAGTCGGTTGAGCGTCCGACTTCAGCCAGGTCACGATCTCGCGGTCCGTGAGTTCGAGCCCCGCGTCGGGCTCTGGGCTGATGGCTCAGAGCCTGGAGCCTGTTTCCGATTCTGTGTCTCCCTCTCTCTCTGCCCCTCCCCCGTTCATGCTCTGTCTCTCTCTGTCCCAAAAATAAATAAACGTTGAAAAAAAATTAAAAAAAAAAGACTCAGTTTTCTTATGTAATTGAAAACTGATAAACATAAGGATTATTTTGGTAAGCACAATCATGGGTTTTTAGGCAGATAATTTAAAATATGAAGAAAAAGTTTTGCTTGCAATTTCTTAGGGAGAGGGTCTAATAGCTGAAGAAAACTCTGTACTTTTATTTTTTTTTAATTTTTTTTCAACGTTTATTTATTTTTGGGACAGAGAGAGACAGAGCATGAACGAGGGAGGGTCAGAGAGAGAGGGAGACACAGAATCGGAAACAGGCTCCAGGCTCTGAGCCATCAGCCCAGAGCCTGACGCGGGGCTCGAACTCCCGGACCGCGAGATCGTGACCTGGCTGAAGTCGGATGCTTAACTGACTGCGCCACCCAGGCGCCCCAACTCTGTACTTTTAAAAAGAGGAAACAAAAACTTTGCACTCGTGTGCTTTTTGTGTTAAAACTCATTTACTTCTTTAAATGTATCATAATCTTAGCCAGTATTGGCTGCATATAAAAGTTCTTTCCAAAGATTCTGTCTTCATTAACCTTCTAGAACTTCCTTTTTTTTGCATTCAGATTTAGCCCTAAATGTTTCCTCTTGAAATAGCTGGTCTCTCTGTAGACAAAATTATTTTCTTTTCCCTCAACAAATGTGTCTTTTCATTCTTCATACTTTTTCTTACCAAAAACACATATCTTACTTCCTTCATATACAGAGTTGTTTCCTTTATTATGTCCAGTAGTCTTAATTACATTTATTAGAATTCCTTTTTTTTAAGATTTTTATTTTTACTGTAAGAGAGACAGAGACAGCACAAGTAAGGGGGGGCAGAGAGAGAGAGAGAGAGAGAGAGAGAGAGAGAGAGACTGATGCGGGGCTCAAAGTCACAAAACTGGGAGATCACGACCTGAGTTGAAATCAAGAGTCGAATGCTTAACAGACTGAGCCACCCAGGCATCCCACATTTATTAGAATTCTTTATTCTTTATTAGAATTTATTAGAATTCTTAATTTCTAGTGAAAACTAAGTAGTAAGCAACTGTAACTTGGTTACACAAGAATCCTTTAGATTGGCAAATTTATGAATATATTTTATAATTTTTAGAAACAAGTGATTTTTTTCATCTTTTCATAAAACATGAAATCTATTTACTAACAGGCTGAAATACATCTTTAATTTTGCTATAATAAGACAAAAGTGGATAAACTGATGTTCTTTATTTTACCATATTTACAGCTATATAATTTAACTTGTTTTTAACAATTATGCTCAGACTGCACCGAAGCTTCATGAGGCATGTGGCAAAAACACCGATTATTCTAAGGTTTCTTTTTCTCCTGATCAAGTTTGCAATAGCCATACCACAACCTCACTTGACTTTTAGTAAATACAAGCAGAATAGAAGTTTTATATTTAAAACTGAGAAATCTACAGATATATCTATTTTAAGTAAATCAACCTTAAATTAGCTTTACTACCAAATATGTTCCCAGATCATGTGAATTTGAAACACGTTTGGGCGAGTTTTTACCTTTCTGAGTTTTAGAATGCCCAATCCTTACGAGTGCTTGCCTTCAAACTAACTAAATAGAGTTTTTTTGCAAATTAATTTTAACAGTACCGCCCAGAGGTAGAGAAAATATCTCACATGTACAACATACATGGACACACACACACATACACACACAATACACAGACGAGACGCAAACAAAATCTTAATTTTGTTTGTACTACTATTTGTGGAGAGGACATGACAGGCCCAATTTTTAAATACTTCCCTCTATTGTTTTGTTTATTTATTTGTTTTAACATAAACTTTCCCCTAGAGTTTACATGTTGTAAAAACGCCCTTAGGTCTTAGTGAAGATGGGGGGGGGGGGTAGAGAATTTGTATCACAAAAGCACAGAGCAAGGGTCTCACTTTTCTCCAGGGAGGATCCTTGGAGCCTCTCTGCCTGTCCTCAGAGGGCTGGAGTCTGGGCACATGAGTCCTGCCAACAGTTTGTATTTTAAAAGGGCCACTTTCCCTCTTTATTTTTTCTTGTTCTTCATTCTCAGGAGATTGTGGGCTGTGTTTACATTTCAAAGACATGGTAAGATTTATACTTTCATGGGAGATAGAAAGAATATAAAAATTTGGGGGACACCTGGGTGGCTCAGTCAGCTGAGTGTCCAGCTTCAGCTCAGGTCATGATCTCCTGGTTTGTGAGTTCGAGCCCCGCATGGAGCTATCTGCATCAGACTATCAGTGCAGAGCCTGCTGCCGATCCTCTGTCCCCATTTCTCTGCCCGTCCTCTGCATGTACTTTCCCAAAAATAAATATTTTAAAAAGAATATAAATTTTTTTCTAGAATTTCAGGGTAATTGCTGTTTAAAATTTACCTTTAAAAAAAAAATAACAGAGGGGGGCCTGGGTGGCTCAGTCAGTTAGGCAGCCGACTTCGGCTCAGGTCATGATCTCGCAGTCCGTGAGTTCGAGCCCTGCGTCGGGCTCTGTGCTGACCGCTCAGAGCCTGGAGCCTGTTTCAGATTCTGTGTCTCCCTCTCTCTCTGACCCTCCCCCGTTCATGCTCTGTCTCTCTCTGTCTCAAAAATAAATAAACGTTAAAAAAAATTAAAAAAAAATAGCAGAACATTTTCCTTCCAACATCTTGATATTTTATAATATTCACAAGCATTCTGAAAGGAACAGGCAAGGTTTGGAGATAGAGCTAAGTGGGCTTTTATTTGTCCCTGGAGTTGTAGTTCTGGTTTTGTAGAGATTTGCAAAATAAGAACCATTGTTCCTAATTCCTCAAGACCTGGATTACAGCCTGAATATCAAGCAACTGCCCCTTCTTTTTAACTAAATTTGCTTCTCTATATGAGGGAGAATTTTAGCTAAAATGGAAACCAATAGTTTTATGCCTTTGTTAAGTCCGTCAAAAGCATTTTAACAAAAGCCTTTTATTCTAGATACAAAATGTAAGTGGGGCTTCTATAAGCCCCTCAATATTGGCCTTCAACTGACCATTTGTAGGAGGGCTTAGGAGAAATTTGGTCATTTGTTTCCTCTGTGAAGGGATGGTTATAAATATAGTCAAATAACTTTGTAAATCCTCTCTAAGTTATGTGGGAGCTTCTGAGAGTAGAGGTAAGGGGCTTTATAATTTAAAAGCTTTGCTGTTGTCCAGGGGATATGAATTTTTTGTGGCATGTCTAGGATACACCTGCAAACATATTGTATAAGAATTCCTTAGTCTGAGGGCACCTGGGTGGCTCAGTTGGTTAAGCGTCCGACTTCGGCTCAGGTCATGATCTCACAGTTCGTGGGTTTGAGCCCCGCGTCAGGCTCTGTGGTGAGCTCGGAGCCTGGGGTCTGCTTCTGATTCTGTATCTCCCTCTCTCTGACCCTCCCCTGCTCACGCTGTCTCTCTCTGCCTCTCAAAAATAAATAAATGTAAAAAAAAAAAAAAAGAATTCCTTAGTCTGACAGAATCTTGTTACAGAGCCCTAGAAGGTGGGAGCAAAGCGAGTCTTATTACCAGTCTCGGGTGCTTTTGTTAAATTCACGTTCTGGCTCTTAGCATTTATAGGAGCATCCTGGATACGTTGGACCTAGAGATCAGGCCAGAATGATCTCTATAAATCCAGTAGGGAAAGGGAGGTTACGACAGGCACATGAGGCCAGAGTTTAAGAAAATGAAACGAAACCGATGAACAACAACAACAACAACAAAAAGAGACAAACCAGAAAATCACAAAGACTCTTAACTACAAAGAACAATTGGATGGTTCCCAGAGGGGAGGTGGATGCGGGACTGGGCGAAATACGTGAAGGGCATTTAGAGTCCACTTACGAGCACTGAATAATGTACAGAATTAAAAAAAAATAACTGTAGTGACAGCGAACAATTCAATGAACTTAAAACAAACAAAGGAAGAAACAAAGGGAATTTACACTGTATGTGGACATTTATTTTGTCTTAAAGTAGAACTTCTTCCATCTTGTCAAGGGAGTCCTTAAAGCTAGCCATGATAATAACAGGACAATTGAAAGTTCTTTATAAATTATATATATTTTTTCAGAATAGAGCGCATCCTAAAGGAACCTCCATCATCTGGCCATTAATTGGTAGTATCTATTCCTAGCAACTCAAACCAGTAAGACTTTTCGCGACTTAACTCAGGTCACAAGAGGTGACCAAAGAGGGCAGAGGTGATGCAGTCTCCATGATCCAAAAGTTTACTCCTGACATTGAACTAAGAAAGCCAAGGCCTTCAGTGCACAGGAGGTAAGATGGGGTAGTGGAAATGGTGTCTCCAGTCTCCCACAAAAACGTGAGATGCCTCCGGTCACAGACCCACTAATGAGTGACATCACATCGGTGCTTCTGGAATGGGGCTTTCCAGCATTGACAAGCAATGTGGGTTGGGACATAAAGGTTCTCATGGGCTGAAACCTCTCATGACATTGACCCCGAGGGCTGGCACAGCCTGATGCAGAGAAAGAGATTCAGACACCCAGCCTATTTGACTGGTCACCAAGTGTACCCCAGTAAGTGCTCCCTCTGGATGGTGGAGACCAAAGAGAGGGGTGCCTGGGTATCTCAGTTGGCTAAGCGTCTGACTCTCAGTTTCGGCTCAGGTCACGATCTTATGGTTTTATGAATTCAAGCCCTGCATCGGGCTCTGCACTATCAGTGTGGAGCCTGCTTGGGATTCTCTCTCTCTCTCTCTCTCTCTCTCTCCTTCTCTCCTGCTCATGCTATCTGTCAAAACTAAGTAAATGAACTTAAAAAAATTTTTTTAATGTTTTTATTTATTTTTGAGAGAGAGAGACAAAGTACGAGTGGGGGAGGGGCAGAGAGAGAGAGAGAGAGAGAGAGAGAGAGAGAGAGAATCCTAAGTAGGCTCTAGGCTCTGAGCTGTCAGCACAGAGCCCAACGCGGGGCTTGAACTTGTGAAGTGCGAGATCATGACCTGAGCTGAAGTCGGATGCTCAACCGACTGAGCCAACCAGACAACCACCCCCAAAAAAATGTTTTTTAAAGACCAAAGAGAAAATTCTCACGGGCCATAAAGCCAAACTCTTAGGGCATAGAACAAAGCAAATGGGAAAACCTAAGAGCTTTATCTAAGCTTTGGTTCTGTGGGAGCCACAATAACACCTAGGAGGGATGTGTCATGGGGTTGGGGACTGTGTGTTGTTTACAGTGTACCTGCTCGCATGGAGCTTTCTTGAGGCTGGTGGGTGACCTAGTGTCAGTCTACCCCATTCCATGACCAGCTCACCCTATCATGGGAATCGTCTTCAGGTGACAAGAGCTCAAACAGCTTTTAAGTGCTCGACTTGTGTCCACCAATTTTGCAGCTCTGGCTTCCAAGATGTCCCTTAGCAACAGATGACAAACATCAGAAATCATATAGACAGAGGAAAACAAAGAGCATTTCTGGGATGAAATGGATCAGTAATGAAAGGACGCTCAGCCAAATTGAACTGGTTGAACCACAAAGCCACTAAGCCCAAGGAACTAGGTCCACAAATATTTTCTCCTGTTCATCTGAATGGAGAGAGAAAAAAGACTTTTCACTCTCGTTTTCTCAGCCTCTATAGATGGCGATTCCAGGAGGCTGACATGGTGAGAAATCTTACCTTCTGCCAGCTCTCTGTCAGATGTCCCAGGGACGTCTCAGCTGTGGCAGGGTCTGGGGTGAGCGGTGTCCAGCTAGTCCTGCCGACTACGCCAGCTGTCCAGGAGCAAGGATATCCCACCCCGTTCTTGGGGAGGAAGTGTTCCTGGCCCCTTCAAGGTTCTTCTGGTTGGACCAAGAATCGAATTGACATGAAACAGATTAACAGGAGAAAATCCAGCTGAATAGTATATGTGTGGGGAACCCACACAGACAGGGCAATCAGGCATAATGGGGTGTAAGTGTCATCCCGAATTAAGGAGAAGGGGCAGGAGTCTGGGACTTCAAAGGGAAAGAAAGGATTTCGTGGGAAAATGAAAAACAGTGTTTGCTACACAAATGCTTGCCCTGTTATGTAGTTGGGTTACTCAGATAAGATTTATTCCTGGTAATAACTCTTATTCTGCAAAGACTCTCAATTGAGGTTCTTCTATATAGTAAAGGGAGGGGCAGAGTTTTTCTGCAGACAGCAGGGTCTTGACTGCCATTACCTGCGAACAATCTTCATGCTCAAAGTGGCCCATCTTGGGGTGGCCTGCCTTCAGCCTGTGTAGCTCTGTTTGTGTTCACGTGTGAGGGCTGGGCTGAGCCTTCTACTGGGATTGGGGCCCCAGTGAGCCCTGAATTTATGCGGGGGTGGTGAGCGGGAACATTGGCCTCTCCTCAAACTTTTCCCTCCCTCCCTTCCTTTCTCAAGGTCAACTGAGGTGTAATTAAGATAAAATAAACCACATACGCTTAAAGTGAAGAGTTTCAAACGTTTTTCTTGCTGTTTTTGCTACTTCTCAAATCTTACATACGGTACAACTTTGTGGTGCTGTTCGGTTCTATGTGTTTAACACACGGATCATTTCACGGAACCACCACCACAGACATGCAAAGCAATGCTATCACCTCGCGGGACAGGTCTTTCACTCTGACTTCCGTTTCTTTAGTGGCAGGCAGTCCAGCTGGTGAGGTTAGGACTTAAAGTGCTGATGTGGCTTCTGTGGACTGTGGTTCCTGCGTGCGCTGGTTCAGCTTTCTGGAGCCTTGCAGGTGCTTTCTGGAGCCTTGCAGGCGCTCCCAGATGCCCCATGTGCGCCATCTAGTGGCCAGTCTGTGACTGGCGATGGCCTTCACCAAGTCTCAAACTCCAGTATTCTCCCCAGGGTCTGATCAGGAGCCCACACTGGGGCGCGATCCTGGGAGATCAAACGTCCCTTTCTTCAGCTGTTTTCTCTTCTCCATCCCCCCCACCATTCCCTCCCAGCTTTCAGAACCGCCACCTTCTCCTTTCCTCGTCCTTTGGCTAGGAAACTTGGAGAGCTGAGGTTTTTCTCTCTCCAGTCTGCTGTGTACTTCCTGTGATTGGGTTTGCATCCAGGGCCAAGCAGTAGAAGAACAAAGAGAGAAGATGCACTGGTATTCCTCTCTCTCTCCCCCCTCTTGGGGCCCAAGCTCTTCTGGGCAGCAAAGACCTTCCCCCTTCAGAGTTCCAGCTTTCGGCCCCCAGCGGCTGCAGGTGGGATTGCAGCTTCTGTCCTGAGGCTTGCTTGCTGGGGACGTCGTGGGAGGGAAAGAAAACACGAACACCAAGAAAACTCTGGCAATTTGACCCCCTCTTCCCTTAGGGTTTCCTTTTTCTGCTCATCCTGGGCTCTTAGGGTCCCTGCTGAGCATGCACTTTCAGGATGTGGGCTGCAAGTTTCCCGCTCAGGCAGGAGGATATAGTGGGAAATATAATCAGAAAACTCACTGCTGGATTGGTCCTATACTTGGTCTGGTTTCCTTCCCCAATTCCTGTTACGGTTCATTCTGCAGAATACTCAGATAGTGGCTCTACACATTCTGTCTGGGCTTTTATTGTAGTCTAGGGAGAGGTCTGTGGAGTGTGTTGACGTCATCTTCCCTGAGCTGGAAGCCTGCAGCATAGATGTTCAAGAGCAAAAAGCTGGAAATGGGCTCAGCCACCATCCCTACGTGACTAGGTAATTATGTTACAATCACAATGGAACATTAAAGCAACTATTTAAGGATTACATAAGTACAGATGTAATGGCTTGGAAAGATTTCCGCAGCAAAATTTAAAAGCTTTTTATTGGAGTATAAAATCCACAGAGAGAGTGCACACAACAGAAGTGCAAAGATCAATACACTTGCACAAATAAAACACACCCATGCAACCAGTACCCCAATCCAGAAACAAACAGTCCCATCCCCCAGGATCCTCTTTAACTGCATACAATATTTGGGGAAACTAAGGCAGCTAGAGATCTTCATTCTGGATTTAGAAGATCCCTCAGCCTCTCATGTGAAAGCGTAGCCTGTATATCAAGAAGGGTTGGAAGGCTCAAAGACCTTGGCACAATACCACACACCTGTTTCACATGCTGTTTTGCACCCACATACTAAGAACCCCAATCAGCTACGTTTTGGCTCAATCTCACTTACAATCAGATAACAAACAATGATCAGACATTTGAGGCAGGTGTGTAATATGAAAGGGAAGGACCAAACTAGACCAGACCAAACCAAAACATGACCACAAATGAGAGTTTTGAACACATCCACAAGCAGGGAATAAAATTTCTAAACTAAATATTTCATGCAAAGATTGGAAGATAAAGTAAATACACAAAAGCAAACCAAACACTCCCAAGAAGTAGAATCAAACTCACAAACACGGAAAACATAAAAGAAAAACAGGAGACAAAAGAATTGATTCAGAGAGGAGAGGGAAAGGGAGCAGGGGACAGTCAGAGGAGGGGACACCTGTGGGAACATCATGTAGGAATCATTAGCATAAGCAGCTTGGGGCTGGGATGTGGCCCACAGCCCACACCCAGGGGAAATACACCCAAGAGTGATGGAGGAAATGTCTAGGACACAATAGGGCTAAAAGGAAAGTATAATCTCCCCATAGTACCTCTGCCTCAGAAGGACTCAGGACCTCAGGGGGACCCTGAGAGAGAGTGGCAGCAGGTCAGGATCTGGGCTGGACCAGGACCAAGGGAGGGGGAGGGTGGTCTGGGGTGCACTGAGGTGGGCTGCCTGGAAGGAGGTTCAGGATGGGGCTGTATGGCCAGCGAGGCTGGGTGTGAGCCCTGAGCACTGATTCTTCCCCACGTGCAAACCCAACGTGTGCCCATCCCTCCCTTGGACCCGGCCCTGAGGTTCTGGTGTCCCTTCCCTGCTGCACTGGGTCACCTGGTTTGCTGGCAGCTGGCTCCCCAGGTCCTCACGCACAATTGCAATAGCACCCTGGACAGTGGGATGCTTTGCTTCCGCAAATCACGGAAGACACATGATGACGTCAGCCACATGCTCCCAAAGAAGGCACTGATTTTCTTCTAATTAATAAAATTAGGAAGTCAGTGAAGAAAAAATAAGTTAACGGAAGCAGATGAGAGAAACTAAAAAAGAATGATTTAGACAATAGAAGGTAGTTTGACTCCAAGCTCAGCTCAAGTCCCCAGGGGGCAGCTGCAATCAGATGAGCATCAGGAGACAAGCCAGGCGGGCAGGACATGTGGCTGCTCCCGGTTCTGTTCCTCCCCGCCCTCCAAAATGAGTGCATGGGCAGGGGCTTCTGGACAGACTACCCTGTAGGACCTGGGTGAGACTCAGACTAGGTCCGTCCCGAGGGAAATGCCAGGGTCTTTCATTCATCAGGACACTGTTTCAGTCAAAAAAGAATTTTTTTTAAGTTATGTTACCTAGCAGGTACTAAGTTAGGTGTCGGGGAAAGAAAACAAAAATAAATTGCACAAGCAGTGTCTGTTTTCAGGCATTGTTTGTCACCCCTAGCAGATAGATGGGTAAATAGATGGTAGATGGACAAGTGGGTGGACGGACAGATGGATGGATGGATGGTTGGATGGAGGAATAGAGAGTTGATGGATAAATGCACACATGCACACATATATACACACATACATAAATGCATGAATTCCTGAGGGATTTTTAAGGAGCTTAACCCCCAGCTGAGACCCACTCAGTTCAGCTGGGGTTCAGATATCAGCATCATTTTTAAGCCTGCACAAATGGTCTTGATTTGAAGCTTGAGCCAGGATCCTCTCTTCTCAAGAGCTCAGACAACAGGGAGGAAGGCAGACAGCAAAACCAGGGTGTGACAGGCTCTCTGCCGAGTTGCTCACCGCCCCCTCTCCCCCGCCCCGCCCCCATCAGGCTGCCTGAGTCTCTGCTCTGGATAAGCCACAGACCGGACCTTCATCCAGTGTTGGAAGCTCAGTAACTGAGTCAGGGACAAAGTGCTCTGGTGGCTCGGGGGTGACCGAGTTGGCTGTAGAACCAGAGAATCCCCCAGAAAACACAATGTTGGAGCCGAGCCTTGAGGGACGGATATCAGGGTTTGATTCCACCAAGGAGAGAAGAAAGCACATTCTGGTAGAGGGAAGAGCTTGTACAAAGGTATGAAGACACAGAAGAACAAGGTGTATAGGTAAAAAGAAAGAAAGAAAGAAAGAAAGAAAGAAAGAAAGAAAGAAAGAAAGAAAGAAAATAACAACAACAACAAAAACAAGCAATCACCTGTGCGAGTGAGTGTGTGTGTGTGTGTGTGTGTGTGTTTAGTTCTGTGCCATGTGTTAATTCAGAGGCTGAGGGTTTTTAGGTGTGTGGGGGTTAGAATGTCAGGAGCTGGGATGGGGAGGGAACCATGATGTCTCACCAGCTCTGGGATTCAGAAACACACCTGTGGCTGCTGCATGCGCTCTGTGCTGCTGGGAAGAGGTTCTGCTTGAGGGCAGGCAGGGGACGGTGGTCAGTAGGATGGAGTGAGCAGAGGGCCCCTGTATTGGGCAGTTAGGAGACCCAAGGAGAACTTCATGAGAGAGGTGACAACAAAAGATTCTGCGGGGGTTGAAGGAACAGGCAGGATGTGGAGATTAGACAGAGGGCAGGGGCTCCTGGCTGGTCTTCAGGCAAGGGCCAGAAGCGCCAGCAGCATGGGGGTCAACTCTGGGCTCAAGGAAGGACGAGCTGCATGTTGGGTTTCTGTTTTCTAGGCCACTTCTCCACCTGCCTGGAGAGAATGGTGAGAGGCACACTGGGGGGCACACTGACTGCACACTATACATATGATCGGGGATGGGAATCCTACAGGAAGTGGTGGTGTCGTGGGAATGACTGGAGTTCCTGCAAAATCCTTGTTAAACCCACTGAGTCAGAGCAACTGGTGAAGAAGGGCTGAGCGTCCGTCCAGGATAATCACAGCCAAAGCACATTCACCATGACCTTGGAGAATCTCCAGTGGGACGATTCAGACATCTACTAGTGTGGAATTGAGCGATTTGGCACTGACCTGGGGTTGGAATTTTCTGTGATTGTTGACACAGATAGACACTACCCCTTCTGTGTTCTGGGCCCCTGGGACCCACCCCCAGAGGAGACAGCACTGTTTCTCTACCTTCCCTGATGGATGGAGAAGAGTCTGGAAACTTGCCTGAGACTACACATATACATGTGCTTGTTTGAGTGTGTGTGTGCATATATGAGTGTTTTACAGAATGGCACGTGCAAGCGTGGATGGGGGGCACCAAGATTCTGGAAAGGACTGGAAGAAAGAGTGAGCGCCCACAGCTCCACATGTCTCCATCTGCTCTCCCCAGAGGGAGCAAAGAAGGATAGACTCGGCCAGGACAGGCTTGTTCAGGGAAGGCAACTCCTCTTTTCCTGGTCGCCTCCACCATCAGCACATCCCAGCCTGAGTGGGGTCTGTTGGGCGTGGAGAGAGAGTGGGGTGCTAGAAAGCCAAGATTCTCCATCTCTTAGATGCTCTCATGGCTCCCGGCTTCTCCTCCAGGACAGAATCGAGCTTGTCTGGGCACATGTTTCTCTGCACAGCTCATTGTCTGAGTCTATTGCCCACAGAGATCAAGGTGATGGTCCCAGTTTCAGCCCATAGGCCAAAGGGACCTCCTTCCATGGGACCAGAGACCTCAATTCCTTCCAATGCCTTCCTGGACCTCTGGTGCCTTGTGTCCTGCTCTTTCTGGAGTTTGGGGCCAGGACTTCATAGCGGCTGTTCCCATCCCCTGTTCCATATCTAGTATCAGAGGGAAGGAGCCCAGCACAGTTGGGGTGTTGTGAGGATTCCTGAGGTCCAGAATGGCCTCCATGGTCAAAGTGCTGCTTAAATCTATCAAATACTTTTGTCCATATCTACTAGATGATCATGATTTTCTCCTTTAGTCTGTCAATGTGGCATATTATACTTACTGATTTCCTCACGTTTAAACAATTTTGCATTCTTGGGATAAACCCAACTTGGTCATGATGTGTTCCTGGCTTATATATCCCTGGATTCAGCTTGCTGACTTTTTTTGTTGCAGACTTTGGTATTTATGTTCATGAGTGATTTTTGCCTATATTTCTTTTTTGCACTGTCCTTGTTAGGTTTTGCCATGAAGAGTATGCTAGTCTCATAAATGGATTTGGTATTTCATCCTCTTTTTCTATGTTCTGGAATTAAAAAAAAATTATTTATTTTTGAGAGAGTGCAAGCGGGAAAAGGGCAGAGAGAGGGGGACGGAGGATCTGAAGTGGGCTCTGCGTTGACAGACTGACAGGCTGACAGAAGTGAGCCCGATGCGGGGCTCAAACTCACGGACCGCGAGATCATGACCTGAGCTGAAGTCGGACGCTCAACCAAACGAGCCACCCAGGTACCCATATGGTCTGGAATTTTTCACGTAAGATAGGCATTCTTTCTTCCTTAAATGTTTAAGGGATATCTCCATTGAAGTTGTATGGGTCTGGAGGCTTCTTTAGGAAAGGTATGTTTTTGTTGTGGTGGTTGGTTTTAAGTAAGCTCTACACCCAACATAGGGCTTGAATTTACATACCAGAGACCAAGGGTCACATGCTGTACCCACTGAGCTGGAGGGTGCTCCCTGTGAGTGGTCTTTAATAACAATGGATTTGATTCATTTAAATAGTTGTAAGATGATTCAGATTTTCTATTGCTTTTTGTACCTATTTTAGTATATCACATTATTTTTGCTAGAAATTTGTTTATTCCATCTAAATTTTCAAACTTATTGGCATAAACTTGTTTAGATTTCCTTTATTATCCTATCCCTTATTATCTTACCTTGTTTTTAATATGCACAGGATATTGTGTGAAATACCTGTTTTCATTCCTGGTGTCAATTATTCAGACCTCTCCTTTTATCACTAATATCTTGCTAAGGGTTTTGTTTCTTTAAGAAAACAACTGTTGGCTTTTTGGTCTCTATTTTATATTTCCTTTCTATTTCATTAATATTTTTCTTTTCTTCATTATTTCCTTCCTTCTACTTTCATCTGCAAGTGACCATGCAGTGTCACTATGGCCCAGGGTGGGAGACCTACGTGAAGTCCTGGTGTCCAGATGCTGATTTGAGTAGCTGCACCACCGTTGTTCAAACCACTGGATCAGAGTTGAAGAAGAACCATGTGTCCATCAATCAGAAAATGCACACATTCTCCATGACCATATGGGGGGAGTAAAACAACTTTTGAGAAAAATGAGCTGTTGTTTTTCTGAGTTGCTCCCAGGCATCTTACAGAATGGCAACCCTGTTCACACCCAAAATCTGGAAATTTAGATCAGGACCCAAGCTTAGAATTCCTCCATAAGTTCCTGTTTTACTTTTCCTGGGGAATCCTTTAAATTAACCACTTGGAGTTGATTCTGTGGAAAATCAGTGACCTCTTCCTCAATCCCCTTGTAAGTCACAGAGGCCATCACCCCACTGTCAGTCCCCTGCTCTCTGTGGTCAGGATGTGGGACTGCCCTTCCCCAGGCTCACTGAATGCCTCTCCCTTGGATCTGTAAACAATGCATTTTGTGACTCTGCTTCCATTGTGTGGGTGTATTGAAACTGAGCCTTTCATTAAAATGTCCTGGGTGATTCGTGTCCCCAAAGTGGGAGTGTGGCTGTTGAGGGAGCTAGCTACCTGCCCACCCATGTGGGTGGCTGTGACTCCTCATCCAGCTTGTCGTGATCTGCATATTCTTTTGCTTTTTTAAGAGAAAGAGGCAAGAAAGACAGAGAGAAGAAGAAGAAGAAGAAGAAGAAGAAGAAGAAGAAGAAGAAATAGAAGAAGAAGAAGAAGAAGAAGAAGAAGAAGAAGAAGAAGAAAGAGGGGGAGAAGGAGGAGGAGGAGGAGAAGGAGAAGAAGGAGAAGAAGGAGAAGAAGAAAAAGAAGAAGGAGGAGGAGGAGGAGGAGAAGGAGGGGAAGGAGGAGGAAGAGGGCAGAGGGACAAAGAGAGAGAATCTTAAGGAGGCTCCATGCCCAGCATGGAGTCTGACTCAGGGCTCAATCCCACAACCCTGGGATCATGACTATGGGTCAAAGTTAACGTGGTCATTGACCTAGAGGAGAACTCTTCTTTTGTGCACCATGTGGCATCACCTCAGCAGGAGGGAGCTAGTGAAACACTGGGAAGATACGCCAACTTTTATATTTATTTGTGAATATTTAGGAAGAGAAATGTTTTTAAAGTACAAAAATGAAGAATAAAAAAAAAGTGTGTTCTGACTTCTACCCCAGTCCCCTACCCAAAGGTATAAAGACTCTAGCCAGTGCATGTGTGTGGTTTGGAGAAATCCTATGCATCTAAAACATATTTATCAGCATATATTCTTTCCCTCCCTCATAGAAAAATTGCACATCTTGTTCTACACCTTGTCTTCTTCACTGGGTGTATTTTAAAAATCATTCCATAATAGTATGTGTAGATTTTTGTTTGTAATGTAATGGCTTCACAGTATTCCATGATATCTACATATCATGACTTGTTGAATTTTTTTTCTCTCATGATGGACATTTCAGTTGTTTGGGTTTTTGCAACTACATGCAATTGCACAATGAAACTCCTTGCATATGTGGATTGATACACATTTATGGATATACCTGCAGAGTACATTCCTATGAAAATATAGCTCTGCCACAGGTCTGTGCATTTTTCCAAATTTGATGGATATAACCAAAGAAGTTGTAAATATTTCTACCCTTGTCTGAATTTGTTAATAAATGGCCAGCCCCCATCCCCAACATTGGGTGTTGTCAATTTTTTATCTTTACACTCTGATTGGCAGATTTGGCATATTGATTACACATGACCTGGGCCCCCAGGCAGTGGAGAATGATGTGGGGGGTGGGGGGTGAATGAGACAAGGGAGAAGGAGTAGTTCTACGCAGCCAAGCACACAGCCACCAGGTAGGCGATGCTGGGTGAGCTGAGAACCAACAGGACACCTGCCTTCAGCATGAGTGGAAGGTTCCAGGCCACCATCTGCTCTAGCTTGCAGACCCTCCCAGCCACCTCCCTCCCCACACTAGACTTAGGCAAACACCAACTTTAATTCAAAAGGGGAATAACACTTTCAAAAGCTGATAGGTGAAAAACAATAAAACAAACATTTTTTTGCACAAAGCAAATAAAAAGCAGACTTCATGAGAGGAAATGTCCAAAGAAGCATAGGAAAATCAGTACCTATAAGTAGCTGTATTTAGTCTAAAGGAAATGATAGACAACAGGATGAATCTAGAACATAAAGAGAGTGGAGTGCAAGATAGAGTGATGGAAAGTGAGACAGCAGATCTCAGGAAAGATAAGGAGCAGAAGAGAAAGAGACAATGGGGTGCTTGGGTGGTTCAATTGGTTAAGCATCCAACTCTTGATTTCACCTCAGGTCACAATCTTGTGGTTTGTGGGATCGAGTCCCACATCAGGCTCTGTGCCAAGCAGGCTCTCTCTCTCTCTCTCTCTCTCAATCAGAGAAAATAAACATTAAAAAAAATGAAAAGGAGCAGAAAAGAAAGACAATATTGCCCAAAAGAAAGAATGAAACAACCACAAAACCCAATGATAAACGTGCCTGAAAATGCACAGACGTGGTACCTTGTAGACATTTCCTGAAGTGACATTTATGTGAACATAGTATAATGTGTGGAGAGGCAGACATTGGTACAGGAGACAGAGAGGTGATGCCACAAATGTGCCCCAGCTATTCCCTTGGAGGAGAAAAGAGAAGCCCAAAGTAAACATAATTGAATTGAATTAAAAACTATGTGGAAACAAAGAGATCTTTCAGGCTGTCATTGAAAGCCCAGCTGGGGACCCAGGAAAGGAACTGATACAGATGATCCACACCCAGAATGGTACGAAGTTACCGAACCTTGTGGATAAACAGAATCATCTGGGGCGCCTGGGTGGCTCAGTCGGTTGAGCATCCGACTTCGGCTCAGGTCATGATCTCACAGTTCGTGGGTTCGAGCCCCACGTCCGGCTCTGTGCTGACAGCTCAGAGCCCGGAGCCTGCTTCCGATTCTGTGTCTCCCTCTCTCTCTGCCCCTCCCCCACTCACACTCTGTCTCTCTCTCCTTCAAAAATAAACATTAAAAAAATAAAAAATAATAAAATAAAATAAACAGAATCATCTGGGCTGGTATCAGAAACGATGATCACATCAGAAGGTCGTACCAGAAGGATCACATGGTGTGTGACAGAAATACTCTTGCTTCATAACAACACTGCATCCCAACACACAGTGAAGGAGAATCTATATGTTCTGAGCAAATGACAGAATATTCCCGAATGCTCTGACAACTGTCTCGTGAATGCAAGACCTTATGAAATACAGCACCCATGAGCCCTTTCAAAATAGAAAATACACATCATGATCAAAGTCTACCAACAAAGGGTGAAGTTAAATAGTGAAAAAAGAGAAGCTGTGGTCAGCAATGAGTGTTTTACCCTAAACATAAAACCCCTAAGCAATGGTGGGAACGATTACAGAAGAGAGTATAAGTGCCATAGATGCAAAGAACACCATTCTAAGAAAATCAGCACTGGGAAGAGGACAGTGGGCCATGGGTGAGATGCAGAAGCCTTCGTCTTTTAGGGCACAGAGTCCAGAGATAGTTTTAATGTGTTGTTCAAAATCAGATGGTATTGTGGGGGCTGGGAGTCCAGGCAAGTGCAGAGGGCATCCAAGTGAGAGGCATCTCGGCATGGGTGTCAGGGTCCAAGCCGGCTGAGGAAGCCCTCCCCACCGAGGGTCAGCCCAGGATGGGGTGGCAGAACCCAAAAGGGGTGAGAAGAGCATCTCCATGGGTGGTGGCTGGGTGTAGGACATCAAATCCCACATGGGGCGAGGCTGGGGCAGAGTGGTGGGGGTGGGGGCGGACATGGGTGTGGAGGCGGGGTCAGACACCATGCTAGGCTCAGCTTTTCATCTCAGCACTCTCTGATCTGTGGAATGCAGGTAAGGACCCCCAAAATCTCCTCCACTGTTATTCTAGACACTTGGAAAGACTTCTCAGTGAGTGGGTCCTTGGCATTACCCCTGATTAGGGCTTCGACATATGAATTTGGGGGAGGACACAGACACGCAGTCCATGGCAGGTGACTAACAGACACCTTCAATTCCAAACCAGAATCTGTTCTTCCTGCAAGCCCAGCTTTGCCCATTTTGGTTTATTGCATTCCCAAACCCCCAGGTGCTCAGCCTTCAACTTAGGAGAGGCCCCTGATTCCTCTCTTGCTCATATCTAATCTGTTAAGATATCCTGCTGCTCTGGGATGCCTGGATGGCTCAGTTGGTTGGGCATCTGACTTTGGCTCAGGTCATGGTCTCATGTTGCCTGAGTTTGAGCCCCACGTTGGTCTGTGTGCTGACAGCTGGGAGCCCGGAGCCTGCTTCGGGTCTGTGTCTCCTTCTCTCTCTGCCCCTCCTCTGCTCTCACCCTGTCTCTCTCTCTCTCTCTCTCTCTCTCTCTCTCTCTCTCTCTGTCTCTCTCTCAAAACATAAATAAACATCAAAAAAGTTTTAAGCTATCCTGCTGCTCTTTCTTCAAAATATCAATGTCCAGAATCTAACCATGCCTCCACCTGCCCACTGTTCTGCCCACTGTTCTTAACTGAGTGCCTGTCACCATCGATGCACTGAACATTTGCAGACTAACTGGCCTTCCAGTTCTCTGACCTCCATATGCTCCTCAGCAGCTTCACATGCCTCCATGCAATTTCTCAAACATGCCAGCCACAAGACATTTGCTATTCCTAGATAGGAGGACAGGGTGGGAAAATCTAGATGGAAGTCAGCTGGGACCACCCTACTGTGTGACAGGAGGGTGTGTCGGCTGCTGCGGGTGCAGTCATAGTAAGGGCATGATCTTCACAGGAACAGAAAGCAGAACAGTGCATTCAAATGTTTCTGAGGATGAACTTTAGCAAGTAATCGACTGGCCACATGATGCTCTGAGCCTCTCACTTCCCCCATTTTCTGACCAGCCCTGAGAACAGAACCAAGAGGCTGAAGAAGGAAGCAGAGAAGTGCCAAGAATTGCAGAAGAGGGGGGACAGGGTGAGCGGCCCCTGGGTGAGGGGTTCCAGCTGCAGCAGGAGAGACACCAGAGGGACGGGGCCATATGGCTGCCATCGGCTCTTCTGCTACTCTCTGTCCCAGGTGAGCGGGGCTGGGCAGGTCTGGGTGACAATGGTGTGGGGCAAGGCTGGTGATGGGGAAGGGAAGAGATGAGGACACAAGCAAAGAGAGGAGGGGGTGAGCTCAGAAAAACCTCACCCAGCCAAAGAAGAGGAGGAGTTGATGGTAAGATGCTTCCCACAGGTGAGCATGTTCCGAGCCCTAAAGAAATCGGCTACTTTAATCCTGATGACCACATTCTGAAAATCAGGAATATTGTTTTATGTCCAGTAAAGGGGAGGGGAGCAGAGAAATAATGCTAATTGGGCTAATCACTGCATTACATGGTTTTCCACATAATCTAACCCAATTCTTACCGCAATCCTATGAAACGAGACACGCAAAGATGCATATATTTTACTCCAGACCAGTTCATAAAAGTCAGGCAAGATTCAAGGAGAAATATTTCTATATCCAAGTCATTGCTCTACTTATAAGACTTATTTCCAAGCTCATCAATTTTTTCATAATACAATGATCACTTATGACATAAGCCTCCTTGTATATAACCGTCTATGTATCCCAGGTGCTAACACATCCCCCCACCCCCACCCCCGGAAAAGGCTCTGTTGGGTTTGAATGCTTGACAACGGCTCCCTCCCTGAAGTTTGCAGCGAGGTGCACAGTCTGTTATAAGCACATGTCACCATCTTCACTCAACTCCTTGTGTGTGGAGCAGCCCTCTAGTCTCCACCAAGCCCAAGCCTTCCCTGGGCTAGTGATGCCAGTTTCCAGAAAACACTCCAAGCTCTGGAGTACTGAGTTTGCAGGCAGGGCCACCACACTCAGAACCTGAACCCTGGCGTGGCTCCCACAAGGGCAGGGCCATTTGTGACACCTCAAGGAGAGCTGGGACTGGCCCAGGGCTTGGCTGAAGGAGAAATTCAACCAAGGAGGCACATCCAGACCTTATTAATAAAACACAGATGGGGCGGTATCGGAAACACAATGACGGGCAAGAAAGAAGCTTATGATGCACTTTATTCTACTTCAAAATTATTTCAAGCATTCTCGTTTCTTTGCCTTTCCAGATAAATTTTCAAGTAAGTTTGTGTGTATCTACCAAAACAATCTTCCTGGTATTTTGATCGGAATCGTATTAAACTTATAGATCAATACTGGGAACATTGACATCTTTACTATGTTGAGTCTTCCAGTCCATAACATGGTACCTCTTGCAATTTAGTTAAATACTCCTTGGCTTCTATCACCAGTGTTTTGTAAATTTAAGTTTCTGGATGTTGCATGTGTTCTGTTAGATTTATACCTGGGTATTTTGTCTTCTTTTTGAGCACTCATGAACAACACGGTGCTTTTTGTTTCATTTTCTACATGCTCATCGCTAGTTTACAAGTAAGATTGTGTGTGTGTAGGTGTGTATATGTGTGTGTGTGTATGTGTATGTGTTTATGTATGTATGTATATGTGTTAGTGTATGTGTGTATGTGTGAGTGTATGTATGTGTGTATGTGTGTGCATGCATGTGTGTGTCTCTGCGTGTGTCAGTGTCCATGTGTATGCACGTGTCTCCGTGTGCATGTGTGTAAGTGTGTGTGTGTATGTGTGTGTGTATGTATGCGTGTATATGTGTGTATGTGCGTGTGTATCGATCTTTATTCCTGTGACTTGTTAAATTAATTTACCAGTTCTAGCAGTTTGGTAAAATTTTTTTGATAGATTCCTTAGGATTTTCTACACAATCATGTTGCCTGTACAAAGGCACAGTTTTATTTTTTCCTTCCTAATCTGTGTGCTTCAGTGGTGTCCCGGAACCTTAGGAGCCCCTGGAAGGCCTTAAACACTCTGATGACCCTGTGGAGCATGTAGCATCGTGGACCCACTGTTTTCTGGCATTTCTGCTTTTAAAAGAGAAGTCAGAAGTGAAATGGCTCATGTTTACATGTAGGCAACAACCTCCACTTAAATAAATATTGTGATCCAAGCAAAACCTATTTGTAAGTTCATGCAAGTCTCGGATGCGGTCTGTGACCAGTGAGTAAAGCAGAGAAAGTGCAGAGCATTGTTGTGTCTGCCTAGTGCTTACACTGGGGCCACATGGTGCCCCAGTGCTTGGGACCTGACCCAGGCTTGGGACCTGACCTTTCCAGTGCACAGATGGACTCGCAGGATCATGGTGTGGACCTCCTTGGGGCAGGTCCAAGTCTGCTCCCTGGCATTATGACTGGGGGCTCAGGGCCCTTCTGGGCTCCTCATTCTTTAATGTGATGTGAAGGCACTATGTTAAGAGTCTTCCAAAAGCAATTGGGACTCCTGGGGGGCTCAGTTGGTTAAGCATCCGACTTCGGCTCAGGTCATGATCTCATGGTTTGTGAGTTCGAGCCCCGTGTCAGGCTCTGTGCTGACAGCTTAGAGCCTGGAGCCTGCTTCAGATTGTGTGTCTCCCTCTCTCTCTCTGCTCCTCCCCTCCCCTGCTCATGGTGTCTCTCTGTCTCTCAAAAATAATAAATAAACATTAAAAAAAAAGATTCTTCCAGGTGGCAGCTCTAAACGGGGACTGTAAATTTCTTGACACTCCTGTTATTGAGAGTTGAGGGTGTGTCTCCTCCCCTTGAGTCTGGGTGGGCTGGGGCTGTGAGGTCAGTAGCCTAGAGCAGATTCCCAACTTTTCCCTATAAGTATCTTCCTAAGGAGCCTGTTTAGACATTCTTCTACTAGAATCCCCATCATGGGTATGAAATTTGAATACCAAAGATATATGCTTATATATGCCTATGTTCTATATATCGATCAATTGATCCATCTGTCAATTGATCATCTATGTTTTGTATATTAAAGAGTAGCATTTTTTCCCTTCCAAGAACCAATACTTGTCTTGTCACAATGCATGGATAGAGTATGGTGACCCTGTGTGACTTCTGAGGCCAGGCCCAAAGGAACCCTGTAACTCTGTCCTCCGTCTCTTGAAACACTTGCTCTGGAGACTCTCCTTCTCAGAACCCAGCTCCACACGGAGAGGCCTCCTGTAGGATCTCAGGTCAACTATCGAGATTGAACTCAGTCTTGGCACATGTTCCAGACACGCAGAAAAGAAGCTTCCAGATGACAGCAGCACCCAGCCATTTAGATCCCTCCCCCACCACCGCCATTATGTCTTCCCAGCTGAGGCCCAGACTTTTTAGAGCAGAGACAGGCCATCCCTGCTGCACTCCATCCGAATTCTTGACCACAGAATCTATGACATGACAGAAATATCGCTGTTTTGTGCCCCACGGAAGATCTAAGCAGAGAGAACTTAATGTCCCAGCCCCAGGCAGGATGGTTCAAGGAACATGCTGCTTCTGCCGGATGCACAGAGGGCTGGGGGGAGGCCCCTGGGAGACTCAGCCCTGCGGCGGAAACCTGGGGCCGGACTCCTCATGCGGTAACGTGCACGGGCTGCTGGGCCTGGAGGTCTTGCCCTTTTCAGAGGCGCGAACCAGAACCATGTGGGCTGGAGCTGTCAGCACTGGTGGGAGGTGTTCCCCACAAGAAGCCACCCGCCTCTGCAGAACGCCCCGCTGCCCACCCACAACCTCTCTGCAGTGCCCCGACCACATTCAAAGGAAGCTTCTACTCGAAAATGAACCAGCACCTTTCCTAACTGATGGACTCAAGGAGAGGAGCACAGTGCCAGCAAAATGCAGCTGGAGAACTTGCTTTGTGAGCGCCAGGGCCCCAGGACACAGAGGAAGAGTCCAGCTGGCCAGTTCAGCTCAGTCTCGGAGAAATTATGGACAACATGACCTCTCTAAAGAAGGAGCTCAGAAAAGAGATAGAGGTCCCCAAAATCGTTCAAAATAAAATATCTGAGCACTAGGTATTGTATGGAAACCAATTTGACAATAAATTTCATATTAAAAAAATAAAAAGTTAATAAAAAACCGACCTTGCATTTGTGGGATTAAAAATAAAATAAAATAAAACAAAATAAAATAAATAAAATAAGGACACAAAAAAAGAGCAGACAGAGCCCAGGAAGAATGTAAGTGGAAGAGAAAAAAAAAAACAAAAAACAAATCCAAAACCCAAATCATTATTGAGAGGAAACATATATAACTTTGAAAATTAAAAAAGAAAAAGGCTTGTGTTATTAGTTTTTGATGACTGAGTAGAGGAAGTTAAAAAGGAAGGGTTGGGCATCCTGGGCTGTGTTGCTCAGCTGGCCGTGGGGGTGAGAGTGTTCATGGGGGCGGGACATAAAGGCCAAAGGTCCGGCTAAATCCAGGAGTGGGTGATGGTGGGTCTGAGCTGTCTGGGGGATGGACAGTGTCATGGGTGAGGAGGGGACAGATCCGTTCCATCTCGATGGAAGAGTCCAAACGGTCCCTGGAACCCCTGCACCTAAGGACCAGTGAGGCCAAGAGACAATTGGAGGGACAGAAATGAACTGTTCTGGTGATGACTGCATGAGTCCCCTGTGCTTAGAGGCCACCGATGTAGATGCAGGGACAGGCGGATATTTACATGGTTACAAAGCCCTGCTGCAAAACACTTACTATTTACAAAGGGGGAAAGAGTAACTTCAACCACTATGGACAAATTTACACACACAACTGCCCGTTTCCCGGACACATTCGGATTCTAGCGTTGGATTTAGAGTCATTTCCCTCCCTCTAGAATGGAAGGGTCGTCCTCTCACATATAAACATTGAAATGGTGTCCCCCCAAATAATCTCAAAAGAGCAAAGAAAGCCACAGATTTCATAGGAAATGTAAAGGGCAAACAGGTCAGATGTGGGTTGGGCGATGGTCCAACCCTGTTTTCCATCTTTTGCATTCAAGGAATTCTTTCTTGGAGGCGCTGATGCAGCAGAAGGTGGAATTGGCAGAACTCTGTGCAGCTGGCCCATCAGGGGGTCTTTGTCCCTGTGGACACACTCTGGAACTTTTTGGTTTAACCCAGGTTTTATGCTTACTGGAATTGGAAACCCATCGTTGGCCAGAGTCCTGAATGATGAAAGGGTCATTTATCCTTGGCAGAGCAACTCGAGGGTGGCAAGGAAAGGAGGTACCAGGAGGATCCACACAGGAGAGATTACAGGTGCGGCTGAGGACCGATGGTGGAATGAGAATACACCCTTTCTTTTCTCTGCTTCCACAGTGGAGGCAATGGTCCCCGACCTGTGCAGAGCAGAGAGGGAGCCAGACTTTAATTCCTGACAGCAGGAAGCGGGGAGTCCTCACCTAACAGGGGCCCCCATCTGTCTCGGAAATGTAATCATTGCCCTTTCCCTGACCAGAGCTCAGAGGGTGCGGGGGTGTCCATGGTGGGGGAGGGGGCTGTGTTTCTCCTGCTCAGACTGACGTATCTTCCCCTGGAGTCCCCCGGACTCCCCACATCACAGTCACAGCAGGACCCAAGCAGGGGCAACTTCACAAAGGTCAAAAGCACAAAGTGAAGGTTGTGTAGCAGGGCCCTGAGCAGGGATCGTGCTGACAGGAGTGGAGTCCCTCTTCAGGGGCCGCTCCAGGCCCTTCCTGTCCACCCTCACTCCTGCCCCCAGACCTGGAGGACAGGCCAGCCCCGGTCCCTGCCCAAAAGCCCCTCTGAGGGCACGGCCATGCTGCCCAAGGCGAAGCATTCAGGGGCCTCCCAGCAGCCTTAGCCTGGGCTCCAGCACCTCTGCACCCTGATTTCATCCTGCTTGTCGGCCGCCTCCCCCAAATCCCCTCCGCCTCAGCAGCAGGCCAGCCAGGACCAAAGATTTGCCTTTGCCTATTTGAATCTACGTCTGTCCCACCTTGTATAAATTCTGCCTGTACTTCCAGCTCAGACCTCATATCACCTCTTTGAAGCAGAGGAAGATACCTCTTCCTGGTAATCTGGCAATTTATGTTCTAGCTTCCCCTGGGAGGGGTCTCTCCTGGCTCTGAACCCCATCTGGTAGCACATAGCAGGTGCACTATCGCATACACCCTGGACAGTAGACATGTGGTCTAGTGGACCATTGGGCCCTTGCTCATATATGTCCCCCTAGGAGTCCCCATCAGTATCCAGAATCTGACCCCCTCAACCTCTGCCTCATCCCCTCCCCTACAAGCAGTGCCAGGACCTCCCTGTAGTCTGGACTTTTTCTCTCCTTCTACCTGCCTTGAGCAAGATTTGTCATGTTCATTTCACAGGGGGTTCTCTTGAGAGAGAAGACACGATGCTTTGTACTTCCTAAATTATCCTTGAACCCACTGCATTCTTTTCCCACGCCCCACTTCCTGTGGAGCTGCCACCCCATCTCTCCACCTGCAGGCTTCCTCCTGTGCCCCTCAGTCCCCTAAAAGTTTCACATCCTCCTCTCCAGACTCCACAGAAAAACTGGTCTTTAAATAGTCATGAGCAGGACAGAGGCCGATCGTGAAGCATGAACCAAGTGCCTGGCTGCACACATGACCGAACACACCGTCCAGCAGGGCAGCTCCAAGGAGTAGGATCCTTGAGAAGGGAAGGAAGAGAGACTGTACCAGAAGGGAGGCGGTGAAGGGGGCTTCTGGGAGGAAACGCACCTTCACCCTGAACTCGGATGGGGTGAAACTGGGACAGGGTGTTTGCCCTTTGAAGAAAGAGTTAATTGATTGTTCTTTGGATGCCTGTGGAGGGGGTGGGTTTCAGATTGATGGCCCAGCCTGTCGACTGACCATGTTGGGAACGTGAGAAAACAGAAATGTCAGCTTCCCATTCCTTCCCAGCATTTCCCTAGCACTTGGGGAGGGGAGGGCTGGATCCATGGAACAGGTACCTGCTTGACTGTCTGTGGGCAGAATAATGCCCCCCACCAAAGAGGTCCTAATCCCCAGACCTGTGAATGTGTTATGTTACATGGCATGGGGGAATTAATGATACAGATGGATTTAAGTTTGCCAGCAGCTGACCTTGAGATGGGGAGGTGATCCTGGGATATCTGGGTGGATCCTATAGAATCGCCAGTGTCTTTATAAATGAAAGCACACAGGAGAGCCAGTGTCAGAGTAATGAGGGTGAGAAACACTTGACCACCCCTGCTGGCTGTGCACATGGAGGGACCACGAGCCAGGGGTGCAGCATCCTCCAGAAGCTGGAAAAGACAAGGAAGCCCTTCTCCCTCAGAGCCTCCAGGAGGAGCCAGCCCTGCCAGCACCTTGAGTTTAGCCCAGTGAGACTCATCCCAGACCTTGTCTCCAGAACTTTAAGATCATAACATCGTTTTGCCTTCAGCCACCAGGGTGGTGGTGATTTGCTCCAGCAGCCACAGGGAGCGAATCCAGAGCCCTTCCCTTCTGGCAACTTGAGGCTGAAAACACCTGTGCCTGTTTTGGCTGCTTGGGGGTTGGGAGGCAGGTCAGAAGGAGACCAGAAGCTTCTCTCCTGCAGCCCAGCTGAACAACTTTGCCTAGGTTTCTTGTGGGGAGGGGGAGCTCTTTAAGGACTCAGAGGTACAAAGAGGGGGCCCAGCGTAGACCTTGCTGTTTCTCCCCAGCAGAGGAAACATCAGAGAGGCCAATGGGGGTCACTGTGAGAGTGTCCCGAGGAGAGCTGTCCCAAGGCAACAGTGGGAAAGGTCTGTGGGTCCAGCTCTGCTCACCTGGTTAGCGGGCTATTCAAATCCATGGGCTGGCTGCTGTTGATGCCCTGGGGAAATGGACGAGAGGAAGTCCAACTGGGCAGCGTTGTTCTCGCTACAGGCTTGGGAGAGTCTGTTGGATCAGGGGCTAAACACACAGAGCAGAGCATGGTTGTGAGTGTCACAGGTGGCTCCCATGGTCTCCACACCCCACCCCCAGGGGTGCAGAACCTTTCTGTCTTAGTGCCACTGCTCAGCCATGTTGGTTTTCTCTTGCATCTTTTTGGCATTATTCCAAACAAACGATTACTGATTTGCAGAGAATCACCAGTTTGCCGCCATGTGAGATATTGGGGTTGCTGGTTATGTGGGCAATTCCCATTCAGTTTCATCTCAGTGTCCTGCTGGGCATAGCTGAGCATGTCAGAACCATGTTCCCAATCCCTGGAGCCTTAAATCAGCCAGGCAGGCTCCTTTCTGAGTCTCAGCCTGGCCTGAAGCAGGCTCTGTGCCAGCTGCCCTGAAGCGATGTGACCCAAGAGCTGGCAGGCCCAGGGTCCCCTGTCTCCTGGGACTGCCGAGTGCCCGCAGCCCCTGCTTCCCACTGCGGTCCTTCCTGCCTCCCCAGGGCTTGCTTTCTTACTTCTCCAGGCCTGCCCGGGGAAAGTCATCTGGGTCAAGGGTCCAGACTCCAATTCTCTGGCACCAACTCCTCCTCCACCCTTGCACACATCCACCACCTTTGTGGTGTTAATTTCTTTTCAGTTAATTTCTAAAACATTCTAAGACCAGCATCCGTCCCCACTGCACATATTTGCACACCATATTTGCATATTCTAAGTTTGAAGAGACTTTTCTCTGCTTTAGAAATGGAGCAATCAGTAGCAAATGTAAACCTCCCTAGTGTCTGTGTGTCTGTGTGTTGGAGACAAGACTTAGGGGTCCAGAGGCAGAGCTGTGGGGCGGGGGCTACAGCCTGACTCTCCTTCCAGGCTTGTCTCCAGGGAGGGCCTAGTGCTTCTGGGGCAGCTGCAGGGGAGCCCAGGGTCTCTCCAAGGATAGAGGCAGAAGAGAAGGTTTCTGCACCATAGTGGAACCTGCTTTTCATTCTCCTAAATATGGGCTCACGGTTCCTCACCTGCTCCCTTGTGCCAGAGGAGAGAGGGGAGCAGGGAGGGGGCATGGAGAAGGTCACTTGTTCTGTAGCTGAGACCATCAGGATCATGGCTTTCTAGCATCCCACCCCTCCCTGTATGCCTGACATCACCCCATGCAGGCTGGGATGTGCTGACGTGAACGTGACCGGGAAAAGAGGAGCTGCCTTCCCTGGAAAAGCCTGTCCTGGCTGAGTCTGCCCTTCTCTGCTCCCTCTGGGGAGACCAGATGGAGACATGCGGAGTTGTGGAGGCTCGCACTTTCTTCCAGTCTTTCCCAGAATCTTGGTGTCCCCCACCCACACAAACACATGCACACGTGTAGTCTCAGGCAAGTTTCGAGACTCCTCTCCCTCTATGGGGGAAGGCAGAGAAACAGTCCTGACTCCTCTGGGGGTGGGTCCCATGACCCCAGAGCACAGGATGAGTGGTTCTTACCTGGACTGACAATCACGGAAAATTCGATCCCCACGTCAGTGCCAAATTGCTCGATCCCACACCAGTAAGTGTCTGCGTCGTCCTGCTGGAGATCCTCCAAGGTCATGGTGAATGTGCGTCGGCTGTGATTGTCCTGGATGGACACTTGGCCCTTCTTCACCAGTTGCTCTGACCCAGTGGTTTTCACAAGGATTTTGCAGGAATCCCAGTCAGTCCCGCGACACAACCACTTCTTGTAGGATTCCCATCCCGGACCGTATGCACAGCGCACAGTCAGTGTGCCCCCCAATGTGCCTCTCACCTTTTTTCCCTCACAGGTGCAGAAGTGGCCTAGAAAACAGAAACCCAACATGCATCTTATCTTTCCTTGAGCCCAGGGCTGACCCGGGTGCCGCTTGGGCTTCTGGCCCTGCCCTGAAGACCAGCCAGGAGCCTCTGCCCTCTGTCTAATTGGCACATCCCGTCTGTCCCTTCATCCCCTGCAGGATTTCTTTTCTGTCACCCCTCTTGTGAATCCCCCTTGAGGCTCCTAACTCTCCTAACCAATACAGGGCTGTCTGCACACTCACCATCCTACTGACCACCGTCCCCTGCCCGACCTCAAGCAGCACCTCTCCCAGCAGCACAGAGCGCACACTGCAGCCACAGGTGTATTTCTGAATCCCAGAGCTGGTGAGACAGCGTGACCCCCTCCCCATCTATGTCCCTGATACTCTACCTGTGCTCCCCAACAAACCCTCAGCCTCTGAATCACATGGAACTGGCATGGAACTAAATACACACACACACACTCTCTCTCTCTCTCTCTCTCTCTCTCTCTCTCTCTCTCTCTCTTTCTCTCTCTCTCTCTCTCAGGTGATTGCTTGTTTTGTTGTTGTTGTTGTTGTTGTTGTTTTCTTTTTTTTACGTATACACCTTGTTCTTCTGTGTCTTCGTACCTTTGTACAAGCTCTTCCCTCTACCAGGAATGTGCTTTCTTCTTTGCTTGAAGGAATCAAACTCTTATATTCATCCTTCAAGGCTCAGCTCAAACAGTTTCTCCCTTTCTGTAGCCAACTTGGTCGCTGCTGGCGCCACCAGACCACTTAGTCCCTGTCTCAGGTATCATGCTAAGGACACTAGATGATGATCTGTCTTTAGATCATCCAGAGCAGAGACCCAGGCAGGCTGGTGTGTGGGGATGAGCAACTCTCCAGAGAGCCTGTCACCCTGGTTTTGCTGCTTGCCTTCCTCTCTGTTGTCTGAGGTCTTCGGAAAAAAGGATCCTGGCTCAAGCTATAGTTCAAGACCAAATGTACAGGCTTAAATGATCCAGATGCCTGATCTCCACCTTAACTGAGTGGCTTTCTGCTGGAGCCCGAGCATCTGGCTTCTTCAGAGTTCCTCAGGAATTCATGCATTTATGTGTGTGTGCATATATGTGTGCGTGTATGCAACTATCTATCATCTATCCATCTGTCCATCCATCCATCCATCCATCCGTCCACCCATCCATCATCTGTCTTAGGATCTATCTACCACAAGTTGACAAACTGTGCCCTAGAAAACGGACACCATTTGTGCTATTTATTTTTATTTCCTTCCCCAACACCTAACTTAGTACCTGTCAGGTAACAAAACATTAAAAAAAATTTTTAATGAATAAGTGTCTGGATGAATGAAAGGCTCTGCCACTTCCTCCCATGCAGACCCTGTCTGTGTTGCCCTCCTCCACCCTGCAGGTGCTCGATCCTAGAGCCCCGCCTCACTCACCCTGGATGACAAGAAGGAACAGAACCGGGAGCAGCCACATGTCCTGCTTGGTTGTCTCCCTGGTGCTCAGCAAATGCCAGCTGCCCTCTGGGGACTGGAACAGAGCTCAGAGTCAAACTGCCTTCTATTTCTCTAAACTATTCGTTTTCGTTTCTCTCATCTACTTTTCTTAATAATTTTTCTTCAGTTCCTTCCTAATTTCATTCATCAATTGCAAAGTAGTGCTGCCCGTTGGGAGCTTATGGCTGAAGTGATGTGGTGTTCCCTCTCCTTGCTCTGGCTGCTCAACTCGGCACCCCCTGGAGGGTGACCCTGAGGACCTTCTCTCTGGGGAGAGCTCTGCCCCTCCCCTCCCTAGCACCACCTCCAGTCTGTGCACACCTACTTCCTGTACCCCATCTCCCAGCCCCGCTCCCCACCTCCATTGGTTATTGCCCCCTTTGTACAGCTGTCCACCCCGTTAGCGGCTCAGATGTGCTCCAAATGCCATTTCTTGTCATCTGCACTCCTAAAGTCAATCTGTCCCAACATGTGGTCCGTGGGCCTGGGGGTTCCTCTCCACCTGCCCCCACCACACTAGTCTTCCATAGACAAAGAGGATGGGGGGTCTTCTCCCTGCCGCCTGCCACCCTCAGATTGCCTTGCAGGGGTCGGGGGCTTGGTGGGGGTTGGGGGGCTCTGGAGCAGCCCAGGGCTTTGCCAGAGGAGTAGGAGAGGGTGTGGCTGGCCAGCCCAGGGTGGGGGTGGGGGGGATGCAGAACAAGAATTCCTGTCCCTGGGACTCCTGGGGGGCTCAGTTGGTTAAGCATCCGACTTTGGCTCACGTCATGATCTCACAGTTTGTGGGTTCGAGCACTGTGTCAGGCTCTCTGCTGACAGCTCAGAGCCCGGAACCTGCTTTGGATTCTGTGTCTCCATCTCTCTCTGCCCCTCTCCCACTCACCTCTGTCTCTCTCTCTCTCTCTCAAAAATAAACATAAAAAAATGAAAATAAAAAAAAAAGAATTCCTGTCCCCTTCAAGGTCCTTCTGGTTGGACTAAGAATCAAATTGACATGAGACAGATTAACAAGAGAAAATCGCATCTAACAGCATACGGGCAGGGGGTCCACACAGACATGGCAGTCAGGCAAAAAGAGGTAAAAATGTCATGGTGAATGAAGGAGAAGGGGGTAGGAGTCTGAGATTTCTAAGGGAAGAAGCACAATTCACAGGAAGATGAAACCAGTAAGTGTTTGGTGCACAGATGTTGGCCCTGCCATGCAGCTGCGTTACTCAGATAACACTTGTCCTTCGTAATAACCCTTATTCTGCAAAGATCCTCCAATTGAGATTCTTTATGTCGTTAGTGAGGGGCAAAAGTTTCTCTGGAGCCCACAGGGTCTTGACTGCCTTTACCTCCGAATAATCTTCACATCAAGGTGGCCTACCTGGGGACCTGCCTTAAGTTCCTATACTTCTGTTTGTGTCCATGTGTGAGGCTGAGCCTTCTTTTGGGATTGGGACCCCAGTGAGCCCTGAATTTATGCAGGGGTGGTGAGTGGGAACATTGGCCTCTCCTCAAATTTTCCCTCCCTCCCTTCCTTTCTCAAGGTCGACTGAGGTGTAATTGGGATAAAATAAACCACATACGCTTAGAGCGAAAAGATTCAAGCGTTTTTCTTGTTCTTTTTGCTACTTCTCGAATCTTACATACGGTGCAACTTTGTGGTGCTGTTCGGTTCTATGTGTTTAACACACGGATCATTTCACAGAACCACCACCACAAACATGCAAAGCAATGCTATCACCTCGCGGGACAGGTCTTTCACTCTGACTTCCGTTTCTTTAGTGGCAGGCAGTCCAGCTGGTGAGGTTAGGACTTCAAATGCTAATGTGGCTTCTGTGGACTGTAGTTCCTGCGCTGGTTCAGCTTTCTGGAGCCTTGCAGGCGCTCCCAGATGCCCCATGTGCGCCATCTAGTGGCCAGTCTGTGACTGGCGATGGCCTTCACCAAGTCTCAAACTCCAGTATTCTCCCCAGGGTCTGATCAGGAGCCCACTGGGGCGCGATCCCGGGAGATCAAGCGTCCCTTTCTTCAACTGCTTTCTCTTCTCCATCCTCCCCCATTCCCTCCCAGCTTTCAGAACCGCCACCTCCTCCTTTACTCGTCCTTTGGCTAGGAAGCTTGGAGAGCTGAAGCTTTACTCTCCCCAGTCTGCTGTGTACTTCCTGTGATTGGGTTTGCATCCAGGGCCAAGCAGTAGAAGAACAAAGAGAGAAGATGCACTGGTATTCCTCTCTCTCTCCCCCCTCTTGGGGCCCAAGCTCTTCTGGGCAGCAAAGACCTTCCCCCTTCAGAGTTCCAGCTGTCTGCCCCCAGCGGCTGCAGGTGGACTTGCAGCTTCCGTCCTGAGGTTTGCTTGCTGGGGACTTGGTAGGAGGGAAAGAAAACACGAACACCAAGAAAACATGGGATTCCTCCCGCCCCCTTCCATTAGTGCTTCGTTTTTCTGTTCCTCTGGAGCTCTTAAGGTCCTGCTGAGAGTGCACTTTCAGGATGTGGGCTGCAGGGTTCCCGCTCAGGTAGGAGGATATAAAAGGAAATATAATCAGAAAATAATCAGAAAAACTCACAGCTGGATTGGTCTTATACTTGGTCTGGTTTCCTTCCTCAATCTCTTAAACTAGGGCTCATTTTGCAGAATACTCAGTCGCTGCACATATTCTGCCTGGGTTCTTAGCTGTAGTCAGGGCACGAGGTCTATGGAGTGTTGTTGACTTCATTTTACCTGAGCTGGAAGGTTACTGCATAGATTTTCAAGAGTAAAATGCTGGAAACAGGGTCAAAGGCTGATAATACAGGAGTAGTGCACAGTGCTACAGCCACACAATGGAACATTAAGACAACTATTTCAAGAATAAGTAAGCAGAGGTGTGATGGCTTGGAAAGATTTCCATGATAAAACATAAAACTTTTTTATTGGAGTATAAAATACACACGGAAAGTGCACACATCAGAAGTGCAAAGATCAACACATTTGCACAAAGAAAACACACCCATGCAACCAGCACTGCGATCCAGACACAAACAGTCCCATCCTCCAGAAGGCTCTTTAACTTCATGAAATATTTGGGGAAACCAAGGCCGTTAGAGAGGATGCTGGAAGTCACCTTCAAAACTCTTTACTCTGGAATTTAGAAGATGCCTCTACCCGCTCATGTGAAGACATAGCCTGTATATCAAGAAGGGATAGACGGTTGAAAGAAATTGGCACCATACGACACACCTGTTTTACATGGAGTTTTGTCCCCACATACTCAGAACCCCAACCAGCTATGTTTTGGCTCATTATCAATTACAGTCAGATAACAAACAATGATCAGACATTGAGGCAGGTGTGTAATATGAAGGAGAAGGACCAGAGCAGACCAGACCAAACCAAAGCATGACCACAGAGTGAGGAGAGTTTTTGAAAACATCACCAAGCAGAGAACAAAAAAAAAGGAGCTTTTGAAATAAAAGTATAATTCTTAAACTGAGTATTTCATCAAAGATTACAAGAGAGAATAAAAGCACAAAATTACATTAAAAAAAAAAGGCCTCCCAAAAGGTAGAACCAAACTCACAAAGTTGGAAAACGTAAAAGAAAAACAGGAGACAAAAGAACTGATTCAGAGAGGAGAGGGAAAGGGAGCAGGGGACAGTCAGAGGAGGGGACACCTGAAGGAAGAGGAGACACTTGTGTGAAAGTCATGTAGGAATCATTAGTAAGAAGTTTGGGGCTGGAAAGTGACCAACAGCCCACAGTCAGGGGAAATCTGCCAAGGGTGACCAAGGAAGCATCTAGGGCACAATGAGGCTGATGGGAATGGGCGACTTCTCCTTCCTTATAATCTTCCCATGGCACCTTTGCCTCAGAGGGACTCAGGACCTCCAGGGGACTCTGAGAGGGAGGGGCAACAGGTCAGGATCTGGGCTGGACCAAGACCGAGGGAGGGAGAGGGTGGTCTGGGGTGCACTGAGGTGGGCTGCCCGGAAGGAGGTTCAGGAAGGGGCTGTATGGCCAGCGAGGCTGGGTGTGAGCCCTGAGCACTGATTCTTCCCCACGTGCAAGCCCAACGTGTGCCCATCTCCTCCTTGGACCCAACTCTGAGGTTCTGGTGTCCCTTCCCTGCTGCACTGGGTCACCTGGTTGGCTGGCAGCTGGCTCCCCAGGTCCTCACGCACAATTGCAGTAGCACCCTGGACAGTGGGATGCTTTGCTTCCGCAAATCACGGAAGACACATGATGACGTCAGCCATATGCTCCCAAAGAAGGCACTGATTTTCTTCTAATTAATGAAATTAGGAAGTAATGGAAGGAAAATTTTAAGGGAAGTAGATGAGAGAAACTAAAAAAGGAAAAAATTTAAAATAGAGGCACTTTGCCTCTGAGTTCAGTGCAAGTCCCCAGAGGGCAGCTGACATTTGCTGAGCACCAGGGAGACAAGCCAGGCAGGCAGGACATGTGCCAGCTCTGCTCCTTCTCGTCATCCACGGTGAGTGGCATGGGGGCTTCAGGACCAAACCCCTGCAGGGCCAGGGCAGGACACAGACAGGGTCTGTCCTGGGGAAACGGCAGAGACTTTCACTCATCCATAGACGGATGATAGATAGATGCATACATGCACATATATATATGCACACACACATAAATGCATGAAATTCTGAGGAACTCTGAAGAAGCACAGGTGCCCAACCTCCAGCAGAGAGCCACTCAGTCAAGGTGGGGTTCAGGCATCTGCATCATTTAAAAGCACAACTGGTCTTCATTTGTCGCTCAAGCCAGGAAGCACTCTTCTGAAGAGCTCAGACAACAGGGAGGAAGGCAGGCAGCAAAACCAGGGTGAAAGGCTCTCTGGAGAGTTGCTCGTCCCCACACATCAGCCTGCCTGGGTCTCTGCTCTGGATGATCCAAAGACCAGGCCACATCCAAGGTTATCAGCTCAACTACCAAGACAGGGACAAAGTGCTCTGGTGGCACCGGGAGGGACTGAGTTGGCTGCAGAACTAGAGAAACCATAGAAGAGACTCCATTTGAGCCAAGGCTTGAAGGAGAAGATAAGGGTTGATTTCTTCAAGCAGAGAAGAAGGCACATTGTAGGCAGAGGGAAGAGCTTGTACAAAGGTATGAAGAAACAAAATAGCGAGGTGTGTAGGTAAAAAAATCAATCAATCACCTGTGGGACGGAGTGAGCGTTTGTCATGTGTGTGAGTGTGTGTGTTTAGTTCCATGTCATGTGTCGATTCGGGGGCTGAGGGTTTATAGGTGTGTGGGGGTTAGAGTGTTGGGGGCATGGATGGGGAGGGGGCCACACTGTCTCACCAGCTCTGGGATTCAGAAATACACCTGTGGCTGCAGTGTGTGCTCTGAGCTGCCAGGAAGAGGTGCTGCTTGAGGGCGAGGAGGGGTCCGTGGTCAGTAAGATAGCAAGTGAGCAGAGGCCCCTGTATTGGGCAGTTAGGAGCCTCAGGGGGGATTCACAAAGGGGGTTGACAGCAAAACAAATCCTGCAGGGGATGAAGGGACAAGCAGGATGTGGCAATTAGACAGAGAGCAGAGGCTCCTGGCTGGTCTTCAGGGCAGGACCAGAAGCTCCAGCAGTGCCCAGGTCAGCTCTGGGCCAACGAAGGACAAGGTGCATGTTGGTTTTCTGTTTTCTAGGCCACTTCTGCACCTGCCAGGAGGAAGCGGAGAGAGGCACATATGGGGGCACACTGACCACATCCTGTGTGTATTGCCCAGGATGGGAATCTCACAAAAAATGGTTGTGTCGTGGGAATGACTGGGATTCCTGCAAAATCCTTGTTAAAACCACCGGGTCAGAACAACTGGTGAAGAGGGGCAGAGTGTCGATCCAGGACAATCACAGCCGACACACATTCACCATGACCTTGGAGAACCTCCAGTGGGACGATGAAGACACCTACTGGTGTGGGATTGAGCGGACCGGCATTGATATAGGGTACAAATTTTCAGCGATTGTCGAACCAGGTAGGCACTACCCCTCCTGTGCTCTGGGCCCTTGGGACTCATCCCGAGAAGAGTCAAAACTGTTTCTCTGCTGATGATCGGATGGAGAGGAGTCTCGAAACTCACTTAAAACCCACGTGTGCATGTGCCTGTGTGAGCATGTGTGTGCATGTGTGAGCATGGATGGGGAACACCAGGAGTCTGGAAGGGATTGGAAGAAAGAGTGAGCTCCCAAAACTCCGCATGTCTCCACCTGGTCTCCCCAGAGGGAGCAAAGAAGGATAGACTCGGCCAGGACAGGCTTGTTCAGGGAAGGCAACTCCTCTTTTCCTGGTCGCCTCCACCATCAGCACATCCCAGCCTGAGTGGGGTCTGTCGGGCGTGGAGAGAGAGTGGGGTGCTAGAAAGCCAAGATTCTCCATCTCTTAGATGCTCTCATGGCTCCCGGCTTCTCCTCCAGGACAGAATCGAGCTTGTCTGGGCACGTGTTTCTCTGCACAGCTCATTGTCTGAGTCTATTGCCCACAGAGATCAAGGTGATGGTCCCAGTTTCAGCCCATAGGCTAAAGGGACCTCCTTCCATGGGACCAGAGACCCCAATTCCTTCCAATGCCTTCCTGGACCTCTGGTACCTTGTGTCCTGCTCTTTCTGGAGTTTGGGGCCAGGACTTCATAGCGGCTGTTCCCACCCCCTGTTCCATATCGAGTATCAGAGGGAAGGAGCCCAGCACAGTCGGGGTGCTGTGAGGATTCCTGAGGTCCAGAATGGCCTCCATGGTCAAAGTGCTGCTTAAATCTATCAAATACTTTTGCCTGTGTCTATGAGATGATCATATGCCTTTTCTCCTTTAGTTTGTCAATGTGGCATATTATACTTACTGATTTCCTCATGTTCAAACAATTTTGTATTCTGGGGTCATAGCTAACTTGACAATGATGTACTATCTTGCATATATATCCCTAGGTTCAGTTTTTTGATTTTTTTGTTGCAGACTTTGGTATTTATGTTCATGAGTGATTTTTGCCTATATTTCTTTTTTCTTTTTCTTTTTTTTTTTTTTTTGCACTGCCCTTGTCACATTTTGCTATTAAGAGCATGCTAGTCTCAGGACGCCTGTGTGGCTCAGTCAGTTAAGCATCTGACTTCGGCTCAGGTCATGTTCTCATGGTTGGTGAGTTGGAGCCCTGCATTGGGTTCTGTGCTGACAGCTCAGAGCCTGGAGCCTGCTTCAGATCCTGGGTCTCCCTTTCTCTCTCTCTCTCTCTCTCTCTCTCTCTCTGGCCCTCCCCTGTTTGTGTTCTCCCTCTATCTCAAAAATCAATCAATAAGTAAAAACTTAAAAAAAGTAAGGATTTGGTTCATTTGAATAGTAGAATGATTCAGGTTTTCTATTTCTATTTGCGCCTATTTTAGTATATCACGTTACTTTTGCTAGAAATTTGTTTATTTTGCTAGAAACAAGTTTATTGGCATAAACTTGTTTAGATATCTTTTTATTATCACATCCCATTTTTATCTTTCTTTTTAAAATGTGCAGGGTATTGTGTGATATACCTTTTTAGGACTGGCATCAATTATTCAGACCTCTCCTTTTATCAACAACGTCTTGCGAGGGTTTTGGGTTTTTTTACAAAACAATGTTGGCTTTTTTGGTCTTCTCTATTTTTTTAATGTTTATTTATTTTTGAGAGAGCTAGAGAGACAGAGCACGAGCAGGGGAGGGGCAGTGAGAGAGGGAAACACAGAATTCCAAGCGGGCTCCAGGCTCTGAGCTGTCAGCACAGAGCCTAACATGTGGCTTGAACTCACAAACTGTGAGATCATGACCTGAACTGAAGTCAGAGTCTTAACCAACTGAGACACCCACGTGCCCCATATCTTCTCTATTTTATATTTCCTTTCTACTTCATTAATTTTTTTTCTTTTCTTCATTATTTCCTTCCTTCTCCTTTCCTCTGCAAGTGACCATGCAATGTCACTATGGCCCAGAGTGGGAGACCTACGTGAGGTCCTGGTGTCAAGATGCTGATTTGAGTAGCTGCACCATCGTTGTTCAAACCAATGGATCAGAGTTGAAGAAGAACCATGTGTCCATCAATCAGAAAATGCACACATTCTCCATGACCATATGGGGGGAGTAAAACAATTTTTGAGAAAAATGACCTGTTGTGTTTCTGAGTTGCTCCCAGGCGTTTTACAGAATGGCATCCCTGTTCACGCCCGAAATCTGGAAATTCAGAGAAAGACCCAAGCTTAGAATTCTTCCATAAGTTCCTTCTTTGCTTTTTCTGGGGCACCTTTTCAATTAACCACTTGGATTTGATTCTGTGAAAAATCAGTGACCTCTTCCCCGACCCCCTTGTAAGTCACAGGGGCTCTCAGTCTCCTGCTCTCAGTCTCCTGCTTGTTCGTGGTCCAGGATGGGGGACTGCCCTTCCTCAGGCTCTCCCCTGGATCTGTAAACAATAAATGTTGTGACTCTGCTTCCATCGTGTGGGTGTATTGAAACTGCGCCTTTCATTAAAATGTCCCTGTCCCTGGGTGGTTCATGTCCCTAAAGTGGGAGTGTGGCTATGGAGGGAGCTACCCACCTGTCCACCCACGTGGGTGGTTGTGCCTCCTCATGCAGCGGGTCGTGATCTGCATCTTCTTAAGTCAATGAACCAGCTCTGGCTTCTAAATACACACGGAGGAACTCAGGCAAGTCAATGCAGACACAGGCTGGTGTAGGATTAGGAGAGTTGGAGAGGACCGTGGGTCCAAGTGACCATTGACCCAGGGAAGTACTCTTCCCTCATGGACCACTGGCATCTCCTCAGCAAGAGGGAGCTAGTGAAAAATTGGGCAGATATGCCAATTTTTATATTTAATGTGGATTTTTAGAAAGAGAAATTTTATTTTATTTTATTTTTTAATATGAAATTTATTGTCAAATTGGTTTCCATGCAACACCCAGTGCTCATCCCAACAGGTGCCCTCCTCAATGCCCATCACCCACTTTCCCCTCTCTCCCACTCCCCATCAACCCTCAGTGCATCCTCAGTTTTTAAGTCTCTTACGGTTTGCGTCCCTCCTTCTCTTTTTTTTTCCCTTTCCCCTTCCCCATGGTCTTTTGTTAAGTTTCTCAGGATCCATATAAGGGAAATTTTAAAAGTATACAAAATGTAGAATAAAACAGTGTGTTCTGACTTCTACCCTACTTCCCTACCGAAGGCAAGGACTGTAACGTGTGTGTGTGTGTGTGTGTGTGTGTGTGTGTGTGTGTGAGACGTGTGTGTGTGTGTGTGTGTGTGTCCACGTCCTTTGGAGAAATCCTATGCATCTAAAGAATGTATTTGTGCATATATTCTTTCCCTCCTTCAAAGAAAAATCACACACATTGTTCTACATCTTGCTTATTTTCACTGAATGTATTTTGAAAACCATTCCGTATCACTATCTATAGATTTTTGTTTGCAATGGCTTCATAGTATTCCATGACAGCTACATACCATGATTTATTTAATTGCTTCAGGGGCACCTGGGTGGCTCAGTCGATTAAGCATCCGACTGTGGCTTAGATCATGATATCACGGTTTATGAGTTTGAGCCCCGCGTTGGGCTCTGTGCTGATGGCTCAGAGCCTGCTTTGGCTTCTGTGTCTCCGTCTCTCTCTCTGCCCCTCCCCACTCATGCTCTGTCTGTCTGTCTCTCTCTGTCTCTCAAAAAATAAAAATTAAATAAATTAAAGAAAAAACTTGTTTCACTCATGACAGGCATTTCAGTTGTTTTGGGTACTTTGCAACTACATTCAATTGTGTAGCAAATCTCCTTGCATATGTGGCTTGATGCATATTTATGAATATACCTACAGGGCCATTCCTATAAAAAATAGCTGTGTTAGTGGTTTGTACATTTTCCCAATTTTGGTGGATATTACAAAGAGGCTGGGAACATTTCTACCCTTGTCTGAATGTGACAATAAACGGCCATCCCCCACCCCCAACATTGGGTGTTGTCAATTTTTTATCTTTACGCTCTGATTGGCAGACTTGGCATATTGATTGCACATGACCTGGGCCCCCAGGCAGTGGAGAATGATGTGGGGGGTGGGGGTGAATGAGACAGGGGAGAAGGAGTGGTTCTAGGCAGCCAAGCAGACAGCCACTGGGTAGGTGATGCTGGGTGAGCTGAGAACCAACAGGACACCTGCCCTCAGCACAAGGGGAAGGTTCCAGGCCATCACCTGCTCCAGCTTGAAGACTCTCCCAGCCACCTCCCTCCCCACACTAGACTTTGGCAAATACCAACTTTTATTCAAAAGGGGAAAAGCACCTTCAAAAGCTTATAAGTGAGGGGTGCCTGAGTGGCTCAAGTCATAATCTCGTGGTTCGTGAGCTCAAGTCCCACATCAGGCTCTGTGCTGACAGCTTGGAGCCTGGAGCCTGCTTCAGATTCTGTGTCTCCCTCTCTCTCTGCCCCTCCCCGTTTGCACTCTGTACCCCTCTCTGTCTCAAAAATAAACATTAAAAAATGTTTTAATTAAAAAAAAGCTTATAAGTGAAAAAAAGAATATAAAGACAAAGCAAACTAAAGAACAGACTTCATGAAAGGATATGTCCAAAGAAACATAGAAAAATCGGCACATAAATAGTTCTACTCAGTCTCAAGGAAGTGATAGACAACAGGAGGATTCTAGAAAAGTAAAGAGAGTGAAGTACAAGATAGGGCGATGGAGAGTCAGCAGGCTGACCCCGGGAAAGAGAAGGAGCGGAAGAGAAGGAGCCAATGTGGCTGGAAAGAAAGAATCAGGGAAAGAACCACAAAACCCAAAGACAATCGTACCTGAAAACACACAGACGTGGTGCCTTGTGGATATTTCCTGAAGCGACATTTACGTGAACACAGTATAACGTGTGGAGAGGCAGACATAGGTACAGGAGACAGAGAGGTGATGCCACAAATGTACATCGACTATTCCCTTGGAGGAGAAAAGAGAAGCCCAAAGTAAACATAATTGAATTGAATTAAAAACTATGTGGAAACAAAAGAGATCTTTCAGGCTGTCATTGAAAGCCCAGCTGGGGACCCAGGAAAGGAACTGATACAGATGATCCACACCCAGAATGGTACGAAGTTACCGAACCTTGTGGATAAAACAGAATCATCTGGGCTGGTATCAGAAACGATGATCACATCAGAAGGTCGTACCAGAAGGATCACATGGTGTGTGACAGAAATACTCTTGCTTCATAACAACACTGCATCCCAACACACAGTGAAGGAGAATCTATATGTTCTGAGCAAATGACAGAATATTCCCGAATGCTCTGACAACTGTCTCGTGAATGCAAGACCTTATGAAATACAGCACCCATGAGCCCTTTCAAAATAGAAAATATACATCATGATCAAAGTCTGCCAACAAAGGGTGAAGTTAAATAGTGAAAAAAGAGAAGCTGTGGTCAGCAATGAGTGTTTTACCCTAAGCACAAAACCCCTAAGCAATGGTGGGAACGATTACAGAAGAGAGTATAAGTGCCATAGATGCAAAGAACACCATTCTAAGAAAATCAGCACTGGGAAGAGGACAGTGGGCCATGGGTGAGATGCAGAAGTCTTCGTCTTTTAGGGCACAGAGTCCAGAGATAGTTTTAATGTGTTGTTCAAAATCAGATGGTATTGTGGGGGCTGGGAGTCCAGGCAATTGCGGAGGGCATCCAAGTGAGAGGCATCTCGGCATGGGTGTCAGGGTCCAAGCCGGCTGAGGAAGCCCTCCCCACCGAGGGTCAGCCCAGGATGGGGTGGCAGAACCCAAAAGGGGTGAGAAGAGCATCTCCATGGGTGGTGGCTGGGTGTAGGACATCAAATCCCACATGGGGCGAGGCTGGGGCAGAGTGGTGGGGGTGGGGGCGGACATGGGTGTGGAGGCGGGGTCAGACACCATGCTAGGCTCAGCTTTTCATCTCAGCACTCTCTGATCTGTGGAATGCAGGTAAGGACCCCCAAAATCTCCTCCACTGTTATTCTAGACACTTGGAAAGACTTCTCAGTGAGTGGGTCCTTGGCATTACCCCTGATTAGGGCTTCGACATATGAATTTGGGGGAGGACACAGACACGCAGTCCATGGCAGGTGACTAACAGACACCTTCAATTCCAAACCAGAATCTGTTCTTCCTGCAAGCCCAGCTTTGCCCATTTTGGTTCATTGCATTCCCAAACCCCCAGGTGCTCAGCCTTCAACTTAGGAGTGGCCCCTGATTCCTCTCTTGCTCATATCTAATCTGTTAAGATATCTTGCTGCTCTGGGATGCCTGGATGGCTCAGTTGGTTGGGCATCTGACTTTGGCTCAGGTCATGATCTCATGTTGCCTGAGTTTGAGCCCCGCGTTGGTCTGTGTGCTGACAGCTGGGAGCCCGGAGCCTGCTTCGGGTCTGTGTCTCCTTCTCTCTCTGCCCCTCCCCTGCTCTCACCCTGTCTCTCTCTCTCTCTCTCTCTCTCAAAATGTAAATAAACATCAGAAAAGTTTTAAGCTATCCTGCTGCTCTTTCTTCAAAATATCAATGTCCAGAATCTAACCATGCCTCCACCTGCCCACTGTTCTGCCCACTGTTCTTAACTGAGTGCCTGTCACCATCGATACACTGAACATTTGCAGACTAACTGGCCTTCCAGTTCTCTGACCTCCATATGCTCCTCAGCAGCTTCACATGCCTCCATGTGATTCCTCAAACATGACAGGCCTGCTCCTGACTCTTGTGTCCTGACCCCAGCCCTGAGTGACCCTTGTCTTTCCAACTGCCGCTTCCTCCAGCCACAGGGGAATGGCTCTTCAGGGGCTTTGAGGGGACCTGCACCCCTGCTGTCACCCCAGACCTGCCTCTGTGGGGAGCTGGGACCTAGTCTTTCTCCTTCTTCAGATGGCTGGCCCATAAGCACGTGATGGGCACCATGGTGGGAGAATCTCTAAGTGTGCCCTGTAGGCATGACGAGGAATCCAACACATTTTAACCAATACTGATGCCAAGAACCGTGTCATCGGCCAAGGAAGATTGTGAAGACTTTGGGGCCAGAGGCGGTGGCAGCCAGAGACCAAGTGTCCATCTACGACCATCTTTGGGACCCAACCTTCACAGTTACCATGAGGACGATGCAGGCATTGAATGTGTGAGGTTAAAATGGGGCTTCTACTGTCAGAGTGTCGATTCTCCCTGGCAAGTCCCTCCTTGGTGCTGTCACCAAGGCTTTCTGGAGGGTCCGCTGGGCTTCTGGGTGAAAGCCAGTTCCTGTGCACTGCCGTGTCCTTTGCATATGGCCAAGTGTCCTGTCCGTAGCTGAAGAAAGAAACACACAGGGTGGCTGAGTGCACCCTGCAGCCTCTTCCTGCTTTGACCTGAGACCAGCAGGGAGCCATGAAGCCTGTGTGCCAGGGATGAACTGTCAGCTCATAGAAGCCTCTGGTAGTAGGTTTGCTATTCCTGCCTCCTCTCCCCGGACAGGATTATGCGACTCCGTCCCGTTGACATCAGGCATGGCCATGTGACGTGCTGTGGTCCATGAAGGAGGAGCCTAAGAGGCATGTACCTCTCTGAGTGGCTCCTCTAGGAGACACTCTATTGCTTCCCACTTCCTGTCACAGACAAGGGCTGCTCCTTCAGGCTGGGTCCCCAAGCAAATGGGGCCCTCTGCGGACATGTAAGATGAGTGAGAGAATGGTCTTCATGGCTCCAGCATTCTGAGATTTGGGAGTTTTGTTACAGCAGCATCACCTAGAAAAAGCTAACTGATACAGTCCTGTGCACAGCAGGTAGCTTGTCCAGGATGAGGATACCAAGTGTGCCTTTCTGGGAAAGCCTGTAGCTCTGAACTGTCCCCTTCACAGACTCAGGCACTGCCTCCCAAGGGAGAAGTGGTAAGCAGTGCCCCCTGAGTCTGCCTCGCCCCACCGGGGCTCTTGCAGGGAGACTAAAGAGCAGGCGACTCTTCCCTTAGTTCCCAGAGCCGTGAGCGGCTCCGAGGCTCTGCCCTTAAAGGGCCACTGGCGTCAAGAGGGCAGTGGAGGAAGACTGGCCTCTCACAGGCAGATGACAGTCACAGAAAGGACAGGCCTGTCCCTAAGCAGCCTGTCTGAATGGCCCAGACCAATTGCAGACAGAGCCACTTCCGGAGGCCAAAAGAGAGATGCACACATTTGCACACACATGCCTCCCTGCTGCCAGCTGCATGCAGGCTGTGTGAGCTGGGAAGGAGGGGGTGAGTTTGAATCCTGGGCTGAGAGCGATCATGTGGCTCGCCTAAGGTTGCACAGCGAATAAATAGCAACATGGAACTTTCCAGGGCATTTCACAAATCCCACCTGAGGAGGAACAATTTTCTTTAAGGGCACGTTGGAAAGAAAATGAAAACTTGCAGACAAAATGTCACAAGGACTAGTGAGGAAAGGAATGGTCTTTTTATGGTGTGTCCAAAGTCAGGGTGGCTTTTGGTTGACCCCCCCCCCCCCCCATCGAGGTGACGAAGGACAGGAGGCATGCAATGACAACAACCATGTTCTTCTCTCCGGGAGGAGAGTTTTGCCCTCCTGGCAAAGGAAAGGACACAGGAGGTCGCGTAGCCACCCCACCCCCACCCCCAAGGGTCTGAGCGGGAGCCGCGGAGCCCAAGTAAATGGAAGTTCACAAATTGAAAATTCTTCTGCTTCTGGCAAACTCCTCCCTCCCTAGCTCTGTCTGTTCTGTGTCGTCGTTGAACACGTCGGGAGGGGGAGGTGCGCGCCCGCACACACACACACACACACACACACACATACACACGCATCCGTGCACGCACACGCACAAAACCTCGGAATACATGAGATCTCCCTCTGCAGCAAGAAACGAACCAGCAGGCTGTTTCTTTATTTACTGAAACAGCCAGTTAAGAGATGCTTGACAATAGGATCCCGGAATTTTAGACTTTTCCATTTACGTGAGTCTGGGTTCGTGGATAAGACATTCCAAATCGGCATCTGCCTTGCTAAGTCCTCCCTGGCTGTTTCCTGTCATGGGGCATAATGCCGGCCAGGTGCACCCGTGTTGCCGTTTGAGATACTGAAAACTTTTCTGTCCGTGGGAAGCTTGGCGGCTCATTTAACCAGGTTAAAGGGGAGGCTTGAGGACGGCTCAGTGCCTGAGCAAAGGGGGCTGGTCGGGAGCATGTGATCAAGGCAGGAGCCCATTCAAGGCCTCTGGGGTCTGGTGAGGCCAGACCAAGAGTTGGGGACTGACAAGAGGAGAGCCCACACCAAAGGTGGCCCCAGCCTCACACTCCCGCTCCACCAAGAGCAGGAGACGAGGCCAGCTTCACGGGGGGCCCCTCTGTGGTCACACCGTGCCCCGCTGAGAAGGGCTTGATTTAATGCTCTGTTGTCCTGCCGGCTCGAAATGGTTGGTGATTCTAGGACAAAGGTGTTTTCATTTTGCACTGGGCCCTGCAAACGGCTGGTCTTGTCCAGAGGAGGCTTCATCATGCCTGTACCCGCCAGCCACGCCAGCCACAGGACATTTGCTATTCGTAGAGGGAAGGGCTTGCTCGGAAAATCTAGAAGGAAGTCAGCTGGGCCCTTCCCTGCTGTGGCAGGCGAGTGTGTTGGCTGTGGTGGAGTCACGGTAAGGGTGTTATCCTCACAGGAAGCAGAAAGCAGAACTGTGCATTCAAATGTTTCTGAGGAAAACTTCAGCAAGTAATCGACTGGTCACGTGATGCCCTGAGCCCCTCGCTTCCCCCATTTTCTGACCAGTCCTGAGAACAGAACCAAGAGGCTGAAGAAGGAAGCAGAGAAATGCCAAGAAATGCAGAAGAGGGGGGACAGGGTGAGCGGCCCCTGGGTGAGGGGTTCCAGCTGCAGCAAGAGAGTCACCCAGAGGGACGGGGCCATGTGGCTGCCATCGGCTTTGCTGCTGCTCTCTGTCCCAGGTGAGCGGGGCTGGGCAGGTCTTGGGTGACAATAGTGTGGGGCAAGGTTGGCGATGGGGAAGGGAAGAGATGAAGACACAAGCAAAGAGAGGAGGGGGTGAGCTGGGAAAAACCTCACCCAGACGAAGAGGAAGAGGAGTTGATGGTAAGATGCTTCCCACAGGTGAGCACGTACCGGGCCCTAAAGAAATTGGCTACTTTAATCCTGATGACCACCATTTTGAAAATGAAGCAGGCTGTTTTTTAAAAAAATGTTTATTTATTTATTTATTTTTGAGAGAGAGAGAGAGAGAGAGAACGGACTTGAAGGAAAGGCAGAGAGAGAGGGAGACAGAATCCCAAACAGGCTTCATGCTGCCAGTGCAGGACCCAACATGGGGCTCGAACCCACAAACCGTGAGATCATGACCTGAGCTGAAATCAAGAGCTGGACACTTCACCAACTGAGCCACGCAGGCACCCCCTCTCTTTTTTTTTTTTTAAGTAGGCTCCACGCTGGGTGTGAGGTTTGAATTTACAAGTCTGAGATTAAGACCTGAGCTGAGATCAAGAGTTGGATGCTCAACAGACTGAACCACCCAGACACCCCAGGAATACTGTCTTATGCACCAGGCCAGGGCGAGGGGAGCAGAGAACTAATACTAATTGGGCTAAATGATGTGTTCACCCGGTTTTCCCCATAATCTGATCCAATTTTTATTGCAATCCTATGAAAACAAGAGACCATGATGCAGAGACAGGCAAATAATTTACCCTAGACCAATTCATGCAAGGCAACCAAGGTTCAAAGAGAATACGTTTATTGCCAAGATCACTGCTCTTCTTATAACACTTATATTCAAGGTCATCACTTTTTAAAAATAATACAATGGTCACTTACTACATAAGCCTCCTTGTGAATAGCTGTTCATGTATCCCAGGTGCTGACGCACCCCCCATGGGGGGTTCTGTGCCTCCAACAGGTCTGGGCTGGCCCCAGGGGCCCTGCACTGTGAGCTGCTGGATGGTGACACTGCTGGGGACTTGTCCATCCTTGTCTGAGAGTTCCCATAAATGATGTTTCTCTCTCTCTTTTTTGTTTTTGAACACTGGAAGGACAATATTTTATTATAAAAGGGGAAAGAATCAAGACAACTCATCAGTTTGCTCTGATCCTGTGAAAACACAAATGTAGCAATTAGAAATCAGAGTAATCCAATGTCAGCGCTAACTGTCAGAGCCCAAGGAGGAAAAATCTTTATTTCATTAATCCCATTTCCCCACCTCTAGCTGTATTAATCAAGGTGTACCAAAACCCTTAAAAATATCACTCCCGTGAGATTGAGCCCTGAGTCAGGCTCTGTGCTGATAGCATGGAGCCTGCTTGGTATTCTCTCTCTCTCTCTCTCTCTCTCTCTCTCTCTCTCTCTCTCTCTCCCTTCCCCTCCCCCACTCGTGCTCTTTCTCTGTCTCTCAAAATAAATAAACAACAAAAAAAAGCCTTAATATAAATATCACTCCCAAAATAAGACACTAAAACTCAGAACATAAAGATACTCTGCATGATAAAGCTGAACAGAAAAACACACTTTAGACTTTTAAAACTTGACCAACTTTTAAATAATATTGCTTTACAGAGATTATTTAATTTAAAAAATTTAGGGGCACCTGGGTGGTTCAGTCAGTTAAGTGACAGACTCTTGATTTCGGCTCAGGTCATGATCTCACAGTTCATGGGTTCAAGCCCCCGTGTTGGGCTCCGTGTTGAAAGCTCAAAACCCGCTAGGGATTCTCTCTCTCTCCCTCTCCGCCTCTCTCTCTCTTTCTGCCCTTCCCCTGCTTGGTCTCTCTCTCAATAAATAAACTTTAAAATAATAATAATGATAATAATAATAAATTTAAAAACTAATGCACATTCTAAACATCCAGTTTTGGTAATCAAGATAAAGTAATTTTGTTACAAATTTCAGGATCTAAAAGTAATTTGTTACATTTACTAAGATAAATCTGAAATGGCCTGTATCAAGCATGTGTGTCCTGCATAGTGACCCTGTGATCCTCAGGCATGAAAAGACACAGTCCCACCCCTCCCCCTTTATTGATGTGATCCGCCAGATGAAAAAAAAATTATGCTGAGTCTCAACTAGTACATACTGATTAGGATCATTTTGGTTTATCACTCTGGCATTTAGATTATGAAGAGTTCAGGGAAAAAAAGCCTCATTCTTGAATTCTGATAAGCCAAACTAAAGTCTCAAGGGTGGCCTCCAGAAATTCAAGGTTCTCTTTTCCTACTTATTTCAATAATACTTAGGAGATTTTCTGTATTTATTTATTTTTGTTTAAAAAAATTTTTTTAATGGGGGCGCCTGGGTGGCTCAGTCAGTTAAGCGTCCGACTTCAGCTCAGGACATGATCTCACAGTCTGTGAATTCAAGCCCCACGTCGGGCTCTGTGCTGACAGCTCAGAGCCTGGAACTTGCTTCTGCTTCAGATTCTGTGTCTCCCTCTCTCTCTGCCCCTCCCCTGCTCATGCTCTGTCTCTCTGTCTCAAAAATAAATAAAAACATTAAAAAAAATTTTTAAATAAAAAATTTTTTAATGTTTTTATTTATTTTTGAGACAGAGAGAGAGGGGAGAGGCAGAGAGAGAGAGGGAGACACAGAATCCGAAGCAGGCTCCAGGCTCCAAGCTGTTAGCACAGAGACTGACAGGGGGCTTGAACTCACAGGGGGCTTGAACTCACATGCCATGAGATCATGACCTGAGCCGAAGTCAGATGCCCAACGGACTGAGCCACCTAGGGACCCTGACACTTTCTGTATTTAATAAGAGTTATAATTCAATTGGTCTGTAAGCCCAAGTCCAAAAGTCCTTGCCCCATGGCAAGAGGCCGCACAGGAGCTGGTTGACCAGTAAGACTAAGACCAGACAAAAGGAAAACACACTCGCCAGGGTTGTAGACAATGACCTTCCAGCAACAGAGACAAGCCCAGCGGGATGGCCATACACAAGAGGGCCTGTGGAGACCTCAAGCTCCGCCATCCTCCTGCTTCTAAAGGAGATAAATCTCTCTCTGTCTACCCGATTACTTGCCATTACACTTAACAGGCAGGTCTCTTTTACTTTATATTTATTTTTTTTAAGATTACCAAAGGCTTCGACTTACAATTGGAGCTGTAGGAAGCCTCTGGGGCTTGATGGGTACAGAGCAAGCACTGTCCTGTAGGATCTTAGAGAGAACCCATGCCAGGGGAGGAGCAGTGCAGCACCCCAGAGGTAGCTGAGACAGGGGGGGAGAGAGCCCTCACACTTCAGCAAGGAGAAGGTGGAGAAGAAAAAACACAAGGAGGGTTGTGGGGGCGGGGGCGGGGGAGGGGATGCCGGGCTGCCTCAGGGTCAAGGTCAGGGTCTAGGTGTAACAGAGCATCTCTAACAATGTTTTCTTATCCAGACCTGAGGAATCAGCTCCAGATCTCGCAGGCTAGGGCTTAAGCAACTGGAAGAGTAGGTGAGGTGGAAAGCCAGTCCTAAAGCGTCCCCGACTCCATCAGAAACGCAGAGAACAGCGCCCCCACAGCCTGAGCCTGGGACAGCAGCAACTGCACACGGTTCAGTGTTGTGGCTCCCAGTCCCCCAGCCGGAAGCCTGCGTCGGGAGGGCCTCAGACTGGGGCATTTTGCCCCGTTGAGCAAGGTTCCTCAGCCTCTCCACTGTTGGCATTGGGGCTGGACCATTCTGTGTTAAGGGGCTGCCTTGTGCGCTTCAGGATGTTTAGCGGCATCCCTGGCCTCTGCCCACTGGATGCCAGGAACAACTCCCCACCCCTCCAGTTGTGAACAACCAAAAATGGCTACAAACATTCCCAAATGTCTCCTGGGGGAGCAGTATCACCCCTTGCTGAGAACCACTGCTTTGCAGATTATTGGTGGGAGAGGCAGACAGCCTTGTGATGTAGAATATAGGTCAGTGAGCCACTTGAGCTTGCTTGCTGGGAAATCCAGTGAGAAAATGCAAGGTATTTAAAATGAGGAAGCAAAGATTAGTTGGGTATTTTGCCCAAATAATTTCTCACTGTCCTTTTGCCCTGGGTTAACCTCCTTCCTTGTTAAGAACACATGAGATAATGGGGTGCTTGGGTGGCTCAGTTGGTTAAGTGTCGATTTCAGCTCAGGTCATGAACTCATGGTTTGTGGGTTCGAGCCCCGTGTTGGGCTATGTGCTGACAGCTCAGAGCCTGGAGCCTGCTTCGGATTCTGTGTCTGCCCCTCTCCTGCTTGTGCTCTGTCTCTCTCTTTCTCAAAAATAAAATAAACATAAAAACATTTTTTTAATAATAAAGAAAGAACAGATCAGACAATAGCTGTTCCTTGGCGTAATGAGGACTCCTCGGGTGCCTGGGACCGGCATGGCTCTCCAGGCAGGAAGCACAGGGTTTAGGGGGCTGGGTCCTAATCACTTCATACTGGAGCTTCCTGGGTGACTGGGGGAGGGAGGACAATGTCAAAACCTTGGGTTTGGCAGAAGAGCTAGAGATGAGGCCCAGGGCATGGCAAGGCTGGTGGGTGGCTGCCGAGGGGTGGGGAAGGGAGCAGTGTGGAGCAGGGAGTCCCTAAAGATGTCAGGTGATGGCAAGTGTTGCCACAGGTTTCTGTCCCAGGAAGGACATCGAGTGTGAATGTCCTTGAATCAGAGCCCAAATGAACCCCTTCCTTATGGTCTCTTTCTACCCCTCGCCGACTCCCATCTCCGACATGACCCAGACATATGAACAGGGGGTCCCACCTATACAAGCAGGGATTATAAGCTTGGGGCTTACAGGTGATCATTGGGGAAGGGGACATAGCCAGAAGCTGAAGGCTTCCTTCTAGCTCTCAATACTGTGCTTCATCTAGATTTCCTTGGTTCCCGTTCTTGCTTCCTGTTTTCTATTCCATCTGTCCATCCATCCATCCATCCATCCATCCATCTGTTTATTCAGAATATACTCAGTGGCTTCATTCAGTTCTTGGTAATTGATGGACACAGCCATTTCCTCTAGTACTGACAGGTCTGGGGACCCAGAACCTATCTGAGAGCACCCAAAATCTTCCTCTCCCTCCACTTCTAAGTTGGCTGAGCCCACACAGGCTCTCTGCGTCTCAGAATCTCACACCAGGGAACTTCAGAGGTCTCCCCCTTGTGTCCACCTACAACCCATACCTCTCGGTTCCTGACCCCTCCCTCCTTGAGCCTTAGGGTGACCTCTGGGTTTCCAGGGGACCTGACCCTCAAGGCCCCTCCAGTCGAGGCTCTTCAGGTGAAGAAAGCACCGATGGTCTTTTTCAGGCTTCTCATCTCTGAGTGGCCCCAGCACTGTGACAGGCACCGAGGGGGGATCCCTGAGCGTGCAGTGCCGGTATGAGGAGAAATACAAGGCATTTACCAAATACTGGTGCCGACAACCATGCTTGCTACTTTGGAACCAGATGGTGGAGACCAGAGGGTCTGAGGGAGAGGTGCGGAGTGGCCGTGTGTCCATCGTGGACCATTCTGCAGACTTCACCTTCACAGTGACCTTGGAGAACCTCACTACAGATGATGCAGGGAAATACAGATGTGGGATCGCGACAATACTGCGAGAAGAAGGACTCAATGGCTTCCTGCCCGACCTCTTTTTCCAGGTTCAAGTGTTTGTTTCCCCCAGGTAAGACCCTACTTTCCTCCGGTGCCCCTGAAGAAGGGATCTGAGCTAATTAATGCCTGCAGAGCACCTGAGGAAATCTCAGCTCGGGAGAAAAGAGCTAGCCCCAGTGTTTGTGCCTCAGAGACTCAGTGGGCGCGCTGTGTGGGTGTGAGTGTGTGGGAAATATGGGTGGGTGGGAGTGTGTGTGTGTGTGTGTGTGTGTGTGTGAAAGAACACGTGTGTGCATGCATGTGTGAGAGAGTATGTGTGTGAGTGAGGGTGTGAGGGACAGTGTGAGTGTGACATCCAAAGCCCCTGCTGTTGCCCCAGGTCCCGACAATATTTGTGGGCCTTGAGGACTGAGGCTGGTGTCGCTGCAGAGGGTCCTGTGACATGTGATTCTATCAGGCCCAAGGGGCTCCTGCTGCCCTCCTCTCCTCACAAGACTGCGTGTCTCCACCTTCAACCTTCCTTGAATCGACCTCTCCGGTGTTCTGCCAAGGGGGACCAGGCAGGATGGCTGCACTGGCTGGAGAGGGGGCACCTGAGGTCTCACTTTTGTGCCAACTTTCAAACACTCCTGTTTCCAGTGAGATGAGGGACACTAAAATGCTTCATGGGGAAGGCGATGGCTCTCTGGTCCTGGTTTATAACCTGTCCATCTGCAGAGCAGATTGGGATGGTGGGGGGTGGGGATACGCCACGCTCTGGCCAGGTCTGGGTCTGGCAAAGGGGAGACAGTGGTCCCGGAACATCCAGCCCAGTCCCTTCCCTGAGTTCCCCCTGCTTTGTGAACTCAGAACCCTGCAGGTGACAGGTGCCTAGCTAGGGAGAATCATGCACCGGGCACTGGGCCTCTGTTTTTCACCATCAGCCTTCACGATAGCCTCCAGCAGCAAGAGCTCTGTGACATTGGGACCTCCAACATCCCTGGTAGTGAGCACAGATCCAGCCAACACCAAGGTAACATGCGTGTGTCCCAGTGTGCTTTACCACTGCCTGGCTCCTTCCCTAGGGAGGGGCTTCCTAGATGCAAGTTTCCTCAACTATTCACTTATTCAACAAACATTTAATTTGCTTGTTATGTGCCAGGAACTGATGTAAATGCTAGGAATATGACAGAGAACAAACAGACAAGCCTGTGCTCTCAAGGAAGTCCCATTCAAATGGGTGGATTTAGACAATGGGTAGATGGATAGAAAGACAGACAATTAGATGATACGGATAGTTGATAGATGGATGGATGATGGATGGATGGATAGATAGATAGATGGAAGAAAGATGTCCATTAATAATAATTCCTACGGAGGAGAATTAAGCAGGTGTCAAGGATAGGGTGATGGGGCATGTGGGAAGATTATGGGACATGATGAAAGGAATCAAGATTCATTGAAAACAAATAACCAAGAGACTGTTTCAGTCTGAGTTTCTTCAAAATCAGATCTTGAGACAAGGACTTTCGTGCAATTCATTTATGGAGAGGTGATCCCAGGAAGTATAGTGAGGGAGCTGGGAAGTGGAAAAAGCCAGCAAAGTGTAACTTTGACAAAGGAGCTGTCACACTAGTAACTGGGCTCTGTCCCACGGGGTGCCCTGGGAGATACCACATAGGACATAAGACATTCCTCAGAACTCTCCCACTGAGTGGTGAAGAAGCTGAGGTAGTGATCCACATACATCTATTCTCATGGTGGAGGAAGATGGCGGGCTTTGCTATTTTCTTAGAGTAATGAAGGAAGGCCTTTCAAATGAAGAGACATTTGAGCAGAGACCTGAAGGAAGCAGGAAAGCCAACCAAGCAAGAATCTGGAGAAAGAATATTGCAGGCAGAGAGAGGGTCACTCTTGGGACCATGGATTCTGTGACACTTCTGGCCTATTCTGCTCAGCAACCACACACTCCTATAGCTAGAGAGAGCCCTCAGGCAAAGAGATGGGTGAGTTGGAGGTGGGAAACCACTGGCGGGTCCAAGACTACCCACAGCTGCCCAGAGCTCAAGCAGGCAAAGAGCACATGAACCAGGGTGCCAACAGGGTTTGCAAGAGGGCCCAGTGCATCAGTGGAGAGGGGCAGGCATCAGCCAACCCCTCAGGCTGTGAGCCAGGCAAGGGGTTGGGAAGGTAGAGAGCTTAAACAAAGGCCCAGTGTGGGGGAGGGGACACAACATTGGTGAGGAGCTGAGGTGGTGCTAAGTACTGGGACCGAGGGTGTGAGAGGATTGCCAATGAGCTGAACTTGGGGGGGGGGGTCACTCCTGGGGCTTGATGTTGTTGAACAGTTTCGGCAGAAGAGCTGCTCCCATGATGGACAGTATTGAAGGTGAGTCAAGATGAATTTGAGCGAGGAATTCACTCAAAGGGGGCATTTCATCCTTGAAGTCGGGGCCAGCAGGAGCTGAGTTCCTGTGAGTGTTGAGGACTGTGGGTTCAGAAAGCTGTTTCCGGGGGTCTCCCTTCCTCTCCATTCTTCACCACTGCCTCCTCTTGCGTCTGCTGCGTCCTGACGCTCAAGGTCAACTCTTGAGCTGAAGGACAGGAGTCTGTGGCCCTCAGCACGGGGCTGTCCGGCCCTGATACCAACCAGCTTGGACATTGATACTGACTTTTGAGGCAATGGGACCTGAGCACAATAGCAGGTGGCGAAGAGGCAGAGCCTGGGCCTCCTGTGGAGGAGGAAACTCCTGCCAGTCACCGTGTTCCTCCTACAGGTCCCTGCCTGACCGCGTCCACTTCCTGCTCCTCATATTCCTGAAGGTGCCCCTGCTTCTGATTATGCTCAGTGCCGTCCTCTGGGTGAACAGGCCTCAGTGGGCAATTTGTGGGAAACACAGTCAGCCTGATGACGACGGCCTACAGCCCTCCTTGCCCATCGATATCCTGTCCAGAGACATCACTGTTCAGACTACAGAAGGAGGAACTTCTGCCCCCAAACTTTATTTCTCTTCTCACTTTATTGCCAAAAACTTGTAAGCAAAGCAAAACGAAACAAAACAAAACAAAACAAAAAACCTTGAAAACATGTAATGAAATATATCACACATACAAAAATGTGTGTATAATGTAGATGTGCCTGGTGGTTGGCTGGGCAGCACGCGGGAAACATTCCACAGGACCCCTAACTTGCCAGCAGAAATTGGTGCCAGGCACACACTAGTTGGTCAAGGGATCCCAAAGTGAGGGCCCGCTTTTGGGTGACCTCGCCCTGCTGAGAACCCTCAAGGCAGCCTCTCAACTCAACATTCCTTCCTTTCTTCACTCGCTCACCAAATATTCACCAAGAGCCTATATAGCGAAGACTTATTTCTAGATTATGGGGATAGAGCAATCAACAAAACACGAGCTTTGTGTTCTAACAGTTGGTTTCAGAAAATAAAGAAATAAATAATACTGGTTTGTAATAAGTGTCATGGAGAAGAAAGGGTAAGAGTTCAGAGGATGGGGTGACAGGGGACAGGGACAGCCTCTTGGGTAAGAGCCTTAGGCAGGTGAGGGAGGGAAAGTGGAAGGGCTGAGCAAAAGCAAAGCTCAGGGCAGGTGAGCACTGTGACTGAGGCCAGTGGGGCAGGAAGCTGGGGAGTCAGGGCAAGCTTTGGGGGGGGGGGTGGGCTGCATCTTCTGAGAGATGGGGAGCCACTGAAGGATTTCAGCAGAGGAGGCTCCAGGATCAGATGTGAAGATGCCAAGGCATTCACTTGAGGATTGGTTCCTAAATGATCTCTGGCCTCTGAGAAATCACCAAAAACAACCCCAATCTGAGCTGGGTTCCTGGGAGTGTTGATGGCAGGAGAAGGGGTGGGGCTTAGGGTAAAGAAGCTCTTTCTGAAAGCCAGGTCCTGCCCCGGGGCAACCCTCTATCTCCTCTCAGTATCACCCACCTAACCCCCAAAGTCAGCTGTTGAGCTGAGAGGCTAGGGGTGAGTATATCCAGATATCCAAGTCTAGCCCAAATGTGGGTTATTAGGTCCAAGGGATCTTTGATCAGAGAGACTTGGGGGGGCAGAAAGGAGAGACCTGGGGCCTCGTCTTGAGGAGGCAGCTCACCGTCTGTCACCATGTTCCCCGCAGGCCCCTGTTTAGCAGTGTCCACTTTCTGGAGTTCCTGGTCTTTCTGCAAGTGCCTCCACTCCTGACCGTGCTCAGTGCTGTCCTCAGGGTATCCTCCCCCTTTGTGGGGACCCCAACTAAGGGATGCTTCAGTCCTTCATGCCTTTTGATATGCTGCCCAGACATATAGCCCTTCAGATTAGAGAAGAAGATAAGATATATTACATCTTATTTATCCATTTTTCTGTTGATGGCTTTGGGTTGTTGCCCATTTGGGGCTTTTCCACAGCCAGTGCCACTGTGAACATTTTTATACAGGTCACCTAATATATACGTGAAATAAGTTCACTAAGGTAGATGCCTAGGGATGGAATTGCTGGGTTTTAGGGTTTGTGCATGCTCAACCACACTAGATAATGCCAAATGATTTTTCCAACCCCATTAACTGCCCCAGTTAATGCTCCCATCAGCAATGGCTGAGAACCCCCATTGCTCTGCCTCTGTGTGACTACTTGGTTGGTCAGACCTTTTAGTTTTGGGGTTTTGCCATTTTGAAATAGTTTTCATTTCACAATTTACGGGATGGCCAGACTGTGCAGCCAAGGTCAAAAGGCAGGTAAGCGTGACCCAGGAAAGAGGTCAGTGCAAGATTCGAGGTCACTGGGAACAGACAACAGGCACACCAGGCTCAAGGGGAGCAGGGTTTACTTACAGCACAAGGAGAGAGAGAGGGAGCCAGGCTGTGCATCTGTTCCTACGGCTGGTGCGTCCACTCTACAGCCAGCATGGGCAGTGTGGTCGCATGCACCCCAGTTGTCTTGCACAAGAATCCAGACTCCTTCCCAGTGAGGTCTGAAATATAGGAAACTGGGGTGCTCCTGAGGGTCACTGACTCTAGCACTCAAGCAGAACAAAGTAGCATTCAGTGAACCTGAAAGGGATTCCCGCAAAAGCCAATAAACCCAGCACAGTCCGTGTGGGATCCTATCTCCCGGTGAGGATGTGTTCCAGGCACATTCTTTGTGGGCAAGAAGAAGTCAGGGAGGAGGCTGCCATGCCCAACCTTCTTGTGGTTTTAATTTAAGTTTCTCTGGCTGCCATCATGTTGAGAACCTTTTCACTTTCTATTGCATTTCCCCTTCTGTTCAAGTTTTGCCTACCGTTCTTACGTTAGCTCTCTTTTCCTTACTGGATTATAGGACTTGCTGGAATCATACTCTTGTTTGGTAAAATTTTATCAATTATACATTTTTCATATGTGCTCACATAATTTGTGGCTTGTCTTTTCATTCGAGAGTCTTTTCATAAATATAGTTCTGAATTTTAGTGTATTTGAATTCATCAAAATTATTATGGTTTGTGCTTTTGGTACCATAATTTAGAAACGTTTCTTATCCCAAAGTTATAAAAATAACCTCTTATATTTTTTCTTAACAGTCTAAAATTTTTGCAGTTCACATTTTAAGTCCTTGATCCAACTGGGATCGGGTTTTTTTTTCTTCTGTGATTTGAAGTTGGAAGCATTTTCCTTTTTCTCCATATGGATAACCACATATTCCAACATATTTATCAGTTTTCCTTCTTCCCCCATTTACCTGAGTTATATCAGGTGTCCAGGTAAAAACAGGTCTGGTTATGGGTGCTCTATTCTGTTTAATTGGGCTACTTACTTATCTGTGTTCATTACCATATTGTCCTAATCACTATAGCCATATAAAGGCCCTCCACATTTTTCCTTTGTTTAAAAACTAGAAATAAGATAAGAAGATAAGAAGAGAGATTAAATAGGGTCAAGAGACTCATAATATAATATCAAAAATGTTCAGGATCTAACAGAAATCATTCACCTTGCCAAGAACCAGCCGTCTATAGATTCAAGGCAATCCCTATCAAGATTCTAATGGCATTTTTTACAGTAGTAGGGAAAAAAAACCTCCTAAAACTTATGTGGAGCCACAATAGACCCTGAGTAGCCAAAGCAATCCTGAGAAAGAAGAACAAAGCAGGAGGCATCACACTTCCTGATTTCAAGCTATATTATAAAGCTATAGTCATCAAAACAGTATGGTACCGACATAGAGACAGACAAATAGATCAATGGAACAGAACAGAGAGCCCAGAAATAAACCCAAACATATATGGTCAACTAATGTTTGACAAGGGAACCAAGAATATGCAATGGAGAAAAAGCAGTCTCTTTAGCAAATGGTGCTGGGATAATTAGATATTCACATGTAAAAGAATAAAACTGGATTCTTTTTTTTACAGCCCTCACAAAAGTTAACTCAAAATGGATTAAAGATTTAAATGTAAGGTCTGGAACCATGCAGCTCCTAGAAGAAAGCATGGGAATAAAGCTCCTTCACATGGGTTTTGGTAATGATGTTTTGGATATGACACCTAAAGCACAAGCAACAAAATAAAAAGGAAGCAAGTGGGACTATGTCGAACTAAAGAGTTTCTGCACAACTGATGGGAAACTATCAACAAAGTGAGAAAGAACCTATGGAATGGGAAAAATATATTTGTAAACCATATACCTGATAAAGGGTTAATATCCAAAATACATAAAGAATTCATACAGTTCAAGAGCAAAAAAACAACCCAATTAAAAAATGGGTAAAAGGCCTGAAGAGACATTTCTCCAAAGAAGCTATATGAAAGGTCAACAGACATGAAAAGATCCTCAACATCACTAGTCATTACGGAAATGCAAATTAAAATCACAATGAGATATCACCTCATGCCTATTAGAGTGGCCAAAATAACAAAGACAGGATATAACCAATGTTGCCAATGGATATAGAGAAAAAGGAAACCTTCTGGTTGATGGACATATAAATTGGTGTAGCCACTACAAAAAACAACACAGATTATCCTCAAAACATTAAAAATAGAAATACAACATGATACAGCAATTCCACTTTTGGGAATATATCCAAAGGAAATGAAAATACAAACTCAAAAAGATATCTGCATCTCCATGTTTATGGCAGCATTGTTTACAATAGCCAAGACATGGAAATAATCTAAGTGTCCAGGGCACCTGAGGGTGGCTCAGTCGGTTGAGCGTCTGACTTCAGCTCAGGTCATGATCTCACAGTTCGCGGGGTTCGAGCCCCGCATCGGGCTCTGTGCTGACAGCTCAGAGCCTGGAGCCTGCTTCAGACTCTTGTCTCCCTCTCTCTCCCTGCCCCTCCCCCACTCATGCTCTGTCTGTCTCTCTCCCTCTCTCTCAAAAATAAACATTAAAAAAATTTTTTTTAAATCTAAGTGTCCAATGGATAAAGAAGGTATGGTATAGATTTACAGTGGAATATTGTTCTGGAATAAAAAAATTAGGAAATACTACCATTTGCAAAAATAAAGATGGACCCTGAAGGCATTATGCCAAGTGAAATAAGTCAGGAAAGGCAAATACTGTGTGATCTCATATGTGGAATCTAAAACAAAAACGAAAACAAAAAATAACCAAATTCATAGTTACCAGAGGCAAAAGTGGTGGGGGGGAACTGGAGGAAGGTGGTCAAAAGGTACAAATTTCCAGTTATAAGGTAAATAAGTACTAGGGATATGCTATACAACATGATGCCTACAACTAACACTGCTCTATGATATATAGAAAAGTTGTTAAGAGAGTAAATCCTAAGAGTTCTCATCAAAAGGAGAACATATTTTTTCTTTTTTCCTTTCTTTTTCTTGTATCTATATGAGAAGATATATATCAGCAGGGAAAAACTATACTGGGCTGAATGAAAACTTAAAAAAATATATATCAAAATGGGGCACCTGGTTGGCTCAGTCGGTTAAGCATCCAACTCTGTTTTAAAATTTTTTTACATGTTTATTTATTTTTGAAGGAGAGAGAGAGACAGGGCATGAGTGGGGGAGGAGCAGAGAGAGAGGGAGACATAGAATCTGAAGCAGGCTCCAGGCTTTGAGCTGTCGGCACAGAGTCCGACGCAGGGCTCAAACTCATGGACTGCAAGATCATGACCTGAGTTAAAGTCAGATGCCCAACCGACTGAGCAACCCAGGCACCCCAAACGTCCAACTCTTGATTTTAGCTCATGTTATGATCTCACAGTTCATGAGATCAAGCCCCATGTTGGGCTCTGTGCTGACAGCTAGAGCAGTGCTATGAGGGAAATTTATAGCCTCTAATTCCTATACTAAAAAAAAGGAAAAGTCTTAAATCAGTCATGTAAACTCTTACCTCAAGAGTTTAGCCACTCAGGAAAACAGTATGGAGGTTCCTCAAAAAACTAAAAATAGAACTACCCAACTACCCAGCAATTGCACTACTAAGTATTTATCCAAGGGATACAGTGTGCTATTTCAAAGGGACACATGCACCCCCATATTTATAGCAGCACTATCAACAATAGCCAAAGTATGGGAAGAGTCCAAATGTCCATCAATGGATGAATGGATAAAGAAGATGTGGTATATATATATATATATATATATATATATATATATATATATATACAATGGAGTGTTGCTTGGCAATCAAAAAGAATGAAATCTTTCCACTTGCAACTATGTGGATGGAACTGCAGGTGTTATGCTAAGTGAAATTAGTCAGCCAGAGAAAGACAAATATCATATGACTTCACTCATATGAGGACTTTAAGACACAGAACAGATGAACATAAGGGAAGGGAAACAAAAATAATATAATAACAGGGGTGCGGACAAAACATGAGACTCATAAATATGGAGAACAAACTGAGGGTTAAGGGAGGGGTTGTGGGAGGGGGGATGGGCTAAATGGGTAAGGGGCACTAAGGAATCCACTCCTGAAATCATTGATGCACTATATGCTAACCAATTTGGATGTAAATTATAAAAAATAAAATGAAATAAAATAAAATAAAATAAAATAAAAAAGAAACCAGAAACAAAGAGCAAAATAAACCTAAAGCAAGCAGGAGGAAAATAATAAAGATAAGAGCAGGCATCAGTGAAATTGAGAACAGAAAAACAGGGGCCCCTGGGTGGCTCAAGTGGTTAAGCATTTGACTCTTGGTTTCTGCTCAGGTCGTGATCTCACGGTTTGTGAGTTTGAGCCCGGCGTCGGGCTCTGTGCTGACAGCTCGGAGCCTGGAACTTGCTTTGGATTCTGTGTCTCCGTCTGTCTCTGCCCCTCCCCTGCTAGAGAGTGCACAAATGTGCTCTCTCTCTCTCAAAAAAATAAAATAAAACATTAAAAAAATTTTTTAGAAACAATGAACTTCTAGCAAGACTGACAAAGAACAAAAACACAATGTACAAATGATATCAGAGGTGTCACTAAGACCCTGAAGCCATTAAAGGATAATAAAGAAATGCTACAAACAACTTTATATCCATAAATTTAACAAACTTAAAGGAAATGGACCAGTTTCTTAAGAGCCACAAATTACCAAAACTGACCCAAAATGAAATAAACAACCTCAGTAAGTCCAATTACCATTAAAGAGATGAAATATGTAATTTAAAAACATCAAAAAAGGAACATCCAGGTGCATATTCACTAGAGAATTCTAGTAAGCATTTAAAGATGAATTAACACCATTTTTGCACAATCTCTCCCAGAAGAGAGAATAAGAGAACTTCCCAATTCATTTTAAAAGCTAGTACTATCCAGATACCAAACTTAACAAAAACAGTACAAAGAAAACTAAAGACCAGTATGTCTCATGAGCATGGACACAAAAATCCTCCACAAAATATTAGCAAATGGAATCCAGCAATGCATAAAAAGAATTATACACCATGATGGAGTGAGATTTATTCGAGGTGTGCAAGGATGGCTCAATATTTAGAAATCACTCATTGTAATTCACCATATCAAACTAAAGAAGAAAAATCATAAGATCATATCAATTTACACTGAAAAAGCATATGACAAATTCCAATACCCACCCATGATAAAAAAAAAAAACCTCATAAAAGTAAGAATAGAGGGAATTTCCTCAACCTGATGAATATCATCTAAAAGAAAGGCTAACATCATACTTAGTGATGACAAACTAAATGCTCTCCCTCTAAGATAATGAGCAAGACAGAGATGTCCTCTCTCACCATTGTTACTCATCCTAACATCATTGTTACTAATCCAGAAATTCTGGCCTTTGCAATAGGCTAGAAAAAGAAATAAAGGCATAGAGAATGGAAAAGAAGAAATAAAGCTGTCCCTATTTGCTGATGACATAGCTGTCTATGTAGAAAATCTCAAGTGATCTACAAAATCTCGTAGAACCAATAGGTGAGTTCATCAGGTCATGGGATCCAAGATGAACACACAAAAATCAACCACATTTCTATATACCAACAATGAACATATATGAACCAGAATTTAAAATGCAATTCCGTTTACAATAACTCCAAAGGAAATGAAATGCTTAGGTATAAACTTAACAAAATATGTAGTGGATCCTTACACCAAAAATTACAAAATGCTGATGACAGAAATCAAAGAAAATTTAAACAGATGCCAATCCTTCCCAAATCTGAGTTCTAATCTATTTTGCTGAAAACCAAATTTTTTTTCCCAAGGGGATGGAGACTTTCCCTGAGGCCCAGCTCTCTGTCTGAAGGGATCTGGAAGGATCATAACATGGCCTGATACCCAAATACAGAAGGCATTTCTATTTCCCAACCTCATGGATGAGAACGAAGGAAACAGCCAGAGCACACTTGTTGCAGTTTTTCAAGCCACCACGAGATGGTGATAGTGGCCATTTGCAGAGCTTCTCTGGAGACCCTGTTCAAGGACTTAAAAATAGTTCTACTCTGGGGTGCCTGGGTGGCTCAGTTGGTTGAGCATCCTCCTTCGGCTCAGGTTATGATCTCGCAGTCTGTGAGTTCGAGCCCCATGTCAGGCTCTGGACTGACAGCTCGGAGCCTGGAGCCTGCTTTGGATTCTCTCTTTCTCTCACTCTCTCCCTTCCCCGCACATGCTCTGTGGTTCTCTCTCTCTCTCTCTCTCTCTCTCTCTCTCTCTCTCTGTCAAAAATAAATAAACACTAAAAAACTAATAATAATGATAATTCTACTCTAACAGGATTGCTTCTCAGTGGCTGAGGCCCTCCTGGGTGATTCAAATACCCTGATCCTGGCCACCCCTGGGTGTTAGAAACAAACCCATTGTATCCTCATGGCCTTTCCTTTTCAGGCTGAGTCTTACATCATCAGCTATGCGCGTGGGGTCACTTTGTCTCCTTTGGGACCAACCAGAGGTGGACCCAGACATTCACAGGTCCAAAGCTCAAGATCCAACCAGGGGTCTGGAGCCCAAAGGGCAGTTCAGACTAGAATAAGTCAGGGCCCTAATACCCTGTGCCTGGAGGATGGAATAGAACCAGGCAGAAAGACAAGACACTTCTGACTCTACCCAGGGCTTCAGCTTTATTGAGAAGCAGCGTCCGCAGGGCTCTTCTGGATTTCTTACCCTTGGAAGAGATAGAAGGACCTAGTGCCCCCTACTGAACATGGCCAGCTGGCTTAGAACTTGGTGTGGTGACAGCTGGCAATGCTTCCTCTCACCCCCCATGAACAAGGGAAGCAGCTTTTTTCAAAGATACAGTTGGTGCCAGCAAGGTCTGAGGAAAGGCATCTGAGGAGGTGAGAAACAAGGAGACAGAGGTGCTGGGACCAAGAGAGATGGGCAGACATGGGCTGGAGGCTGGGGTGGGAGGGTCTACCTTGCAGCGTGGGGAGAGATGTCTGTACTTTGACTCTGGCCTGGCATCCCAGGAACAGTCTCAAAAATGGTCTTTAACATTATCTCTATGTTGAATTGTTTACACAATCGCAGGGCTGCATTGAATTGTCTATCCTATGTACTTATACATGTGTTTTATTTCTACCAAAGCACACATACATTAACACTGTAATTCAGGAATCATTTTTATAGCCCAATTAATTATACCTTATGACCATTTGTGTATTAAAAAGTTGATTCATGAACTTCACACATTTAAAATATGCCATAAATTTTTTTTTGGTCCCCCGAGTACTCACACTCTCCCTTCAGTCCCAGAGTGGTCAGCACCTCTGCGAGCCCCAGTGCCCACAGCCCAGGGGCCCCTGCTGGCATCCTGAAGACAAGCTTGTGCCATCGGAGCCACCGCACTCGGGGCACCCGGTCCAGGCAGATAGTGGGACTCGGCATCCTACAGGCTGGCATTGGGAGCCAAGCCAAGCTGCCACCTTTTCCAACTCTAAAATACACTGTAATTTTGGGGGCGCCTTGGTGGCTCAGTTGGTTAAGCATCTGACTTCAGCTCAAGTCATGATTTCATGGTATGTGGGTTCAGGCCCCACATTCAGGCTCTGTGCTGACAGCTCAGAGCCTGGAACCTTCTTCAGATTCTGTGTCTCCCTCTCTCTGCCCTCCCCTGCTCACACTCTGTCTCTCTCTCTCTCTCTCTCTCAAAAATAAATAAACATTAAAAAATTTTTAATTAAAAAAAATATATATATATACCATAATTTTTGTAACCCTATTTTGGAATCTCTCTTTTCTTAAGAGCTTCACAAAATAAAAGTGGCCCAGGCTTCTCTGGACCTCAGGGGGACCATGAAGCCAAAGAAGAATAAAAAAGATACTTCTGATTCTAGTCCAAGGAAAGGCATAACATTTGCCTTTAACTTGATCTTTGCTTCATTATTTTTTGCTTGCAAAAGAGAGACCCAATTCACTGTGTGGATGGTTCCCATGCTATTTCATGCTCAGCCTGCTGACCTCCTAGGCTTTTACTCTGCATTTCTCTATAGCAGCCTTTAAAACACCAATGTTCCATCAACTCTGGAAGATGTAGTGGGAGGTGACAGGAGGTGGTGAGTTTTTGGATCCTCCCGTGTTGAGTCCTCACATGGATCTTCCCTCATGTGCAGGCTTGAGGGTTGGAGAAGTAAATCGCCACTGGGTCAAAAACACTTGTGTTAGTCAGGGAAACAGAGAAACAGAACAAATAGGAAAATTATGAAGAGTTCATTATAAGGAATTGGCCCCCATGGTTATGATAGATGAGGAGTACCCAAGAAAGCCAGTGGTATAATTCATTCCAAGTTCAAAGGTCTGAGAGCCAGGAATGCAGAGGGCAGGAAAAGATGGATGCCCTAGCTGAAGTCATCAGGCAGCAACGGGCAAATTCCTCTTTCCTCTGCTGGTCATTGAATTCTACTCAGATCCTCAACAGATTGGGTGAGGCCCACCCACCCAGGGGAGAGCAACTTACCTCACTGAGTCTGCAGATTCAAATGCTAATTTCATCCAGAAACATCCTCACAGACACATCCAGACATAATGCTCCATCTGAACAGCCAGTTAAGTTGACACATAAAATTAACCGTCACAGCACATACTCAAACCTAAAGTCAAGTTTCTGCTGTTTTTGCCCTGCCCACCCGGTGGACCTTCCAACTTTTCAGGGCAATCAGGAGCTGACAGAAGCTGAAGTGTTTTCAGAAAAAGAAGAAGCACTTGGGAAGTGAGAGAGGAAGAGAGATGGTTGTGGGTGGAGAAGTTTCAGGAAACAGTGAGTCCCTGTCAATTTTCTCAATTTGGGTTACAATGGCCACTGGCTGCCTGACAAATCCTTTCATTCTGCTTCCTGGGTCTGAAGATTGTGCCTCTCCCCCTTGCTGTCTCTTGGCCACCCTCTCCCCACCAGAGTTATGATACGAGGGAAAGACGCTTGAGCAGTGGAGCCAGAGGAATCTGGGTTCGGATCCTGACATCAGCCCTTATAACATGCTTCTGGTCAGTTTATTGATTCTCTGAGCTGTTGGCAAGGTAGCTAGAAGGGGGAGAGATTATGTAAACTCTTTGTTATATGAAGAAAGACCGATAAATGACAACTGCCCCCCCCCCCGCAGAAAAAAATCAAGCAAAGTTTCGGAGCTATAATTTCAAGGTTTGGTTCTTTGTGGGGGGTTTTTTTTGTTTTTTTTTTTAATTTTTAATTTTTTTTAAGAGAGAGAGAGCAAAGGAGGGGCAGAGAGAGAGAAGGAGACAGGGAACCCGAAGCAGGCTTTGCACTATCAGCACAAAGCCCAACACAGAGCTCAAACCCATGAACCGTGGGACTATGACCTGAGCCATTCGGATGCTCAACCGACTGAGCCACCCAGGCAGAAGCAATAGTATAGGACTTTCAAGGATCAATCATAAATGTGTTGGGCCTTGCTCCTTCTGGGATCACTCACTGTGGGAGAAGCTAGTTTCCATATCATGAAAACACTCATGCAGTTCTCTTGCACAAGGAGCTGAGGTCTCCTGCCAACAGCTATGTGAGTGCGCCATCTTGGAAGCAGATCCTCTAGGCCAGTCCAGCCTTCAGATGAGTATAGCCTTGGCCAACATCTTGACCACAACTTCGTGAAAGAGATGCCCTGAGCCCAAACCACCCAGATAAGCCACTCTCAGATTTGCGACTCTCAGGAAGTGTGAGGTAATAATTGTTTGATATTTTTATCTGCTAAGTTTTGGGGGAATTTGTTATGCAGCAATAGATATCTAATCTAGTTGGACTTGCCTGGGGTCAGTGTCTGCAGCCAATTCAGTTCTCGTTTATTTACTCAATCACTCATTCACTCATATAGCAAATATTTATCATAAGCCGACCATTTGTCACATACTACAGTTGGGCACCGGGTTATTCCGTGGTGAATACAACGGATCCCAAATGCCGCTATGATATAAGCTATGATATATCCTAATGGGGTGGGGGAGTGGAAAGAAACCACCAAAATAAAACATAATAACAAGGTTTGGTGAATTATGGAGGAAATAAACAGAGACCAGTGATTTAGACAACAGGGTGACCCCTAGGAAGGGTGATCAGGGAAGGCTTCCTGAAGGGGTGACATCCGAGGTGAAATCTAAAGGGTAAGAAGGAACAAGCAATGAGAAGAGGTGGGCAAAGGATCCAAGGAAAGGAACAAGCAAGTGATAAGGCCCTGGGGCAGGACGGGCACTGTGGCTGGAGCACAGGGCACACTGGGGCAGGGGGGCAAGATGGAATTGCAGAACCCAGCAGTGGCTGAGTCCTCTTGGGCTATGTAGACCAACCAAGAAGAGTAGATTTCATCTGAAGGTCATGGGACAAAGAGTGTACTAGCTACTATTGACTTTTGTTGAAGTACTCTCTTGCTGATGAGTGGGAAAGAGGAAGGTCAAGGCACTGGGGGGACAAGGAAGAACAGGGATGTCACCATCGCACTGGGAAGAGAGAGTACAGTTATAATGTCAGGGGGAAGAGGGGAAATAGGAAGATGGAAAGTGCTAGAATAAGCATTAAGTGGAGTGACAGAGAGAGGAATCCCTGGTGTCGTGGTCTGGTTGCAATAACACTGGAAATATTGTTGTCTTTGATCAGGATAAGATAGCGTAGGAGAGGACCAGATCTGGGGAGAGAGTGTTTAGGGGGAAGTTGATAGACTTTGTTGTGTAGACCTGGTTGTGCATGACAATGCTGAGAAGCTGGCATAATCCAGGCAAGATGTTGGGCCCTGAACCTTGACCTGCTTCACTATCATTTCCAAGGTAAACTCATCCCAAATCCATCACGTCATGAGAATGAGCCACTTTGAGTTAAGATAGACTTGGCTCCTCACCTCCAGGCAAGGACCTTCCCCCATCCTGCACCTTGAAGAGACCCCCTAGTCACCACTGTGAACCCAAAAGAGACAGCAGCAACTTGTGTTTGGCGGACCACCATCTTGTTACACAACCACCCCTCTGTGCCACTGGCTGGAGAGGACAGGCCCAGCCTCAGCTTCACGTGCCCCCATTTTCTCATCAGTACCTCCAATCCCTGCATCCTCTTGTCCATTCTCAGTACTCTCCCCTGCAAGTCACAGCAGAGTGGACTTTCCAAAGAAGAAAGTAAAAAGTGAGGTCCTCATGTTGGTGACGGCTGTTCCATGTCTATGTCTGGAGAACAGAGAAACACAGCCTGAGGGATTTGTACCCTGGTTGGGAACCCAGAGTCAAAATGAGACCTTTTTTAAAATTTTTTATTTATTTTTGAGAGATAGTGTGTGAGCAGAGGAGGAACAGAGAGAGAGGGAGACACAGAATCTGAAGCAGGCTCCAGGCTCTGAGCTGTCAGCACAGAGCCCGAAGCAGGGCTTGAACTCTTGAACCACAAGATTCAAGATTATGACCTGAGCCAAAGTCAGATGCTCAACCGACTGAGCCACCCAGGCACCCCAAAATGAGACCTTTGAAGGAATGTGAGGTCACAGTGCCAACCTGTGTGGCTAGAGGAGCACAGGGGTCCCATGGGGGACTGTGGGAGTGCTTGGAGCTGCAGGTTGGGGGGGGTCCTAACACCACTGTGGTCACCACTGATGGGTGCTCTGGCCTTTACCCCAGAGATGGTGCCTCCTGAGCACAAGGAAGTGACGTGTCACAAGGGTGTGGGTGGCCCACTGAGGAGGAAATGCTCTGATGTGTCTCCGTAGTGTGGGGGTGAATGTGGATAGTGAGAGGAGCAGCTGTGGGCTGTGGAGAGGGATGGCAATCCCACGCCGGCCCTGGACCCGGATCGGGACCTGTCCACAGCTTGAGAAGCACGCAGGGCACCAGGTCCTGGGCTCTGCACCAGCCCATGCTCTTCTGTCCCCAAGCTCCCTCCACCCTGACCAGTTCGAGTGACCATGGAAGAAGACTGTGGGGACCAAAGACAGACTGAACAAGGAACCAAAGAGGCCTAGGAAAGCAGAAGTGGGATGTGGAGACCAGACCTTCTGTGAGGAGGCTTGGAAGTGTTCCCCCTCAGGAGCCTGACATTGCTGTGGGTGACGTCTGTGCCATAGAAATGACCCTGGGGAATGGGAGGGCATGGCTGCCTACAGCTCTACTCCTTCTACAGGTCCCAGGTGAGTGGGGCTGAGCCTGGGCAGGGAAGTCGGCCCTTGGTGGGAGGGAGGGCAGGGGGAGGTGGGGAGAGAGGGACCCAAGGGGAAGGAAGGAGGATGTGGGAGAGAGGAGGGAGGACAGAGAAAATTCCAGGAGCGGCCAGCTACTGCCTCAGCAGTGACCAGGAGGATTCAATGCATGAAGCAGGTGAATCTTGTCCACTGTCCTGGACTGAGCAGCACCGATGAGAGGGAATCTGTGTCCACCATTAACGTCATTGTCACAGTCAGAAGTGATGTCTTGGAGCATCATGTGCACATGCGGGCACACACACACACACACACACACATACACACACACACACCGTGAACAGCCTCTCCTTGTCCACTCTGTGACATCCTCTCCCTTGGGTCTCAGGAAAGGACTGTCTCCTGCCAAGGCCTCCTCCAGATCCTGAGGGCCCTTGAGGGATCCAAGAGGCACCTTGACCCAAAAGCCCACTGACCCAGGCCCATCTGATGAGGGGCCCACACTTGGCTGTGTTTTCCAGGCTGTTCCTCTATAAGTGGCCCCACCTCCGTGACGGGCACTGTGGGGGGATCCCTGAGCGTGCAATGTTCATATGAAGAGCAATTAAGAGAACATTCCAAATACTGGTGCAAAAGGCCATGTTTTTGGAAAACTGTGGAGACCAAAAGGTCAAACAGAGAAGTGAGGAATGGCCACGTGTCCATCAGGGACCATCCTGCAAGCCTCACCTTCACAGTGACCTTGGAGAACCTCACAGAGGATGATGCAGGAATATATCGGTGTGGAATCGATACATCATGGTTAGGAGGATACTTGGAAGACCCCGCCGTCCACATTGTGGTGTCTGTGACCCCAGGTGAGCTGTACACACCCCTCCCCCAGCACCAGTACTAGGGCCCCTGAGACTGGGGCCGGTCACCCCGAACCTTCAGGAAAGTGGTGACATGTAGGCTAGAAGAACAGGGAGAGGATGGGGCTGGTGACGCGGGACACCGGGGAGGTGTATGTATGTGCTCTTGTGGGCGTGTCCACATGTGTGTGTCTAGATGTATGTGCATTCATGTGTGCATGTGTTGTGTTGTCTGCACACTCACACAAGCACACCCCTGGCTGTCGTAGGTGCCTCTGTATGCCACACCCTGACACACTGTCAAGCCTAAAGCTCTCCCGGGAAGGGGGATGGGAGAGGCCCCGAGTCTGAGGTCAGCTGCCTTCCTGCCCTGACAAGAGTCCTGTCTACTCTAGAGGGACCCTAGTCTCCTCCTGGAATCTCTCTATCCTCCCAATGGGAGACAGGACCCCTCAGATATTGCTTCTTCACCCTTATAGGCTGCCCATGACCCTGGGGCCCTAGAGAACATCACTATGTCATGGATGGTTCCTGGGGCCACAGCCCAGCTGTGATTTTCAAGGTCTGCAGCAACCTCGAGACGGCCCAAGAATGAGCTCCAGACCCTGATCTGGAGCTTCTGTGACCATTTGGGAACAACCCCGCCCTCCAACTTGACCCTCCCCCTCTTCTTCTGGGACCTCGTCCCCACAGGAGGGAACCCAGAGAAACCCCTGAAATGGCTCCCCTCAGACAAAGGAGAAGGAGGAGAAAATGCGTTCTCAGGTCTTATGGTCCCAAATATACCGAATAAGTCTTCTTTAATAGAACCCTGTTTTTGTTTCCTAAGAACCAAATGAAGGTCATCCCTCCAAGTCTGTGGATTTTTATCTCGTGTTCTTATTCTGCTTTTGTCCCTGGTTCCTCTGTGGGAACTCTGAGGTCCTTCTTGTGGGTCTTAGTTTGTCTCTCATGCATGAGGCATTTCCCTCCCATGCCCTCTGTTGGTTTCTACTCAACAGTGAGGAGCTGAGTGTCCACAGGCGTCCCTGGGGACCTGAGGGAAAGACCTTCTTCTCATTGGCTTTAAGACAGGCCACTTTCTATGGGGTCCACTGGGTGTGTGTCTGTCTCCCTAGATCGTTCTTTCTGGTCATTCCCTCCCCCAGAGAGGACTGTGCAAGGGCCGCCCAGGTTCGTAGGCCTGGCTGACAGTTCTGGGGGCCGAGTGCACTGAGGGCCAGGGTTTCCGTCACTCATCGCAGACTCTGCTGAATGTGCTCTTTCGTGATCCTCACCCCAGACATCAGCCCTGCCTGAGGATCCTGGCTCCCCCAAGCTCTGGATCAATCTCTACAGAGTAAACCTCACCCCATCCTCTGCCGGGGTGCACGTGGTGTGGCTGTGGCTGAGCCTGAAGCCATGTGTTCTGTCCATGCACTGGAATCTCTGAGTGACCAGGACTCTGTGAGTGAGAACCACACAGTTGACCGAGTGGGAGACCCAGGGGGAGGGCGGCAGGCCTGATGTGTTGTTCTTCCCTCTCAGGCTCCACTGAAGCCCCCAGCATCATGAGGTCCACCAGCCCCCCAGGCCTTCACAAGACCCTGCCAGCACCCACGGGGAGCACTGCGATCCAACAAGAGACCCCCAGTCCCAGCCGACATCCCGGGTAAGAGGCTTTCATGGGGAGACTTATGACACCTGACTGATTTCTAGACCACACGGGGAGCTGAGGAATGAGGGTGCGTCTCTCTCAGCCCAGCACCCTCATTATTTACCAAGTCCACACCTAACTGTGAGGGTCCCACCTAGTGCCTGGCACTCTTCTGTGGATATAGCCCTGAGCCACTGAGACACATCCTGCTCTGACAAAAGTGGGGGGTGGGATTCACACAAGGACTAAGTCAACATGCTCATCATGATAAGTGCGTATTCATGATGAGTGCTTGGAAAAAATCCGTCAGAGGGGTCGGGGAGGGCACGTGCGGGAGGGGGACAGGCAAGCTATTTAATACACAACCACGAGGGAGAGGACATTTCACTGGGGACCTGCAGGATTTAGGGAGTCGCCACTCAGATGTCTGCAGAAACGGGGCTCCAGAGAGAGGTAAGAGAAAGCATCAAGAGTTTTACAAAAGACGCCTTCAGGGCTCGGCCCAGGCCAGGTGCTCTGGGGGCCGGTGGCCCTGCCCTGTGCCCCCTCCTTCCCCCGCCCCCCAAGCCCTGGCCAGAGTGGCATCCTGTCGAACACCAGGCCTCTGAGGGAGGCGAGAGCTGAGCCATGTCATCTATCCCTTCTATCATCAGCCACTGAACCAGGTGCCACACAGGTGCCAGATGCTCAATGCGAATAAAGCTAACATTTCCGAGCCCTCGTGGGAGGTACTGTTTACGGGAGAGCAGACACCAGACAAATAACCCTGATACTGATTTCTAGTCCACAGACAGGGTAACCCCCAATGCAGAAGGCTGAGGTAGAACCCTCTTCCTGGCCCAGGTCCCACGTCACTCCCTGGGGTCTCCCTCACATCACTCCAGGGGCCGGGCCCTTTCTCGTGTCCACCGTCCTGTCTCAAGGCCACCTGTTAGCCTGAGGGGTACGGGAGCAGTCTCTAGTGTGGGGCCGCCATGCCCATGGACCCACCTGGGACTCATCTCCGCATGGGTTGTTGGGGCCTCAGGACATGGGCACAGGGACAGAAGGAAAGCAGAGGGTACCAGGGACTCTCCCTGAGGATGTGGCTCACTGTCTGTCACTGTGTCCCCCACAGGTCCCTGCTCAGCAGCGTCTACTTCTTGCTCCTGGTCTTCCTGGAGGTGCCCCTGCTTCTAAGCATGCTCAGTGTGGTCCTCTGGGTGACCAGACCTCAGAGGGGCTCTGGGGGACGGGCGGAGTCAGCCTAATTATGAAGACCAGTAACACCTATTGCCCATTGATGATCTGTCCGGGAACACAGCACCCCTCATGGATGGGAACGGCCTTCTGACCAATACATCCAGCTGTTGTCCACATTTCTATCAGAATACTCTGTATGGGAATGCAAGCTGGTGCAGCCACTCTGGAAAACAGCATGGAAGTTCCTCAAAAAACTAAAAATAGAACTACCCTACAACCCAGCAATTGCACTATTAGGCATTTATCCACGGGATACAGGTGTGCTGTTTCGAAGGGCACATGCACCCCCATGTTTATAGCAGCACTATCAACAATAGCCAAAGTATGGAAAGAGCCCAAATGTCCATCAATGGATGAATGGATAAAGATGTGGTATATATATGCAATGGAGTATTACTCGGCAACCAGAAAAAATGAAATCTTGCCTTTGCAACTATGTGGATGGGACCAGAGGGTATTATGCTAAGCAAAATTAGTCAGAGAAAGGCAAAAATCATATGACTTCACTCCTATGAGGACTTTAAGAAACAAAACAGATGGATATAAGGGAAGGGAAACAAAAATAATATAAAAACAGGGAGGGGGACAAAACAAGAGACTCATAAATATGGAGAACAAACTGAAGGTTATGGATTGTTGGGGGGGGGGGAGCTAAATGGGTAAAGGGCACTAAGGAATCTACTCCTGAAATCATTGTTGTACTATATGCCAACTAATTTGGATGTAAATTTAAAAAATTAAATTAAACTAAAAAAAAAAGAATACTCTGTAAACTTTTTTTCTTGCAATGTATCATAGACACAAAAGAATGTATCCAATAAGTGCATACTCTTTTTAAAATATTTTTTAATGTTTATTTATTTTTTAGAGAGACAGAATGTGAGGGAGGGAGGGAGGGTCAGAGAGAGAGGGAGACACAGAATCTGAAGCAGGCTCCAGACTTTGAGCTATGAGCACAGAGCCTGATGCAGGCCTTGGACCCACAAACCGTGAGATCATGACATGTGTCGAAACCAGGAGTCAGGCGTTTAACCAACTGAACCACCCAGGTGCCTCTCCAACATATTAACAAAAACAAAAAACAAAAAAAAAAAAACAAGCCAAATCACATTATAGAAGTTGTTATTTTCATTGTTGTTATTGAGTTGCATGAACTCTTTATATATTTGGTATATTAACCCCTTATCTGATATATGACTTGCAAACATTTTCTCCCATTCTTTCGGCTACCTTTTCATTTCATTGATTGTTTCTTTTGCTGTGCACAAGACTCTAATATGAGGGGCGCCTGGGTGGCTCAGTTGGTTAAGCATCCAACTCATCACGAGCATGCACACTTATCTTGATGAGTGTGTTGACCTAGTCCTTATGTGAATCCCCCACTTTTGTCAGAGCAGGACTGTGTTTCAGTGGCTCAGGGCTGTATCCACAGAAGAGTGCCTGGCACTTGGTGGGACCTTCACAGTTAGGTGTGGACTTGGTAAATAATGAGGGCGCTGGACCGAGAGAGACACACCCCCATTCCTTAGCGCCACCACCCCCCCACCCCCGCCCTGGTGGTCTAGAAATCAGCCAGGTGTCATAAGTCTCTCGGTTTCAGCTCAGGTCCTGATCTCACAGTTGATGAGTTCAAACCCCGAGTCAGGCTCTGTGCTAACAGTGTGGATCCTGCTTGGGATTCTGTTTCTCTCTCTCTCTCTCTGCTCCTCCTCCACTCACACGTGCTCTCTCTCAAAATAAACATTTAAAAAACAAGCAAGTTTTTAATATGCAGCTCAGTCCTACTTATTATTAATTTTTGCTTTTGTTGCTCGTGTTTTTGATGTCATTTCCAAAACTCTGTGCCAAGACCAACGTCAAGATGCTTTTTTCCCTGTTTCCGCCTAAGAGTTTTACAGTTTCAGGTGTTACATTTAAGCCTGAATCCATTTTGAGTCAACATTTGTGAGGGGTCCAAGTCCGTTGTTCTGCATGTGGTTCTCCAGTTTTCCCATCACCATTTCTTGAGCAGACTCTTCTTCCCCCCTTGGCCACTCTTGGCTCCCTTGTCAAAGGTTAGTTGGCTTTACATGTGGGGAGTTATTTGTGGGCTTTCAATTCCGATCTAGAGGCTTTTATGCCGGTACCATACTGTTTTGATTACTGTAGATTGGTAATATGCTGTGTGTCACTACAGGACTGAGCCTTCTTCTTCTCTCAGCCCTTCCGAATGTGCCCCAGACCCCAGGACTTCCAGGAAGACCTCCTCTCTCCACAGCTGGCTCTGGACACCTGGGAAGAAATACCTTCATCTGTTCTCCAAAGTTGTTCTTCAAGGGGCACCTGGGTGGCTCAGTCAGTAAGCATCCAACCTTGGCTCAGGTCATGATCTCACGATCTGTGAGTTCAAGCCCCATGTTGGGCTCTGGGCCAACAGCTCAGAGCCTGGAGCCTGCTTCAGATTCTGTGTCCCCCTCTCCTGCTCACGCTGTGTCTCTGTCTCAGAAATAAAATAAACATAAAAAAAATTTTTTTTAAGTTTAAAAATTTTAAAAAAGGGAGGGGGGTGTCTCAGTGGCTCAGTTTGTTGAGTGTCTGACTTCAGCTCAGATGACGATCTCGCGTTTGTGGGTTCAAGCCCCATGTCGGGCTCTGTGCTGACAGCTCAGAACCTGGAGCCTGCTTTGGATTCTGCGTCTTCCTCTCTCTCTACCCCTCCCTTTCTTGTGCTCTGTCTCGCAAAAAAATACAACAAACGTTTAAAAAATTAAAAAAAAAAACAAAGCTGTTCTTTAAGAGTTTTAGCTACTAGGTTATAAATCAGGATCCCAATTAAATTAGGTCAGGTTAAGGCTAGAATTTGCTTTATTACTAATTAGAGAACCCAGTTCACCAGCCTTCTCTCAGCCTCCTGCCCTAGGCTTATTATGTCTGACTGCCTATCTAGCATCTAAAGCTTCACCCGGAGCACTAATAATAACGTAGAGTGCTAGCCCCATCCCAGGATTGTGTCCTCAAAACTCTGCATGCCTTTTCTCACTTAATTCCTATAACAACTCTTACGAGCCCAGTTTACAGATACAAAAACTGAGGCTCAGGAAGGTTCAATAGGTTGCCCGTGGCCACACAGCTTGTAAGCGGTGCTTGGGGTTAAAGCCCAGGTCTGTCTGATCCTACAGCCTGCACTTTTATGCCCTTGGTTGTAACGCCTGAGCAAATGCATCTCTAAATGCACCAAGGTTGCTAACCTGACACCTGAGTGGGAAGGAGGCTCTGCTCCCCGCTGCTGGGACCCACTGCTGTGGTAGAGAAATGTTTCTGGAGCTGACATGCAGGCTATTGTACCCCTTGGGCCCTAAGCCCAATAGGTCCGATGCATCCTGCTGAGACCCTTCTGCAGAAACACATCATCCTGCCCCTCCTCACTCTGAACAGCCCTGTCTCCTCTTTCCTACGTAGTGGGGACTTCCGTGCCCTGTGATCTGGCCCTTCTAAGAAATTGCACCCAGTTTGCTGAATAATTAAAAGCAGGAAATACTCTATAAAAGGAAGTGAATAGGTAAGAAACTCAAAGGCGGCCCAGTCAAACAAAGTGCAAGCTGGGGCTCCGGCAGAGCTCTGAGAGTCCAGCTGGGATCCGAGTGCGAGCTCCGGTTGTGGGTCCAGAGGGACAAGGAGCCCGAGAGGCAGGACCATGCAGCTGCCGCTAGTTCTTCTCCTTCTCAGCCTCCCAGGTGAGCGCGGCTGGGGCCCTGGGGACTTCGTACTATTAGGGCAGGGCAGGGGATGGATAGCGACCCCAGGCTGAAGGGGAAGTGTCATATCTGGAGAAATGAGAAGTGGCTCTTTTTCATTTATTCAGCAAAAGCATACTGGGGTCTTACTCTGTGCCAGGCATACACCAGGCCCTGAGGAAGTGAAGGGAAAAGGGAAACAGGGCTGGCCATTAAAAAGAGGACCCCATGGGATGCCTGGGTGGCTCAGTTGGTTAAGCGTCCGACTTCGGCTCAGGTCATGATCTCATGGTTCATGAGTTCGAGCCCCGCGTTGGGCTCTGTGCTGACAGCTCAGAGCCTGGAGCTGCTTCTGATTCTGTGTCTCCCTCTCTTTCTGCCCCTCCCCTGCTCATGCTCTGTCTCTCTCCCTCTCAAAAATAAATAAACATTAAAAAAAATTAAAAAGAGGACCCCAGATAGCTCAGTGGGTAAGACATGCAGATAAGCAGCAACAAATGGCAAGACACTGAAGCATTGATGGTGTGTGCTCAGAGGTCCAAGCGAGTCTGGCTGAAGGAGATACAGAAAGCCATACAGACAGCATCCGTTTGATGAACCTTGAAGAAAGGGATCAGCCCTTCAAGCAGAGAGGGGAGAAGAGCATTCCAGGGAGAGGGGAGTGCTTGGCCAAGACATGGAGGCTTGAGAAAGGATGGGGCATTCGTGGGCTGAGGGCCCACAGTGGGCAGGGGGCCCACAGTGGGCAGGGGGCCATGGGGTGACTGGTTGGTTGTGAGGCTGGAAACATACAAGACAAGATTACGAAGGCCGTTGGAGGCCAGGCCTAGGAATCAAGCCTTTGAAAGAGAAAATTGCTCAGGATCCCAGGTGGGAGATGGGAGATGGGTTGTGTATTTTTTCCTCCTTGGAAAGCCACTGCACAACGAAAAGACATTAGGGACAGTTCAGAGGTTTGCAGAACAGATGCTGCGTGTGTGGGTCACACAGTCTTCTCTCTGGGCCAGGAGACTGACCATCTGGCAAAACAGACTGGTCCACAGGGATCCCCCAAAAAGGGCATAGCTAGGGAGTGGGGAGACTGGAGTTCCAGTCCTGACAGGGACATGTGACACGAGCAAGTCCCTCGTTGCTCTAAGACCTGGATTTCTGGTGTGGATGAAAGTCCCTGAAGCCCTTCCTAGCTGTAACGTTGTGGGACCCTGTTATTCGGATCAGATATAAATAGATGAGGACTGTGGTCATTCTCGAATTATTGCCGCCATTGTTGATTTTATCAGTGATGAGGAAGACCATGATAATGCCTGCAGATGGGTGGGGAGGGCAGCAGCTTCTCTGTGACTTTTACACTCCTTAGGCGGGACTCCAAATGGCCCAGAATTCCCAAAGAACAGCAATTCAGAATGCCTGCATCTCCCCCAGGACTCTACCTGTGCATTTGAGTTCAGAGACCCCATCTGCTCCTCTCTTAATCCCAACATCCAGCTCAGCAGGAGGCCAAGGGTAAGGGTGAGCTGCCTGGGCTCCCACACACAGCACACACACACACAGTAGAGTCAGATGCACACACCCCCATTCACATCTGTGCTCTCACACACTCATACAGAGTTAGACACACACTCATGTGCACACACAGGCTCGCATACAATAAGCCACACACACTGTCTTCTCCCCCAGACGAAGGCTGAGAGGCACAGTGGCTGCTCTGACTTGGGCAGGGCGGGTGCCACAGAGACAAGACAGGGTGTCCCTCATCCTCCTCCAACTCTGCAAGTTAATGAGGGAAGAGGGTGAAGTAGTCAATGATGCAAGAAAAGCCACCCCACTAGCAAATGGCCATTAGACACTCTGGGGTTACTTCTGTGAAACAAAGAATGAATGTGGATGGGCTGAGGTCAGAATGACCCAACTTCCGGTAGAACGTTCTTGTCTGCTCAGTTTTGTGGTCCTGCAGCAACCTAGAGGAGAAGGCAGGGTGCTGGCACAGATGGGTGCTCAGAAAGCATCTGCACGTAGAAGCAGAGAACCACAGACCTGTAGCCCAGAAATTACTCTTTGGAGCCCGAGCTGGTGCAGTTGCAAGGGGACCCCAGCAGGGACACCTGCCCCATCATTGCAAGGCAAGGTGGGCTCAACCCCCTCTGCACATCCCACACTCACATGAGCCCCTCTGCTCTGAGCCCTGCCCTTGGCTGCCTTTGGCCCATTTTGTGTCATTTGTCACTTGCTATCAACCCAGATAGCAACTGTTTTCTCGATTTTGACACGAGACTATTCACCAAGGATTGTGCATATGGGCAAATTTCCCTGAGGGATTGACATGAAGGGAGAGAATTTCCATCTCAGAGTCAGGGATAGGAAAAATGGAGATTCAAACAGCTTAGGGTTTGAAAACGCATCGGTCCCACTCCCGAGTCCTCCTGTGAGCTGACTGCTGTCCTTCCTTCACACCAACTCTCGACAAAACACAAAGACTTGATGAGTGGTTCTGCCCATCGCGGGCTGTGCTTATAAAAGCCTCCCACATATTTCTTTTTATTTTATTTTGTTTTTAAAATTTTTTTAATGTTTATTTACTTTTGAGAGACAGAGATAGAGCACAAGCAGGGGAGGGACAGAGAGAGGGAGACACAGAATCCAAAGCAGACTCCAGGCTCTGAGTCATCAGCACAGAGCCCGACGCAGGGCTCGAACCCACAAATGGTGAGATCATGACCTGAGCGCAAGTCAGATGCTTAACCGACTGAGCCACCCAGGCGTGCTGCACATATTTCTTTTTAAAACAAGCCCAATCACGTTATGAATGCCTTACTGCCAGATTAAATTAACAAAGCTATGGTCAATGACACTTTGGTTTTGAAGGAGTGGCATCTCTCTTCCACTCTTCCATCTCTCTTCTTTGATTGTTGGCAAATACCATCTACACTGAGTCTTGGCTTTGGATTGTAGCTATATTGTCGATGTCTGACCATTTCTGCTGACTCTTTTTTTTTAATATGTATTTATTTTTGAGAGAGAGAGAGAGAGAGAGAGGGCATGAGCGAGGGAGGAGCAGAGAGAGAGGGAGACACAGAATCTGAAGCAGGCTCCAGACTCTGAGCTGTCAGCACAGAGCCCGACGCGGGGCTCAAACCCACTAACCATGAGATCATGACCAGACACGTAACCAACTGAGCCACCCAGGTGCCCTTTCTGCTGACTCTTGCATCTGATTTTAATTTACATCATTGGTGTCCCTTAGCAACCTTTTTCCTAATTGAGTTCTTCTGCTTATTACCATTTTTTCTTAGTTGTTTTGTTAGTGATGTTGTAAACATTTTCACGTAATAGAAATGTATGATTTAGAAAGTGACATTCTGGGGGCGCCTGGGTGGCTCAGTTGGTTAAGTGTCCGACTTCAGCTCAGGTCATGATCTCATGGTTCGTGGGTTCGAGCCCCGCATCAGGCTCTGTGCTGACAGAACCCAGAGCCTGGAGCCTGCTTCGGGTTCTGTGTCTCCCTCTCTCTGTGTCCCTCCCCTGCTCATATTCTCTCTCTCTCTCTCTCTCTCTCTCAAAAATAAATAAACTTAAAAAAAAAGGGAAGTGAAATTCTGCCCTCCACCCCAATTTCAGCACTGACCACTGATAAAAGTTTACAACAACTACTGTCCTGTTTTTTTTTTCCTATGCATGCCAGAATCGAATGATTCTGTCCAAAGATCTTGATGTCCAGGTTCTTTGTAAAAACAATCATAAACTTGGGACACTTGGGTGGCTCAGTCAGTTGAGCATCCAACTTCAGCTCAGGTCATGATCTCACCATTCGTGGGTTCGAGCCCCACATTACGCTCTGTACTGACAGCTCAGAGTCTGGAGCCTGCTTCGGATTCTGTGTCTCCCCCTCTCTCTCTGCCCCTCCCCTGCTCACACTCTGTCTCTGTCTCTGTCTCTCCCATCTACATAGATATAGATGTAGATGTACACTGAGTCTGTCTGTGTCCCTCTCTCTCAAAATCTCTGCTCCTCAGTGTCCTAGTGAGGGAGACAGTGAGAGAGGCTGGTAATGGTAACAAAATACCAGTGCAGCACCCAGGTTCCTATAAAGGCATGGGAGCCACGGGACGAAGCAGTTCTGGTTGGGAAAGGGAACAAGGTGACCAGTAGGCAGGCTGGGCTTGGAGAAGGGTTTCCAGATGGAAGGAAGGATGTGAGCAGTGACATGGCCCCTGAGAGGGGTCAGAGAAGAGAAAATTGGGGGCATCAGGCTATAAGGTCCAGTGGAGGCAGGGAGGGGTAGGAAACAGTGGTGGACAGAGAACTTGGATCTAAATGGAAGAAAGAAAAGAATTGAATGCCCAACTAAAGAGTTTTAAATCATCCTGAGGCAGTGGCAAGTGGTTGCAGAAGAGATCATGAGATCTGCTCATGACAAGTGCTGCTGAGGACGGGATGGGGACAGTTTTAGCACATGACTCCAGCAGTGATATGCAGAAGGCACTGGAGAAGGGGGTGCAGTGGAGAAATCTTGCTGGATGCCACAGCCATGATCTAGGCACCAGATGAGCTCCTGACCTAGTGACAGTCTCTCACTGGTGAGGCAACCTCCGAAAGATGGTCTGCGGTTTGACATGTACCCGAGTGTTACAACAACCTGCAGAATGGAAAGTAACACAGCCTTTTGCAAACCAAGAAGCAATACCCAGGGAAGTTAAGTAGCTTGCCCAAGATTTCCCAAGTAGCGTGCGGTAGACGTGTCTTTCTGTGTCCACACTCACTCTCTTTCTGCTGTGTCATGCTGTCATCACGAATGGAGGGGAGGAAAGAAGAGAATCATTTTGAGAAACATTTTTGAGGCAGAGTTGACTAACTTGTTTACCAACCAGTTGTAGAGGGAAAAGGGAAGGACAGGACTAATGAAGATGCCAAGATCTCCTTCAAGTCCGTTAGTGGCGCAATTGGGTTATTTTTTTTAATTTTTTAATGTTTATTTTTGAAAGAGAGAGAGAAGCAGAGTATGAGTGGGGTGGGGTGGCAGAGAGAGAGGGAGACACAGAATCTGAAGCAGGTTCCTGGCTCTGAGCTGTCAGCACAGAGCCCAACGCGGGGCTCGAACTCACGAACTGTGAGATCATGACCCAAACCAAAGTCGGACACTTAACCAACTGAGCCACCAAGGCTCCGTGAACCACAGTTGGTTGGAAAAGCATAGATAGAGCTCATTCTACTGATGGAATACTACTTTTGTTTCCAAAGGCTGCTGTAACAAATTACCACAAACTTAGTGGCTTGAAATGACAACATTTACTATCTTGCAGTTCTGAAAGTCAGAAGTCCAAAATAGTCTGACTGGCTGAAATCAAGTTGTAGGCAAAGCTGGATTCCCTCCAGAGGTCCTGGAGAAGAATCCTCTTTCTCACCTTGTTCAGCTTTGAGAGGCTGCCTACATTCTTTGGCTTATGATCCTTTGTCTTCCCTCAAAGCCGGCAATGTAGCATCTTCCAATCTCCCCCTGACTCTGACACCCTCGTTTTCATCTTATAAGGACCTTGGTGACGGCCTCAGACCCAACTGAATAATGCAGGATAATCGCCCTACCTCAAGGCTGATAACTTAATCACATCTGCAAATTCCCTTTGGCCCTGTAAAGTGATATATTCACACATTCTTAGGATTAGGATATCAACGTCTTTGGTGGGGCATAATTCTGCCAACCACAAATGCAAACCTCATGTGACCTAAAATAGCATCAGGGAGAAGGTTCGAGGTGTGAAGAGGTTCACCTTCCTGGTACCACAGACCTGACTCCCTCTGCCCCATGCAGACGCCCCCACCTCCTTGGCCTGGCCCTGAGGCTCTCCATCTAAGACAGTCAGGAGAGGCTTCCATTGTGTTCCTCTGCTTCTCTGTGATTGTTCACGTCCATGTGACCAAGGCACAAGTGATCATTGCCAAGGACAAAGAGTGTCTGTCCAGCCACATATGGGCAGCTTAGCTGGCTCAGTCCCCAGAGCAGAAGAATACCCTTTGCACCTGTGCTTGTCCTTAACCCGTCCCACTCCCAGTTGACCTTTGCTAGCATGCTATGTGAGCCCTCCACTAGAAAAAAGAAATACTGAAGAAGACCAAGTTCTGTAACTATTGATTTTGGGGTAGAGATGTATAGTGTGTGTCTAGAAATGGTAGACTGGAGCTAAGGGGAGAATTGGGGCCACAAACATGGGATTTGGGGGACCATCAGCATATTGACAGTAACTGAAATCATAGAAATGGAGAATCCCTCCATGGGGATATAATAAAGTGGGACAACATGAGACCTGGAGAGGGGACCCTGGGCTACTGCCGAGGTGTTCTCAGACTGGATCACACTGACTCACAACAACTGACTTGGGGCCTCTCTTTCGAGCTGTGTGGCCAGTGACATTGCCTCGATTATCTGAAACCAGCCAGGGTGGGAATAGTTACACTACAGAAATTGGAAAAATGCTACAGACAGAGATTTTCTCCCCCAGAGGCCTAGTTGTTAAGTATTTATTTACCAACACACCACTGTCTGCACCAAGATTTAAAGAAGGAAGAAGCGAAATCAGCAGAGGCCTCTGAGATGAGCAGTCAGAGAAGGAAGAGGTTAAATGAGGGCTGAGTTGAGAAGACCAGGAAAGACAGTGTCAGAGGTTTGGGAGTTTTGTTGCTGTGAACAGGGCCCATGAGATGAGGGACCCAAGAGGCCGGGACATTGTCACCAAGAGAGCTGACAGGGAAGCTGGATGGAGGAGGTGGATGTTCAGGGTGAGCCAGGGCATGGCCCAGAAGGCGAGGACCCTGGATCAGTCCTTTGACATCAGCCTGGGGCCACTTGAGCCCATGGGGCTCAGGTAGCAGAAGATGTATCTTGGGATTCTGTCTTCTAGGTTGCCTCTCCATCCAAGGCCCAGAGTCCGTGAGGGGCTTAGAGGGCGGATCTGTGACTGTGCGGTGTGACTATAAACCAAGATGGGAGACCTATAGGAAGTGGTGGTGTCGTGGAGCATACTGGGAGTTGTGCAGGACCCTCGTTCGAACCACAGGATCACAGCTAGAAGTGAAGAGAGACCGTGTGTCCATTGGGGACAACCAGAGTCACCACTTCCTCACAGTGACCATGGAGAAAGTCAGGCAAAATGACACAGACACTTACTGGTGTGGGATCAGCAAGACTGGACGTGACCTCGGGGCACCTATCAGAGTGACCATTGAGCCAGGTGAGAACTTTCTCATGTACACAGTGAGGCCCTTGTGCTCAGGACAGAAAGATTGAGGTTCCTCCTGCCCGAGGGCAGAAGGAAAATAGTTGAGTGCCTGAGAACAGCGTCTTCATCACCATCTGAGGTTCCCTGAGGCATCCAGCTGATGCAGGGCAGGGCTGGCCAGCATTGGGGTGGGGGTGGGGACGTGGACCCTGCCTTCGATGCCCACAGCCCAGGCCTGCTTTCCTGTGGACCAGAAAGCCCTGGCAGCCCCACATTCTCCCATCAGAGTTCTGGCTTGACCTTGGACGCCCGCAGACATTACTCTAGGAAGTGGTCACTCTCTGACAGTCACACTCCAGACCCGCCATTACACAGAGAGGAGAAGGGGAGACACCTGGGGAAGCCCAGAGGGCCCCAGCACTGAACCCCAGGAGCTTGGCCAATCCATAGTGGCTGTGGGACCCCAGTCACTCTCTTCTCTGTTTTTTCCTGGCTGCATAAGAGGGAGCAGGGAGTTAGAGGGACCCAGAAAGGGGCTGGTGTAACAGTGGATGCTTTAAGGCAAAAGGAAGGCTTTGACCATTAAGCTAATGTCACGGGGCCCCTCTGGCAGTCCTGGGGTCTCCTCAGGCCTGAGACTCAACTAAAAAAACAGGTCATGGTTACTCAGGAATCCATGACCAAGTAGGCCACCATAAATCGTCTTCATAGTGCCTCATGAAGATGTTTAACTTATCACAACCATTGCTCACGATTGAACCAGAATGCGCCCTCTGGTTCACCAGTCCTCCAAAGTCCTCCTCCTCCTTACCACCCAAATAACTGGGGCACCTCACTTCCAGAACCACCTGTCCTCGAGCCCAGCTCAGGCACCACTTGAAAGAAAAGACCAGGGACTTGCCCCCAGCCAAGAGTCCCACCTAAGAGGGATAAGCGGAGAGAAGGTGGAAAGATTTATCTCTCTCCCCCCAAGCAAGTACAGTGCTTCTTCTTATTTCATTTTTATTTCTTCTTGTCACACTTTAAAGTGATGGAAAGCAACTATGCTGCAATTCTGAAGACTCAGCAGCAAGGGAGAAGCATGGGGACTGTATCCAGAGACACAATTCCCAGTGCAGGGGCAGGGCAGCTCCCGGGGAGGGCTAGCAGGGCACTAGCCGCACACGAGTGCCCTGTCTGTGCCCATAACTTGTGACTGACTCTGCCCGTGTCTAGAGGGAACACTTCTGACCACCTTGGCGAGCATGCTATCCAGGAGAACCACCAATGGCCATGCAGGGGTATCGTCTGTCTCCTACAGCAGGTGAGTGGCTGCCATCCTTACCCACCCCTACTTGGGGCCTCTCAAACTCTGCTTCTGTGCCCTCACATGATGCCAGAGCCGCCACAGCCAAGGTCAAGGCCCAAAGTGCCCCCCTCCATTGCTCCTGCCCATCACTCCTCACCCCTGTCTCCCCATGCCAGCCCTCCCCGGGAAGCCACTCTGTAGAATCTTTTTCTCTATAAATATCATCTGCCCATTTAGTTGTCAACAAAAAAAGCCTGATGACCTAGTGCGTGCCACTACATAGCAAAGTCACAGAAGCAGGCACACAGCCTGTTGTGAGGGACCCTACTGTGCCAAGAGGCACTCTGGGAAAGGGGAGCCACAGAAGGGGCGATTAGAAAGGAACACGAGCCCCTGGGGCACCTGGGTGGCTCAGTCAGTTAAGCATCGGACTTTGGCTCAGATCATGATCTCGCAGTTTGTGTGCTGACAGCTCAGAGCTTGGAGCCTGCTTCACATTCTGTTTCCCTCTTCTCTCTGCCCTTCCCTGCTCTAGCTCTGTGTCTCTCTCTCTCAAAAAATAAACGTTAAAAAAAATTTTTAATAAAGAAAAAAGAAAGGAAGGTGGACCCAGAACAAAGAAAAACCAAAAAGTTGAAGTTACTTCTGAGATGCCCTTGTGGTTGGGCCATTAAGGTTCATGGCGGCCTTCAGAGTAGGGCTGCGGGGCTTGGCCAGAGTAGGGTCACAGGCTTGGCCGGGCTGGCAAGTGCCTACTGTGTCAGGGAAGCAAGCGTGACAGCGCCTGGGGTGCCTGGGGCCTGACGGCTCTGTCCCCTCTTGCAGGAACCGCTACATCCTTCTGGTGTTCGTGAAAGTGCCCATCTTGCTCATATTGGTTGGTGTTGTCCTTTGGTTGAAGGGCCTCAGTAACGACAGTCTGTCTACATGAACTTGTCCTTGATCTTCTCACCAAAGACACAGCCGCTCAGAAAGACGGATGAACAGAACCTTCTGACCCCTGGACCCCATTTCCAGAGGAGACGTGGGCTGTGGAAGAAATGCCTCTGAGTCCTTAGGACACGGTGACTGAGGCTGGGGGTGCTAAGGTGAAGCCCGGGCACCCTCCTTGCTCGGCACAGCTCAGGGACAGAGCTCAGGGCCCTCGTGGGGAGTCAGGGGGTGCCAGAGAGCCAGCACCTGTTCCATTCCTGCAGGCAGCAAATGCCCCTGCCCCACGGGGCTCATGGTCAGAGCTGCTGGCCTGGAGCCCAAGCCCTGTCCTCCCTGACACCAGCTCAGCACACTTTATGTCCAGACTTCTGGTTTATAGGGTTGTTTCTTAAGTCAGGTTGGGTTCGGATGACTTGTGCCCATGAGAACCTGACAGATGCCCGTGTGCGCACACACACACACACACACACACACACACACACACACACAGATGGTGGGCTCCTGGTTCTGGGGCATCGCCCCTCTGCCCTGGGAGGACACCGCTCTGACAGCCAAGCAGAAGAGGGACCAGGAGTCTCTCTGGACCTAGCTCCAGTGCCGGCCTTCCTCCACCTCCACCCCCCATCTTCCTCCTCTGTCCTGGCTCCCCAGGGCTCCCTGCCCCTCACCCCTCCAGGCCTGGGGCTTCCTGGGTGCTGCCTCTGTTCCTCAGGGCTGCTGGGCCTCAGAAACTACCTCAAGGTTGGGGAGCGCATTCAGGAAAACTGTCTGAGGGAAGTGATGTTACCTTTCCTAAATGATGATGTGTAAATAATCTTAATAATTAATTTGTTTAAATAATGTTAATGATTAAAAATGTCTAACAGGGGCACCTGGGTGGCTCAGTCGGTTGAGCATCCGACTTCAGCTCAGGTCATGATCTCACAGTCTGTGAGTTCGAGCCCCGCGTCGGGCTCTGTGCTGACAGCTCAGAGCCTGGAGCCTGTTTCAGATTCTGTGTCTCCCCCTCTCTGCCCCTTCCCCGCCATGGTCTGTTTCTCTCTGTCTCTCAAATATGAATAAATGTTAAAAAAAAAATTAAAAAAAAATGTCTAAGATAGGGTGCCTGGCTGGCTCAGTCAGTGGAGTGTGCAACTCTTGATCTCAGGGTTGTGAGTTCAAGCCCCATGCTGGTTGTAGAGATTACTTAAAAATAAAATGGTAAAGGGGAGCCTGGGTAGCTCAGTTGGTTAAGCATCTGACTCTTGGTTTCAGTTCAGGTCATGATCTTACAGTTTGTGAGTCTGAGCCTCACGTCAGGCTCTGTGCTAACAGTGCGGAGCCTGGTTGGGATTCTCTCTCTCTCTCTCTCTCTCTCTCTCTGCTTTACCCATGCACTCTCTCTCTCAAAATAAATAAATAAACAAAAAAATATATCCACCATCAGCAAATTTCAAATATACAGCACAGTATTATTAACTATAGTCTTCATACTATACATTAGAGCCCAGAATTTATCTTAAAACTGAAAGTTTGTGCCCTCTGAGCAACATCTCACCATTTTCCCCATGCCCCAGCTCTTGGTTCTATGAGGAATATTTCCCTCTGAACTTGTCCACCCTGCCCTTTGTGCTAATAAGTAGGCCCTGGTTCTCAGCCTCAGGAGGCCACGGGAAGATGCCTCACCAGTGGGTAAAGGAGAAGCGAATTCCTGTGCCCAGCCTGGAAGCTGGGAAAAACCCCCACCCACTGGGAAGCTATAGTGCCTTCCCTTTGCCCTTCAGCCAATGAAAAACCTTCTCCCACTTGATGCTTGGTTTGGAGCTCTGGTCAGTGGCGGGCCTGAAATTCCACTGTGCCCAGAGAAGACAGACTTTGAGTCAGACTAAGACCCAGTGAGTCACTCTTTTGGGGACCAAGGTCCACAGTCCACCAGCTCCAAAGGTCCACCTTTGTGAAAACTTCCCTGGATCCAGCCTCCTCAAGGTGCAACCAGATTCAGGTGACAACCAGCTCTTGGGGGGCAAGGCCAGCTGGCCCAAAAGGGTACAAGGCTACTGACAGTTGCTGCCCTGATGCCAGCTTTTCCCATAGTGTCTTACTGTTGATATTCAACAACCTCTATGTCTTTGTGAAGTTTCTGTGGTTGGATTGCTACTCTCAGGACTTCATCCAAGAGAATGCATTGGAGTAGGCATCTGTCGTCTGTCCTGAACACCTCCCCCCCACCACACACACACACACACACACACACACACACACACACACATTTCTGGGAACCCCTTTGGTTCCCATGAAAACTGTCAAGCAAAACTTGTCTCTTACACCCACTGTCCAGGGTACAGAGAAAGACAGAAATTATAAATTAGGTACTGGGGCCGGGGAGCATTTTCCAGCAAATGTGTTTCCACTAGGAGCCGGGTGCCAAAGCCCCCATGCCCTTAAACAGCTCTAGACTGGCACAGTTCCTCATGTGTTCACTTTAGCACATGTTGTAACCCAGAGTTAGCGGAGACAGAGAAGTGGAGAGCACAGGGACACATTGCTCTTCTAAGCAGGAAACACGGCTGGGACACCTGGGGGGCTCAGACAGTTCAGAGCCTGACTCTTGATTTTGGCTCAGGTCATGATCTCATGGTTTGTGGGTTCGAGCCCTGCATCAGTCTCTGCTGGCATTGTGGAGCTGCTTGGGATTCTCTCTCTCTCTCCCTCTCCCTCTCCCTCTCCCTCTCCCTCTCCCTCTCCCTCTCCAGAATAGAAAATACACTTAACAATGTATATATTTTGAGGCACCTGGGTGGCTCAGTCTGGTTAGGCATCTGACTTTGGCTCGGGTCATGATCTTGGGAATCGTGAGTTCGAACCCCGTGTGAGGCTCTGTGCTAACAGCTCAGCGCCTGGAGGCTGCTTCGGATTCTGTGTCTCATTCTCTCTCTGCCTTCTCAAAAATAAATAAACTTTAACAAAATTAAAAAAAAAAACAATATATGTATCTATATTTTAAAAGTATGTTAGAAAAAAAAGAAAGAAACACAACTTCTCCTTCCCCATGAGTCTCCTTCTCGTGGATCCTTACTTCTTTTTTTTCTCTCTCTCTCTCTGGAGGGTCTGTACTTCTGAGAAGCTTTGCAACCACAGAGGAAGTTCACCAAGAGCAGGGTGAAGCTGGTCAGAGCAGGAGAAGCTGTGGCAGCCCCACCCAGAAAGGACACCACAGTGGGAAGGGCCCTGCCAGCACCTGGGGCATTGGGTTTGTTCTGTTTGATGCCAGATATGTCCTGAATGGAGTTTTTTTCTCTTCCTTTTTTTCCCAGTATTTTTCAATGCTTATTTATTTTTGGGAGAGAGAGAGAGAGAGAGAGAGAGAGAGAGAGAGAGAGAGACATTGCACAAGCAGGGGAGGGACAGAGAGAGAGGGAGACAGAGAATCCAAAACAGGCTCCAAGCTCTGAGCTGTCAGCACAGAGCCTGACATGGAGCTCGAACTCACGAACCATGAGATCATGACCTGAGTCAAAGTCAGATGCTTAACTGACCGAGCCACCCAGGTGCCCCCTGAATGATATTTTCTTAACCAATGAAGCTAAAGGATGAAGTTTCTAGCACTTTCCCTGCCTGGCCTCTGAAGCATCTCTCCCTACAGCTCACCAGTCTGGCTTGTTCCACCTGCCTTGGGCTTCCAGATCCTCATGGCTGGTCTCCTTATGTGCCCCCTGCGCCCCAGCCCGGCTGTCTGGGAGTCAAGTCTCCACCCAGAATGGGGTCCAGATTCAGCCCCAACAGCTCTCCTGGGCTCCTCCTAAACCCATGCCGTGGAGGCTAACAGCAAAGAGGCCTGGGGGCTGGGCTTCCTCTGGGCACCACTGTCTCATCTCATCTTGCTGGAAGGGGACCCTGAATTCCTCCACCCCAGGTCCTAATTTGCTGGTCATCTTTCTTCAAATCTTTTCTTAGCTTAGGAACATCAGACCTACAGCTCCCTGCCCACGTCCTGCTATGCCAGCTCCAACAGAGTTCATGAATCACCCTTGAATCTTTGCAGCCCCAAGATGGGGGCCAACTCATCATGGCCAGGACAGAAGGTGTCCTGAGGGTAGAGGTCAGCCTCAGTCCCCGAGAGATGGGACCACCGTGCAGCAGGGAGCTGCAAAGATGACTTTGGGGGAATGAGGGCCAAGGCTACTGTTCCCGCTGAAAACATGGGTCTGGGGCCAGGTCTGATCCTCACGCCCTCATTTATTCATCCACTCATTCACTCATTCATTCATTCATTCATTCATACATTCAACAAATGCAACTAAATTACCTACTGACTCCAGGCACCGTTTTCAGGGCACATTGACTATTGTATGAATGAGGGGAGCCCCCCGGATATCTCCTCCTGTACATTTGGCTTGAAATGCAAGAACCTGACCTCATTATCAATTGCCCCCCCTTTATCACTGAATAGAAAGGTTTCAGGTGACAAGGTAAATCATGGGTTCTCCTCTGGCAGCCACCATTGGAGATGATTTAGAAAGCACAGCTTGGGATTCAAACAGTAATGAGATACTACTACCCACCTACTAGAATAGCCAAAATCCAAAACATCCACAACACTAAATGCTGGTGATGGTGTGGAGCTATAGGAACACTCGTTCATTGCTGGCGGGAATGCACATGGATTTTTATAGCAGTTTTATTCTCTTTTGTTTTCAATATTTATTTATTTATTTATTTATTTATTTTGAGAGAGACAGAGACAGCATGAGTGGGGGAGGGGCAGAGAGAGGGAGAAAGAGAGGGTCCCAAGCAGGCTCTGTGCTGCTAGCACAGAGCCTGACGTGGGGCTCGAACCCTCGAAACTGTGAGATCATGACCTGAACCGAAACGGAGGGTCAAACACCCAGGAGCCCCAGTAAGTCCCAAATTCTAAAGCAACTATGGAGGCCGCCCCTCCTTCCTCTGGCTGACCCTGACCCTCCTCTGGGGTGGGACCTAGCCTCACTTGCCCCCAGGCTCTTGGGTCTCCCTCCACCTTTGTGAGGAGCTCTGAGGGGTGACACAGACCGCATCTGATTCCCAAAGCTTCTGTCACTGGAACCCTCAGCACATCATCTAGGATACCAGAAACACTATCCGTGTCATCAGCCAGTCATCTGGTATACCCACTCACAGTGTCTGCCACTTGCAACAAGAAAATAAGAAGCTAGAGGAGGCTGCATTTAGAATGAACCAGAAGCTTACGAACAGGTTTTAACAAGTTACCAAGAAATGTCGACCAGGATAAGAGGGAAGGAAGATAACTCTAGTTCAGGCACAATGAATAACAGATACCTGAAGACAGGAAGCTGGGGAGGGAGACACCATAGGGTGATGGTTAACATGATGGCATCTGAAACTGGACAGACCTGAGTTCACACCCCAGCTCTGTTGTTTCCTTGCCTGCCATCTCGGACCTTTTGCTCTCACTAACCATCAATTTCCTCACCTAGAAAATGGGGATGAGCACAGATCCTGTCTCACAAAGCAATCATGACCACGGAGATTAAAGAACACCCTGCGGGCCAAGCGTTAGCTCAGAGCTCTCAGTCCACTCTTGGAAGTGCTTGGGGAAGTCAGTAAGAAACCAGGACCACTCAGGCTCTTTGAGACATCTTTCCAGGCAGATGAGAGAGGAGACCCAGAAGCTCTGGGCAATGGGACAGCTCCCTCAGGACACTAGCTCCTCACAGAGGACACAAAATAACACTAAATTACCTGAAAGCAGACCAGAAAGGACCTGGAAAGGGACTCATAAAAGAGTTTATCTGGTTTGGCAGGTAAAGCAAAGTACATTAAAAAAAAAATTCTTCTTGGGAATGCAAGCTGGTGCAGCCACTCTGGAAAACAGTATGGATGTTCCTCAAAAAACTAAAAAATAGAACTACCCTACGACGGCAATTGCATTACTAGGCCTTTATCCATGGGATACAGTGTGCTATTTCAGAGGGACACATGCACCCCCATGTTTATGGCAGCACTATCAATAACAAAAGTATGGAAAGGGCCCAAATGTCCATCAAGGGATGAATAGATAAAGAAGATGTGGTATACACACACACACACACACACACACACACACACACACAATGGAGTATTACTCGGCAATCAAAAAGAATGAAATCTTTCCATTTACAACTACATGGATGGAACTGAAGGGTATTATGCTAAGTGAAATTAGTCAGAGAAAGACAAAAATCATATGACTTCACTCCTATGAGGACTTTAAGAGACAGAACAGATGAACATAAGGGAAGGGAAACAAAAATAATATAAGAACAGGGAGGGGGACAAAACAGAAAAGACTCATAAATATGGAGAACAAACTGAAGGTTGTTGGAGGGGTTGTGGGAGGGGGAGGGGCTAAATGGGTAAGGGTGTTAAGGAATCTACTCCTGAAATCATTGTTGCACCATATGCTAACTAACTTGGATGTAAATTTTAAAAAATAAAAAATAAAACTTGGGGCGCCTGGGTGGCTCAGTTGGTTGGGCGACCGACTTCGGCTCAGGTCATGATCTCACAGTCCGTGAGTTCGAGCCCTGCATCGGGCTCTGTGCTGACAGCTTGGAGCCTGTTTCAGATTCTGTGTCTCCCTCTCTCTCTGACCCTCCCCCATTCATGCTCTGTCTCTCTATGTCTCAAAAATAAATAAACGTCAAATTTTTAAAAAATTAAAAAAAAATAAAACTAAAAAAATTCTTCTGAAAAACATAAAATTAAATAAATTCTTCTGTGCTAAGTTGGTCCCCAAGATAAAGCTGAACTCCTGGGAATTCACTATGTGGTTTAAACCTGGGTTTTACTGAAAGAGCCACTTCCTTTTTAAGAAGGAATTAACGGTTTGGATGACTCACTAGACACAGCAGGGTGGCAACAGAGCCGAAGTGAAAGACAAGCTCCTAGATCCCTCAGGTGGGAGTGCACAGTGGTGCCAGCCCAGAGTGAGCCACCTGAGTTCACACCCAGAACTGGGAACTTGAATTTTATGTAATCCGCCTCTGCAGGTAGCAACAAGAAGGGGACAAGAGGGGCGCCTGGGTGGCTCAGTCGGTTCAGCGTCCGACTTTAGCTCAGGTCATGATCTTACAGTTCATGGGTTCGAGCCCCGCATCAGGCTCCGTGCTCACAGCTCGGAGCCTGGAGCCTGCTTTGGATTCTGTGTCTCCCTCTCTCTCTGCCCCTCCCCTGCTCACACTCTGTCTGTCTCTCTCTCTCTCAAAAATAAATAAACATTTAAAAATAATTAAAAATAAAATGAGATAAAATAAAAAATAAATTAAAAAGAACAGAACAAGAAACCTAGCCCCTGGGGCAAATCCAGACTTTCCCCACCATCAACCCAGAGTGATGTGATAGATGCTGCAGATAAGGGAAGCTCCCTGAGCCACTGCTGGCACCCCTCCTGGGAAGCTGGGCCTGGGCCCCTCAGCCAATCTCTGGTCCATCCCTTGGTCCTGGCCCCGACGTTGTCCCAGTCAGAGCCTGGTGGAGGGTGACCCGGAAGCCACATGCGGTCACCAGTCCTCTTGTGTACCATCTCCCTTCTGGCACATTCGGACACTCTCCATCTCATTCAGACACTCTGCACACCGGTATTGTGCACTAAGCAGGCAAGAAACACTGCAGGGGACACCGTGGGGGACTCCAGAGGAAACAGATCCCAAAGAAACCTGGCCACACACCTCTCACCTGGCGAGAGGATAAACAAGTCTTGCTCAGCAATGAAAAAAAAACCACAACTGGGGCACCGGGGTGGCTCAGTTGGTTAAGCAACTCTTGATTTCGGCTCAGGTCATGATCTCACGGTTCCTGAGTTCAAGCCCTGCATCGGGCTCTGCACTCACATCCCACAGCCTGCTCGGGATCCTCTCTCCCCTCTCTCTCTGCCCCTCCCCTGCTCTTTCTCTCTCTGTTTCTCAAAAATAAATAAATGTTGGGGCGCCTGGGTGGCGCAGTCGGTTAAGCGTCCGACTTCAGCCAGGTCACGATCTCGCGGTCCGTGAGTTCGAGCCCCGCGTCAGGCTCTGGGCTGATGGCTCAGAGCCTGGAGCCTGTTTCCGATTCTGTGTCTCCCTCTCTCTCTGCCCCTCCCCCGTTCATGCTCTGTCTCTCTCTCTGTCCCAAAAATAAATAAACGTTGAAAAAAAAATTTATAAAAATAAATAAATAAATAAATAAATAAATGTTAAAAAAATGTTTTTAAAGAAACAACCTACCAGATGCTCTAGAGCAGGGATGGGTCATGCTAAGTGAGAGAAGCCAGGTGCAAAAGACAAAGTCTACATGATTCCCTTCAGATACAATTCTGGGAGGGGCAAAAAAGAAGCAATAATAGAGACAGAAAGCAGACTGGTGGTTCCCCAGGGCTGGGGTACAGGGGGATGGGGAGTGACCATTGTATGGAGTTTCTTTTGCTGTGATGAAAGTATTTTGGAACAAAATCAATGTGGTGATTGCATGACATTGTGAATGTACTAAATGCCACATGAAAATGGTTCAATTTATTTTGTGTGAGTTTCATCTAAAATTCACATTTTAGGGCACCTGGGTGGCTCAGTCAGTTAGGCATCTGACTCTTGATTTCGGCTCAAATTATGATCTCAATGTTTGTGGGATTGAGCCCCATATTGGGCTCTGTGCTGACAGCATGGAGCCTGCTTGGGATTCTCTCTCTCCCTCTCTCTCTGCCCCTCCCCTGCTTATGCTCTCTATCTCTCAAAATGAATAAATAAACATTTTAAAAAAATAAAATAAAATTCAGAACCAGAAAAGACACCGCATAGCCAAAGCCATCTTGAAAAAGAAAACCAAAGCAGGAGGCATCACAATCCCGGACTTCAAGCTGTATTACAAAGCTGTAATCATCAAGACAGTATGGTACTGGCACAAAAACAGACACTCAGATCAATGGAACAGATTACAGAACCCAGAAATTGACCCACAAATGTATGGCCAACTGATCTTTGATGAAACAGGAAAGAATATCCAATGGAATGAAGACAGTCTCTTCAGCAAATGGTGCTGGGAAAACTGGACAGCGACATGCAGAAAAATGAACCTGGGCCACTTTCTTACACCGTCCACAAAATTAACTCAAAATGGATGAAAGACCTAATGTAAGACAGGAAGCCATCAAAATCCTAGAGGAGAAAGCAGGCAAAAACCTCTTTGACCTCAGCCACAGCAACTTCTTATTCAACACGTCTCCAGAGTCAAGGGAAACAAAAGCAAAACTGAACTATTGGAACCTCATCAAAATAAAACTCTTCTGCACAGCGAAGGAAACAATCAGCAAAACTAAAAGGCAACCAACAGAATGTGAGACGATATTTGCAAATGACATATCAGATAAAAGGTTAGTCTCCAAAGTCTATAAAGAACTTATCAAACTCAACTCCCAAAAACCAAATAATCCAGTGAAGAAAGGGGCAAAAGACATGAATAGACACTTCTCCAAAGAAGACATCCAGATGGCCAACCGACACATGAAACAATGCTCAACATCACTCATCGTCAGGGAAATACAAATCAAAACCACAATGAGATACCACCTCACACCTGTCAGAATGGCTAACATTAACAACTCAGGCAACAACGGACGTTGGCGAGGATGTGGAGAAAGAGGATCTCTTTTGCCCTGCTGGTGGGAATGCAAACTGGTATAGCCACTCTGGAAAGCAGTATGGAGGTTCCTCAAAAAACTAAAAATAGAACTACCCTACGACCCAGCAATTGCACTATTAGGCATTTATCCACGGGATACAGGTGTGCTGTTTCAAAGGGACACATGCACCCCCATGTTTATAGCAGCACCATCAACAATAGCCAAAGAACAGAAAGAGCCCAAGTGTCCATCGATGGATGAATGAATAAAGAAGATGTGGTATATATATATATACAATGGAGTATTACTCAGCAATCAAAATGAAATCTTGCCATTTACAACTATGTGGATGGAACTGGAGGGTATTGTGCTAAGTGAAATTAGTCAGTCAGTGAAAGACAAATATATGACTTCACTCATATGAAGACTTTAAGATACAAGACAGATGAACATAAGGGAAGGGAAGCAAAAATAATATAAAAACAGGGAGGGGAACAAAACAGAAGAGACTCTTAAATATAGAGACCAAACAGAGGGTTGCTGGAGGAGTTTTGGGAGGGGAGATGGGCTAAATGCGTAAGGGATATTAAGGAATCTACTCCTGAAATCATTGATGCACTATATGCTAACTAACTTGGGTGTAAATTAAATAATTAACTAATTAAAAAATAAAGAAATAAAATAAAATTCACATTTTAGGTGAGTCCCACATAAAAAAAGACAAAAAAATCTATAATTTTTTAAAGCAGCTCAGTGGTTGCCAGAGACTGAAGGTGGGGTGTGGACTGACTGCAAAAGGGCACGAGGGAACTTTCCAGAGTGATGGAAGATTTCCACCTTATGAGCGTGGTAGTAGTTTCACAGTTATATCCATTTACTAAAACTTGTCCAACTGTGTACTTACAGTTAGGGATTTTCATTTTACTATAAGTTACACGTCAATGAAGCTTTTTTAAAAAAGTTCTCAAATGGAAGCACCTGGGTGGCTCCGTTGGTTAAGTGTCCAACTCTTGATCTCAGTTCAGGTCATGATCTCGAAGTCCGTGAGTTCGAGCCCTCCATCAGGATCTGTGCTGCCATGAGGAGCCTGCTTGGGGTTCTCTGTCTTCTTCTCTCTGCCCCTCCCCTGTTCATATTCTCTCTCTCTCCCCCCCCCAAAAAAGAAATAAGCAATTAAAAAAAAAATTGCCTCCCAACATTGTCAAATGTTCTCTGAGGGCAAAATCCTCCCGGAGGAGAACCACTGGAGCAGGCGCATAGTAGATCTTCCATTCTGGCTTCTGTACCTCATAGCCTCACTTGTGTGTCATCTGCTGGTCTCTGCCTGCCTTCTGGGGGACCTGTCCAGATCACAATGTCCCCTTCGGTCACAAATCTGCTGTTCAGCATGATCGTTATGGGTTTTTTTTTTTAATTAATTAATTTATTTTTTAATGTTTTACTTATTCTTGGAGAGAGACAGACAGAGCATGAGCGGGTGAGGGACTGAGCGAGAGGGACACAGAATCCGAAGCAGGCTCCAGGCTCTGAACTGTCAGCACAGAGCTCCACGTGGGGCTCGAACCCACAAGCCCTGAGATCATGACCTGAGACAAAGTCAGATGCCTAACCGACTGAGCCACCCAGGCACCCCCAGTATGTTTTTTTTTAATTTTTATTGACATTTATTCACTTTTGAGAGACAGAACACAAGCAGGGGAGAGGCAGAGACAGAGGGAGACAGAAAATCCGAAGCAGGCTCCAGCCTCTGAGCTGTCAGCACAGAGCCTGACGCGGGGCTCAAACTCACAGACCGTGAGATCATGACCTGAACTGAAGTTGGACACTCAACCGACTGAACCACCCAGGCGTCCCTTTAATGTTTTCTTTTGTTAAGCCCATCCAACAGACTTTATATTCTTCATCAGATCATCTCAACAACAGAAGTCTCCAGAGAATTAAACCTATCGTTGGTTCTACTGACTTTTATGGTGGCTTGTTTCCTTCTGTGCTCAATAATATTATAGTGGGAGCTTGCATTTGGCTAAATTTAATGTGGCCAAATGTGATTGAGAATGACTTCCCTCCGGGAAGTATTTATGTTTGTTTCTGCTGGATATCATTTTAATTTAAGTTTTCCTGCTTTGGGTTTCCCTATGTGTGGGAAGGGTAAATTTGAATCCCAGCCTCATGCTTACAATTCTCAAAGGATGCTATTCATATTATCATGATTGTTCATACCGTTTTCTCCTTGAAGCTGCAATAAAAGCAGGTTATAGTTATCATTAATTATTATTACTATTACTGTTTGAATCATTTCCCTTTGTTCACAAGCAGGTAATTCCTAATCTACTATTTTCCTGAGAACGCAGACCCTTTAGAGATTCTGGTCTTAAATTGTGTCTTAAGTACAGCTCCTCCCTTTCAGTGGCCTGAGTCTACTGTGCCCCAGACTCTGAGTTCATTCCAGAACACTGACCTCCCTGTAAGAGCACTTGGCGGGAGTAGCCACAAGCTTCCTCTCTGGTTTCACTGGTAACTATTCATTTTGGAGTTTTAGTTGCTTTGTGTGGCCTTTGGGGATGCCCTTGGAGTTGGCTGAGGCAAGTTGCTTCCTACTCTTTGCATGATGGTCTCAGCATTGCCTTCATCGTGTGGCTGGTTCTCCCCCAGAGAGTGTGAAGTAAACAGTGATCACACCCAGACTCAGGGCTTCTGGGAAAGAAAATCGGGTGACCGCTCTGAGAAACCTTCCAGGAGCCCTGACCACCAGCTCTCCCATGACATCTCATTGGCTGGTTGAGACAAAGGTGACACCTTGAACCGATCACTCATTCACATGGGGAAGGGGGGGGGGACAGCCAGACAAGATGGTGGCTCCATCTTGGGGGAACAGAAGTTGTGTAGGAGGCCGTCCAGATGTCTGCCACAGAAACCTTCCTAGAACCCACTCTATTCTCTGGCCCGTCTGGTATCTTCTTGGATCCCTGTGCCTTGGTTTATGTAAACAAGACAAACTCTCTGCTCTCACACCCACCTCTCAAGGCCTCGGGCTCTCTGTGAGCTGAGCTTTGGGAATGTGACTCTTTCCTCCTCTCCTGGGTTTCCCAAATCAGTTTCCCCCTGGGCAATAGCAACTCCCCTTTTTTGCAAACAGAAGGCTCCTCGAGGGCACAGGCTTCTCACAGCTCAAGTCTTTCCTTAGCCATCCTCTCTTTCCTGCTTTTTTTTTAAACATTTATTTATTTTTGAGAGACAGAGCGAGACAGAGCATGAGTGGGGGAGAGGCAGAGAGAGGAGGAACACAGAATCCAAAGCAAGCTCCAGGTTCTGAGCTGTCAGCACAGAGCCCGATGTGGAACTTGAACTCAGGGGCCACAAGATCATGACCTGAGCCAAAGTCGGATGCTTAACCGCCTGAGTCACCCAGGCACCCCCTCTCTTTCCCACTTTTAAGGATAAACCCAGGTGATTGTGGCCCTGGTAACAACAACTATTAATACTTTATTCAGCTGCTAATTTCTCTCTGAAATTTTTCCAGATTTCTGAGGGAACAACTGCCCTTTCAGTGCTAAGGCCCTTTAAGTTAGCTCAGCTCTCCTCCCTGTTCCCAGGAAGGGTATGTCCTCAGGGCATCCTCACCTGACGTCAGCAGAAGAAAGATGGGGCATTGCTGGTGTGGGCCTGGGAGCAGGAAGAATCCGAAATTCTACAAGGCACAGACCAGAGTCCCCAGTTAGGAGGTCCCCGGTGTATGGTGGTAGAGTTTAGTCTGATCCTTTGCCAGAGACACCTAATTGAGCCTCAGTGACATCCCTGCTCAGCTACTGGTGATCATCCCTTCAGACGGAGCAGCCAGAGACAGCACAAGATGTCATCTGACATCTGGCCCTCAAGTTTATGCAGGAAGTGGAGGACTTTTGGATGTGTCTTCCGATGTCTCATTTGGTGATGTGCACCTGCTGTGAGCCCTTGGTGTGCTGTGATTTGCTCCCCGCTCCAACCAACCTTGGGAAAAAACAAACAAACGTAGATTATATTACCAGGATAATAAAGAACTGACAGTCCCTCCCCATGTTGGTAACACAGAGGCTACCGCAGAATCATATGGGTCTCCACCACCCACCACTTGATATCATGTTCCAAAGATAAGATGAACACCAGTGAAACCGATCCTGATAAAGCAAATATGGGAAGGGGAAAAAAATCCCTCGCTAACCAGAACCTAATTTTCAAACAGGAAACAGGGGCAGTATGGTCGTCTTTGAGACTTTTATTTAGGGCACAAAGAGAGAAAATGACAGCCTTGGAGAGGAAGGGTGGCTGGCCACAGGCAGAAGTGGTAGTGCAATAAGGAAGCTTGCCACACGTAGAACGTCCGATGCATTCTCCTTATTAAGTCACCAAGACAAAGCTCATGGCCACGTTTCCAAAACTCGACCCAGCTCTGTACATTTCTGGCACTGTTACCTTTTTTAATACATGAAATTAAGACGCAGCTGGAGGGGTGGAAGGAGAAGGTAGATGGAAAGGGATCTGGGCTGGGAGCTGGGTAATTAGCAACCAGACCAATATGGTAGCCCCAAGCTGCATGTGGCTACTGAGCATGTGACGGTGTGGCCGCTGGGCACTGAGATGCACCGTAAGCATCAAATATACACCTGGTGTTGAAGATTTATTATGAAAAACCAATTTTTAGTATCTCCATATCATCAAATGATAATATTTTGAGTGTACTAGGTTAAATCAAATGTACTACTGAAATTAATTTCACCTTTTTAAAAAGTTTTTTTAACATGGCTCCTAGGAAATTTAAAATTACACATGTGGCTCCCATTAGAGTTCTACCGGACATTGCTGGGGGTAAGATCCACATGAGGTTGGGATTTGCTGCCTTTTATACATCAGAAGCAGGAGCTGGAGAGGAAGGATTCTGAGCCTTCCCCAGCACTTCTTGGGGAATTATCCGGGGAAGGGGGTGCTTCTTGATGGCAGGAGGAGGGGACATGAGGCTAGAGGGACAGGTTTGGGTCAGAGTTCATCCCGCTAAAAAGATGATGATCTGAGAATAAAATCAGGATGGGTACTGTACAGATTTTCTAGTTTTTCCTCTCTGGGTAAATCTCTTGAATGCCATCAGACTCAAAAAGGATAATAATTGGGGCGCTGGGTGGCGCAGTCGGTTAAGCGTCCGACTTCAGCCAGGTCACGATCTCGCGGTCCGTGAGTTCGAGCCCCACGTCGGGCTCTGGGCTGATGGCTCGGAGCCTGGAGCCTGTTTCCGATTCTGTGTCTCCCTCTCTCTCTGCCCCTCCCCCGTTCATGCTCTCTCTTTGTCCCCAAAATAAATAAACGTTGAAAAAAAAATTAAAAAGGATAATAATTTAAATACTAATTTTTAAAATAATAAATTTTTAAAAAGGAACAAATAACTCTGCCTTGGATTGCACATCAGTTAATAAGGCTGAGTTCATCAAGCACCCTGAGAAAGCCTGGGGGGTGGTGATCATATCAAGACAGACACCCCCAGTCCTGGGTAATGGGAGGCAAAGAGCGCTATAGTGAGGTCAGGACATGTGGATCCTGGTCCTTGTGCTGATGTGACTGTCCCCTTGATCTCCCTCCTCCTTTCCTCCCAGTGTCCCATGTACAGTGAGAGCATAGACGTGATGGCTTCTGACAGACTTTTCATCTTAAATTTCTAGAACTCCTGATCCCTCTTTCTGCACATCAGGCACCAACAAATGTTTGTTATTGGTAGCGATGAGTGGAAGGAGGAAGAGGAAAGCTATGAATCAGGAACTTTGTTTGTTTCGGTTACTTCCACATTCCCTGGGTGCGGGCAGCCCCTGGTACCTAAAACAGTTAGTAAATAGATGCTAAATAAGGATAAGGGAATGGGGAAATGACAGAAAATGGGGTGCCTGTTTGTATGAGGGCGGTCTGACTCTGAGAAGGATGAGGTAATTTATTAAGCTTTTATTTAAACTCCAGTTAGTTGGGGTGCCTGGGTGGCTCAGTCGGTTGAGCATCGACTTCAGCTCAGGTCATGATCTCGCGGTTCGTGGGTTCGAGCCCCGCGTCAGACTCTGTGCTGACAGCTCAGAGCCTGGAGCCTGCTTTGGAGTCTGTGTCTCCTCCTCTCTCTGCCCCTCCCCTGCTCATGCTTTGTCTCACTCTGTTTCTCAAAAATAAATAAATGTAAAAAAAAAAATTTTTTATTTAATAAATAAATAAATTCCAGTTAGTTAACATTCAGTGTTGTATTAGTTTCACGTGATTCACCACTTTTCGTACATCACCCGGTGCTCATCGCAAGTGAGCTCCTTAATCCCCGTTGCCTGTTCCACCCACTCACCACCCACCTCCCCTCTGGTACCCTCCAGTTCCTTCTCTATAATTAAGAGTCTGGTTTTGGGGGGCACCTGGGTGACTCAGTCAGTTAAGTGTCTGACTTTGGCTCAGGTCATGATCTCCCCGTTCGTGAGTTCGAGCCCCACACCAGGCTGTCTGCTGTTAGTACGGACCCCACTTCAGACACTCTGTTCCCCTCTCTGCTCCTCTCCCACTCATGCTCGCTCTCAAAAATAAACATTAAAAAAAAAAAAGTCTGTTTCCTGGTGAGAAGGGAAAGGTAATTTAAATTATATCTCGGCGCTGGGGAGACTGAGAGAGGAAGTTTAGAAGGACACATAGAATGTTTTCCAGGACCGACGGATGAGTGTCATGATTTAACTTAACTTTGATAAGCCAAACCAACCCTCTAAACCAGAGGCTGTCAACCAGGGACAATTTTGCCCCCTAGGGGACATACTCCATTTGTATGCAGTGTCCAGAACAGGTCAGTCTATAAAGACAGAAGGTAAATTAGTGGCTACCAGAGATGAGGGAAGGAAAAGGGGGGTTCCTGGTACAAAGTTTGTTTGTTTGGGAATAAAAAAATGTTCTGAAATTAGATAGTGGTAGTGGTTGTACAACTTTGTATGTATGCTGAGAACCACTGATTTGTATACTTTCAAAGGGTGAATTTATAGAATGTGAACTGGATCTTCAAAAGCAATCACTCAACAACATCGAATAGTGCCAAGTTTGAGAGACTCTAATCTAGACAAAAATGGGGAGCCAATAGTAGGTTATCTGGTGATGAGACCCAGAGGAAGGGAGAGACCAAGGGGGCCATTGGAAGCCAGCTTGGCTGTGGGAGGGGAGCCCCCAGTGCAGGGACACCTGCTCTCACCCACGTTCCCGAGCCACCTTCTGCCCACTCAGGCAACCTGCCAGTGAGCTGACATCAGAAAAATGGGGGAGGGCAGGAAGGCATTCAGATCCCTGGGAAGGAATGTTCCCCAGATAAGTCCCTTGGGTTGAGTATCATAAAGCTGAGCCTTTCCACTTGCCTGGATGGAGTCTGGGTTCTAGATTTGCAAGCCTGAGGACCAGACTCGGGCAAATTCACCAGAGTGATGTTTCTGGAAAAGACTGTTAAGGACTCCAAGCCCTCATGCTACTCACACACATTCTCCTTTCCTCCCACCGCTGTGTCCCCCCTGCATGTTAAATGGCCGTGCTGTGCCTGAAATTCACAAGGAAGGAGACGTGCCTACAAGAAGGATTCAGAAAGAATCCATGGACAGGTGGTCAGGGGAGGGAGGGGAAGTGACATCACAGGTCGCCACTAACATTGGGTAATGTGAGCACACGCACCGCGTTGACGGCTGGCACGCCTCAATCAATGCCCTTCCCACTGTCCCTCCCGCAGCTGTAGCTGGTGGGTAAGGCTAGTCTCAAACCCACTTGGCTGGTGAAGGAAGTCAGCTTGAAGAAGGTGACTCAGGCCTATTTGGAGCCTGGTCCTGAATCCAGGCTCCGTACAGTGTAGACTAGGGTGCGCCCCTTCACTTCCCCAGACCTCAGTTTTCACATCTGTGGAATGGGTGACGTCTGACCCCCTCCATCCCTTCCAGCCAGACTTCTCATGAGTCTGAGCGAGGACAGGATACCTGTTTCCAGACACCTGGCGAGGCCTCTCCAATGATTGACCAGGCTGTGATTTTTATTATCTGTCCACCCCCTACTAGGGAAGAAAGTAGAGAAGGAAGGGACAGCATGTATCTTCTTCAATGCTTTCTCTCTGGTGCGAAATACAGGATGCCCTCCACCCCTGCACATAATAGGTATTCAATAAATATTTATTAAATGAATGAAAACAATGCAACCGTATATAAAAGAATGAGGTAGGGGCACCCGGGTGGCTCATTTGGTTAAGCATCCAACTCCTGATTTCAGCTCAGGTCATGATCTCACGGTTCATGAGATCAAGGCCCGAGTCAGGCTCTGTGCTGACAGTGCAGAGCCTGCTTGGGATTCTTTCTTTCTTTCTTTCTTTCTTTCTTTCTTTCTTTCTTTCTTTCTTTCTTTCTCTCTACCTCTCCCATGCTTGCTCTCTCTCAAAAAACAAATAAATAAAAAGTAAAAACAAAAAAGAATGAGGGGCACTTGCGTGGCTCAGTTGGTTGAGCGTCTGACTTCGGCTTAGGTCATGATCTCACAGTTTGTGAGTTCGAGCCCTGAGTCGGGCTCTGTGCTGACAGCTCAGAGCCTAGAGCCTGCTTCAAATTCCATGTCTCCCTCTCTCTCTGCTCCTCCCTGGCTCATGCTCTGTCTCTCTCTCTCTCCTTCAAAAATAAATTAAAAAATTTTTTAAAAGTTAAAAAAAAAACAGAATGAGGTAGATTTATACATGCTAGTGTGGAAAGGTCACCCACATATATGCAGTGAAAACAGTGATCTTTTCAGAAAGAAATACTTTTAACATAATAATAAATTTACTGAAGGCTATGTAATAAATAGAAAACAAGAGTTACTTTCATGGAAGATTAGTATACTGGAGCCTGGGAAGGACAAAGAGAACTTTTCATTATATACTTTCTTGCAGTGTTAGAATTTTCTGAGCACTCTATGGACTTTTTTCTTTTACTTCACCTTTCTTTTTCCTTTCCTTCTGTATTTTTATGTTCAGAGACATTATCTGAGTATAAAATTATACGGTCTTTTCTGAATTAATGATATTTTAATTAAAAGCAATGAGATCTCAAGAGGCACCTGGGTGGCTCAGTCGGTTAAGCGTCTGACTTCAGCTTAGGTCGTGATCTCACAGTTCACGAGTTCAAGCCCCACAGGGGGCTCTTTGCAGACAGTTCAGAGCCTGGAGCCTACTTCAGATTCTGTGTCTCCTTCTCTCTCTGCCCCTTCCCCTCTCTCTCTTTCTCTCAAAAATAAATAAACATTAAAAAAAAAAAAAGAAAAGCAATGCGATCTCATTTCTCTCAAATTGGCAAAAGTTTGTTTAAATAATTTTTTTGAGTACCATTCTCAGTAGCAATGGGATATGCTAAAGCATACTCATTAAACAGCTATGTGTCTGGCTGGAACCTGGCCACCATCCTTATGATTTGTTCTAATATGTTACCATAAGACACTGGCTGTTGCAACTTGCATAAGGCAGCTGAGGTTGACCCATCACACCATCACTCTGCAAACAACCAATGTGCTCTGCTGGGCTCTATTGGTGGAGAGGGATGAGTTAGGCTCCCTCTTATGATTTATTAAAACAAAGGTCACAAGGTCGGGGCGCCTGGGTGGCTCAGTCAGTTAAGCGTCACTAAAGCTCAGGTCATGATCTCACGGCTCCTGGGTTTCAGGCCCCAGATGGGGCTTTGTGCTGACAGCCTGCTTTGCATTCTCTGTCTCACTCTCTCTCTCTGCCCCTCCCCCACTCATGCAGGTGTCACATGGGTCTTATAGACTTACTTAACAATTACTATAAAGAAGAAGGAAGGAAGGAAGGAAGGAAGGAAGGAAGGAAGGAAGGAAGGAAAGAAAAAGAGAAAGAGGGAGAAGAAGGGAGGAATTCACACACCTGGAGAGCAGGTTTTGGTTCAAGGCCTCTGCTTGGTGCATCACGGACTCTGTCAACAATCCCGAAAGTAGACACTGTCAGCCCTTTTCCGCTTTCCTTCCCAGACACATGGAGCCCAGGATTTGCCCTTGGCTTGGGTGTTAGGATGTGTTGTGGTTCATTTGCCCCAGGTGGTTCAGATTTGCATGTAAGGCAAAGGGGAGTCCAAAGGGTCACGTTGAAAGTTGCTGAGGACTAGCAAGCCATAAATCAAAGGAATGGCAACAAAGAAGTCTCAGCAGTGAGAATCCAGGAGGGGGTGTCTGGAAAGAGTCTCAGAGGCAAAAAAACAGCACAGAGGATTGGGGTGGGGGTGTGGTGGGGGAGTGGCAAGAGCCTTTATAAAGAGCTTTCTTCTGACCAACCTGGCGAGGGAGAAAAGCACCAGAGGACAACTAGGCCATCCTTGGTTATGGTTGAGCCAACAGACTGGGGTGGCCTTGAATGCCAACCCCAGAATGTGGAGCTGGTAAGGGCGGATGTGAGATTTAACACCTGTTCTGTCTGACCCCAAATCTGCCACACTGGCTACAGGTGGGGTGACTGCCCTTCCCTCTGACATGCTGAGGTCAGGGTGGGAAGAATTCAGGAATTGAGAAGAGGCAACTGGGTGCTAAATAAGGGAGCTCAAGTTTGGGGAGGAATGGAATCTTCAGCACAATGACATCCACGGGGTGGATGGTTAGGGGAACTGCAAAGCAAGCAGGAGTCTTCCTGTCCTTACCCTGTTTCAGGCCCTTCCCCTGCTCAGCCGCACTGACCTGGAAAACCCAGAATTCCCTCCACATCGGCCTACCAGCTGGAGCAAACACGCCCCGCTTGGAATCCAAGATGTGTGATTCCAGACGCAGCCACAAGGTGGAGACATACAGTTGTCCAATCCCTCTGTCTAGCTCCAAGGCCAGCTGCACTAAGGGGTTCACCCAAACAGCCAACTTGTTGGGCTGTAAGGTTTAAAAACAAACAAACATAGTCTTTAAATCATTTTCTAAGCCCGGGTAAGTAAGCCCTGGGTCATCTTTCGAAAGGACTTGGGCTAATGTAGAAATACCTTCCACCTCCTTGGACCAGCTATGAATATACGGATACCTAGCCTAATGTTTTTCATCCTGCAAATGTTTATCAGGCTGGCAGTCTGTGGAGGGGAATCTGAACTGCAGAACAAGGGCCGAGCACCATGGGGAGAGGGCGCCATCCAGCACCCCTGGACACACAGCAGGACAGAACCTGGGTGTCCCAGGCTTACTCCAATGGAAGCCATGTAAGCAGCCTACTCACTGAAGATTCTAGAAAAAAATATGTACAGATATTAACATATTGAGAAACCAAATGTGGCAAAATGTTTTCAAAAAATAAGTGAATCTGGGTAAAGGATATATGGGACTTTTGGGTACTGCTTTCACATGTTTTTTTGAAATTATTTCAAAATACAGGGTTTTAAAACACTAAGAATCCAGGAGCCCTGGATGCAAGATTCAGACTTTCTTTTTTTTTTAATATTTATTTATTTATTTATTTATTTATTTATTTATTTATTTTGAGAGAGAGAGCATGAGCAGGGGAGGGGCAGAGAGAAAGGGAGAGAGAGAATCCCAAGCAGGCTCCAGGCTCTGAGCCATCAGCACAGAGCCTGACGCAGGGCTCAAACTCACAAACCCCGAGATCATGACCTGAGCTGAAGTCAGATGCTCAACCGACTGAGCCATCCAGGTGCCCCTAAATCTTGGTAGATTAAAAAAAATAGATATCATATGAAGTATTTTCTCTAACCACAACAGGGTGAAGCTAGAAATCAATAACAGAAGTAAAACTAGAAAATTCACAAATTTGTGGGAAACTAAACAAAACAGTCTCACACAACCAATGGATCAAAGGAGGAATTACAAAATACTCAAAGATGAATGGCAATAAAAACACAACACACCAAATGTGGAATGTAGCAAAAGCAGTGCTAAGGGGGGGGGGGTGGATTTATAGCTGGAAGGGCTTATGTTAAAAAATGAGAAAGATCTCTGGAGCGCCTGGGTGGCTCAGTCGGTTGGGCTTCCGACTCTTGATTTCAGATCGGGTAGTGATCTCACAGTTGTGGGTCCAAGCCCTGCATTGGGCTTTGCCCTGAAAACATGAGGCCTGCTTGGGATTCTCTGTCTCCCTCTTTCTCTGCCTCTCCCTCTCTCCTTCTCTCCCTCCCTTCCTCTCTCTCTCAAAATAAATATGTAAACTTACAAAAAAATTTTTTTAAATGAGAAAGATCTCAAAAAAACCCCTAACTTTACAACTCAGACAACTAAAGAAAAAAATAGAACAAAATAAACCAAAATCTACCAGAAGGTTGGAAATAATGAAGATTAGAGCGTAGATAAACAAAATAGAGAATACAAAAAAAAAATAGAGAAAAATCAATGAAGCCAAACTTGTTTATTCAAAAGATCAACAAAATTGACAAAACTTTACCTAGATGGACTTAAAAACAAACGAAACAACAACAAAAAAAAACCCCAGAAAACTGAAATTACCAAAATCAGAAGTGAAAGTGGAACCATTGCTACTGACTTCACAGGAACAAAAAGATTCATGAGATTGCTACAGTTGTTCAACTGTACACCAACAAAATGGATAACCTAGGTGAAATGGGCAAATTCCTAGACCCTAGCAAGACTGAATCAAGAATAAAGACTATGGAGGAGCACCTGGGTGGCTCAGTGGGTTAAGCGTCTGACTCTTGACTTCAACTCAAGTCATGATCTCACAGTTCATGGGATCGAGCCCTGTGTCAGGCTCTGCACTGACAGTGTGGAGCTTCTTTAAGATTCTTTCTCTCCCTCTCTCTCTGGCCCTCCCCTGCTTGCACTGTCTCTCTCTCTCTCTCTCTCTCTCTCTCTCTCTCTCTCAAAATAAAGATACATTTAAAGAAAAAAAATGAACAAAGAGAAAGACTGAACAGAGCAATAACAAATAAGGAGACTGAGTCAGTAATCAAAAATATCCTGACAAGGGGCACCTGGGTGGTTCAGTCGGTTAAGCATCTGACTCTTGACTTCAGCCCAGGTCATGATCTCAAGGTTTGTGAGTTTGAGCCCCACATCAGGCTCTGTGCTGACAGTGTGGAGCCTGCTTGGGATTCTTTCTCTCCTATCTCTGTCCCCCTCTCAAAATAAATAAATAAACTTAGAGAGAGACAGAGACAGAGAGAAAATGAAATACTTTAAAAAAATATATTCTGAAGAGACAAGCCCAGAACCAGATGGCTTCTCAGATTAATTCTATTAAACATTTAAAGAAAAACAAATACCAATCCCTCCTATACTCTTCTAAAAACCAGAAAAAGACGCAACATTTCCAGACTCTTTGTATGAGGCCAGAATCATCCTGATAGCAAAGCCGGAAAAGACACTGCAAGAAAACAAAACTAAAGCCCAATATTCCTGTGAACATTGATGCCAAAATCCTCAACAAAATACTATCAACTGAATTCAACAAAATACTAAAAGGGTTATGCACCATGACCAAGTGGGACTTATTTTTGGAATGTAAAGATGGTTCAACATAAAAATTGATCAATGCAACACACCATATTACCAGAATGAAGAAAGAAAAAAAAAAAAACCATGATCATTTCAATGGATGCAGGAAAAGCATTTGGCTAAATCCAACACCTTCTCATTATCAAAATACTCAACTAAGAATAGAAGCAAACTATCTCAACATGATAAAAGCCATGTATGAAAAATCCACAGTGAACATCATATTCAACTGTGAAAGACTGAAAGCTTTTCCTCTAACATTGCAAACAAGGCAAGGCTGCCTACTTGTGCTTCTTCTATTCAACATAATACTGGAAGTTCTAGCTTAGCAATTAGCGAAGAATAATAAATAAAAGCCATCAAAATTGGAAATGAAGAAGGAAAAAAAGAAAAAAAGAAAAAAGAAAAGGAAAGGAAGAATTAAAATTATCTCTATTTGCAGATGATATGATCTTACATGTAGAAAACCCTAAAGGCTCTACCAAAAACAAAAAGTTAGAACTAATAAATGAATTCAGCAATGTAGGAAGATACAAAGCCAACACACAAAAAAATAAGTCACATTTCTATACGTTAACAATGAACAATCTGAAAAGAAAATTATGAAAACAATTCCACTGACAAGAAAATCGAAAGGAGTAAAATACTTCCTGAAACCAATATTACACCATATGTTAACTAACTAGAATTTAAATAAAAATTTGGAAGAAAAAAAACAAACAAAAAAGAGTAAAATACATAGGAATTCATTTGACCAAGAGGTGTAAGGCTTGTACAATGACAACTACAAAACATTGCTGAAAGAAATTAAAGAAGACAGAAATGAAAAGACATCCCATGTTCATGGATTGGAAGGCTTGATATCATTAAGACACATCCCTATCAAAATTCCAATGACATTTGTTTGCAGAAATAGAAAAACCCATCCTACAATTTATACTGAATCTTGTGGGATCTCGAGGGAATAGACAAAACAATCTTGAAAAAGAGGATCTGGAGGACCCACGTTTCTGGCTCCGAAACTTGCTACAAAGCCACAGTGATTAAAAGACAGTGATGCTGACATGAAGTCAGGCATAGATACCAATGGAGTAAAAAAGAGTCAGAAATAAACCCTCACATGTGTGGTCAAATGCTTTTCAACAAGAGAGTGAAGGCCATTCAATGGGGAAAGGACAGTCTTTCCAACCAACAGTGCTGGAAAAAACAGGATATCCGCGTGGAAAAGAATTAAGTTGGTCCTTTAACTAGCAACATATACAAAAACAAACTCAAAATGGATCACAGGTCTAAATATAGGAACGAAATCTGTAAAAAAAATTCTTAGAAAGAAACACAGGTCAAAAGCTTCACAACATTCAATTCAGCATTCAATTCATGATAGGACATGATGAAAATTTTAAAGTTTTGTGCATCAAAGACACTACCAACAGAGTAAAAAGGCAACATACAGAATGAGAGAAAATATTTGCAAATTTTATATCTGATAAGGGATTAATATCCAGAATGTATAGACAACTAACATTCTACCAAAAAACCCAATTCAAAAATGGGTAAAGGAGTTGAATAGACATTTCACCAAAGAAGATATACAAATGGCCACCAAGCATGTGGCAAGTAGCTCAGCATCACGAATCGCTGGGGAAACATAAATCAAAATTACAGTGAGATACCACCTCACCACCATTAGGATGCTGCTATCAAAACAAACAGGGGCACCTGGGTGGCTCAGTCAGTTAAGTGTCCGACTTCAGCTCAGGTCATGATCTCGCGGTTTGTGGGTTCGAGCCCCGCATCAGGCTCTGTGCAGACAGCTCGGAGCCTGGAGCCTGCTTCGGATTCTGTGTCTCCCTCCCTCTCTGCCCCTCCCCCACTTGCACTATCTCTCTCCCTCTCTCTCAAAAATAAATAAAACATTCACAATTAAAACAAACTAGCCAGAAAAAAGAAAAGAAAAGGAAAAGAACCAAAACAAAAAACGAGTTTCAAAGAGATATTTATACACTATGTTCCTAGCAACATACTCACAATAGCTAAAACACAGAAACAAACCAAGTGTCCATCAGCGGATAAAAAAATAAGCAGAGTGCAATATACACTCACAGTGGAATACTATTCAGCCTTCAAAAGGAAGGAGCTCTCTTTAATAGAGGATTGCAGACACATAGCACGCATTGCTTAAATAACTTTTTTCTTCTCTCTCAAGAGATTTTGCACTTTATTGATATGTCTTAATATTAAAAATAAAGTCATCCAAGAGTCCAGAGAAATGTGCCACTGGCTCTGGAGCCATGGGCAAGCTTCTGCTCTCTCTGGGCCTCAGGGTCCTTGTCTCTGAAACCAGGGAGACTCGATCATCAGGGCCTTTGCCTTCTCCCAGTCTCTCTGCCAGTGCTCCCCATGCCGTGGCAATCCCACACACTTCCACAGAGCTGTGATTTATAAAGGTATTCAGAGGTACCATCCTACATGGGTCACATCTTTTCCTGGAGCCACACAAGACTGAGCCTCTGCGCTCCACACACAGCTGGAATGAAACAAAGAGGAAGGATGTGCCAGGAGCTGGGTAGGGGGGCGGAGGGTTCTCTATAGGTCCTGCTCCTCCCCAGTCAAGCCGGCCAGGCTGATGGCACAAAAGCAACAGTCTGAGGGGGGCCCAGTTGCCTTGCTGGTGACCGTTGAGAGGAGCAGGCTGAGGGGGACATGGGTGAGGGTTCAGGGGGCCTGTGGCCCACAGAGACCTCCAGATGGTGGGGCCAGAGACACAGGCTTAGGTCTTCTTAATCACGCTGTACTCTGGCTCCTGTTCCAGGGTCCTCCGGGAGGGAATCCTGTTGGCCTTAGAATCCTGACTCTCGGGGTCAAATGCCACCAAAGAGTAGTGAAGTTCTTCCAGAGAAGGCTTCTTCTGCAGAGAGAGAGACTGGAGGCTCAGGGAGAGGCAGGGGAAGCACTGGTCCCCAGCTCAGGATGGAGACAAGGGACACCTGAGGGGACCCTGAGGGGCTCCACGGCGGTGGGTCCAGCCTTCCCCACTGTCCTGCCCCACCCTTGCTTCACCCCACCTGTTCAAACACAGCACAAAGTCCCAGGCATGAGACCTGGAGACGGGGCAGGGGGGGTGGGGTGCCTGGATCCACTTTGAGATCATTAATCACCAAGTTAGAAAAACAAGGATGCTGCTAGTCCCAGGGCCACATGTCTGATGCTTTTCTCCCTTCATCTTCTCCAATAACAGGATCCCCAACCTCTCCCCGAACTCTTCCGCTAATGGGTGGGTCTTGACCCCTGCTGGAGAAGCCTCTTCCACGCTGCACTTTACAGTCACTGTGCCTAAGGGTTGGCTTGCAGGGGGGTCATTGATTAAAAACCTGAAACGTAGAGTTGATGCCAAAGAGATAATGGTACCAAAACAGTGGGAAATCACAGGCTTTAACATCGGTGTGTGGTATATAGTAGGTGCATAATAAATGCTCCGCTTCACTGACTGTTGACCATCACTGGCCACCCCAACAGCCCCTTCGTCTCTGCCCCAGCCCCCAGCCACAATGGCACCAAGCTCTGGCAAGGTCTACACTTGACCTAGGTTCTGTGTGGCCCTGTGTTGGTGGGGCACAAGGTCACCAAGTCAGCCCCTCCCTTCCCTCTCTGCCTGCTGCCACCCCCCAGGGCGGTGCCTCTCACAGGGCCCAGGCCCTCCCCTCCCCCCCCTCCCGCCAGCCGCCAGGCCCTCACACTCACCACAGTGCTGTATTCTACCTCTTCCTGTCTCGGCTGTGTGGGCTCTCCCTGAAGCGTCCTTGTCTGCAGCTCCAGATTCGCATAATAGAGCTCACCTTGCAGAGTATTCTGGGTGGGCAGAAGGTGTGGAGATTTAGCGGGTGTCCACGGAGCCCCTCTATAGTCCAGCTCAGAGGGACCTCTGTTCCTGCCTGCCTGCGGACATCTACCCCTTCTCTCAATGTTCTGGGTGCCCCAGCCCCAGTCTCCCCACCGTGCCTCCCCCATCCCCCACTCTGGTCCCCTCTGGGCAGTATTTGAATGCCCCCCCCAAGTCAGCATGGAAGGACCCTCCATCATTCCACTTTCTATGGGGGATGGGGGTGGGGACAGATTAACCAGAGCTAATTAGCCAGAGACCCAACCACCAGATGTCCCAGAGATCATTCTCCCTGCTCTTGGGCAAGCACCCAACTCCATCCATCAACAATGCACTCAGACCTCCACTGGCCAGTGGGACTGTTGAAGCCCCCAACGTCCTCTGTTCTCTCCGCCAGCCACCCCGGCACACCTTCTGCCTATGTCTTACCTGACTATGGGTCCGGAGTGGCTTTGGATTCTCACCAGCTAAAAAGAGAAGAGTTAGGAGTCTAAATCCGAGAACAAAACAGGGATAAGGATCCCCTATGATCCAGCTGGAGGAAGGACTTTCCCTAGAGACTTTGATGCTGGGGACCTGTCACTTCAGGGTAGGAATTGCAGAGAGAGTGAGTGGGTGAAGAAGGAAATGAAAAATGAATGCATGAGTGGAGGAGAGAATAAATGAACCAGCGGGAAGGCACAGGCTTGGGGAGAGTGGCCACACAAAGCTAGGTCTCGAAACAGTCACTCATAAAGAATGCTCTCAAGTGGGAGTAGACTAGAGAAGGACACCTGTTTACAAGGACCTATCCGCAGGATGAAACAGTTCCAGAGATTTCTTTCACAGCATCACCAAACTGTAAACTTAAGAATGGTTAAGATGGCTGGGCATCTGGGTGGCTCAGTGGGTTCGGCGTCCGACTTCAGCTCGGGTCGTAATCTCACAGTTCGTGAGTTTGAGCCCCGCATCGGGCTCTCTACTGACAGCTCAGAGCCTGGAGCCTGCTTCGGATTCTGTGTCTCCCCCTCTCTCTGCCCCTCCCTGCTCTCTCTCTCTCTCTCTCTCTCTCTCAAAAACAAATAAACATTAAAAAAAATTAATGAAAAAAAAGAATGGCCAAGATGGCAAATTTTACGATATGTGCTTTTTACCCAAATAAACAAATCGCAGATCCACAGGCCCTCCCCTAGACTTGTGGAACCAGAACTTCTGGGGATGGGTTCAGCAATCTGTGTTTTAAGCCCTAAAAATTTTTTTTAATTAAAAATAAAAAAGGAACCGTCCTTATGGAGACCTTAGTACTGCATCAAACCATGAGAGGTCACCGGGGTCATCTGCTCTGATTCCCCTGGCTTGGGGGTCTGTCCCTCACACACAGGAGGCCCTGTGGCTCCAGGGGAACCACGGTTCAGGGCACACGACCTCTGGCCTGTGGCGTCTTCAGCGTCGCTCTGCAGGAGACCTGCCTCCGAACACGGCTCTGTGCGCCCCTGGCCACTGGAACCCGGGAACCCAGGAGCGGGCCGGCAGTGGGCATTGTGCACACAGCCGGAATGCCTTTAGTGTAGCTGCAAGGCCAGGCAACCCCAGGGCCCCCCCGCACTAGATGCACCAGGGACAGACATTGCCCACCCCTCATAGGGCCCCAGAGTCGAAGGTGAGACACCGACACTCAGGAGACACACAGGATGGAAGTGCTAGCTAAGTGCTCTCGGTTGGCTTAACGGAACACCACCCGGGTGCTCTGAGGTGCAAACACATTCTGTTCCAAATACTGCGTGCAGGGTCCTGCCACCCTCTCTCTCTGCGGGCGACCTGGTGGCTGGTGGAGAAGAGATGGGTGGACATTGCTGGGGAAGGAATGTGGCAGTGAGAAAGTTCGGCCAGAGCCAGCTGCACAGGAAGGTGGAACCCAGTCTCTCCTGGTCACGACTGTGTCCCCCAGAGCCCAGCAAGGGCCCGGTGCCACGGTAGGTGCGCCGGACGGCTGTGCTGTGTGCGTGAGCAAGGGAATGAATGAACTCATCATGAGTGGGCGGAGGGGAAGACAGGCCGTGTGTGACAGGCAGGCACCAGGCTGCAGCAGAGCAGCAAGGACAGTGTGGGGACAGGAGCTGAGACTTGCAGGGATGGGGAGGGAGTGTCAGCATCTTTGAACACAAGGCCTTTCTCCTGTGACAGAGGGTCCACGAAGCAAGGTGCAATCCCCCACACATCGTTAAACTCTGCAGTAAGAGACTTCTAGAACATTGCACAGCAGGGAAAATGATAATGGTAGGTTAAGTGCAAATATGTGTGTGTGTGCATTGTGTGTGTGTGTGTGTGTGTGTGTGTGTGTGTGTAAGAGGGATTGTGGTAGAAGCAAGCCATAAGTAAGAAATCATATCTGCATAAATATTGAAAAGCACGGGAAGGACATGCCCCAAATGTCAGTGCTTGGTTTTCTCCAGGTGCTGGGAGTTTTCTTTCTTATTATATTATTATGGACAGTTTATTTCTTTCTTTGTGCTTTTGCTTATTTTTTGAATGTTCTACCATAATCTTTAAAAAAAATTTTTTTAATGTTTATTTATTTATTTTTGAGAAAGAGAGAAAGAGCACATGCGAGCAGGGGAGGGGGAGACAGAGAGGGGGACACAGAATCCAAAGCAGGCTCCAGGCTCTGAGCTGTCAGCACAGAGCCCGATGCGGGGCTTGAACTTAAGAACTGTGAGATCGTGACCTGTGCCGAAGTCGGACGCTTAACGAACTGAGCCACCCAGGCGCCCCTGTTCTCCCACAACCTTATATCCCCCTTTTTCAGAAGGGAGGTTCTTGGGGCGCCTGGGTGGCTCAGTTGGTTAAGCATCCGACTACGGCTCAGGTCACCATCTCACAGTTCGTGAGTTTGAGCCCCGCATCGGGCTCTCTGCTGTCAGCACAGAGCCCGCTCGGATCTTCTGCCCCCCTCTCTCCACCCCTCCGCTGATTGTGAGAGGGTGTGTGCACTTGCTCACATTCTCTCTGTCTCTCAAAATTAATAAACATTAAAAAAAAAAAAAAAGGAAACTTTCTAGGTGAAAGGGCAGAGAGCGCTGGGACCCACGGGCCTGAGGCTGAGAAAATCCCAGAGGGAGGCCTGGCCTGGGGTGAGGAGGAGGCCACTCAGAAGTGATGTGGGGGAAGCAGAGGGGGAAGGGGAAGTGGTTTTCCTTCCCTGCATCAGGCACACACGTGCTGAGGTCGACTCCTCTTCTAAAGGCCTGACCAAAGGCCTGACCCCCACGGTGGGCCCCCGCCCCGATCCCCAGGATGCACGGGCTCCGGGAGTACCCACCGCCAGTTGTGGGGCATGCACCCCTCCTCCCATAAGGCCGGGCAAGGATTCCCCTTCGAGGCAGCTGCTCATGGAGTCCAGAAGTTTTAGAGCAAAGAAGGCTCACCCTGCAACTCGGGCAGAGACCTGCGCCCCGTGAGTGACAGCTGGCCCTCCAGCCAGCAACAAGGTCACATCTGCATCCTTCTGCTCTTTTTATTGAATTCGCTCATTTAGAGTCAACTGAGGACCTGCTTCCTGAGTGCCAGACAGGGTGCTGGGGGTGCCACATGTGTTCTCTCTTTGCGTCTGAGCCCAGAGGAGAGCAAGTGGGCCCCAGGATGCCCGAAGCATCTGAGATGCCCTCATGGCTCGAGATACTAAGCAATACATTAATTCAACAAAAACTGATCGGCTGCCTTCTTGAGTTCCAGTCCCTGATCTTGAAGGAGAAGCACAGGCCGGCGGGAGACAGGCGAGGAAGCAGGCGGGGAGAGTCATACCCTTTTCAAAGGGTATGAGGGTGCGTGCACACAGGTGCAGCCAGGAGGGGCCCCCAAGCTGCTTTTGGGGAGCCAGGAGAAGGTCCCGGAGGAAAGGGAGTCTGAGAGCCCCAAAGCCCACCAGGAGCAAGCCAGGGAAAGAGGGTAGCGAGAGGAGGTGCCCCCGGGGCCCAGAGCAAATGCAGAAGCACCCACTGATGTTACGGTTCCCACCATGTTACAGGAAGTTGGGAACAGCTGTCTTCAAGAGTGTGAGGATGGGCAGGGGCTGGGCGAGACAACACCCTCAAGAGTATGGGAGGTTCCAGAAGGGTGACAGAAGAGGGTGACCGCTTCACGGACAAGCTTCCAGGGAGCCCCCTCCACGGCCTGTCTCTGCCATACCAGGGACACCTCCTCTGGGGCCTGGCCTCGAGGGTCACCCAGGACATGTGGTCCGAGGATACACTCCTGATGCCCATTCTGGGGAACAAGGACACAGAGCCTCAAAAATGAGAGGGAGGTGCTTGGGGCCTGCCCACCCACCCCCCACCCAGCAGGGGGCTGACTCACCTTTGACCCGCTTGCGAACTATCCTCCAGGCCAGGAATAAGCTTCCCCCCAGCAGAAGCAGCAGAAGCGCCAACAAGGAAAGGAGTACTTGGAGCCTGGGGAGGACACGGCAGCGTTGAGCAGGTGGGAGCTTGCACTACCCCCCCCCACTTATTTGCAATCGATAGAAAAGGTCACATTAAAAAAAAAAGGAGAGGGGCGCCTGGGTGGCTCAATCGGTTGAGTGTCCGACTTTGGCTTAGGTCATGATCTCACAGTTTGTGAGTTCGAGCCCCGCATCGGGCTCTGTGCTGACAGCTTGGAGCCTGTTTTGGGTTCTGTGTCTCCCTCTCTCTCTGCTCCTCCCCTGCTTGTGCTCTCTCTCTCTCTCTCTCTCTCTCAAAAATAAATAAACATTAAAAAAAATTTTTTAAAGTAGACAGTATATCAGTGTACTTAAGAACGTTCCAGGGGCACTTGGGTGGCTCAGTTGGTGGAGTATCTGACTTGTGCTCAGGCCATGACCTCACGGTTCCTGAGTTCGAGCCCCACATCCGGCTCGCTGCTGTCAGTGCAGAGCCCGCTTCGGATCCTGTGTCCCCCCTCTCTCTCTGTGCCCCCCTCAAAAATGAATAAATGTTTATTTAAAAAAAAAAAAAAAGAACCTTCCAGAAGCTCTTTATTCAGATACAAGAAAATAGAAACATACATTATTTTCCCCCTTCTTTCACACAAAGGAGGTGTGATCCAACACTATTTTTGTTACTTAGCAACACGTCTTCGACATCTCTCCACGTCTGTGAATAAAGAAGACCCTCGCTCTTCTCCACCGCTGCATAGTATTCCACTGCATGGACAGACCATAATTTATTTAAGTCTTGCTTCTGACTGGCATGTCCCCCAGCCTTTTGCCGTACAAACATTGCCACACAAAAAAAGTCGCCTTGTGGCTCTGCCATTTCACATACCAACAAGCCACAGCAGAGGTTGTGGGAAGCTGACTTCAGGTCCCTCACTTGCCAGCCTCTTCTTTCCTGTCTAGCTTGCATTCATAATGTTCTAGTCTTTTTCTTTTTTTAAAAAAATGTGTATTTACTTTTGAAGGAGAGAGAGAGTGTGTGTGTGAGCAGGGGAGGGGCAGAGAGAGGGGAGACACAGAATCCGAAGCAGGCTCCAGGCTCCGAGCTGTCAGCACAGAGCCTGACTCGGGGCTCGAACCCATGAGCGGTGAAATCGTGACCTGAGCTGAAGTTGGACACTCAACGGACTGAGCCACCCAGGCACCCCATGTCTTTTTCTTAAAGACGTAAGTCCCCCCACACACACCAAACTGCAGAGGCTCCAGGCCTTACAAAACCTAGTTCTGCCTCCTGTGTGTGTATCTGCAGTCAGTTCTGGGAGTGGTGTGTTTAGGACCTGAATTTCACCTTGCCTGATGTTAAGATAGTCACTTGGGTTGATGGAAGACCTGTGGAAGGGTTTTGGGGGGTCATAGAATAAGGAATCTGAATGGGGGCACCTGGCTAACTCAGTCAGTAGAGATGTGACTCTTGTTTGTGAGTTCGAGCCCCATTGGGGTATAGAGATTATTTAAAAAAAAAAGAAGAAGAATCTGAATGGCCTTTGGCCCTAGCTTGTGGAAAGGAGACTCTAAATCCTAAGGATTTCCCCAATAATAGGCTAGCGTCTGTTATTGAAGGACCCCTCGGATCACACCTGAGTTTATGCTAAGAGATGAATGGGTCAAGACTGGGGCTGGTCACCAGAAGGCCCACCCCCATGATTATGGAGACTTGGGGCTCTGAGCCAGCCTGAAACTCAGGAAGTAGAGGGGGTCTGGGGATGGAGTTCAATCATGTGGCCAGTGATTCAACCAATCGTGCCTAGGTAATGGCATGTGCCCCGACGTGCCCTGACCCTCCTAGGAGTCAGCAGGGAAGTTCTGTGCCTAGGACCCTCCCAGATCTCACCCCATGTGTCTCTTCATTGGCTGCTTCTGGCCTTTTTCCTTTATGATAAAACCATACTCGTAAGCACTGGGCTTTTGTGCATTCTGTGAGCTATCTAGCCAATTATCAAACCCAAAAGGGTCATGGGAACCCCCAAATTCATAGCCAGCTGGCCAGAAACGTGATGGCCTGGGGATCCCCAAACTGCTCTGGCATCTGAAGTCAGGCAGTCTTATGGAACTGAGCCCTCAACCCGCGGGGTCTGTGCTAACTCCAGGTGGTGAGTGCTGGCATTGAATGGCAGGACGCAAGGTGAGGCCTGGTGAGGGAGTCTGAGATCCTCAGAAGTGGTTTACAACTACACGCGCTTTTCTAAGGAGTCTGGAAGCATTGTCGGATTCTCCTGGGGGCTTGTGACCCCAAAAGACCAAGAATCACAAGTTTAGTGGTGCTTGGGTGATTCAGTCAGTTGAGCACCCGACTCTTGATCTCGGCTCAGGTCGTGATCTCACGGTTTGTGGGTTTGAGCCCAATGTCGGCCTCTGTGCTGACATGCAAAGCCTGCTTGAAATTCTCTTTCTCTCTCTCTCTCTCTCTCTCTCTGCCCCTCTTCCCATTCAAAATAAAGAAATAAAGTTAAAAAAAAAAAGAATCACAGGTTTAGAAGGAGGAACCAAGACTCTGGAGTCACGTAAACCTGGGTGGAAGCCCCCCCGCCCCCCGCCTCCCGTAGCTACGTGACCTGGCAGATCACTTAACCTCCCTGAGCCGTCTGCGCCTACGTAACATGAGGGCGGTGACGGCCCAGGGCCCTAGTGACGTGTAGGGCATTTAGCACATCCCTGGTAGGAGCATCAGCCCTCATTAGAAGTTCCTTTCCTGCCATCCCCACCTCGAGGCTTCCCCTGGCCCTGAGCAACTCCTGAGGCGAGGGCCTACCTCCAGGACAAGGGACAGGGGACAGAGGACCTCACCCCACGCCCTGGCTTTGCTGGAACTCCTCTTGGCTGCTTGCACTGTGGGTGGCTCCCATGGTGATGGGGACAGTGGGTGAGGATGAGGACGACGTGGTCGTGATTCCAGCTGTGATTGTTGAGATCTGGGTTACAGTGATGTTTGCGGGTGGGGCGGACGTTGTTGCTGGCGCGGAAACACAAACGAGACCCGGGATAGCGCTATCGGGCTCTCCCGCTACTTGCCAATACCTTTTTGGTTTGATTTCGCACAAAATGCTCACTCAGGGTGGAGGCAGGACCGAGGACCCCCCCCCCCGGGGCCACAGTCTCCCTGGGGCCCGGGGCCCGGGGCACTGTGCGCCCCCAACAGTCCTGATCCCATCCTGTGGAGGAGGGTCAGGGCCCTCCGGAGAGCCCGTAGGTCACCCCTGTGCTCCAGATTCATCCTCCTCTAGCCACAGCCAGATGCTGCCCGCCTGGGATCTCTGTCTAAACTCCAAGTCTGACTGCAAGTCTGGCTGGAGGCCCCGCTATGCCCAGCACCTTCACCTTCGCTGTTTGGCCCCACCTGCTTCTCCGTTCAGCTCCCACCGTCCTGTAGCATGGCTCCCTCTCTCCTTTGCACACTCTGCCTTCTCAGCTGCCCCTTCCCAAGACTGAGCAGAGGGGCCAGCTTTTCCAGGAAGCCACCCTGACTCCTTTCTCCACCTACTACCCGCCTCATACACACACACACACACACACACACACACACACACACACAGTTTGCTCCAAGCCTCTGATCTGCTTCCTGCCTCGACTCTTCCCGCCTGAGACCCTTCAGGGGCCCTGGTGCTGGCGCTGGGGGAGGGGTGCATACAACTCACCTGGGATCACAGACACCACAATGTGGACGGCGGGGTCTTGCAAATATCCTCCTAACCAGGACGTATCGATCCCACATCGGTATGTTCCTGCATCATCCTCTGTGAGGTTCTCCAAGGTCACTATGAAGGTGAGGTTTGCAGGATGGTCCCTGATGGATACGCGGCCGTTCCTCACTTCTTTGCTTGACTGTTTGGTCTCCACGGTTTTCCAAAAACATGGCTTTTTGCACCAGTATTTGAAATGTGTTCTTAATTGCTCTTCATATGAACACTGCACGATCAGGGAACTCCCCAAGGTGCCCGTCATGGAGGTGGGGCCACTTATAGAGGAACAGCCTGGAAAACACAGCCGAGTGCGGGCCCCTCACCAGATGGGCCTGGGTCAGGGGTGCCCTGGGAGTCACCCCCAAATTTGCCCCATCTCACATTGGCCACCCCCCGTCAGCCAGAACCTTGCCTTCCTCTACTTTTCTGTCACTCCCAAGATTTTTATCACAGCAGCCCCTTCTTCCAGACCCCAGCCTCCCTTCTGTCTGCTCATGATCACCAAGTCCTATCCCTGAGAACCCCAGATAAACAAGTGAATCCCCCAACTCTGGAGGTCAGGAGAGGAACATACGCATGTACACCCCACCCAGGAGGAAAGAAAGAGTAAAGTCAGAGCAGAAATCAGCGAATTAAGAAACAGGAACACAGTGGAGTTAGCGTATACGTTGGAAACTTGATTTTTCGTATGCAAGATACCAACATTCTAGTGATAGCCAAGTTAAGAAAAATAGGAGACGCACATACACAAGTCATAAGAAAAATAACCAGGGTAATTTACAAGCCTCTACAAACAAGTCTGTAAACTTAGATAAAACGAATGATTTCCTATGTTTTGGAAAATATTGGCTGGAATGTATTTCTTTTTTTTAATGTTTATTTCTGAGAGAGAGAGACAGAGCATGAGTGGGGGAAGGGCAGAGAGAGAGGGAGACACAGAATCCGAAGCAGGCTCCAGGCTCTGAGCTGTCAGCACACAGCCCAACTCAGGGCTTGAACTCATGCACCCCAGGATCATGGCCTGAGCCAAAGTCAGATGCTTAACCGACTGAGCCACCCAGGTGCCCCCTGTTGCTTCTGTTTTTAAAAACACTTTGTGGGGCACCTGGGTGGCTCAGTCGGCTAAGCGTCCGACTTCAGCTCAGGTCACGATCTTGCAGTTGGTGGGTTCGAGCCTCACGTCGGGTTCTGTGCTGACAGCTCAGAGCCTGGAGCCTGTTTCAGATTCTGTGTCTCCCTCTCTCTCTGACCCTCCCTCGTTCATGCTCTATCTCTCTCTGTCTCAAGAATAAATAAACGTTAAAAAAAAAATTTAAAAAAAAAAACACTTTGTAACGAGACACAAGCAGACGCCTTCTTCACACTTAATGGGAAACAGTGGACACCTGCCCTCGTCAGAGACAAGTCAAGGATGGTCACTGCATCATTCTGGCTGGACCAGCCTGTGGCCGATGAGAGAAACAAACGGGACAAACGGATATCCAAAAGGAACCACGAGCTCCCACTGCAGGCAGATTCCATGAAAACACAAGGACGCCCCAGAGGGTGATGGACAGAGTAGCCGTGGGAGGGTGACCCGTTGCCAAATTAATACACAAAGGGAAGAGTTTCCCCGTGGCCAACCAGTTAGCAAACGGAGTCAAAGAAAACATGCAATTTGTAATCAAAACGACCAAAAGGATTTTAGGCACCCCAGGGACAGACCTGTCTAGGCGGTGGGTGCCTGTGTGCAGAGAGCTCCGGAGAGGCATGGAAGTCGGATCCCTGGAAACGGGAAGTCCTCGGCTCCCTGGAGAAGCTCTCCTCCCTGTGACTTCTCTGCCCTCCCCTTCCTCCCCACCACTGTCCCCTCCCCTCTGTCCCCATCTCTCTGCCTTGAGGACGCTGAGCCCCTCGCGCTGCCCTGGCTACACACACCTCAGTGCACCCCAGAGGGTGGTGTTCCCGCCAGTCGTCACCCCTCCTCCACACCTGCACAAAACACACCCCCCTCCCCTCGGTGTGCTCAGCCTCAGCCGCTCTCCCACCCGCTCTGCTGCCACCTGGTCGCCCCTCCTTCTTCCTGGAATAATCCATCCGAAACTGCCCTCAAAGCCCCTTCTGGGCGCCCCAATGTGGCTCATGGAAGGTCAGGTGAATGCCCTGTCTCACGTTTCCAGGGTACGATCCATCTTACGTGGTGGACACAGGGTGCCCCTCTCCCAGTGCCCCTTCCTGTGCTCCCCTGTCCCCCACAGCCTCCCTCACCGCTGAGCCTCCCCCTCCTCGGGCAGCCCCTCACCTGGGACCCAGAGAAGCAGCAGAGCCAACGGCAGCCACACGGCCTGGTCCGGCCGCCTCATCTTCTCCGCACAGACGTCACCCACAGCAGGGCCAGGCGGCTTCAGGCCCCTTCCAGGAGGAGGGTCAAGTCTCCAAGGTTTCCACTTCTGCTTTTCTTTGCGCTGCTGCTTCCTTGTTCAGTTTCTTTAGGTTCTGCTCCTAGGGCTGGTCAGAAAATGAAGGGCACAGAGGGAGCACAGCCACCGGGGACGGGGACCGGCCGAGACCCTCTCCCCCCCACCAGAACCGTGCACCCTTCTACCCATCCCAGCTGTGCCACAGATGCCACAGATACTTCCAGGGGTGAGACCCCTACTCGCCCACAGCGCCCCAGACCTGAGCCACCCCTCCCATCACACCCCCAAAAGCACAAGGCCAGCTGGGCTCAGAAACTCCTTGCAGGTCCAGGCGAGCACCCAGTGGGGAGGAATCAGGGCCAGCATCCTTCTCCAGCCCTGATGAGGCCACCCCAGGGAGCCCCCCTTCCGTGAGCCTGCAGCTCAAGGCCCAGACCCCTAAGCTAGCACAGTGACCTCAGAGTCTCTGAATGGCTCTCAGTCTTAGAAACGTCTCCTCAGGCTGTGACCTTCCTTCTTGTGCAGCCCCTGCTGGTCCCAGCTCAGGGCTGGGCACAGAGTGGGCACTTAGCAAGCTTTCAGGGACCCCTCCTTCCCTGATCCACGTGGAATTCAGACTCTAAATACACACACGCACACACACCTGTATACCCTGTGACAAGTGCCCTCAGCTTACACAGAATGGCCACACGCACATAGGAAGCCAATCCTAATGTGTGACATGTCATCTGATAGCCTGCACTGAGTGCCACCCACAGGGAGCCCTGTGCCATCTCTGGAGTCCCAAGAATGCCCTTCTTTCTCTCCCTGCTCCTTTGGGGATTTTCACTTTCCTCCTCCCTTCTGGCCACAGGAGCACCTTCTCCGGGAAGCTACAAGGAACCAAGGAAACTTGTCCATTCTCCTCTGGAAGCTTCCAAGCACAGAGTTTGATGGGCATCAGAAGAATGTCTATGGCAATGCAGTCATAAGACTAGCTGAAGCTCATGAGGATTCAAGATCAAGGTCTTGAACTGAACATGAAAATGTAGGAGAGGTATACTTGGTGGTTGCCTTGGTCTAATAACCACAAAGTTTCTCCAGAAATGCGTATTTTCCAATTCAACCACCAAAAGACACTGCTGCAGTCTTGAATGTCAAGGTTCAGAGGGGGACGCACCAGACTGAGAAGCAGGAGGCCAGGATCTCCCGTGGCTTGTCTGCTTAGCGCTGGTACAACCGTTGGTAAAAATCTGTGTCTCCTGCAAAATGTCAATGATCACGGCCAATCTGTGGGGATGAACAGCATAATAATTACAAAAATACTCAAAAGTGAGGTAATAATGTCCTTAGGCCAGTTTTTTTTTTCCCCCGGGGAATACATCTTTACTCTAAAGAAAGGCAGGAGGGGGGGTCTCCTGGGTGGCTCGGTTGATGAAGCGTCTTATTAACCTCAGGTAATGATCTCATGGTTTATGGGTTTGAGCCCCGCATCGGGCTCTGTGCTGACAGCTCAGAGCCTGGAGCCTGCTTCGGATTCTGTGTCTCCCTCTCTCTCTGCCCCTCCCCCACTGACGCTCACTGTCTCTCTCTCTCTCTCTCTCTCTCTCTCTCTCTCTCTCTCTCTCAAAAATACATAAAAACATGTTATTTTTTTTTTTCAACGTTTATTTATTTTGGGACAGAGAGAGACAGAGCATGAACGGGGGAGGGGCAGAGAGAGGGAGACACAGAATCTGAAACAGGCTCCAGGCTCTGAGCCGTCAGCCCAGAGCCCGACGCGGGGCTCGAACTCACGGACCGCGAGATCGTGACCTGGCTGAAGTCGGACGCTTCACCGACTGCGCCACCCAGGCGCCCCCATAAAAGCATTTTAAAGAAAGGCAGTAGGAAGATAGGATTCAATAGAGAGATGTATGCGTCATGAATAGGCTGTGAGCTATGGAGTGTGATTCTTCTGAGGGGCACAGAGAAACATCGAGACTACTGAAAGAGGAAGGGCAGGGCCTCGATCCCCACCACATCCACCTTGCTGGCCCCAACCTGTCCGCAAACACTAGGGAAGAAACGAAATGGTGCAAAATTGCCACGTGATGTTAGAGGATGAGGGAAATGACGCCTTCCCCACCACCGATAACCACTAGCGGACATGATTTAGGGGAAGACCAAGGCTGAGAGCCGCAGGCCTGAGCCCCCACCTTCCCAGGCGGGGTCCTGCAGCTACAGAACCTCTCATCAGCTTCGGAGCCTCTTCCCAGCACGGACACATGTGCTCGGAGGCCAGCGGGGACAGGAGCGGACACTCTCTGGGCAGACACAGTGGCAGCAGCCTCCGCACGGAGTCCTATGAACGGTAGGGGTCCCAGGAAAGATTTGGGGGTGGTTTAGCTGTGGGGCCATTCGGGAGAACTTCCCTTTCTAAGGGGGCACAATCTCAGAGCCGCCCTCTCCCTTGGGCAGTCGGTGGCTCCCATCAGTCTGCCTCTTCGTCTCCAGAGCTCAAGGCCCACGGGGGTCTCTGGGAGCACCTCGCCCACTGTGGGTACCCCTCAAGGGTGGCCAACAGGCCAAGGGGCTGGGCACCGAGGGCCACACAGCAGTTAGTGGCCACATGACTGGCTGGTGATAGGAGGGGGGCTGACAGTTGGGCGAGCCTGGAATGAGAGGGGAGAAGAAACCAGCACCTACTTTGGGACGAGTGCTTTGTCTCCAGGGGGTCAATGTCTTCGGGATCCCCGAGGCAAACAGACCACTGTGCATGAGAGGCAGTGGGGGCAGGGCGGCCAGGAAGGAGGATGAAGCAAAGGAAACATCTGGTTGCCCAATCTGGCCCGGACTGTTTCTCCGCTGGACTCCCCGAGACTGCCCGCACCCCAGCCTCCTCCTGCCCATCTCAGGGGAAGCTACTCCAGCATGGCTGGACCCTCCAGGGTCCCAGGCAGCTTGACCAACCTATATTCCAGCGCATTCCACAGTCCCAGGGTCGCAGTCCATCACCAGCTGGTCGTGGCCTGTAACACGCTCTCTTGCTTGGCCCCGGGCATGCTGTGGTCTAGACTGAGCGGAAACTGTGGGCGAGCAGAGGAGTGTCAGTGCTGGCCAGAGGCCCGAGAGTGTTCTCTGTCCCCCAGAGGGCTTCCTGGCCACAGAGCCCCTGCTCCATGAGGGTCCTCTGTAGAGAAGGTGCCTGGACCTGTAGAGAATGTCTGCACCTGCAACCTAGGGTTTTGCAGAGCTCAGCGGGCGCATCTACCTGGGGCCTGCTCCTGGCTCTGCCCCGAGGGCAGCCCTGGGGCTCCGCAAAGTCCCAGTCGTAGGGACGGGATCAGCAGCTGCGGGAGGGGACGTGGGTCATTCCTTCATCTTCGACCTCCTCCATCGTTCCAGGCTGCAGTCAAGCCATCCCCTCAGAAGACATCCCTGCCTCCTCCAGGCCCCTCTGAGCCCCCTCCTGCATCCCCGGCCCCTGCAAAGTCTGGTTCTGGGTTTGCTCACCCACGCTGGGGTGACACTGAATGCCTCCCTTCTCATGGTAAGACTCCATGGGCCCCCTGCAGGGCCCCCGCAGCCCCAGGTTCATGTGCCCACCATGTTGCCCAGATCTGGGGACAGGTAACAGGGAGGCCAGGGCACCAGGGCCCCTCTCGTCCTCTTGCCAAACTCCATCCTCAGGAAGAAGAAAGGGCTGGAGCTTAAAACGGTGTGAGCATGTGATCATCCATCCAACTGAGCACTTAAGACTTGTGCCCTTACCCTAAACTACTGCTCAACAGAAACTAGGTGCGAGCAGAGGCCAGCGGCCTGCACACCGGGCAGGGAAGACAGGGGCAGCGTCCAGGGCTCTGTGACAGTCCTCTGCCAACCCCCCCAGGGACACACAAAGCTGGCAGGTGGGTAGGGGCAGCCTCCCCCAGCACCGGCCTCGTGTGTCTCCTGAATCACAGCTGATAACCTGGGAGGTGGGTGCAACAACCCCAAGCTCTGTGGGCCATACTACACCTGTCGAGTGGGTAACTGCTCGGGGCAGGGGGAGAGTGAGTCCTAGAAGGCAGTGGAGGGCACCAAACTGCTGACCCAGGAGTGTAATGGGGAAGAGGATGTTGGGCCCCCGAGTCCTCACTCCCCCGGCCTCCCCCCTACCCATCACCACCTTCTGCTTCTTCCTCCTTCCTCTCCCAAGAGCAGCCCCAGGCCTCTTTCCACGTGGAATGACACCAGACGAACCTAAAACAGTCTCTGGGGGCTCTTGCCCCTGCGCTGACAGGGGGTGGGTGGGGGTGGGATGAACCTGCAAACCATCCATTCAGAAACTTCTAAAATTGGCTTGGGAGGGGGCACATTTGGCCTCGAGCTTGAATATCTGAGTGTCTGACACTCTGGGAATAACCCCAACTCAGGAAGGTCAGACGCTTCCTGAAACACACGCACACATACCCCTGTAACCACCTTGACCGCTCCACTCCCCCCACCCCACCGCTGCCACCCAGCTCATCTGTCCGTCACACAGCAGCCTTCCCACAGGCATTTCCGGAAGCTGGCAGAATGTGTGTGTTTCAAAGGGCCACCTCAGGCCAGCCCAGAGCTCATGGCACCTTGCCGTGGGTGAGCGCGAGCTATAGACGCGGCCACGCCTGTTCTGACACAGCAGGTGAGTGTTACACGCGCCGCCCGTCCGCAGAGGTGAAGCCAAATGTGTTGCCTCAACTTGCCTGCGCCTCGTGTGTTCTTTTTAATTTCTTTCAGGTTTTCTGTGCCTCCCTGAGAGCCAGAGAGGTCTGGCCGTTTCCATTTTTTGAGTCACTTAGTATATTACAAAATGAAGAGAGTCCAAAAGAGGATTAAAGAAAATTAGACATTTAACAATTCGAGGCTTTTGACATGCAGCACACGCGCACGCACACGCGCACACACATGCGCGCACACACGCGGCAAGAAATTGAACTGTTCCTCAATTATGAGCTTTATAAAAATATTAACTCACAGTGTGGGCTGGCGGTGGGACCCAGGTGCAGAGCAACGGGAAAGATACCTTCTCTCCTTCCCAGCAGGGGATGTCCCATAAACTGTGACTTTAAGAGCCAACTCACTTAGCTCGAGCCCCGCTTCAGGTGAACCCCACTTCTCTCCCTCTCCCTCTGTTTCTCTGCTCCTCGCTCACTTGTGCCCTCTCTTTCTCAAAAGAAGAAGAAGAAGAAGTAGAAGAAGAAGAAGAAGAATTGACCATATAGAACTTCGGGGCTCCTGGGTGGCTCAGTCAGTTGAGTGTCCAACTTCGGCTCAGGTCATGATCCCACGGTTTGTGGGTTTGAGCCCCGTGTGGGTCTTTGTACTAAAAGCATGAAGCCTGCCTCAGATTCTCTGTCTCCCTCTCTTTCTGCCCCTTTCTTACTCACACATACTCTCTCTCTCTCTATCTCTCTCTCTCTCTCTCAAAAATGAATAACCGTTTAAAAAATTTTTTGAAAGGAACCAACTCACTTAGGAATAATGTCAATCCTATCCAGATGGCCAACAGGCACATGAAAAGATGCTCAACGTCCCTCCTCATCAGGGAAATACAAATCAAAACCACACTCACATACCACCTCACGCCAGTCAGAGTGGCTAAAATGAATAAATCAGGAGACTATAGTTGCTGGCGAGGATGTGGAGAAATGGGAACCCTCTCGCACTGTTGGTGGGAATGCAAACTGGTGCAGCCGCTCCGGAAAACAGTGTGGAGGTTCCTCAAAAAATTAAAATAGATCTAACCTATGACCCAGCAATGGCACTGCTAGGAATTTACCCAAGGGATACAGGAGTGCTGATGCACAGGGGCACTTGTACTCCAATGTTTATAGCAGCACTTTCAACAATAGCCCAATTATGGAAAGAGCCTAAATGTCCATCAACTGATGAATGGATAAAGAAGTTGTGGTTTATATACACAATGGAATACTACTTGGCAATGAGAAAGAATGAAATCTGGCCTTTTATAGCAACGTGGATGGAACTGGAGAGTGTTCTGCTAAGTGAAATAAGTCATACAGAGAAAGACAGATACCATATGTTTTCACTCTTACGTGGATCCTGAGAAACTTAGCAGAAGACCATGGGGGAGGGGGAGGGGGAAAAATTATACAGAGGGAAGGAGGCAAACCAGGAGGAGTCTTAAAAACTGAGAATAAACTGAGGGTTGATGGGGGTTGGGAGGGAGGGGTGGGTGGGTGATGGGTATTGAGGAGGGCACCTGTTGGGATGAACACTGGGTGTTGTATGGAAACCAATTTGACAATAAATTTCCTATTAAAAAAAAAAGGAATAATGTCAATCCTAAGTTTGAAGAAATGCTCTAACAAAATTGGGTTCTGGTAATGGTCGTACAACTGTAAATTTACTAATAATTATTGAAGCACACATATAAAATGAGTAAATGTTACAGCATGACACCTAAATTTTTAAAAAACAAATTTAAAGCCCGTTGTGGCTATGAGCCCACAGGCCTTCTGTCCACCACCTCCCCACCCCCATCTTGACCTGTGTATGTCCTTCTTCTTGATTTTTTATTCCCTCATCTGCCCCAACCTCCCTCAGATCCTTCCTGGCGCTGACCAGATGTTAGCATTTCAAAGAGCTGGTTCCCTCCTTCCTGTAAAGTGAAAGGAAACAGGGAAGGCTGTTAACGAATCAAGTACCAAAGTAGCTAAAAACTTCCAGAAGAGGGAGTGGGTGTCTCTATCTCTCCCAAGGAAGCGAGGAACCACGTGGAGTAGTGGCCGGGCCGCTTGTCAGCAGTGCTGAAGGCAAGATCCGCTGCCCTGGCCTGGCCTCTGGTATGCCCAACTCACTCCTATCTGGCTCCATTGCACCCTGAATCCCGACACCTTCCATGCTTCCACTCCTGACTGCACCCACCTCCCCCCCACCACCCGCCACTGGCTGCACCTTGGCTCTATCCCAGCCCGGCCCTGCCTGTCTGTTCTATCTCTGGTTGGCCCCTGGGGACACATGAGGGCCCTAGAGAATGAGGTAGTGGGGCAGGGAGTGAGCACGGGCTGGAGAGAGTAGGGCTGGGGTAGGTCCGATGGCCAAACCTGGCCTTAGAGCAGGCAGGCTGTTGGACCAGGGAAGTCCAACAGTCCTGGTCCTAATTCCCAAGGTGGCTGGAACTAGGGAACACAAATCAGGCAGCGGGTCCCAGCAGGCCAGAGGCAGTGCAGTCTGCTTCCAGTAGAGAAGTTGCTCTCCCTAGAACCCAGGTAAATTCAGAACTGATGGGCCGAGCAGCCCTTATCGCCACCCAAGGGTGGTTGTCAGAACTGCCGGCTTTCTTGGACGGTAACGTTGTTCCTATCTCTGCAAACCAGGAAGTGGAGAGGTTTCCGTGCACACATCCAGGCGTGTGGCATTGATCCTTCCAGATCCTCCAGCCAATAGACCAGGAGCGAGGGGAAGGCTCCAGCCCTTTGGAAAGAAAGTGTGGGGGCTTCTGAGAAGCAGGGGGTCCCTCTGTGGTGGAGGAGGGACAGAGGGGAAGGGAGGAGGGGGAGAAGTATGGAGAAGGGAACAGACAGAGAGCCCAGCTCTCAGACCAGGCCGCACAGGAGGGCTGAGGGACGCTGGAACTCAGGCTCTGGGGTCTCTCGGGTGCCTGGTTCCCAGCCAGTGAGACCCAGGGGACGCTCAGATGCCCAACCAGACGGTCAGCTGAGGCTCACCTGGGACTGCCCAGCTGCCTGTTAGGTTGAGTAGGCTGGTTATAGAAGAGGGGCAGGGCTGAGGCTGCAGGTGAGGGAGGGCAGCAGCCTCACCTCTGGGACTGAGAAGGCAGAGGCCGGAATGCATCAACCTCCCTGCCCTCTACCGTAAAGCTCTGGGGTCAAGGCCCACGTACCCTAAGGCTCCCTGCTGACAGGAACTCCCTTCTGAATGTGTGTTTTGGCCACAGTTGAGGAAGAGACCCAAGATGAGACCTTCAGTGCTGCGGAGTTTCCAGCTCTAGAAAATAGGAAGCTTGGCTTTTGCGGTGGGCGGCTTCAGGGGTCCGAGTACATGAGCCTGTCCGTGCAGGGAGGGGATGGGATGTGGAAGAAACAGCGCTTGGGGGGCCCGTCAGTGAAGCAGAAAGAGGCGTAATCCTGAGACAGCTTTCCAGCCCTACGGACCGCATTGGTTTATGCAAAAGCTGGGGTTCTCAACCGTGGATGAACATCAGACTCGCCTGGGGAGCTTTTTAAAAAAATACCCATGCCCGGGCCACCTTTCCAATCTCCTTCCCCTTTTCCCCACCCAGGTGCACCTTGAGGTTCTGACTCAGTTGGTTTGAGCAGAGCCCTGGGACTGCCCGCACGCGCTGAGGAAGAGGGAGGGTGCGGGAGGTGGGATGCTGCAGGACAGAGCAAGAAGTTTAAGACAAACCCTGGACGCACCCAGGAGCAGAGACGTAACACAGAAATCAGCTGCGCATTTGATTTCAGGGAGCCACGCTCTAACCCCTGGATCACCAAAACTCTCTCCACAGACAGGGCGTTTGCACAAGGGAACTCGACGTAACAACAAAGCCCCAAGGCTGTGGGATCTGGTGTCCCAGCCCCAACCCTTCCGCAAGATCAGACCCACAGAGTTGGCTCTGAAAGTAAATGGATGCTGACCGACAGTGATGACGAGCGGGGACTCTGGGTCTCACGGCCTGACTTTGACTCTCAGTCCTGCCACTGACAAGCTGTGTGATCTTGGCTGAGTTATTAACCTCTCTGAGCCTCAGCTTGTCCACCTGTATGTAAGACGGGGACAATGATGGCACTACTCCCCAGTGTCCACGCTCCATAAAGTTTTGAGGTTGCTGTCTACACTGGCTTTATCACATCACCATCATCCTGCTGTGTTGGGGAGGGGGGCGGGGGGGAGTGAAGTGAGCCTCAGCCTGTGCCTCTTCCTTAATATCCAAAGCCAACAGAACAGCCTTCCTGGTCCTCACTCTTCTACAGAGGGCTAGGACATGTCCCTTCAGGTTGACTGTTCCAGCCAAGATCTGAGACACCGCCATGCTCCTGAATCCACCAGAGGGCACTCTATGCCCAGTTTATTGGTTTATTTGACAGCTACTTAAGGACTACCTACATTGTACAAAGCGCTGGTCCCGAAGATAGGGACAAGAAGATAAAACCATGATAATTCTCCTTTCTGGGGAGTTCAGAGTTTGGTGGGTAGCACATAAAAAAAGACAGGAAAACAAAGAATTGCCTTAAAAGGTAGAAGTGATACTCAAGTCAAGGCAAAAATCCCAGTGGCCAGGGTGGGAAAGGGCCTCTCCCTTCTATCAGACACAAGAAAACAGTGCAGACAAGTGGTCTGGGGGTCCTGGATCCCAGCTCTGTGACCCTGCCCACATCAGTCAGTCCCATTTGATTTCTGTCCTCCAAGAATTCTGGGAGAAGGATGAAGAGTCCTTGAAAATTCCAGAAGGATGTCCAGCCTGACCCCAAAGAGAGCCTCAGTCCATGGGACGACAGGCCTTAGGTCATCTGGCTCCTCCCCTTTCTACCTCACACACCCTGCGCCCCAAGGCAGTCCCCAAAGGGTGACCAGGTGATTGCAAGTTTCCCCGCACTGTGGGCCAGTCACCCAGCTGTCCCAACGCTCCCAAGCAGCCTTCACAGGACCCTCAGGGGAGTCAGGAGTCATAGCTTATCTGGGTTTCCACCACAGGGCCCGAGGCTTGGTTAACTGTCACAGCCACTGGGGTCCCAGTTAGGAATACAGATTTCTGGGGCTCATCTCAGACCTCCTGCATCCAGATTCTCCAAGGCTGGGACTGGGAATCTGTCATTTCAACAAGGTGCCCAAGATGATACCTACAATCAAACAAGATTAGGAAGCTCTACCATGCAGAATTGGGGATGCTTGGGATTCTACTTGTGCTCAGAGGCGGGGGATAGGCTAAGCTAGATTAGGACAGGACAGGACAGGACAGGACTGTGCCTTGCACTTCCCAGCCAACTCCATAATATTTGCTGAATGACATAAGCCAGTGCAAGTGGACTTAAAGAGCTCTCTGGCATGAACGTGTGCAGGGTACAGAGACAGGAAGCCCTACAGCTTCCCCCAGACAGCCTCTGGATTTCCCTTGGCTCCCGGAAGAGGTCGGGGACATGTCCCATCCAGAAGGAGGGCCTTGGAGTCCTGGTGAAGAGTTCCCTGCTGCACTCACTGTGCCTCTACATCCTTGAGCATCAGAAGTAATTGTTAAAGCATCGTGTGAGCAACAGAAAAGTATCTAATGGTTGTGGCAGTCCAGATCCTTTCAAAGCTGTGTTATGAATAGTTCAGGGAAAATTTTTAAAGGAGAGAAAGAAGGAGAGAAAGAAAGAAAGAAAAAAGAAAGAAAGAAAGAAAGAAAGAAAGAAAGAAAGAAGAGAGAGGGAGGGAGGGAGAAAAGAAAGAAAGAAAGAAAGAAAGAAAGAAAGAAAGAAAGAGGGAGGGAGGGAGGGGAGGGAGGGATGAAGGAAGAGAGAGAAGGAAGGAAGGAAGGAAGGAAGGAAGGAAGGAAGGAAGGAAGGAAGGAAGGGGGGTCTGAGTGACTCAGTCAGTTCAGCTTCCAACTCTTGGTTTTGGCTCAAGTCATGATCTTATAGTTTCATGACTTTGAGCTCCCTCCCCCCCCCACCCCCCCCACCCCCGGTCCCTTGGGCTCTGGGCTGGCAGCATGGAGCCTTCTTGGGATTCTCTCTCTCCCTCTCTCTCTCTCTCTGCCCCTCCCCCATTCACATGCACTTTCTCTCTCTGTCTCTCTTTCAAAATAAATTAATTTTTTAAACTTTTTTTTTAAAACTTAAAAGAAAAAAAAAAGAATAGTTCCAGCACAGGATGGGATGGCTCAGGCCACCTTTGTGTCACGGATGAGGTTGTGGCCGGCAGGATCCCGGTTTACAGCCTGGCGGGTCCCCCCGTCGCCGACTGTGGGTTGGGAGGAGGGACTGGGAGACCCCAGTGAAGAAGAAGTAAAGCCCAGGAGAGAAGGTGGAGATGACGAGGTTAGGGCCTCTCTAAGGATTTCAAGATTTAAAATCTGCACGTGGAGGAAGGTCCTAAAGGAATGACCCTCAGAAAGATAAAACACAGGGAGGAAACAACAACAACAACAACAACAAAAAGATAAAATGCAGAACTTCTAGGATTAATGTCAAGATTCTTCCAAGAAGCCCTGACTCTGTTCCCAGGTCCCCCCCTCCTGGCTGGCCGAAGGGTGGTCAGAAAACCTTCCCTGGTCATGGGACAGCTGAGGCAGGATGGCCACCTGAAAAGGCATTTCCTTGGCGTCTGGTACCCGGGAATGCCAGGGTGGGGGACCTCCCTCCCACCCTGCAAGGCTGAACTTCCTTGAGGACCCCGATGAGCCAGAAACCAGTCAGGAGTAGCTGTCCCTCTTGCCCTCCAGTGGGAACACGACACTGCATTTGGGTGTTACCTCCGGCTCGTGTGTCCTAGGAAGACAGGATTCTCCAACCTCCTCCCAGGTGGTCTTGGGCCCAGACGGGCTGGTGCTGCTCACTCCTGGGGGTGGCTGAGGCAGCGGTGTCTCTGTGCCCCGAGGTGGGGAGGTGCCCATGGCTTTTATGGCTTCCCTAGGGGACGACTGTGGGCCCATGGTGACATCCAATCACAGCTCTGTTGCCTCATCTGGGATGCTGGGGGACAGATGCTTTTATTGAAACATGAAAGACAAGAAAGCACACTGTCTAAACAGAGGGACTTCACTCTCCCCATTTGCTCCTTGCCCGCCCACCCTTGACCCAGATCTGTAGCCCATATCTGGGAAGGGGGCACACGGATCTCAATGTTCTTGGCCCATGGACAACAGATAGTTGTCGCCGCTTATTAATGCCATCTGCTTTCCTAGGGGTGGGGAAGAATCTCAACCTGGTGCCAGGGAGACTCAGCCCCCGTGTGGGGGTGCCCCATCGTCCGCCCAAGAGAACCAAGACTGTGTTTGTGAATGATACGCTCCACGGCCTCTCCCCAGGGCCCTCTGCATTCCTCAAGTGGCCTCGGTTACTGTCTGCGCTGACAGGCCCACCCCCTTCCCACCTCGCCCAAGAACCCCTGGTTATTAGGGGCCGAATTCCCTCCCAACCCTATTCCCTATGGTGAAGTCCTAGTACCTCAGAATGGGACCTGATTTGGAGATGGGGGTCTTTACAGGAATAAGGTACAGTGAGGTCATTAGGGCAGGACTTAATCCAGTATGACTGGTGTCCTTATAAAAAGGGGACATTTGGACACGGAGACACACATAGAGGAAAGATAACGTGAAGAGCCACAGGGACAAGACGGCCATCTGCAAGGTCAGGAAAGACGCCAGGATGGACCCTTCATTTGGGGGGCCTCGGAAGGAGCCAACTCTGCTGACACCTTGATTTCGGACCTCCGGACTCCAGAACCGAGAGGACAGAACACATTTCTGTTGTGTAAACCACTGGGTCTGTGATGCCTTGTTAGATGGCCCGCACAGATACACCAGGTTCCCTGCCCACTGGTCCCTAAGGGGAAGGGAACTTCTGATGACTCAGACCCCCCCTCCTAACTTCCATGACCCTGACCAAGGGAGAGATGCTCATCCAGCTCAGGCCGCCCCCTCCACTCCACCCTGGGATCTGAGACACAGCCTCTCCCACGTGAGCCCCCATCTCCCAACATGGGTACACAGATACTTGCACACACAGGGTGTGGCTTTGTCCTCGCAGTCTGAGAACAAGACGGCACGTGATGAGATGGTAAAGTAGCTGCAGAATTCACGCAGAGGGTGGACAGCCCCTCCCAGAGATCCCCGGGGCAGACGTGTGGCTGAAGTGCCCCGGGAGGTGGGGTTCACGGATCCCCGAGGAGGAGGGAGAATTGTGTGCCGGAGTTCAAGGTGGGACCTGACGTTCATGAGCGTGATGGCAGGGAGCAGCCTTTAATAAATATTGAGGAAGGACTGATGAGCGAATGAATGAGTGAGTCAGAAGTCATTCCCACGTCTGTATTCTCTGCAAATCTAACTCAGTGTCCTCAGAACTGCAGCTACAGAGCAAGGTTGGGGTGGGGAGTGGGTGTGGAGGGGGGGTCCCATGCACCTACATGCCATGAACACACTCTGCCTTACCGGGCCCTCCATCTACAACCTCCTCAAAAGTCCTCCCAAGGGGAGAAAGCTCTGGAAAAAAAAAAAAAAGAGAGAAAAAAAACAGAGGCAGGGTGAAAGCTGCCTATTTTTCTCGGAGGGCGGGGCGTGAGAGGTGCGGCCAAGGACCGCTGAGGTCTGGCGGTTGTGAAGGGTGAGCACTGACAATACCAGTGGGTGGGGTCCCGTCCGGGGAGGGGGGAATGCTACAAGGTGAGCTCACCTTGGGGTTCCTTTTCTTTTCTCAGATCAATTTTTTTTTAAATACACAATTTATTTTCATGGAGAAGGAAAGAGGAAGGGGAAGGAGGGAGGGATAGAAGGAGGGAGCAAGAAAACAGTGAAAAGTTCTCCTGACCTTCACGAGCCTGGCCCCGGTGACCCACCCCCTCCACCTTACACTGGTATGGGGACTTGTGACTCTCTGTTTTGTTTTTAAAGTTTATTTATTTATTTTGAGAGAGAGCATGAGCAAGGGAGGGACAGAGAGAGGGGCAGAGAGACAGAATCCCAAGCAGGCTCCGCGCTGTCAGCTGGAACCAGGAGTCGGACTCTTAACCGACTGAGCCACCCAGGCGCCCCTGACTCTTTGTGCAAATACAGGTAGATATGAATCTCTATGAGGAGGGGCCACTGTTAAAACCTTCCCCTCTAAGTATGGGATTGGATTCTTTTGGAAACTCTACTTTGTGTGGGGGACGGGGGGGCAGATGCTGCTGGAATCTGATGCCAACATCTTGATGTTGAGGCCATCTTGATGACCACCCCCAAACAGCCCTGGTTAAGGAACAGAACGAATCTTCTCCAGCTGGGACTGATTTATTTCTGTCCTTTAAACCCCTGCTCCCCTACCTGGCCCCCCAACCTCCATGTGTGTGCACATGTATGCTTGTGTGTGTGTGTGTGTGTGTGTGTGAGAGAGAGAGAGAGAGCGCCTGGTTTTTGCCTCCCCTGTGGAGAGACTGAGCCCTGCCACATCTGGTTGGCCCCCAAGAGTCCACATCTGAACCCCAGCTGACCAGGATGCTCCCCTAACCCTCAGACCTGACAGCCCCTGGGCTCAGTTGGTGGCCTCAGCCCACTGCGTCCCCTTCCCCACCTCCTCTCCACCCCTGAGGCTGCCTGACTGACACAGACACATCCTGTCTCTTTCTGGTGCCCAACTACCGGCTGCTACAGAGGAACACCCGAGTTCACCGAGTTTCTCTGTCCCTGGTCTCCGCCAGCACTCACATCAGGGCAGGGGCCAGAAGGTGTTTGCACAGCGAGAGGAGCAGGCTGGTCACCATGCTGCTCAAATGCTGTCAGGCCAGCGGTCACAGTCCCTAGGTTGGCCACAGGCATCTGTAAACCCTCGTGGAGAAGGGGATCCAGGAATGCTGTCCCAGAGTCCCCGCTGGCAGAAGTCCCTGCTCAGGACCCCCTGCTCTGTGGGCAGCAGGTTCCATGGCCACTGTAATACCCCAGGGGAGTGTTTCTCAACCCAAGCCAGTGTGCCCCCAGGTGACACTGGGCAATGTCTGGGGATATTTTTGGTTGTCACAACTAGGGGGATGGTGATGATACTGAGTATCTGGCAGGTGGAGGCCAGGGATGCTAGCATCCTACAATGCACAGGGCAGCACCCACCACAAAGAACGATCCGGGCCCAATGTCAGTGGTTTGAGGCTCAGAAACTCTGTTCTGGAGGCAGCCCAGAGGCCGCGATGGTGCTCCCAGTGCGCGGGGCCCCATCGCACCCGGCAATGCAAAAGTAATGAGCCCAGCGCTCCTCCCGGAAGGGATTCCGCCTCGTGGGGACAAAGACCTACTTGCCTGGGCCCCGGCTTCGTTCAGGGCCCAGAGACACCGGGATGACCGCGACAGGTATTGGCCTGCGTCTGGGGCCGAACAGACCGGGAGGGCACAGGAGAAAAGTTCACAAAGGACTGCAATCAAGGGAGGGGAGGCTGAGCGGAAGCAGAGGGTCTGGGCCAGGCCCCCGGGCTGGGGAGGGGCCACGCTACCGCCCACTCCCCGCTGGCGGTGGAAGCGGAGCCAGCCGGTCGGGGCCGGCTCGTCCCGGCGGAGGGGGATCGGGTTGCAGGAAGGTCGGGGCGGGGCGCGGGAGGCGGCCTGGGGTTGGCTGGGGGCGGCCCCCGCGAGAGTGACGTCAGAGCCCCGAGTCGGTCCCCACCCCCACGTCCCAGCACGCCAGGTGGGTTGGGTGCGGTGGCGGCGGCGGCCGACTGCGTTCGGGAGCCGGCGCCTTCTGCCTGGAGCCCCGGAGGGCAGGGCTGCGGCGGGAGCGCTCGGCTAACGGCTCCCTAAAACCTTCGCAGGCCTCCGGCACCCCCGGCGCCGTCGGGTGCTGAAGCCTTCGTGCTCGCTCTGGGCGGCCGGGTCAGAATCGGGCGCCCCCGGCCATGGCTTGGAGGGGCCTGGGGACCGAGCGGAAAGCCACTGGGATTCGGGCCCCCGCATCTCTGTTCCAGGAACAGCCCTGCGTGCTCCCAGTTCTGCGCCAGACCTTGAGGACGCGAGGGCGCGCCCTCAGCACAGCGTGTGTTTTGGGGTCACCTCTCAAACTGCCGGGGGCCTCACCTCCACGGCTTAAGCAGAGCTGGAGGCTCGGGGTCCATTTTACAGATGAGGAAAGTGAGGCAGAGTCAGAGGAGCCAGTAAGAGCCAGGTCCCACCTGAGGAGCGTGGAGCCGTGTTGGGGGGCGGGGAGCGGCCGCTGGTGGAAGCGTGATCCACCTGCCTAAGGCCGACCGACCGGTACGGATCCAGGAGTGACCCCGCTGCCACCACGTCCACTTCAGCCCTCGCGTCTGACTTGGCAAAGGAGGAGTTAGGCTGTGAGTCCCCATAGTTGGAGCTCTGTAAACATTTGCTGTGGACTGAAAGCAGTTCAATCCCCCCCTCTTCAGCGTGGTTTCTTGACTTCCGGTGCCCCAGGTGACCCTCTGAAAACCTGGATTGACAACCGCTGCTGGGGGAGGTCTGTCCGTCTCCTTAGCATCCCCCTCCAATCCAAGCAACCCGCTATCCCAACCTGCCTGGGACCTTTGGGGGACAGCAGAGAAAAGGGAAGGTGGACCCTCTGGAGGACAGCATTCAGCGAAATCTGGCCTAGAAACCATTGTGTCTAAGCAGAAAACACTAGACGGCTAGCTCCTGGAAGCTCTGCCGTGGCTGTGACTTTCACAGAATGAACTTGAGGAGCTAGAACACTAAAAACCAACTCGGGGTATTAGTACTTCCGTTTTACCCTTGAGCAAACGCCCAAGGTCACACAGCTACTTAAGCAAGCAATGGGATCCGAAACCCATAGCTGTCTGATACCTGGGTCACGCTCTCTTTGTGGAACTGCTTCCGGCTGACAGGGCAGTTGGTTTCTGGTCCTCATTTCCTTCCCTGGACCTCTTTCATTCACCCGCACCCCACAGAGGGGTCCACCACCCCAGCCTCCACCCGTTAGTATCCGTTTTTCAGTGAGAGGAAGGTCAGAGCCGCGCCCTCAATCCAAGGGTGAGGGTGAGGTCAGAGCATTACCCTGCCAGGCGCAGGTACTAAATAATTCATGTGGCTGCTGCGAGGCGGGGGCTGCAGCTTCCGGGAGGGCCCAGGAGGCCCAGCAGACCGGAAACAAAATCTGGTCACTTGAACTTGAGTCTGATCTCTGCAGACCCCATGGAGCTAGAGAAAAGGGCTAGGTTTGGTGAGAACGGGTTGGAGGACATGACCCCAGGCAAGTCACTTTGCCTGTTTGTTTCTTGCTCTCTTATGTGAGTTTTAAACAATTACAGGGAACCAAAACTGCAGTGTGACGGGCACGGCCCTTGGCAGGTTCTCAGGGGAGGTACTGATCATCCCCTGGCCCTGTCTGCCTTCCCAGGAGCTCTTGTATTTCAATGATGGCCTCCAGCATACCAGGCTGCCGCAGGACTATGAGAGGGGCTGTCCTCCTCTGTCGTCCCATCCCTACATTCCCAGACCTTGTGGGGGTGCGGGCGGGGCCACGCATTTTGGCTGTTTTGGGAGGCTCAGTTTCCTCCCTTAGAATAAATCCCTAGCCAAGAAAAAGTTCGTTGGAATCAAACAGCCTCGATTGGTCTAGAAGGCAAAGAGACTAGGTTACAAATATGTATTATGAAATCCCAGAAAAATTCTCAATGAACACACCGGGTTTCTGTGGTTATAATTCCTCACAGAGGATGAGGTCATCTGATTCTGAGCAGTGAGGGTCCAAACTACTCTGCTTCCAGCTGACTGGCTGGTCGGTGTGAAATTTACCAAGGTCTGATGTCACCGGCAACAGGTTCTAGACTCTTCTAGTTTTTTTCCATTCCAGGCTCGTTTGTGATGTAGCTGGACCACTTGGGGGAAGGCACCTTTCTCCTAAAAACACACCTATTGTCTCCACTTGGCCAAGGACTGGAGGGAGCAGGGCCACTGGGTGTCCCTAAGCCAGGGTGGCCTGTATCTTTCAGGAGCCCATCTTCCTAAGCCTACACATGGATCCCTGGAGGACTCAGGCTATGAACAAACCCACATTCACCGCAGGCTGCTCTTCGGGACTGCCTGGCGGGGCCAGGACTCACAGGAGACTATCACTTTGAAAAGCAAAGACAGTGCCTTTATTCACTGTGAGGGATCTTGGGGCCGCTAACCTAGATCAAGAGAAGCCTGAGGTGCACAGAGCTCCCCCTTCCCCTCCATCAGAGGGACGTAATGCTCCATTCATGGAGGTAAGTAACCCAGTACAGGGATCGGTAATGGGGGGGGGGGGACATGCTGTCACACACAGTCTATGGCCCTACTCTCTCTGCAGGACCTGTTAGCCCAATTTAGCTCCGGAAAAATATTCCAGTTAACAAAGGCACAGCCTGCTTAGGGGCAGGAGGGTGGCGCTGGAGAGCTGTGGGAGGACTACAGGGCAAGGTCGGGTCCTGCTCTGGTTCTAGCCCTCACCCTGGGCCCCCAGAGGCAACTCTTGCCTGAGGCGCAGGACCAAGTCAGAAGACCTCGTCCCCATGAGTCTCCAGCTGTACACATCTCCGTCCTCGGTGCCACCATCATCAGGTCCTAAAGGATGCCCCCCCTCCATTCCCTCCGTGGCCATCAGGACCCTCTGGAGCATGTCATGGGAGAGAACACTGCCAGCAGAGATCTGTACCTCAGCCAAGTCCCAGTTCTGTGAGCAGCTGAGACCCCAACCCACGTGGCCTGGGACTCTCAACCGGCCCCTGAGAATGCAGCCCCAGACCCCACCTTGTGTCTCGATGCACCCCGGTCGGTTGCAGGTGGGGAAGGCATGGGGCTGTGGCGTAAAGGGGCATGTGAGGGAAGCACCAAAGGGGCTGAGACCCAGCACCCACAAGCCGCGAAGAGGAGCAGTGTCTGCATAGGCCTCGGGCTGAGCTCGTCGGGCCTTCCACGGTCCAGGTGGCGGCAGGAGGCCCTGATGAGAAAGACGGGAGCCAAGTTCCACCAGGGCTCTGCTCCCAACACTCACGGAGATTCACCCAGGCGCAGGCGGGGCAAGCTGATGTTGGACACCAAAACAGCCGGAAGGCCCAGGGCATGAAGACAGGGCATCTGAGGATGGCCATCTGGAGAACCACAGCATGGGGACACATGGGCTGTGACTGGGGGGGGAAGGGCGTTGACGGGGGACGGAGGCAGGCCTGGCAGTTCTGCAGATCTTTGTGGCCTCAGTCACTTGGGGACCAGGAAAGGCTGGGCTGGCCCTGGGGCCCCAGCCACACACCTCGGGGCTTCACAGGTACCCACTCAGTCCACTGCTTCAGGGTGGTGGCCTCCGGTCCCTCCCAGCTCCAATGACAAGGGCGGGAGAGGTGCTGGGCCCTGCCCAGCCTGGACAGAGGCCTGAGGACATCAGGACGGCGTGTGGTTCAGGGAGGAGGGCTTCTACCATCTTGTTTTATTTGGCGGGGACTGAGCCTAAAGCAACCAGAAAGAACAAGAGTCAAAGGGGACCCCCCTACCGCTCGGGGCCCAAGCACTGACTTTTACTAAAAAAAGTGCCTGAGGCCCCGGGGGGGGGGGGCTGGTGCAATCTGACATAGAAGGGAAACTCTGGAAGAAGTTTGTTTTTCTTCCAGCAACCTTTCTCTCCCTTCCAATAGAGACATTTGTTTTTTCCCTGCAACCGGTGTCAGAAAATAGCTTCTGACCAGCTGGGGAGAAACATTCCCAAGCTTGGGAGGGGCGGGTTTGGCAGCCCCTTTGCAAAGCCCTGAGCCGGTGTTCAAGGGTCAAAGCACTGCGCTCATCCAGGCCCCGGCCACTGGGGCCCACTGGCCATCCCAGGGTAGGCCTAGGAAGATAGGTCTCAAAGACAACCTGGCCGGTCTTGGGGTGGCCACTTCTAGAGGCTGTGTGGCCTCTCTGGCTCAGTCTGTTTACCTGTGAGAGGGCCCAGGACTGCGAAACCCCTAACTTGCCTCTAAAGCCCTGTCCAACCCTACAATGGCATGATTCTGGGATGCTGACTCCACAAAGAGGACAGAATACTGTCCTGTCCATCTTTCTGGACAGCTACGAGGTTTAAAATGACCTGATGTGGGGGCGCCTGGGTGGCTCAGTCGGTTAAGCGTCCGACTTCGGCTCAGGTCAAGATCTCGCGGTTCGTGGGTTCGAGCCCCGCGTCGGGCTCTGTGCTGACAGCTCAGAGCCTGGAGCCTGCTTGGGATTCTGTGTCTCCCTCTCTGTCTGCCCCTCCCCAGCTCACGCTCTGTCTCTCTCTGTCTCTGAAAAATGAATAAACGCTAAAAAAAATTTTTTTTAAATAGAAAATAAAATGAGCTGATGTGGAAAGGCTGTGTTTACAGTAAAGGACTGAGCAAGTGAACGTGTTAATAACTGCCCGGGGATGAAACCAACCAGAACCGGCCGACCCTTTCCACCTTTGGAAACCCACTTTGTAAACAAGTCCCAGTGCACAGTGTGCTCTAATGGCACGGGGCGGTGATTCTCCACCTCGTCCCCTAAAGGACCTTGACGGCCATTGCCCCGAAGAGGGTCTGAAGTCGGCCTAGCTTCCCTTACCCACACCTTACCCACAGAGCTGCCTGATGGCGGGCCCCTGCCTTCCCTGCTCTGGCCTCACGTATGGCAGGTGGAGGGGGTCCCGGAGGAAAACTGCCTGGTTTCAGATAAACCCAGATGCTGGACTAGACCCCAGACAGGAGCTGGGCCCCGAATTCGTTCTAATTGCACGCGACAGGGTTACCCAGGCTCAGCTGCAGACTCCTTCCCTGGGTACAGGCGTCAGCTACTTGCTTGCATGGAAGGAAACATCGGCAGCAGCTTTCTACACGAACTGGATTTGGAGGGAGAAAGAGGAACCACCCACAGCCCGTAAAGGAGGAGGCCCATTCGGTGACCAAGAGCCCAAGTCAGAAACGACATTCCCAGAGGAAGGGCTAATAAAGCAAAAACGTGTTTATTAGGCACCCTTGCTCCTCACAGAGGAGCAAGACCCAGGACAGACGCTCCTGAGAAACCTCTCGAGGTTGCAGGAATCTCTTGGAAGATTCCAGAAAGTGTTGGCACGGACTGGCCACCACCCCCAAGAAGAACACTATTTGGCTGGAGCGTGAAGCTAGGGTGAGCTTCTCAACTCCACAAACACCGAGGAGTCGGGGGGGAGAGGGGGGCCCTGGGACACCCCTCCTGCACCCGCCCAAACACTGGCAGACAGGGAGGGCTTTCCTGGCTCTGGGGCACAGTCGCCCGGAGCCACTGAGGGGTCAGGGAAGTAGGAGAGCAGTGGGCTCTTCTCCCGGGCCAGGTCCCTGCAGGGCCCTCCCCACATCTGCCTGCCTTCTCCTGGCCGCCGACTCAGTCCCACACGTAGGGGTTTCTAAAGACCTGGGAGCTCTTGCCGTCTTTCGGCGATGTGGCTGCCTGGTGGCTCTGGGCCGCATACATGTCTTCGGCCCTCAGGGTGGAATTGGCACTGCCCATCACCTGGCTGTTGGCGGTGGCTCGTGGGAGGATGACGTCGTAAGCTCCTTCAGACTGGAAGGAAGGACAGGAGGTCTCACAGCCAGGTTCCGCCAGGGCGGACGCACAAACACTCTGCTTCCTGCGGGGCCGTGCCTGCCAGCTGCCCCCTCCCTGCTCCCCCCACCGCCTCCCCCAGCAGTGTCCCCACTTCTGGAAGCGGAGGGGCTGGCTTCTGACCTCAAGCCTCACCCTGCAGAGCTCCAGGCCTCTAGACACAGAGGAGGCGCCTGTCACCTCAGACGGTCCTGGGGCTTCACTATTCTCCGAAGGAACCTTTGCTCAAGCCCCCTCCCTCCTGCTCCCAATGCTTTAGGGAAATCCTGGGGCCCAGTGGAGGGTGAACCACATAACTGAGTGCAACTGCCTGCCTGGTAACGCTCCCAGGCGCCCGTCTCCCCAGACTCTTCCCGGAGGCCTCCAAATGTCACTACACGGCCCGGCAGTCTCACAGCTGCTGTCTGCCTGGCCGAGGACGGCCTTCGGTTAGCCCACGTTTCTCATCTTGAAGCCTGGGCCGGCTAGTCAGATGTGGAGACTTAAAACCCAAATTCTCGGGGCGCCTGGGCGGCTCAGTTGGTGAAAGCGTCTGACTCTGGGTTTCAGCTCAGATCAGGATCTTCAGGATCTCCAGATTCGTGAGTTCGAGCCCCACATCGGGCTCTGCACTGTTGGCACAGAGCCTGCTTGGGATTCTCTCCCTCTCTCTGCACCTCCCACATCTCTCTCTCTTTCTTTCTCAAAATAAACTGAAGAACAAAAAAGCAAAACAACAAAAACAAAAAACCACACACACACACACACACACACACACACACACACACCAAATTCTCTGCCCGGAACCTGGCTAGAGCTGTGATGGCCCTATTCCTGTGGGGGGGAGACAACTGTGGGGTGAGAAGGGCCCAGAGGCACCCGGCCCAGCTCTCACCCTGGAGGGAAGGTGAACTCCTTGCCCACCTGCCTTATCGCTACAGAAAGACCCGCCACGAAACCCCTGCCGCTTCAGGGTCCCAAGCCGCCTTCTGTCTCATCAGACCCGGCTGGTCCTTCCACTCGTTTGCACCCAGGTTCGGGCCCCGGGTGCTCCTCCCACTGGATTGCAACCCCCAGCTGCCCTGGGGGAACATCTAGCTCCAGGGACATCTAGATGGGTGGTTCTCCAACCTGGGTGTGCAACAGAATCACCTGGGCAGTTTAAGCCACAGCCGACACCTAGTCAGGATCCAACACAGTGGTGGCCTGGTAAATGTTTACCCTGGGGTGAGGAGGGAGGGAACCTTCCACTGATTTCTGTGGGCGGGTACTCCCCATGTGGCAGATTCCAAGTTATCAAGATGATACCACTGAAGAGATGCTAACCACCAGCCCCATCCAGTTTGCATTTATAGCAAGTTCCCTGGTGATGGTAATGCTGGGGGGCGGGGGGGGGGGGGGGTTAGGGAATCTGGAGACCACGTTTTGAGAATCACCACATCAGAGAAAATATCCCTGTCCGTCCAGATCCTACCCCCAACTCAGGGAAGCAGGACTCAGGTGCACAGGTGAGTGAAGGGTGGCAAGGTTGGGGCATCCGCTGAAGGAAGGATCCAGGGGTGGGGGAGAGGGAGGGGTTCCACAGCCTCGGAGGCTGTAACCAGCAGACTCGATGTCCTTCAGAGACTCCCTGCCCCTCCCAGCGCCCAGTTGCATGTTCAGCTTCGGGAGTAGGAAGGGTCTGGGACTGTAAGTTTCAGATGCTCCCTGCACCCTGCCCCCCACCCCAGGGGCTCACGGCAGGGAAGGGGGGCGGGATGAGAACACCACCCCGCTGACCTCCCTCGTTTCCGGTTCCCAGCATCTTGCCAAGGCGGGTCACTGACCTCTCCCCACAGTGACTGCCAGCCCGGGAGAAGGAACATATATGGAGTGAGTGAGAATCTAAACCCCTGTCTTCCTGTTCCCACCCCCCACTGGCTAATGGAGCATCTGGTTTCCAGAACCCACTGTTGGGGAGTGGGGGGAGGGGGGTGAGGTTGAGAGCTGCCTCCTCCTGCCTGTGGGGGGAAGGGAGCCTGGGCCCTCTTGGGACAGCTGTGGTTGAGGAGTTAATACTAACCTGGATCTGCTTTGGGGTCCTCTGTGCCTTTGGGGGCACCAAAGAGTGATACCTACCTACCTACCTGGCTGAGACCTTCCTCTGTCCTTCCCTAAGCTGCTTAGGGCAAAGCTGGCACCTCCACCAGCTCAAAGAGGGCCTATTCTGCATTCTCCACAGCAAGGGGCCCCAGTCACCGTGCGACGCTCCATGACACGGGGCAGGTCCCACTGCGGTGAAGCTGAGGGCGGTGTATACAACTCCGGAAAAAGGGCATCAGGAGCCCCGCTTGGTTCCCTGAGCCTGATGCATCAGAGGGAGAAGCCAGCCTTCTCCATCCATACCCCACCCCACCCTGCGCTGGCCACACGGCCTCTGCACCTGCCCACTCAGGCTGGGCTCCATGACCCCAGCAGGGTCACAGAGACCCTGGGACCCCACTCACCGGGCCTTTGTGCATCAGGGCCATCTCGGTGGGCTGGTACACACTGGTCAGCAGCTGCCCGTTGTAGCCGCTGTATGGGGACACCGGTCTCTTAGCTGCAAAGAAACACAGGAGCCGTTTGGAGGCTGGACTCTCAGGCAGGGCTCCCCAAGGGGAGCACACAGAGGGAAGAGGGGGGTCTCACCTGCCCAGGGATGACATCGAACCCAGGGAGGAAGCCTGGCCGGGGTTGGCCAGCTTGGCGGTAAGGCTGCAGGTGTGGGGGCCCCTCAAGAGCCCAGCATGCCTCTGTCGGGAATCAAGGCAAGCAGGATGTTGCCTGCCTTCCCCTCAGGCTTCCCTGCCGTGTGAGGACCACCCCCTCCCCCCACTTCAGCAAAGAAAACTGCTCCTGTCAGCAACCTCCACATCCCCATCCGCCCTGCGGGGCCAGAGGCCAAGAGGGGCACATGGGCCTTCGTTCGGCCGCCTTCCAAGATGGCCAGGCTCCAGCGCTGGCCTCTATCACTGCAGGCCAGCTGCTAGACACTAGGGCGGGCACAGCAGAGACCCCACAGCCTGAGACTCCTCACGTCGTCACAAAGCAGGACTGGATGCTGACCCTCCAGGACCCCACGGCCCAGAGCCCCACCAGGAGGACTGAGTGTACCTCCCGTCCTGTGGCACGCTGGCAAGTTTCCAGAATGATTTTCAGTTCCAGGAATACCTCCCCGGGCCTCGGCCCGGCTGGCATCCCGATCTCTTCTCCCCTGCTGGGGTTCCCAGGGTGTCGGAGGAAAGCTGCTGACCAACCCCTGGGGCCCGAGAGCAGGCTGTGCCTCAAGGAGAGACGGGCGGCTGTCTGTCTCCTGCAGACTGATGGCCCGCGGCTCTGAGGGACCACAACTATACAGGGCTGGCTTCCTAAGTGCTGGGCCGGCTCCATTGATTTTTCCATTTAGAAAAAAAAAAAAAAGAAAGAAAGAAAAAGAAAAACCCTCACAGCCCCAGAAGTGTTTGCCTTGAGAGGACAAAGGCTGAGTACTGCTGGGGCCTCCGGGCCAGGCAGCAGAGGTAAGCAGGGAAGGTCCTGCCCAAGTGTGCACACAAGCCCCGCCCCCCGCCAGCCTCGCCAATTGCCCCCTGCCCCATCCCTCTCCCCCGCAAAGCGCTCGATGGGTCCTGCTCCGGTAGGTGCACCTGTGCCCAGGGCCACCCCAGTGGGCAGATCAAAGATCAAGTGCCAGGCAGGACAAGGATCACTCCTTTCCCCCAGATCGAGATTATGGGCATCTCAGTTTGTAAGGACGCAGGGAGTTCTGATTCTAGAGCTTTCCCTGCCTCTGGCTCGCACCTCTAGCAGAGACCCCAGAGCTGGTGACCGACAGTCAGGCATTAAAGCCTTAAGCCCCCAAACATCTTAATCAGCCCAGTCTGGGCTTGGGGGTCAGGGCTCTGTACCTCCAGTTCCTGGTCATGTCGGGTGAAGGGGCTGTAGCCAGCTGGCTAAGAAAGCACGCGAGACCACATGTCACAGGACACATCAGGAAAGGCGCGGCTCGTGGCACACAGTAGGTGCTCAGTAAAGGCTAGACCAACAAATGCCAGAGAAATACTCTTCCCTTGGGAAACTGGGAACTCAACTGGCCAAGGGTCCCAGAGAATCATCCCCCACCCCACCCCCACTGCCTGCTTCGCTTGGCACAGGCTGCAGAAACCTCACCCACCCCTGCCTCTTCCAATTCCAGAACCCCCTCAGCCCGACCCCTCCAAGGCTGTATGGCTGGCCGGCACCCCTAGCGCTGGGCTCCAACAGGACAGCCCCATCCCATTAACAAAGAGCCGTGACAGGAGCTTGGGGACAAGCCAGCTGGATAGTGGGTGCTGCTTAGATTGGTATGTGGCACAGAGCTTTTATTAAAATGAACAGAATCCTGGGGTGCCTGGGTGGCTCAAGCAGTTAAGCGTCCGACTCCTGATTTCAGCGCAGGTCACGATCTCACGATTTGTGAGTTCCAGCCCCGAGTCCGGCTGGATGATGTCAGCTTGGAGTCTGCTTGGGTTTCTCTCTCGTTCTCTCTCAGCCCCTCCCTTGCTGGATCTCTCTCTCTCTCTCTCTCTCTCTCTCTCTCTCTCAAAATAAATAAACATTAAAAAAAAAAAGAAGAGGGGCGTCTGGGTGGCTCAGTCAGTTGAGCATCCGACTTCAGCTCAGGTCATGATCTCGCGGTCCGTGAGTTCGAGACCCGCATCAGGCTCTGTGTTGACAGCTCAGAGCCTGGAGCCTGCTTCGGATTCTGTGTCTCACTCTGTCTCTGCCCCTCCCCTGCTCACGCTCTGTCTCTCTCTCCCTCTCTCAAAAATAAAGATTAGGGGCGCCTGGGTGGCGCAGTCGGTTAAGCGTCCGACTTCAGCCAGGTCACGATCTCACGGTCTGGGAGTTCGAGCCCCGTGTCGGGCTCTGGGCTGATGGCTCAGAGCCTGGAGCCTGTTTCCGATTCTGTGTCTCCCTCTCTCTCTGCCCCTCCCCCGTTCATGCTCTGTCTCTCTCTGTCCCAAAAATAAATAAACGTTGAAAAAAATAAAAATTAAAAAAAAAAAAAAGATTAAAAAAAAAAAAAGAAGAAAATCTTAGCTGGGAAGACTTTTAACAGAAACCAAGACTATGAATGTATACCTAAGAGAAAAACAAGTCCTGGAAGGGTACTAACAATAGTAAATTAATGGCAATGCACACAGCTAATAGCTAATACTTCTAGAGTACTCTCCTAGTGCCGAGCACATGCATGAATTTACTCCTCGCAAGAATCCTATTTAACAGGAAACATTATCAGCCCCATTTTGCAAGTGGGGAAACTGAGGCCTGTGGAGGTACACGATCAGTGGTTATCGTTCTAAAGACGGAACAGGAAAGAATGGAGTAGAACTGGGAAGACAGCTGGGTGGGGGAGGGGAGTTTTATCCGTGGTGTTTGCAATTTTAGAGTGAAAATACATTCATGAACTACAGGAGTACAGGAAAAAAAAAAAAAAAAACTTTTCAAATCTGGAATTCAGGGAGTTTCAGGCAGGAAATTACAGATAAACCCGAGAACCTTCCATTCTGCCCAGGAGACCAGCCCCGTGTCCTGCCACAAACAGCGCAGAAGGAAAGCCGGGCAGGTGGGGAGGGGATTCCTCCACTTACCTGAGGCTGGCTCGTCCATGGAAAAGGCCTTGTTCTCCACAAACATGCTCTGGCCCTTCTGCTCCTTCAGGATGGTCTCGTAGCCTACGCCCCGGGTCGGGTACATGTCCCCCTGGTAGCTTTGCTCTGGGCTGGCCTTGGTCACCTGGGAGACCTCAGGGATGATGTAGAAGAGGACAAAGGCCCAGGCATTGGCGGCAAGAGCAATGGCCAGCGTGGGATCGTCCCAGGTGGGACTGTTGTGCTGCTTGTTGCCGTAAGTGTACATGACGATCCACACCACCCAGATGGCGATGGAGGTGGCCGTGGTGAGCAGCACGAAAACCCCGTGCTTGCGCCAGCGCTTGAAGCGGCCACACAGGGCTGGCCAGGCCCCCGTGAAGGCGCACAGCAGCAACAGCATGACGTAGATGAGCGCCATGACAAAGTCCATGTTGGCGATGGCACACGGGGAGGCCGTGGTCCAGGCAGCGCTGCCGTTGCCCGGAGGGCCGCCCTCGCCACCGCCCCGGACCAGCGTGATGATCAGCCACTCGGTGTTGATGATGACCTCCACGAGGGTCAGCAGCACGGCCACGGTGAAGATCACCCAGCCCCGGGGCCCATGGTTCTTCCGGGCCAGGAAGTTGAGGGCAAAGACGTGAGCCACCAGGCAGGAGAAGCAGATGGCGAACAGAACTCCAAAGAGGAACCGGCGCGAGGCACAGGTGGAGAAGTCCGGCTTCACCACGCAGGCAAAGACGAGGCAGAAGAGGCCCAGGGTCCCCAGCAGAAAGAATACCTGGGTCCCCAGGAGGCTCCGCTTCTTGGTGTCCTGCACAAAGGGGAGGCTGGCCACAAGGATGATGGTGAGGACAAAAGTGGTGACGACGCCCGCCCCGGCCACTGCCTCCAAGACGATGCCCCAAGCCCCAGAGCGGTCACACAGGTTGTAGTAGAGGGGGTTGAGGTCCGGGCTGCAGCCGGGTGGCACATGATTCTGGGCCTGGGCCCCTGAGCATAGGAAGAGGGGCAGCCCCAGGCATGTCAGCAAGGCTTTGGGGATGGCCATCCTGGCTCCCAGGCCAGGCTCCAGCTGGGTCCCTAGAGATAGAGCAAGAAAAGGTAAAATCAGTCCTCCAAGGCCGGCCAGATTCGGACACACGGGTCTCTTGCTTTCCCCTCTCCTGAACCAGGGCAGCCAGTGCAAGCTGATGACGACAAGACTGTCCCCTAAGCTTCAGAATCCTTCTTGACACAGAACTCCCGGGAGGCATATCGACTGACCAGAGAGGCAAGTGAGATGAAGCCCATTTGTCATCTCTGTCCCTCGTCATGGAAGAGGAGGAAAGTGTCACTGAATTTTCAGGTTCCCTGTTCCCTTAGCCTATCCAGCATCCGGATATTCCCTGAGCTCTGGTAGCTGGTGTGAGGGTTTGTGAGCAAGTCAAAACCAAGCATACCACCCATTTAGCACTTTGTCTCTGCCCTGAGACTCCCAGAGTTCAACAGGCCCGATGCCGTGCCCCTCAACTCTGCCCCTGTGACGCCCACGTCCATGGCCAGTCTGCCACGCACTCATTCACGCAACGCGTACTTAACGAGCACCCGTGACAGGGTGCAGCCTGCGGCCAGAAAAGATGAAGAAGCCAGCTCCCTTGGATTCCTCCCTGTCACCTCCCTTTTCTGCCCTTCACCTGCCCACTTTTCAGGCCAGCTCTCCTCTTCAGAATCCAAACTTCTTTGTCTAGCTCAGTTGCTGGAGTCAAGGATAAAATCAACGAATTTCTCAGCTAGGGACTTAATGACTTCATGCAAAAATCCTCCTATGAGGCATTAACATTTTAAAAGCAAGAACCAGACAAGGGCAATGCAAGAACTCATCTATCATGGAAGACTTTAAGGCACAGTAGCTAGAAGGCAAAAAAGAGATTTTTCATTCATACCAGGAAGGTAACTGATTACTCTACGTACTCCGCATCGGACCAGTCCCAACAGCGGCTCTACCAAGTGCTAAGCAGCAAAGAAAATGAAACCCCCGCTCTCAAGAACAGCTGGATGTTCCCTGTGTGAAGTGGAGGTCAAGAACGTGGCAGGTTCTTGAGAAATGAAACATCCAATCAGTGAGCTGTCCAAAGAGAGACTTTACATTTACCTGGAGAACAGAGAATCTAAATGTTCTAGAAAGCCAAGTTCAAGGGCCCGGGTGGCTCGGTCAGTCAAGCCTCTGACTCTTGATTTCAGCTCAGGTCATGATCTCGCGGTCCGTGGGATTGAGCCCCGCATCAGACTCCACACTGACACTGCTGAGCCTGCTTGGGATTCTCTCTCTCCCTCTCTCTCTCGAAATAAATAAACTTTAAAAAAAAAAAAGCCAAGTTCAAAAATACTATGAAACGTAGGTACTGCACATCATATCACCCGTTATGTTCAAGTAACTAGTTGTAACCTTGCCTCTTCCTCTCTCACTTCTGGGGTCCTATAGAACACTCCAGAAAGACAGCAACCAAGCTTTCCTGGGCTGACAATGACCGCTAGTGACTCGTGGGGGAATGGCATGATCCACCTCTTCCCACTTCCTTTCTTCCTCCTTTGGGGGTGGTGATACCTACCCCCATATGTTTTCACCATCCCTGGTTAACCTGACCTCTCTTTTATTTATTTATTTATTTATTTATTTATTTATTTATTTATTTAGAGAGCGGGCGAGCGAGCAGGGAAGGGTCAGAGAGAGCAGGAGAGAGAATATCCAAGCCGGCTGTGCACTGTCAGCAGAGTCCGACATGGGGTTCGATCCCACGAACCATGAGACCATGACCCGAGCCAAAACCAAGAGTCAGATGCCTAACCGACTGAGCACCCAGGTGCCCTCCCCACCCCGTTACCCAATTTCTAACAGGTGAACAAAAGTCCTGTATCCCAGTCAGTAGAAACGTCGTCTCTCCATAATTGAGAAGTGGAAGCGTATTGTTACTGGATCAGGGAAAATAGAAACTCATGGAGAAAGTGAAATTGACATAATAAAAGCGCATCAATTTTCCAAGTCCTTTAATACATATCCTACAGGCCCCTTGAAATTACCGTCGATATCTCGACCTTCTGAGCTACTTCATTTTTCAGTTAAGCTTGCTATTTCCTTCCCCCAGATACCATCTATCGTTAACTCTTCATAAACTAACATCTTTACTGCGTTCCTAAAAAACTGCCCGGTCACAGAGCTCAGTTTCTCTTAACTTGTAACGCAAAAGCACCGTGCCTGCCCCTGCATCGACATTTAAATAAGCTTTTGTAGGAGACTTTGTGTAATCGTAAATCAATAACGCATAAACCATATTTACAAGTGCCGGAAAGAAACAGTAGAGGATTCATGGGTAAGGAGGAACAGTGAACCACTCCAGGGGATATAATTTGCAGATTACATGCTATGGGCTCCTAAGCATTTAACCCCATCTTGGGCGTTTGGGGCTCACAGCAAAGCAGCCAGCCCTTGTGGTAAAGTTGGAGATGTGGAAGTGAGCCCTGAGAAAAGCCACTCCGATTTGGCCCCCAGGTATTTGCACATCTTCAAGCGCTTCCCCCCCCTCCACCACCTTGCGCTGGGTCCCCATTTAGAACAGGTGATTATTCCAAATCAGAAAATATTTACTGTGCATCTGAGGGGGGAGGGGCCGGGGGAGGGAAGGGGAACAAAGCCCAAGCTCTGGAAACTACAAAGATGAACAAATACAGTCCCTGACTTGATGGTTTTTAAAATCCAGTATGAGAGATAAGGTATGAGAAAATATGAGCCATAATAAGGTATGAGAAAATAAGTGCCCCACAACAGAATTTGCCTCTGGGGAGAAAAAGGTGCCACAAGGCACAGAGGAGGAAGCCTTGCGCTGAGGGGTCAGAAAAGACAGAATGGAGAAGATCTTTCAACAGCGTTTTATTCAGTATTTCATCAACTTCAAGTATGAACTGAGTTTGTAAAGGGAGACTGCATGCAGGTGGCTAGCGACAGACTAGAAATGCTACAGGGAAGGAGTTTGGGGCATTTTTCTGAAGGCAATGAGGAGCCACGGAAGGTTGTTTTTTTGCACCAAGGCGGCATAACCAGGGCTGTGTTTTACAATTTCAATCTGGTAAAAAGCACAGGCAATCGATTTGTTGAGGACACGTTCACCCCTGTTGAAAGATCAAGGCCAAAGGTAACAAGCCATAATGGACAGGTCTGGGAGATCGTTTCCAAAATAACATCTAAGGACTGGTTGGAGGTGAGGGGAAAGGATACCAATTCGCTACAAGTTCATATCTGATAACAGCCATATCATTACAAAAAAAAAAAAAAAAACCCAAGTCCGGTCCCATTTAGCTCTGCAACCCCTCTGTCACTTATTCTTCTGGAGTACATGCCTTTACCCTGATGGCATCCAGCAGCCTCCTAGCTTCTCAGCACTGCCAGTGTGGGAACTTCCAAAGAAGGAAACAGGAACTTGTTTCCTCTCCTCCTCCCCATCCAGGGACCAAACTGCCCAGGTGCCCTGAAACTTACCAGCCCCAGATGAAACAAACCATTCCCACCCTGATACAATCCATTTCTCTGATTCCCCTGGAAATTCAAGGGTGAGGGTAGACATAGGAATACAGCAACTCAGGCCTAGGGCAGCGATCCCTGGAAGCCAGCAGATTTAGAGCAGGAAGCTCAAAAGAGTTCAGCACTGGTCCTTTGACCTCCAGGAGCGCAGATTCAGCCAGTCAACCCATGCCATCTTTTAGATGGTGGAGAAGGGGGAAGGACTTTTTAGAAATGGACCCAGCTCTGCCTAGAGACTCTCCCTCCACCGGGTCCCTGAGCCCTGCACTTCCCGGCTGTCTTCTGAGCCTTGATGGTTAAAATTCTGTGTGCATGTCTCCCCTATGAGGCTGGAAGGTTTGGGAGGGCACTGGACAAGACCTGTTTATCTTAGCATCCTTGCAACACCTGGCGCTGTGCCTTGAACACAGGAGGCATTTAAAAAACATTCGCTGAACAGACTCGGTGCCCATTTCTCCCCTGCCTTCTTCATTCTGGAGTCACATCTTCTTGCTTCAAGATTCTCAGTGGGACCAAGGACGGGAGGGGGAGGGGGACTTCTTTCTGCCCCATGAATTTCTCCTACACCACCGCTGCGGCATAGCCCAGTCTCAGATTATTTTCTGGACAAAGGGGCCCTTTTGCTTCACCTCCCTGGAATCAGTCATACAAATATTTTTAATCACCTCTGAAATCGGCCTTTCCCCAGCTGAGCTACTCGGCCCCCAGCTCTGGTCTGAGTCAGCCCAATCCAGTTCCAGAATCCCCTTCCTCCCTCTTTCCCTCTCCAGGGGGAAGCAGAGAGGCCTCCAAGGCACCGGTGGGTGCAGAGGCCCAGCTGGCTTGATCAGAGGGGGTCAGGCCCTCTCACCTTTCTGGAACAGCCCCTTCCTCACCCCCTACCATTCACATCAGAATCTGAGAACCCCTAGGGCCTGGGAGACCATCCTGAAGAGGGCACCATGGGCTTCTCACTGCCCCGGTCTGAATCTCCTAGGCTCAAGGATACAGAGTAAGATAAAGACACACAGCCAGTGGTTACATTTAAGGATGCCATGACCTTTGATAGCCCCCTCAAAGGCACCTAAGCTCACCCAGGGATACTACAGAACATCCTCCTAACTCCCCCTCCCCGTCTGCCAGCACTGAGAAGACCAGCAGGAGAAATGCTAGGACCTACCTACAGTGCTCCCACCTCCTTCCCTTCTCCCCACTCCCCTCCCCCCCCTTTCTGGAGTTGGGTACTTAGGTACTTCAGCCATATCATCTTACTCAGGTCCAGGGGTCTCCAGGTTGGGGAGGGAGGGGCTTCTGGGAATCTCATCCTTGACTCCACATCAAGTGGGCCTTTGGGCCAAAATTTCCTGAGTATTCTGAAACGTGGAAGTCTTCAATCCAAGGGTCTGCTCTGGAATGCCACTCTGGAATGTGCCCTACTTCCCAACATTCCCCCCCCCCAAACATAGAAAGACACAAGGTGGGGACCTCCAGAAGCACAAAACCCTATTGTGACACATTCTGGTCCCTGTGCTTTAGGATCAAGATCGCGACCTTTGAGATGACTGGCTTCTCCGGGGTGTAGAACTGTTGGCGGGTGGATGGAGGGGCGCTACCCAACCCCTGCGGCTGCAAAAGGCCCTGGAAAAGCCATGGGGGTGGGGAGTGGAGCGGGGATCTAGAAGCCAAGCTGCCAGTAGAGGCTCTTTGATGGTCTGATTGCAAACTTCCTACAGGAAGATTCGGAGAATTTCCCTCCCCGCTTCCTGGGGTCTACACCGGCGCTCCCCCAGCCTTCGGAACAGAATGCGCCAGGGACCCAGCCTCTCTCACCGACTCCCTCTGGCCACAGAAACCTGCCCTCCCCATCCACGGGCACCAGAGAGGGCGCCGGCCCATAAGTCACTGCTGACGGTGGACTCACGCAGAGAGGCGGCCGGAGTGGAGGGGGCACCGATTGTGGGGTTCGGGACAGCGCCGGGCTTCCCCCAACCCCCGTCCCCCAGCCGGCTCCTGTTTGGAAAGTTTCTGCGACCGAGCGGAGTTGGCGCTGTCCTCCGCCCCCGGTCCTCCGCCCTCGGGCTTCTGCCCGCACCCACCGCCAGCCAGCCCGACCCAGGCGGCGGAGGGGAGGGCGGAGCGGGAAGGCAGGAGTCCTTACCTGGGACGCACCGCCCGCCCGACTCTGCCACCTCCGGCGCCAAGCCGGGCGCGGGCGGGGGGAGAGGGACTCGGCGTGGGGCGCGGAGCCAGGCGCAGTCCTGGCCTGGGGTGGCGGGGCCCGGGCGGGGGGCTCGGGGCTCGGGGCGCAGGGCCTGCCTCTCCCTGGGACCTGGGTTGAGCTGGCCGCGCTCGGTGTCTCCTTCTAGCGCTGGCCTCTCCCCGCACTCGGCTCCTTTCTCCGGGCGAGGGTGGGCTGGCGCCGGCATCACCGTGACATCACCTCCATTCAAGCGCTTATCGGGCGGCCGCAGCGCTCCAGGTATGTGCAATCCGTTTGCACAGTAACAAAGCCCGTCCGGCCCTCCCCCAGCCGACTCACCTCCAGGCTCCGGCGAGGCGCACTTTCCGGCCGAGGAGGGAGCACCGAGTTTCTGGCGAAGCTGGAGTGAGTGTTGTTGCTGTTTACTGCCACGCCCCCGCCCGCGGGCGCGCGCACTCACGCGCACTCACTTTCCGGGCTCGGCTCTCGCTCCGGAAAGCGGTTTGGGGGGCAGCCCAGCACACCTCGCAGGCGGGCTCTCCCGCCCCGCATGTCCCAGCGCGCACACACGGCCAGGCGCGGGGGCCACCTCGGTGCGTCTCACCTAGCCTCCGTCACCTTCGTCCTGGCTCGCCCGAGAGGCACACGCGCCGGCCACAGCGCGCTGCTCGCGGCTGGAGCGAGGCGCACACTGAGACACAAAGTCCGTCTTTGTCACGCCTTCTGCGCCCCCTCCCCTCCCCAAGCTTGAACACGTGGACACACCACACACCCACTGTCCGCCTCCTCCACGCGCGGCCCTTCCCCGGCCCCGGGGTCACCAAATGTGCGTGGGAGGGCCAACCGCGAGCGTCCCTGCTGCGTGGGCCGGGCCCAGGTCCACTCGGGACAGTGAGCAAACGTCGCCCTGGGCCCGACTCCCCTGCGCCTGGATTTCCTGCGATCGCCCCAGACTCAGTCCAACTCTGAGCGCGCGCTCCCCTCCCCGCGTCCCCGTTCCCTGTTCCGACTTGTCCTAATTAGCCTTCACGGTCGTGTTCCCCGAGGTACAGTGTTTAACCCGGCCCCCGCGGTCCCTGCGCTCCGGGACACAGCGGCCCTGACTCCGAGTCCACCCTTCGGGACTTTTCCACGAGTTCAAATACCCTCCGCCCCTCTCCGCGCCCCACCCCCCACTCCCTGCCTCGGGGTGGATCGGCGGGTTGCCACCCTTTCCCCTCCGGCCCCAGGAATCAGCAGAAAGGGAACTGCAGAAATGGGGAAGCGAAGCCAGTCTGGGACGTCCCTGGCCCAGTAAACAAGAGGAGATTTTCCGGCCGCCTTCCCCTGGGGCTGCGGGCTCCGCGGGCGCCCAGAGGGGCCTAGTTAGCCGGCACGGAAGGCCCGGAGGGGCCGCGGCGCACCGGGAAGGGAGAGGTTGTTGGACCTGGCTAGGGCCCAGGGGACGCAGAGGGAGGGCAGGGCGCCGGGTCTCCGGGGTGCTGTTCTCGTGACGCCGAGTTGCCTGGGGGATCGCCAGCAGCGCGCGGTCGGAGCCAGCCGGTGGCGGGGCGGGCGGCGGGGTGTGTTTGCACAGCCTGGAGCGCCCGGGAGGAGGGGTAGCGGGGGGGAGGGGAGGCAGCGGGTGTCTGGCGGTGGCCAGGTCGGGGGAGTAGGGCGCGGGGAAAGGTGAGGGGGTACCTCTGGGGCTGTTTGGGTGCCTCAATCTACGACCAGCAGGAGTCAAACTCCATGAATCACCGGGAGCTGCCCGAGCGATAAACCTCAGGGCTGCCCCTCCCCTCGCGCACCGGCTTTTCCGACTCCAGGAGGGAATGTTTGCTTAGCGGCCGGGGCTGGCGGTGGGGCCCTGGTTTTCTAGAACCTGCCTCCGTCCCTGTGCCTTGCCCTCGCTTGCAGGTCTGGGGAGTGTGGTGATCACTGAATTGTTTCCGTTCCTTTTAAATATTAAGAGGAAGAGCGCGTTCGGCTGCACAGTTGTACCCTACTCCGTGTCTCCCTCCCGTGACTCCACCCCTGCCCCACGTCTCCCCGACCCTCCAGTGTCTGAGGGCGAGCCCAGAGTGACCCAGCAAGTTCTTCTGGCCTCTGACCAGTAGCTTTCATTAACAGGACAGCTAATGCCCAAATCAGTTTGCTGGGAGGGTTGCTCATTAGCATACGTGAAAAGCCAATTCTGAGCGCGGTCGGGGGGCGGGGCTGGGGAAATGGGCTGGAAGCCGGTGAGCTGTGGATCCAACCCGACATCTCAAGTTTGCTTTCAAGCTGCTGGAACTCCTTCCGGGACGGAGGCCTCTACCAAGAGGCAAGTCTACCCCCACCTCATTCCCTGCCCAGGCAGGGGTAAGGTTGGGGTATGGGGTGCCTGGTCACCCGATGGGAGTTTGGGAAGAGGCCTGCCAGCCTTGAGCAGTGGATAGCGGTGGAAATGTAGCGCAGTTTTCTGAGAGCGGTTTGCTGGGTCCCTTTTCACCCCATCTCACTCTGGAACAGGATCTGCCTTCAAAACAAGGCAAGGCCCTTGGGGCAGATGACCTGGCCCTTTCAGCCTCTAGGATCCCTGGGGCCCTCGGCTTGAGTCCCTTGAGCAGGGCCTAGCTGGATGTGGGGTGGCTAGATGGGAGGTCCAGATCTTGAGTACCGCCCCCACCGCCGTCCCTGCCCACCCCGTGAGTCACGTGGTCGGGGGTGGGTGCTTCCGGACAGGACCAGCCAGCATTGGCTAGAAGGGAAGTTTTGCTTTCCAAGACTCCAGGTACAGGGTCTTCTGCACCCCACCCCCCATATGCCCTTCACCCAGTTTAATGACCCACAGGCATCTAAGCCTTTATGAACTCCCGGTTTTCACCAAAAAATAACACTTTGGGAAGCCATCCCTGGTGGATACTGCCCACCCGCTGTTCAAAGAGATCCGGGATTGAGGGACTGTGGGGGAGTGTCTAGCTCCCCGCCTCCCCTAATACAGTGCTTGAGTTCCTGCTGGGCCATCAGAACCACTTTTATCCATGGCCGCAATTGTCTGAGGGACTGACAAGGCCCGGGGGTCAGAAGCAGCTTTGCCACCTGCCAGCTGTGTGACCTGGGCAAGTCACCATATCTCCCTGGCACCCTGCCTGCACTTTCCTCTCCATGGGCATGATAACCCCTCCCCCACATCTCGCTGTAACATCCAGATGAAGCCCAATCTAGAATGTTCCTCGCACAGCCTGCCTCTCACAGGTGTCCAGAGGTCAGCCTCTCCTTTCCTGATGCACCCCCTCTGAACCTTCGTCCTGTCAGCTAAAAGGGCCCAAACTCTTCTAGAAGCTGCATCTCTGACCTTTCAATTCTGTTTTACGGTTATCAGAATAACCTTATGCTCTGGGTCTTCACCTCTGCTTGTCCTTCTTCTTCCAACATCCTGTCCTTCCTGTGACCAAAATTTTTACAAAATCAACCCTGCCTCAAAGCTCAGCTCCAGGCTCCCTCTGTGAAGCTTTCTTCACCTTCTCCAGAAAGAACCCTGGGCCTTGCCCCTTTACGCACAGCCCAGCATGCATCGTTGATGTATCATGACCCTAGTGTACCTTCATCAAGCTTGTTAACCGTTGTCCACCCGCCCCCCCCCCCCCCACTAGACTGTGCCTTTCACAAGAGGGAGGCATGTCTCACTCATCTTGGGTCCCCAGGGTCTGGCCCAGAGTCTGTCACGTGGTGGTGGCTCCATTGTTTCAAGGTCAGGACAGTAGCAGCAAGAGTTGAGATGCAGCCCCTGGAGGGTGGTTCCCTGCAGACCTTCCCCTCACAGCAGGGGCCTTGCAAACAGTGTGCACCTTCCCTGCCCAGAGCCGGAGGCCTTGGGAAGCAGGCAAGCCCCAGTGCCTTCTGGAAAAGTCCGTCTCCCCCCAACCCCCGCCCCGGGGCCAGCAATGCCCTACATTCCATGTCCTGGCTTGGGGCACCGGGTGGTCAGGGGGAGGCTAGAGGTCAGCTGTGCTTCCTAGAGAGACCCGCTTGCATGGGTAGCATGAGTCCTGGATGCAGCTTCAGCTGGTGGAATCACTTTCAGCAGTCATTTCCTCCTCCCCGTCCCTGGGGGTTGAGTGCCCTTGGTCTTGTGGCCTGGCCCCAGTGAAGCGAGAACAGTTTCTCACTGAGCTGGGGGTGGGGCTCTTGGATCCCTGACAGGTAGGGACCTGGATTCTTGTGCCAGGCGGCTGGGTGCCCCACAACTGGCTGATAAACAGATTGTGCGTTTGACTTCTCCTTGCTCCCAGGCTCCATATTAACTGGTTACTGCCCAGGCTACTCTGTCTGGCCAAGTCTCCTTTTCTCTTAGGCTTATAGGAACGGTGCTTGAAATAGTAGGTGCCCCCTGGGTTTTTTTGTTTGTTTGTTTGTTTTTAAGGACCCAGGTACCAAGGTAGCACCTTAAGAAGTAGGAAGCCAGGGTCCTGGGAGCAGGCAAGTTAAACACTAATTCACCACAACTGGCTGCCCATGGATGATCCCTCTGGAATTGTACCCGGAAGTGGGCTTTGGGCAGAGCCTGCTGGAATGTCACCTGACGCCAGGCCCATCCACACTGGCCACAAATCTGCTTCTGCCAACCGCCACCCCCCCCCCCCCCCCCCCCCCGCCTCCGGCCATGGCTCAGTGGCCGCTAACCAACTCCCAATGGAGAAGAGAACTGGATTTTCTGAGTGCCCAGGTCTGGACAGTAGCTGTCAACAGGCAGTAACTCTAGGAACCAGGGTCAAAGCAGAAGGCCCAGGGATTCAGGCCCCTCAGCCCACTAATCCCTTCCGAAACCAAAAAAGAAACATACACGCAGTGCCCCGTCTAGCTCCCTCTTACCTTCAGGAAGGGTCTCCCGCCCCCCACATCTGAGAACATTTCAGGGACAGGATATCCTTCACCTACTAGCAGCTAAATGGCCCCAAACTGGTGACCTCACTTGCAGCCTTCCTACCACTCCCCAACACCTCCAGTCACCCTGCAAACCCCTGTCCTTTGGGGGACATTCCCTGCCTTCATCCCGGCACTCTGCTGACACCTTCCCTGGTTCCCACTGCCTTGAAGTGAAAGACTAAACTTGCTCGCTCGGCATTCAAGGCCTCCGCAACCTGCACTCAACCCAGACGCCAGCCTCATCCCCTTCCTTTCCCCCATAGGAAATGGCCACTCCGGCCTGAGAGGTCAGCTCCCGAGTCCGGTCAGCTCCAGACTTGCCTTCCTGTGGCTTTACTCAGGCTGCCCCCCATTCTCTGTCCCGGATGCCCCCTCTGGGTCTCTCTGAACCAGTCCCCCTTCAAAGTCCTGTGCTCCTCGCAGAATGTTTTGCTGGTGACCCCACCCCATGGCTCCCCTAGAGCTCCCCATCTAACTTGAATTTGCTAATCTGGCACTGCTGTGCGTTGTTCATTATATCTTCTGCATAAACATCTTGCCTCTCTAACCCCCGATAGGCTTGGTGGGGAATGGCTTCTGATTTCATTCAAAGCTCCAGGATAGTGCTTTATGCACACAATTCAAAAAGGCAGTAAATATCAGCAGAATATTGGGTTGACTGGCCAGCAACTCAGTGAGGCTGCCTTCTTGAAGAGAGAGGTCAGGCTCAGGGTTTAGCCTCGGCCTTGCCGCTGTTGTGAACCATGTACTCAGATCCCCACCTCCCTCTGGGCCAGAAATCCAGGCCAGGAAGTTCAGAGAAAAGCCAGGTGGTCTGATATCTCGCAGTACTCATAATGGCTTGCTCCTGTAGAACACGGTGCCACTTTTAAGTGTCTTCTCTGTATATTTGATCCTTACAGCTTGATGAGTTCAATAAAGCCGATATCATGACCCCCATTTTACAGATTTAAAGACTGAGACCAAGCCCTGGATTAAAACCCATTTGTTGGAACGCCACTGGATTGCCCGTCTCCGGGCCATGCTGCAGAGTGCCTTTGTCACCTCGCATACGGCTCTTCCCTCTTCTGCCTTAGTAATGAACGCCTCTTACGGGTAGAAGCTCTTTGAAGGAAAGATGGGTATCTGACCCATCTCTGTTCCCTTGGTGCCTTGCCCATAGTAGGGCTTCAATAAATCTTTGGGAGGGAATAAATAGATGAAGGATCTGGACAGGCCTGCACAGGAGAAGGACACTGGCCACAGAGCACCTGGCATCGAGCGCACGCCCAGCCTCTTCTCAGCTACCCTTTCTTCTCGGGACAGTCCCTTCACTTCAGAAGCCAGCCTCATGGCAATGCTGTGCTGAGCAGTTGCCTGGCCTGTGGCAGGGCCACGTGTCTCCCTCTCGAGGCCTTTCTTCCTTCTCCAACCCTGTTCTCCGGGTGGCTGCTGGCCCCTACAGTCACTCACATCCCCTCTGCACACAGGGCAGCCTGCCTTCGGAGCCACTCAGCCCTTCACCAGCCCCCGCCAGCCACCAACACAATTCATTCAATGGCATTCAAAAGACCCAGTTGTAGCCCCCAACCCCCGCCGATCCCCCCCCCACCCGCCTGGGATTTGAGGGCACCCTGACTCTCGAACTCAGCCAGGACCTGGAGGTGAGGGAGAAAGCCAGGGTGCCACGGGAGCGTCACACACGCTGCACTCACCACGGATGGCGCTCCAGCCAAGCTGGCTTCTGGGCAGCGTCCAGTCCCCGCTGATCTGCCCCGCGCTGCTGGGGCCTTGACTCTGTCTCCCTTGCCGGAAGCCCCGCTGCGGTGCGGCCGGAGGCTGCCGGGAACCCAGCCCGGCTATTCTGGGAGTGTGATGGGGCTCCGGGCCGCCTGGCAGCAGCTGAAATTTCAGCCCCTTTGGTTTCCACACTGTTCTTCTCCTCCCCTCTGATGATAAGGCAGAGTTCAGTCATTATGCCAAGTTCAGAACCACTGATGGTGCATTTGAGGGTCTTAAGAGCAGCTGTGGTTGTGCTAAAGTGGGACCTGGCCATAAACCGCCGTACTCCAGCCCGCTGATGCAACGGCCTGCGTTTTCGCTATCAGTCATCCAGACCGTGGCCCTGCTTGTTCACTTTTACAACCGGCCTCATATCCGCCCTGCCGCATCAACCCCCTGCTCGGGCTTTCGGACACAGTCCCTCCCGATGAAAGCCAGTAGTGGAATCCCTCCGAGAGCCTGTTTCCTTCCTTTTTTCGTTTCTTTTAAAATCGACACCGCGGGATTTGATTCTGCAATGTAAGCAATAAAGTATGAAGAGTGAGTTTGGGTGACAGAAGGTTAGAGTCATAATCAAACCCAGTTACAACAAAGTTAAGCCCCCTGTGATTAACCTCTGTCTCGATAGACCCTGTAGAAGCCCCCGGAGATGATGGGGCCGGCTTTATTATCCTCGTGTGGAAACTGGAGGCCAGGATAGGAACACAGCCCACCCAAGGTCACGTGGTGAGGGACAGAAGGCTTATGTGTGGCATTTGACCTCCTGTCATGAAACTGTACTTTTAGAACTAGAAAGAGTCACAGAGTTGTCCAGAGAGCACAGAACTTGCTCACCTGTGACATGGGGTGGTCATCCCTGCCCCATGGGATTGCTGTAAAGATTATGCTAAACCACACATCCGAGAGAGCCCTTGGCTGGAATGCCCATGATTTGGGATGTTCTGGCCCCAGGCTCATCTCCCTCCACTCCCCGATTGCGTAGGGAGAGAGCATCTTACAAAAACAGTGGTGAGGCTGGTTCTTAGACTTTCTCCAACCTTGTGTTGCACTGTTCGTTTAAAAAGCAGATTTCTGTGGGAATGCAAGCTGGTGCAGCCACTCTGGAAAACAGTATGGAGGTTCCTCAAAAAACTAAAAATAGAACTACCCTATGACCCAGCAATTGCACTACTAGGCATTTATCCACGGGATACAGGTGTGCTGTTTCGAAGGGACGCATGCACCCCCATGTTTATAGCAACCCTATCAGCAATAGCCAAAGTATGGAAAGAGCCCAAATGTCCATCGATGGATGAACGGATAAAGATGTGGTATATATACACAATGGAGTATTACTCGGCAATCAGCAAGAATGAAATCTTGCCTTTGCAACTATGTGGATGGGACCAGAGGGTATTATGCTAAGCAAAATTAGTCAGAGAAAGACAAATATATGACTTCGCTCATATGAGGACTTTAAGATACGAAACAAATGAACATAAGGGAAGGGAAACAAAAATAATATAAAAACAGGGAGGGGGACAAAACAGAAGAGACTCATAAATATGGAGAACAAACTGAGGGTTACGGGAGGGGCTGTGGGAGGGGGGAGGGGCTAAATGGGTAAGGGGCACTAAGGAATCTACTCCTGAAATCATTGTTGCACGATATGCCAACTAATTTGAATGTAAATTTTAAAAAATTAAAATTCAAAAAACATAAATAAAAAAAATTAACAAACTTATTGAAAGCAGATTTCTGGGTCCAACTCTGGATATCGAACCTAAGTCTCTAAGCCAAGAAGCCTAAGAGTGGTTGTCCAAGGTGCACACCCCCCAAGTGCACGCTGACCTTAAGAACCAGTGAGGCAAGGTGAAACCAAGAATTGTTCAAGTCAGCTATGAGGAAAGGAAGGTGAAATACAGGCAAAACACAGAAGGCCTGCATGCTCCATGAAGGATTGGGTTCACTGCTGCTGGGGAATGAGGGACTTAGGAGGATGAACTTGGAAGGGGCGGGTGTGGGGGGGTGATAGGGAAGCACAGATCAGATCCCCAGGGGAAGTGTTCCAGGAAACAAGCACCTTGTGGTTTTCTCTATTCCTCCCCACACCCACCCTTGGCCCTTCCTGTGTTAAAGGCATTAAGGGGAGCCTGGGTGGTGCAGTCGGTTAAGCGTCCGACTTCAGCCAGGTCACGATCTCGCGGTCCGTGAGTTCCAGCCCTGCGTCGGGCTCTGGGCTGATGGCTCAGAGCCTGGAGCCTGTTTCCAATTCTGTGTCTCCCTCTCTCTCTGCCCCTCCCCCATTCATGCTCTGTCTCTCTCTGTCCCAAGAATAAATAAATGTTGAAAAAAAAATTAAAAAAAAAAAAAAGGCACGATTAAGGGTCAGAAAGTTACTATGGCTGGGGCAGGGCGGGGGGGCCTGGGTGGCTCAGTCGATTAAGCATCCGACTCTTGGTTTTGGCTCAGGTCATGATCTTGGGGTTCTTGGGTTCGAGCTGAGCTGACAGCATGGAACCTGCTTGGGATTTCTCTCTCCCTCTCTCTGCCCCTCTTCTCTCTCTCTCTCTCTCTTAATAAATAATAAATAAATAATAAATAAACTTAAAATAAATAATAAATAAACTTAAAAAAAAAAAGGAAGTTACTATGAGGCTTTGCCTCCTTTGTCTTGCCCTCCTGCCCTTTCCCCTAATATTTTCCAGCCCTGTCTGAAGTCATTCCAATTAGGGTGACGTTCCTCAGTGTTTAAGGCTCATTCCGATTCTCTTTTAACTAGTACTCCAGACGATGGTTGTGCTAATAAAGTTTAAGAGCCACCAAAATACAAATCTATCGTTTTTTTTTTTAGTTTATCTATTTTTGAGAGAAAGAGAGAGACAGAGTGCGAGCAGGGAAGGGGCGGAGAGAGAGGGAGACACAGAATCCAAAGCAGACTGGAGGCTCTGAGCTGTCAGCACAGAGCCCAACGCGGGGCTCCAACTCATGAACTGCGAGATCGTGACCTGAGCCAAAGTCGGACACTTAACCAACTGAGCCACCCAGGCGCCCCGCCAATAAGATTCTTAACACGGGCAATTTTTTAAAGGGCACTTTTGGTCCCTGTTAGGACCATCCAACATGCACAGAATGAATGGTGGTCAAGGGATTTAACCGACTAAGCCATCCAGGCGCCCCCAAATGCAAATCTATCTTGAATACAAACACACATTTACTGGAGAGAAATGTGACGAGAAGGACTGGGGGACGAGAGGCGGGCGCCACCGAGGGCATGTGGTCACACAACGGTCTGGTTAAGTGGACGCAACCCTGGGAACTGGGTTTCGATGGAGAGACAAGCAGTGAGAGTGCAGGGCATGGGGTCCCCAGTGGGGGCAGCGCTACAGTGAGGAGCTCCTCAGGTCGCTGGACTCTTGTCTGTTGGAAGGTGAGGATCCCAGAGGTGGGAAGGGGGCTCAATGTGAGCCAGCCCCCACAACAAGCCCTCAAAAACCCGGTTTCTGGAGCTGACCCCTTGTAGGTTTCCTCTTCCTGGAGGTCAATGGCAGCGATCATTGAGTCATTTTCTGTTGGTGTCTGGCCTTGCCCCTTCTCACCCAACCTTCTCTTTCTAGAAATGGTAAGGCTCCAGAGAAAAAGCAAATCAGCTGAAGAGCCTTTGGCTGCTCCCATGGGGCATTTGGGGTCACGATGAAGTAGGGGAGGGAAGAACGATTTTCCCTCTATCTTTCTAGGTCCTCTGCCAGGAACTCTGTGACAAAAGACACATTAATAAGAGGAAAACAAACATGTATACATGGGAAATGAGTAACTCCAAGAGGTGGCCTAGAATTCAGGCCTTAAATACTATCTTCAGCTAAAGGCCAAAGAAAGAAAGGCGTGGGGGGAGGCCAGTGGTGGGGAGGTGACCAGGAAAAGTCAAGTAAATAGGAGTTAAGGTTTGTTATGCAGATTGTGCAGGTGTCTCTCCCGAGATAAGATTCCCGGGAATTTAGAGTCTAGTCTTTCTCTTCCCGGTACAGAGAGGGCGACACCCTTACAGATGGAGATTTCCTTTATAAATGTAAATTTTCCCTTACAAAAGGGTGACTCTGACAGTTTCCAGAGCTTCTCCAGGCGTCTGCTGTTTCTCAAAATTATCAGCTCAACATAATCCTTATGCCATAGGGCGTATTTTGAGGCAGCCCGCTCTGCCACTCTTCAGTGACAGTTTGGGAAGAACCACACCCAGTAAGCTTCTCTGATGTTTTCCAAAGAGCTACACGCCTGGCGGGTCATTAGCCACATGCACACCTGGAGGTTCTTTGCATCCAGTTTCCATAGGTGAACTTGCCCATTCAAAGGTACATTTCAAGTGCCGCTGGCTTTTTCATATTTCTGCCCCTTCTCCCCGTTGCGTCATTTGCCATTCATGGTGTCCTGCTGTCATATGTGGGGTGGGAGCCACAGACGTAGAGAAAAAAGAGGAGTGAGTACTTGTTCTATGGAAGCTGGTGGCTCCTGAGCCTTCGCTGTCCAAGGTCACTTCGATCAGCTCTAATGAAAGCAGCCCGCGTAGTGGACATTGATTCCCCGACAGCTTTGTCTCTCTAATACCCTATTGCATTTCAAAAAGAGTTGTCCTGCCCTCTCGGCCATGTCCCAACCCCGGGCTGAAAGCAGTGGCTCATTCGCTGACCTGGGACCTGCTCTGGCAATGAAGAGTGGTCCAGAAAAGGCCCCTCAGAGGGTGCCCGCCTGCCGCTACCTGGTCTCTCATGCCCTTCCAGCACCCCTCCTGCAGGGACTGAGGGGTTCTCCCAGGACCAATGCCAGAGCCACAGTCTGACCTGACTGGCTGCCCTCCACCCCCAGCACAACGTGTGTGGCCAGCTGGGGACAGTGCTTCATGGCGGCAATGATCTGCTGCAGGGGAGGGGGTTGGAGAGCTTACAGACTCACCCAGGGTACACATTCGGTCACCCAGTTAAACCATGAGCGCTGTGCGAGGAGTCAAGAGACTGGGTTCAGACTCAACCTAACTTCTGGGTACCAGGTGGAGACATCTGTCCACCTGTCTTGGGCTGTTTCTCACCCATATGATAACAACAATGTTTACTATGTGCCAGGGACTGTTATAAGTTATGTATTAAGTCTTTTGAGCCTCCAACAGTCTCTAATACAGATTACAATGATGCTACCTGCTTGTAAATGAGGAAGCTCAGAGAGACTGATGTAGTCTGTTCAAGGCCAAGAGCTAGTAAACGATAGTTGACTCCAGAACGTGGCCTCTTAATTCCGACGCATACTGCCGCCGTTGGGATAGGAAAAAATGTATCGGCTATCCAGTGCTGTGTAACAAATTCCCACGCAGGAATCAAGAAGCCGATGGTGGTGTCTCGCTCAGAGTCTCTCATGAGGCTGCCACCAAAGGGTTGACCGGGCCTGCACTCATCAGGAGGCTGGACCGGGCTGGAGGATCCACTTCCATGATGGCGCCCTCACACATTGCTGGTTGTTGGCTGGACGTCTCAGTTCCTCTCCACGTAGACCTCTCTCCACAGGCTGTTTGAGTGGCTTCAGGACACGGTTGTAGGCTTTGCCCAGTGCGGTTACTCTAAGAGAAGGCAAAGCAGAAACTGAACTTAGCCATGGAAGGCACACACGGTCGTTTCCACAGTATCCTATCGGTTACACAGGTCTGCCCTCTTCCGCGTGGAAGAGAAATACACAAAGAAATAGATACCAAGTTGGTGGGGCCAGTGGAGCCATCCTGGAGGTTGGCTATCACAGATAGTGACAGAGAGCAGCCAGCAGGGTGGTCGGGAGAATCAAGTCAGAGAATAGATGTAAGCATGCTGTAGGAGTTTGCTAAGGCTATTGTACCACAGACTGGGTGTCTTTAAACAAGAGAAATATATCCTCTCACCAGTCTGGAGGCCAGGGGCCCCAAATCAAGATATCCACTGGGCCACATTCCCTTTGAAGACTCCAGGGAAGAATCTTTCTTTGTCTCTTCCAGCTCTTGGTGGCAATCTTGGGCTTAGAGTTTCCTCACTCCAATCGCTGCTTTGTTGTCACACGGTCTCTCCCAGTGTGTCTTTTTTCTTTCTTTCTTTCTTTCTTTCTTTCTTTCTTTCTTTCTTTCTTTCTTTGAGAGAGCATGTGCGTGGGCTGGGCAGGGGCAGGGAGAGAGGGGGACAGAGGATCTGAAGCAGGCTCTGTGCTGATGGCAGAGAGCCTGATGCGGGGCTCGAACTCACAAACTGTGAGACCATGACTTGAGCCAAGTTGGATGCTTAACTGACTGAGCCACCCAGGCGCCCTCCCAGTGTGTGTCTTTACATGGCCTCCTTATAAGGAGAGTAGTCACATTGGATTTAGGGCCCACCCTACTCCAGTAGGACCTTATCTTAACTTGATTACATCTGCAAAGACCCTAATTCCAAAGAAGGTCACATTCGCAGGTATGGGAATTGGGACATCAACACCTCTTCAGGCAGGTGAGGGGGTGCGATCCATCACACAACATGCCCTGTGCCACGTGTCGTACCGTCAGTCCATATTGTCTTCAATCGCAGCCGAAATGGTGATAATGGAAGCTGATGTTCGACTGGCTCTCCTGCTGGAGGCCATTGTCATCATGATGGCAGCCTTTAGTTCACTTTGAAAGTCCTGGTGTCCTGGCCACTTTCCCAAGCCCAGGCTGCTGTCTCTCACTGGAACTTCCTCATACTTCCCAGTGGATTCTGGATTCTAGCCACCTATTTGTCTCTATCAGATTCTCTCTTGCACGCGCCATGCCCCCGAGGCTGATTCTGTCCCACACCTTTTTCACCTGACTGCCCCAAACATCTCTGCGGCCCACGTCTCCCTCCCTGTTCCTGAAGCCACTGTTGCTCTAACGGTTGTTTCTTGGTGGAGTCCTGGGACCCTGCCAAGAAACACCATTCAGCCCCCTTGTTCCTGGCACCCACTGGCTCCTTGGCCAAGCCAGGCACCCGGCGATGTGTGTCAGGAAAATGGAGCTAGGAAGTGGTTTCGAGTCCCAGCTCTGCCTCCCGTGAGCTAGGTGACCTCCAGCAAGTCTCTCCTCCTCTTCCCACCACAGCCTCTGAATTTGCCAGGTGCATTCCAGTGAATCCTTACTGGATATTCCCAGCGTGCCAGGCACGGGGTACAAAGGCAACTGAATCACGGTCCCTGCCCCCAAGCATTTATAATTGAATCAGCAAGAATAATGCCAACCAGTCACTGAGATACAGCTTGATAGGAGTTACAGAAGTGCACGAGGTGCCATGGGAACAAAGACAAGGGAGGAAGGACTCCACGCCAGCCAGGAACCAGGGTGGGAGGGCATCCAGGAGAGAAGAAGCAGAGATAGGATTTAAGCTCAGTGCCTGGCTGAGCTGGAAGGTCACAAAGGCAGAAGTCACAACAGCAGCTCTCACGCCCAGTTTGACCCACAGAAATGTTGTTTTAGCCACCGGATGCTTTAAATTTGAACGGATTACTACAATTTAAAAATCAGATTTTAGGGGCGCCCCTGTGGCTCAGTCGGTTAAGTGTCTGACTTTGGTTCAGGTCACGATTTCCACAGTTTGTGAGTTCAAGTCCTGCATCAGGCTCTGTGCTGACAGTGCATAGCCTGCTTGGGATTCTCTCTCTTTCTCTCCCTCTCTCTTCCCCTCCATCCCCAACATCAAATAAGTAAACTTAAAAAAAATTTTTTTTCAATCAGATTTTACATGAAAATCTGGATTTCCAGCTTCTCTTAGAAAACTGGAAGACGGGGGCGCCTGGGTGGCTCAGTCGGTTAAGCGTCCTGCTTCGGCTCAGGTCATGATCTCATGGTTGCTGAGTTCAAGCCTCGCATCGGGCTCTGTGCTGACAGCTGGGAGCCTGGAGCCTGCTTCTGAATCTGTGACTCCCTCTCTCTCTGCCCTTCCCCCCACTCACGCTCTGTCTCTGTCTCTCAATAAATACATAAATATTAGAAGGAAAAAAAAGAAAACTGGAAGATGTGGCAGCTCAGGGTCCACGTTCCTCCACAGCGATCATCAGCAAGAGCACTCGGTTTGCCCCACTCCCCACCAGTCCCTCTTGCCCCGCACACTCAGCCTCCTTCCCTCGCTGATGCTGCCTGCCTGACCCTTGCCAGCCCTGAAGTTTGTAGTCCCTTTTACAAGACCCGAGGCCGCTGCGGTGTCCCTGCCTTTGTAAAGCATCGCATGCCAACTGGTGATTTAGTCCCAAAGCCACACAAGATTTTGAGGGAAAGCTTTGTGGGTACACACTGCCAAAAAGTTGAAATCTGAGGATTGTAGGGAGGTAACCCGAACTCTAGGATCAAAAACTTGAGACCCCCGACAAGACATTCCTGCTTCGGTTTGTCTTATGGGAGCCTGCCTTTTCTTTCTTTCTTTCTTTCTTTCTTTCTTTCTTTCTTTCTTTCTTTCTTTCAGTGTTTATTTATTTACAATGTTTTCAATGTTTATTTATCTTTAAGAGACAGAGAGACAGAGCACAAGCAGGGGAGGGGCAGAGAGAGAGAGGGAAACACAGAGTCTGAATCAGGCTCCAGACTCTGAGCTGTCAGCACAGACCCTGAGGCGGGGCTCGAACTCACGAATCATGAGATCATGACCTGAGCTGAGCTGAAGTCAGATACTTAACCAGCTGAGTATCTAGTTGCCTCTGTCCTACAAAAAGGCAGACCTTTCTGTAAAGAGCTGGGGTGGAGACAGCATGCCTGACGGCCGGGGGCTGCTTCACTTCCTGCCTCCACCCTCCTGCCATCTGCTCTGGGCCTCCCCCGAGCTGGGGCCCACAGGTGGGCAAGGTGCATCATCTGAGGAGTCCTGATCAGAAAATTCCTGTTCTTCTTGTCCCCCTCCCCCCGTCCCAGGGAGCACTTCTGTCATCAGTTCTGCACCTGATTCAGGAGCCATCAAAAACAAGGTCAAGAGAGCAGCACATTCTGCACAGCATCTATGGTCCCATCAGTCCCCTAGGGCTGCCTAACCCTGCAGATGTCTACAGATGACAGGAATGAACACTCACAGCTCAGGAGGCTGGAAGTCCCAAATCAACATGTCAGCAGGGCCACACTCCCTCTGAAGCCTCAAGGGGGACGATCCTTCCCTAACCCTTCCAGCTTCTGGTGGCTCCGGTGTCCCTTGGCTTGTGGCCGCATCACTCGAGCCTCTGCCTCTGACTTCTTTCCCATCTCTTATAAGGACGCTCACCATTGGATGTAGGGCTCACCTTAATCCAAGATGGTCCCATCTCAAGATCCTTATCTTCATTATACCCACAAGCCCTTGTTCCTAATAGGGTCATATTCTGAGGGTTTTTTAGGACAAAGAGGGGAGACCAGCCCCCCAACCAACTCTGCTATTGCCGTCTGACAAATAACCCTGACATTTAGTGACTTCAAACAGCAACCACCATTTTCTTCTGTCTTGGTTTCTTTGGGTCAGGAATTCGGGAAGGGCTTGGCTGCGCTGTTCTGGCTTGAATAGCGACGGTGCTGGAACAGTGTGGAGCTGAGGCAGCCGGTGGGGGTGGGGTGGGGGGGCAAGCAGGCATCTTTCTCGCTGTGGCCTCAAGGCCTCCCCGTGTGGCCTCCTTATGTGGGCTGGTTTTGGCTTCCTCACAGCATGGCAGCCGTGGGGAGGTCTGACTGCTTCGTGGAGACTGAGGCAGAGAGCTCTCGTTTTGTGATTCAGCTTCCAACATCACCGAGGGTCACATCCACTGTGCTCGTCCCTGGAGGCAGTCACAAAAGCCCCCTCTAGGTTCACACCAGCTCTCCCTTTACAGATGCAGAGCCCTGGCTCTGTCACTCATATTTGTGTGATCTTATGTAGCTTCGTGTTCTAGAGCAAAAGGAATAAGGCCTGCCTGCTACTTTTATGGGTGAAACGAGGCTCAACGTGCTGGACTGCTTGCTAAGATAATCCCAAGAGCCCGACGCAGGACTCGAACTCACAGACCACGAGATCGTGACCTGAGCCCAAGTTGGACGCTCAACCGACTGAGCCACCCAGGTGCCCCATATTCATTGATTTTGGTGTAAAATTTTCCTCTCAATCCCAGCAAGAGCAGCACCACTGAGGAGCACGGAGACCATGGGGTCAAATCATCAAGGAGGGACTGCGGGCTTGGGAGTGGGGAGGAGCTAGTGCCAAAGGTCACCCACGAATAAGCCTGGGGACGGGGATGAGGGGACGAATCTTTCCGAGTACACCTATCATTAAGGGTTCTGTCAATGAGCCACCTCTAAATTTAGTGACTTAAAACAATTTATTTTTATCTCTCATGGTTTTGTGGGTCAACAGGGTTCAACTGGCCGGTTCCCCGCTGGTGGTGGAGTTCGTCTCTAAGTCTCTACTAGTCTCTCAGGCAGCAGCTGGGGCTGTGGTTGTGTGAAGGCCCCACCCAGCTGACAGTCCCAGATGGCAGCTCGGCAGGGCTCCCCTGTGGGGCCTCTCTCGCCAGCCATAGGGCCCCGGCTTCTCAAGTGGCAATTCGTGATCCCAAGGGCTGGTGGCAATGCCAGGCCTGTCAAGGGCTGGGTGAGGTCTGGCTCAGCGTCTCTTCTGCCATATTCTGACGGTCAAGAGCGTGGCAAAGCAGCCCAGATACGAGGGAGGGGGGGGAGGGGGGGCGCGGCAGCTCCTGAGCTCCCCAGTTTAGATGGGCTGTGGTTGTGACAGCACAGAGGGCCCAGCTTTGACTGGAGTGCAGGGACAGGAAAAGCCCCTCCACTGAAAAGCCACTAGGCGGCCTTCGTCCCCTCCCCCGGTCTCCCAGGTGCTGCTGGTTTGCTCTGGGCAACAGGAATGTGAACCAGGCCCTGGGCACCAAGGTCAGGGCTGTGATATAGAGGCCTATACGTGGCCAGCATCCAGCCTGGCCTCCCTCCCACATCCTGACACAGCTCTGACCAAGCAGGTGGATGGCTTCAGCGGGGTGGTTTCGGATGGTCTGGTGGACAGCTGGGCGGGCCCAGGCCTCGACGTGGGGGCGGGAGGGCCACTGGAAGTTGTACAGGGAGCTGACCAGAGGGTCCTCTCATTGCCTCGGCTCTAGCTCTTTAACAGAGACCTTGTCACCAGCGCTGTCTCAGGCACAGAGGACATGGAGCCTTGCCCTCCGCCAGCCTCGCCTCTCCTGCTTATTCTCTGACCTCGACCCTCTCCCTGGCTCGGGCAGCTGCTCCTCTAAAACTCCCCCTTAAAGCCAGCACACTCCCTGGCTTTCCAAACCAAGTGCCACCCTCCAGCTTCCCCCTTCCCGCATCCTCTCCCTGCCCCTTCTCCCGTCCTACTAGCGTCCCTGGGGACTCGGGGTGGCACCAGTGTGACTGGGAGCCATCCGCAAAAGTTCGCCTGTGGCGTGTTAATTTCCCAAGACTGCGGCAACCGATCACCACGCACTCGGGGGCTTCAAAGAACAGAAACTGATTCTCTCCCAGCTCAGGAAGCCAGAAGTCCAAGATCGAGGTGTCAGCAGGGTTGAGTTCTTCTGAGGGAGAACCCATTCCATTCCTGTCCCAGCCTCTGCTGGCTGCGGGCAACTCTTGGCTTGAGGACGCATCACTCCTATCTCTGCCTCCGTCTTCAAGTGGCCTCCCACCGAAGTCCCCACGTCTCCTTTTTCAGTCCTTATAAGGACTCTGTCATTCGATTCCATGCAGTATGATCTCATCTCAATCCTGACCTTAATTATATCTGTAAAGACCCTATTTCCAAATAAGATCACGTTCGGAGGTTGAGGCGAACGTGAGTTTTGGAGAGATACCAGCTAAGTCGGGACACGGCCACATGGCATGTTCACCCAGCAACCCCCAAAGAACCTTCCCACCAGGACACTTGGTTCCACTGGGCAAGGAGGGCAGGTGCAGGAGAGACAGGCCTCCCACTGAGATGGTGACGCAGGGGCCACAGCCCCCCCCCCCCCTTCCTCTAGAAAGTGAAAACGGCGATTATCCCAACCGAATCCGAGGAGATTCCCGAGTTTCTTGGCCCACTTCCACCCTTGTCTTCTTGGATGTGTGCTTTCACGTTTTCCTTGTGGCTGTGGCTAAATCTGTGCGCCTTGGGCAAGGCATTGCTCCTCTGAGTTTCAGTTGCCTCTCCTCTAACAGGGTAATAGAAGCCTCCTCAAAGGGTCGTCTTGAGTATTAAGTAAGGTTTCACTTAGCGGTTCCTAGCACAGGCCTGACCCGTGGAAGGTGCCAGTGAGTCCGCCAGCAGCCGAAGCAGCAGGTCCGGCCCTGCCCTTACACGTTAAGTGTTGTGTTCAGTGCTTTCCGCGTGTTATCTGAGCTAAACCTCAGGGGCTCCAGGAACCAGGTACTATTTTTATCTCCATTTTATAAAACAAGGAAACTAAAGTTTAGAGAGATTAAGTAACTTGCCCAAGGTCATTCGTGAGTAAGTGGCAGCAGCTCTGAGCCGGAACCCTGTTTTTCCCACTGTAGCCTGACCCTGAGCCCCGGCGAGGTGGACATATCTGGCTCCTGGGCCCTGCTCCCTCCCCCTTTCCTCCTCCCCCCACAGCCGCCCCTCCCTAGGCTTCCAGCAAGTTCTCTAGACTCACATACCCCTGGAAACACATCACTCCTTGTTCCTCTCTGCATCATACCTACCTCGATGATTTATGGAGCCACAACTATGCTCACTGGGGAGATATCTGTTCATGTTTAACTTAAAAATTGGGCAAAGGTGGGGCGCCCGGGGTGGGGGGGGCTCAGTCGGTTGAATGTCTGACTTCAGCTCAGGTCATGATCTCATGATTTGTGGATCCGAGCCCAGAGCCCCGTGTCGGGCTCTGTGCTGACAGCTCAGAGCCTGGAGCCTGCTTCGAATTCTGTGTCTCCCTCTCTCTCTCTCTCTCTGCCCCTCCCCAGCTCACACTCTGTCTCGCTCCTCTCTCAAAAATAAATAAATGTAATTAAAAAAAATTGGGCAAAGGTGAAGTCATTTACAGGGGATGGGGATGGAAGTCCGATCAGCAAACATCTGCTTCCCCCTGCTCCCTCCCCCCACCTCCGCCAAATTCCTCCTGTTCTTTTCAGTGGTGACAGCCAGGCTCCAGGAACCTTGGCTACCCCACTGCAGGTTTAGAGAGTTTAGGAAAGACAGCTAACCCTAAAGGCTGCTCAGACCTGCCCTGGTAAAGGTCTGGTGAATTACAGCTGGGGTCGGCAAATGGCAAACACTCCATAGGCCAGATCTGGCCCGCCGTCTGTTTTTATGAATAAAGTTTTATTGAAGCACAAGTCATGCCCATTTGGTGACATATTTGTGGTCTGCTTTCAACCTACCCTGGCGGAGCTGAGTGGTTGTGATGGAGACCCTGGCCACGAAGTAGAAGACGTGGCCATCTGGCCTTTTACAGAAGACTGCCAGGCCCTGAATGAAGGAGGTCCTCGGGCCGCTCTCTGTATGAGGTGGTTTCTGTCTGGGCTTCTATTTGGGCTCTTGGAGGAGAGAAGAGATTCTTCTTCTGAGTAAGAGACAGCCCATTGGAGGGGATGTGTTGGTGTCTCTCCCAACTTGACAGGTGGGGCTTGTTCAGGACAAGAGTGGGGCTGGGGTCTGAGGTAGGGCTGACTCAGGGCCTAGGTCGTTCCTCACCCCCACCACCCTGAGTCCACCATTGGCCACTGAGCAGCTACAGCCTCAAGCAGAGAACCATTGGTCCCTTGTGTCCCAGGCAGAGGGGGCTGAGAGCCTCTGTAACTTGAGCTCAGCTGTTAAAGTGACCTGGTTTATGCAGCTAGCTGGAGCAACTTGGGCTCCTGGCCATTCCTTCCTCTCTTTCCCCTCCCACCACAGTGGCGGTCTCCTTATGTGGTCCCTTTTCCCTGAATATCCTAGGTTCCCCATGGATTATGCCCCCCCCCCCCGCCCCCAGCCACCTTCCCAGACCTGGGAGGGGCTGTGAGCCAGGGAGGGCTTCTCCTGGGTGGGTTCTAAGCACACGGGGAAGTCAGCACCCACACCCACGGGCGAGGAGCTCCAAACATAAATAAACAAGCACAAATGCACACGGCCCCATTCCTCCTCGCTGTCCGGTGAAGGTGTGCCAGGCCCTGGCTGTGCCCTTGGCCACCGAATACAGTTGGCCCAGGCCGGCCTCCGCCTGCTGAGCCACCAGCATGCCCAGAACCCCAGCTCCACAAGCTAGCTCTTTAGGAGGACAGTGGCAGCCCCGGCCCCCCATTCGGGTGGGCTGCTGCCCCAGCGATTGATTTTCTTTTAATGTGCTCTGTGCTGACTCCATTCTGTCCTGCAGCATCCCGCTCTCTGGCACCACGGCTCTTGCCTGAAGCCTGGTCTGGCCAGATACCCAGGGAGGAACATATGTCTTGTATCTGGGGTTCAGAGGAAGGAGGGAGGGGCCGACTCACAGCCACCGTGGAGCCACGCCCTCTCTTTCTGCCACCTGCCCTGGAACCCAGATCCCCATCCTGTCTGATCTCAAGGACACCCCCAGACGGAGAGATACATTATTATGTTAGTGCATTTAATCACTGTGAACATCCACAAACTTTTCATCACAAGAGGAATTCATACTTTCAAAAATTTTGAAACAAGACCAGAGTTGTTTGAACATGAAAGACACCCTGATGCCCACCCCCCCTTCTCCACTTAACCCCATTCCATTCCCTAGAGGAGCCAGTTTGGGCAGTAGCTTTCCAGATATTTTCTGTGCTTGCTCATTTGTGTCTGGAAATCATTCCACGAGATGGGCAGGTCAGATAGCAAAGTTGCCAGTTAACAGGCGGCAAAGTGGGGCGGGAGGAAGTCAAATTCTCGGCTGAGGGTCTAGCTGCAAGGCTAGAGACCCTGGGAGCGGAGGGGCAGAAGGACAGTGAGGTCTCCAGTCCCAGGAGGGAGGCCAGTGGGGAGAAGGCGTTCCAACTCCTGGCGCTGGTCAGATCCGTGCAACCGGGGACCCCCCCTTCCACCTTCTTCGTTGCTCTTAGTATGGTATTGAGTCACCTCGCCCGTTCTAGAATCCAGAGATTTGGGAGGCAGGGAGTGTATCCAGACCCAACAATCACAGAACGAGACAAGATGAATTCCCACTCCACTTGAGAAGAAATGATGTGTGTGCGCGTTCTGGCAAGTTCTCTGACCCTTTAAAAAAACAGGCTTCAAACGGATAAGTAATATCTTGCAGGCTAAGTCAGACCGTTTTGCTGTCAGAGTGAACACGAGTTGGCCTTGGGAGCTAGCTAGTGGAGAGCATTCATTTGCCTGTGAATCTTTTTACAAACCCTTACCAACTCCATAGTGAGTAAAAGAAAGCAAATTGGAGTTTGTCGTATTCCTCGGGCAAAATACAATCTGTTCTCCCAGGAAGCAAATGAATGGCCGTCTTTGACTTTCCTATAAAATCAGCATTTCTTCCTCCCTTAGAAGTGACACAAAGTCTGGTCTGAGGGTGAAAGTCGTAGCTAGGACAAAGGAAGTGGGGACATCATCAAAAGTCTGTACCAGGGTGTAATAAGAAATACATTTGGTCTTTGTCCTCTGTTCCAGGCACAGCGCTCCTAATGTACCCTTCCTTGCAGTTTCCCAGGTGAGAGGTGGGGCTTAGGATCACGCCTGAGTTCGTGTGAAAGAGGAGACTTACTGTGGGGTCTCTACATAGCCTCTGGGTGGGGCTGGATGTGAGTCATTGGCAGGTTACAGCTTCTGGCCCCTTCCACCAATGGCGATGGCGGCTGAAGACGGAGCTCTACAAAAACTCTTGAAAACAAGAGGACATACAGATGGTGAATAAGCACGTGAAAAGATGTTCCGCGTCATTAGCCATTAGGGCAGTGTAAATTAAAAGCATAACGAGATGCCTCTAGACGTCTAGTATATTGGCTGACATTTTAAAAATTGATATATCACGCATGGGTGGAGACGTGATGTACCTGAAACTCTCATGCATTGTCGGTGGGAATGCAGAATGGGGAAGTCGCTCCGGAAAATTCAAAAAGACAACCTCCAGGAACACGTCGGTGGTGGCCAGGCAGGGGCCGGGAGTGGGGAGAGGGTCCCACTCCCCAAGGGGAAGCTGGAAAGGGTGTGTGTGTGTGGGGGGGGTTGTCGGGACGGGGGGACTGTCCTGCCCTGATGGAGGTGGGCAGCTACACAAATCTAAATGCCACAAAACCAAAACCAGATAAAAGTCGGCTTTATTCTAGGTTAAATAATTTCTTTTTTAAAATATTTTATTTATTTTTGGGGCGCCTGGGTGGCTCAGTTGGTTGAGCGGCCGACTTCAGCTCAGGTCACGATCTCACAGTCCTTGAGTTTGAGCCCTGCATCGGGCTCTGGGCTGATGGCTCAGAGCCCGGAGCCTGCTTCCGATTCTGTGTCTCCCTCTCTCTCTGCCCTTCCCCCGTTCATGCTCTGTCTCTCTCTGTCTCAAAAATAAATAAAACATTAAAAAAAATTTTTTTATTTAGTTTTGAGAGAGCGCAAGCAGGGGAGGGGCAGAGAGAGAGAGGGGGACAGAGGCTCCGTAGCGGGTTCTGCAGGGACAGCAGTGAGCCTGGATGCGGGGCACGAACTGCGAGATTGTGACCTGAGCTGAAGTCGGACTTTCAACTGACTGAGCCACCCAGGCGCCCCTATTCTAGGTTAATTTAAAAATAAAGTAGGAGCAGGGAAAGGGAGACTGAATTAAGAGGGAAATGGTTCTTCTTGTCAATGTTTTCTTCCTTTGAAGGACGGTATCAGTCTTCTACCCACGTGAGGACACCCCCAGAGGCACCCACACCTGCTGTGGGCCAGGGGGAAGGCTTCACCACAACAGCCCTGCGCTGGGTGCCTGGCTCATGGACATCCCGGCCCCCAGAACGGCTGGAATCCAGACATTGTGGTGAAGTCCTCACTCCAGGGTTCTGTCCGCCCAGAAGAAAGGGCAGGTTTTCCTTCACCCAAAATCCATTTTCCCCTACCCCATCTTCCACGGGGCTGCTGCCTCCGCGTCTGTCTGGAGAGGGCACCCCTTTTTGTGTGCAGAGCTATCTTCCATGGGATGTATACTTGCACTTGCTTGGACCCCCTTTAACGTCGCAAAAACGGCACTTCAGGCTGCGAAACTGCGAACTTGGCCGAAAGGCCCAGAGACCCGGAAGCTGTCGGTTGGTTTCAACACCCAGATGCCGGTGGCTTAGCGAACAGCCGAGCCGCAAGGTGGAAAGTGCCTGGTTCCCGGAAGGACTCTGTGGAGTAGAGAGGCACTGACAGACGAGACTATACCCCCTCCAGACCATTAGATGAGAGAGAGAAACTTTTGTTTTGTTTTTTAAAAAATGGTGGTTGTGGGGCACCCGGGTGGCTTAGTCAAGCATCCGACTTCAGTTCAGGTCATGATCTTATGGTGTGTGGGTTCGAGCCCCGTGTCGGGCTCTGTGCTGACAGCTCGGAGCCTGGAGCCTGCTTCGGATCCTGTGTCTCCTTCTCTCTCTGCCCCTCCCCCACTCATGCTCTGTCTCTCTCTCTCTCTCTCTCTCAAAAATAAATAAATATTAAAAAAAAATTTTTTTTAAAGATCGTGGTATGGAGGTGCTATCTAGCTAAAGGCTGTGGGTCAAACCTGTTTAGTGGAGAAAGGGAGAGGAAAAATTGGCCTCTAGTTGCCTTCTTCCTTCCTATTCGCCTTTTTCTGGTTGATTATAATTTCCAAAGAAGACAGGTCTGGGATGTTTAAGTGGGAGTGGAGGGCGGAGGGGAGAAGGGGCAGACAGCCACGTGTGGCCTCCTTTCTCTGCTAGGGAGTCTGTCCCGGGTCTCCGTGCATCCCTCGGGGCTGCTGAGAGCTGGGCAGAAGCAAGGAGGGCAGGACAGGGTGGGGATAGAAGGAGGGAGACAGAACAGAACACCAGAAGGAGGGCCTGCAGGCCCACAGTGCAGGACCAACACTACAGTGAATGCAAAATGCTTTTCCTTTTGATTTGTGCAAGATTCCTGAGAAGTAGACGGCTCCCAGCGGGGCCATCTCAGAGGGCAACTCCGGGCCGCGGGAAGCCTGGCCTGTTCCTACTTCCAGGCTACTGTTCTCTTGACACTCAGCCCATTTAATCCTCACGACAGCCCTCTGAAGTGGATGGCATTCTTGTTCCTGCTTCACAGATAAAGTGACCGAGTGTCGGCCCAATAAGCAACTTCCCCTAAGTCACCCAGGCGGGATGCGGCGGACCCAGAATTCGAGGCTGGCCTCTGACATCACAGCTGGAGCCTGAACCAGTAAGCACGGCGGCCTGGCTCATGTTCTAGGTGGAGATGTTCTACGTAGGGGCGCCTGGGTGGCTCAATCGGTTAAGCGTCCGACTTCAGCTCAGGTCATGGTCTCGGGGTTCGTGAGTTGAGCCCCACCTCTGTGCTGTCAGTACAGAGCCTGGATCCTCAGTCTCCCTCTCTCTCTGCCTCTCTTTCAAAAATAAACATTTAAAAGAATATCACAGCAGTGACTTGAGTCCCCAGTACTCTCTGGCCACAGGGTGAGGTAGGAAAAGGCTTATGAGGGGGAGGCAGAAAACCTGGATGCAAGTCCGGGCTCAACCACTTGCTGTGTGACTTCTGAGAAATCACTTCACCTCTCTGGGCCTCCATTTCTTCATCAGAAAGAAAGGGACTGTCCTGAGGACTGAGTGCGCAGCATGAATGAAGCAGTCTGTAAAAAGTAACCCTCCACATGACCGTAAGATGGGATGATAGCTCTCGTCCACCTCTTCCCTCTGTTCTGGAACTTGCTGGCCTCCCGAGTTCTGGGAGCATTCCATTCCATTCCATTCCATTCCATTCCATTCCAGAGTGGGGCCCACAGAGTGGCAACTGTATTTTCTTTTCCAATAGGTAATATAGTCACAGTTCAAACATTTAAACTTACAAAAAGGTAGATGATGAAAATGTTTGCTCCCATGTAACTGATGAAAGCAATTTCTTAGGTATCCATCCAGAGATGTTCTTTAGCACCCACAACCGGACAAGCATATGCATTGTTTTTCTATCTTTTTTTTTTTTTTTTTTTTAGTTTGCTTATTTATTCTGAGAGAGATAGGAGGATGTGCATGGAGGGGCAGAGAGAGAGGGAGAGAGAATCCCAAGCAGACTCTGCAAGATCAGCACAGAGCCCAGTGTGGGGCTTGAACTCACGAACCATGAGATCATGACCTGAGCCAAAACCAAGAGTCGATGCTCAACCCACTGAGCCACCCAGGTGCCCCCTGCACTGTTTTTCTTTTACGCTTTTTACCAAATGGTAGCATGCCGAGTCATTCGTTCGTTCATTCATTCATTCATTCATTCGTAATTGATCATTGAAACCAGCCATCTGTAGTCTCTTCTGCTCCTGCCTTTCTTTTCTTTAGTTTTCCCACTTTACACGGTAACTGGGATGTGTCTCCAGATCCGGACATCAGTGGTTCTAATTCTTTGTTCTGGCTGCTGCATCCTGTCACCTGGGCATCCCGTAAGTGTGGAGTCCGTCCCCTGAGGACAGCACCCCGGATCCCTTGTCATTCCCGTAAACCACGCCTCTAGGTCATTTCACAAATGCACGTGCACAACTGGGCGTTACTTTTCTAGAAATGGAATTGCTGGGTCGCAGAATCTGTGCATTCGGCAGGTATTGCCAAATCGCCCTCCATGGAGGTTGTGTGGGTTTATGATATTGCTGGCAAAGCACGAGAACATCCTTCTCCACCTTTGCCAGCTCGGGCCATTGTCAAACCTTTGATCTTTGCCAATCTGCTCGGTGGAAAATGGGGCCTGAGTGTCACTTTCATTTGACTCTTGCATTCTAAGTGAGGTTGAGCATCTTTTTAGTGCCCAGCCATGGACTAGGTCCTTTCCGCACACAGCCAAAGGCCATGGCCTTGCCCGCGAGCCCCTCTGCAAGATCCAGGACCAGGTTTGTGTTTCTGTCCCCCAGCTCCTTGCTGAGTCACTCAAGAAGGAAAGGGCAGCAGTCTCGGGTTATTTCTGCTCCGGGAGCCATCCGAGCTGCCAGTCCTGGGAAGACCTTGGTCTCTGGCATTCTCTGTGGGCATCTGGCACCCGTGCACACCGGATCATTGCACCTGTCAAATCCGGGCTCCCTGGTCCTCCTGGGAGAGATGGGCTGCACAGGTGGGGGTCAGAGCAGACAAGTTTACAAACTAGGCATGGAAAGATCTCAGCTAGATTTGGAGAGGGGACATTTGGAAGGAACACATGAGCAAAGTCCTAAGCTGCAAGTGACAGAGTGAGAGGGGCCCGGTCAGGCGTAGGGGAGGGAGGATTTCGTTGTTGGGAAAGGCTCTCTGGGCAGGGTGTGTGGTGAGCCACGGTGGAGGAGTTGGGAAAGTTGGGGAAAGATTCTCAGCAGAAACCTCCAAAGGCATCTTGCATGAGATGCACCCACCCCGGGCTGCTCTGTTCACCAGTTTGGGGCTGGTGCTAATCCCGGCATGGAGTTGGAAGTAGAGGTACCCCTTGTTGCACGTGGAGGGTTCAGACGACCTGCGAGGGGCGTGGGGAGGCCGGGTACCCTCGCCGGCCCTCTCTGAGAGGTGGCTCAGCGTCCGTGGGGCAGCCCAGGTCACATCACTGTAATTTAACCTCACTGCCGCCCTATGCATCTGGTAGCCTCTTGCTCCCGGACAGAAGATGCCAAGAGGAGCCAGTGGCTAGATTCCTGGGCCCTGGGGAGTCTGCCGCCGTGATTTCCAGACTCAAACAAAATGCAAATTTGCACTGGAGATTGCTGAGGCAGAGTCATCCTGGAGCCCTTCGAAGCACAGGGCTGCTGTGTAAGTTTATGACCTCTGGGGCATCTGACCCCACAGGAGAGCTGGGCCGTGGCATCTGTGACCTAGAGTAGAGCCCGGGGTCTGTCCTAAGCTGCACCACCACCCACAGTCTGGCCTGTCTTCTCTGCTGGAGCGTTCTTCAGCGATGGACCCAGGGAGGGGCCCCCTTGTATCTTGGACCTCATTGCTGGTCCATTCCAGCCACCCCACCCCCCCAAGATGCTGCTCTGTGCCGGAGGGAACATCACTGGGCAGTGCGCAAGAGGAGGCTGCCTTCCTGCAGCGAGCTTCTCAGTTGTGGCTGCATCACAAAGCAGAGTTTTCAAGAACTACTGTTACAGATACTCTCCTCCCCTCCCCCGGCCCCTCCCCAGCCTCCCTGGGGGAAACGTACAAAAGTTGAGGCTGTCCCCGAGGGCACCAAGAAATGCTTAATTGCTTTCTGAGAGAATTGTCACCTCTTTCTGGTTTCCTCCCCTCTCCAGGTCCCCGCTCTTCCCCAATCACCAGAGGCTCTTGCTTAGAGAATTAGGGCTGTGTGCTCCCTGGCCGCGTCCCAAAGTAACCAGCAGCCGTGCGCCAAATAGCAAGCAGCTCGCTTCTCCAAATATATTGCTGCACCACCTTTGCTGAAAAATAAGAAGCCTATGTTTTGGGGAATAGATGTGCATTTTTTCTGGGAGCCAGGCCCTCACTGGCAGCAGACGGATGGCAGCCCAGGCCAGCTGAGTCAGCCAGACTTCGGCGTAAGCAGACAGTGAGTATCAAGGCAGGAACGGGAGCCAGCCAAGGAAAGCAAAATACAGAGAGATAGTTGGAGGCTCTCACCCCAGGTTAGTCAGCACCTTGTGCAACTTGATTCGGGTGAAGGGCCAAGCGGAGGGATGTATGTGCTTTGTAAAGTGTGGGCTGGAAAGCTGTAACGGACCCCCCAACTATATAGCAATCATTCACGTTTTATATAATGGTTCAAATTATACATAATGGCATAATGACTCAAATACCTTGGAAATATATTTCTTAGTCATGTAACACCCCAAGGCAGGTATTCTTGATGGGCCAATGGCTTTCCTCCACATGGTGATTCAGGGACCCAAGCTCTTTCCATCTGGGTCCCCTGCCATTCCCCAGGGTCTACATCCAGCTGGCAGAGGAGGGAGGGGAGTATGGGGGGGGGGCACACCTGCTTCTTCTGGCCTTGGCTTAGAAGCCGCTGACTTCTCTTCTGCTCACATTCTATTGGTGGGGGTGAGTCACATGACCATACCTGGTTGCCAGGGCAGCTGGGAAATGTAGTTTCTGCTCCTTAATGACAACAGCTATGGAAGCAGAGCAGGGATTTTGATGATGGCTCACTGACCATCTGTCTGCCACAGGATGAAATCAAGGCAGTTAGGTCATGTGACTGGGGAGAGAGCAGTTCATTCTGAGTTTGAAGGAACTATCTGGAAGGATAATCTGGGTCTTAAACTAGGGAGTCTGGCTTAGATAATTTGCCAGAAGGGACTTCACCTCACTGTTGCCAAGGACTGCAAGATCCAGCAGCATCAGAACTGGGCGGAAATATAGGAGAGAGTTAGCAGAGAAGCGAACTTCTAAGAGACCTGGATAATTAGGCCTAAGACGGGGTGTGTGCTTTTCACCTGCAGTGGGTCTATCTATAAACAGTTTGTGTCCAAACTTTCCGGCCCGCAGAGTGGAGCTGGGGCCTCTGGCAGAGGCTATGCGGACAAAGATTTGGGTGCCTCGGTGTGGAGGAGGTGCACAGCCAGAGTGCAGGATGGGGTTTTGGGAAAAAAATCTGAATGCTGCCTTTTCCTTCTCACCTGGGCTCAACATATACAACCTGTGCAGACACCTGCTCTCCATTGCACAGTAACAAATGACCACAAAACTTACAGGCGTAGCAACATCCACTTATTAGCTCACAATTTTGTAGGTCGAAGTCTGGGGTGGGCTTGACTGGGTCTCCGCTTAGGGTCTCAAAGCCAAAATCAGGTGTTGGCCAGGCTGAGCTGTTACTGGGGAATAATCTGCTCCTGGGGTCCTTTAGTTTGTGGGCGGAACCAGTTCCCTGGGGTTGCAGCACCAAGATCCCCACTTTCTTGCTGGCTGTTGGCTGGGGGTCCTTCTCAGTTCCTAGAGGCTGCTCTCCAGTCTTTTCCATGCACAGCCCCCATCTTCAAAGCCGGTGATGGCGCATCAAATCCTTCCCATGCTCGGAAGTCTGCCTTTGCTTTTGCCACCAGAGAAGATCTGCTTTTAAAGGTCTCATGTGATGAAGTCAGGCCCACCCACATACCTGTCCTGTTTGAAGGTCAGCTGGTGAGTCACCTTCATTCCGCTGCGAATCCCTTTTGCCACATAATGTAACATAACCACAGGAGTGAAACCCAGGGAAGGAGGTCGTGGGGACATCTTAGAATTCTGACCTCCATGGGACCTGAGGCTTTGCATCCGAGACCTAGAGCGGGGTCCTTTGGAGCTAAAGAGACTTTTGTTTTCTGGTCAGAAAGCTGCCCCGCTTGGTCCACCCAGCCTCGGCAGGTGGTAGGTTGACTTACAGGTGCAGGTCTAAGAACAGAGAGGAATGCCCCCTTCTGCCGCCCCTGCAAGTTCCTTTTTCTCAAAGCCTTATGGAGACTGGGCCGCCCCTAAGGAGCAGCTCAACACTACACAGAGCACTCTGCACCTGAGAGAAAGGAAGCTGGGGCCGCCATCAGGGTGCTTGCTAATGGCCCTGACTTGCCTCCCCAACACCCCTGCCCCTCTGCCCCCCCCCCCGCCCCGCACTCAGGTCTCACGCCCTGAAGAGAGCCCCACAATTCTCCAGCCTTCTTCACACCCCCTCTCAGAGAAGGGCAGGCCTGGGCACAGTGACTTCAGGACTTGGCAGCTCCCCTGGCATTTCCTGGCCCACTTCCTGGCCACCCAGATGGTGCCCAGCCTGGAGATGCAGCTCCCGGTTTGTTCCCCACAGATGGTCTGCCATGAGGGAGGGCAGGGGTGAAAGGAGTGGGGAGGTCCTGCCCCCTGGGCCTCTTGCTGCTGCCTCTCAACCCAGCCCCACCCCCTCACTTCCCAGCCCCGCCTCTGGCCCCTCTGATGGCTCCCAGCTTCCCCAAGGGTCTGCCCTTAACACGCTCCCAGCACTTTCTGTAACACGTGTCTACATCCTTCCGATGCCTTTTCCTGGGAGCAAAGACAGGTGGGGAGCCTCCTCTCCCCACCCCAACCTGGGGCCTGCTGCCTTCCAGCTATTCAGGAATGGAGGCACCTGCAGCAGAAACCACTGAAAATGTTTTCTTAGCTGAAGGCCCGTCTCCTGGGGCCTTGGAGCAGAAGAGCCCTTTGTGTGGCTCCCTGCTTCCCGCCAGGAACTGGAGTCTCCACCCCACCCGACTAGACCCTGGTCTCCCTTCTTGTTGGCAAGTTCTGGGGCCTGGAGGACTTGAAGAAGGCGTCTCTTTTGGTCACCTTAGCCCAAAGTTCCATGGAAAACCATCAGCCGGGACTTGCAGCCTTTCCCTTTCCCTGGAACCCCATGTAAGGCAGCAGGAGGCCTGGCAGGGTTCTCTGCAGGCAATAAGGGGTGTGGGGGGTAAAGGGCCCTGGGAGCCCTCTCGATTCCACGGGGCCAAGCAGACTGTGCAGCCCGCTGGACAGATCCGCTCCGCAAGGGTGCCGAGTGGTGTGCGGGGATGTGATGTCTGCCCTGCTCGGAACTTCAAAGCTGTAGGGAAAGTATCCGCTCGGCCAGATGGTTATCATTCCTGCAGCCAGTGTGCATTCACGGAAGCATGGAGAGTACTGTCCGTCCACGTTGCTGAGGAGCTGCTGGGAGCCCCGCAGTCAACCTGACCGGACCAACCGCTTGGCTGGGGCGGGGGGCGGGGCGGGGAGAAGATGGGGTGCGAGGCTGGAAGTCAAGACCCGGAGGGCTGGCTGGTTGAGGGGTTAGGACGTCATCGTGGGGCACTGGGAAGCCACCGGAGAGCTTTGCGCAGGGACAGGGTCGGGACTGCATAGAGAGGGAGGGGTCCGCCTATGGGGAAGGAGGGGACAAGGATGCAGGTCAGGGGACCCGCCTTGGGCCAAGTGCCTCCTCTCCAGAAGCACCAACAATCTACGACTGAGTCCACCACGAAAACGATGTCAAATCTGATCTGGCACCAAGCAGCTCTGCCAAAGGAGACTTTTGTCTTCAAGCCCCGTCTCCGTATTTTCTCCTCTGGTCGCCTCGGGTCCCCTGTGGCTTCTGCACCGGATGCTGCTCCCTTTTCTCCAGGACACCAGCCCCTCTGCATCCTCAAAACCCTGCTTGTTTCCTGCCTCTCCTCCTTCTGCCCAGCCCACCTGACGTCTGCCTCTTCCCTCAGCTTTTCAGGGACCAAGCCCTGCACCAGAAGGCCTTCTGGAAGAAAGGAGAGAGGCGGCAAAGTCTAGACGCAGAGCCCCTGGAATGTCCACCGGCCGCATGGAGCATCCCTGCCCACTGCCCTCTCCTGCAGTGAGCCCCTCCAGAGTCAGGAGGACCGTGGCTGGTGGCAGCAAGGGGCCAGTCCCCTCCCCTTTCCCCCGGGCTCGGCCTCCCCACGCAAATCTTGTGTGACATGAACAGGTGGACTGACTCCATGGTCCCCAGGCTCTGGGACTCAGAAGTCACTGTCAAGTTGTGAGCATACCCCTCCCGTGTGTGTGTGTGTGTGTGTGTGTGTGTGTGTGTGCGCGCGCACAGACATCAGGAAGCAGAACCGAACCCTTGGAAAAATCAACAGCCACACCTGTTGTTCACCCAGAATCTCTCCTTCATAGGCGTGGCCCATCCCACCTTGAGGTCAGAGAGGACCTGAGGCCGGAGGGGGTGGGGCCACGACCGGCAGGAAGTCCGAGTTCAGAAATGATTTCTTCTGCCTCTTTCCACAGAACCAAGGAGCCACCTAGACGCACCTGACCAGCATAGCCCAGGGGAGTCGGCCTTAATCCTGGCCTCTCTCCGGCTCAAAAGAATCTCGAGATCACAATAGGTAGGGTTAGATTACTTGGGCAGGCAACTCACTTCACAGATGTAGAAACTGGGGTTTGCAGAGGCCCCAGGGCTCTGGGGCCAGAACAGGATACACACTGGCAGCCAGGTCCCCTGACCCCTAGGTTGCCTGGCCTCCTAGGATGTCCGACCCCCACTCTCCAGGTCACCTGACCTCTCAGGCTGCAGCCCTTCCCCTGCAGTGAGGTTCTCCCTACATGGAAAATCCCTTCTAGTGTGTAACATAAAATAATTGTGGGGCGTCCCAATTGGGGGCGGGCCATGGGCCCTGAAAGAATCCCCCCCAAGGCAGAACAAAAGACACAGAAGTTTATCGAATACACTGCAAGGGAGCGGCGGGCAGAACAGAGGAGAGGCTGTCTGCCACAAGGCAGTAGTGAGGGGCTACAGTTATGGGGTGGAGGGAGGGAGGATGGGGACACGTGGAATCTTCCCTTTTTTGGTAACCTTAGGAACTGCGACTGGCTGTCAGCCCATCGGTCGGTTAGGGCCAATGACTTAACTAACCTGTTAACATCAGCTCCGTGGTGGATGTGAACCCTTTTACCTCGTTTAAGTTTCCAATGTCGAGCCTAAAAGTGGCCTCTGCAATAGTCAAGGAGTCACTCTTGAGGACAGGGACGGGGATCAAGGGGTCACCTTAGAATGCTGCCATCCGCAGGGCCTGAGGCTCCCATCCGCCCCCACCTGGCCTCACTGCCAGGCCAGCTCCTGGGAGGAAGTAGCCCTCCTCCACCATCGGCCGCCCCTGTCAATCCATGAGATGTTCCAGAATCCCCCAGTACATTGATTAGAACGGTGGCAGAGCAGGGGCGGGGAGGGGGGCGGTGGACAGAGCCGCAGGCAGCCCACTCTCGCCTCCCAGGGGCAACTGGCACGAATCCAGGAGTTTCAGGCTGTGGTTTCAGCTCTCACCCCAGGAGTTCGCAGAGGCCTGCAGGACGCCAGAGGGGAGACAGCCCGGAACCAGCCCGTTCTTAGTGTAGGTGCCTCCCAGCCAGGACATGCCACTGTCTTTTTGCATTTCTTTCTTTTTTTCAACGTTTATTTTATTTTCGAGAGATAGAGAGCATCCGTGTCTCCTTCTCTCTGCCCCTTCCCTGTTCATGCTCTGTCTCTCTCTGTCTCTCAAAAATGAATAAACGTTAAAAAAAATTTTTTTTAAATAAAAACAAGAAGACCGGAAGGAAGAGGTTGTGCACAAAATCTGCGGGTTCTTGTCCAACTTCTGAGACCTACTGTATCTGTGACTAAGCCGTCACCTAACCTTTCCGATTTCTGGTTTGCTTGCCTGAAAAACTGGGATGGCACTCACAGGTTGTTGGTGACAGACTGACTATACAGATGGACAATGGCCAGACCATCCATAAAAATAGAACTGTGTGACCCACAATCTGCAGCAAGCAGCTCCAGAATCCAATCGTGACTTGCAAGAACCGGCCCAGGAAGCCAGCCTGTTAGCCGTGAGTCAGGCGTGCAGGAAATCAGACCACTATCTCCAGGGACTGCTCCCAGAAGCCAAACAATAACCCCGTATCAATCGCCCCCAAATGGCCTGGGTGTGATGGATGGGTGACAGCTTCCTGAATTCTTGTCCCTGCGTAGGACCAACTGGAGAAAACCAAATCTGCACCTAATCCTTCAACCACACAGGATGCCCTGTACCTAGTGAAGCCCCTGCAGGTTCCCTGGACGCTGACCTCCCGTCAAGGCACATCTGGGGTCTTCTATTTATTCCACTATGAGCTTTCCCATCTCCTGTCCCCCTTGAGTCCCTGTCAAACATGGGCGATGGTGGCTGACTTGTAGGAAGCTCTGAAGCGATAGCCTTTGCTTGTTCTCCTGTGGGGTGGCTTTCATTTACTCCCATACTGGGGTCAAAGAAGTTAGGGGAGGGGAGCCTGGGTGGCTCGGTCGGTTAAGCATCCATCTGACAGGGCACGATCTCACGGTTCCTGAGTTCGAACCCCGTGTTGGGCTCTGTACCTGCATGGGATTTTCTCTCTCTCCCCCCACCTCTCCTAAAATAAACACTGAAGAAGAAGAAGAAGAAGAAGAAGAAGAAGAAGAAGAAGAAGAAGTAGTTAGGGGATATGGGAGTTGGTTAATTGCCCAGAACTCTAGAAATGTAAGGTGGAAAGATTCCAGGTAGAAAGGTTTCCGGCTAGGACCAGAGGAGGTATTCGGAGAAGGGTAATGGCGTGAGCCTCTTGACCTCAGCCATCTGAACCTGCTCCAGGCCATTGATCTGAGCTCTGAGGTGGGCAGTATCTGGGGCAGCCTCCTCTAGGCCTGTTCTCCTCACGTGCAGCCACGTAAGCGCCATAAGGACAGTCCCCTGTGCAAAAAGAGGAAGCAAGAAATAAGAGGGGTGAGGCCCGGCTACCAAGGGCCACCAGGGTACTTGGCTTTCTGCGCCCATCCCCCAGCTATCCCTTCCCTTCAGATGACCTCTGGGGACGTTTCAGCTTCTGAGTGCCTGCACCCAGGCTAAGCCCCCACAGGCACAGCATGATCAGTAGGGCAGGGAGAGCTGAAGACCCCAGTTCATGCGGTGGTGGACACGCGCCTGTGATGGAGGGATTACGTCAGGGATTATGACAGGGGATTACATCATAACACAGGAGGAACGGGTCCTTTTCTCTCTCTGTGTACAGCTCCTTCCACAACCTTCTCTCTCCCCAGCAGTGCTCCAGGGGCCACAGAGCGGGTGAGCGTTCCCTCCCTCTGTCCCCAGGTCTCCTCCAAACTCAGCAGGCCCCGCAGGAGCATCTCTCTCTTCCCCTCCATCCTGGCCTCTCACCCTCTCTCGTCTAGACTATGTCGCTGGCCTAAAGGGTCTCCAGCTTCCTGAGTCAATCCACTCTCCGTAGCCCCCCCCCCCCAGACGGATCTTCCTACAGCACAGTCCTAACAAGCCCCTTCAGAAGCTCAGCCGGCCATACAGAGAGGCCTTTCCAACTTTATACCCAACTACTCACTGTTTTCACCTGACTCCGGGAGCTAGACGAAGGAGCATGTGCCTCATGTGTGCGTGGATATGTAGACTCCCCCTCACACCTGCCTTCTGGATCTGGGCTCGGGGCCCCCTCCAGCATCTCCCGAAGCCTTGCCCAGTGGTTCGAGGTATGGAACCCAGTGATAAACAGGCCCGATCCGAGCTCTGCCTCCCCCACTGACTAGTTGTGTGTTCTTTGGGCAAACTGCTTGACCTCTTTGACCCTCAGTGTGCCCATCTATAAAATGGACATCATAATTCCTGCTTTGTAGTGTTACCACGAGGATTCTACAAGACGGTGCCTACGAAACACTAAGCCTGGAGCCTGGAATGTGGGAAATGCTCAGAAGATGCTACGTGTTGTACAAGGTGCTGCAGGTAATACCCTGAGGTTGGAAATGACTTTCCCAAGGTCATGCAGGGCACTGGTGTCAGAGAAGGGCCAGCTGTCTTCATTGTTTGTAGAGAGGGCACTCTGGGGAAGGAATTTGGGTTAGTTGTCTCCATGTGAGTTTGTGGCACCGAAAATTCTAGAAAGGTGGTGCCCCCTGGTCAGGAGAACCAAGACAGACAAAAACCAGTAACGACTGGCATGTCTCGGTGGCCGGCAATCCCTGGATCTTTCTGGAAGGGCCTGTCGCTCGCTCTGGCGAATTGAGAGCCCATCCCTCTGCCGGGTGGGGAAGGGCCAGCGGCAGGTGCAGGTGCCCCAGGCGAGCGTCAGTGGTCAGTTCTAGGACAAGTTGGGGGCCCTCTGGGATCTGGTTGAGTGGCTCCATTCATGGGGGAAGATGACAGGGTTACCCTTTGTCCTGTTCCGTGACATGATGATCCTGGGGCTGGGACCCTGAGATCTGCCAAATTCCCCATGGGTCCCAGGATGGTGCAGACACCCCACTGGGAAACTAACAAATGAACCAACAAAACATGGTCCCCATGACCAATCATCCCAGAGGTCCAGAGATTTGGAAGACCGGATCCCCTTGGTGCACACGTGGAGTCTGGATACTCGGGAATCGCGCCACCCCCCACCCCGGCCGTATTCCCTCCTTGACTTCACTCTCCCTCTGGGTGGGGAGCCCTCGGAGGCACTCTTCTGTCCCAGCCCCGGCCTCATGAGGTCTGCGGGTCTGCCGAATGCAGCGCCAGCATGATGCTCATGGCCATCTTGCCACCTGCAGTCAGCCGGGTGGGCGCTCGGACCAGCAGGGACACCTTGGCACAGATACACATTTCCTGCATCCCCAGTCCCCAGGGCCACTTCAGCAGGTGGTCGAAGGAGCCCTCCCAGCAGCCCTGCCCATCGATCCCAGCCTTGTTCCCCAACAATCCTCCCACGTCCCTGGGAGACTGGGTCACTCTGTCCTCCCACAGAAAAAGAGCAACGCCCTCCCCACCGGGGCCTCGAACGCCCTCCATGAGACCACAGCCTCCCATTCCAAACCAACTCACACATCCCTGCCCCCTTTAACTAGAGGACCCTCTCCCCTTCCACCCTCCCATCCCCACAGCACCCACCCGCCTACCCCCAGCCTCCGAAGGTGCTGAGGGAATCAGGGGCTGCAGTTCCCCCGGGGCATCTTGGCATTCCTAGCCCTGCCTGCTAAATATACATCTAGGCAAGTCCCGGAAGGAAACACCACAGACCAGTTAACTCTTTCACCTCCAGCAGCCACGAGAGGGCAGAGATGGGGTGGTGCCCAAGAAGCCTCTGCCCAGCTTAGCTGGAGGGCAGGAGAACGTCCCCTCACAGCAGCCAGAGGGATGGGATCTTAGAGGCAGGCTCCAGGGGGACCTATAGGAAGGAGACCACCTGTGCCTTCACCGCCCCCTCACGCTCCTGCCCAGAAGGCGACAAAGGAGAGCAGGGATGGGGGGCTCCCTTGCTCAAATCTCATGGTGGCTTGGGGCTAAGTCAGGCCCTAACCCACTCAGCTCTCCTTTTACAGAGAAGATGAGGGAGTGCATGGCAGGAAGCCCACCTTCTCCCCAGCACGGGGGCTCGGGGGTCCCCCTTCCAGGCTACTTGAACAGAGAGGTGTGAAGGCCTGGGAGTGGCTCCAGACAGGAGGCAGTGGGAGTCCCGTGGAAGGCCTCCACCTTCCCTTCTTCCCTAAATGGTGGGCAAACACCCCAGCATGGCACCCTCAGCCTAGGTCTGCCTTTCCACCTGCCCCCGAGCCTCACCAGGCCGTCCTAGCTAGGAATGGGGGGCTGCAGGCTGGCGAGCTCAGTGGGGTGGGGACTAAGGTGGGGGGTGGGGACTAAGGTGGGCCGGCCATAGACTCTCCCTCCTGCTTTGTGGCCAGAGGAGGAGCTCTGGAGCAGCTCTAGGGAAGGTTCCAGTCATGGACGGAACCACCCCGGGTCCCACCTCTGCTCATGACTCATGGCGGGGGTTTGGCAGTCTCCCTCCCTCCTCACCTCCCCGGCCCCTTTCCCTCCATCCTTGTCATGTGGGGCCACTGCCAAGGCTCAAACTCCCTTGGATGCCCAAGGGGCTGCCACCAGCCAGGACCCACTGGCCAGGGGGTGGGTCCAGGTGGAACTGGACTAGGGTGGGGTGGGGTGGGACCCCAGAGGCACTGATCAAGGCCCTGGGGCTCTGAACTCAGGCAAGCTCTCCCTGCCCCACCCCCCTCCCCCCAGCGGAGAAGGCAGTTCTGCTGAATCTGAGGCCAGCGGGAGGGGCTGGCTGGACCCTGCCATGGAGGGTGGAGGGAGGAGGCCAATGAAAGGGCCCTTCACACGGTGCCACGCACAGGAAGCCATCCCAGCCTCCAGAATGATCTGAGAAAACTACAGTGACCCGTGGGCTGCCTGGGCTAACCAACCCCAGCGTGGCAGCTGGCGTGGCTTCAGGGTGGAGGAGAGTGACAAGGGGAACAGCTGGTCCCTCCCACCCCGCCACTCCTTGCTGCCTCTGGGCCCCAAGGCAGGCGTGCTTTCCTTGCAGTATCTTGGCTCTTCCTATAAATCTGACTTCAAGCCCTGCCTGAGGGTTTCCATCCAGCCGGTCCTGCAGCGCCCCCTGCTGTCTAAGTCCGTAACGACAGGCAAATGTTCCTCCCCGGAACTCTAGCTTCACCATTGACAACGGAGGCAGGTATGGGGAAAGCCCCCACCCCCAAGACTCCCGTGTCCCAGACCATCCCTTGTTCCCCAGCTCAGGGGCTGGGGGAGCGAGCATGCCCGGGGAGTCCGGGGTGCTGACATCCACGTGGGAGAACCCGGCGAGCGAGTGCAGGTAGCAGGGAATGGTGGGTTATGCTGGAAAGCTGTGCAAGCATCTGAGCCCTTGGAGACAGGACAGGAAAGGTCTGTTGGCCACAGAAGCGACAAAGGGGACCCAGGAAACCTGGGCCACAGCACATGTGCTCTCCTGCCTGAGAACCAGGGAAAAGGGTGGGGGACAGCATCTCAATTAAGAATAGGAATCTAAGGAGAGCTTTTCTGAACTAAAAGGTACTCTCAGGGGCGCCTGGGTGGCTCAGTCGGTTGGGTGGCCGACTTTGGCTCAGGTCATGGTCTCACGGTTTGTGGGTTCAAGCCCGGCGTGGGGCTCTGGGCTGACGGCTCGGAACCTGGAGCCTGCTTCGGATTCTGGGGCTTCGGATTCTGGGTCCCCCTCTCTCTCTGCCCCTCCCCTGCTCACGCTGTGTCTCTTTCTCTCAAAAATAAATAAACATTAAAAAAAGTGTGGAATTGAAACAATCTACAGCCGACTCCGGGAGACGAAGGTATTGCCGCGGACGGGTTGGCGAAGAAGAGAAGGGGGGGCACCACACCACTGCCGTCTTGTTCTCCTGCCAGGAGCCGGTGAGAGTTGATAATAAAGATGCACAAAGGAAGCTGTGTAATAATACTTCCATTTACATTTCGGCGAAGGGCTCTTGGTTTTGTTAAAGGTTACAAACATGGTTAAAAGGGGCTGTTGTCTAATACATCTTATTCGGAAAATATGACAGTGGGTCCCAAATCTGGTAAGTCCAGGACCAAGAAGTTATGTGATGCAAAGCATCCCCGATGCTGCCCTTCTCCTAATCTGCTGCACCCGGGAGGAGCAGGAACAGGACCAGGAACCCGCAGCCGCTCTCGTCACCAGCCGAGGGCCCTGAGCCGCATCCTTTAACCTCCCCGTGCTCCTGCTTCCTCAGTCTGTAAGATGGTTACCACTCAGGGGCCATTTGGAAAAACTGATGTTGCCCCCCTCCCCGTGGGTACACCTGGGGTCGTGTGAATATTAACACCCTGGTGGGGTGCCTGGGTGGCTCAGTCGGTTCAGCGTCCGACTTTGGCTCAGGTCATAATCTCACAGTCCGTGGGTTCGAGCCCCGCATCGGGCTCTGTGCTGACAGCTCGGAGCCTGGAGCCTGCTCCAGATTCTGTGTCTCTCTCTCTCTCGGCCCCTCCCTTGCTCATGTTCTCTCTCTCTCTCTCTCAAAAAAAATAAATGAACATTAAAAACAATATATTAACACCCCGGTTCCAGTGGCTCCAAGTCCCCACCTGTGCAAAGCTCCACCTGCCTGCACAGAGCCTCCCCATCTGCATCAAAAAGCCACTTTTTCCCCCAGTGCCTCGTTCTGTAGGGCAGACGTGGCCTCTCCAGTGGGCTGGGGAGGGATTGTCTCGTCCTTCAGAGCCGGCTCTTCCCTGAGGTACCTGCACTTGTACCCCCCTCCTTAAGCAAGACAGGAGGCCCCAGTCTGTGCGCTTGCGGGGGAGCCCTCGGTGCCCCACGGGCACCCAGGAGCAGCCCGGACCGTGCTGTGCCAGCAGTGGTGGAGCTTGTGGGTCCCCACTCATCTCTCTGAAGGACCACTCATCTCTCGTGGGACCAGAGGTGTCAGAATTCAGAGGGACCAGAGGGACCAGAATTCAGAACTTTTCAGAACAGAGAAAGATCATGCGTGGCCTGTCCTCTGCGTTGGGTGTAACCACACCCCCAGAGAGTCTGCAGGGAACCCCGGCATCAACATCCCATCACCCTGCGTCAGGTCAGGCCAGGTTAAGTTTTGCCACCAAATGTGTCTGGGGCGCCTGGGGGGCTCGGCTGGTGGAGCGTCCAACTTCGGCTCAGGTCATGAACTCGCGGTTCGTGAGTTCAAGCCCCACGTTGGGCTCTGTGTTGACAGCTCAGAGCCCGGAGCCTGCTTCAGATTCTGTGTCTCTCTCTCCCTCTGCCCCTGCCCCGCGTGTGCTCTCTCTCTCTCTCTCTCTCAAAAGTAAATAAATAAACTCAAAAAAAAATAGAATTACGGATACAGTTTAGAATTAGGGATAAGAGCTGAAGAGCCTGCATTTTTCCCCTTTGGGTGTGGCTGAGTCCCCTCCTGGACACTTGTTCTGGGGAGAAGAGGAAAGAGGGAAAGTTGAGCATTTATTCTGCACTGATGGCATGCATTTCTGGCTCTTTTGCCTCGGCCACGCCACTAAGGGGTTGAGTGCTGGCGGGGCCCAGCCTGGACCTCCCATTCTGGGGAAAGGTCAGCTCAGCCAGACTGACTAGAAAGCAGAAAGCAGCCACTAATGTGTTTACCCAAAGCCTGGAGCAGGTGGGAGGTGCATCTGCTAATCTCTCCCAGCTGCCTTTCCCAGAGCCCAGGAGAGGCTGGGAGGGGCGGGCAGAGCCCCAGGGACCCAATCCGCTGGGCCATCTCCTCCCTCCCCATAATGGAGAAAGAGGCCGTCCTCCAAGTGGAATGGGTTAGGTCCTCCCTTCCCATCCCCCTGCCCCTGGGCTGAGAGGGCACTTCCTTTCTCATCAGCAACAATGAAAACCCTAGGCTATTCTGGGCCTCTGAACCTATTCTGGCTCCAGGGCAGGGAGTTAAGTGGAATCCAACCAGGATGCTTGAGACTCAAGGGGTTCTGTCGCCCCAGGGCTGGGACATCTAATCTGCTTTAAGATCATCCCCTTTCCCAAGCAAAACGTTTGGTTTCCCCAGCCAGAATATGCTGGAATCCTGCAGATAACTTCCTTCCACCCTGGCCACTGGAAGCCAGAGAAGTGATTGACTCGGGGAGGGAGATATAGGCTCTGGGGGAGAGGGGTGGGGGTGGTGGTGGCTGGAAACCATTTATACTTGTCTGTCCAACCGTCCATCCATCCATCCATCCATCCATCTTGCCTTTCATTCACTCATCCAATCAATGTCAATCTAGCCTTCATAACGTGCCAGGTGAAATGTCCCTTACAAAGGAATGCCAAGGCAGCTGACACTATCAGCCTGTGCCTGGCAGAGCCCTCTCCTTGTCCCAAGAAGTGGGAGTTGCTGGTGAAGCTAACGGGAGAGCTGGAAATATTGTACCCCCCTGCATCCGGGGAGCCGCCCCCACAGGAAGGAGCCATTTCCCGACCCCTAGTTGCAAAGTAGGGTGTCACAGTTTTGTGGGCACACCACAAAGGCAGCAGTATATCTGGCCCTGAGCCACACCCGAGCACCCTGGCTGGGTCCCTCCTCTACAATTCTGCCCCTTTGGGAATTCCCGGGGGCTTTAGCACAGGTTCCACCACCATGCCCTCTGGCTGTGACCCCAGGATGCAGGGCAGGTGGGCATCATGGATGACCTCTCGGATGGTGGCCCGGAAAGTCTTGCTGACAAAGCAGTAGAGGCTGAAGTTGACTGCTGTGTTGAGCATGGCCGCCATGTTGGCCACGTCCAAGGCCAAGTGGACCCTCCAGTCCCGGTGGACAGGGGCCACATACAGGTGGTAGAGCATGACAAAGATCCGGGGTGCCCAAAGGACGGTGAAGAGCGTGGTGACGCCCAGGAGGATAGCTGTACCCTTGCCCACCCGGGGCCGCAGCCCACTATGGCTCCTCTTCCGCAGCCGGCAGATGATGGCCGAGTTGGTGACCAGGAAAACGCCACAAGGGATGAAGTAGACAATGAGACAGTGAGCCCACTTGAGGGCCTCATCCATCATGCTGGGGGGGTCCGCGTCCCTCCACACATCCAGCCACCAGTAGAAGGGGATGCCGGTCAGCAGGGCAGCACCGAGGACAGCGACGATGGCTCGGCGGGTCCGGCCTGGGGATGAGGCGGCCCGGTGGTGCAGGGGATGGCACAGGGCGCTGTACCGGTCGACCGTGAGCAGGACAGCAATCCAGACGGAGGCATGGTTGGCAGCAAACTCCAGGATGTTGGCCGTGCGCACCACAGCCCGGGGCACCTCCCGGGCCAGCACGGCGCCCTGCAGGAGGAAACCCACGAACACGATGACCACCTGGGTGACGATATCCGAGACTGTGAGCGCCAGAAGGTAGTAGTAGGAGGGCTTCCTGGTCCTGGCGGCCAGCCGGGCCAAGGCCACTGTGGTCAGGAGGTTGACTGATGGCGACAGAGGTCACAGGGGGCAGAGGACAGAGGTGTTAGAAGGGCTACTCAGACCATGTTTCCAAGGTGTTATTATCTCCCTCTCCACCTGCCTGCTTGCCCAGACTTCCTTTTTCCTCTTTCCGGGTCCTTCTTAAAACTCACTTTAGGGCACCTGGGTGGCTCAGTCGGTTAAGTGTCCAACTCTTGATCTTGGCTCGGGTCATGATCTCATGGTTCATGAGTTCGAGCCCCACATGGGGCTGTGTGCTGACAGCAGAGTCTGCCTGGGATTCTCTCTCTCTCTCTCTCCCTCTCTCTTTCTGTCCCTCCTGTGCCTGTGCTCTAGGTCTCTCTCAAAATACATAAACTAAAAACAAAACAAAGTAAAACCTCACTTTATCAGAGAGGCTAACCAGATCAGTCCTGCCCTATCCATCCATACACCACGGGCCATTGACTTCACCCCAGGGCAAGGCCTCTGCCTTCCACACGGGCGGGGGTGGGTAATTCCCCAAGGTGGAGACCTCCTGTTCTTTCTTACATCCACTTCCCTACCTGCCCCCCGCTTTGCTGCTCTCAGAAGCGGTGGAAGGCATGGGAAGCTTTTGACTGAGTTGAGGGCAGTCCTACATGAACTTAGTCATCCTACAGCAGTGCCCACTCCTGGGTAGAGAAAAGACTGTCCCTTCTGGTGAAACCTTGGCTTTAGCCATTAAGCACCCCAAATCCTGGCCCTTCATTTTTTAGTCCCCACTGTGCTTTGCTCCCCAATGAGCCAGATCACCATATAAAGTCAAAGGGTATCCTGAGAGTCTATGATCCTGGGTCTCAGGGGTCAGCACAGAGGATAGGTACTCATAGAAGGAGGACCCCCATTTCTGCCCACCCCCAACTTCCAGACCCCACCTTCCCACTCACCAGGCAGCCCCAGGCCCAGCAGGATGCTGTAGTAGATGACAGGGATGACACCAGCCACACATGGGGACCTCTCCGGGATTTCTGGCCAATGGCCTTCCAACTCCTGGCTTGGCCCACTGCCATTGGCTGGGGGCCCCAGGGTGGCTTGAGGCTGGCCAGCTAGGGAGGGTGGAAGGATGAAGTTAGAGCCTTAGATTTCTCTCTGCAGCCTGACCCCGACCCTGAGATCTTTATTCACCCCTACTCTGTGCAGACGCCCCCAGCTAGGCCCAGCCAAATGGCAATCCCAATTGCCAGGCCCATCCCACCCCACCCCTTGGTGGCCTGGCTCCCCCCATTAGAGGGAAGAAGTCCTCCATGGCGTTTCTTGCTCCCATGGATGCTGTTTCTCGATTGCATGTCTCAAGGTGCATTTTCTGCCTGGAAGGCAGGGCCCAGGAACAGGCTGTGCGGCACAGAAGAGTGGGGGTGGAGCACCTTTTGAAAATACACGTTCCAGGGCCTCGATGCTGGGGGTCTGAGCCAGGGGGTCAGGAGTGGGGCTCAGGCAGCTGTAATTCTAGTGAGCACCCTGGGTGATTCTCATTGACGGTGACTCGACAGCCACACCCCTCCCACCACCAAGGAGTGACATTACTGGAAGGAGCAGCCCCCATCATAGGCTGGCACTATTGGAGCTGGGGCGGCCCTAGTTTCCAGATGGGGAAACTGAGTCCAGAGGAGTAAGGTGACCACATAGTCTGGTCCTTGCTCCCCTCAGCCCACACTGTAGGTCTTTAGGTTTCACGGTCCAGCTTTTGATTTCCTATGGAGGCACCCCTCCAGTAGTCCCCCCCCCCCACAACCCCCGCTTCCCTTCCCACTACCCCTCCCCTGCAGCTAAATCTAGTTTCCCCGCCCACCACACTCAGTGCGTTCGAGATCAGCTTCAAGCTTCTAGATTCCTCATCTGTTCTTCACCTGCCGGCCACTGTCTTCTCCCTTCCCGGCCTGTTCTGGATACTTTACCTGCCTCTCGCCCCTCAAGCGTCATGCTCCTGGGTCCTGAGTCCTATGTCACCTCGTGGATTTTGGCGGGGGGATCCCTGCAGCTTCCGGCATCGCCAGCTCTCCAAGGGGTGGTTTGTCCCACGATTCTTCCTGCGGCACTGAGACCTAGCTGGTCAATACAGAGAGGTCGGTGGTGGGAGGAGGGAGGAGGAGGAAGGAAAGGGTGGGGCTGAGGCTCTGGGGGCGGGGGAGGGAATGAGTCTATACAGTGGATGCCTCTGAGAGCAAACTGGGAACCCCCAGGGTGCAGGCAGGGAAGGGGTCAGGCTGGGAGGGAGGCCTTGAGGAGGGGGCCAGATTGGGGCTCTAGATAGGCTGCCTCATGGTCCATGGCACTCTGGGGTCAGGGGAGGGGGGCGGTAAGGATTTCAGGGCAGAAGGAAGGATTCAATCTTCAGGGTTGGGGGGACTGCTACAGGGCAGGAAGGGGTGAGGCCACCATGGGCAGGGCCCAGATCTAGAGAGGGGCCTTATGGGCCCCGTTTGAAGGGGTCAGTCCAGCAGCGACAGCAGGCAGTGGGACGAGGAAGAGGCTGTCTGGGGGCCGCTGGCCTGGAAGGATGGCAGGAAGCCGTGTGCAGTGATGACAGTGGCCACTCAGGGAAACCCAGACCCAGTGGCCCCCACAAGCTGTTGTTTTTCCAGCCTCGGTGAAACAGATCATCCCGCCCCACCCCCGCCCCAGGAATATCAGTCACTGGCAAACAAACACCAGCAGGTGCAGCGAGCGCTCTGGAGAGGCTGGAATCTGTGCCCACAGGCTCCCCACCCCACCCCCTTCGGGTAGTGACCAGTGCAGCCCCGGGTGGGCACCAGGGACAAACGTGTGCATTGACAGAGAGGAGAGCTGAGGCCCAGCCTGGAATCACTTCCCCTGCCCGCCTCCGGGAATGCAGCGGTGCTGGCTTCTGGGCTCCCTAAGTTAGCTCCCACATCTGGGGCTGAGAGGCCACCTGGACCCTTGTCCCCACTTCTACCTTCACATCCACCCTGGGCTATCACAGGGGACTTGCTGCCCCCTGGTGGCCGTGTCCTGACCCTGCAGGCCTCCAGAGAGTCCACTGGCTTCCGCCAGGATCTCTGGGGGGCAAAGCAGGACCAGAGCATGTGCTGCCCACTCAGGTCCCGAGGCCGTGTCCCAGCCCCTAGCTCCAGAGAATGCCAGAAGCACAGATAGTTCCCCAGGCCACCACCTCCCTGCCCCACGAGGCTATGGGTGAACAAGGAGCTGCTTACAGTCAAGTTGAAAAGACCAAGGACCAACATGTGTGAGGGCCTTTCATTTATTTTTTTTAATGTTTGCTTATTTTTGAGAAAGAGACAGAGCGCAAGTAGGGGAGGAGCAGAGAGAGAGAGAGGGAGATACAGAATCCAGAGCAGGCTCCAGGCTCTGAGCTGTCAGCACGGAGCCTGAAGCGGGGCTCGAACTCACAAACCGCGAGCCCATGACCTGAGCTGAAGTCAGCCGCTCAACTGACTGAGCCTCCCCGGGCGCCCCTGAGCCCTTACTCTTGTTCCTCCACTTTTCACCCTCATGGCAGCCCCACAGGCGAACTCTGGTGACCTCCGTTTGACACAAGAGGGGCCCGAGGCTCAGAGACGTTAGGCAACTAGGCTAGGACCACAGAGCCACAAGGTGGCCGGTGGGATTTGAACTCAGGTTTGTTCCTCCCCCAGAGCTGTTCACCTGTCACTCCCTCACCGAGAAGAAATGGCGCTGGGGCAGCAAGAGGCCACTGTGAGCTCAGACTTTGTGGAGAGGGGGAATGTGGTTCAGACAGAGCACTCAGACAGGGAAGGGCATTGCAGTTCGGGGGAACGGCGAGGTAGCACGTGCTGGGGGCAGGAAAACAATCTGCCACCATGACGGGAGCGCCTGGCTTCCGGGAAGCTTTCAGTAGCTTTAGGGAAAGATTCCTTCTTGTTTATTATTAGTGTGCCCCTCTGAGTACACGGGGGGGGTTGGGGGGAGGTTCTGGAACCTATACTCATGATCCCCTGCTCCCCAGTCTAAGTGTTTAAAGGCATCCTGGCTCCGGAAGGGAGATGTCATAGATGGAAAGGAGTCAGCACTGTAGGTAGAGTTGGGTCTGGGGGCTCATCGCTCCGGGGTTGGGTATTACCCCCATCCGGTGCAGATTCAGAAAAATCATCCCGCCCCAAGCTTGCAAGAATTTTCAGTTGCTTTTACAGCCCTAGAGATTCCTTACCCAACAGGTATCATTTCTGTCTGAAAGAGCTTCCCAGAAAAGACATCATAGGGTCATGGGAGGAAAAATCAAGCAGAAGAGTGGCATTGGCATCCTGGCTGACCGTGAGATCTCAGACAAGTCACTTAGGTTATAAACACTTTTTGTCTCGGGCAGGAAGTAGCACTTGTCTGGGAATTGTTGTAGCCTGTGAGCTCATCAGACTTGCTCTCAAGACATCAAGGAGTTTCCAGATTCACAGAAACCCCGTGGAAAGAAAGTGGAGTGTCTCAGATCCTCTATCTCGATGGCTGTGCAGGGCAAATGGCCTCCTTTCTCTCGCCTGCTCCCAGATCTCACACGCTACGCACATGCGTGCATGTGTATGCACACACACCACACATACACACGCATGCACACGGCCCAGCAAGTGTCAGACTAAGAAACTGAGGACAGAGAATGGCTGTTTCTGGAAAGTCAGTTCCTTTCTCTTTCTTTCTTTCTTTCTTTCCTCCTTCCTTCCTTCCTTTAAAAATTTTTAAATGTTTATTTATTTTCTGAGAGAGACAGAGACAGAGTGTGAGCGGGGGGGGGGGGGGGGGGGGGGGGGGGGCAGAGAGAGAGGGAGACACAGAATCCCAAGCAGGCTCCAGGCTCCGAGCTGTCAGCACAGAACCTGACGTTGGGGCTTGAACCCATGAACTGTGCGATCATGACCTGAGCTGAACTCAGACCCTTAATTGACTGAGCCACCCAGGTGCCCCTGGAAAGCCAGTTTCTAAATCATTCAAGGAGGTTTAGGGGCAATGAAGTCAGTAATTGTAGGAGGTGGGGCCTCTCAGAGGTCGGGGGCGGGTCGGAGGTGACTTTTCTGAGCGTTCTGAGTGTTCTTGGTAATCTGGGGCCTCGCGATCCCTGTACCCTTGAAATGGCGTCCGTCTAACTCTGGGAGATAAATCTTAGCTTGGGGGTGTGCGTGACAATCACCCAGCATGCTTAGAAAATACAGGTGTCCTGGCTTCTAAGTAGAGCATGGGAGATTCCCCCGAACGTGGGCTATGCTTCCAGAAAGACAGATGCAGCCTCGGTGAGTCTGGAGTTAAGAAACGTGTTTATGGAAAGCTGGTTTTCTGAGTAGTGGGTTCTCTTACCCTCATCTCCTTATCACCAATAACATTTCTGCCGAAAAGCATTGCCCGTGGAAGCAGGGATGCTCTCAGAGGCCCAGAACCCCATCGCACTGAGGATCTGTCTTGCTGGGCCGGGCCGGGGAGGTGGTACAGTCCATGGGAAGGGCAGGCAGGCAGCCAAGGGTTGGTGGATCTGGATGAGGGGAGCCAGGCGTGAAGGTCAGGGCAGCCGGGAGGGGTTTCCGCTGGGCTGGATGGTTCCATCTCTGCCAACCCGGACGAGGCAGGTGCCAGACCCAATTCTTGCTCTCTCTGCGGCGCTGGAGAGGGGGTGGGGCTGTAGGAGTCTCTGTGCTGTGCCAGCCGGGAGCAGAAATCAATGCACAGAGAGCTGGTGCCTGGGATCCAGACCGCGAGCGAGGGCAGGCTCCACCCCCAGTCAAGGACTCAGCCTTGGGGGAAACTGAGCTGGATCTATCTGGAGACCCCCCACTTCAGTTCATCAACCCTGAAGGAGTCCCTCCCCGGAAGAGCTGGGCCGGGGCCCCACCTGCTTCCCGGAAAGGTGAGGCCTCCACAGGACACACGGACACACCCACTGCCCTTGAGTTCTAGGCCCCACCCTCCGCTCCCTGTTCCTTTGGATTTAGAAGAGCACTCCTGTGCACCAACCCACTCAGCTCTCTGCCTCAGTTTCTCCTACACACGGGTCTGCCGTGTGTCTCCTTGGAACTCTGGGAAGGGAAAAATTACATTTGGAAGTTAGACAGAAGCTGGTAAAAGAAGACTTCCAAGAGTTGAGCCTAGAGACCGAGGCACTCAGGGAAGGTGAATTAAAGGAAGTGACAGGGCAGACAGGTGGCCACCTCAGCATCTCCAGTCCCGATGCTCAGCTTTGTGCCAGTTGGGCCGGGGGTGGGCTGTCTGCCGAGGGCCAGCCCTGCTCTGGACAGAGGGCCTCCCGTGCAGTGGTGCCCAGCCCAGGGTGCTTCTGCTGTGCCCAGCCCTGCCACCTTAGCTCACCTTGATCCTGGAGGATGATGGTCCCAGTCCCCAGGGGGCCTCTCGAAAGGCCCATCACCACTCCCAGAGCATGCAGGGAACAGGCTTCGACAAGGAACACGAAAGTGATACGAGTTACCCCACGGGCCCCTATTCGAGACCCTTGCTCTCCTCTCTGAAGACCTAGCCCACCCCAAAATGGAAGAGGGGGAGGGATGGGGGCCCAAGCAGCTCTTCCCTCTTCTCTTCCGGGGCCTTCTTTGCAGCCTGCTCACCATGGCACTTTAGCCAAGATGCTGCCAAGCGTATTCTGGGCCAGGACGGAGACTGTGCCTGGGGATTGGGGGAGGGGACTGGGACCCTCTGGGCCAGCAGCTGCCAGAGGTCCTGGAGCCCCTTGCCTGCCTTTTGGAGAGCCTAAAACCTCCCAGGAGAGAAAGGACCAGCGCCGCTGGGTGGTAGAAGATGTGGGGGAGGGTGCCGGATCTGTCCCCCTCGGGGGCCCGCGGGCAGCACAATAGCCCCAGGCCGCAGCTCTCTGGCTTAAGTGGTTGCCTGGGCAACAGCTGGGGCCAGTTTCCACCAATCCGAAGCAGAGGCTGGGTGGGGGGAGGGAAGCTGGCCCGGAAGGGGGGTGCCATCCCCTTGTGCTGAATCCTATATAAGGAGGAGGGATGTGAGCACAGTGGTCTGGGCTTCGAGGTCCCTCCAGCGAGCTCAGGGGCGGGGCACAAAGATGCTTCGGCTGGGCTATGCCAAGCCCGGGTCCTGGGCCAGCTTCTGGGCCATCCTGACCTTGGTGGGTCTGGCCACTCGAGCAGGTGAGTGGGCAGTGGGTGGGGTGAGGGTGGAGGGCAGGGAAGAGAGGCAGGACTGCTGGGCCCTAGCGCCACGAGGCCGGGAGGGGGCGGTGTCCAGCAGGCCAGGGCGATTTGATCACCGCAGACTCCGTGGAGGAGGCCGGCCTCAGAGGGAAAAAGGGCAGGGCGGGCAGGCAGGGGTCTTAATGGCAAGAAGACCTTTTCCCCCAGACAAGTGGGCCCAGGCAGGGGCCGAGGGTAATGCCATTAGCATTCGGGGCCTTCATAGTGACAGCTTGGGGAGGTGGGGGTGGGAAATTAACAGCCCACCCACCTCTCACCCTCCCCTCCTCCCTCTGTTCCCCTTTCTCTGACACACAGATGCTCTGCTGTCGTGTGAGCCTTCTCTGCCATAGCCCACATGGGCCATGGACCTGTGTGTGTGTGTGTGTGTGTGTGTGTGTGTGTGTGTGTTGGGGCAGGTGCTCATCTGCTGCTCTCGGGCACCCACCTTGTCTCCCTCTGAGTCTCCTCACACTGTTCTCTGCTTGGGGAAGCTGCTGGCCGCATTTTCTATCACTGGGTTTTCTGTAACTGAGTGCATGTCCCCATCTGACCCTCACGGCATCCCCAGAAACATGGCAGAAGGGCCGGATGGGACCGTGAGAGTCCCTTTCCAGCTGCTGCCCGACCTCTGTATTTTCTCTGGTCCCCCACAAGCCACCTCCTGCAAGTGCACTTCAGTCTCAGAGGTCAGCACCCAAGAGGGCAGCTGGGCCTGGAAAGAGCTTCTCCTCCTGCCCACAGCCTCCTCTCATGCTGCCCCTCCCGCTCAGTGCTCTGCCCACACCCCCCCCCCCCAACCCTCCCTCGAGGCACCCCGAGCCCATCCTTCTCAAGGGCCTTTGCAGGGCTGGCTCCTTCTTGTCACTTCCTCAGGGAGCCATCCCTGATTTCTGCACCTCAAGTAGCCTTACCCTGACTCCTGTCACTTCTCTCACGTATCAAGAGTCCCAGACTACAGTGCTTATTTGTGTACGGAATGCCTGTCTAGTCAGCTGGTTTGTGCTCTTATCAGGAGGTGAGAGGGGTGGGGGACCCAGTGGTTCCTCAACCCTTGCCTGGGGGTCTGGCATCCTGGAGATCAGTTCTGAGCATTTTTGTCCCCCACTGGTCCATGATCTCTCCTTGCCGGGAATCAACAACCCCCGTTGCAAGAGCATCACCTCAGGGTCTGCTCAGGGTCAGGTTCACAATCTTCCTCACCTAGGATGTGCCTGTGTGTGCATACACGCGTCCACAAGCTCCGTGGGCACAAACGGGTAGGCGCACGGCCTCCCCAGGCCTGCCTGCCCTCTGCCCACACCCAAGCACACGCGTCTCCAGCTGGTCCCTCTGCGCCCCTCGATCGCACCCCGGCGCCCAGGTGCCTTCTCAGCCGCGCCGTGTTCCTTCCCGCTGCAGCTCAGAGAGCCGATGTTGGCGGGGAATCCACGGGCACCTCCATCAACCACTCCCAGCTGCTGCTCCAACGCCTGCAAGAGCTTCTGCGGCAGGGCAATGCCAGCGATGTGGTCCTGCGGGTGCAGGCTGCGGGCACCGACGAGGTCCGGGTCTTCCACGCCCACCGCTTGCTGCTGGGCTTGCACAGTGAGCTGTTCCGGGAGCTGCTGAGTAACCGGAGTGAGGCGGTGCTTCAGGAGCCCCGGGACTGTGCTGCGGTCTTTGACAAGTTCATCAGGTGCGGAAGGGTTAGGGGGGAGACTTCACCCCTTTCCAAGGCCCTGGCGTCTCGGCCCCTTGGCGGACACGATGTCCACCCGTCCCCCGGAGGTCATGGGGATGACAGTGCAGCCACCCCATGAATCCCTCCTCCCTCTGCCCTCTTGCAAAATGCAGCGTGACCCCCCCCTGCCCTTGCCTGCAAGCTCTGTGAGTTTTCATGTCAATTACCAATGCTGGCAGAGCTGTTTCCAAACCTGGCCTTGGGAGCTTTTAGAAACTGCAGATTCCCGGACCCGGCTCTGGATCACCGGCTTCAGGTCTGGGGTCGGGCCCAGCTATCATTTTTGTTTGTTTGTTTTAGAGCCTCCATGTGGTTTTTGTGTCTGGTCAGGGTTTGAAGTTCAGGGCCAGGGAGAGTAAGCCAGCTCTCTCTCCTATCTCCTGCTCCCTTCCGGTGCGCTGCACAAGGGCGCCATTCACACTAGAGTCAGAGAAAGTAACCCCGTTTTAATAGTTTAGACAAGACGGCGGCAGAATTCCAGGCAATAGGAAGAGGGGTAACACAGAAGGGCAAAAGGACCCCCCCCCCCACCCCCAATCCCACACAGCGCCTCTGCGGACCTCTGATTGGCTAGAATTCAGTCACATGGCCACGCCCGCTGGAAGGGAGGCTGAGAAACCATCTTTTATTCCCAGAGGCAAACATGTGAGACTAAAATGCAGCGGAAAGAAGAGACAGCTGTGGGCAGTTGTCACCACAGCCGGGCAGAGCGCGTGCCAGTGGGGACCTGGCAGGAAGGGTGGCCAGGGGGATGGGAGCAGACAGCGACAGGGAGTGAGTGAGCCAGCCGGAAGACAGGAAAGATGCAGTGAGAAAGAGGAGCTTGCAAGCAAAGGGGGAGGGTAGAGGGAATTAACCCTTGTTGACGGCCTTCCCTGCAACCAGCGCCCCCCTACCCCCCGCGCCTCCTTCCTTCTCCCCACAGCTGTCACAGCGGCCCTGTTACCCGCTTTCCCAGCTGATCAGCATAAGGTTCAGGGAAGTTGAATGATTTGCCCACTTGCTAGTAGGATATGGATCTGCACCCGGCTTGTAAACCCCACAGTGGCGGGAGCCTCGTCTGTCTTGCGGCCTAGAGCAGGGCACCTGATAGATGCTCAGTAACGACATGCTGTTTCCATGTCCCCAGAGAAGCGTAAAGAAGAGGGGTGAAGCAGGATGGGCGAGGAGGGTCCTTGAGAGGAAGACAGGAAGCCTCAGGGTCCACTGCTCCGCTTGCACCTTGCCCACACCCAAGGCCGGGTCCCCTGCGCGCGTGGGGCAGAGCCGGCCCTGCCCTGCCCGTGCCGCATCTCTACGCCTCTCCCGCAGGTACCTCTACTGCGGCGAGCTGACCGTGCTGCTGGCCCAGGCCATCCCCCTGCACAGGCTGGCCACCAAGTACGGGGGTGGCGTCCCTGCAGCGCGGCGTGGCCGACTACATGCGCGCGCACCTGGCGGGCGGCGCGGGCCCGGCGGTGGGCTGGTACCACTACGCGGTGAGCACCGGGGACGAGGCCCTGCGCCAGAGCTGCCTGCAGTTCCTGGCCTGGAACCTGTCGGCCGTGGCGGGGAGCGCAGAGTGGGGCGCCGTGAGCCCCGAGCTGCTGGGGCAGCTCCTGCCGCGCTCGGACCTGGTGCTGCAGGACGAGCTGGAGCTGTTCCACGCGCTGGAGACGTGGCTGGGCCGCGCCCGGCCGCCCCCCGCCGTGGCCGAGCGCGCGCTGCGGGCCATCCGCTACCCCATGATCCCGCCCGCGCAACTGTTCCAGCTGCAGGCGCGCTCGGCCGCCCTGGCGCGCCACGGCGACGCGGTGGCCGACCTCCTGCTGCAGGCCTACCAGTTCCACGCCGCCTCGCCGCTGCACTTCGCCAAGTTCTTCGACGTCAACGGCAGCGCCTTCCTGCCCCGCAACTACCTCGCGCCCGCCTGGGGCGCCCCGTGGGTCATCAACAACCCGGCCCGCGACGACCGCAGCACCAGCTTCCAGACGCAGCTGGGCCCGAGCGGCCACGACGCCGGCCGCCGGGTCACGTGGAACGTGCTCTTCTCGCCGCGTTGGCTGCCCGTCAGCCTGCGGCCCGTCTACGCGGACGCCGCGGGCACCGCGCTGCCGGCCGCGCGTCCAGAGGACGGCCGGCCGCGCCTGGTGGTCACGCCGGCCAGCAGCGGCGGTGACGCGGCGGGGGTGAGCTTCCAGAAGACCGTGCTGGTGGGGGCGCGCCAGCACGGCCGCCTGCTGGTGCGCCACGCCTACAGTTTCCACCAGAGCAGCGAGGAGGCCGGTGACTTCTTGGCGCACGCAGACCTGCAGCGGCGCAACTCCGAGTACCTGGTGGAGAACGCTCTGCACCTGCACCTCATCGTCAAGCCGGTCTACCACACCCTCATCCGGACCCCCAAGTAGCCAAGTGGGCCGGGGGTGGGGGCGCCTCTGGAGTGGGAAATAGAGGCCTGGCATTGATGGCCTTCGGCATGTGGGAGGCGTGCCACGAATGGAGGTGCCTCCATTGGTCCCCTGGGCGGCCAGGTGCGGTGGCCTTGGAGCTGGGGTGGCGTCCAGGGGAGGGGTGGTAGACCAGATGCTTGGTTTCAGGAGCTGATTTCACAGCTGTCTCGAAGGCAGTGCTCTTGGTTGAATAAACCGATGCTCAGCGAGCCGAGGGGATGATTGAACTACCCAGCCCCCCGGGGAAAAAACAGCCCAAGGATGGTCCCAGAGGTGCGGGGTTCCCCCACCTTTCATTAGGTTTTCTCAAAGGTCCCCACCCCCACACGGAACAGGGCAGGTAAGGGCAACCAAATGGGCCAGCCTGGGAAATCTGGGGGCCTCCAGGACCCCTTGCTGGACTTTTTTTCAAGAGGCTTAGCTGGGCAATTTCTGAGCCCTGACTTCCAGAGGGTGCCCCCCTCCCCTCAATTTGGCTAATTAGGCTTTGTATGGTCCTGTCCACCAAAAGACTCTGATCTTTCATGGGACCCACCCTGAGCAGGTGTGAAGGCTGGTGGGAGGGGGCATGAGTGGACCTTGCTAGCCCCACCCTTCCCGGGGAGGGTCTAGAGAAAAACTCCTTTCTCCCAGGTATTTGTAGGTTGATGCAGTGGAACCGGCCAGGTGGAGATGGGGTGTTGGGGAGGGAGGAAGGGAGTCGGATTGCCTCTTTATCAGTCACGAGCACCCCACATTCCAGACAAGGTCTAGATTCCAAAATAACCATCAAGACCCAAATGGGATTTTATTATTATACTGCCAAGTAACAAAACCAGATATCCTCCTCTGCCCCAACCATAGTATGTGAGGTGACTGAAGTGACCTCCCCAACCATCCAGGATGGCCTTGCCCCAGACTCGGGCCCAGGGGCCCTGTCCCACTAACAGCTCCCTTCACCTCACCACCCTTCCACGTCCAAGGCCGAGTCTGGCCGCACGTCTCTACAGGGTTTTGGCAACGGGGTTCTATTCAGGGCAGGGAGGCTAGGAAGTCCTGTCATCCTGGCCATGCTTCCTGGGCTCACCTCCCTTCCCCAGTGGCACCGAAAGCATGGAGGTGTTGGGCGGGCACCCTCATGATTCCTGGGCCTCAGGAGCCCCAGCCTTCTGAGATCCTGAGCTCCTGTTCGCAAGTCACCCCCATCCGCCCAGCCTCCACCTCCTATTTTCTGCTACACCCCATCCAGCCTTGGGGGCAGGAGGGCAGGTTCCAGTCCCCTCAGGTATGCTGGAAGCGTCCGTCTTTGCCATGGGTGCTTGCGCCATGAGGCAGGCGGGGCCCACGGGCAGCCCGTCGGGAAATAGCAGCTGGGTTGGAGGGAACAGTGAGGGGTGAGGAGTCCCCAGGGCCTGCAACAGAGAAAGGGCCGGAGCAGGGGGTTAGGAATTCCTCCCACCCCCTCTCTGGTCATCCAGTGGCTTTGAACTCCTCAGGGCCACAAGCCCAAGAGGCCAGTCCCATAGACGTTCTGTGAGAGCCCGGTTTCCAACCGTGGACAGCCATAGGTACAGGGAAATCAACACGCCTCCTTCCTGGGCTGGCCAAGGGCTCCCCTTCCCCATTCCATCCCTCGCTGGTACTGACCCATGCTCTGGCTTGGAGGGAGTTTGACCTTGGCCAAAGGCAGCGTGACCTTTCCCAGATGCCGGATACCAGGTGCTGGGTGTCCACACACGGGCACCCTGTGGTCCGAGATGCTCTCTGTGGGACGGGGCCCCAGGAGGTGTGTCTTGGGGCGGGAGAGCTGCGGTGGTTGGAGAACAGTGGGGTGAGTCGGAGCCGTATGGTGTATGCCCCCATGCCAGCCCCGGGGACAGAGGCATGGAGGGTGGCGCAGGGCTGGAGGTGCCCTGGGGCCTCTGGAGGAGTCCAGGCTCTCATCTACAATGAAGGGGCGCAGACACCCCATGCCCTGTCTTTTGCCTCACCCCTTGCCCCGTGACCTCAAAGGACCGGGACCTCCGTTTCCTCTTCTTGGCCTCCAGGGACTCCTCCCGTCTCTTGCCCGGGCTTTTCTTCTGGCCACGCATCCAGGGCCCGGGGCCGTCGCCGACAGGCCCGACTGCCTGGGATGGGGCCTCGCCTGTGCTGCTAGACAGGTTGTCCTCACTGGCAGCGTGCTGCAGCGTGGGGCTGGGTGGCCGCTTGCAGGCCAGAGGGCCCGGGGGCTGCGAATCGGCCTCGCTCAGCGAGGGCAGAGACAGGCTGCTGCACTCCATCGCAGGTGCCAGCAGGTGGCGCCCCTCGGCGCCCAAAGCCCGCGAGCGCCGCCTGGCCGCCTTCACTGAGATGCACTTGGTGCCCGTCAGGATCTCCTTCTTCTCTGCAGCGGGGAAAGGAGCACCCAACCTGGGGTCAGGATCACATATTCCTCCCCCTCCCTCACCTCCAACGCCCCTCCTCTGCCGAGACAGGAAATGAGTAGAGCCGGAAGGCCAGCTCTCCCACTTGCTTGCTGTTTAAGAAACCGGGGGGCAAGTTTCCAAGCCTTACTTTCATCTGCAACGTGGGGATGGTGAGATTAACCCCACAGGGTCGTTGTGAGGATTAACTGAGAAGATGGGCTTAGCCTGCAGTCAGAGGGGGGTAGGGATTCCATCTATATTTGCTATTATAGTTATTATCGGGGGAGGGGGCGGGGGGGGGGACGACATGATCCTAAGTGCCATGTACTCCCCGTTCTAACTTTTGATTGTGCTGTCAGCTCTCTGTGTGTCCTTGAGCCGGTGGATAATCCTCTCTGGGCATTGGTGCCTCTCTTTACAGAATGGGTAGCACCAAAGTTTCAATGGTGCCAGGCTCAGGCTGGCAGGGGGCACACCTTTGTAGGACAAGGGGATCTCTGATAGGTTCTCACTGCTGTCGGGGGAAGAGTTGATCCGGCTGCTCAGGCTGACCGGGCCATCCTCAGGGGGCACCTGCAGGTGAAGTGATTGAGAAGAGAAAGGCATTAAGACGCCCCACTCAGCAGAGACAGTGCGGCCTCGGTGGGGGGCAGGGGGAGCAGTGATGGCCATTTTGGAAAGGCTCCATCCGAACCACTGGCGGTCTACCCTGTGCTCCCGCCCCCCAGCAGAGGATCCCGGGGCCAGTGGTGCTCAGTGCTCACCTCCTGGGTCACCAGGCCGCCGATCTGGATGGGGGGTGGGGTGGGCACAGAGGAGCTCTTCACGTGCCAGGCCCGGGGACTGGCTTTGAACACGCGGTTGGCTTCACTGAGGTTGGCAGAGGCGGACGAGTGGCTCTTGGCCAGGCTGGTCCCATTGAGGTCCCACCCCCACCCCGAGGGGAGAAAGAACCCAGGAGTTCGGGCTCCAGACGTGTGCCTCCCCCTCCCTTTCGTTCCTGCTCCTTCTCCCCCAATTAGCTCTAGTCTGGGTTGGCATCCCCGGGCTACGGCTCAGCAGGTGGTGGCTCAGGCCGGCAGGACGGTCTGGACGTGGTCTCTGGCCTCACCTCTCCGTGCTGAGGGGCGGGAGGATGCTGTTCTGCAGGTGTTGGACCTCAGAGCTCAGCGTCTTCACACTCTCCGGGTCAGACTCCGGAGTCAGCGCGGTTCCTGCTGGGGCAATTCTGGGCAAGGAGCTGTCCTGGGGAGGGAAGGTGGAGGCGGGGGAGGGCAGTCGGAAGACTTGGTCCTGGACCAGGTGACAGCACAGGGTGACAAGGGCACACAAGGTGACCAAGAGTTTGGGGGAGAGCAGTGGGTTCGTGTTCTGGCTCACAAGGGATAAACGGTGGTCTTCTGGTCACTTCTGGGGGCACTGCCTGATGGCCTGGTCTCTTGGGAGGGCGTCTGGGGCCACTTGTGATACCTCAGATAGCCAGCCCTGACCCTCACACCCTGGGTAGGGACAAGTGCTAGAGAAGAATGCCCCGGGACGGGGACCTGACTCAGGCTGGGCAAGGAGGGGGTTGGGGTAAGAAGGAAGGGGAGTGAACTCCCTGGGGTCCCCGCCAGCCTGGTCCCATTGGCACCCCAGCTACCTGCGGGCACTGCCTTGGGCACGAGCCCCTCCGCCAGCACCTGTGCTCGCGCGCATGCGCAGGCCTGCCCACGCGCCCACCTGCAGGGCCCTAGAGGCCACCCGGTCCATGATGGTGGCCCGCTCCAGGCTGCCCTCCTCCAGCTCCCGCAGGTACACTTCATATAAGTCCTCCAGGCGTTGCGGGACGGCCAGGTTGTAGTCTGCCGGGGGGAGGAGCGGGGCTCAGCGCGTGCCCTCGGGCCCTCCGCGCGTCCAGGGCGTGGGACTTGGGTGGCCCGGGCGCGCGGGACCTACCGTCGATGATCTGCCGCTGGCCTTGGATGATCTCGTCGCAGAGGCTACGGTGCTGCTCCAGGCGGCGCACGGCCTCGCGGCGGTGGCGGAGCGCGCCGTCCCGGAGCAGCGCGTGCGACTGCATCTCCGTGTTCTCCACCTCCAGCTCGTGCACGCGGCACAGCAGGCTGAGCACCTCGCGCTGCTCCTCGGAGCCGATGCGCCGCGGCAGCGTCTCCTCCAGGCGCCGGCCCCGCGCCCGCAGCTCGCGGCAGCGCTGCTCCAGCGCCAGCTAGGGGCGGCCCGGGGAGGGGGGGGGGGGTCGGCGCCAGGCGGCCGGGCCCGCGAGCCGCCGCTGCCCCCACGCTGAGCCCGTCGGCGCCCCTCCAAACCCCCGAGCTCCCCCCTGGGCCGAAGCTCCATTCTGAGGCCAACCCTCGAAGCCGCGTCTTGGGCCTGGCGACCAGGGGCTGGTCCTAAATGGCCCCTCCGCGCCCACCTCCTTGCCACCCTGACCTCCATGCCTGCGCCTGGGGCCAGCCCCATGGATATCTGCCCCAACCCCGGCCCGTCCGATGCCCTCGGGGCTCATGGCACCGTGAAGCCCCTGGTTAGGGTGTGCGCCAGAACAGAAGGAAAAGATCTGTTATCTGGAAAACCCTAATTAAAACGGGACGACCACTTCTTGAGTCTTGGGTATGCGAAAGGCCTTGATTTCGTCTTTCCAACAACCCCACTAAGACCGCAGCGTGACGACTCCCGTTTTACAGAGGAGTAAGTGAGGCACAAAGAAGGAATTCAGCCAGGTCACAGAGGGCCAAAGCCTGAGCTCCCCCCCTTCCCCCCCCCCCCCCCCAGCCCCTTCTGGACTCTCCCTGCCCCGCCCCCAGCCCCAGGCACCTTCTGCTTCCGCAGCTTCTTCTGCTCGCCCACCAGGGCAGCAATGCTCTCCCGGGCCGAGGCCACTTCCGGGGGCTCCAGGGTGTCTGGCTGGTCATCGCCCGTGTCTGAGTCCTTCTCGCTGTCGTCCTTGGTGTAGGATTCCTTCCGCTGCTCCTCCCGCCATTTGAGCGCCCTGCGTGACTTCTCGTGCTCCCAGCTGCCGCAGCCGCCACCCCCGGAAACGGGGGAGTCAGACCACGGGAGGGGGTGGGGGGACAGCCCGCAGCCGCAGCCCCCTCTGTCCCAGGCCCCGGCTGGGACCTGGACGGCGCCCGGGCAGGCGGTGCTCACCCGGCAATGGTGAGCAGGTGGCGGGAGGTGTCGATCTGGACCTCCATGGCGTGGTTCTCCAGCTCCAGCAGCTGCCTCCGAACGTCCATCTGCTCCTGGAAGGCGCTGATGAGCTGCTCCCGCAGCTGTCCCATCTCGGCCTGCTCGCCCTGCTCACTGTGAAGCTGGACCTCGGCTGCCCAGAGGATGGGATGGAGGGGGGGGGCAGAGGAAGTGAGTGGAGGAGGGACGGTCAGGTGGGGAAGTCTGGGCCTGGGTCGCCCCCCCCTTCATCCCTTTCTTCCCAAACCATTTCCTGTCCCACCACCTCCTCCCAAAAGACCTCCTAGATTGCTGCCTCCTCCCTCACCCCACCCCCACATCGAGGCTTCAGGCTGTGACCCAAAGGTGATTCTCAGCTCCTCTGTGTGAACCGGGCTTCCGCTCGTCCTTCCAGAACCTTCATGTCAACTATAAAGAGGTGCCCCTTAGACACTTTACTGCCATCTGTTGGACAGCCATCAGAGCCAACCCACAAATCTACCAGAGGATGGTACTCGGTCCAGTGATGCTGGGCGCGGCCTCACAGCCCTACGCTGTAGCCCCAGAGTGGTGCCCCCCGCAGCTAAATGCTCACACATCTGTCACTTGTGTGATCTCACCCAGTCTTAATTACTGTCAAGTCTCTGAAACAGAGATGAGGATTCCACCTGACAGTTGCAGGATGGAAGGCTCAGAGCAGTTGAGTGAGTAGCCCAAGGTGCCCAGCCAGAAAATGCCCGAGTCTGGATCTGAACCCAGCTCCGCCTGACCCCCCCCTTCCCCTCCCCGAGGAATTTGAGACCCAGCACCGCCTGATCCCCACCCCTTCCCCTCCCCGAGGGCCGCCTGAGCTGGGCTCCCAGCACACACCTTGGATGTGGCGGATGTCACCCCGCTCCGGCCGGCCCGGGCCTGGCCCCGCCCACCCTGCTCATCGATCTTGCACTTGAGCCTCTGGATCTCGCCCCGCAGGTCCGCGATGATGCTGGTGTACTGGGCGATGTGGTAGGAGACGTTGAGCAGATTCTGTTTCACCTGCGGAGAGCACGGAACAGGGCAGAGGGGGTACAGTCACCCCAGACACTGGGGCCTGCCTGCAGGGTCTTCCTTTCTCTTCTTTCCCTAGTCTTCCTGGATGATGATGATGGCCCCACCCTTGCTTCCAGCCCCCCAACCTATCCCACCCCTGCCTCTGCCAGACCCGTGCTCCTAAAATGCTGCTTCTGCTCATCAACCTTCACTGGCTCCCTACTGCTCCGGAGAAATGCTCTGGTTCCTTCACTGGGGCCCTCTGCTATCTCGATTTTTTTTTTTTAAAAGCACTGTTCCATGAATGTTCTGCTCTGGTTGAGGAACTGTCCTACTGTCCCCACCACTACCACAGACACCGTTTCCTTCCTGCCCTTGACACCTCTCCTCTTACTGCTGCTGGCCCTTCTGGACTGTCCTCCTCATCCTTCAGAGTCCCACTCTCAGTCCCCAAAGTGCCCCACCGAGTTCTGCCAGCTCACCCCCACCTCCCTGTTCCCTAGTGGCCTCAGCAGGTACTGTTGTCTTAGTAACATTCTGAATTATCAGTGAGCTTTTTCAAGGACATGCCTCCTCCTCCCATTAAGTTCCCTGAGGATTGGAATAAAACCGAAAGCCCCTGGACAGTAGCTGACAAAGTGCGGGGTCCGGGGAGCTTTCACTAAGTTCTAGCTCTCAGGCGGCGAACATTCCCACCCTTCCACCCACGCGGGTAGAGACAGACTTCCAGGAAGCCTGGGGGGGGGGGGCGCTCAGTTGGTTGAGCGTCCGACTCTTGATTTCGGCTCAGGTCATGATCTCGTGGTTCATGAGTTCGAGCCCTGAATCAGGCTCTGCGCTGACAGCTCAGAGTCTCGAGTTCTCTTTCCCTCGCTCTCTGCCCCTCCCCCACTCGCGCTCTCTCAAAAATAAGTAAACTTTATACATGTTAAAAAAAGACACTTCCTATAGCAGGTGGTGGGGATTCTAATGCATTTGCCTGAGGGTGACTCCAAAACCAGGCAGGGCCACTTCTAGTCTCAGTGCCCAGCTGGGGAGTCATTTAACTTCCTTCAGCCTCATTTCCCTAAACCACGAGATGGGAGCATAGTAAATCTGGCCTCACTTGAGCAACAAATGAGGTGACGTGTGAAAGCGCTCAGATCGGCTGCCTCTGCTGGCCTGTTAGGTTACGGGCTTTGAAAATGTAAACGTCTGAACGGGTATCTGAAGACGAAAATGGAGATGGAAGGGGATAGGGGCAGGGGGCACATGACCTTGAACAAGGAGAAGGGGGCCCTCGGGAGCAGTGCGCTTCCCGGCAGGCACGCAGGTGTTGAGGGTGTGGGGAAGGGTGTGGGGTGACATTGGACTAGGGAAGGAGGCCAGTGCCACGGTGGCTGGTGCCAGAGAATGGGGTGGGGTGGCAGGAATCCCTCCAGGCCGGGCCCTCACCCTGGTCTTGATGTTCTTGGCCCGGCCAGCGTAGGTCAGGGTGTTCCGGGACTCCTCAAAGGCGCTGCTCGCGGGACTGATGTGGGCGATCATCACGGTGCGGCTGTTCCCGCCCAGGGAATCCTGGATGGCAGGGAGGGCGGGCTGCTGTCAGCCGGGGACCACCTCCCTGGGACCCTGCTCCTGCCGGGCTGTCCACGATGCCCTCCACGAGGTGTGCTCTCCTTTGATCTGTCACACGCACACTCACAGATGCTCGCACTCACCCACAGGTGCTGGGGTTGGGCCTCACATGGTCTCCCCTGGGTCCAGATGTTTCCCGTCCCCCTGCTGTCTCTCCTCCCCACTTCCAGATTCTTCTCCACATTCCCATTTGCAGATTTCAAGTATCTGATCCAGGTCAGGGCCTCCCGGCTTTCCCTTTCCCTCCCCTCATGAGGAAAGGCAGCGAGAAGTGCCCCCCCCCTTCCCATCACCTCTGGCCTTTCAAGGGGCCCCCCGGCCCCCCATTTCTGACTGCTGATGGCACTGTTGTTTCAGCTGGAGTGCGAGACGGGGGATGGGGACCCCCGTATGAAGGCTGAATGTGGCCTGTGGCCACCCCCTCCCTTGCTCCGTGTGAACAGCCCTGGGGAGGGGCGGGGGGAGTGGGGAGAAAGCTGAGGCTCAATTGTGTCACCATCCCCACCTCCCGGTGGCCTGTGGGCACAGTAATGGGGGCGGGCTGACATGGGGTTTGGCTAACGCCGCAGTTGTGATATTAGGCCACAGACTCTGTCTGGATCCTCCTTCCAGCCTGTATTATCCTGGGCCCTTGGGAAGGTTACTTAACCCCTCTGTGCCTCAGTTTCCTCATCTGCAAATGGAAATAGTATTTCCCCAATGACGAGGTTGCTTCAGGAAGAAAGAAGCCAGTGGAATGAAGCACTGAACATGGCCCAGCCTGGGGCGGGCCCCCAAATAGCAGACACCTGAACCCCCCAACCCAGGCAGCTCTTGGCTCCCTCAGGCCTGCAGCCCGGTGCGGGGGAAGGGGGGTGTCCAGTGCATGGCCTTTCCCTCCCCGTTGCCCACTCTTTGGTTAGGGTCACCAGGGAAAATACACGACACCTGGTTAAATCTGAATTTCAGATAAACGATGAACGATTTTTTTTTTTTTTTTTTTTAGTACAAGTATATCCCAAACGCTGCATGGGATGTACTTCTCCTCACACAAATTTCGTCGTTTGTCTGAAATTCCAATGTCGCTGGGCGTCTTGTATTTTTAGTTGCTGAATCGGGCAGCCCTGCTCTGGGGGCCCAGTGCCCAGGCGGGGCCGCAGCTGGTACCTTCAGGAGCCGCGTGAGCTTGCTGTCGCGGTAGTTGATGTACTTGTTGCTGCTCTTGTCGCTCAGCGCGTTGATGCAGTTGCCCAGGGCCAGCAGGGAGCGGTTGATGTGGGCCCCCTCCTTCATGCGCTGCCCACGGTTCTGTGTCTGGGGGGGGGGGTGAGCAAGTGGGCAGAACCGGGGCCCTTGTGGGGCAAGGGGAGGGGCTTCACCTGCGCCCTGGGTGGTCTTGGGTGGGCCACAAGCCCCTCCCCCCCACCCCCACCAGGGGCCTGGAATGTGGAGGTGCCCCAGGGCCTGGTCTCTTCAGGGTTCAAGAAGATGAGAGAACAGGAAGGCCTCAGGGGAGAGTGACAGACTGGAGGCTTCAGGGGAGGGCCGAGAGCCTGGCTCTTTGTCCCCCCCAAAGACTGGCCCCATGTCACCAAGGAAGACGTGGAGGGAGGCTGAGAGCTGGCAAGACCACAGGCACGTGGCTCTAGAGGGCTCTAGAGGGCTTCGGGGGTGGGGTGGGGGTGGGGGTAGGAGGAGGTGTGTGTGTGTGTGGGGGGGGTCCCCCCCTCCTGTCCCTGGGCCTGCAGGGACACTGTCAATGCTGAAGAAGCCCTGCTCAAAGCTGCCCGGCCCCCCAAAGCTGGCGCACCTCCTCTCCCTGGCTGCTCCCCTCCCCTGGGTCCCTCCAGGAAGCCCTCAGGCCTTCCTGGCAGAGAGGGGTGTGTTTCTTGAACCGCCCCTTCTGTTTCAACCCAATTCCACAAGTTCAAACATGAAACCCTCTGAATTCTCCCCGGCCCGATATCCTGTCCCTTGCATCTGCTGGCAGTGACATCACCTGGCCTCATCACTTGGGTGACCGTGAAACCTCCCAGTTTGCCTGAAGGAGGGGGGCCTGGCCTACCTACTGGGTACTGGGTGCTGTTGGGCCGAGGCCGCAGTGCCAGGTTGGCAGGGTGAGGATAGGTGTTCTGAGAAAGGGTAATGGACCCTCCTCTTTCCCCAGCGTGGTCGGCAGGGCCCCCTGAGTCCGGGGATGTGTGTCTCCCCTGCCCCAGTTCCTTATGTGGACTCGCTCATTCCCAGCGCCCCTCCTCCTGGGCAGCTGGTCTCCTTGCCTGGGGAAACCCTCCTCATCCCAGGATCTTTCCCACAAATAGCCAGGATACCCCACTCCCACCCCTTCCCCTCGTGTACCTCTGTGACATTCCTCAGTCCCTTACCGAGGGGGAGCCCTCACGCCTACCCTCCCTAGATGGCTTCCCCAACCTGATCTCCTGGGAAGCCAGGAGCTCAGCATCCCTGCCCTCCCCCCAGGTCCCCCCAAACATTCTCCCCAGTCCTGGGGGAGCTGACCTCACCTGGGAGGCACGCTCAGAGCCAGCCAGGTCAACCATGAACAGGCGGCCCTGCCGCACTTCCTGCAGGACGTTTTTGACCCGGCTGCGCTGGCGCACGGCCACCTGGAGCACGGCGTGGGAGCGGGAGGACGTCTGGTTGGCCGCCGTGGGCTCCTGGGTCCTCTGCCGGTTCCCCTTCATCAGCAGCTGCATGATCTGCATGGAGAGGTGGGAAGGACGCCACTCCTGGGGATCTGGGAAGGACGTCCTTCCTCTTAGAGGTTGCAAAGGGGCCCAGGGTGGGGATGCGAAGGGGCCCAGGGCGGGTGGGCGGGCTGGGAGGCTGCTTATCTGGTTAGTTCCCAGGGGCAGTGCAGCCAGGAAGGGCATGAAGTCAGGAGCAAGAGCCCCCTGCTTGCGCAGTCATACAGGATTCTCTGCGTCTGTCCTGACCCCGGCCCCAGCTGAGCCCCCAGTGGCTCCCTGGCTGCAGTCCCCTGTCTCCTCCTGCCCACATGGGTGAATGTCCCTCTCCACTGCCCCAAGGGTTGCACGAGACTCGCCTCTTTGGCATTGATGGTGGAGACCTCAGTGATTCCAGCCACCTGGATCACCCCTTTGGAGTCCTCCCTCAGCTCTAGGTACCCCAGGGCGGGGTTCAGCAGGTCCCGGATCATCTCATTGTAGATCTGATGTGGGGGGGGGGTGTTAATGGAGACTAACGGCAGGTGGTCCAGGCAAGGACCAGGTTCCCCATCCCTCCTGAGCAAGAAGGGGACAGGAGCTCACACATTCTTAGCCCCAGCCTGGGAGCCCCAGGCTCCTTTCAGGGAAACTGGTTAAGGAGAAAGACCCCTGGGGCACCTGGGTGGCTCAGTCAGTTGAGCATCTGACTCCTGATTTCGGCTCAGATCATGATCTCCCGGCTCTGAGTTGGAGCCCCGCGTCAGGCTCTGAGCTGAGTGGGGAGCCTGCTTGGGATTCTCTCTCTCTCTCTCTCTCTCTCTCTCTCTCTCCCTCTCTGCCCCTCCTCTGCTTATGCTCACTCTCTCTCTCTCTCAAAATAAATATTTTTTTTTAAAAAAGGAGAAAGACCCCTTCCTTTCTACGGGGTGAGGATAAAGCAACTTCAGCGTCCACAGGGAAACATCCGGCTGCCAGAACCTCGGATAGAGAAACCCTCAGAAACAAGTGGGATCCCCTGTGCAGGTGGGCTGGGCATCGGGCAGAAGATGGGGACCTGACCGATGGCCAGCCCTGCCTGTTGCTAGGCAACCCTTATGCTACTCTCTCTGCAACCTCCCTTCCCCCTCAAGTGCATCTTGCTGGCTGAGTCAACACCATGCCCCTGGAGCAGTGGCTGGGAGCAATCACTGCCCTTCTGAGCTGTCACCCAGGAGATTATCAGCTCCTGGAGGGAACCAGGGTGGCCCGGAGCCAGGTGGAGTGCAGCCCACTGGCTCTTCTGGCCTCTGCACGCTCCCACCACTGCTGTCCCATCGGTGCCTGGCAGTCACACTCCCGCGGGGTGGGCACGGGAGGGGCTGTGGCCGGGTAACCCAGGCCAGTGGGCTCAAGCCTGTCCAGGTACTCGGGTCTTACCTGTACCCATGCACACAGGGTTCCTGGAGGTGGCCTGGCAGGGCAGATACCGCTTTAAGGCAGGGGCCCTTGATGATGGCGAGGTGCTGAGGTGTGGCGTCGTCTGGGAGGGTGGCTGAGGTCTTTGCTCAGGGACAAGGCTACTTTGGATTGTGGCAAAAGGGGCAGGGCTTGGCTTTAAAGCTCTAGGATCCTGAGTTTGACTCCCTGCTCCCTCACTTACTGTGTGATGTTGGCCTGGTTGTGTAACCTCTCTGGACCTCGGGGTTTTGGCAAAATGGGGCCAACGGAATGCGTGTGGCTGCCCTATGGGCCTCTCGCTGAAGCTGGGGCCAGGGGAGGGCTCACCTCCAGGTAGGACATGGACACCTCATATTCCATGTCATTGCTGGTCTCCTCAATGGCACGGAAGAGGTCATTGAGGGTCCGAACATAGATGCCAGGCTCACGGTCCGTGCCCAGCATAGTGTAGGTTTTCCCACAGCCTGGGGCAGAACAAGGTGGTGGTTAAGCTGGTTGGGGGCTGGAAGCACAGCTCAGCCGGACCAGGGCTCTCCCTGCCACACCTGAGTCTGTCCCCAAGGCCAGACCCCGCAAATGGCCAGGGAGGTGGGGGGGGGGGGCGGCGAGGAGGATGGCATTCTCGGCTGGGGATGGGGCCTCTGTGGCCAGAGGGCCCTGCGGGCATTTGGATCAAGCCACATCCTTGACTCCTGCTTCAGCTGAGGCCAGGGAGTCAGAAGGGGCATACGGTCCTGTCCCAGGGTCTCGCCTCACCTGTGGGGCCGTAAGCAAAGACAGTGGCGTTGTAGCCTGAGATGACGCCTTCGATGAGGCTCTTGGTGGTGGCCTGATACACCATCTCCTGCAGGGAAGAGGAGATTGTCAGGGGCCTGGTGTACAGGCAGGACAGAGGCATGTCCTGGCCCGGGGCAGGAGCAGGTTCTGTTTCTGGGGCTCTCAGCCCGAGAAGTAGGGGCGGGGAGTGGGGGGTGGGTGTCTCTGCTTTCACCAGCCTGAAACAGAGCTCGGGACACCTGAGACACCTGCCCCCACTGCTGGCTCCTGGCCCCCCGCCCCGAAGACGCATTACATCTGCTCCTGGGAGCATCCCCCAGATGGACAAGAAGAGGGGTATCTGGGAGGGTGTCGGCTTCCCCGAGACTCTCCTCCCGGCGCCAGATGGGCTCCAAGCACCTTCGTCCAGCTCCTGGGGGTGGGGCCAGCCTGGGGGTGTGCCGTGTGGGTGCCTGCGGAGGGTGGCGTCCGTGCACTGACTCAGGACTGTCTATGCGTTGAGGCTGGGCACAAGCCACGAAGGCGCACACACATTTGCACGCACGGGGACGCAGTACCATGGAGGCCAGGGAGCAAGTGGTGGAGGGAGGGCTGAGGGTCCACGGCCGGGTCACCTGAGGGCTCCCTCCCGGGTGGGGCAAAGGTTGGAGAGGGGCTCCTGCACGTCCCTAGGCCCAGGCCCTCCCTCACCTGGGTGGCGGTGAAGTCAAAGGCCACGTCAAACAGGTAGGACTTCTCCCGGGAACGGTGTGCTCGAAGGATATCATCGGGGTCCTCCATTGGGTCCATGAGAACCACCATCTGCAAAGGTCCCCGAGGGGGCTCTGGCAGTCACCCGGGAGCCCCAGGCCCACACCAATGGCAACACTGACCTCAGCTCTCCTGGCCCAGCACACGGGCTGAGTAGTGGGAGGGGTCCTGCTGGCGGTCCTGGAGCTGCGCAGCCCTAGGCTCCTGAGCCCCAGGCTCAGCCCCTCGGGCGTCCGATCTGGGCGCTGGGCTCTGGATGCCCAAAGGGGAAGCCTCCCTAACAACTGACAATGTGTCAAAGGAGCTGATGGCGTCATGGTGCCCCAAGCCAGCCAGGCCCCAGACCTGGGTGCCCCAGGCCCCTCTACCAGAGAAGTAGGACCAGTAACAACTGGTACATTTGCTGTACATTTATTCTGGGTCAGGACCTACTTTATGCCCTTTAGGTGCAGGGACTTGCTTAACCCCCCACTCCAAGGCCAGGCGGTAAGGCCCATAATTATTCCCACTCTACAGATGAGGAAACCGAGGCCCAGAGGAGTAACTTGTCCAAGCTCAGCTACCAGAAGCAGGAGGGGGAACCCTGGACTCAAACCTGGGATCTGGGTTCAAAGCCTGCAGCCCCTTCACTGCCTCTGCGTGGTACCTGAGACCCTGCCTGCCTCACCCCTCTGCTCCCTGCCCCCAGCCAGTGGGAAGACCCAGGGGTGGAGCACAGGGCCGCTGGCTGCTGGGTGACAGAGGTGAGGGAAGTGGGCTAGGCTTGGGGACTGCCCACTTGTGTCAGAGAGGGGGGGTTGGGGTGACTTATCAATGGTGCCTGCAGCCTTGACCCTGAGCTGGGGGTGGATGGAGGGACCCAGGGTTGGAGGCGAGGATGAGGGTACAGGTTGGCCATTCCGGGCTCCCTGCAGGGTAGGGGCATCTGTGCTCTGTGTGTGGGGGAAGGTGGGGTGGCTGGGGGATACACAAGGGACCCCACTAGGTTCTTCCTCTGCTCCAAGGGTGATCAAGGGGCCCATTTTCCAGAACAATCTCCAAGCCCACTCCACACCCAGCTCCACTCTGCCCCTCCCTCGGCCCAAGTGTCCTGGGTGTGCTAAGCCTGGTCCCAGACTCCGAGGACAGGTGCAGAGGAAGCAAACTGGGTCTTGGCCAGAGGCTCTTGGCCTAGGGTAGGAGCGGGAAGAGACAGTTCCCGGACTCACGGAAATGCCAGAAGACGTTCAAAGATGCGTGGGAGGGCTGGAGTCGGGGGTGGGTTTAGGACGAGGCAGGGCAAGGTCTGGATGCCCATCCTACGTCTTGTTAGCAGCATGGCCTTGTGTGAACACTTTAACCCACCTGGGCCTCGGTCACCTCCTCCACCAGATGGGACAGGTATATCACCCGCCTGCAGGACTGTGAAGAGCCCAGGCGATAATGTGTGTGGCGGGTATGGGCACCGCACCAGACATACACTAAGTGCTCAAGGGACAGCGTGGGTGACGCAGGTAATGGGCCACCCCACCCTCACCGTGGAGGGGGCCACCAGGGTGCCACCAACTCTGTGCCTACCTGAGTGCCCCCAGGAGCGGAGCCTCCAGGTCAGGTCCCTGTCCCCCGCCCCGGCCGCTCCATCGAGGTGCCCCCTGCGAGGCGACTCTGTGTCGGGGAGCGCCTCGGCTTGGGAGGGACATCCAGGGGAAAACGAGTCTCAGCTGCCCTCCAGGGCCGGACTGTGGTTATAGCCAGCATGACAGTCCCACGGCAACTTTTACTTGCAGGGGGAGGGCAGGTGGTAATGAGGGACGGCGTGGGCGCCTTTACACCCAGCCCCTCCTCCCGGTATGTAGTAACAGCAGTTCATCTCCACTGAGCCCTTTCCCATGAATTCATAATTATTGCTCCCAGATGGGGACATCGAGGCCCAAAGTCGCGTAGCTAAGGAACGGTGGGGCCCTGGTGGTCTGTGCTCCTGGGCACCTTTGTGAACCTGCTCTGACACACGCCACCTGCTCGTTCGGGGGCTGTGCCGGGTGGGGTGTGGCAGTGGGAGGGCTTCTCCCCACCAGTGAGGCCCCAGCACCCCCACTGCGCACATCAGCCCTACCTAACCAGACTCTGGAGATGAGATGCTCACCGAGGAGGTAAACTGAGGCTTAACACAGGACAAGGCACTGAGGAGGACGGGCTGTCTTAGGACCATCCCAGGTTGTACAGTGACTGCGTTCCCTTCCTGGGTCAGCGGGAGAGCCAGGGCCACCGCCAGCCCTGAAAAGGGCTGGAGGACAGACAAGGCGGGGGGGGGGGCGGGTGAGGGCGGTCACTCTGAGGGACAGAGGGAGCTGAGGGCAAGGCAGCAGGAGCACGCCCCGGAGCCCAGCCCAGCTCCGTGGATTTGGGAGATCCACAGTGGGTCCCTCTGGGTGCACCCCCTTTGAACACCAGGATTTAGGAGGCCCAGTCCTGGGAAGGCCACAGCCTGGGACTCCTGCCACACTCCTGTCATCACTTAGGTGTATGATGCTTCACCGCCTGGACCCCTGCGGTAGGTACACACCCGTGCTCACTGCGTGCAGACTGGTCTTAGACCCTTGGGGTCCCAGCAGGGCCCTCTCCTGGGAGTCTCACGGAAGAGAGAGAACAGGGAAGATAGCGCAGGTCCCCCGGAGGAGGCCGGGCTGCAGGAGTCTCACCCGGGAGTCTCATCCAACCAGGTAATTTCAGGTAAGCCAGTGGGGGGTGGGGGGCGGGGACGGAGGCTGGAACAGCTCCAGACAGGCTGGGGGAGGGGGCGCTGTATGCCGGGTAGGAATGGGGTCACTGACTTGGCCCCCTCATAGCTTGCCAAAGCCGAGGTGGGCACAGCAAGCTGAGTGCGGGGTGCCTGGGCCTGCGCTGTTACTGGGGTGCCCACCTGTCCCCAGCCACCCCCTCGGGGCTTCGGCCCAAATGCCCTATCAGCCTCCTCCAGGATCCAGTTCCTGTGTGAGGCCCTAAAGCCAGCAGCATGAGCCCTGATCAAGTTGCAGATCCAAATGAAGATAAAGCTGCCTCTGAGTCCCCTGGCACGGGTCCCAGGGGGATGCGACAGGAAACTGAAGGAGGTCTCCCCCCTCGGGCGCCAGCCCTCCTGCTGATGCGGGCAGGGCCAGCTGCCTGAGGGGCGCCCCCCCACCCCCGCAGTGGGCCGCAGGCACCGAGGCTCATCGCCCACCGATCACCTTCAAACAATCTCCGGGCACCACAAGTTCACGGCACCCTGGACATTTGGTTCCTTTGATGTCCAGGCTCCTGAATCAGTACATTGTCAGCACAGCTGCCGTGACCCCTCTTAAAGAGGCCTTTGTCTGGGTCTCCATCTGCCCGGGCCCCGGCCCACGCCCCACGCTCCCGAGCATCGCCCCCTATCCCTCTCCACTCTGGCACACAATGGAGCCCTTGTGCCCCTCGGCCAGGTGAGCTGAGCCATGGGGAGGGCTGGGGACGGGCCCTCGTGGCTGCCGCCCCAGAGAGCAGCACGGGGAGTGCAGGTCAAGGGAAGCTTCTATGTACCAGGCAGTAAACTGGGGAGAGAGAAAGTGACATGTGGTTTCCCCATGTCTGACTTTACAGGAGGCAGTCGGAGCACAAGAAGGGGCACTGATCCAGCCTTGCCACTACCGGAAGGCTTCCTAGAAGAGGTGGTACCGGAATCGAGTTTTAAAGGACGAGCAGGCGGGGCGCCTGAGTGGCTCAGTCTGTTAAGCATCTCACCGTTTCAGCTCAGGTCATGATTTCCTGGTTCGTGAGTTCCAGCCCCACGTTGGGCTCTGTGCTGACAGGGCGGAGCCTGCTTGGGATTCTCTCTCTCTGCCCCTCCCCCGTTCACTCTCTCTGTCTCTCTCAAAATAAATCAATAAACTTAAAAAAAAGAGAGAAGGGACGAGTAGGAGTTGGCAGAGAGATGGGAGGTGAGGGGAACATTCTAGAGAAAAGTGTGAACAAGGCTATACGGGGTGAGAGGCGAGCTGTGGGTAGTGGTTCTCAGCTCAGAAGTCCTGGGGGTGGGGGGTTCTTGTGAGAACGGCAGGGTTGGGAAGAGAGCTCAAGAATTTTCCCTCCTGTCTTCACCTCCTGGAATCTCCAGAGCACAGGCCCGAGATGGCCACAGGGCGAGCCATCTGGGCCCCTTCCGTGAGCACACGCTGTCTGTCCCCGGCTGTGAGAGGCCCCTGTGCGGCCTCCAACGTGCCCCCTAAATGTCATCCTGGCCGGCACCCAGCATCCGCCCAAGGAATGTTTGCTGAATAAAGCTGCCTTTCCGAGGACCCCCGTGTGTTCCAGGCTCAGTGCCGAGTGCCTTGCACACATTTTCTCAGACACTCCCGTGATCCTTTTGTCATAACGAGGAATCAGATAGGTAAGGTGCCAAAGCTGCACCTGACAAGGACAGGGCTGGTTTGACGGAGAGCTGCTGGGTCCCAGAATCCAGGGTCCCAACCACCAGGCCGCCTAGCGCTGTCTCCCGGGGAATGGGCCGGCCAGAAGCAGCCTGGCTGAGCGAATGCCCGCCTCGTACGGGCTGAACTGTGTCCTCCCCAAATTCAAATGCTGAAGTCCTAACTCCCCCGAGACTCCGATTGTGGCTGTATTTGGAAATAGGCTCATTGCAGATGTCATTGGTTCAGATGAGGTCCCTCTGGAGTAGGGTGGGCCCTACATCCAGGGGGACTGGTGTCCCGAAAAGGGGAGGTTTGGACACAGACACACATGGAAACAGACGACGTGAAGAGACACAGGGACAAGACGGCCATCTGCAAGCCGGGGAGAGAGGCCTGGACGGATCCCTCCCTCGGGGCCTCAGAAGGAGTCAACCCCTTGGACTTCTGGCCTCCAGGGCTGTGGAAAGATCCATTTCTGTGGTTAAATTCTCCCGGTCTGTGGAACTTCATTACAGCAGGCTTGCGAACCATAGACCAGCCAACCGGGCTCACCTGGTGCAGGCGGGGGTGGGGGGTGGGGGGGGTGGGGGGTGCGGGTTTCTGGAACCCACTTGGGACCTCGGCCAACCCCTCCTGCAGCCCCAAAGTGGCATGCTCGGCATGGGCACTCCCCTTCATAATCCCTGGGTCATAAATGTTCACACCTACGGCACGCTGGGCACCTGCCTCTGGGAGGCATCAACGGGGACATTGATCATACAGTGCACATGGGGGCCTCCTAACGCTGGGGGGAGGCAGGAGGCCAGGCCAGGAGTGGGGGAAGTGGCCTGGGGGAAGTTCCCCCACTAACTCATCAGAGGCCCCCACTGCCTCCCTCCCAGATGTACTCTTAATTCAGTGCAGATTTTGACCTTTCCATTGTCCCAGACTATGAGCCCAGAAACCCAAGACCCATGGGGACGTAGGGGGCCTCAGGCTGGGCGGAGGGTTGTCTAATCTGTAAACTATGTCCCATGAAGAACCAGGCTCCTCCCCAGCATCTCCTAGGTGAGAAATACCTCGAACAAAGCATAACAGAAATTCCTCCTGCTACAAACCACTAAGCTGCTCGGATCCGCTTTGCAGTTTTATTTTTTATTTTATTACTATTATTATTTTTTTTTGAGAGAGAGAGAGAAGTGGGGCTTACCCGAAGTGGGGCTCAAGTTTACTTAATGCGGGACTCGAACTCACGAACCCTGAAATCATGTCCTGAGCTGAAGTCAGCTGCTTAACCGACTGAGCCCCCCAGGCGCTCAGCTTTGCAGTTTTAACTGGCTTCTTTCTGGCCTTTAAATGGCGCACCCCAGACCAGAGCTCCTCAGTCTCGGCACTATTGACACTCTCGGCTGGATCGCGATGACAGGACCTTTCCTGTGCCCTGCAGGCTGCTTAGCAGTATCACTGGCCATTAGACGCCAGTAACATGACCTTCTCCCGGTTGTGACATTGCCAGATTGTCCCCTGGAGGGTAAAATCACCCCCAGTTGAAAACCTCTGACCCAGACCATTCCTTCTCAAGCCTCCAAGGCTGGCAATGAAGATCTCCAAGGGAAGGGGTGCCACAAATCGGGTTTAGGGGCGACCCTGCTGTGTGACGTTGAGGAAGCTGCATCACCTCTCTGGGCCTCAAGTTCCTCCTAGTTGGAAGTCGGGGAGGGCCAACAGGGCTATTGCCTTGAAAGAGGAAACCATACCAATAACTGCCAGCCTCTTCGGGAAGGCCCCCAGATCCCGGCGTGCAGCCCCTTCATTCTCGGGGCACAAACAAGGCAGAGCAAAACAAGCCTGATGCCAGGTGGGTATCACCCCTGTCAGGCTGTTTCTGGATTTGTGTTTGCTTTTCCTTTAAGAAGGAGGATTTGTTGCTGGTCATATTTCTAGTGGTAAATGTACCATCCTGTGAGGGCCCAAGAAGGGAGACTTTGCTCCCAAGAAGGGTGTCCCCTTCAGGCTAGACAGAAAAGACCAGAAAGGAGCCTGCGGAGCTCAGAAATCCACCAAGGCTCAGCTGGCTGCTTAGGCCAGGCCGCCACCTGCCTACGGGCCTCTGGGGGCCCTGAGGGCAAGGATGAGGGGAACCATGACCCACAGGGCGCAGATAGGGCTGCACCTCTCACGGGTCTGCAAACACCCTCAGCAGAGTCCCTCAGGGGCCGTGCGGGAGGTGGACTCCCAGGCACGCCCCCGGTTCGCTGAAGCAGCATCTCTGGGGAGATGGGGCCCACGTCTCTGCCTTTTGAACTAGCACACCTGCCTGGCACCCACACAGCCGCTAAGCGTGGGCACCCTTACGTGAGGGCAGCCTTGTCCCCACTCGCCAAGAGGTGGGAAACAACCCAAACGCCCATCAACTGATGAGGGGCCGACAAAATGTGCCGCATCTATCCCATGGACGAGGACTCGGCCACAGAAACGAAGGAGGTGCCGACGCCTGCTGCCGTGGGGACCACCCTTGAAAACACAGTGCTCAGCGACAGAAGCCAGACACGAAGGACCACAGAGTACAAGATTCCATGTATACGAAATGTCCAGAAGAGGCGGATCCATAGAGACGGAAAGGAGATTGGTGGTTGGCTGGGGCAGGGAGGGGGTGGAAAGATGGGCAGGGAGATGGCTTGGCACGGGGCGGGGTGGAGGGGTTGGGGAACCCTCAGACCCCCTCCCAGTCACCCCCCAGCAGGCTCAGCTTTTTGGGGCAACAGGGCCGAGAAGCATCTGGAAGGTGTGTGTGTAGGGAAGTGGGAGGAAGGCCAGCTGCCCCCACAGCACTCGGTGGCCCTTGGCACCTGTCACCCTGGACTTTCTCCTGCACAGCAGCTGTGTATGTGGCTGGGGCTCTCCCTTACTCCATCTCCTACAAGCATCTCAACAGCTCTGAGGCGGGGTGGGGAATGTTCTTAATTCCCTGTCTTCTGATGAGGGCAGAGGCCCCCGCCAGGACCTGAGGGCCCCGGGCATGGCCCCTCAGACAGGACCCTAGATGCGCAGGGGTGACATGCGGCTTGGAGCAAATAAAGGCTAATTATGGGATTACACATATTGTCAGGTGACTTAAATCCTGTAGGTAAACAGCCTGGAAGGCTTGGAGGAGGGTCAGCAGGCTGTGGGCTTGGTTGGGGGTGGGGAGTGGGAGGGAGGAGGTGGAGCTTCCGCCCCTTCCCCCGGCACACGCCCGCAGCCTCTCGGCCTGCACCTGCTCTCCGTCTGTGTTCATCCATAGCATCCCCAAGGGGTCTGGTGTCAGGGTCCAGTCCCACCCCCGTGCTACTAGGAGACCAAGCTCCTCCAAAAAGCCTTCCAGGAGCACATATGTGGGAAGGTAACCATCTGGGGACCCCTGGGCTGAGACTCTGTCTGGCACCGGAGGCAGGGATGCAGGAAGTGGGCCAGGTGTCACCTCTAGGCTGGAAACCATCCTGCATTTCAGCCCTTACACAGACTAACACGTGTTAAACCCCTACTGTGTGCCAGGCGCTGGGGAAGCGCCGTGCGTCCATCAGCCCACAAAATCCTTCAAAGAACGTGTTACGATTTGGGTCCTGGATTAAAAAGGGGGCCTTAAGGGGCGCCTGGGTGGCGCAGTCGGTTAGGCGTCCGACTTCAGCCAGGTCACGATCTCGCGGTCCGTGAGTTCGAGCCCCGCGTCGGGCTCTGGGCTGATGGCTCGGAGCCTGGAGCCTGTTTCCGATTCTGTGTCTCCCTCTCTCTCTGCCCCTCCCCCGTTCATGCTCTGTCTCTCTTTGTCCCCCCAAAAATAAATAAACGTTGAAAAAAAAAAGGGGGGGCCTTAAGACCACAAGCCTGCCAGGGCACCCAGACCGTCCCCTTTACAAATCTACACCCTCAGCCTAGCTTCCCCAGAATCCGGGCACACGGGCCTCTGATCCCCAAGGACACTTTGCCTGTGGGAGGGTCCCCCTTGCAGATTCTTGTTGCTATAACTTCCCGCGTCTCCAGGAGGACAATGCCTAGCTCTAAGGGAGGCTGTCCTCGGACCCCTCACAGTGGCCCAAGCCCATGGGTGACGGAGTTCTCGGACCACCTCTCCCAACTCAGGACCTCCCTGCCGCACAGCCTCCCTGCTGAGGCTCAGGAGGCTGGGCCCTCAACAGTGACCTCTGGGCTCCCCACCCCCAAGCCTGTGACCGCACCAGCAGGGGAAAAGCCGCCCACCCGACACAGAGAAAAGGCAGAGCCCGGAACCCCAGGCCAGAGGAAGCTGAGCTGGGGAGCCCTTCTGTGGGGCCAGGCCACACAGGTCATGACGGCCACAAGCAGGGGAGCGACGGAGCAGTGGGTACAGGGAGACTCTGCATCCCAACTACACATCTGCTTTCGAGGAGGCAGGACACTCGGAGGCCGCCTGGACCCGCGTGCATCTTTGCTCCCCGCCATGGTGGCCTGGGGGCGCTCCCAAAGTCACCCCACTGGCCCTCCAGGCTTCAGAACTCAGGAGGAATGGACAGCGCTAAACCCACCTGCTGGCCCATCAGTGAAGCCGCTGGAGCTGCGTCCCCGAACCTCCCTTGGGGCCTGGCAGACAGACCGTGGGGGTCACTGGACAGGGACAAAGGTCTGGAGATGGGAGACAGGTCAGAGTAGGAGGCAAGGGAAGAGGGCTGTCCGTTTTGTCTCTTGGACCCCGTGGCTTCACCTCCTACTTGCGAGGGCCTTCTCTGTCAGCGGAGGGATGGCTGGGTTTTAGGATGTCCCCGGCCTGCCGATTGCTGTAGCTACACCCAAACCGCAGGCCAGGCGAGCCACCTTTGAACCCAGTGCGGATAGAAGGAACTCGAGGCCAGAGGCCCAGCGCTCTCCCTGCAGGACCCAGTGTCTATGTGGACAGCCCCGAGCCCACGCCACTCAGACGACCCTCCCTGCATCTGTAAGCTGACAAAGGGGCAGCCCTGTTAGGATGGCCCAGGCCCAGAACCTTCTCAGAGACACGGTTTGGCCAGATCGGGCCGGACCCTCCCTCTCCACTTGCAGGGACAGAAAGGAGCCAGTGTTTGCCGTGTGTGGGCACACAATGGGCTGTTCCCTAGACCAGAGCCTTTCCATCAGCAACAGTTAATATCTGTCAGCCTCCACTCCGGCCAGGAGCCAGGAGCCACAGAGAAAGAGAGCCATCATTGTCCCAGCCCCGAGGACCTGATATTCTTGGGGACAAGTTGGACAAACAGGGAGTGGCCCCTGCCTGGAAAGAGGCTTCTGGCTCATCAGGATGGCCCTCTCACTCGGCCGGTCCGACAGCTCTGGGGAATTGTCAGTCGCTGATCGATGATGTTAGCTTACAGCTATTAAGCCCCTACTGTGTGCCCCTACCAGGCATCCAGGAAGCACTGAGTGTACTTGAACCCACAACGACCCTTTAGAGAGGACATCATGGTTGCTGCCCCCCACTTACAGATGAGACAACTGAGGCTTCTAGAAGCAACCCGCCCGAGGCCACACAGTCGGCAAACGGCAGAGCCTACTCAGCATGACTGTTGGGTGTATTCATCCTACTCCCGCTGGGCTTCCCCAGATGGATGGGGTCCTTCCAGTCACCCCCTGCTGTGCCCATCAGAGCTGAAGGAAGAGGCTGGAGCGGGTGCCTGTCCCCAGGGGAGACCAGAGGCCCTACGGTCTGCCTCCAGCTCACTTCTCATGGCCCTCGGGCTTCCCGAGCCCTCCCCTGCCTCCCCAAACAGACATCCTGGGCCATGGTCTAAGAGAGTGTGGTCTGGCCCCTGCCACATTCTCTGCCTCACCTCACACCTCTCGGCCCTCTCTCCTGCTTGAGCCACACGGCTTCTCCTGCTACCCAAGGGCATCACAATCCCTCCCACCACAGGGCCTTTGCACAGGCAAGGCCCTCTGATTGAAATGTCTCCCTTCATGCACAACCTAAGTTCCCTTCTCCACCTCAAGCACCATCTCCTACGGGAGCCCTCCCCGACCCCTGTGCTGGGTCATGTCCCCCTCACAGCACTATGCGTTTCCTTGAAGCCCCTGTTGGGGTTAAGTCTTTGACTTTGTCTCCCTGTACCGGACTGTAAAGTAACGGAGCGAGGGCAGGGTTTCCAGCTCCGAGCACTGCCCCCCATGTGTCGTGGGTACATGATAAATATTTACTGCCTCCTGTGCAGACGACGTGGGGCCTGCCCCGCTTACCTCATCACAAAAACATGAGGACCAGGAGAACAAGCAGGCATCCAAGGACTTTGCAAAACATGAACCAGAGGTAGGCTTTAGCCCTAGACCATGTAAATATGGGCTCTGTGGGTAGCAGGCATGTCGAGGTGGGGAAGTCACGTCATGGGCACATGGAAAAGTGTGTGAAAATTTTATGGCTGGACTGAGGAGTTCAGGGCCCATCCAGGCTAGGGAAGCTTTCAGCTGCGCTTGGATCAATCTGAAAAGGCTTCTTGGAAGAAGAACCCTGGTTTGCTTGACGATGTCATCCATGAACAACTGAGAGTTCAGTGGATGGGGGAAGGATGATGCCTCAAGCCACGTGGACCCTTCCTCCCCCGCCTCCCCTCCGGTGAGCAGGTACCTGTCCCACCAGGTATCAGCAGACCCCTGCCCTGCCCTGCCCTGCAGCTCCTGGCCACAGCCCCGGGTACCTGCTCATCCACTTTATGGGCGATGAGGGTGGCTCCTTCCTCCAGCTCTGCCACGCTGATGGGCCGGACCCGGAGCGCCACCTAGGAGGGAAGGCCAGACGCCTGAGATTAGATGGGGGGAGCTGGCCGGACAGACAGGAAGATGAGAGGACCCCAGGATTCCCCTGGGCGAGCCCCCTGGGTTCTCCTCTGTGCAGGCATCCCAGGCCTCCTTGGTCTTAAGGAAAACTCGGGGGTTCAAGGCCACCACCTGCGTGGAGGGGAGCAGGACCACAGCATGCAGGTTGCATCTGAGTCTGCGAATTTCCCCGGGGAGCCCGGGCCTCAGGGAGAGCCCCAGGGGAGACAGCAGTCTGCTTCTCCAGCCCAGATTAGGCACCTGCAGCTCCCCAAGGCTTTGAACTTGGAGCCTCGGCACCGGAGCAGCCCGTCTGTGCGTCTGTGAATGACGCACCGCAGCTAAAGGCGCGGGGCTGGCTGGTGGGCAGGTTGGGGCTGGGCCCAGGGAACTTCACCGTGACATCCCGACAACCGCGGCCACGTTCCCACTGAGCACAGCGCCGTGAGAGTGAGAGAGCACAGGGCACCGAGAGAGCACAGCCAGGGAGAGACGATGGGTCTTCATCCTGTGCATGGGTCTCCCCCAAAGTACAAGGGGGTGCATTTCTTCTGGCCAAGGGGAAATGCCCGCTGAATGCGTACATATTGCTAATAAGACCCTCCGAGGGACCTCTGCTGTCTGCCAGATCTTCTCTACCGGCCCCCTCAGCCTCTGTGGGGAGGGGGGAAGCAGGAGGCTCTCCATCGCTGCCCTGGGGGCACGTCACCCGTGTGGGCCAAGGCAGCCATTTTCAAAGAGACACATTCTAAACCGCCAGAGAGAATATTCCAGAGCCTGGGGCTTTCTTGGGGCTGGGGTCCAGCTCCTCTTTGGAGCCACAAGCTCACTCTGCAGAGGCGGGGTGTCTGGGGGTGACATTATCCTCCGGTTCCATAACCACCCACCTGCTGGCGACGAAAGCCTCCCTTCCCAGGCCTCAGAAGTTAGGGGATGGGGAGAGAGGTGGGAGGGGTGGTGGCCTTGGGGTCACTGAGCCTCCCCCTCATCATGTCAACACGGCATCGTTGATAACCAGGGGTCTGTCTTCAGTCTCTACCTGCCTCCCAGACGCCTGCTCTTCATCTGCCCCAGACCCCAGGGCTCAGGGAAGAGGGCTGGCTGCTTCCAGCACTTTTAGGAAATACTGGACGGTATCTGTGTGGCAAGCCAGTGACCAGCCACTCTCAACCCCATGCCAGCTCCTCAGGTATGTGGGGGCTCTTTGTCTACCTGTGACTCCCAATCCCTTTAAACTCCCAACCCCACGAGGCCAGGGGACAGCCCTGGTTCCCGAGGAAACCCCCACTTTCCCTTCTCTGGGCAGGTGGATTCAAGACCTGACTTTTCTAGATCAGAGAGCAGTGTTGCCCCAGAGACATAGGCACAAGCTTTGGGGATGGGGTGGGTCCCCTGGCGGGACGGTGTAAAGGGAGAGTGGGGTTGAAGCCAGGCTGACTTTTCAGGCCCCGGCGGGATGGCCACGGTGCCTTCCTTCTGCCGTCCAGGACTTGGGGAAAGTTGCCCTGGACAGTCCCATCCCTTGTCCTCAGTGTCCTCTTAGTGGTGGTGAGGGTACAGGTGGTGACGCCGAGTCAGGGTCTGGGTGTCGGCGGCGAGGAGGACAAGGGTGTCGGGGTCTCACCATGAGTTGCTGGTCCTTGGAGTCCCTGCTGTCCTTCATGCTTGCGGCGGGTGGAGGGGCTCAGGCCGCGACAGCGGGCATGGCCGAGCCGCACCCCCACCGCCGCCGGGTCCCTCGCAGGCTCCCTGCGCCGCTGCCGCTGCCGCTGCCGCTGCCTGACAACCCGAAACCAACAACGCGCCCGCGGCCAAGGGCGCTGACCGGGAGGCGGGGCAAGGGGAGGGCCTCTGCGCCCCCGCCCCTTCCGCGCTGCTGGCGAGAGCTGGCCGCCTCCGCCGGGGAGGCGCCCGAGCCTGCGCCGCTTTCCGCGGGCGACTGCCCGCCCGTGCGTCCCTCCAGCCCCTGCAGGGCGGCCCTGCGTCCTCCCCTCGCCGCCGCGTCCGTTTGGTAGCCCCTCGGCTCCTCCTGCGGCCCCTGGCTCGCGCCCAGGGCCCCTCTCCCGCTGCCTCCAGGGGGCGCCCGGCGGGCTCCCGCTGGCAGCCGCGCACATCCGTGGCGGCCTCTGCCGCCGGTGTCTGTCTGTCTGGGCGTCTCGGGGCGGCGGCTGGCTGCCTGGTGTTTCCAAGGGCACAGCGTGCATCGTGGCTGCGGCTGGGGTCTCTGGCGCCGTGTCCTCACCCGCTGTCCAAAGGCAGAGGGGGTGCAGAGTTGTCTCCGCCCGGGCTGCCCGCCCGAGTGGCGCAGGGGAGCACGTGTATACGACTCGGGATGTTTCACATTAGAGCCCGCCTCCGTGTACCCCACTAGCAACCAAGGCCTTGGGGGCAAACCAGAATCCAGGTCAAGACAGTCGCGTCTGTGTGCCCCTCTGACTCCCGGCCTGCGGAAAGAGCCGCAATCCTGGCCAAGAAAGCGTAAGGGGGACGCTGCTGTCTCCACTGTTGGTGAACAATTTACACGCCGGGAGGAGCACCGCCGATAGACTCCTGGCCTCGGGAGGCCCTAGGCAAACAGGGCTCCGGTCCCAGGTCTGCATCCCACTTGCTGAACCACCTGGAGCCAGTGTTTCCCGTCCGGGCTCTGGGCCTCACTCTCCTGATGGTGATGGTGGAGCGCCCGCCTCCGGGTCCTGGTGGTCCATCTTCCCTGTCTCCTTCCCTGTCTCCTTCCCCTAGTGAAGCAGAGGCGGGCCGCCCACCCCCTGCAAGGACAGGGGTGAGGGAAGCACACTGGGGATCTCTTCCCATGGAAGGAGCTGGGTGAGGAAGAGCCGCTCATCCCCCCGGGGCTGTCCCAGACAGCCTGGCGCACATCCAGGGGCAGAGCATGATGCCAGCCTGTGCCCTGGGACTGGCTTCCCCGGCTGCCCCCGAGGGGCTTGTGCCAGGTGTAGTTATTAATAAACAGCGGCAGGAAGCCACCCGTGGCCTTGGATTCGCTACAGAGACAAACGGTGTGAAGCCTCGTGGAAACCAAACACTCCTGCGGGGGTGGGGGGGGCAGGGGGGAGGGTCCCCAGGTTTAGTTCTGTTCTCCGGTCCAGGCTGCCTCCCCGAGGCTTTTGCGCACCAAGGCTGGCTGGTTTGCAAATGAGAATCAGGTTAAGTTTGAAGGTGTGTTAAGTTTCCCATAGAAAACACGGTCCGAGCTTGCATATCAGACCCTGAATTTGATCTATTGGGATCAGCCACAGGGGACCCCCCTCCCCCCATCCCCCCGTCATTTGTCTTGTAGCTGGTTTTCTTTTTCTTTTCTGTTCCTCCACGTGCATAAATCCCACCCAGGATGGCCCATGGGGCTCAAGATAAGAGAAGCTTCTGAGCAGGAGGCCACAGCTCATCTTACTTAGAAACTCATCCCAAAGTCGTCCCTGTTCTCAAACTGAGGCCTCTGCTCACCTTCCGTGTTCCTGTCAAGGACACTGCTAAGCCATCATTCACTCCCCCTTCCCCCTCATCCTCTCTGTTCAAACCCTGGGGCTTTGACCTCTGCAAGTGTCTCCCCTCTTCGCCCGCAGCCCTGGCTCCAGCTTTTACGTCTTCTCACCTGGGCGACACATGGCCTCTCGCTGTGCCCGCTGCCCACGGTTCCCCCCCACCCCCCGCTTTCAGGGGGCGCAGCTCTAACGCATAAGCAAATGCAGGTTCCTCTCTCTCCACACCTCCTCCCGCCTCCTGCCCGGCTTCATCTCCCAGGTCCCCGACATGGACTCGGGTGCCTACCCACGCTGGCTGCTTGTTTGCTCCCAAAGGCACGCTGGTGCTGGGTCCTACTCTCAGGCCTTGGCACACTCAGGTCCCTCTGCCCGCTGCACCCTTTCCAGCTTCGGCCAAATTTCCCTTCCTCCTGCGTATCAGATCCCTCCTCTCCTCTATAAAACTCTGATGTGTGCCCTTAAAGACCCATCAGAGTAAGCTCCAGGAGGGTAGGGACCAGGCATCTGGTGAGCGCTCAATTCACACCCTGCACACATTAGTACCGCCCCAGAAATTGATCACACCCTCCCGCCCCTCCCACTGCCCACAGGCTGGGACCTCACCATGTCCCATCTGGATGGCCACAGCAGCCTGTCTGGCCTCTCTTCCTTCCAATCCACCTCGACCGTGAAAAGCCAGGTCAGCATCGTTACCCCACTTGAGATCCTGCCATGGCTCCCCACTGTCTTCCACACAGAGCGCACCCCTGAGCCCAGAGTCCCAGCCTTCCCTGCCTCATCTTTGGCCCGTCCCCTCATCTCACCCCTGCTCTGGCCGTGCTCCACCACGGGCAGCGTTCCGGATGGGCCGCCCCCTTCGGTTGTCCCTGGCTTCTTTCCGGCCTGCCTGTCCTAGAGGTCTATCCTCCGCTTGTCTGGCTAACACACACAGATAGATGGCTTATTCAAAACTCATCTTACGCGTCCTTTCCCCCTTTTCTGGCTTTTCTGAGCTCTTGAGATCTTCATTCACATACTTGGAGCTTCCAGTGCGCAAAAGCTCCCTTTTAAAAAGCCCCGCTGCTGGGGCGCCTGGCTGGCTCAGTCGGTTAAGCGTCCAACTTCGGCTCAGGTCATGACCTTGTGGTTTGTGGGTTCGAGCCCCGCGTCGGGGCTCTGTGCAGACAGCCGCTGCTGCTCTCCTGAGTGTTGATGTCATCAGTGACCATTGTTTCCATGATTTCCATGCTAATTTCTATCAGAGATAGGTGACATTCTCCACCTCTCTCCAAACCCGTCTGCAGGTGGAATCCACTGGTTTCCATGGGCCCCGAGCGCTTTCTGAAGCCCTGTGACACTCTAGGGCCTGTGGGACCGAAGTCCGCCCCTGCTTTGTGAGGGGATGTGGCTACTTACAGCTTGGGGGGGGTGGCAGTGCGTGGAAATGAATGAGCCACTAGGAAACAGGACATGGACATCCACGGAGGATTTTCCTCTTCAGAAGCCCTTCCCTCTAGGACCCCTCTCGGAGCCCCCTGTACTTCCCATAAGATGTCACTTTGTGCAACTGTCATTCTGTGTGCGTTTGTCAGCTCTTGTCTCTCCCATTAGCGTGCGAGCTCCAGGACAGCAGAGTCCGTGTCCGGCTTGCACGCTGCTCCGTGGTCAGTGGCTGGCACGGGGCTGAGCTCAGGGCAAGTGCCTGAGCTGAGTGCACACTTCAGAGCCCAGCCCGCTCCGCCTTCCCGGAAGCGCCATAAAACACGGCCTCTGTCCATCGTTCCGTTTCCATCCCGCAGGCCCTTAGCACTCAGAGGTGCTGGCTCCTGGGTCTCTGGCTCCCAGAGCTAAAGGGGTGGTGGTCTGGCCCTGGGGCCTCTAACAAAGGGCCAGGGGGCCAACAGTACCCCACAGTAGCCAGAAGAGAATGTGGGACAGTGACCCCCCTGGGCTGTTGTAGCCACAGGCTGAAGTGTCATCAGCAAGTGGCCGATGAAGCGATCAGTCAAGTCAGCTGGACAGAACAGAACCGGGGGAACGACACTCTCCTGCAGGTGTGCGCTGACAGCGGGGACCTGTCCTGTGGTCCCCGGGGTCCAGCCGCTGCTTCCGCCACTTTCGGACCCTGCTCAGATGTATTCCTGCACCCAGGCCCCGCTATCCACATTTCACATTCCGCGCCCACGGCGGGGTCGGTTTCTGCAGCAGCTTCTGCTTTTCCAGTGATGCTTCGTGGTTTTGTTTTGCTCCACTTGTTAGAGACTGAACAACAGAGGAGGCTGGTTTATGAGGAGGTGAAGGTCATGGCTGTAAGGCCGGGCAGTGCTGGGCATCACATCCGCGGGACTCTCACTGCCTTTTGCCCACAGCGACGTCGGGAGCCCTCCTCCCCTCTGCCACGCCCACTCCCCATCCCTGCCTGGGGGCGCTCTCTGTACCCACAGCAGGTCCCAGCAGACCTTTGCAAGCCCACGTCAAAGGCCCAAATCCTACTCGAGCAAAAGAATGTTCTCCCTTGGAGCTGACGGTCCCAGTCACTCATCAAGAGGTCCGTCAGTGTGCCCGGGGGTTGATGCAGCAGGGAGCTGTGACTTCCTCCTGGGGCATTTCATTTGTATAGGTTTTTTTTTTTCTCAAACTCGGCACTATTGACATTTGGGCCAGACCGCTCTTTGTCGTGAGGCCTGTCCTGTGCACTGTAGGATGTTGGGAAGCATGCCTGGCGTCTACCCTCTGGATGCCAGGAGCACCCCCAACCACTCACGTCAATCCAAAATGTGCCCGGACATTGCCCAATGTCTCATTGGGGGCAAAATCTCCCCCAGCTGAAACCACTGCTCTACGGACAGCTCCGGGGCTCCCCATGTCCCCACACAGAGAGGCACCTATCACAGGACTGTACAGAACGAGGCACGTGATGTGTGGGCACCCTCTGCTCAGAGGTCAGTGCTGGGCAAGCAGCAGAAACATGGCCGGCTCACCCCACTTCCTGGGACTCAGGCATCCCTCCCTCTCTCTCCGTCTCATGTGGCACATCAGTGACTTGGGGATCGAGGATGGGGACAGCACTCCCTCTGGGGCTCTTGTGCAGGTCAAGCACCAATAAATATGTTCCTCGATGATTATTTTATCAGTCTAGCCACAGTGGCAACTTCATGTTTTTCCTTTAGTCACAAAGGGTAGCTGGCCCCTCCCCAATAAGATTATTTTCTTTTCTAATTTTCTCTTTTTTTGAGAGAGAGAGAGACAGGCCACAAATCAGGGGAGGACAGAGAGAGAGAGAGAGAGAGAGAGAGAGGGAGACACAGAATCCGAAGCAGGCTCCAGGCTCTGAGCTGTCAGCACAGAGCCTGACGTGGGGCTCGAACCCACAAACCATGAGATCATGCCCTGAGCCGAAGTCGGACGCCTAACCGACTGAGCCACCCAGGCACCCTCCCCGCCCCAATAAGATTCTTAACACAGGCAATTTTTAAAAGGGGACTTTGGGTCCCTGTTAGGACCATCCAACACGCACAGTCGAGGGACTTTGCAGGTGCCCTCCTGCATACAGACGTTTCTGGCAATGGTCCCTAAAGGTTCCAGAGCACTGCCTTTCCTGGAGCCCCCAGTGGGCCCTGCAAGTGCCTGGCTTACCATCGATGGCTGTGCAGGGTGGGGACTGAGCCGTCCGGATGCCTGTCCCTGCTCTGCCCTGCGCTAGCTCTGTGACCCGGGCAAGTCCCCACGCTTGCCCCGGAATCAGACTGTTCCCCTGCAGAGTAAGGGTCATCAGAGTGCAGACCCTTCTAGGGATTTTATAAAAAGAATTGGACGAGGTTAACACGGAAAGCGCTCGGCACAGGGTATCCAATAAGCACTGTTATAGCACCATTATCGTTAATTTAATCTAAGAATTAAGCCAGTAGAAAGCTCACAGGCGTACAGGCAGGAGCAAACTCATTCGTCCATCTGCCCTCAGAGTTGGGGGTGGGGGGTGGTGCTCAGAGACATTTTAGAAGTGGACAGACCGCCTTTCCGAACTGTGTGTGCAGGGGAGGGTCAGGAAGGGAGGAGAAGCCCCTCTCCCCGCCCACAGGTCTTTCTGAGGCTGAGGCCAGCCCGTCGGAGGCTCTGCAACCTTTGAGGGAAAATGATTGCCGGGAAAAACCCCGGGGAAGCAGAACCCACGGGAAGAGGCAGGGCCAGGCTGAAAGGCAGTGTGGAGCCCCTCGGGGTGTGCTCGGGCGGCTGAGAGGACGGGTACCCAGCTCGGGCACGAGCCCTGCCCCTTCCCTCCCTCCAAGAGGTCCCCTGGGACTGGGCTCCGTGAGTAGTGGGGGCCAGCACTCGGTGGGGCGTCGGGTCGGGTCAGGACCCCTCTGCTCCCCCAGCCCTCCCTCCCTCCCTCCCTCCCTCCCGAGCTCAGCGCCCACGTGCAAAGCCCGGGCGGTGCCAGGGGATGGGAGACGGAGGTGCGGCGCGAGAGGGGCCGCGGGCAAGGCTGGCCTGCCCCTTCTAGGTCGGAGCCTGGGCACCGTCGCCTTCTTCCTCACCAAGGTCCTCTCCTTCCACCTCCTCATCTGCCTCCAGACCCGGCTGTTTCTGCCAAAGAAAGACAGTGCAGAACCATTGGTGGGGCCGGGCCCGCCCTGCACCCTGGGAAGTTGATCCCCTGAGGCCCAAACCAGCCAACTGGTGGAGGCCCAGGAGACTGTGCTCCTGGCTCTGTGGCCTTGAGGCCCTAGTGGGTGCTCAGGGCGAGCCAGCGAGCGTGGACGGCGGGCACGGCCTCGGGCATCTCGCAGGCTGGGGTCCAAGTCCGGCTTCGGTCGCTTTGCTGCCTGGGTGACCTCGGGCTAACGCTCCTCCTGAGTCTCCTTGGTCCCCTCGCCCGTGAAGTGGACACGATTCCTCTCAGGGCTGTGGCCCAGGTTAGAGACACAGGTGTAAGGGCTCAGCACTGCTTTCTCAGCTCTGACCCCAGAGGTTCTGGCCAACTGCAGAAAACTAAGGCTAAGCGGGTTGTTCTGTACACCTTACTCCCCTCTGAGGCCCAGCTTCTCCGCCTGGAGTGTTCAAGCAGCGGGAAGGAGTGCTTTTCGGGACTTGCAGCCCCAGGCCGGGTGTCTGTCAGGCGCACTGCGCTGTGGGAGGTGGCCACTACCAGCACTGCCTTCTGGAGGGCAAGGGGGGGGGGGTTGGGAAGCTGGGACTCCAGTCCCGTCTCTGCCGTAAGCGGAGGGAGGTCTCTGCCCCACCTTGCCACACCGACGATGGAGTGAGAACAAGGCCCCTCCTATCCAGGTGCTTCCAAATGCAACACGAGGGGCAAATGTCACAGCCTGTGACCGGCTCCAGTGGGGGGAGGCGGAGGGGGAAGAGGTCTTGGGATGGAACCAGTCACCCCGTCCGCGTGCTCGCCCGTCTTCTGCCAGCCTGTCTGCGAGGTTGGCACCCAGGAGGCCAGCGGGCCTGGCTTTGCGGGCAGGTGCCCTGCACTTACGTTTTCATTCCGCCCCAGCCCACGCCCTTGAATCGTGTTGACGCCCTTGCTCCCGGGGTAGGTCCCGGCTCGCACTCCCCCGCTGTGGTGTTCTTGCCACCCTTGGCCTCTCATCTGGAGGCCCCTGAAGGCCATGACCCATGCCAACAATGCCTTCTTCTTCCTCTATCCCTGGGTACAGAAGAGGGCCTGGAAGGTGACCGGGCACCCCCTTTATAGCTCAACCTCCTTCTTTTCCAGATGCAAATGAAGGAGCCAAGAAGTGAAGCGACCGACTGGCCCAGGCGATACCCCTAGAAAGTGCTCTAGAGCCAGAGAGCACGGATGGGTGAGCAGAGCACGGATGGGTGAGCTCCGCACAAACCATACCCCCGCGACACCAGGTGGGGTCAGCAGCCGGCCTCCGTGCCTCGGACCTCCCAGCCCAACCCCCCTCCCTGGGCCTCGGGGCTCACTCTGAGCTGCCAGCTCACGCAGCCCCGGGTCTTTGTGGCAGTGGCCACGCGTGTGTCCCAGTGCCGGCCGTGTCGGCGGGGAGGAGGGCCACAAGAAGCGTGGAGCGTGGTCCCTGCCCTCAAGCAGCCTACAGTCCACGTGGAGACTCAGGATTTCTCAGGAGGAAGGGAGTAATTGCTCCCATTGGCCAGATGGACAAGTTAAGGTCCACCTGCTGAGGCCACTTGCCCAAGGTCACCCAGGAGGGCAGCGAGCAGGCGGAACCCAGGTGCCAGGGCTCCCACCCGGGGCCACCCGAGCCCCCGTTCGGGACCCTACAGGCTTTGTCTTCTTCATGGCTTCCGTCTCTTTCTTCTTCAGCTCTGAGTAGATGATGTTGAAGAACTCATCCTCGGCCTTGGTGACCAGCTCCTCCAGGTGGAAGGTGGGCTCCTCCTCTCTCAGGGAGTCATCCCTGCCCTCCGCCTTGCCTTTCTCCTTCAGCCGCATCTCCCGGTGCCTCGCCTCCAGAATCTTCTCCCGCCGGGTCTCCCGCTCAAATATCTGGGGTACACGGGGACAGGGAGGCCCGTGGGGAGAGGGTGGCAGCCGGCGGCCGGCTCCCAGCACGGGGCCGGGTTTAGCTCTCTCGCTTCACTCACAGCACAAGGCAGGGGTCTGTTCTCAGCGCCAACGGCAAGAAAGGAGGGCTGGACATCGAGATCAGGAGGCAGGAGCAGAGCCACCATGTCACCCAGTCCTGAGAGGTCCCCAGAACGGAGAAGACGTGGAACAGAACAGCCACACAGCCGTGCGCCGTGGGGCCCTGGGCCAGGGGAGCACCCGCTCGGTGGTGGGCCCACAACCTTGGGCAGAGCCGGGGGGCTCACCCAGGGCCTCGGCACCGGGGGGTTCAGTGCCACGGTGTGCCCACAGTGCTGGGGTGGGGTGGGGGGGGCATCATGATGGCTCTCAGCCTCCCAGCCCCCTTAGCCCCCTGCCCCAGGGTGGCCACCTTCCCTCCGTCTTCTCTTCTGGCATCTGCTAAGCCTTCATCTGCCACAAATGTGACCTCTGGGACCAAACAAACTGACCTAGTCGAACCACTTGGGCAGCAGGAAAGCCGAAGCCTGCGGAGGTGGCAGGACTTGCCCAGGGCGGCTTGGCTCCCGAGTGGCGAAGCCAGGGCTGAGTCAGACACTCCTGACCCCACTTACCGTGATCACTTCAGGACCCCACGCCGCCTCCCCAAAGGCCCATGCGTCTCTCTTTCTCTGCCTGGCCTGCTCTGCCACGGGGCCGGGGTCAGCGCCGGGCATTTACCAAAGAAGCCGCGTTCTTGTCGTTCTTCTGGAGGGTGCACAGCCCATTCGAGACCTCCAGCAGCGTGGTCGTCCCCAGCTGGGAGCCGCAGGCGATGAAGCATCCGTTGTCCTGCACCCGGAGGCAGAAGAGGGCCTCGTCGCACACCTGTCGGAGGGGCCAGGCGGATGCGGTCGGGTTGGAGAGAGGAGCCAAGCAGCTTGTCTTGAGTCCCCGGCCCCTGGGGAGAGGGGCGCTTGGCCCGGCTCCGTGTTCGAACACCCTCGGGACTCCCTTGACTCACAAGACAAAGTTCAGAAGTTCACGCTCTGAGATCGGCCGTCAAGACCCTTTGCCCCCCTCCGGCCTCACCTTCCACCACACCTGACCCCACCCGCCACGCCTCACCCCTTCAGTCCAGCCCACGTCCATCCTGCAGCTTCCCAAACGCCACGCCCTTCCACGGCCCACGCCAGCGGGGCTCGGGTGTAGCTATGCCGATGTGACCTGAGCGTAGGCTGGAAGGGTCAACTGCCAGGAGCCCATGCCGGGGCTGCCGAAGGAATAGGTCTGGTGGGAGGAGAGGCCAGGCTTTCCACTTTTCTTTTCTTTCTCAATTTCCCCCAGGTAATTCTGCTGGGCCACCAGGACCCAAGGGCCTGGATGCATGGGGAGTGGGATACACGTGACCTTGAGGCTGAGGGCAGGGTCACACTGCTTGAACACGAAGTCCCAGATGTCCAGGGTCCCGTCCATTCTGGTGGTGAAGAAAACCGCCGGCCTCACTGGGCTCCAGGCGCCATCGGTGAGGTAAGCCATGTGGTACCTGTGGGGAGCCAGGTGCCAGCGGTCAAGGCCCACTGTGGTCGGGAGGCACAGAGAGGCTGCTGAGCCGCCGCTCTGCTCATCCAGGCCCCCTGGGCTCTAGGGTCTCGTCGCTGGGCAGGAAGTTCTTCCTTGTGTCTGACTTCTAGCCATGCCAGCCTCGCCCGCCAGCCGTGGGCAGTATGCACTTTATTTAAAAAAAATTTTTTTTAACGTTAATTTACTTTTGAAAGAGAGTGAGAGAGGGGGAGGGGGAGTGAGACACAGAATCGGAAGCAGGCTCCAGGCTGTCAGCACACAGCCCGACACGGGGCCCGAACTCACGAACCACAAGGTCATGACCTGAGCTGAAGTCGGATGCTCAACCGACTGAGCCACCCAGGCGCCCTGATAATATGCCCTTTAAAGGCTCTGGTCCTTCCCAGGGGCTGAGCCACTAGAGTTTCTCTACAGCTAACTCCAGGGAACAGGCACATGTTGCTGGATCTGGGCCCAGTCTCCCAGCCGAAAGGAGTCAGAGGAAGAATATGCCCAGAGAAGTTCCTAATATCGACATTAGAAGAACGTTATACTTCCTACTCGGTGGGGGATCTAGATTTTCGAAGATTTCTGTGGTGAGGAACGAAATTGGACCCTTATACCATATACAAAAGTCAACTTGAAATGGATGAAAGACTTAAACATAAGACCCGAAACATAAAATTCCTGGAAATTTTATGGGAAAAGCTCCTTGACCTTGGTTTTGGTGGCCATTTTGTAGACATAATGCCAGAAACACAAGAGAAAAAGCAAAAATGAACAAGCGGGGTACATTGACATCAAAAGCTTCTGCACAGCAAAGTCAAAACTGAAAAAGCAAAAAAATTAAAAAAAGAAGATAAAAGAAAAAGCAACCCATGGGATGGGAGAAAATATTTGCAAATCATATGTGTGATGAAGGGTTAGTATCCAAGATATACAAAGTATATAAGGAATTCATTCCAAAAAACTCAATAGTGAGAAAACAAATAACCCGATTAAAAAATGGGTGATCGACTCCCTCTCTTTCTCTGTCCCTCCCTGGCTCACACTGTCTCTTTCTCAAAAATAAAGAAGGATTTAAAAATTTTTAAAGGGGCGCCTGGGTGGCTCAGTCAGTTAAGCGACCGACTTCAGCTCAGGTCATGATCTCACAGTTCATGAGTTCGAGCTCCGAGTCGGGCTCTGTGCTGACGGCTCGGAGCCTGGAGCCTCCTTCGGATTCTGTGTCTCCCTCTCTCTCTGCCCCTCCCCTGTTCATGCTCTGTCTCTCTCTCTGTCTCAAAAATAAATAAAAAACATTAAAAAATTAAAAAATTAAAAAAAAAAATCTGTGCTGACAGTTCAGAGCCCGGAGCCTGTTTCGGATTTTGTGGCTCCCTCTCTCTCTCTCTCCGACCCTCCCTGGCTCACACTGTTGCTCTCTCAAAAATAAATAGGCATTAAAAACTTTTTTAAAAATGGGCAATGGACTTTAACAGGTGTTTCTCCAAAGAAAACCTACCAATGACCAACAGGTGCATGAAAAAGTGCTCAACATCACTCATCGTCAGGGAAACGCAAATCAAGAACCCAAGGAGATAGCTCCTCACACCTGTTAGAGTGGCTATTCTTTTTTTTTTTATGTTTATTTTATTTTTGAGAGAGAGAAAGAGAGTACAAGCAGGGGTAAAGAAGACAGAAGGAGACAGAGAATCTGAAGCAGGCTCTGACAGCAGAGAGCCAGACATGGGGCTCGAACTCACGAACCATTGAGATCATGACCCGAGCCAAAGCAGGAGGCTCAACCAACTGAGCCACCCAGGTGCCCCTAGAGCGGCTATTCTTAAAAAGACAAAAGATAATAAATGTTGGCGAGGATGTGGAGAAAAGTGAGCCATTGTGCAGTTGGTGAGATTGTAAGCTGGTGCAGCCACTGTGGGAAACAGTAAGGAAGATCCTCAAAAAATTAAAACTAGAACTACCATCTGGTCCAGTCATGGCATTTCTGGGTCTTTATCCAGAGGAACTAAAACCAGAATCTCAAAGAGATATCTGCACCCTCATGCGCACTGCAGCATTATTGATGACAGCCAAGATATGGAAACAACCTAAACGTCCGTCAGCAGATGAGCAAATAAAGCAAATGGGGTATATATTCAACGAAATATTATTCAGCCTTAAAAAAGGAAATCCTTTCATTTGCAACAACGTGGATGGACCAGGAGGACATTCTGCTAAGCGAAGTAAGCCAGACACAGAAAGCCTGCGTGATCTCACGTATATGCGGAATCTAAAAAAAAAGTCAAACTCACAGCAGCAGAGACTGGAACAGTGGTTGCCAGGGGCTGGGGCGGGGGCGAGGGGGGGAAACGGGAAGGTGATGGTCGAAGGGTACAAACTTTCATTTATGCAACATAGGTCAGTTCTGGAGATCTAGCATGCAACATAGTGCCTCTAGCTAACCATACTAGACCAAATAGTAAAATTTGCTAAGAGAGTAGATCTCAAGTGAAGTGACCCCTGCCCCCACCCCCCCACCACAAGAATAATTACAATCAAGGAGGTAGGAGAGAGGTGATGGACATGTTCATGGCTTTGATGGTGGTGATGGTTTCACAGGTGTAACTTAGCTCCAAACTCACAGAGCTGTAGGCATTAAGGATGTACAGCCTTTTCTGTGTCAATGACACCTCAACAAAATGGTTGAATATGTATGTGTGTGCATATATATATATATATATATATATACATATATATTTTTTTTTAATAAATCTTCCCAGGAGATCTTGATGCAACCAGATTGGGGAGCCACTAGAATAGAACATGCTCATTAGGGTCCACAGCGACACCAGCACTGCAGAGTCTGTGACAGCGTGAGCTAGAAAGGAACCCCAGATTGCCACACAGGAAGGCTGAGAGGGCACCAGTCCCCCCACCTGATGCTTCTGCTCTGGTCTCTTAGCTCTGCCTGCATTGCAGCATCTCTGTGCATGTGGCACTCCCTGGCTCACCCAGGGGCAGTGAGACCACCCTGAGGGGCTCAATCTCATGGCCCCCCCTTGGCCTCTCCTCTGGGCAGACTGGGAAAGCCCACAAGCTTCTCTGATCCAACTACAGCGCTCACAGCTGTGTCCCTCTCTGCTCCTATGTGCCCAGCCTTGCATGAGGAGAGACCCACCAAGCTGTCCTGATGAGGTGCCCAGATTCTCAGTCCAAGCTTCCTGGGTTCAAACCCCACCTCAACTCCTTACCAGCCAGGAGAACAGAAGCAAGTGGCTTTGCCTCCCCATGGCTCTGTCCCCTAACACACACAATGAGGGACAAGAGGAGTAATGCTACCTACTTGTAAGGTGGGCTTGAGGGTCATGAAAACACCCAAGGCTGTTATTATGACTAACACAGGCTGTTTGAAGCACATTCCTTTATGAAGTGGCTGGATTAGGCTCAGGTGTGCATGGAGGGGTGTTCTGGGTGGACACATAGAGGCTCAGGGCACTCCTGGGCTGGCTCCCTCTGTCCCTCCCACCCTCCTACATTCCCCTCCAGCCCCAACCTCCCTCTTACTTGGTCCACATGATGGACGACTCCCGGCTGTCTTCTGACCAGATGCGGGCAGTCCAGTCGCCCACAGTCAGGAAGTTCTTAGGGTAGAATGGATTTCTCTGGAGGGCATAGATGGGGCCATGGTGGCCTGAGAAGGTGCACACAATCTTCTCGGCTGACGTTTTGGCCTTGCGGTTGCAGGAGATGACAATGCCCTGCTCGGTGCCCACCATGAACTTGGTTGGCTGTGGAAGGGGTGACACAGGAGTGAAAGGTTCCATGAAACGTCAACTCAGGGTTTATTGTCATGGTTAGCAGCCTTCTGGAGTCAGATTGGATGTGTCTAAAGGTGCTGGAAGGGACCTTCGTGTAAGCTTATGCTCAGGCTGTTGCCCAGCCCCTCCTAAGGAGCTGGCCTTGCCCTTCCTGGCTTCATCAGACCCCATCCTCTGTTAGAACCTGCTCAAGGGCGCCATGTTTAATGAAGCCCTCTCGACTCTTCTAGACCTTGGAGAAACTCATCAGCAGCTACGTGATACACACCTCTTCACGTAGCATCATTGTGTCCACTAGGCATTTTGCCATAAAGATCCCGAATGTCTGTTTATGGAAAACGTGAATGATTGAATGAATAATGTAAAACAGGAGTCTAAAAAGTCCCCTCCCCCAGCCTTCAGTTACTTCCTGAGAAACTGGGCTATAGTGCATACCCATATTCATCCCACCTTTATTCACAGCAGCTAAGAGGTAAAAAGCAACTCGAGTGTCCCAACCCAAGTGACATGGATGGATTGACAAAATGTGGTCTATACCTACAGTGGAATAAAAAGGAAGGAAATTCACAGCTTTAAAAAGGAAGAACATTCGGACACACACAACAATGTGGGTGAACCTTGAGGACATGATGCTCAATGAAATAAACCAGTCACGGAAGGATGAATACCAGAAGAGTAGAGATGGAAAGTAGAGGGGCCAGGAGAGGAGAAATGGAATGTGAAGAGACACAGCTCGAAAGGCCCAGAAAAGCGAGTAATGAAGTAAAACGCAAGGCTCCTGCAAGCTAGTGATGGAGAGAAGTACCCAGATCCAGATGGCCTGCCATGCCTCCACCCTTGGACTTCTTGGTGGGGTTGGAATGGTGAGCCTGGACCTTGAGTCAGAGCCCTGGGTTGAGCCCCAGTTGCACCGTGTCCTAGAGCGTATGACTTACCACACTAAGGCTCATTTGTTTGTCTGGAAAGGAGGGACAATAACATTATGGTACAAGATGGTCGTGGGCGATTACGCAAGCTCATCACTGGAGGGAGTTACAAGTGTCCAGCACACAGAGTGTGCTCAGTGACTGGCATGGGAGAGCTGGGGGACTACTGGTGGTATTGTCATTACATCAGGCACTTGCTCTAGAAGTCCCTGATTTCAGGACAGAATGCTTTTCTGCATCCGCCCCACACTGACTCTCATGCCCAGCATTGGGGGTCAGTTAAATTGTCTTCCACCTGACTTCCCCAGCGTTCCTTCCCCAGCCTTGGGTGAGGGCTCCCAGGGCAGGGGTGAGGCCAGAGCATCTCCAGCTCCCAAGAGCCTGGGAATGATGTCACATGACCTGAAAACAAACAAGAGATGATCCCAAGGGGGAGCCAGACCTGGGCTTCGGTAACACATAAGCCAGGAACAAGCCCAAGCCAAGAGTCATCTGGGAAAGTTGTTTTCTTGCTTTGGTGGGAATCCTCATTTGCTGCTTCTAGAAGCTTCCATCCTTTGACACTTTCATGTTACTGCTCAACTTTGATCTTTCTTTACCATTCCTTCCCATTGCTAGATGCTCTAATTGTGCCTGTGCTCTGGTTTTCCAAGGAGCCTCCTCTGACCTCATTTCCCTCTCCAACACCTCTTCCTTCCCCTCAGACTGTGAAGCGACCCACACTAGGCAGGGGCAGGGCCTGGGCTCTCCATGTTGGTCCTGGGCGGGGCTCTTCCTACAGAATGGGGCCCTTCTGGAATCCTGTCCTCTGCGAAAGCTTGCCTTCTGTTCAGCACAGCTGCTACCCAGGCAGTGACTTTGTGTGAATGAGGACTGGCTTCCTTCCTCGAGAAGCTCTGCTGCCCCCTGCTGGAAAGTTCCTGGAAAGACCACACACAAGCCCGACAACCACAGGAGGGAGGGCGCTCCAGGCCGCTGTTGGGTGCACGTGGTAGACGCTGGCTCCACCTGGCTCTGGCTGCCCCAGCATTGGAAGTCGGGGAAGGGAGAGCCGGGGACACTCACCAAAGTAGACTCGAACTCCAGGGAGATAGCCCCCAAGGCATTCTCCAACTGCTCCTTTCTGGCAATGTCCAGGATCACCACCTCGGTGGGCTCGCTCATCTTTCGGATATCCCACCACATGACCTAGTGGGAGGGCGGGGCAACTTTGAGACCGGAAGTCCCTTGATTCTCCTAGCTTTTGCCTTCCCTACCTTCCTGGGGCCAATCACTGGGGCCAAAGGGGTGTGTGTTAGAGATGACCAGCGATCCGTAGGACAAACACACTTGGAGAACCACTGCTCTGGCCCCACAGTCCCAAACCTGGCCGCTCATCAGGGTCATGGGCAAGCTTCATAAAATCCAGGTGCTGGGGCCTCACCCCAGACCTACTGCCTCAAAATTGCCAGACGTGGGCTGTGGAATCTGAAATCTTTTTTTTTTTTTTTAATTTACTTATTTTGAAAGAGGGAGAGAGTGGGGGAGTGGGGGAGGGGCACAGAGAGAGGGAGAGAGAGAATCTCAAGCAGGTTCCACATTGTCATAGTGGAGTCAGATGCAGGGGCTCGACCCCATGAACCGTGAGATCGTGACCTGAGCCGAAATTAAGAGTCAGATGCTTAACAGACAGCCACCCAGGTGCCCCCTGGAATCTGAATTCTTAAAGCCTCCCACAATATGGTAATATATAGAAACATTATAAATGCCCATATGCTTTGATCAAGAAGTCCCACTGTACATTGGAGATGTATCTTCACATGTGTGCAAAAACTTAGATACAAACACACTCTGCTACACAATCATGACATTAAAATCCACTGAAATAAATTTTGGCATACCTAATGTAGTTCCTAACAGGCACAAGGCAGTGCTCTGTGAAATATGATATCATCTTCAAGATACACTAAATGAAAAACGTCAAATGCAGACCAATGCACGAGGTGTGCAGAAAGAGTGAGGAAGACAGATGTATTTGCTCCTATCTCCAGCGGTGGTCCCTGAAGGCGGCCGTGAGAAACAGATGAAGGTGGGTGCCTACAGGGAGGGGAGCCGGGAGGTTTGTGGGCAGAGGTGGGAGGAAGGTGTTTCCCTGTCTGCCCTTTTTGCCTTCTGGACTTTGTTCCATGTGCATGTATTACCTACTCTTCAATTTAAAGATAAAATGCAAAAGGAAACGCTCCCCCAGGGGCTTCTGGAGGGGAACTGGGGAAGTATCACTGCTCCCCACACTGTGGCCGGCTGGCTACCTGCCCGTCCGTGGATGCTGAGAAGCACTCAGTGCCCGTCTTCGACTGTAGCCAGATGCTGCCGTACACGGGGTCTCGATGGCTGAACTCAATAGTGGACAGCTCCGCCACCAGGCTGCCCTTCCGGGTGTCCCAACAGGCTGGCAGGGAGGAGAGTGAGGGCAAGGTGAACGGAAGCCCAGGCTTCTTCCTCCGTGCAGGAAGCAGGGGATGGAGGGATGCTGCTTCTCTTGGTTTGGCAGGTATGTAGTTTTTTTTTGTTTTCTTTTTTTTTTTCAGAAGCAGGGCTTGGTCATAACCTGCCTGAGTTTCCTCCCAACCCCTGAAGTTCCAACACAATCTCTATGGAAAGACTCCCAGAGTGCAAGCTTCACTCATTCCATTGAGTTCCTACCATGTGTTGAGCACCACACTACCTTGGGAAGCCACTGGAAACAAGACCATCCCTGTCCCTGAGAGGCAGGAAGGGGGACCTGCTGTGATTTTCCTGGTGGGGAACACGTGGGGGTGGTCAGGGAGAGCTTCTTGGAAGGAGTGAGAAGGATCATGGACTGAGGAGGAGCCTGGGATGGCAGTTGGGGGGGGGGCGGCCAGAAAGAAGAGTGTCTCCACCCCCAAAGAAAGGTTCCTGAAAGTAAAAAGTAAAAAGTAAAAGGTAAAAACACTGCAGCAAATCTCTTCTGCTACATAAACTCCCTTTTACCCTCTGCACTTTGGCTGCCCTGGATGGGAATGCAGATCACAGACCCTTTATTCAGATCCGTTACAAGGGCTTCACCTCTTCTGCTTTACCAAGACAGCCTTGAAGCTTCTCTCATTTTTTTCCTGACAGATTTTTTATTTGGGGGTGGGGAGAGAGAGAGAGAGCAGGGGAGGGGCAGACAGAGATGGGGAGAAAGAATCCCAAGCAGGCTCTGCACTGTCAGTGCAGAGCCCGATGCAGGGCTCAAACTCACAACTGTGAGATCATGACCTGAGCCAAAATCAAGAGTTGGATGCTTAACAAACTGAGCCACCCAGGCGCCCCGGAGAAGCTAGTTTTGTAAGAGAGCAACAAAATAACTCAATCCATAGGTTTTGATTTATGGACTCCAAGTCTGAGACCTTTGCCCTTGGACAAGACTGGCTCAGAGATGAGCTTTCTTGGCCAAGTTTGCTCGGCTAGGGACAGAGCAGCGCTCGGGGGTGGGCCCCCTGGCAGCCCCTCTCAAAGGTGGCACAGCCCCGGAGCCCCGGCTGCTCTGAGCTGGCACGAAGAACCCTGAAAGGGGTTATGAATAATGAGTGAGGCAAGCCTTCTGAATAAATCATGGCACAGTGGCTCGGCTCCAGTCTTCTAGAGCCCTGGCACCCAGGTAATTTGGCAGGGAGATGTGTGGGAGCCCACATCTATTCCCAGGGAGGAGATGGCAGGTCTGAGAGGGGGGTCAGAGGCCTCAGAAGAGTGTCTAAGAAGTTTCCCAGCCATCCAGCTCCTACTCTGGGAGGAAGAAGGGTAAATAAAAAACATGTGAGGGTAAGACGGGAGGGGGCTCTTTTCATGCCCAAGGTCAAGTCAGGCCTGGGATGCAGTTAGGCTGAGCGTCCACTGCTTGGGGGCCAATGTGGCAGGCAGGCAGGCAGACAGGGCCTACGGAGGCAGTTTCCTTCCAAGCTCCCTAGGGATCCAAATCCCAGTTTTCTAGGTGTTCCATCAGCAAAATCAGCCGAGCAAGGACCTCTGAAAATCTTTTCCATAAAAGCAATGAGAAAACGGGCAACAAAGCGAGTCAACTTTTTCAGGACGACTTAGTCAAAGGCTTGCAGCCATCCAGAGGATGCTTGTTCAGGAGAACCAGCTGAACGTCGGTAAGGACACTGAGTTTTGTGGCGTTTTTAACTTGCCCTAGTTAAGACCCCACACTCTCTGAGTCCCACGGTAGCCTTGAAAAATAACATTCTGCCTTCCCGGTGAGAACCGGCTGCCTCACAGCAGCAGGAGGGGTAATCCGGCTGAAGTTCATTCACAGTCTTCCAACCAAAGAACGGTGACTATATGAACTGTCCGGTGGATCCCTGGATGACCATGTCCTTCCCCACCCCCTGCAAGTTATCTGTATTTAACCTGACTTAGAGCTTGCTCCGTGGGAAAAAAAAGAGGCAACTGTTAAAAATAATGATAATTATAGGCAATTGGTTAACTTTGCAGTTTCCTGAAGTGGTAGGTAACAGCAAACTATCCAAAAGGCTTAAAAGGCAAGCCCAGAGGGGCACCTGGGTGGCTGGTTGGTTGAGCGTCTGACTCTTAGCTTCAGCTCACGTCATGATCTCACGGTTCGTGGGTTTGAGCCCTGTGTCAAGCTCCGTACTGGCAATGTGGAGCCTGCTTGGGATTCTCCCTCTCTCTCTGCCCCTCCCCTGTACTCACTCTCTCTCTTTCAAAACAAGTAAACTAAAAAAAAAAAAAAAAAAAAAGGACAGGCTTGGAGAACAAGGTGTCCATTGGGATGCCCACTGGGGCTTTGAAAAGCTCCACCATTTGCCTGGAGATCTGGAAGGCCACATGCCCGGGTAGGGCTGTGTGCATGCCCAGAGCTGTGCACTCGCTCAGGAAAGAACTGAGGAGGCCCTAAGCTGTCGCCTCTGCTGACCCTGAGGCTTTGTGCAGAGGCACGGGTGGGGCCGGCAGCTGCCCTGTGGAGTGTCGCGGCCATGCTCAAACAAGCACACAGAGGCTCTTGGCAAACACTGGTTGCCTACAGGTGCTTGAGGAAATCTCTGTCCCGCCACTAAGCTAACCAAGCAGAGAGCATGGCGGGCACACATGATAGAGTGCAGACTTCACAGAATTAGATCAGACAATTCACTGAAGAAACAAACAGCAGCAAATAGCAACGAACACAAAGCCTACAGTGGTACAAGTACCTGATTTCCAAAACTGTCACTTTATATTGTGTAAAGAGAGAAATTTTCAACAAAAAAGTTACAAGATATATAACGAAATGAGAAAGTGTGGCCTATACACAGGAAAAAAGGCAATAAATAGAGACTGTCCCCAAGGGAGCCCAGCTGTTGGACTTACTAGACAAAGACTTTAAATCATTGTGGTTTTTTTTTTTTAATTCTTTTCTTATTACATCAGGATCTCTTTATTTTTTTTTTAATTTTTTTAATGTTTATTTTTGAGAGAGACAAAGACAGAGCATGAGTGGGGGAGGGGCAGAGAGAGAGGGAGACACAGAATCGGAAGCAGGCTCCAGGCTCCGAACTGTCAGCACAGAGCCCAATGCGGGGCTTGAAATCACAAACTGCGAGATCATGACCTGAGCTGAAGTCGGACCCTCAACCGACTGAGCCACCCAGGCGTCCCTTGACCTGTAGTTTTCTTAAAACTTGTTATTCTGAACTGGTCTTAGACTTACTTGAACTGTTACAATTGGAGACACTGCTGAGCTATCAGCAAAGCCTGACTACCCGGATGTCTGGAGTTCATCCTCTGTGGGAAGTCCCCACCTCACTCTGTGCTCCCTGGGAAGCCCGGCCAGGTACTTGGGCCCTGGCAGACAGCAGCGGGGGCTGGGCTTGCTCCCGGTTAAGCACCTGGGTCCCTTCTTACCCAGCTGCCCGTTGTAGCAGCCTCCCAGCAGCACGTGGGAATCTTTGGGGTTGTACTCCAAGGTGACAAGAGGTGACGATGGCTTCAGGACGATTTCAGGCTTGTTGGGATTTTCTATGAAACAAACAAACAAATTGATCCCGCCAAGTCTGGAAAGAAAAGAACGGGGTCAAACAGTTTAACCCTTCCTGAGATGGGTGATGGTAGGGGGATGCTTGGAAGTCCCTCCTGTCTTTCTCCATGCTGCAACCTCTAGGTCCTGGGGGTCAGAATCTGGCACTCTTGGCCCTAGGGGCTCTTTTAGTGGTTTTATTTTTGGTAATCAGCAGCGTGTGTGTGTGCGTGTGCACGCGCACCCGTTTTGGAGATTCGGTAGGAAACCGGGTTTTGACCCCAAGGTTTTTCCATAAATCCAACTCTCCCTGACTTCTCCAAACCAGTTTCTTTGTCTGTATAGTGGGGCTAATGAAGGAGTCCACCCCCCCCCCCTTGCCCCCTAGAGCTGTTCAAAAGCGTAATGTGCTCAGTTCTGAGCTTGGCACTCACACCTACTAATAACGGCTAACGTTTATTTTCACAATGGCCACAGTGACGGGATGTCCTACAGTGTATCGTCCACCATCGCTGGCCACCTGACAAGGCTTGTGCCCTTAGAGTGAGTGCTTCTGTCAACAACGGTCCCTGCTCCCAAGTGGACGCATTGCCCCTACTGGCCATGAATTAAGGACCAATGCCAGGAAAGTGGGACAGAGGTGAGTCCCCTTCTCAGTCCGCTGGGGACTCTATCTGAGTCTGTGGAGTCTGGGATTGGGATTCCATGGGGTTTGGTCTTGAATGCCCTGATCAAGGATCTGGAAATGAAGGGAGTTTCCTGCTTCTGATATGGCTCCGGTTTGGCTGCTCCTGAACCCAGACAAGGAAGGGATGGGCAGCTTCCTGGGGTCCCTGGTCCCTCCTTAGAAGGGACCGGCCCTGTGAGAGTCCCCCGCCTGTGGCTTCTACCTTCCACTCTTGTGCTTTGCTGGCCTCTGCCCTGCCCCCTCAGTTTTCCTGGACCCCCGGACCCTTCCACTTCTCACCCAGGTCCCAGATGTACGATTCATGGCTCATGCCCTCGGGCGCACGTTGAAAATTCAAGCAAGAATATGCCACTGCCAACTTTCTGTTGCCATCAGGGTGCCAGGAGAGGTGTGTGGCTGACCGCTTGATTTCCTGGGGATCCCTTTACAGGAGAGGGCAGAACACTGGCATGGAAGGCTCCCCACACCTTTTATTTACTCAGTTATACGTCTAAAAAATTCAAACGTATTTAAGCAATCACATTCACTCGGAGAAATTTATTTTTAAGAACAAAGTTTAGAAGAGCCCTTAATCCAAACCCGGATCTCACCAGCCATAAATAGAAGGTAATAATAAAAACTAAACCAGTGGGAACAAAATATCAAATTCCAGTCCGATATTTCCACTTGCTGAAAGTTTTGAGCCTGAGGCCTGATTTCCCATTGCTATTACAACGAAAGGGGAAGAGGAGAATCCAGCAATCCTCCTCCTTGGTGTTTGCCCAAAAGAGTTGAAAACTTTTGTCTAACAAAACATTGCAGGTGAATGTTTCCAGCAGCTTTGTTCATAGCTGCCCAGACTTGGAACCAACCAAGACATCTTTCAGGAGGTGGATGGATAGATAAGCTGTGGTCCATCCAGACAGGGGAATATTATTCAGCATCAAAAAGAAACGAGCTATCAAGCCATGAAAAGACACAGTGGAAACATAATGCACGTCACTAAGTGAAGGCAACCAGTCAGTAAAAGGCTACATACTGTATGATTCCAACTATGTGACATTCTGGAAAAGGCAAAACCATGGAGACAGTAAAAAGATCAAGCGTTAGCCAAGGGCTTGGGGGTAGGGAGGGATGACTAAAAGGAACGTGGGATTTTAGGGCAGTGAAACTATTCTATATGATGCAAAACCCACTGAGTGGGGCGCCTGAGTGGCTCAGTCGGTTAAGCGTTCGACTTTGGCTCAGGTCATGATCTCACGGTTCGTGGGTTTGAGCCCCGCGTTGGCTCTGGGTTGACAGCATGGAGCCTGCTTCAGATTCTATGTCTCCCTCTCTCTCTCTGTCCCTCCCCGGCTGTGCTCTGTTTCTCTCTCTGTCTCAAAAATAAACAAATATTGAAAAAATTAAAAAAAACACCCCACAGAGTATGCAACACAAAGAGTGAGCCCTAATGGAAACAATGGACTTTGGGGTGCCACAGGTTGACTGTTGTGCCCCCCAGATTCATATGTTGAAACCTAATGTCCAATGTGATGGTGTTAGGGGGGTGGCTGTGGGAAGTGATTAGTCCTCGATAAAGGGGCTCCAGAGAGCCCTCTCACCCCTTCCGCCATGTGACTTCCGGAAGTGAAAAAATGGCCGCCTATAAACCAGGAAGTTGGTCTTCACCAGACACAGAACCCAACCACCTTGATCTGGGACTTCCAGCCTCCAGAACTGTGAGCAGTAAGCTTCTGTTGATTATAAACTACCCAAGTTATGGTACTAAGACAGTACCAGAATGCTGGTTCCTGACGGTGACAAAGGCCCCACCCTGGGGCAGGGTGTTGATGGTCAGGAAGGCTGTGTGGGCTGGGGGCAGAGGGGGCGTGTGGGAACTCTCTGTACTTTCTGATCAGTTTCACTGTGGGCCTAAAACTGCTCTGAAACATCAACTCTTAGTTCAAAAAAAGAGGGGAGGAAGGAGAATGAGCAAGAAGTAAAAAAGAATTAAGCACTTAATGGCCCAAACTGAGACTTTGCCCACGAAGTAATCAGAAGGGATGAAGGAAAGTGGAAAGCAAGATAACCTTCTTGCCCTGTGATTTCTCCACTTCACTCCTCCCCAGGAGCACGATTAGAAGGCTGGGATCCAGGAGACCTTAGTTCCATCCCTGGTTGGGTCACCCCTTCCCCCTCCCGTGTGCCCTGGGCACCTGCCCCTCCCTGAAGTCAGTCCCCTCATCTGTCAAACATACAGGTTGAATGGGATAATTTATTTTTTCTTTCTTAAGTGTTTATTTATTTTGAGAGAGAACATGCACACACGCAGGGGAGGGGCAGAGAGAGGGGGAGAGAGAATCCCAAGCAGGCTCCAGGCTCAGCACAGAGCCCAACGTTGGGCCAGATCTCACCACCATGAGATCATGACCTGAGCTGAAATCAAGAGTCGGATGCTTAACCGACCGAGCCACCCAGGCACCCCTGTGAGATGATTTCTAATCCATCATCCTGCTAAGGTATCCATATGTGAGGTCAGACCCCAGTAGGGCTGGGGCAGCAGGGAGGACAGCCCTCGCCCCTCCCCCCTGGCCCCTCTCCCAGAAGTGCTTGTTCCTACTCTGCACACCACAACTCAGCCCTGGATCACAAAAGAGTCCTTCCTAGTTGTGCTGGGACTGGGTCAAGTACTTCCCAGGACCCTCAGTGAGCCATGGTAGCAAAAGGAATCCCCCAGAGTTGGCATTTGAGACTAGTCCCTTCCAAAATCACAGGTATATAAACGTATTTTAAACAAAAAAAAAATAGTGCTATGCTACATGCTGTTCTGCACCTTGCTTGTTTTGCTTCACAAAGTAAATCTTGGAAACACTCCCCAGCATGCTGCCTCCTTCATCCTGACATGTGCGTGCTATCCCCCGGGTAGGCGTGCCAGAATTGCTAGAAGCACTCCCCTACCGATGGGCTTAGCTTGGTTCCAGCCTCTGGCTAGAGTGCCTTCTGGTGCAGTGAGCGTCCACACACACGGTGACTTCACACACATGTATCTGTGGGATCAAGTCCTGTTGTCAAGCTTCTGTCCTTGGAGGTCATCACCAGATACACTCCCACGAGTGTGGGATGAGGGTCCTGTGTGCCCACAGTGCTGCTGCTGGGTCACTGATGGTCCATACTTTGGACTCATTGTGCCCTGCGTGACTCAACCCGGCTTGCACACGGCTTTGCAAATTCGCTTAGTCTTTCCCTGGACTCTGTCCTCTCTTTCCATCAACCAGACCTGCCCCCAGGGTGGGAACCAGTTGGTTGCTGGGTGCTCTGTTGCTCTGCTCCCTACAAAGGTCAGAGCACAGAGGGCATTGCACCCACGGCATGGAGTGATCGGCAAAGAGTGACCTTGGGAAGCACACAGCCACAGGGGTGGCAGAGAGCGTCCCGACACCTGCCTAGCTAGGGAGGTACCTTAAAACATTGATGGTTTTAGCTGAAGGGGCCTCATCTGTCACCTCCACCGCATCCTCGTCATCAAAATACTCCTGGTAGATGTCAATGGCATTATTCTGCTTGATGCAGTGCTCCATGATCTGAGGAGAAAACATCAGGAGTTCTTAGCAGGAAAGAGAGGTACCTGCAGCCTGACCAGGCTGAGATGGCAAGAAATATCTAATGGTCTTTCCCAACCTTCCAGCCCGTTGCATTTTCAGTGGGGGCAGCATTGCTTCCAAGGGAAAATTGGTCTTGGAGGGTGAAATATTACTTTTCATGCATAAAGCACAGATATACATATAGTACATAAAGAAATACGCCAATGGTATTAAAATTTCATGGGGGAGGCAATTAGGAAAAACATGAAAAGACTCGTTGGGGGACAACAATGAAAAAAAGGTGAGGAAACACGCCTCCAGTCGCACAGAACTGGTAATCGCTCCATATACAGCACCAATCTTCTGCTTCCGCCATCCAGAAGGCCCTCTCCATTTTTCCAAATGTCCACCAAGGAAAAACCTCAAGCTCAGGTGTCTCCTCTTCCAGGAAGCCTTCCCTGATCCCTTCAGTGGGAAACTGAATCTCCCTCTTTACGGAGCAAAATGGCAAGAGTCATCCCTCATAGAATGTCTTTCTACATTACACGGTGATATCTCTGTATTTGTCTCTGACCTCCAGTGGATTATGATAAACTCTTTGGGGCAGGGTGCATGTTTTTTATTTTATTTTTTGAATTTTATTTTTTGCCATCTCTCCTGTGCCTGGCAGAGACTACAGGCTCAGTCCAAATGTGCCGAATGAATGAATGATCCCTGCCGGCACTCAGCTCCTGGGTGGGGTTCTTTGGAGTCCTTCTTGCTCAAGGGGAGCACCTGTCAGACTCCTCCTCAATCCTGTTCAGCCCTGGTACCTTCCCATCTTCCCCTTTGGTCTGTTGTTGTGGACTGGTCTGCCTGCTCCCAGACAGAAGGTTCCTTAAGGTACCTAGCGATGTTTGTCCGCGTAGTGGCAGGAGCAGAGCCTGGGGCCAGGCAGGTGGGGCACCGCAGTGATGGAAGCCTTACCGAGCCAAGCTGCGTGATGGCGTTGATGTAGTTCTCGTCCTTCTCCACCTTCTTCCGGAACCGGATCGTCTGCTCCAGCTCCAGGGGGTTCACATCCTTGGGCCAGCCCCCCTCCACGTGGTTAATCCCCCGGGACTCCATCTCAAACCGCTCTGTGTTGACCTACACAAAGCCCCAGGTGAGAAGATATCTGCCTGCCCCGGGTGTAAACATTAGGCCATGTCCGCAAACCAGGATCCTGGGGCTGCCTGCTCATGGGCCCTGAGCACACAGGGAGGGATCAGCGAGGTGCTCCTGGCCAAAGCCACTTTCAGGTTCCGGCAAGGAACTTTGTGGTTCTCGGGGTGGGGGGGGTCCCGGGTAGCCACGGAAGTGCCACCCTATGGAGCTAGCAGCTTCGAAGCTGATGCCTCTGGCCGTGGAAAATCCAGTTCTGACTTTATCGAAACCCTAATGCACCAGAGGAGCCCCCCCCGACCCCCTGCCGTCCATTCTGTGCCATCCCAAAGAAAAAGAAGTGACTAGTCCTGCTCTGCCTTACCATTTGCAGTGTCACAGGATTCGAAACACAGAAATGATGAAAAGTTGGGGATTACTTTGCCTGTTCTCGGTAGCAGGGAGGATAGTATGTGCAGATAGACTTTTACCCCTTAAACTTGCCACTTTGCTTCCTTTCCATTTGTTCCCCCATTTAAAATATTGTGGTAGGGGCTCCTGGGTGGCTCAGTCGATTAAGCGTCCGACTTCGGCTCAGGTCATGACCTCGCGGTCCGTGAGTTCAAGCCCCGCGTTGGGCTCTGTGCTGACATCTCAGAGCCTGGAGCCTGTTTCAGATTCTGTGTCTCCCTCTCTCTGACCCTCCCCTGTTCATGCTCTGTCTCTCCCTGTCTCAAAAATAAATAAACGTTAAAAAAAATTAAAAAAAAATAAAATAAAAGATTGTGGTAAAAGACATACAATATAAAACCTCCCATTTTAACCATTAAAAATTTTTTTTAATGTTTATTTATTTTTGAGACAAAGAGAGAACATGAGCAGAGGAGGGGCAGAGAGAGAGGGAGACACAGAATCCCAAGCAGGCTCCAGGCTCTGAGCTGTCAGCACAGAGCCCGACACGGGGCTTGAACTCACGAGCTGTGAGATCATGACCTGAGCCGAAGTCGGACGCTTAACCGACTGAGCCACCCAGGCGCCCCCCCATTTTAACCATTTAAAAATGTACGATTCTGTGGCATGAAGGACAATTCATACTGTTAGGCAACCACCAACACTGTCTAGTTCCAGAACTTTTTCATCACCCTAAGTGGAGCCCCCAAAGCCATTAAGCGGTCACCCCCCTCCTCTTTTCCTTTCTAAGCCAGCGCTCACGAAAGCTCTAAGTCGTCCCAGGATGGAGATGTGGCAGGAGACCCCAGCACGTGTGGCCTTCGCGGTGGCCATCCTGTTGAGTCAGCCACACTGTGGACAAAATCGCCCCGGTCCCCATGACAGCAATTAGCCCTGGGAGAGCAAGAGACTCAGTGTGTTTAAACCGTGAGTTATTGGAACCTCCCACAACGTGTTTTGGCCGAATCAAGTGTGATTTTCACCCGGATGATTTGGGACATGACAAAGCGGGTTCTTCTCTCCTGGAAACTAGTTTTGTCTCCGCAGTGCCTGGCATAGTCCAAGGCGGATCGCAGGCTCTAGACAGGCAGGGAGCTCCGACTGCAGTGTGACGCCCAGTTCTCTCATCACATCATCATCCCCTCTGACCAGAACTTTCCACGGCACCCTTTCCTTTCCACCAGCTGGGCAGGCGCCTGCCGATCTGAATCTTTGCCCCCTCAGGATACCTCTCCCAGCTGTACCATATGCCTAAGACGACTTAGAGGTGAGACCAGAGCCCATGGGAGAGAGAACATCTTGATTCCCATTCACCTGGCCCAGGGAGTGGCTGGTGCTGGGTCTTCTCCTGCCCCAGGCACCGTGGTGGGTCGTGGGGGCGTCTCTGTCCTCATACTTCCAGCATCCGCCCTGGGCCATTCTAACTGGCTTCCAGTCACCCAGATGGAGCCACCCAGTCCCACTGACCACCCTGGCTGGCCACTCTGCCAGACCCCACCTTCACTGGCCCAGGCCCCGGGGCCAGGGACCCACCTCATGTTCTGACATGCTGGTGGAGCACTGGATGCCCGTGTCCACGGGGTTCCGCTCCACGAACTGCTCGGCCAGCTCAGGGTTGGGCGGGATGTTGATGTTCAGCTCGGCCTGGCGGTCGGAGAAGTTGCATTGCTTCCCGAACTCGCTTCGCTTCTTGACATACACGTACACGATCTCCATGGTCCCGGCTGCTGCAGGGGCAGAGGGAGGGTGTGAGGGAAGGGGCCCCACCTGGCTGCTTCCCTGTCCCCCCGGGCCTCACCGGGGGTGGCTTCCAGGTTCCTAGTCTGGTTGGAGGGGAAGGGTCCTAGGAGATTTGTTCAGAAGCTGTGTCTGCACTTTTAAAAAATCATTTATTGGGGCGCTCGGGTGGCTCATTTGGTTGAGCGTCCGACTCTTGATTTGAGCTGGTCATGATCTCAGTTTTGTGAGTTCAAGCCCCGCATCGGGCTCCATGCCGACAGTGCAGAGACTGCTTAGGATTTTCTCTCTCTCCTTTTCTCTCTGCCCCTACTGGGTGCACTCTCTCTCAAAATAAATAAATAAACTTAAAAAATCATTTACGGAAGGGCGCCTGGGTGGCACAGTCGGTTAAGCATCCGACTCTTGATCTCTGCCCAGGTCATGATCTCACGGTTCGTGAGTTCAAGCCCTGCATGGGGCCGTGTGCTGATGGTATGGAGGCTGCTTGGGATCCTGTCTCTCCTCTCTGACCCGTCCTTGCTCATGCTCTCTCTCTCTCTCATAATACACAAATAAACTTAAATAATAAAAGATCATTTATTGAGTACTGAGTACCTGCTAAGCATTATCGTGTTCAGTTCTTGCAACTGCCCTTTGAGGTAGACAATAAAATCACCATTCCACCTTTCAGGAATCTCATACTTAGCGATACCCTGGGTGTCTTGCCCAGGACCACGTACATAGCTAGTAAGCGGTTCAGCTGCTCTGCCTGACTCCAAAGCTCTTACTCACCAAATGATGCAGTTTTTACCCAGCTAACATGTTTACTGGGAGGCAGGGAGAAACAGTCATGGTGATTATGTTGAACTAAATCTCCGGCCACGCCCTGGATCTGACCCTACAGCACACAGATTGGAGAGCCCCAGGCCTCTCTGGAAACTCTCCCACCCAACCACCCGATTGTCCAAAAGGCCACCCACCCCTTCCCAGAGTTCTACTGGGTGCTACCCTTCACCGCTCCTTCACCGCTCGAAGGAGGGCCCTTCCGGAGACTCTCCTCTACATCACTCCGACCGCGATGGGGCTGGGAGTCTGCCTGAGAAGGGGAGAGACTGCCAGACCACTTCCTCCACAGGCAGAATAGTGGGCCTTTGAAAGACTGGTTGGGCAGGGCACAGTGTGGAACTGGAAAGCGGGCTGGGCTGGGCACTGACTTCAAGTTCTGGCCCTGCCACTTGCCAGCTGCTTGACCATGGCTAGGTCACTCTCTCTGCCCCTCTCTGGCTTGTGCTCTCTCTCTCTCAAAATAAATAAACTTAAAAAAAACTAATTACATAGACTTTTCTTTAAAAAATTTTTTTTGACGTTTGTGTGTGTGTGTGTGTGTGAGAGAGAGAGAGAGAGAGACAGAGTGAGAGCCGGGGAGGGGCAGAGAGAGAGAGGGAGACTGAATCCGAAGCAGCCAGGCTCTGAGCTGTCAGCACAGGGCCCGACGTGGGGCTCGAACCCACGAACCGCGAGATCATGACCTGAGCTAAAGTCAGATGCTTAACCGACTGAGCCACCCAGGCGCCCTGAATTACATAGACTTTTCTAGGAATGCATAGGTTTTGTGAATGCCAGACTTCATGCTTTACATTTGTTCTCATAGTTTCCCTTATTTCACCTACTCATTTGGCAAACATTCACTCAAAGCCGAATAATCAAGAAAGCGTGGTACTGGCATCAGAATAGACATATGTATCGATTGAATGGCATTGAGAGTTTAGAAATAGACTTTGATACTTAGGCCAACTGACTTTTGAAAAAGGCACTAAGGCACCTTATCAGAGAAATGACGGTCTCTTCAACAAATGGTGCTGGGCCAACTGGATGTTCCCATGCGAAAGAATGACCGTGGACCCCCTACCTCACACCACACACACAAATTAACGCAAAATGGATCTCAGGCACCAGCGTAAGAGCGAAAACTAAGGAGAGAAACGTAGAGGGAAATCTCCGTGATGCTGATAGGGCAGATTCTTTAGACATGGCATCAGAAGTATGGTCCATAAAAGCAAAAACAATGATAAATTGGACTTCTTTTGAATTAAAAGCTCTGCACCTCAAAAGATAACATCAAGAAAATGAAAAGACAAGCCACAGACTTGGAGGAAATATTGGCATATTGGGTCTGATAAAGGACTTGCATCCAGGATACAGAGACTTGTGGGGTCCCGGGCGCCATGGACTTCAGTTTAGAGGTTCCCTCACTGCATGCTCCCCACACCCCCCCCCAACTCACAATTCTCATTCTACATATGAAGAAACCGATACCCGGAGAGTTCAAACACCTTGTCAAAGGTGGTGGGTCTTAAGTTGAGGCAGAGCGGGGGCCCAGACACGTCTGGCTCTACGGCAGAGTGATTCTTAGCCTTGGCTACACAGAAACTCCCAGAGGGCTTTACAAAATCACAACCCTCAGGTTAAACTGCAGACAAACGAAATCAGAATCTCTCGGCAGTAGGTGTTAAACTCCCGGGTGAATCCTAGCGTACAGCCAGGGTTGAGGAGTACCGATTTAAAGTGAGGGTTCTTAATTTCTCAGCCAGTATGCTCCAAACCTAGGATGTTCGTTCAAACTATGGAGGTTCCCAGGCCCCTCTTGCAAATGTGGACTGTATGTCTGGGGCGGGGCCTGGCAATTTGTGCTTTTCACAATCTGGGTGAATATTACGACCAGACGTGTGTCTAAGCTGCCTCCTCTTACCTCCAAGGCTGCAAGGTGCCAGACCAGTGGGCCCTGGCCACTGGCGCCTGAGATGCAAGGCCAAGAGCTATTGTCACAGCCCAGAAGCACTTGCCTGGAGTGGCCTTGGGCCTTGGAGCCGCTGGGGTAGGAGTGAGGGAGTGAGGGTTATCCTAGGTCCCTTTGCATCCACGTACGATGTTCCTCGAAGGCAGCGTCATCCCAGCCCGCTTCCAGCCCCAGGACTGCTCGACCTGAGTCAGACTCACAGGAAACAAGATCTCCCGCTCTTTCTCCTGGTCTGGAAACTCTCTTGTAACCTGGGAAAGGTAGAGGCCATGGCTCGGACAGCAGAGGATGGGAACAGAAACACAAGTGGCAGAAGTTGCCCCAGTGTGTCCATTCTACATGGGCAAGGATAGGGCCTTGTGAAGACGACGGTCAGTTCTCGCCTTCACCAGTGCCCTGCGGAGGGGCCACAGCGCTGCTCCTGGGCCCCCACAGTGACGACGGGCTGCCTGTCTCTCCTTCTGGTAAAAGACACTTGCTGCAAAAGCCAGTTCTCTGGGGACACAAGGAGGCTTAAGAATGTGAGGAAACTCCAGGGGCGCAAAAATAGCCTCTTTAGCCCAGATCATATGTGAAACAGCTTCGCTTTCCTCCTTGGTGCCTCCCAAGGCCAAGCCAGGGGCGAGAACGGAGGCATTGTTTTCTATCTGGTGGCAGACAGAGGGGACATTTAAAGGCTGGCCCGGTGACGGGAAGACGGCTCATTCAGGGACCCAGAGTGAGCTCTTTCTCCCAAGCCGGCAGGGCCCGAAGATGAATAGCGAGGTCAGAGCAGGGGTCTCAGGAGGTCTCTCCCCACCCTGGTGAGACAGAGGCCGCTGGCTGCAGAGCTGTCTGCCTTTTGGGGGGCGGGGATGGCAGAGGGGGCTTCCAAGGGAGGTGGGGACAGTACTGCTGCTCTTTGGGAGTTTGGGGAGGGGGGTCCCCCACCTGTGGGAACCTAGAGACCCAGGGGCAAGCGGGACTCTGCAGCGAGTCCCAAACATAAGAACACGTCTGGCTGGGGACGTGCTGGCGTGAACATCAAAACTGCAACCGTCTCCCGCGTGCCAGGACGGTCAGACTGGGACCTCCAGCAGTTAACAAAAACTCCTCTCGCGTAATGATGAGGCGCACCGTGATTCCTGGAAAGAACTTCCCTCGACTTAAGAGAAAGTGTGTTTTCCAAGCTTGGGTGGGGCTGAGGGAGCCGCGGGGCGGAGGGGCTCCGTTTGGGAGCTTAGTGTAGAGGCAAGAGGAAGGTGGCTGGCCTTCCCTCCGCGCTGGACTCCACGCGGTATAGACACGAGAACATTTTCCTCTTCCTTGTGGTCCCTGGGGCAGCCCTTAGTCTTTGTGCCTGGGACTGATGGCCTCTATGTGGCCTCTATGTGGCCTCTATGTGCCCCTCGCTGGGCAGAGGAACACAGGTGGAGAGCTTCCTTCCCTCTTTCTTATGTCCTTGTGCACCTTCTGGAATATGGGGTCCTTCAAATGAGACAGACCTCGCTAGGAATCCACCCTGCCCTCCCTCACCAGGGCATCCCACCAGGGCAATGCTAGGCACACTGAGGTCCACCTGGGGTGAGCTCCAGGTGGAGGGGGAGGACAGGCAGAGGTGGGAGGAGGTCCCCAGAACCAAAGGGTGCTGTGTTGGTGGTAACCTGCTCTCCCCACTACAACACTGTCTCCTTGAGGGCAGACTGTGGTCTTTTCATCCATCGTCATCCCCAGTGCCTGGTGTAAGAAGGAGCCCAACACTCCCACTGTGAGCATGCTGAGGGCCAGCAGGGTCCCAGGGCTCTCTCCTAGAACTTTCTCTCCCCTCCTCTTCCTTTTCTGATTGGAAAAACAAAGCAGAGCTAGAGGTGAGAGGGGGAAATCACAGGGTCTGAACACCCGAGAATGCACTTCTGTGGTTCAAGAGTGTGATCAACTTTGAACGTGTTGCAGGAAGGTGAAACTAAGCGTGTGACCTTGAACGTGGTATCCCAGTGGGCATAAGGAGCGCCTGGGCGGCCCAGTCCTTTAAAAGCATCCGACTCTTGATTTCGGCTCAGGTCGTGATCTCACGGTTTGTGGACTCGAACCCTGCATCCAGCTCTGTGCTGACAGCACGGGGCCTGCTTGGGATTCTGTCTCCCTCTCTCTCTCTGCCCCTCCCCTGCTCGTTTTCTCTCTCTCAAAATAAAACTAAACTAAAAAAAAAAAAATGTCCCCCTCAGGTTGAGGAGTAAATAAAATCATGCATTTTAGGGGACCTGCTGCCTAGTCTGTGCTCAGTAATTTTGAATTCCCTTCCCTCCTTTCTTATGAGAAAACCCACCTCCCTCCAGTTCAGCCCAGACTCTACTTTCCCGCCAGCCAGCTGTGAACCCTTTAGAGGTCTCCCTCCCTCCAAGAGACCCGGGGGATCAGGGCCAGACCGACTGGGAGCAGGGGGTGTAGGAGGCAAGGTGACCAGAACCTGCGTGGTCCGGTGAGTCGCGAGGACTGAGGGCAGCCGGGAGGAATGGGGCGCGGACACCTGGCCCCCCACCCTCCGGCAGAGCTGTCCCAGGAGGCTGCCCCCACGGGGAGTCTCTGGCACTGTCGCTGATTATTACCCTCAGGGGCTCCCTGCTTCACTCTCCTCTCCTCCTCAGCCTCGGCCTCCTCCCGGCCCGCGCCCTTACCCTCGTCCGCTCGCTCGCGTCGCCGCCTGGCCGCAGGGGAAGCACCTGAGCCCCCGCCACCGGGCTTCGCCAACGGCTCCGAGGTACGGCGTTTACCCGTTGCCTAGCAACCCCTCGGCTGGGCCTGGACGCGGGGCGGAGGGCTCCCCAGAGCACGTGACTGCCCATCCCGCTGCATCGGAAGCACTCCCTCTTGTGGAAGTCTCCAGAGTCGGGAGAAAAATTAACCAAGCCAATCAAACACTGGCAAGAGTAGACGTTTGTGTCATCTCTGCGAAGGTGCTTACCCAAGTCTACAAAAAACGCACCGGGCAAGATCCTGAGACGATGCAAACTATTGTAGACAGCGCCTCGGAAGTCATGCGCCGTGGTTGGTGATGTCGGGCTCTGCTACTTATTTCCCTGTCGCCTGGCAGGTTGTCTTCCTGTCCCTTCCGTCGGGTCCCTCAACCACTCACTGGGAATTAAAACCCCCCAGTCGCCCCTGTGCTACCCTATCCCGGGCACCTCGTGCAATAACCAAGCCCCGGAAAGTGGGGCGGGGTGTTTCCACAGCTTAGGGGCTGGTTGTAAACAGGCAGTAAGTGTTCACGGAATGCATGAATGAATGCGATGCAGTTTCTCCTGGGGTTAAGGCAATGAAGCGAGATAATGTAAACGGGGAGCGGGGTATGGGAGGGGGGGGGGCTAGCTCACGTGGGTTTGAATCCCAGCTGGGCCATTTACTGATCGTATGACCTTGGGAGAGTTACTAAGACTCAACCTTCTTTAAAAAAATTTTTTTTTTTTAATGTTTGTTTATTTTTGAAAGAGAGAGAGAGAGGGTGCACGAGCGGGGGAGGGGTGGGGGGGAGACAGGGGAGGTAACAGCAGACAGCCCGTGTCGGGGTCAAACTCAAGAACTGTGAGATTGTGACCTGAGCTGAAGTTGGACGCTCAACCAACTGAGCCACCCAGGTGCCCCGAGACTCCTGGGGCGGACAGTGACAGAACTGGGAGACACAACTGAGACAACACAGCAGGGTGCCCATGGCTGTCAGCTCTGGACTTCCCATCTCGGGGAATCAGGCTAACCAAGTTTAGGGATGGGTGCTGGAGATCCGGAGGGGGGTAGACAGGGGATGTGTCAGCCCCCAAAGTGGGATTTGGGGTTGGAACTGGTCTTGACAAATGGTGATAAGTCGCAGGGGAAGGCGTGGGGAGAGCATTCCAGATTGGGGGGAGGGCATGGTGTATGCAAGGGAGGGGCATTTGTGATGGAAGAAAGACATTTGGGGGAGGTTGACGCATCATTGTGGCAGGAGTTGACAGTCCCTGTAGGGGAGAAAATCAGAGAGGAATTTGCAAAGGCCAGCTGGGGCCGGTTTGTGGGGTGTCCTGAGAGGAAGGCTGAGGCATCTGGACAGCTCCCTGTGGGTTTTTGGAGCTGTCAGATTACAGGAAGAAAGCAAATGTCCCCGACTCTGGCTCCCCAACTTCTCCATAGTGTGTCTTCGCCACTAGTCACCTGCCTTTAACTGGGCAGGTGCAACAGAATTCCCAGCACGATGGCACTTTGCCCAAACATACTAACAAGCCCCACAGTGACGGCTGCCACCAACCCCCCCTCCCCTCCCCCCAGCCCTTGCTCCCACCAGCGTCTCTAAGTAAAGGGTTTCCTCCGGGTGGGCGCTGAGGGTGTTGTAGGCGGCTGGGTGCAGGAGCGTCTAAAAGCCCCACCAAACTGGCTTTGTGTGCTCGGAGGCAAATCAGACCCAGACAAAACGTCCAGAAGAAACAGATCGGCTGCACAATGGAGCACTGGCTGGTTGGGGCTGGAAACATAGGCATCCTCCTCCCCCTCCCCCACCCCCAGCCCTGGAAAGAGGAGACCCTCTGTGCACACATTATTCCCTGGGTGGGGAAGTGGGAGCAGCGTACCTGCAGCCACCTTTCTCTTGGGATCGCAGTGATTTATTACAGGTTCCCTCCCCCCATCCTTCCCTGCACTCAGAAGGCCTCCAGTGCTTCCAACAGCCTTGGGCACCTCTGTTCTCTGGCAGAACAGCCGTCACCCCTTGGCAGGTCTGTCTCAGCCGCGCCGGCCGGGAAAGCCAGCATGAGGTCGTATCATTAGGAGTTTGCACAGGGATCCCGTTAAAAACAATTTTCAATTCTCTCTGATCTCTGCCCAATCACAGGGCAAGGGACTCCTGGAATCCCTGGCTGAAGGCGCCCCCCCCCATGTCCCCCCCCCCCAGGCCAGTCCACGATCCATTGCACTGCCGTCTACCCCCACCTGTTCTTTTTCCGATTTTTTTCTATCAGGGTAAAATACGCAGAACACAAAATGTATCACCTTAACCATATTTAAGAGTTCAGTTCAGCAGCATTAAGTGCACTTACAACGTTGGGCCACCGACCATCTCCAGAACTTTTTCATCTTGCATAACTGAAACTCTGTAGCCATGAAACCCTAACTCCCCATTTCCCCCTCCCCCACCTCCTGCCACCCAACAGTCCTACCTTCTGTACCTATGATTTTGACTACTCTCAGCACCTCAGAAGTGGAATCACACGTTGTCTTTTTGTGATTGGCTTATTTCATTCAGCATAATGTCTTCAAGGTTCAGCCAGGTTGTAGCCGGTGTCAGAATTCTCTTCCTTTTGGGGTGCCTGGGTGGCTCAGTCAGGCATCTGACTTCAGCTCAGGTCATGATCTTACAGTTTGAGATCGAACCCTGCATTGGGCTGACAGTGCAGAGCCTGCTTGGAATTCTCTCTTTCTCTCTCTCTCTGCCTCTCCCTCACTTGTGCTCTCTCTCAAAATAAATACATACACTTAAAAAAAAAAAAGAATTTTCAGAGTGCCTGGGCGGCTCAGTCTGTAAGCATCCAACTTCAACTCAGGTCATGATCTCAGGTTCGGGAGTTTGAGCCCCGCGTCGGGCTCTGTGCTGACAGCTCAGAGCCTGGAGCCTGTTTCAGATTCTGTGTCTCCCTCTCTCTGACCCTCCCCCATTCATGCTCTGTCTCTCTCTGTCTCAAAAATAAATAAACATTAAAAAAAATTTTTTTAAAGAATTTTCTTCCTTTTTAAAGACTGAATAATATTCCATTGCATGTATGCATTGCATTTTGTTTATATCCACAGATGGACACTAGGATTGCTTCCGCTTTTTACTACTCTGAATAATGGTGTTGTGAACGTGGATGCACAAACCTCTCTTCAAAAGTGTGCTTTGGGGTGTCTGACTGGCTCAGTCGGTGGAGCTTGTGACTCTTGGTCTCGGGGTTGGGAGTTTGAGCCCCACGTGAGGTGTAAAGATTACTTAAAAATAAAATCTTAATGCCCCTCCCCTGCTCGTGCTCTGTCTCTCTCTCTCTCTGTCTCTCAAAGATAAATAAATATTAAAAAATAAAATAAAATCTTAAAAAGAAACGGTGCTTTCAAATCTTTGGGAAGGAGAATTGCTGGATTCTATGGCAACTTTATCTGCTTAATAGAATTTATTAATTTTTCCAAGAGCCACCATACTGTTTTCTACAACAGCTGTGCCATTTTGCATTCCCATTGATAGAGCACAAGCGTTCCGGTTTCTCCACGTCCTTTCCAACAGTTGTTCCTTCCTGTTTCTTTTTTTTTTTTTTTAATTTTTCTTTTCAACGTTTATTTATTTTGGGGGCAGAGAGAGACGGAGCATGAACGGGGGAGGGGCAGAGAGAGAGGGAGACACAGAATCGGAAACAGGCTCCAGGCTCTGAGCCATCAGCCCAGAGCCTGACGCGGGGCTCGAACTCCCGGACCGCGAGATCGTGACCTGGCTGAAGTCGGACGCTTCACCGACTGCGCCACCCAGGCGCCCCTCCTTCCTGTTTCTTGATAGTTGCCATCCTAATGGATGGGAGGCAGGACTTTACCATAGCTTTGCTTTGCATTTCCCCAGCGATTAGTGATGGGGAACATGTTTTCATGTGCTTCTTGGCTGTTTGTGTGTCTTCTTTGGAGAAATGTCTACACAAATCCTTTGTCCAGTTTTGAATCAGGTTTTATTTTGTTATTGTAGGAGCTCTTTATATATTCTGGATATTAATCCCTTATCAGGTACGTGATCTACAAATATTTTCCCCCATTTTATGGGTTGCCTTTTTGCTCTGTTGATAGTGTCTTCTGATGCCTCCAATTAAAACTTTTTCATGAATTAGGGGCACCTGGGTGGCTCAGTCGGTTAAATGTCTGACTTCAGCTCAGGTCATGATGTTACGGTTTGTGACTTCAACCCCCCATCCGGGTCTGTGCTGACAGCTCAGAGCCTGGAGCCTGCTTCAGGTTCTGTGTCTCCCTCTTCTCTCTGCCCCTCCCCTGCTTGCACTCTCTCTCAAAAATAAATAAACATTACAAAAAAAATTAAAATTTTTTTTTTCATGAATCCAGTCTATTTTTTCTTTCATTGTCCGTGCCTTTAGGGTCATGCTCCAGAAATCACTGCCAAATCTGACGTTGTGAAGTTTTTACCTTATGCTTTCTTCTAAGAGTTTTATAGCTTTAGGTCTTATTTTGAGGTCTTTGATCCATTTTTAGCTAATTTTTGCTGTATTTGCTTTTTGGTTAAGAGACCAACCTAATTCTTTTCCATGTAGATATCCAGTTTTTTCTTTTTAAGTTTATTTATTTATTTTGAAAGAGAGAGAGAGAACAGAGGAAGGGAGAGAGAGAGAGAGAGAGAGAGAGAGAGAGAGAGAGAGAATCCCAAATAGGCTGTGTGCCCTCAGTGCACAGAGCCCAATGTGGGGCTTGATCTCGTAAACTGTGAGATCATGACCTGAGCCGAAATCAAGAGTTGGTTGCTCAACCAACTGAATGACCCAGGTGACCCGGATATCCAGTTTTTCCAGCACCTTTTGTTGAAAAGATTGTCCTTTCCCCCATTGAATTACCTTGACCTTGACCTTATTGAAAATCATTTGACCACACATGTGAGAGTTAATTTCTGGACTCTGTTTTACTCTGTTGGTCTCTATGTCTGACATCATGCTAGCATCACTCTCTCTTAATTATTGTGGTTTTGCAGTAAGTTTTGAAATCAGAAGTGTGAGTCCTTCAGCTGTGTTCTTCTTTTTCAAGATCTTTTGCCTATTTGGGGCTTGAGGACATTCCATATGGATTTTTAGGATGGGTTTTTCTATTTCTGCAAAAAAAAATGTCATTTTTCAATAAGGGTTTTGTTGAGTCTGTAGATCACTTTGGGTAGTATTGACGTCTCAACAATATTAAGTTTTCCAATCTGTGAACATGTCTTTCCATTTATTTATTCCTTTAATTTTTTTCAGCAATGTTTTATAGATTTCATTATACAAGACTTTCATTTCTTTGGCTAATTCTTAAGGGCTTTTGGGGGGGATACTATTGTAAACATAATTATTTTTTAAATTTCCTTTTCAGATTGTCCACTGTCAGTTTTGATTTACAGAAAAGTTGTAAAGGTGGTACAAAGAGTTCCCATACACCCCTGCTATGGTTGGAATGGTTATGTCCTCCCTGAATTTATATGTTGACATCCTAACGCTCAGTGTGATGGTATTCAGAGGTGAGGCCTTTAGGAAGTGATTAGTCATGAGGAAGGTGGAACTGTCGTAAATGGGATTCCTGCCCTTATAACAGGGACCCCACGGAACTCCCAGCCCTTTCTACATGTGAGAACAGAGAAGAGGCACCATCTAGGAGTCAGGAAGCCTTGTCTATTTGTAAACTCTATGAAGTCAAGGCCACGATTGCCTTAGAGACTTCTGTAGTCCCAGGATTTAGAGAAGGTGATGTGCTTAGGCCAGGGGCGAGCAACCTGCAAACTACTTTAAGAGAGAGTAAATATTTTAGGCTGCAGGTTAAGGAGAAAAATCAAAGACATTTCGTAGATACTTATACGACAAGAGAAAAACATCCCCATTGTTGATTAGCGAAATTCAAAATATTATGCTGAGTATACTTTTTTTGGTAGGACAGGACTGTTGATGAGAACGAAATTCTCTGGAGGGGGGACAACACCTTGTTTCACTGAGACTCAGGATTAGTATTCTCTACTGTCAAAATCAGTTGCAAGTATTTTATTTTTAAAAAAAAAACCATTAAAAAATACAAAAACTGCGCTCACAGAGGCCATACATGGCAACAGGTCAGACTAAGCTCACGGGAGGTAGTTTGCTGGCTCCTGTGATAAGCAATCAATGCATTTTTGAAGGGGGGAAATTGAAATTTGAAAGGGAGAAGAAAGAAAAGTAGGTTCTCCTGACCTGGGTATATCCGTCAGGGGGCACCCGAGGCCTCTTGAATGCTGACGGCTCCCCCAACACTGTAGAGCCCAGAGACAGTGATATTGCCCCCAGTTCTTTGAAACACGAGACCCCAAAACGTTAGAGGGGGCGAAAGCACGGCACAGCACAGTTCAGGGCTCCTGGAGAGGAGTCAGCTTTGGAGAAAGGACCACGCGGTCGCCGCTCCACACGGGGGAGTTGGCCCTGAACGACAGACTCAAACGCACACCTGTTCCCGGCAGAGGCTCCCCTTACAGAGGGCCGGATGTTCATTACTTCCTCTCCGGGAGCAGGTTCCTGGGTCTGGGGTCAGTGCTGTTCAGAGGTGTTTAGAAACGCTAAAGGCTGCGCTGGTGGGCCAGGCAGGCAGAACACGGGCATGCTGGGCACCGAGGCCCTCTCACCCCACCCCTTTCCCTTGGTGAGAGATTGGTGCAGGCCAAGGCAGGAATGTGGGGGTAAGCGGGTGACACACGTGGGGACCCAAACCACCCTCAGCTGTGCATCCCCACGTGGCCTCCTTCCCACTTCATGCAGGGCCTGCCTGCAGCGCCGGTCTCTCTGCAGCTCCCAGAGACAACGAAAGCCCCCAAAGTGAATCTCATCTGAGCACTGAACTGCAGTTACCTTTAAAGAAAGAATCAGATGGGGGGCGGGGGCGCCTGGGTGGCTCAGTCGGTTGAGCGTCTGACTCTTGATTTCAGCTCAGGTCAGGATCTCAAGGTCTGTGGGATCGAGCCCCGCATTGGGCTCTGCGCGGGCAGCACAGAGGCTACTTGGGATCCTCTGTCTCCCCCTTTCTCTGCCCCTCCCGTGCTCGCTCTTGTGTGCTTCTCTCTCTCTCAAAACTAAAGAAACATTTAAAAGAAATCAGATTGGTTTCTCCACTGCTTCAAGCCTTTTCCCCGGTGCTCTTGGTTTCCTGAGACGAGGGAGAAAGGTGACTCTACACGGGGTGGGGGAAACATTCCTATTTGAGAAACGCCCTAGTCCTGATGCTCAGCTTTGAGGGATGCAGAGTTCTGAGTCTGGCATGTTCTGTGGTACACAGCCCTCTGTATCACACCTCAAGTGCTCCCAAAGGATGCATAATCTACTCCCTTCAGGAAGTTCCTTGCAAGGCAGTCACTTCTGGGAGCCTAGCTGCCGAACACAAGGGTCAACAGTGGCACAGGGCCACGGGCAGAGAGCTGGAGCCTGCCCTACGAAGGCTACAGAGCATCTCAGTGCCCCAGCCCAGAGGGATCGTGAAGTTTAATTAACAATTCACATAACTATCTGGGACAGTCCTCAGTACACTGCAGGTGCTCAATAAATGCCACTACTTATTACTAGCAACATTAAGAGCACTGACCTTCAGGGGGAACTTGGGAGAAAGACTGGGGCAGGGGAGACAAGGCCTGTCCTTGGTCCTGAAGAGTAGCTGGAGGCCACACGAGAGGTCCTGTGACATTCCTTCAATAGTCCTGTCTTGGGGCGCCTGGGTGGCTCAGCCGGTTAAGTGTCCGACCTCGGCTCAGGTCATGATCTCACGGTTCGTGAGTTCGAGCCCCGCGTCGGGCCCTGTGCTGACAGCTCAGAGCCTGGAGCCTGCTTCGGATTCTGCGTCTCCCTCTCTCTCTGCCCCTCCCCCACTCATGCTCTGTCTCTCAAAAATAAACAAACATTAAAAACAAGTTAAAAAATAACGTTCAAGAAAAAAATCATCCCGTCTTTCAACCCTTGCACTGAAGTCACTGAAATCTGCCGAGAAACCCTCCCCACCAAAACCCAGCTGGAAGGGAGCGCTCGGTGCCCCGTCACTCCCGCAGCGGAGGCAGTTAGACGGAGTGCATGCTTTAGTACAAGTGGTTTATTTCTCCCCAGGTGAGGGCGCACATGTACCAAGCAGAAGTGTGCCCACCTGGCTCCTTCAGGAACCACCCGAAGGATTCTAGTTTAGTTTACATGCATTAAAAACAACTCTACAGTTGCCAACCACAAAATGTTAAGAAGCAACATCTTGACACCGCGGAGTTCCTATCTGCGTACGACGTGGCCCCACACAGATATATTTACGGTACACGGGATGTCGAGGTTAACGCAGGTAAGACAGGAGTCCTGGATGCCCCGTGGCTGTTTTGTCCTGGGGCCGGGGCTGGGCGTGGACAGCCACTCTGCTGTGAGTGTTTTGATGGGAAAGTGGCTCTCCCCAAATGGAAATGGAGCCCTGGTTCCAAGCCACGCCTCCCCACGCCCCTGGCTTCGGGTGGGCAAGGCTGTGGGGGTTCAGTGTCTCGCACTCTGCGTTGACAGGAGATTAGAAGCACCAGAGACCCTAACCCTGGATCCTCAGCAGGCAGGATGGTGGGTCATTATTTCCTCCTGGCCAACAAGCTCCTTCTCAGCGAGCAGGTACATCCCAGGACAACAGGATGGGTCCAGGGTTGGGGGGATTAAAGAGGCCCGTCTCAGGTCAAGACACAGTGGTCTCATTTTGCTGAAACCTTTTACCGCAAACTTGCTCAAAGGGAGGGGCAAATTCACATGGGCATTCCCCGGAACAGGGGACTCTGGTCAGCTGTCCCTCTTTGCTTCCTTCCTGTTTTAAAGGGCCTCCTCTCCGACTGGGATGAACCCACATCCCCATCGAGCAGCAGCTCGGGACAGCGTGTCTCACTGATCTTGTACTTTGTTTCAAAACCCTCCCTCCCTGCAGATGCTTAAAGACCTGGCGATGCCAGACAAATCTGCCGCCGGGGGTAAGGAGTGAGCCCCAAGTCTCCTGTAAAAACTGGATGTGCTGTGAGTTTCAATTCTTTGGATAATCAAAGTATTTAAAACACTGGGAGAAAAAAAAGTTAAAGTCGCTTTCAAAGTGTCTATTAATACCTGAGACTATCCCTACCTGCAGCGAACGAACTCACAGCATCGATTCTGGAATGGAGAGGCGGGGAAGGGTGCAAAGGATGAGCAGAGAGTGGCTGCTGTTACCCACACTGCCCCTGGCTCTCACCTACGAGGAGCCTACGAGGGACGAAGCTGTGGTCCCCCAGCCCGGGGACCACCCACCACACAGCCTCTCCAACACCTTCCCTCTGTGGTCCAGGGAGAGTCCGTCTGGTGGCTCCGGGGCACTGATTTGGACAGTGTCTCGTCTCATCAGGGACATCACCTCCCTTAGAGGCATCTCCTGATCAGCTCTTCCGTTTTTATCCCCGGGAAAATGCCGCCCATCAGTGGGCAGCCGAGAGGAGAGAGGGACTCAGGGAGGGTGGTCACCCGGACTTCCGGCCGTGTTAGCAAGAGGCACGGTCCTGGCAATGAGAACCATACAGCTCTCAGGTGGTGACGCCCGACCCTCCTCACTGCCGCTCCCCAACTGGCGAGGGTGGGATGTGGGGGTGAGCAGAACGAGGCTCCCCGCTTCGGCGTGGCGAAGCACCTGCGGGCGTTTCCGGTGTGGACAGGAGGGCAGAGGAGGGAGAGGCTGGCCCGAGTCACGGGTCTTCTGTCCGCCTGGGCCTTTGGTCGGGAATCTCAGCCAAGCCCGGGCTGACTCTCCCTGCTTCTCTGCAGCCCCAGGAGCCTGCCAATCCCGTGGTCCTGCGTCCAGTCTCCAGACGCCTTTGGTTTCTATTGAAGAAATGCGTGCGTTGGCATTAATTAAAAACCAAAACAGATCAAGGAGGCAGGAACCTCTGCGGAACGCGTGTTAGGCTGGAAACTCATTCCCGTAGTGCCTCAGGTGCTCATCCGCCACGGACAGGTAGGTGGCCCTCATGCTGGGAGAATACTGTGGGAGAGAGGGGGAGGGGACGAGTCAGAACAGGGTCACCTGTTACAGTGAAATCAGACCGTACTAGCAAAGGGGCCGGGGCTTCTCAGGGAGCAGGGGCCGGGCCAGTCTTTATCTCAGGCATCGTGGGGACTGGCCGACACCAGAGTAGCTTGGGTAGGCTTCACTGCTGGCCATGCTTCCAGTCCCGGGGCCATCAGGACGTCTGGCTTCCAGCATCAGATGTGAGATGTACACACAGACCAGCCACCCTCCCTCTGCTATGGCTGCCACGTCCACTCCAGGCCACACCACCGCCACTGGGGACAGCGTCGGGGTGCACCAAGGCACTGGGGAACCTGCCTCCTGAGTAGCTGAGGGCACAGGCCCAGAGATTCAGAGACCCAGGTTCAAATCCCAGTTATGCATTTTACTCATCCCGTGACCTTGGCTGAGGCTTTCCAACCTCTGCGAGCCTCAGTTTCCACATCTGCAGTCAGGGACCTAAGAGCACCAGGCAGTAACCGTGCAAGAACAAGATGCTGCGAAACAGGCAAGACACCTCACACAGCGCATCTCACACACTTGGCCCAACGTTACAAACACCTGGGAGCCTAACAGTTCCTGATGCTCGGGCCACGCCCACCAGTTTTGTTTTGGTTTTTTTTTTTTTTTGAGGTAAAACCCACATAACAAAATTAACCACCTTCAAGTGCCACCAGCACTTTTTTTTAAAGTTTATTTAGTGTTGAGAGAGAGAGAGAGAGAAAGAGTGAGAGAGACCACAAGTGGGGGAGGAGCAGAGAGAGAGAGGGAGACACAGAATCGGAGGCAGGCTCCAGGCTCTGAGCTGTCAGCACGGAGCCCGACGCGGGGCTCAAACCTACAAACTGTGAGATCACGACCTGAGCCGAAGTCGGACGCTTAACCCACTGAGTCGCCTAGCGGCCCCGCCATCAGCATGTTTTCAAAAAGCTCTTCCAAATGCAGCCAAGTCGGAGAAGCAGTGACCTAACACAAAGTGTGCTCAACGGACGTTCGTTAGCGACTGCTCGGGGAGCACAGGCCTCCAGCTGGGGGGTGGCAGGGATGGGTGCTGGGGCTCTTTAACCCAGCAGTTCTTAACCATTTCGCAACGTCTAAGACATTTCTGGTCATCACACCTGGGGGGTAGGGAGAGTGGGCAGAGGCCAGGGATGGAGGTAAACATCCTACAGCGCCCAGGACAGCTGCCCCCCACAGAAGGACCCAGCCCGTCAGTAGAGTGGGGGAGGAAGCCTGCTTCAGACTGTGGGGGCTTCTCCAACCTGCAGCCCCAGCTTTCCCCGTGAACCCATTAGAAACGCAGATTTCCCGAATCAGAAACGGGTTGGGCCCAGGATCAGGGCGCCTGGGTGGCTCAGGAGGTTAGGTGTCTGACTTTAGCTTGGGTCATGATCTCACGGTTCCTGAGTACGAACCCTGTGTCGGGTTCTCTGCTGTCAGCGCAGAGCCTGCTTTGGATCCTCTGTCCCCCTCTCTCTTCCCCGCTCCCCTGCTCTCTCTCTCTCAAAAATAAACATTAAAAACAAAAACAAAACAAAAAACAGGCTGGGCCCAGGACCCTGTGTTGCAACATGTCCCCCGGGAGATTCTGATGCACACTCGAGTCTGAGCATCTCCCCCTCGAAGCACTGTTTCCCGAAGTTCCTTGATGATAAGGATCACCTGGCTGCTTGATGCACTTAGAACTTCCCAGGTGCCTTCCCTGGACAGTCTGCGTCAGTGAGTCTGGACTGAAGTCCTGGGATCGGTATTTTTCACAATTGCCTGGGTCACCTGTGTCCGTCAAATCAAGGACACGGTGCCTGAGAGGGAAGCAGGGATTCCTGGAAGGTGGATCCTGGGGAAAGGCACATTTCCAGCCAATGGAACAGGCTGTACCTTCGGACTGTCTTGCTTGCTATCACCCCGGGCAGTGAAATCCCCATCTGTCCCAGAGCTGGAGCTGGCAGAGGGAGGGGTGCATCTATACGTCAAACTCGCCATTAGCCGAGTGCTGATGAATATTTGGAGCAGGCACAGGGGGAGGGCAGGGAGTGGCAGGTGCGAGGTCTATGGCGGTGAACGTCCACACACGCTGGGGGTTCCTAGGTCGGCAGCGCCTGTAGATGCCTCCTCGTGCCCCTTGCCACTTGCACGGCAGGAGGTGGGGGTCGAGCTGGGTAGGCTGGGTAGCCAACTCCGCCAAAGCTCTAAGAGGCCCTAAGCAGGTCTTAATTCTAGGGAGGAAGGTGAATTCTGTCCTTGAGCCTTGCAAATAAAGTCAGCCCTTGATTATCTCTGCTAATGGCAGGGAGAGTGGCCCGGATCTTTCAAAACAGAAGGTAATCCCCAAATCATTTTTATTTGGCATCACAGCGCACGGACTAATTCCTCATTCCCAGCAGCAGATCGCCCCTAATTATGTTTCGCTGAGATTACAATTAATATCAATCTGCATTCCTGGGTCTACAGCAGCTGGTAGGAAGAAAAGGAACCCAGGAGGCTTCTGGGTAGAGAAAGCCAGGTTGAGATTTAAACGGTGCCTACTCTGAATGCGGGCTTCCACTAGCCCGCGGTCCCTCCCTGAGGACCCCAGCGAGAGCTAGGCCTGCGTCTAGGGCTGTGCCTAAAAGGACGGCAGGTGAGGTGCTCTGGGCAAAAATAGCAAGGCGGGGCCGTGGGCGGGGCGGGGTTTCTCAATGTCCCAAAAGTGGACATTTGGGGCCGGATCATTCTCTGCTGGGCTGAGCAGCATCCCTGGCCTTTGCCCACTAGGTGGCGGTAGCACCTGCTCCCCTCCCCCACCACCCCCAAGTTGTGACAACCCCAAATGCCTCCTGACAGGCCAGATATCTCCTGGGGGCAGAACTGCCCCAGGGCGAGCCGCTCAAAGCTATGGTTCAAGTGCCACCTGCTGCACAGGACTCCCTCGGATCCCACACAGCAGCAGGGACAGGTCCCACCTCCAGGTCCCAAAGCACTTATTACAAGAGCCGCGTTTTTGAGACCTTCCCGCTGCAGGTTATGCACTTCCTGAAGACCCGGCTGGGTCCCCACCTCTCCCCTGCCACCCCCCCCATCCCCCCCCGAACAGCACTGTGGTTTCCACCGCAAGCACCACCTGTGTTTGGGGCTGACTCGCTGGATATGCGCGTGTGTGAGCACCAGGACCCGGGCGTGTGTCATTGGCCCCGTGTCCTTGGGTCCCCAGCAGCAGCCGCTCTAGTTTACCGGCTGGATGGCCCCTTCCAAACCCCCTGAATTAAAATGCCTTGTCCAGGGGCGCCTGGGTGGCTCCGTCAGTTGAGCATCCGACATCGGCTTGGGTCATGATCTCACGGTTTGTGAGTTCGAGCCCCGGGTCGGGCTCTCTGCTGTCAGTGCGGAGCCTGCTTGGGGGATTGTCTGTCCCCCACTCTCTCTGCCCCTCCTCCGCCTTGCACACGCTTTCTCTCTCTCTCTCAAAAAATAAACATTAAGAAAATAAGTAAATGCCCTCTCCAGCCAAGTGGAAGCAAGGGGCACTTTAACAGACACCGGGCTCAAGAACTGTGTGCTGCAACCCCACCCATCACAGACTTCCGGCCTTGCTTTCCACTCGCCACCCCGGCCCCCCATCTCTTACAGATGCCGCAGCTTGTGGAGAAGGTGGCGGCGGGAGGGAGCGGGCGGGACGGTGGAGAGTAGGGGTGGAGCAAGCGACGCCCTCTTAGAGCATCTACGCACCACACAGACACGCGTTTACAGTGACTGAGTCCTCCAACGCCCGCCACCACCGTGGGGTGTGTGCTATTATCATGCCCATTCTACGGGTGGGGAAACTGAGGCACATAGAGGCGAAGTGCCTGTCTAAGGCCACAGAAGTCAGAAGCAGTGAGCTGGTGTGAACCCGGGCACCTGGCACAGGAGTCTGTGTCCTTGGATTCCACGGTCTACTGGCTCTACTCGAAGTGATCTATCTGTCTCAGCCAGGATTCCTGCGGCCCCCACACTTCTCTGGGAGAGGACAGAGCCTTTTCTTTCCAATATGCACCCCCTCACGCCACAGGCTCCTTTCCCGATGCTGAGTCTCGGTCCCCTGGCTGGAAGCGGGAGTGGGCCAGAGGCACAGGCCCCACTCAGGTACCAGCTGAGCGGGGTTAAGGAAGGCTGGTGTCTCAGACATTGCACCGCGGGGCTCCACCCCGCAGCCCCCGGTGAAAGGCTAAACACCATCGGAGAGCAGAACAATTTCCTTGGAGCAGAAAGGGACGCTCTCTCTTACTTACATTATTTCGTTCAGCAAACTTATCACTGCAAATTATTTCTCTGTCCCTTTGAGATGCATATAAACCTTTTTAACGGCTAAACCAGGCTCTTGCCAGCTTTGCAACCCAGGAATGTTTTCTTAAGAGCCCGACGCGGGGCTCGGACTCAAAAAAACCAGGCTCTTGCCAGCTTTGCAATCCATTCTTAAGGGCCTGGGAGCCACCTCTTTGGAAGGTAACCATCAAGGACTGCCCCCATCTCCGTGGCAATGAGCGACGCTGAGGGCCACCCTAACTGGCATCCATTCGGGATGGACTAGTGTGACAGAGGCGCTGTGCGGTCCTCTTGCCCGGGGACAAGCGTGCACGGGGGTGAGGCTGTCTGGCTACATGGGGGTGAGCTTTCCGTCTTTGCAATGTCTTTAGCAGATTGCCAGCGATGTGCTTGGCAGTCTGGGTTTAATGCTTACTTAGTAACAAAATTGTTTCACTTTTTCTACCTTCGGGGAGGGGATTCACCAGGTTGAGGGGAGGTCTTATCTGTCATCACTTCCCCAACAAGGGCCTAGCTCTGACTTTGCCCGGGAGCCCAGGTTACCGTGGGAGGAGGGGAGCCTCTTCCGATGAGTGGAACGTTCTCGTAGCGTGGGTTACCGCCGAAGAGCATGGCCTGGTTCCTGCGGGCCGAGAGGACAGCTCAGGACAGGGAGGCGCGGGGGTGGGGGTGGGGGCACTTGGATTTCTCCAGGAGGGGCCCGCGGATGCACATGGGCAAGCATGGGGTGGAAATGGACCTGGGGGAACTGTGGGCAGGAATATAAGGGAAAGAGCCCTCAGAGAGCCCAGGGGAGAAGCTGCGGGTGGGGCACCAGGAGCCAGGAGCAGCGTGGCCCAGAGAAAGGCAGCTTCTGGGCCCTGCGATCTGCCCTGAGGGCAAGGCTTGGCATCTACAGGGATGCATGTGTACTGGGGTGGCTAGATGGCCCCGGGGGCCTTCCCACCAGGCACCCTCTGGCTGCAGCCGGGGACCACGGCTGGCCTTGGATGTCTTCCTCCCAACCCGGTTCTCTGGTACCCAAATGTCCTCCAGATCCAGCTCCCCTAGGGCTGGGGCGGGGGGAGGGGTGGCGGTGCTGCCCCAGCCGCGATGTGTCGAGATATGTACAGGGGGAGCCCTGCCGTACATGTATTCCGAGACTGGGGCGTTGGAGATGGTCTGTGCTGGGGGCTGCAGGCTGGTCTGGCTGCCCAGGCCGCTGCTGTAGCTGCAGAAACTTCGAAGTTGCCCCCGAGGGGGGTTGTGAGCGGCGATGCGTCGGGCCTGGGGGTTGAAAGGGTCGTCACCGTCGATGTCATCGTAGTCTCTGTCCCTAGAACGACATACAGGACACGGCCGGCCTTGAGGGCCTGGACTCGGAGGCAGCAGGGTCCCGGCCGGCTTCCCAGGCTTCGCTCCCAGGACCCTCTCTCGCCACAAGCGTGTGTCTCCCTCAGGTTCCTGAAACACACGGTCTTCAGGCCTGCCTCACACAGATCACTCCACCTGTTCCCAGCTTCACATCTACCTCCTCCAGGCAGCCCGCCATGCTGACCCCATCACACTGATCCTCCCTGCCCTGCTTCCTTTTGTCCGATCTGCCCACAGGCACTGAAACACCTCATCTCTATCTGCTTCGTGAAAATGTAGGTGCCCCACTACCGGGGCTATAATCTACCCTTCTGGGTATTTTGGAAGCGCCCCTCCAGCATCCAGAGCCCTCATGATCTCGCGTCACAAAGCCCTTCAGAGGAAGAGAGGACGAGGAAGGGGCGCCAGGTGGGGGTATGACACTGTCACCATGCTCTCGGCTCCGCTCCTGCCCCGGGCCCTTGGAACCTCCTTTTGGGGGTCTGTCTGGACTCTCAGGGAAGCTTCTGCAGAAATCCAGCCAGCCTGTTGGGGCTGAATGCCTCGAACCCCTGCGGCCATCGTTCGGCCCAGGTTATCGGCTCTGGGCGCAGTCACAGAGCAGAGCCTCCTGCGGGCTCCCCCAGGAAGCCCCCTGGCAGCCCACCTGGTGGTAAAGTGCTTCCAGGCCCGCGGCCCCGCGCAGATCATGGTGGAAAAGGCCAGGGCGGCCAGGAGGGAGAAGAGGCCGAGGTAGAGCAAGCCTTCGATGCCGTCGTAGCAGATGCCAGCGAGGGCGTCCAGGTAGTCCTGGAGGAGGAGGAGGAGGGACACGTTGCTGGAAGGCGGGTCAGGGCACGCCTGGGGTCTGAGCTCACTTCTGGTGGCCCCTCTCCCCAAGCCTCGGCCGGGGATCGTCTCTATCCCGAGCGCTTTTTGTACAGCCACTAAGGGTCCACACTCTGGAGCCCGACAGAAGGGCTTTTGGGGTTCACTCTGTAAGCGTCTGCTGACCGCCTACTGGGTGCTAGGCACGCGAGGGTCGGGGTCGGCTGCGAGCAAGACAGACACGGCTGCGGGGCGGGAGAGCCAGAAGACAGGAGACATTTACGCTAAGACCAGCACGGCCAGAAGGAGTGGATTGTGCCTTGAGCAGATGGGGGAAGGGGGCACGGGTGACGTGTTCGGGAAAGAGGAAAAAGGGCCAGAAGGAGACGGGATGGGGGGGTGGGGCGGGCGCCAGTTCCCGCTAGGCTTTGCAGGCAAGTGAGGAGCTTGCTTTTTATCAGTAGGTGACGAGATGCGAGAGAAGGGACGCGACCCAACGGGCTTTTTACAAAGACCACTGTGGTTGCTGTGTGTGAAAGGTCATGGAAGGTCAGGGGGCGAGAAAAGGCTGGAGACCAGTTAGGAGGCCACGGTCGTCACCCAGGGGAGCAGGGCGGTGCTTGGGTCGTGGCAGAAGCGGGGAGGGAGAGAGAAGTGGACAGGTGCAAACCTATACTTGAGAGTCTAGATGCTAGGATTTGCTGAGGGATTGGATGTGGGTGGTGCAGAGGGAGAGAGGGTACGTGCCAACGTCCAAACCCAAGCCTTTGACCTAACAGCCTGGAAACTTCAGTGAGCCACTTTACAAATACACACGCATATAGGGGCGCCTGGGGGGCTCAGTCGGTGAAGCGTCCGACTTCGGCTCAGGTCATGATCTCACAGTTCGTGGGTTCCGGTCCCACATCGCGCTCTGTGCTGACGGCTCGGAGCCTGGAGCCCGCTTCGGATTCTGTGTCTCCCTCTCTCTCTGCCCCTCCCTGCTCGCACTCTGTCCCTCTGGCTCTCTCAAAAGTACATAAACATTTAAAAAAAGATATCCATATATAAATATCTATCTGTCCGCACACGCACAGTTTCCTTTTCTATAAGACTGCCCACGAAATAACACGTATTTGACAATTTTTTTTTTTTTTTTTTGAGACAGAGAGAGACAGAGCATGAACGGGGGAGGGTCAGAGAGAGGGAGACACAGAATCCGAAACAGGCTCCAGGCTCTGAGCTGTCAGCAGAGAGCCCAACGCGGGGCTCGAACTCACGGACCGCGAGATCGTGACCTGAGCCGAAGTCAGCCGCTTAACCGACTGAGCCACCCAGGCATCCCCGTATTTGACAATATTAACCGTGACAACTGAATGGCTTATGGGTACAGACTGTACGGAACAAGGGTGCGCAGAATCAAGGGCTCACTACGTGGAGCTGTGATCGTTATAGGACTCTCCGTGCTAAATCCATATGGAATGTGAGAAGTGTCCACACACCCTGGCTTAGTGCTTGGGGGAGGGGACTCATCCCCCCCCCCCCCAGAGTGTTCCCTGCATTTGGGGCTGTGTGATATGCCAAGTTCTTGGAGAGGCAACCCTGGAAATGAGCAAGGAATGTTCACTTGCAGCCGGGGAGATGGACGGTTGACCAGATGGCCGGGGAGTCTGGCCGATGGAGAGTCTCTACGGGCTGCTCTCTGGGAGAACGTGGCCGGCGGGGGTGCCCCCGTCCTGCTTGCCACCTTGCCACCCAGGGCCCCCCCCCCCCCCAGCACCTTGTGCAGCCCTCGGCAATCCAGCATGGCTGTCAGCTGGTGAAGGCCGGACTCCGATGAGTTCAACAGGAGCTGGATTCCGAGCAGGTCTTTCTGAAGCAGGAAGAGGCAAACACACGGACAGGCAGAGAGACGGAGAATGAGCGGTGGGGGAGGGCTTGTGGATAAAACCTCAGAGAGCGGCGTGTGCAAAGAGGCCTTTAGAGCCAGAGGGCGGAGGGGGACTAGACCCCTGGGGAGGGGAGCGCTCTCCACAGCCTGGCTCTGCAAAGCCATGGGGTCCAGGAGGGGGAGGAGGGGAGAAGGGTTGTCGGGGTCCAGCTGGGGCTCCCCCTGTTCCGGCACGGATCCGGGGGGAGGCAGCCGCCTTACCTCCGCCGTGGGGAAGAGGGGCACGGCAAACTGTAGCAGACCGGCCACCTGGATCTGCATGGTGGTGAGTGAGCGCTGGAAGATGGTCAGTGCCTGGCCAGGAGAGACCGCAGCCCTGCCGTGAGACTCCCCTTCCCAGGCGCTGTTCCCCGGCAGTCCTGCCCCCTAGCGTCCCTGATCCCGGCCCTTCCCCTCATCCCTCAGGTTTCGCGGGAGCAGCACGGTCCCCTGGCTTCCTGCTACTCAAGGTGTGGTCCTCGGATAAGCGGCATCGGCCTCGCAATGAAGCCAAAAGCACACAGCCACCTACACCTTACTGGTCGGTGTTGGGGCCTGGGGTCAAGGGGGGGCAGTAGGCAGGGCGAGGACGGGGCTGGGTGGGCATACCTGCTGGAAGGGGCTGCTTACGCTCTGACTGCAATATAGGTAGTAACGGGTCACCTCTGCAAGGCAAAGGCGTCGGCATCAGGCAGGAGCTCACAGGTGACCGGACCGTCATCCATCCTCAGTGGCCAAGCCAACCCCCAAACTCCCAAAGGAGGGCGCTTCTATGAAATGGCCCAGAGGTCCAGCTGGACCTGAGGTTGGGGGGTGGGGAAGGGTAGGGGACTACAGGGCCGAAAGGTACGGTTCGCCGTAGGCCTGGTCTGAGTATTTAGAGCCGCTCTTGACAACACAGGGCCCGAGGTGGGGGGGGGTTACCTGTGCGGATGTGGTCCTCTGTGATGTTCAGGATGAAGGTGTCGGGAGCTGAGCAGAAGTCACTGGTGCCCTGAGCCAGAGAGAGACGGGAGGGTGGAGGAAAGTTACGACACCGGGGTCCCGGCTGGAGTCAGGCACCCCCGGCCCCAGCCGCTCGGACCCCTCCGCTCAGTCCTGGGTGGAAAGCAACAGGCAGGAGCCAACTTCCCCGGGCCTGAATCCTGGCTCTGCCCCTTCCTAGCCCGGTAAGTCTGGACAAGTGACTTACTCCTTCTGTGTCTCAGCTGCCTCGTCAATAACACGGAGAGAAAAACGCTATCCACCTTAAGAATTAATCTATGTAAAACACCCCGGGTGTTTAATGACCCTGGCTTGGTCATTAAGCATCTGACTTGGCCCAGGCCGTGTAGCCTTGGTGTCATAGTGGTGAGCATAGTTGCCTTCCATTAAGCATCTGACTTTGGCCCGGGGCCACGACGTCACAGTTCGTGAGTTCGAGCCCCGCTTCGGGTGAGCCCCACATCTCTCTCCCTCCCTCTTGCTCTCTCTGCCCCCCATCCACTTGCACCCTCTCTCTCAAAAAATTAAAATCGATCCATCAATCCAACACCCAGAAAAGTGACTGGCGGACAGCCAGCACTTGGCATTGTTACTGTTCTTTATTTCTCAGTGCCTGGGATGGACCTGAGGGGTTCGTGAACCTGCAAGACATGTGATGGGGAGTTCCTGCACCACGGCCATTGCTGACCTCTGTTGTAGTTTTGTCTTGCTGTTACTAAGCCCCACATGCTTTTGGGGTGTCAATCTATGAAGCGTCCCCCAGACTCTCTTCCAAAAGGATTCTGTTGGCATCGGACCCATCTCTGAGCCTTTGGGTGCGGGTTCTGCTCAGGATAAGATGTGAAGGGGGGGGACGGAGAGTTAGACTACGGGGCTCCAGGCTCTGCCACTGACAAACCCGAGGGCCTGGGCCCCCCAGCATGGCCCGGAGAGGTGACCGCTAAGGGCCCACGGACTGTTTGGGGCAGGCCGGGGGCCCTGGGAGAGGGAGCGGCCAGGATGGCATCCTCTGAGCCAGGCCTTTCCCAGGTCCAGCCTGGGGGTAAGGTGTAGCATTGGGTAAAGGAGGCTTCCCCTCTTATAGAGCAGTCAGAGTAAGCTCTGGTCCTCCAACCTGTTCCTAGGGGCTCCCCTGCTCCAGGGAGTGCTCCCCGAGCAGGGACCCATCCCCACGGCCCCCGCACTGCTGGTGCCCTGCCCTCCTTCAGGAGCAGCTCCAAGCTGGGGCTTCGTTCATTCATTCACAGAGTCAATAACTACTTATAAAGCACCTATCAGATGCCCTGTGCTGCTAACACTAGGCATGAGTATAGTGGCCAACTGCATCGTGGTATTTACAGGCTTTGGGTAGGGTTGGGGAATAAGATGCCCCTTTACATTTTTTTTTCTTAATGTTTATTCATTTTTGAGAGAGAGCGCAAGCAGGGGAAAGAGAGAGAGACGGAGACACAGGATCTGAAGCAGGCTCCAGACTCTCAGCTGTCAGCAGAGAGCCCGACGCCGGGCTCGCACCCACGAACTGTAAGATCATGATGTGAGCCGAAGTCAGACGTTCAACTGACTAAGCCCCCCAAGTGCCCCTAGATGCCCGTTTAGATACGGAGCTTCCACAAGGACACATCTGTACATGTCCACGTGCTCATGTGCCCACACACAGCCACGTGCTCAGGACCCTGGGAGTATTACTCTATATGCAAATCACTAACATGTATCAATCAGACTGATTTATTACTACCAATCAGAGCCACAGCACCAGCAGGCCAGGGGGTACCCCTACCCGGTCACTGGAGTGGCAAAGAGGGAGGAGCCAGACCTGAGTGGGGGATGGGAGGCCTTGGGAAAGATAGAGTGAGGCTGCCATCTTGGCCTGGGTCACCTCTGCCCCGTGCAAAAATATGGGATCCAAAAGGGGACAGGAGGCCCCCTCCCAGCCCACTCAGGCCTGCCTGCTCTTCAGACCCGAGTGAGGATTCAACTTTCCTGTCCAAGGAGACCAAGGCCCACACGTGCGTTATTCACACAGTGGGGATGGGGTGGGGGGAGGCAGGGGGCACTGGGCACGGGTGGGGACTGAGCACCGGAGAAGCCCAGTGTCCAGCCCTGTTGAGGCAGCTCTGGAGAGCACAGGTGACGGTCTGAAGGAGTCCCCCGGTGCCCCTCGCCTGATGACACAAATGCACAGCAAAGCAATGGCGGCTACTGCTTACTGAACATTTCCTGTACACCCCCCCCCCCCCCGGGGGTTAACCAGCCCTTCTTCTTCTCTGGAGCAAGTGCTATCCCTTCTCCCCATTCCACACTCGAGGAAGCTGAGGTCTGGGGAGCTTCAGTAACTTTCCCAGGGGTCCTGTTGGGAAGGGGTGAGGGGGGGCCGGCCTCCCCCGGGGTGGCGGGATTTGCAGGGAGTGTTCTGCTCAGATGCCCACTGGCGTCACCCAAAGCCCAGAGCTCAGTTCCCCCAAATTCTACTCTGAGCAGGTTCTCGGGGGGTGGGGGTGGGGGTGGGCAGAGCTCCTTCCTGAGGGAGGGCCTCTCTCGGGACAGGGAAGGGATGGGGAGGGAGGCGCTCGGCGGGGTCTGTCCTCGGCCCCACTGGCTCAGAGAAAGGCGGCCTCCCGGGGCAGGGCAGCGGGACCACACAAAGGCTCCCACAACAGCCTGCCTCCCGCGCATCACCCTGCTTCCCATTACCATGCAGCAGGGCCCGCAGCCCGCTCAAAGGCGCATTCAGCTCCCTCACAGCACTCCCTCACACAGGCCTGACTCAACAATTGGGGAAATGGCCTTTCTCGCCAGAACTGGCAGCCCAGGGCGCCCAGCTGGGGGATTAAACTGCCTCTGGTCTCCCCGAACACTGAAGCCCAGTGCCAGGGAGAAGCCCCCGCTGGGAGGGAGCTGTCCCCCAAAGGGCAGCTCATGGCGGCAAGATGGAAGCTTCCGCTGCTTCCAGAAGGCAGAGGCTGCCCAAGGGGCAGGATGGGCCCCCGGAAAGCCTGCCTTCTGCAGTCTCCCTGTGCTTACAGTTGTCCCTGGAGGAGAGGCTGTCGGCCAGGCAGCTGTGCATGTGGCTCGGGCCAACAGCCACTCCCCTGGACTATGTACCCGCTCAGCTCCTGAGGACATCAGAATGCTCTGGAGCAGGACCTGGGCCCTCCTATCCTGCCCTTCCCTGCATCTGGAGGGGACCCGGCCCTCAGGACATAGGCTCCCATCTGCTTTTTCTCTCTTATGCCCAAAGTGGACACCGCATGGTGGGGGCAGGGAACAAAACAGGAGACACGCACCTCCTCTCCCTTCCGGACAAGCTCTGCCAGAAGTTGCTATGAGCTAAGCAGCACCAGGGGCCATTCATACTGTGGGCATCACGGCAGCGAAATGCCCAAAGCTAGAACGACTAGCCGGCCCCCAAGTCCCTGGGCAAGGCGTGAGTTTGGGGAGAGGGCTTCCAGAAGGTGCCCTTGACCATTCTTTTATCCCCAGGTAGCTAGGGCAGTACAGACGCAGGTCAGGGCCTTAGTTTGTGGCCCCTGAATCAGGCAGGGATTCCCTGAAATCCCCCCGTCAATCCTGCCTGCCCCCCCCAACTCTCACACTTACACACACACACACACACACACACACACACACACACACACACACAGCAATGCACCTCCATGGCATCCGTTCACACGAGGTCACAGTGATCTGCCTACAAGTCTTTCTTCTGCAGGCTGAGACCATGTCAAGAGCAAACATCATGTCCTCCTGGTTTCTGCATCCCTGGGCACCTGGCACGAGATGCCACAGAGCCAGAAAGTCGGTGAACGAATGATTCATGCGCACAGCTTAAATTGAGCGTTAGGTGTGTTTAAAGACCAAGCATACCTACACAGGAAGCTTCCCCTACCTTGTGTGTTTCTTTTTAGACATTTTCAGGCACCACATCCAGAAACATACACCATTGTGTTTTAGGCTGTGTGTGCGAGTTCAAGGCAACGGGCCGGAAGGCAAGCTAAATGCCACATTCCACATTCCCGATGCCCAGGGAAGCTGGCCAAGCAGTGTTCTTCTGAGGCCGGAGGCTTCTCCAGCCTGAGGTTGAGATCCCGCCCATCCCCACCAGACCCGGTTAGTTCTTCACACCCAGAGAGGTCGCCTGGCCATCCCAGCTTGGCCTTACTAGCAGCGGCTGGGATGCTGGAACGGGCCAGTGGGGAGGGAAAGGGATCAGGCATCTTTTCTTGGTTCTGCCCCTAAATACCTCATGACCTTGGGTGAGCCTCTTCCTTTCTCTGGGCCTCCGTCCCCCCGGGAAGGGCAAGGGGGCCGGTGAGGATGATCCAAGCTCACTCGGTTCAGGGATTCTAGGTCAGGGACAGAGACCAGAAGCTGGCCCTGCCCTGGGGGCTCTGGGCACGACACATCGACATGCCACCAGACAGACAGTCCTGGTCGGACCACCCACCTCCCCCCAACCCCGAACTCACCACTGCTGCAGCCGTGTCGGCTGCCAAGGACGTCCAGCTGAGGAGCAGGGCCAGCACCCCGCAGCACAGCATCCTGGGAGAGGCACAGGCACAGGCTGGCAGGCGGGAACACTGAGGGCTGTCACCCCACCAATCTCCAGTGCCCTTCCTCCTCGCCACCATCCTGTTGGCCCTGAAACTCTTGCAGTGGCCTCTAATACCAGCCCGCTGACTGCTGGGAGAGATGCATGGAGGCCGGACCCCTGGGCCGAACAGGGGACCCCTAAGCCCCCCCACCCCCGACAAATTGCCCCTGGCCAGAGGCAGAGTACGAGCCGTGAGGACACAAGCTACGAGGAAGTGTTGGTTAGAGACGGCAGAGGCTCTAAGGCTTGGGCCACATTCCTTCAGCTGTTCAGCAGACAGACCCAGGGACGGAGGGGCCCAGGGAGGAAAGCCCAGTCCTCACTCCGTGTCCAGATGGTAAGTCAGTGGCTGCTGTCTCCCTCGACTGGGGGCTGAGGAGGGGTCAGAAGGTGGCTTCAGGTTCTTGCTCCCCACCACACCCTCCGAGGCCGGCCAGGCCCCCATCTCTCTCAGACGGTGGCACCGTCATCCCTGATGCTTGCCCGGCTCTCTGGCCCACAGACGGGGATACTCACGAGGCCAAGAGTCCCCTGGAGCGCCTGGCCAGTCCCAGGCAGGCGACGAGGCAGATGAGCAGGTCCAGGATGAAGAGGAGGAGGTAGGAAAGCCATCTGGGTGGACGGGTTGGGACGGTCAGGGGGAGGTACCACCCCACCAGGGTCACCCCACCTTAGAAGCCTGCACGGCAACCCCAAGCCCCCCCTCCCGACAAATTGCCCCGGGCCAGCAGCAGAGCACGAGGCTGTGCCCCCCTACCCTGGATAGGAAGCACCAGTGTGCGCAGCAGATGGGCTCTTCAGGGGCTCCCGGGGCTGCACCCCCCAATTCTCCCTGGACAAAGGGGCCACCCTCCCCCGCCCAGGCCGGGGATCTAAACCAGCACTGACAGCCAGAACTTTCTGCAGTGATGGACACGTTCAATCTCTGCACTGCCCACTGTATCTGCCCCTGCCCACGCATGGCTCCGGGGAACTCGAGATATGGTTTGGGCAGCGGAGGAGACTCATTTCTAACCTTAGCTGCTTTTGATTAAATTATATCCCAGCGAGAGGCCCCTCACTGGACAAGGCAGGTCGCCATGGTCTCCCTGCAGCCCCCCAGCAGGCACGTCTTTGGACCCCGGTTCCTGCTGCTTCGAGCACTCTCACCAGTGTCAGATCACAGCTAACATTTGTGTCCACAGATCTAAGAAAGCCGCTAAGATGCCGCTTCTGTGATGAGGGCTCAGCCTGGCTTCCCATCGTCCCGGCGGCCTGGGATGCACCACTTAGCACAGTTAGGTTCATGTAAGCAATATTTGTGCCATACCCTGGGTTTAGTGCCAGGGGTGCCTGAGGCGGGGGGCTCATTTCTAGACCACCAGGGAGCTTAACAGGGGGCAAGGGAGCCCCAGGCCGGGTCATCCCAGGGCACCCCTCATTCCTCAGGCCTTTTGCTCCCACCCAGGGCTGCACTGACGGGGACAGGCAGTCACACACCATTTGGGAGACCCTGACAAGCTGCCTCCCTCCTTTAAGGCTCAGTTTCCAAACCTTTACTGCAGGAACCTTCGTCTCTCAGGGCTGGATGAAAAATTAAATGTTCACTAGGGGCGCCCGGAGGGCTCAGTCGGTTGAGCGTCCAACTTCGGCTCAGGTCATGATCTCACGGTTCGTGGGTTCAAGCCCCGCCTCGGGCTCTGTGCTGATGGCTCAGAGCCTGGAGCCTGTTTCGGATTCTGTGTCTCCCTCTCTCTCTGCCCCTCCCCTGCTCATGCTGTCTCTGTCTCTCTCTCTCAAAAATAAATACAACATTAAAAAAAATTTAAATGCTCACTAAATGCAAAGGTTAATAAGGCATGTCATTGAGGGATTTCAAAGTCCCTGCTTTCCTGCTTCTCCAAAGCATGGGCTGAGGAATCCAGAGCGTCCAAAGTCCAAAGGCACTGATCCAATCCTAAGCAGAGCCCCCTAGTTCCTTTCGCTTCCAAACAGGATCCCAAGGGGGTCCTTACAACTGAGCGCCAGCCTCACCTAGCAGCTGAGGGACAGACAGAAGGGGCTTCTCCAAGCCCCCGCAGCGGGAACGCTTTTGATCATGATTATTTCTCTTGATGCAACAGGCAGATAAACTCATGGACCCCCTCCTCTCCAGCAATGATTTGCTGCTTCACCAGCACCGTCAGGAGGCTGAGAACCCGTGTGAAGCGTAGGTGGGAGCGGACTGAGCTGGAAGAAAGTGACAGTGGCTTCCAGAGGGAGGAGAGAGCATGCTGAGGCCACCAGGCAGCCAAGGGCGCTTCTTCCCACCTCTGGGAGTGGAGGCTGAGTGCCGAGAAAGGGGGCTCATCAAGACCCCTGACTCCCTGCACAGAGACGTACAGCAGCCTCCGGGCCTCCCAGGACTGGAGCTGGGGTTTTGGAGCAAGTGCAGGGCCCTCCCTCCACCAACGAGCCAGTTTCCTGAGAGTCGGGACAGGAAGGAATCTCAGGAACGTCACATGTGAGGACCCCATTCTGCAGATTGGAAAGCAGACAGAGGCCCGCAGGAGGAGAGCCTGGCCCAGGAATTCTGGACTCTCCACATCTGTGAGTCTCCCCGCAAGAGACATGGCCAGGCATCTCTCAACATCCTGGTTTCATGTTTCAGTCCTAAAGGTTTCTTATTACCTCTCTCCCTGCTCTGCACATCAGCGGAAATCAGGTTAGGATCGCTTCTGTCACCCTCCATGATCGTGTTTCAATGTGTTTTCTCTGTATCCGCACCTCGTGTTGTAAGGAATTCCTGGAAATAGCTCTGTGGGGCGGATGTGTTTTCCCAGAGGGGCCCAGCGGTGATCCGGGATGTGTTTCTAACCAAGAACTTGGCTCTGGAAGGAGCTACCCGGGCTCTCACTCCCAGAGCTCTCCCGGACCCGGCCTCCGCTGATGCCTTGGTCACACCCCTTATAAGCCTCTCGAAGAGGCTTGGCTTTTTATGGTCTCCAATACTTGGCCAGGCCGTGGCTACAAGTGCTAAAAAATATTTGCTTAGCTGGATGGCTGTGCTTTAGAACCATCTGGAAAGAGAAGATGAGGAGTCTGTTCAGAGGAGAAAGCTGATTAGGTCGAGGAATACGTCCTCTGTTCCAGGGAAGTTGAGGCAAGGGAAGAAATGGGCAAAGAGCAGGTGAAGGAAGGAACAGAACACGATGGTTTCCGGGGGCCATGCACGGGTGCTAACCTTGGACTAGGCCTTTTCCACCTCAGCCTGAGCAAGGGGGCTGGGGATCGGGGGTCAGAGGGGACCCTTCGGTCACCCACACTGAAACAGGTGATAAGCTTCATCATGATCTTTCCTCCCTTTTTAATGAAATCGTCTTAAAAAGAAGCCCCTTTCGATACGTAAACTCTGACTTATTTCATCTTTGTCGTTACCGAGTGCCCACACGAGGCCCTTGGGTGTACAAGGTCCTGTTCCAGATCCACTCACAGAGAACGGCAGGGTCAAAGTGGACACCCGCTTTCCACCTGCCCCTGAGCCCCCCTGACCAAGGTTCCAAACGTTGGGACAATGAATGGCCCTCAGGTCACGGGACTAATCGGATGCCGCTGTTTTAGGTCACGGGTCACAGCCAAGGCCTTAAGAGTCGGGAAGTTTCTGTGGCTTGGGAGAATGGCAGTTTTGGATGTGAGGAAAAAAAAAAATTGGTGGGAAGCTGGATCCGTGATATCCTGGGGATGCAGGGGCTGGGTGGGCTGCAGGGATGAGTGGGGAGCGCCAGTGGGGGCTGGGGATTTCATGCGTTTCCGTTGACAAGGTCTGGCTTTATCTTACCCCAGGGGAAGGGAGAGCCCTGGACTGGAGGTCCCGCCAGAAGCATATCCTCTGTGTTCTTATTAGTCAGTCCGGGGTGGGACTTTCTCATAAAGGAGAAATGAATCCAGAAAACTGGTGTAAATTGTGCAATGGGGCGGTGGGTAAAGGCTCTGACCTAATGCCTTGAGGGGGAACCAACACATTTGGGGGCGGGGGTGGATCCCAAGAGCTGCTGTTTGCTCTTCAGGACTCATTTATTCATTTTGACCCAGGGCCTCCCTCCGTGCAAGGTGCTGGGCCCTGGCAGCACAGCGAGGCGCACTTTGTGAGTGGAAGACTCGGGCGGGGAGCTACCCAACGCCAAGACTGCCGCCTCCTTCCTTGGCTCTCCCCAGAGTGACCTTCACTAGATGCTGCACGTAGAGGGAGGCAGCCGGTCCCTGGTCAGCTGGCCTGTGTCCAGTGCCTTCACTCGGGATGGGGTCTGGGAGGCAGGGGAGACACAGACGGACGCCCCAAGGTTAGATGACGTAGGTATGAGTTTGTACAGCTGGGTGTGGCCAAGGTGGGGTGCTGCCCCTCAGCCCCCCAGCCCTCAGGTTCTGCATTAGTGAAGCTAGGGCATCTCTGCCTTTGCTAAGAAGTTGCCATGAGCGGGGGGCGCCTGGGTGGCTCAGTCGCTTAGGCGGCCCAACTTCGGCTCAAGTCAATGATCTCACAGTTCGTGAGTTCGAGCCCCGCGTCGGGCTCTGTGCTCTGACAGCTCAGAGCCTGGAGCCTGCTTCGGATTCTGTGTCTCCCCCTCTCTCTACCCCTCCCCTGCTCACGCTCTGTATCTCTCTGTCTCTCAATAATAAATGAACGTTAAAAAAAAATTAAAAAAAAAAAGAGAAGTTGCCATGAGGGGAAGCTCTATGCAGGCGGATAGGCCACCGTCTCCCTGACCCCCTGCACCCCTGTGGCTGAGTCTGCGGGTGTAGGGAAGCCTGCTCCAGAAACCCTGGCCGGCGAGGAACCTATAAAGCCCTTATGTCTTACCCAGCACCAGCCATGGAGAATGCTGGTCCTGGAGGAGTCCCTGGAGGCCAGGCCCAGCCTCCAGCGCTGGATCCTGGCACTTCACGGCCCCTTTGCCCCTTTCTGGGCCTCTGGGCCTGCCCACATAAGGAGCGTGCTTTACATGACCACCACTCAGCACCAACACCCCTCCGATTTCAGGCATGGCTTCTTGAGGCCTTCGGGTGGGGAGTCCCCGCCTGGCCCCCAAATGCAGGCTGGGCTGAAGGAAGACACATGGCCCCCACTGCCCCCCGCCCCCCCGGCCCCTCACCTGTAGTACTCCACGTAGCCGGTCTCGTCGGCCAGCTCGGTCAGCTCTGCGGTGACCTCCCTCCACGCCGGCAGCCCCGACAGCTGGACGATGATGTTGCCCGCCATCTGCTGCATGAACTTCAGCGTCTGGATATAATCACCCCGGGCAGCCAAGATCTCACTGAGCCGAGCTAGGTGCTGCTCTAGGTCTGCCTCCATCTTCTGGGTGGTTCCGGATACCTGGGGAGGGGCCGGGGTGGTTAAGTCTGGCCTCCTCGGGTGGGAGGAAGCTGGAGAGGTAACAACTATCCTGACACGAGCAGGAGGGCAGAGGCCCCGATCCCCCCCACCCCCCCCCAACCAGCCCTCACGTCCCTCCATCTGCCAGGGGAGGGGAGGCCCAACCTGGCCTTAACCAGGCCCCGGGCTCCCAGATGGGGAAACAAAGAGGAGAACCTGTTCTGCTTCCTTGCAGATTCTCTTAAATCTTTGAACATCTCGGAGGATCAATTCTTTTTAGACTGAGGAATAGAATATTTCACTGAAAAATTCCTCTGTTGCTACCTGACTTCTTGTTCCTACAGTCGGATCTCTAAACGCCTCACAAGAGGAAGGCTTTGTCGTGGGACCCAGCAACAGCTCCCCGGGTGTCCCGGGCCCGCATGAAGGCAGAACAATAGCACTTTGAAATGACACAGACGGACCGATCCTGCCTCCGAAGAGCCTGGCCAAGCGACAGGGGGAAATCGGGGCCCGCTCTGAGGGCTCGCACACCCACCCCTGCTGCGGCTGTCCAGCCAGGTGGACGGACAGGTTCCCTCTCTCGGCTGGGCCGCGAGGGCCCGGGGCTGAATGGACCCTGCAGGAACAGCTTTCTTTCCAAAGGCACAGAGGGAAGGGCGATGGCACTGAACTGTCCTTGGCTTTCAAACAAGAAGCACAAATAGGGTCTGGCTCAAACAGCCCGGACTCAGGGTTCCCGCTGGACCCGGGGACGCAGCCTGGGGATCCCGAGCTCGCCCCCGCAAGCCTGCTCTGAGCCCGTGTGCCAGTGTCAGGGGGAAAACTCTCTTGTGGAAACGGGCTGGCCAAACCAACGAGCAGAACCGGCTGGAGGGCGGAGTATGTGCTAATCCTCCTGGGGCCGCTTCAGCTCCCCCAGGTCTGGAAGGAAGATAAAATGCCAGCAGAGGGGGCAGAAGCTTCCCAGAGGGAAGGCCCATTAGGTAACACTCCTGGCCACCAGCGGTGGGGCAACTTTGTGGGGCAACTTTGAGGCTTTTCGCATCTGCACTGCTGCATGAGCTCCGGGTTCCAGAAAAGAGAATGGCCCTCTTTGTTCCCCTTTGTTTTTCAACGTCAGCGGCTTGTTCCATTTTCCGGCTTGCTCTCCGTTCTTACAAGTTGGGTAAGGACTAAGAGGTACCAGACGGCAGAGGTAGTCTAGATTGGGCACTTTATAGCTTCACACGGAAGAAAAAAAGACATACAAGCAGATTCTCTAACTCTCGCCCTAATAAACTCTCCGTTTCAATTCAGTAAGATCCGCGTGTAAGTGTTTTGTCCAAAAGGCACCATTACTAAGTGCCAAGATTAGGATATGTTTTCTATTCCTACATGATAGAAAACCGGCTCTAGAGCAAAGGGCTGCTAAAAATGATCTGTAAGATGATTTTTTTTTCTCCTTCCATAGCTCCGTAGCTTTAACTTCTTGATTTCTTAAATCTCTTCTTGGCAAAAGACAAAAGCCGGGAAAACATCTGCCAGGCCCCTCGCTTCCCTCCTGATGTCCTCCCGAAGATAACAACAATAAAAAAATTAAAACCACAACGTTGACCTGCTTGCAGCCCTGCCCCCTCCCCGTTCCCCACTCCACTCCACTCCTCCTCCATCCCCCGGCCTCAGAGGGTGACATGAGAGCTCCCAAGGGACAGGGACCAGGGACGTCCCGGAGTTGGGACAGAGTTCTCCCCCACCCCGGTGACGAGCTCTGTGAACAACAGGGGACGGATGGCTCAGCTCCCTGGGCTGGGCTGGGGTTGGGGCAAGCAAGCAGGTGTACCCCCAGACGACAGAACAGTCGTCCCTGGCCCAAGCGCCGGCTGGGTGATCAGCTGCAAATTCTCAGCCTTGCGCCAGACCTACAAAATCAGAAACTCTGGGGAAGGGCCCAGCAATCTCTGTTTATCAGGCACTCAAGTTTGAAAACCTCCAGAGGGGAGGAAGCTTCTCTGCTTAATGAGGTTTTCTAGAAGGGCAGCCGCATCAGGGGGCAGAGGGGTACAGCCTCTGCAGGTGGCCACGAGGGCCCCCCTGTCTCAGATCCTGAAGGGAGGGGCTGAGACCAGAACACCTGGGTGCAGGTTCTGGTTCCAAACACACTAGCTTCAAACCCTGTGCCCCGGATTCCTCACCCAGCGGCTGCCATGGGCTTGCTGGGGCTCTAAGGAGACAGCCCAGAGCGGCCACACTGGCCACTGGAATGGGTGCCTTAAGTCTGAATCGGCCAAGCTCATGGGGCCCTTATTTTAAGCTGAGACCCTGAGGGGTCAGAGGTGTGCCTGGTCCCCTGGGTGAGTCGCTGGAACTCAGGCTCCCTTCACTGGAGGATAGGAGGTAGATGAAGGGCACCGGACGAGAGAGAGGAACCCCCCGAACGGCACTCGCAAATGACCCTTTCTGACCACCCCCCAAATCAAAATGTGCGGCTGACCCAGAACCCTGCCAGGCCTGCCTGAGCCTTGAGCTGCGGCCCCCACCCACTGGGGTCCTCAGAGTGGAAGGGTGCAGGGATGGGACTTCCGATCCAGGAAAGCCCTGAAGGGCTCATCTTGCTCTGGTCCAGTTCTGGCTGCCTGACCTGTCCTCGGAGTCCTGCCCTCCCCACTCCCACTCACCCAAGCCTCCTCTCTCCTTCACAGTGATTACAGGAACATATATAATTACAGTAATTATAATAATGGCACTCATTATCATAGTCACCCCATCTGGGGGGACTTTGTAGATTACCGGGCACTTTCATCAACATTATCGCATTGAACACCATTTCCCTGATGTAGGCCTTCATCCCTTGGATCTGGGGAGCCCTCCAAAAGCTGCTGCTTCCCTTGCAACCCTTGGGACCCAGTATGTGGGGTGCCTACCCCGAGGCCCAAACCAGCCTCACAGGCCCTGGCAAGGGCCCAGAGCCCTGCCTTTCCACAGGGCCCCCTGTGGGCTCACCCAGAGGAGGCAGGAGGTGGTCCTGGGCAGGATAGAGGCAGCTCCCAGCTGGCTGGACCATCACAAAACCCTGGGGCTCCTGACCTCAACTTTTAGACATGGTGCATAGAAGAGGTGCTGACGTCCAGGGACACACAGAACCCTTCCCTTTGGGAACATGGGGGAGTTTGGAGACGTGGGGCTCGCTGTGGAATGTCCAAATCTGGCCTGGAGACTCAGCCCTCGGGGCAGATGGGCCAGCCTAGGGGCTTGTTCCCAACTCCTTTTGTGTCTCATCTTACGGGACAGGAAGAACTCAGCCTTTCCCATCAGGATGGCCCTGGCATTCTCGATCTCCGTCCCCGGCGGGGGGAGACAGGGGCCATTCCTTATGATGGGCACTGGTCAACTAGTGCAGGTCATGTCTCTGGGGCTTCCCCGGGCAAGGGACTCTCCTTCTGGGGCTGGGTTCTTCCTCTAGGGGGAACTGGTGCTGTGGGTGGAGAGAGAGGGGGAGGCAGCCTAGAGGCAGTAACCACGGAGGCCCTTCCCCGCTAGGGTAAAGGTGGGGTGGGGGCCCAGAAAGTGAGGACCCCTCCATGCCTCTCGGCCGGCCAGGCTGTGTGCGGCCTCAAGGCTGCCCTCAGCCCCACATCCCAGCTGCCCACCCTCGCCCCACAGAGCTGCCTGTGCCCCATGTTTGGATGACTCAGTCTTCCAGGGATGGGTTCTGGTGGATGCAAAGGGTAGATGGACAGGCGCTGCAGGACAGGTGGGTCCTGGTCTGACGTGTGACCCTCAGCTCCCCAGAAGGGCTCTCTCTGAGGCCAGAGCCACGCCAGCAGCCTTCCTGGGCGCTGTCTCTTTAAGGGGCACCACCCACCCCCTGCCAAGGGCTGCTGAGGGATTAAGGTCTTAGAGGAGCTTAGGGAGAAGGAGCGGGCAATGAGGTCGAACCCTCTTCCAGAATTGGGTCCCAGGGCAATGTCCAAATGCTCTGGCTGGGGCTGGACTTTGTGGCTGAGGCTGCCCAAAGACACGACCTGGCTATTGGCTGAGGTCACCCCTCTGCAGGGGACATGGTCCAGAGGGGACTGGGAGCAGTGGGGATGTCCAGGGACTGGCTTCCCTGAAAACTGTCCTTTGGTTTTCTACCAGAGCCTGGCTCCTAGGGGCACGGGGGCTCCCTGGAAACCGGCCCAAACACCTGCCTGCTGCTTACAGCAGAGGTGACAAGCACTTGGAGGCCAGGGGGCCAAGGCCAGTGTTTGAGAAAACCCTGATCCTGTGGCTCGGCCTCTCACTCAGGCCAGGGGCCCAGCAGAGTGGCTGTGGCCCTAAAATTCCGACCCCTCCTCTGTTAGCCCACCCCATCCTCCACCCTGAGCCCCAGCTGGACGCCAGAGCCCGGAGGACACCTCGTCTTCCCACCCCTCGGGGTGCTTCACTTGGTTTTGAAGCGTTTCACACCTTGACATCTTCTGGACCTCGCGGTGCCCCGTATGGAGCATTTGAACTGAACATCAAACACCATGGGGCTGATTGTCCACGTTCAGGCACCCCTTGGACAAACGGGGAAGTGGTCAGCCCTCCGGAAGTGGAGAGGATTGGAGTCCACGGCCATCTCCGTGTCCTCCCAGGACCCGGTCAGCCTTTCTCCTTTTGTCCTCACCACCCCTCCCTGCCCGAAGAGCAGAAATTGCCTGTTTACTCCCAGCAGAACCAAATGCAGCCCCAAGGGGTGTCCGCTCCACCCCCCCTCCCGACCCCCGAGCCAAGCTGGCCGGGCCGTGACTGGGGCCCTTGTTCTGAGCACGCTGACCTCACGGGCTGCGCCCGGCCCGGCCAGTGCTGCCCGTGAGCCTTACCAGTGCATCTATCCCCGAGAAGGTGTGGTTCGCGTTGTCCAGGGAGTAGATCAGCTGGTACACCCCGTCATTGGTCTCGCTGTTTCCATAGAAACCGACGCCCACCGCGGCACTACAGGCGAGACCCCAAACAGAGTCAGAGGTGACACCCAGAAGAGAAAGTTTTTTGTTTTGTTTTTTCAAGCACAGTATTTTCTAGAGTGGTTTTCGAGTCGCAGCAAAGTCGAGCAGAGGTACAGAGATCCCCCGTGCCATTGAGAACACCTGCACGGACACGTCATTATCACCCAGCGTCCACGGCTTACCCTAGGGACCACTCTGGGTCTGGAACATTCTGTGGGTTTGGACAAACGTACCCACCGTGACGGTATCCTACGGACCGGTTTTGCTGTCCTAAAAATCTGTGCTCCACCTATCCCGCCCTCCCTCCCCGGCCACCCTGATCTTTTCGCTGTCTCCACAGCTTTGCCTTTCCCGGAATGTCATATGGTTGGAATCAAACAGTCTGCATCCGCTTCAGACTGGCTCCTCTCACGCAGTGCTATGCATTTAAGGTTTCTCCACGTTTTTTCATGGCTTGATAGCTCATTTCTTTTTAGTGCTGAGTGACAGTCCAGTGTCTGGATTTACCCGTCCACCTACGCGAGGGTACCTTGGGTGCATCCAAGTTTTGGCGATTACGAACACAGCTGCTGTGAACAGCCGCTCCCTTTTGAGTAAGGAGCTCTTTCCTCCCCAGGGAGGGAGGGGAGGGAGTTCCGGCAGGTGAGGGAGATGGGGGTGAAGGTTCACGGCCACCTTGTCCCTGGCCTGGCTGACCAGCTCTACAGTACATTTCCTTTAGGCAGAGAATACTACTGCTGTCTTCAATCCAGCAGCTCCAAAGCGGGGAAGGTTGCTGGCCTGGCCGTAGGGATTCTGCTGCTCCCCAGGTGACTGTCATAGGGAGGCTCGGGGGACCCCTGAGGTCTCTCCTGAAACCTCCAGGAGCTGGGCCTCCCTCCCACCATCCTCTACCCTTTCCCCTTGCTTCCCCACAGCACCCATGGGGCCGCCTGCCATACTGAAACCTTCCAGCTGGTAGAAAGTTCCTTCTGACATGGAGCTGCAGCCCACATCCTCACACCGCACACCCGCTGGTTCTCGACTGTCCTGGGGGGCGGCCCGGAAAAAGCCTCCAATTCTGCAAGACGCCCCTCGGGCATCAGAATGTGGCTCCGTGTCGTGTCACCTCTTCCCTCCTGCTCTCCAGGTCAGACACGTGCCCTCCAGACCCCGGTCCACATCATCACTGTCCACCAGGTTCAACCCCTCCAACCGGTCACCGGCGCTCCTAGCCACGGCCTGTGGGTGAGGCACCCACGGCCAGGTGTCCGCTCGGTTCCGAGCACCCGGGGGGCTAAGCCCCGGCAGCCCCCCTCTCCCCACCGCCGACCCCGCGGCCTACGACCCCCCCACCGGATCAAGCCTGCTCTCCCCTCCTGCCTGTAGCGCCGCTGATTTTTATTTTGTTTTAAGCAAAAGCAGAACTTTCAATCTGTCCTTGTGAAACCGCATCTAGTTCGTTTTGATCCAACATTCCAGCCGGGACACATCATCTCAAATCTCGCCTACGTCATGCGCCGGACTTCGTCCGACCTGAGCCAAGGGGGGTTCACTGTGCAGCCTCCGAGATCTCACCCAGAACAAACACTACCTCGGGGGGGGGGGGGCGGGAGATGAATGCACATGGGCACGCACTTACGTGTTTTCTTTTCTCCTTAAAGAGGAAGGATCTGGGGCGCCTGGGTGGCGCAGTCGGTTAAGCGTCCGACTTCAGCCAGGTCATGATCTCGCGGTCCATGAGTTCGAGCCCCATGTCAGGCTCTGGGCTGATGGCTCAGAGCCTGGAGCCTGTTTCCGATTCTGTGTCTCCCTCTCTCTCTGCCCCTCCCCCGTTCATGCTCTGTCTCTCTCTGTCCCAAAAATAAATAAACGTTGAAACAATTTAAAAAAAAAAAAAAAAAAAAAAAAAGAGGAAGGATCTAGGGAGACTTCACAGAAACCTCCTCCCAGGGTGGGCTCAGCCACGAGCTCAGTGTTTCTCGGAAAGTGGCTCGTGGACCACAGGGCAGAATCACCTGGAGCGCCTGTTAGAAGTGCAGGTAAGGGGTGCCCACCCTGCGCCCACCGTGTCAGTGTGCTGTGAGCACGTGCATTTATTTGACAGTGAAGTCCCTACCGCTTCCTCTGTGTCACACCACACACACACACACACACACACACACACACACACACGCTGGCCACGGTTTGCTGTCCCGCTGTGTGTTCCGTTCATTCAACCGCATGTTCAACCAGCTTTCATTCCAGTTCACTGCACTTAGGGGCGCCTGGGGGGCTCAGTCGGTTCAGCATCCGACTTCGGCTCAGGTCATGATCTCACGGTTCGTAAGTTCGAGCCCCCGCATCGGGCTCTAGGCTGATGGCCGATTCTGTGTCTCCCTCTCTCTCTGCCCCTCCCCTTGGGCTCTGTCTGTATCTCTCTCAAAAAAAAAATAAACATTAAAAAAATTTTTTTTTTAAATTTTTATTATGCTCGGAAAAATACCTTTTGTTTGCCCCTTGCGTTTCTAACTTTCTCCTTTAGTCACCTGCGTCATGATCTAGTGTTTTCTGGGGATTTGGCCTGAAGCCAACACCTTTCCATCTCTTGCTCTGTTCTGGGGACTGGAGGTATTCTACTTCTCCGCCTTCTCCTAGTCCGGATTTATTGGAGCTGGCCCAGGAGGGCACCTGGTCTTCAAGACCAGAAATGGCCCTGGCTGTTTAACGGGGGCCTCCCAGCTCCCGCCGGGTGTCATGGGTCCTGCCTGGGCCATGTGGACCATTCTGCTCGAGGAAAGAGACAGAATAAATGCGATGATGGCCCTGCCTATCTTTCCCAGCTATAAAATTACTGTCTCCCAAACACAAGGAGCTCTCCTCATACCCCTTTTGACGTTTCAGGAACCTGCTGCTGGTACTTTCTTCTATGGATTGAATCTCCTCTCTTCTCCAGGATCCTGTCAGAGCTCAACACATCTCCCCCCCAACCCCCCCAGCCTCACCTTGTACCCCGCTACTCCCGCTTTTTCTACTCCCCACCGCCCCCCTGACTCTACCCCTCCGTTCCTTCCAATCTGAGCACAACCCCAGTGAAGGTGACTGTCAGCCACTCTACTTACTGCTGTTTCCCAAGATCCCCGTAGCACCCCCACCCCAGCCTCCTCATCTGCTCTCTCTGCTCTAGCCTCACTGGCTTCTTCCAGTTCCTTAAATGTCCTGTGCTCCCTCTTGCCACAGGGCCTTTGCACACACTCCTCTTCCTTCTGGCTGCAAGTACCTCCTCCTACCTTGCCCCCCACTTTTGCCTGGTCACCCTATGGATCTTGGCGTCCATCACCCAGTAATGCCCGACTCGAGTCGGCCATCCAACTTGACACTTGCTCCTTTCCTCCGAACTTACTTCTCAGTTTGTAATTTAGTTTGTAATTGTAAAGAAGTGTGTAATTCTCTGCCTCTCCCAGTGGACCAGGAGCCACAGAAGGCAGAATTAGCGCCTGTGCTCACCGCCGGCTAGCTCTTGCCTGGTGCAAATAGCATGTAGAATTTGGAAGGATGAGTCACGTCACATTTCTGTTCTGAGTTTTCCTTCAACAGCTGGTAATTATTGCTTATTGGGATTGACCCTCGTAAAGTCATTCTCACTGTTCCAAAGTATTCTTCTGTCATTTGTAGAGGTTTTTTTGTTTTTTTTTTTACTCTGAGTTCCCACAGAGAGGACTCGCTGTGTGGTAAGCACTACAGTTTCCTTCACTGTCTCCTGCCCCCTGCCCCCCTCCAGCAGGCGGCCTTTATTCTGGTTACTTTGTGGGAGCTCCTCTCTGCTGGGCGTCAGACTCGTCTTTGAACTCCTGACTCAGGCAGTTTATGATTTAGGACCCGGCTGCACGTTCCCTGTTCTCCCCCCCAGCCCCCCTACCAGCCCTAGTGCTCAGTACGTTGGCATCATTGCTACCCTGCTTCCAGTTCCTTCCTTCCTTGGCTTAGAGGACCCTTACACTGCAGGCGGGACGGGACGTGACCATGTTCTAATGGAGAAGAGACCACAGTAGAGAAGTGAGGCTAACGGCCCAGGATCACTGCGTCCCGCCCGCCTCTCGTCCTGCCGCTGAGGCAGAGAGCTAAGTCCCACTGTGGGTTCTTGGATACAATGGACACTTGGCAATGAGGGTCTCTACGCCTCGAGGGTGACCACCCCCAGGAGCGTCTCAGGGTGGATCCGAGGCTTTTGGAAAAACCTCTGCAGATACGAAAACAAGAAACATACAAGCAACTCCCGAAAACAGACCCAGGGTGTGTGTGGACACGGCCCGGGGGGCGCGGGCTCTGGCACGGAGTTAGAAACCCTCATGCGCCGTCTGAAGGCACTAAGAGCTATTGATCTCTTGAGAAGATGGAATTGATGGAGACTGCAGCCAAATTTTCTCTGACCTCGCAGACCAGCCGGGAGGGTACCGGGATGCAAACAGCAGACACCCCCTCCGTCCAGGAATGCCGTCTGGCAAACTGCTCCAGGAGCTGCCGATGGGGGCAGGCACATGCCCGGCCAGGACGCACAGGACTACACCAGGACAGAGGTGCACTAGGGAGACCCCCATCACCACCCCACGAATCCAATTCCCTCTGCTTCGCAAGAAACGCCTTCACCCTGTGAAGGGCTCTGCCATCAAGGTACCCGGAACTCGGTCAGGAGGATGTGGCCAGACAACGGACGAACCCCTTGGGGTTTGGTGAGGGGCTGGTGGCGGAGGGAGAGGGCACATGGTCTGCAAGGCGGCACCCAGTGCACACAGGGACACTCACCAGCAGACGAGGCCGGCCACCACCGCCGTCCAGGTGACACAGCAGGAGTTGCGCCGCTTGGTCTGTATGGCCTCGTCCCGCCTGCAGCAGCATGCACAGACCACGTACGCCGCGAGGAAGATGAGGTTCAGGCCCAGGCAGACGGCGGCCACCAGCCCCAGGAACATCAGTGACTATAGGGGAGATGCCTGGGGTCAGCACTTGGTCCCAGGGCAGATCCGGAAGGCGCCCTGCCCCGGGGCCCTGAGCTCCCACTCGGGCTGTGAGTGTAGGAGCCGTGACCGCACGTGGTTGGTCACCCATCCCCTCCTCTGCCCTTCCTCCCTCCTCCCACAGTTGAGGTTCTCGCCCTGTCCACACGGGGCCTGGCACCGGGGCTGGGCGGGGGGTGCGGGGGCGGATGTGAGGGAGAAGGAGCTGGGCTCAGGTTGGTGGCTTATGCACCTGCATGGAGATAGGGACCAGGCCCTGCCTGATGAGCAGCCCTGAGACGTCCAAGAGACGAGGCAGGAACCGCCCGCTGGCAGTGGGGGCTGCGGGTGCTGAGCTGCGTGGCTGGGGGACAGACAAGGAGGGGAAAATCCCCGGGGGTCCGAGGGCCGTGGTCTCCTGGAGGACACAGGGCTTGGGCAGGATGTCTCAGAAGCCAAGTGGAACCTGGGCCAGGGCCAGGAAGGGATGCCTGGTACATCTGCTTCCTCTGAGCCTTGTTCTAGATGCTGGGGTCCCTCCAGAGAAACCAGAAGCCAGTCCTGTGCTGGAGGGGGAGGGGAGAGGTCAGAACATGCACCCGGGGGGTCCCTTTCACTAAATCCGTAAAGGGAGGGACGTCCGCCTGGGGCCAAGGGCAGCAGCAAAGCCCAAGATTCTGAAGCCCGTCTCAGGCCAGCCGCACTCCTCGGGGTCCTGCAAAAAGAGCTGCCGTCTGTCAGGCGGCCCGGAGGCACTCCCCTCCTTGCCCTCCAGTCTCTTGCTTCAGCCAGATGGACACCAGATGGCCCCAGGATTGGTGGCCGCCAGCCAGGGCCGGACCTGGCTGTAAGTCAGGCTCCTGAGCTGACAGCCTCACCCTGCTCCCCATGTGCCCCCGGGGGCGGGGGGGGGGTGGGTTCCTGGTCTGGAGCCCCCTGCCCTCTAGTCCGGGCTGGGACTGTTGGGCTGGGAGCCCAGGACCTCCTGGTCTAAGGCGGGAGACCAGACTTGAGCAGGGCCATGTACCCATAGGAGACAACCCTGAAACACAGAGGCTGCGCTCTGCTGTCCTCAGGCTGGGGGCCATTTTCGGCGGGGCGAGGGGGGAGGGGAGCGGGGGCTCAGAGAAGTGAGGCACCTGCTGGGTCCGCCCTGTCTTTCTCTGCTTGGCTGCTTGGCCCTGCGAGGTCTCGGGGACCCTGACTCTACCTGCTCTGCCCGTCGCCTGCACCTGCAGGCTTCTGAGCCTAGGGACAAACGGCCAGCGTGGTGGGGACGGTCCAGAAGCGGGCAGGGGCAATGGCTCTTTTGGGAATGGGGATGGTGGAGGGCGTAGTGTGGTTTCACCTCCACCTGGGAAAAATACATCACTGCTGTTGCAGGAACTCGCCTTTCCGCTCGCCTCCCTCCCTCAGCAGCGTGGACGGTAAGCCCACCTGCAGGCAGCTGGGAAGGCCCAGTGGGTCTGAACACATCACCCCTGCAGAAGGGTCCCTGCAGTCCTCAAGGTGTGGCCGGGCACCGCCTGTCCCGTGACTGATCCAGGAGGCCCCCACCCAGGTGAGACAGTAGAAAGGAGCGGCCCCCTTCCTGCCCCCCAGCCCATTCGTCCTCACTGGAGGGTCCTGCAGCCCCGGGCCAACGTGAAGGGGGCCAAGGAAGACTGGATGTTAGGGGCTCACTACTCAAAGTGAAGTTCACTGACCCGCTCAACATGGACCTCTCTTAGAATGCAGAATCTTGTTAGAAATGCAGGGTCTCAAGCCTCATTCTGGACCCTAGTGAGTCAGAACGGCATCTAGGGATGGTCCCAGGAGATCGGTATCCCGCTCAAGTCTGGGAGCACTGATGAGCGCCGACAGACTTTTCTCAAACCTCTTCCAGCAGCTTAACGTTTGCTTCAGACGCGCTTGCTTAGCGGAGGCCCGCTATTCAGGGCCTCCTCTCACCGAGGAGTGCGCCGAAAAGCCACACTTTGTCCTGGCCACCCTCTCGCAGGCCCCCGAGGCCCCTCTGCTAAAACCCAGGGATCCCCTGACCAATTTGCAAACCACTGCACAACAAGTATACGCCCACAACCCAGCAATTCCCCTCTAGGATATTTACTTTACAGAAAGGAGGGCTTGTGTCCCCACAGGATACGGACAGGAACGTTCACCGCAGTGGTAACAGCCCAAGGGCGGAAACAATGCAAACGTCCACCAACAAGAAAACAGATACATGTGCGACGTGCTATAGTCATACACGGGAATAGTACGCAGCCATGGGAAGAAAGCTGCAGCTACACACACGGCCGGACGGTAACCTCACGGGCACAGCGGTGGGGGAGACAGGCCAGGCAAAACGGCAGACATAAAGTTCAACGTCGAAGAAACCCACCTATGTTTTTATTATTATTATTTTTTTAGAGAGAGAAAAAGTGCATGTGCCTGTGTGTGCGCAAGCGGGGAAAGGGCAGAGGGAGAGAGAGGGAAGGGCGGGGGCTGGGAGAAGGAGAGGGAGAATCTCAAGCAGGCTCCACACTCAGCATGGGGCTCGATCCCGCGACCCTGGGGTCATGACCTGAGCCGGAATCAGGAGTCAGATGCTCAACCAACTGAGCCACCCAGGCGCCCTAGAGAAGCGTACCTATCTATAGTGATAGGTGGGAACAGTAATTCCCTTTAGGAGGGTATGGACTGGGAAGGAGTGTGAGGGAGCCCTGGGGAGGTGCGAATACTCTCTCAGGATGGTATCACACACACGTATTGAGGTGCACACTTAAGAGTGTGCACTTTCCTTTAAGGTGTTCCTAACGGGGGAAAAAAAAAAAAAAGCAACCTAAACCCCGACAGACCTTTTGTGTACCTCAGAGAGCGGTTCACATCCAGACCTCCTCCCAGCTACCCGTGACTTCTAGCTGGCCTCCTGGCCGGCCCCCTTCCCAACCTCTCCCTACACAGGCAAAGCCACCACTCTGCCATGCGTCCCCACCCAGCAAGGGAGGACCTCTAAGCGGTAGTCTAGACATGGGCTGGTGCCATTTCAGTCTCTGCAAACCACAGCCAGCTGCTGCCCTTAGTCTGTGTGCTGGCTCCCCTAGGTCACGCTCTCAGAGCCCCCTGCCCCCTGTGAGCCCAGTTCCGGGGCCAGGGCCTCCCAAGCTGGGCAGCTGCCTCAGGTGGGTTCCCGGTGATGCAGCCCAGCCTGGGAGAGGCCAGCCCTGGGAAACCCAAATGCAGGGGGGCCCTTTGGTTAGCAGTTCACCTCCAGACGTCTCTCTGGGTGCTGGGGGGATAGGGTGCGACGGCGGGGAGGGCAGGGAAGGAAAGGAGGAAGTTGGGGAAGGGAGAAGAGGAGGAAGGAGGAGCTGGAGGGAGGAAGGAGCGGAAGCCTAACCAGCAGAACCCCACAGCCACCTGGGTGTCACCTGCCACCCTGGGATAGACAATTACGTTCCTGCCCCTAATTAACACTGCAAGTCCCTATGTGCGGTGGCAGTGGGGGTGGGGGAGAGCAAACCTCCCTTCCAAAGGGACCTGGGAGCTCTGCTCACAAGTCCCCTGCTCTCACAGAGCCTGGAAAGTAGTTTCCCACATCAGTCCCACCTCCACAGTGCCTGGCAGCTCCCACCTCCCCACTCTGCCCAACACCAGCCCACAGCAGCTCCACATCAGGGCTCGGGGCTCCCGCCTCTCCCCCCATCAAAGTGACTTCAATTAGTTCTGGTTTGTCACTCTGTAATGAGAAACCCAGAGCACGAACCCAGGACCCAAGCTGGGGCGGCACTGACTGATCTGTACTCTGGGAACGTGGACCACGAGGGGCTTCTGCACTAGGCAGGGGAAGGGGCGACAGCCTGGGTCCCCCTCACCCCAAGAGGTCAGGAGACAGCTAGAAAGTGAGCGAGCCCCGGGGGCGGAGGGTGAGGCCAGAGGGAGGGGAGCTGCAGCACTGGAGGGAAGGGTTAAGCCCCCCCACCACCAGCAGGGGAGGGGGGCGCAGCGTGATCGTCCCATGACCATGACTCAGTGTTCAGACTGAATGAATGGGGCTTCCTCATTCCAACTTTGGCTCCCCGGGCTCCCAGCCGGGCCTTTCCTCCTGAGAGCTGCCCCCAAGGAAGGGGGTGGGGGGAGCCCTGTAGTTCTGGGTCCGGCCCCCACGCTGTCCCCACCCCTGGCCTGAGGTCACACACTTGGGACTCTCTGGGGAGCCTAGGAACTGAAGCACCATCCAAAATTAACATGTGGAAATCCACGTCTAAATGCAAAACGTTGCAAACCTCTCCGTCTAAACGCAAAAAGTTGAAAACCTCTCCTCCACCTCACCATGCACATCTGGAAAGGACACACGGTCTACAGAAGCAGGGAAAGGAAAGGTGGAACAGGAAGCACACGTGTGGCTCTTGCACGTTGACCGTGGCCACCGCGAACATTTGCACGGCATCTGGAACTTTACTAAGACAATTCATCTGGTCTCCCTGCACTGGGGGGTGGGGGTGGGGTGGTGAAGGCACAGCTGAAGGAAGGAGCCCAAGTAGCTTGTTCTGGAAAAGAGACACAGCCGGATGCAGTGCTCTGTCGCCCGAGAGGAGTATTGCCCTTGGACACGTTACTGAGCCCCCAGCCCGTCTAATGATTTGTATCAGTGGGTCCCACTACGTCCCTCTATGTACTAAGTGCGTCTCATGCAACGTCTCATTTGGTACTTGCAGATGAGGGAAGGGAGGCTCAGAGATGGACAGACACCTGCTATGACACACGGTAAGTGATAAAACTGGGATTCCAACCCAGACAGCTGGATGGCAGAGCCCCAGCCCCACCTACTCAGCTGCGGTAGCCTGACGCCCAGAAGCCCTGGCGGCCTTGGCAATCACGTGACCCCAAGCCCAGCACAGCCCTGGCCCCGATCTAGTTTGTGGAGCACTCAGATGACTGACAGCAGAAGGTGCCCGATCCGTGGTAACTGACCTGGCACTTGGGAGGAAAGGGACTTCCTTCCAGGAGAGACCCATGGTCAGACAACTGAGGAACTCAGCCAAGTATGAGCCACCTAAAATAACACCCCAAGCCACACTTCCCATCCTGGCCCCTCACACCCACCTCGCACTCGGTGCCCTCAGGAGAAGGGCCAGGAGGGCCGCTCATCACTGGGAGTCATTTGATGCCCAGTTCGGTGTGCCAGGGTCTAAACCCTGGGACGAGAGGGGCAGGGGGCTGTGAGTGGGTCCCGCTGGCTCAGCGGCCACCTGTCCGTGGGACTCGGTGGGGTCGGGGAGGTTCAGGCCCTGCCAGCCACAGATGGTGGCTGGACAGGCGCTGTCTCTGGGGTCGTAGTGGGGGAGGGGGAGGGAGAGTACCCTACCCCTGCCCCCAGGGCTTCTTGTTCCAGCCAGTTTAGATTTCTTCCCGTGGAGAGAATAAAATTATGGTTGGAGACCCTGGGTGCAGGATCTGGGTGCAAGATTTGGGACACAGCAACGAACACGAACACGCACACACACACACACACACACACACACACACACACACACACACCCAACAACACAGCTGTCTCAGAAATCATATCCGCCTCTTTTCATGCATTCATTGGGAGCGGAAGATTCCCTGGAGCTATCCCCAGGCGGCCACATTCTCAGGGAAGGCTGACTTCCACAGGCTGGGCTCCGGGAGAGGGAGGGGCAAAAACATATTAGGAGGGAGCCTGGCTAACCCGCCCAACTGTCTTAGCAGGAAGGGGTCCTGATAGCCTCCTCTTTCTGGAAGGGCAGGCCCCATGTGCCCGGGGCCTGAGGGCGACAGGGACACTAGGGGTTATTATTAGACTCCCGTCACCACGGGGGCACTGCACACCCTGCCAGATCAGGATCCCCGGGGCCCTGCAGGAGAAAGGCCTGGTGGGGGAACAGGCGAACAGCTGACTCCAGGCTCAGCCTCCCGCTCAGCCTCTCTAGACCCAGCAGAGGCCCCGCTCTGCCCCGACCTGCCCCACACTGGCAGATCACGCCTGAGAACCTGACACTCTGCAGGCAAAGGCCACCAGGGGTCAAAGTCCCAAGACGGGTCCCGTCCTGGGCTTTTCAGCCGGAATCTTTGACCCAACAGTGAATTGACTCAGCTGGGCCACGGGAGGCCGGGGTGGCCTTGGCCAGACCCAGAAGGCTGGGAGAAATGTGCAGCTCCGCCAGGGCCTGGAGGTCTGGGGAGCCCCTCCCCCTAGGGCAGTACAGAAACGGCAGAGGGGAGGGCCGGCCGAGCGGAGAAAGGGCAGAACGCGAGGATGAGGGGAGTGGCCGGCCACGAAGCCAAGACCCCAGAAATCCAGGGCCTTGGGGGGAAATCACCCCCAGCTGCCCACTCAGCCGCCTCCCCCAGCCCTGCAGACGTCCAAGAGGGGCCCAGGCAGAGGTGTCGGCAGCGGCTCCCGCCCCGCAGGCAGGGCTGGGGAGGGAGGGGCGCTGCGGAGCCGAACTCGGGGAGACCAGTTTCTGCCCAAACTTCTCCCAGGCCACACACACCCGGAAAGAGAGCGCCCGTCTTGGAACCGCAGACGGAGGAAAAGCCCGAGGCGCCTCTGGCATCCCCGGAGCTCGCTCAGGAGCTGCCCGGGTACCGCCACAAATACCCGCTCCGCCGCGCTCGGCCCCTTCCCCCGCGCGCAGCCGCCGCGCCCTTCCTCCCCGTATCCCATCCCGGGCATAACTCCCATCTTTCCAGTTTCCCCGGCCCATGAGGTTCCCAGACGGGAAGGCCGTGGCCAAGCGTCCCGGGGGAGAAAGGGAAAGGGGTGACGAGGCTGCGGGGGGAGAGTGGGGGCGGGTCGGAGAGGCGTATGGAGCGCGGCGGGCCAGGAGGGGGAAGGGGTGCCGCGAGGGCTTGGGTCGCCGGCCGTGACTCGGGTCCCGGCGGCGCGAACTCACCTCCCGGTAGCTCTCATCGCGGGGGTTGAATGTGCTGTCCACCGGCTGCAGGCGCAGGCCCAGGTGCGGGACGCTGTGCAGCCACGCCACCCACCAGGGCGCGACGTACTCCACGCGCGCGGCCAGCATGGCTCGACCCGAGTGCGCCCGCCTGCTGCGGCCGCCGCTACCCAGCCCGGGACGCCCCGCCCCGGCCCCGCCCCGGCCCCGCCCCAGCGCAGGCCCCGCCCCGCCTAGCTCCTCCCGGGCTCGACCCTCGCCCTGGGCGCGCCCTCGGGCTGCAGGGGGTCGGCCCTGCAGTCAGCAGCCTTTTCCTTCTGTGGATTGTGTCCTGGCCCCGAGGGCCAAAGAGGTGGAAGGAGAAGTGAAAACATCACCCAAGCACTCCTGTTGTTTTTTAAAATTTATTTATTTGGAGGGGGGCGGGGGGAGACAGAGAGGGGGAGAGAGAGAATCCCAAGCAGGCTCCAAGCTGCTAGCACACACTCTACAATCATGACCTGAATTGAAATCAAGAGTCCCAGGCTCAACCGACTGAGCCATCCGGGCGCCCGGCTCCTGTTTCTTAACAGCAGTCTCCAGGTCCCTGGGTTCTCATCACTTATTATCAAACCAGGATGTGGAGCGTCAGGGAGTACTGCGAGCAGTGCGTCCCGGCCCGAGAGTCGAGGCAGCCATTCCTAGGGCTTCCAGAGGAGAGTAAGTAAGCTGACAGACTGGGGCCTCGGGCAACAACAGTCTGCCCCTGGGTCACTCGTTCTAAATTCACTCCCCATCATTTATGGAGCCTCTGTTTCGTAAACCACGCGGACTGAGATGTGGCTCTGTCCTGGGAGCCCCCAGCCATCTGCCCAAACAACTGACTTGATGTGGCTTTGGAAACACTGGGGCCTGGGAAGAGCAGCTTGATTCTTTGGGGCAGGCGGGAGGAGGTCCTGGAGGAAGGGGTCCTCGAGCTGACCAGGAGGGAGGGAAGGGCTGGACATCTGGGGGGGGGGCGGGAGGACACAAGACCGTCAACAGCATGTATTTACTGAGCACCTACTATGTGCCAGGCACCACAGGCACTGAACAGGGCCGATGGAAACTCTTGGCCAAGGGCACTGCGCTCCAGGGTGTGGCTGCTAATAGCGCACACAGAAATCTGCAGACCGCTGTCTTAGAGGGGGCTGTGGGGGAAAGCAAAGGGGAGCAGAGTCAGCAGACACGGAAGGGGTTGGTGGTAGTCAGAGATCCAGTGAAGCCTCTCCTGGTCGCCTGGCCCTGAGAATGCTGAGCGCTCACAGAGGCCCAGGTGTGAGAAGCCCGATTCTGGAACTGCAAACAGTGTGGTGTGACCGCAGGACGCCAGGGGCGGGGGAGGAGAGGTGAGGCTTGAGGCAAGGATGAGGTCAGGGTGGAGGGCCACCGGGGTTTCAGTGGGAGTGGAGGAGTTAAGGACGGGTCGGGCTGGGACACGGTCTTGTGGGTGGTCGTAAGGGGGCCAGAGACAGGGGTGAAGAAGGGGACTCGAGAGACTCCTGAGTTTCTGGCTGGGGAGCTGGGTGCCCTGAAAGCGTGGCTGCTAGAGGTTGCTGGACCACCCATGTCCCTACCATGACCCCTATCAAAGGGCCAGGGGCCAGAGAGTGCATGCGGATCTGTAGTCAGGGGACGGTCCCGGAGCCTGGCTGTGGCCATCTCATCTATGCACGCCCAAAGAGGAGGTGCCCAGGGGGCCACAGGAGGCCGCGGACCCATGCCTTTGTCATAGGGGTTTTCATGAATTTAACAAACTTTGAGCCCCTTCTCTGTTCTAGCGGATATGGTGATGGATGAAACACCCGTGTTCCTCTCTGTATGGGGTCTCGAGTTTACTAGGGGAGGAGAGGTGGCCTTCACCCTACTCAGTGATCAGTGCTCTCAAGAGTCTGGTGTTGGGAAGGGGGGACTTGTTAACTTGGGGTGTCCTGGGGGAGGGTTCTGAGCCAATATCCGGTGTAAGGGTGTGGAAGGGGACAATCCCAGAGTCCTCTGAGGGGGGTGGGTGGCAAGGAGAGACTGGGGAACTGCAGGGACAGAGAACAGATCAGGGCTGATTGCCCCACCGGGGCGGGGGAGTGGGTAAGAGGGAACGTTTCCAGGTGATGGAAATATGGACCGCAGTGATGGTTATGCCACTATAAACGTTTGTCAAAATTCATAGACTTGCACACTAAAAAAGTGAATTTCGCTGTAAATTACACCTCAATAAGCTTTACTTTAAAATAAATACCTTTAGGGGCACCTGGGTGGCTCAGTCGGTTGAGCCTCCGACTTCAGCTCAGGTCATGATCTCACAGTCCATGAGCTCGAGCCCCACGTCGGGCTCTGTGCTGACAGTTCGGAGCCTGGAGCCTGCTTCAGATTCTGTGTCTCCCTCTCTCTGACCCTCCCCCATTCATGCTCTGTCTCTGTCTCAAAAATAAACATTAAAAAAAAATAATAAATACCTTTATTTAAAAAAAAAAAAGATGGGGAGAGATACGCAAGGGCCATTTCACACATGGATTCTGGTCTCTGACGTGGCCATAGCTGCTTGCAGAGGAAAACATACTTGGAGCTATTTCCCAGGGCCCAGGGCAGGTGCAGACAAGAGGATGTGGCCTTGGAACTCACTCCGCCCGGTGCCACCTGCACGGCTGCCCTCCCATTCCTCTCGGTCAATAGCACAGAAGGCTCTAGCTGCTGACCCTGCCTCCGGAACACCTTGGAGGCTTGAGGATTTGGCATTTCTCCAGAAGATTAGATCACAGCAGCGAACTCTAAGTGCTTTAGGAGAGAAGCCAGAGACCTCAAGTGGGAGGGGTCTGCCTCCTGGCCCCTCTCACCTTGGGGGAATTGACCTTGAACCCGGTACAGGACCGTCCTGCCAGAGCGGAGGCTTGGGCCCCAGAGGGAGGGGGTGGGGCAAGGGGCGGGCCTGCACACACCTGACAAACCACAAAAGCTCGCCCTCAGGGCCATCCCTGCAGCCACTTGGGTGCAGCCTGGAACACCCAAACCTGCTGGGCCAGTCTGCACCCAGCTAGACAGTGATCAACTGCGATCCTTCTAGCTTCTTCTCCAGGGGCCTGCTGACCTAGGCAGGCCAGCCTGTGAAGCAAAACCGCAGAACAGGAACGGGAACTCTTCGTGGAGTTGACGTGAGAACAGCCCCCGCGCCCATTCCAAACCGGCAGCCGTGGCCTGCACCTGGCCGTTCACCTGCTGTGCAACACGAATGGGCTCACCCGAGCCTACAAGCTGACCTCAGCGACGCAGCGGGTGACCCTGGCCACCCGAGGGCTTGGAACACACCTAGGCCTCAAACCAGCCGAATGAGAATCTCTGCAGTTGGCCTTGGCCATCATGGTGAATTTAGAAAAAGTGCCCCAAATGGCTCTGAGGCAAAAGCCAGCGCGGAGATCCACGGCAGGAAAGGGTGCCTCCTCTAGACTCCGAGGCCAGACAAATGCCCACGGGGCTTGTCTCCTAGGAGCTGGGGCTGGTCTCTGGACAATGTGCTGGGACAAAGGGAGCCCAAGTGGCAAGCCCGCCCTCTTCCTGGGAATCTCGAACACCCGAAGAATGGAGAAGACTGGAAGCCACGGAAGGTGCTCCATTCTGGGTTGGTCAATGATCACGGAGCGCCTGTGGACCCCTCCTGGAAGAAACCCGCTCACGACTAGACTCAATAACTCCCTTACGACTTTAGAATTTCTATAGGGAAAAGGAAAAAAAAAAAATTAATGAATTCAGGCACTTAGCTGCTTGGGAATGGATTTGATCTGGTCAACCAACTCGAGACACTAGGCACTGGAGACCGCTCATTTGCTGTAGCGTGTCGCCACCTTGTGGCCTATCCTGATATGGCCCTCATTCATCTCAAAATGGCCAGGTGCCAGATAGGGTCCCAAACCTTTTACTATTTGCTCCTTTCCCCTTACAATAAACCACGGAAGCGTCAATAGTTATTTGCCTTAACGATATGGAAACTCAGGCAACGCTGGGAAAGGCGGTCTAGCAAACCCCACCCAGCCCTGCGTGGGCCTTGCACGCGGGAGCCCACACAACTTGTACCAGGGACCTCGTGTGGAGGCACTTTGCTGGTCGGCCTCAGTGTTTTTTCTGCTTGAAATACGTGCATCCTACAGCACCTGCCCAACCCCACTGTCCTGAGAGGGGAGGGGATCCTCGGAGGCTCACCGCCCTGCAGTGGCACAGGGAGACACCTGCTGACCACAGGACACTGCCGCCTACTGTCAAAGCCATCTCGGTCTCTTCTCTGAAAGCACAGTCCTATCCCTGCTGGACTTGTCCACGGTGACTGTGAGATCGAGGTGCAGTGGGCAGACAGGTTTGCAGTTCCCTGGGACTGGTTACCAGCACGCGGTGCTCAGTGAGGTGATTTCTCAAGATCACGCTAATTGGCAAGTGGTAGAACTTGGGATTTAATCCCCAAGGAGCCCAGGCTGGCTGGGGCCTGCATCGCTCACGCTGCGAATACCCTTACGGGGCTGTCTGAGCAGTGGGCCCCATTCATGCCCCCCCACCCCTGTGAACTCGATGTGCACCCCACTGCCGTAAGGCCCAGGGTCAGATCTTTGCAGCAGGAACCCCGGCTCCTCCCCCCTAACCATCAACTGGGTTTATCAGACTGTCTTTCAGTCCCAGGATCTTGTTTCCTGTTCCCTCTTCCCCGGAAAGCTTGGCCCGTTTCATAGACTAACATTCATCTGTTCGCGGCAACGATCTCATTACATCCGCAACGTTCTTCTTTTCCGCTCCACTCTACCCTGAGCGGGAGCACTTCGGAAACAAGTGTTTCAGTCTGATGAAAAGCCTCATGCCTACCCTGCGTCGAGGGAGACCTTCCACAGCACACAGTGGATCTGAACGCAGCCCTGCTGGGAAGATGGGCCGGCTCTGCACTTCTAAGACGGCTAATCAACTCCACCTTGTAACCACCATTTTCGTTATCAGGAAGCTCACTTTACCCAAATGACTTCTAAATCCCACGAGGGCACGCTGGCTTACTTCCACAAATACCTGGCTCTTCCGTCTATTTCCATCTATTTATTTTCAAACTTAGGCTAAAAAGAGGATGGTTCTATTCGTCCACTGGGATCACGGCCAAAGATGAGGGACACCAAGTAGGTAGCAACCGGGACCCCCCAGCCTGTTCCCACCAAGACCTGTGACCAAGTAATATTTCCCTTCCTGCCCTCAAAGACAAAGGACGTTTTAGGAATTTTTAAAACTTTAATACAGTTCCAATCAGTGTGCCGGGTTCATTTCAGCTCCTTTACTGCCAAACCTAGGAGAAAAGAGATACAGAAGTGAGCCACCCAAAACATACATTGTATTTTGAGTTACTCTTGCTTGTCTGGATTTTGTACTTAAAACTGAAGAGGGTTAACAAAACTCAGAAATTAAGCATACCGAGGTGGTTTTGCTTAAAATAATAGTGTTTGATGACGATGGTAATAATAATAGTAATAATAAACAAAACACACTCCTCTTCTCACAGCCTCCATGAAGAAGTCTCAAGAGGTGCTTACAAAGCCTGGTCCTATCGGTTTACTTCTCACGTCAAGAGGCAGACCCTGGGAGCACTGTGCTCCGGACCGTGTCCCCCATGGCCCTCGGTCCTCCCACCAGCAGGAAGGGCCCCGTCCAACCTATGCTCACGGCCTATAGCATTTAGTTTCCCGACCTGCACCGCTGGTACAGTAAAGTAGCCACTTTGCAGGGCTGTGGGGAGAATGGACCAGTGCCCCACACTGCATTAGCAAAGCACGAACGGGAACGAAACAAACTGCCCTCTGGCCAAGGAAACGATTCCTGGTATGGGATGGACGCTGGGGACCACGACCATTCACTCCTTGCACGACCAACAGCAAAAGCAGATACTTAGGACAAGCCACACGTGCACTTTCCTGAATCTGGGGACAACTCAAGGAACAAGATGGAGACACGTGCACCTTCCACATTTCTGGTCTTACCCCCCACCCCCCCGCCGCCGATTCCAAACTCACTCACCTGGGGGCAGGGACTGCTTCAGTTTCTCTGCTTTCTCTTTGTCTGTGATGACCAAAGTGTAAAGGTATCTGCTGCATCGGACTTTGAACTTCACATTATCCTTATTTTTCTTGATCTTGACGGCTACCAAACAGACCAGAATGAGCAATTAAAAACTGTGTCACAGAAAAGAGATGTCATGAAGCGCACCTGCTTTGTATTTATGCAGAAAGGGGCACTCTGGACTGCAACCACGGACAGGGCTGTGCTCTCCTCCCTGTACCGTGCCTCTGCTGAAAGAGAAAACAAGAGGTCCTCTAAGACTTCAGTATTTAAAAAGTTGTCAGAAACCTGTATTTCCCGGGGAGCCTGGGTGGCTCAGCCGGTTAAGCGTCCCAGCTCTTGACTCTGGCTCTCGTGATCTCAGGTTCACAAATTGAACCCTGTGGGCTCTGCACTAAGTGGGGAGGCTGCTTGGGATTCTGTCCCTCCCTCTTGTACCCAGGAGCGCTCTCTCTCTCTCTCTCTCAAAACAAAAGCCACTACATTTCCCTTCAGTTCCCTTCCACAGAGGACATCCCCTGGGCCAATGGGAACTGCTTGCTTCAGGATCCCATCACCTACACAGTCAGTTACATGCTAAAGCTTTTCTTAAATTCATGAAACTCCTTTTCTGGCCTCTTTCCTATTGCCAAATTCTCTCCCAGGACCAGAGCACAGACAACAAAGAGTCCCAGGTGTAACTCAAACTCAGCGCTGCAAGGTCTAAGTTTTGTGGTCTGTGGATGGCGTGGTCTGCTCTGGAGGCCACTCACTTCCCCGTATGTTACGGCCATTTCACGTGCCCATCAAAACTCCCCACCGTAACTTTAGAAACAGCCCAGACTCTCCCCAGAATTCGTTATTATCGTTATCAGCGGATGATCAGTATCAGTCAAGAGTCCGCTGGCTGGGGAATGCACAGGGCTCTGGCGTCTCAGCCCTGTACCTGACCTGACACAAGCACTCAGCCCCTGCAGAAGCAGCGCAAGATTAACTCGGACTCACAACCCACAACTCCGTCTCCGCCAGTAACTGCCGGAGAAGTAAGACACGGCACAGGAAGAAGCCCTTCAGCCCGCCCAAGGCAGTGGCCGCCTCAGCTTATGTTTTAGTAAATCCAGAAAACTGGGTATTCATTCAAACCAACCTATCTTTCTACCTTAACGTTCCCGTTAAAGCGAAGGCACGGCACTGCCCCTAGCAGCTGCTGTTATGTCTACACACTAGGCTCAACGTGTGCGGGGAAGACCCGTGGATCTCTTAAAGAAGAGACATTTACTCAACATCATCAGAGTGTGCGGAAGTTCCGTTCTGGGCACGGTCCTGCACCCCTAAGGACCGAGAGCAGAAACAGGAGACTTTATGCCTCCTTTGTGTCCAAGGCAACAGCATTCAAAACAGCCAGAGGACACACCGAATGCCCACTGACGGACGAAGAAACCAAATGGGGCACGTCCGTACGAGTATTCAGCCTTAAAAAGCTAATTCTGACAAATGCGACGACGTGGATGAGCCACGAAGACCCGACGCTACACGAAGCAAGCCAGTCACAAGAGGACAAACACCGCTGATTTCACCTACAGGAGGGATCTAGAACAGTCCACGAAGCAGGCAGAATGGTGGCTGCCGGCGACTGGAGGGACAGGACGGGGAGTTACTGTTTCAGGAGCGTAGTTTCAGTCTTACAAGATCAAGAGTTCTGAAGATGCAGCGAGCACGTTCTCCGGGCCAGTGAACTGCACACTTAAAAGCAGGTTTTATGGGAGTGCCTGGCTGCCTCGTTCGGTTGAGTGTCTGACTCCTGATTTGGGCTCAGGCCATGATCTCACGGTTCTTGACATCAAGCCCTGCATCAGGGTCTGCACAGACAGCTCAGAGCCTGCTTGGGATTGTCTCTCTCTGCCCCGCCCCCACTCGTGCGTAAGCTTGCTCTCCAAGTAACTAAATAACCTTAAAAAAAAGTAAAAATAAGCTTCATATTACACGTATTTGTAAATTCAGTTTTTAAAAAATTTACTGAACCGACACTGAACACCCTATTATGTCTGCAGGGCAGCAACCCCGACCTCACAGGCCACAGGAAAACCACGCTCCCAAATTAAAACGCAAACCAATCTGACGGATTTGGGGCCGTTTCTTCAACATACTGAGGTCTCTACAGGACCCTCTTATGTGATCCTTGCACCAATCCCACGGGACAGATTCTACTGTCCCATCTTCAACTGAAGGAAAGGGGGGTGCTGTGTCTACTCTGCTGAGGACGGCCACTTACCGACAGAGCTGGGATGCGACTCAGGCAGGCAGTGTGACCACATTCCCTGGTCCGAATGAAACTGTCAAGACAACCTCTCTAAGCACGACAGTACACGACACACACGCTGTCACCTGCGGTCCCCAGAACCACCGGACAGACATTCCTACCAGATGCTACTTGTTCCCACAGACGGCCACCATCTCAAGAAGTACCAGAGGCGTGAAGGTAACAAGGACACAGATGGGACCCCCCTCCCCCAACCCTGTGAACCCACGTGCACTTTCATCCCTCCAAGGACAGAGCACCAGACAGGACAACCAGGTCCTGAACCACGTCAACAGGACGCCAGGCCACGTTCAGAGCATCTCATGTTCTCTTAATGACACGTCTGAGTGGAAAAGGAAGCTTTAAGGAGTATTTGATGTAGCAGGAAAACAACTCTGGGCTAAAAAACAAACACCCCCCCCCCCAAATAAAAAACCCCAAGGGGGCTCCTGGGTGGCCGCTGAGCAGCCACCAAAGGCTCAAGTCATGATCCCAGGGTCATGAGATCGAGCCCCGAGTTGGGCTCTGTGCTCAGCGTGGAGCCTGCTTAAGATTCGCTCTTCTTCGCTCGCTCTAAATATAAAGCACCCTCCCTCCAAGGTACGAACTCAACATCTACCCCGCGTTAAGCACAAGCCCCCAAACCTCCCGCCACGACAACAAAGCCAGAACGGAACTCCCTCCCACGCGTGGTGCGAACGCCGAGAACTGGGCACCCGGGCCGCGACCTCACCAATCCGAAGCTTGCTGTTGTAGCTTTCGGACGCACCGCTTCCTTTCCCTGCTTTACACGCCGGGAAACCAAGTCCGAAGACTTCGTGCGGTTCCCTGGGCGCGGGGCCAGGACCCTGACCGCCGCGGGCCCCCAGCCCAACGTGCCGCGCTGGAGTCAGGGTCCGGAGACCCGCCTTTCCCGACCCCCACCCAGCAAGGCTTCTGCTCGGAACGCACACCTTGTTCTGAACTAAGCACGGCTCTGAAAGCGTTCACCATCAGGCAGAGCAGGGAACGCGCTGCCCAACGAGGTCTTCCTTCTGAAAGCACGCCAGGACCGCCGCTCCCCGGCGACCGGGCGCTCGCGGGAACAGCCTCCCCGGGGACACGCCAGGGGACGGCGCTCGGGGTAGGGGCCGCCCCGCGAGCCCGCCCGTCCCCGCTCGCTCCTCCCGCCCGGTCAGGGAGACCACTTACACTTGGCATCCTTCCGCCTGGCCGTGAGCAGAAAGTCCTTGATTTCTTCAATCTTGCGAGGCTGCAACACAAACGGGCAATGGGCTGCACAGACACGCTTTTTCTGGCTGTGACTTAACCATCGCCACCAGTCCCTGGCGGGGATCGGAGACCCCTGCTCGGGCGCTCCGGCCCGCCCGCCCCGGGGGCCCCGCCGCCTCCCCGGGAAGGTCCCGGCAGGGGCCGTACTCACCATGGTTACGAGGGGCGCAGGCGAGCGCGCGGCAGGCAGCTGCGGAGAAGACAAGCGTTAGCGTCAACGGGGCGCGGGGAGGCGCGACGACCCCCGCTTCTCTCCCCCACCCCCACCCCGAAATGCCGACCCCGTCGCACTCCATCCTCCTCCCCCGCACCCTCGATCCACACCCGGGTTCCTCAGCTCTCCCCCGGTCGTGGATTACCCCGGATTACCCGCCAGAGCCCCGCTTACCGCTCAGGAGACACTCGCGGCGAGCAGCAAGAAGGGAGGACGGAAAAGAGCGAGACTTCCGTTTCCTGGCAGTTAAACCCTCCCCCGAAGGAAACTGGGTACGGTGTCTGCAAAGGGTCAAGAATTACTTAGGCGTTTGTCCTTCCCGTTGCAGCATCTCTGCCCCCTTCTGGCCTATATTAATAGTGCAGATCGAGGAATAAAGTGGGCCGCCTCCCTCCTCCCTTCACTCTCTTTACCTTCCCCATCCCCAGTCCCCCACCTAGGCTTTGTTAGGCTTTCTTTCAGATCCGGTTGAAAGACCGGACACTTATTATCGACTACTTTCATTCGATCTGTGCGTTGGGCATCTACGCAGAGATTTTCCTATTTAAATAAAGGGATCCTCTTATGTACATTTTAGAACTTTCTAGGGGTTTCTCACATTTCTGTCTGATCGCCTTCCCTGTGGACGTCTAATCCGTCATGCTGCTTCCAATTCCTTTAAGAACTGGTGTACAATAAGGGTAAATTAATACTTCCAGTAGCTGACATTGATGGAACATAACATGGGGCATCCCCTGTGCTAAGCCTCTGATCCCCAGGTGCACCTGTGACAGGTGGCTCTCGTCGTTACCCCAGTTTTTCCCACGGGGCGAATGAAGGTTTGTCCTTTTGGAGAGAGGTGAAGCCAGGACTCGAACCCACGGTGGTCAGATCCCAAGCCCAGACTCCTGGCCGCTGCTTTCGGAGGCGGTGCCCCTGAAACGGGCGGGCAGCTCTGGGCAGGCAGCGTTTCCTTTGCCCCTTTGCTTCCTCCCAGCCTCCAGCCCATGCCTGACCTCGTTTTCTCCGCAGGCCTTTACCCTCAGCTCTCACACAACGTCTTTTCAGGCAGGCTATGGGAAGCCTGAGGGTATCGATTTTATTTTTATCCTCCGCTTGTCGTCTATTTTCAACCTCTCTACAAATGTCTACATTTGATTATATTTTGTTTCCCCCCAATTTAACAACCGCAGGACAGGATGTAATTGCAGCCTGCTCGTTATTATAGAGCAGCCCACCTGAAGCGAAGGAGTACTTCGCCGTGAACTTTACTTTGAACTTACTCTCCTCCATCCGTCCGACCGTCCCTCCCTCCCTGCCTTCTGTTAGACAAGCCCAGCTTGAGCATCTTCCCAGGGAACACAGGGGAGGATAAACCGACAGTCCTTGCCCCCGGGAAATCACAAAGGGCTCCAACTGTGCTAGGGAGCATTTTAAAAGAAGCCAAACTATGTGTATACAGAGGCATCTGGGTATTAATAGTAGGACACCTTAATTGGCAGGAGCCTCATTTTAGATGGTCTGAAGGTTGGGGTCCAGCCTGGGAATCATGGAAGCCTCAGCTCTGACCTGAGAAAAACACCCCCGAATGCCACAGCCTGACTTTGCCAGCCCTCCTCCATCCCAGGCTGGTGGTGACTTTCTGGTCTTTTGTCCCCCACCGCTCAGCCGCAAGCAACCGGTTTTTCAGCCCAACCAACTGGCACCTCCTGGCTCCAGGTCTTGTCTGCGCTGCCCCCCCTGTTACTAAGTCCTACCCGGCAGGAATCTTCACCTCTGACCCCTGTCACTTGTCACTGGCACAGCAGACACACTCCTGATAGACTGTGTGACAGCGTTAACCTTTCGAGACATTTGCGCCGTCTTTTCTTTGAAGACCAGAGTGGGGCTCGGCATCATTTGATGAGTCTCAAAATTCAGTATATACGTGCATGGTGGGTGGCCCCTGCTGACCTCACAGGGGTCTCCGACTGTGAGCTTCACCTCTGCGGGGTCCACCCTGGGCCCCTTGTGGAGTTTCCCGTGTTGTGTGGGTGTCGGCACCACCAGGGAGGATTCTGTCCTCCGAGACCACTCACTAAATGGAGTGCGAATGAAGGAAGGGAGGGAGGGGGGAATTAATTAGGACAAAGCAGCGCTCGGCGCATAGTAGGCCCACAAAATATTTCTTGCATGAATGCCTGGTGTTTCTCTCCACTACAGGACCTACAGGACAGGGGCAGGGGACAGGGGACAGGGGAGGGGCTGTCCCAGAGAGACAGGTGCTCACCCTCTTGAACCGTATAATAAGAGAACATAGAGGTGTATTTGCAAAGCACGAAGGCAGATTGGCTCAAGTACCTAAAGTTCCCTCCAGCTCCCCAAGGGGCACAACTAGGAAAATAAACAGCAGCTCCTGGAAGGTGAGGCCAGGAGCCTAGAGGCACGTTCGTCGTGCTTCACGGGCAGATGACCCCGATGGTCGTGGGACAGCAAAGTCTGCATCTCTGAGTGGGGGGCCGGTGCCGCACTTGACAGAATCCTCCCTGGTGGTGCTGAGACCCACGCAGCACAGGAAGCTCCGCAGCACAGGCCCTGCAGGAGATAAAGACCCCCAGACGTGAGAGCTAGGCTTCCGTGGTCCGGCGTAGCTTGGTTTCTGGAAATAGTTCAGTGTGGCAGGTATGGTCTGGGGGTGGGGGTGGGGAGAAGAGGTTGGAGGGGGTGCTGGGGGGAGGCCAGCCCTCCGGTGGTCTCATTTCAGTCTCCCCTGCACCCTTGGGGAGCCAGACAGCCTTCCGTCCTCTCCCTCTGGAAAGCCACACCTCGGGCTCCAGGTCCTTTCAGACCTGCAGGGAATGGGTGATCTGGACCCACTGGGAGGGGCAGGAAGTCAGTGTGTCAGCAGGGAAAGGCTGGTGGGGTTCACGTCCAGAGAACCAAGGGTGATGCCAAGTGGTGAGATGGCCAACCAGGCTTCCACTCAGGCCTTTGCGGGGGCCCCTCCAGTGGGGGAGCTCATGGTCTACACGAGGGGGGGCAGGGGTAGAGGAGTGGCACCCCAAGCTGCTCTGTGGGTCTGCCTGGCACCCTGGGCTTGCTCACCGTAGGCATCAGGGCACAATGGCCTGTGGCCGGTTCTAGGCTTGCCTCCTTCAAACGCGATGTGTGGGGGGGTCACCTACCTCTCTCTTTCCTCATGGGGCTGCTGCGAAGCTTCCTGGGATAACTGAAATGACAGCTGAATTCCTGTTATCCCCACTGGCTCCAGGAGGTCGGGAAGCCACCCCCTGCCCGTGGGTGTAGTGTCACAACCGCCAGTGGGCGTCCCAAGGCCATGACTGGAAATGGAACGTGAGGGAACAGCCCCTTGCTGCCTTCTGAAATCCGGGCTCCCAGGACGGGTATGAAGGGACAGGTGTGGTATTTGTCCCTGAAGGCACAGGTGCTTTCGGATGTGCTATCCCGTTTAAGTCTCCGAGAGGCCTGTGCGCGCGGCCTGCACCTTTGACCTTCAAGCCACCTCGGAAGGAAGTTGTTTATTAAACGCTGCAGGGGGTGCCCAGGGGCGCAGTCGGTTAAGCATCCGACTCTTGGTTTTCAGCTCAGGTCATGATCTCAGGGTTCGTGGGTTCGAGTCCTGCATCAGGCTCTGCCCTGACAGTGTGGATTCTCTCTCTCTCTCTCTCTCTCTCTCTCTCTCTCTCTCTCTCTCCCCGCCTCTCCTTCTCCCTCTCCCTGCTCCTTGCTTGCTCATGCTGTCTCTGTCTCTCTCAAAAGAAAAATAAATAAATTTTAAAAATTAAAAATAAGATACACCCTGTGTGTTTTCAGGAGGGGAGAGTCTGCCGTGTCTCTGGCTGAACGTGGTTCCCTGGGAAAAGGATGGGAGGGAGGGAAAGAGTCCAGGGCCGGTGTTGGGACCGGTGCTTTTTGGGGGGACCCAGGATGGTGAGACTAAAGGAATATGGGTGACTCCCCTCCTCCAGTCTGCCCTCCCCAGCTGGAGAGAACCTCAGGACCCCTGAGTTAGAAGCCACAAAGCATGACTGGTCAGGCTGGAATGGGGGTTCTCCAACTGGGCACTACCGACCTCTGACCTTCGGAGCTGGGGCAGGAGCTTCCAGGGCAGGAGTCGCTCTGAACGTTGTAGGATGGTTAGCAGCCCCCCGCCCCCTACCCACCCGATGCCAGACCCTCAGCAGGCCTGGTGTGGGGGAGGGTGGGGTGGGAGAAAAGCCCCCGCCCCCCAACTGCACCTGCAAGGACCTGTAAGAGGGCGAACAACCACCTGCTCAGAGAGCTCGTTGATGGAGTAAATGGACTCCAGCCGTTTTTAGAGAGGCCGCCGTTAACCAGGCACCACGTTGGGCGCTTTCTCTGTCCCAGCAACACCTTTCAGGACAAGTCTGTGCCGCTCGAGTTTTGTGCCAGCGCCCCCACCCCGCACAGCCGTGACAACACAGACACCAGATCCTTTCAATCTCTGTCCCCATCTCAAGGAACTCCCAGACTAGCAGGGGAGTCAGTGACGCATCAGGGCTGTGTGTACAGTAAGTAGTGCCTCTCACTGTGGGACCAGATGGGGACCGCAGGGGACTGATCCAGGCTGGGGAGGGCGGGTGGGCCCAGGGAAAATCCTCCAGGAGGAAGTAACCATGATGCCCGATTCACAAGGGAGAAAATCCACCCAGCACCCTGGGAGCAGCCTGCCAGAATGTGCAAACCCTCAAGGCAAATGTGTTCCAGGGGGGCTGGAAGGAAGAAGCAGTCAGACTGGGTGGCAGCAATCTGAGAGGTCTTCCTGGAGGAGGCACTGTGACAAAGGATGGGAAGAAAACTGTTTCTGGAGACTGACAATCTCAGGGCAGAGCCCGTGTCTGGCTGGGAGACGTTGAGCCTCAGTGGCATCTCTGAGCCTGTCTCTATCAAACAGGGATATTATTTGCTCCTTCCAAGGCTTCTGGGCCACTGTGCCAATTGTGCGTCTTGCGGCTGCCCTGCTTATGAGAAACCAGAAGATACGACGAACGAGGAGCGGAAGACGCTTAGCCCAGCAGCTGGCCCTGTAACTGTTAATTGAATGCGATTCCAGGGCGGGAATTGTGGGTGGATATGCACAGCCACAACCTGGAGAAGAGCTGGTCAGCCCGAGTGGCGGGGTCCTCCCTCCCCAGCGCTGGGCGGGGGGCGGGGGGGGGCAGGCAGAGGGCACCTGCCTGGGCTTCTCCGGTGGGAGCACCAGCCGATGACACCTCCTCACCGCCCCTGCCTCCCTCCACCGGCCCCTCTCAGTCCGTGAACTGCTTCCACGGTGTCCAATCTGCTACCATAAAAAGGTTGGAATGGACGTCGTCCACCAGTGAGGGAAATAATATCGGGCGGAGGGGAATCCATCTAGAGTGTAAAAGACAAGCACCGCTCCTATATATCAACGTGGGCAGGGGTGAGGGGACGTTGGAGTGAGAGAGAGAAAGGGCGCAGTCCCTTCCAAGTAAGGGACAGGGGCCAGCCTATCAGCTTGTATATATCTTGCATTATGCAGCGGGAGAGAGAAAATCGATAGAGCTGTCAGCAGTTCAGCGTGCTCACACTGCAGACGTCCCCATCTCAGAATGCTCCAGACGGATGCTCCAAATTAAAAACCAGGGGAGGGGGAGAGGGGGCTGAAGGGGTGGGAGATAAACACCCTGGCAGACCAGAGGGAAGGAAGGGATGCGACCGAGGATCTGGGAAAATGAAAGTCCATAAATCCCGAGGCCCAGGGAGCATCTTGGGGGAGAGTGACAGCAGACCCTTCCCTCGGCAGTGGAGTCCTGGGTCTGGGGTCCCTTCTGCCAGGTGGGAGTCCCTGGGGAGGGATCGCGGGCAGGCCTCTTGGATTAGAGGTGTTAATGGAGACAGGGATGGGGGGAGGGGGGTGGGGGAGGCAGAATGACCCCGATGATACCCTCGTAACCTGGGGTGTGTGCGTGTGGGGGTCCTGTGCGTTGGGGGTGGCATTGCAGGAGCTGCAGGGGCAGGGGCAGGGGGCAGCTCTTTGCTCCTTAACTGCTCCCTCCCAAGAAGCTCTGGCTTCCTCTTAGCAACCCCCGCCTGTGTCCACCTCCCTTCTCTGTCCCTGCTTCAGCCCGTCCTTCTAGCCCCTGGGTGGCAAGCCTGTGGGGGAGTCGGAGGATGTCCCCACGTCCTTCACGGAGCTGGCCAGCTGCTGCGGAGGCTCCTGGAAGGACATGAGCTAGTGGGCCAAGCACCCACCGCCTTTGCCTGTCCCCGGCCACCCACCGCACGTCCTCCCCACCCCCCCCCTCCCAGGACCCACGTTTCCAGGGAGGGCTGACAGAAAAGAAAGCCAGAGCCAGCCCCCAGTGGGGGGAGGGTGCAGGCTCTGGGAAAGAACCACTCGCTTCCCACCACTGCTGTCCCCCCCACCCCCAACCTCGGCCTCACCCTCCAATCCTTCCACCTTGCATCCTTCTAGGTCCTGACGGGGAACAGGCACAGCAAGAATGGGCGAGTGGAGGATAATTTTAGTAAAAGAAATGGTTTCGAAGGTGTGGGCAGGTGCAGGGAACTGGGAGGGAGCCAGGAGGGAGGGGGCTGTGCGGAGGGAGGGGCTGCATGACTGACAGGCTCAGCCCTCCAGCTGAAGCTTCAGCCACAGCAACCTCTCAGGGAGAGCTGGAGACAGTCTCTTGAGCTCAGTGTCTGTCCTCCCCCTGGCCCTCCTTCCCTCCCTGTCTCCAGTCTCCCACCAGGGCACCCCAACAGGTCCATGGCGGTCTCCCTTGGGGCACGGAGCAGGGTGGAGGTGTGGCCTCAGAGACAGCGGAAGATACTCCGCCCTCTACTCCTTCCCACAGAGGACCCCGCTCCACCCTGGGGTGGCCTTATGACCTCATGTGGACTTGTCACTGTCTGTCTATCTCTTTTGTGGTCGCAAGGCAGAGGTCCCCCAGGGTTCAGATGGCTCTCTTCTATCCTGTTCACCATCCAAACAGCCCCTACATTCCCTGACGCCCCAAAGCCAGGCCAGGTCTCCAGGTTAATGTGCCTGTCGACCGGCGCAGACACGCTCCGGCTGGCGATCATCCTGTGCATGTGAGCCCGCCCGCCCGCATCTTGCACGCGCGTGCACCAGCATGCACACACAGCCATGCAAGTCGCCTGCGCTTCCTGAGAGACAGGCCCGAAGCTTCATGGTGTTACATCACCCAGGACAAGTACTACCAATTAAACTGGTGACCGCGTTTCCAAAAGCAATTATGGGAGCTGCAATGCCTCCCAAGATTACAGAGAACGCTCAAGGCTGCAGCGCGGCTGGAAGCAGGGGGTCCAGGGGCCTGCGGGCAGCTCGTGTCTGAGCACCAGGTGCATGTGTGCAGGTGCCTGCCTTTGAGCACGTGAGAGTCCCCCAGAGGGAGCTAGAGTTGGGGGATGGGGACGCGAGGACTGCTGCAGGCCAGCAGCCCCACAGTTGGGGTGGGAACTGGATCACTATTCCCGTCTCCTTCCTGGATCCTTCTCTGCTGTGTGTGAGCTGGGAAAACCAATCTGTACAAACCTATACTCGATCCCAAGGGCTAGGGGAAGTGGCATGCCTCAGGACTGGCAGGGGTCCCCGTGGTGAGAGACCTTTGCCATGGTCATCTCCCCAGAGGCTCCCTGCAGCCACACCACTTCCTGTGGCCTGAATTACAGCATCTTTAGAGGAGGAGGGATAGAGGCAGAAGGGGCCCCGACCAACCTCCTGCCTGGCTGAGACTCCAGGAAGGGGGCTTCCCACAGGGGGCGTGGCTGCTGTTCACAGTCTATACCTTCTGTGATGACTGCTTCCTCTCTTCTCCCCCCACCCCACCTGGTGCTTACCCACGGAGGGGACATGGCTGTTCCTTCCTTCTGTCACTACTCCCCTTAGATGTAGCCCGTGGCCTCTGGAAAGAGGCAGCCTCAGGGGCTGAGGGACGGGAGGCAACAGAAGGTGGGGTGGAGGTGGAGGGCAGGCTGGATGCTGGCTGGTCATGCCCCAGCCCCTGTCCACTTCTTTCCTACCTTCCTGTTTAGAATTTCTCGGCCCCTGCCCGATAGGCTGATCTATTAATGGAGCAAGACAGGTGCAGTTGGTTTGTTCATCACAGCAGTTGAAGTCTTCAGCCCAGACCTCCAAGGAAAGGGTTGGAATGGCCACAGTCTGTGGTTGATGTGGTCCAACCCTTGGATTTAGTCTTCTAAGAGCAGAGGCCTGGGTGGGATTGGAAGAGCCTCAGTGTGTGTGTGGTTGACTAGAGTCACATCAGACCTGGAGAAGAAGCCTGGTGGGAGAGCCTTGAGGAACCCTCACCGTGGCTTTAGTAGACCAGGTGACAAATGTTACCTCTGTGTTGACTGCCCACTGTGTGTCAGTTGCCATCCCAGCTGGTCCATGAAGATCATCTCCTGGAATCCTTACAACAGTGCTCAGTGAAGCAGAAGTCCAACCTCCCTTTTACTGATGAAGCACAGAGAGGTTAGGCTACTTGCCCAAGGTCACATAGTTGGTAATTAGAGAGCCAGAGGTTGCCTCATTTCTTGGGCATGGAATGTTCTCTCGTTGAAAGCCTTTTGCCTCCCTGTCCAGGGACCACCTGAGCCACAGGTGGCTGAAGACAGGCCAAAACTGTGAGACAATTCATTTAACCTGCAAATATTTACCGAGCACCTCGTCTGCACTGGGACTGGGGGTCTAGAGAGGCACAGATGTGTTTTTTGTCCTCACGGTCCTAGCCCCCCAGCCTGGGAGATGGCCTCTCTGCCCTTTGCCCTTCTCAGAGCGAGCCCTACAGCTCCTGCTGAGGAGGTGAGGGTGACTGTGCCCTGCTCCCCATGACCGCATGACTGCGCCCATGGCCTCAGATGATTGGACTAAACTGGGACACTTCTGGCTTTGGGACCGGAACCTAGAGGCTCTAGTTGGTGATGGATTGATCTGGGATTTCATGGAAATGAGTCTGAAAAAGGCACTTCTTTGGGGGGAAGCCGTGCATATGCATGTGAGCAGAAGTCAGAGGCGGGGTGGCCCTGGGAGGAAGAGCGGCTTGGGTGCTAGTGCCCATAAGAGCAGCAGAACTTTCTTCCCCGGGGTACTGTGAGGGGGAGAGTTCCATTTTTGGCAACTGAATGATCCTTAAAAAAATTTCTTTTAAATGTTTATTTATTTTTGAGAAAGCGAGAGAGACGGAGTGTGAGTGGGGGAGGGGCAGAGACAGAGGGAGACACAGAATCTGAAGCAGGTGCCAGGCTCCTAGCTGTCAGCACAGAGCTCCATGTGGGGCTCGAACTCACGAACCTTGAGATCGTGACCTGAACTGAAGTCGACTGCTTACCTGACTGAGACACCCCAGAGCCCCGGAAACTGAATGATCTTCGAAGTAGAGGTCCTGGTGGGCACATGTGATGCCTTTACTGCAGGAACAGAGAAGAGGGGACTGGCCGCCTTCCTGGGGGCCTCAGCAAGTGCCTGGGATCTCAGCAGACAACAAAGAAGAGAGTCAGGAAGCTTCCTGGGGAGAGGAGGAGACCCCAGCAGAGGGGACAGGGCATGCAAAGATGGGGAGGGACTCAAGACAAGCCCAGCGACTTTCTGACAGGGGTATGCTGGCAAATGTTTAAAACCCGGCTTTCTAACGATGACAACAGAACTCTTAATTTGTAGCATTTGCCGATTCCTGTGGTGTAAATACTCCCGCCGTGGCTGGTTTTGAGCTGTCTGTGTGATGTCGACGTCTCAATATGCAGCAAGCCGCTTTCACAAGCTGGTTCCAGCAGGGGCCATGTCAGGTCCTGTGCCATTGCCTGAATGCAGGGGACATGTGGGAGGGCAGGAGAGGTGGATGGAGACACAGTCAGGAAGGGTTCTGAATGCCACATTTGGGAGTCTGAACTTCCGGATGAAGTGGCAGAAGCCCAGGCCCTGATTGGGTGACCGCAGGTGTGTGTGAATCAGCAGCTATATAGGGTGCCTCTCTTTAAACTGGTCCCCCGAATAACCCCAGGGAGTCTGAGCCCAGTATGAGGCCTGGGAAGGGGTGCACAGAATGTGAGGTGCATTATTTTCTAATAAAGAGGAGCTCTAAGTCACCCCCAGCCGGCCGCACCTTGGGGCCATCCCTCATCTTAATGAGCCCATCCAAATCTCGTTTGCTAATGAGGAATTTAATGGTCACAGACTGACAGGCGAGACAGAGAGGGGAGACGGGAAGGTCATTACGAAAATGAGTGTGTAGCTAAGTGCCTCCCCACTGCCTTCCCACCTGCCCACCCAGAGTACTGGTCCAGACTGGGGGAGTTGTGGCTTGACCTCACATCCAAACGGGGTTCCTGGCTGGGCCTGTGGTCAGCACCTTGGACAGGGGCCAGCTTTGCTCTATGCTACCGCCTTCTGGAACACCCTTCATGCTCCTTTGCTTCCCCTGTTTTCCAAGACTCAGATGGGAGGTCACCTCCCGCTGGAAACCTTTCATGCAGTTCCGTGTGGGTCAGGGCCCACGGTGTCCGCATGGCAACCTTTGCCCGTTCTCATAGCACTTATGTCAAGATGCTAAAATGCTACATTTTCTTGGTTGCTTTCCCTGCTGGTTTGTAAGCAACCTGAATGCAAGGGTGTGTGTTATCCTCTCCATATCCTGAATATTGACCACATGCCCGGCACCGTGCAAGCCGTGCGGAGAGAGCTTGACAGATGAACGAATGGATGGAACAGTGAATACAGGAGTAGATAGAGGAGCAAGGGAAAGAATGCATGAATAATGCGTTTGATGAATTGATCAATGGATACAGAATCGTGGCCAGGCTATTGAAAGGGTGGGGAAGGATTTGGATGCAAACGAAATATCCCATCCCTTAAGTTACATACACAAGACAGAGACATTAGAACAGAGATTTCCAGAGATCCCCACATCCACATCCCCTTCTTCCATCATATAGGCCTATCCAGAATAAAAACTACACATTCCACCACTCTTTGTAGTTATCTGTGGCCATGTGACTACCTCGTAGCCAATGGGGTATGTGGAGAAGTGGTGTAAAGGGAGGAGCCATGCTTTTTCCCTGCCTCTCTCCTTCTGTTCCTCCTTCCTGTTGGTTGAACTATGGAGGTGATGGCTGGAGCTGGGGCAGCCTTCTTAGACTTGGGAGCCAGCCCGCTTGGAGCAACATGTCAGAAGAAGGGCGAGTCTTTTGAAGACTGTGCAGAACAGAGCTTCTAGACCAGCCCTGGGCTGCTAACCTCCAGACTGCAATGGGAAAGAGAAATTAACTTCCAACCCTTTTTCCTGTTATTTTAGGTTTCAACGATCGACTGAATCTAATCCTAAGTAATATGTGCACCGCTGTGAAAGAGAGATTCCAACATAAAGATAAAGAGCAAACCAGCACAACACAGACCACGGAACCTAGCACTGAGCATGAATCCAGGGTGACATCTAAGTCTAGACCTTGAAGGAGGACGGAGGCATGTGAGGAATAGTATGGCACGGTAATTGTTAGAATGGTGACCGGGCTCCCGAATCCTGGGCTCCTCCCCTCCTCCAGCCTGGAGGACCTGCTTGTGTCAGGACCCTGTGCTCAGCATCCTGGGAAGAAGGAAAGTAGCTGACCAAGGCCAGCTGGGTCAAGGCAGCCAAGAATCCTTGCCAGGGCTTGGGACATGGAGAAGACCAGAGACCAGTGAGTGTAACTCTGGTCTGGAGCAAAGAACACTGGACAGAGAGTCAGATTGTGTCAGATCGCTAGGGTTGTTTTCTCCACTTCCTCTCCCATGTGGGAAGGCTCTCAGTCAGTCACAGCTGGCTGCTGGGTTGTTTGTGGGGCAGTCCTTCAGGCTGGGACTGGAGGGGGGGGTGGCCTGTAGATGTGAGGCTGGCTCAGGATGGGACGTGGTCCCATGGCCTGGTTCTGGGAATTGTCTCCTGGCTCTGCTGGGGGGGGGTGTGGTGTGGATGGCAGAATTCTAAAATGACTCTATTGACCTGCACCGTTGTATAATCCTCTTTCCTAGAGTGTGGCTAGGACCTAGAACTTGCTTCTAACCCATAGGATATGGCAAAGGTGAAGGTATTTTGCAGATGTAATTAAGGTCTCTAAACAGCTAACTTTAGGTTTATGAAAACGGAGATTATCCTGGGTGGACCTGACCTAATCAGGTGACTGAAAATGAGAGGCTTTCTTTCTTGCTACTTTTGAGGAAGCAAGCTGACAGGCTTCTACAGCTGTAAGGAAATGAATTGTGCCAAGAACTCCATGTGTCTGAATAGAGGACTCAGCCTCAGAGGGGACCCCAGTCCCAGCCAACACCTCGAGTGCAGCCTGGTGAGCCCCCAAGCCAAACCATGATCGGACTGCTGACCCACGGAAACTGTGAGATAATGCCTGTGTGTTGTTCTAAGCCACTAAATTTGTGGTAATTTTGTAAAACAACCATAAAAAATTCATACAGAGGGTCAGATACGCCTGGATGGACCCTGCTTTGCTTCAGCTCCGTGGCCCGCCTCTCCCAAGCTGGGAGACGAGGCTGGAATCACTGCTCAAGGCGACGTGACAATGAGAGAGGAAATTAAAATCCAAGAAGGAGCGATTCACAAACCGTAATCTCGGCAAACAGTGCCACTTAGAGTTCCCGTTATTGATCTCCTCCACGGATATTCTCCAATCTCGTAATTACAGAAGGACTTTTTCAATTTGGGCTGAATCGTCTCCCCTCCCCCCCACGCCCCTCCTTGCTGTCTTTAAACTCCCCATAAAGCGCAGTAGATTGTATGCACAGTAGATTGTCTGCGGAGTCTAAATAAACGGTGCTAATCGCTGTAATTGAAATCCGATCCCAGCAGCGGGAAGGCTGCTCAGAGTGGCCGGCTTCTTCTTATCTTCCTGGAACAGGGAGAAAATCCTGCCTTTGGCTCGCTGCCAGCTCTGGGACATTTGCTTCCAGGGCTGACCCCCTGCGAATTCCCGGGTGCCCTGTGGTTGCTGGGAGATGCAGACCAGTGCTGGGACCCCCTGAGCTAAGCTAAGCTTCTTTATCTCCTTGCAGCCATCCAGGCACAATCCTGAGAGCTCACACTAGGTCCCTTATTCCCAGCTCCTGCTGGCCACTGGACAGTTCTCCCTGTCCTCACCCATGTGTCCCCAACGAGGAGTGGCTGGCACTGTCCCCTTCCTCCAGGAGCACTGGGCAAGGACTGTAGACATTTCTGGGCATCCCGATTTGGGAGGAGGGTTTCTTTCTACTTGCGTGTAGTAGAACCAGGATAGAACCAGGGATGGTGCTAAGCAGCATACAGGGCGCAGGACAGCTCCCATCATGAGGGATCTGGCTCAAATTGTCAGTGGGTAGTGTGGGGGTTGAGGAACCCGCAAATTCTTTTTGAACTCCTCTCTTTTTGTGGAACAGAAAGGAGATCAGTAACCGGAGGTAAGAGATTTGGAGCCAACAGGAGTGGGTGGTCACACGCACACCCTTTTTCAAGACTTGGTTCAGACATCACCTCCTCTGGAATCTTCTCTGTGCCATACGCTGTGTGCTGTGTCCCTCCAGAGTGTGTGTGTGTGTGTGTGTGTGTGTGTGTATATATATATATATATATATATGCGTATGGTTTCCACACTATTCAACATCCCCTACAAAATCTAATTGTTCAGGAAATACTAATACATGATGACAAAGGTTCAGACACTGGTGGCCTTTGGAGAAGGTAGTGACAGAAAGGTCAAGAGGGGGCTTCTGGGCTCCTGTGGATTCATAGAGCTGTCTCTTTGGTGAAAAGTGCTCTGCACTTAGGATCTGTGTGTCTTGTGCGTGTACTTTGTAAATAAAAATAAATAAAATAAATAAATAAATAAATAAATAATAAATAATAATAAATAAATAAAAAAATAAATAAAAAGAGTAGAAAAATCTGGTTTCTGTTCAGTCTGGCCCACCCTGCCCTTGGTGTTAACCTCATCCAGGGAGAGACTGTCTTACTTATCTTTCTGTCTTCTGTATCTTTCATCTGGAATCTTTAATTCCTCTGAGACAGCTCCTTCCTTTGTAAGGGGGTGAGAGGAATGATATTTGCTGCATATAGTTGTAAAATATTTTTTCTTTAAAAAAAATTTTTAATGTTGGGCGCCTGGGTGGCTCAGTCGGCTGAGCGTCCGACTTCGGCTCAGGTCATGATCTTGCGGTCCGTGAGTTCGAGCCCCGCGTCGGGCTCTGTGCTGACGGCTCAGAGCCTGGAGCCTGCTTTGGATTCTGCGTCTTTCTCTCTGCCCCTCCCCTGCTCACGTTCTGTCTCTCTCTCTCTCTCAAAAATGAATAAATGTAAAAAAAAATCTTTTTAAAAAATTTTTAATGTTTATTTTTGAGAGAAAGAGGGAGACACAGAATCCGAAGCAGGCTCCAGGCTCTGAGCTGTCAGCACAGAGCCCGACGCGGGGCTTGAACTCATGAACCATGAGATCGTGACCTGAGCTGAAGTTGGTGCTTAACCGACGGAGCCGCCCAGGTGCCCCTAAAGTATGTTTTCATATTAAATTAAATAATGCCTATAAAGTGTTTACTTAGCACTGTGCCTGGCACATAACTTGTGCTATTAGCTACTTAGTTATGGTTTGTTGAATGACTGAATAACCTAACTGGAAGCATTCACACACCTAAGCACACCCCCACACTGACTGCCCCAAGCTCTGGTTCCCCAGGCCACCGTCATCCTCCCTTGGTCCCTGTGTGGGCCGACCTGGGTCTCCCTCCACTTCCTCAGGGAGGAGCCCTCTGGCACGGCTTCCAGACCCGGTCCCTCAGTCCAGGGCCCCCCCACTACCTGCCGGCTAAGAGCATGTTAAGGAGAGATTGTCCCATGGATGTAATTACTGCCACCAGGCACCAGGGAGACATTTACTGCTCACTAAAAAATATTTTTCCCTAGCAAGCCCATTAAACGCCGGCATTTAACCAGGAACCACAAATCTCAGCCCCAGGGAGACCCTGCCATTCTGTAACCTGGGAACGCGGGGAGCCCCTGGCTTTACGGTTTTTTGCTTCTCATTGCTCTTTTCTCCAGTTTTCAGCAGGAAAAGATGACTTCCAGGCTGACTGACTGACCCCCTGTAGCTCCCGAGAGGCCTAAGAATCTCCGGCTTCTAGAACGTCTAACTGGCTGTTGCAGGGACCTCAGGGTTTCTTTCGTGCATATGATCAGCTCTCGAGGTGCTCACTAGCTTGGGCGCGGTGGTACAAAGGTGGAAAACTCAGTTCTAACAGATGCTGAAGTTCGCGATCCACTCACCGCCCCCCCCCTTCGGAAGGGAGGGCTCACAGGGGGCTCCCCTCTTCTCTTTGATTGGGCTCTCCATGACTCAGAAGACTTGGCCGTGACTTTCAGGACCCCGGCTCAACATTCAAGCCCTAAGCAACTGTGCAGGTGAGACCCAAGGAGGGTCTCTGCTGGGGAGGTAGGCCTTGGTGACATCGCTCAGGAGGAGGGACACATTCCACACAGTGATGGAGGCAGCAAGGGTTTGGAGGAGGACGACCAGACCAAAGGCCTGTAGAGGAGCAGTTGCGCCTGAGTGAGGGGCCCATTGCTCTAGGCGCCTTCAGCGTCCGCCATTTTCTTGTCTCTTCCTTTCCCCACGTCCTTTCCACAGACCCTCGCTGTGGCCTCGGATGGTTTCCTTGATGGGGTGACCACACAACCTCATTTGCCCAGGGCAGCTCTGTTTCATGTCTAGTGTTCTGGCTTAATATCTAGTAGCTCTTCTTCCACTCTAAGAAATGTTCTGAGGGTGCCTGAGTGGCGCGGTTGGTCAAACGTCCGACCCTTGATTTTGGCTCAGGTCACGATCTCATGGTTTGTGGGTTTGAAACCCCACCTTGGGGTCTGCGATGATATCGCAGAACCTGCTTGGGATTCTTACTCTCCCTCCCTCCCTCTCTCTCTCTCTCTCTGCTCCTCCCCACTGCAATAAATAAATAAATAAATAAATAAATAAATAAATAAATAAATGAAATATTCTGGCTTAGACCTTAAGCACCATGAGGAGGGGGCCACCAGGACACCTGGGGGCCGCATGGACACAAGACAAGGCTGCAGAAGCCACGAGGGAGGGTGTGGTCTGCGTGCTGTGGGGGTCCCAGAGTCGCTCTTTCCCAGTCCTCCACCAAGTAAGTGCAGAAATCAAGGGGAAGCATTTAGAAACTTCCATAGCTATTGACAAGGTAATTTTATGTCTGTGGATCTAATAGTAACAAAAATCAGGCTTCTTTTCGTGTTATTTAAATGTCATTTTGCTAACAATTCATGTTTCTAGTATTTGTACAGAGTAGGAATGGCACAGCCACTTTGGAAAACAGTTTGGCAGTTCCTAAGAAAGTGAAACATATGACCTCTTTGTTTAAAGCTCCCATATGATGCTATATATATATATATATATATATATATATATATATATACACACACACACACATATATATCTCCAAGGGAACTGAAAATATGCATTGCACATGATGTTCATTGCAACATTATCCACAAGAGCCAAAAAAGGGAAGCAACCTAAATGTCCATCAGCTGAAGAACGGATACAAAAAATGTGGTCTGTTCATACCACGGAATATTCTCCGCCATACAAAGGGAAGAAACACTGATACCAGCTACAGCATGGATGAAGCTTGAAAATATTGTGCTACGTGAAAGAAGTCAGACCCAAAAAGTGTATGATTCCAGTTTGGTAAAAAGTCTAGAATCGACAAATGTCTAGAGACAGAAAATAGGTTAGTGGGTACTGGGGGCTGGGGGTGGGGGGGGGCGACTGCTTAATGAGGGCGGGCTTTCTTTTGGGCTGACAAAAACACTCTGGAATTAGGCAGTGGTGATGGTTGCACGCCCTTGTGAATATACTAAAAACCGCTGAAATGCACACCTTGAAAGAGCAAACTTCATGGTGAATTACACCTTAAAATATTTTGTTTTAAATCACCGACCCACCACTGGTTGGCACCTGAAAAACTGGTCCTTCACTGCCCGTAGCTGAGAGGCACTGGGCTAGTTCACGTTCAGATGAGGCAACTGACTTGCAGCCAAGCGGAGGAGAGACCCTGATTCATTCCAGTGGGAGTAATGGCGGGGGCCCGGGTCCCCGACTTCCAGCGGTGAGCCCAGCATTGCGGTCATCAGCCAGTGTCTGCTCTGCTCTGCCATGGGCAGTTCTCATGACTCAGCTCATGAGCAATGGGGCACAGGGTGTCCTGGCCTCTACACCTGCCCTCAAACACCTCGGAACAAAGCTCTGTAAGAAAAGGCTTTTTTTGGGAGGAGGGTGGGAGCGGACTGGCTTTCCTGGCCTTGTCTCTCCTGCCTCTTCAGCTGGGAGTTGGCCACCCCAGAGAACGTCTTCCCTCCGTCATGCAGAAGGCAAGCCAGGCTGTCTGCAGAAGCAGAGACCGGGGGCTTGTCTCTTTGCCCCGAGGGGGCTCTCGCAGCACTGCCGAATCCAGAGGAGGCTGCAGCCGCGAGAAGGTGAGGGCAGCGCCCACGGTCAAGGCTGCCTGCCCGCCCTCCACCTGGTCTGCTGGTCCCTGAGCAGAACGGAAGCATCTGGAGCCAGGGTGAATAATGATGGCAATAAATGACGGTTGCTGGAGTTACAGGTGTCCGCTCCAGGCTCGGCTCTGTGCTAAGGGCTTTACAAACGCTGTCACAATGACCCCAAGCCTCTGGGTGGCTGCTACTGTCTCTAGCCCAGTCTTTGAGGGAAGCCGAGTGGCTCGTGCGAGTCCCACAGCCACGTTGGGGCAGATGCAGGGCTGTCGGCCATGTGTCTGCACACTGAGCTCTCTCCTGTGCCCGCATGCAGAGTGGACAGCGGGCAGCCGATGGAAGGGGGCAAGTCTGCAGAGGGGATCGGGCAGGAAGAGCCCCCTGAATATGTATGGTGGGCTCCCATGCCCGCGGAGGGTCACCCACATTTTCCCTGTCACGGCCGTGCCTGGGCGGATCTGTGGGAGGGGAGCTGGAGCTGGGGCTGAACAACCCCAGGACCCAACTGGGAGGGAGGCAGGGGGATGGACCAGATGACCCTACAGTTCCTCCAGACTCATGAGTCTGCTTTGTGTGGCTGGCACAAAGAAGGTTCTGGGGGCATCTGTAGCTTCTAGGCATTCTCTCCTAACTTCCATGCTTAGGCTCTGGCTACCGGTCGTGTGTTGGGTGGGACCTGGGGTCTTGGTCCAAATATGGGGACAGGGAGCACACAGGAGACCCAGTCCTTCTTGGGTTTCCCGGGAATCATGGCCACCTGTTGGGGCCCTACATAGAAACTATTCCAGGGGCGCCTGGGTGGCTCAGTCGGTTAAGCGTCCGCCTTCGGCTCAGGTCATCATCTCGCGGTTCGTGAGTTTGAGCCCTGCGTGGGGCTCTGTGCTGAGAGCTCAGAGCCTGGATCCTGCTTCAGATTCTGCGTCTCCCTCTCTCCCTCTGCCCCTCCCCTGCTCGCACTCTGTCTCTTTCTCTCTCTCAAAAATAAATAAGCATTAAAAAACAATCAAAAAAGAAAAGGAAATATTCCAAATGAGAGGAAGTTGAGGTCTCCGGGGGCGTGAGGAGCAGTTACACCAGGGAAGCTTCTGGAAGAGTGCTTGGGGGCAGGGTCTGGAAGAGAAGGGAGAGAAGCCAGCAGGAGGAGAGGGGCGGAGGCTGGGGGTGGGGGAGGGCATTTCAGGACACCCCGCCATCATTTAACTTTTATTCCGTGGCTCAGAACATCACTCACTCCGAATGCAGATCATAAAAATTACAATTGATGTTTCAATTAGTTATAATTTACAGAGCGATTACATTTAATTTCTCTTTTATTGTATTTTAATGGCTTCAAATTTCTTGTTGATGAGATTCAACCTCATGCTCTGAAGGCATGGCCGGAGGCTGGGGAGGGGGCTCCCTTCTTCAGGGGGCAGGTGGGCTAGCGATGGCTCCAGGACACCTTGCTGTCTTGGGTCCCCTCCACAGAGCCTCACATCAGACTTCACAGTCCGCGGGGGGGGGGGGGGGGGGGGGGGGTTGGGGCGTGGGCGGGAGGAGGCGTGGGGCCCTCGCCCTGCAGGCATCTGTCGAAATTATCCCCCTAATGGACAGGGAGTATTTGCATCTTTCTAAGTAAGGATCTGGGGGAGGGAGGCGAGGGGAGGGGCGGGGCGCCAGAGACCCTCTCTGGGCTGTGCCCCTTCTCCAGGCTGCCGGAACCAGAGGCCACCTGCGGAGGGGCTCAGCGGCGGAGCCTGAAGCACAGAAGAGAGAAGCCGGCAGAACACGTTTGTATTCCTTGGTGCCGAGCTCGGTCGGCCCAGTGCTTAATAACTCTCAGATCCACGGTGTCTGTTTTCTGGCCCCGAGCTCCTGAGCAATTCCAGAAGCAGCTGCCCTCAGAAGCAGTTCTTTTTGAAGCTCCTTGTTATTAGGAAGAAGCTCCCCGAAGCCCTACCCTGGAGGCATGATGGCTGGAGGGGGTGGCGATGGGCAGCTTGGCTGCAGGGGAAGGACCCACGGTGGATGTGCTCTTCTGAGACTGTGGCCTCCCAGTTCTTGCTTTGTGCCTGAGGGACTGACCCCACGCTGGGCCCCGACCCTGCTTTGTCATCGCTGGCCTTGGTGTGCGGTGAGCCCCTCGGGGCTTGGTAATTGGAGGTGGCCCAGGGGTGCGGGGGATTTTCTGCCACTTGGTGACGGTATACAATGCCACTGGCTTTGAAGGGGCTTCAAAGCGTTTCCCAGGAAGGGTCCCAAGTCACCTGAGAAGCGGCCTGGACTCTACTAAGTCTGTGAGCAGAGAGAGAGGACAGAACCTCAGCTTCCAGGGCGGGAGAGGGGTCGGCATCTCAGAGCCCTGGGAATGGGGACCAGGAGCAGATCAGAGGTCCTGAAGGAGGCGGTGGAACAGCCTGCTTTGGAGAAGCTGGCCGGTGGTTCCCAGTTGCTGTCTAAGCGGGGCTGGGAGGGTGAAGCTGGGCTCCCTAGAGATGCGCCTCTGCCCCCTTGCAGGTGGGGCAGGGGGTGGGGGTGGGGGAGGGGCTGTTGGAGAAGCCCCGACATACCCCCCTCCCCAGGCCTTGGGGCTGTCCTGCCCCTGCCCCAGTCCCTGCCCACCCCCCACCCCCCCTGCTGGGGCAGAGCCTGGCCCGCTGGCGGGAGGGAGGCCACAGCCCCAGTGGCAGAGAGATTGCCAACCAGCAGGCGGAGGTTCCAGAAAGCTTATCAAGGCAAGAAAGATGTTTCGAGGAAAATGGAAATTTCAGGCTGGAGATGAACAAGCCAGAAGGCAACTGACCCCACTCTCCAACTTCCAAACAATGAAATAGACGAGGAGGGTGCAGACCCCCTAGGGCTTTTGCGTCCCGCTGACCCTGTCATAATTTTAGGCCAGAGAAACAGCAGCTATGCCTCCAACGCCTCACCCACTACCCAGAAGCGTTTAGCTTTCTGACAATTCCAGTGTTCTCAGCAAGGGCTATAGCAAGTGCTCCGGGTTTTCCTAATTAATTCGATTAAAAAAAAAAAAAAGAAGTAGATCATTTATCAAGAGGTCGTCTCTTGATTCAGAAATCCCTTAAACTATCTGAACGTGGGCAGGGTGTTTAGCCTCCCTGGGCCTCAGTTTACTCATTGTGGTGGTGGGGGGGGGGGGCGGGGGTACTAAACTAGACAAGCCCGAGGATCACCCGGTCTCCACCACACCACACATGTGCGTTCCTGGGGTTCATGGCAGAAGGAGGGGGGGGGGGTCACAATCAGTGGGCGGGGCTTCAGGACCACTATTTCCAAATAAGGTCACACTCTGGGTTCCAGGTGAGCATGAGTTTTTACGGGTGTAGGGACCAGGGCAGGCCACCCCAAGATGAGCCCCTTTGACAAGAAGCAATCAAAACCCGGCCAATCTCGTTACCTTCCCCTCAACGGCCGAAAAAGAACTTAGAGGATCTGCTCCAGGGACAGAGCTGTCACCATAGATAACTTCATTGGGATACGAACAGGGAGGCTAGTCAGGGAGGAACCCAGCAAGGCCTGTTTGATCCCAGCCCTCTCTGTCCCATTGTTCCCGACGCGCCCCCGCAAACATTTGTGCGCCAAACGTTTACTGGTTTTCATCTTCCTGTGGATCGCATTCCTTCTGTTTGAAGCCTCAGGCCCCGACCCCCTCCTCCTTAGTTCAGGGTGACATATGTACCTCATTGTGCCTGACTGTCTTTGGAATTTCTGTGTCTGTGTGGATTCTCCGCACGTATCCTATTAAATTTGATTTTCTCCTGTTAATCTGTCTCGTGTCAACTTGATTCTCAGTCTGGCTAGAAGGACCTTGAAGGGGACAGGACAGGCTTGCTCCCTGACAGAGGATGCTTTTCAACTCACTGCACCTCCATAGGGTCGGCCTGCCTCTTCCTGGTCACTCCCCTGCCTTCATTTGGGGATCACCTGCCCCACTTGCCCATATTGCCCAGTGCCAGCATCCTTGCCTGTCTGTCTGGCCACATAGGCAGACGTGTGACCCCTGGGCAATTGCACCTGTCTCCCAGGCCGTGGGAAGGGCTCCCAGGGCTGGGGATTTGAGTGTCGCCCCCAGACATATTCCTCAGGGTATCTTCAGTGGGAGACGGAGAGAGAGCGCTTCGGGACCCTGAGCTAGGATCCATGCCCTCCTGGGGAGGCCCCGTGGCCATCTCCCTCCACCCCCCTGCATTGGCCAGTGACAAAAAGAAGCAGAAACTGGAGATAGGGAGGGGATGGCTGGGGTTAAGAAAGACAGAGTGAGAGAAGGGGGAATAGCCTGATGCCATCCTCCCAGAATCCAGCCAGCCCACTCCCAACTCCACTATTCATTTCCCTGCCCGGCTATGGGGGCCACTGCCTCCCCTTCTCTGCTCGAGTGAGTTTGAATTGCATTTCTGTCACTTGCCACAGAGCCCTGACTACTGAACAGCATATGAAGTAACGCGTAGCCATCAGTGGCCGATTCAAGGAGGGCTGCGTGAACAGCCTTCAGTGACGTTATCAGAAGGGATTCCTGCTTTGGGCAGGGGGTTGCCCTGGATTAATGGTTTCAATAAGCACTTATTAGGCACCTCCTGTGTGCTAGGTACTGGGGATGCATAGATGAAAGACAATGGTGAAGTTGCCTGGCGTTTATGTAAAGTAGGTCAGTTAGAGGATGCGGGGTGGGGGGGGGGCTTAGGTAGCTAGCAGGTGGCGGAGTGGGAGCCCTCTGCAGCTCAGGGGGTGGCTCCCTATGCTGGGCACACAGCAGGTGCTCGGGAAGCATTTGTTGGATAAATGAGTTTAGATTATCGTGTGGTTCACCTGCTTGTGCCTACCAGTTATTCACACTGTGTGCATCTTCCCCTTCCTTCGCACACCCTGCAGCGAGCGCATGCGTGCATGCGTGCGGACGCGCGCACACACGCACATACACACACACACACACACACACACACACACACAGTCAGATGCCTGGTATGGCCCTGGGCACCTGGGAGTGCTGAATAAGCATCTGTGGTCCACATGATGGAGCGGCTGGCAGATGAGTGAGTGGTAGAAAGCTGCCTCCATCCATCTTGCTGTCTGTGACCCTCCCCGAGACAGCAGTAGGGGGCGGGGCCCCTGCATGGCTCCTGGAATCTGGCCTGTACTCAGCCCCTATGATTCACTTTGCGGATTATCCATGACGTGTTCCGTCCAAGGTCTCTCTCTCCTTGCCACCCAGGATGCTTCCGGGCCGTCTTTAGCAGGGCACACATGGTAATTCTTTTCTTCCTTTCTTTCCTTTTTTACACACAACACACATGGCCTTTTCAACAGTGGTTCTTGACTCCCAGGCTGTCTGGGGGTCTTGGAGGCACTTCAGGGGGATGGAGAGGGAAATTGCAGAGGGAAGCATGGGATGGGGGTCTCCATGATTCTAGATACTTCTAAAGTCCCTGCACCTGGAGGGTGATTCTGTGCTGCAGGTCCTCCACAGAACCACTAGATGGCGGTGTTTCTTAATGGATGGAGGGTGGGAGTCCGGAGCAGGGATGCTGCAGAGGGAAGTTCTAGACTGTCTTAGGGGATGTGTGTCTGAGCCGTGCCCATTTTAGAGATGTGCATGGTGAGTACAGGGAACACAGCCAAGGCATAAATAAGGGTTTCTCTGGATACCACGCAGGGAGTCAAGGGACCCGAGGGTTCTGACTCCCACTGTCCTGGTTCAGCCTCTTCGTTTAGCACCTTCCTCTGTGGAGGCATCTGGGAAGGAAGCAGGAGAGAGAAGGGAGCCAGCCAGGCTGAGGAAGCTCCATCTCACACCGAATTAAGTGCAGGCTGTGTCTCATTTATCTTGGGGGCCCGTCCTTCCAGGCCCCCCATGTCCTTCAGACCTGGCACCCCACCAGGTGCCTGATGGAGGTCGTGAAGACTGAGGGAGAGAGGGGCAGGCAGAGGGTGGCCACGGACGGGAGGTGGGCTCCTCAGTGAAATGGGCAGACCTAAGAATTGTAGAACCCGAGGCAAGAATTGGCTCCTGAGTCCCCAGTACAGCAGCGATGACTCAACACCAGTCAGATGGTGATCATCGCCTCCACTGGAAGGGATCGGGACGACTTGAGGCAGACCCCAACAGATGCTTATGTGGTTTGACCAGAGATAAGAAAGCTCTCTGTTGCCTGCAGTATGTTCCCTTTGAGCCTAAAATTCTATTATTAGAGACTGATTTATTTAGGTCAGGCTATGACTCCCCCCCGCCACCCCCAGGAGTTTTACATAGTTTCTTGCATGTAATAGACCGTTCAGTAAATATTTGTCAACTGAGCCTCCATTAAAATGAAAACACCCTGAGGAGGGATAAACCATTTTTTGTTTGCTAACACTTCACTGTGAATTAGTTTATCACACTAACTAGTGCCCTAACAAGTTTTCCAAGAGGAAGAGACACAGCACGAATATCTATCTATCTATCTATCTATCTATCTATCTATCTATCTATATCATCATCTATCTATCTATCTATCTATATCTTTTTTCTGAGGAGGTACTTCAGGAGAAAACGAGGTTTGGAATTTGGGCAAACCCCTGGGGCAGATGTGATTTGGCTAAGAGGGAGGGCCAGGGCGTTCCAGGTCAGGACAATGACATTGGGGGTGTCTGCTACCAGCCAATATGGTCATACCCTCCCTCCGTTGAAAACTCCTGAACCATCCCCACAGTCCTCAGCAAAACATCCCAGCCCCTCACCAAGGTTACAAAGGTCCAACTCATTATTCAAATTTATCTTAGATGTCACTTCCTCTGGGAAGCCTTCCAGGACCCATCCAGTGTAGACGAGGTTTTCCTTCTCCATGGTGCTGTACTCTCCTAACCCTTAGATCACAGGATTATATGAGATGTTAACAAGACACAGTACATGTTCAGAGGTAAAGAAAAATCCTTTTGTATAGGAGGCCTAGAGTAAAAAGTTACTATTGTCTGCCTGTCTCTGGCAGACCTTGTCTGGTCTGGTCAGGAAAATAGAAACCATGTCAATTATTCTAGCAAGGAGCATGTAACATGGAGACTTGGCTAACCACGTATTAGAAAAGAGAAAGAACGATGAAGTGGCAAGGGCGTAGTAACTGCGGAGAGAGGCCCTCACTTCTAGGGCTGGCAGCAGAAAGAGGGGAGGGCGGGGTTATGTGACCCCAGAAGCTTAAAGAAGAAGCTGCCTGGAGCCAGGCTCAGACCTCCACGGAGGGGCACTGGCCGACAGATGCTGTCTTGTCTGAAGGAGTGTGATGGGGCTATGATGATGTTTGCAAATGGCAGGGGTTCATTCTTTTTCATGGCCGAGTAGTATTCCAGTGTGCACGTAGACCCCATCCTCTTTACCTGTTCGTCCATCGATGGGCACTTAGGTTGCTTCGGCATCCTTGCTGTTGTGCATGCGGCCCCAGTGAACCTGGGGGTGCGTGCGGATCGGTGTTTTATTTTTGATTTGCCTTCTGCACCTGTTTCGCTCTGTTGCAGCCAACTCTTTTTCATCCTTCTTGTTCCAGTAAACAAGTCCCCTTTTTGGAGGTGCCTTTGATCCCACTTGAAGGTCCCTGTGGTGTTGCCCTCTGTCTCATCATCCCTGAGTTTCTTCACGCTCTTTTGACGTGCTTTGATTCCTGTATCCATACGCTGGCTTGTTTGCCGTCTGTCTCCCAGGTCAGAACATCATCTCTAGGAGGACAAGGCTTGCCTGGCTCGCCCACTTGCCCCTGTCTCCATGAGGGATGGACGGCAGGGGAGCGGACAGGGGCCAGGTGGCCCAGTGACACTCAGCCTGACCTCGGGGGAAGGGAAAGGGGTTGAAATTTCTGAGCACTGCCAAGGGTCAGTGGTCTGATCTTTGGTGGGGGGTGAGGGGAAGCCTGCATTGGGTGTTTGAGAAACCCGGCTGCTCTGTCACATCACACAGGAAGGCCTGAGGGAGGGGAGTGGAAAGGTGCTAAATAAAGCCAAAATCTCATTGTCTCTGATCTTCTGATTACCAGGTACTTAGATTGCAAGTTACACAGTCAGCAGTGATGAGCTATAATTGCAGACGTTTTCCATGGTTATTTTTTCCCCTGGAAAATAAAGTGATACCTGTAATTTCCCCAAAGATGTGCTCCAGTCTTCCTGAGACTCTGTCCCAAAACAGAGGCTGAGCGGCCTTCATTACCCCCTTGACACGGGGTCCCCTTTCCCCTTCTTGGAGAACCGGTGGGCTGGCTAGGGGTTTCTGACTCTGCGTGCTGGTCTAGATCCTGGCACCAACTTGCTGGATCATTCTGGACCTCAGTTTTCCCATCTGGGAAGCGGAGGCTGTGCTGGGGGCTTGGGGAGGCAGGCGGGGTGGGGTCTGAATCCCAGTAGAGCACAAGAACCTTAAGGAAGGAGCTCAGGAGCCGAGATCAGTAAGCAAGGTGGAGAATCCAGGCGCATAGGAGTCAGAATTAGCCACAAGGAGCCGGTGACTGTGTGGCGATCTTTAGCCCGCAGGCAGGGGCTGCCCACATCAGCCTAGGACGTGGCTAGAAAGAGGTCACAGTGTCACCTTTCCCTTCCCCTCCCCCATGCCCAGAGTTCCAGGATTATTGCTAACTTCAGGGGCGGCTCAACCTCTGCCAGCTTTGTCCTGCCCATTTGCTGGACCCCTTGCTCTGGTTCTGGGACTTGAGATCTAAAATTTGGAGCTTGGAAACTGCTTGGTTCCACTGCCTCTGGTTGAGGGGGTCGGTGGAGAGAATTCCTGACCTCGCTGCCCAGGGGAGTCTGTTCCTGATTCCCCCCCCCCCCCCCCCCCCCCGGGGTTGTAGCCCTGGCTGGACTTTCTGTGGGACCCTGTGACCTGTCCATGGTGCTGCGCTTTGGGGCTCACACTCTGGGCTTCCTGGGGGCTGGACTGGGGCCCAAGAAACTTGCTTAGTGTCATTTGAACAGGAAGATGTGCTCCAAGCTTTCCAGCTCCAAACAGCAGATTTTTCAAAGCGCTTTTGGAGCCCGGCCTATTCGCAGGCTCGGGGACAGACAGCCTGTGCTGGCTTCCGGGCTCAGAAAGACGGACAGGTGCAGGTAAGTGGGGCTTTCTGCTCTGCACGGCTTCTCCCGTCCAGCTATCCTGTTGCTGAGTTCTCTGCTCCAGCTCCCCTGAAGCTTTGCTCGGTCTCCCCATGGATCGCTCCCCTGCTCTGTACCTGTGGGGGCCCACGGGCCACCGGAGGTTTCCTTGGGCTCGTAACACAGGGAAACGATATAAAGAGGCTCCCTCTTGTACCACCCTCTCTCTCTCTTTCTTTACCGAGACCTTCAAGGGAAAGACAAACTTTCCACCTGGGCAGAAGTGATGAGTCATTCCTCAAAGGTCTGTAGGAAGATTCATCTAGTGAGCAGGCAGTCTGGTACCTGACCCACATCCACATGCCCCACCTCTGATCAGGGCCAGCCGGGAGACAGTCCCCGCAGGCTTCCTCTGGTTCGCCTGCGGTGCCTCAAGCAAGGGCACACATATGCATTTCTGCCCCAGGGCTGTTCTGCTGTGGAGGATGCCTGCAGAGCTCTGTAGGCTCTTGCTTCCTGCTGGGGAGTGCAGGGGAAACGCTGGGACAGTGGGGCAAAACTCCCGCCCCTAGTGTTACCGGGGGCACAATCCCAGGAGGTAATCTACACTCTTCTCCGGAGGTCCTGGAAGAAACCAGGTCTGCTCATCTCAATAGCCTGCCTTGTATTGGCTTTAGTCTGCCCTTGTCTCTTCCTCTCCTTTCTTTCCTTCCTGCTCCCTGGGGCCATCTCCCAAATAAAATATCTGTGCGCATGCCCTCGTCTCAGGCTCTGCTTTTGGGAGGACCAGGCCAAGACACCTACCTTTTGGAGGATCCCCGACAACAGAGAGGAGTTAAGGTTTGGAGGTCCCAGGTCAGTTCTCAGTCTGGGCTGGGATACTCCCAGGAGGCAATGCAGCAGGTAGGAGATGGGAAGGTGCATGATGACCTTACCTGACTCGGCCAGTTTAGGTTGACAGTGACCCGAGCCTCTGGACCTGGGCTCAGGGGGGTCAGGGGGTGGGCCCACAGCCTGGCCACTTGTGGTTGTACAGACAAGAGCTCTGGAGGAAAGGAGCATTCTGGCCTGGGCAAGCAAGGGAACGTTCTGAAGTCCTGTCCCTGTGACGCGGTCACGGAAGTTCTGTAACATTTCCCCCAGCTCCAGCTGGGACCCTGAGCCAGGATGATGTCCCTCGCTCCCACTTTCTTCTTTTGGCTTCAACTTTCCTTTTGTTTTTTCAGTCTGATTTGATCCATTACTTTGACCAGTGCATGAATTTCCTAGGCCATAACAAAGAACCACAAACTGGGTGGCTTAAACCACCAAAAATGCACCGTCTTGTGGTTCTGGGGGCTGAGAGTCTGAAATCAAGGTGTCAGCTGGCCATGCTCCCTCTAAACCTGTGGGAGGGATCCTTCCCTGACTCTTCTATTTTCTGGTTTTCTCCCGCATTCCTTGGCCTTCTTTTGTTTGTAGATATATCATTCCAGTCTCTACCTGGCCATTTTATACCCGTGTGTTCATTTACGTCCAAATTTCTCTCTCGTTTAGGGAACAAGGTCATATTGGATTAAGGCTCACCCTGATGACCTCATCTTAACTTGATTACATCTGCAAAGACCCTATTTCCAAGTAAGGTCACTTTCACAGATACTGGGGATTAGGACTGCAATGTATCTTTTGGGGAGACACAATTCAACCTCTAATATTCTATTGCATTGGTACCTGGGCTGGGCTGGGCTGGCTGAGCCACAAGGGTGTTGTCCATCATCAGTATGGGGAGGACCCAGAAGGGCAGACAGGACTTCAATGACAAGTCATATGGAGATCCAGCTTCTTCCCTGGGCAGGTGACCCCTCACGTAGCAATAGATGTCCTGGCCTTTGGGATGGCCTCCAGCTATTCTGGGAAGGATATCCCATTTGTCCCCCTTTTAACATTCTTAGAAATAGGGTCACCAACCATCTTGGTTTGCCTGGGATTTTCCTGGTTTGGGCATGGAAAGACCTCATCCTGGAACCTCTTTGGTCCTAGCAAACCAGTCCTCTTGGCCATCCTGCTTGGAGAAACCAGGGGCCACTGGCTGGGAAGTGACAGGGTACTTATCTGGTCAATGCAGATGACATCCTAGTCACTGTGGACTGTGTGCCCAGAGGCCAGCAAGGCTGTCATGGTGGCATACAGGGCCGGGGGCGGGGGCAGGAACACCAGCCCAGAATGTGAGGCAGGTGAGACAGCAGAGTTTTATCTAAGTTATCGCTACACCCAGCATGGGGCTCAAACACACGGCCCTGAGATCAAGAGTCACACCTTCTGCTGACTGAGTCAGCCAGGCGCCCTGACAGCCGGGTGTTGAATCTGAGCTGGGTTTGTCTCAAGGTGTCTCATCCGTTTTAGGAAGGACCTTGTGCCATTTAGGCCAGAGATGTGGTTTAGGTTTGGGTTGTTGGACAGAAGTTCCCAGGGAGACCTGGGGAACCGCATGAGGTGGGACGAGAGCCCACTTCTTTCCTTAGGGGCCCGATTTATGCATTCGTTCAAGAAATATTTGTGGAGCATCTAGTATGTTCCAGAAGCAATTGTAGTCCTTTGAGATATATCAGTGGACAAAAGAGGTTGCAGTGGCTGCCTTCATGGGGCGTATCATTTCCTGGGGAGTGGAACGTGCCTAGCAATCATAACTTAGTAACTTTCGTGGCAGGTTAGGAAGCCCACAAGAGCCAACTAAGAAACCAAGAGAGATGGGAAGACTGGGGAGGAGTGGGCTGCAGATTAAATAAGTGATCAGGGGAGGACCTGGGAAGGGGAGATGTGGGCAGGAGGAGGTGAGTTGTGGCTTGCCGTGCGAGCTCTGGGGGATGGCCCCATCCTTCGTTTTTATGGGCAAATGATACGTCCAGCCCCTGCCCTGCTCACTCAGGCCCCTGGGAAAGGAAGGACCAGGACCAGGTCCCTCAGGTCCAGGTCCTTTCCCTGCAGGGAGATAACTGGTCTCCTGTCCGGGATGTCACAGCATCCGTCTTGGTGTGAGACCTCAGAAGCATGCAAGGTCATTCAAGGGGCCCCAGACTCGGTTCTTGGGGCCTCTTGGAAGCCACCCTTCCCCTCAGCACATGTGGCTTTGCCTTCATTCTGAGGCATGGTGCCCCTTCCCCCCATCGTCCCCGGTGAGGACATTCTCATAATGGGGTGATTTCATGCAAACACATTAAAAAAGCCGCAGTGCACTAAGGAAGCTGCCATAATCCTTTTGTGCAATATCTCTGTTCACTGCATTAATGATCCTCTCCAGATTACCCATTTCCTAACAAACCATTAACACAGAAAGGAGGTGGGGAGGGGAAGAGGGAAGGAAGGAGGAGGGGGCTGAGGCTTCTCCAACGTGGGGAGGAGGCAAGGGCTGGGGGCCTGGCATCTCTCCTGGGGATGAGGGCCCTCATGAGGCAAGGAGGGGTTCTCCCGGTTCTAACGTTTCTGGGGAGACATCCGGGCTCTGCACCTGGCCTCCTGGCTAGGGCAGGTCCGATCCTGGGCCGGTGCCCTAAGGGGAATGAATGAAGCAGGTCTGGATTTGCTCAGCGTCACCCAGGGTGTGAGCAGGTGGGGGCAGGGCTGGGATTTGGACCCAAGTGTCTTTATTTATTTATTTTTTAACGTTTTTTTAATTTATTTTTGAGACAGAGAGAGACAGAGCATGAACGGGGGAGGGTCAGAGAGAGGGAGACACAGAATCTGAAACAGGCTCCAGGCTCTGAGCTGTCAGCACAGAGCCCGATGTGGGGCTCGAACTCACGGACCGCGAGATCATGACCTGAGCCGAAGTCGGACGCTTAACCGACTCAGCCACCCAGGCACCCCCCAAGTGTCTTGAAATGTGCAGAGCCCGCTGGGTTGCCAAAGCCTCCTTCTATGGACAACCCCTTTGGGGGTGAAGTATGTGTTGCACCTGCTTTCTGGAAGATTGCTGATGGCCTCCCTGTCACCCAGACCCAGACAGGGTTGGATCGATGACGTCAGAGCCATCCTCACAAAGGATGCTTCCTGCCTCCTGCATGCCCTCTGCTCCTGTCCTCCCTGCCCCCGGAAGACCCCTGCACCCTCACGACTGTGCTGTGCCCCCCAGCAAGTGGCCCCGCGCCCGGGCGCTGTGCCGACAGGGGCCTCTGCCCCATAGGTACTGACTCCAGGCCTTTCTGGGAACGGCCTCCAGCCCTTATTTCCACGGCAAGCCTCACTTTGGCCGTTCTCATGAACCAGGGAAAGAAGTAACCCTCTCCAATAGGAAAGCGTAATAAGATCTATGGGATTTAATAAGATCGTCCAAGCCTTGGCACCTACTGCAGTTTTCTGGTGACACCGCGTTCTTTGGGGAGGTAAATTTCCTTCTCTTTAATCCACTGTATCTTAAGCAGGTGACCCACTCCATGTTATTACAAGCAGGTTATTATTACCATAAATCCTTCTGCTTCTACTTCTTCCATTTACATTAAATATAGTCTCTGTTATGGCGCCTAAATTAGCTTTCATACGAGGAAATTTCCGTATAATTTAAAGGAACAGGAGTGAGGTTGGGGGAGCACAGGGCAGAAGGGAAGGGAACAAAGGTTCCTCACCCCAGATAGGGATGGGGGCTGGGCTGGCTTCCTCCTGATGTGCTCGAAGCCCTGGAAAATTCGAGCATCGTTGGGTCCTTTGGTCCATTCATTGGCGTATTTGGAAAATACCTGTGAGGCCTGGGTGGTGCTTGGCCACAGGGATGAAAAACACTGGAGATGCTGTCTGATTCCAACTATATGGCATTCTGGAGAAGATGAGAAGGTGAAGACGGTAAAAAGATCAGTGGTTGCCACGGGCTTGGGGGAGAGAGAGAAGGGTGAATGGGTGAAGCATAGAGGATTTTAGGGCGGTGAAATTATTCTGTATGAGACAGTAACGACGGACACACGTCACTATACATTTGTCACAAAGCGTCAACCCTAATGTAACCTATGGACGTTGGCTAATATTGACGTATCAGCATTGCTTCATCATTCGTAGCAAGTGCCACACTAACACAAAACATAAATAATAAGGGAGGCATGGAGGTGGCTGTAAGGGTTTGGGAACTTTCTGTACGTTCCGATCAATGTTTCTGCAAACTGCTTAAAAAAAGTAAAGGAAGTCTATTAGTTTTTTAAAAATGATATTGAGAACGTGGGAGCCTTCAATAGTATCCCAGCCTGGTGGGGGCAGCGTTCCCACCCATCGGTTTTCTCTCAAGAATTTATGGGAATGCTCTGTTCTAGGCTCTAGGGAGTCAGTAATAAATATGCCACAGTCTCTGTGCTCCTGAAGCTCACATTCAGAGGACGGGAGTTTGGCAACAAGCAAGTAACCAAATAAAGCAAATAAGATGCGTTCAGACAGTGGTATGTTCTATGGAGAAAATGAAAAGGGCGCGTACAGAATGCTGTTCAGGTCAGAAGCTGGAACAGTGTCTATGCTGGATGGTCGTTGTTTGCTCCCCCAAATTCTCTCTCCACCCTTTTCTGGGGGGCCGACCTGAAGCAGACTCCGACTGAGTTCTCCCTTGGGGAGCACCGGCAGGGCTGGGGACGGGGGATGACGCTGGGTTTGTTCCGTGGCTTCCACCCTGGCAGGTGAACACATTCTGGAAGCAGCTCCCTCTCCTTGCCCCCGCACTTCAGCTCCAGGCATCGCATCAGACCTGGCGGTCTTCCTACACCCTGAAAAGAGTGCTCCTATTGAACTGGCCTCCAATCCCCCGGGTTGACTGTGCCATCTGCTATCTCTTTTATGTCAGGACTCTGACTGATAGAACCTCTCTTAGGAACACAGTCACGCAAAGGTCTGGGGCAGAACTCCGGAAACGGGGAACCACACGAGGCCCTAAGGGTATGAGCTCGCTGCGTGTGAGAAGCCAGAAGAAAGGAAAGCTGGTCAGACCAAAGCAAGGTGAGCTGAAGAGCTGAGCTATGCAAAGTGGGGCCCGAGTCTGGTCACGGCCTCATCTTGTAGGGTCAGGCGGGCCAGGCAAAGATTGTGGTTTTCTGTTTGTTCTTTAACTTGTGATTTAAAAAAAAAATTTTTTTTTAATCTTTATTTATTTTTGAGAGAGAGAGAGACAGCGTGTGAGCAGGGGAGGAGCAGAGAGAGAGGGAGACACGGAATCTGAAGCAGGATCCAGGCTCTGAGCTGTCAGCACAGCGCCTGACACGGGGCTCGGACTCACGGACTGCGAGATCGTGACCTGAGCCGAAGTCAGACGCTCAACCAACTGAGCCACCCAGGCGCCCCACTTGTGATTGTTTTTTAAAAGAAATTTCAAAGGTAAAATTTACATAAAGGGAAATGCACAGATCTTAAATGTACAGTTTGATGAGTTTTGACAAACGGAAACGCTGGTGTATCTGAAGCCCTTTCCAATCAGAATATAAAAATTCCCTGGTGCCTCCTTTCAGTTAACCTCAGCCTCTACAGAGGTGATCACAGCTCTGGCTTCTTTCACCATTGATTAGTTTTGTCCGTTCTTGAACTTTATATAAATGGGATCCTACTGTAAGTACTCCTTTGTGTCTGTCTTCTCTATGCATCATCGGAAACACTCATGCATACTTTGCAGGCTTTAGCGGTTCGATCCTTTACACTGCTGTGTAGTACTCCACGGCACCAATATACTGTGCTGTTCTATTCATCTCTTGCTAATGGGCGTTTGGGTCATTTCCTCTTTGTGGCTATTAAAATGCTGCTATGCATTTTCTTGTACAACTATTTTGTATGTCGTCATTTGTCCTGGGCAAATCCCGGGAGCTAAAGTGATGACCCATATGATAGGTAAATGCCTAATAGTTTTCTTTTCTTTCTTTCTTTCTTTCTTTCTTTCTTTCTTTCTTTCTTTCTTTCTTTCTTTCTTTCTTTCTTTCTTTCTTTCTTTCTTTCTTTATGTTTATTTATTTTTGAGAAAGAAAGTGCAAGTGGGGAAGGGGCAGAGAGAGAGGGAGACAGAGGATCTGAAGCAGGCTCCATGCTGACAGCAGAGAGCCGGATGTGGGGCTAGAACTCATGACCCTTGAGATCATGCTTTGGGATGAAGTCAGACGCTTAACTGAGTGAATTACACAGGTAAATACTTAATAGTTTCTTAAAGTGGTCAGACAGCTTTATAAAACTCCACTGCCGCTGTGTGAGAGTCCTTTTTGATCCAACTTCTTGTCAACACTGGTTATCACCCTTTTGATTTTAGCCATCCCTGTGAATGTGTAGTAATATCTCACTGTGGTCTTAATCTGCATTTCTCTGATGACTCATGACATTGATAATCTTCTATGCTTATTTTGCCATTCTTATATCCTCTTTTGTAAAGTATCTATTCAAAGCTTTTGCCCATATTTTTATTGGGTTGTTTGTCTTTTTTTGATTGTATTGTTCTTTGTATATTCTTTGTATATTCTGGACAGAAGTCTTTTGATATATATATATATGTGTGTGTGTGTGTGTGTGTGCAATTATATTACATATAATTATATATATTATAATTATTATATAATTACTATAATTATATATATGTGCAAATATTTTCTCTCAGTCTGTATTTTTTCTTTTCATTTTCTTTTTTTAAACTGAAGTATAATTAACAAGTGTTATATTAGTTTCAGGTGTACAATAAAGTGATTCAACAATTCTATATGTTACTCAGTGCTCATCATGATAAGTGTGCTCTTAATCCCCATCACTTCTTTCACCCATCCCCCCACCCACCTCCCCTCTAGTAAGTATCAGTTTGTTCTCTATATTTAAGAGTCTGCTTTTTGTTTGTTTGTCTCTTTTTCCCTTTGTTTTGTTTCTTTAATTTCACATATGAATGAAATCATATAGTATTTGTCTTTCTCTGATGGACTTATTACACTTGGCATTATACTCTCTTGTTTCAAACGGGACAATCTCATTCTTTTTTTATGATTAATATTCCATCGGATATAAACACCTTTTCTTTTTAAAAAAATTTTAAAAATGCTTGATTATTTTTGAAGGAGAGACAGAGCATGAACGGGTAAGGAGCAGAGAGAGAGGGGGACACAGAATCTGAAACAGGCTCCAGGCTCTGAGCAGTCAGCACGGAGCCCGATGCGGGGCTCAAACTCATGGACCTCAAGATCATGACCTGAACCAAAGTTGGATGCTTAACCAACTGAGCCACCCAGGTGTCCCACTTCTTCTTCTTCTTTTTTCTTTTTTTTTTTAAATGTTTACTTTATTTTTGAGAGAGAGAGAGAGAGAGAGAGAGAGAGACAGCATGAGCAGGGGAGGGGCAGAGAGAGGGAGGGAGACACAGAATCCGAAACAGGCTACAGGCTCTGAGCAGTCAGCACAGAGCCTGACATGGGGCTTGAACTCAGGAACAGCGAGATCATGACCTGAGCTGAAGTCAGATGTTCGACGGACTGAGCCACCGGGGTGCCCCTATACCATTTCTTCTTCTTTTTTTTTTTTTTTAATTTTTTTTCAACGTTTATTTATTTTTGGGACAGAGAAAGACAGAGCATTAACGGGGGAGGGGCAGAGAGAGAGGGAGACACAGAATGGGAAATAGGCTCCAGGCTCTGAGCCATCAGCCCAGAGCCTGACGCGGGGCTCGAACTCACGGACCGCGAGATCGTGACCTGGCTGAAGTCGGACGCTTAACCGACTGCGCCACCCAGGTGCCCCTATACCATTTCTTCTTTATCCATTCATCCATAGATGGACACTTGGGCTGCTTCTATAACTTGGCTATTGTAAATAATGCTGCTATAAACATAGGGGTGTGTATATCTTTTTGAGTTAATGCTTTCATTTTCTCTGGGCGAATACCCAGTAATGGAATAACTAGATCATACAGTGATTCTATTTCAAAGTATTTTGGGGAACCTCCATGCTGTTTTCCACAGTGGCTGCACCAGTTTGTAAGCCCACCAACAGTGCACGAGAGTTCTGTTTTTCTTTGCATCCTCTCCAACACCTGTTGTTTCCTGTCTTCAATTCTAGCCATGCTGACAGATTTTGATTGCGTTCCTTGATGTTGAGTCTCTTCATTTCCTTTTTTTCTTGTTCTTTTCCTTTATTTATTTATTTATTTATTTATTTATTTATTTATATTTTAGAGAGAGAGAGCGAGCATGCATGGAGGAGAGGGGCAGAGGGAGAGAGAGAGAGAGAGAGAGAGAGAGAGAGAGAGAATCTTAAGCCCAACACAGGGCTCCATCCCATGACCCTAGGATCATGACCCGAGCTGAAATCAAGAGTCAGATGCTCAACCGACTGAACCACCCAGGTGCCCCTCATTTTCTTTTTAAAATTGATATGTAATTGACATATAACATTGTATTAGTTTTAGGTGTACAATAATAATTTGATACATACGTATATTGTGAAATGATCCCCACAAAAAGTTTAGTTAACACTCATCATCACATGTAGTTACAGTTTTTTTTTCTTGTGATGAGTGTTTTTCCATTTCCTTAATGGTGTCTTTTGGTGAGCAATATATATTTTTTTATTTTGTTAAAGTTAACTTGATTATAAAAAAAAGCAGTTAGTGCTTTTGTGTCTTTTGCCTATCATAAGTTCACAGAAGATTTTCCCTCAAGATTCGTAGTTGTTACCTTCCGTGTTTAGGTCAATAAGCCTTTTCAAATAATTTTTGTGTAGGGTGTGAGGTAGGGGTCATGGTGCTTTTTTTTTTTTTTTTTTTAATATATAAGTACCCAGCTATTTCAGCATGTATGTTGGAAATATCTTTTTCCCACTGAATTTCCTTGATGCCTATCAAAAATCAATTGACTATGTATGTGTGAGTCTATTCTTCCCTGGACTCTTTATTCTATTTCATTGATTTATTTGTCTGCCCTTATACTAATAACATACTGTCTTGTAGCTTTATAGCAGGTCTTAAAATCAGGTAATATGAGTCTTCCAACTTTCTCCCTTTAAAAAATTTGTTTTGGCTAGTCTAGTTCCTTTGCATTTTCATATAAATTTTAGACTCACCTTGTCGTTTTCTACAGAAAAGCCTTCTGGGATTTTAATAGGGATTCTTTTGAATCTATAGACCATTTTGAGAGGTTACATCTTGAAATACAGAGTCTTTAAATCCACAAATATGGTATATTACTCCATTTATTTAGGTGTTTTTAATTTTTTTCATCAGTGTTTTGTAGTTTTCAATATAAAGGTCTTAGGAATAAATCCAACTGGATTTAGTCCTAAGTAGTTTACACATTTGGATGTCATTGTTAATGGGATTTGTTATTTCATTTTCTATTTTTTTTGAACTATATAAAAAAAATAAATCTTTGGTATATTGGCTTATTTTCTGCAACTTTGCAAAATTAACTGTTTAATTCTATTATTTTTTAGTAGATTATTATTATTTTAAATGTAAACAACCATGTCAAGTGTGAAAAGCGTTTTTTTCTTCTTTTCCAAGAAGTATATATTTTATTTATTTATTTTTCTTGCCATATTGCTCTGGCTAGAACTTCCAGAACAACGTTAAGTCAAAGTGATGAGAGCAGAAGTCTTTTTGTCTTTCCCAATCTTAGGGGCAAAGTATTCAGTATTTCACCATTAAATATCATAGTAGCTGTAGCTTTGTTGTACATGCCTTTTATCTGATTGAAGTATTTATCCTTCAATTCTTAGTTTGCTGAGGATTCTAAGTCAGGAGTGGGTTTTGGATTTCTGAATCTTTTGAGATCTTGTGCATTCTCTCCTTTGATTCATTAATACACTGAGTTATAATGCTTGATATTGAAATGTTGAATGAATACTACATTCCTGGGATAAACTCTACTTGGTTGAGTTTATACATTTATATACATAAAAAGGGTTATACATTTTTATATATTGCTATATATAATTTGCTAACATTTATTAAGAGGTTTAAATTTTTTTAAACTATGTTTGTTCATAAGGTATATTGATCTGTAATTTTCCTTCTCATACTGTCTTTGACAGGTTTGGGGTGCAGGGTTATGCTCATTTCATAAAAAGAGTTAACAAATGTTCCCTTATTTTCTATATTCTAGAATTTTATGTAAGAGTGGTATTATTCTTTTTTTATGTTCTTGATACCTTTACTGGTGAAGTTATCTGGGTTTATAATTTTCTTTGCTGGAAGATTGTTTTTTAGTAGGATTTTTATTTCCCTTTCTTTCTTTCTTTCTTTCTTTCTTTCTTTCTTTCTTTCTTTCTTTTGAGAGAGAGCAAGAGTGCACATGGGGGAGGGGCAGAGAGGAAGAGAGGGAGAGAATCCCAAGCAGGTTCTATGGGGCTTGACTCAGGAACCATGAGATCATGACCTGAGCCAAAATCAAAGGTCAGATGCTTAATTGACTTAGCCACCCGATGCCCTAGGATTTTTATTTCTTAACTAGGTATATAACTATTTTTATTTCTATTTCTTCTTGAGTTAGTTTGATAATTTGTGTTTTTCAAAGACTTTGTCCTTCTCAAATAGGTTAAATTTTTTTTTTGCATAATGTTGTTTACAGTTTTTTTATTTAAAAAAAATTTTTTTTTCAACGTTTATTTTATTTTTTTGGGACAGAGAGAGGCAGAGCATGAACGGGGAAGGGGCAGAGAGAGAGGGAGACACAGAATCGGAAACAGGCTCCAGGCTCTGAGCCATCAGCCCAGAGCCCGACGCGGGGCTCGAACTCACGGACCGCGAGATCGTGACCCGGCTGAAGTCGGACGCTCAACCGACTGTGCCACCCAGGCGCCCCACAGTTTTTTTAAATTATATTTTGAGTTTTTGTAGGATCTATCCTCTCTTTTACTCATTATTCTGGTGAATCGTATTTTCTCTTTTTTTTCTTGATCAACTTTGGTTGGGGTTTATCAATTATATCAGTCTTTTAGAAGAAGCAAATTTTGAACCTTGTTAAATGTTTCCATTTCATAGATCCCTGCTATTACATTATATATTTTATTATCTTTTTTACTTCCTTTCTTCTGCTTACTTTGGTTTTAATTTCCTTTTCTTTTTCTAGCTTCCTAAAGTAGAATCTTAGATACTTGATTTTAAACCTGTCTTCTTCTAATAAAGGCATTTAAAGGTATAAATCTCCCTAGAAGCACTGTTTTAGTGGCATCCCACAGATTTTTAAAAGTGAGCTTATTGAAGTATAAATTGTACAAAATGAAATTCACCAATTTTAAGTGTACAATTTACTGAGTTTTGACTGATGTAATTACCCATGTGACTACCACCACATCCAAAATATAAAACATTCCCAGCACCCCCACCCCCCCGCCAAAAGTTCCCTGTGTCTCTTTTAGCCAATCTTCTTCCCCTTCCTGCAGCTACCAGCGATGTGCTTTCTGTCACATCATTTTGCCTTTTCTAGAATTCCAGGTAAATTATACAGCATATAGTTGTCTTAATCCATCTGGGCTGTTTAAACAGCATATCACAGCTTGGGTGTCTGATTAACAATAGCAATTTATTTTTTATAGTTCTGGAGGCTGGGGAATCCAGGATGAAGGCGCTGGCAGGTGTGGTGTCTGGTGGGGACCCTTCTGAGTTCACGGCCAGCCATCTTCTCACTGTGTCCTCACAGGGCAGAAGGGGTGAGGGAGCTCTCCGGAGACTCTTACAAAGGCACTTATCCCCTTCATGATGGCTCCACTCTCACAACCTAATCACCTCCTGGAGGCCCCACCAGATTCGGCAAGAACCACTGATCTAAGCCATCTACAGATTCCTGATGCTTACATTGTTATGTGAGGTAATAAATGTTTGTTGTCTTAAGCTATTTGGTTTGGGGATAATTTTTTTTTTACACAGCAGTATATAACTATATTGATATATATATTCATGGGGGGTAGATAGTGCTTAAAGTTAAGGATTTAACAAAGTTAGATTTCTTTACTGTGCAACTTCTCGAAAGCATTTAATATAATGCCACACAGAGTGAATATCCAAGAGGGTGAGGTAATATTTACGCTTTCCAAAATTGATTTGACTGCAGATCCCCTAGGCTCTCTGTACCCCCTTGCTCCCCCCTACTTTTACTCTTTGCAGAACATCTTTGGCAGCTAGTTTGTAGGAAACATACCAGTTTTTCCTTCCTCCTTTTGGAGAGGAGGAAGAGGAGGAGGGGGGGAAGGAGGAGAAGGGGAAGGAGGGAGAGGTGAAGAGAGGGGAGGAAAGGGAAGAGGGGAGAGGAAGAGGAGGGGGATATTTGTCTCTTCAGGCCTCAGTTTCCTAGTCTGCAAAAAGAAAAAGTTGGATTTAATAACCTCAGGACTCTATCTGTGCTTTAATATTTTAACTCTCCTCCTCCCCTAAGGCCCCCTCCCCCACCTGCTCTCTCCCCAGCCAGTTAGGGCCAATGGGGAGAAAACTGGGAGCCAGGTTAATCAAGGTGGCTAGAAGTCTTAGATATGCTAATGCTTTATGTTAATGACTGATGAGAGCGGGTAATTGGAGATGGCCGAAAGGTGCTGTGTTGTGAAGGAATTTTAGTTCTTAGAGAAAATATTGCATTCAAAGAGCTTAAGAATGATTAATGGAGGTTCTGGAATCACCAAGAGCAACCAATACAAACTGTTCGGAACAAAAATTGTTCAGGGGGAGTAACCTTGAGGAGAGTGTGGGCCCAGGCTGGGGACATTTTGTAGACCTGTTGAGTGCCCGTGAGGAAAGATGAGGAGACATGTGGCCTGGGACAGCAGTGGGCGGTGGCCCAGAAGAAGGTGAGCCTGGATATGGCTGAGGTCTTGGACAGAGGACTTGGACGTGGTCGGGGCCAGAGGGGCTGCGAGGGGCCTGAAAAGGTGGACCTGTGTGTGTACCTGTCCCCCTCATTTGCATATGGCCATGTCTGGTGTCTACCTGTCCCCCTCATTTGCATATGGTCATGTCTGGTGTCTACGAGGTGGCCGGGGGATCTTATTCTCCTGGAAAAGACCCAGCAGGGAGAGACACCATCAGCAAATCACCACGTCTGGAAGGGCACTGTTTTCAGAGCTTGATTGACTGATCCCTTGGGTGTTGTTGAAGGGAAGTGACCCAGGTTGAAAAGAAAATGGCCGTGAAGCTCTTTCCTTTAAAGGGGAGAAAGCGAGGATGCCCCACCTGTCTTCCTCTTTATGAGGACAATTTGGGGAAGGGCTGGATCCAGGCACTTCTCCGGGGTGTGCTCGTCTCCTGTAGGAGTCTTGAACCCTGGTTGCAAGGCCAAATGCTTGGGTCACTGGCCTTGTCTCTTCCTGTGGAGACCAACACCGTTGCGATTCCGGGCACTGCCACTGGGCATTTATAATCCTGTCTGGGGTGGATGAGGGATGGGGAAGGCATGTCCTCCCAGGGAGCCTCTGTCCTGAAGCAGATGCTGCTGATCGAAGCAGCCTCCCCTCCTCTCCATCTCCTCCAGTGCCAGCCCCAGGCACACCCCACTTCCCCACCCTTCTTGCCAGGCCAATCTGGCCAGCAGGTAACCCTCCTTCCCCCACCCCTGCTCCGGGCACCTCGGGCCATCTGGCTCCAGTGTGATGGATGAGGGGGCTGCGCACGTCCTGTCTCTGCTTCTACCTCATCCCACCCTCACTTTCCACGTGCGGTGGAAAGTCGCTGGCTGTATGTGTCCCATGGGAGCCCGGAGTCACAATGCCAAGTGTGCACGGGGAAAAGGATAGGTGAGGAACTGGGGTGTGCCCAGCCCATTCTGGGGACCTGTTCTGGCCTGCTCTGGACTCCAAGAAACAGGTTCCCCATTGTCCTTGCCAGTGGGCAGAACTTTCCTTAAGAGAAACTCATGCCCCTTAGTCTGGTTCCTTCTAATCCAGGACACCTTCGAGATCTTCTCATTCGGTTGTCTCCAGACTTCACAACATAATCTGCAGTCTTTTACTCAAATGAAACCTAACCCGGAAGCCCAGTAGTTGAAACGGATGGAAATAGAGTTGTCTGCCTACCCGTATTAAAAGAGAGAGACCTGTTTCTCAACCTGCCCTTGACCCTCTCCTTTCCCAGGTGGCCTGCAGAGGTTGTGATGGCCCCCTAGAGGCCAGTTCAAAACCTGGTGAGACAGGAAGTTGGCAATGCGGAGTTACTGTTTATTGGGTCTGGAGTTCTAGTTTTGTAAGATGCCAAGCGTTCTGGTGATGGGCGGTGGCCACGGCTGCTCAGTATGAACACATATAATACCACCGGCCTGTGCGCTTAAAAATGCGTAAGGCGGTAAGCTTTATGTTAGGTGTATTTTACCAGAATAAAAACAAAGACAGAACACCATCTCAGTGAGGAAGCCCCATTTGCAGATGGGAAACTGAGGCCGAGAGGGGAATGACCCAGTCAGGTTTACGGGCTGCCCCCTGGGGCAGGCTAAACTCTGGTCTTTGGCTGCCCCAGTCCTGCCTCTTTCCACTGAGCCCCTCTCAGCTCAGGCCCCTACGCGGGTGGGGGTCCTGGGAACAGCTAGCTCAGTGCGGGGAGCAGAGGGGAGGCCGTGAGTGAGCAGGAGGGCGTAGGAGGCCCCGAAAAACAGGGTGAGGTGGAGGAGGGGCCTGTTTTTGAAGTTCTTGTCAGGAGGGCTCCGGAAACCTCACTCATTTTGGGTGGGTTGCCGCATTTTCACCAAATGAGTTTTTTAATTGCTTGATTTACTTATCTCGTCTCGGATCTGCTGATCTACTCCGCTGCCATTTAATTGCTTGAAAAGTTGAGCAGTTTTTCATGTTTTAAGGAGTGCTGAATTGTATAATTAAAACACTAACAGTGTAAATCAACAGTGCAGAAGAAAGACAGCAGAGAATTAAGCAAGTCTGTTGGCATAATAATAAAATCAAACGGGCATGAAGAGGGCCCATAGCTGTGAAGATGCTGAATACTGATGGCACCTGGGCCTGGGGTGGGGGCCGGGGCTCCTGGGACCCTGATGCGCCCCCTGCTCCTTCTGGAGTGAGAGGGGAGGTCGCTGCCCGTGGAAGTCTCTGTGGCTGAGGTGCAGGGGCAGGGGCACGGCCTCTGGTAGGGAATGGCTTTTAATCAGTGTGGCCTTGGGTGGGAGGCTGTGGGTGCTGGAGGCTGGGCCCTGGTGGTGGGCCGGGCGGGCGCGCTGCAGGGCAAAGTGGGAGAGGCAGAAGGGGGGGCACCTGCCTGCAGGATCTCCCCTCCTTCCTGACCTTGGCCTTGGCCGGTTGGCATGAGCTCAAGAGGATGGGCCGCACGTGTGCTGGAAGCGCGTCATGTCTTCCCTCCCTCTCTCCCTCTTTTCCTCCCTCCTGCCCTCCCTCCTCACCTCCCTCCCTCCCTCCTTTCTGTCCTCCCTCCCTCCCTCCTCACCAAAGTACTCATGTCCACTGTAAGACAAACAATATAGAAAAATGTAGTGCAGGACTCGAAAGCCCACCCTTGGCTTCTCCTGAAGGCCCTCCTACTTCTTCCTTCCCCTTCTGCAGGGTAGACTGAGCTGGGATGGGGGTGGGGGGGCAGGAGGGGGGCGGTGAGGCATGGAAGTAAAGGCTCAGGCCTGGATCCCGGTGGGACTCATCTGGACCTGCCCAGAAACTCTCAGGCTTAAAAAGGGTCAGCTTTTCCTAAAGAGCATTAAGTGGAACCCTGGTCCAGGGATGAGCTCTGAGCTCTCTCTCTTTCTCTCTCTCTCTTTCTATATATATGTATATATAAATTTATATATTAATTATATTAATTAAATATATATTATATAGTATATATAAATATATAAATACAAATATATATTATATATAAAATATATAAAATATATAATATATATAATATATATAAAATATATAATATATATATAATATAAAATATAAAATATATATTATATATAAAATATATAATATATATATTATATATATTTTTATATACATATAGTATATATATTTAACTGCAGGACTTCTGCAAACCTTGAACTTGCTGATGTGCCTGTCTTCTTGCATTCTGTGCACTCTGTTGACCATGAGTCCTGTACGTTCAAGCTTTATGGATTCACAGCTCATGGTGTGTGGGTTCCTGGGATGACACTTTGGGAAATGTGGGTTCTGGTGAAAAAGCACTTTCCTTCACTTGTGGAGCTGTGGTCACATCCCAGGCTGAGTACTGACGGACCAGCTGTGTGACCTTGGGTACATCCCATAACCTCTCTGGGCTCTGGGGCCCCTGTCTGTCAAATGAGACTAGGCTGCTTGCTCTCAGGCTGGATGAGAGTGAGTGGGGCCAGGCTGAGTCTGACAGAGGCGTTCTCTCTCGGCGATTCCCAGGTGGAGGGGTCTGCCCACCCCCACCCCCCCATTTCCTACACTGCCGGACACGATGGCTCTTAATGATCCAGGTGGGTCCTGGAACCCATGGGGCTGAAAAGGAACCAAATGCAGAAAACCAAGCCGGCGGCTGCAGCAAGCTGGAGACAGCTGGGAGCAGGCTGGGTTCGAGATGGCGAGGAGGAAAACTGATCTGGGAAAATGTGGCCACTGGCAGGGCAGAGATGGGGGTGAGGCGGGGGAGGCATCGCCTGGGCACAAACAGTAAGGGTGTGCCAAAACCTCAGTAATTCACGATAAATAATATTTTAATGTAACATTTTTTAAAAGAGCCAAAATCAGTGCAAAAAACAATCTACCGCCAGCAAAGTATCAAACTTCAAATCAAGGCGTGATCTGAGCCTGCACTTACATAATGCATTTCTCTGGCCTTCACCCTGATCCTGGCCCTAAGAGCTAACCCTTCTCTGCACCTGCTGAGTGTCCCCCAAGGGGCCTGATCTGGGTCCAGGCTCCCAGAAGCCGAGCAGGGCCAACCTCCTCGCCTGGGGATTCGAACACGTGCGCTGGGTGCTGTGTGGACAGTGGTGGACGTGGTCCCCAGGCTGGGGCTTTCCTGGTGGGGTCACTACCATTTAGCAGGGGGCTGGCGCCCCATGGTGGGGGCAGCCCTGGGCTTGGGAACCTCCCTGCCCTGCACAGAGTCCAGGCTGGTGAGCTCATATGCGTCACCCCCTTCCTGTTGCCTATCGTCAGCTCATCTCTAGGAAGCCCTTCCACTGGCCACGACCTCAGTCTCCTTGAAGTCTCCAGGGCACCGAGCCCCTCTTTCAAGGTACTGATAAAGTGATCATTGTCTTCCCCATCTCGAGCTTGAAGTTCCTGAAGGCAGAGACTATGTAAGAATCGCCCATTTCCCCCGTCCCGTGCCCTGTGCGTCCGTGAACCGAGCTGGGGAGTGAGACGTGTGGCCAGGGTCAGGCTGCTCCCTCCTCAAAGCCAGACATGTCCTTGTGAGGCCACGTTGCTGGGCACGCCTTCCGGGGTGGCCCTGGGACAGCTGGGACCGGGCTATTTGGTGTTCTGTCCCTAGGTGGGGAGGGGTCTGACGGAACTGAGAGCCCCTGTCTGCCACCCCAGGAACACCAACCACCACGGACGCCAACTTTACAGGCACTGTCCCATTTCACCTCTACGACAACCTAGCAGGATGGCGTCAATGTTCCCATTATACAGATGGGTAGGCTGTTGCTTACACCGGTGAAACCCGTGAAGTTTGCAAAGCTAGTACACGGTGGGGGCAGGACTTGACCCCAGCTTGGCTCACAAGCCTAACCTCTAAGATCTGTTGCTTCAGGATAGGTGGAGATGGGGACCCTCTTCACGCCTGGGTGGGCGCTTTTCCAGGCTGGGGGACCCTTGAGTAAGAGATTCGGGGAAGTCTGATGACATTCTTCCAGCTCACGGAGGAGGGGAAGAGGAGAGGATTTCTCCCTGGAATCCCTGCACTCGTCCGTCTTCTTTTCCTCTGGGGGGTCCTCCCCCCATCTCCTCCTCCCCTCACTGGGTGGGCTGGCCCGGGGTTGTTCTCATTAATATAATTGCCTCCAGACCTGTCCCAGCCTTAGCCCACCTATATTGATAAGTCTTAGGTTGCAGACTTCTTATCTGATATTTATAACACACCTCACCTTCATGATGGATGGTTCGCGTGTCAGGATCAATATGGCCTTCGTAACATTTACATGTTGATATTATTAATAAACGATAAGTCACCCAGGCAGCCCTGCTCTCCTGAGTTTTCAATGTGTTCCGTGCAGACGGCGACCTGCGTCCTCTGTCTCTTGTACTAGTCCAGATGGCTGGTATCGATCTGCTTGGTCAGGAGGGGACAAGGAGCGGAGCACAGAGCATATGGGGACAGAGAGTCTAGAAATCACACTAGTGCCTTTTGCATAACTGCCCCGCCCTCTGTTCTCACAGTCTGGCTCCTTCTTACTCTCTGGGGTGGAGGAGGACCCTTCCTGTGTTGGGGACCTCTGTGGACAGTGGTGACCAGGCTGGTGGATGGCTTTCTTCTTATGTCTTCTTATGCACCCGGCTTCTCCATGCCCACTGCCCTCACCACTCAGGGTCTCAGCAGAGTGTGCCTGGGCACTGACCAGCCTCTTAACTGGCCTTCCAGTCATCCCTGCCCCCTGTCACACTCCCTCTGCTAGGACACTTTGCTTCCTATCTTCCTGCGGAATGCCTGTCTGGAAGAATCACCATGAAATGCTGTCTGACTTTTCAGGTGACCATTGACTGCTCTGGCTCTCAGTACTCTCTCCTCCATTCTGTTGTCCACTCGGCAAATATTTGCCAAGTGCTTACCATGTGCCAGAGCACCAGGCTAGCTTCCTGCGTCTAGGGCAGAAAGACGCCATCCATCAAAGAATTGCACGAAGGCTTGCAAAATTAAATGGAAGTTAGTCCCACAAGGGAGAGACACCACTTGCTATCAGTGGGGCTGCGTAGGGAGGAGTTGGTCTGGTCAGAGAGAGCACAGAAGGCTTCTTAAAAGTGGGTGCTGGAGGCAGGTGAGTGGGAGAGCATCTCAGGGGGAGGGAGCCATCGGTACAAAGGCCCTGTGGTAGGAGGGAGCGTGGAGAGTTTGGGAAGCTGAAAGAAGCCAGTGTGTCTGAAACGCAGCACTCAGAGCAGGGGGTGGGAGTAGACTGAGGCCGATTGGGTGAGGTGGGCAGGGGCGAGACCTCGTGGGGCCTGTTATAGGTGGTGTTGGGACATGGTTCTTTCTCCTAAGAGCCCTAGGAAACCAGCAGAAAGTTTTCAACAGAGGCAGCATGATTTGATTTGTGTTTCCAAAAGCTCATTCTTGTTGTGCACACAATAGGGAGGGAACAAGGCTGGTGGTGGGAGGGCCATTAGAGGGCCATTGCTATGGTCCAGGCAGGGGGTAGTGGGAGGGGGGTGGCAGTGGCGATGGAAAGCAATGGACCGGTTTGAATGGTATTTAGGAAGCAAAGCCATCAGGACTCAGTGACATTTGGGACGTGGGGGGTGGGGGAGGAGGCAGGGTGACCAGTTGAAGACTCGTGACCCTGGACAGAGCCACTCAGCGGCTGGGAAGAGTAGTAGGTCGAGTTGATGGTGGGGGGTGGGTGTGGCAGAAGCCTGGACTTGGACGGATTAAGGTGAGGGTCTTTGAAGCACTCAGGAGGCAATGTTGCAGGTACAGGCGGGGACTCAGAAGAGAGACTTTGCCTGGGGATGGAGACGGTGTAAGGACCGGGGTGGCAGAGGGGAGAGCCCTGGAAAGAAAGAAGACAGGGAAGGAAGAGCGCCAGGACCAGCCTCCCGCGTGCTGCCCACAGTTCTGTACTCCTTCTAGTCCTCCTTCAGGCACACCGGAGGGGGGGCTGCAGAAGGAGGTTCTGAGCAAATGAGCATCCGGTCCAGGGTTTCTGTCTGGTTCGCCCGCCAGCGGTACCGAAGGCAGGCCCGTGTTTCGGCTTGGCACCTGCCCTTCTTTGCAGTAACCCTCAGAGCACCGCTGATAGTGGCGTCCCTTCTCCGTGGCAGGCACTCAGTGGGCCCCTCGAGGCTCATCATTCAGATAAGGAAAAGGCCTGGGAGCCGTTAAGTGACATGGCCAATGTTTCCGCTTACCTACGGTTGTGTAACAAACCACTCCAAAGCGTCATGTTCAAAAACAACTAGCATTTATTTCATTCCTGACTCTGCGCTTTGGCGGGGACTTGGTGGGGACAGGGGGGACTCCGCGAGCATCGGTTTGGGCGATTCCATGGGGCTGGAAGACCCCCTTTTGAGATGATTCATTCACATGGCTGGCAAATTGGGTCTGGTCGTTGGCCAGTATCATCAACTAAAACGCCTTCCCTTGAACAGAAAGTAGGCAGAGCGCGGCCTTCTCCTAGGGGAGACGTCTTGGCATCCCAGCCTCTGTTTCTAATTTGTCCCTCCCGACGGCCATCCTGGATGACGCCCGCTCTGCTCTCCGCATTCCATCTTGTCCCGAGAGTAGCTTGGACTGGCCTGGTTGTGCACTGCTTGGTACCGGTTGTCCTATTTCCCTCTAGGTGAGGGACTGCATTCTCCAGGACGTCATCCCTTTGGATATTTACCTGGACAGTAGTTACTTATTTTGCTCTCTGTATCCTCCCCGGTACCAGAAAAGATTTGAAGCAGACAAAGTGAGTGCATACGATATAAGAAGACCGGTGTAAATAAAGAGTTTGAAGGAAAGAAGGAAGGATGCAGGACGGAGGGAAAATAGACCCAAAAGACACGACCTGTGGGAGAGACGTTGAACCGGATTTGCTTCAAAGTTTTCCAGTGATCAGAGCGTAAGAGCTGCATGGTTGCGTACTTGTTCGCAGTCCAGAAGATGAAAAGGGCTGGGAGTTGGGAGTTATAACTGAACTGGAGGAGAAAACATTTGATCCAGAATGGAGACACTATTGCAAATAAGGCTGCTTTAGACATCCCTCTAAGCCAATCCTTGGGGGCAATTTTGTCTCCAAGGGGAAGGCTGGTAATGCCTGGAGACATTTGGTTATCACAGCCGGGGAGGAGGAGGGCTTGCATCCAGAGAGTAGAGGCCAGGGATGCTGTAAATGTCCTCCAGTGAATGCACAGGACCGCCCCCAAACAAGGGTTGACACGACCCAAAATATCAGCGGTGCCCGGTTGAGAAACTCTGGTCCAGCCCTTTCATTGGGTTGGAGACAAAACGCTGCCTTAAGGGCAAATCATTTTTTTTTTTATTTAAAAAATTTTTTTTTTTAATGTTTTATTTATTTTTGAGACAGAGAGAGACAGAGCATGAATGGGGCAGGGGCAGAGAGAGAGGGAGACACAGAATCGGAAGCAGGCTCCAGGCTCCGAGCCATCAGCCCAGAGCCCGATGCGGGGCTCGAACTCACGGACTGCGAGATCGTGACCTGAGCTGAAGTCGGACGCTTAACCGACTGAGCCACCCAGGCGCCCCAAGGGCAAATCATTTTGTCCCTTTTGTAACTAAGCCTTCTTGGAAAAGACTCAAAACTCCTGGCCTGAGATTCTCCCTTCTCTGGCAAATACTGCTTTAGATTCCTCGAGTCTTAGAATGGAAAAGCTAGATCACGGAGGCCAGCCCCCCCACTGGTCACCATGTTTATGCTGCCCCCCGCCAGTGTCCCGCTCTTGGTCGGAGTTTCTGGAGGATTCAGGAGCAACCTGGGCCATGTGGCCTGCCTTTAATGGCTCACAACCCGACAGCAGAGACCTCCCCCAGGATGGCTTGGATTCTCTGCAGAGTCCGGAGACTGGCTCCGAAGGAGCCAAGAACTCAGAGTAGGAAGAGGAGACCAGGAGTCTGATGGACAGGAAGCCTTTGCAGAGGGGACCGCTGTTCCCCACACTCTTTCCTGGGGTTTGGCACAGACTTTCTCTGCTCCCAGGAATGTCTCTCTCTTCTCTGAAAGCTGGTGTGATTTAGAGGAAGGAAACTGGGCTTCATGGAGAGGCCTGGGTTCCATGTTCTGGAGTGGACACATCACACACACGTGTCACTTTTCCACCGTGCACCATGGGGGGCGCTCTTCCCCATGCGCTGACGAATGGAAATAGCCTACCGGGTGTTACCTTTCTCTCCTGTTCGGGGGAGGGGGGGGTCTTAAAACACAGCCCTAGGGGTGCCTGAGTGGCTCAGTCGGTTAAGCATCTGACTCTTGGTTTCAGCTCAGGCCGTGAGCTCACGGTTTCGTGGGTTCCAGCCCCACGTTGGGCTCTGTGCTGGGGGCGCAGAGCCTGCTTGGGATTCTTTCTCCCCCTGCCCCCACGTCCCCCACTGGCACTGTCTCAGTCTCTCTCAAAATAAATAAATAAACTTGAAAAAAAAACCCCACAGACCTAAATTATTTTGCAGCTTTTCGCATCAAAAGGTGGGGGCTATGTCTCCTCCCCTTGCATCTGGGCTCCGTCACTATTTGACCTACAGATTGCTATAGAAATGATGCCACATCAGTTCCCGGGCCTTGTCATTGAGAAGAGGGTGGCTTCAACTTCCTGCCTTATGGGACAGTCACTCGGAGACCTCAGCCATCATGCCGTGAGGAAGCCAAGAAGATCCGCACGGAGAGGCCAGTGTGGACCTCAGGCCTACGGCCCCTGCTGAGGTCGCGGGCCGTGGCGGAGCAGCCCAAAGCGAGCGAGCGAGCGAGCTTTCAGATGGTTCCAGCCCCTGCTGTCAAGTCCCTCCACCTGTGAGCCACCCTGGCCCCTGCCGCGTGGAACCAGCATGAGGCGACTTCCCGAGTCCCGCCCAAGGTGCAGACTCAGGAGCCAAAGAAGTGGCTGTTGTTGTTCGAAGCCTCTCAAGTGTGGGGTGGTTTGTCACGAAGCAACAGAAAATCGAAACGTGCCCTTCATGCTCTTTCTCTCTAGTCATTCAACAAACATTTCTTAGCGCCCGACATGTGTCAGCCGCAATTCTAGGCGCTACAAATAGAACAGTGAGAAAATGAACAAGAATCCTTACCCTCTTGGAGCATCTGTTCTAGCAAAGGAGACAGACAACAAGAAGAAGAAAAATCAAATGGTGGCCGAGAGAGATGAAGCCGGGAAGGGAAGAGGGAGAGTCAGACACCAGGGAGGACCTCAGCACGTAGGCGGCATTGCGTGAAGTCTTGGAGGAAATGAGAGAATCAGCCATGGGGGGGGGGGTCCCTGGGCGGAGGGAACCGTGTGTGCAAAGGCCCCGCACAGTGATGAGTCTGGAGTGTGTGAGGAATACCCAGGACAGATGGAGTATGTGCAGGACAATTGCAGAACGTGGGACCAGGGTGGTGGCAGTCACATCGTGTAGGCCTGTGGATCCCAGCCAGGACTTTCTACTCTCGTGGGAGGTTTTGAGCGGAGGAGTTAACTCAGTTGAATGAGACCACTGAGGCTCAAAGATGAAATCAGCGAGATCACTCAAGAGGCCTGCTGCACCAACCCAGGTGCGAGATGCTAAACCAGGCGTCTTCGGCCAGGATGGTAGCGATGGGGGTGAGGGACACAGGTCAGAATCTTGATATATTTTGAAGGCACAGCTGCCAGGATTTGCTGAAGGATTGGCCATGAGTGGGATGGCCAGAGAGGAGTCAAAGATGTCTCCAAGGGTTTGGCCCGAGCAAATGGAAAGATAGGTTCACTGTTTACGGCAATGCAAGGTGGTAGGAAAGGAGGTGGAAAGAAGTTTGTGTGCACAGGGAGACTTTTCAGAAACTCCATCTGGGACAAGTTCAGTTTGAGATCCTGATACAGCCTCCGTGATGACCCCAGTGTCCCCCTTCTTGGACCCATCCTTGTAGTCCCCACCTGCCCCTCCCCCCACCATATTGTGCTCTGTGTGACCCATACAATATGGCGGAGGTGATCCCGTGCCACCTCGGGGATTAGGTTGTAAAAGACTGTACCTCCTGTGTGTCGCAAGCTCTGCCTCTCTTTCTCTCTCGGACCACTTGTTCAGGGGAAGGCCAGCTGCCACATCATGGCAGCCCGATGGAGAGGCCCAGGGGGTAAGAAACTGAAGCCTCCAGCCGGCAGCCAGGGGAGTGACCTTGGAAATGGATCCACCAGCCAACTTGTGGACTGCAGCCTCATGAGGGGCTCATGAGCCAGAGCCACCCAGCTAAGCCGCTCCTGGACTCTTGACCCTCAGAAGCTGTGTGGGATCCTAAATGTTGGATGTTGTACGCTGCTGAGTTTTGGGGTCATTTGTAGATGATCAGTACCGATCTGTATTAAACACTCAAGCAGAAATGTCAGGTAGGCAGCTGGTCTCCAAGTCTGGAATTCAGGGAGGCAGTTCAGGTCGGGATATAAATTGGGGGGCTGATATACAAGTGACACTAAAAGCCGCCCAGAGCAGATTCTTCCTTCTGAGGAAGCTTTTCCAGCTTCTCCACTTCGGTGCCGGGTCAGATGGTGGCCTGGCCCTAGCTGTGACGCTGTACCGTGCCGACTTTGCTTTGTGCCCGATCCCTCATTAGGTTCTGAAACAACTTTGTTTTCTCTGTATCTGCTTCTGAGTCTGGCATAAACCGTAGGTACTCAATAAATGTTCTCGGAAAGCACAAACACGTGCTGGGCCTTGGAAGGAGAAACAGACTCTGTAAGTTTTCTGGTGGAAATCCCTTCCGGGGCAATGTCCACCTGCCGGCTTTGGCCTCTCAGAGCCTCTGGGGCCACTCCCTGCCTTGGAAGGCCCTGTTGCCCTCATGTGCAGCCAGAAAAATCCAGCATTAGTATTCTCCGGGAGCCCTCAATCAAGGACGCTTACCTCTTACAGAGTGTGTGTGTGGGGGGGTGGATCATTCCAGATCGTGTGTTTTGAATGGTTTCTTACAGTGTCCCCTTGGGATTAAGCCCAGTCACCTTTTGTGATAGTCAGTTTATCAACAGTCCTTTCCTGGCTGCCTTCCCTTCCCTGGATCACCTTCCCGCTCTCCCGCGGGGTCCCCTGTACTTCGAAATCCTTCTCCCAGGACCACGCTCCCACTGTGACCGTGGAGAAGCAGAATTGGGATAGCCGGAGAAGCAAAGCCTTCCCAAGCCAGGAAATGGCCCTGAGGCACAGGGCTGCGCAGTACACACAGGGTTCTGGAGGAGCCAGGTCCCCAAGAGTATGACCTTGACCGATCAGCAGAGAAGACAGGGAGCTTTCCAATGCTGGCCCCGGTTTTGGAGTGTTGCTGAGCCACAGCAGGCGGGGTGACCTCTGCCCGTGGCCTGGAGCTCTGACCAGGCAGGGTCTCCTTCTTCCTTGAAAAGGGAGAGTGGTCTAGGGTGACGCCGGCTGCCTCAGCTCGCAGCCTGCCTCTGGCTCCACTGGAGGCACAGGAAGCTGTCTGCGTGGGGAGATGCTCTCCGGCCTGGATGGCTTTGTGGACATGCTGGCAGTCAGTGCTCTCCTCCCAGCGGCTTAAGGGGAGCAGTGGCATTGGGGTAAGACAGCGGAGGCCTCCTCATGGTGGCCGATGGCTGGTTCTTAGGGTGCCCACTTTCCACCCAGCCTCCCCTCTGCCCGGGACCTCTTCAGCTCGGGGCTTCTAATTCTCCCACTTGGCTCTCGGATTCCTTTCATCACCTCCCCGTGTCCTGAGGGCTGTAGCCTTGGGCTGGCCGGGCCTGGGGGCCCAGAGCAGCCTCGCAAACAGATTCATTCACCTGGCTGAGCACCCACCGTGTGCTTTCCTGCACACAAATTCACCAAAGCCTCCTAACAAGGCCAAGGGAGTGTCAGTCCCCGGGTTCACCCTCTTCCTCTCTCCTCTGCCCTGATCCTGGGAGCCCTGTCTATGCGGACTGCAGACACTAGGCTCTCTTGACTCAGGCTGCTGGTTGGGGGCTGCAGAGGGCAGCAGCTGTAAGGGCAGGGGAAAGAGAGGGTGGGGGAGCTCCCTGACACCCCCCTTTCCCCTCCCTGGCCACAGCTGCCTCTTCCATCAGAGGCTCCGTTCCTCTGCTTTCTCCACGACAGGGTGACATCTCTGATTTCCTCCGGGCCGCTCACACCTGCTACAGCTCCGGGAGTTTCGCTGCCCCTGTGGTGTCCTGTCCTTGTCCCCATCTACGTAAAAGGTCATCTCCGGGGCCAGCCACATTACAGGCGCCCTGTGCAGCCCCCTGTGGGTTAAACGCTCCCCTGTCGTCATCTTGACATTCTTAATACTTTTCGAACAAGGGGCCTGCGTTTTCATGTTGTGCCGGACCCACAAACGGCCTCTCCTGGTGCCTCAGTCCAGCTTTCTGGGTGGGCTGCAGGGGGTCATCCACTTCCTGCCAGGTCCGCTTTAGCTCAGGCAGATGGCATTTGAAAGAAGTCCAATAACTGGCCACATGCGACTCAAGGGCAGGGCTGGGATTCGAACCCAGGACCCCCGTCTGCGCAGCCCATGCTCTTAGCGGTCTGAGGAGTCCAGTGGAGTGGAAATTGGCAGCATTTTGCATACACACTGATTGCTTCTTCTTTGATGGGAAAGTGACGAGGCTTCCCGGGGCCTCTATTTCTCTGCTCATGATTCCGGGTTTCTTCCTGATTGTCTCGGCCCCCGCCTGGTTCAGAGCCTCCCGGCTGCGCTGAATCACTAATGCGGCTGCCCTGACCTCCTGGTGATGGAGGGGCCGCCTCCCCCTGGGCTCCCGAACTGGGTTCCTTTCCCAGCCCCGGCCCGTCACCTCCCTCCCGGGCTGCGGCCGAGAGGCTGTGTGGTCCTGACATGATAGATGAGGAACAGAAATTTGGAAGGGGCTCAATGCTCTTGCCGGCTGCCTCTAATTTTATTTTGAAGGGAAGGAGAAAGAAAGGGGGCACCAGCAGACGGGAGACATTTCCCCTGATGGGGCTGAGCGGTGAATCAAGATAAATGGAGGCTCTTTTCAAATATTTGTTCAGACCACCAGACTCTGTTCTCCAGGCAGACAAATCTGTGCCTGGGGATGCTGGGGGCAAGGTGCAGGAACCCTCGCTGCCTCTGCTGATCAGATGCTGGGGGTTTGGAAGGAGGGTTTCACGTCTCTGTCTTTGGTCCTGGCCTTTCTGGCTAATATGGTCCTTTTGGAGCCCATTGGACTTTGGGAGGTAAAAGGGAGAGACACTGGGGCGCCTGGGCGGCTCAGTTGGTTAAGCGTCCGACCCTTCATTTCACCTCAGGTCACGACCTTACGGTTTGCGGGATCAAGCCCTGCGTCGGCCTCGGCACAGAGAGCTCAGAAGCTGCTTGGGATGCTCTCTCTCCTTCTCTCTCTGCCCCTCCCCCACTCTTTCTCGCTCTCAAAATAAATAAATAAACTTTAAAAAAATGAGGAGGGACGCCTGACTCTGTAATCCGACAAGTCACGTTCATTCGCTCATTCATTTTTTGCAGTCCTGCAGGTACAATCCTGGATCAAACCAGAAGGTTCCTGCCTTTCCGGGAGTAAGCTTGCACATTGCCTAACCACTTCCCGGCTGGGTGACCTTGAACATGCTCCCCAGCCTCTCAGGGCTTCCTTGAATTCCTAGAGACACGGAGAAAATCACACCAATTTTCAGCGTCGATGTGAGCCTCAGAGTTTGTGCAGATAAAGCGCCTCGCCCGAGATCTGCGGCACGATTCAGACCCTAAATATATTAACTGCTACTGTTACTTGACCCGTGCTTGTAGGAGCAACAGGGCTGAAGGATGGGGAGGGTGTGAGGGAATGATCCTGTGTGTAAATGCCCGGTGATGAGGGGGTGCGGGAGGGGGACCCCGAGGCCCCCCACCCCGAGGAAACACAGCTCCGAGAAAATCCCCCTCCCCCTGCCCGAGTCTCAGCAGTCCTGTGTTCCTGCAGGTTTGCAGCCCCAGGGGGGACCCGGCTCTCCTTTGTCCCTCTTTATTTAAAGTCGGAGGGGTGTATAAATCAACGAAAATAATTCACGAGGATCATTAGCGACTCCGAGGCGGCATCTTCTACCGGCAGCTTTAAATTAAAAACAGTGCAAAACTGCGGTTTTTTAAAACACATCAACTCTCTTTCCTCCCCCCTGCCTGCTGTAATCGAAGGCTGCTGGGATCTAATGAAACGAAATTAGCATCTCCAGTCCCCCTCTGGCTACTGGTTACAGGAAGACCTCTTAGAGGTGGAGAGTGGAGGGGAGGTGTGGGCATGGAGAGGAAGCGCCTTCCTTCTCTCCCAGCCCCTGGTCCACTGCCGCCCACCTGCCGCCCACCTGCCTGCCCTGCCTGAGCCCCCGAGCCTCAGGGCACGCAGTGGCCCCGCTGCAGAGGGACCTGTGAGGAGCAAAGTGTTCTCTTGGCCTGTTTTCCCTTCGGGCATCTGCAGAGACTGGCCCAGCCCGGCGGCCCCTACCAGGCCCCTACCTGTGACAGTGACACAACAATGGGGGGGATGTCTCCATCCAAGCCCCTTGCTTACTGTCCCACACCTCCCCTTCCCTCCTCTCCGGCACCTCTAACCTGGTGTCCCCATCATATCCCTAAACATTCAGCCAGCTGGGCAGGGAACCCAGAGACTTTGCCAACGTGGCCGCCCTCTTTCCCCGAGAGGCTGGATAGGTCCTTCCGCCCCTCGGTCTCAGGCGCCTGGGCTGGACCGAGATGCTGCAGCGTTTGTGGGGGAGCCGCTCTTTCTCGTCGGGGGATTGCCTTGTGCCTTGCAGGGTGCTTTGTTCCTTCCTGTCCACTCGATCCAGTGCCCCCCAGTCAATGCAAGAAGGAAGAATGCCCAACGGGTTTCCTGTGCCTCATGGGTAGGGTGCCTCCCTCACAGAGATGCACTGCCCCCCGCCCCTGCCCCCGCCAGCCTCTCTGCTTAACTCTGGCTTTTCTAATGGACTCTTTCCTTCGAAACCCTTGCTAATTCCCAGGGCTGTGATTCTCTGTCGTGTTGTCACTGCCAGGGTGTGTCTGCACTGGGGGTGGCCTGGGTGGGAGGGGGGACAGGAAATTACCCTCCCTGGCAAAGTCCCAATTCCTTAGCATGGCACCCACTGGGAGAGCTGCTGTGATGCCTGAGCCCTTCACTCTGCTCCCCTAGGCTGAGCCACACACCAGCTTCACGGTCCCTGGCTCACGGAGGCCACGCTCTGGTGCCCCTTGACCTGTCAGGTCCCACTGTGGTGATGGCCATCATCGTCTTGAGCATAGCTTGGGCCTTCGGCCGGGGCCTGGTGTTGTCCCCTTTCACAGGCAAAGCTGAGATTCCCAGGGAGGTTATGGTCAGGCAGCGAGTGGGTCGTTCTTCCCAGCCTTGGGCCTTTGCTCTGGAACTTTCTTAAAGCTCTCATTCATTCGTTCATTCCTTTGTTCATTCATTCATTCATTTGTAGATCTGTGCTCTGAGGTTCTTCCCAGTCTGCCAGGGGCTTTCTCCACAGGAGGAGGAGCGTCCTGGCAGGTGCAGCTGGAGGGGAAGGAGGTTTAACTCTCAACTTCCTTCAATGGGGAAGGAGTAAGTGGGCTGAATGCCGTCGTCCCTGGCCCTTCAGCAGGACAGTTGTGAGGCAAAGGGGCCCCTGGCGGGATCGAGCCCAAGTGTCCACGGTGGGAGCAAGCCCAAGGACACACCATTCGTTGTCTCTTTCCACATCCCACTCCCCCTGGCCCCCCACTCCTGCCTCCTGGGTGCACGGTGGTCCTCAGCCCAGACTCTGCTTCCAAGAGGACCCAGACTGAGGCCAATGCCTATACCCGGTCTGGGATGCGGAGAAAAAGAATCGGTGCCTGCTGCAGGCGATGAGATGGAGCACTGTGTCCCCTGACACCCACTTCACCGTCACCGCCACCCCCAGCGGGCAGAGCGCACACGCCTTCAGGAGCCGGGCCACTGGTGAGGACAGAGCAGGAGACCAGCTCCACGGCCCTCCAGGCTCTCCAGTCCAGACCAGCTTCCTGCAGAGTGGGAAAGGAGTGCAGTCTCTCCCTGGGTGCAGCATGACAACACCGGGAGCAGGGTAGGGGGTGGGGACACTGCAGAGACTCTCTGAGTTGGCTGGCCTTGCCGAGCACCAGCTCGGGGGTCACCGCTCTGAGCAGGAGCAGCCGGTAGCACAGGGTATGTTTCCCTGGGTGGGCCGGACCCCTGGGGGCTTGAGCAGGGTGGGGGCTGCTCCCCCTGCTGGACTGACTAGCCGGACAACTTACCTACCTGTGTGTTTCCTACTCAGCCTCCTACACTGTTCTGCAGGTGACAAGTGCGCACACTCAGCATGCGTCGAAAATGACCCCCAAGCCCCCACATCAAACCCAGAAAACACCCCTGATGGACGGGTCCAGGCTGCTCGGCGGCTGCCCACTTCCCCTCTCTGGACCAGCATGGCTGAGTGCCCTGCCGTCCTTGGGGTGGTTGATGGATGGGGAGGAGAGGCAGGGAGAATGACAGCCAATCTTGGGGTGGGGACCCCCATCCCTGTCCCAGACAATGCCCTGAATTGTTAAGGTCTTCATCCCTGGCCCACCAGCTTTCGGCTCAGCCCCCTTCCCCGAACACACAGCCACCTCCTGCCCTCCCTGCCCTGACTCCTCCTCCCCCCCCCTCCCCACCCCAGTCCCGACCCGCCTGGAGGCCTGGGTGGCAACCATATGTTTAGGATGCTTGGATTGCTGCAGTTGTGAGCCAGAAGGGCTGTTTGGGAAAGGGTACTCAGTCAAAGCTGTGTTTATATACACAGGGGCCGGCGTCTTTTTATTATGCATAATTATACGCTTCTTAATGCACAGGCTTTCCAGCCGTGTTTCCTTCCCCCGGTGAAGCCGCAGCTGGGCGGGTGTGTCAGGGCGGGTGGGGGCCCAGAGACGGTTGCCCTCCTCTCCTCGGCTCGGGGAGCTGTGAGCCCCGAGCACGGCGGGTCCGTCTGATAGATGGCTGCTTGCTTGCTCTAACTGAGAACTAATTCTTCCGAGGGGATCTGGGGAGATGAGCCGCAGCAGTGCCGACGTGGAAATGTTGCAGAGCGGGAGGTGAAGCCTCCTCTCTCTCCCTCTTTGTCTTTGAGCCGCAGCCTCGGATTTGCACTCCTCACCTCCTCCTGGAAGGAAAACGTTAGATCTTTCCCGCACGGCGGTTTCAAGAGCCTGCCCTTTGCGATTCTCTTCTAAACTTCACAAACTTGACTCCAAAGGCTGACATAGTCATTTATTAGACCCCGAATGTTACAGTGCAGGTGAGGCTTCTGATGCTAAGAAGGATGATGACGATGATGGCAGTTTTCTGTTCGCCTAGTGTAACAGCGATGCCCTGGGTTTGAATCCAGACTCCACCATGTACACCGCGTATTAGCCGTGTGACCTTGGGCTTGCCATTGAACCTCTCTGAGCCCTGGTCTCCCCGTTGGTGAAATGGGGAGGACAGTAGTTCCTACACCGTGTCCGGCACCTGGCGCAGTGCCTGGCACATAGGAAAGGCTTTGTAAATGATGATTTGGGCTTCATCCACTCTGCTCAGACACGGTGGACAGTCGCCAAATGGCTATGGCAACAAGGAACGAACGGGCAGTGGCTTTGGAATCGGGGTGTCTTTGTTGATCAACCGTAGGCAGTTGTTGGATCTCTGAGCTTCCTCAGCTCTAAAGTGGTGCATTAACGGATTTGCCCCCAGGCCTGTGAAGGGTGGGTTCACCCAGAGACCTGGAGATAAAGCACAGAAAATGTCGAGCGCGGTGCCTGGTGTCAGTGTGTGCATGCCCAATGTCACTGGGGGCTGGTATTTCATGAGTAGCAGTTTGCTATCTCAAAGTGCTTTTAAGGGCGCTTGGGTGGCTCAGTCGGTTAAGCATCAGACTTCGGCTCAGGTCATGATCTCACAGGTCACGAGGTGGAGCCCCACGTCGGGCTCTGTGCTGACAGCTCAGAACCTGGAGGCTGCTTTAGATTGTGTCTCCCTCTCTCTCTGCCTCTCCCCTGCTTGTGCTCTGTCTCTGTCTCTCTCTCTCAAAAGTAAATAAAAAACATTAAAAAGTGTTTTTATTTCCATTATCCCAGCCAATAGAACAAAGCTACCCGTGCCCTGGGAAGGCCTATTTCTTTCCCCTAGTTCACAAATAAGAAAGTCAAGTCTCAGAAAGGTCGGGTGATTTGCCTGAGCTTGTGCAGAGGGCTGCCACACCCTGCGACCCATTTAATAAACAATTTGTTGCTTTAATCCCCATGCTAGGTGTTTAATTCTGTGCGAACACCCCCAAACTTTCAAGTGCACGTCAACACGCTGGAGCTCTGGCATGTTACGTAAATCCTCCCTCTTCCCCCCTTTCTCAAAGCCTGCCTCCACCAGGAAGCCCCCGTGGGATGAAGTTATCAGCCCAGTCCCCGAGAGCCCTTTTCTTCCTGGGCTTCCCCTGCATCTGGTGCTTGGGCAGACGGAGGAAACACTGAGACTGCCAGGTCGACACTGAGATCAAGCTCACCCTGGGAGAAGCGGACACACCCCTGTGTTGCATCTGGACACTTTCCCATAAGCCTGCTTGGGACAAAGGGTTTGGGAGCATGGCCAGGTGTATACATGTGTATAGGGGACCTGTTCTGTGTTAACGGTTTTATCCTAAGACACATACTGACCCTGTCAGAACAGCCTCGATGTCCTATGTTCAGCTTCCCCCCGCAAACGTTGCAAAAGTTATACAGTGAGAGCTATTTTCCAAACTTACCTGGGCATCCTCTATTTTTATTTGCTAAGTCTGGCAGCTGGCAGGTCGGAGGCCGGACGGGCAGGGGGCTTCAGGCCCTCCCGGCTTTCCTCCGTAATGTCAGGGACAAGCCTTCCTTCTGGTCTCGCCACCTCCCTGCACCAAGGTGGGAGGGGGACGCGGGGGGAACGGGACTGGTTGGGCTCAGGAGCCAGGGAGAAGCACCTAGGGCTGTAGCCTGGATGAGCCGGCAAATTGGCAGTAAAAGAACCGTCCTTGGTAATAGAGAGATTTACCATCTGAAGGGCAGCCCCTCCCCGCCTTGAGGAGGCGATTAGTTCCGAAGCACTTTTCTGTGGATTTGTTGCAGGGACATCGGAGGCCCCCATCACTTCTCTTCCCTTTCCACCCTAGAGATTTAGAGTCAGGAGGTGATCTTCCCTCTTGCTTCCATTACTTTAGCGCCTGAGTTACGAGCCATTATCCCTGGAAAGGCTCTTCACTCGACCCCAGGCAACAACATCCAAGGAGCTGTGAAAGAGGCTTCCCTGTGGTCTGGGCGGCAGTGCCTGTCCCTGGACCCGTGGGGGCACCTGGCTTCCCTATCCATTTAGCTTCTTTATAGGCTGGTTCTGCCACGGGGAACCTAATGACCTTGGTCGAGGCCTCAACCTCTCTGGAATGTATTCTCCTGCTGTGTAAAAACAAGGTGGTTGAGCAGATGCTTTCTGAAGCCTCTACAAAGCTGTGATTTCTTTAGGCCAACTGGGATCCCGTACCCGCCACTCCCCCCACCCCACATGAACAGTCAAGATGTCGTGGCCCAGCCCGAAGGGCCACCTGCCGCCCTCTGCTCACCTTCCACACCGCGGCCCCACCTCACCGTGCACAGCCGGCCCCTCACAAGAGGCAAAGTTAATCGAAGACAGGAAAGGACAGACATGGATTGAGATTCTCCCATTCAACGAACAAAAGTGCCTTAGGAATTGATTCCCGCCGCCCCCTCCTGTTTACTGTGGTTCGTCCCCCCTCTGGTGCAGGGAGGAGAGGCTTTGCATCAAGATTAGATGCTCCAGAGTTAAGACTGCAATTTGCCCAACACGTTCGTCATTGGGGGAGCCCAAGCACCGCTCACGGTAGCTTCAGTCCCTTGTCCCTTCTCTGCTTTGGTTTTCTTCCCTTTCTCCTGCCGACACAGAGGGTCTGGGAGGGAGACGAATTCTTCCCAGGTTGTAGGTTGGGTGCTCTGCCAAGGTCTTGGGGAAAAGGGCCAACCTTCAGGCCCGCTCCCCCGAGACTGCTGATGCTTCTGTGTCTCCAGAGGGGCGCTTTCTGGACCAAGGATGTGGGCATCCAGGTGGCCAGGAAGGTCAAGCAGTGCCTCCCAAGGGGCGGGGGGGCGGGGGGGGGGGAAGGCGGCCAGTGTGGGGGAAGGGAGAGCAGGCAACTCTGATAAGGAGGAAACAAAATGAATGTATCTTCAAAGTTTCCCCCAGGCCCCAGCAGGATTCTGCAAAACTGTAATCCTATTTTGTAAATAGATGGAATTGCCTTTTTTTTTTTTTTTAACCCATTGGAGATGCAAAGCCAGCTGCTGTCTCTCGCTCTCTTCATCTCTCTCAAGACAACTGACAAATGAGAAGGTAAACTGCCTATTTGTCTCAACGCCCAGATGCGCTAAGGGAAGTGCTAGGAGACATGGGTCCTGGAGGCCTGTTCTGTCTGTCTCTGAAGCTTGGAGCAGTCGATGTCCAGTGTCCGGCCGTCAGCTCACTCAGTTCAGAAATAGACTGACCGATGGGGACAGTATGAAGCAGACGGGGGAACTGGTGACTCCCCTGAATCCTTCCCGAGTCTTTCTTTCCTTTTCTAAACAGGGGTCTGGCTGGGTGTCCTCGGGACAAGGCCGGGACCACCCCCCACCACTGCATTTAAAGGTCACAGGAAACGTCAGCACAGAGCCCCTGGAAGCAGAGCTTTATGAAACCCTGTCAAGGGGACTGGCATTATTGCAGGTCCGTGGGGCCACCGAAGGATTGTAAGCTGGGTATGGCACGATCAACTGTGCGTCTTAGAGGAGCCAATCCAATGAGTGGAACTGAAGACAATCCCGAATTTGAAGTCCTGGAGGCCAGGTGAAGAAGGGTCGAGGCCAAGCAAATCATCTGGTGAATTTTACGATATTTAAATGACACCTCGATTAAACAACAGCCAACATCAACAACAACAAACATCTTTAAAAAAAAAATGTTGATTTACTTTTATTTTGAGAGAGAGAGAGAGAGAGAGAGAGAGAGAGAGAGACGGAGAGAGCCCAAGCAGGGGAGGGGCAGTGAGAGAGGGAGAGAGAGAGTCCCCAGCAGGCTCAGCACTGTCCCTGTCAGTCCAGAGCCCAGGGTGGGGCTTGATCTCATGAACCGTGAGATCACGACCTGAGCTGAAATCAAGAGTTGGGCGCTCAACCAACCGGGCTGCCCCGATGCCCCAACAACTTTTTTTTTTTTAAGGTAACTAGAAAGGAGCAGCTAGAGGGGTGAAAACAGGAGCACAGTGCCCGGAAGCAGGAAAGGAGGGGGTATTAGAGTTCTCCAGAGAAACCGAACCAACAGGAGAGTCATATGTGTAAGAGGAGATTTACGGGAATTGGCTCATGTGGTTATGGGGAATGAGAGGTCCCAAGATTCACCACCTGCAAGCCAGAGAAGCCAGGAAAGCCAGTGGTATAGTTCAGTCATGGTCTAGGAGCTCCAAAGTCCAAGGGCAGGAGGGGGTGGATATCCCTTCTCCCCCTTTTTGTTCCACTTGGCCCTCGACACACTGGATGGTGCCTGCCCACGCTGGTGAGGGCACATCTCTTCACCCAATCAGCTGAATCAAATGCTCAGTCTCTTCCAGAAACATCCTGACAGACACACCTAGAAGTGATGCTTCGCCAGCTCCCTGAGCATCCCTTGGCCCGGTCAAGTTGACACATGAAATTAACCATCACAGAGAGAATATCGAGAGAGCTGACAGCATCCACCTCACTTAAGCAAAGCTGAACAAGGTCGGAAGGGCTGAAATGGTTCTATGACACTCGTCAACAAGGTGGCCACGTCCCTCCTCGGGAAAAGCAGGTCCAACATCGAGGTGGGAGCTGGATCTGGGACGCCGAGGTTAGGGGTAAGCGGGGTCTTCTGGTGTATATTCTTAAGGCATCCTCGACCTTTGCATCCTCCTGCCCTTCAGAGTTGGAGTTCAGGAGAGCAGAAGTGAATTACTGGGATCTAATATTTTACCAATTATTGGGGACACCAGCTGGCTGGAGTTGGGGACCCTCGGGACTAATAGTGAAGGATGGTAGTAGGTACCAAACTGTTATTTTAAAAAAGCAACAGAACCCATAGAATAACAATCGTCATCCCGCCCATGTGGCCAGGCAGAGCTGGTGACGGGCAGCCGCTGCTCAGGTGGCTTAGCCGGGCAGAGATGGGCCATCACCCAGCACGAGTGCGACGCTATTCGCTACCCCTGAGCCTCTTCCTTCCCCCTCTCCACTCTGCGAAGCTCCCGGGTCTTTTCTGAGCTTCTTCAGCGGCCTGAATATGGGGTGCAGGTATATGGCAGGAATGAAGAGGTTGCTGGGAAGCCAGTGTTAAGGACCCACTGGGAGCCGGTGGCCTGTGGGGATCGCTCCAGGACGGGAGCATGCCCACGGCCCCTGGAGAGCTGGGGGGCAAGGCTCACCAGCTCCAGGCTTTTCCCAGGGCACCCCGGGGGCACCCCAAGGGCTCAGGAGGGGCCTGCGGGGGAGGGGCGGCCCGACTCCCCCAAATCCCGTTCACCCCGCCAGTCCACCAGATGCTCCATTTGCTGAGTTTACTTGTCGCCTTCAACTCTTCAGTTTTTGCGGCCTGGTTTCCATTCTGTCTTCATAATGGCATTTTAAGGGATTGACCTGCCACCCAGGACAAGTTCTTGAGGTGGTCGGGCCCAGAGGCTCGCTCGGGCTATTTCATGTAATGGGGTTTACGGACAAACGAGGCAATATGAAGGCAGAAACCTCCGGGGCCCCGGAGCAGCCAGCTTGTCAGACACACGGAAAACACAGAAGAGAAATGTAGCCTGTGTCGCAGAGACTGGGATGGGTGGGGGGTGGGGGTCCCGGATTGCGGCAGCTCTGGGAGCCAGGTGTCCTCACCACCCAGTAGCTGGGGTGTTCCCGGTCCCTATTAAAGAGGGGCGTGCACATCTACAGCAGCTCAACAAGATGCACATAGGAGCAGGGGCCCTCTCTCATGCTTACTGTGGCCCCAGTGCCCCCCACGGCAGATCTGGCTCTCTCTCCCATCAGGCAACCCCTCCTGCCCCGCCCTGCAACCCCCCATGAGCCCAGCCAGCTGGACTTCCTCCCCAGCCTAGGACTCGGGGGCCAGCTGTGTCATTTAGTCTTTTGCAAAGAGGGAGGGGACGAAGGGTGGTGACCAGCCCTGGGCTGAGACTCATGTCTGGTGGCACGGCCTTGGGGAGCTGTGCCCGGTCTTTCCAGGGCCTTGTGCCTGCTGTCAGCTCCCTCTGCTCTGTCCCTTCTCCTTCCTCCTACCCTGGTTCTCCCCTTCCCTTGCCTTTCTCTCCCTTCCGCCTCCACACTGACACAGAACGGGGAGAGGAGGCCCCGCCTACAGGAAGCATGGAGAGCTGATAGGGAGCGGCTGCAGGATTAAGGGGGGGCTTGCATACTCTCAGTTCAGCCTTGTTTATTAGGGACCCGCTTTTTGCCAGGCACCCCACTAAGTGCTTTATGAACCCCGTGTGAGAGGCCGTTATTTCCCCCGTTTTACAGATTCGAAAATGCGGCACAGGGTGGCTATGTGACTCATCCAAAAGCACACAGCTGATAGATGGGGGAGTCTGATCTGAATCCATATTTGTCTGACCCAGAGTTCCCAGTGAAAAGCCACTGCTTTATTCTCTGACTGGGACGCCCGATTACTTCTACCCTTCCTCATGGTGGGTCTGGGATAGGAGACGTCAATCACTGACATCTCACTTAGAGCGTGTAGGGGAAAGTATACCCTCTCCCTCCCCAGATGGACTGTCCTCTGATCGGGGCTGCGGCTGGGATCCTTTGGGGGTGGAATCAGCCCCTCTTTTTTTTTTTAATTTAATTTATTTATTTTGAGGGAGATAGCGCCCACAAGCAGGGAGAGGCAGAGAAAGAAGGAGAGAGAATCCCAAGTAGGCTCTGCACCGTGTGCACAGAGCCCAACGCAGGGCTCGAACTCACAAACAGTGAGATCATGACCTGAGCCGAAATCAAGAGTCAGACACTTAACCGATTGAGCCACCGAAGCACGCCTAGATCAGCCCCTCTTGCCTGACTTCCCCCATCTTGCCTCTCTCAGCCTTGCCCTGTTTACACTTCAGACTTATTCTCCTGCACATGTAACAGGCTGCTTTCCCCTCTGAGTCCTCCTCCTCCTTTCCCAGGTCAGTTCAGATTCAGATCTTCAGGGCAACTTGCCCCTTGCCCACATTCTTCTGCGAAGCCTCCTTGCAGTCCAGGAAGGGGACAGGCAGGGGCAGCCATGGCCCCTTCCCCTCCCTGCCAAGCCCAAGCCCATAGAGTTGACTGGGTACATCCAGGATGCTGGGCTTCTCTGGAAAAACACCAGGAGTATATCCCACCCCCCGTCCCAGAACCGTGGCCCTGGGCGTGTCTGTCTTCAGTGGCACTGCCGGTGTTCAGTTATTCTCTTGGGAAGAGGGGATGGCCCTCCCCGAGGAGCTGGCACCCGCTGAGCCCCAATGCCCGCCCCACTAGTCACCAGGTAATGGGAGATCATTCCCGGTGGAAGGAAGCGGTGTGGGCCTTCTGTGCACTGGAGTTGTTGCACATAAATGCAGCAAGAGACAATGTTGGACAACAGCCCTCCTGGCTCACTGCTCATGCCATTGAAAACAGCACCAGCCAGAAAATACTTGCTAATGGCCTTCTCCCAATCTCCTTCTAGATAATGATAAATAATGTGTACTTTTAGTTTGGAATTGAATTTCATCTCTGCATTTCTGGTGTGTTTCAGGTGTTTTTTTTTTTCCCCTTCTCCCTTGGGGTCTGAAAACTAGACATTTGTGCATTTACGGTGTGCATTTATTCCCTGCCAGAAATTGACATATAGACTCATTAATTCTTCCACACTTGTTCTCACCCCCGGACGCTCACCTGGCTGGGCCAGGAGGGGAGCTGCGTCCCAGGGCGCTCTTCTGCAGGAATCCTGCGGACCAGGGGACTGTCCCCTGTCAGTGATCGCTGGTTTCTATACTCAAGTGTGCCCCCGGGCTCCACGCCCAGAGTTTCTGATTCAGTAGGTCTGGGCTAGGACCCGGAAGTTGCATCCCTAACAAGTTTCCAGGTGATACTGATGCTGTGGTCCCGGGGACCACACTTTGAGAACCACTAGCCTAAATCCTTGCTACTCGAAGTACGGTCCTGGGACCAGCAGTTGCAGCATCACTTGAGAGCTTCTTAGAGATGCAGACGCTTGGGCCCCAACCCAGCTATAACCGAAGTTTGCATTTTAGCAAATCCCAGGTGATCTGTGTATTGCAGTTTGAGAAGCACTGGCCTGGGTGGTTACTTAAGATTCCTTTCAGCCCAGTGGCCTTGATCTTGACTGTGTATTAGAATCTCCCAAGGAGCTTTCAAAACATCCCTAAACCCACGCTGTGCCCCAGACCGATGAAGCCAACGTCTCTGCAGGTGGGGCTCAGGCCTCCCAAGTGATTTCAGTGCACGGCCACATCTGAGAACCACTCTTCTTGGTTCATCTTGAAGGAGACTGGAACAGCCATTTTTCTCTCCTCCAGGCCACTCACCCATGCCCACTTTTCTGGCCCAGGGTCGTCCACCTTTCCATGTGCTTCTGTGGGTTACTGTAGTGCCTCCTTTTCTCTCATTTCATTGTAACCAGCTGGGTGGAGAGTAGGAGAAGCAGCAGAAGCATCCAGAATTGTCCGAGCCAGTCTCTGTTTACCCCAGGGGTGTAATTAGAGCGGCACCCATGAGGGCTCACTTTCCATTGCTTCTGAAATTCCACTAAAGTTCTTTCGAGTTAAAGATGGAGTCTCAAATACGGAGCCAACCCGCTATCCCTTTCCCCTGCCAGGTCCGTGGCAGACATCACGAATCAATCAGAACACTCTTCCCCAGTGAGCCCAGAGGGGGCTCAGAAGACTTGTCTCTACAGCGCTCCAGCAGCCACGACTGGCCAGACTTGGCATGACGATGGCAGCCATTGACCTCTCCAGGGTTGACCGAGAACAGGTTTCCGGGCGGGAGGGAGGGCGGGAGGATGGGACACCGCCCAGGAGGCAGTTCTGGGGTCTCCAGCTTCAACACTGCCTGCGGCTGGGGCCGGGGCTGGGTGTGACCATTTGGGGAAGGGTCTCTCCTCTTCTATCACGTATTCTACTTCAGCCAGGTCTTAGCTTTGGCCAGGATGGTGGACCCTCCGTGCAGGAGTCTGGGGTCCTGGGTAGAGGGCAGCACTGGGGTCCCCTACAGATGATAGTGGGAGATTGCAAGGCAGACGGGGGGCTCTTCTGCTCGGCGTGGGGTGCCGGTGGGCAGCTCCAGGTGGGCCAGAGGATGATGAGCGGGTCTCTCTACCATTGCCCATCTCAGCTTCTCCCCAGACCGGATTTGAGGCAAGGTGGATGGAGCTCCGGAGCATGCTGTCCGGACCTTCAGGGGCCTGCTCTGGAGAGGGGAGCTTGATCAACAGGTAGAGTGTGGCACCTGAGCAGGTGGGCAAAAGGGAAGAGATCTGACCTCCAGGTGGGGAGAGAAAGAAGAAAGTACAAGACGTGAGGAAGAAGAGGGTTCTCCTTAAGGCCCGTGCATGCATGCATGCATTCATTCATTCATTCATTCATGAACACTACACTTCTCACTGGACGCCTATTCCCAAACGGGCTGGGATCTGGTTCATCCCTTCCTGCATGAATGAGTCCGCTCTCTGGGGGCAAGAGAGGAGCGGCTTCCAGGCCATCCCGGCAGCACAGAGCTCAGGGGCAGAGGATGTGTCACCAACTCAACACACTAGGGCTGCCTCCGCAGACGCCTCGATGCACCCTGGCCGGAGTAAAGGAAACTGAGGAACGCTGAGCTTCCTGCCTTCAGCTGGCCTGGAGAAGCAGAGGCGACCTTCAGCGCAGCCTGTGACTGAGACAACGGGGACCCTCTTGCTTTTGGCTCAGCCAAGAACCTGGTCTTCAGAAAAGGGACGAAGACCCAGATCCTGGCCCCCAGCCGGGATTTGAAAGCAGCCAGTGTGACAATGATACTGGCCTCCCCCCATGGGAGGCTGCCAATGGGGCGCGTGTCCAGGCAGCAGAGGGTCTGAGGATGGGAAGCTGATGCAGCGATGCAGCGTGGAGCGTCCTCCGGAGAGACGGAGGATGGGCTTAGTGAGGCGGTCCCCTCAGAGGCAGGGGGCTGGACCCACTGGCCTGCAGAGCCCCAGCCCACCCGGACAGCCCAGCCCAGCCCATCGGTGTCCTGGGGCCCCCTGCGGGCCAGCAAGACCCCCTTCTCTGATTTCCCAGCACCAGCCTGGCGGGAGGCTTTGCTGCTTTCCGGTGACCTTGACTCGTCCCCCTCCCCACGTGGACGGAGAAGCCTCTGCACTGCTCAGTCATTGCTGCCACTCCAGAGCCAGCCTTTCAAATGACCTGCTTCATCCCTGGCTGCAGTCGGAGGCCGAGAAGCGATGCGCTCCATTTCCACCTTTCATGACGGCACCCCCACCCCTGCACCCATCCCTCAATGTCCCAGGGAGCTGTAGGCACCCCTTCCTCCCCCTCCTGCAGCCCTGCCTGCACTTGCCTGGCTGCCCGCAGAACCCAGGCTGCCTGGATGGATTGACTCGTTGGAAAGAGGTGTTTTTTTTTTTAATTTTTAATGTTTTATTTATTTTGAGAGAGAGAGAGAGAGACAGAGTGCAAGCGGGGGAAGGGCAGAGAGAGAGAGAATCCGAAGCAGGCTCCAGGCTCCAAGCTGACAGCACAGAGCCCGACGTGGGGCCCGAACTCATGAACCGTGAGATCGTGACCTGAGCTGAAGTCGATGCTTAACCGACTGAGCCCCCCAGGTGCCCCGAGAGTATTTATTTTAAGAGGCATTTCACCTCGGGTTTTGATGTGCTTGGCTTATCGCCCATAAATATCAACTAACAGAAAAAGGGCGGCCTCTGGGGAGGAGTGGATGTTTTGGATGGAAACCAAGAGCCGACATGATCCCGGGGTGGGGGACACGAGGGGATAGTTCCCATAATTGGCCTCCGCAGCGTGATCTGGAAGCATCTTGAACTCCTAGTTTGCCTCCACTGAGCCGGTCCTGGGCTGAAACACACGCTGCACATAGTCTGTGCCCTGGAGGCTCTGGGTGTAGCTGTGCAGGCAGCGACATAAAACCCGGCCAGGGAACAAGGGTCAGATGAAAGTGTGCAGTGGGGGTGGGGCTGAGGACCGGGGTTTGCCGGGGGCTTCACGGAGAGGCGACTTTAGGAAAGGTCTGGTCGAGTGAGTCGAAGACAGGAAGGGCATTCTAGGAGGGGAACAGCGTGGGCAAAGCTGTGGAGGCCTGCCGGGGCGGGGAGGGGGGCTTGCGAGGGGGTTGGGGGGGTGAGGAGCTGAGCAGGGGGAAGAGGGGATGTGCTTGTGCCTCACCTGGGGAGCGCCTCCTCCGTGCAAGGAGGCAGCCTCACGCGGCAGTCTTGGGATTTGAAAGCAGCCAGTGTGACACAGACACTTGTCTGTTCTTTCTTTAAAAAAGTCTTTTTTAAATGTTTCTCTTTGAGAGAGAGACAGAGAGAGAGGGAGACACAGGATCCGAAGCAGGCTCCAGGCTCGGAGCTGTCAGCACAGAGCCCGACGCGGGATGCGGGGCTCAAACTCATGAGCCATGAGATCAAGACCTGAGCTGAAGTCGGACGCTCAACTGACTGAAGCCCCCAGGCTGTTCTTTCTCATCGCAGGGTGCTGCCCTTGACCACTGGCGTGGTTTAGGGAAAAGCGTCTGTTTCTCTGTTCTTTCCTTCCCTGCGGACAGAAATTTCCCCTGGAGCTTGGAGGTAGGGGAAGGTCGGGATAAGGTGATCCAGTCTGCAGGGGAATGGAGACCCTTCCCAGGGAGAGTCTCCATCCAGGAGGCTCCTCTCCCACCCCCCCCACCCCCACCCCCGATGTGGAACCTGGGTGCTCCCAGAAAGGCCGGTGCTGGACAGCGTAGTGACTATGAGTCCCCTCGAAGGGACTATGGACACAGGGTATGAGTGTGGAGGAGTGGCGCCGTGTGTGTATGTGAGTGTGTGTTGTCTCTGTGTGTCAGAGCATGTGTAATAGTTCGTGGCCTCGAGCCCCGCATTGGGTGAGCGGGAGCCCTGCTCCGGGCTCTGCACTCTCTCTCCCCCTCTCTCTGCACTTGGTGGGATTCTCTCTCTGCCCCTTGCTCACTTGCACTTCCTCTCTCTCTCTCTCTCAAAGAAATAGATGAATGAATGAATGAATGAATGAATACACAACAGCCTGTGTGTGTATCTGCGTGGGTAGAGGGTGAATCTGGAGACCCCCCGCTCCGGGGTCAAGGATCCTCCTGAGCTCCACCCCTGAGGGCCAGGGCCAGCCACCAGCAGCAGCCAGCTTCATGCTGGTCCTTCCACATATTTAAAGCTGAACTGCCAGTCCCGTGCGTCAGGAAGGCCTCCCTGGCAGGAATGCCACCCTGACTGTCAGCCCTCTTGGGGTTTCTCCTCCTTTGCCCCAGGCTCCTCTTCTATCAGCCTCCAAATCCCTGAGCTTTTAATGCATTCCTCAACCCTCCAGAGGTAGACCCAGACCTAGACCTTGACACGGGTCACCGTTAATGGACTTCGCTCTTCCTGAGTCCCTGGGGATGGGCATGTGACCCCTGCTGAGAATCCCTGGGGATGGGCATGTGACCCCTGCTGACCCATCACAGGACCCCATCCCCTCTGCCAAAGCAGGCCGGACAGCAGGGCCTCCCTTGGGTCCTGAGCGAAGGGAAGGTCTCTTGCTCAGATGCTACGGTGGGAAGTTGCGGATGTGGGGTGTCCGGTGGCCGTCCTCCCCGCCGCGTGAGAGACAGCCTGGCTGTGACCGAGATGAGCAAGTACGGAAGTCGGCGGGAAGGGGTGAGTGGGTGAGGAGACAGAGCCGGGCGGGGACGAAGATGTAGAGGCAGACGGGGTGAGCAGATCGGTCCCAAAGCCCTGGTTCCTACGGTCTCTCTTTTCCTTCTAGAGCTACCCCAGAATCCGCCCAGTGACAAGACCCGGTAAACTCCCCTTTTGCTGGAGTTGGGGCTAGTTGAGTTCAACTTCTGTTGGCCTTCACAGGCCATGTCCCAGCCCATCCACGTGTCCCCACTCTCGTCAGCAGTGGCGGCTGGGTCATACATTCCTGGTTATTTTCCCCTCTCTCCTCCTTCTGATTAGAGCCAAAGGTCTGTTTGTCAAGCATCTCTTTTCTTCTCCCCTTCCAAGGCTATTGGCTGATATGGCACATGGCCCTTGCCTTTTCCCCTGCCGCAGAAATACAGTAGCACACGTAGAGAAGTTTCTAGATGCCTAGGCATGACAAAGGTTGAGAAACCCGAGGTGAAGACATGACTCAAATTATCTTGGTCACCCTGACCTCTAGGGTCAAGGGCGCAGGACGGAGAGAGACAGGTGGAGTGTGGCATTCTGGACGTCTGGACTCAGCTTCTCCTGGTGGTAAAAGTTCTCCTTCATGCGCACCACCTGCCTCCTTTCACCCCTACATTTATACCTGGTAGGTGTCAGTCAGTTTACTATCCGTATTACTTTTTCAAACTGGAAATATCTGGGATTTCCACCCGCCCCCCACCCTTTATAAAAGTAATTCATAGTCATGACAATATAGTAAAATAAAACCAAGGTATCCAAGTAGAAAATTCCCTGACTGTGGTGACGTCAAATCAGCCCAAGCTGTAACGAACCGATTGCCAGGCAGCCTTCTCTGGTCCTTCATGGGTTCTGCTTCCCACACGCATCTTTCCAGTAACTGTGTGCTCATCTCCCCGCTCAGCCCCTCCTGTATGCGTGGCCTCTTTTGTCCCCAGACCACGTTCTGGAATGACACAGTCTTGGCAAGGAGAGGGCGGCCCATCCAACCTTCTGCCCAAGTTGGCCACAGCAACTGACATATGGTGAGTTACTGATGCATGCACGTTGCCGAGACGGGCAGCTCACTACCTTCTGGGGCAGTCCTTCCACTGTGGGGCAGCTCTAATTGCTGGAAGGTTCTTCCCTTTGTTTAGCTGAAATCTGGCACCAAGATGCCCTTGGTTGAAGGCCTGCCCTCTGGAGCGCTGCAAAGTCAATCTGTTTTTCTTCCACATGACAGCTTTCACACAGTTGAAGACAGTTAGCACGTCCCTCGTGGATTCTTTCTTTCTCTGGTAAAACACCCTGATTTCTGAGAAGCACATGAGAGGTGGGACAGCTTGAGAGCCCTCAGTGACCTGGTTTTCATGCCCTCCAATTCCCCTGCTAGAGTCTCGTACCCAGCCAGAACAAAATTCTCCAGAAGGGCTTGACCCCGGTAAGCAGCCAAGGGGACACAGTGATCTCACGCTGCAAAGTTGACACTGTGTGTGTATCAGAACCGCCGGCAGATTCCTGGGCTCATCCCCTGAGATTCTGGATCGGTAAGTCCAGGATAAGGCCCAGAAATAACTCTTAAGAAGATCTGCATAACCAATTCTGTTGACAAGCCATTTTTCTGTAGGAGAACAGAGGTGCGTAGGTGAGGTGGGCTGGGCGTGACGCTGGGAAGCCAGTGTGTTCATCAGGACTCATCTGTTTACAAAAGATAGGAACCCAACATAACCAGCCTATGCATTGGTCCAGGAGCCGCAAGGGATTCTGGGACAGCAAAAGCGTGGCCTTTGGGAATGGGACTGAGGACTAGAAGCTCTGGGTCTTTCTGCCTCTTGTCTTCTGCTTGGCTTCCTTCTTGAGAAATCTTTCTGTGTGGGGATGAACATGGCCACAGTGTCCAAATTCATGTTCTCCCAGCTCCTCGGTCTCGGTGGGAAAGGTATTCCATGCCCCCCTCTCCCATTAGGGAAGTACTTTTTAAAAAAAATGTTCATACATTTTTGAGAGGGGGGGAGGGGCAGAGAGAGAGGGAGACACAGAATCTGAAGCAGGCTCCAGGCTCTGAGCTGTCAGCACAGAGCCCGATGAGGGGCCCGATCCCACGGACCATGAGATCATGACCTGAGCCAAAGTCAGACACTTAACTGACTGAGCCACCCAGGTGCCCCTCGGGAAGGATTTTTATTGGTCTGACTTGAATCTCCATTAAGCAATCATGGCACAGAGATGGGCTATAATGACTGGGTCACAGACCTGCCCCAGCCGTGCTCCGGAGAAGGCTCGGGACACCAGATGAGGGAGAGAAAGTTCTTGGGGAAGGAAGCTGGCCAAGTGTCTACCACCACCAACCTGCACAAGGACCGCCTAGGGTTTTCTTAGGAAAAGAAGGGAGGCACCATCCAAAATTCTAGAAATAACAGGATCTTTTAAGGACCTTGTTATGAGCACCTACTGAAATGAAAATAGGAAGAAATATTAGGGCTTACAAACTGCACTGATATTTTTGGTTACAAACATTAGTCCAGCCATTCACGAACCTTGATTGGCCCTGCAGACACTGGTGGGTCCCCTCAGTCTTGGACTGGTGTCTCCTTGTTTCGCTGGCCTGAACCTTCCTCAACTAGACTGAAGGCTGGGACACGGACATGCAGCTTCTCTGTTTCTTCTCTTGTCCGGTATTTGGAGGTTGTTTGTGGCTTCCCTATTAAATAGGTGGCACGTACCACATTTCGTCTCTTTGCGTCTGCCTAGTTTCTCTAGTTTGTGTCCCTCCCATGTGGAGTCTGTATCTAGCATATTTCCGATATCGTAGCATGAACTCAACACGGAGCCTCAGGGTGGCTGCAGAAATGGCTAGCTGACCTAGAAAAATGCACACCGCCTTGGTGTAGAACCCTTGCTAGGAATCAGCTGTCCGGCCAGGCACTGCCTTTCCCAGCACCCCTTGCATCTGCATACATCTTGCATGGCTGGTTCTCACCAACCGAGTATGAGTGGAAGTGCTCGCCTGTTGCTTCCGGGCCGCGGTGGCCGGTTAAACATTGCATGTAAGATTGCCACGCTTGCTTTCTTGTTTCTTCTGCCAGCTGGATGCAGAGACTCCAACGGAGACCTCCAGGATGTCCTAGGGACAGCGGAGACTCAAGATGGAAGGAACCTAGGTCCCCAAGTCACCGCCTGTAGGAGACTCTCTCAAGAGTGCTAGTTGACCAACGATGTCCACATTCAACTTCGTGTTAGCGTAAAATAAGCCTTTATTGTGTTAAGGCACTAAGATTTGGGGGCCAACTGCTAACATTAATTACTCGGATTACAGTACTAGGCTCCATAAGAGCTGGGGGGCTATGGCTGGGTCTGGAATGGACTGTCCCATGGCCGACCACTCTCCTTTCCTACATTGGTTACTCTGCCCACTCATCCATTTGCTCCTCCTTTCCTCCAGCCGGGCACAAAGGCAGGGTGCTGTGAGTGAGCAGATGGGGGGGGGGGGCGGCGCACAGCTCTGTGCTGGGCTTTCTTACTCGGCTCCGTGCGTCCCCAGGCTACCACTCCCCAACGTGGGTGTGGCTGCCACACCTCTCAGGGCACCTTTCCCAGTTTAAGGTTGGACACCATGTAGGCTGTGGTGTCAAAAATCGGAAACCACACCCATCATTTTAGCAGAGAGAATTTACTCGAAGGACCTGGTTAAGTGCGTGTTGAAGAATGCAACAGTTCTTTGACACCAAGGGACGGCAGCTACAGGGAGCAGCCGTCACCCCTAGTGCTGGGAGAACAAGGCAAGAGTTAGAATTTAGGAACTTGGTGGGGGGTGCCTGGGTGGCTCAGTGGGTTGAGTCCGACTTCGACTCAGGTCATGATGTTAAGGTTCCAGGGTTCTAGCCCGGACTCGGGCTCTGTGCTGACAGCTGGGAGCCTGGAGCCTGCTCCAGATTCCGTGTTTCCTCTCTCTCTCTGCCCCTCCCCCACTCACTCAAAAATAAATAAACGTTACAATTTAGGAGCCTGCCTAGAGAGGGCACAAGAAGCAGAGGCTGGCTTCCGTAGTGCAGAGGAGGGACTGGAACCCACCACTGAATGGGGTCACCTCCCCTGCCAGGGTGACCTTGAGAGGAGCCCGGAGCAAAGAGGAAAAAAATAGAGCTTAGAGCCGGTTCCCTCCTCCCGGCCTGGGCGGGAGGGCGGGGAGGGGAAAGTGGGGGGGAGGGGAAAGTGGGGGGAGGGGAAGGGGGGGAGGGGAAGGGAGGGAGGGGAAGGGGAGTCTCTCGAGCGCCCCCTGCCGGCAGGAGCTAACTGGGCGCAGTGGGCCAAGCAGAAATGGTTCTTGGAGTCCCAGCCCCGCGTTTCACAACCTAGAGTGACTCTGGGGTTTGGAGCTAAGTGGCAACAGCTGAAGAACCAGCACAGACTGTTTTTAGCTTGATTCTTCCGACCCGGTCGTTGTGCTGTGCAGACCTCTCCGGGGTGTAGCACTCTTGGAGCCAGCCCTTGCCCAGGGCCTCCCAGCCAGTCTTAGAGCCGACATCCTGGCAACCCAGCTGTCCTGGGCTCCGGGTCCCAGAGAGACCCCTGGAGATGGGCTCCAGAGAGAGTGCATGCGGTCTGCACTGCAGACCCGGCAGGAGGCCATTTGCGCCACGACCCCCTCAAGGGCTGGTGTGGTTGCTGCGCAAGTGAGATGGGCTGTGTGGGTCCCCCGCCCAGAGGGCTGAGCTCCCCCAAGACAGCTCCCAGGAAGGCGGCCGTGGCCTCTCAACGATGTGGCTAACATTGACAATGCGGGACAGCAACGCTTGCATTATTGCCGTGTGACCTTGAGACAGCGGATTTTAAAAAATGTTTACTCATATTTGAGAAAGAGAGAGTCAGAGCGTGAGCAGGGGAGGGGTAGAGAGAAAGAGAGAGAGAGAAAGAGAGAGAGAGAGACAGAATCTGAAGCAGGCTCCGGGCTGTCAGCTCAGAGCCCGATCTAGGGCTCCAACCCACAGACCACGAGATCATGACTTGAGATGAAGTCGGATGCTTAACCCGCTGAGCCACCCAGGTGCCCCAGCTTCTCCAAGGCTTGATTTCTTTCCCTGTACAATCCCCTCAGAGGGTGGTCATGCGGATCAGGGGTAACGTACATAAAGCACAGTGCCTGGCACACGCTAGACACATGGTCAGTGGCAGGAACGGAGATGATCTGTAAGAATGGGGGTTGGGGAAGTCTGCCTTTGTCCTTGAGGCTTGTGGGGTGGCCTCACTCTATGGGGGACGAAGTGTCCCAGGGAGCAGAAGTAGGGGCAGAGAGGGGGCATACGGGTGCCTGAGGCTCCTGGCCACCCCTCCTCCCCTCCCCCACTGCCAGTCCAAGGGAGGCCTTGGATGCCCGGGGAAAGGAAACTGCCCTGCCCAGAGAGCCTGCCTCCCAGCCTGCGGTGGCCCAGAGGAGGAGTGCGCAAATACCTAAACCATGTGCATAATTTCTAGATTCCACTGCAGTGGAAGTTTGGATCAGAGCGAGTGGGTGTAAAGAATGTCAAGCAAGATTCGATTACAATTTTTATTTTGGAAAAACCTTCATCAAAATATGTATATCTAATTAGGACAATTACAGCACAGGAACAAAAAACTGATTAAAAATCAGACACTCCATAAATTACAAGTGTTTTCCTCCAGCTGGGGCACATCTCCGGCTGCTGAGCTGCAAGTCCAATCAATGGGAGCCAACGCGCTGGGAGCCGGAGGGGGGAGGTGGTGACTCCCAGGACAGGACTGGAGGGGGTGGCTGTTGAGAGGAGGCTGGGGGGGGAGGGGGAACTCCCGTGACCACTTGACTGTCACCCTGGGGCGTGGAGGCAGCTGGGGCTGCTCTGGGACAGGAAGAGCTGCTCACGGGTAGAGGAGCTGGGGTCTGGTGAAGTGTGGCTGTGCCTGAACGGGGGGCACATGTGCGGGTGGGTGCACCTGTATGCATGCATGTACATCACTGAACCTGAGCAGCAGATCACGTATGTGCATGCATGTATGATGGCGTGCGAACAGCTGTGCAAACATCTGTATCACGGCCAGAAGATGCAACTGTCTGGGCAGAAGTAAAAGGCACAGCAGCATCTGGGGTGTTGCGCCAGAGGCAGGCATTGCACAGAGACAGAGAGAGAGAGAGAGAGAGAGAGAGCAGGCGGGCGGCTTGTCATACGTGCCTGGGTGCCGCCACCTTGGGGATGAGCCCAGCATGTCACCGGGCAGGCAGAGCTGCGCTGTTAAGATATCATAAGACGAGGCCATCCGCCAAGGATGTCCACACCCCAGTCCCTGGAACCTGTGAAGATGTCACCCTACGTGCCTTAAGGATCTTTGCAGATGTGATTAAGCTAAGGATCTTGAGATGAGAACATGGGGGGGGGGGGGCAGCGTCATCACAAGGGTCCTTAAAAGTGGAAGAGGTGGGGAGTTGGAGAAGGACATGTGATAGCAGAGGAATGGTCAGAGCTATTCTGTGTCACTGGCTGTAAAGATGGAGGAAAGGGACCAAGAGCCAGGGGATGAGTGTGGCTTCTAGAGCCTGGAGAAAGCAAGAAAAAGCATTCTTTCCTTAGAGCCTCTGGGAGGAACACAACCCTGCTGACATCTTGATTTTAGCCCAGTGAGATCCATGTTAGACTTGTAACCCACGGAACTGTGAGTCAATAAATCTGTGCTGTGTTAAGCCATTACATGTTTCTTTAAAGTAGGCTTCACTTCACGCTCAGTGCGGAGCCCAACGCAGGGCTTGAACTCACGGCCACGAGATCAAGATCGGAGCTGAGATCGATCAAGAGTCTGACGCAGCAACAGAAAACTAATGCGGAAGGTAATGTTATTTTGCCATTTTACAGGTGAAGACATTGGAGCTCAGAGACATCAGTGATTTACTGAGGCTCGTCCAGCCAGCACTGGCAGATGCACAATTTCAGGCAGGTCTGACCCCAGAGCCCAAGCTAGCCTCTCCCTTCTGTCCGCCGAATGGCACGGTCTCTCTCAGAGCGGTTGAGAGGGCCAGACTCCTCATTTCCAGGCAAGCTTAGAGACGCCCCTTTGCTGCCAGCTCAGACAAGATGGAATCGAGTGGCCATCTGGGAAGAGAACATTGAAAAGCCTGGACACGTTCCACTTAAAGCCTTGGTTGAAGGCGGCTTGTATATCTTCCCTCCGAGGAGAGGAAGGGGTTTATGTCTGAGCCCGAAGCCAGCTTTGACACACGGCGCTGTCTGTCTCCCCGGCCAATCCCCCTTGAACCTGCCTTAGCCCCTCCGCTCCCTTCCTCCCCGCTCAACCCAAATCTCCGTGAGTCTGCGCTCTCGGAGATGGTGATTTAGCAGTTTCACGGCCTTCAGAAGCTCAGGGGATAGATTACCGTGGGCCCAGAACCTCCCATCCCTGGGCAGAAGGGTGGCAGTGGGGTGGGTGGAGAAGCCACTGGCCCCTGACACCCACTCCCTTGCTCTGCACCCACCAGTGAGCCAGACCATGCCAAGAATCCTAGAGCACCATCCAAGATGGCCCAGGGAGGAGGGGGAATGCAGACAAGAGATAATGGCTTAGGAGCCAGACCAGCTGGGCTCCATTGCTGATTCTCTTGGGAGGTTTGCTTGACTCAATTCTCCTGCTGGGCCTTGGTTTCCATGTCTGTAACCTGGGCTACTTGGAGAACATTCCAGAGATGCCCTCTAGCTTAGACCTGCTGACATTGGTGGCTAGGCTTCTCTTCCCAACACGTGATAATCCAGCACCCAGGGGTGCATGCCTGGCCCTTCCCTGCTTGCAGATTCTCAAGGAGAGTGACTATGGTGTGTGGACAGTAGGGGGCTGGAACTGAGTGTCCAGGCTGTGTCCTGGCCTCCGGGGGATGGTATGGGGACAGTGAGGTCTGCTTTGCAGGAAGCTGTCCTGAATGACCAGTGTGAGAGCCACCCTCAAAAGACATCACCCCACTTTGTGAGCCCTTCCTCAACCCAGAAGCATGCTGTCTCCAAGGCCGGCCCTCCTGGGCTTTCTCCTCCGGCCCCAGGGAGAGGGTTTTGTGTGGTGAGGGAGATGCTTGACTGGATCCACTCTAACAGAATCAATAGACTTGTGTCAAGCAAGACTCTGATTGGCTGTCTGGAATCACATGACCATCTCTGAACCCATCACTCCAACCAGGAGAATGCAATGTTATGACAGTTCCACCGCATGATCACATGTGTGATGTCATGTGATCACATCTGCCACCAGGTGGAGGGATCACCCAGGCTACCGTGTTTGAAGCCCCCCAGAATCGCATGTAGTGCATGATAAGTTCCCCTAAGGAGCCCCGTGATGAAGCAGCATGTTAGGCAGACAAAAATGTTTCCCTGAATGCCCACCATGTTCCAGGCATTGTGTGGAAGGGTTGCTTGGGACATCTATTCCAGATGACTTCGGGAGTGTCACGCCTTACACTCCTTACCTGGGGCAGGTGAAGGCATCCCTGCCTCACACCTTGCTTTCAAGGGACTCCGTCTGGAAGGAAGGTATGTGCTTGGTGCTCTGAGGCTTCCTCCGTGAGACAAGGGGGAGACTGGGGTGGTTCTGAGATGCTCCCTCAATGGGCATCTCATTCACTCTGTGCCTTAGTGGGCATTCTGGGGGCACCTTGGCACTCGGGCACCTTGATTCCAGGATACCCCGGTGCGTGAATGTGTGTGTGTGTGTGTGTGTGTGTGTGTGTGTGTGTGTGTGTGAGTGTGTATGTGTGTGTGTTGTGAGGGTGGTGGGCGTCGGGGGTTTGGGACTCTCAGTCTTAACAGACGAGGGAGAGGTAGGGCAAGAGGGAGGTCTTGGGGACCACTGCCATGTGTCTCTGGGCCCCTGTCCTCGGCCGCCTGCGGCTCCCTGATTATTACTCTGGGCCCAGACAGAGGCAGCTGTGTGGTGGTGTTAGAAGGTGGGGCCTTTGGGAGGTGATCAGGCCACGAGGGTGGAACCTTCCCGAATGGGTTTCGTGTCCTTACAACGAGACCCTAGAGAAAGCCTCGTTCGTCCCACCACGTGAGCACGGAGAGGAGACAGCCGTCTGTGAACCAGGACGTGGGCCTCCACCAGACACTGAACCTGCCAGCACCTTGACCTTGGCCTCCAGCCTCCAGGACTGTGAGGACTAGATGTCTGTGGTCTAAGCCCCCGTCTCTGGAATTTTCGTGAGAGCAGCCTGGACAGATGAAGGCAGCGGGTGAGGCCCTGGCAGGGAGAGAGGAGGGCAGGAAGGGGGAGGTGCGTGGTGTTTCCTATTCTCCTCTGCAGTCCCGCTCCTGTGAGACAGGCCCACTGGCCAGCATGAGGGGCCCCGCTGCTCCTGTGGCTCCTGCCCGGGATGGCAGCAGCTTCGTGCTGGGCTAGTCCTGACCCGCCTCACCATCCCCTGTCTGGTTTCTCAGTTCGTCCTTCACCATGTGACCAAGTCCCTGTGGATGTGGCTCCCCCTTCAGATCCTCCGAGTGGCGTCTGCTTCTTCTTGGACCCGATGCCGCCACCATCTGGTTGGGCCTCAGACAAACCTGGACTCGAATTCTCCTGTCAACAACACGCTGTGTGAACTTGGGTTAGTTGCTGTTCCTCTCTGGACTTTACTTTTCCCGTCTGCAAGAGGGAGAGGAGGACTCCAGACAGCAGCCCCTGATGAACCCTGGACCCTCTGCCGGGGTAGGGGGGGTGGGATCCAGGACTTTTCTAGGTGTTCTCCTGGGGCTCCTTAGACCCACTCACTCCCGGATATCACCCCTGTGATCCTCTAAAGCCGTCTCCACCTCATCTGGGAGGGTGTGGGAGATGTGCTTGGCCTTAAGTCCTAAAGCCCACTTTCCCTGTATATGCAGGGCTCAGACTAGGAGGGAGTGGTCAGAGCCACGAACACGTGCCGGAAAGATCTCTTCTCCAGCGGTGGAGGAATGTGAGGGGAGAGCATACGATCATGAGATCTGGTGGGGGAGACCCCAGGGACCCCTTCCCCAGGAGGCAGCCTCTCACCTGTGCTGGGCATAGAGGGCTGACACTGGGGGCAGGGGAAGCCAAGGGGAGCAGGGAGGGGGAGAGAGGGAGGAGATCAGAGCAGAGCCGAGGCCTTGTTTTGGGTTTGAAATGCCCAAGCTGTTAATTTGAGAATAATCAATGCTAATTTGCACATATCTGGCCGCTCTGGTGGGTTATCTATTTCCCGTCAAGATGGCCCAATGTCTCCTCCAGATCTTCAAGCCTGGTGCGGCCCACCCAGTCTCCCCCAGCCTCTCCGAGGTGCCGTGGGGCCGGCTCAACCGGGGAGACAGTGGCCAGCCCCCACCCCACCTCCCGGCCCAGCCCCAGCTGCCGGTGGGCTGGAGGGAGCCCAGGGGACTGGAGGGGAGGAGAGGGCTAGGGGGCTGGCCAACGCCTGGCGGGAGAATTAAGCAGAAGTGCAAATTACCCAAACCCATGATTAACATTTCTTCCAAATCTGCATGAATATTAAAACGCAACCCACCCTGGTCCCTACACAATGAATTCTGCATGAATCTTAAGATAAATCGTTTGGATAACTTAGCGGCAGCTGTACTCCCCTGTCGCCAGCTGCCTCCCAAAATCATTTCAAGGCGGGTAAGAGGAGAGAAGAGGGGAGCATGGGGGAGAGCCGGGAGGGGGCATGAGAGGTGCTAGTCAGTGTGGGTCCTTCTGCTCGGGCACCAGCGCCAAGCGGGGCATTGGGCTGCATGTGAGGAGTGGGGTTTGCAAAGCCTGGGCTTCGGCCGGTTTTCTGGAGCCACCGTGGGAGGTTGCTGAGGACCCCTTTCTTGTGTTCCCAGGAAGAACCTTCAGGGCCTCCTGAGCTGCCTGCTCCCTCCTTCCCCTTCTTCTAAGAAGCAAACCAGCCCTGTTTGCCCTCAGCTTGTGCCCCATCCTTCTGGAGGGCCATGGTTCTCAACTGGGATATCTTTGCCCCCCAGGGGAAATTTGGCAAAGTCTGGAGATATTTTTGATTATCATCATGGAAGAAGATGCTACGAGCAACTGGTGGGTGGAGGCCACAGATGGTGCCAAGCATTCTACATGCACAAGACAGCCCCTCTCCTCCAATGACCAAGATTGTCACTGGTGTCGACACTGGCAACTCACTCTGGTGCCAACTTCACCTTGGAGGCATCTGGTTTTCCTCCAAACCTACCCCTGGGCTAAAAATGAGTTACCAGGGGCCCTGGGGGAGAGGTGGGAGTCTGGTTTTGACTTTTGGAGCCTAGCAACATCACCATTGTGACTGTCATTGTACCAGGCAGGGTCTCAGCGGGAAGCAGATGGCACCAGCTAGGGGTTCCAGAGAAGGCAGTCTAATGAAGAGACCATTCATATACATACAGACTTGTGAGCAGAGCTGAGGGAGCCAGCACAGGATGATGTAGGATCCAGGGATCCCCACACCAGTGGGGAGGCCTTACCACCTGGAGGTGAGGGAAAGGAGTGTTTCTGGTGGAGCCTGCAGAGGGTAGAGCCATGGAAAGAGGAGGGGTGCTCCAGGACAGCAGCAGGCAGGGAGGGAGTGAGCGGAATAAATACCCCAACCTTTCTCTCTCTTGCCCTCAGCTTTGAGCCAGTGTTTTCAATTGGCCAAACCCAACTAGAAGGGAGGGACAAAAGCGCCTGGTCAATCAGCCTGTAGAGGTTGGAGGGAAGGAGAAAGAATGGCTTTCATGGAATGGCAGTGGTGGTGGTGGGGGGGAGGTGGGAGGAGAGGAACAAAGAGAAGCCAGCACGATGCTCATTACCAGCACCAAGGGAAGCCACCCAGACGCTCAGCACATACAACAGTCGGTCAAAGAAGCCCCACGGAACAACCCACATCGTAGATGTGAGTAGATCGGTACAAAATGCCTTTTGGAAAAGCCTAGACTATTTTCCAATGGTAGAGCTGGGGTTAAAATGTTTAGGATTCGCTGGGGAGGGAATCTCAGAAAGAGCTTCAGTAAGCCAGTGGCATGCTGGGATTCGATTTACAAAAATGCAATTTAAGCGCAAATTTGCAGCCCACCCATCGTATAAAGGGAATAGTCAGAGGAAGAGAACTCCACCCTGGTGTGCCCTGAGAGGGACTGGTTCTTTGGGGGAGGATGAGTTGGCATCTATAGGACTTGCTCAAGACCGGGGGTGGGGGTGATGGACACAGGACCCAGGAACATTCGGGCTTTTGGCCTGACAATCGGTGGACGGTCGTGGCTCCTCCGGATACAGGAACGACCGGGATGAGGGCTGGGAATCAGGTTCTAGTGGACTCCAAAGCCCTGCTCTGGGGAGACGGCCACCTCTGGGGACTGTGGGGAGCATCTGGAGGTGGCAGCCCATTCCCTTCCCTTCCCTGTTCCCATGGTGCCCTGCGCACAACCTCTCCTCCCCGGCTGCAGGGAGGCTGGTGGTGTTTGCAGAGCGGCCGCGGAACCCGAGGAAGGGGTTTGGCCTGGAGAGTGTGAATGGCCTCCCCGAGGTAAGCAGACCAGAGGGGCTGCTGCCTCCTGTTTCCTGTTTTAGGCAACAGCCTAACAAGAAGTAGACAAACAGGAGTGCTTTTCAGCTCAGCGGGGCGATGGGGGGAGCGAATTAAAATCCCATTACAAAAACACTGCAGAGGCTGCTGGCAGCCTTGTTGATGATCGTTTACACCAATGTGCACACACCGAAACCTTCCTTGCTGTGACCCAGGCCACACAGGCAGCCGTGGAAAGAATTCTGGAGTCGAGTCAACGTGGCTCCGCCACCTGCCGCCTTCGGGCTGGTGACCTTGGGTGAGTGGCTGAGACTCCTGTGGCCTCAACTTAAGCTCTCCTGTGCTGGAAGCCTTCTGTTTGCCCTCCAGACCGCTCCCCACTTTCCCTCCCCCTCCCCCCACCTCTTCTCTGCCTGGCCCGGGAGGCGGCCTCTGGCTTGCTGGCTTGTGGCACTACCGGGGGCTCCAAAGGTGGCCAGAGCAGGTAGGACTTGGGCTCCCCAGCTCTTTCCCTGCCAGGGTGTGGCTTGGCTTTAACTACCATTGTCACTTTCTCCATGGTCACCTCCATTCCCAAGTTCTCCTTTTGTCCTCAGTGCTGGGCGTGCAATGGCTTCCCTCCCTTCTGGGCCCTGGTGTCCACTCACCCTATTCCCTGGGCCCCTCAGCCTTGCTTCACCTCTGCAATGGTCCCTTCATTGGACTCTTTTCCATCAGTATTTTAGGGAGTGCCAGGACCCTGACTGTCCACCCACCACATGGGGCTGGCGGTGGTGGTGAGGCCACAACTCTTGGAAGGTGTTAAATGCAGGGCAGGGGAGCCCACAGGGAGCACTCAGGGAGCATGGTTAGGACTAGACCGTCTGGGGTTTTGTCCCGGTTCTACCACCCAGTAAATAGCCATGGAACTTCAGACAACTTGTGATCCTTTCCATGCAGCTTCAGTTTTATTCCATAAAATGATGATGTTGATGATGGTAATGATGTCACATATGTCACGGGGTCATTTTGAGGATCAAATAAGTAAATTCATGTGAAGTTTTAAAATGGCACATCGCAAGCTGCCAGAAACATTAGCTATTTCTTCTTACGGTGGTATATTCTCCCGAAACACATCTTCTTCCAGGTCACACAAAAGGCCTAGTCGGCCATCAACCTCCATCTGTCTTCGAATAATGTGATTGTGACACAGTTTCTTCTGTGGTTCCAAGGACCTTGAGGCCATCTCTGTCCCGGGGGAGGCCCATGTGCCCAACTCCCATCCTCAACCACCCCTTCTGAGAGCTCTGGTGAGGTCTTGGGAATCCAGTCATGGATATCCCTGGTCCCCAGTAGGACTGTGGTTTGCTGAAGGTTTGTTTTACTCATGAATGTGTATCAAGGGCCTAACATAAGCCAGGCACTATGCTGAGCCTTGGGGACGCTGTGTTAAACTTACAAGGACTCTCTTTCTGCATTGGGCTATTCAGTTAGGATCATAAATGACCCCTGAGCCACAATGGACCAAGTTTAGAATAGCCACGTAGGAGTGGCGAGTGTCAGTGGCTCTAGGATTCTTGGCTGCTTGGATGGGTTTGGGAGGGACTTCTATAACCACCTATGTTCTAAAGATGTCACATGTCACACCCATATCATTTTGTTGGATTTGCTTTAGAAAAGAGGGCTTGGCATGATTCTGGCCAAAGGCCTCCCTTTTCTACAAAGAAAGTCCACGAATTTTAACTTCCACCATGACCATCACCACCATCATCATGGTCACAACAACAGAAAACTGCTTTTCTTATTTTGGCCACCTTTTTTCCAGAACAGAAGATGGCACAACAGAGTCCTTGGCAGCCTTCTCTCTGAGGTTCTTCATTTTTCGGTCAAGAGGTAGGTTCTCCAGTCTCCAGGAGAAGAGTAAGGGACAAGGTGTGCTCCAGACAAAAATCTTAAAGTGAGGCATTCAGAAAAGAGGTCAGACTGGTTCAGTGAGTGGTTAAATTCTTCTTGAGTTCATAAGGCCTGGAACTTCTGTCACTTTTCATCCTTAACTCCCTCACCCTCCCTTCCTCACCTGTGCTCCCCACCCTGCACTGGGCATGGGCTTGGAGTCTGGGAGACCTGCTCCATCCTAGCTGTGTAACCCCAGGTAAGTGGTTAAGGATAAGAATATCAACCTCATAAGATTATTATGAGAATCTGATGTCAGTAAACCACTTGGTCTAGTATCTGGTACATAGTAAATTCTCATTGGACACCTGTCATCCATCTGTCCATTGTCTATCTTTACTGTCTAGGTATCATCTTCATGATTAAAGCATCTTTTTTTGGTTCAGATTATCTATAGGTGTGTGACAAATAACCCCAAACTTAGTGATATAAAACAATTATCATTTATTCTTCCTATCTCTCATGGTTTTGGGGTTAGCCAGTCAGTTCTCACTTGGGTTCTTTCATGTGGTTTCAGTCAGAAGGTGGTTGGAATCATCTTAAAGACCTCCTCACTCTCTCATGTCTGGTGATTGATGCAGACTATTGGCTGAGACCTTAGCTGGAGCTGTCTGTTGGGACACCTGTACGTGACCTCTCCATGTGGCCTGGGTTTCCTCACAACATTGCGGCTGGGTTCCAAGAGCAAGCATCCCAAGAAACAGGTAACCACATGGAAGCTCTGTTGCCTTTTTTTTGACGTAGCCTTGGAAGTCACAAAGCATCATTCTTGCCATACTCTACGGATTGAGGGAGACACTTAGGTCTGCTTAGGTTCAAGGGAAAGGGACCCTTCATCTTGATGGGGGAGAGACCAAATCACATTGCAGGAAGACTATGTAGGAGGAGATATTATTGCAGCCATTTCTGGAATATAATCTTCCACAGTTTGATCTCTTCATTAGACCTTGATGTTTTCTTGTCCTCTGGTATTCACCCTCTTAGAGGGTTAGACAATACCCTCTCTGTGCCCTTTGGGAAATCTACTGCATTAGAGACAGCAGTGTCCTAGGAGCCCAGATCTTTGGTTTCTTGAACCAACTCTGTGTGGTGCTTCTGAGCCAGTCTGGAGCTACTCACTGCCCCTTCTCCATTTCCATACCTTCAGTACTACAGAGACTCAGAGGCAGAAGAGGGTATTTTATACCTGAGTTTTCCACTCTGATTAGCTCAACACTTCTCCACCCAAAAGAAGAAAGTCAAATCATTTTATGGGATTTGGGGCTGGGATATCCACAGCCACAACCCTCCAAACACCAGCTCTTCTGGTTCAAGAGCTCATTCCCAATAACTTCATCCCTGGCTCACCATCGTTCCAGAAGCCCAGAGTCTCCCAAACTTACCTTTTCTTCTATCCTCACTTGTATTGTCTTGTATTGTATTGTCTCTTGCTATATAACACATTACAATAAAACTTAGTGACTAGAAATAACATATACATATATTATTATCTCACAGCTCATGGGTCAGGAATACTGGTGTAGCTCAACTGGGCCCTAGGCTCAGGAGCTCTCGCAAGGCTGCAATCAAAACTGTTATCTGGGGCTGTGGTCTCATCTGAAGTCTTGGCTGGGGAAAGAGTCATTTTCAGGCTCACTCATGATAGTCAGCAGGTCTCAGGCCTTTACTGTATCTTAGCCAGAGGCCTCCCTCAGTTCTTTGCCTTGTGGACCTCTCCATAGGACAACTCATGATCTGACAGTTTCCCTTATTATAATGAAAAAGTGAGCAAACAAGAAGAGAATGAGAGCAAGGTGGAAGTCACAGTATTTTACCACCGAAGCTTTGAAGTGCCATCTCTGTCGTATACCATTCTTTAGACACAGGCCACTGAGTGCAACTCTCATTTAAGGTGAGGATTTTACACAGGGCATGAATAGTAGGAGATGGGACTCATTGGGAGCCATTTTAGAAATTGCCTATCACAGACACCATGGCCATGGGATTTGGGGGAGGCAGATGTGAGATTCTGCTTTGCTGATAATAAAAGAAGACATGAACTTTCATAGCAACATTATTCAGAATAATCAAAAAGTGTAAACAGCCCATATGTCCGTCACTGGATGAATGGATAGAAAGATGTGGTATATCCATACAATGGATATGAAAAGAGATGAAGTACTGATAGGTACTAGAACATGAATGAACTTTGAAAACATACCAAGTGAAAGAAGCCACTCACAAAAGACCACATATTGTATGATTCCATTTACATGAAATGTTCAGAATAGGCAAATGTGTAGAGACAGAAAGTATATTAGTGGTTGCCAGGGGCTGGGGGAGCTGGGGGCACCAGGGGGGTACAGTGGGTTGAATGGTGGCCCTAAAAAGATATGTCCGTATTCTAAACCCAGAGCCTGTGAATACGACCTTATTAGGAAGAAGGGGTCTTTGCAGATGTAATTAAGGATCTCGAGATCATCCTAGATTTTGGGCAAGATGTAAATTCAGTGACATGTGTCCTTATAAGAGAAAGGCAGAGGGAGATCCCAAACCCAGACATCTGGAGGAGATCACACGGAGATGGGGGCAGAGACTGAAGTGACGTGGCCACCAGCCAAGGAACACCTGGAACCTCCAGAAGGTGAAAGTGTCAAGGGAAGATCCCCATGTAAAGCTTTTGTACAGAACACGGCCCTTGCATCTCCTTGGTTTTAGACTCTGGACTCCACAACTGGGAAAGAATAAATTCCTGTCATTTTAATCCACTAAGGGTGTGGTAATCTGTTACCGCAGCTCTAGAAAACGAATTCAGAGGGTACTGGCTAAGGGGTACAGGGTTTCTTTTCAGGACAATGAAAATATTCTAGAATTGACTGGGGTATAGTATACAACCCTGTGTATAAACTAAAAACCATTGAGTTGTTCACTTTATTTTTATTTATTTATTAAAAAATTTTCTTTAAATGTTTATTTATTTTTGAGAGGGAGAGAGAGACAGAGTGCAAGCTGGGGAGGGGCAGAGAGAGAGGGAGACACAGAATCCGAAGCAGGCTCCAGGCTCTGAGTTGTCAGCACAGAGCCCGATGCGGGGCTTGAACCCAAAGACTGCGAGATCATGACCTGAGCTGAAGGCCGACACTTAACTGAGCCACCCAGGAACCCCGAGTTATTCATTTTAAATGGGTGAACTGTATGGTATGTGAATTATATCTCAACAAAATCATTAAAAGTAAAGTAGTTGGGGAGATTTTCCCCTCTTGCAGCAAGCCAGGGACAGAGGCAGACCAGAAGAGGGACAGTTTTGCTTCAGCCTGGACTATTCCATAATGCCAAGCTGCTCCCCCAGGTAGCATTTTTCTCCACTGGCCCTTGGCATCTGGGCCTTACGTTCCAGGTCATAGTGGTGCCATGGGGAGGCAATGTGTTCAGGAGATAGTCACACCTTCCCTGCTCCCTCTTTCTCATTCATGTCACCATTCCCTCCTGTTCATGTTTAACTTTTTCTTCTCACCTCTCAGTTTTCACTCTATGCTGCCCACCCCCCAACGCCACCACCCCGTTTTGTGCTTCACCCCCTCTTCCCCTTCCAAATTGTAAAGCTCCAGGGTGGAATCCATTTCCAATCCCTCAGATGTCAGGGGAATTGAAAGCATGGCAAATATTTCCGAGATCTAAATTACACCGACCCCGGAAGGCAGAACTTGCAGTATAATCCAGGTTATGAATTGTAAATCAGACGCCATGCAAAGTACTTGCAAAAATTCAATAAAGCTTTTGCTCCCAGCACAGCAAAGCCCGGCCTAAGGAGGCAGGAGGAGGCAGCTGGGGAGAGAAGGAAGGAAAGGGAGGCATGTGATGGGGAGGGAGGGCAGACGGTGGGTGGGGCTGGTCTTAGCACTGCTTGGTCAAGGCTCTCATGGCCAGCAGTTGCCCCTGCTCCTGTTAGTAGGAGTCAAGAGGTCCCCATGGCCTTTGGCTAACACGTCCTCCAAGATTTAATTCAGTCTTGCAAATAAGAATACTATCTTTGCCAGGCAGTCTAAAACCTACAGAGGCCATGAAAGTGAAGGGGGGCTTCTAGACCACTCATTTGGCATCAACTCTCAGGCTGCCTGTTTATACAAGTTGTTACCCAGGTGTCTTGCAGGTCCAGAGCGGGTGACAGTCACTGATATGTATGTAGTAGGGGATGCCCTGCCTGATATTAAATTCGTTTTCATCTCCATGTTAGTGAGAAAGAAGTCAGAGAACTCGCTGTGGATCCACTGCTGTAGGAGGGAATGCAGTGTCACCCACACCCAGCCCAGAGTCTTATTTAGAAGCAAGGTTGAGGAGCAATGGCCCCACTTCATGGCTGGAAGTGGGTGGCCCAAAGGCTCTTATGTTTTAAGGACTGGCGATTGCAAGAGAAAGGAGTGGGGGAGAAACAGCACAGGTACTCACTTCTTCCCTGGCTGCCAGGGCTGGAGATACACAGAGGTACGGTAGTAGTTCTGCCAGCCCGAGCTGGGGGATTCCTGGGAGGTCGTATTTTGTACAGTGATGTCTCTGGAGCACAAGAAGGTCAATAGCGCCGTTCATTCAAGAACTGAAGGGAAACAAGAAGTGTGTGGAGATGGCGCCTCACCGCTCACACCTGGCTTCACGGGTGTCCCAGTACATCTGCACAGATGACCCACTGATTCATTTCACATCCACCTGCTGGGCACTGTGCTGGCTGCCAGGAATATGAGGGGTAAAATGAGGTCCTTCCTTGAGCAGATCTGATGGTGATAGATTGAATCCTTCCTCCCCGGCTCCCAGATGCTCAGAAGACCCAGGTAGCAGGCACCAGCTTCAGGGACAGAGCAGGTGCTGCCCTTGGTCACAGCAGAGCTATGGGGCTGGTATAAAGAAGACTTGAACTACTAGTGTTGGGAGGGGGGTTGCCAACACAGGGCTTTAGGAGGCCTGAATGTTCCCAGCCTATTAATAGTCATGACGAGAAGGATATGGAAAGCCTTCTCTTCAGGTGCTCAGGGCTCTGCTAAGCAATTAAAATGCAGCATTGCACATGACTCTAATGAGGACACCATTAATATTGGGGGCAGCCCTAGCTCTGGGCTGCATCCTGGAAGACCGGCCTCATCAGGGAGGCCTGGCCAGAAAGAGTTCAGCACAGCCTTTTTTCTATAAAAAACATCTGTGTCTGTCTATCTGTCTCTGTCTCTGTCTCTCCCTCCTTGCTTCCTCCCACCCCTGTACACCCTTGAAGAACATGGAGAATATGCAGTGTAGGTGTGAAACTGAGCCTGTTCAAAACCCCAAGGCCTATGTGGCTCAGCTCTACTATCTGCGGACCTTTGGCAGGTGTCCTCCCCAGCACACACACTCCATGATCCCCACCTCCTGATATTCATGTGCTTGTATAAATCCACACCCCCACCACCCCTCGAGTGTGGGCTTCTACCCAACAGAATAGAGCAAAGGTAAAGGAACGTCGCTTCTGTGATCAGGCTTTATAAGATTGCCATTTGTGTTGTTAGCACATTCCATTGCCTTCTGGCTTCCGTGCTTTGATGAAGGAAACTGGCTTGTTGGAGAGGCTCACCTAGCAAGGAACTGACCTCCAGCCAATAGCCAGCTCGCAGCTGAGACCTCAGTTCAACAACCCTCAAGGAACTGAATCCTGCCGGCAGCCATGTGATCTTGGACTTGGATCTTTCCCCACTCAAGCCTTCAGATGAGACCCCAGCTCTGGCCAACACCTTGATGGCAGCCCTGAATAGAGACCCAGATGAGCCAGGCATGGACTCTTGACACACAGAAACTGTGAGATAGTAACTGTGGCTTTTAAGCTGCTAAGTTTTGGGGATGAATTGTTACCCAGCAGTAGATAACTCATACAGCAAACGATTTAACTTTTCAGGATTTTGTTTCTCATTTGGAAACCAGTTCTGATCCTACGATCTCACAGGGTTGCTGAGAGGATTAACTGATTGGGTGCATGTAAGGTATGTTTACAGTGCTGAGCACCCAGAAAACAGGGAAGAGCCGCTTCATTATTAATTTACATCATCCTAAATAACAATGGCTATTTTGGACCACTGTGTTTAGAACCCCAGAGCTGGCTTGTCCAGGAGAATACCAACGAGATCAGATATAGTGCTTCAGTAACAGTGCTTGCATTTATACAGAGTTCTCCAGTTAACAAAGCTCACTAACATTGCACTCACTTGACAGGTGAAGTAGGAAGCCGGGCCTTTCCAAAAAAATTTATTTGATGTATATTTTCGGAAGGGACAGATCCCATTTTCCTACTTTTGGGCATCCTCACTGGCTTCCTGTCCTGCCTAGATCTTAGGCAACCACTTTTTTTTTTTTTAAATAATTGAGGTAAAATTCTCAATGGTTAAAAGTAACCATTTTAAAGTGTATCATTAAGTACATTCCCAATGTTGGACAGTCAGTACCTTTATCTAGCTCCAAAACATTAAAAAAATGTTTATTTATTTTGGGAGAGAGAGAGAGAGAGAGAGAGAGAGAGAGAGAGAGAATGCATGTGAGCAGGGAAGGGACAGGGAGAGGGAGAAAGAATCTCAAGTAGGGTCAGCACTGTCAGCATAGAGCTCAATGTGGGGCTTGATCCCACAAACTGTGAGATCATGGCCTGAGCCAAAATCAAGAGTTGGACACTCAATGAACTGAGCCACCCAGCAGCCCCTAGTTCTGCATCTTTCTATGACGTCTGCTCACCTGACCTGAGTTCTAACCACTGAAGACCCACCTACTGGCCATCAGATACCTTGCCCTGTGTGACCTCTGATCTGCCTCTCCCCATGTTCCTTCTCCCATCACTGAACTGCCCACCAGGGTCTATCTTACTTTAGCATCTCCTCTTGGACCTGTCACCTTACCAGACCCTCCCAAGTGTGCTGCTTCCTTCCATGAAGACCTCTCCAGATCACATCTCCTCTGGCTTCTCTTGGGCTCCAACAGTGTCTGCTGCATTTAGTCCCAGCCGGAAGCTACCCAAGAAATGTGTCAGCAAAGCTGCAGCTTCTGTGTTACACCAACAACAGCTGATCCAATTTTTCTTAATTAGTACATTTAATTATTAGTAACATTTTTCTTAAGTAGAATTAATTACCCCATCACCAGCTCTGGCCAACTATGTCTTCTCACCATAGCTTCTTATTGATATTCTACTGAGGCCATATTCTCCCCCTCCCTCTAAGGGAATGGGAGCTTTTGGCAAAGGCTCCTGGGAATGAAGTCCCCACTTTGTGCACCTGTTGAGGATGCCAGCCAAGATGTTAAATCAAGCCAGAAATTGTGGGTGGGTGTGGCTGAGATCCAGGTGGAGAGAGAGGGATAGCTGCCCAAAGTGATTAGCATCTTTATTCCTCTGGGCTGAGTCTAACCCCTGGAAAGTTCCTTTTTGCATGTGGTTGGGAAGTTCCAGAACAAGTATTCAGCCAGGGGTGGTGGTGAGGAAGCAGACAGTGAAGGCTATCTGCTTTTCTCAGCTACCTGCTTCAAGGTGGCCAAGGAAGAAGGGCTCAGCCCAGCTAGCATGTCTGGATTCTTCCAGGAGTTCCCACTTTTGGATTCAGACCAGCTGCAGTACAGCTGCAGTCCAGGAACAAGAATAAGAGTAGCTATTGAGAAACCTTATCAACCTGCACTTGCTTCCAAGTGTACATTGAAGGGGGCTCAAGAAATACTGGAGCTAGCTAGTCAGGGCAACTGTTTAAACCAGAGTTCTCAAAAGTTCCATAGAGCCTGAGTCCTAGCAGATGCTCTGGGAAGAAACAAAGGGGTAGATTCACAGCCACCAAACTCTGGGAAGTATTGCATTCCACACACACCTCTTCTAGTTATGTCACCCATCCTGGGGATTCCAGTGTTCTCCTCTTGTCCCACCACCCAAGAATTCTTGACCCTGGGCAGGTCACTTACTCTCTGCATCTTGGTTTACCCAGCTGTAACACAGGGGTAACAACAGCACCAATGTGAGGCTGAAATGTGTTAGTACATGTATGGTGCTGGGTGCATTGGGCTGTAGTCTCCATGGATGACGATTATTGTATCACTACCACCATCATCACCATCCTCCTCATCACCACCACCATCATTATCACCACAACCATTATCACTGTCATCGAAATGATAAAGGATTTGACAAACTTTACATCTAAATAATCTCTTTAATTTTGATTAGCTCAGAGCTTCTCAAACATATTCAACCACAAAAATTTTTCAGAGCTGCAGAAGGTCAGTTCCTCGGGACATACTTTTGGAAATGCTGGTCTAAACACCCCAAGGCTGTGTTTTCCTCAAAGGTGTCTGGAGATACCCTGTAATTTATGTGTAGGTGTACTCCAGGGCTTGGCCACCTGACCCCTCTTTCCAGTCAGTTCTTCAGCAATTGGGTCACAACGGGCCAAGATGCTCCTCAGGAGTTTTGTGCTACTTTCCCAGGGTTCTCTAGCCCTAACTTTGTGCCAGTGTCACCTTGATAAACCACTTCCCACAGTCAGGGCTCAAGTCTCCATGGTGGATAGTGGTGTCCATTGTTCTGATAGTTTCAACATGTTAGTCTCCAGACATTTTATCTACTTCTCCATGTTGATATGGAGATCCACTGAAGGCCAGGGATCATCTCCTTGAGTCTATGTCCAGGGATGAACAAACAATGGGTGCATAATCCATGGGGCAACTGAACAGGGCGGAAGCTGAGAGAACACCACCCAGCTCCAATTCTGGCTGGAACAGGGCCGCTATCTGCAGCAAAGTCCAGGGTGGAGGGGAAGGGGCCCTGAATTTGGAGTCTGAAAACCAAGGTTCAAATTCTAGTTTGCTGGAAGCAGGGCCTTGGATGAGTTGCTTAAACATCTTGATCCCATCTGGAAAATGGGAATGCCTATATCCTTCAAGACCTTCTCACATGGTTGTGTTGAAGATCAGAGCAGACACTATATGGGAAAGCACCTTGTCTGGGGGAAAATGCCATGACGTGATGCTTTGGCATTGCCCTTGTGTCCCTCCTCCCACCCCCTGCCATCACCCCAACTGGGACAGGCATCGTGAGCAGGACCGAAGACTGAGCAGTCACAACAATGTCGGGAATGAGCATTATTATGTGCTGTGACAATATTTGATGAATTCATATGTGCCTAGGGGAGCAGACTAAGTAGGTGAATAAAGTGAGAATATTCTCTGTGACAATCAATATTCCTTCAATTGAACCATCTCTGCAGATCTGACATTTTGATTTTTCTTTTTTGGACACATTAACTGGATTTATGCTTCCATACAGTGGAAACAGTAGGGAGAAGAGGTGGAGGCAGCCTTAGCAGGACAGGTGCTTCCGGGGAACCTGGGTAGGCTGATGGGAGTGGGTCTATTTGTAGAACACCCCAGATGGGAGCTGATGACCCTCTGCTCTGCCCACCTGGCTGCTGCAGTGCTGGAAGGCCCCAGTGGCCTGTGGTTCTTTCAGCTCTAGCACGAGGGCTGGGAGAGGAGCCAGCTCAGGCTCAGGAGCCCTCCTGCCATGGTGCTTTGGTCCAGGCTACCAGAAGGGGCCAGATCAGCTCAAGGCAGCAGGAAGGGCCAGATGACTTCTCCAGGTCCTCTCCGGGGTCCAGGTGAAGCACACAGGCTCTGATCACTGCCTGGGTTCATCTGGTGGCTCTGTCATTTGCCAAAAAATGGTGGTAAGTGCATGACCTTTGCATGACCTTAGGCCAAGTTCATAACACCTTTTGTCTCAGTGTATCCGTTTGCAAAATGGAGCTGATAATAAAACTAACTTGTGTTGAGTGACTTTAGGTGCCAGGCATTCTTTTCAGAGCTCTCCATGGATTGATGTACTTAATCCTGACAATAACCCAGCGGGATGAGTATGATAATAGTCCCATTTGCAGGCGAAGAAATGTGGAGACACAGCTATACATTTTAAGCAGGTGAGGGTTCGAAACTCAGCTCTGTCACCTAATGGCTGTGTAAGTCAAGACTGTTCATGGAAAAAAGTACAACTTGAAGGAGTTTCAGCAAAAACTGGGTGGCAATATTGACTTTGGTGGTTGGAAGGGATACTGGGGTTGCTCAAGGAATCCTAGAGAGGAAAGGCTCTAGAATCTTCCAGAGTATTCTAGAAGCCCTTAAAGTCTCCAGCATGTTTGGGGTTGGAAGGCCTTCTGTCCCATCTGTAATTTTGTCCTCTGTCGTCACCTGTCATTGTGTACCTCTGCTTTCCTTTCTAGGTTACTTTATTTTTAATTTTTATTTTTTTTAACATTTATTCATTTTTCAGAGACAGAGACAGAGCTCGAACAGGAGAGGGACAGAGAGAGAGGGAGACACAGAATCCAAAGTAGGCTCCAGCCTCTGAGCTCGCAGAGCTCGAACCCACAAACTGTGAGATCATGACCTGAGCCAAAGTCAGTTGCTTAACCTACTGAGCCACCCCGGCGCCCCTTTTCCAGGTTACTTTGTAAGGCAGGATAGCACAGAGCTTGGAGCAATGACTCAGGAATCTGTCCGTGTTTGCCCCTGATGGCCACTTACTAGCAACATGACTTGGGGCAAGGCCTTTAGCATCTCTGAACTTCTCCTCATCCATGAAGTGGAATGACGATAGAACCTTCCTCGTACGTTTATTAAATTCTCCTCACTACATAGAAAGCGTGTGGAACAGTGCCCAGCATGTGGCGGGTGCTTAGTCCAGTTGGGAATCAGGGTTCCTCTTCCAGATTCTTTTCCTCCTCATGGCCCGCAGCCTTAGCTCGACCAGATCATCTGAGATCATCTTCCTTTCTGAGCCTGTGAACCAGTCCATCCCCAGGAAGGATTCTGACTGTCCAATCCTGATATCAGCCGCTATGATCAGGCAGAGTGAGGTACTAAGATTGTCTAGATCTGGTTAGAGTACTTGTCCCTGTAAGGAAATTTGGAATGAGCCCAAAAGGTCACCGGGTGTCGCAGATGGAAAACCAGGCAGTTCAGAGCACACCCTTGCAGGCCATTGGATTCTAGCCTTTTGGTGTCTTTGAGCTGTTTTATGGCTCCGTAAGTTGTAGATAACTGATAGCAAAGCAAAATAACTCTTGTCTATAGACATGCAAATAAATTCTGTCCAGTGGTTCAATTGATTTCCCTCTTCTTTAAGGAATGAGTCCGTTGCAGCCTTTGTAAATTCACATCCACTTTCCTTTGCTGTGTATAAATTTATGCCTTTTAGACTTCTCCTTTGGATTAGCTGTAATATCCGCCTGGTTCCATCACTAATATTAAACCAAATAAAATCTTTAACACGTGTTCAAGTACGAGAGTCATGATCTTGCCTTTCAGGGAAAGCTATCCTTTAACACGTCCGACGATAGGAAAGGTCACTAAGCAGACTGCAAAATAATTACCGTGGTCCGGTCTCCTAGCGGTGTGACCTTCATCCAGGCCTTAGTTTTCTCGTCTGTAAGATGGGAAACACTACATACTTCAGGCCATGCTGCGAGAATTTCCAAGAAAAGTATGGAAAGCAGCCGGCCCACGTCTGGGCACATAGGAGATGTGCAGTGACCGGGAGCTGTTGCAGGCATGGGGTTGGGGTTATTGCTGGTGTTACAGATGGCCCTGGTCATGCATCAACAACAGCCAAGTGGCATCACAGGCATGGAATGTAGGGAGAGGGACAAGAGGCACCATGCGTTCTCTAAGGCTTGTTGTGGCTGCAACCAGAGAGGAGAGGAGGAGGGGAGACTTCTCTGAGTGAAGCCACACATGACCGGTGCACTGAGAGCCCCCGTAAATGTTAGCAGGCACATCCCACCCAAAGTGCAGTCAGCGTGGGGGACAGCTGTGGACTTGGCATCCAGTACTTGGGGAAGCATATTGACGCGGAGACGAGATTTGGACTTGTCAGTACGTAGAAGGGGTGGTCAGGGCGGTGCCAGAGAGAGGCGGGAACGCAGGCATGTCTGCTTGTTTCCAAGGGAGGCTGTGTTTTGCCGGCAGATGTGAACCTGTGGCTTTGGGGACAGCGTCCTCCATGCTGCACCTGTCAGTTTGTCCCCCAGCTGTGTGGCCCCCTCCACCCCCCCCCCCAATAGCTTGCCCTGAAGAAATCCCGGATGCTGTCATGAACATGGGTCTGTCTGCTAAGAGGAAGGCCACACTGTGTCAGGTGGTAAGTGGTGAACTGCTCTCGCACAGAGCACGGGGCCACGAGGGCCTCTGTACTGAACACATTGCTCCCCGTCCCCCAGCTTTATCCCCAACTGTGACTGCATTCCTAGCCTTCGCTTTCCTTGGCTTTGACCCGAGATGGACTTTCTCCTCTGTGTTTCCGAGTGCATCTTGCTCCTGCCCCACTATAGGCTGGGTGTGACCACATCCAAACTGATCAGACAGCTTATTGGCATGCTAGACAGAAAGGAACCCCAATGCCCCTTGTCCCCATCATCCTCGGTTTGCACTTGTCCAAAGTAGCTGCTGGGAAGCTAGCTGGAGGCCAGGAGAGTCACCTCGGCCAGTTGAGGAGGGATGGGCAAGGGTGGCAAGGGTGATCCTGCAAAGAGTGTGGGGTCAGGGGCCAGTAGGGTGTGTCGGGAGAGGGCTTTGAGTCTTGACCAATTGGAGAAAAACAGATTGTGACTTACCACAGGTGGAAATGACAAATGATGGCCCGGGAAAACGACCGTGGACTTTATCAACCACAGGATACACGACCGAAGAGATCACCAGAGGCAGGAGGAGGTGGCTGTCCTTCTTGTCTCAAGGATATAGCTGGCCACGGACCTCCCCACTCATACCCAAGCTCATGATGCTGTGACTCTCCGTTTACCTGAGTCCTCTATGCAGGCTCCAGTGACTCAAACCCAAGTTGCTGGATCATACAGGGCTCCCCTCACCCCATTATCCTTGCCATTGAGCTGGTGGAAGCTGGTGGAGACAGAGCACCCCCCTAATAGACAAAAGAAACAGCAGTATGAGTGACTGTACGGCCCGCTCCACGTGGCCTGGTGGTTTTCCTCTTAGGCTCCCCGGAGAATTTTCCTTTGCTTACCTAGGCTGGCCAGAAGGGCTGCCTCTTCCAACGTCCCCAAGGCAACCACTCCATGTCAGCTAGGACTCCTGAACCCATGGCAACCTGCCAGATGCTGCTTCTGGAAGTGAGACCTTACAGGCTGGCTGTCCCCCAGCAACACTGCTGTTCTCATTGGGTCAGGATGACCTCTTAGGAGGGTGCCAGGCCTGGCATACACTCTCTTCTGGAAACAAACAGCCTCCCACTCTCCTGTTTAGGTAGACTCCATGTCAGTTTCAAGGGGGAGGTCTCCTGGGTACTCAACAGTTCTGTTGGGCCTTGGAAATGAAATAGGATTTTGACTGACCTTAGTGGGGGGCTCCTTCTTTTATTCTCTATAGTGACCACCAAGCTTGGCCTAGGGGTTCACCCTTTCCCCATTCCTTTCCCTTTCTTTATAGCCTCAGTTTTGGACATTTATGCCCCTCTATCTCTGTCCATCTATCCATCCACCCACCTACCCATCCACCACCCATCCATCCACCATCCAGTCACCCACCACCTGCCCACCTTCCATCCTTCAATTCAACCATCCATTTACCTACCATTCAGCCCTCCACTCACCATCCACCCACCCATCCTTCCACCCATCTATCCATCCATCCACCCACCCATGATCCATCCACCCACCCACCATCCCTCCACCCACCCATCCATCCATCCACCCACCCACCATCCACCCATTCACCACCCACCCATCCATCCACCCACCCACCCACCATCCCTCCACCCATCTATCCATCCACCCACCCACCCACCATCCCTCCACCCATCTGTCCATCCATCCACCCACCCACCAGCCATCCATTTACTCACCCATCTACCCACCTGCAATCTACCCACTCATCATGCACCCATTCACTCACCCATCCACTACACCCACCTATCCATCCACCCACCCACTCACCCACCATCTGCCTACCATCTACCCTTCAATTCACCCATTCATCCACCTACCATTCACCCCTCCACCCACCATCTACCCATCCACTCACCCATCCATCCACCCACCCATCCACCCCATTCACCATCCATGCACCATCCACCCATCTATCCATCCATCTACCCACCATCTATCCATCCATTCACCCATCCATCTAGATATCCACCCACCCTACCTATCTATCTCCCTTTGCCTTCCCACCCTTTTTTGATCTAGGCTAGAATTTCCCAAAGGAATTTCAGCAAAAAGTAAAGGAAATAAATACATGAAATGTAAACCTTCCTCTTCAAACTGCAAACAATGCATAACACAGTCAGGCTTTCAAAATTTTACACCTGCCTGATCCCCTGGTAGCTGAAGCTGTCACTCTCAGCGTGGTGTAGTGGTTATGGAAATGGACTTGAGAGACAGACTGACTGGGCTCAAATCACAGCTCTTCTGCTGACCCTGTGGCCCTGGACAGGTTTCTCTGCCTCAGGGCCTCTTCTGTAAAATGGGAATAACACAAGTAACTCTTTCAAAGTTGTGAGAAAGAAATCGATTATTTAATACGTGCAAAAAACTTAACCAGGGCTTGGGGTATAGTAAGTGATATGATATCTGAGGGTCACTTCTTGTTACTAGTCCTGGGCACATAAACTCTGCCTGAAGACCTTCCTGGACACCTAATTTTGGTTCCTGGGCAAGTCCTCCTTTAACTCGAGGCTGCTGCATACAGCTATGCAGGTTGCACACTGCACACTCCGACTCTGTGCACCCACCCCTCTGCTCCTCCAAGGGAGTACTTAAGCCAGTGCTTCAGGAAGACAGTCGTGGAGAGCAGTGTCTGCAGTAAGACGGATGGGCGATCTGCAAGATCCTGGATGAAGTTCCCTCTTCCAGGAGCACAGATGCATAGAAGACTCTTTGAGCTGGACCTGGGGAGGCTGAGAGGAAAAGGGCAGCCGCAGATGTCGAGAGCTTCAGGACCAAGAGGGAGAGGGACTGGAGCAGGGCCTGAAGTCGCAGACCTGCTGGCTTCATGGTAGTCATACCAGGCCCCGTGTTCAGAAGGGGCCCCTCATTTTCACTCTGTGCTGTGCTCCCAAGCTTTGTGGCTGGTCCTGCATGTTAGGCCTGGGTTGCAAAGGAGAACAGAGAACCCACAGGGGGTTGGTCAACTTTGAGGTGAAGCCGAGGGTCCAGGAGGAGAATGGTCAGTGGAAGAGCGGCCTGTGGGTGGGAGAAAATACTGAATTTGGATGTGGCGCCATTGTGTTAGGTCTCTTTGAACTCATGGTGATGCCGTGGCTTCTGTCCAACCCCCTCCCCCCACCCCCCACCCCGGCAGAGGCCTGTGTAGACACACATGTTACGGGGAGAGGTTTGTATCAGACACACCATGCACATCATTGTGCTCCTCTCTGGCCCTCCTTCTTCAGCCACTGCTGTGGCTGTCCGTTCTGTGTGGCCCTTAGCTGGCCCTGTCAGTGCCTGTCCCCTGGCCCATCCAGGCCACTCTTGATCCTGCTCTTGGCTTTCTGATGGCACCATATGAGATGTCAGAGGGGCCTGCTCAGGAATCACACACCTACAGCTTGGAAGCATGGAGGAGCTGAGGCCGGGGGGGCGGGAACCAATGGTCAATGCTTTTCCCTTGTGTTTCTTGGGACAAACAATCTCCTGAGCCCTGTAAGCTTGAGCTCTGGGCGCCTGTCCTTGCGGCCCAGCTCGACACGGAGCACATCCTTGAATTGGCTCTCCTCCTTCCCTGCCTCACACTGCTGTTCCCTAGAAGCACAGATATAAATAATCTTGTGAAGGGCAGACTCAAGATGGCGCCCAAGTTTCCCTACCTCCTGCTGTTCCCTGTGGAATCCCCCCACCGCCACCCTACTTTGAGTGTGGGCACAGCTGCTTGCCTCTAATATGGTGGGATGCCACTTCTGTGATCAGGTTCCAAGAGATTACTACTTCTGTTTTATTTGTAGACTCTATTGCCTCTTTGCACACTTTGATGCATCAAACTGCCCATGTTGAAAGGCCCATGTGGCTCGGAACTAGGACCCTCCACTCAGTAGGTGCTTCTGGCATCCCCTAGACTTTGCGAACCACTGCAGATCCTGAATGGAGAGGTGCTTCAATCAGATCTTTTGGACGGAGTCCACCCACATTCTCCGTCTGTTCCCGAGGAAAGTTCTATAAACAAGGGGAGAATGTCAACATGCGTATGGAGTGCTTTGAACCTGCTGGGCATCCCAGGTACCATTTCAGCACGTCCCAGAACAGCAGGGCTTGAGATTGCTGTCCCAACCAAGTTCAAGGCTGCCTGTGGCTGGCTGTTGCTGGAAGAGAGAGACTACCTGTGGCCTTCCTGTGTGTCCTTAACCTCTGCAGACAGGATGGGAACTGGTGTGATGCAGAAAGACTGAGCAGCAGTGGGAGAGACTGATGTGAGACATCTTGAAGAGCTTCTAGGCCGTTAGGAGTCTTACCAATTCCTCTGAGTGTCAGGAAGGGGTCGATAGAGGGCAAGCAGCCCCAGAAGCAGGGCTGAGACGAATGGCTGCTTTTAATCTGTAGACGCTGGGCTTGGTCTTGAGCGGGCTAACCTCACAGACATTCACGACCTGTTGTAAGCAAGACACAAACACAGCTGTCATCAAATATCACGTTGCTCTCCGTCTTAGCGAGAAAGAGAGAGAAAAGAAAACAAAGAAGTGGAGGAAAGAGGTTTCGTGTTTTTCTAATAGAATAAGGTAAGGAGCGGGAAAGACAATTTGAGCTCAGCACTTCCGAACTGCCAGCACAGGCCCCCCTCCCCCGGCAACAAGAACCACAAAGCCAAGTTCGATAAAGATGAAAAACAGCACAGCACGACGGCTTCTCCAGAATGAGCTGCGCGTCCCCAGTGAGGCCTGGAGGGAAGAGAGGTGAAGGGCTTTTGGAAATCGGCCACTTTTTTGAGGCGGTAGATGCTTCTGGCTCTGGAAATGGAAAGGCAGCAGCAAAGGCAGATGAAGGCTGTCGAGGGGCTGGGCCTCAAAGGTCTGCGGTGCAAGCAAGGTTGTGACAGGTGTCAATCAGCATCGACAGCCGCCGGGTTCAGGGCTTTGCCGCAATCGGCCTTGGAGTAGCAGGTAGGAGCAGCTTTTGGGATTCGAGAGAGAGGAAAGGCAGAACGGTTGGGAGCCTGCTTTTCGGAGGCATTTGGCTCCTGGCCTGGTTGTTACCCTGAGCAGCTCTCTGACCCTGTGCTGGGCACTGCCCGTCTGTGAGCCTCGGTTTCTTTATCTGTAACAGGGAATGGGTGGGCTACATCATCGTTTCTTCACCCTGGAGGGGCAGGGCCCGGGCATCACTGGTTTTTAAAAGCTTCCCAGAAGATTCTCAAAGCTGGGTGGAGAACCACAGGCCTGGAGCCTGCACAGCTGGACGTTGGCCCCTGGCAATCTCTACAGACTCTTCAAAATGAGAAAACGAAAGTCCACAGGGCAGCACCATGGCTCTGCGTCCAGACTTCTCCACCAGGAATAGCCGAGGACACTTGAGTCCCTGTAACTGGGGTCACACCAGGGCCCCGTGACAGCCCTGGGGAGGGAGGCCCGCGTGGGATTATGCAGCGGCCGCAGGGACCCAGGTGAGTTAGCGGTGCCAAGAATGTGCCCAGCCAGCTTTGAGGTGGCCGCCCCAGGAATATGACCCCCACAGAACAGGCCTGGACACTTGTCGTGATGGAAGGGGCGGGGAAACAGGGGAACCGCACCTGACATCTCCTCAAAACCAAGTCTTTGTCCCCGATAAGCGCAACTCAACACGAATGCCATTGGCTCCCCCTAAGGACTGGTTGGGGCTGGGCTCTTCTGGAAAAACAGATAAAGACCACCCCTTTTCACTTGTTCTTTCTTTCTTTTGCTGTCACATCAAAGCCATTGTATTGGTATATGTTCAAGAAATGCTTTTTAATCTCTCAAATTATAGCTTCTCTATATGTTCTTGTCATTGTAAATTACACAGTGATTCCATGAGCCTTTTTTTTTTTTTTTTTTTTTTTTTTTTTTGCTGCTGTCAATTAAAAGACTCCCCCCGGGGGGGCCTCTGCTGTGGAGTTTCACCCACACGCTCACACCTCTGTGACTGTGTCGCTCCCGCCTCTCTGTCTCTCCCCCAGTCTGGCCTCCTGTAGCCTCGGAGACCATCGGCCGCGCTTCGCCATCATCCCGGGCCTGGCCGTGGCATTTCTACCGCAGCCGTGGGGAAGGCAGGCCCTTCTAAGCAAACCCAGCCGCCCAGGCTTCCCCAGGAGATGCTGGACTCCCACAGGCGCCCTGCTGTCCTCGGGGCCCGAGGCTCCCACAGCCGGGCATGGGCTCCAGGCTCGGCGGCCTGCCTCCCCAACCTGTTGGCCGTGCTAATTGCCTGGCGCACGGGCAGCTCTCTGTCACATCACCCAGCCTCCCCAGCTAATGACTCATTCTTGCACGGCCATTTGTTTGTGCTGGTTTCAGACAGACTAATGCTTTTAATGGCACATAATCATTTTTCAGAAGTCATTTGATGCCACTAATCATCTCGGTAATACGCCGCGATGGAACGCATAATGACATTCGGAACAGGACAAATGGCAGCGTGATTCCTGCCTTCCCTGCTTTAATCTATATTTTACCACATGCCTGGCTGTTAATGACACCGAGTACCGTTAATAAACAGCTGCCTTACGGGTTTCTCCCCCTTGGGGGTTTGGAAGGGCAGGGGGCATCTGTTAAAAATAATTCCTTCTGGGAGTGACCGTGAGCAGGTGTGAGGAGAGGAAAGGAAGAAGCTGGAGGGTGAAGCTTCCAGAAAGTCTCACCCTCCTTGCCGGGGGCAAAGGCCTGGCTTAGATGTGTTCTGCTCAGATGGGATGTGAGCGTCCACTGAGAGGACCAGATGGAGGGGAGCACATGCAAGTTCGCAAGGATTCTGGGCCGGGGTTCTCTAGAGCCGGAAAGTTCCATGGAGGGATGGATCTTCACGAGCAGGCCCTGGGGAGCCAGGCCAGGGCAGGCACAGCGTCATCTGGCAGGTACCCTGGGGGGTGGCCTTGTCCTCACCGAGAAACCGGATTCAGTGCAAGGACCCTCTTGAGACCTTGTGGCTGGAGCAAGACATCCCGGGGAGACTGTTGAGCACACGGCACACGCCTCCTTCCAGGGTGGGGGGTCTTGTCAGGCTGGGGATCCTGGACACACGCCATTCTTCCCGAGACACAGGTGCTTGGGGGCTCTAGGAAGAGTGGGAATCGGCCGCTGCCCGGGATTTCCATCCTTAGATGGTTCTGTTCAGTTGCAAAGTCGATAAAATCCCGGCTCTGCACAAGCCCCTGAGTCGGAGGGGCCTAAAAATCGGCCATATTCAGATCACTTCACTGGCCCTACGTTCCTTATGACAAATCTTAGAGAAGTGACTTAAATAACTTTACCCTAATGTCTGCCAGAGAGTAACTGCTCAATAAAATGCAGCGATTACAGTAAATAGTAATGACAAGGGGCGGGCTGGGCACCACTTCAGGAGACCAGGGCACAGGGGCAGAGGGCACATGTCTTGGGTTCTGGCAACAGACCTTTTCCATTCTTGGGGTCCCGCCTTCCTGAGGGGGGGCCGTCTAGATGGGAGGGCTAGTTTTCTTTCCCACCTCTGTGTCCTTCTCTTGGGTCTCCAGGGAGGGCCATGGCATTTTGAGTCCACATGGGTGAGTCCCTGCATGCTAACGAGCCTGGAAATCTGGGGGCGGGGCAGGCCAAGGGGAGCCAGCGTGGGCCTCCGGAGCCTGCGGACCGTGATCCGGGAGGCTAAAAGCAGGGCTGTTGACGTCAGAGGACAAGATCTCCGCCCTGGCTCTGTCACATAGCAAGTGTTCAACACGGCGCCGTTAATCGCTCTGAGTCTCGTTTGCTCATTTATAAAAGGATATTAATGGCATCGGTCTCGCCGAGGACCAGTGGGAAGATTAAATAAAGCAATGCATGTGAAATCCCAAGCACAGAGTAGGCCCTCATGCAACATTAATTATTACAGTTGATGCTGTGAGCAGGTCTGGTGGCCCTGTTGGACTCAGGGAGCCCCCGGGCGAGGGGGAAATTGGAGCTCAGACCCAGGTGAGTGCATCAGGATAGGTGCTTGAAGGGACAAGGCAGACCATCTCCATCTTGGGGGGGTTTCTCCATGAACGTGGGGGTCTGCAGTGGGGTTTTCTCTCCAGTGCTGCCTCCCCCGGGCTGTGCTCAACCCCCTGTTGATATTACATCAAGAAGATGCACAGAGATTCGGTGGAAAGCCATCTGTCAGCAAGTGGGAAAGCCCCCGGCGTCCTTGCCAGTGTTTAATAATTTAGTGTTAGCTGCTGGATGAGGCCTGACCAGAGCTCTGACATCCATTTTAATAAAGTCCTTCTCTACCCTCCTCGAGCGCCAGCTCCGGGGGGGGGGACCATGGGCTCTCACAAACCCCGCACACTCCCATCCGCCCTGGCCTCCCGCTCACAAGCAGGGCAGACACTGAATATAGACACACAGGGCCCGGTTCTGGGAGAAATGTTGGAAACACATGTTCTGGAGGCACACGCTGTGTGCAGGCCGGCTTGCACCAAGGCCTGCTCAGAAGAGCTTTCTGGAAACCCAAAGCGGTAGTAGTCACCAACACTTCTAAATGGGTTGCTCTTGTGGGCCATACGCTGGCTGTCTTTTAAATGATCTCCTGCCACCCTCCTCCAAGATCTGGAGAGAGGAAACCAGGTCTCAGAAAAGTACAGTGAAGCTCACAAGTGTAGAATACGGATCCAACCTAGTGTTCGATTCCAATATTTCCACTCTTCACCACGTTGGAGCGATGCACATTTTTCTTGGCTAAATAAGAAACTGAGACTGGCTTTCTGCAACCTTCTTTCCTCCCTCCCTCAATTCCCTTCTCCTTTCCTCCCTCCCATCTGTCATTAAATATTGCTCTGATGCTTTTTATTCAACTAGGTCTATGCTAGAGGTGGAGAGAACGAATATGTCTAAGGGCGCTTTCCTGTGGAATGAAGTCCAGTGAACCTGCTGCCTGGGATCCCAGGAGGAAATGATATGGAGACCTGTAGCCCCGAATTCTCCATTTTGGGGTACACTCTGATGGCTCAGGCCAAGAAGCATAGTGTGGAGAGGGTAGTCATTGCTCAGAGAAAGCTAGGCAGACCCCAAGAGCCCAAGTCCCTAAGCAGAGCCTCAGGGCCTTGGGCCACTCTTGCGTGTCCCCCTGGGGATATAGAAACTGGCAAATAGTTGCTTATACGGTGTGTTGCCCTGGGATTTCCCTGGGTATATTCATGGGAGCCTGGGAGTTGGGATAGCAGGCTCAGGGCAGTGCTGCCTGGAGCAGGGGTGAGGACGGGGGTATGGAAGGTAACAGGGAGGGGGTGGCAGCAAATCCTAGTCAGTGGAGCTGGGACTGCAGCCCCCTCCCCAATGCCCCACCCCTCCCTTCCTTTCTCTGTTTTTCCCGCCTAAGTACAAACGATGGAGAGTGGGCATCGGAGGGCGGCAAGCCGTGGGGATAACTATATTTACTCGCAGGCACTGGCTGCCACGTCTCTAGTGAAACCTGCAATTTCATTGTTTCAAGAGCACAAACGTGCCAGGAAAACGCATCTCTGATGGCCTCTTCTTTCTGCTTCCTGTTAGTGGTTCCCCAGCATGTTATGGATGAATCTTTTCTCCCTACACATCCTGGAGGGCCATTCTTCCAGGGCCACGCACCCACGAAACGGGGCATTGAAGCATCAGGTGCAAGAGTTCGAAGCACTCGCCCCGCAAGGCGGGCAGAAGGGCGATCCTGGACACTAAGTCCCCTGGCGCAGGACCGTGTGTGGTTCTGCATTGCACCCCCACACCCCGTACACCGCCCCACCTCCAGGAGGGACTCCAGAATTGCTCATTCGAGAAATGCACAGAAGGTGGATTGGACAGCCCCATCTATGGTATCCAGACTACCCTCACCTCTTTCTAGCCCTGTGGTCCTATGTTCTCATCTCTAAATGGAGATCGTGGTGCCTGCCTTTGGTTTTTTCCTGAGGATTAAGTGAAATAACAGATGTCAAGCATTTGGCTCAGGATAGGTAAGTGCCTATTCAACACCTATGGACCCTACAAGCCGCCCCTGCTCCACCCACACAGTGGAAGCTACTGGGCAGTAAAAAAGAGTCAATTATCGTACACATAGCCCCATGGATGCATCTGAAATGCAGTTTACTAAGCAAAGGAAACTAGATTCAACACTACTCAGTGAATGTGACCTGTTGGAAAAGACCAAACCATTGGGGGAAAAAGAACCAGGTTGGGGCGCCTGGGTGGCTCAGTCTGTTAAGCATCCGACTCTTGATTTTGGTTCAGGTCATGATCTTACGGTTCATGAGACTGAGCCTTGCATCAGGCTCTGCATTGACAGTGCGGAGCCTGCTTGGGATTCTCTCTCGCCCTCTCTCTCTGTCTCTCCCCTGCTCTCTCTCATGCTCCCTCTGTCTCTCTCAAATAAACAAACTTAAAAAAAAAAAAAACTTTAACAACAACAGGTTAGTGGCCAGAGGTTGGGAGAGGGAGAAAAAGTTGACCGCAGAGGGCACGAAGGAACTTTCTGGGGCGATGGAGCCGTTCTGCATCTTGTATGCAATAGTGCTGTCAGAGTATGCATTTGTTACAACTCCCAGAGCATTCCACTTTCTAAAAGGGTCAACTCCATTGTATGGGAATAATATCTTAATTAAAGGAAATGAAACAAAAAAGTCTATGGACCCTGAAATGATGAAAAAACCCGGAAGCGCCTCTCTGGCCTTTGAAAGATTCTCGCGGTTGGCTGTGTCCCAATCTCTTTCATCACCTTCTGCTCCGAAGGCCACAGGAGGCAAGGGCATTTCCTGCCGGTGGGGAGAGGGGGTCCAGGACTCTGGCTCGGATGAACGCTTGTCTGGGGAAATGTAGCCAAAGTGGAAACTTCCCACCTGAAGGTGATGCCTGAACGTTGGCTAACGGGGGCCCAGTGGTTCGCGTCCGGGAAATAGCTAATGGTATTGGGATCACCAGGTTAAGAAAGCCAGAGCCCGTTAGGGAGGTGGGGGCAGTGTGGCGGAGGACAAGGGCTAATGGGGAGCGCGTGGTAGGGGTGCACTCCCCGCCTGATAGATGGCTTCAGTCAAGTGGCAAACCCATGGGCACGAGCGTGCCTCCTGCAATAGGTCAACTTCGGTCCAGCGGGCTGCAAAGGTCCTGTTAGTGCCGCCGTCATTAAGCAATATAGACACAGGTAATTTGCTTCACTCTTTGGATGCAGAGCAAAATGACTCATCATTATCTTATTAATGCAATCAGGGGCTGAAAGCGAAGCCCGACTGGCATTTCGCCTCAGCAGCACTTTCTGGAGGGGTCAGATGTTCGCAGCCCTCTGGCTCACTTCCCTGACATTTTCTCTCCCTTCCCAAGACCTCATGCTTTGTTTCCCCCACCTCCCTGGGTCGCTGGGCAGGAGCTCCCCCCGGATGGTGTTCTGGGCCAGCGAGCCTCCCTCTGAATCCTGGCCCCGGGGTGGCTGCCTTGGCAACCGGGCTGGGCTTCAGGGAGCCTTCCAGAAATGTTGGGGGTGGGGGGGCTCGACGCCTGGGCTTAGAAGAGGGAGTGCCTTCTGGGGACATCCTTCGTGCAGTGCACATTGCCGCACACTTTACATGAGCTATGCCGTCCCGGGGCCGGTACTGTTCCTCTCTACCCTGTGGCTGTGCACATGAGGGCTTGGGAAGGGTGTGCATGCCATGCATCCGGCCACACGGAACAGCACCCAGCTACGAGTGACTGAAATCACAGGAATCTGGTGTGGAATCTGGGGGCACATCAACACAGTGACGCCCGCGCTCTGGCCAGGCAGCCTCTTGAGGTTTTCTTGGCTTTTCCATTTTATCACGAGATGGTGGCAGAGGCCCAAGCCTCACCTCCTCACCCATCTGTGTTCAAAGGCAGCAAGGAGTAACAGGCAAGGGTTTCCATCTCCTCTCCCTCTTGCTCTTTCTTCCTTCTCCTCCTCCTCCATTTCTCCCTTAAAAAGTAAGGTGAGGCTGGGGCGCCTGGGTGGCTCAGTCGGTTGAGCCTCCGACTGCGGCTTAGGTCACGATCTCGCGGTTTGTGAGTTCGAGCCCCGAGTCGGGCTCTGCCCTGACAGCTCGGAGCCTGGAGCCTGCTTCGGATTCTGCATCTCCCTCTCTCTCTGCCCCTCCCTTGCGCGTGCTCTGTCTCTCTCCGTCTCTCAAAAATAGATGTAAAAAAAATTAAAAAAAAAAAAAAGTGAGGCAAGGCAATATTTCCCAGAGACCTCAGTGGATTCCCTTGCCTCTCACTGACGAGGACTGCCCATATGTTCAAGACCTAGCTACAGGGGGTAGGGGAGTCCCTGGTGATTTTGGCTCTGGGGGCAGGTGACTGGTAGTGCCGTGAAGAGGTTCAATACCTTGCCCGAGACTATCACCTAAGCGGTGCCCGGCCAGGGTTCTGGGTTTGTCCCCAGAACGCATACTCTGAACTCTTAAGCCAAAGTTCAGGGTCCTCCCTAGGCAGTGGTGGGGAGGGTGGGGTGAGGCGGGGGGGGGGGGTGGAGAAGTAAGAAAAGCCAGAATCAGCTTCCCCCTTTGGACGCCAAAGAGCTCGTGCAGGAGGGAGAACGGTGTGCATTTGGTGAAAACAAACAGGAACAAAACAGAACTCTTAATAAACCAGCCTAAGTCCAGCCTCACAGAAACCGCCCGCCAACAAAAGTTCTAATTTCTTCTTCTTCTTCTTCTTCTTCTTCTTCTTCTTCTTCTTCTTCTTCGGTTATTTATTAATTTTGAAAGAAAGAGAGCACACGCAGAGTAGGGGCAGAGAGAGCAGAGAGAGAATCCCAAGCAGGTTCCAAGCTCTCAGCACAGAGCCCGACGCGGGGCTTGAACTCACGGGCTGAAAGATCATGACTGGAGCCGAAGGCAAACGCTTAGCTGACTGAGCCACCCAGGCGCCCCCATAGAATATAGTCTTACAGGACAATCCTCAGCATCCAGAGGGCATTTCCTCCTACGTTTTCTGGTCTGGCTTCCCTGACATACGGAATCACTGAGGGCAAGGTGACACTCCACGCCGCTGGGGGTGAGGTCTGCGAACCCTCAGGCCTGAACAGACAGCAGCCCTGAACCCTGGGACTGTCAGTCGCTGGGTGCCGCCCCCCGCTGCTGGTACCCACACAGCCCCTCCCGTTTGGTCAACCTGGATGGCCGGCCATCGTCCCCGGCACTAAGGGGCCACAGCGGCCAGGCTCGCCCTCGCCCACCCCCCCACCCTTGGGACAGCTGTGGAGCACAGAACATCACCTTGTCACTTCTGCTTCGCTTGTTCTCGGATTCCTTCCCTCACTCCTCCTTGCTCGTCGGGATTGCTTTGGTTCCTGCAAGCTATGCCTGATCTGGAAGGTAAAAAGCAAGAAACAAAACTTAGGAAACCAGAAACATTAATTTTTCACACTATAGGACATCAGAAGCTCTGGACGGGGTGGGCTGGGGGTGGGGGGGGGGACCGCGGGCCCCTTCTCGCTTCTCCTAGGGATTGAAGCCTGGGGCTTTCCTTAAGAATCAGAGGGCGTTTCCTCCCATATTTCCAGCCCTGGCCTCCCCATCGCCGAGGGGCTCCCTGTCACATGCGGGGGCATCGCTGTGCAGGAGGATGAGTGGGAGCAGGGGCACGGGTGTTACTGAGCTTTCAGTGGCTCTGGGGAAGGGGAGAAACGCAGACAGGACAGGGAAGGAAAAGGACGGTGGAGCTCACATTTATTTCGTGCTTGCTCTGCTCGCGGGGTTCTTGGCACACCTCAGAGGAAAGCGCTTTTACCCCATTTATAGGTGATGAGACAGACGCAAAGGAAGACTAAGGAACTTTCCAAAGGTCACAGAGCTGGTAAGAGGCAGGGCTGGAGGGCTTGAAGCCACCTGTGTGGACAACCGCAAAGCCCTGGAACCCAGGCGGGCAGTGTGGCTCAGTGGTCTGGGCCAGAAGGAGGCCTGGGAGTGCGGGGTTCCCACCGTGCCTGGGCTCTGCTGAGCCACGGCGGGCCTCAGTTTCCCCACCTGTGCAGAACTGGCCTGAGCTCGTTTCCAGAGACCACCCTCGGTGGAAGGGGCTTCCTCCCTGCTCTATGAAGACCACACGGGCTGTGGTTTCTCGCTGGAAACAGGGAGGCTGGCTTCTTCTGGTCCCATGATGCAGGACTGTCGGCCTTGGGGATCGGGGCTGGGCTGCACCCACTGGGTAGGCTGCAGGTGTGCGGAGGGAAGCACTGGCCAGTGCCCCAGGGAGTGCAGCCGCTCTGGGGGCCTTGCAACAGCCCGTGAGACGTTACTTCCTGTGTTACTGCTTCTTCCTTTTCTCTCCCTGCACCGGCTCCCCATGTGCCCTCCCCTCCTCCCTTCCTGTCACCCCAAGAAAAAGGCAGGCTGTTTGGGGAGGGGGTGGAGAGAGTGCTTTTGTCACACACAGTCCCTCCGGTGAAGGCCAGACCTTGAAGGAAAACGGCCAGGGCTCCTCCTTCCTCTCCCATCTGGAAAGGAACAGAGAGCAGACCCTAGGAGTCCCCAGAGGGATTCCAGCCTCCATCAGGAAGAGGCACTCCCAAGTCATGAGGCAGGTGCAGTCACGTGGCTCGCCCGAGCCTCCAGGTTCTGTCTGTGAGTCATTCTCGGGAAGCCTCCCAGCCCTCCATGGAGAAGGCTGTCCGGCTGCCAGAAATTCTGTCACTGAGTCATCTCGAACGGCAAGTGAGTTTGTCATGATATCCGGTTTCTGCACAGATCAGAAGCTCCGAGGGCCCGGTGGGCCAGGCGAGCTGGACTAGTGGAGCTCATTCTGAGTGGCTCAAGGAGGGGCCCAAAGAGAAGGAGAAAAATAGCTCACAAGCAGCCAGTGGCGCTTCGGTGCTGGGAGTTGCCCAGTAACCTCACATAGTTGTCCTGTCTCACGAGGGAGGTGCTAACATTTAGCCCCATTTCCGAGATGAGGAAGCTGAGGCAGGGAGAGAGAGCCCAAGGAAGCTGCCCGAGATCACACGGGGAGCGAGGAGTGACGACGGGGTGTGAGCCCCAATCTCCTGGCTCTTACGCCTGGCTTTTCCCACGAAACCAGGTTGCGTCTTTGAAAGCCCACGGTTCCAAGCATTCACAGCGGGCTCTCTGTTTTCGGGATGGACCAGTTCCCAGGGCACTGGCACACCAGTCGGCACCAGAAGAAGAACCAAAATAGGACACAGCAAACGGATCCAGTTTTGCCCGAGCAGTCAGCCTGCGAATGTTTCGGGGGTACACCCCGGGGAAAGATCAAAGCCGGGCCCGAGGCACTCTACTCTCGCTGCCTTCCGCCCCTGCCTTCGCCCCACTTGATGAGCTGTGCAGTGTCAGGCTGTGACTTGGCACCCAGTGCTGGTTTTAAAAAGGCGTCTCACTCACGCTATTCAGATTTCAGAAATAAATGCTCTGCACCACTGATCGGAACGCCCGGAGTCAACAGAGCCGGTGACATCTTAAGAAATGCACCCGGTACTTAAGGTTTTCATCTTAATTATACATGTTCAAATCATAGACAGATTTTCTCCTTCTGGTCCTGAATATCAGAGCTGCCAAATCCAATTGAATCATTTTCTTTTAAATGCATTTTGCAGTATGCGTTTCGCCCGTTTTCCCAATTTCCATTGTAAACGAGCACCAGAATTGTGCTGAGGGCCCTTTTCTTACAGGCTGCATTATTCAACCAGCAAATGAAGAAAGGAAAATGCTGATTGCAAAAGAATTAAAAAGTGGTCCTGGGCGGCCTCGGGGCTTTGGCCAACCGGATGTGGCCAGGACCAGGAACTGTCTCTGTTAGGGACTTGTGGTTCCTTTACCCCAGGCAGGGACAGGTGGAGAAAGGTGTTCCTTCCAGGGGCGCACATTAGCTCCAGGGGAGTCGGCTCTCGGGCTTCCTTCCTGGGCTGGGCTGGGCTGGAAGGGGGGCTGTGGATCTCGGCAGGACCGTTGTCACTGTCATCATTTGCAGATGCTACATGCTTCGATTTCTGCCGTACCTTGGCTCTCAGACAGACTGGGAGATCCGGGGGCCTTGGATTACTCCCAGGGAATGACTTGACTGTCACAGGTAGCACGGACATCAGTGTCCTTGTCCGCTAGCCGTGCTCACCCGGTCTGCCTTCCCAGGAATGGGGTGGGGCGAGGGGCTCCCAGATTTAGGGTGTGACAGCTGCTGCGGGCGTGGGGTGGGGGGAGTAACGATGCCTGGGATTCCGCTGAGGTCTGTCTTCTGTTTCTTTGTTTCTTGTCCCCTCTCTGCTGAAGGGAGCACTCAGCCTAGGCCCGGCCGTGGTTCTCTGTGTTCGCCTGCAGAGAACTCCCGCTTTCTCCTTTACGTCACTTCCGTGCTTGTGGATTTCACCTAAAGACCAACACCCTGTGCCTACCAGCACTGGGGTTTTCGGGCCCATTTCACAGAGTGGCAGAGTATGCCTGCTTATCAGCAGTCGTGATAAGGGAGCATGAGACAAACACCTGCCCCACCACCCAGTTGGGATCTGTGTGACATTCCTCAGGCTCTCCTGGCCTCCCGGGAACAAAGAAAAGGGGAAAGCAAATGGTTAACTGATAGAGATTCCCCGTCATGCAGACGTGGGTCTCCATCAGTTTACAAATGTCTTAGTGAATTACAAGAAAAAGACAATTTCATACACAGCCTATAGACTCAGTTTCCTGGAGCCCCAGCATCACCCTCCCCTCCATAGTGATGTTGCAACAAAGACAAGAAGGAAATGGCAGGTAAAATGAAATTTCTTTGAAACCTGCAGCCCGTGGACAAATACTTGAGGCAAATACAGAGTAGAACATTTCTCCAGGAACCGCCCCCCACCCTGTCTTAATGTTAATGCCTTACTAGAGGGAAAATAGCCTTAGCCTGAGGATAGCAAGGGCTCTGGTATCTTCTGAGTCCTCTTTAGCAAATAAAAGTCCTCATGGAGTCCTCCCTTTTGCCTTTACCTCGCCCAACTCCATAGTTTACAACCAATCACTCCTCACAACCCCAGTGCAGCTCTCTCTGCCCACGGGTCCCGTCCCCGTGCTTTAAGAAAATCACCTTTTTGCACCAAAGCCGTCTTCCAGAATTCTTTCTTGGCCGTCAGCTCTGGACATCCACCACTCCAAACCTCCATCAGTTGGATCCCAACCTTGGGCAAGTTACTTGATATTTCTGTTGCCCAGGAGGTGACCACGTCAGCAGGGTGCAGTCCTTGCAAAGAGGATTAGGGCCCATGGAAAAGGGACCCAGGAGAGCTCTCTTGCGCTCTTTCCACAGGAAGAAGCCAGCAGCCTGCAACCCCGGGAGAGGTTCCTCGCCAGAACCCGGCCTTGCTGACGCCTGATCGCGGACTTCCAGGCAGGCACCAGCACCGTGGGGAACATGGATATGTTGTCTACCAGCCCCCTACTCTGTGGCACTTTGTTACAGCAGCCGGGACCGACCGCCAATGAACATCCGCCCTACACATCCTGTGTTACTTGATCCAGAGTCAAGGGCACTCGTTTACAGGTGAGGAAAGGGAGGCCCAAGACTTTAAAGGGCTTCCGAGAATCACATTGTAAGTACAGAGGCAGGAATTGAACCAGTTCTGGCTCTGTTTCCTCCCTCTTTCCCCATCCAGCTGCCCTCCTGCCAGATTTGAGCAGCCTCTACACCACCTCCGTGCTGTCGCTTTGTCCCCACCTCCCAGCCGGGTAAAATCCCAGCCGGGGCTCCGGACTTCAACGCCTGGAGAGCTCTGGACCTCCATGTTTTCAAATTTACGAGTAGTTTTGAATTTTCTGCGGCAGGTCCTCAGGGGCTCGGGAGGGGCGGTGGAGTCCAGGGTTGTGGTTTCTTCAGGGAGCTGTGACGTCCGTCTTCTACCCCCCGAGGGGCCACCCAGATGGCGTGTAGCAGTCGTGGGGTAGATGGCGGGGTGAGGCTCGGAAGCACCCCGACTCCCGCCTGGAAGCAGCCCGGAGGCCAGCTTGCATACCTGATAGAGCCTCGAGTTCAAAAAGCAAAAAACAAAACAAAACAAAACAAAAACAAAGCAAAACAAAACAAACCTTTCCCTTTCTTTAGCTCCGCAATGGGTCAGGATGTGTTTATTTGTTACCTAATGTCGCACTCCTTCCCTGTGGGAACACTTGTGGGCGGGTGCAAGGCACAGGGGCCCCACCCCACAGTTCGGGGGTGTGGGTGCACACCCTGACACCCAGGCCCCCCACCAGAGATGGGAAGCAGCAGCAGTGGGTGGGAGAGTGAGCGGCTGAGACTCACCCACAGGGAGGTGGGGAAGCAAGGAGGCCCCCCACCACGCTCCCTGGTCCCATTGGAGTTCACTTGCAAATGGCTAGTTCAAAGCTATAAGTATTAAGGATTTTGAGAAGGGACCCTCCGAGCCTGGAGCCCTGTGTGACCGCACCGGTCACACGCCCACGACGCTGGTCTTGACGGCCCATCTTGGAGCTCGTGTGCTCCTGGAAAGGCAATCATGCCGCCCGGTCTTCCCGGCCACTTGCTGGCAGTTGGCATTTCTTTGCATGGGCAAGATTCCCTGGGCTGCTTGCACGGGCCCGGTGCCCAGGTGAGTCAGTCTTCTGCTCTGTTGGAGGTGCAGCTATGTTTAGGCAACACCCCCACACGCACTGTCCCCCAGGTCCCAGCCGGGTGCTCAGGAAGGCCCTTCCCTGGCTCCGCCCAGGCCTGGGGCTCCTTTAGATGAAATCCAGCAGCAGCCAAGGCAGAGAGTTGTCTGCTGTTATACACAACATTTGCGTCGGACGGGGACGAGTAGACAAAGGTGCTAATAAGACAGAGTGCTAATTAATTGCGGCAAGCTCTGTAACTTGGCTGTTTAATGCTGAAAGGGAAAGGCATTAATGGTTTTCCTCCTTCCACCAGCCCTCCTATACAATTATTTCATCTGCTGCAGAAAGTGTGCAGATCACTAATAATTATTAAATCTGATTATCCTCAGCCTCCGAGCTCCAGGCAACATACCCGGCACCTTCCGGGCTCCTGACCACACCATCGAGTTCAGGCAAAGCCGGGGGGGGGGCGACGAGCCCCCGTGTCTCAGGGGCTAGGAGAGGACTGGATGTCTCCCCACAGGGTCCCTCTTGCCCCTGGCTGGGAAGAAACCCTTCCTTCTGCTCTGCCTCGCATAACTGTGCCTAAGGCTTCCGGTTTCTCCGAGTCTGGCGCGAGTGGGAATCACCCTTGAAAATGACTAGTAGGCACGCACAGACACTTCAGATGTGTTCTAAAGAGACTCCACATCGGTTACAGGTTTAGTTAATGACTGAAGGGCCCGGGGTCCGGGTGGAGGAAACGCTGGTGTCTTCAAGGTTTGCAGAGAACAGAATCAAAGAAGATGAGCCTTTTGATTTAATCGGAGCCCTGCAGGAAGCGGCCGGCACATTCAAAGGGTTAACTGGAGAGAGTTTCTGGAAGCAGTGCTTTAGAGGTAGAGATAGGTGCGTTAGCCACGTTCTGGCTTCTGTCAATCTGATGCTGTAGCATCCTCCCTGCAGGCACAGGCCGGACTCGGCATGGTCTGAGCTCAGTAATGAACTTGAGTCGCCTGGCCTTGCCCCCCTCACCCCTGTCCCTCCTGAGGGAAGAGTCCTCCTCCCAGGGGCATGCTTTTCAAACCAGTGCAGAGCCTACACTCCCAACCCCCTCTCTTTTTGGACTCTGACACTCCAGGCTACGATACACTCCAGGAGCAGGTACCAGATCACTCCGGGACAGCCCCAGAGCCCTCTGAAATGATTCAGACCAGCCACTCTTGTCCCCAGTTCTCCCCTCCCCCTCTGCCGCGTGACCAACCCTGGTTCTTCTCCACGTGGCCCACCCTGAGGCTGTGTACCTTAGGATCTGTGAGTATAATGGATTTTTGAATGGCCATCATCTCCCGATCCGTTGGCCTGAATAATATCTGCGAAAATGACAACAGCTAAAATAATCGGGGTAAGGGAGACAACAGGGAAGAGTGAGCCATCCAGGGAGAAGCCAGGAAGCGTTGGCATCTGTAGGTCTGCAGGGGCAAGGGGAGGGGGCATCACTAATGGACACAGCTCAAGCTAGAGCTTGGGTAGTGGGTTCCCGCCAGATGTGGCCATCAGGACAGAGGCAGAGTCGTTGCCATATTGCAGTTCTGCAGGGAGAGGGTGGGGAGTAAACACCCCTGCTTTTCTCTCTCCCCGCTCCCGTCTCCAGCCGGGGCCTCCCCTTGGCTGAGTCAAAGCAGACACCTGAGGACAGTTCCTCGATCCCCAGCAGGGCAGGGCAGGGTGAAGGGATCTGGAGGGTAGTGACCCCATGAAGAGGACCTTTCTTAGTGAACAGCCAGGAGCTCTGGAAACGGATGGGGAGATTCAGAGGAGTCTCCAGACTATAAGGAGTCGCCATTCCATGCCTGGGCAGACGGATCCAGGATGGGCGGATCTCGAGAGGTTTAGGGCCGCGCTTCTCAAACTGTGCTGATACGTAGAATGCCTCGGACATCTCATTAAAATGCAGATTCTGACTCAGCAGGTCTGAGGTGGGGCCCAAGATGCTGCATTTCTAACAAGCTCCCGGGTGGTGCCCAGGCAGCTGGTCTGAGGACCACACACCCAGTAGCCAGCCTCGGCCCTCCTTCCCCCCTTCGTGCGCCCCTCAGGGGGCTGGGTTGTCAGACTGCCCTGGCCATTCATCTCCACCTGTCCCGTCCTCTCCAGCCCTCTGTCCATCTGTTCATCATTTTGGAGGGCCTCTGAAATTCACGTTTCTCTCTCCACCTCATGTGAGGGTGGATACAGGCGTTTCTTCCCATCTGGCCAGAAATCACCTTCTCTAAAACAGCTTGACCGGGGGTAACTTAAAAACAGAAAAGTTTAATTGGCTGTAATTAACACAAACAAATTGGTTTGACACCGGTTTTTCCTTCTCACCCAGAATCTGTGGTTTGTTTCTCGACTTGCCGAAGAAAGATCCGGAAGGGACTTTTGCGAGGTGGGGGCGGGAGAGGGGGGCTCCCCGGTTGGCGGGCTCTGCGGGCCCGTGGCTCCCAGTGCCCTGCAGTCCAGGGGCTGGGGTGGGGGAGGGGTGGCGTCGAGGGCAGCAGCCACTTCCGGAGCCTCTGCTACATGCTGGACACCGTGGTGGGTGAACATGGCCGTCTCGCCCACCCTCTCCCTACTTAACGGCCTCACTTGCCCGTTTTGATGGGGGAGGAGTCGAGGCTCGGCTGGTTGGAGCCACAACACTGGACTTGGCTTTGTGTCCGATTACAGAGTCACTGCTCTTTGTTCACTGCCCCGTTTGGCCTCCAGGAGGACAGAGACCAGGGAGAGCGACGGGAGGCCTCCGCTTAGTGCCAGATTTAAGAGAGGGGACAAAAATGTCAGCGATCAAGATGGATAGCATTTTAATGCCATGTTGAGAAAAATAAATGAAAATTAACCCCAAATGCCCACGATGGAAAAAATTATCCAGATTCCAAATGAAGTCAGGATCCGTTAGGGCCAGGATCAGGGGAGGAGGGTGAGCCGCGTGCAGGGTGAGATCTGGTCTTTTTTTTTTTTTTTTGGTAAAACGTCTGGATATTTTGCTCCTCGTGGATTTCCAGCTCAGGCCTCTCCTACACGGGTGGGGGAACCGAGTCAGCCTCTGTTCCAGCACCTGTGGATGGGGTAAAAATGCTTCCCTCCGCGGTGCGCAAAGGCACTAGATAAACACCCTATCCTTTCCTTTTTCTGACTTCCTTCTTGTTCCGTCTGCTTTTCCTTCCTTCCTCAAAGCTGCTTAAAACTCGGTTGTCCCCACGCCTGTGAGACAGCTCATCCCTCAGGATCCCACACGCGCAGCGAGTTTTCACGCATCTGCTGGCGACGCCCTCGGCCGTCTCACGTCTCGGGGAGACGCGGCGGAACCGTGCTGAGCTTTGCGGGTTGCTGGAGGCTCACCACGTCCCTTCTTCAAATGCTTAAGAAACTCGTCCTTGCCCCTCGTCTTCCCACCTGCCTGCCTCTCCAGTTGAGCTCATCCTGGTTGAGCTGCAGGGAAGGGGGGGGTCCCCTCCACCCCACTGTCCTCAGAGGCTGGCGGGGGGCAGGGGGAGTCAGGACCACTTGGAGACCCAATCTTCTACTGCCTCCTTTTCAGACCAGGGAGCCAAAATGATGAATGGTCTTCCTTCCACACCTTTGAATGATGTGATGAGTTCCAGAAGCAGGAGTGGGGGGTGGGGGGAAGATCCGGAGTGGCCCTGCTATCTGGTTGAGTTCATACACAGGTGCCCGAGGGTCTAGGAGGCTCAGGGCACCAGGTGAGAGGAAAACGGGGTGGCAGGATCTGCCTGGACCCCTCTGGCCTCGGGGAGTGGGCCTGCCCCCTTGTGGGAGGGCCTTGCTCCTTCTCCCAGCCTGCCGATGACTCCTCTGACCTGGGGGCTGCTTTCCGGAAGGGTCTCCCCCGCTACTGTTGGGGAGCCCCAAGGAGCTGCGGGGCTGAGCCGGTCCCTTCCTGGGCGGCCGCTTTGCTCCTTGCTGAGCAGAGAGGAAGGAGCACTGGGCTCCCTCCCCAGGAAGTGTGTGAAGGTTAATTAGGCAAGTCTGTAAAGGGTTTGGAAGTGTGGCCCTTTCCTCTCTAGGTGTCTTCCCCAGGGGAGGAGACATTTCATTGGGGTGGAGAGAATTCCCGGCCCGGCCCTGGGAGGAGACTGTCTTTGCCTTGCCTTCCTCTGTCCCCCAGACCCAGGGTGTCGCCTCCCCTCTGCCTCCTCCCCCAGCAAATCAATTTCAGCAGGGAAAGGAACAAGGCTATTACAGTTAACAGCACTCCGCCCGGAGTCGCTGGGTCTTCGCTATTCATCATTCCTAATTAATTAAAAAGTAATTACTTATGGATCCGACTTTCATTATTTACACCCCCCAGGCTGTGAAGATATTACTTTTCCCGGTCCCTCTGGTACCCTAAGCTGCTCTGGTGCCGGCAATCACCGTGCCAAACATGGTGAGGACCGCTGGCTCGTGGGCATGCTCGTTGGGGGCATCGGAGGCCACCCGGGCCTTGAGGGTTTGCAGCCCCTCCTGAGAGCCCAGGAGGGGACCTGGCTCCACGGACAGGTTCCCCTTCTCAGTCCTGGAACAGCCTCTAAACCCAGCTACTCCACTGCGGTCATGGATCGGCAACATCAGCATCACCCGAGGGCTCATTAGATATGCAGACCCTCGATCCCCACCCCACACCTGCTGAATTAGAATCTGCACCTTAACCACATCCCCAGGGTCCCCAGGTGCACGTCGGAGTGTGAGAAGCGCTGTCCCAGTGGACGGTGAGCAGTTTGCCTGCGCCGACTCTCCCGGGCCCCGTGTATGCCGTGCAGGTGGCCTACGACAGGCCAGCCCACGTGGGGCCTGACTTTGGGTCCCCGCCCCCAACCCCATGCGGCTGGTGGGCGTGATCATGTGCCAAGCCCCTCCACCCCCCTCGCCCAGGGTCCTCGGTGTGCTAATTCCTGCCCTGTCCGCCTCTCGAGGTCGTTGTCAGGATTGGTCAGGATAACGTGGGCGCAAGTGCTCTGGAAACCCTAAATGGCACTTGACGTGGTGGGAAGATAGATGTTCACCTGGCCCATCACCGTCCCCTAGCTTCCCAGGCTGCTCCCCAGCGCCTGGCCCTTTGCGATGGCTTTCCTGCCCTCGAGATGGGTTTGTCCAGAGCTCGATCTGTTCCCTCCTGTCTGACCGTGCGTAATCTGGCAAACGCGCCCAGGCTAACGGCTCGTGGGTGTGGGGTGGTGTTCCCCACTGCCTGATCCTGTCACAGAGTTCCGACGCAAAAGGGCATTTGATACCTGAGGCTTTCCCTCTTCTGAGGCTTATGAAGTGTTCAGACTTGGATTCAGCGACTTCTCGCTCCATCAGTGTCCTCAGGGGTCAGAAAGGGATGCTCCCGCTCTTTTGTGGCTTTGAAGAATCAGTGAGCGCCCCGGCACCCGTCACTCAGTTCACTGCAGCTATGATGATGACGGTTGCCTCAGTCCCAGGCCTGGCCCCGGCATCGCCACGAGCGGACCAGAGCACACGGGGCGCAGGAGGCACCCGGGGAAGCCAGATGTGGCCAGGGGGAACCCACGGGGCCCGGGAGGCACCCGGGGAAGCCACATCTGTGGCCAGGGCTGTTTAGGCAGAAGTGGGGACCTTGGGACCCAGCCGTGGAGGCTACTCCGGGGAGTCTAGAGTGCCGTTCTCTAGAACAGCTCCGGAGTTCTAGAGTGCTGTGAATTTCTCTGGCTGAGAAGCAGGACTGAGGAGATCTGAGCGATGGGCTTGGGGTTCAAGGTGGTGCCAGACATTCCGTCCCGGTCCCTTGGTGACCTCTGCCACTCGGGCACTTGGGAGGATGGGGTCGAGCGTGCGGTGGGTGGGAGGTTCCGGTCCCGGCAGCTGCCCTGCCTGAGCAGGAACTCTGAACACGTTCAGTAGGGTGGTCCTGCCAGATTCCTGCAGCGACACTGGCCGCACGGGGGTGAAGCGGGGTGGGGGAGGGCATGGCAGCCATGGCTGTTCCTTCTCTTCCTCTCATCTCCCGTGAATCAGTCTTGGTGTTCCATTGCGTAGAAGACACAACCAGAACGGGAGCTGGGGAGGGGCATGGGGGTGGGATGGGAGAGGGTGGAGGGAGGCAGGGTGGGAGTGATGGGGGGGGTGCGACGTGCGAGAGGAAAGGAAAGACCGTCTTGCTACAGGTGATCTGGCAGTTCAGGCCATGCACCCTTAGATGGGGCTCAGTACTTGGAGGAGACAATCAGCTCCTGGCAAGCGGAATCCGCCAGGCTCAGAGAAGAACGGTAACCACCTCGGCCAGGCCTCGGGTCCTTTGCCCACTGCTTCTCCAGACTCCACTGCAATGTCGCCGGAGGCAGAGCCCGAACAGCCGTGGCTCCCCAGTTCTGCAGATGGAGCCCCCTCCCCCTCCCCACACCCCCCGACGACACAGGACAGGATGATGTATTGCAATATTAAATTGGCATGCTGTTTGCATCGCAGTGGAGGCATCAGACTGTCTGGAAGGATGTGGTTGGGTTCTCTTTCTGCTTCCCCACTCCAAGGTGTCTTTCTGCTTGCTTGTCTTGGGGCACTTGCTCTCCGGGAGCCTCTCTCCTCCTGCTCCCCAGGAAAGCCCTGGCTCGCCGAGCAGATCCGGCTGGGTGGCCCAGAGTGGAAGCCAGGGCTGAGCTTTGCGGGGACAGAGGTGGAAGGAGTAAAAGGAGGGAGGTTCCCTGAAGGAAGGAAGGAGAAGACAGGGAGGGGGGCGGTCCTTGAGGTCTGCTCCCTGGAGGATCCCTGGGGGTGGGGTTGTGGGGATGGTGATCAGACACCAGGCCTCCCCTCCCCCGCAGAGCCTAAGCCCGAACCTGGAATAGATGATGTGGAGCTGCCGGCCTTCAGGGGCTCCGTGCAGACCAGCGACTGCCCGAATGTTCTACCTTCCAAGGCTTGCTGGTTCCTTCATACGATGCCGGGGAGAGAGGCTGCAGGGCGGGAGCCCCAACACTGCACAAGAAGGGAGCTTCCTGCCACCCCCAAGGGAGTCAGACTTGGAGTTCGACAGACTCTGACTTGAAGAAAATAGAGTCACGTTCCATGACTTGCACCCTCGAGATGGAGATTGCCAATTTACTCCATCGCCCAGCCCTGGAAGGAGGAGACAAGGTTGCTTCACTAAACAAATGGCTTCACTCTCCCAGGTCACTCCATCGCTCGGTTCATCTGCTGCTACCTTGACCAGTGAATGGACGTGGTGGAGGGGAGCTCCCAAGTGGTGCCAGTTTTGGGCCTTGGTTAAAAGTGTTTGGCCATCCGGGGCGCCTGCGTGGCTCAGTCGGTTGAGCGTCCGACTTCGGCTCAGGTCATGATCCGCGGTTCATGAGTTCGAGCCCCATGTCGGGCTCCGTGCTGACAGCTCGGAGCTTGGAGCCTGCTTCGGATTCTGTGTCTCCATCTCTCTGCTCCTCCCGCGCTCGTGTTCTGAATCGCTCTGTCTCTCAAAAATAAATGAAAACGTTAAAAAAAATCTAAAAAGCATCTGGCCGTCAGTTGACATGCACCGAGTCCTGGAGGGACCTCCTCCCAGAGACACTGGGAACAGCCACGCTGAGCTACCTGGAGGATGCCTGTTCTGGGTGGGCTATTCCCACACGGCTCTGTGTGTTCACACAAGCACACTCTTGGGCGTTTTCCACCAAATGCCCATGACTCACGCAGTGAACGTGGACTGGGGAGACCTAAGGGTCGGGATCGTGCAAGGCACGTTCCAACAGCTATTGTGGAGCCACAGGGGGTCCAGCATTTGGCACCTATGCTTCCCAGTTACCAGCAGAGCCCCCACGCCTGTGACAGCAGGAAGTTGCACCTGTTATGGGTTCCCTGCTGCAAGGGTTGCTGGGAAGTCCGGAGGATCTCTCACACGTTTCCATCTTGGATCATCTCAGCCGGTTACGGAGGTTGGTCGCTGCTCTGTGCCTTTGGTCATTTTATAAAGGGCACCCCACCGGGCTGCCGCCCACCACTTTCCCCTGTAGTGTGCCCAAAGCACGACACACCTGCACTCACGTGTGCCGCGGAGCTGGCTTACCCCAGTATATGAATGCAGATTGTTGAATTTGGTGAATTTTTTAAGCTATGGTAGGAGTACAGTGGGCTCTTGAACAACATAGGTTTGAACTGTGCGGGTCCACTTATATGGGGATTTTTTTTTTTTTTTGATAAATCCTGTAAAGGTATTTTCTCTTCCCTATGATTGTCTTAATAACATTTTTTTCTCTAGCTTATTTGATTATAAAAATACAGTATATAATACATCTACCATACAAACCGAGTGTTAATCAACTATGTTATTAAGAAGGCTTTTGGTCAGCCGTAGGTTATTAGTAGTTAAGTTTTGGGGGATGGGGATCCCTTTTCCTTTACAGAGAGCCCATTATTAATATTTAGCAACCCACCACTAGGTACCCCTTTAATCACCCACGGACTGAACTTCTTCCCTGCAGGCTTGGAACAGACAGGGGGAATTACAATCTAGGAAAGAAAACACAAAGTGGCCAGTTTACTTTGGGGCCTGACGGGTCCCCTCCTCACTTCAGTTTTCTTAGACCCCCACCACGGCCTTGTTTCAGGCCTGGTGTACCGCTCACCCCCACACCTCCCCCCTCCCCCGGGGGAGTGCCCAAGCAGCTCTCCCCTCCTTAGACTCTGGGCCTCTGAAGTACCCTTGGGGGAGGAAATTTTATTTTTACTTTAAAGCAATCATAATTTCAGAGGACATTTTCATTGATATGCAAAGCATTGGCTCTTCTCCACATCAAACTTATTAGCTCCTTATTGTGTTCATTCTCGCTCTGGAAGTGGGGGCTAGCTTTGCAAAACCATGAGGTCCATTTAAGAGGGCCACCCCCAAACAAAGGGTCAGCCTGCTCTCACTGGGAGATTCCAATTTGTGTCTCTAGATAAAAAGAAAATCAATGACTGTAGGAAGCGTTAAAAACAGGACTTCCTTGCTGCCTGCGTATATTTGAGCACATGTATCTGTGCATGCATGTGTATATTGTGCACGTGTGTGTCTGTGTGTGTGTGTTGAATTTTACCTGAGCCTTGTGTACCTGAGAAATGGCGAAGATGAATAGAATTCTCTCACCCTTTTGCTCCTGAAAATGGCTTACTGCAAAGTATCACCCTTCCCCATGTGACTTAGATAAGGCTCGGGGAACAACCAGAAGGCCCAACTCGGACCCTCCAAATTCCCGTTCTTGGCCTCATAAATGATGAGCTGAACTGCTTGTCCCCACTGATCAATCAGAACAAAATGCTCCTCAGCCAGGTTCAGCTTCTCTCCTTCCTCCGGGCCCCCGAACACGGGCCCACCCTCTGCCTGAGCCTGCACACGGTCTCCTGAGAGCAGGCTGCCTTCAGGGCAAGACCTTCTCTGATCTACTCTGCCATCACGCCACCATTCATCCCACCTCCCACACTGGTTTCTTTCTGGCCTCATTTTCTCCTCTCCATACAAGAAAGCTCCTTTTGCTGAACTCTTGGGATGCTTGTGAATCTCACGGTCAAAGGCTTCTCTGGACTGTGGTTGGCCCCTGCCCCTATTGCAACAGGGTCCCTTGCAGTAATACTCCTTTCAAACAAAGTCCCTCCTTACTGAGTTTGGATTTGTTTTCCTCTGACACCAGTCTCCACTGGGGCACCCGGGGGGCCAAAGGAACCAAACACACTGTGGCAATAAGCCTGGCTTTAATAGGGGCGGGAAGGGGGGGTTGCTTAGGGCTTCATTGGGAAAGTGTGCAAGGTTCTGACAAGGCTTGGGTTATAGACTGAATATTTGTGTCCTCCATATCCAAGCACTAAAGCCCTAGACCCCAGTGTGATGGTATTTGGAGATTAGGCCTTTGGAAGGTCATAGGGTTAGATGATGTCAGGAGGGTGGGGTCCCCAGGAAGGGCCTGGTGCTCTTGTAAAGAGGGGCTCCAGAGAGCTTGCTCTCACTCTGCCAGGCGAAGATGCACGGAGAAGGTGGCCATTGGCAAGCCAGGAAGAAAGCCCTCGCCAGAATCTGACCCGACCGGCACCATGGCCTTGGACTTCCAGCCTCCAGAGCTGTGAGAAAATTAATTTCTGCTGCTGAGGCCCCCCAGGCTGTGGTGTTTTGGGACGGCAGGCTGGGCTGACACAGACAGCTCGTTTACACAATTGTCTTGGAATGTCATGGTGTTAAAGGTCGGCGGTCTCCCTGTCTGGAGACACCTCAGAGCGCAGCTAAAGGCGGCTGGATGCTCAGGGAGCCGGGCTGTGGTCAGATAAAGGATAAAGGAAGCTCGGAAAATGCTTCCTGCCGCATTTGCTTTATCTCTGAAGTCCTCAGTTTTGAGTCTGCCCGGTGCCATTCTGGTGGTTGTTGGCCCCTTTAGCCCCATACTGCCTCCTGTCTTGTGTCAGTGTGGACACGGGGCCGGGAGGGGTGCGGGAAGGGGTTCTGGGGGCGCACATGACTTGGGCTCGGCCCTTAGGAAGAGATGGGCCCCTCACCCGGGCAAGGCATCTCTCAGAGGCCGTTCCCAGGCCTGTGTCAGTGGTTTCTGGGCCACTCACCCCAGCCTGGCCATGCAGGGGCTGCCCCACTAGCTGGCGAGGGCCCCGGGCCCCGGGAGGTGGAATGATTGGGGTGAGGCTGCATCGCCTCCCTGTCTGCTCTTCTCCTCCCTAGGATTTGGGCAGATGGAGACAAGGGGAGCCTCAGGCCCTGGAGGTGTGGGTGCAGAGGTGAGAGGAACCCCCCTGCCGTGGGCAGCAGGGAGCTGGGGAGGATGTGTATTGGGGACTCTCACGGGGCGAGTGGGCTGGGCTGAGGTCATGAAGAATTCTGAACGTCAGGACAAGGAAGTTGGGACTAGGGAGCTTTTAAACTTCCTTCAAACTTTCTGTGCGGTTACGAATTTCTACAATGAGCAAGCATCGCATGTGCAATCACAAAAAGAGATTTTTGCAAAAAAGGAGGCAAACATGGGCCTAGCAGGGGCAAAGCACAGAATCAGGACGGGGGAGGTGAGGTGCGGAGAAAACGTCAAGACGATTCCTAGACCAGCAGCTTTAGTAGCCGGTGGGACAGGTGGAATCAGGCAGTGAGGGTCCAGAACTGTCTGGATGGGAAGAAAGAGTGTTGATCTCTGCAGGCAGTGAGGAGCCTGGTGGCCTTCCAGGGCCCAGTGGGGAAATGGAGGGGAATAAAATGTTCTTTGGAGAAATCCTTGAGGTATTAACTGTTTGCACATTGGGGGATTCCTGGCCAGCAAGAGTTTAACATTCCAGCCCCTCACCGCCTGGGGGCGCACGCACAGGCCAGTAATTTACAGGGTTTGATTCTGCCCAGGAGGGAACCCCAGGCAGGTGAGCTAGGAGCCCCCTGGCTGGGGCAGGGGCTGCTTCTAACTCAGCGCTGGGGCCTCGATAACAGCCCAGCCTGGCTCCGTGCCCCTTCCTGTGGGGACTCGGACGGAAAGTCTTTCTTTCCTGTGCAACGTGGCATCCAAGTGAGAGATCAAACTTTAGAAGGAGCTGAAAAAGCAATTAACTCCGCTCAAAGTGGAGGATATTGTTTTGCGCCACCAGACGATTTTTTTTCCTTCCCCCAGAAAAATGACGCCCTCAAAATCAACATTTGATTTAGTCTTTGTTCGTTTTAAGAATGATGTGAGGATATGAACAGGCGACGTGGGACTTTATAAAAAAAATATGATACCGCTGGAAGAATTTTAAGGCTGGATACAGATTTTGCATTTGCTTTGTGGAAAGCCTGTGCCAATTTACACAGCAGCAGCGGTGTCTGAGGAGGGCCGGTTCTTCGTAACCTTAGCAGCACGGAGAATTCTAATTTTAAGAAATGTTCATTTGACGGCAAAATATTGCTTTGCTGTGCGTTTGTTTACGGTGAAGAGGAACATTATTTCTCTGGTTATTAACCCCTCGCTTTTCTTCCCGGTTTTTCAGAAGAGGCTTTGGTCTGTGTCCTTTGTTTTTTCCTCATTGCTTTGCGCGAGCTCTTTACATATGACAGGTAATGTCCCTTGATCACCGATAGAGGTCCTGGTTTTCCGCATTCCCACGACCCGACTCCCTCAATTTATAAGGTTGCAGTGGGAATAAAAATTTGCCATAACACAGAGACACCCGCCCGTGGGCTGTCCTTCCCGCACGTTCTCTCACATCCACCGCCAGCCTCCGCTCCCACCTTCCTTCATCAGATCTGAGCGCTGGTCTGCTGTTACCACATGTCACAGATGTTTTGAGGGAGCACGCCGAAACAATTTCAAATTTGGCCAAAGATGCAAAATTTCTTGAGGTTGATCAAAGTGATTACGAAGAATTATTGGGATCTCATGCAGGGCTCCTAGTAAGGGAGGGAAGAGCAGGATTCAGCCGGTTAACAATTACCGAAGAGAGAAATCTACAAGGCTGACAAAATGACAGAAGCTTCAAAAGAGAGAGATTTGAATTCTAGAGGATTAAGACAGGCCATTGGGAAAATTGATGACGCCTTCAAATATTTTTTGCAAAAATGTCCTCTTTATGATTGCGCTGTGAAAGTCAAACGCGGAATCGAGGATGTTGTATCAGACAATCTTGTCAGAAAAATTATGCCCCCCCAATCAACATGTGACTTATTCTTTGTTCATTGAGAGAAATGTAGGATTCTTGCATTCCCAGCCCACCTTGGCTAAATGCGAGCTAAGACAAAGTGTTTCATAATTTATAGTTTCTTTTAAAATCTAAAGTTGCAAACATTTATTTCTTTCCATCTTTTAAATGGATTCGCTCTGTGGCCTCTTGGTTCTAACCCCAATTTTTCTTGAATAATGAGGGCCTCTGATGCACAGTTTGGTTCCTCTTGTACCAAGGGTGTCTGCCGATCCCTGCACCCCAGTTCAACGTGCCCTGGGGCGCCCCGTACAGTCCCAAAGTTCCAGTGCAGGGCTCTTGTCTCGGTCACCCCCTGCCCCCTTGGTGCTTTGTGGTCTCCTCCGGGTACACATAGGACTGGGGACGTGAAAGCATTTCCTTCCCAGGGGCCAGACGATTCGAGACATGAAGGCTCTGGACACCGGCCACGCTGGCTCCCACGAACACAGTGGCTGGGCACCCGCTGGCCTGACTCTGAGGCAAAAGAAACGACTGTTCGTGAGCACGCACAGGTTTGTGACTCTGGCCCAAAGTGCTGGAAATGGTTCTGTGTCCAGTGGCTCTCGGATGCATGAGTGGTGTCCTTGCCATAGCTCTGGGCTGGGACTGCGTATCATACTGCAGGTCAGGATGGGCTCCTGTGTCCAGACCTTGCATGAAGCCTTATTTCCCTCTTTGTCTCCTTGAGGCTCTGTTCTCTCTCTTCTTGACCCTACAAGCTGTTCCTTTTTCCCTCTGCCATTCTGATGGCTAGCTAAAATATTTTCCTACCTCTCTACCAAGGGAGGCTGCCCTAAATTCCCCCCGCCCCCCACTCCTCGGATAGGCTGTTAGCTTTAGTGTCTTAAAGAAGTGGGACAAAAATTAAGTTGAAGTTTTACCAGGCTTTATATTCTATTTGCAATATGCATATAATGCTTTATGACGCAGGGACGTTGAATAGTTCCACAGTTTAATCCACTGGCCTTTTTTTCTTCATAGCTTTCCATTGCATTTAAGTTTTCTTTTTAATTTTTTTTAACATTTATTCATTTTTGAGAGACACACACAGAGAGAGAGACAGAGAGTAAATGGGGGAGGGGCAGAGAGAGGGAGACACAGAATCGGAAGCAGGCTCCACGCTTTGAGCTGACAGCACAGAGCCTGATGCGGGGCTCCAACTCACCGACTGCGAGATCATGACCTGAGCTGACGTCAGAAGCTTAACTGACTGAGCCACCCAGGCGCCCCTTCGTTGCATTTAAGATTTGAGAGTCCTTTAGAAATTTCTTTGTGCTTTGATATTTGTTTTTCATTTAGTTTTCAATCTAAATGCGTTTCTGTAGACAGGGTGAGGTGCCCTGTTTGGGTTCCTCATGGCCATGGGAGAGGTGTGTAGAAACAACCATGAGGTCTCCATGGGACACGCCAGTAAGCCTCCGACCCGGGGCTCATTTATTCTCCGAAGTTGGCTGGGTGGCTCTGCAGGTCGGCTGGGGCTCAGCCGAGCCGGACTCAGGCTCTGGCCGGCATCAGGTCCGCTCCGCCAGTCTCCTTGTCCACTTCAGACCAGCAAGCCAGGAACGGATGTTTTTTCCTTGGGGACGGCCTGGGCGTAAGAGGGCAAGAGGGCAAGCTGGCCACGCGAGCTCATTTCAAACCTTTACTAACTTTGCAACTGCTTGCACCCCGGTGGCCAAAGCGGGTTCATCGGGCAAGCCTGATGTCAAGGGTGGGGAAGGTCACGCCACCTTCATGGAGGCCACGGCAGAGGCGAGGATGTGGAATTCTACCACAGGGCAGTGGCGCACCCGGCTGGAAATTCAATCTACTGCACTAGTCAACGCTGCCAGCGCTCTTTTGAAGAAGCCACCCCTTTTCGATTCAGCTAAGGGCCTCGGAGAGCACGGTGAAGGAATCCCTCCGGAATGCTCCTCGGACCCCATTATCACGGATCGCGTAGGATGCACAGGGGCAGTCGAAGCCCAAGGTGACTCAGTGGCTGCAGCTCCAGGCTGGACGAGGCAATTCTCCATCCAAACAGCAGATCTAGGGCGCTGCACTCCTGGGTCCTTCGCAGGGCATCCCGGGTCACGTGTTAGCTGGGTGCGAATGCATGAGATGTATGCATGCGTGTATGCCTGCACGCGCGCGCACACACACACACACACACACACACACACATACACACAGACACAATTATGTAGGTATGTGGCTGAGATTACAACCCTCTTCGAGGCCGGTAATGATAAGAATAGTAATAAAGACAGCTAACCTTTTCGTGCTCTCCCCAGGTTCTAGGCGCTGTTTGAGCTTCCGCACTGGGAGGGTTGGGGATGGGGGGGGGGAGGCTGAGCATTGATTACTTTCCACAAAGAGGCCATTGTCCTAACCTTTTCCTCTCCCTGTATGATGATCAGCTGCTCCTCTCCTTCTCTCCTCTCTGCCATTTAATAAGGACGAGGCAGGCAAGGGAAGATGCTGTAAAATCCAATTAACTCAGGCTTCAAAAGGCACGGTCTCCATGTGGTGCCAGCTCCCTCCACCACAAACAACAGTCAGGCGAGCTGCTGGCGTCCTGGAGGCAGGTGCGCTGGGGAGGCGGGCTGCTGTGAGCATCCAGATTCTCCAGGCAAAAAGGCCCAAGGTTAACGCGGCTCCCTCCTCCCCGAGGCAGCACTGGGGGGAGTGGCAAGGCGGGTGTGGGCGCAAGGCACTGTGTGGGGTCTCTGGCGGCCCGCGACCCTGGCCGAGCGCGCCTTGGTTCTGGTCCGACTCTCTGCCCTCTGGAGGTCCCCACGTGCCTCCGCGCGGCCTCGAAGGGACGGCCGTCCCCGGGTTTGCAGAATCCGGTCCCAGGCCGCGTGCTGGCAGCCAAAACCCGGCTCAGGCGAGGTGGGAGGAGCGGGCTTTGCTGCAGGCAGATGTTTTCTGTTCTCGAGCCGAGACGGGGGGGGGGGGGGGGGGGGGGGGGGAGCCGCGTGTGCAGATGGGTGCGAGTGGAGAGGGAGCCCGGGGGGCCGGGAGCAGGAGCAGCGCAGATGGTGTCAGTCGAACGCGGTGTCGGTGGCAGACGATTCGGAGAAAGCGCGGGGCAAACCTTCCGCGGCACAGGAGCTTTTCCGGCGCTCCCGGCCGCCTCCCACACCCGCCCCTCCGCCGATGGTTTCCGCGGGGACCCATGCCCGCCATCCTCCGTGCGTGCGCCGGGCCCGCGTGGTCCTGGCCGCACCCGGGTCTCCTGATTCCTGGGCCTCCCTGGCCTCTCGGAGCTTCCCTCCGCCCCTGCCAGGCCTCCTCTTCCAACCCCTCGGGCGCCACCAGGACTTTCCCACCTTTTCCGTCTTGCTCCTCCCACCGCTCCTGCGGACTCCTCCCCTCCACCTGCGGTAGTTCAGGACCCGCCCCCGAGATCCTCTGACCCTCCAGCCACCCAGAGAGGATGGGTCTGTTCTCCTCTCCTTGTATCTGGGCTGACCGTGTCTGTTTCCCCCAAGAGATTACGGGGCAAGTAACACTAGATCAGAAGTCTGCCTGGGATCTCTTGGGACACTCACCTTTGGATCCCTGAGCTGCCTGGAAGTTCCACGACCAGGATGTGAGGACGCTCAGATGACAAGAAGAAGCCATGTGCAGGGGCTCCTGGGGCTAAGGTCCCAGCCAGCCAGTCAGCGTCATCCCCCAGACAGGTGATTCCAGCCCCCAGCAGGTGAGTGTCCCCTGCCACTGAGTCTTCCCAGCCGAAGCCCCAAAGAACGGAGCAGAGACAGGTCAGCCCGAGACTCTCTGAGCATAATAACCTGGTTGATATAAGCGACTAAGTTTTGGGGTGGTTTGCCATGCAGTGACAGTAAGTGGGACCGTAACTGTCGCTCTCACTAAATCATACAGTTCATCTTTGCATCTCTCTGAGGCTGGCACAGAGACGAACTTCGGCATCTCACGCTTGATCTTAGCCCAAAGGCCGAGAGGCGGTGAACTTCCGTATCTCAAACCACCCGTGTCGTTGCAGGGAATGGGAGAGGGTAGAAGAGGTGGGTTGTAGAGGAGGATGATCATGGGATTGCCAGATAAAATACAGGATGACGGAGTTCAATTTGGATTCCAGATACATTCCAGAAATGCATTCATTATAAATTTTGCTATAAGTATATACCATGCAATAGTTGGATATACTTATACTAAATGCATTACTCGCCATGTATCTGAACTTCAGATTGTACTGAGCATCCTTATTCTTATTTGTAAAATCTGGAAAGCAGAGGCCCAAGGCCCTGAACACTCTTCCCAGTGTCCTGATATTCAGGGAGGTCATGTGGCTTCCACAGTGGGCAACGGATCGTTTCCATTAGTGCTCGTGCCCAGGACATCCACGCTTATAGCACAGACTCTGGGGTGTTTTGCCAGGATAGATTCCCAAAACTTCAGGAAGCAGGCTGCAGGGGCCCAGGTGACGGCAGCCAGAGGGGGAAGCTGGCTCCGCCCAAAGGTTCAATTCCTTGTTCAAGGTGATGATGGGTTCATTCTCCCTGGAACAAAATAGAGGGATGCCCACCGGGGTGCTTCCCCCCCCCCCCCGTGCCCTGTCCTAGTCTGGGGCATCTCTCTTCTGGTGCCCGGGGCTTCCCTGGCTCTTGCCTGACAACGGAGCGTGAGCACAGCCTCCTTCCTTTTTCCAGCCAACCATCCCTTTCTTCTAGCATTTGGGTTCATTACCCAGTAATGAAAACCGGCTCATTCCCAATCTGCTGCTGTGTCTTCTAGATAATCATGGTCAGAGAAGTCTCCGTCTCTCTCCATCCTGCAGTTTGCTGTTTTACTTCTCAGTCCCAGCTCATTAGCTCAAGCAATAATAATGAGCCAATCGTTCCCTTCCTGCTCCCTCCCGCCCTGCCCAGGCCCCGATCCCAGGGGAGAGAGCCCGGTCGTGCACCTCAGGCCGTCCTGTTATAAGTAGCGTACATGGGGCCTCGGCTGTTCATTCGTTCGTTCATTCATTCATTCAGGGAATATTTATTGAGTGCCTATTATAGGTCACCTGCAGTAGCTGGGGCCAGGCAGTCCCTTGGAAAGTCAAATGACAAAAGAAGACAAAAGAAAAGTCATAAAGGAAATAGAACCACCTCTCCTGACCCAGGTGAGAAATACCTGAGGAGTGTGGGGAATGAGCATAAAGAGCAGAGACTACGTTCCTGAAACACGAGTAAACTGGACTCCTTATTACGAGATAGGTATCACCAGCCACATCATTCTTTGGGGCTCCTCAACAGATTTTGAAGAAAAGGACCAGAGTTTGGGTAAAAAAATACAGCCTTCGGGGCTGAAAGCAAAAGTACGTATCTAGGCCTTGCTTCCTCCATCCCCTCACTGTACTGGTTACTAGTGCCGCGTAACAAATTTACCCCCAAAATGCAGTGGCGTAAAAAACAAGCATTTGTTGTCTCCCAGTTTGTTCTCGGAGCCAGGAATCCAGAAGCGGCTCAGTCGGGAGGTTGTGGTTCAGGGTCTTTGGAGAAGTTGTGGTCGCGGTGTCTCTGTGTTGGCTGGGGCTGCGGTCTGGGGCTCCACATCCAAAGCCGGTCACTCAGATGGCGGTTGTTAGAGGCCTCGGTTCCTTGCTGGCCGCTTGCAGGGAGCCTCAGCCTCCCTCCCCGTGGGCCTCTCCGCAGGGCTGCTTATGCATGGCAGCTGGCCTCCCCCAGGCCGCCGTGTCTTTCGTAACCTGATCTCAGACGTGCCACCCCATCGCTTCTGCCATGTTCTCTCGGTCCCGGAGACCCTGCCCCCCGGCACGGTGTGGGAAGGGACGACACACGGATGTGAGTGCCAGGAGGGGGGTCCCTGAGGTCATCCGAGAGGCTGGCGACCACACTCGCTTCTTCCTACTCCAGACCTCATCTAACATTGTGTCCCTGGTCCGCGTTCCATAAATATTTCCTGAGCACGTGCTTTGGGCTGGCCTGGCCTCTGGGAATTCGTCAGTGATCGAAATGGACCTGAACATCTGACTGGGCCTGTGCTTGTGTGTGGGGCTGAATACACGGCCAGTTCACTGAAGGGGGTGCCTAGGGGCCAGTCTCTGAGTGTGTCCTCTGACTTGTATGTGTGTGTGTATGTGTGTGTGTGTGTGTACATATGTGTATGTATGCATATGTGTAGGTGTGTATATGTGTGTATGTGTGTGTGTGTGTGTGTGTGTATGTGTGCGTGTGCTCTTTCAAGAGCATGCAATTTTCTCCTTCGTCTTTCACCCTAGCCTCTCTGTAATGCTCAGACATGTTGCTATTGCTGAAACCATTTCTGGAGTTTCCTTTTGGAATTACCTTGAACAAGAAGCCCAGGCAGATTCCAACATTCTCAAAGGTAACAAAGCTGCTTCTTCGGAGCCAGATCTTTTTGGGGGGCAGTGGTCAGTGAGTCACCATTTGGAACCTGCTCGGTGCCAACCAATTCGGAATCCTGCCACCCGCACCCCCCCTTCTCCCCTCCCCCCACAAGCTAAACAGCTCAAGTTAAAACATTTCTCATGAACCAACTCTAAAGTCAGTCTCAAAAGCTGAATTTCAAAATAAGATGTTTTTGATACTGGCCACATCCCTGGAGTAAATGTACAACCTCCCAGAGGGACAATCTGAATGAGATGCCCCCATTCTGTTGGAGGAGTTCTGGAAGGTTCTTTCCCAAAACTTCTGGTGCTTTCTCCTCAGACCTTATGGAGATTCCAAGCGTCTATCTCTGGGTTTTCTTTCCTTCTAGCTGGTTTTCATGGGTCTTGGTGGGAGGGGATGTTTTCAGGGCAGGTGCAGAGGGGCTCTCCTGTCACCTACCTTTCTGGGCGAGCCGGAAACTTTGGCTCCTCTCTGCTCGCGGGCCCGCAGTCCGGCTTTCCTTCTGGCCCCAGAGTGCAGGTGTCCCCGACGGGCCTCTCACCACTGTCTGTGGGGAAGCAGATGGCGACACACAGGCTTGTCTGACTCGGTCTCTGGCACATTGCCGGCATCCTACCCATGTCCCTTTTCCCCTATCATGTCACTGAAGGGTGTCTTTATAGTTTGGTAAACAATCATTCCGTTTGATCCGCGTTCAGTCCGCCCTCTCTTCCTGCTAGCACAAATAATTTGGCAACATAAACACTGTCATCGGTGATGGCTTGCAAGCTCCTTTCTATCAAGCGTGCTTTATTTTTTTATTTATTTAAAAAAAAAAAAGGAAAGAAGCTCTGGAAAATATCAGAATGGGCTATGTTTCTTTCTTCTGTCTGTAGAATTTCAGGAGACTTGATAAAAAGTTCTGACAGCTGGCGAGCTGAGGCTGCTTTTAAGTGGGGGCTAATAAATATCCTCTCAGATCAAGAGCACATCCAGAGCTGGTGTCTAAGAAAGGGGTCGCCCCCTCCCCGTTTGTTGCGATTGTGCCACGTGCCAAGCCCGGCTCAGCAAAGCAAGCTGGAGTGGCATTGAAACGGATCCAACACTTCACCATCTGGCCCTGATTGTAAACATGTGTATACAAAGTGAGTGTCACTTCAGCTAATTCACGAGGGCCTGGCTGCCTTGGCGGCGGCGGCGGCTGTCCCCGGGGCGGGGGTGGGGGGTGGGGGGCGGGGGCGGAGCGGGGACACCAGAGGACGGCGGGCCACACGGGTGGGCGGCCCGAGGGAGGCTGGGCAGCAAGGCTCGGACAGCCAGCCTGTCCGCCACGTGTCCACGTTTCCTTAGACGTGGCTCTCCGGCCACCATTGCTTTGGGAGTTAATCATTTCCCCTTCAGACTGTAAATACCCCAAAGGCAGGCTGTGTGACTCTCTTGTTTCTCTAGTGGAGAGACTTACACTGGAGAAGTTCTCATTGAATGAAAATAAATCCCTACCAGCAATCTCTTTCTCATGTCTGTGCAACAGCCTTTCTGCTCTTTGCCTGGATTTCTGCATCTTCTGGGCCGAGAGAAGAGCTGAAGCTTCTTCCCTCTGGGGCGCGGGAAGCGAAGCAGGAGTTCTCTTTGTCTCTTGGGCAAGGAGCGGCCAGATCAGGGGTGCGTCCTCATAACTACTCCCCCCGCCAGGCCTCACTTTTGTCATCTTTCAGATGGGATCATTACACCCACATCTTTATGTTCACCCTCATAGGCCTCCCAGCCCTGGTCCCCGCGTGGATGAGGGGGTGTGTGCTGCAGAGGGCTGGGTCCAGCTAGGAGTGGCGCACTCAGAAGTCACCACTGCTTGGTCTTCTTGGCACCTCATGCCTGTTCTTCCTGCACCTGCTGACATGTCTCTTGGGAAGTTCTGATTGGGTTTCACCTGGTAGGTGTAGCTGTGGCTTCCTTCCGGGGAACCAGAGAATTGCTCCCAGGCCGAAGCTGCCCGGGAGGCCAGGTGGCGGGCCTCTCTCTGTCCCCAGGCACTCCGTCTCCAAGAGCGGTTTCCCTGTCCCCCATCCCCCCAGCTCTGCCCCGATGAGCCAGGGACACGTCTCCTCAACTCCTCCCGTCCATGCTGCTCAAAAACACAACAGATTTAATTTTCTACACGTGTGAAAAAAAAAATGTTCTCTTCCAAACGGCCCCAGGGACACGAAAAGGAAGAGAAAGCTAATTATGTTCTGTATTTTCTTCCATTGGAAAGAGCGTGGCAGTCGGGATGGGAGAGCAGACCCCGGCAGGGCCGAGCCGAGGCGGTACCTTAGGGTGCAGAGAGGTGGCGCTGTTGGCACTTTGGGAAATGGGGATCAAGGGAGGGGGGCCCAGGGAGCCTGTGCTTCCTGTCCCCAGAGCTGGCATCCGGGCCTGTTGGCGGGATGCCACTGCCACCAGGCAGTCCCACAGGTACAGCTCTGCCAAGGTCAGTTGCACAACAGCCCTGGTGAGCTGGTGCCACACGGGGAGGCCACTTAGATGTGGCTGCTCTGTGGCAAGGCCCTTCTCTTTCCTCCTAGGGCCCAGCCGCAGGGACAGGCAGCCGATGGGGCTCCCAGGAAGACGGAGTAGTGACTCCCAGGGAAAGGGGCAATTGGGGGGGAGGGGCATCTGGTGACCTAATGACCCAAACCTAAAGAATCAAAATCAGACAATTCAACTGCATGACACCCTCCCAGTGACAGAAGCTTAATTAAAGCTGGACAGAAACAGGCAAGAAAACCACTTAATCTAGACAATGTTTGCCTTGCTAATTTAGGTGTGCGCGAATGTGTGTGTGTGTGTGTGTGTGTGTGTGTGTGTGTGTGTGTTTTCCTGTTGGGTGAGTGTTTATAAAATCTTAATTAGGTTGTGCGTATTGGAATAGAGATGGAAATACGTCTTTTTTTTTCTGTAATGGTCTCACTTCCCCAGGGGACATTAAAGCTCCATACACAATATTCTCTGAGCAGAGGGAGTAGTAATGGCCTTGGACGATGGGTTCTGGGAGAAGACGGAGAAGAGGCTCTGATTCAATCACAGATGGATGCCTTGATAACTCCCCCCCTTTTTTTTTTTTAAATCAAAGCCCCAAATTGGACTCAAAGCAGCTATTTATAACCTGTCAGGGGAAGCCAGCATCTCAATATCAGTCTCATGTTGAATAAATTTTTAACGACCTTTAATGTGACAGATAAGCTGGGGCAGGAGAAAAGCACCAAGCTATGCACACAGTGGGCACTCGAGGGTTCGCTGAAATGGATTGAAGGGAATGTGGGCAGTGAGTCAAGGAGAGCCCACAACACCTCTTCCCCCCTTTTCCTGTCTCTGCCCCGCCAGCTGAGTGCTACTCTTGGAGCTAAGGTCTGATGCCACCCTTCTCCAGCTCACTTCACGGGGGCATGTCTGAGGAACGTCAAAAGGGACAAGATTGCAGGAGAGAGGACCAGCGAGCGGGCAGCTCAGCCTGGCTTAGATGACAACCGTGGGGCAACTCAGGCCGTCGCTCCACAGCGGTGGCCCCTTGAAAGCAAGTCGACCACCTGGGCCATGTTAAGGGGCTGTGTCCAGGGGACGGTTCCAGGAATGTGGATGGCCAAGATGCCATGACCAGATATAGCAACCACGGCACCAGATCTTGTAAGCTGTTCTCTAACTCAGAGGTAGAGGCTAGGCCACTTGTGTGTTAGATGACCTTTCTAGAACCTGTATATGGATGCCTAGCACCTTCAGCTTGTGAGAAAAGCTGAGATTTTTCTTTTTTCTTTTCTTGTCTTTTCCTTCCTTCCTTCCTTCCTTCCTTCCTTCCTTCCTTTCTTTTTTCTTTCTTTCTTCCTTTCTTTCTTTCTTTCTTTCTTTCTTTCTTTCTTTCTTTCTTTCTTTCTTTCTTTCTCTTTCTTTCTTTTTTTAGAGGGAGAGAAAGAATCCTAAGCAGACTCCATAGTCTGCACAGAGCCCAACGTGTGGGGCTCGATCCCACAAACCGTGAGATCTTGACTTAGGCCGAAATCAAGAGTCAGACGTTAAAGCGACTGAGCTGCTCAGATGGCCCAAAGCTTAGATCTTCTGACGCGGGGTTGAGAGATAGGGTCCTCATGACAAAAGAAAAGTGTTGCTTACCAGCCCTTCCTTTTCAGTGAGCCAGTCAAGGTATTTCCGGACAACTTCTATCTCAGCATCTGTCATGCAGGACTGTGCATATATACACCCCCTGCACAGCTTTTTAAAATGCAGATTCTGGGGGCACCTGGGGGGCTCAGTCAGCGTCCTGCTTCAGCCCAGGTCATAATCTCACAGTTTGTGAGTTGGAGCCCCGCGTCGGGCACTTCTGTTAGCGCGGAGCCTGCTTTGGATCCTCTGTCCCTGTCTGTCTCTGCCCCTCTCCCAGTTGCTTGTGCGCGCGTGCTCTCTGTCTCTCTCTATCTCTCAAGAATAATAAAAACATGTACAAAATTTTTTTTTTAAATGTAGATTCTGATTCAGTAGGTCTAGGTATAGCCTGACACTCTGCCTTTCTAACCAGTTCCCAGGGAGGGGCTGAGGCTACTGGCCCAAGGACCACACTTTGAGCAGCCAGGGTCTAGCGCCCAGAGCAGTGATTCTGAATAGGAAACCCGCATCAACATCACTCAGAAGGCTTATTAAAATTCAGACTGCCGGGCCCACCTCCAGGGTTTCTAATATAATTGGGCTCTGAGGTAGAGCCTGAGATTTCACATTTCTAACAAGGCCAGGAGGTATGGGGTCGGCAGACGACCGAGACCCCCCCCGAGAGCTCAGCGTTAAGCAGGGGAAAGGAGATCTCGGCAGAACTCATGACGGACAGGAAGCCAGCCCTCGTGATGAGCAGGTGCGCACCAGGTGCTGTGGGTACCCGAGGAAGAAGGACGAATTGGTCAAATGCAGTGAGTGGGAGGGAAGGGGGCGTTCCAGGTGGAGGCACCTGTTACTCAAGGTCAGGTCGAGGAAGTAGAAAAATGCGAGGAGCCTCCGAACAGAGCCACGTTCTCTGCCCTGCCTGTCCTTTCTTCCCGCTTGCAGATCACCAAGGGACGGGCTGTCCCCGCCGCTCCCTGACCAGCGGCCGCTCACCCATGACTGCACATTCTTAGAGTATCTGGAGACATTCCAGTTATTAATGATGCCTTGGCCTCTCCTCCGGAGGCTCTGAATTAATTGGTCTTGGGTGGGGCCCAGACGTTAGTGTTTGTGTGTGTGTGTGTGTTGTTTTCATTTTTGTTTTTTACTTAAAGTGAAGCTTCTCTAGAGATTCGAACAGACAGAGTTGAGAACCACTGGCCTAGACCCAAGTATATTCCCACTCACCCAGCTGCAGTTTGCCGGGGAGTTGGGCAAAGGATCGCCCCCTCCTTTATGTATCACACCTCTGCTTCATACCCCAAAAAGCAGGTAGCTGAGCATCTGGTAAGCATCTGCCTCGTTCCACCCGGAGCAGGGTGACCTACTTTTTTTGCCTGTGGCTTCTCTCGCATAGGGGGGCTCTGGGGACGGAGGGGCAGATGGAAATGTCAGCGTGTCTGTGTTGGTGCTGCAGTTGGGTGTCACCCAAGTGCTTGTTTCGCTGTCAGATTCCGGATGCGGTGTTTAGATAGTAAACCACTGCCGCCGGGCACTTGCTGGGGAGATCAAAGCATCCGGCAGCATCCAGAGACGTCCTGGGGTACTGGCTGCCAAGTGCTGGCAGCTCTGGGCTTAGGGCAAGACGAGGCCAGTGCACGGACTGTGTCGGCGTGAATACAGACCCTGGCGAGACCCTGGGTGAATACAGACCCTGGGAAAATCCCTGCTCAGCACAGGGCTTCCTTCTTTACCTCCGACGCTGGCCCTCCCGGCGACCAGAGGGCATGCTGGGTGCACGCCTGTGCATACCCAAGCTCCCCGGGACATGGACCATGATGCCATTCTCTCTGACAGCTGGCTCTGGGTCCTGCGACTCTGCATTCTTCATCGTGAAGGGAGATGGGGCCACGTAAGATGAGGCAGTCACCTTTATTTTTATTAAAAAGTTTTTTCAGTGTTTGCTTATTTTTGAGAGAGCGAGAGAAAGGGGGGGTGGGGAGAGGGGTGGAGAGAGGGAGACACAGAATCCAAAGCAGGTTCCACGCTCTGAGCTGTCAGCACAGAGCCCGACGCACAGACCGCAAGATCGTGACCTGAACAGAAGTCGGATGCTCAATTGAGTGAGCCACCCAGGTGCCCCGAGGCAGTCGTCTTTAGAAGGTTCCTGTATAGTTGTTCCATCATGGGGATCAGATACCTGGAAGGAGGCCTAGGGGCTCAGGACTCTCCCCTCCGCACGTTCCACGTCTTTCCTTGAAGGAAAAGCAAAGAGAGGTTGCCGGCCGTCCCTTCTGTGGTCCGAGTGAGGGGTTTGGGAGGGATGCCGCTCAGCCTTCTGATTTAGAGGGTCTTGTGTGTTTCCCTGTGTCCTTGGGCCTCTTGTGTGTCTTTTGGGGACTGCAGACTGAGGACGGGCACCAGGAGGGACTAAGCCTGCATGAGGTGTCTGGCCTTGGGCACAAACCAAAACGCAAGGGTCCTTCTGGGAAGTGGCCCTGCGTGTGTACCATTAAGTCCTCAGCTGCTGCCCAGAGCTGCCTTTCTTAGGACATGGAATTTCTCCACACAAGCTCTCAAAGGCCTTCAGTTATGTAGTGTGCTCCCCCCGGACCATTTTCCAGTAGATGCCATTATTATTAACACCCCCCTGGTTGGATTTCTGGAAAAGCAGTGTGTCTCATCTTGACAAGAGTTTGGAAGAAGCGTGTGGACAGGAAACATAGGAGCTCAGGTTTTGGCTCTGGATCCTTCTCTCCAGCCTGTTGATGAGGAGGAAGTGAGCTCCTAGCCCCTCCTCATTCCAGCACAGCTACCAGTTCCCAAACTTGGAGAGGTTCTGGACCTCCCATTAGGAATGCGCCCCTCACCCCCAGACCCTGGATCTTTGGTTCTGAAAGGTTTGGGACATTCCTCTAGCCTTCCAGCCACCTTCCGGCTCAGAAAGGCAGGGAAGGGACAGGGGGAGGCCAGCTGGGAGGGGCTATTCTGTGCACACTCAAGGAAGCACCTGATGGAAAGGGCGGGAGGAGGTCCCTTCTGTGGGAATGGGAAGGTACTGTTCCCTCCACTGTGTCCCCAGACAATCTATGGGTGTGGGGTGTGAACCTGGACACCATTGGAAGTGATCGAGTGGGGCTCAGGAGAGTGGTGGCTTGGGGGGCAATGGTGGGGATGCTTCATCTTAGCCCCTGCGGACTCCGGAGCACCGGACGTGACATCCGAGCCGGGTCTGCTGGGCGCGCAGGGGTGAAACAGCGCACAGAGCAGGCAGGGACTCAGCATCCACCGGCAGGGGTAACCCTTAATATCCCTGCCATTCCCGAAAGCTTGAGCCCCTAAGTCTTCCAGCATAAAGAATAACTGAGAGGGCCTCCTGGTCCTCATCCTTGGAAGCTTCCAAAGAAAACACCTGTTATTTGCCCCTCAGTGTAGAGAAAGTGAACGGCAGTGGGAGTGTGCACAGAGAGAACTGGGCCCAGCTGCTTAACCTTCCCGGGTCTGGCCCCGGCCCCAACCTGCCACCTCCCTCCCAGACGCACCGCCCCATGCTGTCCACGGCCTCACCTGCTCACACAGGCCCTCTGCGGGGGACCTCGCCTTTGATCTGGGGCAAGGTTGGGCTCAAACACCATGCCCCCCATGCTGCTTTGGTGTCTTCCTTTCTCCCTCCTCTCCACCCCCTCCCACCCGCCCAAGCGGGAAGTAATCTTCCTCCTGGGAAATTTCAGAACACTTTCTCTATACTTGGTCATGGTACCCATCAATTTCTCCTTTTTATCCGAGTTACCTGCCTGCTTATCTTATATCATCTCTGAGTTGGCAAGCTTCTTAATGACAGGAGTCATACCTCCTCTGCCTTTATGGCCGCAACGTACCCGGCCTTGCAAATGTTGATTGAAGGAAGAGGAACTCAACCCAGTGACATTCTGGGGACACGTGTCACCATGTGAATGTCATTCATCTCGGCCTTGCTAGTGACTGAAGCTGGGACCCCCTCCTGGTCCTAGGGAACGTGGTGGGGTCAGACTCATTCCTTGGAGTCGTCAGTCAGTTAGTTAACGGGATTTCCTGTTACACATCACATGCGCCCTAGGTGTGCTATGTAACCGTGTTAGGCACTGGGGGGGGGGCACATATGTGATGGGACACAGGTAGTTGTCACTGTTCACCCCCTGGCCTCTAGGACCAACAACGCCCTGAATCCCCGTGTAGTTAGGAACCTCACTGCAGAGCCTTGTGCTTCTCACAGTACCTCCCCCAACTCCACTGTCTGACTCTCCCTTACTTGTTCTTCTTTGCTACTTAGCGTGTCTTTAATCAGGCTTGTTTCTTTTCTCTGCCACTGAGTTGTCATTCACGCCGTCTATCCTCTGCGTGCTGTTTCGGATCATGATGTCTGTCGTACTTGTGAATTTCCGTGGTCCAAAGTGGTGGATCTGACAGTGCAGTGGCTTACGGCATCGGTGGGACCTCTCTGCTTCTCTCTGGGTCATTCAGAGATCACATTCCTCCACTGTGCTGCTGTGCCCAACCCTAGGTATTTCTGTCATAGACATGACTATTGATGGCTTAAAGTAGGCTCAAGCTGTAGGTTGATAAAGGACAGCTTGGAGAAGGTCTTTGCTTGGGTATTACCTTCTCAATGGGGCCCATCTTGAGCACTCTCTGGGTCAGGTTTCTGCTGTGATGGTGTGTGTAACAAACAGCCCCGAACTACAGGTTGCAGTGGAGAGCATCCTAGAGTTATTCCATCAAGAGTCCCCTCCCACGGCTGGTTAATTGAACACGATTCTGGGCACCACTGTGAAGGGACTTTGTAGATGTAATGAGGGTGACAAATCAGATGACCTTACGATGCGGAGATTATCCTGGTATATCTGGGTGGACCCACTGTAATCGCCCGAGTCCTTAAAATCAGAAAGAAAAGGCAGAAAAGTCAAAGCAACGGGACAGAAGAGGGAGAAGGAAGATGCGGCAGAGGGGAAGTCAATGAGATTCCAAGGGTGAGAAGTCTTCCACATGCCATTGCCGGTTCTGAGATGTAAGGACCAGGGAGAAGCTTCTAGATGATAACAATAGTGCCTAGCTGATGTCCAGCAAGGAAACGGGCCTCAGTAAACTGCATTTGGCCAACAACACGCATGAGCTTGGTGGCCTATTCTCCTCAGAGCCTCCTGGGAAGAACCCTGCTAGCTGATACGTACGTTTTGTCCTTCTAAACCCTGGAGCCCTCTCGGGCTCCTGACCCTCAGAGCTGTGAGATCATGCATGCATGTGTGTTGTCTTAAGCTGCTAAGTGTGGCAGTCTGCTATGGCAGCGACAGAAGACAAACATGGAACGTCTTCCACCGCGTTTTATTTCATGTCAGAGAGTCCGTAAGTCGGCTGTGATTGGGCTCATTCAGGCGGGGTACGGCTGAGCCAGGCTGGACCCCAAGCTTCCCGGAATATAAGTCTACTTCTCATGTCTTCCTTTACCCGGGGCATGCTCTTCCCATGGCACTGGCAGAGAGAAACACAGAAGCCACACCAGAGCTCAGGAGCACATGTAAAACCTCTGCAACATCGTGGCTGATGACATACTGATGGTCTAAAACGGCATGCGGCCAAGGCCAGATCAGTGGGGCAGGGAAATGCCCTCACTTTTCCTGGATAGGGGGTGGGGGGGGCTGCTATGTCTGCTGCAGAGAGCCAGGATATAGGATTCTTCTAGTAGGAGGGAGTGGAAAACTGGGGCCGATAATTTGATATATGTATATACATCCTATGAAGCATTCAACTTGGTCCCCCTGGATCACTTACATGTTCTGAATGACAATTTAATTCACCGACATTCTGTGTTTATTGGGTGTGTGTGTCTCACCACAGTAGAATGTACCCTCCACGAAGGTAGGACATGCGGTCTGTTTTGCGGCCGAATGTATCTCAAGCACTTGGACTTGACCTGGGACACCATAGGAGGTCAGTAGATATGTGCGGAATGGATGAATGAATGATCTTAGCTGTGACACCACCACCAAAGTCCTCATCATGGTCTGTGACTCATTTTGCATATGAAAAGCAGCTCCCTCCCTCCCCTGCCCCAGGTGAGGAGGAGGAGGACGAAAACCTCATCACCAGGCAACTCTCAACTCAACTCCGAGGTCTGGTTTGGAATCTCCAATGGTCTCAATGGGTTGTATGCCATTCTAAAAATAACCCTCAAAAAATCCGCTGTTATCACAACCCTTTCCTCCCTCCCGGCTGCTGGAGGAGCCCGCGTTATAAATTCAAACAATAGGGCATGTGCCAACTCCCCAGAGGCCTCACTTATGGAGCTAAAATAATAATCCCGGGTTGTTGGCAGGATTTTCTGGATACCGCTCGGCTTCTCTTGAGTGTGAAAGCACCGGCCATCCCTGCCAAATGTAACCGCCATGCCAAAAAGCTGGCCGAGGTTGTCAGCGCCTTTTGGAGGCAACTAATTGGTGTATTCAACTGGTGTTTTTTGGGTGCCAGGCACGGGCATCTGTTAACCCCTTCGGTCCTCCCGACAGGAGACGTTGTAGCTCCCAGTGTGTGGACAGGGAAAGGGACTTGCTTCTCCAGAGCCACACCGCTGGAGGTGATGGAGCGGAGGCCAAACCTGCATCGTGTGGTGCAGAGGAAGCCTCCATGGATGTGCTGTGTGTGCGTGCGTGTGAGGGAGGGAGAGAGAGAGAGAGAGAGAGAGAGAGAGAGATCTTCCATACCCCGTGAGCTGGTTTCTTGGCACCCACATTGCAGAGCCTTTCAAGGACTCCTGGGCTCTGAAGCTCAAGACAGAGCCATGGCCCGGGGAGGTGGTAGTGAGGGTGGTGCGGACCAAGGAGCACACGTAAGGGGCCCAGGGAGCGGGGCTGAGTTGCTAACTACAGTCTTCAGGAGGGAAACCTTTGTCCTAAGAACCCAGGGGCCTTCCCGGAACCCATGGCCATGATCTTCATGCCGCAACAACATCATTAAGAACATTTATGGAGCATATGCTATGCGTCAGGCATCCACTAAAGAGTCTTATAGTGTAGGTGGTATGATTATCCCATTTTACAGAAGAGGAAACTGAGGCACAGTGTAGGATAGTGCCCAAGGACCCCCACTGGGTAAATGGGGGAGCTGGAGTCGGCCCGGCTGGCTGCTTCCCGGGCCCTGGGGCTTAATCTCTATGCTGCACAATGTCTGTAGAAGTTAGAACGCTGCATTCACTGAGTGCCCCAGACTCACCCACTCAGGAGTCAGAGAAGGGAGCCCGGAGGGCAGGACGCTTGGGGGCCCAGGATCCAGAGGCCTTGACCTCCCGAGATGGGGGGGAGGGGAGATTGATACAGGCAGTTGTATTAAAATGCAAATTTCTGCCTTGCTTGCTGGTTTATCATCTGACTCGTTATACAATTTGCCAGTTATAGAAGAAAAATTACCATAATGGGGCCCTAGGGAATGGTTGTAAAAAGGAGACCAAACGTTACTTATCGGCCGTTTCACTACAATTATCTACTGCGTTTGTTCTTTTCCTCCTCGGAAAAATGAAACCATCCATGCCAGGGACAGGGTGCTGACCAGGCAGGAGGGAGCACGCAGGGGCGTGGGGGCACAGCCTTTGATTTGCCTTCTCCCTCGGCTGTCCCCACCAGCCCTCAGACCCTGTGGCTGTTACCTCCTGGGGCAGCTCCCTCTGCAGAGCAGGGCAGGGGTGATTTTCTGAGCAGGAAGAGAGGCGGAGGGCAGGCAGATGAACTTGAGCTGTCTCCCCAGGGTCTTGCTGGCTCAAGGCCGCCCCCTGTCCCGGGAGCAGACTTGGTGCTGAGGTCCGGCACTCACTCCTCCCGCGGGGACCCACCGAGCCATCCTCCCCAGACTCCCCAGGTGCCCCCCTGGGAAGGCTGCAGGTAGCCAGGCTTCCGCAAGGGGGCAGCCGCCCAGTGGGCTGCACTCCGTGAAGCACCCCTGCCCTGAGGCCCTGACGACTCTTCCGGCTCTAAGATACCTTTCCAACCTGCCAGCCTCACCGCACTCCCGGGCTCTCGCAGCCGGGCACTCCATCTTGTTCAGCGCGCCTCTTCTAGTACCTATAGCTTAGCGCTTGGAACATAATAAGCAGGAAATAAATATTTAATGAATGAATGAAAGTGTCCGTCTGTGAACACATGTCTCTGTTTTCAGGTTATTCTAAAGTTGTCTTCCCTCTGGTCTGACTTCTTTTAGGTCCAGCCAAATCTTCTCCAGGCCCTAAGGCCTCTGATGATTTCTCAGGCTTCTATAAGCAGCATATTAGAATAGTCAGGGGAGCAGATAACGATGTTCTCTGCCCATGCATCCTGTTCAGATATTTTTACTTTTTACAAGCCTTAGGCTTCCCTAGCATTCGTTTGCACTCCGCCGTGGACTTGAGACTGTTTTTGTCTTAGTTCCTAGAGTACCCGTTCCTCATTTATTTCTGCCACAATATGACGGATAAACCTTCAATGCTCCCCTGAGTTCAATTTACAAAGGACAAATTCAAAGCGATGGACCAGAATCTCTGCAACCGTGTTTATCTGGTAACCCTCCAACATCTGGTTTCCCGGACTCCGCGAAGAGAGACTCATGGCTTGTCGGCTTGTCTGTTTGAGTTCACCCCATTTCTTACAAGTTATCCTCAAGCCGGGGGGTTCCATACCCTGGTGCCTGCGGTCAGGGAGCCAGGGGGACTAGAACACAGGTTTCCAGTTTGCTATCCGGCTGTCCACCCCTTTTGAAAACTGGCAAAGCAAATCAGGGTTCACTTTCTCAGAGGGCAAGCCAATCCAACAGCTTGGTAGAGAAGGCAGTGCATTATTTTTATGTCTGAGCCTCTTGTCTAAGGGAACAGGCATTTCCCTCTGGCCCGAAGGTTCTTTTCCAAAGAGGAAGATGAGGGTATGAAGTGAGAGGGTGCAAAGCTCTTGGCTGACATCCCCAAGTCTCTAGAGCAGGCGTCAACAAACTAGGGCAAAATCCAGCCGGATGCCTTTTTATAGCCTGCAGGGCAAGAATGATTGTGGCTTTTTCAACCATTTGGTATTGGAGTAATAATGATAATGGAATAATAATATCCCGTGACATGCGAAAAATAAACCAAATTCAAACGTCAGCGGCCATAAATAAAGTTTTATAGGAAACATGGCCATGCTCACTCATCTACGTGTTTAGGACCGCTTTCCCACGACAGTGGCAGAGCTGAGTACTTACACTCCGAAAATATACACCATCTGACCCTTTGCAGAAAATGTTGGCTGACCCCTGCTCTCCTACCCAGATGACCCCGTTGCCCCCACCCCACCTCATTGCCCCCCCCCCCGGGGCAATCTGAATCATAGGAAACTTTCTTTCCTTTTGAGTAGATGTCCTCCTACCTTACTTGCACTTTTTAAGATGAAGAGAGGAAAGTATTGAAGGATGAAGTGGGCAGCTAGTGATTCTGGGAATATTATATTCTTTGTGGCCTCACTCAAGTCACTTAATTTCTCTTTGGGGTCTCACCATTCTCCTCCCCCCACCCCCTGAAAAACAGCACTTCCAGAAAGTGATGGGAAAGTCAGACACGCCAGTAGGTTGGTGCCGATCTTGCGACCCGAAGGCCTGACCTTCTTGAGAGTGTTCCATCTGTCCCTGCCTAGGACATGTTTGCCCTCGTTAGGCATGTTACAGGTTTTGGCTTTGAAGATATGATCCTTGTAACAACAGGCACGTGGTGTGAGTTGTTCGACCGATAGGCACTGGTTCAGCACCTACCCTGGCAAATGCTGCACCACACACAGGAGAGATATGGGAAGATGTGGAAGAGGAGGACCCTGGGCTCCGAGAGCCTTGACCCATGTGATGTATTACAAACACAGCCCATCGCAGGATGGAGACACGCCCACGTGTACTGGGCGCCCACCAGTGCACGTGTGGTGTGTGCAGCCATTTTGCATCTGTGGTTCCACAACACCCTCTATGGAAGACAAAATCAGCCCCTTTCCCGATGAGAGAACCAAGGCTCAGTACCAGTGTCCCCCATCCATTGGGTGGTCTCTAACCACCCCATCCCCACAGCCAAGACTGTCCCATTGCCAGCAGACAGCGCAGTCTCAGTGGAGACAGAAGCAGAAAATGATGGCGCCACTGTGGCTTCATAGACTCAACTCTGCAAAGGGAAGAGGGGAGGGTGAGCTGGTGTATTTTGGGGAAAATCTCCCATTTAATTTTTAGGGTCCACTGAACGAAGAAATTTTCTAAGCCTTCTGGGCCCCAGGAGCTGTGCGTTGCTTTTAGCTGAGCAGGTGGATATAGAAGGAGGCCGAGGTGATGTACTTATTGAATTCTGCCCTGAAGTACAAGCCGGCATGTCTGTCTTCTTCACTGGACTATAAACTCCTTGGTCACATGGACGATCTCTTAACCACTCATATATCCCAAGCAAATAGTTTTTAAGTACTTATTATATGCCAGGCAGCGTGCTAGCTGTGGGGCACAGTGCTTTGGGTACAGTAGGTGTTCAGGAAATGCTTATGAAATAGATAAATATCTGCTGATTAAATTTATGCCAATGCTAGGTCTTTTCTAGAAGTTTCCAGGAGATACCTGAACCCTTGGGAAAAAAGGGAGGATACACAGATATTTGGGGTATCTGTATTTCTCCATTCTCCTACTCCATCCTGCATCTCTGCTGTGAAAGGGATGTTCTCTCCATCACTAAGTGGGGTCAGCAGGTTGAGTCCAGATTTTCTGTTTCTTCCTAAACACTGTCCTGATAATCCACGAGGGAGGTGAAGTTTCTTCTCCAATCTCTTTCTCTTTGCTCCCAGGATGAGCTGGACGAGTATCATCTTGGCATCCACCCCCAAGAGCCATCGCCTGGACAACCACCCTCCTCGGGGCTAGGCCAGGAGATGAAGACCAGAGGCTCATCTCAAAACTCCAATTTCTGGTCTGAGGACACACCGTCTTCTTGAAGAGTTGACAGGGTGATCTTGGCCCTTTATGCAGGGGTGTGGCCTTGACAGGACAGCCTTTCTTTTTTTTATGAAAAAAAATTTTTTTTAATGCTTTTTATTTATTTTGAGACAGAGCATGAGCAGGGGAGGGGCAGAGAGAGGGAGACACAGAATCCGAAGCAGGCTCCAGGTTCTGAGCTGTCAGCACAGAACCTGACGCGGAGTTTGAACTCACAAACTATGAGATCATGACCTGAGCTGAAGTCGGACGCTTAACCGACTGAGCCACCCAGGCGCCCCAGACAGGACAGCCTTTGTAAACACCATCAAGTCAACCTAATATCCATCCAAGGGGCATGCATGAGCAAGTGGCTATTTGTAACCATCCTTCGTCTCAGGAGTTCAGGGTGGAGGACAGAGCCCCAAGAAGAGCAAATCTCTTTAACGTTCAAAGAACGTACCCTTCAAAACCCTGCCACCACTGTCCCCTTCTCTTTACAGCCCACAAAATTGTCAAAGTGCGACTTGCTCCCCAGGCAATGTCCTCCCCCTTTGCAGGCAGATCCTGTCTTGCTCAACCTGATAAGGGCCTCACGATGTTTGCGGTTTCCTAGGTGACATTCCAAGGGTCTTGAGAACTTTGGGAGAGTGTGTGAATTCCTTTGACTTTGCACGGCTCTGCCCACGTCCCCTGTTCCAGCCCCTTCTGGTTTTTTTCTACTTTTTTGAACGTCGGGGGGTGCTTCCGGCTGGCCACCCAGGCTTGCCTTTGGGATTCATGAGAATCTGCATCTGTGAATTTGGAATGTGTAAGTGCGTGTTACAGGGACAAAAGAAGAGAAGAGAAAGTAGCTTCCTCAGTCTCCACATTATTGCCGTTTGGAGCCTGCTTCTTCCATGTGGGGGTCTGTCCATGTGCCGTGTGTTCAACAGCATCCCTGGCCTCTGCCCCCCGGATGCCATAGCACCTTCCGCCTCTGGCTGTGATGGCCAAAACGTCTCCAGACATTCCTAACGTCCCTTAGGGGCCCAAATCACTGGCTGAGAACCACTGAAAAAAAGGAAAACAGAAATAGTGTTGGGTTTTTTGGGTTTTTTTTGGTTCCCCTTGGCCTTGGGTGGTTCCCTTCCATATTAATCTCTGGGCTCTCGCCTTCCACCTGACCACCCCCATGCACACACCCTCCCCTGCCCCAGAAGGCTTCATGCCCCCGTTAATTCCACCAAACTCCCAGGGAAAGCCTCCCTGAGCACCAGCTCCTGAACGTGCAGGGAGGCACGTTGGTTAGCGGCTGATGGGTGCATCAATGTGGTAACGGGTGAAGGGATCTGATGTGGGGGTGAGCAAGCCGAGCAGCGGGGCCATGACGGTCAAAACGGTAGGATGTCCTAGTCTGGAGAGAGGTGGAACTCCTGAGTGGGACACAGGAGGTGACTTCACTTGTTAAATATTTAAAGCTTAGCGGGGAAGCGGCTTTATCTCCTTCAACTTTCTGACTAAATCGACTCTTTGATTAACTCTGAATCTCTTTGTCTTTTAAAGGTTTAACTTTATAAGCCATCCACTCGGTTGGTTCATGCATGCTGTTACCTTCCCTGCCCTCCTGGGCTGGGCGTTCTCTCCTGGCCAGGGATGGGGGCAGCCAGACCTTGATCCCATCAGTGACCGACATACAAGTGGAAAGGATGGGGCAGCCGTGGGCGGGAGACCCGAGGCCGTTCAGTCGCGTGAGACAAGGTGCACCATCTCGAGCTAAGGGACCAGCGTATATAGCACGAGCCCAACCACACTTTACAGTATGGATGTAGAGGTACACGCACACACTCTGGAGAAGTCTTGACACAAATGTACCAAAATGTCAACAGTATCTACCCTAGTGTTGGATTATGTGATTTTAATTTTATTCCTGATGCCTTGCAGTGCATTTCGGGTTTTCCGCAATCGGCATGTTGAACGTAGAAACCACATTAAGTGTTCTTTATTTTGTGTTATTACTATTATCGCTATTATTGGGTGCCTGCAGAGGCCAAGAGGAGCGATGCCTGTCTTTGCTGGAGGGGAATGACAACTTGGGGACTTGGGAGGGGGTGGGGCGGAGCCAAGCCTCACTGGCTGGGCTCAGTGTTCCTATGATTCCCCAGAAACGGGGGGGGGTGCACGTCTTGGGGGTAAGGTGCCCCCACAGTCTCTGCTCATCTCTGGGGCATCTGGAGCCCTGGTAAACAGGCCTCTGTGTCCCGAGCCAGCCCCCAGCATAGCTGTCGCTTGCCCAAGCCCAGGTCTCTGCCATCCCTTGTGGCCACCTGCAGGGGAGGAAGCCAGCTACTCAGAGGAAGAGCCCCACACTCATTACAGACAAACCCCTTAAGATCAAGGGAGGGTAATGGCCCAATTTCACTGTGGAGAACGCAGCCCTTGATGGTGTGGCCTGTTACACACTCCACTTAATCCACTTACTGGAGTTGATTTGCAAGTCAGATTTTTTAGGGCACTTTTGAGTCCTTTGGCTTTTATTTTGTGTATTTATTTTTGTAATGTTTATTTATTTTTGAAAGAGAGAGAGTGTGTGCACAAGCAGGGGAGGGGCAGAGAGAGAGGGTGGCGGTGGGGGGGGGGGGAACAAGAGAATCCCAAGCAGGCTCTGTGCTCTCAGCACAGAGCCCCACGCGGGGCTCGAACTCTCCAGCTTCGAGATCATGACCCGAGCTGAAATCACTCAACTGACTGAGCCCCCCAGGTGCCACTGAGTCCTTTGGCTTTTAAAGGGAGTCCTCACTGCCTTTCAGACATGTTGGAAGAAGGGCCCTCCTGGAGGTCTTGGAGGGGCAAGTGAACAGCGACAGAGGCAGTCAGTCGGAGGGGCTGGGCCCCGTCTCCACCAGCTGCTGCGTGGTTGGCTTCGGGCCCATCGACGGGAGGAGGAAGGCCGGGACATGGCTTCTCGAAATGCTACACGGATTCTTACGGTGGCCCATGGCTGCTCAGAGGTCCTGCACCATCACGGGGAGTCCGACGTGGGGTGGGTGGGCTCTCATCTGCGGGGCTCTCTGAGAAGCTTCCAGTATGGTTGGCCGCCCTCCCTCGAGAGATGGTTCTCTAGGCCCCTGTCGCCCTGCCGGTGGCTGGCTTTGTGTGGTGGGTGACTAGGGTTATAGGGGTGCCGAGGGGGCCGGTGGGGGGTGGGGAACGCCCAGGAGGGACGCTCTGTGCCATTGGGTGCTGCCTGCTCGGCCAGGGCCCTTCCCTTCTACAAACTATATATTTCTACTCAGACTGCTATTTTTAATAAAGGATTTTCTTTCTGCTCGGAATAATTTAAAAGACATCTTTCTGGTATATATCTCAATTCCAGTCAACAAACATTTCTTCAGTAGCCGCCACATATAGTAAGCGTGCTAAGCACCAGGCAGATTTGGGGGCACGTTCTTGGAGACGATGAAAGATAAAGGTGTCCGGCCGCGGGGAGCCTTTCAGACCTTCGAGCTCAAGGAGCGACAGGTGAGTTTGTAATTAGAACAAAACCACAAATGGAGAGGGGACATAAACGGAAGTTACGGGAAGGAAGGAGAAGTTCCACTTGGGAAAAATCCAGGGTGGCTTCAAGGTGGAAGCATCAGTTTCGAAGCACAAGGAAGGTTTCCGTAGGTCCTGGGGGGGGGGGGTGGCGGTCAGGCGCAGAAGGAAGCGAGAGGGGGAGAGTGGAGGCGTTGCACACACCATCTGGAAGCCCGCGAGCCCGGCCTTGTGGCGGTGGAAGGAGAGAGCTCACGGGATTCTCGAGGGCTGGCCAGCTTCTCCTGGGGGACGCCAGGTTCCCTCCCCGCGAGGCTACCCCGCTTCCCAGGGCTATTTCCAAATATTTCCACACAGCTCGTCTCCCGGGCAAGGGTTCCCCACCCAGGCAGGAGGGTCGTGAGCGCTCCAGCCTTACTCGGTCCAGCGGCCTGTGAACCGTCAGATCAATTCATTTGGACTTCGTGATGATTTCATCTGGGTGGGGGGGGGGGGGGTGACACTCAGCTTTGCTTTAGCAAGGTGGTTCGTATGCAAATTATTTCAGTAAATAAAATTTCAAGGCCAGACACTTATCCCCACTCCGGCAAGCCCTTGTGTCGGGCAAGGGCACTCCAGAAGGGAGGACAGTGACAAACGGGAGAGACAAGGGGTTGGGCTGGGACGCTGCCGCCGGTCCCCCCCCAGGGTACCCCGGACCCTGGGGAGAGAACTTCCGTCTCACACCGAGTCAGCAGGTCACAAAAGTGTGATTCCTGCCTGGGCTTCCTGGCTGTGGAGGGTCAAGGGGGAGATCCAGCCAAACTTCACCCCCCACACCCTCCCTGACAGTCCCCCCACGCCGTGCTTACACCTGGACATAAAAGGTAGAGGAGAGAGGCCTGGACTGGGGAGCTGTGTCCTACACGCCCACCGTCACCCTTCAGAGTCTGCACACCTGACCTTGAATCTTGACTGTACTGTTTACCAGCCGTTTGATCTTGAGCAAGTAATTGACCCTTTCACAGCCACACTGGTATCTCATTCTGAGTGTCTCTTAAGTCCGGACGCTGTGCTTAGGGCTCCTCACGTATAGCTGTTATTAGCTCCATTTTGCAGATGAGGAAACTGAGGCACAGAGGGAGACACTTAAGCGATTTGCCCGAGGTCTCGCAGCTGGGGAGATGGCGGTGCCTGGGTGCTTTTTTATCTCGTGGGGTTCCTGGGAGGGGTACTGAGTCACCAGAGGCAAAGCATTCGGCGTCTGGCACACGGTGAGTGCTTAATAAATGACTCTTATCCTTGCCACCATATTGCCTCTCTGCTGCCTGCCCCACCCCCCTCTCTGCTGGCCTCTGTGGAGGCGGGCGGGGAGCAGGGCCATTCGTCCATCCTGGGGGGCTGTCCAAGTGATGCTGGGGCCCAGAGGACCAGGGCCGTGTGGAGGGAAGCATCGTCTCCCGGCAAAGCCCTGATTGGAGCCCATTTACATCTTCAAAGTCAGCTTGGAAAACCACCATCCATCAGCCAATGATGGTGTAAATTGCTTTGCTAAATATATTTCTGGGTACATGGTAAGTAAAAATATCATGAATTTAATAAGCCTTGGAATTCACATTTTTCCAGTCCTAATTAAGTTTCTGCTCTGCTTCGGACGTGCTTTTCTTCAGCGAGGGTGGGGAGGGAAGAAGCTTATGTTTACTGTGTGCCTGGCTGGGCCCAGCTAGGTGCTTTATTTACCTCCATCAGTGTATTACACGCTCCCGACTGCCGGCCGCGGCCGGGGTCCTCATTCCCTCCTCGCCGAGGCTGGACTGAATCCCAGCGAGGCGCAACGCTCTTTATCTAGGGTCACGGCCAGGAGTCGGGATTTGTACCCATTCTGACTGCCCCCTCCTACTGCTCTCCCCCAGGTCCTCATGGGTCCGTGAAGTGGCCCCTGTGGTCCCAGGATCTGGGCACTGCTTTGGCTCCCCCCCCCCCCCCCAGGGATATGCTGTGCCTTTATAGCCGTGTAGGTGCCCACGCGTTCACACGACCACCCCACATTCCCGTGGGTTCACCATGTACATACAAACGCCAGCCATGGGTGTTGTATTCCATGGCGAAGACCCATGGGTCCTGACAGCAGGGGGCAGCACCCCTGTCCACAGGGGCTTGCCGTGGAGGGATGTTCACCATTATAATCTTATGTGTCAACTCGGCTGGGCCACAGTGCCTAGATATTTGGCCAATCATTCTGGGTGTTTCTGTGGAGGTGTATTTTGGATGCGATTAACATTCAAATTGGTGGAGTTCGGGTAAAGCCAATTGCCGGCCCTACGCGGGTGGGCCGTGCCCAATCAGGTGACGGCCTGAATAGCACAAAGACGGGCCTCCCCTGAGAAAGGGAATTCTGCCAACAGATGGCCATTGGATTCAAACTGCACTTATTCCTTGGGTCTCCAGTCTGCAGCCTTACCCTATCAGGTTAAATCTGTCTCTCTCTCTCCCTCTAAATGTATTCACATCTGTTGGTTCTGTTTTTCTGGAAAACCCCAAACTGATACAGTCACATTCAAACACTGTGCCAGGCCCTCTGTCAATACCAAGCCGTCTCAAAGCTGGGGCAAAGGCGAATTAATGCTACCTTTCTGCAGATGAGGAAATGGGGGTGCAGAGAACTTGCGGGACTGGCCCTCCGCCCTGGCAGAGGGGTAGAGAGCTTTGGAATGGATCAGGGCAGCTTGGATTCCCGTTCTGAGGTGCGAGCACTCACTTTGCGTGCACCTGTTTCTTCAATCATATAACGGGGAGAACACCTTCCCGGCGGAGTTGTTCTGAAGGTTAAATGGGGTGACGTCTGCGAGGCCGTTAGTAAATGGGAGTTATTAGGAGTGGGCTCGGAATTAGAATTACACCCACGGGCCTGCAGGCCCTGGGCTCGCCGCCCCCGTGGCCCCCATCCGAGGGCCATGAGGCTGGTGGTCTCTGAGCCGATGCTCCAGGGACGACTGGCTCCTCCAGGCTGCCCCAGGCCTGGCGCCCACCCGGCCCCTTTCTCTTTTCTTGGGAGGCTGTGACATAGCGGGCGGGGCACAGTGCATCTGCGGGACAGGCGGCTGGCGAGTCTTCGGTGATGCTGCTGTGTAACTGTCCACAGAACATTAGCCGCACATTACAGAGTTATGTTCCATAGCGCGATGTATTCCCCAGACGGATGGGATTCCGAAGGACGGGGTGAGGCGGGGAGAGCCGGCTGCCTTTCCTTTGCTGGGCTGGAGGCTGCTGCACAGGTGGCCCCAGGCAGTTTAGGAGGGCCCCCTCCCCCAGACACTGGGGCAAACCCACCTGTCCTGCCTCCCCCCTCCAACCTTCCCCTCTACTACCGAAAAGACGTGAGTTTGGGTGGCCTGCAGGACACCAGGCCAGGACTCAGAGGTGGCCCATGAGCCTGCGAGGGGCTGTGTCACCCGGCCAAATACTTCCTCTCGGGCCCAGTCTGCGGTATCTGCCCTAACTCTGCTTTAAAACCTTGCTGGCAGCGTCCCTTGCCTTGAGGACAAACCTGTCCCCCAGGGAGGGGAAAGGCGCCCAGTAGACCTGCTTTTATATTCAGAGAGCCATCCCCCAGCGCTCCCCCCCCCCCCAGGGCTCAGGAGGGGCTGCAGAACCAGCCTGGGAGGATCTGGATCCAGCCCCTGGAGCTCCCAGCGTGACCTCGATGTGCTACCCCATCTCCCTGTGCCTCAGTTTCTTCCCCTTTCAAATGAAGATGTCAGTAGTACCCATGTCACAGGTTGAGGTGACATTAAATCAGTGAGTGCAGGAGCCCGGAACATAGGCGCTGCCCCCTCGGTGATAGCAACTGGCATCCTATGCACCTCATACCAGCCAAAGGATGGAGGAAGCTGGTCCTGCCCAAGTGCAGAGTTGGTAGGGGAAGGCTGTTCTCTCCCTTCCGGAGGAGCCGGGCGGGTGGCTCCCCAGTTGGCCATTAGGATACCCAACAGATTTTCTGGTGGCCTCTTGCTCCTGAGCGGGATGGCGACAGGCTTGTTCAAGAAGCTCGGTCCCCCAGGGACAGCCAGGGTGCTGTCTGCTCTCCCACCATTGGTGGGCAAGGCTATGTGCCCCTGCCTTGGATGGAGTGAACCCCATGGCAGGGAGCTGGGCTTCAGCCATTTTGCAGACACCCCCACCCTCCAAGCTGGGTGAGAATCGAAAGGTGGGTGGGGGGGGGAGAAGAAGCAGGAGCCAGGCATCCCCGATCAAGGAATGCTGCTGCGGAGAGCCCCCCACCTCGTCCGTATGCCTGTCACTCTAACAGCGGGGCCAGGGATCAGACTTAGAAAGGCCACCAGCAAGAGGACACTGTCCGGCAGGGAAGTGAGGGGGAGGGACCGATGAGCGGACCTCACGCCCCACCCCACCCCGGCACAAGCACGGTCAGGTATGTCCTGCTGAGGACAGCGACAGGCAGGGAGGAGCAGAGCTCTGAATTTCACAGAGATTGAAGTTTTAACATGAATCACAGTAAGTGCTGGGATGAGACAGTTGTAATAACTGGGCAAGGGCTGAAATGTATATAATTTGGCCAAATGTCTTTAAGGGAGTAGGCAAGGGGGGGTTCGACAGACGGTAGTTAGGGGGAGTTGTAGGGACGCGTAAAGCCATTTCACGTGTGCCTCTAACAAGTGAAGACTCCTCAGGAAGTGGATTGAGCGTATTTGTTTGATATTTATCTTCTAGGGGCGCCTGGATGGCTCAGTCGGTTGAGCGTCCGACTTCGGCTCGGGTCACAATCTCGCGGTTCGTGAGTTCGAGCCCCGCGTCCGGCTCTGTGCTGACAGCTCGGGGCCTGGAGCCTGTTTCCGATTCTGTGTCTCCCTCTCTCTCTGCCCCTCCCCTGTTCATGCTCTGTCTCTCTCTGTCTCTCAAAAATGAGTAAATGTTAAAAAGAATTTTTTTTAAATAAAAAGATATTTCTCTTCTATGCAAATGAGCCACTCGAGTGCTTTCCTCGTGGGCGGGGACATTCCTTGTCCGAGCATCGCGGGCCTTTAATAAAGCTTGGTTTCGTGTTTTGGTGACTGGGCCTCAGTTCTCTGGCCTTGGAGCCCAGGGCAGAGGGATTCAGAGGAAGGATGTCTGTGTCTGCCTCCTCGTGCTGTGGCTACACTTGCCCTCTCTCTCTCTCTCTCTCTCTCTCTCTCTCTCTCTCTCGGCCAGGGCCGGATTGAGGGGTGCAGAAAGTAGGGAGGTGTCTTGCAATGTGTCTCTTAAGCTCAAAGCATCCGTTAATGGCGTTCTTGAAATGGCAGAAACACGCGTGTCACTGACAAAGGCTGGAGGGGACAGAAAGGAAGCATCTTTCAGCAGCGGGGTGGGGGCTGCCCTGGGGGCGTGGGCAGGGGAGGGGAGGGCTGGCTGCATCACTGAGGAAGGGGGGCCACCCACCCCCAAGGCCCAGGCCCTCTGGGGAGCCTGCTGTGGGCAGAACGTGCACATCCTGGCAGTTGGGGAGCAGAACACAGGCCCCTTCCTCCCCCTCCGCCTTTCCTTCCCTTTTCCATCTCTTCTTTTTCCTGGAAAGCCTGGGCTGCAGAGAAAAGGGCACGGCAGCATCTCAGGAGCACTGAGGCCTGCTCCGAGGCCCACAGAGAGTCTGGATCCCCGGGTCTGCGGCCGCAGGGTGGGAACCTCTAGCTCTGCCAGCTTTAAACCCACATCCGTGTGCCTGGGGTCATAGCACGCGGAAAGGCTGGAAGAGAGCGCCTGGTGGCTCCCTTGCTGGACCCCAGATCCTGTTCTCAGATGCACAGGACCTCCCTTTCCTCTCGTGAACAGCTTCCACGGCTGTTAGCGCATGTGTGGGCTCGTGCACACACACACACACACACACACACACACACTCAGAGTCCAAGAGACCGAACTGGGCGTCCTCTCATTTGCTCCAAGCCACACCTTTCTTGCTTTTCTGGCTTCAGTCACTTGGTGAGCTGCTGTGACCACCTCCAACAGCTACTGTCCAGGTCCTCCAGCTGGGGGACTGCCCTGGCCTGCCCAACCGGGGGCCCACCTTGGCGGAGGACAGGGCGGGCCTGGGCTGGTGAATCCATACCCACACCCCCCTCCAGAAACCCCCCGGCAGCCGTGAGGCGTCATCATGGCACGTGCTGAGTGTGACTGTCTCTTCTTCCCCCGCCGGCTCCCTCCCCTGCGCCAACCTGGCAGCCTCGGCCCAGGCCCGCCCCGCCCCGTCCGGGGACGCAGGTGCGGGGCGGGCGCCGGTCCTCCGTGCGCCCGACTGCTGCTCTGCCCTCCCGAAGCCGGCTTCGCGCTCCAGAGCGGCTGGAGCTGCCGAGGCCAGGACAGAGGCATGTGATCCTACAAGAGGTATTTTTAGCTTTCTCATTAACCGAGTGCTTTCAAATTAGCCTTCTATTAACCTCAAAGGAAAATGAAAGTGTGTTTTTTTTTTTCCCTTCCCAGAGAAAGTCTCCTGCAGAAGAGAAAGCTTTCCATGATTCACTTTTCCTGCGCCTCGGAGCCCTAATGAAGTTGGAGTCTCTAATATCTAACTTGATGGAATAATTGGTCCATGGGCTTTCCTGTAATGGAGAGGCAGAGGCTGGCAAGCAGGGAAGTGGTCTTTCCGTTCTCATCAAACAGGCTTCGTTTCCGTCTCCCCTTTTCTCCACCAGGGATCCTCCCCACCACTGCTCCCCCCCACCCCGCCCCCGCCCCTGTTACTCAGGAAAAATCCACGCGATCTGCTTTCCCTCCGGTCTCATCCGGGGTGTCCTTGCCTGCTTCGCCCTGCTGATCCCAGACTCACACTTAGCCGTGGCTCCTCTCTGAAGCACAGTCTGGTCCTCGAGCCTTGTGACCAGGGTCACAGAGGAGGCCCCTTGACTTTGGCGGTGTCCCTCAAAGTGTACTTATCGCTCTGCACCCAGAGTTCGAGGAGAGGGGAATAAATAGCCTTGCAATTTCCCAGCACAGTCAGGGAGCAAGTCCAATGAGGCTAATCCAATTTCCACTCTCTGCCCCAAAGGCGGGAGGAATCTGCCCGGGCCAGGGTTCCCCGCCAGCAGGTCGATGTCTCAGGACTGCGAAGGTGGCCCTGCTGAGGGTGGGGAGGGGACGTGGGGCCCAGCCACTTGGGGGATCCGAAGAGCCTGCTGCTGGGAGTGGGTATCAGCCAACAGACACGAGGAAGCTGCCCAACCATGCATGCTCCCAGGTAACCAGAAGAAATGGCAGGGCTGCTTCCAAAGGGCTCAGGCCAGAGTCTGGATCATTCGTCCATCAGTCCAGCCTGTTGGTGACCCTAGGACTTGACACCTGACTGCCCCCTTCCTTTCCTGGCCCCTTTCCCCGTCCCCGTAGGTCCTCACCTCTGACTGCCTCTCCACATCCCATCTCTGTCTCCTCCCTCTCTCCCTTTGTTCATGGGTCTGTGCCTTCTAGAACCATCCTGCTGGAGAAGGGCTCTGGGCTTCTCAACTGGAGGAGCCTCGGGGAGACGATCTGCTTCTCAGTGGCGTTTTGCTCCATATGTGAGCAGCCGCTCAGCCAACGGGACCAGAGTGGCTACCAAGAACTTTCTGTGTTGAGTGTGGGGTGCTGCTTGGTGCTGAAGAAGCCCATGTCACAAGGAGAGACTCCTCCCTGGGGACATCTGCTCAGCCTCCCTTGCAAAGAGTCCGCCCTCCCCCCAAGTGGCTCACCTACGCTGTTCTAGATGTGGCCGGATGACTGGACGCCTGAGAAAAGACAGTAGACCCCCGGTTTAAGTGACTGGAAAGAAGATCACAGAGACGCATCCTCACCGAGGACCACCATATCTGCAGCTCCCGCCCGGCACATCCCACGGCCTCCTAGCTGTCCCCATCTGCAGGGCCCTGGCCCTTCAAAATTGAAATGTCAGAAAGCAAACTCACTGCCCTGCTGTCAGACTGCTTCCTTCTTATTTCCTACCGGGTTAATGGGATCACCATTGGCCCCGTCACCCAAGCCAGAAACGTACGAGTCATTGTCAACTCCTCTACACCTGCCAGTCACCGAGTCCCATCAGCTCCCCTCTGCTGGGCCCTTCTGCCCTACACCCCAGCAGAGTGCAGCCACTCGGGGCTCAGGGCATCGCCGTGGTCCCTCGGCTGGTCTTCCTGACACGAACCTCATCTCTGAGTCTGTTTCCCTCTCTGCAGCCAGAGGGCTTGCTTGAAAATGTGCTGCCTTAAATACAAATCAAAGCCACACTGAGATACCACCTCACACCGGTCAGAGTGGCTAAAATGAACGAATCAGGAGACTATAGATGCTGGCGAGGATGTGGAGAAACGGGAACCCTCTTGCGCTGTTGGTGGGAATGCAAAGTGGTGCAGCTGCTCCGGAAAACAGTGTGGAGGTTCCTCAAAAAATGAAAAATAGACCTACCCTATGACCCAGCAATAGCACTGCTAGGAATTTGCCCAAGGGATACAGGAGTACTGATGCATAGGGGCACTTGTACCCCAATGTTTATAGCAGCGCTTTCAACCATAGCCACATTATGGAAAGAGCCTAAATGTCCATCAACTGATGAATGGATAAAGAAGATGTGGTTTATATACACAATGGAATACTACTTGGCAATGAGAAAGAATGAAATCCTGCCATTTGCAGCAATGTGGATGGAACTGGAGGGTATTATGCTAAGCGAAATAAGTCAGTCAGAGAAAGACAGATATCATATGTTCTCACTCATATGTGGAACTTGAGAAACTTAACAGAAAACCATGGGGGAGGGGGAGGGAGAAAATAGTTACACACAGAGAAGGAGGGAGGCACAGCATAAGAGACTCTTAAATACAGAGAACAAACTGAGGGTTGATGGGGGGCAGGGGAGGGGAAAATGGGTGATGGGCATTGAGGAGGGCACCTGTCGGGATGAGCGCCGGGTGTCATATGGAAACCAATTTGACAATAAATTATCTTAAAAAATAAAAATAAATAAATAAAATATGCCCCCTTGCTCACCCCTGTCAGTAGTGGCTCCTGGTGACCTTCCACTAAAGCCCTTGTTCCCTGGACAACTCGCCACATTCCCGGGAGTGGAACCTGCCCGTTGATTCAGCACCCTCCCGAGCCACCCTCCCCCTGCAAACCCACCCCCGGCCAGGCCCAACCAGCTGCAATTCCCTGAACCTCCCTGGGCCACTTGTCACCTCTGGGCTGTCCATACAGTGTTGCCTCTGACGGGAATGCCCTTTCCTCCTTGGCTAGCCAGCGAACTCCTATTCACTCCACAAACCCCCTTCAAACACACCCTCTTCTGGGAAGCTCTGACAGCTGGGCATTTCTTCACAAGGTCTGACTGCCACCAGACCTGCCCCCGATTTCGCTGTTGGCTACACTAAGGCTCTGCGGATTCGTAGGCTAGGGAACAGCGCTGCCTGGGGCTTTTCCACCCGGAGGGGCAGTGATGACAGTCCTTAGTTCCAGTCAAGGTTCTGTCATCCTCCCCAGCTTTGCAGACACAGCCAGACAGGTTCGTGTCTTCCTTGGCCCGTGTTATTCTCACCCTCCTGCCTTCTTTCTCCTCGTGGCGTCTTCTTAGGGGGATGAAGCCCTGTGTGTGACGCTGCTCTCGGAGTCTGAGTTTGCCTTTCTAAACTCCAGCCTCCCGTGGTCCCTTCCCCCACTGCTGTGTCCTATTCTTCCTCCTCCTCCTCTCCCTCCTCCACTCCCTCCTCTCCCTCCCCTTCCTCCTACCTCTTTCTCCTCCCCTCCTTCCCTTCTTCCTCCCCATCCTTCTCCTGCCCATCCTCCCTTTCCTCCACCTTCCTCCACCTTCCTCCCTCTCTCTCCTCCTCCTCTTCCTCCTCCCCTTCCTTCCCCTCTTCCTCCTCCCATCCTCTTCCCCTCCCTCCTCTCCCTCCTCCCCTCCCTCCTCTCCCTCCTCCCCTCCCTCCTCCCCTTCCTCCTTCCTCTTTCTCCTCCCCTCCTCCCCTTCTTCCTCCCCATCCTTCTCCTGCCCATCCTCCCTTTCTTCCACCTTCCTCCCTCTCTCTCCTCCTCCCCTCTCTCCTCCCCTTCTTTCCCATCTTCCTTCTCCTCCCATCCTCCTCCCCCCTCTTCCCCTCCATCCTCTCCCTCCTCCCCCTCCTCTCCCTCCTTCCCTCCATCCCCTCCCTCCTCCCCTTTCTCCTCCTCTCCTTCCTCTCCCTCCTCCCCTTCTTCCTCCCCATCCTCCCTTTCCTCCACCTTCCTCCCTCTCTCCTCCTCCCCACCCTCCCCCCTTCCTTCCCATCTTCCTCCTCCTCCCACCCTCCTTCCTTTCCTCCTCTCCATCCTTCTCCTCCCCATCCTTCTCCTCCTTCCTCCCTTTCTCTCCCCTTCCTCCCCTTCACTTTGGTGACAGTGACATTTCCCTTGCGTCCTCCTGGCCTGCAGACCCCTGTGCCCCCAGCCGCAGCCCTCCAGCCCTCATTAACACTTCCACCAGAGCTGGGGCGGGGGGGGGAAGGAAGAGAGTGGAAACCCTGTTATACTCTTTAGCAATTCAGGCCAGAGGTTTGGAAGGGAGGCTAGGCCCACTGGGTATCAGAGCTGGGTGGATTTTCCATTTCCCGTCTGCCTGTTGGACCCCTGCCCTTGCCTCACTCCTTCACCAGCTATCTGTGTCAGTCCACTGGGGCAGGCCGCAGCACGGGTGAGGCTCATTTGGAAAAAGCTTCAGACGTAAAAATCTAGTCTTAAAGTCAGGTAGGGGGTAATTAGTCACATCTCAAAAGAAGTCTTATGTTTCAAAAGGCTCTGCAGCAGGGAGCCTGTAATTAGCTGGCTTCCCTGGAGTATTGACATCAGAGAGGGACAGTTCGGCCAAGTTGCACTCCTGTGTGTGCCTGGCCCCCAACCAGCCTGTTTTCCTTCCTTTGAGTTAAAGACTTTTCCTTCCTTCCTTCCTTCCTTCCTTCCTTCCTTCCTTCCTTCCTAATTAATTTATTATTATGCTTCTTTACTGAGGTAGGCAAGGAGCATGGGTTGATGGTCCTTTCACAGATGTAGAAAACCCAGGTCACAACTGCACAGCCTGAGCACAGAGAAGACAGGACCTAAGGAGAAGCCAAACTGGTCGTTCTGTCCAACAGGTGTAAACCCTTTCTTCCTTAGTAAGAGAGTCCCTGTTATATCGAGGGAGGTCATGAAACCAGCTAAAAACCCTGTAGAGAGAGGGAGACACAGAATCTGAAACAGGCTCCAGGCTCTGAGCGGTCAGCACAGAGCCCGACGCGGGGCTCGAACTCATGAACTGCGAGATTATGACCTGGGCCGAAGTTGGACGCTCAACCGACTGAGCCATCCAGTCGCCCTGTGAGCGATTATGTTTAGTGGGACTTCTAGGCAGGTGGCTCAAGGGAACCTGGCTTAGCTGGAGGACCTGCCTCCCTTAGATGCCCTTCCCACCATCTCCCTCCCTCCTGCCTAGAAGCTCCAGCAGCCATGTGGGGCTAAAAGGGAGCCTTTAAATGGAAGCTCTGCACGGGGCTGGTCAAAGTAGGAAAACAGAGGGCATCTGAGTTCCAGTAACCGTGGAGTTGCTTTACCAGCCCCAGATCACTTACCTCTGCCTTGCTTTTAGGTAAGGGAAGAAAGAAATTGCCATCTTGGTTAAGCCACCGTTAGCTTGGATTTTGTGTTACGTGCAGTTGAGCCTAATCCTGGCTAATAAATTAATTTTCATGACTCAGCTTCAGGACTACATCACCCCAGCCCAGAGGTAGATGAGAGAGCATTGGTTTGCCCACTGTCTGTGTTTACACCCAAATTATAACTTTCCCTAAATCTCTTGTCTTTCACCCACTGCCCCACATTTTCCTTGTGGACTCATGGGTGTGGGTAATCTGCATAACATCAAGGGAAGACTCTTTGAAAAGGGGGACCCAAGTCTTTTCTGGGACAATCAGCTGTAAGCATCTTGCTGGGAAGTGCCTTGAGGAGGGAAGGACCTCTACCCTTTTGAGGTCGACTCTCCCCCTGTGGCCACGCCCACTCCACCAGGCTCCACCCCCTTCCCCCTCTTTACTCCCTGACTTTTCCAGGTACTGCTCTTTGCTTAGCAGACGAATACCCAGACACGGGACTGAGCCACCTGGCTCTCTCACTGGGTGTGCTGGACCGGGCTCAGGCTCTGTGCCTTTTAGCCTGTGCAGATCCCATTTCCCACTCCCTCCCTTCCCCGCAACATGGTTTCAGTATGCCTCTTAGCATTTCTGAACATCTTTGCCCACCATGAAAGAAATGAGTTGGATTGATCTCCGAGACTCCTCCTAGTTTTCAATTGCCAAGATGGAATGAGGTCGGACCCAGAACGCCTACGTGCTACCTGGTAGCTTTTAGCTGGGACTTTGACCTGCCTGCTACCCCACCCCCCAACCCCAGGGACCCCCCCATCGGTTCAGCAGCTGCGGGGAGGCAGGTAGGTCAGTGGTCTCTCCCTAACCTGAAAAGTATCTCGTTGACTGACGGCCAGGTGACCCCTTTCTTGGGAGCCTGAAAGGAAGAGGCAGAAGGTGCTTAGCCAGCTGGCCACATTTCTGAAGCTATCAAGGCAGGAAGACCATGGAAGAGTGGGTTTTTACACTTAAGACATCTTCCAGAGCCCTTTTGCTTGCAAATGGTGTCAACAGGCCTCTGAGGGGCCCTGGAAAGGAGGGCTTAAAGGCCAAACTTGTTAGAAAGAGCCACATTAGCAGAGATGGTGGTGACGTTGTGGCTTTGAGCACAGGGTTGGGCTGTGCACTTCCTGATTTCCTGGCCTTCCTGGATGGATTTCTCAGCATGTTCCAGCATCGATATTTGTGGGCTTGTCTTGCCGTCTGGGCCTCGATGATGTAGCTTGTGGTTTTTAATCTACTGGTCCTTCTCAAACGATCCGGGAGCTCCCTCTCTTGTTCTGCCACCGGTTCCCTTCAGCACGTGATAATTTTTGCCGCTCACAGGTGGGTGGGTTATAGCCCTTCCGCTCCTGGGGCAGCGAAACACTGGCTGGGAAATTGTCCTTGTGTTCCCATCATGGGGTATTAACATAACATAAGCAGTGACCAAGTCTCGGGCCCCGGATGTCACTCAGTGGCCTGTTTGGTAGGAAATGTCTGATCTTAGTTCAAAGTTGCAGGGGAGCGTGTTGGGCCCGAGCCCAGGTTCTACCCTGACCCTCAGATCATGTCCTCGCCCATCTCCTTAGGATGCCACCTGCTAATTCTTTCCTATGATTGATACTTTCCCTAGTCCCCAAAAATTCCTACTGTCTCCCTTGGAATTTGACTGTCTCTCTTGGAAATGCCTTTTTGTTGTGTCTCAGAGCTCTTCAGAGTAAAGGATTTTATTTTTTTCCTTTATGAAATCGCATAGCTGGAAGGGACCCTGAAGGTAATCTGCTGCAACCCCCCTCCTTTCGCAAGGGGGAAAGCTGAGGCTCAGAGAGGGATGAGCTGGCCCAAATTTGCACAGCTTGTTCATAGAAGAGCTGGAGCTGGATGCTTAGGTCTCAACCCCCAGGGCTCCGGCTCCAGGCCTGCCTGGAAGGACCAGGAGGGGTGGATGGGGGGGACTACCTTCTTCACCAATACCTTCGGGGCTCTAATCAGATCATATTGTTTCAAATCACTAGCACTGTCCGGCTCTACATTCTCTGCCCTTCCATCTAAGAACTTTCTTTTCCATGCCTGACCTTTAAGGTTTCATCCTGTTGAGACGTTTTTCCATGGGGTCTTGGGCTAGGATTGTGTACTGGCAAGCTGCAGGCCCCAGGCACTTGTGATTATGTCATGTGATGGGCAGACCAGCTGGAGAGGCTCTGAGTGAACCCACCACTTAGCTGGATGGCTCTTGGGAAGGACAGGGACAGAGGAGAGACTGGGCTGGGAACTGGGTTGGGTCAGGACCATCTGCATGCAGAGGCTGTTTTCCCAGGCTGCTCCCTATGGTTCCTGACACCTCTGGGCTGGGGCAGAGGGACTCCAGCAGAAACAAAATGAGTGGTTCATATAGGACTCCGAGTGGCATTGGGAGTGTAGTGTGCTAGTCCTGTGCTCATAGGAATAATGTGTGGGCCCAAGGGATGTGGTGGTGGAGGGTGGGTGGGGATGGCAGAAAGATGTATGTTTCCACAGCACAGGGCGCAAGGCAGGACCCCAGCACCACTGTGACATTCCTTGGCAACACCATCGTCTGGATGGGCATCTAATGCTATTAATTAGGGTCTTGGTTGCCACCGTGGGCATGAATGCTGGGGGTGATGCTCACAACTTTCCAAAGACAAATGCAAGGACCCAGAAGATGACGCAATCACCTCCAAGCTGAGAGACAAAAAACCACCACCCTGAAGCGGATAGCCCAGGCTCACCCTCAAATCCAGCTCTCTCTCTCTCTCTCTCTCTCTTTTTTTTAAAGAGAAAAGAGAGTAATTAGTCTTTCTTGAGTTCTTTCAACACAATGACAAAAAAAAAAAAAAAGAAATTCTAGAAAAGAAATCTCCGGTTGTAGAGTGGCAAAGAACAGCCGCATTGTTTGTCCCTTTCAATACACTACAACTAATAATAACAACAAAGAGTACGACTGACTTAGAAATTCTTTGTGGTCCTTTAATATCACGGCAGAACGAGCCTGGGAAAACTGACGGGGAGGTTGCAGGCACCCGTGTGTGGGGAAGCACGCCTGCACACCTATTGTATATGCCCAAGAGCCCCGTGGTGTCTTGGCAATAGCAAAGACAAAACGCACACCCACTTGAAACCAGCTTGATGGAAATTGCCAGAGGCATGGAGAACAATGGCTCGCTACCTGGGCGCCCAGACCATGCCTTGCCGCTGCTTCTGAAATGGAAATACGATATTAATGAAGCCACGACTTGAAATGTCTTCTCCGTCTGCAAGGTCGGAGCAGAGACTCGTCAGTGGCATACCTGTGAACCTGGGGTTCAGAGGCCGCCTGTTTGGGAGCCCCGGGCCTGCCGCGGATGGAGACTTGGAGTTGGGATATGGAGATACTTGTTCCGTAGACTGAGGGATGGGCTGTGGCGGGAGGGCCGCAAGGTGTCCGCACAGATGGAGGGTGAAGGGAAGTGAGGGCTCAGGAAAGAAGAAAGCTCTCGGAGATACAGGAAAATCAGACAGGTGGGGATGGGGACAGCAATACAGAATGGTCGCAAACCTGAAGGAGATGATAAGGCAGGACGTGTGGACGCTGCCTTGGGACACTGGGAGGGTGAGGACAAAGAAGATGGATGGAGGCCAGCTAACGGAGGCCTGGGATGGGGCGGGTGGGTGGGGGTGGGGGGAGCTCTCTCTTAGGGGTGTCTCCGGGCTGGGAAGAGTCTGCCGCAGAGGCCACTGGGGCCAGATTAGGAAGGAACAATCCCTCTCTTCTGGAACTATGGGGCCGCTTGTGTCCAAGGAGGATAATGAGGTGTGTTTGCGGTGATGGTGGCAGAGACAGGAAGTTCGGTCGGTAGGCATCCGTGTGACACACACAGTAGGCGCTCAATAAAGGCCCGTAGAAATTTATGAATACATTGCGGTCGACGCAAAAGTACCAGTTTTGTGCTGGTAGCTGTCACGTAACAGCAGCTATTCCAGAGAGTTACGACGGTGATAAAATCAACCGGGGCTGCCGGGGCTCTGAGGTTTGGGGTGTACGTGGCGAGGAGGAAATGCACCCGACCAGAGAGAACCTCAGTGGCGAAGGAGCCGAACGTCAAGATGAACAGCAGGAAAGGAAATAGGTGAGGAAGAAGCAGTTCCTTAAAAGAAGCATCCTTTAGGGCTGGAAAACATGGCGGGCTGGCTTCCTGGAAAATAGCTCTCCAGGCAAACGCAAAACAGAGGCGTTCTAGCACACAGGTCACTTCTTGCCCTTCTGTGTTGTGGCCTTGGACCAGCAAGGTGGACCAGAGGGAGGCTTTTGTGCCACCTTGATGCCTTGCAAGTGTGGCTAACATTTATCGAGCTCTTAATATGCACCAGCTGAGGGCCAAATGTGTGTATCCCTCCAGAAGGCATATGCTGAAACTCTCACCCCCAGTGTGATGGTACTTGGAGGTGGGGCCTTTGAGAGGCAATTAAGTTTAGATGAGGTCATGAGGGTGGCATGTCATGATGGTACTAGTGTTCTGACAACCAAGGGAAGAGACCAGAACCTCCTCTTTCTGCCAGGGAAGGAGAGAGCGAGAAGGAGGCCATCTACAAGCTGGGAAGACAGCTCTCGCCGGAACCTGACTTTGCTAGCACCCTGACCTTGGACTCCCAGACTCCAGAACTGTGAGAAGTACACGTCTGACATTTGAGCCCCAGGTCTGTTAGTGACCTGAGCTGACATGCACTAAGTGCTTTATATGAAGTAGTTCTAATCCTTATGTGTCTAGGATGTAGGTACCATTAATAATAGCCATTTTACAGATGAGACAACAGAGGCACAGAGAGTCCATGAGCTAACCTGTGTGGAGCCAAGAACTGAACACAGGGAGACTGGGCCCTTCCCCAGAGCTGCCTCTTCAAGTGGGTGCATGGGTGCTGTGGCTCCATTCTGTAGATACAAAGGCCATTGGAACTTAGCCCATGATGCTGCGGTCACCTCCATGTCTGATTCTGGAAGGCGTGATGCAAGAGTGTGTGGGCTGTGGGGACATAATCACGGGGATTCAGACTCCAGGTCTGCGTCTTATGATCTGTGCCACCTCCATGTCCTCACCTGTGTAATTCCTGTGATGTAGGTTAGAGAAAATGTATACACGGAGCGTTTTGTGTGCTGTGTGATGCATGGTGAGTTTTCTATGAAAAGCCTCGGCTCAGCCAATACTGGTTCAAGTTCTAAGCAATGCCACCTGATAGAATCACCCCATTCCTGTAGCCTGAGCACCTGCTTTTACTTGCTTTGGTTTCAGATGCTTGGAATACCCTTGGAGCTAATACTTGGTACGCCTCTTAACAGCCCCTGTGGTAGATTTCTCCCTGCTCGCCTGACACAACCCAGTGATTAACCTCAAATGGACATTAAGCTTTTGATTCTTAAGTCACTGGCTGAACCAACTGGGTGTCTGCCTTCCAGGTGGAGGAAGACCCACCAGCGGTGGCTGGGAGGAAGAGAAGCGCCATGTAGGCAGGGCATGTCCAAGCAGCTTGGTTTCTGGGGTGTAAATGGCAAAGTGGGATCTGGAGAGGGAATCAGGGCCCTTGCAGCCCACCTTAAGGAGCTTGGATGTGATCCTGCAGGTGATGGAGACTGTTGAGGGTGTTGTATAGGAAGGCAACCGGGTCACATTATGGAGGTCATTTTAGTAACGATGGAGCATGGAATGGGGGACAGCAAGACTGGAGGCCACAGGTTGTTCGGAAGCTATAGTCAGGGCCCTATGATGTCTGGCCTTTTTCTACGTCCAGGGCTCATCTTCTGCCTCTCTGCCTCCAGCTCCCTCTGGTCCTGTCTCACTTTCCCCTTGCCATTCATCAAACTCTTTAAGGGACTCTGGCCCACAGACATCTGCCCTTGCTGCCACCTCTATGTGACACTTCCCCTCAGGTGGCTGCATGGCCTTCAGGTCTCCGCTCAGACGCCATCTTACTCGGAAAGGCTTTCCCAAGCACTCCGCAAGAAGTGAAACCCTGACCTCATCATTCTGTATCCTCTGGCCTAACTTCCTTATTTTCTTCCTTAGCATTTATTGCTACATGACATACTTATTCATTCATTCATCATTTGTGTCATCCCCGCTGAAATGTAAGCCACCCGAGGCTTTTCTCTCCTGTCTTCCCAGAGCTAGACACTCAAATATGCATTGAATGAATGAATGCATGAATCGGGGTGATAACGTTCCACGGAGCTGGCAACAGCCTGACCCACAATGAGCAGAAAGGTAGTTCAGGACATGATTCCACTCTGCACACTTACACTCGGTAAACATTTGATTTTTAGTTCCAAGCACTGAACACCAGTCCCTTTAAAGGGGGAGGGTAGCCCATCATCAGAAATAACCACCCCCCCCCCCAGGATTTTTTTGACAGGTAGTTTGTAGAGACAGCCCTGCACAGATAGTCGTGGAGCAACTTGACTCTTGTGATCACAGACCAAGGGTTCTTTGTCAGTTTGTGCTTTGTTCCTTCCTGCGATGACATTGTTCTTGAGTAGTGAGTAATTGGAGCCTCAGGGCCACCTTGCGTTGTGTGGATAAGCACAGCTCTGACACACAAGGTGAAGTGCCAGTGTAAGAAACAGAACATTGCAATGTGCTAGCACAGACCAAGAAGTCAATAACTTCTTGACATTCTGGGAAGCAAATGCTCACTGGTAGACACAACACTATGGAAGACCTTTTCTCTGTGGGCACTAAAGTGGTTTAACAATGGTTGCTTTTAATGGAAAATATGCTTGAAAGGAATGAATAGCCCCAGGAAAGCTAGAAGCTTCTGTCCAATTTTGGGGGCAACGCAAGGCAGGTTTTCAGGAATTTCATCTAAAGAATGGTAAATACCAGCAGCCTTGACACGACAGTCAAAGGTGTGACATTGGAAATGATGATGTCATAGTTTTCCTGTCTCCTGTAAACACTAGATGATTCAAAGGGACTTATTCCTTAGATGATCCCATAAATTGGAGGACTTCACTGAAATATCCCACACCAGGAATCCTAGAAAGCAGAGTTCCCATGAAATTGTAGGGAATTGAAGAAGCCCTCAGAGATGCCATGCTTAGGGTCTCCAGGTAACTTACAAGCATTTAGAGAATGATTACCCATGATTAGCTGCGGGTAAATTTGGGGAAGCTCTCATTTCTGGTACGACCTTTTCCTCAACTGGAATCTCAAGTGGCTGATTGCAGATACCTCAAGTGCACTATAAATAGATCTAAAGGAGGGGGGGTGGGAAACAGAATTCTTGAAAGTCTTCTCTTATCAGCATTATGGTAGGTACTTTTCATGCTTTAGGGTTTAACTTTCATAGCAGCCCTACAAGATAGATAACATTATCCCAGTTTTACAGATGAGAAACTGTGGCTTAGAGAGGTTAACAAAATTTCCCAAGGCCATACAGAAAAAAAAAAAAAAGCCCAGGCTTTGAGCTCATGCTTTCCCAACTATGCAGTACGACTTCTCAACACCCACATGTACATCTACTGTCAAATTATTACTGGACTGTTCAGCTTCTGTAGGAGTATAACCTATAGGTATATGTAGGTGGCTAGAGAGGAATTTTTTTTTTAAGTGGATGATAATAATAATGCTGATTAGGTGTTCAAGCACTATCATTTCTTTTATTAGAGGAAAAAAAATAAATTTTCTTTTTAGTTTCCAAAAGGATTGAAGGAAAGATTGGGTCCTGATGGGATTGTGCTGGTTTCCTCTTAGTGCACATTCTTTGGAGAACACTGAGAACTCTAACACTGAGGTATTGATCACTTTAGACTCTGATGGCCAATAGTATGAGACTAGCCTTCCAGTTTCCTCCATGCAACAAAGAATGGAAACTTCTCCTGAGGCCATACACCCCAACGTTAATAGTCTTTAGCAGCACAAACTGGGTGAATGTTATGTTGTCAATAAAAAATGCATCATGGCAGCTTCTGGATTAAGGCAATAGGGTAGTAACTTGGTCACAGTAACCCTTCCATAAACAATAGTTATGAAACCTATACAAAATATAAAAAAGCACAGAAGAGCCTTCAGAGGGGACTCTACCCTTGAAAGATTAACTGCATGAGTGATTTTTATGCGTTTGAGGCTTTTTGCCTGGAACTCCCAAATCTGTACATAAATTATAGTGTCAGGAAGCCACAGATGTACTGGTCTGAGGTGCCAGAGGAGAGAGTTCAGGGCTGGACGAAAGCCCCACACTTAAGGGGGGAGTCCTCGAAGGAAGGGTATCACAGAGAAGGTGAGCCCCTAAATCTATATTTAAGATCTCCCCACATTCTTGGTCCATCTAAAAAAAAATATATATATATACATATACATATATATATATATACATATATATATATATATATATATATATGTATATGTATATATATATATTCAGGGAATACTCAGTGGGGCCCAGAGAACAAAGAATAGCAGCTGGAACTTGAAGGAACCGAGTGGCAATTTCAGTTGCTACTGTGATCAACTTTGGAGACTGAGTCTAGTCAACTTAATTGCTTGCTAGAATAAAATGACAGAGAACAAAATGGACCCCAAAGATGACAATGCATCATTCAAAGTGTCCAGCGTCCAATCAGAAAATCACTAGACAGGCGAAGAAAGAAGAAAATGTTACTCATACTCACACACATTAAAAAAAAAAACAATCAATAGAAACTGACCACAAGATGATCCAGACATGCAGTTAGTACAAAGCACCTGTTATTAATATGTTCAAGGACTTAAAGGACAATATATACATTATGAAAGACAGGCAGTCTCTACACAGATATAATTAACCTGCACTTAACATTGAAAACCTTCGTAGCTGGTGTGAGGGAGACCAGAGATAGGAGGGTTATTGTGTAGGAAGACATTCACTATCACTAACGGAATCACTGCTATCTATTGGCTCAATGAAATCTTTTTCTTTTCATGCAACTTTAACAAGGAACCTCTCCAATGACACTTGCTTTTGCCTCCTTTGGAGGATTTCGTGGAAATGTGACATTGCATTGCAGTAAACAGATTCATCGCTTGTACTCCTACAGCTTTATTCATGTGGTGCTTTTCTACAAAGCTTTGTACTGTTTCCCACATTTTACACATCTTCCTAATCTCATTTGAAGTGAGAGATTCCTTGCCTTTTTTTCCTCCTCCTCTGCAGATGAGATCTCCTCCATAACCTGTGGCTGTTGCTCGTGATGCAGATCCATTGGTTCATCAACTGTCAGCTCCTGGCCATGTTCCTCCACCAGCTCCTGAATGTCATCCTTGTTCACCCCCAGTCCCATGGTCTTCCCCAAGGACACAATTTCATCAAGAACTGGTGGCTCCTGTTCATGAGCGAGACCCTCTAAATCATGTCCAAGAACACAACCAGGCCACAGTTTTCTTTAAGCAGAATTGAGGGTTCTCTTGGTGACCCCATCCCAGGCTTTATCAATGATGTTGGGGGAGTTCATGATGTGGAAATGATTTTTCCAAAACTCTCGGAGAATACGGTTTGTTCCTTTGGTCACCTTGAAGCATCGCTGAAATAGTGCTTTGGTATAAAGCTTTTTAAAGTTTGAAATGACCTGCTGATCCGTAGGCTGGAGGATTGGAGTGGTGTTGGAAGGAAGGAACTTGCCCTTAATGAACTTGAATTCCTCCAGTAAGTCGTCCTCAAAGCCTGGAGGATGAGCTGGAGCATTATCCATAACCAGCAGGGCTTCGAGCTGCAGATTCTTTCCAAAAAGGTATTTCTTCACTGCAGGACCAAAGGCCTCGTTGATCCACTCAGCGAACAAGATACAAGTGACCCAATCCTTGCTCTTGGACCTTCACATGACATTCAACTGGCTCTTCTGCACCTTGCATTTCTTGAAGGCTCGTGGGTTCTCAGAATGATACACGAGCAGGGGCTTGACTTTGGAATGCCTGCTTGCATTAGCACAAAACAAGAGGGTGAGATGGCCTTTCATGGGCTTGTGACAGAGCACTGCATTCTCTTCTTCTGTAATGTAGGTCCTCTTTGGCATCTTTTCCAAAAAAGCCCATCTCATCACAGTTAAAAAACTTGCTCTGGCAGGTAACATTCAGAAACCATGAGCTTCTGGAACTCAGTAGCAAATGCCTCAGCTGCCTTAGCATTGGAACTCACAGCCTCTTCTTGTCTCACAATATTACGGATGCCACGTCTCTTAAAATCATCAAATCATCCACTGCTTGCCTTGAAGCCATCTTTGTTTTCTGTTGACGTACTTGGCAGTTCATTTACAAAGTTGGTGTACAGGGCCTTCGCCTTCTCGCAGATAAAGTTCTTGGTCATGGTATCACCTGCTAGTTGTTTCTTATTTATCCAAACCAGAAGCAACTTTTCTACATCTTCCAGAACATGTGGACATTACTTTGATTCCTTCTGCTGCCTCTAGCCCCCTTCTTTCTTCTTTCTTCTTTAATATTGTGCAAATGGTCGACATAGACTTCTTATAAAATCTTGCAATTTCAGCCACTCCAAACCTTGTTCATACTTCTTGATGATTGCCTTCTTAACTTTCACAATAATCATCTCTTTCTTCCTGCTGCCTTCCTTTTCAACTTTTTTTCTGAAGGGGTCCATTGCATATGCTCACAGAGATGTTGACTGCAGTACAGTATTAATAAACTCTTGTCATATACTGTATTTAGTGCAGCTGGCAATAAGGCAGAGGAAAAGGGTCTCTATCTGCAGGCAGCCTGACCTAGAATGAAGCAAAGCATTCCTAAGCTCATTCTTGGATGGAGAAGCAAAGGACTGTCCATAGGTGCTTCGAAGTGACAAAAAATCACTAGTGCCAGCTGTAGGCACCTTCCAATGTTCTGAAAAATCACTGATTTCTGCCAAACAGTCTGAGACCGAGCATGGGAGATGATCACCCACAATCCCGCAGCATGAGAGAAAGAGAGAGAGAGAGAAGAACCATTGGCTCAGTTGTGATTCATGTGATGTTCGGTGTCACATACTACTCGTATTGCAAGATACAGCTTGCTTATCAAGTTAAAATTTATTAGAAATATTTGCTCATTTTGTGGAACACTCACAGAACAAGCTACTTGCAATCCAAGGTTTTACTGTATATGGGTAAAATATAAGAGAATATATATATATATATACACACACACACACACACTCTCTTTTTTTAATGTTTATTCATTTTTTGAGAAAGAGAGAGACAGAGTGTGAGTGGGGGAGGGGCAGAGAGAGAGGGAGACACAGAATCCGAAGTAGGCTCCAGGCTCCGAGCTGTCAGCACAGAGCCCGATGCAGGGCTCGAACTCATAGGCTGTGAAATCAGGACCTGAGCCAAAGTCAGACGCTTAACTAACTGCTACCCAGGCGCCCCTCTATATACTCTCTTAATTAAAGAAATACATATATCTGTTGAAATCAAAACTTATACTACCACATTGTGGGTATAATTTTTAAATATAGGTAGAAAGAATACATATGGTGCATATATCACACAAAGGATAGAGAGGCAGGAAACAGCACTATCCAGTCGCAAAGTTTCCGTCATTGATGTGACGTGGTAAAATATTCGCTCTAAGTACACTGTGATGAGTCAGAAAGTGTGTATTATAGAAGATACCACGGAAAAGCCAACACTGGAATCAAAACAGAATACTGAAATATACTAACACAAAAGAAGGCAGGCAGGAAGGATAAGAAGAAGAAAGCAGATGAGACTGATAGAAAGCAAACAGTAAACAGGCAGATTAAATCCAATCATATTGGTAACTTTACTAAAGTGAAATAGACGAGGTACTCCTTCTAAAAAGCACACATTGCTAGGCTGGACAAAAAGGTACGACCCACGATGCATTTGCAAGAGATGGCTTAAAAATTTTTTTTTTAATGTTTATTTTTGAGAGACAGACAGACAGAACGTGAGCAGGGGAGGGACAGAGAGAGAGAGAGGGAGACACAGAATCAGAAGCAGCGTTCCGAGCTGTCAGCACAGAGTCCGGAGCGGGGCTCAAAGTCACGAACTGTGAGATCACGATCTGAGCAGAAGTCGTACGCTTAACCGACTGAGCCACCCAGGTGCCCCTGCAAGAGATAGGTTTTAAATGTGAGGACATAACTAGGTGAGGAGGAAAACAGTGGGGAATGAGATACTGTGCAAACGTTAACATGAGGGAAAGCTGGAGTGACCATGTTCATATCCGACACATCAGGCTGTCCGATAAAGGAGCATCACTGGAGATAAGCGGGACAGTTCAAAATGTTAAAAGGGCCCAGACATAAGGAAGACACCACAATTTGAAATATGGATGAATCTAGAAAGAAGGGCTCCAAAATCACATTGCAAACGCTGTCAGAGCTTACGGGAGAACGAGATAAATCCACAATCACAGTTGGAGATTTTAGCACCCTGGCCTCACTGCTTGATAGAACAATTAATTAAAAATAAATCCGTAAGAAAATAAGATATTGGAAAGAATATCAATTACCTTGCCCTAATGATATTTATAGAGCTCTGGCCAGAACAACTGCAGAATACATTCTTTCCCAACGTACATAAAGCAGTTGAAAGACATATGGGAGGCCATAAACCAACTCTCAATCATTTTGAAAGACTGGAATATTACAGAATATATTCTCTGGCACAATGGAATTAAATTAGAAGTTAAGCACAATAAAAAAAAAAAAAAAAAGAAAAGAGCCAGCATATTTGGAAATTAAAACAACTCTTCTAAAGAACCCATGGGTTACAACAACACAAAGAAAATTAGAAACGATTTCAAGCTGAAAGATGATGGAAATACCACGTTATCGAAAGTTGTGAAATGCAACTAAATCAACGTTTATAGAAAATGGTGTAGCCGTGAGTGGTTATATTATAAAGGGAGAAAATTTTAAAATAAATGTCCTGAGTTTCCACACGAGGCAGGTGGAAAAAGACAGGCAAACTAAACCCGCAGTGAGTATGAGGGAGGCAGAAACCACAGAAGGAGAAAATAGGCAAAAAATAAACAAAGTCAAAAGGTGGTCCATTGAAAAGAAAAATCGTGAAGGCTCTAGGAAGACTTACAAAGAAAAAAAAGAAAGAAAAGAGAGTAAAAGACAAGTTGCCGGAATCAGGAACGAAAAAGGGGTGGTCACTATCGTGCGAACAGCCATGTAAGGGCTAATATGGGCTACTGTAAGCACCTTTATTCTAACCTATTTGACCAATTAGATGAAATGGACCAATCCCTTGAAAAACACGATAGAATGCAAACTGACACCAGGTGAGATAAGACATCTGAGTTTCCAAGAAATTGAATTTGTTATCAAAAACCTTCACACGAGGGAACACCAGGCCCGGATGATTTCACTGACTAATTCTATCAAATACCAATCCCAACCGCATGTACTTGTTTTCTTTATGAAGAGGAGAAGCCGATAAATGTGTTGTTCATAATAGAGGGAGAACAAAATTGCTGCAAGTCATTTCATGAGGCCAGAATCGCCCTGCTACCAAAACTTGACAAAGATAGTTCAGGAAAAGAACAATACAGGCCAATGTTCCTCCTGAACGTGGATGCAAAAATCCTTGGCGAAATATTAGCCAATGGAACCAAGAAATAAATAAAAAGACTAATACATCATAACTAAGGGGGAATTTATTCCAGGAATGGGAGACTGGTTTAACATTCAAAAATTAGTTCATGGTAATTCACCAAATTAGCAGAATATAGGAGAGTCAGAAAAGGTACTTGATACCAAAAAAGCATTTGAAATGGTTTAATGCCATTTATAATTTTTTTCTTTTAAAAAAAAATTTTTTTAACATTTATTTATTTTCTTTTTTTTTTATTTTTTTTTCAACGTTTATTTATTTTTGGGACAGAGAGAGACAGAGCATGAACGGAGGAGGGGCAGAGAGAGAGGGAGACACAGAATTGGAAACAGGCTCCAGGCTCCGAGCCATCAGCCCAGAGCCCGACGCGGGGCTCGAACTCACGGACCGCGAGATCGTGACCTGGCTGCAGTCGGACGCCCAACCGACTGCACCACCCAGGCGCCCCGACATTTATTTATTTTCAAGAGACAGACTGAGAGCAGGGGAGGGGCAGAGAGCGAGGGAGACACAGAATCCGAAGCAGGCTCTGGGCTCCGAGCTGTCAGCACAGAGCCCGCCGCGGGGCTCGAACCCACCAACAGTGAGATCATGACTTGAGCCGAAGTCGGATGCTCAACAGACTGAGCCACCCAGGAGCCTCAATGCCATTTATAATTTTAAGCTTAAGTATGTATATTTGAAAGCAGCCCAGATCTTGGCTACCTACCTATGTGAGGTAATGGATACTAACCAGACTTATTGTAGTGATCGGTTCACAATATACACATGTCAAATCATTATATTGTACACATGAGACCCATACAATGTTCTATGTCAGTTATATCTCAGTAAAACTGGGGGGAAATCTAAAACTCTCAGCAAATAAGACTGGAAGGGAACTTCCTCCGTATGATGAAAGGCATGATGGAAAACTAGAGCTAACCTCATACTTAATAAGGGGGGAACCAAGGGTATCTGCTCTTACTACTTCTATTTCACAACGTACCGGAAATTATGGCCAAGGCAATAAGGCAAGGAAAAGAAACAAAAGGCGTCTGGTTTGAAAGGAAGAAGCAAACACTTTTTATTTGGAGATAACGTGCTTGTTTCTGAAGAAAATCCTAAGGATTAACCACAGAACTACAAGAACTACTAAGTGAGTTTGGCAGGATTGCAGCCTACCAGGTCACTATACAAAAATTAATTGTAATTTTATATATTAGCAAAAAAAAAAAGGTAATTAGAAAATTACCTTGAAAATGTTCACTTACAATATCTTTAAATATGCAAACCACTTGGGAATTTTATTAGTCTGCGCGGGAGACCGTAACAAAATACCATAGACTGAGTGGCTTAAACAACACACATCTTTTGTCCTTGTTCTGGAGGCTGAAAGTCTGAGATCAGGCAGCCAGAAGGTTGGGTTCTGGTGGGAGCTCTCTTACTGCCTTGCAAATGGCCACTCTCTTGATGGGCCCTCACAAGGCCTTTCCTTGGTGCAAGTGGTTGGAGAGACAGAGGGAGAGAGATCTCTTTTTCTTCTTATAAGGCAAATCCTACCCCTTCGACTTCATTTAACCTTAAATACCCACTAAAAGCCCTATTTCCAGCTATAATTACATTGGGGGGGGTGTCAGAGCTTCAGCACTGAAAGTTTAGGGGGACCTAATTCAGTCGATAGCAGGGCTAAATACCTAAAAATCTGCAAGACCCCTACACATAAAACTATAATATACCGCTAAGAGAAATGACAGAGTCTATACTCATCATCATAATTTCTGCAATGTGTTTTTGTCATTTCTGTAATAAATAAAAGGAAACATATACCATATTCAAGGGTTGGATGAGTCAATACTGTCAAGACATAAATTCTCTGCAAATTAGAGTCTCAATCCAATCTCAATGAAAATTCCCCCAGACTTTTTTTTTTCTTACAAATAGAAACTGATAACATGCTTCTCAAACTCATATGGAAAAACAAAGGACCAGAAACATCCAACCGATCTTGAAAAAGCTAGAAAATTTATACTTCCTAAATTCAAGACAAACTATAAAGTAATCAAAATAGTGCAGTATTACCATAATAACAGACTAATTGGTCAATGAAATAGAATAGTGAGGCCAGAAATAGACTCACACTTCCATGAGCAATTGATTTTTGACAAGGGCACCAAAATATTTCAGTGGGGAAAGGAAAATCTTTTGAATCAAGGCTGTTGGAACAACGTGATATCCAGATGGGGAAAAAAGGACCTCAACTCTTACCTCAAACAATATGCAGAAATTAATATAATGAATGTAGAACCCAAAAGCTAGCATGAAATAGCTTTTGGGGGGGGGAATGAGAGTATTTTTGCCACCTAGGGTGGTAAAGATTTTTTAGATAGGACACGGAACATGATAACCATAAAAAAGAGAAATGAGAAAATTAGGCTTTCCCAAAACTCAGAGCTTCTCCTTGTCAAAAGATATCATTCATGAAACTAAAAGCAAGCCAGAAACTGGGGAGGAAATATTCACAAAACACACATCTGACTAAGGACTTGTGTTTAGGGTTTACAATGAATGTCTACAGCTCAGTGCTGAAAAGACAAACAACCCAATCCAAAATAATCAAAAGATATGGAACTACTTTATAAAGAAAGACTTATGAATAGCCAATAAGCACATAGAAAAGGGCTCAACATTTTATTAGTCATCAGGTAAACGCAAATTTAAACCACAATGAAGTCTTTTACACACCCACGAACCGGTGACACGTGTAAACAGCGTGGAAGAATCTCACCGAAGTGATGCGGGTAGAAAGAATCCAGGCACAAAAGAGTGCATCCCATGTGGTTTTATTTATATGGATCTCTGGGGAAAAAAATCAGGCCAGTGGTTGCCTGATGGGGTGGAGATATTGACTGGGAAGAGACACTACAGATCATTCTAGTCCTATATTGTAATGAGGGGTTGGTTTGCTGGGGTTCAGACCACGTTACCCTGAAATCTGGCACCTTGGCACATTCAACGTTTTACGCTTAACGGATTTTGTAAATGGCAGAATCAAGAAGGTCGCTGTGACCTTCCCCTCCCCTCCCTTCTTCCCTGAAATTCTTATCACCGGAGATCGGAATCTGGGGCCAAGCACGGCAAATTTGTTCGTGCAAACAAACCTTGCCAAACTAACCCTTCTTTTTTTTTTATTCTTTTTCCTTTTTTTTTTTTTTAACTAACCCTATTTTTCTAATTACTTCTTACCCACTTACTACCCCCGGTGCAAACCCTTTGGTCTTGTCCATTCTTCACTAATTTATTGGTTCTATTTTTTTGGTCTAAAACGTGTAAAAGCTTTCTGCTCCGGTCACTTCTTTGGATCTTCCTTTCCTTGTGAAGGCTCCTATGGACGTGTAAAAATGGGATAACACGTGTAGACTTTCCTCCTGTTAATCTGTCCCTGCCAGTTTAATTTTCAGACCCAGCCAGGGACTCTAAGGTGGTCAAGGAAAACTTTCTCCTCCCCTACAAGTTATATGAATGTATCCATTTGTCAAAAACGTAGAGTGAAGCTTTGTGCATTTCAATGCATTTAAGTTTTATCTAAAAAAAAAAAAAAAACCCTGCAAAAAAAAAGAAATCAACAGGAGGGATGCCACGCGGAAGGAGGCATCGCTAAAAGAAACATGCAGGACGCTGATAATTGCCGGAGCCCCACGATGGGTCCACGGGGGCTCATTACCCCATTCTGTTCATTTGTATAGATTTGTCATCTTTTGTGATAAAAACCGGGACTGGAAAAAAATGCATGGGGCGGGGGGTGGGGTATCGCATCTTTGGCTCCGGGCCCTCTGGAAATGATCAGAGAAGGCGCCTCCCGGAACGAAGGCACAATCCCGCCAGAGTCGGTGCTCCCTGCGCCCTCTTGGCCGTCTGTATACGCCCGCCAGGAATGTAATATCTGGAGGCATCTTGCCAAGAACTGTCTGAAAACGGCACACCCCTGAGCTTTGCTGTCATGCGCAGAGTCAGGACGCGTCCGGACAAGGGATGTGAGCCTCTGACAGATTTCAAGCTCTTCCTGACAGTTTCTACTGATACTTCCTCAAGGTGACCTGGCTTCTGCAGACCTGGTTTCTCCCTCCGTCTCAGGGCTGAGACAGCTGGGCTGGGAGCTGGTCCCTTCTCATCTGTGGGCCCTGTTCTCAAGGGCTCCTGACAGATCGGAGCGGGTCACAGTAAAGCAGCCCCTTCTTTTGCTGCGACACAGGCTTGCACAGTTTTCTCCCCCGGGAGCTTTCTTGCACTATTCGTTACAGGTGTCCATTTCGGTTCTAGCAGGAGCCACTGTTGGAAAGTTTGTCTCATTTCCTTCCATGAGAGGGTGACCCCCACAGGAGCCCGCTCAGAGATTCTAGAACGCCTGCAGCCGCACAGCTCAGCAGTGGGAGCAGTGCCTTCCCCTGGGACCAGGCTGGTGAGGAATGTTCTGTGCGTGCTCCCACCCAGCTGATCAAAGGGCAAGATCTCTGTGAGGCTGGGAGCCAGCCTACTGTTCCAAGGGTTTGTCCTCCCTCCCCACCTCTGCCCCTGCCCCCCTTCCCTGACCCACTGTCTGGTACTCCCTGCATACTTGGCTTTCTTGCCTGTCTTCTTAGCTTGCAAGGAGATGAAATTAAAGAATTCCAGCACATTCACTCTTCACCCCGCCCCCAGAGAAGATGCTTGTTTTTTGTTAACTTGAAAAAGAGGGGGCGCCTGGGTGGCGCAGTCGGTTAAGCGTCTGACTTCAGCCAGGTCACGATCTCACGGTCCATGAGTTCGAGCCCCGCGTCAGGCTCTGGGCTGATGGCTCAGAGCCTGGAGCCTGTTTCCGATTCTGTGTCTCCCTCTCTCTCTGCCCCTCCTCCGTTCATGCTCTGTCTCTCTCTGTCCCAAAAATAAATAAACGTTGAAAAAAAATTAAAAAAAAAAACTTGAAAAAGAGAAAGAAAAAAAAACCACTTTAAAATATACATACAAATTAAGGATTGAAAGCTCACATTTCCTTCCCCCCACCTCCTCCCTGAAAATAATTTAGTGCTTCCTGTGTTGTTGTTGTTGTTGTTGTTGTTTTCTCCTTGTACACTGCTTGGATCATCGCGGGGGCAAATCAAGCGAGAAACCCCAGGAAATCTTTGGGAGACATGAAGTTCAGTAAGGCTCCCCTGTCCCCCACCAGCACCTCCGTGAATCACAGGGAGCACCCACCCTGAGGTGGGGGTCTGTGGTGCTGGAGAGGGCATTTATCGAGCTTACTGTTGTCACAGGATTCTTATCCACATCATCAGGGAAGATAGCAGGAGGAAGCTGGCAAGGGGTGAGAGGCCACCAGGCAGACCGTCCTTTATTGAGGCAAACTGCTCCTTTAATTCCTGTGACAGAGTAATACAGTCTCCCAGCCTGTGACCTTTTCTCGGGCCGTTATAGAAGTCAAATTTGCTTCAGTCAGGAGACATCGTTAGCAGGCTTCATCATAAACACCACACGTAAGGTGACCCCGCCAAGTGCCGAATGGGAAAGAACGTGCTAAACCCGCTGGTGTCCACGGCACGCAAGCCAGAGGAGCCCAGGCAGGTGGCGGGGTCTGCCGGGGCGCGGACCCGCGGCTCCCCAGAGCGCCCCACCCTGAGAGGGACCGCCGAGGGGGACCTGGGCTGCCCGGTGGGGTTGAATGACCAGGTGATGCACTAGGCGCTCACCTGTCTGGACAAGCTGCTGGGACCCCCCCGATCGCCCTGCATGGCTGCAAGGTGCGCCTCAGGCTCCTTTTGGCCACAGGTTTGGCAGAGCTCAGGGAATTCTTGAGCTGGGCAGTTATCTGGGACTTCAGGGTCTCCAGGAAAGAGGCCTGGTTGGACGGGTCTGAGGTCACAGAGCCAGCCAGTGACTGAATTGTCCTCGAACCTGGGCCTCCTGTCCCCTAATCCGGTCTCTGTGCTAAATCCAGTGCATCAAAGATGCTTGGGAGGGGGAGGGGGAGAAGAGGCAGCCACTTATTCTAGGGAGGCCGTTTTGGGAGTCCAAACCCTGGAGTTCCAGGCAAAACCTCAAGGAACCTTCTCTTCGCAGGAGAACATTCCCTGTGCTCCCAGAGGCAGCCTTGGGTGGGGCCGTCCCTGGAGGCCAAGGCCTGTAGGGGGCACTGTTGGTTCAGTTGCTGCTTCGATGCGAGGTTGAGGGGGGTGGCTGGTACAGGACAACGGAGGTGGGACAACCCAGAGTGGCCCAAGTCGGCGGCGGGACTGTTCCGACTACAGCTCCGCCCCTGGTCCCCCCCACCCCCACCCCGCCCCCCGACCCCCGGGGACCCGTGCAGGGCAGTTTCTTCCTGGCCTTCATCGTCTTTATCACCGTCGACTATTACTAGGCACTGGCTTCCCGGCAGGCATGACGCCAAGCATTTGACGTGGTTCCTGTCGTTCAGTCCTCATGGCAACCAGTGACGTCAGTGCTAACGGCCCCCTGTTTTACAGATCCGGAAACATAAGGGAAGGACATTGCGACCCTTCAGGGTCTGTCCGGGCTCCCACCCTGGACGATTCTGTGCCGCCCTGCTGACTTGCTTTTGAGTGTGAGAAAGCGGGGCAAAGCCTGTGCCCCTCCCAAGGGCACATCCGGGTAACTAGGGCGTCATAGCTCGCTGGGTCACTGTCTGGATAGACACGTTTGGAGATTTCTGTCAATTTCTGGGAACTTGGAGATCTCTCTTCTGGAAAACGTCTGCACATGCCTTCTTCTCTTTGCTTCTAGAAACAGGAGTAAGAGGCCCCAGGGCGTGGCTGCCAAGGCCCAGTCTGCAGGGCGATGGCAATTCTATGACAATGGAGGGCCCCGAATGAGGTCCGTGGGGTGGGACCCCTTCAGCGGCGATATCATCTTCCCGGGAAGAGGGGCTCCCCAGGAAGACAGTCAGACATTCCCCTCGGATCTGAAAAGGAACAGCGCTTGAACACTTTCCCATAAGGGGGAAGAAACTGTAGCTACAGGCTGTGTTCTTCGGGCTCTTAGAGAAGAGCCGTTACCTGCCCGACCCCAGAAGGACACCAGCCGGAAGCTATGATCCAACAAGTGCCGTGGTGCCAGAGCTCCTGGGGGTGGGGGCGGGTGTCATGGCCCTGGGGCAGCTTCGCGATGGCATGAGGAACACAGCTGTCCCTGCTCAGGAGGACCGTGGCCTCATGGGAGGTGATGGTGATGGGATCACACATCCTCCCGCGCCCGTCAGAGCGAAATGGCTAAAACCATACAGGAAAAGTACTCCCGCTGAATTCATTACGTACCGAGAAAATGCCCCATGAAGAGGAGATCAGAGCGGAAAGGAAATATTCCAGAAAGTGTCTTAGGAACGAGTGTTAAGCCAGATTTTAAAGGTCACTTCTTTCCACCCACTTACCCGTCCTGACCGATGCCTCAGACCTGTGCTAACTGAGGTCCAGGGAAAGTGATGCAAACTGATTCGTTCATCTATGTATTCGTACCACAACCCAAAGGTGAGGGTTTGATGAGGGTTTGCAGTGACCCGGGTCGGGGGGCGGGGGGAGGTTCCAGGACAGGGGGCTTGGTCCACAGAGCCTCTGAGGCAGGAGGGATGTGGATTGTGGGCGAACAATTAAGGACACTGGAGTTCTTTTCCCTACTTCTTCAAAACAGAATGATCCGGCGGTTTTAACGAGACCGATTTGAAGTTCTGGACTGCAAGACGGTGGGCACTCTGACATCTTACCCGGGCTGGCTCGGGGCTACTCATGTGAAAAATATTTGTGAAGGGGCGCCTGGGTGGCTCAGTCAGATGAGCATCCAGCTTCGGCTCAGGTCACCATCTCCCGGTTCGTGGGTTCGAGCCCCGCGTCGGGCTCCGTGCGGACGGCTCGGAGCCTGGAGCCTGCTTTGGATTCCGTGTCTCCCTCTCTGCCCCTACCCCCCAGCTCTCTCTCTCTCTCTCTCTCTCTCTCTCAAAAGTAAATAAACATCAAAAAAAAAAAAAGATTCATGAAGAACCTGTGTGTCCTGCTTGCACTGTGCCAGGTGAGTCGAGAAGTGAGAGCGAGGCGAAGACGGACAGGGAGACAGTACATGTGCGTCCTCACCACTGTCACCGTGGGGCTCACGGGCTTTAGAGCCCGCCTGCCTGACCCGAGCGTTTCCTTTCCAGTGACGTGCCTGTGTGGCTGGGACGCACCGATGAGCCTCTGTCTCCCAGTGTGTGTGTGTGTGTGTGTGTGTGTGTGTGCGCGTGCACGTGCCCGTGTGAGCACATGTAGGCAGGAGGGGGCTTTCTTGGGAAGGGACGAATGGGGACAGGCCGGGCCTGTGGCCCATGTTTGAAAGGCCGTCAGGGAGCTGAGTTGTGGGGGGGCCTGGCTGGTCAGAAAGTCACGTCGGGAGCACCCGAGGTCGGCTGAAGAAGTGTGGCTGGGGACCCGCAGGAGGAGGGTGTTGGCAGTGCAGAACCAGGAACAGAGAGCCCACCTGTGTCCCCAGGGCGGGGGAGGGGCAGGGGCGTCACCGCAGTGGCAGCCTGGAGGTGGGTCCTTGGGGGGGAAGCCCAGGCGGCTCCGGGAGGCACTGGGAGACGCCCTGGGGGGACGGTGGCCTGCCTGGGTCCGAACCACAGACGTGAAGGGCTTGTGTCGGGGAGTGGCCGGGCCCTCCTAGAGCCAAGCACCACGCAGGTGGGGACCGGGGCCACGGGGCTGTTCACCCCCAGCCTGGGCACCTGGCTGGCAGGCAGGGCGGGGCCAGCCCCTTGACGAGGGCCGGGAGGGAGGTGGCCGTCCTGTTGTCCCCAGCCCAGCTGCTCCTGGCCCAGCAGTACTTTTCTTCCAGGCTCTTTGCTTCCGTACCCGCAGATTATTCATCCGGGAGAGGGGGACTTTTCACCGCGCTTTGTTTTCTTAGAGAGCAGCTGCTCTCAACCGCAGGGGAGTTGTCACTCGGGCGTGGCCTTCTCTTTGCTGTTTTCCCAGCGGACCCCTCCGGCCCCCCACCTCGAAGCTATCTCGTGGGCTGATCCACACTGGTAATCCTGGGTTCTGGCTTCCGAGCCGTTGCTATGGGGACCTCGGGACTCGCATTCTGAGGATGGATTCGGTGGGGATGGGCGTGAGCAGAGGGGGGGAGGCAGAAGTCTCCGGGTCCCTGACGGGGGTGGGGGGTGACCAGGAGGAAGTGGAAGGGGGCGTAGTGGATTCCCGGGCTGCTCTGGTGAAGCAGCGCCAATGGGCCCGGGGGGGGGGGCGCCTAAAATAACTGAAGCTGATGGTCTCCCAAAGCTGGGCGTCGGCGGGGGGGGGGGGGGGAGGCTCCCCCTGGAGGCCTTGAGGGCGAGTCTGGTCCAGGCCTCTCTCCTGGCTTCTGGCGGCTGCTGGCAACCCTGCTGTCCCTTGGCTTGGAGAAGCCGCCCTCCAGTCTCTGCCTCGGTCTTCGCAGGGCCTCCCCCACCTCCGTGTGTCTCTGCCGGTCGCTGCCTGCCCCTGTTCTGCCTTCTTGTGAGGACACCCTTCACGGGATCTGGGGCCACCCTAAATCCAGGCTGATCTCAGCTCCAGATCTTTGCCTAATGCAGAGTCCCCTTTTCCAAATAAGCCGCCTTCATGGGTTCGGGGGGAGGGGGCTTTAGGACTGGGACACGCCTTTCTGGAGGTCACCGTTCAAGTCACTAGAGCGGGAAGCTCATACAGGAAGGCAGCTTTGCTGGGACCTGACGTGCCAGCGTCTGAACATTCGGGTTTGGTGGGTGGTTTTGTTGGAAGTCTGCCTCTTGGCACCAGGAGATCAACCTGTTCCTCTCCCTGCCCACCTACCTTCTCTCTCCCTCTGTCTCTTTCTGCCTCTCCCTCCCTCTCCCTCTCTCCCTCTCTGTCTGTTTCTCTCTGTCCCTGTCTCTGTCTCTCTTTCTGTCTCTCTCCCTCTCTGTCTCTGTCTTTTTCTCCCTCTGTCTCTCTCTCCCTCCCTTTGTTGCTCTGTCTCTGTCTCTCTCCCTCTCTCTGTGTCTCTGTCTTTTCCTCCCTCTGTCTCTCTCTCCCTCCCTCTCCCTCTCTCCTCTCTCTGTCTCTCTGTCTCTGTCTCTCTCTCTTTTGGCCACGCAGTGACGTATTTAAGGGCACAAAGTGCAACCAGGCTGGCTGAGTTAGTACCCTGGCTTTGCCACTCACTGCCCATGAGAGTCAAGCAAGTGACCGAACTTTGCCATGCCTCAGTTTCCCCAGCTGTAAAGCAGGGATGATAATGATTTCCTTCCTCCGGGGCTGTTGTGAGCGACCCGGAGCTTCACGTTCAGGAGGCCCTCGGGTCAGCGCTCAGCCGGCGGCAGATCACACACGTCGGCTGCGTTATTACCGCTGCTACTGAGGTCCTGACTTGCCTTGGCCTGAATCCTCTCACTGAGAGAAGCATCCTCCTCTGCGCACTGCCCCCCACAGGGGAGGGGACTGTATTCAGCAGGCTTCCCTCTGGGGTGCCCCGCATGGGGATCGGGTGGGGTGAGTCTGACCCGTAGCCCCTGGGATCTGGGCCTCCCGCGGAGTTACAGGCAGCTTTCTGTGTTTATCAACCCCCAATGTTCTCAGAGAAAAACTTCCTTGCTCATCGGCAAAGGGGGAAAAACAAAGGACAAGCCGCTGAGGTTTCTTCTAAGTTAATTTTTTGACTCCTAAGTTAAAGAATTTTTTTTAATTTTATGTATTTATGTACTTATTTATTTTTAAATTTACATCCAAGATAGCATATAGTGCAGTAATGATTTCAGGAGTAGATTCCAGTGGCTCACCCCCTCCGTATAACACCTGTTGCTCATCCCAACAAGTGCCCCCCTTAATGCCCCTTGCCCATTTGGCCCACCCCCTCAACCCCCCACCCCCAACCTCTCCAGTGACCCTCAGTTTGTTCTCTGTATTTAAGAGTCCCTTATGTTTTGTCCTCCTCCTTATTTTTATATTATAGTTAAATTTTTTTAACATTTATTTATTTTTGAGAGACAGAGCGTGAGCGGGAGAGGGGCAGAGAGAGAGAGAGAGAGAGAGAGGGAGACACAGAATCCGAAGCAGGCTCCAGGCTCCGAGCTGTCAGCACAGAACCCGACGAGGGGCTCGAACTCACAAACCGCGAGATCATGACCTGAGCCGAAGTCGGATGCTTAACCGACTGAGCCACCCAGGAGCCCCTAGTTAAAAAATTCTTTTTTTTTTTTTTTTAATTTTTTTTTTTCAACGTTTATTTATTTTTGGGACAGAGAGAGACAGAGCATGAACGGGGGAGGGGCAGAGAGAGAGGGAGACACAGAATCGGAAACAGGCTCCAGGCTCTGAGCCATCAGCCCAGAGCCCGACGCGGGGCTCGAACTCCTGGACGGTGAGATCGTGACCTGGCTGAAGTCGGACGCCGCTCAACCGACTGCGCCACCCAGGTGCCCCTAAAAAATTCTTTTCAAGGACTTTTATTTGAAGCTTCTGGCCTTCCTTCATTTCTGCTGTCAAGCCTGTTTGCTCTTCGTTGATACCATAGAGACGACAGAGACTTGTTTGTTTGTTTGTGTGTTAGGGTCCTTACCTGGCGGAATAGAAAGTCGAAATCTTATGTCGGCCCCAGATTTTTGGAAATTTCCCTCATCGATGGAGTCTCAAAGCCCGGGAATCACCGCTTACAGAACATTTTCAGACACATAATCTTTCTCCAGCTTCCCATTTCACACATAACGACACTGAGCTTCTGGGAGGTTTTGCACCTTGGCTGAGGCCACAAAGGAAAATGGTGGAATTAGGACCTCCCTGCGTCACTGGACCACAATGACTGAAATGGCACTTCTTTTTTAAAAAAGTTTTTAAGTGTGTATTTAGAGAGGGAGAGGAAGAGCACACAGAAGGTGGGACAGAGAGACAGGAGAGAAAGAGAATCCCCAACGCGGGGTTCGACCCCACAAACTGCGAGATCATGACCTGAGCCGAAATTGAGAGTCGGATGCTTAACCCACTGAGCCACTCAGGCGCCCCAGCCTGGCGCTATCTAGCCTTTCCAACAAGTCTGGAACCTCGCTTCCTCCAGGAGACCCTCTGGGCTTACACCAAGAGAGGCTACCTTGTGTCCAGGGGCGTCTCGAACGTAGGGGTCCTGCCTGCGCTCAACTAGCTGACGAGCGTCACTCTGTGATGCAACCCAGTGTTCATGTTCTCTGGGTGACAAGCTCTCTCCCCCGGTAGGAACTGCCTGATTCTCCTTTGGGCCCCACCTGGCCAGCCCTCACACCTTTTACTTTCAGGGCAGTAATCCGTCTAAAGTGGGCTTGTCTTATTCTCCTCCTGGGGGTTCAGTGGGTTCCCCTTCTCCCGGCACCCTCTGGACTGGTGGTGCCGTGGCTGGCTTCCCATCTTACAGATGAGAAGACGGAGCTCCTAGACTCTAAGTCCTAGCCCAGGGTTCGGTCACTCTTGTGTCTGGAAGTCTGGCGTGTTCTGTAAGGAGGGAGAGTTGGTGGAGAAGGAGGGTAAGGACTGTCGAGGGGGTGAAGCGGGTCACAACTTAGAACAGTGTGGCCAGAGAGTCTGTGGGTTTCCTCTTTCCAACCGAAGCACTCAGAAGATTCTAGAAGACGTATCATCCCCTACCTCCTCCCCCAGCCTGGGACCGTCAGTGATCCTTGCTCTGATGGAGAAGCCACCTATCACTGGCAGCCTGGGCTCGGAGCATCCTACCCAGGAGGCTAAGCCTCCAACCCCCCGGCGTCACCCAGTCCCTGGGGAGGGGGTGAAAGCTTGGGTGTCGGCAGTCAACACTTCCAGCAACTGGGGGTGGGAGTGTCGGCCCCCGGGGAAAGGTGGGCGGCTCGCTGCAACACCCAGCGCAGGGGAGGATGCACAGAAAGTCCTGGCCGAGTGCCCGGCCCGCAAAGGATGCTTAGCAAACGGTGACTGCTTGTATTCTGAACGGGGGTGGTCTCTTCTGCTTGTAATAGTTCCTTTCCTTGGCTTCCAGGACCCCACGGGCTCTGCCTTCCCTCCCGCCTCCCTGTCACCCAACACCCCCCCCCCCCGCCACCTCTTAAATGCAGGTGCCCCTCCGGGCTTAGTCCTTGGCCCACACATCTCTCCAGCCACACACTCTCTCATCCATCTCGTGCCTTTAAATACCATTTATAAGCTGAAGACTCTTAAAATTTTATCTCCAGCTTGGACCTCACGTTGAACTCTAGACTCATATATCCAACTGCCTACTCGCTATCTCCGCTTCCACATCTAATAGGCTGTGGGGGGCCGTGAGAACGTTCCAGTCACCCCTCTGGTTGTGGGAGCACCGTGGCTGACATCCGCTGGGCCCCGCACCGTGGTACCCCCGGGGCCGTGCGTCCCATGGGCTCCTCCCAGCCGGGGCCTGAGCCTGGTGGGGAGGGAGAGAGAGGGTATGGTGCAGGCCTGTCCCCGTGGGATGTGGGCATCCCTGGTGGGACGTTTTGGCTCAAGGGCCCCCCACCCCCACCTCGCCACTGGTCTGGTGAGAACATTCTCATAACCGTGCTGTGGCTGGAGGGCCTTCCTCCCCAGGCTTTCTTCCTTCCCTGTCGCCTTTCAAAAGTGCCAGGCCTGTGTCTCAGGCTGAGGGCCCTCCTTGTCCCTTATCCCTCACTGGCGTTTCTGCAAGCCTCGCGCTCGGCCAGTCCTGTCCTGGAGTCCGTCCCCGGGAGGACCAAAACTCACGGCGTAGCATCTCAAATTTCGCACGTTCCGAGCCGAATCAACCAGCTCCCCCTTCCCCACCCAAAACCCACTTGTCCCCCGGTCTTCAAACTTCATCTCAATCAGTGGCAATTCTATCCACTTTCTCGGGTCCAAAACCGCTGCCACCTTTGAGGCTCTTGTCTTTTCTCCCTTGTCCAGTCCAGCACCAGACCCCGCGGGCGCCTCGCTTCAGAGCCTGTCTGGCGGGACCGTGCCCTTGCTCTCTCCCCTGCACCGGCCCACCCAGACTGCCCCAGAGCCCTCCTTCCCCGGCCCCCTGCTTCTCTCCCTCCCCTCCTCCACCTACACACTCCCAGATTCTCTCATCTCCCTCCTGGGTCTTCACTCAGCCCGGCCCCAGCCACACACCCTGTTCGCCTGCCCATGCAAACGGTGACACATGTTTTAATTTTTAAATTTGTTTCTTGATCTGATTACTGCCATTAGAGTGGAAGCTCCATGGAGGCAACATGGGGTCCTTTCCCCCTCTTTGCCAGGTCCCCACGGTGCTTGGAGCATAGCAGGTGCTCGGTAAATACTTGGCGAGGGAACGAAGCGTCCACTCACCAAAGCACCCGACCCATAACAGTATTTGGTAACTACTGGCTTTCTAAAATTTGGTTTGCTTTTATTTCGTAGAATTCAAGAAATTGTAGAGCAGAGGGGCAGCTGGGTGGCTCAGTGGGTTAAGCATCCAACTTTGGCTCAGGTCGTGATCTCTCGGTTGGTGAGTTCGTGCCCCGCGTGGGGTTCTGAGCCGTCAGAGCCTGGAGCCTGTCGGATTCTGTGTCTCCCTCTCTCTCTGCCCCTCCCCCACTCATGTTCTGTCTCTCTCAAAAATAAATAAACATTAAAAAAATACCAAAACAACCTATAATCCCACACGTTGCGTACCTCCCTTTGACATTTTTAAAAAGATAAAAACAATATATGCGGATAGTTAGAAAACCCTATTTGGTGTCAAAAGGCATAGAATAAAAAGAGGCTTCCTCCTAGACCTCCCGCACCACTCCCGGCAACCCCACAAAGTTGTTGTTTCCTTGGGCTGAGAAGGGTCCGGTCCACCGGGGGCAAGCGTGTCCAGGGAAGGGGCCAGAGACCCTGGGAAGCAGTCGGAGCATCTGGGAGCTAGGTTATGGGGGGTTGTTTGTTTAAACCTTGACCCTCCCCCCACCCAGGACGGTTATAAACAGGATTCTATGACATTGACATTTTATAGCCTTGTTGCTCTGTTCACAGCCCTTCAGGGGATCCTGGTTGGACTCAGGAGAAAACCCACACTGGCAACAGTGATCTCTAAGATCCTGCAAAGTCCACCTCTCCAACCCCTCTCTCTCGGTCCCTCACTACACACCAGCCACACCGTGGACTTTCCTGCCTCAGGGCCTTGGCACATGCTATTCTCTTTGCCTGGAAAGTCTTCTTTCTCCCCATCCTGTGCCAGCTTCCATTAACCCTCCCGCCTCAGCTGACATCAGCCATTCTCACACTTAAGGAAGTGTCAGACTCACCTGCAGAGCTTCAGTAGTTAGGCCTTGTCCCCAGAGTTTCTGATTCAGCCGTTCTGGGGTGGCCCGAGAATTTGCTTTCTAACAAGTTCCTTGCCGCTGCTGTTGCTGCTGTGGGGACCCTACTTTGAGAACCACTGGATTAAATTACGCCTTTTTTTTTTAAGATGCTGGCTCCCACAGATCCCCCTCCCCCACCTTTCTAAATTAAGTCCTTCTTGTAGCACCCTCTGGTTTCTCTTCATACCACTTATCACAAATTTTTAATTATACATTTATGTGTGTTTAATGAAGGTCTTCTAATAGAGATTGCACTGGAGTGAGGATTTGGGTTTCACTCGTCCATTCTTTCTCATATTAAAACAACCACAAAGACCAGATATCATACAAAGTTAGTCTCTCTGGCCTCCAGGAGGGAGGAAATGAATAATTATTGCACCGTAATAGAGACTTTCAGGATAATAGGGACCCACAGTGACCACCATTCATTGAGCACCTACTCTGTGCCAGCTGATGCACTGGGGAAGGATTTATGATTGGTTTTGTTAATTTCTACACCCCCCCCCCCCCATGATCATGCTTAATAAATAAATGAATTCCGGAGTGAAAATATACAAGGGCCCAGAATGGGGCATTTTCTCCTTTCCTGGAGGGTAGGGAGATATTCATCCTGGGACTGATTTTACAGTCTTTTCTCCGATCTGGGAGTCTCTGGGAGGGCTTAGGAGGCTGGAATCCCTTACGATCTCAAAGCTGGTCCCACTTCTCCAGAACGAGTGACAAGGCCCCTGGGAGCTGAGCCTCTCCTGCGGAAGCAGCAGGTGAGACAGGGACGCCTTCCCTCCACTGCCTTTCATACAACAAAATAATAATAAGGAAAGGTGGGGGACAGCCATAGGCTGGTTTATTTCCATTAAATGCAAAGCGGGAAATAACAAGATCAAAGCAAGGCCAAAAAGAAGGAGACAGAAAAATAAAAGGAGGGGGGACCCAGAGGCAGGGAGGGAGGAGGTAGAGAGAGAAAATGCAGGAGGGAGTATCCACCCTGGAAATTGGCTCTCCCCTTCCTAGGTGTCCACGGGCTACCTGCCAAATCAATTGATTACATCTGTAGGCAGAGTTGCCTTTTTATTTCACACCAATTTCCACGGGCAGCGGAAGATAAAAATGGAAGAGACGGAGTGAATAGGAAAAGATGATTGAATGTTGGCGCGAGAGGAAGGTGCTGGGAAGGAGGTGACCGGATGCGCAGCTGCAGGAGATTGCCGGAGAGGGCGGTCTGAGCCATGGGGGTCTCCCCGCCCCCATTCTGTTCTTTTCTTTCTCCCGTTCCATAGTTTTTGAAAACAGTAGGTGTGCCCCAGGTCCCAAGGAGGCACTGCCCCGCTTCCCGGCTCCACCACCCTACGACCCCACGGCAGATTCTCTCCCTGACCCCCAAATTGAGGGACTACCTGAAATGGACGCAGTCTCTTCTGTTCCTGGAGCCCCAGTCTCCCCACTGAGGGTACAGTGATAATCACTCACTTGGCCGTGATGCTGGAGAGCCCTAGCCGGTGAGAAGTTTGTGATGCGCTTTGCAAAAGAAAGCCCTGTAAACAGGCTTCGCGATCTGAGCAAATAAAGATCAAATACTGCCAGATGTAAAAGGAATGGCCCCTTATTAGAGGCTGGCCTGGGCTTCTGGGGGGGGGGGCTTGGCTCAGTGCTGTTCCCCTGGAAAGGTCCTTCACCCAGCTGGACATCTGAGCTGTGTCTTCAAAGGCCAGGTGGCCGGTGGTGGGGGGCCATGTCCCAGAAAGCTTTTGTGTTGAGGCTACTCTCTGGGAGTGTTGGGGAGTGGAGCCCAGTCAGAAAACCCTCCAAATCCCAACACACTGTTCCCCACGGGACCATAGGTGAAGGGGGAGCCAGGAAACCACCCCTCCTGGCTTTCTTTTCTCCCATCCCAAATCCACTGGGTACACAGGTTTGTGTGCAGCACGGCTGTCGGTGTGGATATAAGCAGAGCCAGAGGTGGGAGTAGAGGGTAGGATGTTGGCTATGCCACCTCAGCGAAGGGGGTTCATACGTGCCAGGCCATTGAGGTGGCTCTGCTCCGAGACTCTGAGCCCTGTCGTGGGAAGGGCAAAGCAGGGAGCCATCGCCACTCTCCTGTCCCCGCTTACTTGCCCCGCCAGACCTGGCATATCAGCATAGCAGGCGGTGTCTTGGGATGCTGAGGACCGTGTGTCCTTGATGGAGAAGGTTGAATAAGGGAGAAGGCACTGAGAAGTGTGTTGTCCATCCAGGGGTCAGTAGTTTCTCTGGACCAGGGGCTCAGTGTCCCTGGGGGCCCTTTACAATCAAGACACAGAACGCCAGTGCTGAAAAGGTCCTTATCAATGGATCCATCCAACATCCCTGGGTTGCAGATGAGAAAAAGAAGGCCTAGAAAGGGACATGTCACAAGGTGTGTGTGGAGACGGTTAGAGGCAGAGAGGAGGCTAGACTCTGAGTTTGCTGACTCCTGTTCTGGGGCTTTCCCTGTGCCTGTTTGGAAGGGGAGGAGCTATGCAAGGGCCATACCATTCAAGGAGGCCAGTCTAATGCGGAGGCCCATATTCACCAGCCGCGGTGAGCTTGGCTTCTAGGACAAGAGGGGAAAATGACAATTACCTTTGCCTCATAAACTCAGAATATAATGTGCCTGGGAGAAGAGCTGGGAGTTTTGTGAAACACAGATGAAGTTATGGCCCACGTTTCCTCCTTTTTATTTTTTTAATGTTTATTTATTTTGAGAGGTGGGGGTGGTAGTGGTGGAGATTGGCAATGAGTGGGGGAGAGGCAGAGAGAGAGAGAGAGAGAGAGAGAGAGAGAGAGAGAGAAAGGGAGGGACAGAGAGTCCCAAGCAGGCTCCCCACTGTTTGCACAGAGCCCGGCCCGGGGCTCAAACCCACAAATGGTGAGATCATGACCTGAGCCAAAACCAAGAGTCAGACGTTTAACCAACTGAGCCACCCAGACGCCCTCCGTGTTTCCTTCTCATGCCCTTCTGTGCCCGGTGCTCACGGATCTACTGTAAGAGGCATGCACATAGGTTGTCACTCACCGCGCTGGCCCGTCAGCTCCCTGCGGCCATAGCCCACCCACCCTGGGAGTGCGGAAGGTCGGGATGGGGTCTGCTTAACCCCGGCACAGTGCTTAATATGAGCCCCCTACACAGGAGGTTCCCGGGAAGAGGGTTCCGTGGCAGGAAGCCAGGCAAATGTGTCAGGGGCCATCTCACACCCATGTGATGACGCGTCTCCCAAACATCCTTGGATGTTCCATTTTCCCCTTGTGCTCTTTCAAAGCCCCTGGGACAATGTGTATCCCTGGGGTCTGGGAATGGATCAGGGGGTCATATCTTTTCATCTGATGTTTTGGGGCAGAGACTAGTGCCCAGCAGAGAACCAGACACAGGGAAGGAAATCGGGGTAGCAGTTTTACACCCATGAATTTGCCAGTGTTACTGACCATGGCGGGTGGCCTGCCCCTCCCTCTTCAGCCCACCCTCTTTGGCCCCCAAGTCAAGAGGAGGTGCTGGGAGTTAAATCCCTAAGTGGGGCTTTCAACCTTGAGCCCTCTTGTGTTTTGCCGCCTCTTGGAGACCCCTAGACATGGAGCCCCCGTTGCCCACAGTGGTAACCTGCTCACTCATTAACACCCCCTTAATTAGCTTTCCTCCCTTCCCTCTTGCCTCTCCGCTCTCTCCCGTGCTTCCTGGGCCCACCCCCCAAATCAACTACTTGCACTCCAATCTTTGCCCGTATGTCTGCTTTTAGAACTCAAGCAAAGACACCAAGATACCAGGCTTCTGAGCTCTGGCTGTCCTGGCCACATGACATTAGGCCATGCCCCATAACTTCTGAGAGCCTCTGTTTTCAAATTTGTAAGATGAGGGGTTAATACTCTATGGTTCTTTGCGAGTCTGTTTCTTCATCATTAAAAAATTAAAGTCATTCAGGATGGCCACAGGGCAGGAACGTAGGCTTGTGAGCTCCATATCTGGATTGCAAGATTAAAGATCAATACAGCATTGTACAGAAGCAGGTGTTCAACTGGGTGACACATTCTAACTAGAGCTGGGAATCAGAGAAAGGGAAGATGTAGTCAGGGGAAGCTTCCTGGGAGAAGGGGGTTTTGAGATGGGCCATAAGTGGGGTAATCCAGGTAGGTTGGGGCCCACAGCGGGGAAGCGGAACACAGAGAGAGGCCTCTAGAGCCTATGTTTGTGTCCCCTTAAAAATCCATATGTTGAATCCCTCACCCCCGCTACGATGAAGTATTTGGAGGTGGGCCTTTGGAGGTAGTTAGGTTTAGATGGTCATGAGGGTGGGGTCCCCATGATGGGATTGGTCCCCTTCTGAGAGGAGACAGCAAGAAGGCAAGTCAAGAGGAGAGCCCTCACCAGGACCTGAGTCTGCCGGCACCTTGATCTTGGACTTCCCAGCCTCCAGAGCAGTGAGAGATGAATGTCTGTGGTTTAAGCCCCCATTGGTGGTATTTTGTTACAGCAGCGTGAGCTGACTAATACACGTGTAATGGAACTTTCTCAATCCTGGGCGAACAGCACTGGACCACAGGCTATTACACACATTGTTATCTGGTAGGTGTTGGGGTGGTATGGATATTTCTTCCTTATTTAGAATTTTTTTAATGTTTATTTATTTATTTTTGAGAGAGAGAGAGAGAGAGAGAGACAGAGCACGAGTGGGGGAGGAGCAGGGAGAGAGGGAGACACAGACTCCGAAGCAGGCTCCAGCCTCCAGCTGTCAGCGCAGAGCCCAATGCAGGGCTCGAACGCAAGAACTGGGAGATCATGACCTGAGCCCCAGTCGGACGCCCCACCGACTGAACCACCCAGCCTCCCCTGGTTGTTTCTTTTTTAATGATCAATTATCCATAAGTTTTTGGAAAGTCAGGACTTTGGAACATATGGATAATTTAGCTAAAAAGACACTACTCATCCATTTCCTTTCCCATCTCATCCTGTCCTATCTTGTCCCTCCTGTGTATGAAGGGACATCTGCCATGTGAGGGGACCCTGGAGACCAGTCCCTTCAGCACAGCCAGCTGGCATAGGCTCTTGTCATAAGAACCTCAGAACGAGGAGATCTTGGACCTAAAAACATGGATGGGCTAAGAGGCTCTGATGATGGAAACAACTTAGACAGTCCTGTTTCTAGAAGGAATAGAAGATGCAATTTTCAGTCTCTCTGGCCTGAGCCAGGACTGTTTAGGTAAACTGCTCTCCCTCGCTTTACGGGCTGGGGGGTCAGTCCTACCAGTTCAGTGGCGGCCACCTGGGACGCATGACTCTTTTGCCAACCTTAAGTTGGGCTGTCTCCACTGTGTTTTGATGGTGGCCTCCCAGCCACTTTGACAGGCAGTCAACAGAGCCACCAAGAAGGGCACAGGTCCCGTAGCCAAGCGGTCTGGTTAAAATCCGCATGCTGCCTTCCAGCTGTGTGCCCCGGGAAGGCTTCTTAACAGCTCTGTGCCTCTGCTCCCCGACCTGAGCGGCGGGGCTGAGAACAGCAGCTGTCTCTTGGGGTTGCAGTGGTGACAGAGGGGCTGTGTGTGTGTGTGTGTGTGTGTGTGATGGGCTGAGGCTAGCACCTGATTCTTGGGGAGCGCAAACAGTTGTTAGCCCTTACTATGACCACCAGCCGTCTATTTTTTTTAATTTTTACTTAATTTATTGTTTTTATTTTTTTATTTTTTTTCAATATATGAAGTTTATTGTCACATTGGTTTCCCTTAATTTATTGTTTTAATTTACATCCAAGTTAGTTAGCATATAGTGCAGCAACGATTTTAGGAGTAGATTCCTTAATGCCCCTTATCCATTCAGCCTCTCCCCCCTTCCACACCCCCCCTAGCAACCTTCTGTTTGTTCTCCATATTTAAGAGTCTCTTATGTTTTTGTCCCCTTCCCTGTTTTTATATTAGTTTTGCTTAAAAACATGGAAGCTTCACGAATATGCGTGTCACCCTTGTGCAGGGGCCGCGCGAATCTTCTCCGTGTTGTTCCAATGTTAGTATATGTGCTGTCGAAGCGAGCACACCAGCCACCTCTTCTTATAGGAAAGGGGGGATCTGGCATTCAGGATGGGACGCCCCAGGGCGTGGGCTCTGGGGGAGCTTTCGGACTCGGAGTGAGGGGTCAAGGCCTACTGCCTGAGGACAGGTGCAGCCAACTCTGGCAGTGCACCTTCTAGAAGACATAGCAGAAAGAGCAGAAGTGAGATTGGTGGCTCTCTAAGTCTGAATCGCTGTCCTGACCGCCCGCCCCCCCCCCCCCCCCCCCCCCCGCCATCGGCCAGCTGTGGCCTCTCTCTGCTGGGCTGGGTCCCTGTCTTACACTCAGGTCTAGAGTAGGACCTGGCTGGGCAGGTGCTGCATGATTTTGCAGCCCTAATGGGCCCAGGGAAGGTTTAGCGGTTGCGGTCCAGGCAGCCCTCCCCTCTCTCTCTCTCCTTCCCTCCTTCTCTGCGTGTGCTCCCACAGAGGAGGCCGAGCTGGGAGGTCTAATACTGCCTGGTTAATGGCTTATAGATCGTTGGCGCATCAGGGCCGATGGAAGTGCCTGTTAAGCTTGGCATTGAGGGCCTGAGTCAAATGGCCCGAGACAGATTTATGGCTATCTTCCAGGCCACGCTGGGAAAGTGCTCCCCGACAGGACTCCAGACTCCCACGCACCGGGAAAACCCGGGACAATGGAGGGAGCCTTCCAGGGAGGGCACCCCCCAGTGCTGCTGCGGAGGCCCACGGCCTCGCCTGGGGTGTCGGCACCCCTCAGGACTCAGGATGGAATTGCCTGAGGAGGAACTGAGGTCTCAGCAAAGGACAGATGTCCCCGTTCGCCTAGAAACAAGTCCAGGAAGACTGACTAATTAGCACTAATTTGGAAAAAGGCCAGACTGATCTAGTAACGAATAATAAATTCTGAATTATGTTTTAAAACAGGGTTTTACCACTCTGAATAAGCTGCAACAGACCCCTGTAGAAAGCACCCAGTGTGTGTGTGTGTGTGTGTGTGCATGAGAGAGAGAGAGAGAGAGAGAGAGAGAGAGAGAGAGAGACCTTATTCTTGTCCTGAAGGAATTCACAATATGTTTGCGAATGGGTGATATACAATTGTATTACTTGGTATTTAGTAAAATTAAATTACCAAAACAGCGGAGAGAAGGTTCTTGGGGACCTACTAGAACAAACAGATGAATGATGTGTAATAGCCCACCCTGTTTGTGTGCAAACTGGCACTTTTGCTGGGCTTGTGTGCAGCTTTCCTGTGGGTTAAACGCCTCCCGCACACTATGCTTCACACCTTCTTCCGCCATCACATCTCCTAACCTGAGCGGCGAATTTCCAGCCTGCCACGGCTGCTCAGGTGGGCCACAGATCTGCTTGTCCATCAGGGGGACAGAGCACATATGGGACTCTTGGATGAATGCATTTGGGGCCCTGGAGTGAAATCCCCGTCCTCGCCCTGGGAGGCTGGGCTTTCCCAACTTGGAGAAAATTGCTAAAGGCTCAGGGACAGGTTCGCTGTCTTATACGGTTTTCAGAGCGGGGGTCCTCCCTTCTCTTGGGCCCTTTAAGAACCTCCTGGCATTCACCTCCAAGGCGGAGGTTTGGCATTTCCATCTCCTTGGCTGGCAAATTGTAAATTTGGATATGAGCAGAAAATATAGTGACATCAAGGTTATGCGGTCCCGAGCTGACAAGATGGATAGCCCTCAGCAATCCGGCGTTTCTCTGTCTCCTTTTGGTTTCTTCTCTCTCCACTTCTCTTTCTTTTAACCTTTTTTTAAAAAAAAAACATTTTTAGAGACTTTAATAACTGTGGAAGGATGCTGTAAGGCGGGCAGGGAAATCGATCATTTTTATTCGGTTGTGCGCGATAAAATGTAAGTTTGGGCAATAAATCTTCTTACCTGGAGGGGAAAGAACAGCATGCCTGGCCATTAACACAACTCCCATTTTGAAGATTTTAATGAATGAATGAAACCCAGGTCTGAGTAATTGTTAACAATGGCTCCCACCTCCCTGGTGGGGACTCTGGGTTCTAGACTCAAGCTCTGCCTGGGAATGGGGCTTCACCTTTTCCTCCAATTCAGGCACCTGCTGGCTCCCAGTGTCCCCTCCCTCTGCTGGTATTGACCATCCTATCATTTCTAATCAATGACTCATCAAATACATATAAAGCATCCTCTGTGTGCGAGACACCATGCTTGGCACCAAGGAAGGTACAAATGAGTATGTCGGAGTCCTGGGCAAATTGTCCCCAAGAAAGACCGTCACTAGGATCTGGGCGGTGTCTGGGGTGGGGGAGGGGTGGTGAGTGATGGCTTGGCAGATGCTGGAGGGGGGGCATTTGGTGACTCAGAGAAGGCTGCTGGGGATGAAGGGAATTGGAATCCTTGTGCTTTTTCAGAGGTCTTGGGTAGCTCCTTGGGGTCTGGTTTGAAGCCAAAATCTGGCCCTAAGTAATGGGAAGTTGTGGGGGCAGAGGGAAGTCTCTGGTTTTTCAGCCTAAGTCATCCTCTGCTCTCACCCTTTCCAGAGACGTTAAGAATTTTTGGTGGGCTCTCTCCCCCACCGACTTGCTAGATGCTTCTCCATAGTGCTGGTCACCGTCCCCTGGGAGCATGACGGTGCATGGAGGCAAGGGTCTTGGTATTGGCTATGGGACACACTTTCGGGGGCCAGACATGTTAAACACATTCTGTTGGTCTTTTCTTCCAGCGTCCTAAACAGAAAGGCATGGGTGCTGCCTCAGTCAGCTCCAGCTGCCGTAACAAGATACCAGGGGCTTAAACCACAGCTCCGGAGACCGGGAAAGTCTAACATCGAGATGCCGGTATATTCGGTTCCTGGTGAAGGCTCGCCTCCTGGCTTTCCGACACCTGCCTTCTTGCTGTGTCCTCACATGGCAGAGAGAGAGAAAGGTCTCTCATCTCTCCTCCTCTTCGCATAAGGACGCCCATCACGAGGACCCCACCCTCAGGACTATCTAAACCTAATTACCTCCCCAAGGCTCACCTCCAAATACCATCACACTGGAGGGTTAGGGCTTCAACATCTGAATGGGGGGCGATGCACCCACATTAAGCCCACAAAGACGCTGTGGTGTTAGGCTCTAGTTTCTGCTTTCTTCGTGGGTAGACCAGCAGGTGGGAGTCTAGAAAGTGTGAGGTGTTGTGTATGGAAAGGACAGGGAGAGACCTCTGTTGCCAGGTGGGGAATGTCTACCCCCTGCTCCCGCCCCACCGAGCCCGAGGCCAGAGCTCAGAAGGGTTTAGGGAATGCTACCCCTGCACCCATAACCCAGGGCACCTACCTCAAGCCCTCAGCTCTCCATCAGCTAACCTCCTCTCTGGACCCTTCCTAGCAAGGGCACCTCCAGGCCTGCCTTTCTCCCTGTGGCTCACCAGTGCTCTGGACTTGACCAACAACAAGTGCCTTCAACATCCTGGGTGCACACGTGGCTCTGTAAACAAAGACAGGGCATCCAATTACTCTGGAAACAACCTGTTTCTGTCTGCGGATCAGACTAGCGCTGTTCGCCTTGGGCATCACTACTGATGGATGTGAACTTTCCCCTTCAAGCCCCGCCATGACTCATGATGTGTGAGTGGGGAAGCCTTTCTTCCCCCAGGACCTGTGTGCACATAATCCCACTTAACCCTCTACGTGGTTGGTCTCACGACTCCTGTTCTAAAGGTGAGAAAACTGGGGCTGGAAGAGATGAGTATTTACTCACATCTCCCAACTTATAAGCGGAGGAGCCAGAATTTGAGGTCCGGTCATCTATTCCAAGAACCTGAGCCTTTCCTAGTACATCGAGGTGGTTGCTGTGTGGGGAATCTGCTTTGGCTGGCCCCCCCATCCTCCCCAATCCAGAACTGCACTCAGAGAGCAAACAGGAGAGAATAGAAATGGCTGCTCTTGATTACATTTATGTGGGACTGAGGGCAGCATCCAGCTAGGCCTGAAGTTGGATTGGTGGGTCCGTCCGACATCTTGAAAAAAAAATGGTGGCTGATTAAACTCTTCAAATTGACTCTCGCTTTTAAAGATTCTGCATCATATACAAGTCAGGGGCATTAAGGCTGGAGTGTAACACATGGATATTTTGGTGGCTGGGAAATTCCCCGGTGGAAACAAAGTGAATACCCATTGCTAGAGATTCAAGTGAATAAATTATAGTACATTTACACACTGTTGCAAAACGATTCACTGAAGCTACACCAGAGCATTTTTACAACTTCCCCGGGCCATTGCTGAGTAAGAAAAGCGAGACACAAGAAACTGAATACCATATAATTCAGTAAAACAAACAACTACAAAAGCCCACCTGTACCCTTATAATAAGTATATGTATGTGTGTGTGCATGAAACATTATATACATATATGCATGTATGCACAGGTTAGTGTACATGATGTTAAAGAAAAATGTGGTGGGGCGCCTGGGTGGCTCAGTCGGTTAAGTGGCCGACTTCGGCTCAGGTCATGATCTCGCGGTCCGTGAGTTCGAGCCCCGCGTCGGGCTCTGTGCTGACCGCTCAGAGCCTGGAGCCTGTTTCAGATTCTGTGTCTCCCTCTCTCTGACCCTCCTCCATTCATGCTCTGTCTCTCTCTGTCTCAAAAATAAATAAACGTTAAAAAAAAAAAAGAAAAAAGAAAAATGTGGAAGGACCCCTCCTGGGATATTAGCATGGATCTCCCCGTGGTTATGTGGATAAAGAAGAGAGAGATGGAAAGGAAAATGGAGGTAACAAGGCAAAGGAAAGTAAGAGTGTACACACACACACACACACACACACACATGCATATGACATTATTTATGCATTTACATTATTTATGCATTATTATGCATTCATATAAATAAGTGCAGGAAAACTTTTCAAAGTGTTTTTCCTAGAGCAACTGGGCTGTTACCCTCAGATCTGGGTGAATAAAGGAGAGAAGACAGGACCTAGGGGGACGCAGGGCACTGGGCTGAGGCTGTGAGACAGAGAAGGCCAGGTCACAGGCTCTCCGCGCCCTCCTCCAACCTAAAGGGAGGGCTTGTTTCCTTCTTGGCTTTGACTCCAGCAGAAGGAACTGTGTGATTTGGGGTCTTCCCGAGCTGCCGCCTCAGAGGCTCCACCTGGCTGAGGGCTGAGCTGAACAGAAGGAGGGGGAAATATACTCTTTTCACTCTTGCTAGCGCTGGGGAAACCATAACATTATCATTCAAACGGGCCCCATTTGGAGAGCCAAGGGAGAGCTATTAAGGATTATATCAACAGGTACAAACCAGGCCTGTCCCTGGCGAACCTGGAGACAGGACCACGTGAGCCACAACACTTAAGTGGGGGAGGTGGCGGGGGGGTGTCTACATATTAAATTCCATCATCTTCTCTGAGCAAAGTGTTCACGTATCTAGTGTCCCTGGAGTCTGGCAAGATGGAAACTACTCTTAATTATGGTACTGCTCCGGGGAGAGGGGAGCTCTTGGCCTCGAGGTCATAAACACATGATGAGGCCAAGGGGGACTTATGGCTGCTACAGGCCCTGCTTGACCCCAAACGTCAAAGCCCTGGGCTGAGCCTGTCTGGGATATCTGCCCTTGGCCTCCATGTGATTGGTCTGGCCTTCAGAAGATGGAAATAATCACCAAGTTTTGCTGCTAGGGCAATTCGAACCTGATGTGTCCAGCGTCACGAGCTTGGAATATAAAATAAGTATATGCCGGGGCTCCTGGGTGGCTCAGTCGGTTAAGCTTCTGACTTCGGCTCAGGTCGTGATCTCTCGCTGCTCATGGGTTCAAGCCCCGTATCGGGCTCTGTGCTGACAGCTTGGAGCCTGGAGCCTGCTTCGGATTCTGTGTCTCCCTCTCTCTCTCCCTGTCCCCTGCTCACACTCTGTCTCTCTCTCTCTCAAAAATAAATAAACGTTAAGATTTTTTTTTAAGTATATGCCTAATATCCAAGTTCAGTGACCAACGTTCCATCCAGCCATCTCAAGGAGGTTTTATTCCTTTCCCAGGGTCCTTACTTAATTCAGGGCACCCACATAGAAACTGCAGATTGGACTAGGGGAGGGAGAAATGGAAGGGAGGTGAGAAATTATATTTTCTGAAACCATCTACTAATCTGAAACACCATGATTTAGGGCTACACGCTGCACTTTCCTTGGCTATGGGAGGAAGGCTATTTTAAATGGCATAGAGAATCAGACTAACACAAAAGGAAGCAGAGTACAGAGGTCGAATTGAGGGAAAGACCCTGATGATTCTGTTCAAACCCTTAGATCAAGCCATGCCTGAAGCCCACTCCTCAGTGCTGCAGACAGAATAATCACTCCCTAAATTGCTCATGTCCTCATCCTGAAAACCTGTGAATATGTTATCTTACATGGCAAAAGGGACATTATAAATATGATTAGGTTCGGGATCTTGAGATGGAAAAATCATCCTGGCTTCCCCGGGTGGGCTCGGTCTAATCACAAGGGGTCTTTATAAAAGGGAGGCAGGAGGGTCAGAGTCCGAGAAGGAGAGGTGATGACAGAAACAGAACTTAAACTGACGCCATTGCTGGAAAGGGGCCATGAGCCAAGGAATTCGGGCATGTTCTCTGGAAGCTAAAACAGGCAGGGAATGACTTCTTTCCCGGAGCTCCCAGAAGGAACGGAGCCTGGCTGGCATCTTGATTTGAACCACATAAACTCACTTTCAGACTTCTGAGCTACCTCCAGAACTGTGAGACAACACATTTGCGTTGTTTTAAGCCACTAAAACGAGGCAGTTTGTTACAGCAGCGATAGAAAACAAACATACCCAGCCTCCCGATCGTTGGGGCCACGTTAGCTTGTGTTAGAGTTGGTTTTCTGTCATTGGGAACCAAAGGATCTAGACTAGCCCACCAGCTGCAGGGAGACTGGCACCCCTGTCTAGGGTAGCCCCATCACGCACTTGCTTCCGGGTCCAGCACCAGAAACTGGAGCCATGGAAGGCACATGGGGCAGTGCTGTCTCACTGCCTCCTTCCACTAATGGAGAATCCCAGCAAGGCCCGGGTAGGTCGAATGACTTCCCTGAGGCCGCAGATGAGTTTTCTACCGTTCACAGGCTCTGGATCTGGAGTCCACGGACGGGCTGCAGTGGTTGGCGTCCCTGGGAAATCCCAGACAAGGACGCGGGAGCACGGGAGCATGTGCACGGGGTGGGGGGAGTGTGGGGGTATTTGTCCCTTGGGGCTCCCTGGGGGTCCAGAACCCTGTGTCCCTGGGACTGCCTTTGCAGAGGACGCTGGGGGGGGGGGGGCAGCTTTGACCTGTGCCTGTGCCCCTGGGCTCTACGTCCATCGCCCCACACCTTCCCGATGTCCCTTCACCGCCTCACATTTCTCAGTGGAGGAGCCTGGGGCTGCTGGTGAGACCCATCTCCCGGGATGACGCCAGACAGACACCATCCAGCCACCCAGAGCTGATTGTTTTGACAGCTTTGCCAAATTACAAAGCGAAGGCCCCATTTGGTGATGAGAAAAGCAATATTGTGGCAGGGACGTCTCATTTCTTTGAAAATCAGCGGTAAGTGAATTTGCATCCACTTAGTAGTAAATATGTCTGGCTGGCCCCCTCTCCAGCTATTGCGAGGGATTTAGATGCGCGCGGGTCTGCCTTATTATTTTATGATGGAGAGCAGGGGGAGACGGAGAAGGGCGGAGACAGCCGGGGAGGGAGAGAAAGATTAAGAGCCGTTTCTTGGGGAGGAAAAATTGAGGATGGGAAGTTTCCGCATGTTTTGCGAGGTTTCTGAGCCTGTGGCTGGGGCGCCGGGGAATCAAGGTGGGCAAATCATTTCGGGGAAAGGACTAGGCCTCTTTGGTCCTGTGCGTTATGATTTAGAAGGCTCTGAGGAACCCTTGTCATGCCATGCCCTCTAAAACCCTCTTTAAAATTCAGCAGGGAAGGACCAGAGAAAAGATATACAGGCCTTCGTAGAGAGCAGGGGAGCGGGAGACGTTTGCCAGGACGCCGCGGAGGAGAGGGTTCCATGCAAATCTGTTTAAATCCCAGGTTGGTAGCTGCTGGGAAGACGAACGCTTTATCCTTTTTAAGAATAAAGTGGACACTATCTTTTTCTGATTGGAGAGAAGCCAGTAACTGAATGTTTTATGATCTCTGCATAGGAACGCCCTGGTTGTCTCCTCTCTTTTCACTTCTGCTGCCAGGATGGAGCCTGCGGGGGAAGAAAGAGAGCAAGATCGCCTCCACAGCAGGATATGGAAGAGGGCCATCGGCATGTGATTCCCTAAGCGGGAGCCGCCGACTCTATCCGAAACGGAGCCGCCGGGGAGAATCGAGACCAAACTTCTTACCTCGGCCTTCAAGGCCCCTTTGATTTGATTCCCAGCTTCTCACTCAAATGAAAGCCCAGAAAATCCCAAGAGAGTCTTCTTTCTTCACCTCTATTTCCTTATCAGTGGAAGTTCTTCGCTGCTTCTTCCCTCTAGGTTCACTGTGAGGCTCAGGTTTATTCTTTCTATACAACACCGGAACAGTCTGCTACATGGACAACGGTTCCATGTCTTACCATGTGACACAAGAGACGCAAGTTGGCTTGCTCAGCCGGGACAGGACTCGGGGAGGCCAGGGAGGTGTCTTCCTAAAGTTTATACCTGAGTTGTCTCACTTGCCCCCGGTTCCCCAGCCCTGTCACCCAAGGTCAACCAAGGTCATACAACTAGAAAAGGACCATGCCGGGAATCAAACCCGGGGGGTCTGGCTCTTATCCACTCCGCCATACTGCCTCTCTAACAATCATACATAGTAATTATTTTTAACTAATAATCACCAGATGCTTACAAGGCACCTAAATGTGTAAGGCACTGTGTTACTTTATTTGACGTTCATCCTCTCTGGTCGGCCTCACAACGTTATAAGGCAAGCGTTATTATTAACTCCATTTTGCAGATGAAAAAAATGAGGCACAGAATGGCTGAGTGACTTACCCACGGTCACATAGCCAATAAGTAGAAGTAAAGGCCATTAACTTCATGCCCATCCAACTCCAGACTTGTCTGCAAAGGGGTTCAGGACGCGCCTCCCCCAAATGTGCCACTTTGGCATAGTGATTATCTTGAGTCAAAGGCGCTTGAGAAGTGGCAGATTCAGGAAGGGCTCTCTCACCTTCCTCCTTCTACCTAAAAGCAGGTCCTAACATTTCCCGTGAGAAAGGAGCCCTCCCTGCCTCAGGAAGCGAACACTCTCATTACCAGAAACCAGGGTCAGTGCTGATTATGGGCCAAAATAGCCTGGATTTTCCATTCGTTCTGTAGCTCTTAGTCACCGTCCCACAGTTTACTGCCTCTAGCCCAGACCCCTTTGCCTTTGTTTAAAATGATACACGCTTTTGGTCTAATGGCTTCTTCGGGTCTTCACTCTCCTTCTGGAAGCTTCCATGTCGACGCAAAGATATGAAATACTTTTGTAAGCTTGTGTCCTGCTGATCTCTCTTATGTCGATGGAATTCGTGGGCCAGCTGCAGAACCGAAGGGGATAGTGGAGAGTTTTCCTCCCTTACACGTTCTTAGCCCCTCGACAGCTTGGTTCCAGGTTCCTCAGCCCCAAATTCACTGACTGCTGCTCTCCATTGAGCACGGTCTTGGGTGCTCAGGATCCTGGTCCCCGTCCTCAGAGAATTCGGAGTCCAGTGGGATGACAGATGTGGAAACGGACAACTACAAATGGGGTCTCTCAGCTCTGAGCTTTCTGGTGTCTCGCCTGTAAACAGCGTGGAGCAGGTGCCCATCTGTTTCAGACACGACACATTGTTGCTCGGATCGGAGATGGTTGCTCAGCTCAGTTACTTGAAGGCATCGGGACCTGGGTGGGCAGGCATGAGGCAGAATCCCCCCCACCCCCAGCCCCCTGCTTGAGTGACAGCAGCAAAGGCAAGGCGTTCTCAGCAGCCAGCCAGCCAGCTGCGCGGGCCCCCACGGCGCTCACCTGGTGGCTGCTCCAGGCTTGTTTACTGTCGCGTTTATTGAATCTTGACTAGTCTGGAAATAATTGCATTAATATTATTGACACTAATAGTACACCCGGATGTATTTATGTCTTGCTTCTCCCCGAGCAAGATTCGATTCATCATCGCTCTTGCATGAGTGGTCAGAGGCAAGCGGGAGTGCTAGGTGGAGGGGGAGTTCTCAGTGGCGTAGAGGTGAGAAAACACCTGCAGGAACCACACCTGTCCAGGAGACAGACGGCTTGGAGCCAGAGGCTCAGGGCCCCAGGCCAGACACCCAGAGGCTCACGACTTAAAACCATCCTGCTCTGGGGGCACCTGGGTGGCTCAGTCGGTTAAGAGTCCGACGTTGGCTCAGGTCGTGATCTCACAGTTTGTGAGTTCAAGCCCTGCATCGGGCTCTGTGCTGACAGCTCGGAGCCTAGAACCTGCTTTGGAATCTGTGTCTCCCCCTCTCTCTGCCCCTCCCCTGCTCGCACCCTGTCTCTCTCTTGAAAATAAATACACATTAGAAAAAAACCAGACTGCCCTGCTTTGGCTCCCACAGCTGGCTGGTGGGGCATTCCTTTGAACGTGGGAGAGGGAAAGTTTGATATGATTTTTGGAGAAGAAAGGTGGGTGTCCCCAGAGCTCTTCTGAAACTGAGCTTCCCCACCGTCCACAGCCAACCACTCTGACCCTTGTGAACGCATCGATGGGGCTGCAGTGCCGAGCGGTTTCCTGTCTGCACTGATTCTGCGGGTTCTGTCCGCTCGTCCACTTGTGCGTAGCTGAGAATCTCAGCTGGAAAGAGGAAGCTCGTGCCTGAGGTCTCCTGTTTGTGTCCAATACTGTATGACTTGCAAATCAAGGTGTGTGTGTGTGTGCGTGTGTGTGTGTGTGTGTGTTGTTTCAGAGGTACAAGTAAACCTCGACTCTCAAAATCTAGACTTTTTATAATTCACTGGGTTTATTTTACTAGCCACTTGGGATTTTAACACAAAAAGGCTTCCTGCTACTTTTTTTTTAATTCAAAAGAGTACATAAAATGTATATATGCAGTTTAAGGAATAATAATAAAATAAAAGCGCCCATATATTCACCATTCAGCCGGAGAAATAGCGCGCTGCCAGGACCCCAGAAACCCCCTGAGTATTTATCCCCCATCACATGCCTCCCCCTCCCTGCCAGCCCTACCCTCGCTTTCGTGCTAATCATTTCCTTACTGGCCTTTTTTTTTTCTCATTCTTTTTCTTTTCTCCAAAGTTTTACCCGGCACGTATGCACTCCCAAACAATATGTTATTTAGCTCTGCGTGATTTTGAACCTCATATAATGGGATCATGCTGCATATTTTCTTCTGGGCCTGGCTTTTTCTGCTTAATATTGTTGTGTTCTCTCCTGTTGTGTGTGAGCAGTAATTTATTTATTTTCACTTTAAAAAAAAAAGTTTAAATTAAAAAAAAAAATTTTTTTAGTTTATTTTTAGAGAGAGATAGAGAGTGGGGGAAGGGCAGAGAGGGAGAGAGAGGAAGAGAGTCCCAAGCAGGATCCGAACCGGCAGAGCAGAGTCCGGCTCGGGACTCGAGCTCACAAACCGTGAGATCATGACCTGAGCTGAAACCAAGAGTCAGACGCTTAACCGACTGAGCCACCCAGGCGCCTCTATTTATTTTCACTTCTAAGTAGGGTTCTGGTGTGTGGCTACACTCTAATACGCAGCAATTTATTTGCCCAAACTAATGTTGCTGGAATTTGGGGATTTGGGCTTCAGGAAAGTCCCTCTGAATATCCACTCATGCTGTTTGCCACTCTGAGGGTGGTTCTCAGCACGACAGGGTTGACATCTCCCGGGAACTTGTTAAAAATGCAGAATGTCATTTCTAGGGACCTTTCAAAGCCCTGCAGAATCAGCATCTGCATCGTAAGAAAATCGTATCCGCATTAAAGTTTGGGAGGCACTGCACTAGATGTGTAGTTTACAGCTAGGAGAGGAGTTGTTGAGGGCCAGGGCAAGCACCTACTCCACTTTATGAAGACCTGGCAAGCTGTTTTCCAACACGATCGTGCCGGTGCCTGTCTCCTGCAGTGGGGCATGGTGAACATTCTGTTTTCCACATCGTCGTTGCTTTTGGTATTGACTTTTTTTTTTAAGTTTATTTATTTTTGAGAGAGAGAGAGAGCGCAAGAGTGCGTGCATGCATGTGAGCAGGGGAGGGGCAGAGAGAGAAGGAGACAGAGAATCCCAAGCAGGCTCCACGATGTCAACGCGGAGCCCAACGTGGGGCTCGAACTCGCGAGTTGTGAGATCATGACCTGCGCCAAAACCAAGAGTCGGACGCTAAACTGACTGAGCCACCCCGGCGTCCCTGGTATTGACTTTTAATCTTTGCCAATCTGGTAGGTGCCAGATGGTGTCTTGGTGTGTTTTTCCTTTTCCTGTTCCTGATTTCCAACATATCCTAGATGATGCCATGGCTCTGGCTCCGAGGACCGCGCTTAGAGTAGCAACCAAGATTCTCGCCTTTTCATGTGTTTATGGACCCTCATGCTTTCTTTTGTAGCCAATGCCCGATGTTTTGGTCCCTTATGCTGTGGGGTTGGTTGTCTCTTTCTAATCGATTCATAGGAGACATTCTGTTTAAGACTTTCACAGGGTGGTTCAGGTGTGAGAGCCATGCCAGGGTTGCACACACCGTTTCCTCTTCCCGGCAGATTTCCCAGCCTCCTCTGGGGTCAGATCGGGACCGTGGGACTGAGTTCCAATTACAGGAACGATAGTCTTGTTAGTTTGCCAGGGCTGCCCCGACAAAATACCACACACTGGGGCTCTTGAACAACAGAAATTAATTTTCTCACTGTTCTGTTGGCTTGAAGTCCAAAATCATGATGATGGCAGGTTTAATTTCTTCTGAGGCCTCTCGCTTTGGTTTGCACATGGCTTCTCTTTAGTTGTGTCTTCGCGGGGTCCTTCCTGGTCTGTGTGAGTCTGTGTCCTAAACTCTTCTTCTTATAAGGACAAAGATATTGGATAAAGACCCACCCTGTGACTTCATTTCACCTTAATTACCTCTTAAAAGGCTCTGTCTCAGGGGCACTTGGGTGGCTCAGTCGGTTGAGCATCCGACTTCGGCTCAGGTCATGATCTCACAGCTCGTGAGTTTGAGCCTCACGTCGGGCTCTGTGCTAACAACTCAGAGCCTGGAGCCTGCTTCTGATTCTGTGTCTCCCTCTCTCTCTGCTCCTCCCCTGCTCATGCTCTGTCTCTCTCTCAAAAATAATAAATAAAACATTAAAAAAAAATAAAGGCTCTGTCTCCAAATACGGTCACAATATGAGGGACTGGGGTTAGGAGTTCACCGTGTGAATTCTGGGCGGAGACACTACTCAGCATGTGACAGTGGTCTAAGTCTTAGAATCACCCTACATGGTTTTCTAGCCCTTTCTTCCCCTATTGTGGCAACTTGGGAAACCACTTGTTCTGGGTGGGTGTTGCCCCAAGAGGGAAGAAGCAGCCCAGCCCCCTGAGTAGCTGCTTGGAATAGAGCTGTCTGTCCCTCGGCTAAGACACGGCAGTGAACCAAACCTTCCCTGTGCAAGACCACTGAGATCAGGGGATCTGTCACTGCAAACCCGTATCCTCTCTCCTGACGAACGCAGGTTTGGAGCGAGACTAGACTGAGTTTTCTTGCAGATATTGTCCTTGCCTAGTCTTGGAATTGAGGTGACGCTAGCCTTTTAAAATAATCTGGGCATGTTTCCTCTTTTTCTATTATCTGGAAGAGTGGTTCCTAAAACATTTGGTAGAAATTGCTGATAAATCATTTGGGCCTGGTTTTTCCTTTTCTGGGAAGATTTTTAACTAATGATTCAATTTCTCTAAAGGTCATTAGACTCTCCACGGTTTTTCTGCTGCTTCTTTGGTGGGGTGTATTTCTTTTTAAAGAATGCATCCATTTTGTCTAAACTTTAAAATGTATCACAAAGTTTCCATAATAAACTCTTTTTTTCGTTTGTTCAATCATTACAGCCTGTGCAGTTATGACCTCTATCTAATTCTTTTTTTTTTTAATGTTTATTTATATTTGAGAGAGAGAGTGCAAGCAGGGGAGAGTCAGAGAGAGGGGGAGACAGAAGATTCGAAGCAGGCTCTGTGCAGACAGTGGAGAGCCCAATGCGGGGCTTGAACTCGTGAGCTGTGAGATCGTAACTTGAGCCGAAGTTGGACATTCAAGCCACTGAACCACCCAGGTATTCCCTTTCTGTTTCTTAATATTGTTTATTTTTTCATTCTCCCTCCCCACTATCTTCTTATTTTCTTCTGATTCAGCATGCAAGGGAATTGGCTTTTTAGAAAGCTTTTTTTTTTCCCCCCAAAGAACCAACCTTTGGCTTTGATTATTCTTTCTGCTGCACTTTGGTGTGTGCCTTTTACTTTGCTCGTAACTTTAATATTTTATTCTTCTGCTTTCACTGGCTTTCTTCTGTTATTCTTTTGAATTCTTAATGTTTTTATTTATTTTTGAAGGAGAGAGAGAGAGAGAGACAGAGCATGAGCAGGGGAGGAGCAGAGAAAGAGGGAGACACAGAATCTGAAGCAGGCTCCAGGCTCTGAGCCATCAGCACAGAGCCCGATGCAGGGCTCAAACCCACAAACTGTGAGATCATGACCTGAGCCGAAGCTGGACACTTAACCGTCTGAGCCACCCAGACACCTCCAGGTCTATGGACTTTTAGTGGATGTGTTTTTGTTATCAAATTTCGTACACGAATGCATTAGGGTCAAGGAATACAGGATTCTTAGGATTTGTTGAGGCAGCTCTATGGTCTAGAACATATTTTTGTACTTATTCCATGAATGCTTTAAAATAAATGCGCTTCCTCCTACGTTGGGCGCATCATTCCATGTACCATCAGGAGAACTTTCTTATTTGCACTGTTCAAATTTTCTATTATTCTTGGTAATTTTTTGTCAGCATGATCAGTCACTGGGATGGATGTATGAAAAATCCCTTACCATGTGAATTTTTAAACTTCCTCTTGTGGTTTTTGTCATGTTTTGCTTTATATATCTTGAACTTTGTTTTGATGCATAACAGTTTAGAATCGTGTCTTCTTGATGAGTTGAAACTTTTATCATTATGTACGAAGTCTCTTTATTTTTAGCTATATTTTTGCCCCTAAGTCTATTTTAACCCAATATGGAGATAGCTTCACTGGCATTCTTTTGTTTAGTATTTTCTTGGTCTATCATCTTCCTTTTTTTTTTTTTTTACTTTAACTTTTATGTTGACTTTCTATTTTCATATTTTTTCTCCATCTCCTCTAAATCACACTTAGATTTTTATTTTATCTATCATCTATCTATCTATATCTATTTTCAATTGAGAGAGAGAGAGAATGGGAGCAGTGGACAGGCAGACAGGGGCGGGACAGAGAGAGAGAGAGAGAGAGAGAGAAGAGAGAATCCCGAATAAGTTCCATGCTCAGCATGGAGCCTGACTTGGGGCTTGATTCCATGACCCTGGGATCATAACCTGAGCTTAAACTGAGATTGGGACACTCAGCCAACTGGGCCACCCAGTCACCGCATAGATTTTTAAAATTTAGTTTGATAATCTCGATCTTTTAACTGGAAAATCTAATTCATTCTCATTTATTATGATTGACATACTTGGATTGATTTCTACCTTTTCTTGCATGCTTTTTATTTATCTGGATTTCTATTTGTTTCTCTCCTCCACCCCCTTTCTTTAGGATGACTTTTAAAATTTATATTTAATAATCATCATCATCATCATCTATTATTATTATTTTTATTTTATTTATAATTATAATTTATTTATTATTAATAATTATTTATAATACTAATTATTATTATTATATTATATTATTATTATTATTATTATTATTATTAATTATTCCATTTTCCCATCTACTTGCCTGGGAATCATATGCTCTATGCCTATCTTATTTACTGATTGCTGTAGCTATTTTACATGCATACTTGGCTTAATAAAGTTTAGAATTAATTGATACATTTCCATACCTCTTGGCTATACTAACTCCTTTGCTTTTTCATATAAACTTGAAAATAACCTTGTCAGCTTCTATAAAGAAGTCTGCTGGGAATTTGATTATGGTTGTGGCAAATCTATAGATCAATTTGGGGAACTGTTGACATCTTGATGATATGACCACAAGATACTCTCCATTTGTGTAAGTCTTCTTTGATTTCTCTCATCTGTGCTTTGTAGTATTCAGCATATAAATCTCTTGCACCTGTATTTTATTGTTTCCATCAATATTATAAATGACACCTTAAAACTTAAAAGAAAATTCCATTCCCATTTGTTCATTACTAGTACCTAAAAATAGGATTGATTTTGATCGAACGGCTTATATCCTGTGTCCTTTCTGAACTAACTTATTAGAATTTGTTGAATTAGAATTAGAATTAGAATTATTTAGAATAGAATAGAATTGGAATTAGAATTCTAATTAGAATTAGAATTTGTTGTAGCTTTTATAGATTCCTGGGGTGTATATATGTAGTCAACTATGTCATCTGTGAATACAGACAGATTTATTTATTTTCCAATTAGTATGCCTTTTGTTTCATTTCTTGCTTATTTTACCCATAAGGACTTCTGACAGATGAGCAGTGAAAGTGGATGCCACCTGATGTTAAGTGGAAATCATTCAGCCTTTTAAAATTAGGTATGATATTAGCTGTAGGTTTTTCACAAATAAATCTTATCATGTTGAAGAAGTTTCTTTTTTCCCTCACTTGTTAAGAGCTTGGTTTTTAACATATTAGGACCCTATGTTACATTTAGCCAAATTATTTTTCTACATCTTTTGGGATGATCATATGATTTTTCTCCTTTAATCTGCTGATACAGTGAATTACACTGATTCGTTAATGTTGAACTAAGCTAGAATTCCTGTGATAAATCCCAACTTGGTTATGATATTATCATTTTTATATATTTCTATATTTATTTTGCTAATATTTTGTTAAGGATTTTTTTTCATCTTTGTTTATGAGGGATATTGGCCTATAATCTTTATTTTATTTTACTTTTTTTCCCCTTGTAATGTGTTTGGTTTTAGTGTAGCCTAATATTGGTCTCATCTAATGAGTTGAGAATGTCCACTTCTATTCTCTTTTCTGGAAATGTTTATGTAGAACTAGCATTATTCCTTCATTAAATATTTGAAGGACTTGTGACGGGGTGCATGTAGTCATCTGAACATGGAATTTTCCTTGTGGGAGTGTTTTTAACTCTGCAATTTTAACTATGAATTTAATTTCATTAATAGATATAGGACTATTGAGGTTATCTATTGCCTTTTGAGTGACCTTTGATCTTAGTATCTTTCAAGAAATGTGTCCATTTAATCTAAGTTACTGAATGTATTGTCATAAAGTTGTAATATTTCCTTATTATCTTTTTAGTAGCTGTAAGCTCTGTAGTGATGTCTCTTATTTATTTCCCACCGTTGGTAATTTGTCCCTTCTTTTTTTCTTTATCAGTCTGACTAGAGGTTTCTCAATTTATTGATCTTTACTGAGAACCAACTTTTTATTTCACTAATTTTTATCTCTTGTTTTTCTTTTTCCATTTTATTGATTTCTGCTTTTTATTGTTTCTTCCCTTCTGATTTCTTTGGGTTTATATTTTTTTGTAGCTTTTTAAAGTCAAAATTTAGATAATTGATTTGAGACTTTCTTCTTTTCTCATACACGCATATAGTGCTATTAATTTCCCATAAGGCACTGTTTTAGCTGCATTCTACAAATTTTAATATGTTGTGTTTTTATTTTTATGTAGTTAAAAAATATTTTCTAACTTCTTTTGCAAATTTTCTTTGACCCATTAGAAGTGTGTTGTTTAATTTCAATTATTTGTTGATCATCCAAATATCTTTATTACTAATTTCTACTTTTAATCAGTTGTAGAGAATATACTTTGTATACTTTCAATTCTTTCTAATGTGTTTTGTTTCCCAGAGTGTAATTTATCCCATGGAATGTTCGACATGTGCTTGAAAAGAACATGTCATGGGTTGTTGTTGGTTGGACTTGTTGCTCTAGATATCATTTACAGCATGTTGGTTGATAATATTGTTCGTGTTTTCTATAACCTTACTAACTTTTTGTTTACTAATTCTATCAATTATGGAGAGAAGAGTGTTAAAGTTCCAATTACATTTGTGGATGTATTAATTTCTTTTCAGCTATAACAGTTACTGTATGTATTGCATTTTGAAGCTCAGTTGTTAGGTGTTTACCCTTTAAGACATAAGTCTTCTTGATGAATTGATCCTTAACCATTATGCAACATCTCTCTCTCTCTCTCTTTTTAAGGGTATAGGTGATATTTTATTTTATTTTATGTTTTGGTTTTTTAAGTTTTTATTTTATTTAATTAAAAATGTTTATGTATGTGTGTATGTATGTATGTATTTTTGAGAGAGAGAGACAGATACCATGAGCAGGGGAAGGGCAGAGAGAGAGAGAGAGAGAGAGAGACAGAAAGAATCCCAAGGAGGCTCTGTGCTGTCAGTGCAGAACCTGACATGGAACTCAATCCCATGAACATGAGATCATGACCTGAGCCGAAATCAAGAGTTGGATGTCCAACAAACTGAGCTACCCAGGCACCCCTAAATTTTTATTTTAATGTAACACCTCTTTGTCTTTGGTAATATTTCCTGCTCTGAACTCACTTTTGCTACTTTTAATAGAGCCACTCCAATTTCCTTTGATTAATGTTTGCATGGTTTCCGTGAGTATATTTTTTCCATCATTTTACTTTAAATCAAATCATAGCAATCATTAAATGTAAATAATTAAAATGAAAAGAATTAAAATGTATTTTAAAGAAAGAGATAAATTGAATTTTAAAAGAGCTAGACTCAATTATATGTCATCCATAAGGAATGCACTTTTAATAGAAAGACATAAATAGGTTAATTTAAGGAGTATCTACTATGTACCGGATGCTTGCCCGGGCTTTGGGGATACGGTGGAGATTCTACACAAACAAGATCCACACTGGAGCTAATGGGACTTACCTTCCTGTGACCTCTGACTTAGGTAATCACCTTTGTAAATATACTAAAAATTTCCCTATGCTTAATATGTTCTGTGTTACCCTATGGGGACTGTACTGTCTTATGCTTGCTTGATAAATGAGGGGCACTGAAGTGTAAGAAGGTTAGAAAATTGTCTAGGGTCACACAATAATTGGAGGAGCCAAAATGCCAGGAAGTATGTTTTTAGTCCTTATCAGGTATTTGTTGGTGGGAAACATTTTGTGGAGCGATCTAACTCATTTTGTCTTACAAACAGTATTTCATTGGCCTAGACTAGTGTCTTATGGGGCAGCTGGATTTGCTGCCATGCTTCTCAGAGGTGCTCATTAGCATTTGACAATCTGGGGACACCAACATTGATGCGTAACAATGGTGTGAGGAACCTAGAATAAACAGCCACTAGGTTTGGCTTCAGAGACGTGTGACTATAGTAGCAAATTCTGATCATTTGCCAAGACCTAAAAATCCGCCCCCTCCCATAAACCTCTTATTTTAGAACAGCTTTAATTTTACAGAATCATTGCAATAATAGGGGCACCTGGGTGACTCAGTCGGTTAAGAGTCTGACTTCGGCTCAGGTCATGATCTCACGGTTCATGAGTTCAAGCCCCGCGTCAGGCTCTGTGCTGACAGCTCGAGGCCTGAAGCCTGTTTCAGATTCTGTGTCTCCCTCTCTCTCTCTGCCCCTCCCCTGCTCGTGCTCTCTCTCTGTCTCTCAAAAATAAATAAATGTTAAAAAAAATTTTAAATAAAACAGAATTATTGCAGTAATACAACAGAGTTGCCGTATACCCCATGCTCAATTTCTCCATGACTAACATGACTATGGTATGTTTCTCATAATTAATAAGTTAATTTTAATACATTATTCCTAACTAAAGTCCATATGTGACTCAGATTTCTGACTGTTTCCTTAATGTCTTTTTTTTTTTTTTTTTGCCCTGTTCCAGGATACCATGTGACACTTGGTAGTCTTGTCTCCTTGGGCTCCTTTTGTAACTCGGACTTGTTTTTGGTGCCCTTGATAGTTTTGAGGGGTGCTGGTCAGTTATTCTGTAGAATGTTCCTCACTGGAATTTGATGTTTTTCTCATGATTCGACTGGAGTAAGATGTTTTGGGCAGGAAGACCACAGAGGTAAAGTACCTTTCTCATCATATCATATCAAGGGTATCTACAGGTAGTGTTGAGTTTCTCTACTGTAAAGTCACTCTTTTCTTTCTCCCTTCCCATTCTGTCCTGTCCTCTTTGGGAGAAATTCACTACGTGCAGGTCATTTCAGGCATGGGGAGTTATTCTCTTCTCCTTTGGGGTGGCGTAGCTATATAGATTGCTTAGAATTCTATACTATGGGAGGTTTGTCCTTTCTCTCTACTTAGTTACACTCTGCAGGCAGACCAGCAGCAAAGCAAAAACTGTCCCCTATCTCTCCTCGCCCTCTCCCATCTCCTGGTGACTCTTAGTTCTGACAGTCCGTGTTTCTTGAGGATTCAGCTGGACCCAGAAAAGCACAGACTGATGAAGTCTCCCTGTTGCTGTCATTCCCGCAGGGGTCCCCTGTGATACCTTCACTGAGTTTGGGGAGTCATATTTCTGATCATCAGATCAATGGTGGACAGGTAGGGTGCTGATGAGCAGAGTAGGTGGGCTGGGGAACAAGCCAACACCTCAATGTTGAAGTGACAAAACAGACTTGAAAGGGTGGGCAAGTCGTGATGTGCGGTGTCAGCTACCTTCCCAGGATGGGGAGTCTGATTAACTGGAGGACCTTTTGTTCAGCTGAGCACCAAACAGAATGGGTTGAGGTAAGCAAATGCGAGAGCAGAGGCTGGAGCGGGGATGAATCCCTCATTCTGTAGGAAGTGAGAAAATGGAAATTCCCAGGGGGGTGAATATCTGGGATACCTGGAGAGCAGCGACAGTGGGGCCGGGTGCTGAACGGGGAGAAGGGGCTGAGAGATGGGATTTGGAGAATTGTGTAACGTGGATGCTTTAGTGGTGGTAGGGTCGTCAGTGTAACCCTTCATGTCCGCTCCCCAGGGAAGTCTGGATTGCTCACTGAAGTTGGGTGGGGTGTAGGGGGGACTTGAAGACATGCCACGTTCTGTGTTCAGTGAAGATGCGGAAACAAACAGCACATGCGGACCTGGCGGTCTCAGAGAATGGGCAATCAGCTGCTATTTGGGTTGTAGGAACGGTAACAATGCCTAAGCTGCAGAGTCTTACACAGTCCTATTCACTGTGACAATTACCCTCCTGTGATTCTAAGTCAATCCTTTGGGGAAAGCAGAAAGGTGATACACATAGGGAGACTGAGGCACAGGGAAGCTGCTGACTGCCCAAGGTCACTGTTGGCTGCACTGTAGGGAGAGCTTGACATGCTGACCACCTCCTCCCTCCACTCAGTGTCCCTTTCCTGTCTCTACATCACATCTATCCACCTTTCATTAGCCCCTCTGAAAGAGCCCATTGTTTAATTGCACAAGGAACGGCAACATCAAAGTTGGAAAATTCCTTTCGAGTCCAGGGCTCTAAAAAACATGTCCAACAAACCAATCCACTTAAAATGCAAATTCCACTGACACTAATAAGCAATATATATACACATGCATTTACACATGCAAATGAGCAGAATGGGGGGGGCAAGACTTTCCTCCACGGCAGCGGCACATGATTATGTTCAAGACACCCCATCAAAGTGAAGCTGGGAGGCCATGTCCCCCACGTCCTCCCTAGGCTCGAGCCTTCCGAGATGCTCAGGGGCTGCGGGTGGCACACATGGTCCTTCGGAAGCCAGAGCGTTATCCAAGTTCAAGGCTCTATTAAGCTGTGTGAGGTGGGTGAAGTCACAATGCCTCTCCGAGCCTCCGTTGCTGTCCTGCTGAAGGTTCGATCTCCCTCAACCTTCAGGTCCGGGGGATCTCCCTTGGGCATCACTGCAGCCCATGCCGACCTCACCCTCACCTGAACTCAGAGCCCATGCAAGCGTTCAGTCATCTAGACTCGTGTCTAACACTGAACCCACACTTGCCAAACTGGACCCTCCCCAAAAGATCTCTATGTTCCCTTTGCTTTATGCCTTACCTTCAAAGTGTTGGGGTTCCCGGGGTGCCTGGGTGGCTCAGTCCATTAAACATCGACTCTTGGTTTCAGCCCAGGTCATGATCTCACAGTTTCAGGGTTTGAGCCCCATGTCGGGCTCTGCACTGACCCTGCTTGGAACTCTCTCTCTCTCTCTCTCTCTCTCTCTCTCTCCCCCTCTCTCTCTCTCTCTCTCCCCCCCCCCCCCCCGCTGCTTACGACCACTCAGTCTCTCTTAAAATAAGGAAAGAAACTTAAAAAATTATTTTAAAAAGTGTTGGGGTTCCCAGGAGGCAGGTGGTACTTGGGGGTTTTCCCCGTGGTGCCTTCAGCCAGGCTTGGAGGTTAAAAAAAAATAGCCTCCCATAAAAGGTGAGGGACCCTGATGACACTCAGGTGCGACAGGTTTTCAGCCAGCAGCAACAAGAGATGAGCTTTTCCACATACTTAAATTTTCAATAGCGATGTCCCCATTCTCCATCGAAACACTTTTTGGGCACGTGGAGTGGAAAATAATTTCTTTCTGAATTATTTTACATATTCGGCTGCCTTCCTAAATGATGCTGGGCTCTAGGGGTCTTCATGACAAACATCACTTATTAGAGGTCTGTGTGACAATGTAGATAGATCCTTGTGGGGCCCACGGGAGCTCACAGCTCCCTCGCCCCTGACTCTCAATGCTTTTGTGACCCAAGCTTCCCTGGAGCTTTTGGGGACTGGGGAGGAAGCAAGGCACCCAAATCACACATTATCATTTCATTTGGAGGGAAAAGAGTGTGTGTATAAAAATGGCCAGGACTACATACACCAACATCTTGGAAATTATCTCTTGATGATAATTCATGGACCTCTGGGTATATCAATAAATATTGTTCTACCACGTGCACTTAAAAAAACGTTGATTTGTGTTTGAGAGAGAGAGAAAGAGAGAGAGCGTTTGAGTAGGGTAGGGGCAGAGAGAGAGAGGGAGACACAGAATCCAAAGCAGGTTCCAGGCTCAGATCTGTCAGTGCAGAGCCCCACGAGGGGCATGAACCCACAAAACGTGAGATCACGACCTGAGCCCAAGTCGAGGGCCCAGGCGCCCCTCCCACATGCATTTTAATGTTTGCATAGTATTTCCTCATGTGGATGTTCCAAAGGGCTGAACTACTACTCTATTAGCTGCTTTCCAGTTATTTCTCTGCTATAAATAACGCTCCGATAAACCTCCTTGCACACACATCCCTGTGCACACTTACTCAGGGAAATTTCCGGAAGTAGAACGGCTGGCTGGGAGGGCACGCTCCTGTAAGTTGTTTATACCTGGTTTCCGGTTGCCCTCCAGCACTACTGCCCGGACTTCCCCTCCCCCAGGCTCCAGCTTCTGTAAACTAAGCTGGCAGGTGTCTGGCCCCGAGCTCCGGGCTCCCAGGCTGGTGGGAGAGGCGCTGCCCCCCCAGCCGCTGCGGCTCTGTTTCTCGCTCCCCTTCCCGTGGGCTCGGTTGTGCACACGCAACCGACTCCCAATAAATACTTGCGGCTTATTGAATGAGAGCTCCGTCTCCCCAGCCCCGGGCCACCCCCTGGCATTGCCGGTGCGAGCCTGTCCTCCCCCTCCGGCACAGGCAGGTAATAGATGGCCACGAGCCCGCCCCAGCCTCCCTCTCCGGAGGGTGATGAGGGGCAGGACAAATGCGAAGTGAGTGGCAATATTTCCTGAGAGCAGGTGCGGCGGAATCTATCACTGGGCACCGGAGTCCCCGCAGACCAGGGGAGGCGTGTCTGTGGGAGAGCGCGTGGGGTGGGACCAGGGGTCAGGGCCAGGAGCCGGGGGCGGGGCACCCGGGCGTGGGGGGCAAACTCCGGTGGGTCCCTCTCTCTGAGCAGGAAGTAGCCTTGCAGGCCCCTGGAGTGAAATAAAAAATAGAAGTTTCTGCACAGTCGGTTCCTGGTGGCTCAACACCCTCACTAGACAGGGGTGGGGGGATGCGGGAGACAAAGGAGAGAGGAAGTGGGGGGGCAGACAGAGGTTGTCTGATAAATGCCTAGGACACTCCAAATTCACTGCTGGACACTCAAACCTTTTGGGGGTTCTCACAGGTATGTTAATACCTCCCTCCTCTCTACCTTCTCCCCAAACCTTTCCACCCTCAGGCTCGCCCTGGGGCCCCAGATGAGGTAGGAAGCCTGGCTAATGACCAACGGCTAATCTCCAACTAATCACAGCTGGAGATGCCCCCTCCTTCACACCCCCCCCCCCCCACTTTATTTTGTGGTTACTGTTCCAGCAACAGAAAGACTGGACTTCTTTATCCCCAGGCTGAGCCTGCTGCGGACAAGCCTGTAATCACCAGTGACCTGCTCAGACCTTGGACTCCCGCAGCCAGGTTCCAAGGTCATTCGGACCAGGTGCCTCCAATCATCTCTGACTGCTGAAGGTCCTGAGCTGGTCTCTGTGGAAGATCGATTGTGTTAATGGCTCTCCGAGAGGCGTGTATCCAGACCCTTTGGTAGTGACCTTCCACACTCCCCAAGAATCTCAATTCAGACAGGTGGCTTGCTTGGCCAATAAGACAGAAGCAACCTTGACTCAAGCCGAGCTTGGAGAAGTGCGTGCGCGTTGCCACCAGGCACCTGCATTTCCATAATGAGAACACACCCTCGGCCTAGTTTTTCCGGAAGTGATGTGAGAGTTACGTGAAAGAGAGCCATGCTGTTCATAGCCCAGGTCATTCTGGAACAGCCCGCCACCGGTCAACCCAGATCACAGCTGCATGAACAAGCTTATCCAAGATCAGCCGAAACCAGCCCAGTTGCCCTTGCAGACTCTTAAGAAATAACAAATGGTCATCATGTGAGCCACTAAGATTTGGGATGCTTGGTCCGCCGCAGTAGCTGACTGATAAAGCTCCTTTACCCGCACATCAAAGCCATTCCAGAGATCAGCCTGAAGGAAGTCAGGCTGGGCTCTAGAAGATGGAAAACCTTGGGAGGCTCATGCTGTATCTCCAATGCCCAAGTTCACAGGGAGGGGGGCACTGGAGTTGCTTAACGATGAGCCAAGAAATCAAACTTGGACGCTGAGAGTCACTAGGATCCTCTTAGACTCCATTTCGGTTGGCTTTCATCAAATCTCAGAAATAACACATGCGCATTAGAAAGGTAACAAACAAAAGTATATGAAGTTAAATGTCCCACTCTACAGTACCACCTGCTCTCTTCTCTCCCCTGTCTGTCCTCACCCTGATTTCATCCCCTGAAGGGAACCATTGCTAACAATTTGATGTGTATCCTTCCAGATAGTTTTCGATGCACACACACACACACACACACAAATATAGACAGAGTTCCTTGACAAAAAGGGAGTAACAGTAAAATATTGTTCTGTGACCCCCTTACTTTACTTAACGGACCACCAACAAGTCTAGCTCATTGTTTTTAAAAGATGTATAGTATTTCACGGCACGGACATTCTGTAATTTGCCACATCCCTGTAGACATCTAGATGGGTTCAAATCTTCTTACTGTAACTGAAACATATATATAATATCCTCATGCCTATATGGTGCTACTTCTATGGGATATATACCTAAAAGTGGAGCTGCTCGGTCAAATATTTTTTTTTACATCTATTTATTTTTGAGAGACAGAGTGAGACAGAGCGTGAGTGGAGGAGGGGCAGAGAGAGAAGGAGACGCAGGCTCCAGGCTCTGAACTATGAGCACAGGAGCCCGATGCGGGGCTCAGACTCATGAACCGTGAGATCATGGCCTGAGCCGAAGTCGGACACTTAACCAACTGAGCCACCCAGGCTGCTTGGCCAAGTTTTAATACATATGTCAACTGCCTTTCAAAAAGAGTGGATGGTATAAGAATGTCTGTCTTTCCACACCCTCACTGACTTTGGCTAATATCAATCTCATAAGCTTTTTGCTAGTCTGATGGGGGAAAAAAACCAACACCTAGTTTTAAATTATTTTTACTAGGGGTGAGATTGAAATAGTTTTAAATATGTATTAGCACTTTGCATGCCAGTTTTGGTGAACTGTTTCTGTGATTTGACTACTTTCTCTGTCACCTCATGGTTGTTTTCTTATTGGATATGGCAGGTCTTTATATATTATGGCTATGAACTTTTTATTGTATACATCCCCAATTTTTCTAAATTCATCATGTTGCTGCCTCTTAGACAACCCCATTAAACAATCCCTGTACTGTGGGTCTTAGTTCATTCTCCAGGTATTTGGTCTCTATTAAAATATTATGGTAGGAGGGGCGCCTGGGTGGCTCAGTCGGTTAAGGGAACCAATCTTGATTTCGGCTCAGGTCGTGATCTTACGGTTTGTGAGTTTGAGCCCCGCATGGGGCTCCATGCTGACAGCACAGAACCTGCTTGGGATTCTTTCTCTCCCTCTCTCTCTGCCCCTCCCCTGTTAGTGCACATTCTCTCTTTCTCTCAAAATAAATCAATAAAACTTAACAAAGATTTAAATATTGTGGTAGGAATATCTAGAGAAAGAGAGTATGAGAACCTCCTCTTCCAGCTTATTCGCACCTGATAGCACCACTAGGGGATTTAAATCCTTCTTGGGGATTGGCTTTGGTGATGTTAGGGGTTATTATGCTTTTTTTAAAAAAAACTTTTTTAATGTTTTATTTATTTTTGACAGACAGAGAGAGAGAGAGAGACAGCCCAACGCGGGGCTCAAACTCAGGAACCGCGAGATCATGACCTGAGCCAAGGTCGAACACTCAACCGACTGGGCCATCCAGGTGCCCCAGGGGTTATTATGCTTTTGATATCTTATCCCATGACCTCCCAACCCATGTTGAAGTTCACCTGCAGCTGTGGTGGGCAGTTCCTGCATATGCTGCTGGCCTCCTACCTCAAAGGCCACGGCAGCTCTCTGTTTTCCTGCCTGCCATCTTTCCCCGGTGCCTCGGGATCTTGTACAGTCTGTGGCACTCAGGCACAGCGCAGTCTGGAAGTGTCCAGGGATCACATACTCTGGGGGTAAGCTTCAACCACTGGGGGACAAGAGTCAGGACAAATGCTTCAGCTTCTCCATCACTTGGGGGGACAATCCCAGGGGTGTTCTCCACAGTTCCGCAGCAGGCTTCCAGCGGGGCGGAGAGAAGGTTGCTATACTAGCGTTCTCCAGAGAAACAGAACCGGTGGAACGAGAGAGAGATTTGTTGTAAGGAACTGGCTCACACGATCATGGAGGCAGGCAAGTTCCAAGATCTGCAGTTGGCAGGCCAACGGTGTGGTTCCAGTCTGAAAGCTAGCGGGCTTGAGACTCGGGAAGAGCCAACGTTTCAGACGGAGGCAGGAAAAGACCAATGTCTCGGCTCAAGGCAGTCAGGAAGCACGAGGTCCTCTGACTCCGCTTTCTTGTGTCGAGGCCACCAGTGGATCGGATGAGGCCCACCTACGTCAAGGAGGACCATCGGCTTGGCCCAGTCTACACTTCGGATGCTAGTCTTGTCCAAGAACACCCCCGGAATAGTGATCTGACACGATGTCTGGGCCCCCGTGTCACGAAAGTAACCATCACACTCGCCCCCCGTGGCGTCTCTTTATCGATTTCTCTCTCCTCTTTGTCTTGTTTCCTTCACACACTGTTTCTTGCTCCACCCTCTGCTCCCAAGCCGCCTGCTGCCAAGTCCTTGTCTCAGGGTCTTCTTGAGGAGGCCCACCCATCGGACAAGAGAGCAAAGCAAAGCCGTGAGCGGGTTTCACGTGACTTGGTGGTGCTTTTGCACACCTCTGACAAGAGGCCGACTCTTCTCAAGTCCCGGGGTTAGAGCTGGAGCGGGCGCAGCCTTTTTGCCTCCAGATGAGCCACCCTTGAGCTGGGGACACAACCCGTGGATAAGAGACGAAAATCAAGCGTGCTGTGGCCCCACTTTCTGTTATCCTGCAGCCGGCCGGGAAAGAGAGCGGGGGGCCCCCTGCCACATGGCTCAGGGCTGCAATTTCTCAAACCCCCCCACAGGCCTCAGGCCTGCTGCCCTCGGAGCTGGGGAGGGATTGTGGGTGGTGAGGACTGGGGGGAGCCCCTTCTCAGGTAGGGAGGAAAACTGCCTTCTACCCTCTCGGCCGCCAAGACTGGGTCCAATTTTTTTGTTTATTTGAGAGAGACAGAGACAAAGAGAGAGAGAGAGAGCACGCAGTACTTGAGTGGGGGAAGGGACAGAGAGAGAGAAAGAGAGAGAGAATCCCAAGCAGGTTCTGCGCTGGCAGCACAGAGCCAGACGTGGGGCCCGATCCCATGAACCGCGAGATCATGACCTGAGCCCAAATCGAGAACCTGAGGCTCAACTGACTGGGCCACTCAGGTGCCTTTTATATGTCTTTTTAAACAAAGGTTGATAAATGATGGGGATGTGACAATACCCAGGGGCCTGGGCTAAGGTACGGGACCTCGTGGGACAGTGACTAGGAAGTATCTGAGAGAAACGGATGGGAATGGGGTTTTTTTAGGTCTGTTTGGGCAGGTGGGCTCTGTCTCCTGGTCTCCGGTGATAAGAGTGTTCTTTTCCTGGTGCAGGGAGGGCTCCTTTCTCATGGGAAATGGTAGGATCTGCTTTTAGGTAGGAGGGAGGTCAGAGAACCCTTCCTGAATCTGCTGTTTCTTAACTGCCCTTGGCTCGAAATAATCACTACGCCAAAGTGGCATATTTTGAGATGCCATGTCCTAAACCCCATCACAGGCATTGTGCTGACAGAAGAGACCCCAGAAAGCCAGATCCTTTCTTGGCACCAGAGAGAGGCAATCCCTTCCTAAGAGGACCAACCGGGTGACCCTGGCCCTAAATGAGTAGCCAGAATGGCAGAGGCTAGCATCACTGCCACATCCTCGGCCCAGGGTTCTTCAGGTGAAAATTACCCCCCGCCCCCATCCATCCCAAGCAGATGCTACAAGCCTTTTGCACATTACACTGCAAGGAGGGCGCTGGTCCCGGAAGCCAGACTTGTCCGTTATCACCCTGTGACATCCAGGGCTGCACCACCAGCCCTAGGGGCCTGAACTGCCTCCTGTGTGGCCTGGGGACAGCAATGTCTCCTTCCCAAATGGCATCTGTTTAGGAAGCCCTGGCCCCAGCAGGGGTTTCTTGCAGGAACTGTGTTCCGAGACCTGAGCCGTGGGTCACAGTCATGGAGGGTATCCAGCTCCTGGGCAACATTGCCCACGACTCCCCAGGGGTGGTGGGATCTTTGTGGCCTAAGGTGCTTCTTCCCCGGGCCACCAGGCTGTAACCAGTCTGTGTTCTTTCCTCTCATTCGCCCTCCTTTCCACAAGGCTCCCTTCCAGGCCCACAACCCCATTGCCAGGCTGCTTAGGACACACCAACTTCCCTCCACTTTTTGATTCAAAGCAAGTCCACGTTTCTTGGTTGATCAGCCCATTGAGCTGTTTTCCCAAGACAGAAGAAGGAGTAAAAGACTCCTGATGTTGCCAGCTTTTAAAATAACTGCTCTTTGGGGCGCCTGGGTGGCGCAGTCGGTTAAGCGTCCGACTTCAGCCAGGTCACGATCTCGCGGTCCGTGAGTTCGAGCCCCGCGTCAGGCTCTGGGCTGATGGCTCAGAGCCTGGAGCCTGTTTCCGATTCTGTGTCTCCCTCTCTCTCTGCCCCTCCCCCATTCATGCTCTGTCTCTCTCTGTCCCAAAATAAATAAACATTGAAAAAAAAAATTTAAAATAACTGCTCTGGTCAGTTCGCTATCCTCGCGAAGCACAGAGCGAGCCCTGGCCCCCGCAGGAGCGTTCAGTAAGGTGAGGGGGTGGGTAGTGCAGGAATGGCCGAAGGGGGGCGTGGGGTGCTGGCAAGTAAGGCCCTGACCCCAGCCATGGGAGACCTGGGGGACGGGGAACAGCCGGAGGAAATGCAGCATGGGGAGCGTGGGGTGCTCGACTGACAGACAAAGGGTCTCTGGGAGGTGGGCAGGAGTGGTGGGTGGATTGCTGGAGTCTAGCTCTTTCTTTTGTTTCCTGGGGGGGAATCCAGCCAGCTTGAGAGAATCTCCTCTCATCCTAGCCAGGAAACAGACCTCTCTGAAGCCAAAGGCAGACCTTGGGGATGATCGCTCACCTGCCTGGAACAAAGCAGGCAGCCCCTTTGGCATAAGGAGGAGGAGGTGGCCTGGATGGCCTTGGGCAAGTCGTCTTCCTTCTCCTGTCCTCCTAGCTGGCCTGGAGCTCCCCGGCTGTGCACTCGGACTCTGGGCAGGCAGAAGAGGAAGCAGAGCTGGGAACCACCCTGGAGAGAAGCCAGCACCCAGCAGGGAAGAAGCTTCCTTGCCTAACTGCAGGCCGCAGGGCGGGGTCAGCAGGGAGGGACAGGCAGGGAGGGCGGAGCACACAGGGGCCCGGGAATCTAGCTCCTCTTTAATGAGGAAGTAATTCAGTGAGCCGGGATTTCCCATTCGGCAGCTTTTATTAAATGCTGGAGCTGCTGGCACTGTGTTAGGGACCAGGGACCTGGAGGGAACCAGTGGGGAGGGCAGGGGGAACCGAGCGGGAGAGAGGCAAGGTGTTAAGCAGATTAAAGGGGGCGTGGGGGAGATGAGAGAAATAAAGAGAAAAAAGCAAAACGGAGCAGTAGAGAAGGAAATCAAGCACAAAGAGGTCCAGATGAGGCGAAGGCGGGGGGCTGCATTTCCGCCTGGAGCCTCTATTGTGTTCCCCTCGGCCTAATCAGGAGCTAATACAATCCGGCCTTCCCCAGCCCTATCATACAATAGCCTCACCGAAATAAATAATAACACCGGCAGCTTTGCAGACTCTCAGAGGAGGGGGTCAAAGTCAGGTGCGTGGCTGTGCCCACCGAGGCACAGCTGGGGCTGCGAGGGGCCCAGGGGCACCTGTTCTGGGCTGAGGGGCAGGTAGGGGGTTGCTGTAATAGAACAAAACCAAACCAAACAAAACAAAACAAAAGCCACATTCATTGTGCAGTGTTAAATACTTTTGTCTGTGTCAACGCGCAGTGACCCTATTAAGGTATTCTTATCCCTATTTTCTGGATGAGGAAACTGAGTCTCAGAAACGCTAATTCAGGGGTTAGTAAGCGATGCCTTGTGGGCCAAATCTGGCCCACTTCCTGTGTGCGTATATAAAGTTTTATTAGAACACAGACACGCCCGTTCATTTGCCTGTTGTCTAGGGAGGCTTTTGAGCTACATGGGCAAGTTGAGTAGCGGTGACAGAGACTGTGTGGCTAAAATGTTTATTCTCCAGCCCTTTGCAGAACGTGTTGGTGACCCCAAGGCTAAATGGCCTGTTCGAAGTTACAGAACCGGAAAGAGACTGAGCTGACATTTCAATCTAGGTTTGTTCCCGAAGCTCTGCAGCGAAGGGGGGGGGCCTTAAAAGACCCCAAATTGAGAATAGGTGGTGTGGCATAGGGAGCCAGTTTGGTGGGGGAGGGAGGAAGGCAGAACCGGCCAGTCTGTTCCAGCTCGGCACTGGGACAGGGGCCGAGGACCCTGACAATTGGGGTCTGCAGGGAAGTGTGGTTCTTTAAAACCCATTCAGGACCAGCCTTTCTTGGCCTGAGAAGGACCAATCAAGATCTCAGCTTCTGCCGTACCCACCCCTGGAGCCTGGAGCGGGTCCAGCAAGCCCTGGGCCAGCCTGGCAAGGTGGCACTGACCCAGGCCCGCGGGCTTCCCTTTGTCCTTGTCTGTCCGCTTTTAGGCCAGTCGGGGTCCTCTGGACTGGATTTTGCCTGGCTGTGTAATTAATGCTCAGCTGAAGCAGGCGGTCGGTCGTGCGCGGCCAAGGACAGACAGCAGAATGCCCAACGCCCGGCCTTGGATGACGGGCAGGCCTCTCAGTCTATGTCACTGCTCTGGCCGTTGGTGATCACATCACAGGAGCTTGAACCCCAAGAAAGGCAACGAGTCCATCTGGAAAACTGTGGGCAGAGACACCCTCAGTAGACGGCACTTGCCTGAAACACACGGCCTGGAAAAAGGGAAGGGAGTGCGGGTGATCAGCCCAGAAAACATCCGAACGTGTCGGGATAGTCTGGTCGGCCTGTTCTGCACACGACTGCTGCCGATGGCAGCAGATGCTGTGACTAATTGTAAACTGTAATGCTCGTCACCATGTCCTTCATTCAGGAAACGCTGACGGAGCACCTGCCGTGTCCAGATGCTGTTTTAGGCTCACAGGCTCTGAAACTCATCTTTCAGAGAAGGAGACCAAAACCCCTCCCCAGTCCACTTAATGGGTGCAAGACCTGCTTTCAAGATGCAGAAATAGTACAAAGAACCAGGCAGGGAAGGGGCTAGAGTCGAGACCTTGAGTAAAGCAAGGTGGTGAGTCATGTGGAAACATAGGGAAAAGTGTCTCCGTCAGAGGGAACAGCCAATGCAGAGGCCCGAGATGGGAAAGAGCTTGGTGTGACTGAGGAACGGAGGAAGGTCTGTGTGCTGGGGCAGAGTCAGCCCTCTGGGGAGCAGCGGGGGGACAGGTATAGAGAGGGTAGCAGGTACAGGTCACGTGGGCATCAAGGCCACGGGGAGGACTTTGGCTGTCATTGAGTAGGGGCGCGCGCTAGAGGAGGGAAAGGGATCTGTAGAGCAGAGGCCAGCCTGAAGGAGGTTTTCTCCGAGGAGGAGTGGAGAGATTAGGTAGTGGCCAGAGGGGGCAGGAACCCGGGCATGCTTTCCTTTTTAGAGATGGAGCTTTTAGGGCTTGTGTGCATGCCGGTGGAAGTGACCCAGGAGAGGGAGAGGGTGGCAGTGCCGGACAGGGGGATGGGTATAATAGCAGGCCCTGCGTGGCAAGAAGAACAGGGGACACAGGGGACAAAACACAGGCTCCTACGACTTACCTACTTGTCCTGTTTGCATCCCCGCTGGGGAGGTGACCACACACCCAGGTTTTTCTGGAGTGATTCTTAGGTAGGCCTACTTCCTGGTATCATTAAAAATAAGTCTCCCGGGGCGCCTGGGTGGCTCAGTCGGTTAAGCGTCCGACTTCGGCTCAGGTCATGATCTCGCGGTTTGTGAGTTCGAGCTCCGCGTCGGGCTCTGTGCTGACAGCTCGGAGCCTGGAGCCTGCTTCGGATTCTGTGTCTCCCTCTCTCTCTCTGCCCCTCCCCAACTTGTGCTCTGTCTCTGTATGTCTCTCAAAAAAAAAAAAAAGTAAATAAATGTAAAAATAACTCTCCCGTGGGTCCCAATTTGGACAGTAACTTAAGTGGTCATTCTACCTACGAGGGAGGTACTATTTTTACCCCCATTTTACAGATAAGGACACTGAGGCTGAAGGAGGTGAAGCCACAGGCCAAAGGTTGAATAGCCAGTGCATAAAACGGGGGCTGTGACTCCAAGCCCTTGAGGCCTGAACCCCAGTGGGTGAACGCTTGATTCTGAGCACAAGAGCAGATATTAAGGAGAAGCTGAAGCCTCTGGTATGTCCATTCACAAGAAATGATGAGGCTAATAGTGAGGCTTGGGGTGAGGGTATTAGAATCTCCCCTCAAATCATACCTGGCAGAAGGCCAGTCCGCCTTTCCAGGGCAAGAGCCATGGAACATGTGATTTGGTTACAAAGAAAGTGCTCCATGTTTCCCCCCAGGGGACAAGCCCCATGCTGAATTCTGAGCACACCACTGTGTCTTTCTTCTAAATGGTGCTACCACACATTTACGTTCCTTACAACACATTGTTTCATTTCCATGTTTTTGAACTTAATACGAATGCAATCGTAGCTAACATTTATGCAGGCTGACTATGTTCACACACAGCCCTGATGAGGTTGGCATCATAATTACGCCCATTTTTCAGCTGCAGGCACTGAGACACAGGAAGTGTGATGAACAGGACCGAGGTTCCACAGAGAGTAGGCGGCAGAGCCGGGATTCGAACCCGAGCAGGCTCCACGTCTGCCCTTGTTACTATGATATGGCGTGAGGTCATGCTGGAGATGTTTCTATGTCTGTCGGTGCCTGTGGCCGCCCTCCATTCATTGGCGTACCGCAGGGCGCAAGCCTGAGGGCTGGGACACGGGGTGAAGTGCCCGCCAATGGCTTTTTGAGGCGGGCGCTCTGGATGCCTGCCCACCACTGGTGATTCCCTCTCCCCACCTCCACCGGTCACCCCATTCTTACTGGCAGGGTCTCCTTTTCTGCAAGTGCTTCCTGCCCTCGCCCGAAGCCCCGGGTATGAATGGTGATGGATTAAATTTGAGTCCCTTTTCCAGTGCGCGGCCAGGGCATGCACACGAGGGGACGTGGGCTAGAGAAACCTGGCAACACCACTATGCCCAGCGATCCGGGCTCACGTGAGTCATGTGAAATCAGGTCCCCCTGATAAGATGTGATGGGAAGGTTGTCCCACGTTCGTGATCTTCTTCCCCCCCAAGAACCCGCAACTCCAGTCCAACCGTGAGAAAAACACCAGACACGAGAACTGCAGTACGTTCTACAAAATATCTGACCAGTGCTGCTCACGACCATCGGGGTGTCAGAATCAAGGAAAGATGGGGAAGCTGTCACAGACCCGAGGAGACTGAGGACACCTGATGACTGAGTGCAATGAGGTATCCCACCCGGGGCCCTGGACCAGAAAAATTTGGGAGACCCGAATAAAATCCACAGTTTGCTGGATAATAGGGGGGACTGGGTAGGGATTATAAGGGAACTATCTGCTCTATCCTGCCACTTTTCAGCAGATCTAAATTTATGCTAAACTGAAATTTTTATTTTATTTTTTTTATTTTTAGAGAGGGAGAGAAAAAAACACCTGAGCAGGGGAGAGGGGCAGAGAGAGAGAGAGAAAGAGAATTTTTCTTTTTAGAAAGAGATAGTGGGAGGGGCAGAGAGAGAGAGAGAGAGAGAATCCCAAGCAGACCCATCACTGTCAGCACACAGCCCAACGCAGGGCTCAAACTCATGAACTGCAAAATCATGACCTGAGCTGAAGCCAAGAGTTGATGCTTAGCCAACTGAGCCACCCAGGAGCTCCAGAGAGAGAGAGAGAGAGAGAGGGAGAGAGAGAGAGAATCTTAAGCAGGCTCCACACTCAGCTTGATCCTACTACCCTGGGATCATGACCTGAGCCAAAATCAAGAGTCAGACGCTCAACAGACTGAGCCACCCAGGTGCCCCCAAAAAATTAAAAAAAAAAAGCAATGGTGAAAAAGAAACTGTGCCCAGAAAGAGGCACCTCCTCTTTGCAAGACCGTCTCTTGCGCGATAGGGCAACAGGCCATCTTGACACCAGGAAGCGTGACATCAGTCACCCGCTAAGAACAACAGGACAGGAGAGAAGACAGCACTTGAGTGTCTGAGAGTATTGTGAAGCCTTTGAATTATCCAGCTTTGCAACCTCCTCTGCCCCCTACCTTTTGTTGATGTGAGATCATAAATCCTTCCTATTAAAGTACTTTGGAGGCTGAGTTCTTAGTTTTCTTTTTCTCTTCTATTCTTTTGTGGGTTTTTTTTCTGTTACTTGCAGCTGAAAGCATCCTACCCCGGCCACTCCAAAGCCCTGACTTGTCCCCCCTGGACCAACCTGTTACTTGTCACCTGCCTGTGCCGCCCCCAACTTTGGTCACAGGTTGTGCAGCCCAGGGCCCAGGCATCCTCGTGCCTGTCAGTCCTGTGTGGGGCTCCAGCTTAATTAATTGTGTGTCGAGCACAAGTGCCAGTGGGATCCCGGTGGGGCCTGGGAAATGATTGTGTTGGAGCGAAACAAAAGGGAGCTGCTTGCCTGTGACAGCTGATATTAAAATGACGACGACTCACATCGTACCCAGAGTCAGTGCCTTATATTCCTAATAAATAATGGGTTACTGCGGGTTAAGTGTCTGTTGCCGCATTCCAATTGTTGATATTTAATTAGCTCTAAAATTAAAGTGTTCTTTTATGGCCACACTGCTAGGACTGCTTTATCCCTAATTGATTGAGATTAAAGTGTCTCCCAAAGATCCTGCGTCCCTTTGTCAGCCCGAGTGTGAGAGGATTTTAATGAAAACGTTTGACATTTCGAAGTGTGACATAAATATCTTTAAACTAAGCAAAAGATGCTGGTGTTGTTATATTTCACAATCACAGTGCTGATGGGTGAGGAAATATTATTTAATAGGGATGAGGTTTTATGAGGGGGATAGTGGTTAAGGGTGATTAGGGTTGGTTGGCAGGGATCAGTCTTCTGTTATTGGGGACACATTGGCTTGGGGTTGTTTTCCAGGTTTGGGACCTACGGAAAGTAGGCTCCAGGAGTAGAGCTCCCTCAGGGCCCCGCTGCTTGTCTGGAGAGCAAAGATGGGGGAAGGATTGTAGTAGGAAGCGGGCTGGCTTTGGGGCCCAGTGTCGGTTCAAATCCAACTCTGTCACTTACAACTGGAATGACCTCTGAGTTAGTTGGTCCTCTGAATTTCATTTTCCTTCTTTTTTAAAGTTTATTTATTTTGAGAGGGAGAGAGAGAGAGAGCATGCATGCATGTGAATGGGGGAGGGAGAGGGGAAAGGGGGAGAGAGAGGATCCCAAGCAGGTTCTGTGCTGTCAGTGCAGAGCCCGATGTGGGGCTCAAACCCATGAAGTGTGAGATCATGACCTGAGCTGAAATCAAGAGTCAGACACTCAACTGACTGAGCCACCCGGGTGCCCCTGAATTTAAATTTCCTAGTGCTCCAATAGGGATAATGGCACCTACTTCTCAGTGCCGTCATGAGAATATGTTGAGGTCATGTTGGCAAAAGAACGGAGCCTAGGCTGTAGCAGCTGCCCCCCAGATGGCAGCTATTATTAGCTCCTTACGTAAACTTCTGGATTCATGTTTGAAGATGACTTTACTAATCATCTATGAGTAAGGCAGAGTGAGGTTCTCACTAGTTAAGCCTGCTGCTCACCAACTCCAGACCTCTCTGCCTTTGTGACATTTTGGAAAGCTGTAAGGGACCCTCATCCTGGCTCAGCAGACAGTCTGAGCCACCTCTGCGCCACCTTCTACTGAAGCATCTTGAGCTTCCAGCTCTCCTCTCTGACTTCGATCCAGCCCAAATCTCAAACACAAATGCACGTGCCTTTTGATTGCAACTGACTGCCTTGCATTCATTACCTTGTGCTGGGTAACAAATTACCACACACTGTAGTGGTTTAGACAACACACACTTATTAGCTCACAGTCTGTGTATCAGGGACCTGGGCGTGGCTTAGTCAGGTCCTCTGTTTCAAGGTCTCTGACAAACTGAAATCAAGGTGTTGGCCAGGGCTGCAGTCTCATCTGCAGGCTCGACTGGGGAAAGAGCCACCTCCAAGCTTATGCGACTGCAGATTGGGAATTGAAAACTTAACCTCAACCTCAACCTCAGTAGCACCACAGTATAAACAAGGAGATAACTAAGGGATAACTAAGCCCACAACATATTGCACTCTGCCTCCCCTCAACCTCTGACTTCAACCCTGTATCCTGATTTCAGCTCTCCCTTCAGACTGTCTAGTCCTGCAAGAATCCTAATGACCAAATCCATGTGGTGAGGATTTTTAAAACCAGGTGAGTGTTGAAGTTTGATTCTATTCCCTCAGAAGGACTCTTAAAGACTTAATTCCACTCCTAACTATGGCTGGAGCCATCTGTACAGTGGTGCCATGTCCCTTGGGAGTCCATTCCACCCAGAGTCGTCCCTGGAAATTTGGAAGTTTCTTCCTTAATAGAATCAAAACTGTCTCCTTGTTGCATTCACCAGTGAGTCTCTTTGCACCACTTTAAGTACCCTTGTGATAGTCTAAGAGCCATTTGTCCAATATTCTGCCCCTGGGCTACTCCACGCACAGTAGAGTGGCACTAACTGACTCCTTGTGGTCAGATGGAACCATGTGACCAATGAGTTGGGTCACTTCTGGGTTGAGTATTCAATGGTTAACCTGAGACTCGCTATGGCTTTCTTTTCCCTCTGCCATGTTGCTCAGCAAATTTCCTGGCAGTGGCTGTTCCATCGGCCTGGATTCCGGGACAAGGATAATGACAATGCAGGGGCAGATCCCCTAGGGAAATACAGCAGGAATTAGAAATAGACTTCGAATATTTGCATGACTAAGATTTTAGAGTTGCTTGTTATGGGAAACTCACCTATTCTGTCCCAAGTAGTGTACCCCCCCCTTCTCAGTACCACCCTTTAGTTTTATTTCCCAGCCACTGAGGGAAGGGCAAGTGGGATAAACACTAGGGAAATTGGGATGTTTCCTTGCAAGTCTACAGATGTTTGCTCCACTGGCAGTTCGTCGGCTGCACATGCACAGCATGAAGGCTGTAGGAAGCCAGAGTAACAAGCTGTAAACCTGTATAATCCCATATCCTACTGGAGGTGGCATGAAACCTACTGAGATCCTCACCACCAAGAACATAACCTCCTGGAGACTGTACACACTGCAGATCTGACTCGGGCCCCACACAGGTATCGGGTCTGCTTCACGGCTACACATTGGCTCTCCTTCAGCATGCCTGGATTTTTAGGGAGAGAAATCCTGTACCTGTGCACATCATGCTGTTCTCCGCGCACACTGGGCTCGGCACATTCGTTGAGTGGAAACCATCCTTGGCTCTGGTGCAAGGGGGCTGGTTGGAAGGAACATTTGTGTGCCCCTACTCTGGTTAGTCTTCCTGTCCATAGCTTTGTCTATGGACAAAGAGAGGCTGAGAGAGGATACCGGGCCGGAGAGAATACAAAAGGTATTATTTTCTGGAGCTTTGACGATCTGCTCAAATAAATCACTCAGCTCCTGAAGTTCAAACACACTTAGGAAAAATAGCAGATGCCTATTAAGTTTGACAATGAGCTTGGGGAATAGAAAGCTAATCAGAAGCATGGTTCTGACAGCAGTGATCTGGTCCTGCCTTCCTGAGGATATCCACTGATGCCCATTTGCCACAGCACACACACTCATGCACACACACCGCCAGGTCTCACGTGGCAACGGGCATTCACAGCCTCGTTCATTTCTTTACATCTCTGAGCCGTCACCTTGAGGGAATGAGAGAACAAAGACACGCAGGTTCATATCCCAGGGGAGAGGCCCAGGCGGGAACATTGGAGATACCAATCCTCAGAGGCGTCTGCATGGCCACAAGCAATTTAAAAAAGTAAATGGGGGTCAAACTCTATCAGGGGAAGCCAGTGACAGAATATCCACAGCCCAGGACATAAATTGTGCTCGGACTCTCGCTTCTAGAATTCTTTCTCCCCTTTTATCCTATCATGCAGGATTTCCATCTTCTCTCCAATCCAAACTCCCGCATCCATGCCTGGCCCGCAGACAACCTCGCCTGTTGCGTTCACTTTAGGTGGCTTGGTTCCAAGGTGGAACAATCTTCCCAGTGCAACTTGGGAAAATCTCCAAGGTACAGGAGCCAATGTAGAGGCGTTCAGGCCCTTACAGAAGAGGGAGGGAACCTTGTCTGGTCACCCCCCACTCACAGGTCCCTTCTGCCAACAATTCATCACTACCCACAAAGGCATCCGCGCTCTACAAACCACATACCTCTGAGATTTGCCCAACTGCACCTAGGCCTGTGGTGGTCACAACAGGATAAACCATTCTAACTCCAGAGCAAACTCATATGACTGAGTCTACCCTAAACCAGCACAGAGATTACCCCTAAAAGAGTCTCTTCCTGGACTTGGGTGGCTGTGCTTCGGAGAGAATGCGGGGAGCCCTCCAGCCTGGAGACACCATTCAGCCAAGAGCACGGATGGCAGCTGGAGGGAAGGCTTTTGACTCTGTTGGTGTATTCCTGCCGAGGTCTGTTTTATGTTCTGACTGTCCATAATGGGATTTAATTGTAATGATTTGGTATTGAATTCCTCTTAACAATCAGGGAGAATGGGTCCTGACTGTTTGTAAATGTGTTTGCAAGTAGTAGAATGATTCACCGTGTGTGTGTGTGTGTGTGTGTGTGTGTGTGTGCAACTCTGCTCTTGGCGTGCCAAAAGCGAGAGTAACAGGATGCTGGGCCAAGGGGAGGAGGTGGGACCAGACCTTGGTCTTCTAGGCTGCGATGGGTGGGTGTGGGAGGCTGCCCCAAGGCCTTCCCTCTGGCGGCTTGTGGTAGGGCTGGGTTGTGTGGGTGACATGTGATCAATCATATGTGCTCATGTAGGTTCAAACTTGGGCCATGATGGTCTAGAATAACAAATATCATCAATATTTATGTGATATATTGGATAGTGATAAATATTGGAAATATATTACCACTGCTCTCAGCATTTTATGTATATGATGTAATCCTCACAGTTATCCCGTGAGCTAGAGAATACTCTTATGCCCCAATAAGAGAGCTAATGCTAAATCACTTCCTGAGATTACACAGGCACAAAATAGAAAGGCTGGGATTTAAATCTAGGCCATCTGGGGTGCCTGGGTGGTTCAGATGGTTAAACGTCCAACTTCAGCTCAGGTCATGATCTCATGGTTCATGAGTTTGAGCCCCACATCGGGCTCTGTGCTGACAGCTCAGAGCCTGGAGCCTGCTTCCTCCTATTCTGTGTCTCCCTGTCTCTCTGCCCCTCCCTTGTTCACACACACACACACACACACTCTCTCTCTCTCTCTCTCTCTCAAAAATAAATAAACATTAAAAAAATTAAAAATATTTGAATCTAAGCCATCTGGCTCCAGAGTTCATGGCTAAATTACAATGCTGTACTGCTAACTATAAAGTTCAGTATGACCCTGGTATTGATCAGGGGTTAGTGATCTCTTACTGTGTAACAAATCACCCCAGAACATAGCAGTTTGAGAAAATATACACTTATGATCTCAGAGTGTCTGGGGTCAGGGATCTGTGTGTGCCTTAGCTGGACCCTCTGCTCTGAGGTCTCAATCCAGGTATTAGCTACGGATGAGATCCCGTGATGGATAAAGTCCCACCATAAATAAGGTCCCATGGATGAGTCTTGACTAGGAAAGGACTCATCTCCAACTTCACTTCTGTGGCTGTTGGCTAGCTTCCAATCCTTGATGGTTGTTGGACTGAGTGTTTTAGTTCTTAGGTGGCTGTTAGCTAGATGTTGCCCTCCAATTCTCGTTACCCAAAGAAATCTGGCAAGGGAGAAGGTCAACTAGCGAGGCAGAAGTCATAATCTTTTAAAGCTAATTTCAGAAGTGACATCCCATCACCTTTGCCATATTGTGGTCAGAACAAGACACCAGGCCAGCCCATACTCAAGAAGAGGAGATACCAGGAAATGAAGGATCGTCTTAGATGGTCCTACAGTCAGCCCGCCATAGAGGCGCGGAGGCTAGTCAGGTCCACTGCCCACAACCCACGTCTCGGATTAGGTAAACATTCTGCAAAGCTTAGGAGGTACAGCTTTCCTGTCAATGTGTAGAGCAGTTCGCTTCTATTCCCGAAGCAGCTCCTGGAGAGGGCCACCTCCTGGTGAGTTTCTTCCCTGTCCCTTTCTATAGGAATAAAAACGAGTAGACAGAATCCTATTTCTGAAAATGGTGCTAAATGCTGCTATGCAGTCATCAGTTTAAAACAATTTCCCACCAGCAATGCCTGTTCCTAACTTTTCATCTACCTCTCATTGTTGAGAGATTGATCCATTTGTTAATGCAGACATTTATTGAGCATTTACTATGTAATTGGCCCAGTGCATACTAGCAAAGACCTAGAAACAAAACACACAGTCCCTGTCTTTAAAGAGCTCAAGTGCTAACATCCGGGCAGAAGATCTTCAGATGCAGCACAGCTCGAGGAGGAGAAGGCTAAGCAGAAGCCTTTTCGATTATAACCAGATGACATGAGTTATAATAGAGGTTAGTGCAGGATGCCCTGGGAATCCAGACAAGAGTGAGCTCATCCAGGCTTGGAGGGGGCGGTGCTTATGGGACTTATTTTCCGGGGGAGGTGATGTTTGAGCTGGATAGGGAACGGTGATGAGGAATTGAGGAGGTGGTGGGAGAAAAGGAAGGAATCCCCAGACCCAAAAACACAGCCTGTGCAAACGTCTGGAGTCTTGAGAGAGCTCAGCATTTGCTGAGAATTAGAAGTCATCTGGTAGGGTGTAAGCCCGTGTTGTAGGGTGAGGATGCCACAGACGGCCGAGGGCATGTCTCAGGGACTGCTGTAAACAATTCCGCAGAGGTTGGGGGTCCTCAAGACTGCCCTCAAGTTCAACGATTTCCTAGAAGGATTTGCGGAACTCAACAAAATGGTTATACTCGTGGTCTGCTTTATTATGGCAAAAAGACACAGGTTAAAATCAGCACTGGGAAGAGGTATGTGGGTCAGGGCCAGGAGAGGCCAGGTGTGGGGTTTCCAGGTCTCCTCTCCCAGGGGAGTCCTACAGACAGCATTTCCTTCTCCCAGCCGTGATATGGGAGTATTGTCAATCAGTATGCTACCCAGAGTCTTGGTGTCCAGAGATTTTGTTGGGGCTCAGTCGTATGGCATTGGGTGGCTGCCTGAGTAGTTGACCTCAGTTCCCAGCCCCTCAGAAGTCAAGCTGATAACCATGTGGCTCAAGACTTCCCCAGCCAGGACCTCTGTAAGTCATATTGAAGCCTGGACTATCTGGCTGTCTCAAGACCCATTCTTATCAGGGAGGACATTTTAAGAGCTTGGAGGTGGACTCCAGGGGCGCCTGGGTGGCTCAGCTGGTTAAGCGACCAACTTCGGCTCAGGTCATGATCTCACAGTCTGTGGGTTCAAGCCCCGCGTCAGGCTCTGTGCTGACAGCTCAGAGCCTGGAGCCTACTTCAGATTCTGTGTCTCCCTCTCTCTCTCTGCCCCTCCACCCCCTTAAAAATCAATAAACATTAAAAAAAAAAAGAAGTAGACCCTCAGGAGCTGAGGGAAAAGGCCAATCCGAGGGCAAGGTTAATCTTTTACTATAGAAATATAGACTAGGTTCTTGACCTCAAGAAGTATGCATCTTAGTGGGGAAGACAGATCCACACACACACACACACACATCCACACATAGCTACCAACACCACCACCACCACCAGTAATTAACCAACAATATAGCTACAGGTGGTCATAAGCGCTGTGAGAGAAAGAGCCTGGGATATCTCAGGGTGCCAAGACGGATGAGCAGAGATGTCACGAATGGGGTGAAGAGGTGAAGTCACTGAAGAGGTGACTTTTGAGTTAAGACCGAAAGAATGAGAATAAACGACCATGTACGGTGGGAGCAGGAGTCGAGGCATTCCAGGAGCTAAAATGGCAGGCACAAAGGTGTAGAAAGCTTGGTGTGGTCAAGGGACAGAGAGGAAACTTGTGCGCCTGGAAACATTCAGCCGGAGGGAGAGGGGCGTGTGACAGAGCTAGACGGGATCATGGTGCATGAACTTTGCAGGTCACTGTAAAGGGTTGGAAATTTATCCTAAGAGCAGTGAAGGTGAAGCCATGAGTCCAGGCAGCTGGTTGCATTTGATTTCCAACTCCAGGGAAAGGGCGAGAGCAGGAAACACACAGAGCATCTAAAAACAAACTCATACAAAACCAGTTATCATGCAGGAATGCACCCTGGGGAGAGGGTCTCTTAGAGAACCAGCTCAGAACACACTCTGGGGAGAAAGGAAAAGTGATAGATGAGAAGCAGAGAGACTCTCCCGAAGGCAAGAGAAAGAATCTAAGACCCTCATCTCTTGGCAGAACTGGAAAGTACTCTGGGTGTCTGGTGGCTGCTGTGTGGCCTGTGATGGCAGGTGGAGGGGCAGAATCTGAGTGACAATCCAGGGACGCTTTCCTGTCGTCAGGAATCCCAAGAGAAGCTCATTGCGCTCTGTGCAAAGTTGGAAGCCTGGGGTGGAAGTCAGCGTGTGCGTGCATGTGTGCGCGTGCGGGTATGGGCGGGAGGTGGGGGGGATCTCATTTCTTGAACCTATCTCTGTGCAGGTGTCTTGGCAAGACCTGCATGCGTGACCTCTCCAGGGAGGACAGAAGAGGAGGCAGAGAACCTTCTTCTGGGAGCAAAGGTACCACCTGCTGGGTCTCCATGAATGCACCCAGGGAAGAAGGGACTGCAATGGCCTCAGGCTTTTCAGGGGACCCCCACGCTCTCCAGGAAAGTAACAGAGGCAGCTTAGAGGGTGGTGATGACCCTCGTGCCTCACGGACGCTCCCACCAGCTCAGGGCATGTCCGCGTCTTATAGCCAAGATATCCTGCAAGGCCAGACCCCCCTCTCTACTCCATCTTCACTGTTACCTGGTCTTGGAGGAAGACCATTCTGGTTCCTTCTTCCTTCAGGGGCCCAAGATAGATCTGTGGCTGGTCATGATGGGGGGAGACAAATAAAGCAGAGTAATGAGATCATGGCATTGGGAGGCCAGGACAGAACATTTCAGGCGTCTGCCTCAATGTCACTCCATCAGAGGGTCCTCTCCGACCCCCCTATACAAAATAGAGCAGCCCCCCGCTGCCCCTTCCCCATTCAGGCTTCCAGGCCGCGCCTCAGATTTCTGCCCGACTCTGTGTCAAGGGAGGCTGACCAAGGAGACGGCATCACCCGGGCCCCCCTGCCCTCTGACTTCCTGTTGGGCTTGGCCAGTGGAAATCTCTGGGAGGTGGGAGGTCCCTCCTTAGTGGATGGCAGGTTGGCTGAGGTCCTGCTGGCTTTCAAGCTCTGACTCTCTCCAGGTTTGGAACCTGCTCTTCCCTTGCTCCTTCCGGCCCGGGAGCGGAGCCAGCTGGCTTCCCACTCCGGCTGGTCCGGGTGACAGACCCTCCCTGATTGCTTCCTCTTGACCCTGCCCACCTCTTCTCCCCTGTATGAAATCTTCCCTGTGATGCCAGTTGAAGACCCATCGCTTCCTGCCTCATTCCTGACTCATGCCTCCCCCCCCATGATCTTTATCCTCCCCCCTCCTGCTTTACTCCGCTTCGAAACCCGGATCGTTGCCTTACACTGCACTGTATATATGTATCGGTCTGTTTCTACGGTCTTTTTTCCTCACTACCATGCAGGCTGTGTGAGGGCGAGAGCTCTGCTTTGTTCGCTCCGAATCCCTGGTGCCCAGGACACAGCAGGTACCAGCTGGACGTCTGTCGAGTGACTCCCTGACGGTGAAACACCCACCTCGTTCTGTCATCCTTCTGACCCACTGGCCTCTGGGGCGCTTCTGTAGAGAGCTGAGGTTGGCTGTGGGGTGAGGTGCTCAGGAACCCAGGCCCCGGGGCGGGTGGGGGGGGGACGGTGGGAAACTCAGACGACACCGGAGGCAGGGAGGGTGGGAGCTCGTGGGGAGGAGGGGTGTGAGGCCTCTCTGTCCGGGCCACACTCACGCCGGGAAATAAAACGCTTTCACCTTTATTAGCACTGATAAGAATAATAGTCCATTCTCCAGGCTTTTAAATCTCACTCCATCATCATTTTCCAAGCAAAGCTGCTGAGCAGAGCGGGAACCACAGGCCTGAGGAGGTTAAATCATCCTCGGTGGCTGGGGCGCCCGCCAACACAAGACCCTAGGGAGAGCGGAAGTCTTCCCCGGTCACCTTAGAGACCACCCGCAGGGAGGGGAAGATTCTTGAAGGCAAGGGCTGGACCGGTGCTCTTCAGACACTGCGTCTCTGTCCCCAGCTTGACCCAGCCCCCCAAAATACTAAGAATTCCAGAGGTGAAGCCCACCGGTTGTCGGCCCAGATGGCCTGGGTTCAAATCCTGGCTCTGCCCTTATTAGCGGTGCAACCTGGGGCAAGTTATTCGACCTCTCTGGCCCTCTGTTTCCTCACTTATTACTGTTTTTTAAACATTTATTTTTTGAGAGAGAGGGAGCACGCGTGCAAGCAGGGGAGGGGCAGAGAGAGAGGGAAACACAGAATCCCAAGCAGGCTCCAGGCTCTGAGCTGTCGGCCTAGAGCCTGACGCGGGGCTCAAACTCACGAACCGTGAGATCGTGACCTGAGCCGAGGTCGGATGCTCAACTGACTGAGCCACCCGGGTGCCCCCTGTTTCCTCACTTCTAAACTGGAAGAGATAGTAATGGGAGGTAATCATGAGACTATTGTGGTGTTTAAGTGAGTTTAACACAAGGAAAGTACTCAGACCATCGTCAGGCACATGGTAAGTGCCCGCTCCTTTGGTGGCTATTATGATTATTAATCGGAAACTTACTCGATGTCAAGTGTAACCCAGGCAGGATGTCATCATCCCTGATGAGTAGATGAGGACACTGATGCTTGGTGAGTTTAATCACCTGTATCCAAGGTCACACACGCCTTGTTGAGGGGAGAGCCATGATTTAAGAGAGGAGGAGGGCTCCCTGGGGGCTGCACCTGGTACCTTTCCCGTGCTGCTCCCCAAGATGAGTCACAGGCTACAAATTCGGGCTGGGGCTCAGTCAAGCTGTCAGAATGCAGCTGAAGCCCTGGGGAGGCAGAGGACGAGTGGGGCTGGGGATCCACGAGGCAGGGGACCCTGCTTCTGGGAACCACACGTCCCTATGTCCTCTCCATCAGTAGGGAGCATCCCCACCTCCCTGAGATTTAAGTCCCCTTGGGAAGGTCTTGTCTCTTCCGGGATGACAAAATGGGGTAACTCAGGGGACAGAAGCAGATGCCAACAGGTTGGAGAAGGACGGGGGGGGGGGGGGCCGGGGGTGGTGGTGAGGAAGGCGGCAGGGAGCACGCACTACGGAGGGCAGATACTCAGGGACACACATCCGCTCACCGTGGACAGCACTATTCATATTGACCTACCTTATTTTCAGAAGCGAATTGACCTTGGCTTTTAACAACTTATGTAGGACAGAGAGGTCTCCGGAAATCTTTTCACATGGTAGACAGCCTGGGGCCCCCGTGTTTGTGAGCGCATAACTGCGAGGCTTCTACCCTCCCCCAAGTGCCAAGGTCAGTGGCAAAGCCTCCAGCCTCAGCGGGGACCTTCAGGCCCGCGGTGGGGGCCGGAGGGCGGGATGACGGGGTCCGCTCTTGCTTTTGACAAACCGATCTGCCCCAGACCTTCTGGCTGGGGAGGGAACGGATGTCACCCAGGACAGGCGAGATTTGGAGATTTGGAGGTGGGTTAGGAAAACGGAGGCTTCTCCCAGTGAGACAGACAGGAGGGCACTGGGAAGGACAAGTCCCCAAGATAGGATTCCACCAGACAATTCTGCAAACCAGCCTGGCCTCCTCTCTCCAGAAGAGTGGCCCTGGAGGAACCATCTGCCCCTTCCAGAAGAGCCAGTTGCTAAAAATGTCAAGACTATTTACTCACAGATCAGGTGACAAGAATGCCTCTCTCCAGTAATTAAACAGGAGGGCGCACGATGTAGAGCTAAGGTCCCCGTGTCTCCAGGGCAGAGTGACCTGAGCAGTGCAGATGGGAGTCATCGTGGGGCCCTCGTGGGCCCCCTCCACCCAGGGGCCACCATGGGGGGTGGGCTCGAGGCCTGGGGAGAGGAGAAGCCCCCGTGAGCCCCCGGGAGTGACGTGTGTGCTGTTGCGTCCTCTGCATAGAGAGGCAAGTGCCATGGCTCTTAATAAAGGGAGGGAGGTGAGAGTTATTACCCGTCGCGTGAACCCAAGATGAAATTTAGCAGCCCGAGGTGGGCCTTCACCGCTGATAAAGATCCGTCTCCCTGCCAGCTTCAAGTGCTGCTTTAAAAGCTAATGTATAATTTAAATGTGCAGTTTGGGAATGGGCTTCCACGGGACGGCAGCTGAGACTCCACGGTGCCTAGAAGGCCCTGGCGGAGAGTCTGGACGGCAGAGGGACTGGCGGAGAGTCTGGAGGGGTGCAGGCTCTCTGAGAGCAGGTGACCAACTTGGGGAGGGCGTCAGCTGCTTTCCTGCCAGACAGGGAGCCAGAGTGTTCGGGGCAGAGCTTCCCTGCGAAACCCCGAGCTTTCCAGGAGCAGTTGGGTGAGGTGAGTTCCCTGGCCTCTGGGCAGGTCTGGCCATGGGACAGAATGCCAGGGGTGTCCCCTGGAAGGAGTGCTCCCCAGAGGAAGCGCTCCCCAGTGGGAGTGCTCCCCTGGAAGGAGGCTGCAGGTTAGCAGGAGGTGGACCTTGTTGAAAGAACTTCAGGCAGAGACGGGCCCTCCCCACACCTCTCATGGGCCGAATAAGGTCCTCCAAATTCATGTCCCCCTGGAACTCAGAATGTGTCCTTAGTTTGGAAATAGGGTCTCCACAGGTTAACTAGTGAAGATGAGGTCGCACTGGATTGGGGGGACCCGACATCCAACGACCGGTGTCCTTGTAAGAAGAGGAGAGAGTGCAGAAAGACACGGGGCGAGAAGGCCATGTGCGCGCAGAGGCCAAGGGTGGGGTGATGCGCCTCTAAGGCAAAGAAAGCCAGGGACTGCCAACAGCCCCCACAAGCCGGAGAGGCACGGACCGCCACCTCCGTCAGGGCCTCTAGAAGGAGCCAGCTGTGCCAATACCTCGATTTCAGCCTTCCGGCTTCCAGAACTGTGAGAGAATCAATCTCTGGTGTTTTAAGCCCCCCGGTTTGTGGTACTTGGTTGCAGCAGCCGTGGGAAGTTGACGGACCCCCACATGCTCAAGTCCTGGAGGGCTGGCCTGTGACGGTCAGCTGTTATCCAAAATGCCCTAAGGGTGTTCTGGGCACCTGGGCCCAGCCCTGGACATCTGTATGGCTTTTTTCCCCTTGCTGGATTCTTTCCCAACCTCCCATAGCTGCGTGGACCAGGCAGGACCCGTGTCCCAAATCCCATTTGCAGATGGGGAAATAAAGGCGCAGGGGGCCAAGGGCCCAGCTCTGGCTTTCTGTGCCGCACTTGGCGACGGGTGGAATGAGGAATGGGTCGGGTGCGTCCCTCACTCTGCCTGGATCACGCTGGCCGGCCCCAAGAGAGGTGTGGAGGTCCCGGGGCTCTCCCCTCGTCCTCACTGGCACCGGGCTAATGTCCCCATCTCTCCTGCATGATAGGGACCGAGCTCCCCTTCCCCCTCCCTTACCGCCACCCTCATCTGCCCAGATGGGAAGCGTCACTCACCTTTGTCTCCCAGACACCAGCTCATGGACCCAGGCCCAACCTGAGGACAGAGATCTGCTGGTGGCCTGTGGGAGGGCTCCTCGGTGGCGGCCAAGGGGCCCTTGGCTTGTCGCTGGCCGTGCGGGCAGCACGGGCACCCCGTAAGCACATCGATAATCATAAAAGGAGGTAAAGTTTATTGTCTGGGCCGTTCCGGGTGCTGGCAGAAAAAAACAATGTATGAATTGCAACGATGGAAGATTTACTGCACCTGTCAGCTCAGATAGAGGGGTTGGCTGGAATTATTGCAGCCCGGAAGAATTGTGTTTTAGGATCTGCCCCAGGTATTAATTTGTGGCGGGCTTATCCTGTCAGGAACATACAATGCTCATGGTGTCGAGAAGTAATACTTTAAAGGGCCTGAGCGCCAATTGGTTGGGAGTTGGGCGTCGGAGCCCTGGAGGCAGCTGATCCCCTTAGCAGGGTTTTCCAATAAGTTCCAGATGAAAAGCACGAGGCCGCTGAGTAATCATCTTTGGAGACTCTCAAACTAGATTTGTCCCCGTCTATTGTGCGAGCTCGTGGATCATCTTCCTCCCTGATGCCCAGAGCAAGGCCTTCTCTGCTGCTCACTCATCGGGCCCGGGGCAGGCTGCAGGCTCCCAGCTGATGGCCCCGACTCCCGAGTCCCAGGTCCGCAGGGTCCCTCAAGACCCCAAGCCCCGCAGCCCTCTGTCCACGGGTTCAAAGGGAAGGATGGAGACTTCAGGGAGGCCCCTGCTGCCTGCAGACTATTGAGGAAAGGGCGTTCTATGACCCCCGGCTGCCCACCCCCATCCCAGGCACCTCTTTTCTTGCAGCCTGGGGATCAACTCGGTCCTGCCCGAGAGCCGGTCACCCCAATCCTTCTACCCTTCTCTTTGGTCTCGGGGTGTCCCCGTGCAGTCTGAGTTCTGCCAAATGCCACATCCCCACACAGGAAATGGTTCAGAGGAGGAGATGGCTGGCGCTCTCCTCTTTCAGGTTTGTCTCTTACTGTGCCCTGAAGGCCTTCACGGCCTTGTGAAATGCTTCACCCCCTTCCTCTGGTCCAGGCCCCTCCTGGAGCCGGAGCGGGGCAGCGTGGGGAGGAGGCGGATGAAGAGACGGGACCTTGGCAGGGGCCACCGGTGCCCACCTGCCCCCCAGCGAGGCCACAGCAGCAAGCGGGAGCCGGCTGGAGTGGGGACAGGCAACCCCAGGAAGGACCGCGCCGGAGGGAAGGAGTTAACATCGTGCCAGCTATTGGGGAGACGAAGGGGCTGGCTCAGATGACATCTGGGGTGTCACAAACCATCGGAAGACCCAGGTGGTGCCAGGCCGTCGGCACTCCGGGCTGACGAGGAGGACGCCCAGGGAGAAGTTCTGTGGTGTGGTGCAGAGTCTGAGCCGAGTCCTGCCAGGCTGGGGACAGCTCCAATCCAGGGATGGCTGGACTTGCTCCTGTGCATCAGCGGTATCTCTGGAGGTCAGGCTCTCCCTCTTTCCCTTTGTTTCAGGGAGTTTCTCTCCTCCATCAGGGCAGAGTGCCAGGCGAGCCCTGCTGAGCACATGGCAGTGGGTCATCAGAGGGGAGAAGTAGGTCTTTCCCTCGAAGGGCTTGCCTGGGGCTCACCGGCTCCAGACCAGTTCTCCAAGGGCTTGGAAAGGTAGCCTGAGCAGCCTGGCCTGGGTTCTGGACCCGAAACGGCCCAGCATGGTGGAGACTTTCTCCCTGCCTGAGGCCGGCATCCACCGGGGTCAGCGCGGGGAGAGCGGCTGGGGCTGGAACTCTGCCCTTGAGTCCTTCTTGGGATGCCCAGTGGACACTCGCCCTGGAGGCACCAGCCAGGACTCCTTGTGGAGGGGAGAGGAGGAAGGGTCAGTGAGATCTGTGAGATCATGACCCGAGCCAATATCAAGAGTCGGATGCTTAACTGACTGAGCCACCCAGACGCACCACGAGGGCCACTTTTGAATGGTGACGTCAGCCGTGGTGGAGGATGAGAGGTCTCACTGAGTCACTGGCGGCCTAAGCTGCCATGAATGGCCAGCCCCTCACCCTCTCGGGGGCAGAGAAGCCTCCTGCTCTGCCAACAGGCCCGTGGCAGGCTCCACTTTTTAGGTGGCTTCCTGAAAGCCCCAATCCCTGGTGCTGCCCGGGGAGGGTTGGGGGGGGGGGTGGTTGCAGAAAGGAAGGGGCAGAAAGAGCTGGAAGAGGGAGAGGAGAACAGGCCAATTCCACCCTTGCCCTTGACTGAGGTCAGAGGAGGTGGTTCCGGCCTGGGTATAAATCTGTCTTCTTTTGGTTTAGAGCAAAAAGTCAAGGGTACATGGGGTGCAGATGTCCTCATGGCCAAGAGCAATTTAAAAGTGAAAGAACAATTTTCTCACATTGATCAGACATATCACAGGTGTGTTTTTCTCCACCCCCCCCCAACCCCTCCTCCCCCACCTTTAGACTCAGGGAGAAGGAATGTGTTTCCAGGGCCCTGAACTGTGGCTTCAAGGCTGCACCCAAGGTGCCCTTGGTCTCTGGAGACCTCTGACCTCCAGGGAGCGGGGAAAGGGTGGGTAGGGGAGGCAAACATCTATCTCCAGAAGTCCAGTGGGTGGGTTTTGTCGGTTGGGTCCGCGGGCTCCAGGCCCGGACTTGCTCACCTCCTCAGCAGGACCTCTGCTCGGTTTGGGGAGTGACGCCTGGTCACGACCTTGGCCCCATCACTGAGCCTAGGACCGGTTGAGTGACGGACCCACGCGTCCAGGGGAGGGAGTTCAAAATCTCAGCTTTATCCCCACAAAATCTGGATTGGCACGGGGGGCGGGGAGGCTCACAGTGGGCTTCCACAGGCTCCCGGCTGAATTGTTAATACCTCCCAAATGGCAAGCCGCACTGGTCTGGAGGAGGAAATGGCTGCCCAGAGGCTCCTCGCAGAGGTGCACAGATCAGACGGCAACCTTCCTGTGGATCAGAAGGAGCGAGTGAGGCTGAAGGGGCAGAGCTGGTCATTCCTAGTTGCATCATCTTCCCCAACAGCCTGACGGACACTGAGAAGGAGCGAGTGAGGGGGCAGGAGAGGTGGGAAGGGCCCACCTCCAATATTCTCGCGGGGGCATTGGCGATCGGGTGGGAGGTCTGTTCAGGACACTGCCTCGCGTTGGGTTCACCACACTCTAAATGCCACCATGAACCACCCCCACCACTTTTCCAAATTGTCCCCTGGACGAGCCTGAACTGAGAGCCACTGAGTCACGGAGACCTACACAAGGGGAAGGCCCACCCCTTCCCATCAGTTTCAGGTGAGACCCTGGTTGGTAAGCTCCCACCCCACCCCCTTAGGGTAACTTGCCAGAGAAGAGGCGGGTCTGGCCCAGGGCGTGAGGCAGGAGAGAGTGGGTCTGAGAGGCTCAGATGACAGAGGGGAGGGAGGAGACTAAGGAGGTGGCCCTCGGGTGCAGGGCGAGGTGCACTGGGGACTTCGGAACCCAGAGTGAGGCATTAGCACAGGCTGCAGAAAGCACTAGGAGTCCGGAATGAAAGGTGTGGCTTGCTTAAGCTGCAGGTGAGACACGAAGGGTTCTTTCCACTCTATGCAAGAGCCACGTTTCCCCCTTGGCTTCCAAACACCCCAAAATGAGCCCTCAGTGGCATTCTCGGGGCTCCCTCGCTGCTTATTCCCCACTGCTGAGAAGGACCTTCCGCTCCTGTCAACCCCTCTGCTCTGCCCTGGAGGTAGGGCTGTGGCGCAGTGTATCCCTGAATCCCCTGGGGCTGGCCGTCCTGGGGGACCACTCAGTGTCCTGCACAGAGGAGAAATCCAGCGGTCTTCAGATGCAAGAATGAATGAAGGAGGAGATGACTTAGACCTCTCGTTGCCCCGCCTCCCTTCCTCCCTCCTCTCCAGTCCACCTCTGACTTCTACGGCTTCTGCAGAGGCAGGTCCCTTTCCATCCCAATCCCGGGTCTCTCTGGCTTGGTTTCTGCTGGAAACAGCTGCCTCAGTGGCCATCCCCCCCCATGAACCACCCTCCTGGCCTCCATCCACCCCCAGGAATGCTGATGGCTTCATATTTACTTCCTCTTGCCTTTCCTCTTGGCCCTTCCCCTCATCGAATCTGTTCTGGAACAAATTATCCAGCTTCCCCGTGACCCTTGTTTTCCGGTCTGAAATCCCCATCTCCTAAACAGCTCCTCTTGGATCTCGACAACCCTCCCTCCCGCCTCTCGCCCAGCCCTTTGGCTACCTCGCCCTTTGGCTGCATGGCCCCTTCTTAGGGGGCTCGCCGCACACGTCCGTCTGTCTCATTAAAACCGTCCCCACCTCTCCGGGAAGTCCCCACCATCCTCCAGCACCACAATTAACTTGTTTCAGAGGCTCCCTATTTATACATAAATGCAAATGCGGGCCCTGCCTGGGGAGATCCTCTCATCTAGAATTATTTTGGTGGGGCGAGGGAGGTACTTTTGTCACAGTAGGGTCTGGAGAGGAGTTCAGTATCTCATAGGAGTTCGTATTCTCGCGTAGAATGAGATTGCGCAACTTGGTAAGGGGAAACGACGTGGGTGAGAGTGAGCTGCCCGTGGCTGGCTGTATTCAAGTATTGAGTGGCCTCTGAGAGGCCTTTGAGAGTTCACAGGGGTGCATAAAGAGTAATTAAAGGTCCGAAATCTTTGGGCAGAAGGGGAGAAGCCAATCCAAGTGCCCACTGCGGAAGGTGTTGGGGGGCTGGGGGCCACGAAGAGGGTTCGTACGGCTTCCGTGCGCTTTTTTTCAATCCCTCCCCCTCCCACGAGAAGACACAGGACAGCCCCCCACTCAGTGCGCGGCACACAGCGGTCTGTTTTTAAATAAATGAATTTGATTAGATTGCCCAGGCACTGTTTCTGCCCCCACTGCATTTTGCAGGGATGGCCCCACTAATAGCTTCCATTCCGTGGGCTCTTCTTCCATGCTGACCTTGACGCTCCCCGCCCAGAACCTGGGAGGACCTCTGCGGCTGCCTTGACCCACAGAGTAGATGGTAGTGACACCGAGTGACTAGACTATTAAAGAATGCCAAGGCCCTTCCCCCTTGATCTCCTGCAGACTCTTGCTCTCGGAATAGCTGCCATGTGGTTTGGAAACCCAAACCCGCCCGTGCAGAGAGACCCCACGAAGGCGTGCTGGCGGACAGCCCGGCTCGCTAAAATCCCAGCCGGCAGCCGGTACCAACGACCAGACTTGCGAGCGAAGACGCCTCCAGATGATTCCAGCCTCACGCTTTTGTGTTGCCCTCCGCCCGCTGGTCCTCCCAGCTGAAACCCCAGACATCGGAGAACAGAGACAAATTCCCGCTGTGGCCCGTCCAGGTTCTTGACTCACAGAAATCCTGACACATAACAGAGCGGGGATCGTACTAAGCTACTAAGTTTTGAGGTGACTTCTACCCAGTAACAGACCATTGCAACAATCCACAGCCAATATGGAGCCCTTTGCTGGCCTCCCTTCTGTCTGGCTTACCCATCACTGCCTCTGGCGAGAGTACAGCCTCCCCTGACTGTGAGTGGTTGCCAGGGTAACTGGGTCCCCTGCACAAGGTGTGGGAGTAGACTTTTCAAGGAAGTGCCTGTAGCTGCTTTTCTTAGAACACTTGTGTTTTCAAAGCTTGACCATCGCAAAAAAAAAATCTAAAGCTCTTCCTTCTGGTTCTTATTCTAGCACCAACTCTTACTATTTTAGACACATTTGTTGTAGACTGAACCCCACCTCACCCCCCGCCCCCGCCAAATTGAGTTTGAAACTCAACCCCCAAAGTGATGGCAGTCGGAGGTGGGACCGTTGGGATGTGATCAGGTCATGAGGGCAGAGCCTCCGTGCATGAGGCTAGTGCCCTTATAACAAGGACCTCAGAGAGCTCCTTCCCCCTTCTGCCAAGTGAGGACACAGCCAGAAGACGATGTCTATGAAGCAGGAAGAGGTTCTTACCAGACACGGAGTCTGACAGAGCCTTGATCTTGGACTTCCCGTGTCCAGAACTGTGAGAAATCAATGGCTATTGTTTTGTCTTGTATTTTGTTAGAGCAGCTGGAGCTGACCAAGGCAGCATCCTTGGTCTTCCCCTCTGCATAAGAAGCAGGTTGGAAAAAGGGGAACTCTCAGGTCTCCCTTCACTCCAGGTTCTAGAAGTTGATTTGTTGACCCTACTTTTTGAGGAGGCTCTGAAGCTGACCGAGGGCTTCAGTGCTTGGTACAGGGACGGGGAGAGGCCAGCGATTCCAGGGAGCAAAGGAATCTCTCCCTCCTTCATCCAATTATTGAACATCAATGTGCCAGGTCCTGGATCTAAGTAATTAATAACCCTCTGAGCACACTGGCTTTCTTTATTATTTCCTTGTCTCTGCGGAGGGTCGTTTGCAGATGATTAATCTAAATCATTATTTAGATTCTGTCTAATCATGTTTTCAGACCAGCATTGATAACCACAGCGGTCTGGTCTGTCTGAGAGGTGATCATCTTCCATGGAAGGGGCCTGCCTCGCTGATGTTCACCCTCCGAAGGGGAAGGGGGACTCCCCAGAGTCAGGACACTTGAGTTGATTATGGCCTCAGTTTCCCCATGTATAAAATTTCCCACAAGGGACCCCGAAGCCAGGTTGGTTAAAGGTCATTGGTCTCATGCTTGCCTTCCCAGTTGTGTGACTTGGGAAACTCCTGCCCTCTCTGAAATTCCAGCTCCTTGGAAAGTACTGTCCCTTCCTCCAGAAAACCTTCTGCCTTTGTATTTCCATGCTCCTCGATCCCAACCTGGCCAGCTCCGATACATCCCTCAGGCCTCAGCTCCCATTGCACTTCCTCCAAGAAGCCTGCCCTGAATCCCTCCCTGTCTGCTGCTCCCAAGGCTGGTAAAGCAGCCCACCCACGGGCTCATGTGCGGAAGGTACTGGGCCTGTCAGAGCCGCAGAACACACGTCTCCATCCCCGCTGGGGTAGAGATGCCCTCAAGAGCAGAGACCAAGTGCACTGTGCTTCTCGATCTGTTCCCAGCCCCGAGCACAGCTCCTGGCCCATAACAAGTGCTCAATCAATATTCACTGAACAAATGAGTAGAGAGAATGCCAACGCCCCTGTCTGCTTCTCGTGATCTGGTAGCAAGACAGAGGAACAGGCTTCCCCAAAGAACAGGATACCAGGTGAAGACTTATTGTTGCCAGCATCTAAAGGCAACTCGGATCTCACCCAGAGCTGCAAACTCTGAGCAACTTGGATGGAAGTGCCACTCCCTGGCAGGGACAGCAGGGTTCAAGGGCGATATCAAGGCTCCTCACTGGTGTGGGAAGTCTTTCCCGGCGAGATGGGAGGGAGAATTCTCCGTCCCTCCCTCCCCAGCTCTGCCTTTCCACTTTCTCAAGGTGAAGGGGGCCCAGGACCTGGGGGCCGGGGGAGGAAGGGGGCTGAGTTCTATAGGGGACACAACACTGGGTCCGGGGACAGGTCAGGGGTTCTGTCTCCCATCTGGGGCTGCCAGCCAAAGGATGGTTGTGAGTCGCTTTTTAGGGATAGGGGAGAAAAAAGTTATCTGTGGGTGGGGAAGGGAAGGCTGAGGGGAGAGGTGGACGTCCCAAGCACCGTCAACCCTGGGCTGGCTTCCAGCAGCTTCTAGAGCACCGGGGAGGCTGGGCAAAGCACTCGGAATCATCTCGGAGAGACCTTGAAGTCCTTTTCCGCAAGAACCGAGCTGCCCTTCCCCGCCGCAGACGAGGCTGCAACTCTATAAACTCTTTCCAAGTAAAACCCCAGGGTATAATCGGGTGCGGAAGGCAGAATCCAGTGTGGGTATTATGCTGTGAAAACCCCTAACTGCCTGGCCTGGCAAATGAATTAGCTTGTTAAACAAAATACATACATCTGCATACATTTGCATACATGAATAAGATCAGCTCAGACCCTGCCCAGGCCCAACTTCTCCCAGGGGGAGGAGGAAGAGGAGGAGAAAAGAGGAGGATGGGGGGGGGGGGCGGCTGGGAAAAAGAGAGAAAAAGGCTGTACCTTAAAGAGCCCATGCCTTTGCATGCTTTACTTATAGATTAAATACAAAAAGCGTCTCCCTGCTGCATTAAAAACTACCCATCAAGGCTGAGGACTCGAAGGAGCAGTAAAATCAATCTTGCTGCATAAAGACAACAGAAGCAATTGGCATGACATTTTAAGTAAATGCTACAGCCATTTGTAAATGTTCATTTTCCGGGAGACCCCATCTATTATATGACAGCTATTTTCTTAGCATCCCAGTGTGAATTCAGTCGGTTTACAGATAAGCCCGTTGAGGAGAGTGGATATCAAGATGTAAAGTGCTATAATACGGACGATTTGTTACCGCCGCACCAGGTCGCTCTGTCATTACGTATCTGCCTCTTACAGGGGTTGGGATCCACTTGGCTATTTTTGCAGGTTGGCCTTAGGAAGCCAGGGGGTCTGAAGTTGGTGGAGAAGAAGCAGGTGAGGACAGAGGAGGCACAGTGGCCCTGAGGGAAATCACGGACGACGAACACGAACACGGAGGAAGATGGGAGGGGACTTGATACGGTCCTCGGGGCACAGACTTGCCTTCTCCGGATGCTTCTCCCCCAGAGAGGACCAGGTGGGAGACACAGTTCCTCACTCTGAGCCCCGTAGTCCGCAAGGTCCCAGTTCCCAGAGGGGAGGGTCCGCCCAAGGCCCGGAACATTCACTATGGGGCTGACCGTCTGCTGCTTCCCCGGGCACGTAGCAAAGATTGGCCCCTTGGACTGGGCTCCAGAGAGAACCCCCTTCCCCGGGGTTTCAGCCCCAGCTCCCCGCACCTCCAAGCAGAGGCGGCCCATCAGGGCTGGGGATATCCTAGCAGCTGCTCCAGAACTGCCCAGGTTGAAATATGGCCCGAGAGAAACTGAGGTTCCCCGGGCGTCATAACTCACTGCTTACTCTGACAAGCCAGACGCTTCCAGGGAGGAAATAAATGACCTCCTCGGTGAGCCTGGAGTTGCGCTGAAGAGGTGCCCAGGGGGGCGGATGACAGATCCCGCCAGGCTCCCCCCGCGGGCTGGTGGATGCGAAGGTCCCCCGGCCCTCAGGTGGTGAGGAAAGCAGTGCCTGGAAATCCAGGCCCAGTTTCGGAAAGGGCGGGGCCACGAGGCTGGTCGTTGAGGGCGCAAACCTCAGGGGACAAGTCCCCGGGCGAGTCCCCTCCCTGATGTCACAGGCTCTTGTGCTTCCGGCTGCTTCTCTCCAGTTACTCGTCTGCTTGTTCACTCCCCAAACACTTGGGGGCCTAGCAGGTCTTTTGCGAGGCACTCCTGACCCTCCTTGGGCTTTACCGTGAGTGCAGGGCGGCCTGTTAAACTTTAAGGGCACAACCTGTATCCCCTGTGCCTCCTGACGTCTGGCGCACAGTGGGACGCAAAGAGCTGTTGAACCAGCGAATGAACAAAGAAGCAAATGAACGAATGCCTGCACGTGTGTACTCCTCCGGTATGGGTCCCCAGGTGGCTGGGGCCGCAGCAGGGCCTCCCCTTGGGGCAGGAGGATCCTGCCTCTCACTGTGGTGGGTATGGACCCAACTATAGATACATCTCGAGGTTTTTTAAAATTTTAATTTAGTTTTTGAGAAGAGAGAGACAGAGTGTGAATGAGGAGAGGGGCAGAGAGAGAGAGGGAGACACAGAATCCGAAGCAGGCTCCAGGCTCGGAGCTGTCAGCACAGAGCTTGACTCGGGGCTCCAATTCACAAACCGTGAGATCATGACCTGAGCCGAAGTCAGATGTTCAACCGACTGACCGCCCAGGCACCCCCCCACCCCCACCCCACTCCTTTGTTTTGGAAGTGAGGCCACTTGATACAGAAAAGTCCTTCCAGCAATTAGCTCCTGTGACTCCAGCAGAGATAAGAGGCCAAGCAGGATCTGGAGGGAAGTTTGCACCCTTTAGGTTAGGTGGGGGGGCGGCATCTGAAGGGGGCCGTGGCTGGCCCAAGGTCCGTCCTCAGTGATGGTGGCTGTCATTTTCAGCCACCACGGAGTTGTGAGTCTCTCCAGAAATTCTCTTCTGGACTCTGATCGGGCTTCCAGATGCAGCTGGCTCAGAACTGCCCTTTCCCAGGCCCATTCACCCCAGCTCCCAGCGAGAGAAAAAGGTCCACCGGGCCTTGTCAGAGGAAACTCCCTGAGGGGTCCCACGTCCTGAAGGCGGGGGACGCCAGTCCTCTGAGCCACCTTGGCCGCGATGTTCTGAGCCCAGCCCTGGGGCTTCTGGGGCGCTCATTCTGCATGGAGGCTTCGTTTTTATGGGAGGGGGAGAGTGTCAGAGGCAGGTGACACGGAGCCGCAGTGGTCCCTGGCAGAAGGAGTGAGCCGTGTGGCGTCAGGCGGTTGCTCCGAGTCACGCACGTTTGTGTCCCTGGTGCGCTGTGTCTGAGCCGGGAAGCGTCTGGAGTTCATGGAGAAGCATCTAGGTGCAAAACTCAGTTCTTCTTCTAAGATAAATAGACGAGCAATTGCCAGCCGAGGCGCCACAGAGAGTACTTAGCTTAATCAAGGAGTGTCATCCCCAAGGTAATTTAGAGGCTCTATTCATCACGGCGCTTTCACCCCCTCCGTGTCACCGCTGCTAATAGTTCGTGCTAAGGCAGAAAGTTGCCAAACAAACTTTGAGCCACGTCGTCATGTCCACCCAGCCAGGGGTTGACATCCAGGGAGGCCCAGGGACTGATGAATCGGAAAGGCCACCAGCTGCCGCCACACCAGTCAGCCTCAGCCAAACATCAGATGGAGCAGGGGTGGGGTGGGGTGGGGTGGGAGGAGGCCCTTTTTTCCCTGGGGCTGCAAGTCCTTACCAACTGTGAATTCCCGTTTTTTACAACAAGGCTGGGAGGGGGAACTCAAGTGGCATCCCTCTCGCCCTTTCATACCTGGGCAAACTGAGGTAGGAGAGAGTGACGGTCATCCAACCTATGTTATGGACGACGATGGGTTTTGAAGAAGCTGCATTGGAGTCCCTTAGGGGCTGCGGGGCCTTCTGCAAATTTCCCGATCTCTCCGGCCCCTCTGTTCTCACTACTAGAAAACGGGCCCGGTGACCCCTACCTCACTGGGCAGGAGAAGAGCAAATGAGCATCCTTGTGGCCGGGACAGAACAGACGTTGAAAAAATGGGAGCCAGTGGTGTTAGCAAGATGGCGGAGTAGGAAGCCCTCCTTCCCCGTGAGCACACCGATTCGGCAACGATGCACAAGTTCCCCCATTGTAAGAAGTGGGAGCCGGCTTCAGAAAAAGCGGGGTGGCTTACGTCAAGTCACGCCGTAGGTCAGAGTTGGGGGACGAGGTCCGAAAGCCCAGTCTCAGCTCTTACCGTTTCCATAGCAACAGATCCCAACCTGGTGACGAGTCCGCTTGATTTTGTGACATCCTGGAGTATATAAAATTATCTGAAGGCCATCACAAAATAATCAAATCGCACGCTCTCCTGTGCTCTCTCTTGGTGGGGATGTCACAAAGATTTGACAAGAATGACAAGATGTCAGTTTGGTTCCTAAGGAGTCACACATCCAGGTTTAGCCTGTTGAGATGATTTTTGCCTTAACTCTGACACGGGAGAAGTTCGAGTCTGATTCAATTGTTTGCGCCTTTCTCATTAACCCTCCGATGGCCGACTCCACTTGCCCCGGACCCTCTGTCTCCAAAAGCCACGGGTGTTCCCCCACCCCAGCTCCAGTCCATTGCTTCACCCTCAGAAGCTCTCTCCTGCCCCCCACCCCCCACCCCCCGTCCACCAGACCTGGACAGAGGCAGAGCTTCTGAAACTTTGATGCTTGGAAGAATCACCTGGGAAGCTTGAGGAAGTGTGGGCTCGGATTCAGCAGGTCTTGGGGGAAGCTTAGGATTCTGCATCTCTAATGGGCTCCTGGAGGCTCTTGATGGCTCTTTGAGTCCGACGCATTAGCACTGATTCTCCCACTCTGGAGGGCATCGGACTCACCTGGAAGATTTGTCTGAACGGGTCCCTGGACCCACCCCCACGGGGTCTGGTTCTGTTGGTCTGGTGGGGGAGGGGGGCTCTGAGACTCTGCAGACCTATCGGGTTCCCAAGGTGATGCTGTTACTGATGGTCCAGGGAACCACACTTCGAGAAGCACTGCGCTCACGGCTGGATGTGGCCGGGTGACGCAGACAGTCCCCCCATCCCAGCTCCCAGACCTTCCCGCGCCCTTCCCTCCGCTCTCCCTGCACGAGGCTTCCTCTGCGAGACCCCCTTCTGTCGCAGGGCAGAACCATCCCCTCACCCCTGCACGGAGTGCGTACACAGAGCTAGAAGGAGAGAGACTAATTTTGCAAAATCTGCACAAAAATTGGCTGAATTTATGTTTCCCCTGCAAGAGAAATGCTGTCGAGTGGAAATAAAATGCAGGATTCCTGGGCACTTCTATTACCTCTTCATGTCACCAGCAGTGACTGATGGCCAAAAGTAAGATTGCAAACAGAATCGCTTTCGCTTTGCCCAGAACAAACTCCAGCCGGAGACGGAGCCTCCCGCAAATCTGTGCTTCTCCTAAGCGTCACCGACAGCCGCCGCCGGGAGAGGAGCCAACTTGGTGGAGAGAGCGTTCACCCGGCCCAGGCCCCGGGGGCCCGTCCTTCACCTCAAAGCAGGGGCCCCTGCAGGAGAAAGGGAATCCAGTTTGATTTAATACAGTTCATTTTTCTTCCTTGTTTTAATCACGGAGTAATAAGAAGAATAAACTTGCCTTTATATAGTGTCTTTCGTTGCCAGTGTATCACCGAGCACTTTACAGATTTAATAATAGAGTTTCAGAAATAAATAATGGGAAATAATAATAGGAAGGATAAATAACATATTTATGGAATTGTATTGTGGTTTATGGCGGTAAACAACTCCTCAGACAGCCAGCAGCCGGAAATTAAGAGGTTTGGAAAGGAGGAGGGGTAAAGAAAAGAGAGATGCCTTCAGGTATGATGTGAGCCGAGCCGGGGGTCCAGGGGCCCAGAGAGAAGGGAGGGGAGGGGGCTGACAAGGGGGGCGGGTCCTGGGAGGAGGCTCTCTTGCCATGCAGGGCTGGGAGGGCTGGGAGGGCAGCATCATAAGGAGTATGTGCGTGGAGGAGGGTGGAGGGTAAGGAGTATGTGCGTGGAGGAGGGTGGAGGGTGTGATGCCAATTAGATCAGCCCCGTGCAGGGAGGGGGACGAAATAAGAGGAGACAGAGTTAGAAACTGCGCCAAAGTGGCTAGGCCTTTAGACCCCACCTGGCTCTGTCGTGATGCAAGGATGTCCCCGAAGGCTTTGGCCTCAGGCTAGGCAGCTGGACACACTTCCGGCTCCAGACCTTCCTTGGGGGACCTGGCGGTACATTATCTCGTCCGCCACGGCCACAGCCTGGATCGAGGCCCTGGAAAAGAGGAGAAGGTGGTGTGGACATTTCTCTCACCACGTTGACTATCCCTCCCTGGGCTTCCAACTGGTGCCAGGCTGGGGGGACCAGGGGGCTAGAGGTATAAGGGCAGGCAGGGGACAGGAAGAAGGGACGGGCACCCGCTCCTGCTACCAGGCCCGGGAACAATGATCAGAATTTGCTTCCTGCTTTTGTCCCGCTTGTTGATGGTTCTAAGATTAGAGCGTTAATCCGTGAAAATATCAGCAGGCTGAGTCTCCTGCCTGTTTTTTGCCTGGCAAGACTCTAGAAGCTTTGCATATATTGTCTTTTTTGTAGCTGGGGAAATGGCGGTGCGGAGGCTGCATAGCTTGGCCGGGGACAGTGGGCAAGGGGTGGCCAGGTCAGGGCCCCTTCCCGGCCCCACTGAAATCCGTTCCTTCCGCAGACCAAAGGTTTCGTCAAAGCCAAGATGAAGCCACTGTCAAGTGCTCAGGGGCCATAAGTGTAGCGGTGGCCTCCCGGGACCTGTTTCTAGAGGCCGCAGACCTCCCTGAGATGCCTGTCTCAATCTGGATGAAGGGTCAGGCTCAGCAGCTGGTGCCTCCGGGGACCCAGGACGGGAGACAGAAGCTGCCGGGGACAGGTTGGTCCTGAGGCCCGGGCTGGCTCTCGGGTGCTGTGCTCCCCACGCAGGGGGGCTGCGGCAGCCGTGTGCCCCGCTTCGGCACCAGCCTCTGCCCGCCAGGTGGCCACCTGGCATTGTCCTGGCCCCTTGGAAGCTCCCACTGGGAGGTGGGTGCTTTATGTTCCCCTCAGAAAATTCTGGACTCACACAGGCTTATAAACAAGAGGTGCTCACCTGGCTGGCGCCTCACATGGGCTTTAAATTCATTAGTCCTCTTCATTGTCTCGTAGGAGGCCGATCGGTAACTCAGAGTGCCTGTCTGTCTCCGCAGAGCGTCTCCAGGGTCTGGAGGCTGAGCGGCTGTAACTCTGGGCCCGGCTTGGGGGGCAGGAGGGCAGGAGTTTGGTGCTGGGCGCCTCCCTTTCCAGGCCCCAGCCACCACCGATTCATCCGACGCGTGTTTCCTGAGCACCCACTGTGAGCCAGGCACCGTCCCGCGCCCTCTGGGTGTAGCCGCAAACCAGCTGGGCAGCACTGCCCTCTCCGGTAATCCTAGGACTGACTCTATATTTACAATCGTGCCAAGAGGGGCAAGGCTCTGGGTAGATGCCTGCTCCGTGGACATTTATAGAACCTCAGGGACCCCATCTGCCGAATGGAGGGCATCTCGTGTGCGGTGGCTCGGCAGCTGTCGGCCCTACCCAGGAACACAGCAGGCTGTGCAGCCCAGTCCCCAACTCTTACCTTCAAGCACTGCGATCTGACTGTTGTCATGGAGGTATTTGTCACCATGTCCTCCTGTCGGGGCGCTGGCAGGTTGTGCCGGGATCTCCCGCTGGGAGTATTGGAATCCAAAACTGATTTGCATGTTACTCTGTTTGAGGAGCAGGGCCTCCCTCACGGCCTCCATCCTGGCCGGTGGGGGCTTCCTGCCGGGGACCAAGGCCAACCACCTTGGGACTCCCGGATGCCCGCTCCTGGGGCTTGGGGGGGGCTCATCAGTTAGCCAGGCCCCCTGCAGGACAGGGCCTGGGTACAAATCAAAGAGTCTTTAACCTGCAGAAGCCTAAGTGCAAATAGAAGAGAAAGCTGGGTTGATAGAGCAGCGGATGGCAAGTGTGTGCCCAGTCGCTGCTCTGTGCAGGGACCAGTGTCACAGAGCCAGAGGGAGCTGGCCAGGTCCCCATGCCCATCCCCGGGCCGGATGGGTCTCCATGTTGAGCCTACTTTCTGTTAACAAGCCCAGATGGCATCATCAACGTGGGCTCCAGAGCCCCACAGATGTGGCTCCAACCCAACGTCACCGCCCGTGTGAGTTTGGGGCAAGGTCCTGAGCCTGTCTCTATTTCCTCATCTGTAGAATGGGGCTAATCAAAGCAATGGTGATTTCGGAAGATTTGCAAAGTTGAGGAGTAATCTTCGAGGCTCGAGGTGAACCCTAGGGGCACTGATCTTTCACCCACCTTCCCCTCTGAGCTTCCGGACCCAAATGGGGATCCGAGTGGCCGGCTTATTAGTGGAGGTCAAAGACTAAAGCAGAGCAGCGAACTCCGGCCCCGGGCTAAATCCAGCCACGCTGCTGTCTGTTTTTGTAAATAAAGTTTTGTTGAAACGCCATCATGCTCATTCACTTACATACTACCTGTGGTTGCTTTTGCCTAGAGTTGGGTTATTGGAACAGAGATTCTTTGCGGGCACAGAGCCAAAGATATTTACTCTCTGCAGCTTAGCAGGAAGCATTTGCAGACCTCTGCTCCAAAACCCAGGGGTCCTGAAAACGCTGGGCTGAAGCATGCTCCAAGGGTCAAAGTTGGGGTTTCCTACTCAGAGTCCAGAACTTTGTCCAGAGGAGACCTTGGCTGGCCAAGCAGAGTCTCTGCCCACTTGGCAGAGTCGTTCGTGGGTGTGATGGACAGCTGGCACCAGGAGGTACAGAGTGGTGGTGGCCCCCAGGCTGGCCTAGGGAAGCCGGCCCCTGCTCCCACCTCAAGCGTATTGACTGGGCTCAGACAGGAAGCCAAGCGAGGGTTCTGCCCTTCTCATCGGGCTCTTGGTGGGCCGTGCCAGGGAAGAGAAGGACCCCGTGCCCTGGTCGGGGACACGGCCCAGCTGATGTCAGGTTTCTTCCAATCAGATCTAGCCTCTCCTCCTTTGGGAGGAGCGAAGAGTCTTTCCCCAACAGACCCTTGTCAGGAAGTGCCCCGGAAGGTTCTCATCTTTAGAACAAGCGGGAAACTTAACAGTTGGCCAAGAAGGCCCCACGTGCCTGAGACAGTGCAAATGTTCGAGAATGGCAGTTTTTATTTCTATTTACTATCATGATTATAAACCCGAATGTCTACCTACTTCTCTTTACTGGTCCTAAGACAACCTTCTGCCAATTTTTTTTATTTTTTTATTTTTTTTTAAATTTTTTTTTTCAACATTTTATTTATTTTTGGGACAGAGAGAGACAGAGCATGAACGGGGAAGGGGCAGAGAGAGAGGGAGACACAGAATCGGAAGCAGGCTCCAGGCTCCGAGCCATCAGCCCAGAGCCCGATGCGGGGCTCGAACTCACGGACCGCGAGATAGTGACCTGGCTGAAGTCGGACGCTTAACCGACTGCGCCACCCAGGCGCCCCAACCTTCTGCCAATTTAGAATAAATCTACTTACTTTTCAACGGGACAATGTTTAAAAATCTCTGAAGCCCCTTGCCTCGAGTCACCAAGAGGTCAAGTGGCAGCTCGGTCCAGCTGGGTTCCAGCAGTGTCCACGGTGTGAAGTTACCTCCCCACAAATGATATGCTTCATTGTCTCAGAGCTGGACAGAGGACACTGTTGAAATGGATACATATCTCTAAAGAATATATAGGAATCCCAGGAGCCACAATCTTTCATTAGAGCAACCTATTCACAGAACTTTCTGGATACTGTTGAAACTTACCACCCCCAGAAGAGGGAGCTCTCGGCAGGTCCTCCCGGATTGGGTAAAGTGAGAAGCAAATTCAAGTAGGTATCGGTTTCATTAGGCTGATGCCTCTTTCTGGCGGCGATGATACAGTTCCTCACCCAACTTACAGGAGCCACTTACCTCCGTGTGAAATGGAAACATACCCCCAACCCATGGGATTACAGGGCGACCTCCGTAAACGTGGTCCCGGCCCTCTGGCCACGCGTGGCGGGGCCCAGAGCCTGTGTCTCGCTGTGCAGACCCACACCTGTCCCCAGTGCGGTCCTTGTATTACTCCATGTACACCTTTGATAAATGGCTGTACTTTTATATTCTAATTGGTAACAGAAACAACACCTCAGACGCCCAGGAGAAGCCCCAAGTCCCAGCTCAAACGGGAGATGAAAGGGTTTCCGATGAGAGGGAAAGACTCTTAGAAGGAAAGAAAGTGAGGGACGCAGGTGGGAGAATTCTCAGACCGGGGACAAGCTTGTTCTTGAAGGTGGGGGAGCGGGCTTCCCGGGCCTAGAAAGCGGACAAGAACAGCAACATCGGTGGGGGGCAGGTGAAGGGTACGGGGTGCAGGGGGTTGGAAGCAGGGACAATTCGCAAGTGGGAAGTCAGCACGCTTGTGTGTCCGAGGAGAAGACTGAGATGTGGCCAGACTCCGTTTCGGCCAGCCCCGCGGGTCTGCAAGTAAAACTTCCCGTAAGCCGGACCAAACTGGCCCAGACGTGCTCTGCACCTGCCAGCTCCTCTGGGTTCCTTAGCTCCTCTGACACCTCCTGTCGCTGGTCCCCAGCCCCCCACCCTTCCAGGAAAGCAGAGCTCATGCCAGGACCGAGAGCAGACAGAGCAGTATCTATCATTGTCATGGTCCTACAGATGGCCCTGGAATGTGTCCCGGTCCCCGGGTCTTCATCCAAGTCAGTGCTAGGACCTCCTGTCCAACCGGCTTCCAGGTGGTCTGCAGGTATGAGAACCACTTTGAGGGCTGAAGGCCACAGGGAGCAGCAGCAGGTGGTCTTTGGAATCAGCCCAGGGTTCAAGTCTCATGTGTGCTTACTTACCGGCTCCGTGACCTTGAGCACGTTCCTTAACTCCTCTGAGACGCAGTTCCTTCATCTGTCACATGGGGATAATATAAGATCAGGGGATGGCTGAGAGAATCCAGCTAAGCATGTTTGGGAAATACCAAACACCCAATACATAAGAGGTTTTAAGTTATTGCTGAGACTAGATCGCTATCAAAGCCTTATTAGGAAGATCAGCCAGAAAGGAGGAACATGGTCTCCAGTTCTGCCACCCCACACGCTGGGAGGTGACCCCGAAGACAGGGAGCCTACTCCCCCTGTCGCCACGATATCAGGGAGGGACGGAGACTGTCAGCAGGCCCGAGGGAGATGGCACAGACCAGCCTCACCCTCCACTGGCCTGCTGGCCACCATGGGCCTGTCCCAGAAAGATGTCTGGTCCAGAGCGAAGCCAGTGGCCAAGGGCGGGGAGGGGATGAGAGAGAGCCCCCCACTTACAAGGTGGATTTCTGGGACTATGTAAAAGGTCAGGCCTGCAAGGAGGAAAGGAAATTCTCTTATGCGTTTCTCTGTTTACCACCTACCTACTATTTAAATTGTGCAGCTGCAGGTGCAGCCTGAGAGGTGAACCCCGTTGTCGAAGGAGGTCCTGAGACCCCCAGAGGGAAGCATCCTGCCTGAGTCGATCCCCGGCTCTATAGTGACCCGCTTAGCGCCCCGTCGCTCGGAAGGCACGCGGGTGCGTGCGTGTTACGGGCAGACCTGGGTAGGTAGCGAATGTGCTAATCTGAGGACCGAAAAAGCCAGAGAGGGACCCACTTAGGGACAGGTCGGCCCGGTCTGAGGAAAGCACCTGCCAGCATCTGGCCTTCTAGAGCAGGGTTTCTCAAGGCGGGCTCTGCTGACGTGTGGGTGGGACCAGCCTGTGTCTGTGGCACGTTCCGTGGAGGCGTGGGCTCGAGGGTCTGTGAACTCAGCAGTGGGCAAGGGTCCGACAGACAGACGAGGTCGATGTCCTCCCTGCACACTACCGGGCATCTCAGAAGCCTCCTGCGCTGAGTATTTAGCGCTTGGCTTCAGCTCTCGGGCTTCCCGGTCTCCTCTGGCTTTAGTTGGAGAGGCTCCACGTGGAGGAGGCTGAGGAACGGAGGGGGGAGGCTGGGAGGACGGGTCCAGCAGGCGGAGGCCCCCACCCCACTCCCGCCGTGCGTGTCTCTGGGGGGCCCTGAGTTTTCCTGGGAAAAAACATCTTTTGCAAGGGCCGGAGTTGGTGCTGGGGCTTCTGCCGGCGCAGCCAGGGGACGCGGAGGCTGAGTGGAAGAGAATGTTATCACAGAAACCTGATTTTTCTACACACTCTATCAGCTCCCCATCTGTTCCTTGATTAAATGTATTACTGTGTTCCCTCCCCACATGCCCGCTGCCAGGATGTCTCCGGAGCCCTGATTACATCTGTGGAGAGAGCCTCAAACCTCACAGATGAGCGGGCCTATCGATCAGCTTGGCAGCTGACGTTTGTTTTAAAATCTGGAGGGGGGTGAGGAGCAGGGGCAGAGCCGGCTGGGGTCGGGGGGCTTTCAGGGAGCCTCTTACCCCAAAGGGAAGGTCCTCTGTCGCCTTTCTCACCCCCACGGGCTGGGCCCACAGCTTAGGTTGACATCAAATATTGATTCCTAGCTCTGTGACCTTGGGCCAGCCACTGCCCCTTCACGGCCTCAGTGTCTTTCTCTGTGTCCTCGGGGATGTTGGAGCTGGTGATTTTAGAGAGGCTTCCAGAAGCAACAGTCTGCGGCCCTGAGCCTCGAAGCCCGGGGTGTGGGCCAGCAGCCCCGCATCCCCTGGGCACGGGCAGGGAATGGCAGCTCTCAGGCCCGTCCCAGGCCCACTGACTCCAAATCTGCCTTTTAACAAGACCCCCGGGGGCCTCCAGAGCACGTTACAGTATAGGAAGTAAGCTTCCGTGGCTCCATCCGTCCGACTGCTTCTGAGACGAGCATGTAGCAGAAATCCCTCAGAGGGGACGATTCGCCATCTCCTCTGGCCTCAGAAAACTTTTATGGGGATTTTCTTCCTGCACCGAAACCTTAACCCTGACAAGGAACCAGTTCTGAAGTCCTAGCCCCAAGATGACAACATTCACTGGCTCGACCACCGAATGAAAGCTTGGGGATGAAAAGCCACTCAGGTCCTCCTTCCTGCCCTTGGGGAACGCCCTGGCCTGGATGGAAGGACACCAGAGAGAGAGGCAGGCCCTGTGGGACGGTTGCCGGGGCCCTTGCTCCCTCCCCGTGGGGTCTGGCCAAATCCCCGAGAGCAGTACCAGCCCCTGTGACCCTGCACTGGTTTCCTGGAGCTGCTGTAAGAAATTACCAGAAACGGGGAGGGGGGGTGGAGCTGAACACAACAGGAAATGATATTCCCTGGCAGTTTTGGAGGCCAGGCTCTGAAATCCAGGTGTCACAGGGTCACGGTCCCTTGGGAAGCTCTGGGGACGGTCCTTCCTGGCCTCTTCCAGCCGCCGGGGGAATCCACCGCCGTGGATTCTTGGCTTGAGGTTTCATCACACCTATCGCCGCCTGGTCTCCACATCACCGTCTCTCCTTGTGGGTGTCAGAGCACCTCCTTCTGTTTCTAAGGGCAGTTGCGACGGCATTTCGGGCTCGCCCAGATACTCTCGGATCTTCGAGCCTCAAGCTCCTTAATTTACTCACATCTGCAAAGACCCCTTTTCCAAATAAGCTCACATGGCAGGTCTGAATTTGACGTGGCTGTCCTGCGGGGGGGGCTATGTTTCAGCCTACCACATGCCCTAATCTAGTCGTGGTCTCACTGGGGGATCCCGGGTGAGTTAGTTACTCAACGTCGTCGCTGAGCCTGTTTCCTCCCTGTGAATTGGGACCAGAATCCCCCTAGGGCAGCTGCCTGCCTGAGTGTGCCTCCCCCCCCCTCCCCCGGCCGCCCCCCGGGGGGACCTGTTCCATGTGGCCAGGCCACCCCACCCCTAGAGTCTGTCAGTGGGTCTGGGGAGGGACTAAGAATCTGCATTCCTAACAAGTTCCCGGATGTTGCCGAGAACCACGGGGTTAAAAAAACTGCTGCGTCTCAGGTAGCCTAACAAAGTCGCATCCAAAATAGGTACCGAATAGATCAGGGTTGCTTGTGCGTGAACCGGGGACCACAGTGACACCCACCAGGGCCGCTTGGTAAATCGGAAGACAGTGCGGCAGAAGATCCCGTGTCCAGGAGAAGGTGGGCCCCTTGGGGGCAGGGCTGTGTCTGTCCATCTTGTCCACAGATTGCTGCCTGTGATTTAGCCTTCGTGGGCCACGAGCCAGGACGGTGCTGGGCTGGGCCTTGCCTCTGGCAGCCCTGGCTCATCAAGGGGCTTGCCACATAGCCTTGACGTGTAAACTGACCGCGTGGACCGGACGTATAGGGAGGTAAGAAAGCATACAGAGGAGCGAGTGACGATGCCTTCTGAAGGAGGCTCCAAGGAAGCCGTGATGTCCTGCGGGGTTTGGGGAGGGAAGTAAATTTAGCGGCAGCTCTGGAATAAGTGGGCGAGTTGTTGGCAAGGCCACAGCATGTGGGGTTGTAGGAAACAGCAGTGTGGCTAGATCGTCATATCCAAGAGCTGGGGAGTACGGGAGATGGGCCGGGGACCTCGGCAGGTCCTCGAGAAGAGCCACTTGGGAACAGGGATCTATATACTGTCGGCAACATGGGGAACATGCCAGGGCTTTCTTTGAGAGGGTGGCTTGGTCAGCTTCGGGCCGAGGCAGGTCGCCCTGTGGCCGTGTGGGGGGTGGGTGACGAGGGGGGGCCTGGACACGGGAAGATCATGTAGGCAGGTGGCAAAACAATTCAGGCCACGGAGGAGGAAAGGCTGGCTGGCTGGAGGCGTGAGCAAGCAGAGGGCAAGCCATCAGTGAGGCCATTTTCACCCTGCCTCAGAAGTGGGGGGACGCGGAGGCCCATGCCCGCCTTGCCCCAGTGCCCTTGGGCAAATCACACCGGGAGCACCAGCTCTGCCTTCTCTGGGGAGCACGTCTGAACTCCCCCCGCACCTCTCTCCTCCCGCGCAAAAGGCGCCACCTCTGTAATGACACAGCAGCGGGTTCTGCTGAGTATCCCCCAAATGTTAAACTAGTTAATTTCTGTGGGGATTTCTCTTTAAGCCAGCGTGACACAGGCTTTAAATCAATTTGAAATCCGTTGTCTACAGATCCACGCAGAGAGGGTCCGTGGAGGACGGGCACCAATTATTCTCATCAGTCAATGGGGACAGGACAGGCTGTGCCTGGGTTTCGGTTGTGGCGGGGAGACAGGTTTCCACGGTGGGGACGGAGTTAGAAGCTCGGGGCCACGCCGGGAAGGCACAGCGCCGAGCGCGCGTGGATGTCGCCTCAGAGCGGGGTTGAGTGAGAGATGGAAAGTCATGTAAAAGGATTAGGGAAGGTTTGGGGACACTGAGATCCACACCAAGTTCAGCAGGTGCAGGCTCTCGGGGTCACTTTCCCTAGGATTTCCTCCATTAAACACAAAATGTTGGTAACAGAGGGAAGAAAGGGCAGGGTCTGGGCTGGGGGGTGACGGTGGTGGCGGTGGTGGTGGAAGGAAGGTCAAAGGGACTCATTAGCAGCCATTTGCTGCCTGCTTTGGAGCTCAAGATCACCGAGAGTATTTATGAATAGAATCAATCTTGCCCGGCTACAAGGAGACAAAGCCAAGTTCACTGACTCCACCTCCCTGCCCACATGGCCCTCTTCTCCTTCCGAACATGGCTCTGTAACAGTGCCAACCTCGCCAGCCTCCCACCCCAGGGAGGTTTCAATTTCTCTGCCTTGAAAGTGAAGGACTTGAGTAAGTCGCTAGTGTGACGCTGACCCTGGCCAGACCACAGGTGACCTGGGGAGGAGGACAAAGGTTAAAGTTTCCAGGAGGGGCAGCAGACTTTGTCCACCCAGGGATAGCCCCACATGGCGGCCAGCGCTGCAGGAAAGAGCTCCGCTCCACCCACTCCTGTGCCCCAGGGAGGGTCAGTCCTCTCCTTCCCCCTGATAACCAGTCAGGTGATCCAGCGTGGGCCAATCCTAAGAGCTGGGGCCAGTCAGGTGATCGGGCTCAGCCAATCCTGACAGCTGGGGCCAGTCAGCTGATCGGGCTCGGCCCATCATACATTCTAGCTTGGTCTCTGGGGTGCCTAGCGAAGATACACAGGGACAGTTGGAATGCGTTTGCAGTGGGTTCTTGGAGCTGTGGCTGTGTCCCGAGACCCTGGTGGTGGAAGTGACCCAGCCAAACGGATCCCACTGCCCAGCCTCCAGGACCCCCTTGCTCCCTACTTTCCAAGTATTTTTGCGTTCTCCCATCGACGCTGTGCACCCCACTATCCTTCTAGAACGTTCCCATGGCATAGTTTTCTCTTCCCCACAACCAGAGCCGTGTTGGATCAGAAGGAGGTTCTTCAAAGTCTGTGAAAGGCAGAAAAAATAAGCTCACGTGGAGGGTGGGATGCAGTGTCCTTTGCCTTCCCCGGAGGCTGGAATGGGGGAGCCGAGCTCCTCTCCTCCTCCTCCTCCTTCTGCGTTTTCCGCCACAGTGATTCCCTAGCAAGCTGACTTGGATCCTCCTTTCTCTCCCTAAAGAGAAGCTCTTTTATGCCCAGCTCCTGCTGTGGTCGTGACGCTCCAGCTACAGGCAGGGGGAAGCCACGGGCCCAGCCTGTGCCCCACAGCCAGCCAGAGGGGGCTCTGAGATTAACGGCGAAACATCCCGTCTCCATGCGGAGAGCAGCAGCCTGGCCTTGGTGGTGGCAGTGGTGGTCTCCAGGAGGTGGGCGGGGACGAATCCTAACACCTCGTGCCTACGGCCCCCCCCCGTGTCTGCAGGATTATTATTATTCCAGGCGCTTGACATGAATGAATTCACTGACTCCTCCGCACAGGTCTACACAGCAGGTCGGTGTCGTTGTCCCCACTTCAGAGTTGGGAAGGCGTGCGGAGGTTACACAACCCGTACGAGGTCACGATCCAGGGGCACGTGGAGGGATTTGGACCTGGGCATCTGGCTCCAGGTTCATGAGCCTGCAGAAAGCAGGAGGAAGGAGAGGAGGGGGGGTGGGGAGGCCTCTGGAGCCACGTGGAGCAGCAGGTCCTGGAGCGGGGGGTGGGGTAAGGGGTGTCTTCCCGGCCTCCACTGATCCTTCCAGACAGGCGTGGGCAACACCCGGTCCCCAGGGCGGCCTCCCTGCTGACCGGAGTCCAGCTTTCCTTGAGTGATCTGACAAGTGTAACTGAGGACTTCCCTGTTCCTAATTTGGCAGTGGCCGTGCGGTCGGTATTGTCATTCTCTGTTAGCGGGAGCAGTAACAGCCTATTCCTGCGAGGCCTGCTGAGGCCTGCGTTGTCTGCTCTGCTGACTCACCCGTGGCTCCGGGCTTGGGGGCAGGGAGGGAGCCCCGGGGTCACAAAACCCAGGCGACTGGTCTTTGGAGGGCAGGGGCCCTGGGGTCGGCCCCCCTACCCTCCCTGGCCTACTCTAGGGTCACGTACACTCTCCCCAGAAGGGCATCCAGGTCTGTGCCTGGGACGGTTTGCGCCGAATTTCTGGGAGGAAGGGAAAACGGACCAGCACTGGGGAGACTGCAGTCAGAGCAGACAAACAAGCACCTGTCAGATGGCTGCCTGCCCCCAGACGTCTAGAGAAAGTGGCCTGTGTTCCTTTCACCCCCAAGAGAGGTCACAGCCACATCCTTGTGGCCCCCGCCAGCTCTGGAATCCCACCCCGTGCATCTGACCTCCAAACCCAATACCCACCCACTGTCCTCCGCATGCCTCCCTGGGCCAAGGGAAACTTCTGATCCCCACCAGAGGGAGCAGAGCCACTCCCTTCCCCTCCTTCAACTTTTCCCAACCTTTGGGGTTTGGAGAGAAGTGGAGAAACTCCACAGACTGTCTGCAACCTTCCGGTCTGGCCAAGACGACAGCGTCCGTAACCATCGGTCACTTTGTCCCCAGTAGGACTCGGTCCCCTCCCCGTCTTGCCTCTTTTGCTTATTCCCCATCCCCCTGACCTCGAAAGCTCGGCATTTTCTCGTGTTGATCAGGCAAGTTCCGCCCTCCCAGGTCCGTCTCTGCGTCTGTCTCCTGTGTTCACAAGGGCTCCGTGGCACCCGCTCCACTCCTTAGACAGCAGTTAAGATTAGACACGGGGGCAAAAAAAAAAAAAAAAAAAGGAATCTCTCCTTGGAACACAGGTTCATTTGAGCTCATTACAACCCCGCAAGGTGGCCACCGCTCACTGCGCTGCCCACGAAATCGGGGCCCAGAGCATCTCCGCAGCCCGCCCGGGGCTCCTCGCTGTAGAGTAGCAGGTACCAGATGCCCTCAGGCTGGACTTCAGAGAGTTCTCTGCAGGAGACAGGAGGGGGCGAGGCAGCCGCCAGCCCTGAGCTGGAGGTGTGGGGTGGCGGTGAGCACTGGGCAAGGATCTCTGGGTGGCCTCTCACTTCCAGAGAGGAGGCACTTGCTGGCAGGATGATCAAACTACCGGCCCATGGCAGTGAGGAGGGTCAGAGGTCAGGAGAGAGGGGCTGAGTGAAGCAGTGAGTGAGCCCTGAGCCTGGAGGGGGCAGCGGCCGCCGCCGGCAGGGAGGATGAGCTGCAGGGGGGAGGCAGCGTCTGGGGGGCCAGGCTGAGCCGTGCCTGGAATCCAAAGTGCTTCTGGGTTGCCTGACCTCAGTGCTTTGGGTTTGGCTCAGCCACGTGGGGCTGGACACCACCTGTGGCCTCCCCGTTCCCCGGCCTGCCTGGGGCTCCAGTGATCTGTAAAACTCACAGACCGGTGCCCAGCCGCCGCGTCCTCGGCCACCCCGGCCCCCAGTGGCACTTCCCGCCTCCGTACACCCTGCCCTTCTGCAGACTCGCTCGCTGGGCCCCTCCTGGGTAACGTCAGGGAAGGCCTTCCAGATTCATCTTGCGTACTCCTCACTCTGGCTGCTCCCTGCAAAGTGCCTGGCAAATGAAAACCCCACGGATCAATGGCAGAAAAATGACTGTCTCCGCTCACCCTCGCCAGGGAAGAGGCTTTCAACTCCCCCACCTGGGGGTGCGAGTGGGAGGGGTGGGGTGCTTTAATCTCTTAAAACTCTGGTTTCTCTTGGAGCGCGTCCTGTAGCTCGGGGCCGGCTCATTAGTATATCTGTCACCAGCCACTGACGCAGCCACGAAATGTCGATGCAGCCACTGAGACGTGAGGGCGGGTGGTGGGATGCGGCCCTGACCGTGGATGTGCCTCTGCGTTAAAGCAGGTGGTCAGGTGCCGCGTGGGGCGCCCGAGTTAGGAAGTTAGGGTTCATGGTTGTGCACCTCCTCGTCTGCAGCCTGTGAATATCCGGGAAGATTGCGTTTGCGCCGCGGCTGGAGGTAAGGAGCTCCCGACGCCTCATCGAAGGGTTGGAGAAAAGCGTCCAGCTCGGAAACAGTTTGCTTCCTGGGCTCCTCGGAGCGGATTTTCCTCCCCCTTTCCCTTTGTTGGCGTAATTAAGGCAGTGGGGGAAAGAATCCAAGGAGAGAGCGGCTTGGGGATCACGGCAGCTAGGAAGGCAGGCCTTGAGTCCCCTGAGACTTGGGTTTGAATCCTGGAGCCACCAAAAGCTCTGTGACCTCGGGCAAAATGACTCTGCCCCGAGGGGTCTCGGTTTCCTGGCAATAAAGCTTCCTCCCTCCAAGGCCTGCGGAAGATCACCGGGTGGAATGTTGAATGCCTGGCCCCGGTGGCTCCCGTCAGTCAGTGTTCTAGATTCCGGCCGCAGAGGCTGGTTTAAGCAGCAAAGAAATTTGGTAAGAGGGTACGGGGCAGGCTAAGCTCCGTGGCGAAGCTGCCGGAACCACGGTCAAAGTCACACTGCGGGACGGGTCTGGTGAGGACCCTCCACCTCCAGGGGGTACCAGGGGCCTTGGATTCAGGGTGCCACCGAGCCTCCACACAGCTGCTGTCCTCTGGGAACTGGATGGTGACTGAGGCTCCCCCCTCCTCCCCCTCTTCCCGGTTCTACATTCATCCTGCTGGTCTGTGCGGCCAGCTCCAGGCGCAAAGTCCCTGAAGGGTGCAGCTGGTTGCCAAATCTGGTCGTGAGCAAGGGAGCCTGGCAAAGTCAGTCTCTGGCACGTTTGGATTACACACCGGGGACTTTTCTCCAAACATAGGGAGGGAATTGGGATCCTGGGTGGCGCCTTTATGCTCTGCTGATACTGGAACCGGGGCACCCCCAAGGCCGCCCTCACGTGGTGTTCGTGTCCAGTTCTGATCTGTCCATCCTGTGCCGGTGGCCGAGTCATCCCCAGGCAGACCTCCAGCTGCATGTCCCCACCGCGTCTCCCCAGCAGGCCTCTGCCGGTGGCATTCCGTCGACCGGGACAATGGTGATGTCCCCAAGGAAGAGATCTGGTGCTCCTGACACAAAGTGCACAACCCTGTTATATTCTACAGAGGAGTCTACAAAGAAACAGAATCCACAGAACCCAACGACATGGGTATAAGACACACACACACACACACACACACACACACGCCCGCCCGCACGTGCTCGTGTGTATGTATAAGGAGATTTATTATAAGGGATTAGCTCGCGCGATCATGGAGGCTGACGATTCCCAAGATCTGCAGTCGGCATGCCGGAGACTTGGTGTAGTTCCAGCCTGAGTCCAAAAGCCTGAGAACCAGGGCTGCCGACAGAGGGAGTTCTGGCCCCCGAGAGCATGCTGGAGACCGGGAAGAGCCGGTGTTTTGGTCTAAAGGCAGGGATCCCTGATGTCCCAGCTCAGGCAGGCGTCAGGAGCCCCCTCGTATGTATTTAGCCCTTTTGTTCTCTTCAGGTTTTCAACGGATTGGGCGAGGCCCACCCACATCAGGAAGACCCGTCTGCTTTACTCGGGTCCTGCCGAGTCAAATGTTAATCTCACCCAGAACAGCTTCCCAGACACCCAGAAAACCGTTTGGCCAAATGTCTGGGCACCCTCCCGTGGCCCAGTCCAGGCCACACAGAATCAAGGATCATATCCAACCAGTGAAAAGAGCCCCAGCTCTAAGCAGAGAGAAGCAAGGGGGCAGGAGACGCCAGGTTCTGAGCCCACGTTCCTGAGTTTAGTGATCAGTTTCAAGGGCGCGCGACTAGCGGTTCTAAGCCCGCCCTGGACCCAGATGCCTGAGTTCCAACCCTGTCTCTGCCAGGAAGTGAGGTGGGCTCTGGGTGCCTGTGTTTCCTTGTCCGTGAGGGAGGGATAATAACACCACCTTCCACTTGGGGTTGCTTGGAGCCCCGAGTGGTTCATATATTTGAGATGGTCGGAACGCTGTTAGACAAACAGTAGGCGCTCTGTAAATGTCAGTTATCGGTACTCTCCCACGGGAGAGGCGATGTTGGGCTGTAGGGTCGAGGGGGCTTGATGAGGCGGGGAGGGCGGTGGCGAGGACATCACACAGAAATGTCACGGCGACGGAGACCCGGCAGCCAGGCTCTGCCCGCCACCCCCAGGCCCTGCCCCGCCAGGGTCTTGTTGGACACTCGAGGCTGCAAAGGTCTAAGGGTGGGGAGAATTCTGCCCCGTGGCTCAGGCCCAGCCCTGGCTGCTTCGGGAAACGGAATTTCCCGCTCAGCTCCCGCCTGTCTTCCCCGAGGTGTCTCCACCGGCCCCGGGGTCTGGCACTTGGGAGTTGTCAATAGCACTTTCTTGAGCTGGCGTGGATCTGTTGGCCCCAGCACACTTGCCCGTCTCCCCGAACCGGCCCCTGGCCGTGGACTCTGACCCCCCTGCGGTCTTTCAGTTGCCGCGGAGATCTGCTTCCTTGCCAGTGTTGGCCCAGGATAATCTGCCCCCACTCTCTGCCTCCACTTCTGAGAATGCTGTTCTGGCAGCTACTCAGAGATAAAACCCCTTAAACGGATTGCTGATCCCCATAGACTATGAGGCAGAACCGCGTGAGGCACCGGCCCCGAGTCCCGGGCCGCTCTTGCCGAGAGCCTGGGGGAAGTGGAGGCAATCACAGGGCGTCTCCCCTCTTGGTAAATATCACAGGGGACCCTCGCACGTGGACCCAGAGGCAGGAGGAAGACGGACTGACTCCTGGGGCCTCCAGATTTCAAGTCCCTAAACCACTTTCCTTACTTTTGGGACAAGGGGCGCCGCATCCCTAAGAGGAAGTGACTGATGGCACGGGAGCCCCTGGGGCCACCCACGCTGCCCCTCTTTGTTCAGAGAATGCCCACTAACAGACAGATGTCAGTGCCCCATCAGCGCGCTGGCCAAGCTGTGGGAGAGGAGGCCTTAAGTTTGGGTTTCCCAAAACTCAGGCGCCGAGAAGAGGATTCGGGTTCTGGTGGTTTCTTTGGGGGCTGACCCAGGAAGTAGGGGAGGGGCAGGGGGAGTGAACTGGGGAGGAAGGAGAACTAATAAAGCTGCAATCGTGAGTGGGCTAGCCCTGCAGGCACCCGAGGCTCGTCCTGTGCAGGGTGGGGCCCAGGAGCAGGTTGTCTCCCCACCGATCCGTGGCTCTTGGGCTGACTTCCTCCTGGAAGATGAGGGGTAAGCCCCCCGGGGCTGGCAGCCTGCTCCACGCCCGAGACCCCTTCGGGCTGAGCGAGGGTCCTGCCTGCAGGTGTCCCCCCCCCCCCCCCACATCCACTAGGAGAAGCCCAGAGACCTCTCTTTACTTGCAAACAGGCAGCCAGGGGCATTCAGGACTGCCCCAGGTGGGCCCAACCAGTCAATCCTGCATCAGGGCCCCCCCGCCCCTTCCTGGTGTCTCCACCAGTCCCCCTCCTGGGGGTGGCCTTTCACAAGGCCAGGGACATTCTGTTTCCTAGGAGAGGCAGGGAGCCGACAAGGGCCAGGCATCCAGCTTCCGCAGACCGAAGGGAGGGAGGGAATGGAACAGAGCCCTGAAAATACCCCTCAACTGTTTAAGGATTGGAGATCTGCACTAAATCTCAAGAAAAAGGAGTAATTACGCTGTCAGCAAAGGTGATATAGTTTTTAAGACTCCGTTCCACAGCCGTAATTTTTCCTCATCCTCCCCGTGTCTCCCGGGGGATTTAGGGGCCAATTACCTGTCAGTTTGCTGAGAGGTGCTGTTCCCAGACAGGAAGGCATCACCTGCCGAGGCTTCCATAAACCCTACTTGACAGCATGGGTGCCTGGGTGCGGGGAGCCGACGGCCGGGAGGGTTGTGTTGTCTTCAGCCGGAGAGGAGTGTCCCGGGAGCTTCGGGGAGGAGTCGAGGAGCCCAGAGCACGGCTCCCCTCTGACCTGCCCGGAGTCAGGGAATGCCTGTCTGGACTCTCCCAGTGAGGCCAACCTGGCCAGAGACCTGGTGGGAGCTGGGGGGGGGGGGGGGGAAGCAGCAGCGGCTCCGGGGGTAGGGGCCCTCCTGACAGAACCCAAGCCTTTGAGCCCAGTAAAGGGTTGCTGGGTTCCGTCAGGGACAGAGGGAGTGGGGTCAGCCCAAAGGGAGCACTGGCCCTGTGTGATGGTCAACAGTTACCTAACCTCTCTGTGCCTTAGGGAAAAACAGGCCGAGGATGGGACCCACCTCACTGGGTTATATGAGGTAGCCCTACCCCTATCTCATGCTTGGTTCCTGCCAGAGAGGTCATCAACCTCTCTCGAATACCTGGGTGGACGGGGAACTCACTAACTGGAAAGGCAGCCCATTTCTGCTTTGGCTTCTTGACTGATCCCGACCGGGTCAGTGTCTTCTGCGGCTTTCACCCATAGGTGCCATTGTAACCCTCCAAGGTCACCTGTGTGTCCCTTGTTAAGCTGTAAGGCTCACCTGTCAACACTGCCAGCCCACGCCCCAACCCGACCAGGGGTCACACTTGACCTCTCCTTCTTCAGTCCTCGTGCTTGAGAGCAAAGTTTCTGCTTTGCCAGGAATGTCCCGGACCCCTGGCCGGGTGACCTATGCTAGGATGCCGTCCTCGGCTGTCAGTCCTGAACTTAAGAGATGTCTTTGAGGATCAGTGGAGTCAGCCTGTCTTTATCCCTGTTTCTACTTTCTCCCCGTTCTCGAAGCCATGAATTCCTTGGAGCTTCTCTCTAAAAGAGCACTGAGACACTTGGCCAATTAACTTGAGCTTCCTTTGGTCTTTGGGCTTCTCTCCGGGGTGTGTTCCCATTCCCGCCAGCAGAGGACGCTGTGTTCCCTGTCTTCACAGGTCCCCAAGAGAGGCTGGGGATTCAGGATGGTCCCACCACCAGGACCGTCACTTCTGCAGGGTCCCCTTGTTGCCCCAAGGAACATCCCACCTAAGGGACAGTAAGCTCCAGGGATGTGCGGGGACACTGGCAAACCTCCGTCCACATCAGCACGGTGCGAAACCAGCATTTTGTCTCTACATCCTTTGTCCTTCCCCCAACCCAGGCGGGGCTCAGCTTCACCATCAAGACACAGTATAGCCTAGTGGTTAAGATCGGGGGGCCCTGGAGCCAGACCAGCGGGTTCAAATCCTGACTCCCCTGTTCCTAGGCTGCGTGACCACTGTGCTATGCCTCAGTTTCCCCTCCTGCACAACGGGGATGATACCTGGGTTGTTGTGAAAGTGAAACCAGTTAGTACCTGTAGAGAGCATTTAAGGCGTGCCTCACGAGGGTCAGCCCATAGGAAGACTGTTATGGTAATTTGTCTCCGGCCCCAGACTTGCAAGCTCCTCGGGGTGCAAAAGCCGTGTGGGTAATAACCACACCACCCTCCTTAGAGCATGGTCTCGTGATTACTGCTGCTCCACTCTGCCCACCCCACCCCGGCACCCAAGCTGCTTGTCAGAGGATGCCTCCCACTCTCCCTGCGATCTCTCCCTTGCTGACGTTCGGGTGGCTTTTACTGAGGCTCGTGGATGGGCATTTGGAAGCCCAACCTACTCAGCTGAACTGCTTGCCCACCTGGCCTTGACCTGGAGGGTTCACCTCCTTCGGGAAGCCTTCCTAGGTCTGGGAGGAGAGAAACAGGCTTCACCCACAAAATCCCCTAGACTCTGTGCCGCATCCTGATGGGACTTGCTCACATTTGTCAGGCCATCCAGTTCTGAGTCCTTGTAACGTATTTGCCCGGGGTTTGAGCAACCAGCTGCAAATATCTTCCCTTCTCCCTGCTTCCGTTTCCGCGTAATCGCGTGGGTTTAAAGATGCAAAGTCGTGTCAGTCATTCTTGACTTCAAAACGGGCGGTCTGGGCATTCTATAGAGACAGCGCCCCACCAAGGCGGTGAACCTCAGTCTGCGTCGCCGTCCGTGATGACCAGCAGGTTCCTTGCTGGAACACCCAGTGCAGTGTCAGAGCAGGGGCCCCTGGGGAGGTGGCTGTAGAATAACAAACAATGTCAGCGCCAGGAATTGGAAGGGGTTCTTGAACCCGCCCACGCGGCAGGTACCAGTCGGACGCACCAGCATCCAGTGGGCTGATCTTGCCCTCGGCAGGCAGGTCTCAGGGAGCGTCTGGAGTTAGGGCGTCCTGGCCATCACCTGCCCAAGGCCCTGCCTTCATCAGAACCAGCCTCCCCGCCACAGAGCTGTGGTTACACATGCAGCAGTGGTGTAGACGTGGGGTCAGGCCAACCTGGGTGATAACCCAACCCGGCTGCCTGGGACCTCTATGACCCATGGGACCGGCATCACGACCTCAGATTCTCTGTCGGTCGCGTGGAGACAAACAATATCGGCTCCAGACCTAAATGTGATAAGTCAGGCCAAACACTCAGAAATGCTCAGGAAATGTGTCGTTTCTATTTTTACTGGAAAGCAGAAGGAGAGGAGAGTCCACCGCCATTTTCCCGCTTCTCGCATCTTTGGGGGTTTGGTCTTAGCCCTGCCGGGACACCCAGGGTTCTGGACGGGGAGGGAAGCAGGGCCCCCGGTACCTGAGAGCCAGCAGCGCCGCTGAGAACGACGGAAGCTGGGTGTGTTAACGCCGTGCACGATCCAGGCAGTTGGGAAAATAATTAAGTGCTAACTTGTCATTTTTTTTAATGAAGTTCTGGAGTTAGAGATTTATAATTGCTAATGAACCAGGCTAATAATTAGTTGCTTTATAATAAGGGTGATGATCACTCAGACGGAGGCAGAGAGAGCCAGGCTCTGGCCTAATTTTTCTCCTGTAATTATGTGACGTGCCCAACCGCCTGGAAGTCCTCTCCCCTTCCGTCCTTCTTCTCCTGCACAGTGCCAGGCTTCCCGGGCACTGTCTCCACTTCCCGCCGCCCTCCAGCTCCAGACCCTGAGGGCCCAGCAGTTCTACCCCCACTGCCTGCCTCCCGCACTGTCCTTGACACCCCTGTGCACCCACCCATCCTCAGGAGCACGGTGCGCTGGAGGGCTGGTTCCCGCAGGGTGGAGGGCCGGGCCCGGCTGGCGGCCAAGCGAAGAGGGTGGCGATTGAGAAGACACTCGGGATTGGGCTCCTCCCACCGTCCACCTTGGAGAGAGGGTGGAAGTTCCTGTCGTCCCCCAAGGTGGCTCAGAGCCAGAGGGAGGCCGGCAATAGGCCTGTGCCTGTAGCAGGCTGCGAGGGGGCCTGACGATGCCATGAGTCCCATCACTCCAGGTGATGGAGCGGAGCAGTTAGCGGGGAAAGAAAGCCAGCTCAGACAAGTCTCAGGCTGCAGGCATCTCCCCGGCTTCTCAGCGGCAGAGCGGAAAGGGCTCTGGGTGGGATGTCATGAAGTAGGGTTGAGGGCCTCTGTCCCCCATTCCCCGGCTGAGTGAGCTGGGCAAGCAAGCCTCTTGATATCTTAGGACCCAGGCGTGCCTGGCTGTAAAGTGACAGAGCTGGCCTGGGAAGGCGGAGGTCTCCTCCAGCGCTGAGCCTCTAGGGCTTGAGGGCTCTGAGACCTTGAGGGCATGGCCGTAAGAGGAACGCAAGGGGACACGAGCATATGCCCCAGCAGCCCTTGGGACGGGGTGGGGCTCACAGGAAGAGAGGGTCAAGGTGAGAGCTGACAGACACAGATCCAGAGGGAGGGCCTCTCTCACTGTGTGCTTGTGGCCCTGGATTTATGAGAACAGACATTTATGCTGCTGGGGGATAGACCGGATCTCCGAGCAGCTGGTGTCTTTATCCTTAGGTCCTCGGCAATGATTTTGCATCAAGCAACCATAACCTGGAGAGTTCATTCATTCTTCCTCGATGGGAATGGTTATCACTCCACCCGCGCCCACACCCCCTGGGGCCTCCCAAGGCTAAGGGTGCCCTCTCGGATGAGACCAGGAACTCACACAGCAGACGCCATGCACGGAACACGAGAGATCCAGTCACCCGATGTGGACTTGCATCCTGGGGCCCTTGACAGAATTCAAAGGAGCAGGGGGGGTCTGTGAATTTGAGTGGGAATAATGCACCCTTATTTTCACTAACCTTAAATAACATTTATCGCTTCCTTTTTTATGAATATAGGTGAAAAACCCACAGCCCTGGAGACGTCTGCACCAGCAGAAAACACAGAGATTTTCATATCGCATTACGGCTTGGCAGATATCTCAAAATATTGTTTATGTTCATCACTACTTTGAAATTATGGTAGTTATTAGCCCTGTAGCTAGATCTTGTTTTTTAATGTGTTAATAAAAGACCACATGAATTACCAAGTATTCGGTTTTGAAACTACAAATTGCTACAGATTTTTTTTTAATACTCTGATAGCCGTGTTTCAGTATAATTGCTTTCCTTTATGAATCTATCTATTCAGTCCTCCTTCCTCTTTCTCTCCATCCCACACTCAAGACCCACCCTTTCCGCCATCCGTTCCCAACACGGGGCGGGCTGGAGATTGGTCGTCGATAGAGACGGACGCTTCTTGCTGGAGGCTTGACGCAAACGAGGCCAGAACTTCGGGAAGGAGCAAAGGTGCTAGTGTGACCCGGGGACTAGGAGGGAGAAGACACCAGGGAGAAGGCTGGGGCCCTGAGACCACTGTCCCAGCTGGCTCCCTGCTGGCTGAGGTCTGAGTCGGGCACTGGGCGGACAGAATGCCAAATGAGAGCCCACCCTCCTGGTTCCCACCACATTCTGGATTCTGTACACGCTGGATTCCATCGCTGGAACCAGAAGAAGGGAACAGATGGAGTTCTGGGTATGCTAGGCTGTGGGGTTCGGGGTAGGCAATGCTGTGCCCCCACCCCAATCCACAACCCTCGTTGGATTCCTGCAGTATGGCGGCCGGGACTGCAGAGAGAGTTCCAGTCGCAGGTCCAACTGGACAGTGAGATTTCTGGGTGCTGACTCTCCTGCCCGCTCCCTTCCAAGAGAAAGAGCATGTTCCAAGAACACACTTGTGTTCGTTCATTTGGCAAATACACTGCGAATCTACTCAGTGCATGACTCTTCACAGCCTTTGCTATCATGAGCTCAGCATAGAGCTGGGGAGACACCCATTAGGCGAATAGCATGTCCATAATTAATGACAGTTAATTAATAAATAATAACGACAAATAATTGATGCTCAGGGCAGTGAGTGACTCAAACAGAGAAAGTCATGTCTTACGGCAAGCCCAGCTCTCGGTGGGCGCCCAGAGACTGCCACTGTTACATGTTACTTGCTTCTGGGTTTTCTGTTTTGCAGCAAACGTCAAATTCAAGATTAGCTTCCCTGGACCTACAGTGGTTACCACACACCCCGGATTTTTTCCCAGCACGGCTCTGATTTTGAGAATTCCTCTCCTTTGTGCCCAAATGCCACTGAAATGCCAATATCCCAGCAACGGTCACGTGTCCCAGATTACCATCTTTGACACACGGTTCACACACGGATGCCCTCAGGCTGTGGGTCCTGGTCTGGGGGTTGGAAAATGTACCATTGGGGGTGTCCGATTGCTTCCTGCCCCTTCCCGGCTCAGCCCTCCCGTCCGTCTCAGACCGTGCTACGGCAGGAAATGAAAAGTCATTTCGAAATTAGAGCAAGCAAAACAAAATGCGGAGGTAAAGCTGAGGGAGAAGGAGGTCATATAATACATTCTTGAGCCAAATGGGAAAGAGTGTTTCTTCCCTGCCATTTGTATAGATAATTGAGCATTTTCTGTTCCCTCACCCAGTACAGTCCGTCTTCAAAGACTCTTTGTGTGCATTGGAGGGACTAAGTTGTGAGCAGATGGAGTAATTGGGCAAATTACATGTGGATGTAAAACTCTTTCCACTTGGAAGCCGTGGGGCTCGGTGGGGGAGGCAGCCAGTAGCTCCAATGGGGTGGGCTTGGGCAGAGCTGTCACTGCTTTTGTGTTTCAAGTGAGAACAAAGATCTCGTTACCAATGGCAGGTGTAGAATAGACTTCCGATCCTCTAGGAAAACGTCTGACTCACGGTCATGGTCCATAACAACAACAGGCAACAGCTTCATTTATTGAACACATACTATGTGCCCGGCCCCTTGGAACGTATTCCTAGGTGGATTGCCTCGTTTAACCCTAACAGCCCCGTGAAGCGTGTACCGTGTGCTGAGTGCGAATCTGAGAAAATGAAGGGGGTTCAACGTCTCATTCGACATCGCACGGCAGGTGAGTCAGGGAGCTAAGATCCAAATCTGCAAGCCTGACCCTGGCCTCACTCTGAGCCCAGATTTCCAGCACTGGGGGTGCTATTAAGGGCAGAGGCACCCCCAGATTCGGTAAGATCTAGGCAGAGGGAAGGGACAAACTCTTAGGCAGACGTTTAGAAAGAGTGTAACGTAGCCTGGCAAAGGCTGACTGGATAGAGAAGGGAAATTGACACTTGGGTGTATCTCACCCGTGCCTGGTATAGTTCTGGAAGCTTTACCTACACTTTTATTCAATTCTGAAAACGATCATATGAGGTAGGTATAATGATCCCCCTTTCACAGATGAGAAAAGCAAGGTGTACCATGACCTAAGATTAGAGTCTGTGTGGGAAGAACTGGCCTCCTGGCTCTAATGCCCATAGTCTAGTCATTTCTTCCATTTGTCCAGCCAGCAGGGAAGGGGGAGGCAGGAGGCTGGTAAAGAACAGGTTGCAGAAGCATCACAAACTTAATTTAAGAATTGGCTCCGAGTTGCCTCCTCCAGGAAGCCCACAGAGATTGGTATTCGTCCGCTTTGGTTTAACACCATGCGAGGGCCTTGAGCCCAGCCGATCTGCTAACAAACACGTGTCGAAACTAGCAGAAAGTACCCGCACACCGATTTTGCTGTTATCTTAAAGAGAGCAGGTGCTCTCTCTTGATTGGGGTCACCCCGCCCATCTCTTTGGCCCCAGTTCATTCCCGTCTCTCTCGCTTTCCTGCCTTCTCTCATTAAGAACCGGAAGGGAAATATGTTACTCTGAATCTCCAGCTGCCTCCACGCTGCTGTTGGGCTCCAGAGCACAGTATTTAAATCCTGTTAAATAACCTGTTTTCATGGGCAATCACAGCCAGGTTAGTAAATTCCCCACACGCGCACTCTTTAGACAGAACCGACATCCCAGGTCCGCAGAAAATTGGCCATTGTCCTTTAATGGTGGAATTGAACAGCGCGAATGGTTGCGCTTTTAAAAGAAAGTTGTTCCCATTCAGACAGAAAGTTCAGCCTACTGCTTGGGAGATTTCCAGTTCATGGCCCATTTCTCTCCAGGGATAAAGGAGAAAATAAGTAGCCGTGCAGGGCACGCGATTAATTTCAGCAGCGTGGCTGGAGGCACCTGCTGATGGCTGGCTCTTGGGCTCCTAATCGGTGGCCCTGACCAGGTGGGGGTGGGGTGGGGGTCCCGTCTCTGGGATTTCAAACCCCCAACGTCTTGGCTTCCTTGTGGCCTTGAGGTATAGAAGGAATATACCTCTTCTCACGCTCCTGAGGATGGGGCGGCCGTCAGCGGGAGAAGCTGGTGGGCATTCGCTGATTTTTTCCTAAATCTCGGTGGCTTTGACCCCGGCTTCTCACCATGTGAGTCCCTCCATGACTTTCTGAGGCACCACGGTGTGTATGGCTCCACGCTAAGGGGACCGTGGAAGGGTGTCAGGGGCGGCATGGCTTTGCACGTGCTGGGGACTTCAGCAGAATCTGTTGTGGCTTCTGAGATGGCTCAGGAGAGGTTCCAGATTGCCTGGTCGCTAGAGGGTGGTCCAGGTGTTACGTTGCTAGTTCTGGCTATGCCCAGAACCCCCCAGAAATGGCATCGTCTTCTCCCGTTTGCGCCAAGCCAATTACATCTTGTGAATCAACCTGTCATCTGTTAAGCAGTATAACGGTCCCAGATCTGGTGGCTTAAAACAACAACCACTCACTCAGTTTTGATTCCACAGGCTTCTAATTTGGGCTGGAATCAGCTGATCTGGGCCTTTCTCTTTGTGGACCGGGCTTCTCTGAGCTCAGTGGCCGATTAGGCCCGTGGCTGGCGGGCCTGGGATGGCTCAGCTGGAATGACTGGGGTCACTCTTCGTGTCGTGTCTCATCTTCTGTGGGCTAGTCAGGCTTCTATCATTGTCTTTCTGGGCCAAAGCAAGCACGGGGCCAGTGCAGAGTCAAAGGGTGGGATAGTAGGTTACACAGCGCCCCTCCCAAATTCATGTTCACCTGGGACTTCAGAATGCGATCTCATTTGGAATTGGGTCTTTGCAGGTGGAATGAAATTAAGGTTCTCCAGATAAGATCATCCTGGATTTAGGAGGAGCCTTAAACCCACTGGCTGGTGTTCCTATAAGAAGAGGAGAGGACACGGGGACAGAAAGCCCCGTGAAGTCAGCGACAGAGATTGGAGCGAAGCCTTGGAATGCCCAGGATTAATGGCAGTCACCGGATGCCAGGAGAGAGGCAGGGAATGGCTTCTCCCCGAGAGCCCTCAAAGGGAGCATGGCCTTGCCGACACCCTGACGTTGGACTTCTTACCTCCAGAAATGTGAGAGAATAAATTCCATGGTGTAAGCCACCCGGGTGAGGGTCAATTGTCACAGCAACCCTGGGAAAATGATACGGGCGGGAGATAGACCCCATCTCGTGCTGCAAACTCACTCTGCAAGTGCGAGGGGTGGGGGGATGGGAGAAGTGGAGCCGCGTTTGCAGTCTTGCACCTCGGCTTCCCAGGCTCTGCTGTGTTCCTGGCAGGTGCTCTCAAACCAAAGAGCAGCCACAGGATTGCCAGGCGCCAGACATCACTTCTCCAAGCGGGTGCTATTCGGCCCCGGGCTCCGGAGGGGGTGCGGCTCCGGGTGCCGACGCCCCTGTGGCTGCAGTTCCCCAGCTCCACACCGCCTCCCTCTTGGCAGGGGCAGGGGCAGGGGAAGGCAGACAGCCAGGAGATCAAGGCCGGCAACGTGCTAGGGACCGCACCGTGCCGCTGGCCCGTCCTCCATGCCTCGGGTCCCGGTGGCCCGAGGTGACCAGACCAGACCCCTCCCCAGACCCGCGTCGGGGCCCCGTGCGTGGGAAGGATGCCTTTGCATCGACTCAGACCTCGTTCTGGAAAGGGGGCTTGGCAGAGGCTTGTTCTCATCCCATCGACACCTCAGAGAGAAGCTTGCTCTCTTGGGAGTTCAGAATGTAGTTCCTGTGCAGTTATCCACATGTTTGCTGAATACCCATCTGGCGCCCGTGTGCTGTGTGGCACAGCGGGCGCGGGGCAACCGGAGCCTGCCCTTGAGGGCTGGCACTGGGGCTGTCGCCATGGGCTGGGGTTCGGGCGTCATCACACACACCAGGGACTGGGGCGTCGGAGGTCAGCACCCAGGCATCGGCAGGCTGTTCGGGGGCCCCTGCCGGGGAAATGAGTAAGCAAACAAAAACTAACCCTCGCTACAGCAGGTGGAGGGGCCAAAAAGGAGTCAGAAAGGTGCTGTGGGAAAGGGCTCCTGGCGGGGGGGAGGGGGGTGAGTGGGAAGGGGGTGGTATTTGAGATGAGATGTGAAGAAAGGGGCGTACTCTATTCAATAATGTCCCCCCCAATTCCTGTTCTTCCCAGAACCTCAGAATATGAACTTATTTGGAAACAGGGTCATTGTCAATGTAATTAGTTAAGATGAGGTCATACCGGAGGAGGGTGGACCCTTAACCCAACACGATCGGTGTCCTTGTCAGAGAAGAGACCAGCCATGCACAGAAGGAGGATGGCCGTGTGGCTATGGAGGCAGAGATGGGAACAGTGATGCCACAGCCAAGAATTTCCAGCAAGTACCAGAAGCTTGAAGAAGCAAGGAAGGGGTGTTTAGAGAGAGTGTGACCCTGCCCACACCTTGATTTCAGCCTTCTGGCCCCCAGAACTGTAGAGAACCAATGTCTGCTGTTTTAAGGCACCCAGTTTGTAGGGTTTTGTCACCGTAGCGACAGGAACTCATATAATTTAGGAGCATCCGGGGCAGAGTGGAGACAGTACGAGGCCCTTGCAAGACAGAGGCTGGGTCCTTCAAGAGCAGCAGGGAGGAGCCAGGGAGCAGGATGGCCCGGGGCCGTGCACGGTCTGCGGGCCACCGTCACCATTTGTGTTTAATCTTAAGAACAGTGGAGAGTCATCACAGGATTTTAAAAGAAGGAAGAAACAGGATTTGAAGTTTATTTTTAAAGATCACACCAGCTGCTCTGTGAAGAGTAGATTTGAAGGAGACTAGAGTGGAGGCAGGACAGCCACTCTGGGCCACAGTCTGGAGCTCCTCAGGTGGTCAGACACATGGCCCCCACATGGCCCGCAGCCCCCCTCCCAGCCCGCACATCCCGGAGCAGCGAAAACGCGTGTCCACGCACCCTCTCGCACACGAGCGTTCCCACCAGCATTGTTCACGATCGCCAAAAGGTGGAAACGACTCAAACATCCATCAACTGATGAACGGACAAAAAATCCGTGGTCTATTCACCCGATGGAATATCATTTGGCCATAGAAAGGGATGGGGCACTGGCTCCCCACGAGCCAGGGCATGAATGAATCTCGGTAACACGGAGCCGAATGGAAGAAGCCGGTCTCAAAGGATCACGTGTTGTGTGATTCCATTTGTACGAAATGTCCAAAGAGGCGAATCCAGAGACAGACTGTGTATTAGGGGTTGTCTAGGGCTGGCAGGGAGGTGGCCTTGGGGCATGACAGCTAAAAAGATGGACGTGGTGGGGGTGGGGGCAGGAAGATCAAAGCTGGAATTTGGACATATTAAAATTTAAGTGATCCAAGTGGAAATGCCAAAAGACGATAGCATATATAGGGCCAGAGAAATGAAATTGTAGGGAGAAGTATTTAGGGCAATGAAATTGTCTAGAAAATACTCATTAAGGAGATAAAGAACCCAGGGGCCTCGGGATTCCAACCTTAGGAATGGGTGGGGGAGGCAGGGGAGGAGAAGGCATAGGGGATTTTGAGGACGCGTCCACAGAAGCACGACGTGTGGGGTCCCAGAAGCGAGAGAAGAGCGTCTCGAGAGGAAAGAAACACCAGGGGTTGGCGACTGTGTCCTTGGCAACATGCACCTTGTTGATGGCCTCGATTAGGTGCCTTCAGGGGTGGGACAGAAGCCAGATTAACGCAGGTTGAACACAGCAAAGGGACCGGGTGCTTCCACACCCTGTTGGCGGCAGCCTCCATCACAACGTCCGTCAGCGGATGTGTGGGTAAACACAACGTGCTCCAGCCGCGCAACAGAATACTATTCGGCCACGAAAAGGAAAGAAGTTCAAATGTGCGTGACAACATGAATATATCTTGAAAGCATCATGTTGAAGAGGCCAGACACAGGGGCCACGAATTGCGTGACTCCACGTACATGAAGCATCTCGAATCGACAAGTTCACAGACAGAGCAAGTAACCTAGAGATTACCAGGGGCTGGAGGAGGGAAGACTGAAGCATCATGACCTCACCATTGCAGAATTCGTTTGGGAGGATGAAAAAGTTCCGGGAAAAGGCAGTGGTGATTGTTACGTATTTGGATGTACTTACATGCCACCGAGTGGTAACTTAAACGTGATGAAAGTGGCCAATCTCATGTCACATATTTTACCACAATAAAAATCAATGTTGAAGAAGTAAATGAGGGGTGACAACATGGAGGTGGTGAGGGTAGGCCAGGAACTTTGCGAAGTTATGCCAGGAAAGGAAGCAGAGACGCAGAGCAGAAACTTCGAGGAGGCTGGAACTTATTTGGAAACAGCATGTGCACGCACAGGGGGAAATGAGTCATTCTGAGAGGAGGAGGGACAGGGAAAGCGGAAGGTCCCTCGGAAGTCTGCACACAGGGCATCCTCAAATTCTGTGCTCTGGCATCTGTGTGCCTCGCCCGGTCCCTGCTTTCTGTCCTGCTGGGAACCTCCCTAGCTTCTCCCTCCCCGGGTCAGTGGGACATCTCTCCAGCCAGCTGTGATGAGCCTGCATTTGCCATCGGGGCTCTTGTTTTTGCTGTCGGGCCACCGATTCCAAGCTGGAAACTGCTAAGGACAAGGATTTCGTTTTCTGTCCTCCCGGTGTGCCGGCAGAGAGGCACTTCTGGTCCATTAGGAAGGGACTTCCAGCCCCCTAACCCCACGCCGCCCTTGTTTGAACACCTTCTTCCTTCCAGTGGCCACATGGTCAGGTCCCCTGTCCCCCATGCTCCACAGACTCCCTCCTGGGCTCTGATCCTTTGGACTTCTAGAAACAACTCCTTTTACAGTGCCAGCTTCAGAATCCTCGCTCAGGACCCCACTCAGCTGGGTGCACTCTCCCCCTCCCGGCACCCCACCCCTCCCCCACCGGCAGTCGGCTCTGCTCTGAGCCAGGGTTCTCAGGCTGGGCGCTGTGGACATTTGGGACTGGGTCACTGTTTGGGGGCGTTTAGCAGCCTCCCTGGCCTCTACCCCCCTGACGCCAGTGGCACTCACCCCAGTTGTGCCAACCAAGCGCGTCTCCAGACCGTTGGCCTCTGGCCTCCAGGAACCGTCATCCAGACTGGAGACCTTGACCTCCACCTTCCGCCTGCCCCTTCCTCGGCCGGTGGAGATGACCCCGGCTTTCAGCCCCTGCAGCCTGGCATTCATTTCCCAGGCTCCCTTACTCTTTCTAACTGTTCTCTAATTGCCTCATTTGCATAAACCTGCTCTCCTCCTGGGCTGCTGAGTAGCTCCCTAGCCAGGCCTGATGCAGCGGCGTGGGTTTCCTTTCCGCAAAGCCCAGAAGCATGGCACGTAGGTCCCCTTCCCTCCTGGCCTTTCGCACAAGAGGGCCTGCCAGCGGGTGGTTGACTGGATCCGGGGGCCTCCGCACCCCGAAGGGTCCCAGCTGACACCAGTCCTTGCCTCGTGCTTTCCTGGGCAAGAGCCGGCCGGTGGTTCTCAACCCTGGATGCACCTTTTGGTCACTTTCAAGGAGCCCAGCCTCGGTGTGGGGGTGAGGCCCAGGCGTGGGTGTTGATTATACTCCCCGCACAACGAGAAGCCCAGCTCCATAGTGGGCAAGGATCCCCTGGGGGACTTTTCTAGAATCAGGTTCCTGTCCCCCCCCCCCCCCGAGATTTTGCTTCTGGAAGTCGATGGTGGGGCCAGGAATCTTTAACGAACAGCGCGTAAGTGCATCCTGATGTAGGTAGCTGGGGAAACAACGTTTGGGGCACGGTGCTGGGGGCTCAGTGCCCTTCGCTATTGTGTGTCTCAGCTCCCCAGATCCTCGGCACGCTTCCTGGGGTGTGGGCCGAATCAGGGGCCCTGCGCGCCTCCGTGGGCTGGGTCCGAGATGTGCGTCAAGTGAAACCCTTACGAGGAAGGATTAGGAGACAGCAGGTGGGTGCCTTATCCAGGGCATGGCGCCGGGGGCCACGCTCCAGGCTGCTCCCTTCCCTCTCCTGCCCCAAGAACCCTCGGGGCCACCGATGATCCGGCCCTGAATTGCTCTGAAGAGGAGGAGGACAGGGTGTGCTGGGCCGGGAGGCCAGGGAGCTGGGGGCTGTGTCTGACTCCTCCCTGCCTTATACTTAAGGAAACCGAGTCCAAGAGAGATTAAGGTCATACAGCTAGTAAGGGGTAGAGGGAAAACTCAAACCCAGGGTCCACGTTCTTCGCTTATGTGCCACGTGGACTCCCGGTACAGATGCCTGAAAACAGCAGACAGCTGTTCGTAATGTCGGTTTTCCTTTATCGGTGGACCTGACCCGCAGGAGGGTGGCTCCGACCTGTGGTCATTAGCTGCGGGCCTTCCTCAAGCTCTTTCCTTCTCCCCGCCTCCCCACTCAGGGAATCTGCAGCCAAGCCGCCGTCCGCCCCAGGGCAGCTGGTGAGGGTGGCAGGGTCGTTGACCCTTGGTGGGTGCTAAGATCTCTCTCGTTCGTTTCATCCACGCTGTGTGCAGCGATGCAGGCCAGGGGCTGCTACCGCCCTCTCAGGCCCCTGGCTTCCCTGCAGCGCCCCCGCCCCCACCTTCCCCAAAGGCACCCCCCCCCACACACAGCAGAATGGATATAGCCTGATTGTCAAATTCTTAAGACAAAGGAAACAGAACAAAGGCAGGTCGCAGTAACAAGTGGCAGGAGGCTGCTCTTTGGGGACTGGGGGAGAGCTGGGTGAGGACCGTCTATGGCGACAGAGAAGGTGATTTCCAGGGTCTCCGTGGGGACACCAGGCAGCTGCTCCTAAGTCCGAGCCGTGTTCGCGCCTGGTCCTCTCCTGGGTGGGGATTGAGGTGGGGGTCAGTCAGGGTGGCCTCGGCTGATGCAGGGGAGAAGGCACATGATTCGGCCCCAGGCCCGCCCCCCCCCTCAGCTTCAGCGAAAGATCCAGAAAGCTAAAAGTCTCTCTTTCTCTCTCTCTCTCTCCCTCTGTCTGTGTCTCCACCCCCTCCCTCTGCCACTGCTCCTCCTCTTAATTGTTTTGTGTTGGAAAACCCTTCCGGCATCTTGACCCTCCCTGCCTCCCAAAAAGCAGTAAGCACACGGCCTCAGAGCCCCCCCAGGCCGTCCGCTCTGCCCCGCTCCTTCATTGCCAGGCAGGCAAAGTGACATTTTTCTCCTGGAAGGGAGGGTGAGCCTGCCACTTTAGATTCTCAGCAGGTACCACCGTCTCCACGTTCTGGGCCTGAACTGCCTCGGACAAGCCGCGCTCGTCAGAGCAAAGGTAAGCCTGAGTTCCGGGAACAGGACTCGGGTGGGCACTCCGAGCCGTCTCCCGGCTTCGCGAGTGGGTCACCTTCGCGGTAGCGCCTGACACGCCACTTCCCCGCGCTTCGATGGGCCCTTGCTTGTGTGCGTCACCTCCCCTCCCCACACACAGGTTAGGTAGGTTAGGTAGCGCAGGGTCAACGCCCGAGGCCTAGAACGCTGATGGGAAGGGGCTCCGCCCTCTGCTCCCCATGGGTCAGCATCTCTTACACTGGGGTTTCTCAGCCACAGCCTCGCTGACATCTGGGGCTGGATCGCGCTCTGTGCTGTGGGGGGGGGCTGGCCGGTGCCCTGCGGGATGGCGGGATGGCGAGCAGAGTCCCGGGCCTCCACCCACCGGATGCCGGTAGCCCCTCTTCCTCCAGCTTGTGACCACTCAGAATGTCTCCAGACGCTTGCAGATGTCCCCTGGGGGGAGGCAGAGCCGCCCCAGGTTTACTGGCTGGAGGTGTGGGACCCCTTTCCCAGGAGAGCCGCAGGGAGATGAGCTCTTCTTCCAGATTAACATAGAAAAAGTCCTCAATGGGCCTTGTCCTCGGTTCACTCTGACAGCACTGTAGTAGGAAATAGCTGAGGGAGAGGGCTCTATCTCCCCGACTAGGAGAAGACCCTCCCAACTTTCTGAAGACCCCAAGGAATGTTCCAGAAGGTTGGGGGAGCAGCGGTCAGGCAGTTCCCGGACGCCTGGGCTCCCTGATGGAGCTGAGACCAGCTCCTGTCCTCGCTCTCCTCGGCATCTGAGCATGGCTTCCTCCTCGGACTCCTGCATCAAGGCGGGTCAGAAATTCCACCCACCAGCTCTGTGACCCTGAGCCAGTTTTATGGCTTCTCTGGGTGTGTTTCCTCCTCTACAAAATAAAGCTAATAATACTTAGAGAGTTCCGAGATCAAAGAAAACGTGTGTAAAGCCCTTGGCACAGTGCTCAATGTCGGGCAGCTAATGTATTTTGTCTAACCAACTAGGAGCAGATCCTTCACCTTCTGGAATCTTCCTTCACCCGCACCTGGGCCACAGGAAAAACAGCCGACTCTCCCAAGGAGGCAGAGCCCGGGGAAATGGCGAGCCAGGAGCCAGGAGTTTCGGCAGGGACCGCCCTGAGGGGAAGAACGAAGACCTTTTCATGCTTTTGTGAGTAATTAAAAACAGTGTTTGGTCTCCGTAGTACATGCCTTGAAAGAGCTGTCACAAAATTAGCTTCAAAGGTGGCGGCGTTCCCCAGATGTTTGCTCCTGACTCTTGCTGCGGAGTATCTAACTCCCCACCAAAGAGCTGCTGTGGCTGCGGGCAAGGCCGGGCCCACTCTCTCCTTGAAAGGGATCAAATCCTCTCTCGGAAATGTGATTTTCATTGTGATAGTTCTTACTCCTCTTGAAACTCATTTGAGGCTGCGAGTCCGCTCAACCCGCCTCACTCTCTTAATCCCGTGACGATTAAAGTGACGGAAGAAATCATGCTTCTGACTATGGGTAGAGGAGCTGGGGATTTGAATTTGGACAGGCGTTGGATCATGCAACCGAGGGTCCTGGAAATGATGTGTTAAGGACTCCAGCTCTCCTTTAAAGTTCTTATGGGCCCACATTTCCAGATACTGCTGGGAATCTTTTAAAAAAGCATAGTTCTGTCTTCAAGGGGGCATACAATCTACAGCTTTTAAGCAATGGATGTGGCCCAGCTCTCTAGCTGCATAGAGAGCAAGGAAAGAGAGAATCTTCCAGAGAGGCAGGTTGGATGGAAGAAGCTTTGTTCCTATGCATTTTATGTAAAAAAAATTTTTTTTAATGTTTATTTATTTTTTGAGAGAGACAGAGCATGACCAGGGGAGGGGCAGAGAGAGAGGGAGACACAGAATCCGAAGCAGGCTCCAGGCTCTGAGCTGTCAGCACAGAACCCGACGTGGGGCTTGGACCCACGACCGGTGAGATCATGACCAAAGTCGGGGACGGTTAACTGACTGAGCCACCCAGGTACCCCTGTTCCTACGCATTTTAAAGCCAGAGTCTTGCTTGAAATGTCCTTCCCCACACCCATCCACGCCCTTATTTGCAAGAACCATTCTACTTTATTCTTCAAAACCCCAGGACGTGCCACCTCTTCCGGGAAGCCCTCCAGGAATACCCCCAAAGCACGAGTGGTTCTCCCTGCTCTGTACTGCACTTACTTATCAGCACTGCTTAAGTCTATCTCCTTTTTCATTTCGGAGCTCCTCAAAGACAGGGATTTTTTTTTTTTTCTTGCTTGTATCTCTGACCTTTATCTGGCGATTGATTTTGGCTATAGAACCACCGAGAGATGGGGACCTGGCCTTGTGGCTTCCGGAGGTCCCTGTGTCCTCTTGGAGTTTCAGAACTGCCCTTTGTCCACAAGATGAATCCTTTGGCCATTTAGTGAGGAAAGTGAACGGATCATTTCCTGACCTTAATATGCAAACTGAGATTTTTCTCAGCGGTTAATGATCAAAGGGCTGCCCGGCCTCCCTAGGCACAGGACCGGGAGGGCTCTGTAGCTCCCAGGCTTCATAAATGGCTTTAAACGTTGAGATAGCCCAGGCCTTCATAATTAAATTTTACCCATTAATCTAAGCGGGATCTCTCTGAAGCCCTTCCTCTGAGCCCTGCAGGGCTAAATCAGCGAAGCCTCGGTCAAGGCGCAGCCTCTTGGAGAATGGAAATTGAATGGCCGTCGCCACCTGCAGGTGGGACCCTGAAAGTGGCCGTGTGCTAAGATGCCCTGCTGACCTTGAGGGGCCTTGTGTCGTGTCAGTGGGCCGTCCCCCCTCGAGCCCTTCACTGGACCAGCGCCCATATTGCCAGGACCACCTGCAGCCCTGCCGGGAGACTAAGTTGACCGCCATGATGGTTCAGGCTGGCTTGACCGCTCACCACACCCTGGCATCGGAAGGAGCAGGAGAGGCTCCATGAGCTCTGTCACCCCTCACCGGTTGGCAGGCGTTGATTACGTTGAGCCTGTTGAGGAGAGCGGTGGAGGGTACTCAACTGTGATGAAATCAACTCTGCCTCTGCTTATATTGTTGAAGTCCATAATTCTCGAACTTTCCTTGGCTCCACCCTCGTCCGACAACTCCTTCCTGGCAACTTAGGAGAGGGACAGCCTCAGTCCCCAGGATGGGAGATACTGAAATGGCCTTTGGATTGTTCTTTAAGGAGACCTGGTGGGGTTATGTCTTCCCTAAGAAGCTCTTGTTTTGTGAGCTGTGTTTGGAACAGGGTAGAAAAGAACTATTATTTGTTGAGCACCAAGCCAGACCCTCTCAGACTTCCACGTGGGAATGAGCCCCCTGGCGTCCTGTTAGAGGCAGACCCTGAATCAGTAGGGCTGGGGCAGGGCGAGGGCCTCCATTTGCAGTGAGTTCCCTGGTCCAGTGCTGTACCTAAGAAGCAAAGGCTATGAGCGTAACCTCCTTCCCCCGGCAGCCTTATGTGGAGGACACGGAGAGTAGTGCTTCATATGCACCTGCTATGTGCCAGGCAGGGAGATCGAAAGCTCCAGGGGCTCACTTGGAATTTTCAGTGGGCAAGCCGGGACCAAATAGTCATTCCACAGAAGAAAATTTAATGCTCTTGCCTTTTACCGAATGGGCAAACTGAGGACTACAGAGATCAAGGGGACGGAAGACCAAGGGAGGAGAGGATAATGGCTTGAGAAAGTCACAAGAGCCTTTCAGTAGTTCTGGGTTAGGAGGATGTCATTCTGGGTTATTCTTCCCACTTTTTGGAAATGGAGCAGTATGGTGGCCTCCCCTCCTGGACACAACGCTATGGAGTCCACCGGCTTTGAGGCTGGTGGTAGTGAGGCACACACTCTTGCCCTCGTGGGGAACTTTGGACCTCACCCTTTAGCCCCAAATTCAGTACATGTAAGAATCGCTTCGGGGAGCTGGTTCACACCCGGATGCCCAGAATCTGCAGTGGGGCTGGACATCTGGATGTCAAGCAAAGCAGCCTGATTGTGATGCCCAGGTGACCCTGATGTAGGTGACACAGGGATCTCTTCTGGGGAACACTTGCCCCACACATTCAGATTAAGGGAGACGAGTATCTCATGCAGCCACGTGGACCGGAGAGACCTTAGAAACCCTGATCATCAGAAAGCAGAGCCTTTACTGAGTTTTTAATTATAAATGGCCTCACGCACTGAGATATGCTCTCTGTCCTCCAAAACACTTGGACATCAACTCACGTTCTGAGACAAAATGGAAGAAAACGATTACAACCATTTGGGTAAAGAGGAAGTCAGTTTCCTTAAGCATCATACCGTGGGGCAGACTAGATGCCTGGTCTGTGAGATCTCATTTATTCTTCCATCAACCCAAATAGCCAGACATTATTATTATGTCCATTTAGAGCTGAGAAAACGCACCCAGCAAGGTTAATGAATCTGCTCAAAGTTGCGCGTGTATGTTGCTGCAGAGACCGAAATCCACATAGCCCATGTTCTTTGCTGATACAGTATCACTGTGCAGACTCACTGGAAACACTTTGACCCGTCTGTCCAGGCTGGTTAAACGTAGCCCCAGCAGGGGTGCCCAAGGCGGGCAGTGAGAGGCCACAGGGCTCCTGCACAGACGCATTCCTCCATCCACTCCCCCAAATATGGCTACTCGATCCCATGTAGCGCATTGGCACAGTGATGACGTGCCCAATCCTCCCCGGGCCTCCCCGGGCCTCCTGTTGCCTGTGTCTGCTGTGAACTCCCACATGGAACCAAGAACTTGCCCGAACACTGTGCTTAAGACGCCTGACCAAACTTCAGCCCGCCTTCCACCTGGGATGGGCTATGTCCCCTCTGCTCCCGTCCTGAGCTTCTGGCCAAGAAGAAACAATCCTGCCAAGCCTTGTTCCTCCCTTCTCACTTCCCTGGAGCCACCTCTGTCCCCTCTCGGTAAAGCCGTCAGTCATCTCTGTTAGTTGGAGTTGGGCGCATTTACCGTGGCGAAGTCGCCTGAATGAAGTCTGTCCTGCCTCCCTCAACAAGAGGCTGTGCTCTTTTCCTCTCTGGCCGGCTTCCTTTTGAACACAGAGATGAGGTCAGAGAAGGCTCTGGAAAGTGGATGTGGGTGTTGGACACCAGGCTGAGGAGTTTGGACCTCATCCTATGGGCAGTTAGGGAATAATTTTGCTTGTGAAGCCAGGCGGAACAAGTTAACATTCTCTTACTTGAGGGTTCTGAATATTAACAAGAGCCAGCAGGTCCCCTGAGTCTCCTCCGCGAGCGTTTCACACCCCGGTTTCCGACGATTCTTCAGATGACACGGTTCTGAGCCCCTCCCCGCGCTGGCTCTCCTCTCTCAATGCCCTCAGACTGGTGAAAGCCTCGTCTTCTTAAAATATTCTTCCCGAACGGTCCTTCTGTGTGGCGATGAATGTTAAAGCCCTGATAAGCTTGACCTTTATAAGGAAGCCAGTCTGCATCAGAAAACACACGTATTGACTCAAATGTGAAAACTGGGACGACGTACAAGTGGTTGAAAAATTAATTGACCTGTAACGGCTTTTGGGTATGTCTGCCCAATATCCCTCCCCTGCAACCTGGTCATGAACCCAGCTTCCGGGCCACGGGGCTCGAGCAATCTAGTCCGTACTCCTTCCCCACGACGAGGCCAGGCTGAGCCATGAGAGGCTGTTCCTGGGATTTTTCCATACTGAGACTGCTAACAGACGCCCTCTTTCCTCTTGGGTCTCTGCGAAAATGAGGTAATCTTAAAGCTGCCTGTGGCCATATTCCCCAGCAAGTGAGTAAAGCTTATGGGCAAGACAAGAAAAAGAAGTCAAGAGGCAAGTGGGATCCCAGATAGAGGGACGGGTAAGAGTCTGGACTTGCAACATAAGAGTTCTTTTTAACCTGAGCGACATCTGGCTGTTCTGATTCCCACTGATTTGGGGCAGAGGGGGTGATGAGGGCGTGGTAACAAAGTGGATTATGTCACCCTCCTTTAGACCAGAAAAAGATGGTCACCCGGTAATTCTGCACGGGGCAGGAAGGACATGGGGGTTTTCTGCTGTTGGTCAATAGCCACTGTTGTCCCGGGAGGGGCTGGCTTTTTCCTTCATTGAGATGGACCAGTTTAACAGTGTCAAAGGCCAAGGGATGCTAAAAAAAACCTCAAGGTGGTAGATACAAGAGTGCACCCTCCCAAGGGAGCTAAGGGGTCTGCATGAATTAAGACACACTCTACATAATCATGAGTTGCATCTGTGTCCCTCGCCCCTGACTGTACATGAGTCACTAGGAAGCTTGAAAAGAAAAGAAAAAAACAGGCAGATTTCATTGGTTTGGGGGTGGGACCCAAACACCGAGTATTTTAAAAGCTCCCCAGGTGATTCTCTAATATAGTCAAGGTCAAGATTAGGCCAGCAGTTCTGAGACTTCAGCAAATACCAGGTTCACCTGGAGAGCTTGTTAAAACAAACTTTGGGGCTCCACCCCTGAGTGTCTGATTCGCCAGGTTCGAGGAAGGGCCCGAGGATTTGCCTTTCTAATAAGTTCCAGGGTGAACTCTTGTTCTGAGAACGAGTGGTTTTAACTCTGATTGATACATTAAGCCTTAGCGAAGAAAATACACAGGCGTCTTTATTTCTTTAAATATTTAGTTGACTAACACATTGCATCGACATGCAATAATTCATAATTCTAGATGATCTCTTTTCATGATTATTTTAACCAAGTGCTATAGTTTCTACTTTTTAAGGAAGGATAATCAGCAGGTGCATGGGACTAATTTGCATGTCAGCCCTTACGGGGAGCCCGGCTCCTTGGCCCACTGAGCCTAAGTGATTTGGGATGGAGGGGGAAACCCGCTTTCTTGAGGGGTGGCCTGCCTGTACTTCAGACAAAACGCCGGACAGAAAACATTTCCGGGCCTTGACCTTCCGAATCAATCCTGAGGGCTTAAACCACGAACCTTCCTAACAACAAACATTGTGCTCAGCTGCGCAGAGCATCCGTGCTCCCTAAGTGACAAGAACACCCCATTGTGAGTCCTGGTGGGTGGCAGGTGACCAACATTTCCGTTCTCCTCCCTGGGAGTGGGGCCAGCACGCACACCTGGGGTCTAGCACGTCAAGGCTCCCAGCCAGAACTTGAGTATTGAGGGAGACATCCAGGGTGGTGGGGGAGGTGAGTAAAATCCTCGCAGCACAAAGGCTTAAAGACTCGTGGGGCTGGGGCGGTGAGTGGTGGCTCTTTGGCCGCAGTGCCCTGGCCATCGTGTTTCTGCCTGTTCTTTCACTCCTGTTTGTGTTTCCAGCCCATGTCTCCACCTTTCTCATCACCTCTATGAGCCTCCCGCTTTCTTTCTTTTTTTCTTTAATTTTTTTAATGTTTATTTATTTTAGAGAGAGAGAGTGCAAGTGGGGGAGGGGCAGAGAGAGAGAGAGAGAGAGAGAGAGACAGAATCGAAGCGGGCTCCAGGCTCTGAGCTGTCAGCACAGAGCCCGATGCGGGGCTTGAACCCACGAACTGTGAGATCATGATCAAGAGTCCGAAATCAAGAGTTGGACACTTAACTGACTGAGCCACCCAGGCACCCCGAGCCTCCCGCTTTCTTTCCAAAGCAATCTCTTTCTGCAGAAATTGGGGTTGTCTTCTGTGGCTTGCGGCTGAGAACCCATCCATTTTGAGCACCAAAAAGGTTCCTAGTGGGTGAATACTATGATATCGGCATCAGAGTTTTCAGACTGGCCATGGCCTGGGGCGAACAGAGGCACTGGTCAAGGACCACCCCAGGGACGTTGTGATTTGCTGTTGCAGAGGAAAGTCTGAGGTGGGGAAGTTTAAGAGGCTAATGGAAGTAATTTGGACAAGAACAAGGGACCTGTGTTGGCCATACAGGGCCTACGGAGGGCCTACAGAGGTAGCACAGTAGAAAGTATATAGAAGATGCTACCTAAGAAGCTTCTGGGCGGCCAGGCCTTCTCTACAGTGACGATTGCACCAGATGGAACATTCTATTGTTGGAGTAGTAGCAGCAGCAGCAGCAGCGATATTTTAATTAAATCATTCCTGCCTTTTCTCTTTCTCCCTAGGCTGGTGAGAGGATTAACTTTTCTCCCTGTTTTTAATGTTGGTTAAATATCGACAGGGCCTCGCAGGAGAGCTACGAGCAAAACGCCACCACCATATTTCATACAGTCTGAGACACCTCCGATTGTAAGGTGCGTCATTATTTTATGGACCAAGAAAGGAAAAAAAAAAAACAAACTGGCAAATAACTTGTTACGTCAGTTGTAAAATGTGTCCAATTCCAGGAGTATTAAAATACGAAGAGGCTGTGTCTTAGCATCAACAAAATATGATAATAATAATAATAAAATAGTAATCTCAGCTCTTATTTATTAAGCATGATGCCAAGCTCCTGCCAAGCCTTCATTTCTTCACTGACCCCCTCAGGAGCTCCATGTGGCAGGTGCCATTATGATCCAGAAGATGCGAGGCTTAAACATTTGAGCAAATTGGTCCCCCAGCTAGCGAGGAATGGGTGTTGAATCTTGGACTCTCTGGCTTCTTAGGGGTGAATTGAAGGAAAAGTCGGAGCCCAGAAAGAAAGAATCGTGTCTCATTTTATATTGCTGGAAACATAGATGCTCAATAAATAATTGAAGGGGCTGGCTGGTCCAAACAGGTGAAAAGACATTCAATTGATACTGATAGTGAAGCAAGCCTGATTCACCTCTCCCATTCACCCTTTCTGGAAATCTAAGCACAATAATGCATGAGCACACTCCTGTTGTGAAAAATTAAAGCATTGAGGTGAAGGCTAACGTTTACCTTACCTGAAAGACCACTTACCTTAACCGCGGTCCCTACCTCTACCCAGAGGTCAACAATACGGCCATTTTGGTTGTATCCTTCTGGATGTTTCTATGCCTTTATACACCTACGTGGAAATGTGTTTATTTGCACAGGTATGGAAAGCACATGGTATCATACGATGGGGTCGCCCCGTTCACTTTTTAAAGATTAACTTTATCGAGATACAATTTACAGAAAACAAAATGATCAGTTTTGCCCAATACGTACCACCATAAAGACACAGAAGCGCACGGTGTCTTCATGCCTAGTCACAGTCAACCCCACCCTCACCCCCAGCCCCAGGCAACCTCTCACCTGCTTTCTGTCACAGTGGGTAGTTCTGCCTTTTCTGGGATTTCATATAAATGGAGTCACACGGCACGTACTGTTTGGTGTCTCTCCCTCGGCATAGTGCCTCGTGGTTCGTGTATTTATTGCGCGTACCAAATATTTTGTTGCTGAGCAGAGTTCCTTTACATAAATATGCCCCAATGTATTTACTCATTCTATTGGTGGGCCCTTGGATTGTTTCTGGTTTGGGGCTTTTTATGGATAAAACTTATGAACATTAGCACATGGGTCTTTGTATGGATGTACATTTTCTCTTCTCTGGGGGTAAACAGATGTGTAGGAGTAGAATTGCTGGGTCCTGTGTGAAATGTATGTTTAGCTTTAAAAGAAACTGCCAGATTGTCTCCCAAAATTGTTGGACCATTTTACTGTCCCGCCAGCAACGCAGGAGAGTTCCAGTTGCTCCACATCCTCACCAACAGTTTGCAAGGTCAGTCTTTTTAATTTTAGTTGTACTAATAGGTATGTATGGATGGTGGTATCTCATTGTGGTTTGTTTTTTATTTTATTTTATTTTGTATTTGAGAGAGAGAGAGAGCATGAGTGGGGCAGAGGGGCAAAGGGAGAGAGAGAGAGAATCTGAAGCAGGCTCCACGCTCTGTGCAGAGCCTGACGCGGGGCTCGATCACATGACCCTGGGATCGTGACCTGAGCCGAAATCAAGAGTTGAAATTTCAACCAACTGAGCCACCCGGGTGCCCCTCATTGTGGTTTTGGTGTCCATTTCCCTGATGACCAATAATATTCAGCATCTTTTCATGTGATGCTTTTGGGGGAGGGGAGGTCTGTTTAAATCTTTCCCCTTTTTTCTTTTGAATTGTCTTATTATTGAGTCATAAGAGTTCTTTCTCTATTCTGACTACAAGTTTTTCGCCAGATATATGTGTTGTAATTATTTTCTCCCAGTCTATTGCTTACCTTTTCATTTTCTTAGTGTTGTCTTCAAACAGAATTTTAAAACTTTTGTGAAGTGTAATGTATCAAAACTTTTTATACCTTTTGTGTCCTAATCTTTTCGTACCCTAAGACTACCAAAGTTCTGTCTATGTTTTATTCTGGAAGTTTTATAGTTTTACATTTTGCATTCAGGTCTGTGACCCATTTTGAGTTACAACGGAGATAAAAAGATGACAAGATTCTGTCTTTGTATTCAAGGAATTCATGATTTAATGTGGGGGACACATAAGCCAACCAACAATTATTCTGTGGTGTGGAGAGTGCTAGACAGTGGTGTATGTGCGCATATTATCATCTTCTTTAATCACACACATGTAAGTGATTGCACATAAAAAGTTAATACTACAAGGTGTGATCTCATCTTGGTGCCAATTAAGTGGTGTACGGTGTGAGGTAGGGGTCCAGGTTCGCTTATTTGCTATGGAGCTGCCACCATTCACTTTGCAACTTTACCTACCTGATTTCTAAAACTGCCATCAAGCAGGGCTCCAGCACCCTCCGTCTTGACAAACTGGGTGACCAGTTTTCAGTCCTCACTGCTGGGCCTCTGTGACATTCCACCCTGTGCACCACTACTTTCCTGGACATCTCTGTCTTCACTTCCAGGGCTCCATATTCCTCTGTCTTTCCTCCCACCTTCCTCCGTGGCTGGCACGTATGCCCCACCAGAGTGCAACTCCGTGCCTGCCTCTACTCTACCCTCTCTCTCTGCCCTTCTCATTCCCTCCTCAGGTGTCTCCTCGGATCTCACGGTCTTACATACCATCCATATTCCAAGGACACCCACGTTATTTTCTTGCCAACCTGTACGTTGTTCCCAAACTCCCATCACTGTCTACCCAAATCTGCCTCCAGCAGGCATCTCAAAGTCAGCATGTCCAAAGAAGAACCCCTGACTCCCCCCCCTTCTCATATTTGCTCCTCCTTGACCTCCTGCACCTGAGTAAATGGGACATATCTCCTGGTTATTCAGGTCCCTTTGTGCTGGGCACCCTGGCTGCAGAACGTTAGTCAGGTGAGTTAACTCTGGGTATGCGCAAATCCAACAAAAGGGGGTGGGGTCTCCATGACTTTGCCCCCTCCCATTCTTCATCCAGGTACAACAGTTATGATGTCCTGTGTGGGGAGAAGAAAGAGGCTTCCAGACCTCAAGCCTTCATTGTTGTTCGGGGGTATCTTGAACCCCCTAGATATGGGCCAGCACATTCATTCTGCTGGTCTGCGTTCCCCATGGCACAGGCAACCTGGATGCTCTTGGATGGGGTTGGAGAGGAGTCAGTATTCCAAGTATAGACTCTCCAGTTCAATGCAGAAAAGAAAGCCACCTTTTCTCTCTCACTTCTCAGCTCCCATCCCCTCCTCTGCCTTTTGAATCCCCTACCCATCCATCAGAGGCCACCTCTGTAGTGAACCCACCATTGACCACTGTGTGCCGCGGTGAGCTTGCCCACCTCAGAATGCTTCTAGCCTTTGCCATCTGCACTCAGTTGGCACTGGGCAGATCGCACCTTGTAGAATTAGCTTTTTATGTGCAATCACTTAAATTTATGTGATTAAATTAAAGGAGGTGATGTACGTGTGCACACCTCTCTCCAGCGCTTTCCACACACTATCCTAATTGTCAGTTGGCTTGTGCGTCTTCCTGTGCTGAGCTGGGAGCTCCTTGCACACAGATGCCCTCTGCCATCCCTGTGTCCGGTTCCCCGCACCCAGTAGGTGCTCAACATTTGAATGCATGGGCGTCTGAAAGCATTCTGCGGACTGCAAAACACCAAACAGCCTTGGAGCATGGTGCTGACGCGTCGATGGTGCTGTTTACAGGTTCTCTCCCCAGCGAGGACCGTGTTTTCTTCCTCCACAAGCTCATCACGCAGCTGCGTTCCCATGTGCCTGGTGGGCAGTGCCCCTGATTCCTGCCTATGAGTTTTAAGGAGACTTAAATCCACGTGTAGCGGGTGAATCTCTTGGAGTGTGTAGCCAGAAGTCTAAGCCGGATTCCGAACACGAGTATCTTGCCCGGCTCCGCCACTTACCAGCTGGGTAGCCTGGGCAGGTCCCCCAGGTGCTGGAAGACTGTTTTCCTCATTTGCAACCTGAAAGGCTGGGTAGCTTGATCCCGAGGTGCCCCGGACCAGCACCCCCCTCGACGCAGGAGCTGTGTTGCCAGCGGGGGACCAGGGAGCACTTGGGCGTCAGAGAGATGTTCTCAGACACGACCACCTCATCCACAAGACGCCTGGGAAGAGGGAGGGCAGGACCGGGGGATCAGTCATCAACAACAGCATGGCTGTGACAGGGATGAAGCTCTGAGCAGAACCAATCTGCCTTTAAAATTCCAGGCCAGCGGCGTGTGCCTTGGATAAAGTTCAGGTAATTGTGTTTCAGCCTGCCTCCTCCCCCTCTCCCGCCTCTCCCCTGCGTGCGCTGACAGAGTTATAATAATTGGGTGCCGCTGCTTAAACTCATCAGCTCCAGCTTCCTGAAAGGAACATTGCAATTAGCAGTCCTCACCCTGTAATAAAGCCTTTAATATCCACTTTCATGGTTCATATTACAGCCATTCAGGCCTGTCCCCCTGCACACAGCCTGTCAGGCGGTGGGGCTGGGTGCCCACGAGGGAGCTGCCCCGCTGAATGGCTCGGCAAACAATTGCTCCAAAAGCCCAGCGATCGGGCCAGGCAGCTGGGGAATGGCCCCGGGAACTGCAGAGGGATATTTGTGCCCTCCGGGAGTCCGGGAGGCCGATGAGGGTGGGGTTGGGGGGGCGGGAGGATGATCAGCCTTCCACCAGCCCTGGGAGCTTCTCAGGGATGAACTTGTCCCACGGCCATGTGTCATTCCACTGCTGGAGATTTTAAAAGAGAAACAAAAAGGTGGAGGTGGTATCGGGCCCAGATGGAAGATTCTGGATCTGGTGTCTGAACCTGTGTGCACGGGCTGGGGCAAGTCATGGAAGTCAGTCGGGGAGAGGGGGAGGCTGTCTCTGAATGGTGGTCACAGGGGCATGTATGTGCCGGGGCGGGAAACGGCCTCGGCTGGAGAAATGACCACTGTCCCCGGCAGTGGCCATCGCAGAAGGCACCCCACCTACCCGGGAAGAACATCCCTTCCACAGCGTGACAGGATCGTGCTCAGTCTCCTGCTTACCCAGGGGTTAATTTATATTTCACGAACACTAACTATGTGCCAAACACAAAGATAAGTAAAATATAAACAAAGCATCTGACTTTGGCTCGGGTCATGATCTCCTGGTTCATGGGTTCAAGCCCCATGTCAGGCTCTGTGCTGACAGCTCAGAGCCTGGAGCCTGTTTCAGATTCTGTCTCCCCCTCTCCCTGCCCCTCCCCTGCTTGCATTCTGTCGCTCTCAAAAATAAATAAGCTTTTTAAAAAGTTAAAAAAAAAAAAGGAAGAGTCTGTGTCCCCTTCTCTTGAGACTGGACAGGCCCTTGTGACAGCCTCAAGGAGAAGGTAGCAGAAGCGATGCTGTGTGACTTCCAAGGCGAGGTTATGAAAGACCAGCGAAGCTTCTGCTGCCTTCTCCCTTGGGATGCTTGCTCCCTGGCATGGCTGCCATGTTGGGAGGAAGCCCAGGCCACATGCAGAGGCCGACAGTCCCTCGCTAAGGTCCCAGCACCAACCCTCAGACGTGTGAGACAGCTCCCAAGGTGACCCCAGCCCCAGCCATCACCTGCCTGCAGCCGCGTGAGAGACCAGGACTGAGAACCAGCCATCTGAGTCCGGTCAAGCTCAGAACGGTGAGATGTAGTGATAAAGTGTTTGCTGTTGTTTTCAGTGACTGAGCTGGGGGTGATTCATTACATAACAAAAATAACAGGAATAGTGCTTCTTAAGGTACGACGGACGCTAACCAGATGGTGGATGAATGATGTCCCAGGCAAAAGAAAGAGCCTTGCAAGGCACAGAAGCCGGAGCTGAATGGTCACGACTGGAGACCCACAGGAGCTGGTGCCTGCTGGGGAGGGGGCTGGCGGGAGGGAGGGGCATGCAAGACGGGACCATACAGCGGTGGGACTTTTTCCCGGACGTCACAGGGAGTTATTGGGGTTTCAAGGAGGAGAAAGACGTAATCATCGGAGGCAGATGAGGCTTATTCGTTTGGCAAATATCTGTTGCCACCCACCCACGTGCCACCTCTGGGACAGCCCCGTAGGGAGAGTGAGCTGGTAGGAGATCCATTCAAGAAAGGAAGGCAGAGGCAGTGAGGAGAGGAAAGAGAGCCCTGGGGATATTTAAAGTATAGGATCGGTTTTATGGCCAGGCGAACATGAGAGATAAAGGAGAAGAGGGATTCTGGAAAGCCCCTTGGGTTTCTGAGTTGCGGGAGCAGGGCGATGCCAGTCCCTGGAACACAGAATAGGGGAAGGCGGTTGAGGGAGGAAGATAAAGGGTTGCATTTGAGACACTGTGATTTTTAAGTAGATAAAGATATCCCACAGGCATCTGGATTTACAAATTCCGGGGTTCAGAAAGAAGGATTGGACTTTAAATACAGATAGGAGATTTGTCTGTACCATCCGGCCACAGGAGAGCCACGAGATGGGAAGAGAGGAGGGCCACAGGCAAAATCCTGGAGACAGCCAGTGCCTGGGGGTGGAGAGAGGAAGAGGAGCAGGAGGGAGAGGCCAGGAGAAGCAACCGGAGAGGTGGGGCGGCTGGGGGGGGCCGCCAGAAGCCCGGGATGGAGAGTGTGCAGGAGGCAGGGTCAGGGATGCCCCTCCGTGCACATGGCCACACGGAGGCTTCTGGATTCCACTGTGTGTGTGATGGTGGGAGGGGCGGGGAGCCGGGGGGAGGAGAGAAGACAGGCATTCCTCTCCTGGGCCGGAGTCCTTTGGGGATCCACCTGTTGGGGCGGGCATTCTTGTCCACGGAGGGAAAGACCTGGCTGCGATGACAAGGCACGCCTCTGGTCTAAAGCAACTGGTGGGGGGGGATGTGGGGCCGCCGGGACATCGGCGACCAGCTCTCCCAGCTGCCCAGCCCTGGCACCATTTTACAGGCCAGAATATTGAGATCCACAGAGGCAAAGTGCCTTCTGGTCTTTGGTCCAAAAGGGACGTGGGTCCCAGACTCCCGGGGCCAGTGTTTTCATCCAACTTCCCCACAAAAGTCCCGAGAGCCCTGGCAAGGCTGAAATTTCTCCCCACCTGGCTATTCTCGGTCTTGGGGTCATTGCTGTAGGGCCGGCACCTGTCCCCCACTCAGCCATCCTTCTTCTCCGGTGCGGGTTGGCCTCTCCTGCTCCAGCTTCTGCGGTGGCCCCCTCCTCCCCGCCTCGCTGGGCCACCAGGAGCCCTGTGTGTGCAGTCCGTACCCTTGAACTGTCGCCAGCTCACAGACGTACCTACCAGAAGGGGTACCTCAGGCCGGCGGGCGACAGAAGCAGGAGGATGGAGGAGGTTGGCTCGGCTTGGGGAGGCAGGAGAGAGAGCACATCAGGTACGTAGAGCTGCAGTGCTCTCCCGGGACGCCCCCTGCGCCCGCCCCCCCTCCCCTGCCAGTCCGCCCCCTACCTTCCTTCCCCAGCCCCACGGAACCAAAGCGCATTAAGGGAAGCCGGGCAGGTGCTTAGCGTCTCTAATGTGTTCCATTACAAATGCTCCACAATAAGGTAATTATGTGAGAAAATAATAAACGTGTCAGTCTTTCTGGAAATATTTTTACTTCTAGCGAGGGGGAAATAGCACTATTGTTTTTCAAGTGCATCTCTGCTCCTGTACATATTAATTAACTGCGTTCTGGCTCCACCAACTCACGGCATTTGTATTATTCATAAACGTCTTGGGGCTGCAGTAACTTATGTACTCCCCTCCTCGGCTTGGAATCATTTTTTAATTTCAAGTTCCTTTTTGACTAATTGCACTTGCGGTTTGCGCCTCCTGTACAGAGCACCATTCCCCTGGCTGTTTCCCCACACTCCCTCCCTGTTCTTCTCCCTCTGTTGAATCCTAGGGTCTCGGGCTGAGGAGATCCTTGCCGGGTGCAAAAAAGAGGCAGATTTGTGTCCCAGGTTGTCTCCGGGTTGGGGGCAGCGTCTGGGAAATTCTGGTAAACTGCGTTTACTCTCCCCTGGCGCTGGTCTCGCACCTTCCTCCTCCTTTCCGTCCTCCCCCTCTCCCTTCTAACGCCTCACCCCCTTCCAGGGAAGTTTGCAGAAATATTCCACACCTCTCATTAGTTCTTTAACTTGTACTTCCCCCTTGCACTTCCCCCCCCCCACCAAATGAATAGATTTTATGAGTTGAGCAGTTTCAGAGTTACAGAAAAATTGAGGGAAAGCACAGAGATTTTTCCCTACCCCGCCTCACCCCACCCCTCTCTCCCCTATGATGAGCACCTGGCCTTAGTGCAACACGTTAGCTGCAGTTGATGAGCCAAAGGACATAACTATCTCTTAAAGTCCATAGTTTTCATTGAGGCTCTTTCTTGGAGCTGTGCATTCTATGGTTTTGGACACATGCCTAATGTCATGCATCTACCATTACAGCGTCATATAGAATAGCTGTGCTGCCCTAAAGAGTCCCCTGTGCTGTACCTGCTCCTGAACCCCTGGAGACCATGGGTTCCCTTTGTACTTCCTCCATAGTTTTGCCTTTTCCAGAAGTCATATGGTAGGAATCCTACAGTCTGTAGCCTTTTGAGTCTTCGTTCTTGAGTTGGTTCTGGGTACAGTCTGCCCCCTTCCCAGGCTGTGGACTCCTGAGGGGGCAGGAACCAGACCATCTTCATAGCATCTCCCTGGCTCTCCCCGGAAATATGTAGGCACACGGTGGGATGTTGTGGACGGACGTGCAACCACCCTGAGCTGGATGGTTGGGCCAGATGGCCTTCAAGATCTGACGTCCTAAAGATCAGCCAGGCATCTGGAGACGGCTGCACCCCCTAGATGCTCATCAAGTCCACTTGGAACAGGGGGTACAGAGTCCAAGAGAGTGGTCACAGCTCAGGATGACTCCTGAGCATTCTTCTGATTTTGATTAGTCTCAGGGGATAGGCAGCGGTGTTGAATAGGTTGTGACATAGTTAATTTATAGGGGAGTCGGTGGATTGGTGATTGTAGCTGAGTTTTCTCGATCTAATAAGGACACGTGGATCTCTGGCTCTGTGTTAACACACCCCTGCTGCCCCACCCTCTCTCTTCCTCTCCCTGAATATTGCCTGTTGACAATATCCTTGGAAGATGTAGTTTTTCTTTTCTTTTCCTTTTTTCTTTCTTTTCTCTTCTCTTCCCCTTCCCCCTCCTTCCTTCCTCCTTCCTTCCTCCTTCCTTCCTCTTTCTTTCTTTCTTTCTTTCTTTCTTTCTTTCTTTCTTTCTTTCTTCTTTCTTTCTTTCTTTCCTAGAGAGAGAGTATGCACTGATTCAGGGGAGAGAGGCAGAGAGAGAGAGAGAGAGAGAGAGAGAGAGAGAGAGAGAATCTTAGGCAGTCTCCACGCTCAGTGCATAGCCCTTTGTGGGGCTCAACCCTATGATGTTAGGATCATGACCTGAACCAAAATCAAGGGTCGGATGCTCAACCAACTGAGCCACCCAGGGGCCCCATAGAAGGGGTAGTATTTTTGGTCAAGCCAGATGTCTCCTCCCTGATCCCATCAGGAAAGAAGAAAATTGCTCTGGAAGAAGATATTCCCCCACATTTTGTTTTTAGCTAAGACTCTAGAGAACCTAAGGGCCCAGAAGAAGCATGGATATCTATCTGGGTCCATTTTTTTTCCCGCCATGATGACAAATCCTTCAGAGTTTAAACATCTCTGGAGCCCAGGTGTGATGGTATTCTTATCTGTTCATTTCAGGACCTCCTTGTCGAGAAATGCTTCCTTGATACAGATTGAAATCTGTCTATATCAGACAAAAAAAACTAAAGTATCCATTTGCTGCTCTGCTTGCTTTGGGTAGAAACAAGGCTGAGTTGTTGACAGGTGCTGAGAGGGCTGTAATCCAGGAATTCAACCAAATGGGTGGAGCTAAGATACCCAGATAGTGCAAATGCAGAGACACCAGCTAAGACAAGTCTCCGTGCAACAGGTCCTGAGTCCTCTGTTTGGGCTCAGACAGTCCTGGAAAGCAGGGTTGGCAAGCTCTGGCCACAGGCACACACGGCTCTGTCTTTCCCCTGATCAACCCTCGGCCCCTCCTGAGTCAACAACGTTGGCTGCAAAGGTGCTGGTTCAAAGCCTGGAAGGGGAATCTGCCTCGACGGACTTAAGATAGTTATTCAAAATACATGGTGCTTTCTGGGCTTTGGAAGTCTTTACATTCTGGGCAACTTCTCCAAGCCTCCTGCTCTCCCACTACCATTTTTGTTTTCACGTAGGGAATAAAGTTCTGGACAATGGCTGAGCCTTTGGGTCACATGTATCTTGACCAGTGTCGTGAGTCCCCACGTCAAAGGACACGTGGTGGGCAAATAAGGTCCTTCTGCCTGTGGGCACACATTGGCACTACCCTTCGTCTCAGGTTGGAGTGTCTGGATGAGGTTCCCTCCCACCCACGGAGACCGGAGTATGAGTGGCAAGAATCCACCAGGGACAACTTCTGGCTGAGCAGCCGCTGCAGCTGGGAGGGAAGAGGGCCACCCCCAGGCCCGGTGTGTATAGCGCCAGCTGCCTTCCCGCATCAGGGCCCCAGCTGGTGCCCGCCTCTCTGGGCCCCTGGCCAGTCCCAGCCTGGAGCCCTCCAGCTCTGCCTGGCTGGCTCCTCTGTGGCCATTGCTGGGAGGAGGTGGGGGATTGGGACGAGCGCCCCCATAGCCATCCCCAGGGCCCCCACACCACCCCGTTCACTGACAAGGGGAGGCGTGAAGTGTCCTTGCCTCATTGGCTCCCAGTTATGACCCAAGGGCTCCTCCTCACTCAGTCTGGGTGCCAAGGTTAGAACATCATTTGATCTGCTGCTCATTCACCTCTGCACAGCTGCCTGCCAAGCCTCCCGCGTGGGAGGAGAGCCTCTGCGAGCAGGGGCAGGTGCACAGGGACCACGGAATGGAGTCAGGAGTCGCCCTGTGGTAGGCAGGGCCACTGGGGGATCCGGGGGTTTGCCACTGTGCTGCAGAGGACAGCCCCTCAGCTGCCAAGCCACAGATCCCAGGACTCGGGTCAGACTCAGCTACTTGTAGCTTTTGTGGATTTCGGGCCTTGTGGATTCCTCCAGCCTCCAGGCTTCTTGGAAAGTGGGCACCGCCGGCCAGCCTCGTAAGAATGCTATGAAGATAACAGGAAATCCTGTTTGTAAAGTCTCTAGCCGAGATCTTGGACAACAGCAGCCGCTCAGATAGTGTCCATGCCTTTCGGCTCCCTCCTTCTGAGGCTGAATGAGCACGTTTTGTCTTATCGGCCTGTTCTGTCCTTCCCTCCTTCCTGCCTTTCCCTTTCCTGGCCCTGAGTCACCCTCTTATCGTACAGTGTTTGCCTTTCTCGTGCATTTCACTGAGCAGAAGGGCTTTGCAGCTCTGTTGTCCTATCCGGTAAATGTTTATCGGATGGTCACTCAGCAGCAGGCCCCGTACTGGGCATGAGAAGGCTACGCGTGCTTTCCCGCCCACGTAGAAATCACAGTCTGGTGAGGAGGGCTGGTGTTAAACCAGTCATTTCAAGAAAGAACAAGAGTTAGCATCACGCGTCATGAGACTGTAAGTCTGGTCGGTGCGATCGGGAAAGGCTTCCCTGAGGAGGCGGATGTAAGAGGAGTCCCAAGCTGCAGGCGCCCCCTCTACCCCGCACATGTTGTCCTTCAGCCACAGGCACCTGTTTTATCATCCCCGTCACATCCACCACCTCTGCTTGTTGACTTAGGTATTCATACTCACTTCCTCTTCCAAAGGATTCCTGGCACTTACACGTAACTCCATGAAGTAGAAAAATAAAACATTGAGACCGAGGAAAACAGAGAAACCTAAGGTCGGGGGCAGAGAGACCCTACGTCACGAAAACGGAACCACAGATTTAGTTCTGCACATCTGAGCAGTTGATGCAAAAAGACAGATCAGTTACAAAATGCTCGTTGTCCTTCATACCACCATTTTCAAGAAAATAAAGCTTCTATGGGACGGATCTTCATATGGTGGATGTTGAGTAAGAGGCACGGCCAGCTCTATCATTTCTAGAACAAACTCAGTAGCAGAGGTTGTGTGGATTTTTTTTTTAATGTTTAGTTAGTTTTGAGAGAGAGAGACAGACAAAGCGTGAGCAAGGGAGGAGCGGGGTGGTGGGGGGGGGGGGGGAGACACAGAACCCAAAGCAGGCTCCAGGCTCTGAGCTGTCAGCACGGAGCCCAACGCGGGGCTCGAACTCACAGACCGCAAGATCGTGACCTGAGCCTATCAACCGACTGAGTCATCCAGGCGCCCCTGTGTGGATGGTTTTTAAATGGTCTCCGAATGTAGGGCAAGGGGCCGTTCAGAGGCCAGAGAAGCCAACACCTGGAAATAATCTGATCTCATCCAGGGCTAGAGAGTTCTCCATCCACTGACAGCAGAATCCCCTGTAATGCAGCTGAAGGGCCTCTCCCCTGAGGATTCTGGCCAGCAGGTAGCGGTGGGATTGCAGCAGCTGTAAACTTCAGAATCTCCCCAGCAATGTCTGATTCACAGCCAACGTTGATTAACACTGATTGCTACCAGGGATTCTCAAACTGTTCCTTGAAGCCCCAGAATTCTGCGAGAAGCCCTGGGGTCTTTTCAGTGACCTCTGGGATCCCCACCCTGGCTCTTAGAAGATCCAGCACTTGGGACCAGGACAAACCGTATGTGCCTGGACCCATTGCCTGGTCCAGGACTCCCCAAGGAAGGAGATGCACAAGGAAGAAAGACAATGGCTGGGGAGGAGGAAGCAAAGTGATGATGTTCTTTGTTAATGTCCTTCAGTCCCAGTGCAGAGGAATGGAGTACACCAGATGACCCAGGAGGAACCTCTCTTTTTCTCAAGCTAATTAATTAGACCACAGGTCCATCAGGGTGGAGCTGACGCTGCCTTTTTTTTTTTCTCTGGGGCTGGAACGTCAGCTCTTCCTACTGTCGAGGGAGGAGAGGTGGGGTCTACACACACTCAGTAGCATCAGGGACCAGAGGGGACACAGCAAGAGGGAGAGTATGAGCCTGACATCCATGCTGCGGGGTGCTCTGGGAGAGGAGGAGCAAAGAGGCAGGAAAGTCTCGGTGCTCCTAGTTGCACCACAGAGAAGGGATGTCAGGTGAATCATGCCTAGAATCACATTCTTTAAATATAAGGACTTGAGAATCCCAAGGAGGCTCAACGCAGAACCTGACATGGGGCTTGATCTCACAAAGTGTGAGATCATGACCTGAGCTGAGATCAAGAGTTGGGTACTTAACTGACTGAGCCACCTGGGTCTCTCTCTCTCTCTCTCTCTCTCTCTCTTCTCTCTGCCCCTCCTCAACTTGTGGGTGCATGCAATAGATAGATAAATAGATAAATAGGTAGATAGATAGATAGATAGATAAAATGACTTGACTCAGGAGAGGAAGATGATCACAGAGGGGTTTTAAATTCCTTATCATGGGGACAACAGCCACCTCGACAGGGCAGGTCTGCTTTCACTGGCCTTATATCCGAGGTTGCTCGAGAGTTCCTTAATATTCATTTGAAAAGTGGTTTCCAGGGTTAACACAAGAACTAAAACACAAAACAAAAACAAAACCCCCAAAACGCTGAAGCCAGTGATTGACACAATGAACTGTACATTGTTCAAAATGAGTCTTCGCGAATATTGTTTTCCCCAGCCCAACTTTTGTTAAAAGTTGATCAGCAGTTTGGGCATCTGTATTCTAATAGGGCAGGACTCTGGTGTGTGGATTTTCTCTGTGGCTGAATAAGGGTGATTCAGATGCTTTTTACAATCAACCATAAAACAAAACAAGACCCTGTACTAATGTTTTGAAACAATCAATCAACCAGATGTGAGGCCTGGTTTTTATGATGTTGAAGTGTGTTGGTCAAATGAATATGTTGAAGTCCTAACCCTGGTACCTTATGAATATGATCTTATTGGAAATAGGGTCTTGGCGGATACAATTAACTTAAAATCAGGTCATCTTGGATTAGTGTGGGATGTAATCCAATGGCTAGTATTCTTGTAAGAAGGACATTTGGACACAGACTCAGAGAGAGGAGGCCATGTGAAGATGGGGGCAGAGAATGGAGTGATGTGGCCTCAGGCAAGGAGTACCTGGGGCCACCAGAAGCTGGAAGAGGCAAGGGAAGTTTTACCCCTTCAGAGGGAGCACTTACCTGCTGTCACTTTTGGACTTCTGGCCTCCAGAAGTGTGAGATAATACGTTTCTGTTGTTTTAAGCCATCTAATTTATCTAATTGCTATGGCAGCACTCAGACACTAACTACTACAGTCTCCTTTAGTGAAAAGTAAAGCCTTCGGTCAAAAATGTCACCTGAATGGACAATATCCCACAGAAATATCTACAGAGGCAGGTACTCCCCAGGCAAGGTCAGGAGTTTTCCTAAGAAGCCCTCAGTGCTCTAGTCACTGGGGCTACTCATAACTATTTAGACTCTCGCTCCTTCCAGGAACTCAGTGGGATTGTATATCCCACCCATGTGGTCTTGTCGCGTGACTTGTGTTGGGCAGTGAAATGTAACGATGTTTGTCATTTGAGAGTATGTGCCTTGTCACGTTCTCTTTTCCCTCTGCACAGTGGATGTTCCGGCAGCCTGGGTCCTGGATTGGGGCAGTAACTATGAGGGGCTGTGGCCCAGCTTGGCTCCATGTGTGTATAAACTGAGGGAGACATAAACCCTGGTGGTTTGAAGTGGCCGAGGTTTCCAGGATTGTTGGCTATAGCAGCATAACTTATCCTGTCCTGGCTCGATAATCTGACTCCACCCTGGCAGGTGAACATTCAAGATCCCAAGGTTTAACATGATGATATGGGTATGCCTGTTTTCCAAAGCAGGAGTTACCAGGTGCCCGCTATGGTCTTAGATAAATCTCCAATGAAGATCGTGGTGCATCTGATTTCAAGGGTGGAGCTGCTTATAAATCCCACAGGCAGTTATAACACACATCCTACATAACAAAAGGAATTAACTTGTAATACGGAACTGGTGGGATATAAACCCAATGTGTTGGGCAGGTAGTGGGCACATCTGTCCAAAACAAGCTGCTTTGTTTTGGAGTAGTTATTCCTAAGCCAGCCAGGCTGAGAGCAGTTCATTAACAGAAGCTACGATTGGTTGCCCCCCACTTCTGCCCTGTGACAATAAGGTGATACCATAAGAAAAAGGAAGCTACTGACCTTTTTTTAAAATTTTCGATAACAAGAAGGGCATGCCCCAGCTAATCCAGAAGGAGTTTCAAATCATGAAGTGTCCTTCCAGAAGGAAGAGCACAATCTTGTTTCACATTACTCAGAACTATCACCAGATCTGCTGGGTGTCTGACACATAGAGTATTACCAAGCCACCTGCATTAAGCTCATGACTGTTGACCAATAACCAACTCCTTCCATGAAGTCAGAAGTCATGGCAGGTCAATAAGGCTGCAAACAATCTCAGGTGTTTCTTATCAGATCTCTCCTCAAGATAAAAAATGGTGTCAAAGTGATGAAGAGTAGAGACACCTGTCGATTTCCCGTCCACCTCTCTGGGACAATTACTGGATTGAGAAACCTAGATTTATAGTGTATCCAGCAACCTATTAAATCTGCAGTTTTAGGGAGAGCAGGAAATAGACTCTTTTTTAAATGGTAGAGGCAGAGTTCTTATATTCACTCACACACTGGCAATAATGAAGATAAGCAGGTTGGCACAAAGTCCCTTGCCAAATTCAATCTAAGGTAACAAATTTCCCTACTCTGCCCTGTTATGTCTTCATTACAGCTCCAACTGGAAACACATTTAAATTAGATAATTTGGGGTTTACTTGCAAAGGGACTATTTTCCAAGGTAAAGACAGAGTGAATGGGAGCCAGTAACTCAGGGCTGGAAGCCGTGGAGACATTTCCACCCAAAGTTTAGAGCACTAGGGAAGGAATAGTCCATAAACCAGAAGGGAAATCTCGTGAAAGAGGATGTCCCAAGAGGAGCAACGTCCTTTTGCGATGGGACCCAACCACCCTAAGGTGACCCTGCAGGGTGGCAGCCAGAGGAATGAAGACCTGATCTCACTCTCCTCCCTCCCTTTGATCTGTGGCCAGGGCTCCTTTGGTTAAACTCAGCTGGAAGCCACAGAGCTTGGGAGCCCATGGGTGTGGGGTCACCAACCAGGGCCAGAACAGGATGCAGAAGGTAGGGGGTGGATTTGGAGCACAAACAGAAGACCTCATATGCTGTTCCTGTTAACTTGTCCATTGTGGCTCCCTCCTCACATCCCCTTTCCATTCTAGAGTGGTGTGTGTGTGTGTGTGTGTGTGTGTGTGTGTGTTTATGCACGCACGCATGTGCATTCATATATATACACGTGTGTGTATGTGTGTGTGGCTTTGTTTTGGCAAACCTGACTGTGGAATGGCAAGATCCATACAATATCCAGATGTGGAATTGATAACAATGGATTTACTTAGTCATTGATCCACTGATAGTAAATGAGAACAGAGGCCACATCTTGAGGCACCCCAAACAGTATGTTGAATGATCCCCAAGCATCAGAATTTCACACCGTGTCAAAAAACCCTCACTTTGTCGAGGGCTTTTCAAGATCCTCATCAATCAGGCCTAACGATTGGTACTCAGTAGATCTTTCTTGGTCAGACTTGGCTATACACTGCAGGATGGAGAGGGGCCATGGACTATCTCAGCCAGGAAAAATTTGGGGAGGTGTTCCTCTGCCTCCAGGTCAGTACCGTAAGACATCACAAGCTCCCAAAGATCAGATCTAAGCTTCCAGAAACCCAGGCAATGTTGGTATTCACCCAGTGCTTCTTGCTAAAGTCCTGGGCAATTAGTTCCTTTTTAGAAGCTCTGCTGAAGCTTAAAGAAGCCACTGCCCCCCATCCCCAGAGGGCAGACCCTTTTCAGGAGCCGCCAACATTTGGACAGGAGCTGGAGTCTCTGTACTCCTCCCTGGCTGGGTTCACCATTCAGGGTTTGTCTCAGGGTTATGGTGGTGGCCCATGTGTGATCCTCAGTGAGCCAAGCTTGGAAGTGAATAGTGTGGCTCAGTCTGGGGGGTTTTCATCAACATATATATGGGGAAAACAGAGGAAATAAGGTGGAGAGGGCAGGCTGATGGCTGGGAGGGAGAGAAAGAGGGAGGAAGACAGAATGCAAGCACGTATGGGTGAAAAAGAGAGAGAGAAATCTCACAGATTTTAAATATAGGAGTATAAATATTTGAAAATCTGGGGTGCTGTACATGTGTGGAAAATGCAGATTGGGTTTCCGAAGTCAGATACCAGGAAGCAAAAACGTTCATTCTCTTGAAATGTTGTGAAGGGAGGACTGTGTCTATTAAAGAATCACATACATGCACACGTGCACACTCAGTTATATAAGCATAAAAACAATGACGCATAGACACAGAAACATGCACATCGACACCCAAACATGTAGACACAGAAATACATTCAAATATGTACAAGTATCTGCCTTTTGCTCAAAGGCACACATCCACCCATTCATTTGCAAATATTTATTGAATGCCTCCCATGCGCCAGGGACAACGCTGGCTTGTGAGGATATGGTGGTGAACAGGACCGTGTGTCTTCTCGTAACGGAGCCCATAGCCTACTGACGCAGAGGACGCATCCCCCTCCCTTCCCCACGCACAGAACGGGAGCAAGGGGTCTGCCATGGAGGTGTGCTGGGCATTCCAGGCTGCACTACGCTCACATGTACCCTCGGGTGTCTGAAAGAAGGGGAAGGGTTTGCACATTCGTCCCTGTGTCACAATACCATGGTACCCTCAATCCCTGATCCATGGAGATAATGAATAAATGAGCTAAAGAATGAGAAAATGAATAATTGAGTGAGTGAATGAATATCCTGACAACTAGCAGCAGGTAGACAGGGCCTTGGGCTGCCCGGAACTCCAAATTCCTTTCCTTTTTTTGGAGAAGAGTCTCACTCAGCTTCAAAAGGATCAACTAAGGAAGGTGATGGGCGTTTCTGCTCAGCCAAGCTACCTGCCAGCCTTTGAACCTTGAGGGCTGTGATAGGCGGTGGAGCGAGGGGCCAGTCCGACTGCAGTTTGAAAGCCAGACTCTCTGATGAGCTTTGCCAACCCGAGGCCCCTCAGTCTGCAGCCCCCAAAGGGATGCAGCTTATTTCTTCTTCTGACCTGGAGTGACCCCCACCCCCCCCCCCATGATCTGGGGTTCCAAACTCTTCGCAAAGCCTGGTGGGATTTCTCCAGCTTTAGAGGTAAAAGATGTAGGTCTGTTACCAGTTGGCTCCTGGTAGAATTCATTTAATAAACTCCTTACTGTCCCTCATTACTCTGAAAAGCGGAGCCCTGATTATTGTCAGCAAGAATGGAGCCCAGGGATGGAGGAGTGTGCTCTGTTGAGACCGTATTCCCATCCTGCTCACTGTGTGTGTGTGTGTGTGTGTGTGTGTGTGTGTGTGTGTATCTGCACGGGCAGGAGTATTTAAAATAGGGTCAGGCTGTAGTAGATGCTGTGGGTGCCCACCCATATCCTCACACTCAATCATTTCATGTCCTCTGCTCAGCCTCCTACTGCCATTATCTGCATTTCTTTGCCTGAGGGCTTTTTCCAGAACTGCAGAAGGCTCATTGCCCACATGAGCATAGCACACCAGAAGAGATGAGGAATTCAGACCCTCTGCGAGCAGCCCTTAACCAAGGACTTCTGGGAGTTGGTGTTTAAATACCCTGTGACCATGTCCCCCTAGGTGGGATAACTCTGGCGTGGGTGTTTTCCAGTGTCTTCTAGAGTTTACCGGTGAGAGTAAGAGCCAGCCTTCCATGGGGTAGCTGGTTTGACAGCACAGCATTGGTGGTCACCTTCCCTTCCTTGTACCCCTTTCCCCACGCCCTCCCCACCCACCCCCAGTGGTGTTTGTACTTCCTAACTGAACTCCAAGCGCTTGAATTCTTCAGGGGAACCCAAATCAACATGTAGGCATACCAAACTCCTTGCAAAGTCGGGCTGACCCTAGATCAATGTCGCCAAGCCTTTCTTGGGCAAGGTCAACTTCCATAAGGAGCCAGCCCTCACTGGAAGGACTAATGTTCTCAAAGGAGATAAATTGCCCCTAAGAGGAGATAGGAGGGCTGTTCTCTGCTCATGAAATCTGAGGCTCAAGCCCAGGCCGCAAGAAGTTTTCGGGGGTCCCCATCCCTTTTACTGTCAACCCAGACCCAAAACCTACTTCCTGGAACCAGCAATAATGGAGTAACAAAGCCTCCTGGGGCTCCTGGTGGTTCTCTCAGTGTTCTTCTTAGCGGTCTCTGGGCAGAAGTAGGAAAGAATAACCAACCCCAGGGAATGCCAGAGAGAAGGCACAGGTTTTTTGGGGGGGTGGAGGGCACAGCTCTCAACTTCTCAATAACCAAAGAGGCAACCAATTTACAAATGCTTATAAACATACTCCAGTATTTCATACAGATGGAAGAAAGGACTTGGCTTCTTTAGAGACATGTTTTGCTAGAAGGCAGCTGGTTAGGGCTGGTGGCGGGGTGGGGGGGGGAGAAGGGGATTAGAGGATTACTAAAGTACACGGGGTGTCTTTTGAAGGTGATGAAGGAGTTCTGAAATTAACCGTGGTGAAGGTTGCCCACACCTGAGAATATACTAAAACCAGTGTATATGGCTGAATTGTATGCTGTGTGGATTATATCTCCATAAAGCTGTTCAAAAAACAAAAAAACAGAAGTTGGGTGTAGAAGAAAAAGATTCCCTTTGAGGCTGTACAGACTTGGCTCCAGATTCCAACTCTGCTACTTACTAGGTCCGCGTACAAGGCATTTAACCTCCTTGACGCATCAGCTTCTCCAAGTGAAAATACTTCATGTTTAGTGTTTTTTGAGTAGATTTAAGATACTTTATAAAGCACTTTAAAAGTTCCTGGCATATACATAGTAGTTAGGGGTTTTTTTTATATATATAATTTTAATAATAATAATAATTAACAGCTGACGACGATACAGAACCAGCTACTGGAAATCATCACTGCATATTAAATGCTCATTCTTTAGAAGAGAAGGTAATTAGTAATGAGAGGAAGCAGACCTCAGAGAGAAAGTAAGGGCACGCAGACCATTAGTGTCAACACCAGAGGAAGGATCACTTGTCTCCAATTTGGAAAATAAGTAGGTAAAAGGGGTTTCTGATAAGAGCTGGATGAGTGGGTTTGGGGTACCAGCAGGGCCCGCGTTTGCTTATCAAAGCCTGGAGGCTGTTTTGGTAGGATCAAGTGAAATGTTCTGGAGAGAAAAGAGGATATAGCTTAGCAGAGCTTAAAATCGAATGGAATTTGGAGCCAGCAGAATACAATATTGTGCCCAAGTTTTGCACTTAACTCTTGATGCAGACTGAATTTGTTTATTTGTCTTCCAGAGAAAGGAAGGGGAGCTAATTTGTGTAATTGTGTCATGTCTAGAGGAAAAGCAATCATTGATCCAGAGTATGGGTTTCGTTTTGCTTTAATATCACCTCCTGCTTATCTATCCCCTAACTGTATGGATGTCAAAGGGAAACAGGTTTTGATGAAGGTGCTAAATCCGACACAAGTTGACAAGTTAGCCTGGCCTGTCTCATGGGTCAGAGACAAAAGACAGTTTATCACAAGGCTAGTGGGAGCCAGTGCATTCTGGTTTTTGCAACAACTCTCTAAGCTACAGTTGTCGTAAGGCACTGCAAAGAGGGCCAGCTCATACCTGTGCACACGAGAAGGGTGTGTTACAAGACGGGAACCCTGAGCTTAGGGACCTGAATCTTTTATAATGGACAGTAAGCATGCCTACCCTTCATCCCCGAGGAGGACATTACATCTTCCAAAGCTGTTCACCGGGCAAACATCTTTATAAAGATCAGAGCAAAGGCGGTCGGCATCTTGGCTCACAAGATATACAGAAAAATGTGAGAGACCCGTGGAAAATCGTCTCCCCACACGTAACAGCGGTGTGATCTCGAGTCTCAGTTTCTTCATCTGTAAAACGGGGGTGATACGTATCTGGCACGTGGTGGGAGAGAAAAAATGAAATATCAGTATAGTCTTTCAAGCCCAGTTCCTGCCACGCTATAAACACTCAAGAAATGTTAGTTACTTTCTCCTGCTGCCTCCCCCTTCAGCTAAAGGACAGTTTAGTGAAGACTTTATTCTGTGCAAATTCCACCACATTGTACCAACTCTCATTAGAATCCAGTAAGACAATACCCAGATGAGGGGTGCCTGAGGGACTCAGTTGGTTAAGCCTCCGACTCCGGCTCAGCTCATGATCTCGTGGCTCATGAGTTTGAGCCCCGCGTCGGGCTCTGTGCTGACAGTTCGGAGCCTGGAGACCGCTTGGGATTCTGTGTCTCCCTCTCTCTCTGTTCCTCCCCCGCTCATACTCTCTCTCTCTCTCTCTCAGAAATAAATAAAGATTAAAACCATTTTAAAAAAGATAATATCCATATGAAAACTTGTCATAATTATTTTGTTCCAAGATGGCAGCCTATCTAGCCAATAGAATCCGTGTCCTGATCCCATTAACGAAGTAGCAAACTTGATCAATTTCAGCCCAAAGATTCACCATGAAACAACTCAAAAGTCCTAAATCCTCCAGTTCAGTGGTTCTCACACTCTGTTGCATGTTTAAGTCACCTGGAGGGCTTTAAAAAATGCCACTGCCTCCAATAGCAATGAAATCATACTCTCTCGGGGCAGAACTCAGGCACCGGCAGTGAAAAAAAATCCTCCAGGTGTTCCAATATGCAGCCAGGGGTAGAGCCGTTGCTCTGGCTCTCACTCAAGCAACTAGAAGAGTTTGCATGTGCTGCTTTGCAATTCTTAAGCTGTTTCACTGGAGTGTAATTGGTCTAACTCTGAAAAGGTCACCAGGCATTTGCCGGTATTTTGCTGAGCCCAGCAGGGAGCAGTGACCAGGGCAGGGGGAGGGGGCACACAGAAGAGCCTGAAAGTGGGGGCTGGGGGAGGGTCCATTCTCAGAGGATAGGGGAGCACCCTATCTTGTGAACTTTAGAATTCCACTGCATCCTGAGAATAGGGCTCCGTATGCCCTGGGCACTCAATAAATGCTTGCAAATGGTCTCCGTCTTCTCGGCTCCACCCGCCAGGCATCAAACATGCTGCACGCACACTTCAGCTGGAAGGTAGCTCTCGTCCTTGCCTTGCTCCCTGGCCGACTAGATTATAGGATTAACTCTTCACCCCCTGGCTGGGCCACGGGGAATTCTCTCTCCTCTCTTTCTTTAGGTATAAACAATCAATGATAAAGATTTTCCCACTTTCTTCTCCCACCTTTCTTTGGAGTTGTTTTTAGATGGTGACTTTTGGGTTTTGGCAGATCCTAAAAGAGAAACGGAGGCAAGGCCCAGCATCCGGGATGAGCCGGGGCTCCCCTGTGGCCTGCTCGGTGGTCACGTGACAGTGGCTCTCTGATGCTGTATCCCGGTGGTAAGCAAAGGTGCGTGCCAGGTGCACAGAGCCCCCAAAGTCCGAATTTTACATTTGCTTTGAGCTAGTGTTCAGTCCCCCTCCCCACCCCGCTCATAAACATGTAAAATACTCAGGTAATCCAGACACCCGAAGGCCAAGTGAGCCTAACTTGTCTATATAATTCAGGCTGCCCAGTAAGTTACCTAAAACTCAGGTGAACATGGGCCTTTTGAACCCGGCCTCGGGAAAGCCTGCGGGAGGGAGCCCTTGTTTCCAGGAGGAAGCTGCATTTTTCTCTTGGTGCCTGGCTGGAACAAAAGGGGCCAGAGCATTAGGGAAGCTGGGGGATCTCCCTCCCCAGGTATTGAAGCAGGAGCCATGGTCCCCGGCGAGGAGGGCTCTGAAAGCCCCCTGGCACCAGGGGTTTCCTGAAAAACCAGGCTGCGGGGAGGGAGCCCTGGAGTCTGATGTTGCTGGACAGGGGCACACAGCCGACGAGGGTGAGTCCCTCCATGACTCATGAGGCTTTTAAACCATAGCTGCTTGGGCAGGGGTATGGGGCCTGAGCAGGAGTTCGGGGAAGGGGCCGTCTTCTCTAGCTGAGCTCAAGAGATGTTAAAACGGGCAAGGTTCGGAACGGCTGCAGCCTTCCACCTGCCTGCCCCTCCTCTGTTTCCAGGCCCCTCTTCCATTATGTGGGGATGATGGCGCAGAAACTGGAGCTTTGTTCTTTCCCTCTTCCTGGGCACCTGCTGCTCAGTCCTACCCACCTGGAGGCTCGCAGGCCTCCATAGTGACATCACAGGCCCGTCGCCGCGGAAACGGTCAATGAGCTCAGGCAGTAGGGGCTTGATGGCTTCAGGCAGGGAAGGAGGCTAGTGGAGACCAAGAGGTCAGGGTTTGGAGCTCCACTCAAGAGGGATTGGAATTGATGCGGGGGGGGGGGGGGTAAGACTAGAATGTGGCCACAAGCTTCCCAAAACAGGAGCAGCTTTCAGAAGGCACGGATGCCACCGAAAAGCTAAGTTGATTGTCTCTCCCTGCAGGAGCCGCCCCCTGCCTGGTGCCCCGCTGCAGAGCCTGATTGCTCATTCGGAGCGGTTTCTACTTGTAATTTGTTGGCTCAAAGGTCGGAATGGACTTCTTAGGAAGACAGATTTCCTCGTGGCCATTCCTTAGGGACCGAGCTCTCAAAGCCAGTTGGGCCAAATTTCAGCCCAATTTGGGCCTGAGGTTCCCGCGGGGGTGGGCGTGGCTCACAAGGAAAACAGACAAGTTGCAGGGGTGCTGGGCTGTGTGTCCAGAGGGTCAGGTGGGGAAAAAGAGGGACAGGGAGGCCGACGGAGCCCCGGGAGGCAAGGAGACAGGGCACTTTATAAATCACCAGCTCCCTTTTAAAAATGGAGTCTAACCTCCCTCAGCTTTGCTTTTGAATTTATTAGCAGCTTCATTTCCCCGGGTAATAATTCATTATCTCGTTCCCAGCCCGAGAAGCGGTGCCGGCCCAGAAGTGACATTCCCTTCCACACCTTTAAGCGATACTCTTTTAGCTGTGTCATCTTCCGATCACTCTGGGCCTCGACCCCAGGCCCCCGCTGTGTCCGCACAGGCCCCGGCCCGCCTCCTTTGCTGGTGCTCTTTCCACCAGGGCTCTCTCTGGGGCCCAAGCCCCTCTCCATCGGGAAGCCAGCCGGCTGCCGGCAGCGGTGGTGAGATAGAGCCTTGCTGTTGGAACCGGAATTGAGATAACTGCTATTGTGGGGGGGGGGGGGGAACCGAAGGGAGGGTTGGAGGGGGCCACACGTGTCAGCTTAGCCGGAGGATCTGAAAAAGCTATTTCAATCGCGTCTCCGAGTGGGAAACTGGCAGATGCCCTTCTGTGGAATGAAAGTTTTGCTCTTCCTCTCCGTCTCCTCTGCCAAGGAAGAAAGCTCGACTAACAAGGGATGTGATGATGCTTTTTCATCAGGCAAAGTCCTTTTTCCTCAAATCCCTTCTCTCTTCACGTCGCAGAAAAGACCCCGTCCTCACGGCCGATATGTCAGGCCGGAAACGAGGATGGGGCTGCGTGTTAGAACCACCTGATGTCCAAGGCCGGACCAGACAAACTCGAAGCCATGGGAGCGGGACCAGACAGCAGGATGGTTGGTGAAAGTGCTCAGCTGAGCCCAGCCTGGGCCGGGTCTGAGCATCACTGCCCTACAGCCTTATTGCCTAAGCTCCGCCCGGGACCTCAGCATCGCTGGGAATTTGTTAAAAATGCTGGACCCTAGGGGCGCCTGGGTGGCTCAGTCGGTGAAGCGTCCGACTTCGGCTCAGGTCATGATCTCACTGGCCGTGAGTTCGAGCCCCACGTTGGGCTCTGTGCTGACAGCTCAGACCCTGGAGCCTGCTTCGGATTCTGTGTCTCCCTCTCTCTGACCCTCTCCCGTTCATGCTCTGTCTCTCTCTGTCTCAAAAATAAATAAACATTAAAAACTGCTGGACCCAAGCCCCACGCCTGGCCTGATGAAACAGAATCTGTGTTTTCAGCAAATCCCCAGGGAACAGATGAGTATCTTGCCCCATGGGCATTGAAATCCCTTAGACTTAGAGCCTCGCCGTCCCTCCTCCTGCTCTATCAGCCCTGCTGTGCTGTGCTGGGGGGAAGGGGTGGGGGACGGGTCACAAGTCCCAAGGGTAGGAGAGAAGACAGCCTTTTTCTCCAATGTCAGCCGTCACACTGTCGCACCTCCACCTGGCCGAGAAAAGGGGCTGGAGGAAAGCAGGAACCTCAGGCCCCTGCACGCAGAACATGTGCAAATCAGCATCCAGGAGCCCTGCTGGATCAGGGCTGGGGACAGTCTCGCAATCCTGCAGGGAAGATTGAGAATGGGTGGTAAGGTTGGGGTCTGCCAGTGCTCCACGCACCCCCCCCCCCACCCAGGCCTGGCTCCTGCAGCCTCTTGGGGCTGAGAGGCCGGCAAAGTGGCAGCCGGTGGGGGCCCACCGGGCAGGCATCTGCGTTCTGAAGGTCAAAATTGCAGCACAGCGTCAAGGCCCTAATGGCTGAGCATTTCCTTCATATCGTCGCACTCTCCTATTAGTGGATGATGCCTGTTTTCTGGGCACTGGAAGGAAGGGCAGGCTTGGCCGAGAGTGTCTGCCTCCATCAGCTCAGCTGGGGGTCTCAGGACATGGGGCAGTGGGGGGGGGGGGCACGCCTGAGCTCCAGTGAGCTGCCAAGGCCTGAGATCTGGGTCCCTCCCGGGTCCCTCGAGAGCCAGCAGGGAAGATCTGTGACTGAGGGTCTGTCCTGCCTCTACTCTCCACAGGTGAGTCCCCTCTGGACCTATCAGTTGGGGGCCATTCTTACCGTCTCCACAGTAAACATCACACCTCCAAGACCGTTATCTGTCTGTGAGCTACCCCTTCCCTGGCAGTAGCTTCCTCCCCTCTGGGTTCTTCCTGGTCCGGTTTCTATCCCCAAACGGACAAAGCAGGGCACTGAAACTGACACCCAGAGGTCAGAGTTCGAGACCTCAGTTCAGTCACTTACAAGTCACGTGACCTTGGGCAGGTCACGGGCCTTGTCTGAGCATCGGTGACTTCGTCTTCAAAAAATGGGAGGCGTGAGGCCAGCTTTGCTGAGCGGCAATGAAAACAGAACGAACTAAGGGAGCGCTCCTCACGCCATGGCGGGCACACCGTCGCTGCTCAAATGCACATCCGCTTATCAATGTGTGCAGAGTCTGAGCCGTTAGCGTAGGCCGGGGGTCCGCGAGTGGGTCCCCTGACCATCGGTATCGCCAGGCCCTGCCCTGGAACCCACAGAAGCAGACATGCCGGATGGGGTCAGCAACCGGGGTTCAGCAAACGCTGCTGATTCTGCTGCCGGCTCAAACGTGAGGCCCCCGGTGTGACCAGAAAATGCTGCGGCTAATAAGCCATGAGTCACTGTGTGCTACCTTCAAAGTCATGTTGATTTGGAAGGGAAAGGATGTGTAGGGAAAGGATGTGTATTAGAATTCTCCAGAGAAATCGAATCAATAGGAGAGAGAGGTAGATGAAGGGGGGGGGGGGATGGTGAAGAGAGAGAAAGAGAGAGAGATGATAGATGGATGGATAGATAGATAATTGACTGATAGATGATAGATAGACAGATATAGATAGATAGATAGATAGATAGATAGATAGTACATGGAGATAAATAGACTTATTATAAGCAGTTGGCTCACATGATCGTGGAGGCTGATGGTGGGACTTCCCATGATGTGCCGTTGGGAAGCTGGAGCCCAGCAAGGCCTAGACCAGAGAGCTGCTGGTGTGGATCCCAGTCCGAGTGGAAGCCCTTCAAGCCAGGAACGCTGAGGGCGGGAGAAGACTGTTGTCCCGGCTCCGCAGTCAGGCGGAGACTGCATTCAACCTGCCTCTGCCTTTCTGGGCTACCCGGTCCCTCAACGGGTTAGGTGAGGCCCACCCACGCCGGGGAGGGCCATCTGCCCCACTGGGTCTCCGAATTCAAACTTGAATCTCGTCCCCAACCGCCCTCGCAGACACACCCAGAAATAAGGTCCCCCAGGCCAGTCAAGCTGACACATAAAATTAACCCCAAACCAATAGTAAGAATAGCTTGCACGTCCATGGCTCGTGCTATGCGTGAGGCTCTCTGAATCCTCACTACCACGCCGAGTATTGGGCACTGACAGTATCCTCCTTGCATAGAGGAGGGACATGAGACTCACAGAGGCAAGTGGGTGGGCTCCGAACCCAAGCACTCTGGCTCCAGAGGCTTTGGCCCATGCTTCCTGGTGACACATAGAGGATGTTGGTGGGGGAGAGCCGAGGGAGGGGCCTGGGAGCAGGGGTGATGATGCTGGAGGAGGAGGGAGCAAGCTGTGTCTCATAACAGAGCTGGATCAAGGACCGGTGTCCGGCTTTCAGTTCCCAGCCCAGAGCCTCTTTCCTCGCACTGACCGCTGTCTTATTGTGGTGCCCCAGATGTGGAAGCCACACGTGGGCAGATGCGCTCAGGGCCTGCTCGGCCGTGCAGTGGCTTCCAGCCATCGCAGCAGGCAGGACCCTTGGAATCCGAGAGGTCAAGGGTCAGAGAGTGGAGTAGGCGAGTGTGAGCACAGACGGAGGAGAGGGCAGACAAGGCGTCCTAGGGAAGCCTGTTTTGGGGAATTATCCAAGTGCCTAAGTTCTGTATTATAGTCCCATGGCTTCTCGTACTTTGATCATAGCCTTTATCACAAGTGCAAATCAAAGGTATATTGTGTTGTGATTTGCTTGTCCTCTATGCGGCCCGCTAGACCATAAGGTCCATGGATGGGCACAAGGGCTGTTATCTGTCCTGACACGTGGAATCCCAAACACGGCACGGTGCTTGGAGCACGGCAGACAGCCGTTGCTGGGTGAACGAGTGAGTGACCACGAGCATGCTTGCCCCCTTACCCCGTAATTATTGACTTCCAGATCTGTTGTCCTTCTGGACCGAAACACCCATGAGCAAACGGTCTCACTCAGCTCTGTGCACGTGGTCCCCAGAACAATGCGCACACAGTGCCTGGAACAATGTGCACACAGTGCCGGCTTTCTCTGCACTTTTGGAGTCACACCCAGTCAGATTCTAAAGTCCAGTGGGTCCCGCCATTGATAATATCATCATCCTTGCACAGGGAAGGAGAGAATGCTGAACGAGGAGTCTCTAAAACACTGGACTGGATTGTCTCAAGGTTCCTTTGTCCTGACGCATTTGCAGATTCCAACTCCCTGAGGGTAGGACCCAGCGTCTCGCTTCCCGAGTCCCGGGACTGAGCAGGGGACAGGGTTCAGGCCTCCTGAAGCAGCTTAACGCAGTGTGGGGGCCGAGGCTTCCAGGTAATAGCTGCTGTGAAAGGGCTCTACTTAACCCTCTTTTTTTGCAAAACTAAGATTGTGAGTCAACCTTCAATTAACCTCTTCTCCCAGATTCCATGCGATGCAAAAGGTTTTATTCTAAAGGCAGGGAGGCTATTTTAAGATTACGTTTATTATCGTATTGATACAAACCAGAATAGGTCAGCTCTCTTCCTGTGGCCCAGAAACACATCGTCATAGTGGCCAACTGGATGTAAAATGCCATGCTGCAGGGGAGATCTGTCCCTGGACGTGCTCGTCCCCAGCCTCCCCGGCCCCTCCCTTCCTCGTCCACCAGGAGGCATCAGTATTTTGCTTAGAGGTCCTATTAAAACGATGAACCACCCCCCTTCTCTCTTCTCTTCCAGGGCTCCCGACATTTCCGATCTAACCCACAAACTGTCTTTGGTAGGCAAAATGGTGCGTTCGCACACAAAGGGACAGACAGCAAGGCCTAGGGAAGTCTATTTTGGGAAACTATTAAGCTCATATACCAACCTTATTTTTATCCCAAATTTATTTTTTCATGAGCTGATAGATCAGTTGGCTCTGTTCAGGGCACCTGCCAGGAAAAGGAAGTCGGCGGAGGATGCATAAGACCCAAGCGAGATGATATGGATGGCCCAGGGCAGGTCACAGTGCTAAGGGCTTCTGCTCCTCCGAGGACACGTCATGGAGATATTGATTTGCTTTGGTCTGTGCCCTCTTTATATTAATGAAGTAGCAACTTTGATATGCTCTGAAATGTTCTAGATATACATTCATCGACTGGGGACTGTGAGAGCCACCATTTCTCATTCAAGTAGTGAAGGTATTAACGGACGATGAGGAGAGTGAGGAGGGGAATTGATGGGGGGGAGTGGATAAATAATTTATGATACATCCACGAAGGAATATTACACAGCCATTTAAAACCTATATATGCAAAGAATATTTAATGACCTGGAAAATGCTCACAATACAATATTCAGTAAGAAAAAATAGGACTTGGAATTGCATATTGAGTATAAGCCACATAATATATGTTGAGACAGGAAAGAAATATACATCGTGTTTCCTTCTACACATGTCTGGATTGTCCACATTCCTGCCAATGTGCCTTTATCCCATCTAGTTTTTTTTTTTTAATTTTTTAAGGTTTATTTTTGAGAGAGAGAGAGAGCACAAGCGGGGGCGGTGGGGGGGGGCAGAGAGAGACACACACACAGAATCTGAAGCAGGCTCCAGGCTCTGAGCTGTCTGCACAGAGCCCGACGCGGGGTTCGAACTCATGAACCGTGAGATCATGACCTGAGCCGAAGTCGGACGCTTCACTGACTGAGCCACCCAGGTGCCCCTATCCTGTCTGGTTTTCAATGTTTCCTTATTTCAAAACATTTTGAAAGTACAAAATAAACCATCCTCCATGTAGAAATAAATTCTGATTATGCAAAAAACTAAACTCAAATTATATAGAAATGAAAGTTGTTCCCTGCCATAACCATTCTTAATCCCTTGGTATAGAGTCTCCAGAGCTGTATGTATAATGTATATGTAGACCATCTTCACACCCGTGCTTATATGCATACACATGGTGTACCTGTACAGATATGTGCATAGATAATGCATGTATTATATATGTAATATGCATGTATTTATATATATATAAACCTATACAGATATGTGTGTGTATGCATGTGAATTTTAGCACTCAAAGGAAAGTAATGAGATAAAATTATACATATACATGTTATTATTCAGATTCTTTGTGGGGACACCACACTGCTTTTCATATTAAAAATGCTTTTCTTGGGCGCCTGGGTGGCTCAGTCGGTTGAGCATCCGACTTCAGCTCAGGTTACAATCTCGCGGTCCGTGAGTTCGAGCCCCGCCTCGGGCTCTGTGCTGACGGCGCGGAGCCTGGAGCCTGCTTCGGGTTCTCTGTTTCCCTCTCTCTCTGCCCCTCCCCCACTCATGCTCTGTCTCTCTCTCTCTCTCTCTCTCTCTCTCCCTGTGTCAAAAATAAATAAACATTAAAAAAATTTAAAAATAAAATAAAAAATAAAAACCCTTTTCTCTTTTCCCTGAAAACACAGGCAATTCACGTTCAGTGTAGAGCGCTGAACCTGCCTTTTCTCCTTGGCTCTCAGCTCTGGGCGCCGCAGTGCTGCACGCGCCTGAACCATCCACTCCAGGGCTATTTTTTCTGGTTGAGGAAGCAAGGTACACACAGGCCAGAGAATGAGTGACCCTGGAAACCCTCGACCAACCCCACCCTCCGTGGGGATGGCTGGGGCATGTTCTAGTCCGTTGCTCCTGAACCTTCGGGGGGAGATAGAACCTGGGCACCCAGGCAAGTAGCCGGAAGCCTGGGCCTTTGTATTTTTCTACCAAGTCCCCCAGGGGAGTCCCTGTTATGGACTGACTTGTGTCCCCCCCAAATGCATACATTGAAGCCCTAATCCCCACTGTGACTGCTTTTGGAGATACGGGCCTTTAGGTAGATAATTAAGGTCAAAGGAGATCATATTTTCTCTTCTCAGAGGGAGGCCCAGAGTGAGAGGAGAGTGTGATACAGGAAGCAGAGGTCGGAGGCCTGAAGGGGCCATGAGCAGGAACACCGCAAGGCCCCCAGAAGCTGGAAGAAGCAGGGAGCGGATTCTTCCCTGGAGGCTCCGATAGGCACGCCCTCCTGTGGACACCTTGATTTTAGCCCCGTTTTGGACGCCCGATCTCCAAAGCGATGAAAGGTCTGTGTCGTGTTTCAGCCATTGAGGTGGTGGTGGCTGTAGAGTGGATTCAAACGCCTTATCTCAGGGCCAGCTTTTGGGGGAGCCCATCCCAAGACCCCGAATTCCGGCTACTTACTTGCCTTTTGTTCCCGTTGGCGTCTCCACCATGCCTGGCCTCCCCCAGTGGGAGATTTTCTACAGATTTTACTTATATAATCAGAAAAACATGCTTCTTCTTTAAAAAAGGAAGCAGAACGGTGATGCCACGGGGCAAAGGATACCAGCTGAATACCTACTCCTGCCAGGCCCTGTATGTCACTGGGAAGAGCCAAGACTTCTGCCTTCTTAGAGCTGACGTTCCAGCAATTCTGGTTGGGGGAGGTATTGAGTAAAATACCTCAGAGAGGGCGCCTGGGTGGCTGGGTCACTAAGCGCCCGACTCTTGATTTCGGCTCACAGTTCGTAAGATCGAGCCCCGCGTTGGGCTCTGCACGGACAGCAAGGAATCTGCTCAGAATTCCCTCTCTCCCTCTCTCTCTGTCCCTCCCCTGCTTGCGCACGCATGCTTTCTCTCTCTTTCTCAAAATACGCAAGTAAACTTAACAAAAAGAACCCACCTGGGAAATAAGTAAATCCTGTAGCACATCAGAGGTGATACATGCAAAGAACAGAAGTAAAAATGCAGCAAAGGAGGGAGATCGGGAGGGTGCGGGTGGGGCCGAGGGGCCAACCCCATGTGCTCAGGGTCTGCCTCATTTGTTTACAGTTTGATAATCTCTCTTTTTTTTAAGTTTATTTATTTTGAGAGAGAGAGTGCACACAAGAAGGGGAGAGGCAGAGAGAGAGAGGGAGACAGAGAATCCCAAGCAGGCTCCGCGCTCAGCACGGAGTTGACTCAGGCATCCACCTCACAGATCATGAGATCGTGACCTGAGCCCAAACCAAGAGTCAGACGCTTAACCGACTGAGCCAGCCCGACGCCCCGAACTCAATAGTCTCTTATTTCACACGTGCTCCTTGTCAGGCTCTAAGTACATTACAAATATTAAGTCATTTAATCCTTAATGTAACCCTACGAGCAAATGCCCATATTGTCCCCATTATGCAGATGAGACAACCGGCGTGCAGAGAGGCAAAGTACCATTGACAGCATCAGACGGCCAGCAAGTGGCAGAAAAGGGACTTGAGCCCGGGCAGCCCAGCTCCAGTCTGTGTTCTCACCCCCTGCGTGATGCTGCCTGATGTTCAAGGACCAACTTTAAGGCAGTAAGGAGTCAGCCACGCAAGTCTTTGTGGGAAAAGGAAAAGGCGTGGCCAACACAAAGGCCCTGTGGCAGAAGCCAACCTGGGTTTTTCGGCCACATTGGCAAGGCAGCCAGTGTGGCTGGCAGGGATGAGCAGGGGGTGGGGGTCACTCAGGCCACACGCCCGGGGCCTAGAGGCCCTTTCTCCCTCCGTGGAAAGGGGGGGCGGTGCTCCGAGGGGTTTTGAGCACTGGGAGGCTTTCTCTGGCTGGTAAGAGTGGGCCACCAGAGGCAGGGGCGGGACAGGAAGACCGGCCGGGGATGGTGGTGGCCCAGCCAGAGTGGCAGCCGTGGGGACACAGAGGGAGAGCGGTGGGGCCCTGGAAAACGTGAAGCGAGGCCGACAGGATTATCTGAGGCGTGGGATGCGAAACGTGGGGGGAGAGGGAAGCATCCGCGGTGGCTCAGAGCCGCGGCCCGAGGAGCTCACCGGAAGAAAGGCCTTGCACTCTGCCAAGATGCCGGGGGTGGGGGGGTGTTTTTTCTTTCCCACAAGTGTGGCAGTTCCCCGTGAGGATGAAGCCTGAGCATAACAAGTCAGGATAATAATAACTGTCTGCTATGGAGGTGTCACAGCCAAGGGGGGAGGGCTCTCAGAGGAGCGGGTGGTGGAAATAAGCTTGGCGCTTTCCACATCCAGCTCAGCGGCAGGCCCCCGAGCACATCCAGGGGGGGCACCAGAGAACCCAGAGGGCTCAAGGCCAACACTCAAGTTGGCGTCATGAAAGTCAGCGTCAGGAGTTGGAAGGAATCGCCTCCTTAACTGCGCCCCGGGCGGGAGGTGAGCCAGCGGCCGCCGTAGGACCCCAACCTCGACCCAGCCTCCACGCGTGGGCCACATCTGGCCTCTGCCCATGAAGCATCCGTGTGACCGAACGCAAATTGTTCCCACCGTCAAGCCTCTCAGCTGCTACTGTCGTGAGATGGGGCGGGAACCGTCACAGATTTTTAATTGGTTACCCGGGAACCATCGGGGCATCCTATTTCTTTGCAAGGGGGCGGGAACGAGGAGCCATCTCCCAAGCAGAAGAGCCTCTTTGCGCCAAAGACACTTAAAGCCCCCCCTCCCATCCCCACCAAGCTCCGAGGATTCAGACGGTGGCAGCGAAAACACAGCCAGGGAAGCCAGGCCAAAATAGGACGCTCAGGGTAGAGAGACAGAGAGCTGTAGGGTCTCACTGTCACTGCCAACGTTTCCAGAACATACGGCGGGGAGGCAGAGCCTGTCCAGGAAATTAATCCCCGAAGGAGAGGAGTACACACGGATTAGATGCTCCTTGAGCACGTAACAGCGAACAAGGACCTAGTGACGGCGGCCTCTGAGCAGGAGCGGGGGCCCAGTTCAGACTGTGGGCAATCGAGTAATACGGGGGCTCAGAGGAAGGCTCGCCCGGCCCGCCCCGTGTAGCCCCCCTCCCTGGCTGCGGTTACCCAAATGAGTCTAGAAAGGAAACTTTCCGTGCGCGCTGTGAAATCCGTGATTGCCACAGTCTGAATGTGTCCCCCCCCCCCCAAATTCTTACGTTGAACTCTAATCCCCAAGGTGACAGTATTAGGATGGGGGGGGCCTTTGGAGGTGATTAGGTCATGAGGGGGGAGCCTCATGAATGCCATAGCGTCCTTATAAAAGTCCTCGGAGACCTCCCCCCTTCTACTGCATGAGCACGCAAGGAGCCGCCTGGAACTCAGGAAAGGGTGCTCACCCAACCGTGCTCCAGATTTCCAGGCTCCAGAACCGTGAGGGACACGTGTCTGTCGTTCCTGAGCCACCGGATCTGTGGCACTTTGTTACGGCAGCCTGAACGGACGAAAGACAGCGGTCCTCAGCCATTGCTTTTGTCGGTGCGTGGAACCCCGGGGTCAAAGGGCCCCGCTACCAATGATACCCATTCCTTCCGGTGGGTCCCTCGATGGGTATTTGCTTAACGCCTCCCCGCGTCCCAAATGCAGCACACGAAGCGCACGCTGGTGAGATGTGAGGTGTGGCGCTTTCCTCGACGGGGCTTACACCTCCGGCAGCCTCAAGGGACCACTGTTACAATTCGAGTCGAGGTGCCCGCATCCGGGGGGCCAGCCCTGGGTGAGCAACCACCTCTGACAGAGGAACCTCAGTGTTCCTCTGAGAACACTGACGTGTTGTCCGGGGCCATGCCTGCCTGGCTTCCTCCTGGAGCAGGAATTCTCTTCTTCCCCTGCAGTAGGGGCTGGGTGGAGGCCGGAGAGGTAGTTTCCCGGCTCTCGGCTGGATCCGGCTCTTAATCTCTGGCTCTTCCCCGTCCCTGCCTGTGAGGACAGTGTGTGTTGGGAGGAAGGGGGGGCATCTCGAAAGCTTTTTGTTTATCAGTCAATCTGTGAACAAATGTCTATATGTGGTTTGCTTTGTGCCAGGCCTGTGCTATGCACTGGCATGTAATAGGCTCTCAATAAATATTTGTGGGCCTTCAGGGATATAAACCTTACGAGCCTACCTGGGCAGAAAGCCAGCTCCCATCTCAGTATTTCCAGACATCTTCCCTGGAAGCCATATGCCAGGAGAGAGGGCAGTGGCCATGGGCTTGGGTGCCTAGGGCAGGGAGGGATGGGGGGACCTGGGTTCTCTGCATGATGTCCCCACGCACTGGGCATTTGCGGGGACTGCTGTGGCAACGATGTCCCGCCCTGTTAGCTTCCCGTTCCTGGGGGGAAAAGCGCTCCAGCCAAGGGCCTTGGTACATACAACCCCCTAACCTCACCCTTCACTCCCGAGCCCGGTTCCTTCTCTCCAATACTCAGGCCAGTCTGCTAAGGTGAACTTGATCTGCATTTCTGACCCGCCCGTCACACGCGCCCCAAGTCTCCTGCATTAGAACTGATGGATCGCATTCTCCCAGACAGGTGCCCACATCTGGGCAGACCTGTATACTCGCAGTCACGCGCGGTTATAAATATCTATAGAGTGCAATACCAAATAATTGTGGGGCATATTTCACCCTGCCTGTTGAACACATTGCAAGAAAGGAATTGATCCCTGCTGTTTCATTTATTAGATGGTGTAATACCACAAAAATCGTTTCCACAATATCCCAAACTAAATCATTTATTCTTGACAAAAATCCAATAAAGAGCTCAATCCTTCTCCATAGGCAGATAAAGCACAGATTAATGGGGCTGCCTAGATCAAAAAATGCTGGGGAAATGAAAGGCAGATAGAGAGAAGGCCCCTTCCTCCTCCTCACTTCCCCAAGGCTGCCTGGGCTCAGGGTTTTATTACAAAAAGCCGCCTAAGTATTACAGGCTAATCCGTAAATCCCAGCCTAGTAAAATATGTGACGGATTTGTAAATTGTGCCCTTTACAAATCTGATTGAACTTTTTTTTTTCTTTGTTGGGAGTTTTGTCTTTCTCCTCCTTCCCTTCTCCTCACCCCTCACCTCTCCCGGCCCCCGGCAGCGCACGCCCTGCCTCGGTGCGGCGTGGGACCCTGGTTCTGCCTGTCCACGCGCCCGGCTCCCTCCGGGACCCCGCTCTGACCTGACTCAGGGAGGGTGGAGGTTGTTGGGGTACAAGAGGCTGAGAAAACCATCAGCCTCTTCTTGTCTCCCGTCTACAGGGAAATCCGATTCAGGTGGGGTCAAGGCCAGGGTCAGGCGTGGCAGTCATCAGGGGCTTGGGGCACCCTCGCCGCCGAGCGTGGACAGGGCGAGGGACCGCAGGAGCGCGGCTATGCAACGTCTCCGGTGGAGAAAGAGGGGGATCAAACTGGCGAACCTCAGAGCCGCAGACGAGCGGGCTGGATCTTATCGTGTCCGTGGACTTGGAAACCCCCGTAGCAGGTGGGCCTCCAAGGTGTGCCCATCCCATACCCTCCTCTTTGTGCACCACATCTAGGGGGACCCACATCTCAGCTTGCCTGGGACTGAGCGGGCTCGCAGACACCGGGATTTCAGTGCAAAAACCAAACGAGTCCCCGGCCAACCGGGAAGAGCTATCTGATCTGCTTCCTCTGGCCTGTCTGCGCTGGGAGAAGCGCTGTATCTATAGCTCAGGCCGGTTTTTCATTTTCTCTGCCTTAAACCAAGGGAAGTCCCTTGCAGGGCGGGGGTCCGGGATCCGTCGCTTGCTCCCTGTGGACATTGGCAAACACACAGCCTTTCTCAGCCTCAGTTTCCCCGTATGAAAAACCGGGGTAGAAATACCTACTCCACGAACGGCCGTGCGCATGAAAAGAGATAAGAGGAGCGCTGAACAGGTGCCTGGCGCAGAGTAAGCACCCGGCCACCTCGCCGTCAGCGTCGTCGTCCCCACCCTCGCTTGAATACATGCCCTTAAGGAAGGTCGTGAGAAGAGTGAGAGAGTGGGGAAAGGTCCTCCTGGGAGCCAGAGAAATGGCACCCTTCCCTCACCCGCAACGTGAGCCTGGCTGAGCCCAGATGTGTCTTGAAAGGAGACGTTAAGGCAGGCAGCTGGGAAGCAGATTGTGGGCTGGGGACCAGGGCTCAGCCTGGCACGGTGCCTTGCCTGGTTTCTGGTCCTGTGGGGCCACGCCCCAGCACCCCCGGGGAAAGTGACGGTTTCCGCTCCCTAAAGATTTCCAGAGGCAGAGGAAAGAGGGGGATGAGCCGGTCCAGCCTGGAAACAGGGCTGGACAGAAAGAAGGAGAGGGGGTGGGCTCCCGGCGGGGGTGGGGGCGATGGTCTAGAATGGCTCTGTGCAGGCTCACAGAACAGTGTGAGGAAACAGGAACAGAACCAGAGCCCTGCCCCCCACCCCGCTGCATCCCTGTTCATTTCCATCCCTGTCCCTGGATGCAGCTGTTCCTCCAACTGCGGACTGATGGCTGATGGGAAGTTCTCTCTGCTGCTTCACGGCCATCCTTTCAAAGCAGAAGGGTGCCCTTGGAGCGAGAGATAGAAGGCCGCCCCCAGCCGCTGGCCCCTGCCCATCTGGTGCCTTTACCAGGTGGCCTGAGCATAATGACTTCAAGGACACTGTATCCCGTCTGAGTCCTAGAATGGACTCCTGCAGTTCCCGGGATGCACAAGAAAACAGAGATGGGGGTGGGGGCTGGGGGCAGGCAGGGTTAGGCACTCAGAGCGGATGACAACCTCCTGGCCGGCCCCACGAGAACCACGGCAGATCCAGGCTCTTTGGGGAACAGAAAGTAAGGGCAGGGGCCGCCAGGAGGCAGGTGATGCAGGCAGCTGGAGAGCACATTGTGGATAAGACATTTGCTTTCCAAGAACATTTAGAAAAAGTGGGGTTCCCATCTGCTGGCTTTCCAGAAGCCAGAGGGTGGACCACGTGACCGCAGTCTGCTCCCACAGAGCCGAGAGGCCCCCCTTCTCTGTCCCTGGGAAAAGCCAGCCTGCGCCTCTCCACCTTCCTCATTAACCTTCATCCCTCCGGCTCCCGCTGAGGGCTAATCCTGTTTCCTGAATTCCAAGTATTTAGCCTGGCAACCCAGAGAGCCACTCAGCCTCACCTTTCCCAGGCCCCAGCTCAGCTGGCAGGGCTCAGAAGACGGCCTCCTGCAGCCGCCATGAGGGGTGGCGTCCCCAAGGAGCCGTGTCCCCTGCCCTTTTGGTGCTTGGCATCAGGATTCAACGGTTCAGGTTATCCCAGTGACAGGGGTGCGGTGTGGCCGCAGGGAAGGAAATGATGAGGGCTGTTCCCTGGAGTGTGTGTGTGTGTGTGTGTGTGTGTGTGTGTGGTGAGGAGGGGGAAGTGGTGCCCACTGCCCTTGTGGAATTGGAAGTGAACGAATCAGTGGAGACATTCTGTTTTGTGGGTTCGAGTTTAGGGGTGTTTGCAAATGACTATGTGGAGATACTTTCTTTTCTGGCATTGAGGAGGGGGGTTGTGTGAAAAGGGGATGTGACATGATGCCTATCCCCCCACCCCCCACCACTCAGAGGGCCCAAGTTGGAATTGGGTGGGCAGGTCTCAGTAGATGGCACGGCCTGGGGTCTGGGTTGGGAGCCCCCTCGGTCACTACCTGGCTCCCTCATCCCCCCCGCCCCACATGCTACTCCATCATGGCCCATGACCACCAGCTCCACCGGAGTGACATGATCTGGTTCCCTCACGGGAGATTTTAAAGGGAAGGAGGGCAGGGGCACCTGGGTGGCTCGGTCAGTTAAGCATCCGACTCTTGGTTTCAGCACAGGTCATGATCTCACGGTTTTGTGAGTTCGAGCCTCGAGTCGGGCTCTGCGCTGACAGTGCAGAGCCTGCTTGGGATTCTCTCTCTCTCTCTCTCTCTCTCTCTCTCTCTCTCCCTCTCCCTCTCTCTCTGCCCCTCCCCCACTCACGCCGTCTCTGTCTCTTTCAAAATAAATAAACAAACTTTAAAGGGAAGGAGGGCAGGTCGCAAATTCAAGAGACTCCAGACACAGGGTCCCCATGCCACCAGCATACCAAAGCTTGTCTGCACGGGGCTTGGCAACTCCGGGCTCCGCGACCCCCGGCCTCCTCCCGCGAGGAGGTCAAAAGCCCAGAGATGCAGGCACTCGGGCCCGGGACTGCGCCTGGAGCCAACCCAGCGGAGTGAGTGCCAACATCACAGTAACCCCTTATTTATTGGGCTTCTCCAGCCCCACAATCGCCGGCTCTGTTCAATATTTTATTCTTCTTGCACCTCCTCGGGCGGCAGGGCTGCAGGCATTTTTGATAAATGGATTGAAAGGTTTGTCTAGTTCTGCTGAAGCTTCTATAAGTGCCTCTGCATCTTCCACTGAAATTATATTTCCCAACTTCCTACAGTGATTTCTCTCCCCCAGTGACTCCTGTCTCCCTGTCTGCTGGCTGCTTGCTCTCATGCAGTCTCTTTTCTTCTCCCTCTCTTGTGCACGCGTGCATGCACACACACACACACACACACACACACACACACACACACACACGGTGTGCAAACACACATCCAGGCCCTCACACGTTTATCCGCACACACGATCACTCAGGGCACCGCATACGAGGAAGAGAAGTTGAGTCTTCCCTCGATAGTGAAGCACATACGACAGCCCGCGGGCCCACACCCTCACGTGCACAAACACAGATCTTGCAAAACCCCCGGGGTATCCTTTCGAGGCCCCTCTGGTCCCTGAGTTCTGAAGAGTGACCCTGAGGGAGGGCTGCAAGGACCAGGCTCGCCCCAGAGCGAGGGGAGAGATGGATGGGCGGACCCTGAGAAGGAGAAGCGAGGTGGCCCGGTGATCTGTGCCCCAGCCGTCGGGGAGGCTCCGAGGGGCCCTCCCACCGCGTCGGCCTTCTGCCTTCCTCATCGGCCTGCCCGGTGCCGGCGGGCAGCTGGAGGTTTTGTCCCAACCACATCTGAAACAGCTCAGGAGCTGCTGAGTCTGGCCGCCAGCCTGTTCCATAAATAGCTTGATGGGCCTGGCTCCTCGCCCTCCTGGTGATGTCATTGGCCATCGGCCCAACCGGTGAGGTCACAGGCTTCCCTTCCCTTGGCATTGCCTCTCGGGTGGAGCACGAGACCCTCCTCACGGAGCCTGTCTGCGCCCCATCCTGTTCCAGCCCAGCCCGGCGGTTGGTGAGGATCTCCACCATCTGGGGACGGCTGCGGGCTGGTGCCAGACGGCAGCCTCCCTTCCTTGTCGCCAGTTACCAAACAGCCTCCCAACTTTCCGTCTCCCTTCCCACGGGCGTCTCCCCTCGTCGTGATGTACTTTCCAGGTGACAACAGACTCGTCAGCTACGAGGGCCGTGGGGAACGGCTGGCACCTCGATGGAGCCTGCTCCCAACGCCGGCTGCCCCACCGACTGGCTGTGTGACTTCGGACAAGCCGTGTGACTTCTCTGTGCCTCTGCTTCCTTGTCTTTAAAATGGAGATAATGAAAGGACCTATCTCGAGGGTTGTCTGAGGCTTCCACGGGCTCCTGCACGTAAAACACAGTGCCTGGCGCGTTAGTACGAAGCCAATCGGTTGATTCCATGGTCCCGTTCCCATGTGCGTGGGTGACATGGCGTTGGGGGTGTGTTGGGGAAGGGGCTCCGGCTCTGTGTATCTTCGAATACGTGATGGGCAGTCACACAAGCCCTCTCCTCTCCGGGCTCCCACTTCCAGCTGCCTCTCCCCCAGCTGGAGACCTCCTTGTGTCCTTACTCTGTGCCAGTGACACCTCAGCTCATCGCCGAACCATTGCCTTGGTACTGGAGGTGAGAAGGACAGGGGTGTTAGGGGCACTTGGGGACCAGCTTCTGCAGGGAGCCCTCCCCCTCCCCCTGCCTGCAGTGGCCTCCGGCAACAGCAAGCTGGCTCCCTCCCTGGTCAGCAACTAAAGCCATCTGCACAGACCAACACATAAGACACAACGTGACCAGCCAAGAAGCCCTTGGCCATGGTCTCCAATGGATGTGTTTGGAGAAACAGACCGCGGAGGCCGGGGGAAGGGGGACTCTCTCCGGATCAGAGAGTGAAGTGTCACTGCGTGGGCTTCTGTTCCAGCGCTGTCCTGTGTGGTAGCCAGAAGCCACATGTGGCTGTTGGACACTTGACTCTGGGCCGGAGATGTGCCGTAAGTGTAAATTACGCACCAGGCTTCGATCGCTCGGTAGAAAGGCGAGAATGCAAAATAGCTCATGAATAATTCCTTTATAGTTATTATATGTTGAAATGATAATATTTTGCATTTGGGGCTTGAGTAACGTGCTATTGAAAGCAACCTCACTTTTTTTTTTTTTCTTTAACTTTCTCAATGTGGCTACTGGAAAATTTGGGACTACTGATGCCTTTATCTAAAATATCCCGCACATTCAGCGTTCCCAGGGGACAGGGCGGCTCAGCAAAATAGTCTTGACTGGCTTTCTCCCCATATGCAGCCTCTGCCTGCCCACGACCCCGCACCCTGATCTCAGCCTTATATATTCAAGGGGGGGGCTCCTAAAGTTGACCAAGTCACCCCCAGGACACTAAGCCTCCCGCACCAGGCGGCCCTTCCTAGACTTGCTGTCACACGCCCACGATTTTCCCACCCGGGGGCCCCTGCCAAGAAGTTTTGCCCCTCTTCTCCACCCGTGTGGGTCTTACTCATCCTTTAAAAAATCTAAGTCAAGGGGCGCCTGGGTGGCTCAGTCGGTTGAGCGGCCGACTTCGGCTCAGGTCATGATCTCGTGGTCCGTGAGTTCGAGCCCCGCATCGGGCTCTGTGCTGACAGCTCAGAGCCTGGAGCCTGATTCGGATTCTGTGTCTCCCTCTCTTTCCGACCCTCCCCCGTTCATGCTCTGTCTCTCTCTGTCTCAAAAATAAATAAACATTAAAAAAAAATTAAAAAAAAATCTAAGTCAAAAGTCACCTCCTCCATGAAGCCTTCCCAGACCAGATTCAATGAATGAATCACTCCGGGAAATCCTAGCACTATTCCCAAAACTCAGACTATTTATCAGGACGTGCCCTGATAGAAAGCACTACGTGCCAGGCCATGTCTATTAATATGAAGCCTCAGGACAATCTTAGGAAACAGCTGCTCTGATTACACCTGATTTCTATATGAGGAAACTGAGGCAGAGAGAGATTACCATGTTGCCCAGGACGGCAGAGTTTACAGCAGAGGGAATGGGGTCTGGTTCCCCGGCCCTGCTCCTTCTGTGGTGCCGATGGCCCCCGTCACGGCCCCAGCTATGTCAGGACCACAGCTGATATGGCTCCTGGTTCCCCCAAAAGACAAAGAGAACCCCAGTTTATCCATCACTATAATCCCCAGGACATCAGGCTGGGCCCCGACACACAGTAGGTGCTCAATAAATGCGTCCTGAAAGAGATCAGCACCGAGTTACTTGGCCTTTAGAGCCTTCTTTCGAGTGTGCTTCGAAATGGGTCTCTAGCGTCCATGTCCTCCGTGCTCTGAGGCCCCCCCCCACCCCTCCCTCCGCCGTCCTCCACCCTGGCCTCCTCACCCAGCCGCCTCTTCCCTGCCTCCCCAGGCTCCTCACTGGGCCTGTTTAAAACTCCACTCCTGTCGTGCGACCTCTGTCAGTCGGGAATTAATTCCCCGGGTTCCCACTGCATAAAAACTAAACTCTCTTTTTATGGTCTCTACATGCTTTGGCCTTTCCTTTTATTCAGGGCCCTCTGCACTTCTGGAGAATAAATAAATACGGTGTAACTTTTATCAGCCTTGATCATCCGCGGCCCTTGGGGCCGGCTGGAACCCCAGCGAGGCAGAGGCCTCAGGAGGCTCTGGGTACCCCAGCCTCACGCTCTCTGTCCTGGGCTCCCTGGGCCTTCACCAGCCAGGCAGGGCGCCCCCTGTGGTCCTCGGCTGTCCCTCCAGCCACAGGCTCCCCTGAGAAGGAGCCGTGGGTCCCGTCCTGCATCCCCCTACCCAAACTTTCCAGCCAACCTCTCAACTGTGGCTCAGAGAGTAGACACCAGAAGGGATGCCGAGGGCGTTTCCGTGGTGGGGCAGGTCCCAGCCAGCAGAGGCTGGGCCCGTGGCCACCCCGAGGACACAAGAGTCTCCCCCTCCCCGAGGCAGCCCCTGCACCACCCCCATCTCGCTTGCACCTGCTCCTGCCCCCAGGGGGACCTAGCCTCGATGCCGCCACCTGCCAGCTTGGGGCAGGGTCTGTAGTCCCTAACGATGTCTCCACCTGGAAAACAGGGAAGGCTCTGACTTCTTGGCTTCCGTGGAAAGATGGGTGAGGGTCCAATCAAATACCCCACTGGAAGGGGGTTGGCAACAGTCCATAAACCCCGTTTTGCAAAGAAACGTCCCTGCCAACCGCCGTCTGAATCCGGCTCTCCGTTCTCCACGAGGGCCCCGATCTCCTGGTATGAGTTAGTCAATAGGTGTGTGTTTGGCTCCGGGGACGTTGGCTTTGGGGACCAGGTACGTCACTTTCAAGCACGCATTCGAGGGCCGCTCCCCCCCCCCCCCAGCCGGGCTCGGCAGAGAAACTCACCACTGGGCTGTTTCTCTATCTGGGGCTTGCCAAACACTACCCCTCCGTCCCCCTCCTCCGCACCCTCCCTGGAAAAGTTCCTGGAGATGGGAGCAGCTAGATCCGAGATAATTGCTTAATTAGGGGAAAATTACCCAAATTTCAGCAGCCCCTGCAAGCGGCCCCCGTGCCACTCTGTGAAAGCCTCTGAAACCCAGCTTCCCCAGAAAGGAGACCGCGGCCCCTCAACACCCACCCCTCCTTCTCCAAGGACGTCACCGACGCAGTCTGGAGCCCTCTGTGCACATATTCACACTTCCACATGCCCATCCATCACCCCGGCACCTTCTCAGCTGGGCTCTGCTGGATGCTGACGGCCTCGTGGTTTTACCAAAGGCCAGGCGCCAACAGACTTTTCTGTAGAGGGGCAGGTAGCGCATATCGCAGGCATCACCATGTGGTCACATGGCCTATGTTGCCCCACCCGCGTCATGCCTTGGAGTGTCGAGCGGGCCCGGACAACACGTAAATGTACTGGCATGGCGATGTTCTAGCATCCCTTCATGGAAGCAGGTGGCGGGGCCGATCTGGCCCGTGGGACACTTTACTGACCTCCCGTGTGAGGCTGACTGCTGGGGACTTGGCTGGGGCAGCTGGCTTAGGTGGTTCTTGGTACAAGAGGGTGAGGAGCACTGACGGCAGCCCGGGGAGCTCTGGGCAGTGCTGCACACAGCTGCTAGGCTGGCATCGTTGCAAATATGGGCTTTGGTGCTGGACGGTGGGGGGGATTGGAGGAGGGAAGCAGTCCCGGTCTCGAGTCCTTGCTCCGTGATCTTGGGCCAGGCACTGAACTCTCTGAGTTTCCATTTTCTCATCTCCAAATTGATCATATTAATCATTCCTTCCTCTCAGGGTCATGGTGACAATAAATGGGGCCACGCGCGTGAAGCTGTGTTTGGCCGTAAGCGCTCAGCAGGTGTCGGCGTCCAGGAGTGGTAATAAAGTTTTGGTCTTAGTGTTTTGGCCTTCGGGAGAGTCCCTGCAGGAAGGCTTTAGGATTTCTGTCCCTTCTTCCCCTTAGATTTGTCATTGTCTTATCTTCCCTTCTGATTGTACTTCTGGGAGTCCACTGAGCCCTTCTGAAGTTTCAAGAAGAAGCGAGTGGAAAGCCACGGGATGGGCTCCACAGGTCTGCAGCGTCTCTGGCCTCCCAGCCACCGTAGGGAGAGGCATGAGCTGGCCTGGTGAGCTGACTGCCACCCCCTAAAAGCCGCCCTGGCCTTACCGTCCCTCACAGCCTGCCGACCCCTGCGGTAGATGCTGTCCTACCAAGGAAAGACTGCCCCCCCCCCACAGGCTGCCCACAGGGGGCATGGGAGAGCAAGCACTCGACCTGCTCCTTATGATGCCTACTTCCTCCTGCACTCAGTTAATTCCCTCCCCTTTCCCTAGGCTGCCTCCCGCCCTCCAAGTCTCCTCTAGACAAGGACACCCAGCCAGAGACACTCCCCATTGGCCCTGCGACCCAAATAGCCTTCTCTACAGTCGTTGTGCGCTGGAGAGAAATCTCGGTCTGAAAGGAGCAGTGAGTGAGATGTCATTGGGCTTTAGAGCCCAGATGTCCCTGCTAATGTTGGTGCCAGGAGAGACAACGCATGCCGTGTAAGGGCTGGCCGGGGCAGATGTGGCAACCCGGGGCCGCGGGGAGGGGACGAAACCCTAATGGCGGCAATGAGCAGGAGGGTCCCGGGGTCAGTTTGAAAGCAAGAATGATTCAGGACCTGGGATCCTGGGGGGTGGGGAGGGGTGGGGACAAACGCCCAGGAATGATGGGTGCACAGGATGGAGACTTTGCAGGTGACCCCAGAGAAGCCACTGCACTGCTCTGCACTTGGGATGTTTCCGGGAGAACGGTTTTAACCGGGAGCGCCAGAGCTGGGACTGAGGCGGGCAGAGTCCCTGGCACAGAGCAGTGTGCGTGCATATTACTGGCCAACATACACACCGACACCTGTCGGCCGGGGAGTCCACCCGGTGTGAGCCGAAGGACGTGTAAACTGTAAGTGGGTGTGGGGTGCCTGGGGGGCTCAGTCGGTTAAGCATCCGCCTCTTGATTTCATCTCAGGTCATGATTACTTGGTATGTGAAATCGAGCCCCCACGTTGGGCTCTATGCTGACGGCAAAGAGCCTGCTTGGGAGTCTCTCTCTCCCTCTCTCTCTGCCACGTTCTCTGTCTCTCAAATTAGATAAATGAATGAATGAATGAATGACCTGAACTGTAAGTGGTGCACAGTTCAGACACCAGCTTCCCTTCCATCACGGTAAAATATCTTGTGCACATTAAATGAACTGCTGAGGGGGTCAGATGCAAGGAAGTAGTGAAGGGGGAGGGAAGAAGAGTCAGATCCAGGGTCATGGCCTCGGCCACAGTGGGAAGAAGCACCAGGGAAGTGATGAAGATGTCTGTTTGGGTCTTCATAGCTGATAACTCATGGCCACGTCTTCGTGAGCTCTGCTCGCTCACCTCCTACCCCCTGCAGCCCCCTTGCCTCCCTCTGGGCTGCTCCAGAGTAGGTGAAAGCCTGTTGCCCTGCCCTGAGCAGATTCTCCGCCTTTCCCAGAGGATGCGTCCCTCCTGCGGGTGGTCAGTCGAGCGCCCGGGCTTGGGGGCCTTGGGGCTTTGCAGCCGGGTCCCAGCAGGGCCGTGTCACCGGGGCTCTGGTCCTGGGTCAAGGCTGTCCATTTTGACGCTCTGAGGCCCCAGGCTGCAAATCAGATGCCAGCGACAGGGCGCCCTAACTGGGTTGGCACATCACCACACCCAGTGAATCGATTTTCTCCACCTGTGGTGTTTCTAGGCCTGATCGGCTTGACTCGCTGTCCTCGCGTGCTCCTGACCTTGGAATTCAGACCCGTCTGCAGCTGCAGCCGTCTCCCAGACCTAAGGCCTTAACTAAAGGCAGGGGAGCCCCAACATCTGGCTTCTGGCCTCGTTCCTGGGAATCTAAGCCTTGCCTCTTATCCCATCCCCGGTTTCCCTGCCCGGAACTTCTTTGCCTCTGTCGGTCCCTGCTGCTTCGGCAAATCCCAAGTCATATATGGCTTTTGCCCCTGCTCCCCACAGCTGGGCCCTGTGCCTCTCCTCCCTGCCCACATGAGGGGTCCCCCCCGTCCCGTCCCCTCATCACTTTTCATTGTATTATCATTTTTTAAATGTTTTTATTTATTTTTGAGAGAGAGAGAGCAGGGGAAGAGCAGAGAGAGAGAGAGAGAGGGAGACACAGAATCTGAAGCAGGCTCCAGGCTCCGAACTGTCAGCACAGAGCCCGATGCGGGGCTTGAACCCACACACCGCGAGATCATGACCTGAGCTGAAGTCAGACGCTCAACCCAGTGAGCCACCCAGGCGCCCCTATTATCCTTTCTTTCCAGCTGGTCTCCTTGCTTCCAGCCCCTCCTCTCTCTGACCCAGCAGTTCTCAAAGGTTGGTTCTGGGACGAGCAGGATCAGAAGCACCCGGGAGTCCTTAGGCCTGCAAATTCTCCAGACCTGCTGAATGAGAGACCTGGGGGGAGGAAGGGGGCGGAGAGGGCAGCATTTCAACAAGCCCCCAGGTGATCCTGAGGCACTCAAGGCTGGGAACTGCTGTGTCCAGCACATCTTCCCTGTACCTTCCAGAACATTCTTTCTAAAACCCAGGCCAAGACCTCGCATTCTCCGGCTCAGCAACAGCGGATGGCTCTCTCGTGCCTTCAGAATTAATTTTCAATTAACTTCTTAAGCACAGTGTTCCAGGCCCTTCACCATCTGGCCCCAACCCCCGTCTCCAGACATCCCTCTATCCCCGCTCTGGGCCCAGTCCTATGGCACCAGCTCCCCCCTTTGACAACTGAAGGCCCAGTCCAGATGCTGTCCCCTGTCCTTGTGAAGCACTGTCTACCCTCCTCGTCCTCCCAGGACATTTGGTCCCACCCGCGGTGCTCTGAGTGTCTGTACGTGCCTCTCTCCCGGCCATTGCTCTAACATAGCATGAATACCTGGGGACACATTGATCTTCCCCATCCGTGCACGGCGAGCTTCTGGAAGCAAGGATAAGGGTCTTCCTAAGCTGAGCACTGGGCTGGTTCAGAACACTTGCCAATCCATACCTGCAGATGCCAGGGTTGAATCTAACTCTTGCTGGGGTCTACCAGAGCCCCGCCCTCACCCCCGCTCCCCGTCATCCTGCCATCCCACCCACCTGACCGCCTTGATCTAGAGCCACCCTTCTGGACACTTAGGGCCTCCTAGGGTCTCTCTGATCCCTCCTGTACTCCTCTGGGTCCATCTGGGCCAAATCACTTCCAGCCGGGTCACTCTGCAGCCTAACTGTACATAGGGAGTGAGGGAGGGTCCCTTCCTGGGGCACCAGGGGGCTGGTGCGAATCTTTCCCCACCACAGGGGTGGGGTGGGGGCTACAGCATTTCCTCGAGCACCTTTCCAATGATGCAGTTGATCCTGACAAACGAGAGCCATGGATACGCCAACCAGCAGCTCACCCTCCTGTTACCTAAAATAGTGGGGTAGGATTTAGGGTGGTAACTTATTTATTTCGTGTGTGTGTGTGTGTGTGTGTTTCTCCACTAGATTTACCATCCTAATTACATCTGTTTACAGCAATATTAAAATGTGTTTGCATCCCCTACATGCACGGCAACTGATAGAATGGCCGGGCAGTCCAGAGGCTGGGATAGGGGGGTGCCTGAAATACCTAAAAATTAAGCCTCGGCCTCAACCTGCAACATGGACGATCCCCAGGTAGGTAAGCAAGATTTGTGGTCATTTTTTCAGTGGGGCCTTAGCAATCTAATTACCTTCTAGGGGATATTTTCACCCAGTCGAGGAGCACCTGGGAAATTACAGGGGTGCCTGGTTCTCTTTAGGACCCGGCCCACGTGCCTCTGATCCCCGAAGCCCGTCCCGAGAGTGCCACACTCGGGCAGTCCCACCCACCAAGGCTTCCTGGGTCCTTCAAACTCCCGATGTCCCCGACTCTCGGTGGCGAAGGGAGCGTGTGGTCCTCGGTGTGACCTCCTGCGGTCTGCCGATGAGACTTCAGGTGTGGTCAAGCCCACCCACCACACCCAGGACGACACCCGGGAAGAGAGCGAAGCTGGGTCCCTTCCTGTAGCCGCTCCGGGACCTCAGCCTCTGTGATGATGTGACACAGGCCAGCACGGTCTTCTCTCCCGGAACGTGACACTCGGGTCGCCTAGCAACCTCAACATGCGGCCAGCCCGGCCAATCACCTGTGGCTGCCGACACCCACCTGCTTCCCCCGGGGTGGCGGGGGGCGGGGGGGAGGGGGGCAGAAGGCAGCCTGGAGACTAAGAGCCACCCCTGCCGGCTGCCCACCGGCCACCTCTCCAGCCACCCACCCTTTGGAAGGTCCCCAAGGAGGCGGGCAGAGTGACCAGTGTTTCTCACCTCACCCTCTGCTCCCTACCCAAGGCCCGTTCTGCGGCTTAATCTGTGACATTTAACATAAATAGTTTTCTATTCCCAGCTGACCTTTAATGGCTTTTATCATCAGCTGTGGTTCCTGGCAGCGGTACAGGAGCAGCTGTCTCTTGCCTCAGTCTATTCCAACAGGACGCCCGAGGAGGTCCCACGGTTCTCGCCACGTGAAGCCAGGGTGGCCCCTGGAGATGTCTGCCCAGACCCGGGCCTGCCGCTCTCCGCCCGGAAATATCATTACGTGTTTCAATTAGAATTAGTGGGGAAGTCAGTTATTAAGTGGTTCGTTATTATGGTAATGGAGACACTCCACACGAGCTGGTGCAGGCTGTGCCGGCCTTGCTCTGACGGCCGCTTCGGGAGCCCTGATGCTCGGTTGCAGGTGGAGCCGGGAAGAGATGGGAGGCGGGAGGCCCGAACGGGTGGGTGTCGCAGCCCCCGCCCTCTGCCTTCCGCACCCCTACTCCCCACCCCCAGGCACGGTCCCCAGGAGGTGGCGCGCACAAACCCTCCGGCTGAAATCACAAGTCCTATCCCCCAGCCGTTGTCAAGGCCGGTGCCCACCGCCACCAGACCCCTCCCGGTAGCTGTCCTCCCACTCTCAGATACGCGACCATCGCGGAAAGGATTTTACAGGACTCCTCCTGAAGAGGCTAGGGTTTGGGCAAAGGTCCTGCTGATTCTGAGGGTGCCGAGGAGGGTGCCCAAAGACCACTAGGGTGGAGGATGGTGGAGCCCGGCTCTGGTCCATCCTGCCAGGTGAACTTGGGCACGTCACATGACCTCTGAGAGCCGCCGCCCTCCCTGTATGTTGGAAGTTTGGGTCCGGAGTTTCTGATGTGCCCGCAGGACGCGGCATTCCCTGATCGGGTGTGGAAGAAACCGATGATCGTCGGTTGTGGAATAAAGTTTGTCCCCACAAATTCGTGTTGTCGCCCTACCCCCCAACATGATGGTATTTACAGATGGGACCTTCGAGACGTAACTAGGTGAGATGAGGTCATGAGCGTCCAGCCCCCACGACGGGATTCGCGCCCTTCCGAGAAGAGATACCAGATCTCTCTCTGCGCCCCTCTTCCCCATGGCTGCACAAAGGAGAGGTCACGTGTGCACGCAGTGAGGGGGTGGCTGCCTGCAGACCAAGAGGAGAGGCCTCAGAATAAAACCCACCAGGCGGCACCCTGATCTGGGACTTCCAGCTCCCAGAACTGTGGGAAATTAACGCATGTGGTCCAGGCCCCGTCCATGGTACCTTGTTACCTGAGCCTGAGCTGACAAAGGCAGGGTCCCTCCGGGGGAGAAATTCTCCACGTCAGGCGGGCGTGCACCAGAGTCCCGAGGGGGGCCCGGCCCTCCCCCTCCCACCGATGTCTGTCGGTCTTCTCTTCTGTCTGGTCCCGCTTTCAGACATTGCTTCCCAGCCGTATCTTCCTCCCCCTGCCCCAGACCACAGCGGCTGCAGCCAATGGGCCGAGCTCAGAGTGTTCCTTATGGCCCTTACCAGCCCGTGACCGACCGTGACTGGAGACCAGCCCTGGGGCCACCGAGCCTCGGTTTCCTTATCTGCTAACATCCGTGAGGATTGATAAGCCAATGCAAGAGAAGCACCCCACACAGACTCGCAAGGCGTGAACGCTCAAGATCGGGTCGTAACTGTTGCTGTTATCATCTTAAAGATCATCTCAGCGGGGGTGGGGAGAGACAAAGCCCACAGTGGCTCCCTTTTCCTTGAGATCTGATGGGTATTTGAACAGGAAGGAAAACAGGAGACCTGAGGGATCAGAACAAAGTGAAGAAGGCAGGAGGAAAAACTGGGAATGGAAGCAAAGGCTGAGAGGGAGAGATGGGGGAGACAGGGAGACAGAGACAGAGAGACAGGGAGACAGGGAGACAGAGGCAGAGAGCAGGGAGACAGGGAGCGAGATAGGGAGACAGATACAGAGAGACAGGGAGATAGGGAGAGAGACAGGGAGACAGAAGCAGAGAGCAGGGAGACAGGGAGACAGAGACAGAGAAACAGGGAGAGACACAGGGAGACAGAGGCAGAGAGATGGGGAGACAGAGACAGAGAGACAGGGAGACAGAGACAGAGAGACAGGGAGAGAGACAGAGAGACAGGGAGAAAGAGACAGAGAGAGGGAGAGAGGCAGAGAGACAGGGAAACAGGGACAGAGAGACAGGGAGACAGGCAGAGAGATGGGAAGACAGAGATAGAGAGACAGGGAGACAGGGAGAGAGACAGACAGAGACAGACAGAGAGGGAGACAAAGGCAGAGAGCAGGGAGACAGGGAGACAGAGACAGAGAGACAGGGAGACAGGGAGAGAGACAGGGAGAGAGAGACACAGGGAGATAGAGGCAGAGAGATGGGGAGACAGAGACAGAGAGACAGGGAGACAGAGACAGAGAGACAGGGAGAGAGACAGAAAGACAGGGAGAAAGAGACAGACAGGGAGAGAGGCAGAGACAGAGCAAGGAGACAGGGAGAGAGACAGAGAGAGACACAGACAGAAAGACAGGGAGACAGGGACAGACAGACAGGGAGACAGGGACAAAGAGACAGGGAGACAGGGAGAGAGACAGGGAGACAGGGAGAGAGACAGGGAGACAGAGACAGAGAGCCAGGGAGACAGAGAGACAGAGAGAGACAGAGTCAAGGAGACAGAGACAGGGGGCAGAAGGCAGCAGAGGAAGCCTCCTGACCAGGAAGGGCCGTGGGGCGGGGGGGGAGGCGGGTGGGGGGAGAGGTGCTCTGTCGTCCGCCGCCCAGCTGCGCCAGCAGGAAGGCACAGGAGCGAGAGGAGCCGGACAAGGCGCGAGACGCGGGCGACCCGCCCCAGCGAGGGAGGGAGAAAGCGGGCTTCCCCACCGCTACCTTGTACCGGGATCGTCCTCACCCAGTGGTTCTGGATCTTGGGGGAGGGACCGTGCGGTTTGATTCCTTTAATCTCTGGATGCGGCCTGTCGCCCAGGAGCGGGTAATTGGAACACACCGCTCCTTTCCAGCAGCCCGGCCGCTCGCGCCTCGCAAGGTGGGAGCCTGGGCCGCGCAGGCACCAGGACGGCCTGGGCTCCCGACTGGCTTATTGGCTTCTCTTAGAGTCGGTCCTGCTTTTCCAGGGGCGCAGCGACTGCCCGGTTCTCTGTGGGGACCGAGGAGGGACCAAGGACCCCGCCAGATGCCGTCTGTCCGGCAGCGTGGCAGGGGACAGCATCGGCGGCCTGAGCCCCGGTTGGAGAACCGTCCACCTGCCGGTGGCCTCAGGGCGGGCCGTCCCTCCCCAGAGTCCCTGTGAGGAGGTCATCCCTGAGCACAGAGACCCGGCCACTCACGGGGGTGAACCCCCATGCCAGGCCCCTGCCACTCCCGGGAACCTACCCCTTCCCAGAGCACCAGGAGCCGTGCTCTGTTTCTGCCTGCTGTTTTCCAAGCTGGGCCCAACAGCAGCGTGCAGCAGGGAGGGCGAGGGGTTTGGAAAGGGGACAGGAGATTTGAGAACGGGCTTGGAGGCGAAAGTCTGCAGAGAGGCACAGGTTGTTGGTTTTGACCGTAAATGATGCGGAAATCAGTGGCCGTCGTCTGCCGAGCAGCCCACGACGCCGGGGGTGTGGATTCAGGCAGCCCTGCTACCCAGAACCCACTGCCCCGTCCTCCCCCACCCCCCCCCCCCACCCCCGGGGCCCAAACTCTCCTTCCCTGGGCGGGAGTCTTCCCCTCCACCCAGGCATGGCTGGAGGGCCCTTGGATGACAGTGGCACATTTTCCCCTCCTCCCGGGCCGGCGCCGCGCAGCCCCTGCTGAGATAAAAGCCGGAGAGGAGCCGTGGTCTAATCACCCTGCTGCTGGAGTAGCAGGGCTCTTAGTAGAAGTGTGGGGTCAATCAGAGCAGGGAGAGGGCCGGGCCGGGAGAGGAGGCCCCGTCCGGGGACCCCCTGACCATACCTGGAGTTCCTCATCACTCGTAGGCCCAGGCGGCAAGGGCATGACTGTGAGGACAGGACCCCATGCCAAGGGGCTGAGGATCCAGGGTGAGGAGGGTTGGCTAGTATAATGAGCACAGGGTCCGGAGTCCAGGAGCTGGTTCGGCTCCGAGCTGTACAAGCTTGGGCCCGCCTCCAACTCCTCTGTGCCTGACTTTCTCCCCTGCACGGCGGGCACTGGAATCGTACAGAGGGTCTTAGGGAAAACTAGACAAGAGCTTGGCATGCAGGGCGAGCCCCACAATGTAAACCGCAGGGCTCCTTCAGTATCTTCCCATCGATCCTTGAAGCCCAGGCAGGACGAGAGCCCAGGCAGTTTTTTTTATTTTATTTTATTTTTATTTTTGAGATAGGGAGAGACAGAGCATGAACAGGGGAGGGTCAGAGAGAGGGAGACACAGAATCCGAAACAGGCTCCAGGCTCTGAGCTGTCAGCACGGTGCCCGACGCAGGACTCGAACTCACGGACCGCGAGATCATGACCTGAGCCGAAGTCGGCCGCTCAACTGACTGAGCCACCCAGGCGCCCCGAGAGCCCAGGCAGTTTTAAGAGCCTAAGTGGTTTGATTAAAAGGCGCCTTCCATGGGGCGCCTGGGGGGCTCAGTGGGTCAGGCATCCGACTTCGGCTCAGATCATGATCTTGAGGTCTGTGAGTTCGAGCCCCGCGTCGGGCTCCGTGCTGACAGCTCAGAGCCTGGAGCCCGCTTCGGATCCTGTGTGTGTGTGTGTCTCTCTCTCTCTCTGCCCCTCCCCTGCTCATGCTCCGTCTCCCCCCCCTCTCAAAAATAAATAACCATTAAAAACATTTATAAAAAAAATTAAAAAGGTGCCTTCCACGTCTTGCAACCCAACCTGTCCCCAGAGTGCCCATCCCAGCCACCCCTGGTCCCATCTGGTCCCATTTCATTGTTCAACAGCGTTCCTGGAAAGGCTTAGCTACCTAAGCCTCAGCAAGTGCAGCTAACTCGCCTCTCCTACCGCCAGGTAGCAGCTCTGGGCATTTTGAAAACTGGCCAGGAGTCTCTCTGGATCCCGTTACTCAAGGTGTGGTCTGTGGACCTGTAACATCACCATCGCCTGGGAGCTTGTTAGAGACGCAGACTGCCGAGCACCCCGCCCCCCCCCCGCCCCCGCCCAGACCGGCCGAGTGGGAACCTGCGTTGGAGGCAGATGCCAGGTAACCACGCACCTGGCGCTTGAGAAGCACCGCCCTGCATCATCTAGGAGACGCGCTTCCCGCCACTGTGTCAGATCTCAGCGACACGTCCCCAGGAAATGCGAGCTACCTGCATGTAGATTTTTTCTTTAATTTTTTTAACGTTTATTTATTTTTAAGAGACAGAGAGAGACAGAGTGTGAGCAGGGGAGGGGCAGAGAGGGAGAGGGAAACAGAGAATCCGAAGCAGCTTCAGGCTCTGAGCCGTCAGCCCAGAGCCCGACGTGGGGCTAGAACTCACAAACCACGAGATCATGACCTGAGTGGAAGTTGGACGCTTAACCTGTGGAGCCACCCAGGTGCCCCTAGATTATTATTAATCATAGTTACAGTATCGACATCTGCAAAAAAAAAAAAATTGCGTTTTTTTTGAAAAGGGAAATTAAAGCTCAATCAAGGTTATTCCTGTTGTGATGTCACCCACACGTACTTGTGTTCTGATTTGCTTTCCCGGGTGAGAGAATCACACTTGTGACCTGCACGCATTCCCAAGATGCCCACAGAAATGTGTCCTGCAGGTCGATCGGTTCACCAGGTGTCCTTCAGGGGAGAAGGGGGGGTAAACCATGGATCTAGCCCAGCTTCCCTGTGCAAAGCAGGATTCCTGTCCAGTAGATTCCCAACAGGTGGTGGATCCCATGGTGTGCCCGAGGCAGCCACGTCATCCCTGGATGGCCCTCATTCTTGGAAAGTTGTTCGTATCTGTCTGAACTATGACCTCTGTAAATCCCATCATGGACCCTCATTCGGTCCCTGACACCACACAAAACTAACCAAACTCCTCTTTCATGTGACGTCTGTATTTGTCTCCTGTGACCACCCTACCAAATTGCCACCAACGGGGAGAGTCCAACAGAAGTGTCTTCTCTCACAGTTGGGGAGGACAGAAGGCCACGGTCAAGGTGTTGGTAGGGTTTCACGCTCTCCAAGGCTCTAGGGGAGAATCCTTCTGTCTCAGCCAGCTGGGGTTGCTATAATAGAACACCACGGACTGGTGGGCTGGAACAACGAACATATATTCCCATGGTTCTGGAGGCTGCAAGTCTAAGATCAAGGCATGGAGAGATCCGGTGTCTGGCGAGGGCTGGCTTCTTGGATTGCAGAAGGCTGTCCCATTGCCATTGTCTTTGAACATCGGAGAGATAGCGAGGAAGCAAGTGCTGGTGTCCCTTCCCATCAGCACATGAACCCCATTCCCGAAGGTGCTACCCTTATGACCTAACCACCCCAAAGGCCCATCTCCAAATACCATTGCCCTGAAGGTTAGAATTTCAACATAGGAATTTGGGGGAACACAGACATTCAGTCTATGACACCTTCCCACCTCTTCCAGCTTCTGGAGGCTCCAAGTGTTCCTTGGCCTCTGGCCACATCACTCTAGTCTCTGCCCCATCTCCACGTGGCCTCCTTCCCTGTGAGTCTGAGTGTCAGATCTCTCTCTCTGACTTTCTCTTATGATACCGGCCAATGGCTTTAGGGCCCACCTTGAATCGAGGACGGTCTCATTTCGGAATCCTTAACTTAGTTACATTTTCAAAGACCGTTTGTCCAAATAAGGTCACGTTCACGGATTCTGGTAGTTAGGACGCGGACAAATCTTCTGGGGGCCACCGTGCGACCCCCTAAACGTCCACACAGACATTTACATGAGCTGTCCACGTGTCTCCTCTTCCCCAGGCAAGACCAGACCCCACCACCCGTTCCCAGGCCATCAGTGTGACCTGCCTGAGGCCTGGCCGGCCCCCATCGGACATGGGCAGAGACCCGTTTTCTCCTCTCCTGGGTAGAGGAGTTGAACACTTTTAGCATTTTTAGGGTAGGGTGATATGTGGCAGGCTGTGGGTGCCATGTGGTCAGAGTACTTGAAGCAGGAAGCCCCCCGAAGCAGGGCCCAGACTAGCGTGAGGCAAGCAAGGCATCCGGGCGGATACGTGAGGCGGCCTCACCCTCAGGAGCCTAGAATTACAGGGTCAGCCCGCTGGGCACCTCCTTCTCTTCACCCCAGTCCCGGCCCTGCCCCCCAGGAGGCCAGCCTGGGTCATCTCTGTGAGTGAAGAAGGGAGACTCCCCACACACCTGCCCCAATGCGCCCCCCTCAGACCCACAGCTTCCCCACCAGGCCCCAAGGGGTCACAGCGCCGTCCCTGCCCAGCACAGAGCGGGAGGGGTTCTGGGGAGAGGAACGGTACAAAGGCGAAGGTGGCAAAGGTTTCCCTTCTCCGAGGACCTCAGGCTGCACCTTACCCATGCTGCCGCGGAGTTCGCACGGGGCCTCTGGAGCCGGGAGGCGTACAGGTGCCCAGGTCGTGCGGGTGTTCCCAGGCGGAGCACGCAAGCCTCTGTGTCCCTTTGAGGCGCCTCCAGTCACAAGCTGAGGAGGCTGATGGGGGTCTCACGCAGTGCAGTGCCCTCAGTGTCTCAGCCAGGGGGCTCCTGCCACCACATCTGCCAGGAGGGTCTCTGGCAGTTTCCTACCCTCCACCCTCCTCCCCCTCGATGGCCCTCTTGGCCTCTGCTGAGAGCTGTCACGCGTATAGCTCCTCTGCAGTTTGCAAAGCACTTTTTCTGAGGCCTTTAATTGGACCTTCACGACGACCTCGACATTCATTCATTAGCCTTGTTTAGCGATGATGAGCCTGAGGCTCAGGGGTGAGTAAGCTGCCCCAGGCTCCACGGCCCAGAACTGGGGGGTCAGGCCTGGAATCCCGGGCTGTGCCTCCCCCTCTGCCAAGCACTGTGGACTAAACGTCTGACGGGAGCTCCCCGGGGCCAGCCGCAGCTCGGGCGTTTCGCCCCGGCACCTACAGAGTCGCCTCTTTCGACCGAGAGGAAGAGTCGGTGAAAACCGGGCCTCCCTGCCCGCCAGGAAGGGGATTTGTCTAGTTCATGGAACTTGCCAAGAAGCCCGGGGAGACAAACAGCAGGTGTCTGGGCCAGGATGGGCCGGGACAAAGCAAGTCTGCTGGCTCCCGTGTGCGGCTAAGTCCTCGCCTTCTCCCGCCCGGGAGCAGCGATTCCTTTGCTCCCCCCACAGTCACCTCCACCCAGGAGAATGCCGCCTCCCTGATTTCTCAGCCGTCCCTGAGATGGGGCCGGGGAGGAAGGTGAAGGTGGCGTTGCCTGTGCTCCTGGTCTGGTCCACGAGGCAGCTGAAAACTTTCCAGTGCTTTCTCCCAGCCCAGTGCCGCCCAGCCTGTGGTACTTTGTTACGCAGCACTAGCAGACTAATACAGCTATTACCACCATGGGTTCCGGGAAATACTTGCTCTGCTGGATGTCAATAGGGGTTGTAAGAACAGGGTTCTGCAGTCACACAAGTTTGGGAATCACTGGATTGAACAAAGCTATGTGGATCTTCTTCTTCTTCTTCTTCTTCTTCTTCTTCTTCTTCCTCCCAGGCTCCTCACAGCTATGATCATGCTAACAGGTGCTTTAAATATCTGAGAGGTGGATAGCCTCCGTGGTATTTCCCAGATTTCTATGAACACGGAACCCTTTTATCGCAAAGCAGCCATGAGATTTGTGTCGTGTGGAGCATATGTTCTGAAAACTTCCGGTTCCGAGAATCATTCTGTAGCAAGGGCTCGCCTTCCTCCTCATCCTGCCTCTTTCCCCACCGGCCGGGGAAGAGCAAGGAGCCTGGGCCAGTGGGGGTGGCGTGGGCAGGGTGGGGAGCTCTGGCCCGGAGCCCTCTGTCTGTATTTCCGCCTTATCAGACAAGCAGCCGGCCAGCCAGAGCTCTGTATTTTATGGCCCTATCATGTGTGAGATCTTGCCCATTAGGGAGAAGCTGTCAACGCAAAACATAGATTTCAAGACGCACATTCTACTCCGGGATTATGAATAACCCCTCCAATCATTAGAACGGGAGTATTTTTTAAAAATCCAATTTGTTTCCCACCTCGAAACCCATTTACTTTGCTTCCTGCCCTCTGTTAGGGAGGAGGTGGGGGGCGATCTGGAGGCTGCGACCTTCTAGAATCCTGGCTCCAGAAATCTGGCATCCCCCAGAAACAGGGCCGGCCCCTCATCGGAAACCCGAACTTTCCTTGGAATTACCTACCATCCGTTTTCTGTAGTGCAACTGTGTGCTTCTACAGGAAGGTGAAGAGAGCTGGAGAGAGAGCCCCGTGGGGGGGGGGGGGGTGGTCACTGTCCCCCGAAGAAGGATGGGCGTGACCTAGAGGGGCCCGAGCGGGACCGCCGGGAGACATTGCCTTCCCCCAGCAGGGAATTGGGGAAGGTGCTGATTTCGATTTGCCAAGACGTAAGGCAAGGGATACCTCCACGATGAAAAGGAAACAAAAATACTAAGTAGGCAAAAGGGCATGGAAAAATCTCCATTTGTGTCTGTCTCCTCACCAGTCGCTGGAGCTGGCGCCCTCCCTGCCCGCCCCTACCCTGCAGCCTCGTCACTGCAGTAAAAACTGACACGAGAGATTCATCGGGACGTGTGCCCTCGCTCAGCTCCCCGCAGCCCTCCGCAGGGACAGAAGCTGTTCGTCTTCTTTGCAGCCTCCAGAACACTGGTGAGGGGGCAGCTGGCCCGGCTCCACGATCAGACGAGGCCGGGGGGCCCCTGCCCAAGGTCAAGGCCGGCACTCGCCAAAGTCACGGTCTGTCCACGGTCTCGGGCCAGGCCAGAGTGGACGGTGTCCTCCCGGCAGGTCAGACAAGGGTCCTGGAGGCTGGGGCTGCAGAGGCTCGACCTGCTCATCGGTCACCACGCCTTCTTTCCTGCCCGACAGGCCCTGCCCTGTGAGCCCAACACCCTCCCTGTCCCAGAGAAGGTCAATGCCCTGGAGGGAGAGGGACGCAGGAGCAGCTGGGGTACAGCCACCCCACCCCCACCCCGGGGGCTGTAATGGAGCGAGGATGGGAATGACCAGGAGCCCAGAGGAGGTGGTGGCTGACGGCTGGACACAGAAGACAGGGGGCCACAGACCCGCACTTGCTAAGACGGTAAGGAGTCCCTTGGGCAGGTGGGGTGTTCTCTTTCCCTGTCCACTTCCTGCTTTCTTGGCCTTATTTGTGTATAGCGACTCACTGTTTTCTTTCCATCCCCCTAAAAGGCCTAAAATCTCCATCCTCCTCATAAAATAAACTCCGGGAAACCAAGGCCTTTCGCTCATCAGTGTGTCCCCAGTGCCTCCTCGCACAGTGCCTGGCACGCAGTAGGCCCTCAAAAATATGTGTCAAATGGCTGGGAATTAGGGCAGAGGGAAATTAAGGCACATGGGAGGGCCAGGGTGGAAATGACTTTGGCAGAGTGTGACCTGTCCCTGCCCTGCCCACCCCCCCCCCCCCCCGGTCTCACAGGAAACGTCCTCCAGACGTCCCAGCTGGACAGGTGCCAACCAGTCAGCCTTACAGAGAGGTCAGTGACCCTGACGCGTGCTCCTCCGCAGCTCCCAGCGGGGACGGGATGGCAGCTGGCCGTCCCCTGCCTTGCGTCCTCCTCGGGCGCCTACGTGGCCCGGCCCGGCATCCCTGGAGCTTCACCTCTCCCGCCTCTGCCCCTACTGAGCCTCTGTCCCTTTTAGCTCTCATTTGTACGTGGGCCTCCGCCCAAGCAAAAGATTCAGCGGGAATCCGGCCGCGTTCCCAGACGTTTAATTGGAGCTGGGCTCTTCATTACCTGCACACCTGTTCCCCAACACCATATGGTCGGAGGTAAATAGACTGTAATTGTTTATTCAGAGTCAATCCTGCCGTGAGTGAGGGCGTGCGGGGCCGCCGTCCCCCCGTGTCCCGCCCCGTCCCTCTCCGGGCCGCTGAAGGACAGAGCCCCGCACGAGGCGAAACAGTTTTGCCACGGCCCCCGCTGACTCCCACACCCGGGGCCCACCTTGGAACAGCATCTCTGCCGACTCCGGGGCAAGGTCCCGCCAGGCTACGTTGGCGGTCAGGGGCTTGGAAGCCCTGGCCCCTGCCCCTGCCAACGTGGTTGAGCGGGCGGGCACCTCCCAAGACCTGGGCTGGTTTATCTCTTTCCCGGGAAGGCTGAAGGATGTCTGAGCAGGGCTGGGCTTCGAGGCTGGAAAGCCTGGGCCCGGATCTCCGCCTGCCGCTCTCGAACTCAGTGGCCTTGGGCAAGTTTCTTCACGTCTTGAACCTCGGCTGCCTGCGTCGACAGGAAAAGTGTGGACTTCGATGCCACGGGGCCATGGATGACAGAAGGAGCTCATGTTGACGGAGCGCGTGCTGAGGGGTCCGGCCCGCTGCCGGGAGCTTTAGACCCAGGGTCTCGTTTAATCCTCACGGCAGCTCTGGTAGATGGGGACTTGGACGATTCACACTTCGCAGATGAGCGCATCGAGGCTCAGGCGGCTGAAGCCCGGCACTACCCAGCCAGAAACCAGGGGAGCTGGAGTTCTAACCCGGCTCTGTGCACTCAGGAGCCCGCGCTCTTGGCCGGGGTGCTGGAGATGATGCGTGAAGGGGGCCTGGCGTAGGGCCAGGGGCGCGGAAGGAAATCGATAAACGCCCAGCCCCTTCTCCCTGCCCTTCCTTTCTGAGCAGACCTCTCCCCCTGGCCCTCTCAGGCTACTGCACCCGCAGCATCCGGACCTCCAGGCCGCCAACGTGCCCTCCCCCAAAGGAAAGTATAAATAGGGCGATCCCCACCCCTTCCCCAGTGTCTGGCCAGCCAGCCTGCCAGGGAGAGGTGGTCCTTTCCCCAAGGTACGGTGTCTTCTTGGTTGCCCCCCAAGGTGGCTCGAAAGAGGAAAGCGGCTAGCCGTGCCCTTGACAGAGGCAGGCTCCCGCCCTTGGAAGGAGTCAAAGGAGTTGATCTGAAGAAAGAACAAGGGCCTCTGAGCCTGTTCGAAAAGACAACCCCATGGGGGAAGCAGAGCGCTCAGCACCTGGGAGGGGAGCCTGGGGCCTCACTTCAAGGCACACAGGGAAAGGACTCCTCCCCGTGTCTTCCCCACCCGCCCCCAGAGGCTCCGGGAGGATGGATGGATTCCCCAACCCCAAGAGAAGGAATGACGTGTCTTCTTAATCTGTCCTGAATTGGTCTTCAATATGATGAAGGGCTTCCAGACCTTTCAGCCCAGATGGATCCTTGCTGCTTGCCACAGAGACACTGGCTCCCGCCTCAAGCCTGCTTCATCGGGCAGGCAGCCTCGTGGTGAGCTCAGACGCGGCTGGGGCCCTGGCCGGTCAGCTGCCCCCAGGCTCAGGCCTCGGACTGGGCCCCGGGGAGCCTCGGAGAAGGCATCCTCTGAGATGCTGTCATCCTTCTGGAGAGATAGATGTCAAGTTTCCCACTATGCGCTTATCAGGCCTTAAAGACGAGCTCCCCAAGTCAAAGCCAACAGCCACCAGGAAGCCCGGAAGCCAGAGAAGCCGGAGAGAAGGCCGAGAAGGGATGCTGGAGGCACCGAGAGTAATTAGGGAAGTCTTCCTGTAGGAGGCGCCCCCAGGGGGAAGGAGCTCTCTGATTCCCATAGGCTTCCTGGTTGCTCCGTGGAAGTTAGGCGCTGAGGCAGGAGCAAGAATTCTCTAAAGAAGAAAAAAAAATATGTAAGGAAAAAAAAAAGAAAAAGAAAAAAAAGAAAAGCGCTTTTTCTAGCAAGTTTTTCATCTGCCCAGGGGGGATGCCCTTTGAAGAAAAGCCTGGAGCCCTGAGCAGCAGCAGCTGACTCCCACATCTCCAGGAAGGGGAAGGAGTTTTAAAAGATATTTAAGCTTCTGCATAAATTGGCCCCTCAGGGGGTGCCGCGCACTTCTGCCTTGGCCTGGTGGCTACGGGGATATTTTCAATCCCAGGCATAGGGCGGGAGACTGCTGCGTTAGCCGGGGAGGGGCGCCTCCTGACCTCGGCTTGGAAAGGGTGCAGAGGGTGTCAGAAGCAGGGGCTCCCTCACCCCTGGGAATAGGAGCCTCAGAGGAAATCCTTGTAACTCGAAACATTCCAAACGGCAAGAGGGGTGTGAGGGTGGGGGTGGGGCCGCGCATGAAAGGGAAGAGAAATAAATACACCCTGGACCCTCGTTCTGTGGCAGGCACAGGACTAGGCACTTTATGGACACTAGCTCATCAATCCTCAGAAACAGTCCTGCAAGGTGGAATCCCTGCTCCCATTTCCCCGGTGAGGAAATGAAGGGTCAGAGCGATTCAGTCACTTGCCCCAGTTAGTTACATGACCAGAGGTGCCAAGACTGACATTTGAAGCCAAGCCGTATTCTGTGCCTTTCCTTGAATGTTCCACCTTAAGGGGGGGGGTGGGGGGGGAATCAGGAGAAGGGAGCAGGTGGACAGAGTCCCTGGGCTTCTGCACACTGCCTGGCGTGATACCGGGCCCCCATCGATCCAAGGAGATGCAGGGACAGTGAGGGCTGGAAGGGGAGGAGACGAGGAGAAGGGGACCTTCCCAGAGCTCAGCCTCTGACCACAGCCTGTGTTACCAGACCCCACGGCCCACCCATCAGTCGCTGCCAGGGCCCCGCTGCCTCCCGGGTAGCCACTGGACGAGTACATGTGACTCTCCAGCTGGGACTGCTCTCGGTCCAGGCCAGGGTCAAGCTCAAAGGGCTAGAGAGCTGCTGCCCTTGGGAGCTGCTCAGCCCATATCAACGGGGGTCGGAGGACAAAAGCTCTAGCTTGCTTGCCCCTCGGATGGAGTAACTCTGGGGTGCTCCCCACCACCTCCCCACGTTCCCAGGTGGAGTGGAGCTCCAGTTGCCCGTGGCAGTGACCTGCTCACATGGCATAGCATCCCTTACGGGCTCCCTTCCTCTCCCGGTCTCACTCTCTCACTTCCCCACCTATCACTGGGGCTTCCTGGAATCACTTCCCAAATATGCTCCACACCCCGTCTGGGGTCAGTTTCCAGTGAAGCCTCACTCAGACACCCCCCCCACCCCTGGTCTGCCATTCCCACTAGCCCACGCCCTCTCGGAGCCTCCCGTCCACCCGACTCCCATTTATCAGGAGAGAGACGGTCGGTTTTCTCCTTGAGGAGTCATAACTAATAACCAGATCACAAGGGACCAAAGACACAGGCATCAAATATTACACAGCCAGAGCGAGATCCGTATCTCTCTATCTGTAGCACCGCGCTTTATCCTTACGGCCGGGGCCGCCTGGCCCTCTCGTTGATGAAGTGCGTTATAAGTGCTAAGTAATAATAATACCGTAAAATGCCTCAGTGCTCAAGAACGGGCTTTGGGCTCCAGATAAAATGCCAGACAGATAGATTAGCAGGCAGAGGAAATGCTCTGGGAGCCGTCTCTCCCCACAGCTCCCTGGGCCTAATAGATAGGTCCAATCAGACCACTTCAATTACTACTCGGGGACTAATAGCGAGAGCCTGATTAAATCCCCTGCTCCAACACCAGTGTGACAGTGCGTGCGCTGTGCAGAGCTGGTGACAGCCCGCTCTGGAGGGGCTGGGACAGGGCGACTGAGATCAGGGAGGGAGCTCTTCCGTGGGATGAGCATCATCGAGGGGCGTGCAACCGGCCTTCTGGGCTGATCTGGGCCGCTCCGGTCCTTACTGAGGCGGGCCCGAAGCGTGAGCAGGACCGGCATCCTTTGCTGCCCTGCCTGGCCCCCTCCTTTCCTTGGGGATCTGGGGAGAAAGGCAGGAAACCCTTTCAGCCCAGGCAGAAACTTTCCAGCAGAGGAGATCTGATTTCCTGTCCCCTCTAATGGTGAAGAAATCAAGGGACCCGGACAGGGTCAGAGAGAAGCAGAAGGACAGGTGATGATTTGGGTGCAGGAGGGACAGTTTGGGTGCAGGAGGTGGCTTGGCCTCAATGGACAGCCATTAGAGCCAATCCACGGTGGAGGGGCGCCCCGGGTCAGGAGGCCCTAGCTCAGAGGTGAGGCCAGAGGAGAGGAAGGTCCGCCAGCAAGGGCAGAGCGGGGCCTGCGAGGGGTGTGGCCTCAAGAGGCCAGGACGTGGGCAGGGACCGTTAGAAATGGACAGAGAGGAGAGGTTTTGACACTCCGGGAGGCTGCCCTCCATGGGGGAGAGAGGGACGGGTGGGAGCACCCCAGGGGCCCTGGGGACAAGTGTACACTCCAGTCCCATATCCTCTAGCCACCTGCTTCCTCCGTCTCCTCTCCAGCAGGAAACGTCAGAATTACTGCTGCTGCACGTGTTTGAGAAACACGTGGGAATGTACCCCTGCCCCCAGCGTAACCTTCCTGTGTGTTCTGCTGAGCTGGAGAATCTTTTTCCATATGGGGCCATTGATCCCCCCTGAAAAATATGACTCAAGGTTCATATCAGAAAAAGAAGGAGGAGGAGAAGTAGAGGGGGAGGAGGAGGGGAGGGGAGAAAGGGAGGGGAGGGGCGGGAAGGAAAAGGGGAAGAGAGGAGAGAAGGAGAGGACTGGAGGGGAGGAGGAGAGGAGAAGAGGGGTAGGGGAGAGGAGGAGGAGGAGGGGAGGGGAGGGCAGAAGGGGGGAGAGGAGGTGGAGCAAAGGGGGGAGGGGGGAGGGCAGAGGGAGGGGAGGGAAGGGGAGAAGGAAAGGAGGAGGAGGGGAGGGGAGGAGGGGAGAAGCGGAGGGGAGGAGGGAGGAGGGGTAGAAGAGAAGGAAGCCGCCAAAACAATTTACCCCAAAATTTATATTTGATGGAGAAAGTAAGAAAATGTTGGATTCTTTCATAGTCCTTGAGAGAACAGGACAGTGTGAATGTGGCTGCTTTTAATGAAAAGCAGAAAATGTAACATTGTATCAGGTGCCACACCACCACTAGTATTCAGACGTGCACACCTGGGTTTGCGGACCCTGAGGACCGGGCCCTGTGGGCGGAGCTAAGGAAGTGTGCCCGTGGACATCGCCAGGAAGCCTCCAGGCCCAGACGCCGTGAAGCCGAGGAAGTCACCCCGAGCTCACAAGCATCCCCACGTGTGCAAACAGAGCCCGTACATTTGAGGCACTTGTGGGCCAGGGATGAACTGGGGGAAACAGAGGCACCAGAGCAGGGGCCTGGGCCTGATCCTGTGAGGAGCAAGGGGTTGACCACATGAGCCGGGGGAGGGGAGAGGCCCCAGGCCGGGAGAGGATGCCAAGGGCAGAATGAGGCAGGTGACAGCCGTGGGCACAAGAGGAGGTCAGGGCCTGGGGCTGCCATCTAGGCAAGAGACCAGCGACAAGGGACGGAAGGCTGGGGACACAGAAGAATGTGAAGGAAAGGCTCCCGTGTCTCCCTTATTCCGGGAGTGGGCTGAAGGGAGAGGGCGGCGCCCGCGGGTGGGCAGAGTGGACCTGTCTGGCAGGGGGCATGCCCGGTGCCAGGTCTGGGCCGGGCCCCACAGGATGGTTTTCCAGCCCGAGCCATCCTGCCAAACTCCAAACTCCTCGCTGAGCCTCCTCCTTGGTAATGGACAAGTGGGACCTGTTCTTGTTGGTTTGAACAGGCCCCGCCCCCTCTGCTGCCTTCACTTCCTGCTCCGTCCCAACAGGGGGCCAGTGGATTGGATGCTGGTGTATATGTGCGAACCTGTCTGCTCCGGCTACGATAACAAAGCACCACAGGGGCAGCTTAAACCGCAGAAATCCGTTTTCTTACGGTTCTGGGGGCCAGACATTCAAGGTCCGGGCATGGGCCGGGTTGGTGTCTCCTGAGGCCTCCCTCCTTGGCTTGCAGACGGCCGCCTTCTCCCTGTGTCCTCAGGTGGTTATCACTCTGTGTCCTAATCTCCTCCTCTTCTTTTTTTAAAATGTTTTGTTTATTTATTTTAAGAGAGAGAGAGAGAGAGAAGGGGAGAGAGAATCCCAAGCAGGCTCTGAGCTGTCAGCGCAGAGCCTGATTCAGGGCTCTATCTCACAACCTGTGAGGTCATGAAGTGAGTTGAACTCAAGAGTAGGACGCTTAACTGACTGAACCACCCCAGGCACCCCCCAATCCCCTCTTCTGATTAGAGCAACAGTCATATTGGATTCGGGCCCGCCCTGATGACCTCATGTCCTTAATCACCTCTTCAAAGACCCGTCTCCAAAGACAGCCACATTCTGAGGTCCTGGGGTTAAGACTTCAAGCCACGCCCCCTTCACCGACCCAGATGAGGGAGGGAGACCCAGAGGTGAGTCCCAGGTATCCCCAGTGCTCATGCCGAGAGGATGTCTTCTCTCCTTAAGGGATTAGCCAGGGTCAGAGCAGGGAGCCAAGAGCAAGGTGAGGATCCAGACTCAGGTCAGTTGGCCCTGACCCCGCACTGCCCTTGCCCTTGGGAGCAATGCACTGTTGGGGCAACCGGAAGCAAGGTTCTTCAAAAGAAGAAGAGTAGAACCAGGGCTGGTGAGGGTCACTCCCTTCCTCCGGAAGGGTCCCAGGGCACTAACGGTTGGGTGAGGGCTCTCGGGGGCCCATCTACGTCCAGGGTAACCACCAGGATGACAAGAAGGCAGTGGGCAGACTGCCTGGGTTTACTGTGCGATCTTGGCCATGGGTCTTACCTGTGCCTTGGTTTTCTCATCTGGGGTGGCGGCAGGCATGACACTAAGGGTTTGAGCCAAGTTTTCCTGAATTTCTGAGGGGCAGGGAGTTGCATATCCCTCACTGGGCATATCCAGCGAGTCTGGATGCAGCAGCTGGAGGCCAAACACGTGAGCTGGTAACAGAGCCGGCTTCCCATCCACACGTCCCGGGGAAGTGGGGGCGGGGGGGGGACCTAACATCTCAATAAAACCAAATAGACTCCAGCACTGAGGTCCCGGCCCCTTGGGCGACAGCGTGGCCCACGTAATTTCCCCCGAATCGCAAATGGAAAAGACAATTGGATGTCAGAGATGGTTTGGGTCTCCGCTCAGACCGGCGACTTTTATGGAAAGCCAGCGCGAGAGGCTTCAGGCTCAGGGAAAATTTCCCCAGTGGCAGCGCTCGGCTCCCACCATGCCTCTCGCCTCCCCAGCCTGCCGCGCTATTGAATCCGGCGTGATTGTCTTCGGGGCCCATAATGGAATTTTATCAGGGATCCCTGTAACTGGAGAGCTTATGTGCAGCCTTCCGCCGGAGGCTCCAGATAAAAAATGCAGAGTACGTGCTGTGGTGTCAGAAACCGTGGCTGGTCACCATCCATCATCCTGTCAAGGCATCACTCCGGACAGCCCTGCTTCCAGCAGAATCAGGTTGGGGATTTTCCTCCCAAGAATAACAAACAGCAGCAAAGTCAGGTTAGGGAGCCTCTGCCCCCAACCCCCACCGTCCCTTCATTACAGGTGAATGGATTTGGGGGTTTCTCGGTGCTATCTCACCGGCTCTCCCCTCCGCCTCCACTTTCTTGAGCCTAAAGTGGCAAGAGTCACCAATCCTCATCTGGTTCTAGAAGCCTCTAAATATCACCATGGGTTTATGTCTTAGCCAGTAGGATATAAAGATCGAGAAAATGGAAATTCTTTGCATGTAGAGAACACTTATAAAATTCATCCATATACCTTATCCCATTGATCTTTACGGCCACCCTATTAGGGAGGAATTGTTAAACCTGGTTGGCAGATGAGCCAAATGAGGCTCAGAGAAGTTCCGGGGCTTCTCCAAGGTCACACAGGGAGTCAGAGAAGTTGGGGCTTAAAGTGCTTGTGGCTTCCTATCCTCCCGCACGCTCTCTACTCTTTACGTGGCAATTCTTACCTCCCCTCCCCAACTCTCCTTCCCCATCCCTCTCTCTGAGCCTCTGCTGCTGTCTGTCCTGCCAAACCTAGCCCCCAGGCATGGAGTGAGGGCTTGGCCATCTCAGCACGGCCCTAGTCGTCTGCAGGAGGGCACTGGTCTTCACCTTTCCACCCCCGCCTTCTCTACATCATATCCTGCTGGGGGAGGGGGCGGGAGCTTTGGGGGGGGGGCAGGGATCCAGTTACTTCCTTCCATCTGATAGATCCAGGAGCCAGGGTGGGCACGGTTCCCTCCTTTGCGAATGTGCAGGGAGACGAAGGGGCTGGGACCTGGCCTCCTGACCCCTCCCCAGCACGGCACAGCGTCCCCTCTGACCAAGACACTCGACGCCCGAAGGAACTACAAGCCGTCCATTTGAAGACAGCACCAGCTGCCCCAACGGGAGTCCTTGCGATGGAACGTTGGGGTGCACCGAGGTTACAGTCTCGCTTACTCCAGTACTCACGAGACACTGTCTCCAAACCCAGGTGGTCCCCGGGACCCCAGAATGAGCGAGGAGAGGAGGGAAAAAGGAGCAGATCTGTACACGTCGTCTCTGAGCGTGGGGTGTAGGAGAGAGACAGTACCAGACGTAGGCGTCCATCCACAGGCCTTTCATTGAGAAGCACCCCTATAGCCTGCAGGGGCCAAAGGGGCTGCGGGAGGCAGAGTCATAGCCCCCTAAAAGAGGCCCACTTCCCGGAACCTGTGAACGTTACCTTATATGGTAAAGAAGGGACTTCACGGATGTGACTGAGGTAAGGTTGTTGAGATGAGGCGATTATCCTGCATTATCTGAGCGGGGCCCCGAGTGCAATCGCGGGAGTCCATGTCAAGGGGCAGAGGGAGATTTGACCACAGACGGAAGAGCAGAACGGGTGTGGCCACAGGGACCGAGACTGGAATTGGGGAGGCCACCAGGCTAGGAACGTGGGAGCTATAGCGGCCGGAGGAGGGCAAGCGACAGACTCTCCCCTGGAGCCAGAGGGAGTGTGGTCCCCTCCACACCTTGACTTTGGCTCATTGACACTGGTTTTGGACTTCCGGCCTCCAGAACGGTGACAGACCACGTTTCTATTGTTCTAAGCCACTCAGTTTGTCACGATTGGTTACAGTGGCCACAGGAAACCAATACCAGAGACATGAACAGGGCTGCTGGTGACCGCTGGTGCTGGGGGGTCCGTCTACGGGGAGTAGACCCAGGTTTGCAGAAGCAAGGCCCCCGAAGAGCAAAGGTCTGTGCGTGCGGAAGGTGCACCTGGGCGGCTGCCAGGTGATGACCGTTCTTCCATTTCTACCCAGATCGAATATGAGTCTCCCTACGTCTCCTTCCCCCCCTCCTCCACCTCCCAAAGTGGCACCTGCCTTTGCTCTGCTTTTTCTCTGATATGTATGTGCGAGGCTCTCAACTTTCGCCCTCTCCCCACTGAGTCAGTATCATCTGTGTCTGTGGTCTGTCAGAGGGGACCTCGTCCTGGAATGGGGGCCCCAGCTCTGCACCTGCCAGGCTGACCTGGGTGACAGGTGTCCATCACAGAGCCACAGCCGTCCCTGCTTCATGGGGACAAGTCTATGACCCGCACATCTGCTCTGTGCAAAAGACCCCACTTTGACTCAGGACCCGCCCCAGGGTCTTGTGGACGCTTCCTCTCCCTGCCCGCCCACCCCCTCACAGGCTCTCAAAAGCTAAGAGGCACTTCTCGAAGGCCTTGCCCCCGCTGATGGAGGTGGTGCCCACATTGGGGGTGCAGCAGGGAGAGGAGGCAGAGCTGGGCAGCTGACCAGGTATGCGGGTGGGGGGTGGGAATAAGAGGGTGAGGACAGGAGAGCATCATGGGGATGTTTCCAGGGAAATGGAGGGCAAGGAAAACGAGAGGCAGATACCCAGGGCCACCGGGAGAGAGTTAAACCAGAGACAGAGGCCAACCAGGAGTAAGGATAAGGAGCCTGCACGGTGACACCCACCTGAACGAGAAAGGGGGATCTGTAGAGGAAGCAGGTGGGCAGATAGGAACTGGGCAGCCTTTGGAGGTGCTTGGCACCGGGTAGCAATGGTGGAGCCCAACAGAAACAGTACAGAGAAGCCATTCATTCATTTGCTCGTTCATTCATCCACTCAGTAAAACACTCATCGAGTTCCGACTCTGCGAGAGGCGTTAGGCTGGGCTCCAAAGATAGAGAAGGGTAAGAAATAGTCCACGGCCAAGACCACGGAGCCTGGCAAACTAATACATATATGACACTACAGGTGCCATGCTGGGAGGCTGGCCAGGTCCAGCAGGTGTGAGTACGGGAGTCCAGTCTCCTGCTGGCGGGGCAGGGGGTGGGTGATGAGGGGTCCTCATTGTGGTAACCCTCAACCCAGGCCTTGAAATGTAGGTAGGTGTTTCTATGCAAGAGAGGGGAGGGGGTACTGTCTGAGCAGAGATTTAGGACGCAAATTTGGCATCACCCCGGATAGGACAAAATGAGTTCTTGGGGGTGGGGTGGGGGACAAGAAACCGTTCTATGTCTAAAGGCAACCAGACACATACAGACCATAAACAGATGTATAGGATACCCGTGGTATGAACATTTCACGGGGCAGGTGGAGGCAGGGTGATGAGGAAAAGAAAACTGGGAAACCCTGGCCCACACTCCGAGAGTCTGGGCTAGGACAGCAAGTTAGAGGGTGGCCATAGATGGCACTATTGAGTGACGGCAGTGGGGCAGGGGGTGGGGGTGGGGTAGCCAGCGATTGGAGTAGAAGAGGAGGACCCAAGAGAATCTGCACAATCCCCAGGCTTCTTGTGACTGGGTTGCTGGAAGGGTCGGGATGTAATTTACCAAACTGGACATTATTGAGGCAAGAGGTGGGGGGCGTGCTAGGTTGAGTAGTGTCCCCCCAAATTCATGCCCACCTGTGGCTTTACTTGGAAATAGGGTCTTTGCAAGGCCATGAGTGAAGATGAGGCCACACCGGATCCAGTGACTGGTGTCCCTCTGAGGAGATGAGAGGACACACAGGGACACACAGAGGGGAGGAGGCCAAGTGGACACAGAGGCAGAGACTGAGGCTTATGAGGCTACAAGCTTGGGAACGCGAAGAATTCCAGAAGCCACTGGGATGGGAGAGAAGCAAGGAAGGATTCATCCTGAGAGCCTTCAGAGGGAGCGTGGCCCTGTGACACGCTGCCGTTGAACTTCTGGTCTCCAGAACTGTGCGAGAATAAATCTTTGATGTTTTAAGCTACTCGACATGTGGTGCTTGGTTATGGCAGCCTGAGAAAATGATTATAGTGGGCTCAGTTTGGGCCACATGCGGTTGGAGGTGTCTGTGGGGACCTGAAGTTTGGGGAAGTGATGAGGGGCGGACACACTGATGCCACCCAGCATGTGGGTGGCAGTGCAGAGAAGGGACGTGGCTGAGATTATTCAGGGTGAGAGAGGACAGAAAGAAAAGTAGAGAGCAAGGGACAGAACCCAAAGGAACTACCATTCAGGGACAAGCGTATAAATATGCCTTCCCAAAGGAGATGTCAATTAATGAATGAGAACAGAAACTAGAGCAATAGACCAGGACCTCTGGAAGGCAAGAATAAAATCCAACCAATACACCCTGCATGCCTCGAATGGCCCTGTTCAGCACTGGGCTCCCTGGACAATGCCAGGGGCATCGTTGTGACACCTGCCCCTAAGGAGATCACAAGGGGACACAAAGCCAAAATAGGAAGAAGTGAAATTTAAACTACCCCCAAAGAGTTAACTCTCAGCGCAAGGCCACCAGAAGGGGAAAAAAACAAAAAACAATGTCTCAAGGCAGCACAGTGCATGATTAATTAACAGATGAATTGCACGGGCTAAAATTGTATAAAAGTTCAGAGGACAGAGAAAGTGCTTAGGGCTTCAATTGTCAGGGACGGATTTGCTGAGAGGTAAGATAGGACCTGGGTTTTGAAGAAGGACGGGTAGGATTTGCACAGGAAAAGATGCAGGGAGTGCTGATAAGGACCTGCTGGGGCAGGCAGAGGGATGGAAAATGACCAGGGCTCAAGGTGTACTTGGGGGTGCGTGAGGGGCAGGCAGCCGCCCCCGGGGCCAGAGTGGGTGCTCGGCGGCAGACCCTAGAAGCTCTGGCAGAAAGCAGAACACGAGGGCCCGTCAGCCACCGCTTCTGGACTTATCCTTGCCCCTGGATTGGAACGAACAGAAGATTCTTAAAACGGGGAGGTGATACGTCCAAAGTGGTGTGGCTGGAGTCCGTCTGCGGGCAGGGTGGATGAGAGCAGGGGGAGAGGGAAGGAGCGGTGGGCGGGGCTTGTCAGAAGCCCAGGGCAGTGATCTCTGGGAAGGGAGGTGATACACAGTATGCGAAGGGGGTCCTGGCTGCAGGAAAGCCAAAGAGGGAAAGAGATTTCTGGGAAAGAAAAGAATCGAGGGGGTGGGGGGGGGGGAGTGCCAGCTAGGCTTCTGCTGCTGCGGAGCTGAGACCCTGGGCTGAGAGTCCCAGCCACCCACACCCACCCACCTAGGGCCACTTTGTTTGCTTTCCTTCTTCATTCTGTTTTTCCCTTTTAAAAATTTCTGCCCCGGTTTAAGCAAGCAGGGCTAGAGCCCCGGGGCTTTGCTCAGCAGCAGGCACGGAAGACAGGATGGGCAGGGGGCCCGATACCCCCGGAAGAAGGCTGGGACCCAGGACAGGGTGACCCCCTCTGCTCACAGCCCGCGGACCATGAGCTTCTGGCTCCTTATCGCCCAGCGGAACCTTCTGCAAAGAATATACTGAAGCAGGGATGGGAAGAAGAAATTCATTCTGGTTTCCTCTCTATCTTGCCCACAACCCTATTTCCCGGTCTCTCCTCCGGCGTGTTTTCATATTTCTGGCTGCGTGAACAGAATGTGCAGCGGGAGAGCTTGTTGGCCTCGGAAGCGAAGACTTAAGAGGGTCGTGGCCCGCCGGGGGTCCCGTGGATCCACGGGGCTGCCCCCGCCCGAGTGTCCGGTGCTCACCTGGCCATCCCTCGTGTGCGCCCCAGGCCTCACCTCTGCACCGTCGTTCTCTTGTGTTTCCCACCCTGCCACCAGCCCAGCCCCAATCACGTGACTGCTGGGCTGCGGGACCCGTTCCCCTTCTGCGTCCACAACTTCCTTTTTTCGTGGGCATATTCGTTATCTACTTCTGCATTAAAAAATACCCCCTTGGGGTGCCTGGGTGGCGCAGTCGGTTAGGCGTCCGACTTCAGCCAGGTCATGATCTCGCGGTCCGTGAGTTCGAGCCCCGCGTCGGGCTCTGGGCTGATGGCTCTGAGCCTGGAGCCTGTTTCCGATTCTGTGTCTCCCTCTCTCTCTGCCCCTCCCCCGTTCATGCTCTGTCTCTCTCTGTCCCAAAAATAAATAAACGTTGAAAAAAAAATTTTTTTTTTAAAAATAAAAAATACCCCCAAACTTAATGGCTAAACACAGCGCATTTATTGTCCCAAAGTTTCTCTGGGGCAGGAATCTGGGCGTGGCTTCACTGGGTCCTCTGGGGCAGGGTCTCACCAGGCTGCAGCCAAGATGCTGGCCAGGGCTGGGTCTCTTTGGGAGGGTCCTCTTCCCAGTTCACTCCGTGGTCGTTGGCAGGATTCGATTCCCAGGGGATGTTGGGGTGTGAGCTTTCTCAGCTGTCCTCCGGGGTGACATTTGCTGTGTCAAATGTCTTTGCTGTGTCGTCTGCATCTGGTTGGGCCGCTGGGGAGGAGGAAGCATCTTTCAAGGTCGCTTCTGCCCAGATTCCACAGGCCAGAACTCAGTCACCTGGGCCCACCTGTCTGGGAGTGGGTTTGTGGGGACACCCAGAAGTGGGGGTCTAGGTGGAAGAGGACGGGAAGATTGGCGCGCGATTCTGTGGCCTCTGCTCCACACAGAAGCAGAGGCCACAGAACAGAGTGTGATGGTTAATTTTATGTGTCAGCTTGACTGGCCCGGGGGACCTTATTTCTGGGTGTGTCTGCGAGGGCGGTTGGGGACGAGATTAGCATTTGAACTGGGGGACCCAGTGGGGCAGATGGCCCTCCCCGGCGTGGGTGGGCCTCACCTAACCTGTTGAGGGACCGGGTAGCCCAGAAAGGCAGAGGCAGGTTGAATGCAGTCTCCGCCTGACTGCGGAGCCGGGACATCAGTCTTCTCCCGCCCTCAGCGTTCCTGGCTTGAAGGGCTTCCACTCGGACTGGGATCCACACCAGCAGCTCTCTGGTCTAGGCCTTGCTGGGCTCCAGCTTCCCAAAGTCCCATCGTCAGCCTCCATGATCGTGTGAGCCAATTCCTTACAAGAAATCTCAACGTATGTAATGAGATACGTACCCTATATAATGTAGATATAGATTATAGATACTATCTAATATAGATTATATAATACAGATTGTATGTATGGAATATACACACAGGTGAGGCCCCGGCCCTACTCCACACTGCTGAGTCCCCACCCATCTGTCACTTGCCCGTTGGCCACAGACACCCACCCTGCCCCACCGCCCACTTAGGGACACTACCATTCAGCGTGTGTTGGGGCTGGTTGGATTGTCACACGTGGCCACACAAGTAACCACCAGACTCACGCTGCCCAGTAGAACATTCTTCGGCGTTGGAATTGTTCTACAATCGGCACTGCCCAATTCGGGAGCCACTAGCCACGGGTGGCTCCTGAACATTGACGTGTCCCTGGTGTCACTCAGGAACATAGGGTTTCATTTCGTCTCTGCCGGTTTACATCTAACTGTGACGGCCTCCTGTGACTGGTGGCGGCCGCACGGGATGTCACAGCACTAGGAGGTGGGGCTAGAGCGTAGCCCCCTGACCCGCATCTGAGATTCATTCTCTTAGTTTTGGGAACCTCAGTGGAGGCTCCGCGTGGCCAGGGAGGGGGTGGGGGTGGGGGGACACTGCAATGTCCCCAGACTGAAGATAAGGAAAAGCACCGCTTCTCAAACATCAGCGGGGAGGCCCCCCGGGGTCTCTGACTCACACTCCTGGCTGCAGGAAGGAGGGCTCCCGGAAGAGTTCTAGAAACTTCTATGGAAAGGGTGGGCTCGATTCCACCAACTGTGAGATCATGACCTGAGCCGATATCAAGAGTCGGATGCTTAATTGACTGAGCCACCCACGTGTCCCAACGTAAGCCACTTTGGAGTGGTTCTTCTGTCGCCTCTAGCCTTTTTCTCTCTCCCTGCTCTCTGCCAGCCGCCCTCCTAACCCCACACAGGGTCCCCACCCCCCATCTGCTGACTTGGGTCCTGTGGAGGGAGGCCGGGCCTGCTCCGCTCTGGCCTAAGTGCCCAGGCTTGCCCCAGTCCAGTGGGCCCTGGAGAGGGTGGGGGTGGGGAGCTGCCCACTGCCCACCTGCTGTCCATGGCAGCAGCTGGGCTCGGCCACCCTCTGCCGGAGAGCCGACTTTGCACTTCTCCGCGGAGAGATAGCAAGGCCCGCGTCCCTCCGCACGGGATGGGGGTGCATGCACACCACCCACCCGTCCAGCTGAGCCCACACTCGGTGCCCTGGCCCTGGGGCCTTAATGAAGGCAAAGCTGTCATGTTGACCCAGCACTGGGACATCTACCGAAATCCCTCGGCCTGCATGTCAGTAGCCTGCTGTCTTCTCGGCTCGTGTTGTCAGAAGCACGAGTAAACGTGCCGTGCGGTCATGTGTCCCAAGCCCGTCCTGTTCCCTGAGGCGCGGAAAATGAGTGACAACCCCGGGTGATGAAAGGCACGTGGGCCCCACCCTCACAGCACCTATGTGTGTGTCTTCAGAGCAGAGCACCCATTTCTCTGGAGCTTGTCCTGCTTAGCCTTTCTCTGCCCAGGGGTGACAGATTCCAGGGCCCCCAAAGGCAGGCAACAGGACTTCCACGTCCTAGTTTGTCACTCACTAGCTCTTGGACCTTATTAATTAACCTCTCTGGTCCTTAGCGTTCTCATCCGCGGGATGGGGCCGTAGTAATACCTACACAGTAGGGTGGAGCACAAGACAGACCAAGGTGATGGATGAAAGCGTCGGGCCACCGTAGCGTGAAGAAGACGAAGGTGTCATCCCTGCGATTGTCAGGTGTCACCGTGCTCCTTGTCACTGGGCTGGGCTCCGCATCGCCTGCCCCCTCAACACGTACAGGCCTTTTGCCACGCCCGTGCGCCCACCAAGTTCATATTCTCACCCATTCCCGGTCTTCCCGAGGCAGAGTCACCTGAGACTGGGAACTCCTGGCCGGGTTCTCCTCCCTGGCCGGCACGCGGGGGCTCTGCCCTCACTCTGCCATCAGCAGGCGGGCAGAGAACACACGTCTACGAAGCCAAGCGGGCTTGGGAAGGGAAATCTCATTGAAAATTGGAATCCTGATGCATTTCAAATAGGAGTGACTTTTGCATTCTTGGCTGTTCGGGCAGAACTGCACGGCCGCCTCCTCGGTGCGTGGGTGAGCACGAGCGGGGCCACTGCTCCACGCGGGGTGCCATGTTTGAGTCTGACACGGAGTCACGGTCCGGGATCTCAGGAGAGGCAGTTTTCAGGTCGTCGTGTGACCGGCAGCTCCTGCGGGGGCTGCCCGGGGTCAGTCCGATCCTTCCAGCACCCGAGCCCCCTGAAAGGCTTTCTGTGCGATCGATTTCACACTCCTGGTTCCCAGGCACCAGCTTCACTTGGTTCTCAGAGCCTTCGGCCTGGTTCTTCCAACAGAGGTGCTCAGAACAGGGCTCGAAGGCCAGCCAGTCCTGGTGGCGTTTGGCCCTTTGTCCTGTGTCCTGCACGGCCAGCAGTGGCATTTGGGCCTCCTCCAGCCGTGTCATCTGGCAGGGTCGCCTGCCCCCTCCCTCCAGGGAAGGAAAGCCCCCAGGAAGCCCCTTCACCTCTGGGAACTGCAGCTGGGCTCGGAGGTCTCAGAATCCCTTCCGGGGTGACAGCCAGAATTTTGTCAGTTCCCCCACAGCAGCGGAAGATCCGGAGCGGGCCTCACCGGGGAGAGGCAGCGGGGGTGGGCTTTCCCCCGGGCCGGCCCAGAACTGGGGGCTTCGCCTGCCGGACAGCCAGCTCCATCAACTCTCCAGATTCCCTCTCTCGGGACTTGCGAGCAGAATCTTGGTTTGAGAGAAGGAAGGGAGCTTCAAGTGGCAATTAAACGGCTCTTGCGGAGGCTTGTGCTGAGAGCCTGGCGGAGACTTAATGAATCGCTCCAGCCCCCGGGAGCCTTGTCAGCTCGGGGGCACCATCGATCCGTGCACTCACACCTGGAAGTGAAGCGGCAGGAGAAACCAAAAGGACTCAGGGCTGCGGAGGGGACTGACCTCAGGCTGAAGGACGACCAGCTTCCTGCTACTGCCCCATAGCACACCCACCCGTCACGCACACACACATCCTGGCACACGCTAATACGTGTCCCCGTACAAAAGTGTAGGGACTGTGGGTGTGAGATCACATCCTCATTTGCCTGGGATGCCTCCCATTTGTTTATACCTATATCTCGTGTCATTATTAATAGCGCTCCCTCCTATGTATAAGTTACATGGTCACCTGCCTAAGGGAAGCTTAGGTGAGAGAGAGAGAGAGGAAGAGAGAGACAGGCAGGAGCAGAGATTAGAGAGCTCAGTCTGATCGACTTTGCTCTCCATCCGACATTTGGATCCAGGACAGTGACGCCTGGGGCTCTTCGGAAGAGACGAGTAAAGATCGCCATATCCTCCGAACTCAAACTAAGATGGCCCTTGTGTCAACTCCAGGGACATGAATCATGTAACACTTTGGTTTAAAGCCTCACCATGTTGGGGGCGCCTGGGTGGCTCAGTCAGTGAAGCGTCTGACTTCGGCTCAGGTCATGATTTCATGGCTCGTGAGTTCGAGCCCCGTGTGGGGCTCTGTGCTGACCGCTCAGAGCCTGGAGCCTCCTTCAGATTCTGCGTCTCCCTCCCTTTCTGCCCCTGCCCAGCTCACACTCTGTCTCTCTCTGTCCTTAAAAAATAAACAAACATTGGGACGCCCAGGTGGCTCAGTCGGTTGAGCGTCCGACTTCAGCTCAGGTCACGATCTCACAGCTCGTCAGTACGAGCCCCGCATCGGGCTCTGTGCTGACGGCTCAGAGCCTGCAGCCTGCTTCGAGTTCTGTGTCTCCCTCTCTCTCTGCCCCTCCCCTGCTCATACTCTGCCTGTCTCTGTCTCTCAAAAATAAATAAATGTTAAAAAAATATTTTTAAATAAATAAACATTAAAAAAAAATTTTAAGCCTCACCGTGTGGCAAAACCCCTAACTTTTAGGCAAGGTGCATGATCGCCTCTGCTGTCATAATCATTAAATATTTTTTGTCAAAGTATCTGCATACTTGTTACAGGTTTATCTGTTGTCCGTGGATCCATTGCCAACTGTAAATTCCCAGGCCAAACGTGGAAAATCAGTTTCACCTTGAGCGTCAGGCCTGGGCTCCGTGTTAGCCTCTCCCTGGGTCATAGTGGTAAGAAAGATTCTGAGGCTCTCTCCCAGGTGAACATCGGAATACCACGAGCTACGTCTGCTTGGGGCCACGGGAGTTGGAGCAGTGACATCCTGCCGGCTCTCTGCCACTTTTGTCCCAGACGGTATCAGGAGCCTCAGGGTCTCTTTCTGCACTGATCCTTGGCCTGGTGCTGTGTTCAAGGGAGTGCCCGCGGACGAGTCTGGGGATCCTTGCAGTGCCTACAGAGGGCCGCCTCTTCCTGTTCTCGCTCTCACTGGCGTATAGCCTTACCGCAAAGGGGACAGAGGCGGCTGCCTTTCCTTGAGAAGAAAACCGAACAAGTCTGGCTCCAAAGGATGGCTTCAGATGCCTCCTCAGATTAGCATCAGCTCTTAGAGAAATCTTCTGCCTGAGTCCAGTGTCAGGCACGGCTGTGACCCATCAACATGCTGCCCACTCCTCTCCCATCTTCCTGCACCCCCGCCCTCCCCCCCCACCAGACCTCAGCCTACATCTTCTCGGGCAGGACAGCAGGGAACCTGGCCTGGGGCTCTCTCTCTCCTGCTCTCAGAAGGTTAACCCAGCCTGCTTATGCAAAGAATTGCCCGCTTAGACAAAGAGGCAGCACCACCAATGGTTTCTTGGCTCTACGAAGCCAAGACAAAGGCTGCTACTTCTGAGGCAGGTGTTTCTTTGAGGCCCGCTCAGTCCCTTGGGTCCCAACCACCCACCCAGGACAGGATGTTGTGTGTTAGTGGGTATCTAAGAAGTATTTGCAGACAGGCCCATCTGTTCAAATGAGAACCAGGCACCCCTCCATGCCCAGTGGGGTTGCAAAGCCTAAGGTATCAGAAGCTCAGTCGGAATGATTCACTATTTGTCCTTTCAACCAACAGCAAAGGAGAACTCGGTGCGTTGCCTCTACCGTGAACCCTCTCTCGAATCCTGCCGCCCTTTCAGTAGGTGGTGAACGAGATGCTCCTTGATGGTGGCCACTCCCAACAAACTCCAGAAAGGATGCGTGAGACGGGCTATCGCGATGGAAATACACTATGAACATTTGCGAAGCGGGTTCACAGAGGAACGCGAGAACAGAGCGAGCTTCGGGGGCGTGGGTGAGGGACGAGAGGGGCTCAGTTCCCCCATTTGTAAAATGAGAAGGTTGAGCCCCACGGTGCTTTGGCGGGCCCGGGGCCAATGCTGAGCTTATCCAGGAAACGATCACAATGGCTGTCTTTCGAGGCTAAGAGCTCGGGTCACCAGCAGCTCCATATCCCCCGTGTCATGTATGGGGCCGATGTTAAGCCACACGTCTTCTCTTCTTTCTCTCATCCAGTGACTCATGGTGTCGAAATGCGTTATCTCTGCCCCGCCCAAGTCTCTGATTCTGAGATCAAATGGCTCAGGATTCCAGCCAGGAAGCATGGTCTGCTTTGGGGGGCGTGGAGAAGCCAGATGAGCTATTTCCCTCCCAGAATGTGGGGCTGCACCTTTTAAAGGGGCTGGTTTAGGAGCCTTTTCTGGACTTTGGTCACAGCCTGAGCTGGTCCAGAGAACTTTCAACTGGGGTCATCTCCACTCCACGGTGTCTCTCATCTGTTGTGAGGCCCCAGAACACGCACAGGTTCTTGGTTTCTGTTTGAACTGCCGGGAGGACAACCCAGAGATTCACAGCCGCTGACATGTGCCATCACCGGACTCAGTTTGGGTTAATCCAAAAGCAGGTCCTGATGGCGGATCCGGTGTGCCTTAGGTGACACAGGACTTCCAGCGGGGAGGAGGGGGGTGATGCGGGGAAGGGGAGGCAGCCGCCCCCTACCTGGGAGCTGGTGCTTCACCTTGTGGGGATGTCCGGGACCTGTGGGTGGAGATCCCCGCACGACCGCAGCCGAGAAACAAGGTTACTGGGGCATTTACGCGCCTCCCCCCCCAGTCACGGTTGAGGGGTGCTCCAGAAGAGGGGGTGGAAGCCCCCCTTCTGGCCAAGCAAACTTTGCAAAGAGACGGAGCTAAGGGCAGGTAGAAAGTGACAGGAGACCCTCAAAGTCGTGAGGCCAAGGGGTACAGTGGGGATCTGCGGCCTCACCTCGCCTTCCCTCCTTGTGGGCCTGTCCCATCTAAGCTGGGGACGGAAGATTTGCACAAGCCTTTCTGCTCAGTGCCTGTGGCCTCCGCACGCTGTGCTGTGCCCTGCTTTCCGCTGCCTCCTGGACCACAGAAGACAATAACATGCTTCTAGAAGCATCGTGGAAGTCCTTAAATTCATGACCCAAATGCAAGTGCCCCAGGGCTGGAGACAATTAGGAGCAAGTACAGAAGGGCCGCTATGTCCTCTTCTTCCTAGCAGCAGATGTTCCTGTCATGTGGTCTGAACAAGTGCAGATGTGTTTGCGAAGGACGCAGAGCAGGGCCTCCCAGGAACCTGGATGAAAGAGCAGAGACCCAGCAGCTGGCCTGCAAAAGAGGCTGGTGTGAGCCGCACCCAGGCCAGAGGCCCTACACGTGCTGGGAGGGCCGGGCGTGTCTTTGGAGAAGGCGTCTGGGCCCCACGGTAGTGCCGGACGGCCTGGCATCCGGGCCCAGGACAGGGAGGTCGCCCCGGGCTCCGAGCCAAAGCGCGAGACACTGTGGTTCGTACTGGTGGGGGGCCCAGGCATCTTCTGGTTCACTGCTGCATCTGCCACGCAGAGCACAGCGCAAATGGCACCTCAAAGAAGGCAGACGGGTGCCGGGTTGATAAAGAAGACAGCGTGGCATATCCCGGCGCTGGATAAGGGACGGCGATGTGGGGCTGGTGTAAGGGGAACCCCGAGACGGAGGTGTGGGTTTGAAGCGATATTTCCCCAGATGCTTGCCCCCAACTGTCTCCACTCTGCAACCTGACACTCCTCCTCCACACCTCCCCCCTCCCCTCCCTCCCTGAACGTTCCACTTGCGGGATGCGTCTAGAGTCCAGTCACTTCCTCTCTTGTCACCATGGCCCCTGCTGCCGTCGCCTCTGCCTGTATATAAAGCAAACGCCCCCGCCCCGTCCCCTCTCACCCCCCTCTCTGTTTGAAGTTACTCCTGGAACTTCTCTGCACGGGACAGGTGCACAGATGTGGGACTCTCAGCTACTGTCTCTTTCTCTCTCTTCCCAGCAGAGTGGAAGCTCCCTGCGTCCTCAGACTGGATCTCGTTTGGCCTCTTAGGCTTCCCGGTGCCTTAAACAGTGCCAGGCACAGGGCCAAGACATGTGGTTGAATTAAATCCAGCCAAAGACGCCACACACCGTAGGTGTCACTGCTATGGGCTCATCCTGTCCCCTTGCTCAAGGATCCCAAAGAGATTCCGGATCGTTTCCCCACCGCTGGAGGGAGAGGAGGTGATCTTAGCCTGTAAGGCTGGAAGAGGGGAGGAAACATGCGGGGAGAGACCCTGTCTTTTCGCATAGGATCCAGTGTGGCACGGGTGTTCGGGGCACATCTGTTGGACTGAGCGGCCAGCTGCCTTCCTCAGAGCTCAGGATGACTTGTCCCTCTTCCCTGTTCACTCAGTTCTGGAGCTTGTCTCCATTAATGCCTGTGACGTGGTCTCGAAGTGTGGCTCCTAGGGCAGCCATGGGACTTTTGTCTCTGCATCCCTACACCTGCCTGGGCTCTCTGGGTCCATGTGGCTGACCCATGGCAGCTGCTCAGGATGGCCAGATGACAGATGAATGAGTGAATGAATGAGTGAGTGAGGGAGAGAATGAATGAATGAATGAATGAGTGAGTGAATGAGTGAGTGAAGGAAAGAAGGAATGGATGAATGAATGAATGAATGAGTGAACGAGGGAATGAATGAGTGAGTGAATGAGAGAATGAATGAATGAGTGAGTGAACAAGGGAATGAATGAGTGAGTGAACAAGGGAATGAATGAGTGAGTGAACAAGGGAATGAATGGGTGAGTGAATGAGGGAATGAATGAGTGAATGGAGCAAATGAATGAGTGAACGAGGGAATGAATGAATGAATGAGTAAATGAGCGAATGAATGAGTGAGTGAACAAGGGAATGAATGAGTGAGTGAACAAGGGAATGAATGAGTGAGTGAATGAGGGAATGAATGAGTGAATGGAGAGATGAATGAGTGAGTGAATGAGAGAATGAATGAGTGAATGAGGGAATGAGACAATGAGGGAATGAGGGAATGAATGAGTGAATGGAGCGAATGAATGAGTGAACGAGGGAATGAATGAATGAATGAGTAAATGAGCAAATGAATGAGTGAGTGAACAAGGGAATGAATGAGTGAGTGAATGAGTGAATGAATGAGTGAGTGAACAAGGGAATGAATGAGTGAGTGAACAACAGAATGAATGGGTGAGTGAATGAGGGAATGAATGAGTGAATAGAGAGATGAATGAGTGAGTGAGAGAGAATGAATGAGTGAAGGAGAGAATAAATGAGTGAAGGAGAGAATGAATGAATGAATGAGTAAATGAGCAAATGAATGAGTGAACGAGGGAATGAATGAGTGAATGAGTAAATGAGCAAATGAATGAGTGAACGAGGGAATGAATGAGTGAAGGAGAGAATGAATGAGTGAGTGAAGCAGAGAAAAGACAGGACGCAGACACCGGAAGAAGTTAGCCGCAGCCTCCTAGAACCATCTGAGTGCATTTTACCACGGAAGTCTGGATGGTCTGGATGACCCAGGGGGCAGACACATGGCCGCCCAGGTGCCAGGAGAGACAGAGACCAGAGAGGCACCTGGATCCCTGCCAGAGCCACAGCAGGGCACACGCATAACTGCAGGCAGCAGCTCAGAGCCACGGGCAGCCTGGGACGCCGGCAGGTGACAGGCACGCCCGAACCATCCGAAAGGCTTCCTGAACCCCCGCAGGTCCAGGGCCGGCAGAGCCCTAACTCCCCTCAATTGCGATCGGTGTTTATGGGCCCATAATCAAATGGAAACTGAAAGTTTCTCATGAGAATCATCTGTCAGAATTGTGTGGTGTCCAGGCCCGGGCTGGGAGACTGGGTTATAAATACCAAGCTCCGCTCCAGCTCGGCTCTGTCTCTGGGGACTCACGGGTCATTTTTCAACCCAGTACTAATCCAAGGAACGCAATCTTTCATCAAACACTGTGTCTAACAGGCTGGGTATTTGAGACCCTGATTGTCCCCAGTGGATTAAGGAAGCGAGAGCGATCACGGGAGATGAATCGGTGAGCCAGGCGCCCCTCTCCTGTGGCCCAGCAGCCCGCACGGCCACCTGCGTCCTGGACCCCGAGCGGGCAGCTGCCACGCTCTGGGACACCTCCCGGCACCCACCAAAGCATCCGTCAGACGACCATCTCTCTTGAAAAATGGTTTTCTTTATTACAGAAGGTGCTCAATGCAGTAAACGTGGAGAACCAAAAAGCACGCGGAAAAGAAAAATTGCCCATAAATCCATCACCTGGAGAAAACCTCATAACGCTTTGGTACACGGATTTTTCGAGGCTACCTCCTCTCCCCCCACCGGCGTTTTTTCTTTATTAAAATATCTAATATTGTCCATGCCGTTTTCTAGCTTGCTTCCCTGCCAGCCCACTAACGGTTACATTGTGACCATTTGGCCCCATCACTGTCTTTCCACAGCATGATTTTTAACGGGCACATTAATTTTCTTGGTCCGTCCCTTTTATCGGACATTGGTTTGCTTCCAGTGCTCCAGTAGTATAAAGATGCCACGAAGAACATATTGTATGTAGATCTTTGTGCAATTCGGATTATTTCCTTAAGATAAATTCGTAGGAGTGAAATTCCACGGGCTCCAAAAATATGAGCATTTTATAAGTCTTGGGGCACTTTCTACACTAGCTCTCATGTTCCACCTCTTCAGGAATAGCCAAATGTGTTTGGAGTAACTTCAGCCAATGATCACCCTAGAGTAATAGCAGAGTAAGGAAAGTGACTTACTGTCCGTCACAGGCAGGACGGAATGATGCATCTCTCTGCTGACACTGGCTGTTTCCAGAATCATGGTTTCTCTCCTTTGGCTACAGCAGATCTGAAGACACAGTTATGGTTGAGAGGAGCGATTCTTCTTAGAAAATTAACTCCGAGCCTCCAAACTCCTTCTAACTTTGTGGGATCTTTATTTTTTTTTATTTTGGAGGGAGAGAGAGAGAGAGAGAGAGGTGGGGAGGGGCAGAGACAGAGGGAGACCCAGACTCCGAAGCAGGCTCCAGGCTCCGCGCTGTCAGCACAGAGCCCGACGCGGGGCTCGCACTCACGAGCCGCAAGATCATGACCTGAACCGAAGTCAGACGCTTAATCGACTGAGCCACCCAGGCGCCCGGCTCTGCTGGATTTTTAGACTTTATTAAAAGGTAACGTCAGTCCTGCTCTTTGTTCTCCAAGACTATGGCGGTGCTTCATTGTTTGATCTGGGGAGGGGGCTGGTCTGATCAAGTGTGAAGGGGAGAGGACTTGGCTTCGCTGGGGAAGCCCCATGGAACGGCTGAAAAGGGCCTGGAAGCCCCCGGGACCGTAGAGAACACAGAAGCCTCTTTCCTATGGGGCAAGCTGTGTGCACAGGCAGGTGATTGAAAGCTTGGGGTCCGCGTGGGTGGCCCGTTTAAATGCACCTACCAAGTCAGGGCTGGAGGGAAACTCAGCCACTTCCCTCTGTCCTTTGCTATTTACTATCCATTCATCCAAGAGGTTTCCCTTGAGAGCGACACATCAGGGCACCAGGGGCAGGAACAACCTTCTGGAAAATTGTAAACGGGGACAGAATTGTCTTTGAGGTCCTCCAGCCTCCCTAGCGGTATCTTCCCCTCCTCCTCCCCCCACGTCCCTCTAGCCTCCGGGCAAACCACCCGGTGCTGCCCTTTACAGACCGCTTGAGAGGCAAAACGAACGCAGGCTTTCCGGCCAGAAAGACCTGAGCCCAGAACTCCAGCTCTTGCTTTACGGTGCAGCCTCAGAGAAGTTACTAAACCTCTCTGATCTCCCGCGTCCTCATGTGTACGACAGCAAAACGATGCTTGCCTCACTTCCTGCTGCTGTCGCGGGGTGAAACCAGGTGCCTAACGCAGGAGGCTCCAAGACATTGCTTGGCATGTAATAGATGCTCAGTGAACATCAGTTACTATTTTTTCCACCCTCCACTCCCAGGAAGGCTCTGCGCCCCGCGCTGTGGTCTTGGCTCCCGCCTGCCCTGCTCTAATCGCTTTGGAAACGATTACATCAGCTACATGATGCTAAACGCTGATGATCCTTTCAGGAATTCATCTTAAGCAAACAATCCTGGATTTGCTACAAAAGTGTTCTTGACAACATTATTTATAATACCTGAGAACCAGATCCGATCTAAATATCAAGATACAGAGGACTAAATAAAATAGGACACATCCACAAAATAAACACGATTCCACATAAATTTCAGTCTCCGGAGCAAAAAACCGTGGTAGCCCCATTTTCAATATCCATTTGCACGTCCTTAATTATTTAGTGTATCGCTGAGCATTTTTTGTTTGTTTGTTTATTGGGTTTTCGTATTTCCTTTCGCATGCTCTGCTTACTCATGCCTTATTACCTCTTTCGGTTTGGTTATTCTGTGTATTTTTTTCTTACGGGTTGTCTGAGCTCTGTGTACATTCACAAATTGGCTTCTTGTCTTTTGATTTGTGTTCTAAATATTTTTCCCTGGTTGCCCTTTGTGTTTTGACCTCAGTTTGTCCCGTGTCTTTATTTTCCCCACGCTAAAGTTTCGATTTTTCTGTACTAATCAGTCTTCTCCGATCCGGCTCCTGGATTTGGCACCCGACTTTGAAAGCCCGTTTCCACCTCCAAGGTCATAAATGTATTTACTCACATTTCATCGGTAACTTTTATTACATCATTTCCCCCCCTCTAACATCAAAGACTTTGATCCATCTGGAATGTATTTTGGTGGAAGCAGTTAGGTGGGGATCCAGCTTTATTTTTTCTTTCCCCAAAAGGTAGCCAATTATCCCAATACCAATTGTTGGCTAATCCCCCTTTCAGACAAATTCTTTAAATAAATCCTTTTTCAAGGGGGTCACAGACTCCTCTGAGAAGCTGAGGAGAGCTATAGACCTTCTCCCCAGGAAGAAGAAAATGTACATATAATACACACTAAATTTCACAAACGGTTTCAGTGCAGCCCAGGAACTTTCCAAAGCACATTCACTGGCTCCTGAGGAGTCCGTAATCTCTGGCTAGGACCCCTTACGTTAGCTGGAAGTCACAGTGGCCCCACGGTGAGACTCCAGGCTCCCACAAAGCTCGGCGTGAGAGTGTTTTGTGGTGGAGAACGTCTGGAAGAAAAGCTTCCAGAACTCCTCCAGGCAGAAGTCTCCTTGGCCTGTCCTCAAGGCTGTGGGACAACGCTGGGGACACCACCGTCCCATGTCCTTGGAATTCAAACATTTTACTTTCCATTCTCCTGGCTCAGAGCATCCAACACATCCTGTAAACTTGGGCAGCCGGGTGGTCTTCTTTTTCCGGAGAGCAAGGGGCTCTTGTCGAGCAATTTTCTCCTGAACCCAAGCGTAGGTACAGGCACATTGCATCACGTGACTCAGTTTCCCTTGAAACTCATGCACTGCCCCCTTACTTCTCCCCTTCTGCTGAAGGCCAGCACTTGCCTTCAACTTTCTGGTCCCCTGAAGACTAAAGCTTGGCTCCGAATTGTCCTTGGTGCACCTGCTTGACCTCTGACTCCGTGGCCGCCCTGACCGGGCCACGGAGCCTGTCCTAATGGCCCCTCCTCTCTGTGACCCCAAGGCGCCGCTCCAGCCCCCCAGCTCAAAGGAGTCTCAAAATTCACATCTGGGAGCTTGTCACGAATGCAGAATCTCCTGCCCCGCCCAGACCCTCTGAGTCAGAAATTCGGGGGCAGGGGCTCTGCGACACGGGTCTTGACAAGCCCCTCAGGGAGGACGAGCTCCGTCACCTGTAGGGTCCGGCCCCAAATGGAAACACAGGGGCCCCGAGTTCAAAAATGACGCAGAAGCTCGTGGTGGCCACAGCGGAGCATTAAGCCCTTCTGACAGCGGGGTCTTGCTGGGGTCCCCGTGTGACGGCTCCAGGCAGAGACCCACGAAGCCGGCCCCTCCCCCGGCTGACACGAACACACACTCGGGGTTGAGGACCACGGTCCCGGCCAGCACCCGTGCTCGCCCTTCTGAGCGGTTTCTCGCCCGGCTCCAGGGACAGCGCCAACCCCCGACGGGGTCCGTCCCCATCGTGGTGACCCCAGCCCCCTACGGAAGCCCGTTCTCCAGCCCTCCCTCCTGGTGCCGGCCTGTCACACACGTGCTGACACCCTGATCAGCACTGCCACCAGCTACGAGGGGCGTGGTCCAGCCTCTGCTGGGTTCAAGAAAACCTCAGGTCCAAGGCACCCCCTGGGATCCAGACATGTCCTCCTCTCTCACACGCATGCACGCACACGCGCACGTTCAAGGGGGATCCAGCCCGACCAGAGTGACAGCCAAGCTCTCAGCTGCCTGCCATGCAGCAGCCCCTCGGCTCGTCCTGAGAGATGGGACCAGGCCCCTGATGCTGTGGTCTGACCCTGTCCTGGCCGCCCGCTGCCCGGAAGCTTCGTCCTCCGGTACCCAGACATGCCGCCTGTTCCCGGCCCAGAGGCCTCTGCTAACCCCCGACAGCCCACGTCCAGGCCTGAGCCCAGGCCCCTTCCAGCCCCTGCTTCCGTCCCTTCCTTTTTGTCCTGTTTGGCGAACCTCAGGACGGAGACCTGAGCCTCTTGGACGGGGTCTGACTGAAGGGAGAAGAAAGTGTCCAGAGGAGGGAGCTCTGGCCAGGAGGCCCTCGAGCTCAGAAACCCATCCCATTTCAACACACGTTAATGTAGCATCTACCCAGCTCCGGTGCGGGCCCTGGGGGCAACATCGGTAACACCCAGCCCTGACTCTCCAGCAGCCCGCAGCCTGGTTCCTGCAGACGGGAACAAGGTCACAGCCACACACTGGGACTGGCTCAACCCGGCTCACACCGGCTCACGCCATCTCTCAGCGGCCCGAGCCAGCTTGCGGGAACCAATCACCAAACTTTGAGGTGTTGATACCGTGAAATTGCCATTACCGGAATATTTATTATTAGAATATTTACGCTGTGGAAACTGACAAATGCCACCAGTCAGCCTTTCTTCTGTCTGGTGAAAGGCTGGTGGGAGGACCAGTGGGGCTGTGTGATGGTGGGCATCCTTTCTGAGCCCCGTCTTCAGGGCCTTAAATGGAATCATAAGCACACCGATGTCCCCGGGCTGTAGCGAGGAGACGACGAGAGCGACCACGGTAAGTGCCAACAATTCACAGCCGACACCAACACCGTGCCCTCAGCCTCGTAACACAGTGTCGCAGGCGCACAAACAAGGAAGGGTTTGGGGCACCCCAAAGGACAGCGTGGCTGCATAGAGCAGGTGGGCCGGGAAAGGAGAGGCTTCCCGCAGAGGGCGCCGTGCGCACAAAGGCGAGGAGATATGCCAGGGCTTGCAGACAGGTCCGAAGCGACCAGCCCATGGGGTGGGCAGGGTGGGGGTGGCTGGAGGCAGGTTGCCTCAGGTCCCGTCCTGTCGGCCTCCAGGATGACTGGACTCACTCTCTCTCCAGAGATGGCCGGGAATGTCCCCAGGAGATCACCAGCAGATGGAGAGCTGGGACACGTCCCTGCTGAATTGCTGTGTTCTAAGTCTTTTTTTTTATTATTATTATTACTATTAAAAAGATGTGTTTAATGTTTATTTATTTTTGAGAAAAAGAGTGCGAGCAGGGGAGGGGCAGAGAGAGCCAGAGACAGAACCTGAAGCCGCTCCGCTCTCAGCACAGAGCCCGAAGGGGGGGACTCGAACTCACAAGCTGTGAGATCATAACCTGAGCGGAAGCCAAGACTCTTAACTGACAGAGCCACCCAGGCGCCCCAGCTCTGCACTGTCTTAAAAGTAGAAGTAGCCTCAACCACTCCCCAAGATTCTCCAATGCATTTCCTATTATCCCGAGGCTTCCGACGCTGGCCCTCACCGCCCCACCCCCTGCAGGCTCTTCTGAGGTGAGAGTGGCCAATGTTCACCGTCTCGCTCACACCCTCCCTGCGCACATCCACGTACCTTCCTCTCGGGGCTGGGACGCAGCACTGCCACTCGGGGAGTGATTGGAGACCCCAGTCGTGAAGGACATCCTGTCATCAGCCCCCCCTCCCCGCCACGACCCTCTGCCCCTGGCGGGACGTCCCCCAAGAGCGAGCCCGTGCCATTTCCAGGGGCCAGAAGGGGTCTCTCCTTCCATACGCCCCTAAACTGCTTGGGTCTCACCTTCATAGAGACTCTCCTCTGAACTGCAGCTAGCAAGGAGGGCTCAGGGGGGCTCTGTGCCAACAATGTCCTCATCTTAGAAGCCAACCAACTGCCCTTTGCCGGGCAGCGGTCAAGGTCTGCAAATGGAGCTCGGCCATCGTCACGGCCGTTAAAAACCACACTTAAATAATACCATGTGATCATCTTGACGGCCACTTAACTCAGGCTGGGGAACCGAGGCCAGCCTGGTCTGCGTCCTCCACCTTCGACTTTCCAAGGAGTGCCCAGACCAAGATGGGTTGAAACCAGGTTCTGTTCTTCCGCCAGAGGGAAGGATCTGGGTGGGGGCTTGTGAATAAGCGCCAGCCGTGTGGACAACCCCCACTCCCGTGCCCGTGGCAGGCATAGCTAATGGAACCCTGATCTCTTTCTCTGCGAACAGGCAAGGCCTCGTGTCCTTTCCGACACGGCACCTCTCTGGGTTACTTCCTGGTTTATTTGCACCAGAATTCGGAATGGCACTAACTTGCTCTCCTGGGTCAAGGTTAGCCTTTTGGGCTCTGAACACAGGTGTGGAAAAATGGTTTTCAGACCACTAAACCGGGCATCAAACGCAGAGGAGTATGTGGCCACCTGTGCGGAACCCTGTGAACTGGTGGACTGATAACCACGTGACATGGTGCTGACTCTTACCCCGCTTTATGTGAGATTCGGTATTGATAAGGTGTCAAAAGACTGAAAAGATTTGGCGAGAGACTGAATGGTTGAAGCAATTACAGGTCCTGGCGTGTTCTACCGCAAACTGGAAAAGGACCTTCTTTGACCTACTTCCCCAGGAAAACGACCGTCGAAGGCATAGAACCCAGCACTGCACAGAGCAGAGGGCAGGGACTATAGCTTGGAGGAAAGAGAGCACAGTCTGAAGCGTTCTGACCCAAGTCCTGCTGGGAATACCGTGGGACCCTGGGCAAAACGCTCAGTACCGCTGGGCCTCAGTTTCCTCATCTGCAAAATGGAGACCATCACGTCTACTTTGCGTGGCTCCTGTGGTCCTGAATCGCTGCTTCTAGGACCTGGCTGGGATGGGGAGGTGACCCTGAGCTGAAGCAGAGAAGACAGGCACCTCCTAGCTCCCCTGAGGAATCCCAGTGTGCACCTGCCAGGCCGATTGGAGCACCTGCCTTCCGTGAAGTGAGGGAGCAAAGCCCTGAACAGCCCCCCAGGGACAGGATGGGTCTGCCCAGAAAGGGTCCCATCCATCTGCTAACCCCCTTGTCCTTGCAAATCTCCTTCCTTCACCCCTTCAGTGCCCTCCTCCGACTTCCAAGAGCAACAAAATCTCGGGCCGGATCAGATCAGCGTATCTGGGTGAAAGCTATCCAGATATAAAAGGATGATGGTGTGGTACACGGGTGCTTCGTGTCTGGCCGGCGAGGGGAGGGAGAAGGTACCAGAACCACAGAAGCTGTGGCAGAGGGCAGCCTAGCAGGAACTGTGGACTTCCTCAGATGTGGACAACCCTGTCAACTGCATGGAAGGAGCCGGGCAAACAAACACCCTACATGCCTCTCGACTCTACATGCCCCTGATTCCCAGTGTGCCTCCCACCGGCCAATCCCAACTGGAGACAGAAGGCAAAGTTGTGCCTTGACGGCCTCTGGGACAGCCAGCCCCTGGAGCACAGAGCAAGGTGGAGAGGGGAGAGGAGATCTAGAAAGGCGGGCAGAGAATATCCAGCACAGCCAGGAACCAGGGAAATGCCGAAGCGGGGTGAGCAGGCCTGGGGGTGGGTAGGAGGTGAGGGTCCCAGAGAGTCACAGGTGCCTGCAAAATGGAGAGAGAAACCCGTTGCAGGGGAGCAAAGGGAGCCTGGAGACCACCATTCACACCTGCTCCACGAGGCTCACATCCCAGCATCCCTTACAGCTGGCATGAGCACATACACCACTTGTGGCCAGTGGGACCTTTGGGGAAACCTTGTGGGGCTTCTGGAAAAGGTTTTACTTCCTGATACAATGAGATGCGGGAGTAAAAACTAATGTTTGATCTGGCTGTGTGAGGTCAAGATGTTTGGAGCTATGGCAGCCTTTTTGCAACCATGAGGGGGACCAGCATCACACGGAGAGGGCAAAGCGTGAAGACAGAAACTAGGTTTCTGATAACGTGGCCGAATCATTACACAACGCTGAAACCGCTTTGCCCCTGGGCTTTCTGTTAGGTAAAAAAAAAAAAAACAAATACCCTTGGCTTTTCGGTCCCTGGAGGCTGGGTCTTCGGAGATGCCGTTGCAAGTTTCTCGAGCAGATGCGTTAAAGAGGAGGGACTGGTTTGGGCAAACAGACGATGTTTGTCTGCGGCTGTGGGTGTTCACCACTGTGTCCTGAGGACCCAGCAGAATGCCTGACACCTCGTAGGGGTTTGCTGCGTATTTGCTGAGTGAATCCGTGATGATGGGGCGACCCCCTGACATGTGAGTGTCGCCAAGTGTCCCCTCACCCTTTTCCGTCTGCCTCTCCCAACGGCTCAGACAAACTGCCTGTCACCGTGGGAGGAGAGGGCCGGGGACTGCCAGAGCGCCTCCGGGGGCGGGCACAGGAAGACCATGCAGCTACACAGATACAGATGACTCATAAAGACGTAGTTGTACCCCCTTCAAATGGCGATGTGCCCGTAATAAAGGATTTAATAACCCGCTGTGCCTGCGCTGAGAGAAAGCGTTTGGCATTGTCATGTTCATTTAGTTTTTAATGACACACGGTTGTGCCAATATTGATTTTAGCTTATAGGGACTCAAAAAATTTATTGTCTAGATGGATCCAAAACATTCCATCTTGCCCCTTCTGAAGACACGTTGCCCCTGGCCCGGCCTGGGAGGGGCCCCGTGGACGCGGGGCCGGGAGAGCGGGCTGAGGATTGATCACCTTTTCATTGGCATCACCCTCCCTCTCTGCTCTCTGCCAGCCTCACCTCTTGCCCTCATCAGATGGGAGTCAGGCTGCTGCCGTGGGAGGCGATGTGTTTTTCATCTTGGAAAGCAGAGCAGGACCGTGTCAAGGAAACAGGAGTTAATTTTCCAGGCATTATGTGTGTGTGTGTGTGTGTGTGTGTGTGTGTGTGCCCGTGCACACCTGTGCCAGCTCAAGCCCAGGGCGTGCATCCGAAATAGGGACGGAGCCCTGCTGGTTATTCAGAGAGTCGCTGCAAATGTCGTGGGGACCCACGGGGGCTTGGTCACCTCTCTTCGAACATTACTTACAATTTTGTTTTTGTTTTTATTTTTAACTGGGGACCGAATAAAAATAGCAAAAGGGATTACGCAGAGAGCTGAACCTACTTTGTGTTTTCCGAACAGTCAATTTAAGCATAAACACATACAGTAGACCCTTGGTATTTGAGGGTTTGACATTTGTAATCTCAACCGTATGTGGCTTCAGGGGTCCGAGAACAGCACTGAGGAATGGGGCAGAATAAGTAGTCAACACCGATTCAGCACATCCTTGGGCGCCAGGCATGGGGCATACTTACCTCGTTTAATCTCTCCATCACCCGTCTAGGGCGAGTGGGGAGGTAGGGAGGTAGGGCTTTTTTTTTTTTAACTCTAATTTTAAGGAAATTGCTGCTTGCAATTTGATGGGGCCAAAGTCACAGAGAGTAAAGGACACCCAACCTGGGTGCTCTGCTGTTACTTGCACTTTTTTTTTTTTAAGTGTATTGATTTATTTTGAGAGATACAGAGAGCACAAGTGAGGGAGAGAGAGAATCCCAAGCAGGCTCCACGCTGTCAGCGCACAGCCCGATGCAGGGCTCGAACCCACGAACTGGGAGATCACGACCTGAGCCGAGATCAAGAGTCCGACGCTTAACCAACCCGGCCACCCAGGCGTCCCCTTTCCACGCACTTTCGATGGCACCGAGTTCAAGTCTTTACCAAGTGCCGCAAGTCAGTGTCCAGAGTGTGTCCCTGTGGGCCACAGGTCCACATCCAGGCCACGGCCACGCACGACACATTTGTTTTTCTGCTTCGGCTTGAAATGGCCCGACTCTCCCCGGGGAGCCGCGGGATATTTGCTCGGTGGCTGCCTTTCCTAACCCTTGTGTTGCCATAAAAGTAAGGCAGGCATTAGGGAGAAAAGAGATAGCTCTGTATATAGCACATTATGATAATGAATCGCATTAAATATAATTTCGTGTCGATGGCCTATTTAATCTATTTATGTAAGTTTTCGCGAGTGCTTTATTCATGACGGGAGAGTCGTTGAGAATTGAATCTGAGACTCATGGAATTTGAGAGGACCTATAAATCATCCGTGTAAGTCCCGTCCCCAGAGAGGTGAAGCGACCCCCCCAAGGTCATGCAATTACATTTGAAGTTGTGGCCTTTTCTAGGAAAGGTGAGCATCAGACCTCCCAGCGGGAACGCAGCCCCACAAGAACGTTGGTCCTACGGGATAATTGGTTTTTGCACGCGTCATTTCAACTTCGCGCACCATTTCTAGGAGAGCGCTCACCATGGTCGTTAACCACCCACCCGCCACCCACAGCTGCTGCTTCCAGGCCCCGCCGTGGCTGGCTTCCGTCACTCTGCTCCGGAGCGCCTAGATCCGTAGCACAGCAAGCAAGGTGACCCTGTAGCGTCTGGGCCCTGTGTTCCTCTCTGGCCTCCCCTTGCTCCCCACCTTGCAGCTTTGCTGGCCTTTTTCGGGGTCACCTTCCTGCCACAGGGCCTTTGCACATGCCAGAACACTCCTCCCCTTACTCCCTGCGAAAGTCCTCACGGCCTGCAGAGCTCAGTCAATCACCTCTCCTTGGGGCAGCCTCCCTGACCTCTCTGGACCAATGCACTCTCATACTTTTTCAATGTAGCCGCCCTCAAGTGCAATTTTATGCTAATTTGTAAAAGACTTTAATATCTGTCTCTCCTACCAGGCTGTCAATCCCACAAAAGCACGTGCCAGTCGCCTATTGCCATAGAACAAATTACCCTCGAATTTACCGGTTTTAAGCAACCATGGCACTTTGCTCATGATTTTGGGGGTGAGGAGTTTGGAGCCGGCTCCGCCAGGCGGCTCTCACTTGGATCTCTCAGGCAGCCGCGGTCAGACGTCAGCCGGGGCTGTGGTCATCCGAAGGCTCACCGTGGCCGGGCATCCGACGTGGGACTCACACCCACCCCCCCACCCCCCGCAGGTGAGCACTGCTGGTTGGATGCTCAGCTGGGATGTCAGCTGGAGCACCCACGTGTGGCCTCCCCCTCATGGTAGTCTTGGGGTTCTCGAACTCCTCACAGCCCCCAACGCGGGCCGCGTGACTTTTCCTGATCCGGCCTTGGAAGTCACTCGCTGCCCCATGCTAGTAGTCACAAAGGAGACCCTGAGGCCCCTCAGTTTCAAGGAGATGGGTGGACCCCACCTCCTTGTGGGGGAGAGGCGAGACCACGCTGCACAAGGACACAGGGGACGGGAGGGGTTTCTTGTAGCCGTTCCCGGCAAATGCAACCTGTCACCCAGCAAGCACAGTGCATTTCCCCCGCTCCCGTCGAATCCTTAGTACCCAGCACAAGCCTTCAAAAATTATTTGACAAATAAGTGGATAGATGGGCGGATGAATAAACATATGCGGTTCTATAGGGTCTGAATGTCTGTGTCTTTCCCAAATTCACATGTTGAAACTTAACGCCCAGGATGACAGTGTTAGGAGGTGGGGTCTTGGGGAGGTGATGGGGCTGTGAGGGCAGAACCCTCCTGAACGGGATTAGCGCCCTTATAAAGGGGGCTCTGGAGAGATCCTTTATCTGTCCCACCACGTAAGACACAATGAGAAGTCTGCAACCCAGGCAACGGTCCTGGGCTGACCAGGCTGGCATCTGATCGTGGACTTCCGGGCTCCAGAGCTGTGAGAAGTAAGTTCCTGTGGTTTATAAGTCACCCAGTCTGTGGCATTTTGTTCTGGCGGCCCCAGACAGACGGACTCCTTGCAGACGAAAAGGCAGGCGGGCGGGCAGGAAGACTCAGGGAGCAGACACAAGAAGGAGGTGACAGGATGCGTGAGGGCGGTGGAAATATCTGCGGCCTATAGAAAGACTCACGGTCTTCAGCAGTTGACTTCCCATGTTCCGGCTCAAGAGGCGGCTCTTCCGCAGCCCCCGCCCGACACACTCGGAGACCATTGTCGACGTGTGGGTACGAACTCAGAAAGGTAAACTCGCTTCCGTATCGTTCAGAGAAAGATAAAATTCGGGGACCAAATCTGCTGTAAACACACACACACACACACACACGCACACACACAACAACAACAACAACAACAAAACACCAAACAGCCTCCTAGGGCATCTCTAGGCCCAGGAGAAACATAATTTAATTATCTAAGCATCCTGATTTGGCACCTGTCACAGCCAAGAGGCGACCTGTCTTATGCTGAGACACACAGCCGGGGGCGGGGGGAGGGGGAGGGGGCTGGAGCGGCGACGATGCGTATGTCCCTGAGGTTCAACAATGGGACTTCTTTGAGTTGCTCGCCTTGGTGGGCGGCTTGTTCATAAAACTTCAGTCAACTTGGTACATCGCCCAGCCTGGTTCTCGCGACAGTGCGGATCCCAGATTGAGGTTCGGTGCCTGAAAGAGCATGAGCCTCTCCCAGGGCCTGGGTCACCGGCCCCAGGGCTCCCACAGGCTCCTGGGTGCTGGTGGCCGTGGGGGCCGCCGGGGACAGGCTCTGACCAGCACACGACCCCGTCTCGGACCCGGCCTGCACCCTGAGCTTCGCCGAGCGCTTCCCTGGCATGAAGCCTTGGCGCCTCTCCCGCGGGCAGGACGACAGGAGCCCGCGGAGCCGGCCCGAACACAGGTCAGGCGCCCCGTCGCTCACGCCCGGGGTTGGCCCACACACAGCACCTCCCACCACTGTCAGCAGACCCCAGGCTCCCGAGCGAATGATCCCTCCCGTCGCACAAAGTGACAATTGACAGAAAATTATATTGACGGTCCCTTATTGAGTATAATTACTGAACAGGAACCATCCCGGAGCCATTAACCGGAGTGGATGGAACTCAGCTGTGATTCCGCAGGACCCAGGATTGTGCCCAGTCAATAGGGGAGTATGAGTGTTTGAAAAGCCTCCCCGTCTGGCAAATCTAAACAGCACGTTCTCCTTTCTGGTATATGTCGTACCTACTTTAATAAAGAGCATCCAATCAATAGCTCTCACCTGCTTATTACTATTAGGTGCTGAAACTACTTGTCGTAGCCTTACGAGGTATCTAATACCAGAGCCGTCACTTATTTATTTATTTTTTTATTTTATTTATTTTTGGGACAGAGAGAGACAGAGCATGAACGGGGGAGGGGCAGAGAGAGAGGGAGACACAGAATCGGAAACAGGCTCCAGGCTCTGAGCCATCAGCCCAGAGCCCGACGCGGGGCTCGAACTCACGGACCGCGAGATCGTGACCTGGCTGAAGTCGGACGCTTAACCGACTGCGCCACCCAGGCGCCCCCAGAGCCGTCACTTATTGATGAAGGTATCGATGGAGATCCTAAGGTTCAGAGAGCCCCCACGACAGAGCACAGCTGGTGGGCGTCGGGAAGGAGACGGCCCCCAGGGCTGTGATCTGGAAGCTGGGGCTCTGGAGCTCCTCCCTCCCTGTTTGCGTGGTGGCCCCCTCTGAGGAGGGCTCGTCCTCCTGCCGGGGACCGGGCTGGCCACCCGGCCGTGGAGAGCTTCGCCGAGCGCTTCCCCAGCGCGAGTGGACCAGGGGCAGGGATCCACGTGCAAACCCAGGCCACAATCCATTGGGGTTGGGGGCCTCCAAATTCTGCTCCTGCTTTTTTGGAAATGGTCCTGGACCTTCACACGGATGGGAGGGGCCTCCAGCCCGAGCGCTCAGAACCTGCTGGTACCTGCTAACGCTGGGGCACGGGGTCTGCCCGGTGCTGGGGTAGCTATTCCCGGGCTTTCAGAGTCTCCGTGCCCTGCATCATAGTAACCATCCTGCGGGGTAGGGACTGTCATTGTCCCATTTTACAGATGAGCAAACTGAGGCACAAGGGAGGCGAGGAACTTACCCAGGGCCACACGGCGTTGAGTGGCGCTCTCACTTAACTGGAGCCCCGCCCCCCCACCCGGGCACCAACCCGCCGTCTCACACGGGGCTTGGCAAATACAAGTTTCACCCGGTGTCTGCTCGGGCCACCATGACAAAGGACTGCAGGCTGGCCGGCTAACCCGCAGGAATGTATTTTCTCAAACGTCTAGAGGCTGGAAGTCCAAGATCAAGGTGCCGGTGGGGGTGGTTTCCAGAGGCCCCTGTGCTTGGCTGGAGGGTGCCACCACGTTTGCTGTGTCTTTCCTCTGTGCACACGTGTCCCTGGTGTCTCTGTGTGCCCAGATCTCCTCCTCTTAGAAGGACACCAGTCAGATTGGATTAGGGCCACCCTAACGGCTTCATTCTAACTCAGTCACCTCTGTAACAGCCTCTGCCTCCAAATACGTCCCATTCTGAGGTCCTGGGAGTTAGGGCCACAACACACGAGTTTTGAGGGGTCACAATGCAGTCCACAGCACCTGAGAACTGGGGAGTGGCTGGGACTGGGGACAGAAACACGAGATGACAAAACCAAAAATGCACGGGGTTGCTTTTCGTCTCTCCGGAAGCCGGAGTGGATTTTCTTTTTCCTTATTATAAAGAAGGGAGGTGGGGGAAAGAGCCGGCAAGGGTGCTCCTTGTGCGACTGACTTATGCGGGCCGCGGTCTCAACAGGAACACGCAAGGCAGGGAAGGAAGAGGGATGGGAGGGAGGGGAAGTCGGGCAAAGACAGCGCAGGGTCTCGCCTCAGCCCCAGCCCACTGGGAGGAGCTCTAGAATGTGACTCACACCCCAGATGTCTTCCCTCCCCAGGCACGAGGGGCTGGGGACACTGCACCCCCCGCATCAGTGGATCCCTGGTTGTGGGCCACCCTGGAGGGCACCTAGGGGGGAACGACCCTGCACAGAAGGTCACGGGTGAGCCTTCGTATCAGACACCTGCAGCAGCAGCCAGACGCGCTGCCTGACTCCGGAGACCCAGGTGGGGCCTCACCAGCGTCCAGTGCAGGAAGGAAGGCACTGTGCTGTGTCCTCGGGCTGCAGCACCCGGTCTCATGGGGGTGAGAGGGGAAACGCTGTGACGTACCCCCCTACTGGAACCCGTGGGCTCAGCAAGGAGGCAGTTGGAGAATGGCCTTGGGGAGTATCTGTCCTCTGGGGGGCCAGCCTCCGTCACCGGCCAGGTTTCTCCTTCTACAGGGCTCTCCCCCGGCCCAGATTCGCTTCGGGGGCCGCACATAATCACAGACTTAGACCCAGATGTCACCCTCGCTCTGCACAGACGGCCCATCCCAGGGGTCGTGCAGGCACTGGTTGGTGGCCCCAGAGGCGGGAGAAACCAGAGGGCGAGGTGAGCGGGCGTGCCGTGGACGTTGCTTTAGGAGCATTTCTTTGCACACAGGGACAGGGCAGCTGCGGCGTGTGGGGGCTTTGCGTCTGCCAGCCCCGAGGACCCCGAGGGCGCCAGGGACCAGGCCCACGCAGGCTCCACGAAAGCGCGGCCCCGAAGTCCAGGGCTGCGGCGAGCGGTGCCCTCCACGTCTCTACCTCCGGAAATAGACCGGGGGAACGACCTGGGCAAGCCGTCCTCACCCGCCTGCAGCCCCGACCGTCTCTGCGGCCCCACCACAACCATCGGCACTAGTCTTTGCTGTGATTCATTTGCTCAGTGCACGGCTGGCACCGTACAAGACACGACGAAGACAAAGTGCCTCCCCTCAGGGCTGACAGTCCAGCCGGACAAGCGGCTTCAGCCGCAAACGCTCTCTGAGACACAGGCAGAAGCTCTGCCGGACGGAGACGGACCCCACGTGGGAAGAGAGAGGAACCCGGCCCGCTCCTCTGGCCCAGGGCTCGGAAATGCCACCCTCAGGTTTTCCTCCGCCTTGCTTCCCAAACACCCAGCCCTCTCGCCTCAGTTTCTCAGGGGGTTCCCCTGAATCCTGAGCAGTAGTGAGGGGCCAGATTTTCCACCCATCCCGCCAAGGACCGATGGGGAAGCGGGGTCACAGTAGATGAAAGAATGTAATAACCGGCCGTAAGCCCTCAAGGGCAGTGCCGGGCAGGGGGACCGATTTCCACCGAGGACAGAAGAAGAGACATCATCTACCGGCGAGGGGAGTCAGGCCGGGCCAAAGGGGGACTCCCAGTGGGCCTGGAATCACACAGACGAGACAGCAGATCATACCAACCACCGCTCACCAGCGGAGCAAGGATTGCATCTAAGTGTTTTTCTCCCCAAGGTGCAATGGGGGTAAAATACGGAGCAGTCACTAGGCCTGGAAACAGAGGTGAATACACACTATTCAGATGGATTGTTGACATTGCGATGATTGGTCAACTCTGTTTCCAGACATGACAGCCAGCGTGTATTACCCACTCCCCAGGCTTGAGGGAAAGACGACACCAGCGAGTAACTGTGTCACGTGTCCCTAAGCATCACTCTTCTGAGTCCTTTACTCACATTAGCTCGTTCGAGTCTCACCAAGAAGACGAGGGGACAGGGGTTATTTTGTCCTAAAGGAAAGACAGGACATCAAGGCGTAAAGATGTTGAGTCGCCAGGGGCGTCTGGGTGGCTCAGTCCTTTAAGCATCTGACTCTTGAGTTTGGCTCAGGTCACCATCACACGGTTTGTGACATTGAGCCCCGTGTCAGGCTCTACTTGGGATTCTCTCTCTCTCTCTCTCTCTCTCTGATCCTCCCCTGCTTGCATGCGTGCTCTCTCCCCCCCCTCTCTCTCTCTCTCTCTCAAAATAAATAAACAAACATAAAAAAAAGAGATATTGGGCAACTCAACCAAGGTGACACAGCTTGGAAGTGGAGAAAGGAGAATTTGAAGAATTTGAGCGGAAGCAGTGAGGTTTCAGGAGCAAACCCTGTTCTCGACCATCGTGTTGAAAATGAATTCAGCCGCCTCGAAAAAGGGGCAACCAGGGCCCCACACACTGTGACCGGCTAGTGCTGGTAGTCATGGACCCCAGGTCGGAGGGGTTTGGGATTTGGAGATCAAGGGACCTCCTGGCACTCGGGGGCCCATCTGAAACCACCAGGTCCCCGATCTCATATAGCTGCCCTGAGAGCAGGTGTCTCTGACAGAACACCCGAGCCGCCTTTCAGTCCCGTGTGTGTGCGTGCCCACGCGTGTCCACGTGCGTGTGCGTATAGTTTGCGATCTATTGTTTTTCCCCCCTCGATGGAGAGTCAGGTGAAACTTGAACCAACCAGAGCGCGCATGGCCGTCCCCCCACTTAGGCTTCCCGACTGTTTCTGAGATGTCATCGGGCCCCAGCCGCGGCAAAGAGACAGACACGTTGTCACGGGACCAAGAGTCGCGCTGTACTCACGGCCCTTCGTATCCCCTGGTTTCACAAAGTACAAAAATAGGAGGCAAGCTCGAGACAGCTCAGATGCCTGGCTCAGACAATCGCAGCCAAGGCAGAGTAGGGGAGGGAGGAGAGGAGGAACACAAGGGAAGGCAGAAAGGAAGGAAAATCAGCCACTTAAGGTCAAAGCAGTGGGAAAAACATGAAAACGCTGACAAGGGAGCGGAAGCAAGACGCCTTCGAGGTTGGAGATGTGACAACAGGACTGCTATTGCCTCTGGACTGGTGTCACCACCGTGGTCTCTCCAAGGATGGGATGCGGGACGGAGGGCTTGGTGGGGGAGTCCGCCAGGGCTCAGGAGCTCGGACGGGGATGCCGGAGGGCCTCCTGAGGAAGGGTGGGTTGGTGGCCCCAGGGCCTCCTCCATTCTTGAAGGCTGATGGTGTAGGGCTTTGATGGATGGAATTGATGGGATGGCATGCAAATGTATGCAAATGAGGCCTCTGAGAACCCGTGGTGCTTGTCTTTATTTGTTTATTTAGTTGAGACAGAAGAAAAATATATGCTCATTGTAAACGAATCGGAAAAGACAGATCTGCACAAAGAAAGAAATCAAGATCCCTCGTTAGCCCACCACCCAGAAAAGAAACAAAAAGCATTGCTAACATTTGGGTAGATACTCTTCTAGACAATTTTCTGCCCATACATATATAGTTGAGGGTTTTTTTTCCCCCAAACCAAAATAGGTTCTTACTTTACATACTGTTTTGCAACCTGCTTTTTTTTTGCATTGAAAATACATCATAAATGTGCTGGTGGCACTATAATTTATTTAACAAACTCCCTATTGTTAGAAATACAGATCGTGATCAGCTTTCTCAGCCAAGGTTAAAAGGCCCTGTGATTCAATTGTAGGAGGCAGACTGAGCCTTACAAGATTCGGGGAACAGTGCCCTTTAGAAAATCGTGTGTGGGGGCGCCTGGGTGGCGCAGTCGGTTAAGCGTCCGACTTCGGCTCAGGTCACTATCTCGCGGTCCGGGAGTCCGAGCCCCACGTCAGGCTCTGGGCTGATGGCTCAGAGCCCGGAGCCTGTTTCCGATTCTGTGTCTCCCTCTCTCTCTGCCCCTCCCCCGTTCATGCTCTGTCTCTCTCTGTCCCAAAAATAAATAAACGTTGAAAAAAAAAATCGTGTGTGTGGCAGGGATTGGGGTACCCAGAAGAAGCTCAGATTATACAGTTATGGAAAGGGAATGATTTTTAATCTCTCAGGGGCTCGGGGAGAAAAGTGCTGCCCAGGGCTCAGGCCTGAAAACGGAAGCGAGTCTTGGAGCCCTTTCTGCCACCTTTGCAAACAGGTCTCTTGGAGGAGGCCCACCCGGCTGGAGGCATGCTTAGACACCTCCCCAGGGACGAGGAGAAAGGCGCACATCCCCAGAACTCGCCCGTCTCCTCTTAACATCAACAACTTGGCAGACAGAGCCCTATGCCAGCTCTCATAAGGAAGGACACACAGATGCAGAGGCCACCCCGGCCTGACGGGAAGACAGACCTGGAAGAAAGAACACGGTGTGAGAAAACAATGTTCCGCGCAAGCCGTGGGTCTCGGTGGAAAAGGAGCAAGTGAAGAGGTTCGCTCGGTGAGCTTTAGTTGTATGCCTACTGCATGTCTGGCTCTGCGCTAGGCCCCTCTGCCTATCTCATTTAATCTCATTTAATCCTAGGAACGCGGCTATGAGGGCGCTGCCTTTCTGCGGATGCGGATACGGACGGGGACACTGAGGACCAGAGAGAGGATCACACGGGTCACTCGGAGGCAGAGCTCCAGCGTGGGCCACCTCCTCCGAGATCCCAGAGAGGCCCCATCACGGGCGACGTGTGGTCTGCAAAGTGCGGGATGCGGCAGGAGAGAGGCTCCCGGGGGAAGGTGACTTTGGAGAGCTGCTTTGTCCCAAAGGAAGGGGCACAGAAGGGCAGAGAAAGGGACGGGTGTCAGGAGAGGGAGGGCGATAGGGTGTAAAGGGAAGAAGCAAACCCGGAGGGAGGGAAGGCGCGCTCTGAGGATGCTGCAAAGAACATGCATTCTTGAGCTTGGCATGTGCAAAGGGTGATGCTGTCCCGGGAGCCCCAGAGGGCAGGTCAGGGGGAGACCCGAAGTGGTAAGAGAGAGGCAGCCGTGGCGCCTGCCCTCCACTGGGGGACTCGGGAATCAGCCCTTAGAGCCAAGGGAAAGAGCGTGCGGTCTTCTGGAACCTGGCTCCTTGTTGCCCCCTCCCCCTAATTACAGCTCAGGGCCCCAAGTGAAAGCCGCTTTGGGCAAGATTTATTAGGCTTCTCCTTTGAACTTGAGCTTAATTTGTTTTGCTCCATATTTGCTGGTGGCTCTGACCCAGCATTAATGGCCTGTTTGGAGTCCGTGATCCTCCCGTGTCCTCTCTGAGGCTGGAGGGGGCACCCGGGCTTTTTATTTGCCCGTATAGCTTGCTTTTTAATTACGCCGAGTGGGCAGAGCAGGGGCTCTGGGCAGAGCAGAGGGCCGCAGCCAATATTTATCATTATTGTTAGTATTTTCACTAACAATCCTGGCAAATGGGAAACCGTAATCCAGAGGATCCGGGGTTGTTAATTGAAAAATAATGCCGAGAGGAAAAAAAAAAAACAACAACGTGGAATGAGCCACGGGAGGAAAGGGAAATGTAAGCGCCCCTCTGCCCGTGGCGGGGATGGGACGAGCTGGGGGCCTTCTGTCCCAGCAGAGAGGGCTGATCCGCGCCCTGGGGATCCGAGAGAACATCACAGAACGTCTTCCTACGTTCTGGGAAACGGGAAATGGGTCTGGGAGTATTTCTGAGCTACGGGGGACTCCTTCGGGGGGGTGAGGGATGAGGAGGCGAGGTCGGGCAGAGCTCAGAACAGGCACAGAGACTGCCTCTGACCTCTCCTCCTGGATGACCCGCCCGCACGCGCCAGACTGGGGAAGGCTAAAGAGAAGAGAAGATAACAGACACCGTCAGTGGCTCGGCGGCTCTCCGTCACGCTCACCGCAGTGGGAGGGTAAACCGGTGGCCCTTTTCTGGGAAATTGGCTCGAAAAGAGGAATCCAAACCTCTTGTACGTGCGCACGCCTTTGACCCAGCAATTCTCAGCTGGCGTCCTAGTGAGAGGAGAGATAAGGACTAAGGTAGATGTGTCAGCAGGGACTTGGGGACAAAAGTCCCTCATCCTCCCCACTTATACAGAAAGGTCTGGAGCTGTGCTGTCCAATAGGCTGGCCACTAGCCACCGGGGGCTGTTGGCATTTAAATCGTCTAGCCACACTCTGTCCCTCGGACGGGCTCCTCACATCTCAGCCGCTCAGGAGTCACGTGTGACGGATGGCCGTAATACTGGACAATGCAGGCGTAGGCGTCTCCGTCACCCCAGAAAGTTTTCTTGGACGGCACTGGTCAGCAGGTCTATCTCCAATCCTGGCCTCCACTCTGCAAGGCGGAAGGATACTGGTTACAAAGGAAATGTTATCGGGCATTAACATAATGCAAGCTCTACAGTACCCCCCAGGTCGCCCCGAGAATGGGGTCCAAAATCTTCTCACGGGGTCCTCTCTGACCTCACATTGGGTCGGTCTCTACCTTGTCAGAGTTCAGCAACCCTGACGTCCCATGGGCCCAGACGATGCAAACCCTTTTACCACCCCAGGGCCTTTGCACCGGCCATGCCCTAAACCTATGACCCTCCCTGACTTCTCAGTCCTGGCAGGGAGAGGTGGGTACACATGTGGAACACGGGCCCAGAAGCAAATATAGGTAACCAGACCCTGGCAAGGAGGGATGTTGTGAGTCTACCCACCGCTTCGTAGATTGGGGCCTTCTTGGGTGGGGGGGGGGGTCATCTTGGCCTTTATTCAACAAGGGGGAGGTTCAGGTGCCGAAACAACTTTTGCTGGTTTGAGGACAGTGAGCGTATTAAGAGAGAAGAGCCCAGAACTATGGCCCACGTCCCCTCCTCCATGCTCATCCCCCCCCCCCCCCCCGCAACGCATGTTCCTCTGCCTTCTCTGCCTTGTGACAAATAACGTAAGTCGACAATCTTGGGTTTCAGTCATTGTATCCATGTGTCCACAGTCTTCATCCTGGGTAGAGTACCAATGAGTGCTGGCTACAGTTTTTAACAGCCTGTCTGGGCTCCGGGCCCCTGGGCCTTAGAACCACTCTGTCACTAACCATTCCCGGGACGGTGTCCCCCGGGAAAGGTATGCTCCTCAGGGACGGGGCCCCCTGTCATGTTCCTCTGCACATCCCCAGGCCAGGCTGAGGGCGTGGCACGTAGCTGGTGCTCAATAAACGCTTACTGTAAATGGCAGGCCTTGAAATTCAGCTTTCCCGATCAGGCTGTTAAATCCAGCCTCACCAGTCTGGAGACGATGGCCCTGGGAAAAGCAGGGAGCAGTTTACAGCTGGGATACTCAATCGAGTGGAGGTGTTTCTAACGATCTTAACGGGCGTTGTTATTTTAAATTAACCAATTAATCTGATTTTAATGTGCTCCAACAACGCAGGCCCGTCATCATCATTATCATTATTTTACAGCGCTGACGACTCGAGCCTCACGAGAGAAAAGTGGGGCTCTGTTCACCTGGCAGGTTACCCTCATGGCCCATTTGTATACACACTTCCAGGCTGCATTAAAGACGCCCAGGATTGACACTCATGTATGTTAATAGTTATCGGACTCCCCTGTAACTAATGCTACCGTTCAAATTCCAAAGTCTGGAACGTCATCAAAGCGTCACTCTCGAGAGGGTAAGAGGAAGGCAGTGACGTGTGCAGGGCAGTGGAAGGAGGTCTCTCTCCTGCCTATTTCCTCTTCACTCCCCTGCTCATGATGAGGGCAAGCCCCCCGCCCCCCGATGCCAGGGCTGTTGACATCTTTGCAGGTTGATCTCCATGTTCCCAGTCCTCATGGAAACTCATCACAGCAAGGCCAGACACACTGCCCAAGTCCCAGCTCCACTCTGGCCTCCAGTCCTCTCTTCAGCCTGTCCCCCCTCCCTCAAACCCCCTTTCCAGCCAATCTCTCCCTGGTGGCAGCCCTGAGCCGGGCACTGACATAAGAGCCACCTTGCCTTGGGAGCAGCACCGTCTGCTGGAGCAGACACGCCTATAAATAAAGATGGACAGCCACGAGACAAGTGCCCATCGTGTGGACGCGAGGTGTCGAGGTGCCCAGAGGAAGGGGCTCTGCAGGTCTTGGTGGAGGGAGGGGAGCCCCTGATCAGTCAGGGAGGGCTTCTTAGAGGAGGTGATGTTTGTGCTGAGTCTTGAGGAATGAGCTGTCGTCCAAGTCACGTGTCTACACCCACCTGTGTCCCTGGGCTTCACCATTCTGTCTGCGCACATTTACCCCTCCTCCTCTCTGCGTACGTGAGGTCTCAGCCAGCTCAGTCCCACTGCCCCACAGGGACCCGGGACACTGACCCACACGGAGATGACACACGGTCATCTCCACTGCCTCCCCCGCCCCGCCCCCACCAATATCTCAATCGCAAACCAGCTGCTGCAGACTCACGGGCTGCCCTCTTTGGGGATTTGATCCTTCCAGAAAGCTGCAACGCCCTTTGCGAGGTTCCCTCTGTCTGGGCCGTTCTTCCCCCAGATGGTTCACCTCCGCACCTCCCTCCGGTCTCCACTGCAAGTGACTCTACACCAGGGCCTTCTGTGGCCACCCTACAAACGATCCCCACCCCACCGTGCACTCTCCGTCTCCCTTCCTGAATGAAAAACATACATACATCTTTCCTGACGTACTTTTCTCCCTAGATCTTCTTACCATGGAATATACTATGGATTTCATCTGCTTATTGTTTGTTTCCCTTTGCTGGTTCCAAAGCCTGTGCATTCAGCAACTGGTTGATTGACTGACCGTAAGCGAGGCTAGCAGTCTATATTAAATCAGTCTTCCGAGATGTTAATGTGCACAAGAACCACTTGGAGGTCCTGTTAAGATACAGATTCCGATCAGTAGGTCCAGAGCGAGCCAGAGACCCTGCATTTCTAACAAGCTCCCAGGAGATGCTTATGATGCGGGTGCATGGACCGCCCCACCCCACCCCCCAGAACAGCAGGGGATAGTGCAGAATGCTGGTCTGTCTGTGAACAGAGGACGCTGGGGATCCCTGGAGTCGCATAAGGAGTGCATGGCAAGGCAGCAGGCTACGAATCCGCGGAGGGTGCCAACCATGGCCTGAAATCAGAATCAATTACGCGTCTCTCAGATATATGTTTCAGTATTCCTCACGCTATCAAGGATGAATAAAATACGTTCATTTAAAAGCATTACCGAACCCATAGTAACATTTCATTGTGCATTTTCTCAGCCGATGGATGCTAAACATATGGGGGATGGTGGAAAGGAGATCTAAGGGATCTTTGAACGTTAAAAAATAAAAAAGTTTTAAGACCTATCTGGATCATTCGCTGGCCTTGGGTCCTGCCCGCCCTCTTCAGAAGCTGGTTGGCGGGAAGCTGGTGTTACAAAGACAATCACCCTGATGGGACTGGCGAGAGACACGTAGGCACGCGGGCACGGGGGCAGAGCGCGGGGAGGCCGAAGGAACAGGGCAAAGGACGCTGTTACCCCCATATGCTCTCTGGTTGGCATGGCAACAGTTATGACTCACGTAAATGCTGACCCATATTTAATCAACAAAAAGAAAACAAGGAGAGTGGACGACGAGGGTCAGGGACAGACGGGCTGGCACGGTGGGGACTGGAGGGCCTCCCTGACTCTCTTCAGAGAGCGGGGCAGGGCTTCCTTCAGAAGAGTAAGGCCGGGCAGTGCACCGGGCATGGGCAGCGGCTCAGTAAACACATCTCTGCAGTAACAAAAGCAGCCACGGTGGTGACAGTGCCACCTTATTCAGCCCAGACAAAGACACCGAGGTGAGTGGCAGCGGTATCCCCATTTTAAAGATGAGAAAACCGAGGCAGGGAAAGTTAAATGACTCCTCCAAGTCAACACGGCAACTAAGCAGCGGCAGTAATCTGTGCATCAGTCGCCCTTGCACGGTGACTTGAATCTAGGTTGGCCTTGGGACATACTTTGACTGAGACAGGTTAGGAGGAGGAGGAGGAAGAGAACGGCGTGGCCAAGCCAGGGTCCCGGCAGAGCCTGGAGCTCAGGCGACCCATCAGTGACAACAAGGCCAGAAGAGCAGCCCAGCAGAGCCCGGTCTGGTTTGCAAAACCCATGAGCTAATAACATGGCTAATCCTTGAAGTCACTGACTTTGGGGGTCATTTGCTTCACTGTAGATAACTAACCCGACTAGGCTTCTCTGAGTGATCGGTAGGATGCGCCTTACCCGGACCCCACCAGACTCACCACCGGCCACCTCCCTCATCCGTCCTGCTTGTGGTGCATGTGGACCCTCGGCCACAATCTTTCGTGGCCCCATCGTATTGCAGTACACATTCCACCAAACAGGACTTTGCCTCCGCATGGCGAATCGCATGCCCTGCACCCCTCGTCCTAGTCCAGCCGCCCATTTCTCACCTGGATCATTGGAGAAGTGTCGAGCCGGCCTCACTGCACCCTGTCCTGCTCTCTCCAATCCGTTCTCCAGGCACTTCTGACCACGTTACCCTTTCTGTTTCTTCTTACCTGACTTAGGAGGCTCGGCACAACCCAGTCCTGCTCAGCCCCATCTGCTGTCCCCTCCCCTTGTCTCCCAAACACATCGGGCTCCTCTCTCTTTCCCACCTCCAGGGTATCCTTGAATGAGTTTCCTTCTTTTTAAAAAATGTTTAATGTTTATTTATTTTTGAGAGACAGACAGAATGCGAGTGGAGGAGGGGCAGAGAGAGAGAGAGAGAGGGAGACACAGAATCCGAAGCAGGCTCCAGGCTCTGGGCTGTGTCAGCACAGAGCCCGATGCGGGGTTCGAACCCGTGAGCCGTGAGATCATGATCTGAGCCGAAGTCAGATGCTTCGCCGACTGAGCCACCCAGGTGCCCCGAATGAGTTTCCTTCCTCCTGGAATGCTGCTCTCCCCCTCTCCAAGGCCAATTTCTGCTCATTATTTAGGATTTAGGGTTTGGGGGTGGGGTGGTAAGGGAGATTTTACACACGGTAAAATGCATAGAGCTTAAATGTATGGCTTAGTGGATTTTGACAAATCTATACATCCGCGTGACCACCACCAAGATGAAGATATGTAGAGCATTTCCATCAACCATTACGCAAATTAGGATGCACAAAACATTTCCATCACGGCACAAAGTTCCCACATGCCCCTTTCTGGTTGTTTCCTCGTGCAGTGATATTGTATTGTGGTTCCATCGGAATGTCCCTGTTAACTAACGACCTTGAGTATCTTCTCATTTGCTTTTATGGCCCATTCAAACATGCCTTGACGTGAAGGGTCTGTTCAGGCCATTTACCCACTTTTAGTCTATTGATGTATACGTATCCGTTGTCATATTGTTCTCAGAAAAGCCCTGAGGGCATCCTTCCCCTCGCCACCTGCCCCCCACGCGCGCGCGCACACACACACACACACACACACGCTCAGAGTTATGTTTTAAGCTTTCACAGGACCTCATTCTGGCCTTGAGGACGTGGCTATGCTTTGCACAAATGACACGTACCATTACATAGTTACATGTTGGTCTTCCCTGCAGAGTCAGGTCCACAAGGGTCTGGACAGAAGGGTCTCCACATCTGCCCTTTTTACTGTTGAATCTCCAGTTCGGAACACAGTCCTCAGGCACCAAGGAGGTCCTCAATAATCTTTTTCACTCAGTCCAGTTTTATTGAGTGTCTCCTATGTGCCAAGCAATATTGCACTGGAGTACCGCAGTGAACGACACAGGTCACCGCACGGGGCTGCCATTCTGGGATGGGGACAGGGGTAGGAGAGAGCCAGTTAACAACGAAGCCCATAGATATAGGGTGTGCCAAGTGGTAGTGAATGTTTTGAAGTAAATAATAATAAAATGGCAGGAGACTAGAGAGTGACATTGCATAAGATGATCGGCAGGGAATTTCTCTGATAAGGTACCATTTGAGCAGGTAATGAAAATGAGGAAGGTTGCTGAGGGGGCATCTGGGGCAGAGCACGGCTTAATGGACGCGCAGCAAGGTTTATATGGGAGGAGGGGAGCGAGGGGTAGGGAGTAAGGTAGAGATACGAGGTAGGGGGATGCCACATAGGGCTCTGTGTTTTAAACCTTTTTCACCATAATCTGCTGGGGGGAAAATTCTCCACATATGTGTGTACATGCACACACACACACACACACACATGCACAAGCATACGCTCAAGCAGAAGGTTTCAGGAATCGATTCTTCTCTTTACTATACATAGTATGCTCTCTGGTATGTTTCTCTTCTTTTCTCTTCTGTTCCATTTTGTTCTATTTCATATAATCAACATGCTGATCATGACCCACCGGATTGATTTTATGACCTATTAATAGATTTCTATGTACATGGAGAAGATTATGGATAAAAAGCTGCTGGAAGATTTTGAACAGAAACGTGATGTGACCTATGGTTAATTTCTTTCATTTGAATTTTGTATTTTAACATTATTATGGAAAATCGGAAACAGACACAAAGGCAGAGCGCGTGGAACCTTTCATTCAGCTTCAACAATTATCGGCATTTTACTGTCTCACTTTCCATAATCTCTATCCACTCTTTTGCTGAGCAGAGCTCAGACATGGGTGCCCTTAGATACACCCATACGTATTTCTAGCAAATAACAATCCCATTTTCATACCCAGCAATTATTTAATCCTTTTTCTTACCTAGGTCATGACCCATTCTTGATTGTCCCCAAAATGTGCTTTTACAGCTGGTGAGTGTGAATCAGGTTCCCAATGAGGTCCATGTACTGCGTTTGGTTGGGATTTTTCCTAAGTTCCTCTCCTCTTACCCCTCCCCTCTCTGATCATGATGCTTATGCTACAGAAAGTGAAATGAACAACTCGATGGCGTTTGACAATCATACACACTCATGCGGCCACCACCCTCATCAAAATTGAGAACATTTTGTCACCTCGGAAATTTCCTTGATGTTCCTTACTGGTCAACCCACACTACCCTCACCCAAAGGCAACTGTTTTTCTGATTCCTATCACCATAGATTTGCTTCATCTGCTCTCGAAGGATCGTATAAATGGAATCACACAGTGTGTTGTCTGGCCTTATTTGCTCACTTGTCTGTGAGATTTATCCCTGTCATTCTGTGTATCAGTATGTAGTTCATTTCTTTTATTAACGAGTTGTATCTCATCGCATGGATGTTACTATATAATTTGATTATCTACTCTCCTGTTGATAGACATTTGAACTGTTTCTAGTTGTTGGCTACTAAAAATAGGCTGCTTTGAGCATTCTTATTTATGTTTTTATGCTTCCTGAGTAAAACTTTGCTGTTGTTTTTAAGACTGTCTTGGCTCTTCTGAATCCTATTTTCATGTAAATTTTAGAAGCAGCTTATCAATTTCTATCAAGAAACCTGTTGGGAATTTGGAGTTGTATTCAATGCATAGATCAAGGTGGGGAGAATGGCCATCTTAAAAATGTTGACTCTTCTAATCCGTAAGCCGGGTATAGCTTTCCACGTAAGTAGGTCTTTTTAAATGTCTCTAAGAAATGGGTTGGGTTTTCAGTGTAGAGGTCTTATACATCCTTTGTTAAATTTATTCCTAGGTATTTGATTTTTTTCCCCTCTCTGCTATTTTAAATCTTGTTTTTCTTTTTTCTTTTTTTTTTTAAATCTTGTTTTTCAAATGTTATTCTCGGTTATCACTGGTACATAGAATAGAATAGAATTTTGTATATCCACCGTATATCTTGCGACCTTGCTAAAGTCAGTTGCTGATTCTAAGAATTTTCTAAGTGGGCAATCCTATCATCTGTAAATAACAATTTTCTGTTTTCTTTCCAATGTTTATAGCTTTTATTTATTTTCTTGCCTTATTATACTGGCCAGGCTTCTAGTACAAGACTGAATAGAAGTGATAAGAATAGACATCTTTGCCTTCTTTCCAGTCAATCTTAGGGGTCACCATTAACTATGATTTAACTTTTAGGTACAGGTGGTTATCACTATAAATATATAACCTATATAGATAGGTCGTAAATCATAGGAGCCCATTATTAAGTTGAAAATGTTTGTTGTGCATTCTATTTTTAGTACAGTGACATATTTTTTTATTATGAATAAGGGTTATGTTTTGTCAAATGCTTTTCTGCATCTATTAAGATGACGAAGTAGGCTTTTTTCCTTCTTTATTCTGTTATATGATTAATTACACTAATTGATGTTTAAATGTGAAGTCAGGGGGCGTCTGGGTGGCGCAGTCGGTTAAGCGTCCGACTTCAGCCAGGTCACGATCTCGCGGTCTGTGAGTTCGAGCCCCGCTTCAGGCTCTGGGCTGATGGCTCAGAGCCTGGAGCCTGCTTCCGATTCTGTGTCTCCCTCTCTCTCTGCCCCTCCCCCGTTCATGCTCTCTCTCTCTCTGTCCCAAAATTAAATAAAAAAAAGTTGAAAACAAATTTAAAAAATAAAAAAAAAAATAAATGTGAAGTCAGTCTTGCATTCTTGGAATAAACTATTTGGTCATCAATATATTATTCTTTTTAAGTATTGCTGAATTGAATTTGATAGCATTTTCTTTAATTAAAAAAATCTTGGGGGTGGGGGGCGCCTGGGTGGCTCAGTTGGTTAAGCAACTGGCTGCGGCTCAGGTCATGGTCTCGCAGCTTGTGAGTTCGAGCCCCGCGTCGGGCTCTGTGCTGATGGCTCGGAGCCTGGAGCCTGCTTCAGATTCTGTGTCTCCCCCTCTCTCTATCCCGCCCCTGCTCACGCTCTGTGTCTCTCCATCTCTCAATAATAAACGTTAAAAATAAATTAAAGAGGCGCCTAAGTGGCTCAGTCGGTTGGGCGTCCAGCTTTGGCTCAGGTAATGATCTCCCGGTTTGTGAGTTCAAACCCCACATCGGGCTCTGTGCTGACAGCTTGGAGCCTGGAGCCTGCTTCGGATTCTGTGTCTCCTTCTCTCTCTGCCCCTTCCCCACTTGTGCTCTGTCTCTATCAAAAATAAATAAATGTAAAAAAAATTAAAAAAAAAAAGTGTGAACAAGGGAGGAGCAGAGAGAGAGAGAGAGAGAGAGAGGAAGAGAGAGACTCCCAAGCAGGCTCCTCCATGCTCAGCATGGGCCCGACAGAGGGCTTGATCTCACAACCGAGATATCATGATCCAGGTCAAAATCGAGTTGGAAGCCTAAGTGACTGAGCCACCCAGGCACCCCGAATTTGGTACCATTTTCTAGGGATCTTTGCACTTAAATTCATGAAGGGTAGTGATATTTAATTTTTTTTTTCTTGAAAAAAGGCTTTTCAGAATTTGGTATCAGGGATACACCAATCTCCAGGAGTGAGTTGTGAAGTGTTCTTTCATCAAGTAGGGTTCGTATTATTTCTGCCTTAAAAGTTTAAGAGAATTCACCAACAAAATCCTCTTTTGAGAAATTTGTTTTCTTTGAGGAAGAGCTTATTTTTCAAATTAAATTTCTACCGCTGATATAAAGCTATTCAGATTTTCCACGTCTTCTTGTAACAGATTGTGTTTTTCAAGGAATTTCCCCATTTCACTGAAGTCGTCAAATTTGTTGGTATACAACTTTTATATCATTACCTTATCATCTTTTTAATGTCCATAGGACCCGTAGTGATGATGTCTCTTTAATTCCTGATACTGGAAATTTGTCTCTTCTACCTTATTTTTTTTTTAATTTTTTTTTAACGTTTATTTATTTTTGAGACAGAGAGAGACAGAGCATGAACGGGGGAGGGGCAGAGAGAGAGGGAGACACAGAATCGGAAGCAGGCTCCAGGCTCTGAGCCATCAGCCCAGAGCCCGACGCGGGGCTCGAACTCACGGACCGTGAGATCGTGACCTGAGCTGAAGTCGGAGGCTTAACCGACTGAGCCACCCAGGTGCCCCTCTTCTACCTTATTTTTAATGTAACAGTCTTGCTGGGGTTTGTCAGGTTGATTAATCTTTCAAAAGACCGACTTCTTTTTTGTTGGTTATTCTTATTGGCTTCACCTACTGTTTTTCCATTTTATACATTATGGATTTCTGCTTTTTTAACATTTCCACCCTTGTAGTTTGAGGTTTACTTTGCTTTTTTCCTAGATTGTTGAAGTGGATTTTAAATCTTTCTTCCTTTCTATTATGAACATTTAAAGCTATAAATTTTCCTGAATATACTGCATTAGCTTCCTTCCCAACTTTTGATCTATTGTGTTTTACATTCAATTTTAAATAATTTCTAACTACTTTTGTGATTCTTCTCTTTGACCAGTGGATTATTTAGAGGCATACTGCTTAAATTCCAGGTATTGGCAGATTTTCTTGAATCCTGTTATTGAGTGTACTCTGATTACGTAATGTTTACAGAACATACTCTGTGAGATTTCATTTGTTTAGTCTTTTAGGCATTTAAAAAAAATCAAGCGCATGGCCAATCTTGGTGAATATTCATGTATGTTTGAAAAGCACATGCATTCTACAATTGTTGAGTGTAGCCGTGATGTGTAAATATCAACTATATATTGATAGTGAGTATAGTATTATTCAAATCCTATATGACTACTACTCATGTTTTGTCTATTTATTGTGTTAACTAATCAAGGAGCATTAACATCATTGGCTATGACTGTATATTTGCCTCTTCCCTCCTTAGTTCTGTTGATTTTTGCTTTATGTGTTTTTAAGTTCTGTTATTAGTTACATACAAATGTAAGGCTGTTGGGTGTTCTTGACAAATTCATATTTTTATCACTATGATAAAATATGAATGCAATAAAATACTGCTAAAACTCCTCATTTTTAAATCTAATTTGTCTGATAATCTCTAGCCACACCAGTTGTCTGATGCTTGGTGTTTGCACTGGGATGGCTTTTACTCTTCTCAACTTGTCCATGACCTTAAGTTGTTTGTCTTATAAACAGCACATAGTCATACCTTGCTTTTATCCATTTTGACTATGCTTGTCATGAAACTTAAGAGTTGGGTCTGTTTGTGGTTTTAAAAATTATTATGTGGTTGAGGGGCACCTGGGTGGCTCGGTTGATTGAGCATCCAACTCTTGGTTTTGGCTCAGGCCACAATCTCACAGTTTGTGAGTTAGAGCCCGGAGTTGGGCTCTATGCTGACAGTATGGAGCCTGCTTGGGAATCTCTCTCTCTCTCCCTCTCAATCTGCCCCTCCCATGCTCTTGCCACCTCTTTCTCTCTCCCTCTCAAAAATAAATAAATACACTTTAAAAAAAATGAACAAAATATTATATAGCTGAATTTAAGTCTACTTTCAATATTTGTTTCTATTTGTCCTGTTACTTGTTCTTCTACTCTCCATTCCTTTCTTACTTTTGTAGAATCTTTTTCAACATTTCATTTTATCTCTTCTATTGTTTTTGTAAAGTAATCCCTCTTTGGGGCCCCTGAGTGGCTCAGTCAATTAAGCATCTGACTTTGGCTCAGGTCATGATCTCACGGTCCATGAGTTCGAGCCCCACACCAGGCTCTGTGCTGACAGCTCAGAACCCAGAGTTGCTTCAGATTCTGTGGCTCGCTCTCTGCCCCTCCCCCACTCACACTCTGTCTCTCTCTCTCTCAAAAATACATAATCATGAACAAATTAAAAAATAAATAAATAAAGCAAGCCCTCTTCGCGTTAGTTTTTAGTGGCTACTCTAGATTATATTTACCTTCAACTTAACATAGTTTACCTTGAAATCATTTTGTGCTGCTTTACAAACAATATAAAAATCTCACTACCTGCTATAATGCACTCTTGCCGTTTATACATTGTACTTTGATGTAAGGTGTAAAACCACAATACGTTTTCATAATTTTTACTTTAATCCATAGTCTCCTACAGAAATCTTAAGATTATTTTTCACAAAATATGAAAATAATCTGTAATTATCCTCAGGTTTACACATTTTGTACTCTTCACTTCTTCCCACAGATAGAGGCTTCCATGCAGAATGCTTTCCTTCAGTCTAAAAAACTTCTTTCAGCATCTCTTGTGGTGCAGGCCTGCTGGAGAAAAGCTGTTCAGTTTTGTCATCTGAAAGTGTTTCTGGTTCATTTGTATTTTTGAAGAACACTTTCAGTGGGCACAAAATTCTAGATTGATGGGGCGCCTGGGTGGCGCAGTCGGTTAAGCGTCCGACTTCAGCCAGGTCACGATCTCGCGGTCCGTGAGTTCGAGCCCCGCGTCGGGCTCTGGGCTGATGGCTCAGAGCCTGGAGCCTGTTTCCGATTCTGTGTCTCCCTCTCTCTCTGCCCCTCCCCTGTTCATGCTCTGTCTCTCTCTGTTCCCCCCCAAAAAAAATAAATAAACGTCGAAAAAAAAATTCTAGATTGATGATTTTATGTTTTTATTTTTAACACTTTAAATACATCATTCCATTGTCTGCTGTCTGCCATTTCTTTTATGAGAGGGCACACATTATCCTAGTTGTTATTATTCTTAATGTGTTATGTATTTTTTAGTTGGTGGCTTTTAAAAGTTTCTCTGTATCTTTGGGTTTTGTTGTTAACTGTGATATGACTAGGTATGGGTGGGTTTTTTTTTAATATTTATGCTGATTGGAGCGTGTTAAACTTTTTGGACATGTGGACATCCTTGACCAATTCTAGAATATTCTTTACTACATCTGTCTAAATATTTCTTCAGTTGCATTTTACTCCTCTTCTGGGACTTTAATTACATACACATTACTACTGTCCCTATAGGCTCAGATGATCTGTTCAATTTGTTGTAGTTTTCTCTTTCTGCCTAATCAGATGATTTTTACTGACTTGTCTTCAAGTTCACTGATTATTTCTTTTGTAACATTCAGTCTGATATTAAGCCCATTTAGTAAATTCTTTATTTCTGACTCAGGAGTTTTCAGTTTTAGAATAACCATTTGGTTCTTTTTTATACTTCGATGTTGAAATTTGCCATCTGTTCACATATGTCACTCACCTCTCACACTGGATCCATTAAAATATTTTAAATTGTTATTTTAAAATTCTTGTTTGCTCATTGCGACATCTGGAATATCTTTGGTTTTGCTTCAACAACTTTTTTTCCCATTTTGATTATAGGTGACATTTTTCTGCTTTGTCAAGTGTTTTGTAATCTTTTATTATATTTCAGACATTGTATATAAAAGAACAGTAGAGACTAAAGTACATAATAATTACTCAGTAAAGTGGGAAGCTGAGTCAGCTTAATTTGTGGTTGAGTCAAGTTGAGTCTGGGCTTTGTTGCATCTTTAGTTACCACCGATCCACTATTGACTTCAGATGTTTAGAGGGTTGAATAGACTTTTCCCTGAAGCTTGGGATCTGAATACTGGCAAGTCTTCTGAACCACAGGCAATCTCTCTGTTTCAGAGCCCAGATTCTTTGGGTTCACTTGGGAATTCTTTTGCTATTCACCTCCACACCTGGCTTTCTTCCTTCAATGATCTCTCTCCACCTTGCTTCCCTACTCATATACTTTGTCTGGATGCTGTCTTGCACTTGGTGAAGGCTTGGTGCACATTGATGTCATCTCTCAGCTCTCCTGACCTGCCTTCAGCCACCTCCATACTCTTGGGAAAGAATTGGAAGGTGTGACTGGGCTCCACGGGATACAGATCTGCCATGTTAGTTGCTACATGCCTATTAAAAGTTATCAAAGTTTGGCCTGATTCTTTATACCACTGTCTGTTGTGGGTTTAGCCTTCCGCCTCCACAGTCATGGGTCTCTTCTATCCTAGGAAGGACTTGTAAATTTCTGGAATTTGTGTCCTCAGCTCTCTGCTGGGTTTTAAAAGATGTGATTATGTCTTTCCTCCAGCTTGTTCTCATTTTTAGGATAAAAAAGTAGAGGGAGGGGGTCTCTTAAAACTTTCTACATCCTAACTAATGTAGAAACACCTTGCTAACCAGAAGCAGATGTCTTAAGAAATCATTCCTGAATGAATGAATGTTCCTCCTTCCTGGGCAGCTCCTAGGCCCCTTGTCTGTCTGGAAATGCTCCCTCGGCCTTCACCTCTTCCTCCTTGAAGTCTTTGCCAACTTCCCCAGTAGCCTTGGGCACTTCTTATTCTAGTCTCCTCTGTTCTTTGATCCTGCCTACATTAATGCTATTTTTCTTACTATATCATAATTGTTTGCATGTCTGTCTTCTCTGCTGAAGTTTGAGTTCCTTGAGGGCAAGAATCCTGTGGTTAATAAATTACACACACACACACACACACACACACACACACACAAAGATACACTAATTACTAAACCAACATGTGCTTATTGTAACAACTAACACATGAATTTGTATCTTTTGTGTCCAGGTCTAGGTCCTAGTGCCCTGTCTGACCCATGGTAAGCACAAAATACATACTTGTGGATTCATGGACAAATAAATAAATAAATATAAATACACTCCCTGATTTCTGTTCTGAAGCTACATCAACGTAAGATATGGTTACCACCTGCTCACATGTGATCTTTTACTTTCTGCTTGGCTGGGGAAGGGGGGGGCAAGTATTGATTGGCATGTGCAAATTTGTAATTCAGTCTGAATATTCTGAGTTTGTGGTGTTTGCTTTAAAGATTAAATTTTTGGCAGCATGAACCAGTGTCCAGAGATGGCAATAGGCGAAGGATTTTGGCACGTGCCCAACACCACCGGCCCGTGGACAGCAAAATCCACTCTGAAAAGGAAACCGGTCTTTGAAGGTGGGATGCTGTGCCAGGAATGGTCTTCAGCAAAGCAGGCATTTCCTATTTCTATTCTTAGAACTTCAGATCCAGGGAAGGATAAGAGCACCAAGGCGTCTATTCTAACCCTTGAACCAAATCCCCCTATGTCTCCTGCACCCCAGAATTCCGCCTTTGGACACAACTGCTCAGTTATGCATGGGATTTGGACTCAAACAACCTGAGTTCCAATCTCTCAGCTCTTAAACTCTCTGGGCCTCTGTTTCTTCATCTGTAGATTGGGGGTGTCGATGCCTGCCGCTTTTGAGTGCTTAGGGAAAGCCTGTTGGCAAAGTACCTGCACTGAGTTTCTTCTTTTCCCTGGCTTCCTCTGCCCACCTCAGTCTAAGCATCAATCTGTTGCCACCAGAGCAAGTTCTGCCAGGGTAAGTTACCACTCTGTCTAGAAGGTCACCTTCATGCCCTCCTTTCTCTGTCATTACCAAGGCCACCTCGTAGTCCAAGTCCACTCTGGGCAGGGCATGACCTGAGGAGAAAGACACTGGGAAATTTCCATCATTAGGCTGTTGGGAATTTTCAGGTGACAAGGCAGAAAGAAGGGAAGAGAAAGGAAGTGGGTAGAGATGATGAGCCACAACATGCATACAAGAGGGAGTAGAATCAGGGCTGCTCAGTGGAGGGCACGGATGGTACCTGCCCCTACGCTGGGTCCAGAGACCTCTTCACAGGCTCAGCCCTGCTCCCCATGGAGCCTCTGAGCCAGGCCAAACACACTAAGGTGGACAAAGAACTGGGCCACTAGCTGAGAGCATAGCCAGTAGAGGCAGAGAAACATACGATTTGACAGTAGGAGAGTCCAGCCACATGTTCATTTTTTTTGTCTTCCTGGGAACAAGAATGGAGTAGCGAGTGTCTAGAAATGAGAGTTGGGAGTTCCTTGCAGAGTCCTGACCCCTCCTGACCCAACCTAGCAAGAATGAGCATAAAAAAAAATGAGAGGAACTAGGGTTTATGGAACACCTACCGGGTAGGAGCCAGGCAGTCACCACGCACGGACAGAATCTCTGATCTGCACAAAAAAGGCAGGTAGTATTCCCATTGTATGGATGAAGAAGCTGAAACCTGTCAGTAACAAAACCCAGATTTACTTCTAGGAGTGTCAGATGCCAAAGCAGGGGCTGTTTCCACGATACCAGCCTGCCTACTCTCCAGTTGTGTAAGCCCGCGTGGGTGAATTGGTTTTGTACGTGCAGGACAGGATGAGCTTAGTCACTAGCAGCTGTTTGAGTCACCAGGCATCTCTTTCCAAAGTGTTTTAGATCTTATGGCACTGAGTGTGTCACTGTGTGTGTGTTGTGTGTGTGTGTGTGTGTGTGAGAGAGAGAGAGAGAGAGAGAAGATAAAACACACATGGGTGTTTCTCTCCTTTCATAATAATGGATAGCAATTCTGAGAAAGTTCCCTTTGTAGGATTCAGGCTATGTTGGGGAGTTTGTTTTCCCAACTCCCTGCAGAAAAGTTAATCAATTTTAGAGCCAACCCCTTCTGTGCTAAAATGACAACTGGGAGAAAAGGGATTGGTTTTTTAGCTGCTGGGTTTGCTGGGCAGCCCCCCCTCCCACTTCCACGGGGCCACTTATTGGCATTGAAATATCTCAACAATAAGCAGCTATTGATGGCCCCCGAGGTCAATACCAAGATTCATTGACCCGGGCTGCAAATATGGGAGGCGGCAAGTCCAAGGTCACTGTTTACCTGAAGGGATGAAAAATAAATCTTGATAAGAACCCCAAATAGAGATCAATATGCGCGCTGTGGTGTGCATTGCATAACTTCTCTCCAGCAGGAGGGCTATTTTAGGAGGTTTCAGGGGCCCCTCTGCCATCAGAAGCTGAAGTCAGGGCTGAAGAGGAAGGAGGAAGAGAAAATGATCCTTCTCTGGACGCCCTGGCCAAGGAGAACGGGCAACGGACACCACTGGGGATCAGCCCAGTCTCCACAGAGAATCTCAGCTTCTGTGACCCCAACCACTCAGGCCACGTCCTTAAGAAAGAGCAGAGTGCGGGGCGCCTGTGTGGCGCAGTCGGTTAAGCGTCCGACTTCAGCTCAGGTCACGATCTCGCGGTCCGTGAGTTCGAGCCCCGCGTCGGGCTCTGGGCTGACGGCTCGGAGCCTGGAGCCTGTTTCCGATTCTGTGTCTCCCTCTCTCTCTGCCCCTCCCCCGTTCATGCTCTGTCTCTCTCTGTCCCAAAAATAAATAAACGTTAAAAAAAAAAAAAGAGCAGAGTAGAATTTCCAAACCATATGATCTGTGATGGGCGTGACAAGGTGGTCATCTCCCCAAAGCATGTTTCATTGGACAGTGCCCAGAGAAGCACCGATCAGAATGATTAGCATGATTCACCTGATTCCCAGAATGATTCACCTTTTGGGAAAACTTCTGCTTCTACCCTGGTGGGGAAGCAGAGGCCAAGAGCTAAGCAGTTGCCAGACCCAGGGTAAAGCGGGGATTGAGGTGACCAGTTGTCCAGAATGCATCTTCCTTTGTAAGCATTCCAAAGCTTTTAGGTCACTGTGCTGTGACATTTCCTCTCCTTTCAGGGCTATTGTTATTATAATTATTTGTTTAGGCTTAATTAACTTTTTTCCCAATTATGAAAGAAATTCATGTTCTTTGTAGAAAACGTCAAGCCTGTTTACGATGATCCTTTTAATCTCACCCATAGCGCTCAGGCTCTCCGATGCGATGAGGAAAGTACAGGTTTTGAATTTAGATAGATCTGAGTTCGAGCATCAATTCTGTACCATTTAGTAGGCGTGTGGTCTCCGGCAAAGAAAGGAATGATTTTCTGCTGCCATTTCCTGATATATAAACCTCTTTTGTGAAGTCGATATGAAGATTAAATCAGTATTTATGTAACATAGTCAACAAAATACTAAATATATGATAGAGTAACATCTGACAAGTTTGATCACAAAATAAACACACACACACTATCCAACTTTAGAAACAGAAATGGGAACATAACGACTGAAGTGGAATAATTTTTAAAAATTGTAAGAGAAGAGTAGACACCTGGACACCTTTATTCCAACAAGTTTGAAAATTGACATGAAATCGATGACTCCTTGAAGAAAGGTAGACGATTGGGGTGCCTGGGCGGCTCAGTCGGTTGTGCCCGACTTTTGATTTCAGCTCAGGTCATGATCTCATGGTTTCATGAGTTCGAGCCCCTCATAGGGCTCTGTGCTGTTAGCTTGTCATGTGCTTGAGATTCTCCTTCTCTGTCCCTCCCTCGCTCACACTCTGTCTCTCTCAAAATAAATAAACTTTAAAAAATAAGAAAAAAGGTATACGATCAAAATTGGTTAAATAAGAGGCAGCAAATCAACATCTGTATGAGTCAGGAGCTGGATAGGATATAGAAATCCTGCTAGGTCTTTCTCAATGAGGAATTTAATACAAGGAATTGGTAGCATAGGTGATGGAAGAGCTGGGACACCTTACAGGGTTGCCCAGCAACAGGCGGAAGCTGGCAGCACAAAGGGAAAGGGTAGCTGTAGCAGGGGCCAGTCTGGTAGGAGCTGAATCGGCTGAGCGAGGAGTGAGGGTGCTGAGGACAGTGCCTGATGCCACCAAGGGGATGCTGCTGCTATCAGAAATGTTACCCAAAGCAAAGTGGGGGAGGGGACCCCCTTGTTTCTCCCCACTTTCCTTCTTCCATTTTTCAACCACTGCCTCCCATTGGCCAACCTACTGGGAAGCCAGAGGGCAACGGAGCCTGGTAATGCAGCTCCCTGAGATACAGAACAAAGCAGGGGAAGGGTGGGTGATGGAAGCCGATATCGCTCCTACCATTACATGACTGTCCCAAGGTCATAGTCCCAAGGAACTGATGGGAGAGCTCTAGGAAACCTTCAAGGAACGGTTGACTCCTGTGATGGAGAAATTATTCAGGAGCCGAGAAAGAACTGCAGATGTCTCTACTGAATTCTCTGAAATGGCAGGACACAGAGACCAAACCCAGAGTAGCACAGAAATCAAGAAATGCCTACAAGCTCATTTTGTTATTAAAAATCCAAGGCAAAAAAAAAAATCTAATTCATCAGTACATTAAAATACATATTATACTTAAGTTTAATTTGTTTCAGGAATGAAAGGATGGTTTGATATTAGAAAATATATTAATGTCATTAAAAAAATTTTTTTAACATTTATTCATTTTCTGAGAGAGAGACAGAGCATGAGCAGGAAAGGGGCAGAGAGAGGGAGACACAGAATCCGAAGCAGGCTCCAGGCTCTGAGCTGTCAGCACAGAGCCCCACGCGGGGCTCGAACTCACGAACTGCGAGGTCACGATCTGAGCTGAAGTCGGACGCTCAACCGACTGAGCCACCCAGGCGTCCCTATATTAACGTCAGTTTTACGTGAATAAATGTAAAAATCATTCTGGTTATTTCAGTGGGTATTAAAGAGAGATTTGATAACATCCAACAATTTTCCTCATTAAAAAAAAGAAAAGTGTTGGCCCTCACAACAAGGTTTTTATTTTTGCAGGATTCAAGGCTGTGGTGGGTGGCGGCGGGGCGGGGGAGGTGGTGGTCATTTCCCTGCCCCTCCCCTCATTCTCAAGAGGAAACATCAATCAACCTTGGATCTGGGGTCATCTGGGGCTCACATGGCCACCGGGAGGGAAAGTTTGGGCTTATCTGCCGGTTTATCAGGCAGACCTCTCCTATTACCATCGAGTCTTTTACCGACATTAAACCGTCTCAGTAATAAAAGATTTATGGGACAGAAAAAACGTTTTTCAAACTAGTAAAGTTTCCTTCACACTACAGCAAAACAACCACAAATATCGCGCTCGATACTTACATACAAAAACCATTCCCACTAAACACACTTTCATGGGAAGTTTAAATGCTATCGTTCCTACCATTTAACACCGCCGGGGAGGTACAGGCTGGCACGACGAGGAAATTAAACAAAATCATGTTTACATATTGGTCCAGGAGAGACCCAGCTGTCACTGTTTGCACACAATATGATTACCGGCCCAGAGAATGCCAGGGAATCAACCGAAAAGCTATTAGAACAAATAAAATTAAGTTGAATTTAAAGTCGACATACAAAATCCAATAGCCTTTCTCTTCACCAGCAATAACCAACTAGCAAATAACACGGATGCCATACTGAATCACGATGGAAACTATAAAATACCCAGACAAACCTAATAAAGAAATTATGAAGAATATGGCAACACTTCACCGAAGGACATGTTCTTTGGAAGATTCAGCCTTGAAAATACATTAATTCTCTTTATACCATTATATAAATGTAATGTTATTGCAATTAAAATCCAGACAAGAGATCTTTTTTTTTTTTTTAATTTTTTTTTTCAACGTTTATTTATTTTTGGGACAGAGAGAGCCAGAGCATGAACGGGGGAGGGGCAGAGAGAGAGGGAGACACAGAATCGGAAACAGGCTCCAGGCTCCGAGCCATCAGCCCAGAGCCCGACGCGGGGCTCGAACTCCCGGACCGCGAGATCGTGACCTGGCTGAAGTCGGACGCTTAACCGACTGCGCCACCCAGGCGCCCCCAGACAAGAGATCTTTTAACTTGACGAGTTGGTTCTAAAATACGTATGGGAAAAGCAATGCCCGAAAATAGCTGAGAAATTTTTTAAAAAGAAGCAGAGTGAGTAGCGTCCTGCCCTATTAGGTGGAAAAACAAATACCACGGGCATTTGTTAAGATAACTGAGTAATAATGCAAGAATAGACAAGCAGACCAAACGCACAGAATAGAGGCCCAAAACAGATACGCTTATACACCAACAGATACGTAACACAAGGTGATTTAGTTTAAGGTTTCGGCGACATCGCCTCAGGAAAAGGCCAGTATGGGCCATCAGTGATGTCCGTGCCCTTCAGGACAAGGAAGTTGGGCCCTGAATCATACCTTACACAAAATAAACTCAAAATAATTTAAAGATCTAAACATAAACAAAATCTACCCTTTCAAAAAAGTGTTAGATTAAGGCCGTTATTTAAAAAAACAAAAAACAAAAAACAAAACAGAGGCACCTGGGTGGCTCAGTTGGTTGGGCGTCCAACTTCGGCTCAGGTCATGATCTCCGGGTTCATGGGTTCGAGCCCCGTGTCACGCTTTCTGCTGACAGCTCAGAGCCTGGGGCCTGCTTCACATTCTGTGTCTCCCTCTCTCTCTGCTCCTCCCCTGCTCACACTCTGTTCTCTGTCTCTCTCAAAAATAAACATAAAAAATTTAAAACAAAAATAAAACAAAACAAAAACCGTTCTCATGGTAGAGAAAGTTTTCCTAAGGAAAAAACATAGAACCGACTAGTCATAAAGGGAAAAAAAGATGTAGCCTAAAAAATGCTTAAAAACAAAAAAAACCAGGGACGCCTGGGGAGTTCAGTCAGTCAAGCGTCCGACTCTTGATTTCAGCTCAGGTCATGATCTCATGGTTTGTGGGATCGAGCCCTGAGTGGGGCAAGGAGCCTGCTTGGGATTCTCTCTACCCTTCTCTCTCTCTCTCTCCCTCTCAAAATAAATACATAAACACTAAAAAAATAAAATAGGAGGAAAGATGCAAGTAACTCAGAACAAGAAAATGACTAATAAGAATTTTTCATAACTATTCACTATTAACTGGGAATCAGAAAAATGCAAATAAAGAGAAGCTATTTTTTTTATTTGCGGTTTCATTAAATGAAAAAGGTAGAGTGCTGGGCATGCCCACTCACCTTCTGGAAGTCCTAAGTTAGGGCAACTCCACTCCCTTTTTCCTTGGGTACGCCCCCCCCACCAGCTCCTAGGAAGGGGCTGCTGTTTCCCACAGGGACCGCAGTACCGTGACCTCAGCCCCAGGCACACATTAATAGCTGTGTTATCTCGCTGTCCCCTTCTGCTCCTTTTAACCCCCGAAACACCTCTGTAACCAATTCCTTCGGTTAATTACCTTCAACTCGAAATCTTTAATGTTGCTCTGCCTTCTCATGGGGGAGTAATTCAATAAATTATGGTATATGGGTACTATGCAATGCTATACATCCATTTCAAAAAAAAAAAGAGAGAGAGACATAGAGGTATTGTCCTGGAAAAATTCCTGAGACATACCATCAAATGAGACAAGTCACAGAAAAATATGTATAGAATGGGTTTATACCTTCTAGTGCCCTAAAAAAATTACCAGATTACCTTAAAGTGCCTACACACACATCCATGCACACACATGCACGACAAGGCGGCAAAACGGAGACATCACCCAACGGCCATCAGCAAGGCTCCCTAGAAAGGCAGGGTGAATGTAAATAATGGGAGAGATTCACTTTTTTTCTGTATATTTTCCTGCTAGTTAAACCCTGAGATATACTTTCTCTCTCTCTCTCTCTCTTTTTTTTTTTTTTTTTTGCAATGTTTATAATCTTTGAGAGAGAGAAAGAGAGAGAGGGACCATGCATGCTCGCTCGCGGTGCGCGTGCCTGTGCGCACTCGCGCGCACGTGAGTGGGGGAGGGGCAGAGAGAGAGGGACAGAGAATCCCAAGCAGACTCTTCACTGTCAGCACAGAGCCTAAGACGGGGCTTGAACCCACCAGTTGGGAGGTCATGACCTGAGCTGAAGTCCAACCTCCGACTGATCCCACGAGGTCCTCTGGAGCATGAATGACACCACGGGGCTGGCCCTTCTTGAGGCAAGGGAGTCAGGCTTTTGTGCCCCTATATCAGCGGTGCTGGGTAAAGGCTTCCTCTGCGGGGGGGAAGTGTATATGACCCGCCCGACCCCCTCAGGATCTCCAGACAAGGCAATTCCTGATCGCCGAGGTCTTAAGGTCCTTCTCAAGGTCAATTTTCTGGACCAGGATGCAGCCGTGACCTGTAGCGCTCAGTGCCCAACTGGGGAATCGGTGCACCTTCCTGGTGAAAAGGATTCGGGGCGGGACACCAGCAGTCCCTGATACTTCTCACGCTGAGTTCACTCTATCTAGGTCGGCTTCTCCAGAATTCCGCTCGGTCACAATTTCTGGGGAAACTATAAAGAAGAAGGTTAGCGGGACACGTCCTTGCTATCGCAAGCAGTCCCAAAGCCACAACGAACGCGCCCCATCCCCCTCCTCGGGCACCCACCCTCCCTTACCCACCCTCCCTTACCCACCGCAGCCCGTTTCGCTGGCTCGCCCCCGGGGGCTTGGAGCCCTTGGATGCCACACTTATTAGGCCACGATTGGGTTTGCCCGCTTTCAATTAAAAATATGCACGAGAGTCCCAAGAGCCGCCCCTGCTGGTCACCTAGGTGTCCGCCTGCTCCCTCCTGCCCCCGTTACGCAACAGCTCCCTTCGTGATGACGAGGAGGAAAACCCCGTCTTTTCTTGCTGCCCTGGTGGGAGGAAGAGCCCCAGAGTTTTACATGTCCAGAGTTCCCTGTGCCCCCCGCGGCCATCCCCCACCCTGTGGGAGCCGTACTCTAGGCTCACGGTTGTAAGGACGCGGGGCCTGGGAAGTCACCCAAACGAGTCTCTGGGAGCCACGGTGACTATAATAACACCTGCTTGCACCCACGGCTCCTGAGCCCGTGTGTTCTGTCTACCAGAGAGGCGACACGTGATGATCCACGGTGTGAGGCACATGTCACATCCCGCAGGATGTTGTCTCAAATGTGCACTTGGATCTGCGCTGCCTTTCTTTTTATATATAATATTTTAATGTTTATTTATTTTTGAGAGAGAGAGAGAGAGACACACGCACAGAGCGTGAGTGGGGGAGGGGCAGAGAGAGAGAGAGAGAGGGAGACACAAGAATGTGAAGCAGGCTTGGAGCTGTCAGCACAGAGCCCAACCCGGGGCTCGAACCCATGAACCGTGAGATCGTGACCTAGGCCAGAGTCGGACGCTTAACCGACTGACCGCCCAGGCGCCCCCTCAGCTGCCTTTTAAGGGACCCTCCCCCCCCATCAGGCTTCCAGCTTCAGGGTGGTACTGCGTATGGAAGGAGGCCCCGGGCGCAGCATTATTTTTTCTTTACTTCGGAAGGAATTTCCTAGCACGTCCCAGATCACTAGGCTCCTAAGATCTTCACTGACCTTGCAGACTCCTGAACTTTTGCCGCGTTATTTCCTACCCTCTAGGGAACGGGGGTGCCACTGAGGTGTCTAAAGCACCTGCCCCTTCTTGCTTGTGCGGTCCAATTGACAGGACGCCAACCCCACAGTGACCAGGGTAATGTTGGCAGACCACCCAGACCCCCAGATCCCCTGGAGGTACAGCAGGAGACCCCGCATAGCCCTGGGCCAAGACCGTCCGTGCTTACTGTGGTCTGTCTCCTAGGAATGCGAACGGTTCCAAATCCTCTTTCTAGAGGGGTATTAAAGAATGCAGTTGCCAGATCAGTAGCTGTGTATCATAGACCAGAAGCTGGGCGGTTTGATCTCTTAAAGACACTGCATTAAACATAGCGGCCACACTTGGGGCCTGCTTCGGTTTCTGGAAGTCCCCCGTCACCTGCCCTGGTCCATCAGGTTTTGCGGGGCTCAGACAACACGAATGGGATGGGAACTACCACCCTGCACCCGGCAAGTCTCTGAGGCACTGATCTCTGCCATCCTTCTCAGTGTGCAACAGAGTTTTTGAATCGCCACCTGGGTTGAGTGAGGGTGGGGCGGTCAGTTTCAAAGACTTCCACTTGGCCTTGTCCACCATCATAGCTGTTTCCCACCATGATAGCCCGCATTCCGCAGGCCGAGGAATGAGGTGAGGATTCTGCCAGCTGCTAAGTATGTTAGTTTTGATTATGGGTTCGTGAAAATGACCACCGGCTGGGTCCATGAACCTGGTGGAGTCACTGTGAGATGACCCTGGGCCAGAATTGCACTTATAGCCTTCGCCCCCATATGCCTCTAACAGGGAAGCCAGGGAAGTCCTTTGGGTCACTTGGTATCACTGTCCCCTTGTTTCCAGCCCTAGGAAGACCTGAATACTCCCCTTTCCTGGTATACAGTTGCCTGAGCTAATGGACTACCTTCTAACAAGGGGGACTGGGTCACTTCTGCAGGTGCCTGGGGGCTCGGGGGACTTCGACCGCTCCATGAGTATCACAGTCCTGGATCTCAGACCCTGTCCCGTCCTGTTCAGGGCCCTGACTTTGGCGTAGGAGACTTGCTGAGGCTGAGAATCCAAACTTTTCTGCACCTCCTAAGAGTAGATACCGAGACTGGGTCTCAGCATGGCCCACCTTGCAGCTACAGGAGATAAGGACCTCACTGACAAAGAGGTCCCATGACCTTCACACGTGGCTCTGAATTGATGATTAGCCAATTGGTGATTGGCTCTGAACTTGGTTAGTTATTTTCTCTCTCTCTGATGCACCGACGGCTCTCAGAAACAGCCTCTCAATTGCACAACCCTTGTAATTACTCTCTGCTGTACTGTTCTAATACCAGAAATACCACAGAAGCTGGCCCATCCCCTTCTAACCGTAAGCTGTCCCAGAAATTATACCACATGCTAGGAACTGTTAATCCCCGCCCCCACTACCGCCCATGTTGGGGTCCTCATGACCAGGAGGTCATCCAGCTCCAGACCCCATCCTTAGATTCGCTTCTCCTGGTACCATCTGTCTTAGGTCAGGTCCCCTAGAGCAGTGGTTCTCAAAGTGTCGTCCCTGGACGAGCAGCAGTGGCATCACCTGGGAATTCATTAAAGAACAAGTTCTTGGGCCCCACCCCCAATCAACTGAAACAGAAACTCCGGAGGTGGAGCCCAGCAGTCTGCACTCGGAGGCTGAGACACATCGCACCAGGAGCAGAGCCCGCGACAGGATTCTTGTGCAAGTGATTTCTGGAAGGAAGGCTCTCAGGAGGAAGGAAGTGAGAAGAACAAAATTAGGCAGAGGAAGAAGCGAGGCCCAGTTGGGATCCCAGCCTGATCCCACAGGAAGCCCTAGAACACAAATAGTACCATAGGATTGGGGACAACGAGGCCCGGCTTCGCTCACCTGTATGGCTAGCCATTGGCCAAGGGAACCCCCCTCCCACCCCAGAGGGATTGAAGAAAATTTCCAGGTATCTCCAAGTGAGGCCGCACCAGATGGCTGTGGGCAATTCTCTGAAGAAGGGACAGCTGTGAACTGTTAGCAGCCAACGCTTACAGCTCTTGAGGCATGAAGACAAGGCTCCGTGAAGGGCATGTGGTTGGGGCACCACCAGCACCCACTGCGAGGAGCCCGGAGCTTGTTAAATTTCTCCATAGAAGCACCCAAACAGTGAGACGGTGTGGGGCAATAGAAACCGCACGAGGCAAACCCGGGCGAAAAAAATCCGACAAGGGAGAGTGGATCCGAGCACCCAACCATAGCTATGTGCTCCTGCATCTGTCCTCACGCTCCTTGATAATACGGGGCTAATCCCCCTTTCCCACGCCTGTGAATGTCACGTCGAACAAAATACGTGCAAATGCGTTGCAAACGTTAAATCGTGGAGGAATGGTGTCTATCTTATGCTCTCCGTTGAGTAGAATAGAAATCCACAGTTTACCTTTGGTGGTAAGGATTTATTAGCAAGACGGAATTGTCGGGCTACGGGGTTGAGCGTTTTCATCCTCGGTAGATGTTGCCAAATTGCCCTAAAACGATGATATCAACTTCCATTCCCATCTGCAGCCGTACGTGAGAATTCCCATTTTCTTCCAACCTGGCCAGTTCTCTCTCATTTCTTTGAGCCAGCCCCATGGGGCTGAAGGGCGCGTACATAGGGATACACAGGTTCAAGTGCATCCTTTCCAGCATTTTTGTCGGAGATAAAATTGGAGACAAGCCAGCTGCACCTCATTAATGGAATGAATAAATCAATGGTGATGTATTCATATGGTGGATTGCTATCTAACAGTTACAATGGAGGAACTAATGTATATAATATGCATGCAGACGCACATATATACGACAACGTTGAATGGAAAGCTTAAGTTGGACAACATTATGTAGCATATTATGCCATTTACATGCATTTTTAAAAACACATAAAACAATACCATGTATTGTTTATGGAGGCACATATTTGTAATAAAAATATTAAAAATATGCAGTGAGTGACCGAAGTCATTGTAGTAGTTACTTAGGGGGAAGGAAAGGGGTGGGCCTAAGGAGGGAAACACAGGAGACGATGAACTTTCCTCTAAATTTGTATTCCTTAATAAAAGATATATGATTACTAAAAATAATGTGAAAAGGTATTCACGTTTATGTATCTGGCATAGCGGACACGTGGTTCCTGATTCCTTGGCACTTTATTCTTCATTTTAATTATTGTTTTAGTTGCCGAAGGCAGATTTCTTCAGAAGGGGACCGAGGGTGTGGTGGCCACCTCATTTCATTGTGCTGGGTGTTGCTGTACACACGAGTGGACAAAACAGCCATGAACTTGGCCCTCATGAAACGTAAGACCTCGTGGGGACGCCAGACCAAAAGTTGTGGTCAGGGCAAAAATGCAAAATTACAGGGTGCAGTGATAAAGTAAATTAGGGAGGTTAAATTTAAGTTGGAGCCCTGGAAAGGGTATTTCTGAAAGGCTGCTTTTAAATTGAGGCCTGAGGGTTAGCAGGAAGGGGACTGAGGGCACTGGGGGAGCTTCGAGGGAGGGGTAAGGGGTGGGGGGATGCGAGGAGACTTGAGGCCAGAACCATTGGCAGGTCAGGTTCAGGCTAGAGCTCGCAGGCCATGGTGAGGATGCTTTTGGTTTTTTGTTTTTTGTTTTGTTCTTTTGTTTTTAATTTTATGAGTAATGGACTTCCTCTACAAGTTTATTTTGTAAACTTAGAGTAATAAAGCATCCTCACCATTTGTTTTTTAACTTTTTCATTATAAAATTTTTCAAAGGCATGCAAAGGTAGAACAGGACAGTGAAACTCTGTGTACCCAGTTTCATTGTGACCAAGCTCACTTTCCTGGTCCTCCCGGTATTATTTTGGAGAGAACCCCGCACCTCACATCACTTCGCATAGAAATATTGCAATATGTAACCTCTAAAAGAGAAGCACTCTCTTTGGGGGAAAAAAAATAACCAAAATACAATATTATCCCTAAAAGCTGAATAATCATTTCTGAATAGCATCGAATGTTTGAAGGCTTTGAAGCAGGAGAATCATTATGCGACTTACTTTTAATAAACCATCCTGGCTTCCCTGTGTGTGCAGGGTGGACTTGAGGGTTGGCAGTGGAGGCAGGGAGTTAGGGGGCCATGGTAGAGATCCAGGCTGGACTTGGAGGCCAGACCAGGACAGTAGCAGAGGAAGGAATGGAGAAGAGTGCAGATGTCGGGTCTATTTGGGAGGTGGGTTCACAGACTCGGTGGGGGATGGAATGTGGAGGATGAGAGAGGGAGATGCCAAGGGTTGCCCTCAGGATCTGACCAGAGCATGAGGTGGAGTGGAGGTGCCATTCACTGAGATGTGAATGCTGGGTAAGCAGTGGGTGGAGCCTGCCATCTCCTGCCCCTCCTCCCCCCTCCTCCTATATACCCCTGCTGGCTTGCAGCACATCCTGGGAGCAGCAGGTCTGGTATAAACGCTGTGCAGGCTGAGGCTTCAGACAAGGGAAGCAAAGAAGCCCTTAAGCTTTCCAGAAGGACTGCGAACTGGTCTGTGGACAGCCAGGGGCTTCATTCTCACCCGAAGAGTGAGTTTTGTCCTCTCAAGCCCCCAGGATGCCTCCCCACCCTGGCCCTAAGCAGTCATCTCTGAAATATTTTCATGTCATGAGTATGAAAGGAGAGGGGTGGGTTTTTCAGACATGAAGGCAGTCACACTGCCAAGATGCCCCCAAACCGGCATAAATACTAGAGAAAACATAGAAGACATGGAAGACCATACTGGGATGCTGCAAGTCCATGCAACACCTTTGAGTGAATTCGAAGCAAATGTATCCTTTGGCAGATGTAGCCCCCAGGCACATGATTTTGAAGGTGGACAGTTTCCCTGTGAAAATGAAGAAAAAGTGTTCCTTTTGGGGGGGGGGGTTGCAGCCCCTTGCCCAGCTGCCCTTGGGGAGTGGAAGCAACCAAAGCGATTGTTCACAGAGGCACTAGACTTCGTCCTTGCCTATAGTGGATTTTAATCTGGTTGGTGAGATGAAGAACATGTTGCAATAATTTTATTATTTTACACTTTGTCTTGGATTTATGTATATGTGCACTGGAAGGAGGGTCTTGGTCAGGAAGTGGGTGGATTCAGTAGACTGACATGGAACAGAAGTTAGGAAAGACTTACAGAAGTGGCCAGATTTGAACTGAGCATTTAGGGAAGAACAGGAGAGGGAAATCATCCCAGGTGAGGGTATTCCCACCGTTTCTTCAGTAGGATAAGGCGACACGAAGGTGTCATGAAAGTCAAGCGAATAGAACAATCCAGAAAGGCCATGGCGGTCAGCCACAGCCAGTGCCACTGAAAGGCCCAGAGAAGATCTTTCAGAAAAGTTTTTAAGGGCAGTGAGTCAAAAGCCAGACTTCAAGGGGTTAAGGAAAAGAGGTATATAAAGAAACAGAAGTAGAACCTGTTTTTCATGAATTCAAGGAATTTGGCAGAAACAACCAATTGAGAAATGAGATGATAGCTGAAAGAGGCAAAAGGGTCAAGTGAAGCTTTTTCAAGTTGGGAATACCTGCTTCTATTTAAAGGTGTTACGAAAAAAGTTAGTGAAAAAATAAAAGACTGAACATACGCTACAGGAACAAATACACAAAGGGGGGAGATCCCTTGGGACTTAGAAAGTTTCTCATCTCAGGAAGGACACCTGATTTGTAAGCCCAGAGAAATGAGAGGATGGCTCTGGGGACCAGTGTGATAAGTGGCAGTTCTTCAGGAGTGCAACCCTAATTATTTAAATCAAATACAAAGCGAGAGTGAATTAAAGCAGCACATCTCCAAATGTAATGTGCACCCATGTCATCCAAGGATCTTGGTAAAATACAAATTCTGATTCAGTAGGTCTGGGGTAAGGCCTAGGGATCTACATTTCCAGCAAGTTCCCAGCTGATGCCCATGTTGCTGGTCTTCAGGTACAATATCCAACCCCTAGGAGTCTTAGAAAGTGGGAACAGAGAATGCAGGAAAAAAAAGGAATTATCGAAAACTTAATCAAAGGAAACTTCCTTGAGGAGAATGAACGTCTCCAGAAAGAATGGGCTCACTGAGTACAACGAATGGAAAAAGACCAACAGAGACACATCCCAGTGAAATTTCAGAACAAGGGCAAAGAGAAGCTCTCACTAGAAAAACCTAACAGGTTGTCTGCAGAGCCATGAGAATAAAACTGGTGTCATATATTTCATCAGAAACGCAGGGACTCAAGGATCTACAATGTGCTCAGGGAAGGCTATACTGAACCTAGAATTTTATATACCCAGCCAAACTATCACTCCAATGAGCTGCTACTCGGCAGCACAACTTACTCAACAAGAACCTTACAGATTCTGTTTCTCCTGTGTTCTTTCCCATGAGTCTACCGGCAGAATGGCAATCTGAAATTCACCAAAAGTAATGAAGTCCAGGCATACATATCTCATTTTCTGACTTTATCTAGAGGAAAGTCAAGAGTTGAATAAAAAAGAAAAAAAAAAAAAAACGAGCGACAGCCATTTAAGAAGGAGGGGGTAGGTCGTGTCTTCTGTGAGAGGCAAGGGGAGGCTGATGGCAGAGACTGGAAGTGTTGAACTAGAAGTTGAGGCAAGCTGGTGGGTGCTTGGTAGTGAAGAGCCCCGCCTGCTCCAGCACTGAGAAGCAAGAGTGGGAAGGACAGGTGATCTTGTTCTTTGGGATCAACTTGAGGGGAAATTCGGAGTTCAGTTAAGAAAGGGATGCAAACTCAAGGGCAAAGAAATTGCTTTAGGGTAAAGGAAATGCATTCCCATTAGGGAATGGAGTTCTACAGAATGCACTAAAAAACCAAGTTGTAGAGAGATTGATTTGCCCGGGACGAGGGGGGTGGTACAATGATATGTGGAATGAGACAGCAAGAACAGCATAGCCTTGGGGAAGGCAGTGAGGGTCACTCAGGGTGAAGGAAACAGGGGGTTCCAGGGAACGCTTGAACTTGTTAAGTTTGTGAGAATCATGGGGATTTATCCCTGAATAGCGTACAAGATAAAGGTAAAAGAAAAGGCAAAGAAATCCAGCCTCAATGTCCCCAACAACATTTCCTGGTTGTGTTGATGGGGAGTGGTTGCTAGGAGGGCTTAACTGGTCAAGGGCAGACCCAGTCAGGGAAAACTTCAGCCAAGGCCTTCTGTGTGCTGGGGTCTAGTGGGGGAGAGGGAGATGCTTGATGGGGCCAAGAGCCCAACCAGCAAAGACAGGTAAGGGGAGGAGGCAGTGTGGATCAAAGCTGAGGAAGGAGCAAGTTCATAGAGGTCTGTTAGGGCAGACAGCATGGACCTCGAGTCTGCAGGGCATAGAAAGTGGTATCATCAACCCATGATGGTGTTTCTGTACCCATGACAAAGAATGTTTGTTGCCCGGCTCACTCCTTATATTGCATAAATTCCTGCTGGCTGTGATTTTTGGCCAGAGAGAAGTCAGGTGATGGGAAGCTAGGATCATCTCACATCTCTGGACTGCTGCCTTCATATAGCTTTGGGCAAGCATAGAAGGGCAGGCTGATACTCATACCTACAAGTTAATGGTCTGAACGGACCTGAACAGGGTGCACGATGTCAGCATCCCCAAGTCTAAGACATGCATGGGACTCCTTGCCTTCATTTTCTTCTAGAGCAAGAGTTAGCAAACTCTTTCTGGAAAGAGTCAGATAGCGAATATTTAAAATCTCTCCGATGCCACATCCCAGCTCTCTGCCACTCTCGCATTTTCCCTTCTGAAAAAAAAAGTGCCTCTATCCTATCCCAAGCACGGGTAGACTTTGGTCTTAGAATGTAAATTGAATCACATTTTATTTGCAGGCTTTTCAGAAGTCTGTACTGTAAACTTTTATAGAGTCCTTTCAGAAACCAAGTAAGCGGGACTAACTGCACCATAGCTCACCTTAGAATATTAATTGCACAGGGGCTCCTGAGTAGCTCAGTAGGTTAAGCACTGGGCTCTTGATTATGGGTCAGGTCACGATCTCACGCTTTGTGGGTTCAAGCCCTGCGTTGGGCTCTGTACTGATAGTACGCAGCCTATTTGGGGTTCTCTCTCTCCCTCTCTCTCTGTCCTTCCTCTGCTTGCATGCTCTCTCTCTCTCTCGTTCTCTCTTTCTGAAAATAAATAAACTTAAAAAAAGAATATTAATTACATAGTTGATGAGAAGTACCCTTATGCCCAAAACTCATGCTACCTTCCAACTTACTTAGTTCTTGCAAAACCTTACTTCTTAGAAGTCAAATGAATCTATGTGTTTGTATCTGTTACAGATACTAGTCAAGGATTGGGTTAATCTTCGGGAAGTAGTGAATGTTTGCTGTAAATATAAACATCAGAAAATACACATTTAAGGTGTAAATGGCTTAATTTGCAAGGTCAGGGGAAGTAAAGACACAGTAATGAAATTGAAAGGCTGTCCACGCTTCATACACATTTTCCTGTTGTTTTGATCTCAATGAACATAGATCACCACTCGATCTCGTTTTGATAATCTTATATACTGCACAGAGCAAAACAGGCAAAGATCCCTGCCTTCAAGGTGCTTCCATTTGAGTGGGGAAAGATGGGTAATAAATAAACGAACACATACAATCAGTCCTTCATCAGACAGGGTAAGTGTTAAAGAGAAACACGTAGGACGCCAGGGAGAGAGAGAGAGAGAGAGAGAGAGAGAGAGGGAGAGAGTATGCATGTGCGTGCATGGGTGTACATGTGGTTTGTGAATGGAGGAAGGGCATTGCCGGCCAGGGGATCAGCAGGGCTGTGTGGGGCATCGCTGTGAAACAACTAGCTGAGTGTGGCTGATGTGGACGGTGCCCAGTCAAAGGTATGAGCTCTTTTAATTGTGAGATCTTGCCTTCCATGGCTCTGAAAGGCAGATCCACCCTTTCCTCTTAAACTGAGCAGGTGAAGTAAACCCTGCCCAAGTTAAGAGCTCACCACTCTACGATTTTGAATGGCCCTAAATGATTCTAAGTCTTTGTCCAATGTAGAGTTCGATGTCCTGCCCCCCCCCAGAGGGGGGCTTCTCCATGGTATTTTTATTGTAGGCACAATAAAGACATGAGTGAGTAAAATGTGTGCTGGTTTCATTTCTGAAACTACCACAGAGTACGCCTTTTGCCCCCAGCCAACTTCCTCCTTCCTGGACCGGCCGGCAGTGTGTGTTTACAGCGCCCTCTCCTGGCTGGCATTAGCACCACGCTGCTCCACCAGATTTGGCCGCAGCTCAGGGTGACTGAAACTGGCCCAGTTATAAAACATGCCTGTGTTTCCTTGTGTGTTCCCTTTCTTCCCCAGCCTAGGCTACATTTAGCAACTTTATTGTTTAAAAATGCTGTCTCCTGTGGTCTGTTAACCTCTATTCTCTCCAGCTTGCATCTGGCTGCCGACCAGCAAGCCGCTGCGTGTTTCTGCGCCAGGATTGGTGGGCTTATGCCCCCATCCCTCTGTGCCCCCTTCCTCCTTTCCTGGAGAACTGGCGGGCGCAAGCAGGAAGGAACATGGCATTTGGAACCCCAGATCCCAGGGAGGTCAGGAGCTGAATGCAGGGTGGCTCTGACCTTGGCCCAGAGGAGCTGAAGTTGCAGACTGCCCCCCAGCCCAGCCCTGGGCGTGTCTTGTGTTCTTAGGCTCTTCCTCCCAGAGGAATAAAAGTAAATTATCACGGGAAATTGAGGATGGGGGGGGGGTGGGGAGCCTGGACTGGGGGCTACTGCTGGCTGAATCGTGTCCGAATTCACATGCTGAAGCCCTCTTCACCCGCCCCTCCAAGTGTGACAGTATTGGAGATGGGGTTACTGGGAGTAACTGGGTTTAGATGAGGCCACAAGGGTGGTGCCTTTATGATGGGAGTAGGGTCCTCATAAGAAGGGAAGAGATAGCTCGGGTCTCTCTCTCTCTCTCTCTCTCTCTCTCTCTCTCTCTCTCTCTCTCTCTCTCTCGCCATCTACCAGCCATCAAAGAGAGGCTTCACTGAGAGCCAAATAGGCCAGCACCTTGATCTTGGACTTCCCGGCCTCCAGAACCGCGAGGAATAAATTTCCATTGTGCGAGCCCCCAGGACGCAGGGTTTTGGTATGGCAGCCCGAGCCGACTCAGAGGGGGACCCAGGGCCTCTCTCTTTTCCAATGGAGATTAATAAACCACTTCTATCCATTCAACTTCTTCCCTCTCTCCATCTTCAAAACAGAACAAAATGAAAAAAGAATGCCATTAATTATTTACCGGAAGCCGTGTTTCGAGGCAATTAGTAGCCTGCGTTCCCCTCAGGTACCACAGGGCCAGCACTGCTGAAAGTCCCCGCTCAGGGTGGGGGCAGGGGGGGGAGGTTGCTCCTGCCCAGGCCCCTCCTCAGCAACTCTGAGACTGGCCTGGCATGAGGTTCTGGGAAGGGTGAGGACCGGAGGGAGGCACAGGCATGGGACCTATTTGTGCCCTGAAACCCCATAATTTAAAGACCACTTCCCCACCAGACTCTCCTCTGGGCACTCTTTTTTTTTTTTTTTTTTAAGTTTCTTTACTTATTTTGAGAGAGAGAGAGAGAGAGAGAGAGAGCAGGGGAGGGGCAGAGAGAGAGAATCCCAAGCAGGCTCCATGCTATCAGCACAGAGCCGGACATGGGGCTCGAACTCACGAACTGTGAAAGCATGACCTGAGCCAAAATCAAGAGTCAGAGGCTCAACCAATGGACTGAGCCACCCAGGCACGCCTCCTCTGACCGCTCTTACATTTTCTTCCAGGCAGAGCTGTGTCTGATGCTTTTCCCCTGTTCTTGGTGCCCACCCTTCCTGCAAAATAACCACAGGGATGGGCTTCTGGGCTGAGGGTGGCACCCACTACAGCTTGGGAAGCGGGGAACAGAAGAGGAGGGGGGAGGGGGGAGGTGTGGGGAGGGGGCGGACACGGTGCCTCTCCCCTCCCCGGCATCACCGCTGCCTCCCGGGTCCCGGCTGGTGGAGGATGGGCCCCACCCTGCACTTGAACACGCTGTTCTAGTTGTCGTTACATTTGAGACGGAAAATAGGAAAAAAAATATACAATAATCGTGTTGAAAGGCTGACTCTGTCCCTGCCCGCCCTTTGGTTTCTGTGCACAAGATGGGACAGAGTACCGGGTTTGACACCGGGGGATGGTGGGGGTGAGGAGGGTCTTGGCCTTCTGTGATGTCAAACAGCTCCATCTGACTGTCCTGGGTTTTGTCTCTTTGCTCTTGGCCAGCATGTGGTGCCACATCCTCCCACCAAGAGCTCCCTGGCAAAGGTCTGCCGTAATGTCCTCTCATTGGCTCTACGTGAGACAGGAGAGTCTAAGAAAGTGGTCCTGCTTGGGGTTCGGTGAAGGTTTTCTTAAGAGAGGTGACATTTGGGGCGCCTGGGTAGCTCAGTCGGTTGAGCGTCCGACTTCAGCCCAGGTCATGATCTCGTGGTCCGTGAGTTCGAGCCCCGTGTCGGGCTCTGTGCTGACAGCTTGGAGCCCGGAGCCTGTTTCAGATTCTGTGTCTCCCTCTCTCTCTGACCCTCCCCTGTTCATGCTCTGTCTCCCTCTGTCTCAAAAATAAATAAAAAAAAAAATTAAAAAAAAAAGATAATCACTAAAAACAAAAAAAAGAGAGAGAGAGGTGACGTTTTAACACACACCATCCACTTGAAAAGGGAGCCGGCAGAGCAACCCAGGCCTTCCCTTCTGTTTTGGAGTGAATTGTGTGACTTTTGCTGCCGTGCCCCCCCCTCCCCGATTCACAGAGTGAAATGTATGCAGAGAGGCTTTTAACGATACAGAGCCTTCTACAGAGTGCTGGCCTTGGTGGTGGAGGGAGACGGGATATAAATGAAGTTTATATGTTATAAAGTGTCCCGAGTTTTCCAGGGGGAGCCGAGCACACAGACTCAGATTGGAAGGGGCAGGACTGCAACAAGGGAAGCAGAGTGGAGCCTGGGAAAGCCGAGCAGCCCCTCGTGATGTGGCACCCACTGTAACTGCATGGTTTGCGACCTCTAATTACACCACTGGTGGCAAGAATGAGGTCATGGTGTCTTCAAGTGGCTTTCCCGGTAACGAGCCCTTCTCAAAGGGGCAGGCTCCCTGCTTAGCCTCCTCCTGGGCCAGCAAAACTCCAGTAAGAAGCAAAATCAGATAGTTCCCTTCCTGTGTGTGTGTGTGTGTGTGTGTGTGTGTGTGTGTGCGTGTGTGTGTGGCTGAGGCCAGACGGAGCCCCTGAGTCCCCTCCCCATCCCCAGATGGCTGGAGACAGAGATTTGCTGGAGCAGCCGCCGATAGGGTACCCATGCCCCCCATGCCCTCTACTCTCTACCATGCCTGAGACTTGCAACCCCAGAGGAAAACTCCCCCACCTCAGCCCCTGGGTGGTGCCCTGCCCTGGCCTTTGGTGGTTGACTCCCAGGAGAAAGTGCATGGTTATGCAACTGTGTCTCTTCTCACAGAGAGCAATGCTGTTTCAGAGCCCCAGGAACATCCAGTGCAGGCCGACTCCTGGCTGCTGGAAGTCTGGGGCCGGACAGGAAGAGGGCAAAGCCACCAAGGTTCCTGACAATTGTGGCAGTGTGAGCTCCCACCCTCTGAGAACTGAGATAAGCCTTCCTGCTGCCTCTTTGCTGGCTGAGGAGGAGTTCCCAGCAAATCCAGCTCTCAGGCCCCCTCTGTGAGCGAGGAGTGTAACAGCACCCTGGGCTGTGCTCCACGGTCTGGGAAGGGCCTGAGCCCAAGGTTGAGGAGGCAAGAGTGTGGATGCGTGAGGCCACAGCCGGGCATCCCCAAGAAGCCGGAAATGGCATGGCCACCAAGGGAAAGGAGGGCTGGCCGTACTTAGGCCCCTGTCCCCGAAGCCCTCTTGTTTACCAGTCAGCCAGCCAGAAGGGCTTCGGCCTGGGATGCGGCACAAGTCGCCCAGAGAAAAGAGTCACAAAGTGCTTGAATTAGGGGATTGGAAGGGTTGTAAAGAAGGCAGGCCAGCTTCTCGGCCATTTTCAGAAAATGCCCACGGTTCTTTTCCCACGGAGGTGAAATGAGAATCTAAAAGCAATGAAATGTTCACGGTGGGTGTGGCCGCTCCCCAGCAAGCAGAGCAAGAGGGGGTGCCCTCTGCCGTGGTGCAGGGCCCTAAGAAAGGACAGGCGTCAGTGAGGCACTAGGCTAGAAGAGACCACTAGGGAGAGAGGAGAAAAGTGGTCTGGTAAAAAGTGGGGGGTGTCAAGGGCTATTTGGTCCCCAGCAGGAACCCCAAGGCTCAGCAGCTCCATGCCAAGGAGCACAATCTTTCACTGGGGGCCCATGAAAATGTTTTAATGTCGTTTAAAATCAGACAAAATCAATGAACTTTTAGATTGAAGAAAATGTTTTAATATGTAATATTATTATGTGTGTCTTTATGTGAAAGCAGTCTTCCCCCCCCCCCCCCCAATGGAGAAAGGAGTCCAGGGAGGTAAAACCGTCTAGGGCCAGCAAAGTTTAACTCCCTCTTGCAAACCCTAACTGGCTTCTTCATGCGGGTGCTGGGCCGGCTCACTCCTCTGGGCCACTCCTCTTCTCTGTGGCTCCCTCACCAATTTTCCGTTCTACCCCTTAGCCTGCAGAGCTCGAAAGCAAGAAAAAGAAAAGAAGGAACAAAGAATGCATACGCCTTGGCACCAACTTCACTTTCTCAGCCATCTGTAAGTCCCGGGCCTCCCTTTTGTCTTGCTCCGGGCCCTGAGCGTTTCCAGACTCTTCGAAAGCCTGACCTGGGAGGGGAAACTGGAATCAACCCGTTGACCGACCCCCTCTTTCCAACACACCCTCCACCCCTGTCACGGGAAGGGTGGTGGGCGTTCCGGGCTGTGGGCGAGACTGGGAATCCGATGAAGCCTCCGAGAGAGGGGTGCGGGGCCCGGGCCGGAAGGACAGGCCGGCCGAGGGGTGGGGAGGGGCTCGGTGCGCACCTCTCCCCCGCCAGGCGCGGGGTTGGCCTCGCTGCCCTCCGGCGGGTCCCGCGGCCGCGCTGACGGACCGCGAGTCTGCGGGGCTCGCTCCCGGGCCTGGCTCGGGGCCGTCGCCGCCGCCGCCGCCGCCACCCCCCTCCCCGCGCGCAGGCTGTCTCCAGTCGCGGCCACGGGGTAGCGCTCGGCCCCCCTCTCCGCGTCTCCGCCTCCGCCTCCGCCGCGCTCGTCCCCGGCTCACGCGGCCCCCGCAGCTCCCGCTCGGCGCAGGCAGGAGCGGCTCTCCGGACGCCGAGCCCGGGAAGCGGAGGGCGGCGGGCTCGGCGAGCGGCGGCGGCTGCGGAGGCGGGCGGCGAGCGGCGGCGGCGCGGCCGAGGCGCCGGGGCGGGCGCGGCGGCCGCTGCTCCTCGGGCCCGGGCGGGCCGGCGAGCGCCGGGCGTCCGAGGAGGCGCCGCGCCCCCGGAGCCGGGGCTGCCCGCCGGGCTCTCCGTGCGTCTCGCCGAGAGCCCCGGCCAGCGCGCGGCGGAGGGCAGCGCCGCGGGGCTCCGTCCCCGGCCGGCAGGAGGCTCCGCGCCCGGGCGCCGGCGACAGCCCGGGCCGCCGAGCCCAGCAGCCGTCCCCGCCGCCCCGCAGCCGGCGCGGACATGGGCGCGAGGGGCTGCGCGCCGGGCCGCGGGACCCGCAAAGTTTGCTAGCCCGCTGGGCGCGGAGCCGAGGGCGCGCCCGGGCCCGGCGCCGCCGGGAGGGACCGAGCGTCCGCGGATTGGGCGCCAGGGCGGTGGAGCCGAGAGGGGCGGCTCGGCCCCGCCAGGTGCCGCCTGCAAAGTTAGAGAGAAGAAAACTTCAGCTCCGGGGAGGTTCGGACCGCTATGCTAACCGCGCCCCCCGAAACCGGAGCCCCTGAAAGACGCCCCGCGCCCGCGTCTCCCGCCGCGCTCGCCTCCCGCCCGGCCCCGGGGGCCCGGCGCCTGCAACGGCCGTGACTGCGTCCGCCCGGAGAACCCAACCAGGGGGCGGGGAGGGGGCGGGGGGCGGGCAACGTGGCCACGGGAGGAAGTTTCCTGAAGTTGCCGGTTCATTCCGGAGCCCGGCCCGCGACCCGGCGGCATCGCGGAGGCCGCCCCGCCTGGGAGAAGTCGGAGTTGGGGTGCTAGAGGAGGGAGCAGCCCCGAATCCGAGAGCGGGCTTTTCCCCTTTCTCTTTGCTCGCCCCTCGCCTTCCGGGCGCGCCTCCGGGATCGGACTTGGACAGCAGGCGAGAAGGAAGGGGTCGCCAGCGCTGCCCCTCCCGGGCATCTACCAGCCCCGGGCCGGGGCCGCGTGGACAGTCTCCCCGGACGAAGCCGCGGGGTCCCAGGCCCCCACCCAGGATTATAAAACAGTGCGGAGGACCCCCCACCCGAGGCTGGTCATCATGTGGGGGCTGCTGGTCTGGACTCTGCTGGCCCTTCACCGGATCCGCGCGACCGGAGCCCAAGGTACGGAGGGCCACCCCCACGTGGGGTTGGGGAGGGTGCTGGAGGAGGGGGAGGGTGGCGGGGACTCGCTGGCCTCTCGGGGGCCTCCTGGACACCGGGCTTAGTCTGGGCAGAGCCCTCTCCAGGGAGTTTCAGGATCCCCTCCTCGAGTTTTGGGGGCTCTCTTTCGGGGGTGGGGCCGTCTTTCTGAGACTTGTGGCTTCCAGAGGAGGGAAGATGGGGGGTCCGTGTTGGGAGGCGTCGTCCGGGGTGAGGTGAGGGGTAGCGACCCCCACCCACCTCGGGTGCCCTCGGGCCGGCGTGGGAGGGGCGCGCGGTTCGGTGCCGGCCGCGGCACCCGCCTCTCCCGAGCTCCTCAGGCCGGGCTCCGGGTCCCCGCTCGGCGTCCGCGGGAAGGGCCCCGCGGGGCACGCGCTGGCCGCCCCGCGGCGAGGGAGCCGGGCGGGAGGGCGGCGGGCGGGAGCCCGTGTCGGGCGCCGGGAGCCGGGTTGGTGGCCCCGGGAGGGCAGTTGCCGGGCCTGGCCACATACGGGAGCCCGCGCCCGGCTGGGGCCGCCGCTGGGGCCGGGGGTGCTCGGCGGGGCGGGCCTGGAGACGATGTCGCGCGTGCGGCCCGGACCCAGCGGGGGGTGGTGCCCGGGGAGGGTCTGGGGCGTCTCCCCTCCCGCCCCCAGACACACGCAGCCTCCTGCCTGTCCCTCCCGCTCCACCGGCGGCTCCTGTCTCTGACCTGTAGCTGCCTGGATGGAGCAGCCTCGCGGTGGATAAGAGCTGCTTTGGGGGTGGGAGCGTTAGGAGGGATGAGGAGGCGTGATCCGGGATGCCCCCCTCCAGAGGGCAGATGCCCAGACATTCCCCCCTCCGCCCCCCAGCCCTTGGGCAGGTCCCAGCGGGGGAGGGCGGCCGCACCGGTGCTTCCTTGCCTTTGGGGTTCGCAGATCCAGACAGTGGTGCCAGCGGTGTCCGAGCGGCGCCTGCTGGGGGCGGAAGGAGACGAAGCCTGGGCTGAGCTTCAGGACTCGCGGGGCCTGGCTTCCCTCTTCCAGGCTCGGGAGGGTGCCTGGACCCACCCGGGGGCGCCGGCATATGGAGGCTGCTTCTCAGAAGGGCCCCACCCCAGCCCTGGGGTCGTCTAGCGGCGAGGGTGAAGGGACCCCACTGCGCCCAGCGTCAGGCAGTTCAGGGAGCCCGGATCAAAGAGATGAGAATAATCAGCTCTCACTCACAGGGTTGAGGGGAGGATTTTACAAGGTAATTTACGTTAAAGCACTTAGAAATTTTGTAAGGGGCCCTGTAAATGTAAGGTAATAAAAGTTATTATTAGTTTTACGATCATCATAAAATCTTCCAGCAGGCAGGGACCTTAGAGGTCGGCTTACTCTAGCAACCATTTAACAGAGAGGAAAACTGAGGTCCAGGGGGCGTTAAGTGAGTTGCCGCTGGGTGTTCTGGGGGCAGAGTCAGGGACCAGGTGTGTTCTGGGCCCTTCTCTCCCTGGAACCAGGACCATCGGCAGCTGGAGTGGGTTTGCTAGGGCAGGGCCTTTCTTTTAAGGGTTCCAGGAGGACCTCGAGGCTGGCAGAATCGGGACAGGGTGTAGCTTCCCCGGGGGCACCTCACAGATCTGCTCTGAGATGCCCGTGGGTCAACTAGCTTGAAAGCCCGGAGACTGGGAGGGCTCTGGGGGTGTCAGCCCCCGTCTGGAGGCATCTGACTTCATTGCTTGTCCGGACTCCCACAGTGGCATGATTTCTGTGTGGCAGGTGGGCTCCCGAGTTCCCGCCCATCCAGGCCCAGGCCCATCAGGAGTCCCCAGGGCACCTGAAGGCCCTTCCTTCTGGGTCATCAAGCCTCTTTATGTCCCAGCCAACACCGTCCCATCCCCCTGAGGCCAAGATCCCCTGGTCCGGTGGAAGTTAAGGCCGGGCCACCTCCTGTCTCTGTCCTCCTGCTAAGGGGCTTGCCCTGTCAGAATCGCTGAAGGTCTCTGATTGATTCCCCCTCTCTCTGGTTCTCTTGTTTGAGGCTGCCTGGGTCCCCTGCTGCTCCCTTTGTGTTCTCTGGCTCTGAGAGAGTGTTTTCCAGAGTCCATGGGTACTCCCCATTTGTCTCCTGGCGGGAGACAAACTGTGCAAAGGATTGTGGGAACTTGGTCTCGGCCTGACTTGGGGGCAGTGCTGTGTTGTGTGTAGTGGCCCGGGGGGGGGGGGGGTGGGGGGGGCGGGCAGGGGCAGGCCACGGGGCTGCGGGGTCCTTTCCTGTCTGCTTTGGGATTAGAGAGTGGCGTTTCTCCTTAGCTTCTCTTTTGAGTTTGAGGCCATGCCCTTCACCCTTTGGGGTACTTGAAGCCACGCCACTGTCTGTGGCTTCTGAGCCCCTTCAGCCCTGTTCTCCAGTCATGACAGAATGAGGGACCAGGCCGTGTACCTCTCTGGGACAGACCTCACGCTGGCCACCGCTGGATTTTGTCTAGACTTACGTTGGTGTTTTTCGGCTGCTGGACCTGGGCCACATCACCCGCTTATACTGAAAGCCATTCGGCCATTTCCCCCAAACCTCAATGTCAAGCCAGTTCGTATGCTTTTCCTCAACTAAGTGCGGTGATGTTGTAGAAAGAGGGATTCGAGGCAGTTGGGGGAGCTCTCAGCAGGTGCCTGGCACTTAGGAGGTGCTCGATAAAGGGTATTGTTGCGAGGATGATGTTGGTTTTTACATTACCAGCCAGAGGACCATGAGGAGTAGCCCCGGCCACCCACCAAAAACACCACGAATGCCTCTCCTTCCTCCAAGATGCTTCTTGTACTTCCGGCTTCTGTGGCCCCATCGTCGGCTGTGAGTGGCCCTGCGGCCGTGTTGGGCCCCACTCCCACGTACTCTGACTCCAGATGCCCGGGGGAGCCTGGACGTGTGCATTGTCGCCAGCTTCTCGAGAGATTTTGCGGGTGCCGCGAAAGTTATTGTTGGCGCACATCCTGAGGAGGCCGAGGGGCCGGAAGGAGGGCAGTAGCAGCCCAGCCAGCCGGTCCAGAAGGTTCTTAGGAGAGCACGGCGCCTGGGGGAGGGACAAAAGGGGCTGTGAGCTGAGGGAAGCAGGCAGCACAGACCCCTGTATGAGTGTTGGCAGGCCCAGCCTCGGAGGCTCTTGAAGGCTCCGAGGGGAGAAAGTTTAGTGCTAGGAGCTAATCACAATAAAAGGCAAACAGCACGCAAGGGAGCGGGATGAAAGTTTAATTACATGGTGTGGCTAAGCTGTAATTATTAATTACTGACAGCAAAAAATAACTTATTGATCAGGGCCTCTTGCTAATTACCACAAGGCCGAGTGTCTTGCTTGCCTGGGGCTCAGCTGGTGCGTGTCAAAGCCCCACACAGGAGTGGGCCAGGGGGCGTCCCCGCTTCCCTTCGTGCTCTTCTCCCAGGGCCAGAGAGGCGGCTCTCTGCCCTGCATCCCTGTCTCCCTTGCCCCGTGCGCCCCTTAGCTTCAGCTGGGGAGTCTGGAACATTCTGGCTGTGGCCAGATGGGTGACACAGTTTGGTGTTTCTACTGGCTGCAGGGTTTCGCCCCTGCGTGGGAAGAGCAGCTCGGGACCCCTACCCAGAGGCTGAATCATGCTGGCAGCCCGACACCTGCCTCAGAAACCCTTCCTTTCGTGCGTGTGTTCGGCAAATAGTTATCGACCGCTCTCTCCCTTATGTCCTCTACTGGAAGGCCAGAGTAGGGGCCAGGAACCTGGTTCCATCAGGGAAGGGCGGCTGGGAAAGAGGCCAAATCCTTTACAGCAGTTCTCTGTTTAAACAGTGCCTGAACGGCCGACTTTACAATGATGTGTTAAACTGCATATTGGTATGCATTTGACTTTGTACCACAGGACACAGTTGGGCTGTAAGTTAAGCGGTAAGGGAGAATGAACTTGTTGTCTGTCCTGAGGACTAGACTGAAAGGACGTTGGACTTGAAAGAAACAAAAAGCCATCCAGCATTGTTCTTTGCCCATAAGCCTGGGACAAGTGGCCATCTGGTGTCTGCTTGTATACCCCTGGTGACGGGGGACTCACTATCTTACGAAACAAGCAGGTTGTAAGACCGTGTCCCCGTGGCTGGTTATCCTGGGATTTGGCTGTGGTTGAAGAAGTCGTCTGATTGGCTGGAACACCTCCTCCCCGATCCTTCTGACTCCTCGCGCCTCGGGGAGTCAGGAGACTGAGCTGGAATTGATGTTGGGTGTTACAGTGCTGCCTGTGGCTTTTCCACCCTGGCTCCCCCTGGAGCACACTGCCACAGACGGACCTCGAGCTGCCTAAAGTGGTGGGAATTAGTCATCATAATTCAGGGCTTTGGGATGCCAATAGCAACAAATGGGCCAGGAGTGACTGCCGGCAGCAGCCTCACTGCCTGTAATGGAAAAGAAAACAAACCGGATGTTGACACATCCTGGTTGCTCCTCGTGGCCGCCCCCTCTGCTGTCCACACGCTGGGCAGAGGGCAGGGCCAGGGATCAGTGTCAGTGTCCAGCAAGGGGCCACCCGGGGCTGCTCAGGGTCCTGATGTGGGGGGTGGGGGTGGGTTGCACAGCTGGTCTCATCGGTCTCCCCAGCCAGGTGTCTGGTCCAGAAAGCCCTTCCCTGAGCCCAGGGAGCCCTGCGGAGGCCCCTCTCCAGGTTTGGGCACCGACATGGTGCAGGGCTCCCGGCCTCTACCTGCACCACTGAATGACCCAGAGCTGAGACTCTTCTCATCTGTAAATGTTAAAGATCACTATGGCTGCCTCGTAGGGGGGTCTTTTGTTTGTTTTTTTGTTTTTGGGTGTTAAATGAGATGATCCTAATCACCGTAAACTGCTCTGAGTAACTGATAAGTGCTTATAACGCACTGGCCACAAGGCTGGGAGGATGTCACAGCCCACACCTCCTGCCTCCTGCCTCCTCTCCAATATGTCCACCCACTCTGCCCACCGCACTGACCACCTCCCTGTTCCTGGAACTGCCCGGTCTGTCTCTGGACTCCCACCTGGCATCTGAAGGTCCTGCTGTCCCTGCGGTCATGCCCAGTCCTCCCAGATGTCTGCAAGGCTGACTCCTTGTTTCCTTCAAGACTTTCCCCTAGTGTCCCTCATCTGTCCCTAAGCCCCTGAAAACATGTCACCTCCAAGGATGAACTTCTTCCCCTGCTTTACCTTCTCCGTGGCACTCAGCTTCACCTGGCATATACTGACTTGTCTATTTATTTATTGTTGGCCTCTCGTGGGGGTGGGGGCTTTATTTTATCCACCGCTGTATCCCTGGTCACTTCGGGCTGTGCCTACCATGGAGAATGAGGTCGAGGAATATGAATGAGCGAATGAAGAATGAATGAATGAATGAATGAATGAACCCTTAGCTAAGGAATCTTTTGTCATCGGCCTGTCCCTCCTTCTCCAGCTTCCTCTCTGACCAGGCACCCACTCTGATGGGCTCCTCGGTACATCACATAAGCCACCTGCCGTGAAGCCCTCGTTATGCTGAGCCAATCACCCCAAGGATGGGAGCCCTGTCTTCCAGAGATTCCGGCCCAGGCTTACGCAGAATGGGGTAGTGTTGCTGTTGAGCCCAGAACCCCTGCTCAGACTCTCTCACCTTAACTCCCAGCTCTTCCTGCCTCTGGCCCTACAGCTGCTTCTGGCAGTCCGGCCTCTGGATTGCGTGACCCTTGGGTTCTTCTTGAGTGCCTACTAGCTGAACTGCACCTGTATGAAATTGGGAGGACACCTAGGGGGTTTGGGGAGTAAGGCCCATCCGTGCTTGGAGGCCCCCTTTGAAATACATAAGAGAGAGAGGAAGTCGTGGCATCCGCAATTAAATGCTATAGCCCAGCTCGCTTCCCCTTGCAGCCCATTGGCCGGAACTGATCACGTGGTCCCGCCCAGTGGCGAGGGGGTGGGAAGCGCAGGCTTCCTTCCTCGTGCTGGGAAAAGAGAGGCGCGCTGGTGATGTCCAGCGTTCCTCCATAACCGCAGAGAGGACTCTGTGGTCTCCAGAAGTGCACTGCATACAGAATTACTTTACTCCTGCCGGGGCCATCCGGAAAGCACCCCCAAGTTAGCCCCAGTCTGGTGCGATTACTTCCCCGGTTTGGGTTTTTTTCCCTTGAGCTGTTGAGAAGGGCCCTGCATCGCGGTGGTCCTTGCCTTGGAATTGGGGCGACCTGGGTGCAGGCTCCTTCGCTTTGCGCTACCCCCGGGCCACTTTGGATTCGGTCGCTCACATCCCATCCCCGTTTTTCTCGTACATCAGTCGTGCCAGGGGAGGAGCCTGGCGGGGAGCGCAGGACCTGAGGCGAGCGGAGCCCTCCATGGAGCCTGGCCTGTGGCAGGGGCTCAGCCGGCTCACGCAGCCAGCTGTGCCTCTGCGTTGGCCCTTCCACATGGTCTCGAGATGGGATCTCAGGTGGCACGGAGTTCTCGGATTTCCCCCTGGGTATCTCTACCCGCATCTTCTTTTTCGGCTTGTGTTTCTCCCCCAGTTTTGAACGATCTGGTCTTTTCTCCCCGTCCTAGGATCACCAGGGAGGAGGCACAGTCATATTTGGTGTGCAGTTCTGGGTATTAGACAGCGTTAGGGGAAGTGTCACCGTTACCTCTGCCCTCCCTTGACTCCATCATGCGGGTAAACTGAGGCTCACAGAGATTAACTCCCCAAGACCGTGTAGCTAGGAAGTCAGGATTTGAACCTAGGGCTCTGTGACCCCAGTGCCTGTCATCTTCCCATTCCCCCAGGCTGCCCTTGCCTCCATGGCATCCTTCACTGGTACTTTCCCTGAGAGACGCGACCATTTGCTGATGAGATGCCCATTCAGCTGTGCTGGCAGAAGACCAGGGCTGGCCCAGGGGACGCGGTAGAGTTTGAGAAAACAGCCCTGGGAGGGACACCTGGGTGGCTCAGTCGGTTAGGTGTCTGACTCTTGATTTCAGCTCAGGTCATGATCTCACGGTTCCTGAGTTTGAGCCCCGTGTCATGCTCCGTGCTGTCAGCACGGATTCTCTCTCTCCCTCTGTCACTGCCCCTCCCCTGCCCCCTCTCTCTGTCTCTCAAAAATAAAGAAGTAAACTAAAACGAAAATAGCCTTTGGAACTCCTCCTCCTCCTCCTGATCCCCCCTGGCTCTTGCTCTATCCTAGCTGCGTCCTCACTGGGCCTCAGGTCAGCAGGATATGAGAGATCAGGATGCGAACCCCCCTGTGCCTCTCTGTCCTTCCCCTGTCCCCTCCCAGGGGACCCAGAGATGTTTGGTGAGTCTCCTTAAGGTCACTTGGGGCACTCATGACTGGGTGCCAGTGACCAAGCCGCACAAGAGTCTTTTAAACTGAATGGGGCAGGGAAGAGGCAATTAAAGTTTGATGCCCTGCAGGAAGCTATTAGTGACCTAGAGCAGTGATGAAATTTTGATGATATGATAATCCTAAGGGGAGGAAACGTTATTAGCCATCATGTGGCCCATTGAGGGAATTCAGCTTCTGGGGTAGCCATGAGGGACTCTCAAGGGCCTGCTGGAGCCAGGACCCTGGAACCCCAGCCCCTGCTGCCAAGGGGCACCTGGTCTTGGAAAGGTGCAGGTGACGGAGGCACTTGTGTGGCTCAGAATCTGAGGGATGGTCAGAGATATGGCTGGGCACCTGGACGCTTGGGTTGTCGCCACATGGTGGGAGTCAGTTATGGATCTGCTACAGATGCCCCATTTCTTGCTCTGGGCCGTGAGAGCCAATCCAGAATGTGCTGTCCGAGGGTCCCAGTGGGACAGCACAGGCCTCTGAGGAGCTTGAAATGTGGATGACTCCCTGGGTTCAAATCCTACTTGTCATTTACTGTCTGGGTAACCCTGGATGAATCAGTTGCAGAGCCCGTCTGTGCCTCGGTTTCTTCATCGGCAAAGCGGGGATAACAGGAGTCCTTACCCCCCTCCGTGGGGTCATGACACGGTTTAATAAGATCTGCTGAGTTCTCAGACAGCAGTCAGTGTATAGTGAATGCTGTATAAGTGCTTGTCATTGTCATTTTTGTCACCATTTTGGTGTTGGGGAAGCAGGGTCAGCTGTGGGCCTGCAATTGGACATGCGTCATGTCCTGAAATGCCTCTGCTGCCTTTATCCCTCACAGACCAGCCAGTGGCATCTAAACGTATGCTATTACGGGCTTATTCATTCGGTTAAGACATTCTCTGGCTCCAACTTAAAATGCAAATACACCGCAGAGAACCCACATGTTAAGGGGTTATTAGCTGTTCAGGCCTTAAGGTGAATGTGTTTATTGGATCCTTTCATAAAACCTCAAATTTCTGTGTGTCGCTTTCACAGCCAAACTCATTTTTTTTCTTCATCCCAACCTTCGAAGGAGTTTGGGCAGAAAGTGTTCACATTATTAACATCGACTGCATTGAACTTCGGACACTTGCTAAGGTCACTCGATGTGTAAGAAAGTGACGGTGAACGACAATGAACACGGGTCCCCTGCTTCCCAGGCCGTCGCTTTTGGTCTGGTCAGGAGCAGCTCACCGTGCTGCTGGGCTTGACCACAAACTTTGTCCCAGCTTGGCTGGGTGAAAAGGGTGGGGCACGGGGTGCGGCCGGGGGTGGCCTGTCCTCTCTGTAAGGGAAGTCAGACCCCTCCCTTGAGACCGCATCTGCTCTCCCACGGGGTCTTGGTGATAAGATCTAAACGCTGAGGCCTGTCAGGTCAGACCCTACTTACCGGCCTTCACTCCAGGGGCTTTGCTACTGCTTTTGTTCTCAGTGCCGAGCCCCCCACGGTCTGGCCCTCCGTGTGGCTGCAACCTCCCCTCCCCTTCCCTGCCACGGCCCTCCACGTGCTCAGCTGCCCCACCCCCCGGAACCCCTCGGCCCCCTCCCCTCTCCCTCACCCCGCACCCCTCGTTCTCCCCCAAGGTGCGCCAGCTAGAACACATCCCCCCAGATGCCTCTGTGCTCTCAGGATGCCGACGGTCTAGATGTCTCATTTGGCACTTTGGCCTTGTTGATTCTGAATTATCTTTTAATGTGCGTGTGACTGATTTCTTTAATTATAAACTCCTTGAATTTAGATAATAACCTTCATCAGCAAGGGTAGAGGCATTAGACATAAATTATCGTTCCCAATTAATGAACTTAACCCTTTGAAGAAGGGCGCTGCGGGTAATGGTACCATCAGGGGGAGGGTAACAGACGCGAGGCCGTGCGGGCCTCGGATCCCGAGACCCGTCCTTACTGGGTCCCTTTGGGCCTCCGTGTCCTCACTGGGGAACGGGGGGCCATAAACACTGCGTTTCTGAGCTGTAGGGTGATGGACTTCTGTGGTGGAGGAGGATAGACACAGGCCCCAGGCCCCGGGGGAGCTGGCCGTGAGCCTGAGGCTGCCCGCTAGCCCCGTGACCTTTTCCTCCTTTATAGGTTCTGTTTTCAATATACGAACATTTGCATTCTATTCCATAGCCTATCTGAATTCTATTTTAACACACAAAGGGTATTTTAAAGCCAACGGATGCTGCTAAAGGAGGTGTGGTATGTCTGCCCGTGGCTTCCTGGACCCCCTGGGATAGATGTCAAAACTTGGTTTTGAAGAATTTGAATCCAGTGATCTCTTGGGTCACATCATCTGTAGGATTCCAAGATGCTTGACATATTTCAGCCATTTATAGTTAAAAGTTTCTGTAATGTTTTGTAGACGTATAGTTCCCCCTGAGGAAGCAGGGCCCCAAACATAATCAAGCCCGGGCCAGCATAACCGTCCACCGTGGCGGTGGTGGAACCTTCAAGGGCATGGGCGGTGGGAATGTGAGGCTGTCAGCCCCTCGCTAGGTGATCCTGACGCTTGGGTGGTCAGAGTTTTCTGGGTCCTCCCTCACCTTCCGGCTGTCTGCTCCATACCATTCAGGATTCAGGGGTCTGGCTCCCGGCCTCTCCCTGGGCTGTCCCCCGAGCCCCCTTTACATTGCAAGCCACCCAGCCCAGCGGCGACGCTGTTGGGGCAGGGCACTGAGTGAGGGCACGGAGGGTCACCTTAGTGAGAGGCGTTGGCCTCTGTGGTAAGTTATGTCCACTGCACAGGGGTCTTTCCCGTGGAGATGCGGGTGCCTTCCAGAAGAGCATCCCTGGCAAAGCAGGGTCTTATTGGAGTTGGTGTCCTGCCATGGCCCAGCCAGCACTCACTAAGTGTTCCCAGTCTGATTCAGTCCCTTCCTCGAGATTTCTCTTGAAGCTGAAAGCATCCGTGCACTCCCAGGCTCCATCGGGCGGCCAGCTGTCTCCATCACTGTTTATATCTCTCGCTGCCCTGGCCCAAGGACTTGGCACCTAGAATGGGGGACGTGTTGCTGCCCTGAGACCGTGCCCAGCACTCCGGCCTTCTTGCTCAGTCAACCTTGAAGCCTTCTCCCCATGGACAGCATGCTTATTGGCCTCACGCAGCTTTGGCTGGCTCAGCCCAGCGGCCCTTGACCTTCCCATTGGGACCCCTTTTCCCTGCCCCGGCAGAGCAAATGCAGGCAGGCCGTGGGTCGGGGGCAGGCCATCGTGAGGCCTGAAGCTGCCAGGGAGGGTCGAGAGGACTTCCTCGTTAGCTCTGGCCCAAGCTCATTATGGGGCTGTGCATCACTGGGTGAAAAATGGTTGTCGTCGGGGCGGTAATAAATAGGCTGCTGTCAGTGTTGATGTGATTGCATTAATGAACAGAAATCAACCAGGGCGAGGGGAGATGCTTCTGGCTGTGGCTCTGGGTGGCTGGAGAGCTGTGTCCACTGCTTGCTGTCGCTTGCCCCAGGAGGACAGCAGCCAGGGCCCGGGTGGGAAGAAGAGAGGCGTTGGCATTTAACCCCTTTCTCCTAAGGCCTTGATGGATGAAGAACCTAGAAGGTGCTAGAGACCTCCAGGAAAAAGGAACATTGTTCGGCCCCAGGGAGTGAGCTGGGTGTGACGGGGGGCCCCCAGCCTCAGCCCGGGCCTTGGGCAGAGAGAGGGAAGCAGGGCCAGCCGAGTGGACCACTGTGCTTTTGATGGCTCAGCCTTCTGCAGAGCCCGGGGTGAGCACACCCGCAGGAAGGCGTGGGGAGAAACACAAGACCCATTGTCCGCGCCCCTTGCCTGCCACCTCGCCTGGAATGTTAGGACTTATTGTCTGTCCAGGAACTTGGAATGTCCAGCCCCAGGGTGCAGGGAGCAGGCCCCTAACTCCAGCTACTCTTGTACCTCTGCCAGGGAAGAGCTCAGGGCCCCAATCCTCTGAGCCCAGGCTCGGTGTCAGAGCTGAAGCAAAGACATGCCTCTGAGACGCGGGCACGCAGATGGGGGAAGGCGGCGGCCGCATTTAGGGCCAGGCCTCGGGGCACCCGAGGATCGAGGGAAGGCCAAAGGAGTGAGGGGCACCCTCACATCTGGGGCCCCAGGGGCACATTCTTGGAGCTCTGGTGTAGCCTGCCTTGTGATGGAGGTGAGAGGGTGGGCCGGAGCAGCGGGGCTCACATCGGAGCCTGCATTCAGTTCCCGTGCAGGGCTTGCCCGAATGCACATTCCCAGGCTCCACCCCCAGAGCTTCTGGGGTGGGGGCCAGGGGCTGGCATTTCTGACCAGCTGCCAGGTGATGCCGCTGGTCCAGGGGCCGCACTTGGAAGAGGTCCAGCCTAGAGGTTGGAGAAGTCCGGTTGCCATGGTGGTGGCTGTGCTGAGTCCCTCCCGTGGAGGCGGAGGACCTCCCTGAGCCCGCTGCAGGCCTTGTGTGCGAGAGGGGCAGACCACCGCTCCTTCCCTTCTAACTTCCTCACCACCAGAAGCTCTCGCTCTCAATGCCCGTCTGTAAAGAAAGCAAAAAGCCAGCCCAGAGGCCTCCTCCCTGGGGGAGGAAGGGCGGGCCGTGAAGTCATCACTGGCTGAAGCAGCTTTTGCTAGAAGCTCAAAGTAACCCGGTGCGTGGATGGATGACAAAAGCCTCGAACCTCTGTTGGCTCATCAGGCATTTTCTAAGCACCTACGGTGCCCCAGGCACAGTGCCTGGGATCCAGCAAAGGCCAAGTCAGGTCCCTGCTCTCAAACTGTTCACGGGCAAAAGAGGGCATGAAGCACGTGGCCGCGAATATAGGACAAGTGTGCCAGGCGCTAAGTACAGGTGGAATCGGGTGATTGGGCGTCTGGCGGGGAGACCTGAGAATGCTGCCCCAGAGGAGGTGATCTTGAAGCCTAGGTCTTGTGGGGTAGGAGGAGCCCCCATCTTCCTTGGGGAATCCTGGAGGCTTTGTTTTTGCTTTGCCGTAATAAGTTGTACCTATTTAAAGAGTATAACTTGGGGCGCCTGGGTGGCTTCGTTGGTTAAGCCACCGACTCTTGATCCCATGCTCATGAGACCGAGCCTCAAGTTGGGCTCCATGCTGGGTGTGGAGCCTGCTTAAGAGTCTCTGTCTTCCAGGAGTGGGTGGCTCAGTTGGTTAAGCATCCGACTTCAGCTCAGGACATGATCTTGCGGTTCACAAGTTCAAGCCCCGCATTAGGCTCTATGCTGACAACTCAGAGTCTGGAGCCGGCTTCGGATTCTGTGTGTGTTTCTCTCTGCCCCTCCCTCACTTGCTCTCTCTCTCTCTCAAAATAAACATTGAAAAAAAAAGATTCTCCGTCTCCTTCTGCCCCTCCTCAGTGTGCTCTCTCTCTCTTAAAAAAGGAAAAAGAGTATAAATTAATCATTTTGACATATGTGTAACCTGTAAAATCACCACAAAAATCAAGATAACAGACATATGTATCCCCACCCAAAGTTTCCTTGTGCCCTTAGTAATCCCTCTCTGCCTAGTAGAGATCTTTCTTTCCCCCAAATGTATATCTCATTGTGGCAGTCTTTTTTTTTTTTTTTTTTTTTTTTGCTTGTTTTAAACTTTCCGTTCAGCTCTGAATTACCTCCACACCTTTGTTGAAAATCAGTAGTCCGTATCCGTGCAGATCTATTTCTGGACACCGTATCCTGGTTCATTTCTCTATTTGTCTTTATACGAGTAGCACATTCTCACACTTGCTGTCCCTTTACGATGAGTCTAGCTTGAAACAAAGTAATGTCAGTTCTCTGACTTTGTTCCGTTTCAAAATTGTTTTGGGTCTTCTAGCTCCTTTACGTTTCCACATGGATTTTAGAACCAGCCTGTCTGTCTTTAGAATCGGTTCACATTTCCACTGGGGCGCCTGGGTGGCTCATTTGGTTAAGCGTCTGCACTTTGGATCAGGTCATGATCTCACAGTTCATGGGTTCGAGCCCCACTTCAGGCTCTGCACTGACAAGTGCAGAGCCTGCTTGGGATTCTCCTTTCTCCTGCTCTCTCTGCTCCTCCCCGACTTGTGCTTTCTCTTTCTCTCTCAAAATAAACAAAATAAAATTAAAAAAGAATTAGTTTACATTTCCATATGCATTTTAGAATCGGATGTTCCCCCCGAAAACCCGCTGGGGTTTCTGACCAAAGCCGCATTGATAAAATAGGTCAGCGTGAAGGACCCACGTCGAATCTTCTGGCCCACGAACGTGGGATTCCACTCTGTTCTTTAGCTTTTCGGTCTCTCTGAGCACCGTTTTATGGATTTTGGAGTACAGGCGTTGCACATTTACCCTTAAATATTTCATATTTTTGATGCAATTGTAAATGCTTTTTATGTCGACTAGGAGCTGTTTGTCTCCAGGATATAGAAATGCGGTTGATTTTGACGTGTTGATCTGGGACTCCGTGACATGGTTCGACTGAATGATTAGTTCTAGTAACTTCTTTGTAGGCTCCATTGGATTTTCTACATAGGTGATCGGGTTTTCTCCGAATGCAGACAGTTTAACTTCTTTTCCAATCTGGATTTCTTTCCTTTCTCGTTCTTGACCCCTTGCACTGACTAGAGCCTCCGAGGAGCCTTCATTTTTATCCTTTCAGTTGTTAAGCGGCTCCCAGGCAGCAAATGCACACCTTGATGGTGGCTGACACTGAGGTCAGGCTGTGTTGGCCTCATTCTCGAAAGGCCTCCTCACACGTGGCCCCAGCCCAGACGGTGCTTATGTTCAGGGCACACACATCTTTGGCATCAGACGTCCTGTAGAAACTATGTGAGCTTCGGGAGGGGAGCAGCAGTCCAAAGCACAGTGACTGTGCCTCCTGTCCACGTGGGGGATGGTCGCATGCATTTGGGGTTGTGGCCTTCCTGCCCCATATGCTTCCTCGGGCCCTGGGTCCTGGAGCTCCCTAAGGGGCAGTAGGTGAGCTACAACCATAGGGCAACTCAGAGAACCACTAAGGTCAGATTATAAAGGGCTCCTCATTATATAGAGGAGGACGTGGGACCAGGAGAGCCCAGTGAGGTGTCCCAAGCCGCAGAGCTTGGGAGCTCGGGGTTTCCTGCCCCCTTTGCGGGCTCCATCTACGTGTGGTGGCCCTTTGGTTTTCACCGGTGCTGCAAGCCAGCCTCTGACAGGGCTGTGATTCTCTGAACCTTCTTTCCAGTTCCATCGGAGCTACGGGATGGTCACATCAGCTAAATTGGGAGCTGCGAGGGCTGTGCTCCCAGGAACCAGGGAAGCTGTGAGCTGGGGCACTGGGGGTCTGGGGGCAGATGTCCCCAGGGCAGCCACGGCCTTTGCTGGGGGAGGGAGGGTGGATCAAGAGTCAGCCACTGGACTGTGGATTTGGAAGAGGGGCCACCTGCTTACCTTTCCTCCACCCGCCCCAGAGTCTCTGGAGTGTGAGGGGTTTCACTAGCCCTTTGCAGGATGGGGACTCAGGGACGAGGCACAGATGGCCGCAGCCAGACCCCTCCCTCTCCTTTCTTCACAGCGGCAGCCGGTTGCCGGTTTAGGGACCAAGCTCCCTGGCACACCCCTGGGTCCCCCTCTGCTTCCCCAGCTTCTAGCCCGAGACGGTTGAGGTCACGCATGGGGTCGGGGGAGCCTGCGGCTCAACTCTGGACAATCAGCTTCTGGAGTCACCAGACTCAGGGAATAGTGCGAGCTCCTGGTGAGCCAGATGTCCTTCCAAATGCTTTACACAGATTGTCTGGTCCTCTCAACGGCCTTTGAGGAAGCATACCTTCCCCCTCGTGCGGATTAGGAAATAGACCCAGAGAACTCGAGCAGCTTGCCCAGAGTTGAATAGCTTGTAAGGGGTGGCCTCAGGAACAGGCCCGGGCAGACCCAGAGCCCAGGTTCTCACCCACCCGGCCGTGCTGGGAGGCCGAGGTCCCGTCTGCGAAGGCCTTCTCTGTTTTCTCCTGCTTGCCCTCTAACTGCTGATGAATAGAACAGCCTGGCCCCATTTCCACAGCTGGCCCATAATTTGGCCTAGTTTGGCCACTTACGGGCTAAATGAACTTGGCCAGATGACTTTGCTTTTCTGAGCCTCGGTTTCCTCTTCCATTAAAGTGTGGATTTAAGACGGATAAAACTCCCTCACGCTCATGGGGTGATTGGGAGGCTTGTCTGAGATAATACGTGGCCACAGCCCTAACACAGAGCCCAGTACGTGGACTATCACTGTGAGTCACAGGGGCTCCTGCCGGATCCCTGTCCCCCGCACCCCACACCGTGCTCCTGGCCCATCTACCAGAGACTGCCAGCCTGTGACAGCTCTGCCCGTGACCATGTGTTCGTCTCCCCCGCAGCAACCCCCCCCTCCCCCCTCCCCCGCCCCCAGGGACCTCAGGTGCTTGCCCTGTCCGGCATCCGCAGTTCTCCATGACTTTTCCACACGGAACAGGACGTCAAGAGCGTCCTAGGACTCCGCCCACATGGAAGGTGTCGATGAAAGTGATCCGGTCCCATATGTACGCTCGTTGTCATCATTGTCCCGTATTTGATTGACCTTCAGACATCAATTACAAGACACATCATTATTTTATGTGTCATTAAGAAAGAAAAGATACTGCCATTTAATCTGCAGTAGGATGCATTTGGAATCCAGAGACTGGGTCAGAGCCACCGTTTACACAGCGCTAAGCCCTTGCCAGGCTCTGTTCGGAGGGTCCCGCGTTTATGAACACATGTGTTTCCCCCACACGGATCTGGATTCGACCATCCTCTCGACCACAGAACGGGCCGGTAGAGTTGATTCAGAAAATGCCCAATGTCACAGAGATTTCTTGGAGATCCCTGGCCTCCAGCCAGCACTGACTCTTGTCGGTTGGGCCCAGGAAGGGCAAGACAGAGAAATATTGAGGGTTAAGGGGCCACCCCGGTAGACTGGACACTGCCCTTCCGTCCCCCGCCCTGGGACCCACCGTAGAGCAGTGACCCCTGGGTGTGCCCCCAACACTCCCCAGCACTGTCCCCTCCCCCAGCACTGTCTTCCTGGAATGTGCTGGGTCTAAGGAAGCCTCTCTCCCTGTCCTGCCCCAGGCTCCACATTCCTGCCTCAGCTCTGTCTCATGCCAGCACCTGTCTCCTGGGGGACAGTGGCCCCAGAGAAATGAATGTCTGGCTTTGGCTCCTCACCAGGCCTCCCCTCTGAGCTGGGACTTCCGGGCCAGGCCAGGGCTTCTGAATCAACTCTGCTTGGCTCTTCTCTTCTTTGGCCAAGCCCAAAAGCCAAGCAAAGGGCTCGGCTCTAATTACATGGAGACCCTGCGACAGCCTGGCACGGCTGAGCACCGTGCATCCGCCCAGCCCTCAGGCTTTGGGCGCTGTTGGCGGTGGTTTCCTTGGAGAGGCCAAGGCCCTGAAGACAGCTGGCCTCTCTCCTCCTGTCCCCAAGCCCCGGCCAACCCGTTAGTCTGTCACCACAGGCAGGGAGGACATGGAAGCTATCCTAGGCCCCCGTCAGGCACCGTTCTGGGGAGTTAACTTACTCTGCCCACAGAAGGCCCTGCCTCTCTGGAGACTATCGTGTGTGCGTGTTCCAGGCCCTCGGGCTCTGGCCTGCCCTCCCCCAGGCAGCCCTCTCTAGCCCAGGGCCTCACAGTTGCCACACCAGAGGGGCGTCTCAGAAATAGGGCCCAGCCCGGGTGCCATCTCTAACCCAGTGGCAGGACCAGTAATGCAATTTGTGGAGCCCTGTGCAAAATCAAAGTGCGGGCCACTTGTTAATAAATGAAGACTTCCAAGATGGTGACAGCAGGACATCCAGCGGGGGCAGGGGAGTGTGTGACCCTCTAAGCGTGGGTCACTCACCGGGAAGGCGGCCCTGCCCACCCGTGAGACCCTTCAGGGACTCCTCTCCCCCCCCCCCCCCCCCCAGTCTCCTGGGTCTGTTTTCCTGTCTGTAACAGCAGAGTCCAGCCACCTAGGGTCCTTTTCCCTCCTGTGGGCTTCCCTGGGCCCCCAGTACCTCTTCTTGGGCCGGAGATGCTGGGGCTCTCTTGTCTCAGGCCCTGGGGGTGAGACAGGGTGAGGCAGTACGGTGAGCAAGCACAGAGACTCCTCTGTGAAGTTGGCCAGCTCTGTCTGGGAGATTGTCTCCATCGTCATGGGCACGCAGGAGGATGGAGGGGAGGGGTCTGGAACTCAGCCCCGTATCTCTGGGGCCTGCTTGTCCGGTCCTGCCTGGTATGCACTGTTTGTCTGTCTCCTGATCCCAGGGAAGCCACGTACAAAATGCCACAGTCTCCAGAGGCCGGAGCACACATGGGTTAGAATCCTGGCCCTGCTTGCCGGCTGGCTATAGGACCTCAGTGAGCCATCAAAGCATTGCCAGCCTCAGTTACCCCATCTGGACAATGGGGCAGCCATACATACTGTTCAGAAGCTATCCATCCTCTCAGGCCCACGTTCCACCCTCCCTGTTGACTCTTTGACGGGCATCAGGTAGATCCTTCTGCCACGCTGGATAGACTCTCCTCCGGTGGTCGCCAGTGGCCTGGAGCACCTGGCACGTAGTAGGTGCTCAGTAAACACTGGTGACTCTTAACAGCATTACCACCACCACCACCGTTAGGGTTGTGTCTTCCCCAGAGGAAGCCAGGTTCATTCAGGGCTTTCGGAAGCACCTGTGCTTGGCGTGGCTGAGAGGGCACCTTCCGCCGCTCGGAATTTGTTAGAAATGGAGACTCACAGGCCCTGTCCCAGAGCTGACGGATCAGAATCCCTCCTAAGGAGGCGGGAGGTGCTCCTAAAATATGTGCTGTTGGTTCTCTCAGCTTTCGTGGTGCAGGTATGGAGAAGCCACTGGTCACTTTCGAATCCCAGTGGTCTGTGCTCAGAGGGCAGATGTCCTCTGAGCCCCAGCCCCAGCCCCTCGTGGCAGACAGGACTGGGAAGCATCTGGGGCCTGAGCTGGCCTGTGTGCTGTCTCTAATACAGGAAGGAGAGCCTGGAATCACCCCCTTAAGTAAACAAAACTGAAAATCCTCCGGGGGATGAGTGCAGGAGCCCTCCTTTGAGAGCTCATCTCTTATTTACGGGCAATTCCTCCACGGCATGGATTCATTAAACATCACAGAAAAGCAGAGAGCGGCCCCGCCTGACCCACAGGCATGTGGAAGCTGAGAGCACCAGGGTCTGGGAGGAGGTGGGGAGGCAGCAGAGTTGACCCTGCGAAGCCCTTTCCACTCATCCCTGCTTTTACAGAGCAGAGAGGGAATGGAACCGGGTGAGGGTGTTGTCTTATGTCCCCGGTCCCTCCTCCCTCTCAAGCTCTGTGGCGAGGCCCTCTCCCTCCTTCCTGCCCTGTCCTGCTTTAGACATCGGGCAGAGGGCTGGGGTTCCCTATTCCTCTAGGCAACTAATTGATGGGGCCTCCAGCAGTTTCCTGAGAGAGAGAGAGAGAGAGAGAGAGAGCGCGCGCGCGCGCACATGGTGAACTCAGGTTGTAGATAAGAAGTAGGACCTTCGGGCCAGACTGCCTCCTTGGCTGTAGGCAAGCAACCTAGCCTCTCTGAGGCTCAGTTTCCCGATCTGTAAATTGGGGGTGGCAGTACTTGCTTCTCGAGGTTGTTGTGAGGAAGAAACAAGTTTTTTTTTTAATTTTTTTTTTACATATTATTTATTTTTGAGAGAGAGAGAGAGACAGACAGAGCACAAGTGGGGGAGGGGCAGAGAGAGGGAGACACAGAATCCAAAGCAGGCTCCAGGCTCCGAGCTGTCAGCACAGAACCCAATGCAGGGCTCGAACCCATGAACCATGAAATCATGACCTGAGCCGAAGTCAGTTGCTTAACCAACTGAGCCACCCAGGCGCCCTTTTTAAATTTTTTTTTAATGTTTATTTATTTTTGAGACAGAGACAGAGCGTGAGCAAGGGATGGGCAGAGAGAGAGGGAGACACAGAATCTGAATCAGGCTCCAGGCTCTGAGCTGTCAGCACAGAGCCCGATGCAGGGCTCGAACCCACGAACCATGAGATCATGACCTGAGCCAAAGTCAGTTGCAGGGCTCGAAACCACGAACCGTGAGATCATGACCTGAGCCGAAGTTGGATGCTTAACTGACTGAGCCACCCAGGCGCCCCAATAAGTTATTTTTTGTAAAGCTCTCAGAAGAGTTCCTGGCATATAGTTGACAATACGTAAGTGTTTGTTTAAAAAATCAAAATGATATAGGAAGCAATAATCAAGCGGAAAAGAGATGCCTTCCCCCCTCGGGGAGTCCAGGAAGGCGTTTACAGAAGATGGGGCATTTGAACTGGGATGCATGCTAGGGGCACCTGGGTGGCTCAGTCGGTTAAACATCCAGCTCGTGATTTCGGCTCAGGTCATGATCTCACGGTTCCTGAGTTTGAGCGAGCCCCGCGTGGGGCTCTGCACTGACCGTGTGGAGCCTGCTTGGGATTCTCCCTCCTTCTCTGCCCCTACCCACTTGTGCACTCTTGCTCTCTCTGTCTCTGTCTCTCTGTCTCTCTTAAAATAAATAAAAACTTAAAAACTTAAAAAAAAATGCATGCTACTTGGGAGGTGGAGCCATAAGCTCAGGAGGAGAATTCCAGGCAGAGGGCACTTGGAGCGCAAAGGCATAGAGGTGGCACCATTAGTCAAGTGCAGGGCCCGGGAGGTGGAGGGGCGGCCCCTGCTACCTCTCCCAGGAATGACAAGGAAGAAGCAGATAGATGGTCAGGGCCCTTGAATTTCAAGCTGAGGACTTTGGAGTGCAGGGCCCCAAAAGCTGAGAGCCAGAACCAGCGCCTGCCTAAGCACAGTGGTGCCCGTGTTCTTGGGCTACCCTAGATCTAAGAGCTCCCCTGAAGAAGCTGGTCCTCCTGGGGCCCTTGTGCCATGGGGGGAGGAGGCGAGGCCCGGGAAGAAAGGATCACCTCTCCCTACTCTGTCCAGGAGTCCTTTGCAAGTCACTTCCCCCTACCAGGTGATGAAGTGGCAAGATTTCAGCCTGTGCACCTGTCACAGGGCTCCCTGCCTCCCTCCACTCGAGGAAAGAGGAGAAAGACCCAGAACTATTGCTTCTCTCCCTGAGCTAAGAAGACTTGTCCCAGCCAGAGAAACAGCCCCAGTTTCTACAACCCGGAGGTCAGGTCAAGAGGGAACCACAAGAATAGACCCTTCTGCATCTGGCTGGAGGAATCAGCCTAAATAGGCACATGGAGACGATGGGGGCATGAGGGAGCTTCCTGGGTCCCCTTTCCAATGTATTGCTGACTTTTTGGCACCCCAGGGATAAAAAGCTTTTCTTCCCCTGTAGTTGAGTTGGCTTCTCTGTCCCACAGAGAGAAAAGTACTTACTGGCCGCGGCTGAGCAGAAATGAGAGTGGGAAAAACCCTCTGAAGTTTGGAAACTTGGAACACAGCAGCCCTGCTCAGTACAGGATGTGGGCAGTGGGAGGCTGACTCCAGAGGATGTGTGGCTTGGCCCCCCAGGGCCATGCCAAGTCCTTCTCCTGGTTCCATTTCTGGGAGACACCAATGGGCGTAGCGGAGAAGGGGACGTGAAATCTTCTGTCTCCTGTATCTTTGGTTTTCAGAAGTTTGACTACGATGTGGTTTTATTTTCTTTGTATTTCTCCTGCTTAGGGTTCACTGAACCCTCTTGAATCTGTACACTTATGTCTTTCACCAAATTTGGGGAGACGTCAGCCACTATTTCTTCAAATACTTTTGTTCAGCCCTATTCTGTCTTTCCTTCTGGGACTTCAGTAAGATGTGGACCGTGTGAGATGTGTTGATATCACCCCACACGTCCTTGAGGCTCTGTTCAGTTTTTCCCATCTTTTTTCTCTCTGTTCTTCAGGTTGAATAATTCCTATAGGTATATTTTTAAGGTCTATTTCCTCTATTGTCTCCATTCTGCTGTTAAGCCCATCCACTTTTAATTTGCACAGATTTTATTCTTTGGTTCTAAGATTTCCATATGGCTTTACATACTATAAACAATACTACCTTATTTTCCAGCTCTCTGAAGATTTACAGTCTTTTCTTCCATTGGGAGCATATTATCATGCATCTCACTGAGAATAGTTCTGGGAGCTGCATTACAACCAGTGCCAGCTAATTGCAACATCTGGTCATTTCAGGGCCTGTCTCTGTTGTTGATTATCTGTTATCTTGAGAAGAGGTCATGCTTTTCTGATTCTTTGTGTGTATAGTCATTTTGGAATGTATTGTAGGCATTGTCATTGTTGAGTTATGGAGAACCTGGATTCTGTTATATTTCTTCAGTGAATGTTGATTGATTTTTGCCTTAGGGGGAATGAACTTAGTTGATTCAAACAGCAGTCTCTGTCTGTCTGTCTGTCTGTCTGTCTCTCTCTCTGTCTCTCTCGGCAGTAGCTCAAATATCCATTGAGCTCTTTTATCTTCAGTCTTCAGCTGGCTGACTTGCAGTCTGCTCTGGGCATGCGTGGCCCAAGAGTCCACCAGAGATTTAGGCAGAGTCTACACATGGAATCTGAGGGTTCTTCCTTTGGCTCTCTCCTTTCCAGGGTTCACTCCTCACTTTCCATTGGCTGCGGTTGCCCTTATTCTCTATTCTTCAAGCCAAAAAGACTCTGAGCCTTCTATTGGAGGTGTTTTTTCTTTTTAATTGCAGTGGAGTTGACGCGACATAAACTTAACCATTTTAAAGCGAACAGTTTAGTGGCGTTTTTAGTACATTCACAATGTTGTGCACCTACCACCTCTAAGTTTCAAAAGATTTTCATCAGCCCCAAGGGAGACCCCATACCCGTTGAGAGGTTGCTCTTCATTCCCCCCCCCCCCACCCCCAGCCCCTGGCAATCATCAGTCGGCAGTCTGCGTCTATAAGTCTACCTGTTCTGGGTATTTCGTACACACGGAGTCCTACGATATTGCTCTTTTGTGTCTGGCTTCTTCCACTGGGCAGAATGTTTTTGAGGTTCATGCACATCGTAGCATGTGCTAAGACTTCATTTCTTTTTATGTCTGAGTAACATTCCGCTGCATGGATACACATGGGTTTATCCACTCATTTGTTAATGGACATTTGGGCTGTTTCCACCTTTTAACAATTGTGAACAGGGCTGTTGTGACCGTGTGGGTACCTGGATCTGTTTGGGTATCTGTTCTCAACTCCTTTGGATATACACCTGGGTATATATCACCTGGGGTGGAATTGCCAGTTCCTACGGTAATTCTGTGTTTAAATTTTTAAGAAACCGACACACTATTTTCCAGTCAGTGAGCCATTTTATATTCTCGGCAGCAGTGGACAGGGGTTCCGATTTCTTCACCTCCTTACCGACAGTTATAGTCTGTTTAATTATTTGTTTCATGTGTTTAATTAATTAGTTTAATTATGGCTATCTTTGTGAAGCGGCACCTTTTTGTGGTTTTGATTTGCATTCTCCTGATGACTGATGATATTGACCATCATTTTATGTGTTTGTTAGCCAGTGGGTTGTGTCTTCTCAGGAGGCATTACTCTTCAAGTCCTTTGTGTCTTTTTTAATCATATTGTTGACTTGTAAGAGCTCTTTATATATTCTGCATACCAGCCCCTAGTCCGATTTGCAAATATGTTCTCCCTTTCTGTTCGATTACCTTTCTGTTTTCTTGAAAATATCCTTGGATGCACAAGTTTTTCCATTTTGATAAAGTTCCACCTAGCTAGTTTTTCCTTTTGTTGTCATATCTAAGAATCCACTGCTAAATCCGAGGTCATGAAGATGGAACCCTCTGTTTTTCCCTGAGAGTTTTATGGTTTGCCTCTTACATTTAGGTCTTCTATTTTAGGCTGTTTTAAAAATTTTTTTTTAATGTTTATTTATTTTTGAGAGACAGAGAGAGACAGAGCGTGAGTGGGGGAGGGGCAGAGAGAGAGGGAGACACAGAATAGGAAGCAGGCTCCAGGTTCTGATCTTTCAGCACAGAGCCCGACGCGGGGCTCGAATCCACAGAATGCGAAGATCATGACCTGAGCCAAAGTCAGATGCTTAACCGACAGAGCCACCCAGGCGCCCCTATTTTAGGCTCTTATATTTAAATTTTGCGTTCATTTCGGTAGGTGGTGTGGTGTAGGAGTTCAACTTCATTCTTTTGCTTGTGAACATTCAGTTGTCTTGGTACCATTTGTCAAAGAGACATTTTTCCCCATTGAGCGTTCTTGGCTATCTTGTCAATTGGCCGTAGATGTATGGGTTTAATTCTTGCCTCTCGGTTCACTTCCATCGGTCTCCGTGCCTGTCCTAAGGGCAGCACCACACCGTTTGGATTACCGTAGCTTTGTTCTGAGGGTGGCTTTAGCTCCCTGGGCAGTGCTGACTTCGGCCTGTCGTCGTCAACTTAAAAGCCATAAAAAAACCCAGGAAACTCATATTGTGCCGTATGCTTCTTGCTTATATCACGTCCTCTCCAGAATCTGCCTGCTTGTGGCTCACTCTCTAGGGCCCGCCTTCAGGTAGTTGGGGTTTTTTTGTATGCTTTCCAGGGTTTATAGTTGTTAGCTGTGGGATGGTTGCTCTGGCTGTGGTTTACTCAGTGTGCTGCAGGCAGAATCTCCACTCACCTGTCCCTTTTTCCTCCCATTGGTTTCCTTGGCTTTTGGTGATGATGGCAGAGGTGACACAGAATGGGGAAGGCACCGGCTCAGGAGAAGATTTCTCGCTTGGCCCGTGTCCCCTGCAACATGAGTGTAGAGGTGAGGGGGGCTGCTTTCCTGAATCACACACCTACGGCTCCGTTCCTGGGCGCAAAGTGGGTTGTCAGTTCAGGAGCGAAATAACCCTTTGCATTCAGAGGACGAAAGCGAAGGCTCCCCCTTTTCTCAGCCCTGCGCTGTGCACACAGTGGGCTTTCAGTAGCCCCTCGCTGGAAGATTAAGTGTCTGTGATTCTAACAAGGGCAAAGGAGCGATGCTTCCGTGATTCCTGGTTGACTGCAGCCCCCAGGGTTGGCTCCCTGCTGCCCCCCAGGAGGGTCTTTGCTCTGACGCATCGAGCTCTCCCTTTCCACAGGGAGAGCAAAGTTGGCATGAGTGGCCGTTTCTACCCCAAGCCAGAAGCAAACCTTTAAATGTGGCCGGGCAAAGGTAGGGGGGCTAATTATGAGGGGCATACCTAAGTGTCTGAAATGCGTACATTTGCAGGCTAATGAATAGGTCTCCTTAGCAAATTACCATTTTCCCTATTTGCAGGTGAGGAAACCTGCTTATTGAATCAAGACCTCCCCTCTCTGCCTTGGATTAAGCTAACCGCCGCTCTGTCCCTTAGCGGGCTCCCCTCCCTGACCCCCCACATTCCACGGGCCTCCCTGGCTTCTTGGTGGGCTGGGCTCCGTCTAGTGGTTAACTCATCAGAGAGCAGTTTGCCCTGGTTAGGACTTTGTTCTGTTTTGTCTTAGGCATTTCGATCTGGATGGTTTCTCCAAACAGGGTTGTTGGTTAGCCTGTTTGATTTCTTTGATGCAGTCCTGCCCAGAGGCAGGGGGACGGAGGAGATGACCTCCAGAGGTCTTTTCAGGCTCCCTCTCCTTTACTCCTGGAAACGCATCAAGAATTCTTTAGTTAATGGGCATAAAGTGCTTTGAAAACACAAACTGTTAAGTGGCATCGAGGACGGGCTCACTAATTATTTATGATTTCAGAAGAGTCGGTTAATTCACCAGGAGAAGGAGTTACATTGCCAGGGACGGTAAATCATTCAGGAGAACGGCACGAATAGCATAGGCGACCCCCGCCAAGCTCCATACCCTCCAGAGACTGGGCAAGCTGGCTATGGGGAGCCCTCTGCAGCCACATGGATGAGGTCTCCAGATGGCATCCCCCGGGACCTTCCTCCCGGCTTTGCCTGAACTTCGAAATCAGAGCCAGGAGCCAGAAGGGACCCCAGGGGTCCCGGGGGTTCACCCACTTGCCTCAGAGCAAGACTGAGTTCAGACGATCCTGGTCCCCCGAAAACTCCCCAGAGAGGGAGTGTAGCCAGAGGCATCCAGAGAAAAGCCCCTCCAGCAGCTCCCAGAAAAGCGACTGGGTACCTCCTGTGTCCCTGAAATTCACCTCTGAGCCTTCTGCAGCCCTCCACCTCCTTCTCTGGCTGCGAGGCCAGCTGTCTTGCCCATCCCCACCCCCGAGGCTGCTCAGGCTACTGGCATTTGTGCCTGTCAGTGGGTGCCCGGTGCCGGTGGGTCTGCGTAAAACCCCCTTTCTCTCCTCTCTGCCCTCCCTACCTGCCCCCTCCATTCTCAGCTGTCCCCACTTGAGAAGGGGCCCTGCTGACCCTGAGCCCTGGAATCTGAGCTCTTCCCTGGGCGCCCCATCCCATCCCTCGGGAGTCCTGGGAGGACACTGCCCTGCCGGCACCCCACCGTCTCTTAGGCACTGGCTTGAGGAAGAAAGGGGCTCCGTATCCTTGCGCCTCAGATTTTTCGGCAAAAAGTAGCTGTACTTCAAGGCTAGTTAGTTTCTTATCTTCCTTCTTTTATGCCATCGTGGAACGTTAATTTTTCCCAGCACACAACACCCACGACTAAGACTCCATTACTCTAGAAACAGAATCTACTGCTGCGTGGTAACTCAGCCTAGAGAACAAAACAAACAAACCAGAACAAAGACAAATACACGCTCAGCGCTAGAAATGACAGGTCGTGGCCCTGGAGACGACTGGTCAGCCTGCCCAAATGAAATGAAGTCACGAAGGCCAACCTCTTTCCTGCTGGCTCTCTCCTTCCTGAGCCTGCGTGTGCGTGCACCCCCCCCCCCACCTGCCCCGAGCTGGCCCAAGAGAGCCGAGTGCCCGGGGGACCAGGGGACCCTGGAGGCTGCCCAGCCCAGGAGAGCAGGGGCCACACGCGGAAGGGAAACTGCGCTAAGAAGCCCCAGGGCAGCGGAGTGTGGGTTTTGCAATGTTCTGGGGGTCACTTTGCAGGGGAATAGCCAAGCGGCTTGCCTTTCTGGTCCTTTCCCAGCGTTCCGGGAGAGAGGCGGTGCTGTTTCCACAGGCTGGACTGTGCCCCTGCTCTGGGCAGATCTGCAGGCTGGGATGCAGAGGGAAGAAGTGTGTGGGTACAGATGTGGGTGTGCATAGGTGCCCAGTGTAATGTGGGTGTGCATGTCTGTGTGTGCATTTTTGTGTATGCGTACGTGTGCCCGTGTATGTGTGTGTGCATGAATGTGCATGCACATGTGTGTTTGTGTGTGTATGCGCGTTGCTTATTTCACATGACCGTGGCTTAGAAACGTGGCTTCTGAAGGGTGGCCTGACCACCTTGCCCACTACCCCAGCTCTCCCCCAGGGATACCCTCAGGCATCCCTGAGCTGCGGTGCTGGGGGCTTTATTCCAGACCAACCCCCACAGCCACTGATGGAGCCCTGGGGTCACGGGCGGCGGCCAGAGCGGCATTGACAGGGGAACAGAGCCTTGGGGGGAGTGTGTGTTTTCCCTCATTTCAGCGAGTAGCACAGACACAGTGGATCTGCCTCGCCCCCCTAACATCCTCAGCGTTATACAAAGGACCGAGTTCTACAAAGAATCCCGTAAAGCCTTTGCCCCGCGGGAGCATATGGTGTGCGTGGACTCCGGCTTATGGTGAGGAGGGCATCCGGGCAGCGGGCACCAGCAGGACGCCAGGGGGCCTGGCTCTAGGCTCAGCTCCTCGAGAGACCAACTCAAGGGCCTTGGACAAGTTCCTTTCCTTCCGGGGCCTCAGATTTGTGCTTTACAACCGAGAGCATTACACCAGCGATTTTTAAGGCTTTCTTCTTGCCGTATCTTTCAAAGGCTCTGAATAGAATCCCACGCCATTGGGTCAACAGTTTTCATGTTTATCAAGTATGTACCCCAGTGTGTGCCAGGCACAGTTCCAGGAGTTGGAGGGATAGAAATGAGAACAAGAGTCATAGCAGTGACAGAGGTGGCCAGTGCCTCGCTCGCTCATGGCAGGCAGGACTCAACCGCCGAGGAGCGGCCTCCGTGAACCGTCTTTCCAAAATGCTACCGACGACATGTCTTGTGGTCCCTGAGTTGGTCTGGCCTCAACTCACAGTCTCGTCTTGAGGGCCGGGGACCAGGGACACCCCAGGTAAATCCCACAGGGTATTTCACTCAAGTGCTTAGAAAGATGCACAAGAGGGTCCTTCAGGAAAACAGGTGGGACCCGTGGTGCATCCTGGGGAAGGAAAGCACTCTTTGGAGACATGATGCCTGTGCCGGGTTGTATAGGAACCAGGCCATCAGGGGAAGGCGGACGGACATGCCCCGGAGGCTGGAGAGGCCGCGGCTCCCTGGCTTGGGAAGCTACAAGCCTACAAGTGGCTGAATTGTTAAAGCACAGGGCGGAGGGGAGGGAGGGAAGGGTGGTGAGAAGCAGAGGCCGGCATGGAGGCCTTTCTGGGAGCACTGGGCTTTCTTTTCTGCATCTTGTGTGCCAAGGGGGTGGGCGCAGTGGTTTGTCTTTTGTTTTTGTTTAAGAAGGCTGGGTCTCTGTGCTGCACTAGGGAGAGTAAATTTAGTTCAGAAGTACAGGTCCCCGGCACCCCGGTTAAGTTTCAGGCTCTTGATTTCGGCTCAGGTCATGATCTCATGGTTTCGTGAGTTCGAGCCCACATCAGGCTCTGTGCTGATCTTGCAAAGCCTGTTTGGGATTCTTTACTCCCCACTCCCTGACCCCTCCCCGCCTCAGCCCCTTCCCTACTCTCTCTCAAAATAAACACTAAAAAAAAAAAAAAAGTACAGGTCCTTTTGCTTCTTGGAGATCCCTCCCCCCTACTCTCACTTTCAGAAGGTAGCTGAAACCTAGTTAATTCCTTTCCTGGGAAATCTAAACCCTCTCCACCCGCCCCCCCCCCCCCCCCCCCCCCCCGCGCTCCTGCCTTCCCCCCATGATCCCCCCTCCTGCTAGTCTCAGGGGGCTTGGCCGATGCATCCCAGCCCTGTCCTGCCAGGCCCAAAATAGAAGGAAAGGTGGGGCAGCTGGCGGGCGGGGGGGGGGGGGCGGGGGGGGGGCGAGGCCCAAGATGCCTTTGGATGGGGGTTGGCCGGCCAACAAAAGGGTCCAGGACAGCATGATGTATGAAGGAGGCACATGCCAGTGGGGGAGGGGCCGGCGGGTGGGGGTGGGGCCACACAATGGCTCCGATTTCAGAAACCTGCCCCCCACATGCCTGCAAACAGCTGACAGCCATGGAAAGCGGATGAAATGGGATTAGAACATCCTTTCCAAAGAGAGCACGGACTGCAGAGCGTGACAATACGGTCCCTGTCCCTCTGGCTTCGCCGCTAATTCCGCCAGCCTGGAACCATCTCCCTCCAGGGGCCTGGGGCCAGGGCCAGGGGGAGGTGAGCAGGAGACTGGCTGGCGTCTCCAGGGAGACAGGCTGGGAGGGTGGGTTCCTCCAGAGGTCAGCTCGGGCGCCTCCTTGTCCCCCTCCCCCCCCCACCAGCCACAGGATTATGAAGATCTTTTTCAGGGAAAACTGGTCTTGCTGTCTTTAGCCCAGCCCTCACTTAACTCGGCGGGAGGGTCCCCTGGGTATCTAAAGTCTCTTCTACCCCCGTGTGAGCCCCACTCAGGACTGAGTGGGGCTGGGGGGTGGCCCCCTAGAGGCAGAGCCCGGGAGTCAGGATGGTACCATCAGCCCGCTGGCAACCCCTGCTCCCCGGCACGAGCTTGAGCGGGAGGAAGGACTCTGCGCCTCAGTGTTTCCATCTGCCGAATGGTTTTCCTCTAGAAGAACACTTCCTAGCCCGCAGGGTCAGTGGAAGACCAAGAGAACACATAGCACAGAGCCTGGCGTATGGTGATTCTCATCATTCGTCTGGCTCGTCCTCTGGGCCCCCCGCCTCGTGCTCGCCTCCGCACCCCTGCTCCAGGAATCAGGCTGGAGAGCGGGGCCTGAGCCCCGCGATGGGTGGTGGGGTCCCGCCCGGGCCAGCTCGCAGCCGCCTGCTGCCGCGTCCGGGCAAGTGGACACTTGTGTTTATCTTCCCCGCTTGAAGGAGCCTGCAGCAGGGGTGAAAGGCATTGATGTTTATTTTGATAACGACTTCTCAATGCGTTTGCAAACTAATAAAATCAACTCATTAGGCTGCATGTTTAATTCACAACTGTACTGTGGGGAGACTTCCCTGGTGGCTGATGGGTAACACGGGCTCCCTCCTGAGATTGGGGAAAGCGTCTGCGGTATTTAAACTCTCCATGACCGGCAGCACGTGTCGGGGTCCCGCTCCCCCCATTTCCCCTGAGAGGGCCAGTGGGGACCTGGTCTTGTAGACCCCGGTCCTGCCCGGGGACGCCTTCACCTGCACCCAGGGGCCTGGGGCTGCTCCCTCCCTGTGGTCCTAGCTGGGCGGGAGCAGGGGCGAGGCTGGTGGCACTGCCCCAGAGCAGGCAAGGACTCGGGCCCAGCAAGAGAGGTGTGGCATGGTGGATCCCACAAAGCTAAAGTGGGGACAGAAGACCCCCTTTCTGAGCTCTGGCAGCGTGCAGACCGTTGCTGTGGTCTTTCCAGCCCTCCACCTCGGGGGAAGCCACAGACGGCCCCGTGAGGGATGGCATAGGGACCGTCGCTTTACAGATGGGGAAACTGAGGCTCAGAGAGCTTCAGCGATTCACGCAAGCTCTCATAACTGCTTAGCACACAACAGGGCCAGATCTCGGACTCAGGCGTCAGTAACACCATGCTTGTTTCACTGACCACGTGAGCAGTGGCCACGGAGGGACTGGTATTGGGTCCCTCGAGGGCACCTGTCCCAGGGGCCCTGGTGGCCAGCAGGGAGGGGTGCAGGAGCTGGCACCAGCCCTTTCTGTGCTGCGTCCTGGCTGCCTGGAGCTTTGTCCAGTGCCCGTGCTGGTCAGAGCAGGCCCCGACCGTGCCAGAGAGAGGAATCTGACTTCATCACAGCCCTCTGGGGAGTATCGGGTCCCAGCGTGGACTGGGCCTTCTGAAGGTGGCCGTCCTGTCCAGAGGGAGGTTTGGGGGCAGCCGGGGTCCTGCCCCGATGCCAGGAAGGGCAGGGATAGAGCCCAGAAGCCTGAACCCAGGTGAGGGGGTCTTTGCCCTTTAAAGTATCAGAGGGGAGAGAGAGAGCGAGAGAGAGAGGTGATCTGCATCCCCCTCCACGGGCACTGATTCCAAGAGGAAGGGGCTGAGACAAAGCTTATCCCCATTCCTACCCACCTGCCTCAGAGCTGTGACCTTGGGTCACACGAGAGCCAGTCTGAGCCAGTACGACCACCGCGTCTGGCGGAGCACGATGACTTGGATTTCTAGTAAAAGGTAATTTCCCTCTGTGCAGAAGATACGGAATTGAGACTCATAGCTGATTTCACCTCTTTGGAGAGTTTTCCCACGATTCTGACGGATCCTCGTGTTCATGCTGAAAAGGTGGGGGGCACGTCTCCCCTCCATGCCCAAACAGTCCTCCCCAGCCTCTAATACACGCACGCGTGCATGCGCGCGCGCGCGCACACACACACACACACACACACACACACACACTGGCCAGCACACACCAGTTGCACGCACACACACACATTTGTGCATAAACACATACATACACACACACGCCCACTTTCCTCCCAGCTGCTCTGGGGAAAATTAGCAATGCCATCAGCTCTCCTGGCTGTCAGCGTCCTAATTGCACCGAAACAGCCTGTGAGTCACGGAGACCCAGAGAGTGACCCAGATACTGGGAATCACACTGTCCCTGGGATTTGCAGCCGCTCGGGATGTGTGAGGGCACAAAATTCGGGCTGATGGAAGAAGAGCCAATTGATTATTTTCTCCCTTTCTGCAGTGGCTGGGAAGGAACAAGCAGCTTCTGGGCTTGGAGTGGGGGACAGGGTGCATTTCGGGGTGTCCTGGTTCCAGGATGGGCCTCTCTTTTTCTCTCCAGAGGACACGAACTCCTTTGAAGAGCTGATAGACCTATATGTGTGGGGGCACCTGGGTGGCCCAGTTGGTTAAGCACTGGACCCTTGATTTCGGCTCAGGTCATGATCTCATAGTTCCTGGGTTCAAGCCCCGCATCAGGCTCTGTGCTGATGGTGCCTGAGCATACAGCATTTAGGTTATAGTGTCAGGGGGCGTCAACCCCCTGGCCGGCAGTGGATCCAAAGCATCCTAAGCTTTCAGTGCCCCCAGAGACCAGTGTCACCGCCCCAGGACTTGGAGGAGGGACATGGGGTGTCTTCCCACATCTCAGGGCTGAGGAGGCGCCCAACGATATGAGGGCACCCCCCTCTCTTGATGCCTCTGACAGGTGTTTCCAGTCACAGCAGCCCCAGCCCTGCCGGTGGCTCCCAGCAGCTGCCCGTTGATGGCTGGAATGGGGCACATGCCCTGTCAGTAGGGGCTGCGTCTCCTGTGCTCTCAGGGGCTCTCGAGTTCCAGGAGCACGTCCACGGCTTTGGCCCCTTTGGGATGTGGAGAGCCTCTGACACACAGAGATGAGAGGGCTTGTTACCTCTCTAAGGTCGTCCCGGTTAGCAGAGAAACATGATTTCTCCCACCTTGGAAAACAAAACTCTCGAGCTCACTCCCCCGGAGCTCAGGCCTCAGCTGTCTCCTGTGTCCTCGCCCGCGGGGTGATCTCCTCTGGTCCGTGTGCCTGAGATGCCCACATGTATCCATGCAGACTCCGGACTCCTCTGTCCAGCCCTGCACCCACTTGCCTGACCGGTAGTCACCCCAAACTCATACCCAGGACCGAAGTCCTGGTCTCCATCCACCTTCCCCCAAATGCCCTCCCCCAGCAGTCTTCCCAAGCTAAGTTGAGGGCAAGGCCAAGGTCCAGCTGTCTACAGCTGAAGCTTCAGGCCATCCTTGACTCTGCTGTTTGTCTTAAACCCACAGCTAACCCAATAGAATAATCTAATTAATGAAACAGATCTTATTAATATACATAGAATCCAGCTGCTTCTTACCACCTTCTCTGCTGCTGCACCGGTCCCAGCATCCATCATCTATTGCCCTGGGCTGCTGTCCTCGCCTCCAGGACTAGACGTTGGGCACCATGATCCTTTCAAAATACAAGTGATCCCTCGGGGCGCCTGGGTGGCTCAGTCGGTTGAGCGTCCCACTTCAGCTCAGGTCCTAATCTCATAGTTTGTGAGTTCGAGCCCTGCGTCGGGCTCTGTGCTGATGGCTCAGAGTCTGGAGCCTGCTTCAGATTCTGTGTCTCCTTGTCTTTGCCCCTCCCCCACTTGTTCTGTGTCTCTCTCTGTCTCTCAAAAATAAATAAATGTGAAAAAAAAATTTGTTTAAGTGATCCCTCTTGGGGAATTTTAAAAGTAACTTCCAGTGGAGAAGCCTGGCAACCCGCACCCCTCCCCACCGTGGCCGGGCAATCAAGGCCAACATCATCAGGGATAAGTCATATTGAAAACACATGGTCTTTTTTTCTTAAGTTTATTTATTTATTTTGAGAGAGAGCGAGAGAGAGAGAGAGAGAGAGGGAGGGAGAGGAGAAAGAGAGAGAAAAAATGCCAACCAGATTCCATGCTGTCAGAGCAGAGTCTGATGCAGGGCTTAAACTCATGACCTCATGAGATCATGACCTGAGCTGAAATCAAGAGTCAGGTGCCTAACCAGCTGAGCCACCCACACACCCCAATGATGCATACTCTTTTTTAAACATTTTCTTTTTAATGTTTTTATTTATTTCTGAAGGCGAGAGAGATAGAGCGTGAGCAGGAGAGGGGCAGAGAGAAAGGGAGACACAGAATCTGAAGCAGGCTCCAGGCTCCGAGCTGTCAACACAGACCCTGATTCGGGGCTCAAACTCACAAACCTCGAGTTCATGACTTGAGCCGAAGTCGGATGCTTAACCGACTGAGCCACCCAGGCACCCCTAATATTTATTTATTTCTGAGAGAGAGACAGAGTGTGAGCAGGGGAGGCGCAGAGAGAAAGGGAGACACAGAATCTGAAGCAGGCTCCAGGCTCTGAGCTGTCAGCGCAGAGCCCGACATGGGGCTCAAACCCTCAAACCATGAGATCATGACCTGAACCAAAGTTGGACACTTAACCGACTGAGCCACCCAGGTGCCATACCCGCCCCCCCCAGCCCAATAGTGCATACTCTTGATATCATGTGTTGATGATGATACTTTATCTCTGTGGTCTTCTTCCAAAACCCATAACCACAGTCTAGCCATGAGAAAAACATCGGAAAAACCCACATTTAGTGAACATTCTACACAATGCCTGACGAGTGCTGCTAGACTCTATCAAGGTCATCAGAAAAGGAATGCCTGAAACTGTCAGGGTCTAGAGGAGCCTGAGGAGACAGGACAACTAAATCCTGGGTAGGATCCTGGAACAGAAAAGGGACTCTGTGGGGAAAAAAACCCACTGAAATCTACGTAGGCCGAGTGAAGTTCATAGTAATGTATCAGGTCGGTTCCCTAGTTGTAACACATTGTGCCATTGTATGTGAGACTTCAGCAAAAGCGGCAACTGTGTGATTGGGATGGGGCCTCTTTGTTCTGTCTTTGCAACTGCTCTGTAATCTAAAACTGTCCTGAAGTGAAACCTTTTTTTTTTTTTAAGTTTGCATCTTTATTTTGAGAGAGAGAGAGTGAGAGAGCGCCCCAGAGGGGCAGAGGGAGAGGGAGAGAGAGAATCTCAAGCAGGCTCTGCACTCTCAGGGCAGAGCCTGATACAGGGCTTGAACTCATGAACCGTGAGATCATGACCTGAGCCGAAACCAAGAGTCGGACGTTTAGCCCACTGAGCCACCCAGCCGCTCCTAAAGTAAAATCTTATTAAAAAACAAAAACATTAGGGGTGCCTGGGTGGCTCAGTTGGTTAAACATCTGACTTCGGCTCAGGTCATGATCTCGCGGTTCGTGAGTTCGAGCCCCGCCTTGGGCTCTGTGCTGACAGCTCGGAGCCTGGAGCCTGCTTCGGATCCTGTGTCTCCCTCTTTCTCTGCCCCCTACCCACTCACTCTCTGTCTCTGTCTCAAAAATAAATAAATAAATGTTAAAAAAAAAAAAAAAAGGCAAACAAACAAAAACCACAACAGAAGCCAGAGCCTCTGTCTTCAAAAGCCAGAAGTGTAAACACCCTGGGGGAAAGCCATCGTCCTTACTGTGGCTTGTGAGGCCATGCAGTCTCACCCTCCATTGCTTCTTGGGCCCCTCAGCTTTAGACGGGTGGCCTCTGTTCTGTGTGCCACACGCACCGTGCAGCCCCCACTGGACCCTCTGGAGAACCTTCGGGCCAGCTGTTCCGGCTTCTTTGAATGCTCCTTCCCCTGGAAGCTATTTGGTTCTATCCTTCGTGTCCGCTCAGCTGTCCCCTTCCCAGTGGGGCCTAGCCCGACTGTAACCCGCACCCAACACCTGCTGTCACACCCCCAGACCCCTCACCCTGCCTGACATCTTTCTTGTTTCACATCACAGACACCTTCCAACATATTACATCACTTACACGTTTATTGTGTTTATTGTTTACTCCCGTCCCTGTCCCCTGAGTGTCAGCCCCTCAAGGGCAGGGATCTTTCCTCAGTGCTCACGTGTGAATCCCAAATGTCCAGAATGGTTAGTTAACAGCCACTCAGAATGGGCGCCTGTGACATTGGGATTTATAATAAGAAATATGTATATTCAGTCTTCGTCTCCATGTCTGGCAGAGTTCAGACCCTTGGAATTTCCTAAGTGATGACAGCAACACGGAAGTCTTCTGATGTGTTGAGGAGGTGACTTTTGGACTTCACCTAAGGGTGGGGCTGGTGCCCGGGGGGGGCTGGGGTGGGGGGAGGTGGCCTCGTGATTGGACGGTTGGGATTTTCAGTCCCATCCCTGACCTCCAGGGGCTGGAGGTGGAATGGGTCACCAATAGGCCAATAATTTAGCCAATCATCCTGGGTAATGAAGCCTCTATAAAAACCCAACAGGACAAAGGATGAGGTTCTGGGAGCATCCAGGTTGGTGAACACTTGGATATTTGGGGAGGGCAGGCGCCTGGAGAGGTCAGAAGCTCCACACCGTACTGATCCAGTCACTAAAATGTTCCCCTGAATTCTCTAAGGTGCTCTGGCAAATTAATGGAACCCAAGGAGGGGGGTCGTTGGAACCACCGTTTATAGCCAGTCGGTCAGAAGCCCAGGGGACAACCCAGACTCATGACTGGCGTCTGGAGGAGGGGCAGGGGGACAGTCTGAGGGGGAGCCCCTTAAGCTATGGGGTCTGACGCTGTCTCCAGGTAGATCGTGTCAGAATTGAGTTGAACTGCAGGACCCCCAGCTGGTGTCAGAGAAAAACCCCCTTCTGACATTGGGCCCCAGAGTCCTTAACACCTCTTGCCCTGTGCTCACCCGCAGCACTGCCTTCCTGCTTGGGCCGGTTCCTGTCAAGACTGTCCTGGTGGGGAGGATAAGTCTTTTCGTCCTTCCCAGGAGATCTGGAGGATTCTACTAAGCACCCTTGTCCACTCCTTGTCCACACCTCTTATTTGGCACTTGAATCAATAGTTGCTCTTAGGGACGTATCTTATCTCCCAGAGAAAGTGGGCCAAGAGGCTGCTCTCAGAAAGGGTATGGAGCGAGGAGGGGACCGTGTTCCCGGTCTGGCTCCTGTGCTGTAGTGCGGAGCCTTGAGTCCTAGAGACCCTCTAAAACAGTCATTGAACCAGCCTTGTGCTTCCCATCACGGGAGCCCGGAGGGTCATCCTGAACTCCATCTTGTCTGCTTGCCACCCTGTTGGACTTGGCCTTGGCCTTGGGACCCTTCCCCTTAACTTGGTCCAAGCCCGTCGCCAGCTCCTTCTTGGACTCTCAGTCCCGGTGCTTCCATGATGAAGAGTACGTTTTCTTTACCGGTAGAATCTATTCCCTCTTCCTTTGATTTCCCCTTTCTCTCCCTATTTATTCCCTGGATTGAACATCTGGATTCTCCAGGGGGAGAAGATAGTGGCTTTCCAAAAGCAAATGGGCTCTGGAATGAGCCAAGGCGGGGTTAGAAACCGAATTTGGCCATTAGCTCGCCACATCACGTGGGTCAATGGACGGTACCCCGCTGCCCCTTGTTTGCGGAACGGAAACAGCCCTCCCTGGAAGGGGGTGTGCGGAAGGGGGCCGCCTGGCATGTGAAAGCCCTTATATTCCTCACCGCGCCCCCCCAGACCCCCTCTCAGTTCTCTGCTCCCCGGCCCCTCACCCGCCAGCAGCTCCCCCTGCCCAACCTCAGAAAAGGGGCCCAGCGGGCCACCCGTCGCCCCCACCCCTTGCCACATCCCCAGCCACATCTCGCTTCCCCAGGGGGGCTGCCTCCTCCGTCGGCTTCCTGGGCTCCTGCTGCTGCCTGTGAGAGCCCCAGTCTTTCATCGCCAGTGTGTCCGTGGTAGTCGAGGCGTGAAGCAAAATAATAATAAGAAACAAGCATGACGTGCCACCCCCCCCCCAAGCGTCCCACAAATAAATAGGATGTTTGCAAAGGAGAATCAACACAGCCCCGTCTCTGCTAATTAGACCTCATCAGCACTTCACCGGGGCCACCTCATTTTGATTGTGTTGTGTGAGTGGATTTTTCTTTTTGCTTGTTTTCCTGAAAACACAGGAAGGAATAAAAAAAAAAACCTCCTTTCGCCACAATTTTCTGTGGTCTTGCCGGGCTGGCAGGGAAGGGGGGCGTCCGCTTTCTCAGGCTTGGTGAATCCTGGGGGTCGGAGTCTGGAGGGAGAGAGAAGGGACTGTGGTCTGGAAGTCACTCCACAAGCATTTTGAGTACCTGTCGTTTGCCAAGCGCACCTGCCTGGCGGGGGACGTGCACGTGAAGGTAACCTGTCAGCACACGTGCTCCGTGTTCGTGAGGAGCCCAGACACCCAAAGAGAAATGGGTTCGGACACCCGCGGTTGGTGTGCAGGGGTGCGTGGGGGCATTACTGGAACTTGGCGAGGGGGGGGGTGTGTCACAGGAAACCCACCCAGGAGTAGGTAGCTGGGAGGCCTGCCTGGGGGAGGCAATGCTGGATGGCTACGGGAAAGGAGAGGAGGGAAATCTGGGACAGGGTCACTCTCAGGACCTTCGTCACCTCCTCCACCCCTTGGCTCGTGGCCCCACCTGCTAAGTCTCTCCCATCTTGGCAGTTTCTCCTGACTGCTTCAACCCCTTCTCTATGTCTTTCCTCCACACCAAGCCATCAGGTCCTGGCCATCGTGCTGGGGCCTCTGTGCCTGTCAGCTAGCTGCGCTGGCCTTCAGAGCCAGACCCAGCGGGGCTAGAAACCAGAGGTTGGGAATCCCAAAGCAGCTGCTGCACCTCCAGCCCAGTGCCCGCTGGGCTCTTGGGATGCCGTGAGTCGTGTGTTATTGGGACGCTGTGTGCCCGGGGCCAGTGACTCCCCCACGGCAAGCCAGGCCCCTTTCCAATGCCCTGTGTTTGCTTCGTCTTTCTGGGGAGGCCGAGAAGGATGTGGCGAAGGTGGAGAGGGCCTGGCTCCCGACGGGGCCAGGCGTTCATCTCATTGACTTTTCCACCCTTCCCGGAACGCGGGCTGTCAGCCACGCAGGCCGGTTCACTGGACAGGCTGAATGGGGCTCTGTTCCTGAGGAGCAGCCGAGGGCAGCTCGAGAGAGAGTGTGTGTGAGCATGGTGTTTCCACGGACCCCCACCTGGAAACCGCTCCCTGCCTCGCCCTGGAAATAAACACCGCCGTGGCCAGGGTGGCTGACGTGTCGGTGCCCGCGGCCAGGAGCCGGCCAGGGCGGGCACTCCCTACTTGTGGCAGCCTCGGGGGAACCTGCTGCCCATCTGGCCCCGGGTTCTGAGACTGCCATTCTGAGACTGCCAGGTGACATCATTGGAAGGTTCTGAGCCTCCCTCCTGGTCCCCATCCTCCTCTCTTTCCCACCTCTTTCCCAGGGCTCCTGTTGAAAGGAGGCTCCCTGTGGCCACCCCAGGAGGTGGCCCAGGTGAGGGACGTCATTGGAGGATCTTGGGTTGGAACCCTGGCTCTGCCACTCACAAGCTGTGTGACCTCTGGCGACTTCCTTGACTTCTCTAAGCCTTGATTTCCTCTTCTTTAAAGTATGTTAATAATGCTTCTCTAAGAGGGTAGTTTTTTTTTTAGTTTTTTTTAATGCTTATTTGTCTTTGAGACAGAGAGAGACAGAGCATGAGCGGGGGAGGGGCAGAGAGAGAGGGAGACAGAGAATCCAAAGCAGGCTCCAGGCTCGGAGCTGTCAGCACAGAACCTGACCCGGGGCTCAAACCCACAGACCGCGAGATCATGACCTGAGCTGAAGTCGGACACTTAACCGACGGAGCCACCCAGGCGCCCCTCTAATAGGGTAGTTTTAAAGAGTGAAAGTGATGAGATACTGGCTGAAAAGTAGATAGCACTGAAGCATGAAACATAAGTGGTTTTTACAAAAGTTCAGAGCTGGGAGGTGAGAGGGACAACAGGGGCCCAAGCTCCAGGGTACTCTGGGAAGGTCATCCGGCCTGGTGTGGCCTCACAGACATCCCAGCATGCTGACCACCTGGGGCCCAGCAGAGGCCACATTTCAGAGGAGAAAGGAGTCATTCCGCTGTCTTGTCAGAAGGATAGTCTCTTGGTGCATTTTTAGAATCTTCAGGGGGATGTGTGAACCGTGTGAACCCCTCCCTTCCAGAGCTGGAATTCTCTCTCCAGCAGAGGGTGGCCCAGCCTCTGCCTGGACAGTCCCTCAGACAGGAAGCTTCTCCTTTGCAAGGCAGGTCCCTAGATCACCGGGCAGCTGTGGTTCCCCCCTCTTCCGTCAACCCCTCACTCTACACAAATGGGGAGGCCTCTGAGTTTCGGACCCACTGGGAGCTGCACGGGGTGGTCTCGGCGGGCGTGACTTGTCCCCCCAGGGACATGGGACGATGTCCACAGACATGTTTGGTTGTCCTAGGTTGGCAGGGCATGAGTACTCCTGGCATGCAGTGGGTGGAGGTCAGGGATCCTGCTGAATGTGCTAGAGCTCACAGGACGGCCCCCACCACAGAGGGTGATCCGGCCCCGGCAGCCAGGAGTGCCTCCCGTCAACATCCCTCGTCAAGGGCCACGTCCGAACACAGAACAGCTTGTGGGGCCTCCTAGCATGAAGAGACGGGAATGGGGGAGAAGTCGTCCAGCTGCATTTCCCTCATCCAGTAGGATGAGGAACGCCATTAAAAAGGTCCTAGCCTTTTTGCCTCCTCTCCCGTGTTCACTTACTAGCTCCTCCCAGGCGACAGGCAGCCTGTAAAGTACTAGAGAATCAGATATGCTTGCTGGGAGTCCAGGAACTTTGGTGGAGCCCTGTTGCAGCGGGGGATCCGGTGGAGGAAAACGGTCTCCACTCTTCCCGTGCTCGGCCCTCTCGCCCTGGCCGCCTTCCTGACCTGTTCCTTGTTCCTTCTCAGGCTCCATGACGCGCAGAGGGATTCTTGGGGAAGGGGTGGGGGCGGGCTTTAAACACCAGGCTCAGTGCTGTTACTGCCCCGTTCTTGTGACCTCGGGGTGAACCACTCCAACTTCTGGGCCTCAGTTTCCCAAACCCGCCTATATTAGTCAGGCTTCTGCGGCCAAACAGAACCAATAGAATATATAGAGATGTAGATTTACTGATTGGCTCATGTGATTATGGAGGCCGAGAAGTCCCGCCGTCTGCTGTCTACAAGCTGCGGGCCTAGAAAAGCCAGCGGTGTGCGTCCGTCCAAAGCTAAGACCAGGGGAGCCAGTGGTTCAACTCTGCGTTCAAGTCCAAAGGTCTAAGAACCAAGAGTGATGATGTCCAAGGACAGAAGGTGGCTCTCCCAGCTCAACGGAGGACAAATTCACCCTTCTGCCTTTTTGTTTTACTGGGGCCCTCAATCCAATTGGATGATGCCCCCCGCCCCTCACGTCTGTAAGGGCCAACTGCTTTCCTCCATTCAACAATTCAAATACTGATATCTTCCAGAAATGCCCTCACGGAGACATCTGGAAATAATACTTCTTCCCCAGCTTTCTGGGCATCCCTTAGCCCGGTCAAGTTGACACATGAAAGTAACCATCACGCTGCCCGACCCACTTCTGTCGACCTGTGTGGGTTTCCTGTGGCTGCCACAATAGACTACCACAAACTGGGTGCCTGAAAACACAGGTCAGGAGGCCAGAGGTCCCGAGCCAGGGTGTAGACAGGGTTGATTCCTTCTGGAGGCCCCGAGGGAGAATCCATCCCATGCCTCTCTTCTGGCTTCAGGAGGCTGCCGGCAGCCTGCTTCTTGGCTTGGAGACGTGTGGCTTTGGTCTCTGCCTCTGTGGCCGTATGGCCTTCTTCCCTGCCTCGCTGTGTCTAGATTTCCCTCTTAGAAGGACGCCGCCATAGGCCCAACCTCATCCAGTATGACCTCCTCCCAACTTGATTACAAATGCAACAACCCTATTTCCAGAGAAGGTCACATTCTGAGGTTCCAGGTGGACAAGAATTCTGGAGGACACTAACCCAGGACAACACCTCAAGGGGTCGACGTGGTTAAGCTCAGCTCATTATTAAACGCGCAGGGTCTGAAGGCCTGGAGGCCTCTGTCTCTGGCGGGTTAACCGTGCGTGGACCCTGCCTCCTGTCCTGTCCCCGCCATGGCCCCAGCCCGGCTTGGGCAGAGATTGGAACACTCAGGAGTGAGTAACGGTGGATTAGTGGGTCTGAGCTGCTCCAAGCACAGACGAAGGATACCCTGGTGGGCGGGGGGAAAGGAGATGGGACAGGCCAGGTGCTGGGGGAGGGGGCCTGTGTGTTTTCACGACAGACAATAAATGCCTCTGGATGGGATGTGGTTTGCACAGGGACTCCATGCCGGATCAGGTTGTCCGCATTGATCGGATGGCCGCAAAGCCCTGTCATGGGGCAAGAGACGAGTTGGCAGGAGCTGCTTTATGGCGTGTCCCCAAACCGTCCCCAGGCATCCTTGGAGTCACTTGGACAGCTAGGGGGCCGAGTGGCCAGAGCGGGTGGGGCTCTGCCCTGGAGAGACCCTTTGTGGGACCCTGGGCCAGAGGCCACTCTGCCCCCCCTCCTCTCCCCACCCCCAGGCGGGCAGCAGCCTATTGGGAAGACAGCCCGTTTTTAATGAACAAATTACTGTCCTTGTTAACAGCACGAACAGGGCTTTGGGGGATCAAGGGAGCCAGAGCTTGGGAAACAGCCACTAATTTAATAAAGAAGATGAGTTTCAGATGTGGCCTCTGGCCCAGCAGGCAGCTGCCATCCTTGGACTTCTGGACGGGTTGGAGGACAAGGTGGGGGCATGGATGGCAAGGGGAGGGGGGGGGTCAGGCTCTGTGGGACCAGCGTCGCTCCTTCTGCGGCCCGAGGACCCACTTCCGAAGAAACTCGGGGATCCCCCGCGTGCTCATGGTTCTTCATTAGCAACTGCTCTTTGAGAAAATCCATGACAAAGGGCCGCTATGAATTCAGCATCACTTTTAAATGGATTTTTTTTACCTTATTAATCACGACAGCAGCCACACGCTTTTGACGAATGGCCGTAGGTGTGTGAGGCGTGTTGATTCTGCCGGCAGACAGGGTTTGGGGCCCACATTTGCTGGAGGACCCCCTGTAGCTTGGGGGCCCCTGGCCCCCATGTTGGGGACCCCCTGGCTTAGCTCTCTGGATCCTGCGGCAGGCTGGGTGCCTCAGGTCAGTGGAGGGTGTCGTCATTTTTACCCTGGGGCCCGTGAGGCAGAGGGTGGCTCAGCGTGGAGGAACAATTTTGAGCTGTGCTTGAAATTCGAGGAAAAGAAAGTAGATTAATGTGTCTTCCTTCCTCCCTCCCTCCCTCCGTCCCTCCCTCCGTCCCTCCTCCGTCCCTCCCTCTCTCCACAAACACACGTTACGTATGGCTGGGGACACATCCCTGAGCCAGGCCCACCGTGCAAGACACCCCCAAGCAAAAGGCCCACTCTTGGCCTCCCAGAAGCCCCTAGAACTTCCATTGGAAAAACGGGAAAAGGGTAAATGCCTCCAAAAAAGAGGGGTCTACATTTCCCATTTGCTCCGTACCCAGAAAAGTCTGTTCTCAGCTGTCTTATCTATTGGGGATCTTGTAAGATGTCACCTGAAGCAAGGGTCCACCACTTAAAAAAATAAGCGGAGGCCACCGATGCTGAACCCACTTTCTTTTTTTTTTTTTTTAATTTTTTTTTTCAACGTTTTTAATTTTATTTTTGGAACAGAGAGAGACAGAGCATGAACGGGGGAGGGGCAGAGAGAGAGGGAGACACAGAATCGGAAACAGGCTCCAGGCTCCGAGCCATCAGCCCAGAGCCTGATGCGGGGCTCGAACTCCCGGACCGTGAGATCGTGACCTGGCTGAAGTCGGACGCTTAACCGACTGCGCCACCCAGGCGCCCCCCGCTTTCTTTACTGTATGAGATGGAGATGGGAAGCCGCCCTGGGGTCTTGCGGCTCAGAGTCGGTGGCAGGCTTAGGCCAGGACCCAGCACCGCTCACCGCCCCCGTCCGGGCCCCTCCAGCCTCCCCGGGGTGGGTGGCACCCATGTAGGCTTTGGGGCTGTCCTTGGAGGGGTCGACTGCTCCCCGTAGGACCATCTGAGTCCCGATAAAAGCAGAGGCCAGCGATGCACGTTATATACCCAGAGCTTCACGTTCCGCTTACAGCTTCTTCTCCGGGAGGGTCATTTACTGACAATTACGGGTTTAAAGTGGGTCCAGTTTAGCAAGTGCTTTCTATAAAGAGCAGAGCAGTGTCCCCAGGGAGTGAGCGCCAGGCAGGGGGATGGGGGCGGGGGAAGCAGGCACTATCTGTGTTATGGATTTTATCGAGTCATAAACAAGGCTGGAGAACAAACAATTAAAACTGGCTGACGCATGGGGCTGCCTCGCCAGCTGGCTGTCACGGAGGCCTGTGCGGCCAGAGCTGCCCCGCATGGCCCTACACAGCTGCCACCGAGTGCTCTGTCGTCGCCGGCTGAACGGCCTGACCCCGGAGGGCAGGGGGTTAGGTTCTAGGACTCGCCCCCTCCCTTCCCCCAACCCAGGTGAGCCGCCTCGGAGCCCCGGAGGACCCTTTCACTCTGCATGTGCTTAGATGGCTCCCAGCATTGACAGGGTTGGGAGTGACCGCACCCTTTGAGCCTCTGGAAGGAGAACACTTAGCCTCGTAGGGATATGGTCAAAGTTAAAATCATTAGCTTTACAAAGCACAGCTAGACACTCCTATGAAAACGTACCTATAAGGATTATGTCCGGGGGAGATCGGAAGGGGGCCGACACTGGGCGAGAGGCCAGTGACGCCCACGGTTCCGTGAATTCTGTTGCCTCCCATGTGCCGTGTCGCATCCGGTTACGTACCTCGTCCCAGAGAGTCCTGTAAGCAAAGTCTTCTGGTCCCCCGGTTTACGAAACCGAGACCATAGAGGTTAAATATTTTGCCCACAGTCTGACCATTGCAAATGGCAGGGTTGAGATTTGATCACGGGTCTCCTGTGTCCTGAGTCCAGAAATCTTACCGCCACAGGCATTCATCTCTGACGGCGGTCAGCTTTCTCAGTGGAGTGGGAGTGGCCGGAGGCTCACGCCCAGAAGCAGGGGGGTGACCACGTAGCTTAAGAACCAAGGGGGTCTCCACCCTACAAGCCCCCGGTGACGTGGGGAGAGTAAGTGCTCAAGGACAGGGTGAAGTGAGGAGAGGCCGGCCGTTGGTAGGAATGGGCACAGGGGCCAAGCAGGTGAGTTGAGACCAGGTGTGCTGGGCACAGTGTGGGTTGGGAGACCCACCCGGGGACCCCCACTGCCCACCGGGTCTCCAGGAAGAAAGTGGTCAGGGTCATGCCCGTGCCTCCCTGGGCCAGGAGTGGAGGGAGACAAGCGGCCAGCCTCCCACGATCAGGTCAGCCCCTCTCACCCCAAACCCACATCTCTGCCTCCTTTGCCGAGATGCCGTGGGGCTGTGATGAGACGCAGTCTTCCGAGGCCCTGGACGGAGGATTAGGACTGAAGAGGCCCCAGATCAGTGGTGGCAGGAGGGTCTGAGGCTGACACCGGCCTGACCCTGTGCTTCATCTCCCTGTGGGCAGCAGAATCCGCTGTGGCCTCACTGAGTGCTAGGGAATACTGGGAAGGGAGCTGATCCCGGGCCCCCAGACATTGCACTGCAAAAACCAGGTACGTGGACAGTCAGAGCCCTCCCTCAAAGGCCAGGACGCAGGACAGGGAGGAAAGGGAAGTGCGTAAATACAAAGCTGCACGCACGTGTAGACAAACGCAGTGCGTCAGGGTAGGTGGTTTCGTACAGGTGACCCCACTTCGTAGTCCTGCCCACCCGTTTCACAGATAAGGAGACTGAGGCTCACAGGGGTTGACCTGCCTAGGGTCCCCAGACCAGGTGTGGAACTCCACTGGGCTTTCATGCCATGCCATGCAACCTCCCGGTCACCCAGCTTGGTGGAGCCAGAGGGGGGATGGAACCGGGTTGCTGAACCCCGTTCTGATCCCTGATTATCTCTGTGCTGACATGGCTTCTCTCGCGGAGGCCCTCCTTGCCTGGACACCCACCCCGTGGGACCCTGCTCCGGTCCTCCTGGGGTTCCAGATTGTCCAGTGGTTCTGTCCAGAGGACCCGTCTTGGCAAACCTCTCGCTGCCTCTGGCCAATCTGTCTCACCTTTGCATCTGTGTCCAGAACAAGCCAGGCCAGGCGAGTTGGGACAGGCGGGGACTGGAAGGAGTTCTCTCTGGAATGGGAAGCCGGAAGGGCCCCTGACTCAGTGGGCTCCCTGCATCCCCCCAAAGGCCGGGACCTGTGACTTCTGCAATAGCTGATCCCAAGGGCTTCCTGCACCTGGGCTGTGTCCCTCACGCCCTCGGGCTGCTTGGCGGCTGGTCCTGAGCAGCAGGGAGCCAGACAGGATGGGGCCTGTCCTCCAGCTCCTGCACGCACGCATTCTGGGGCAGACCGGCCCTTGCCACGGCCTTTGGGAGAGCCGGGTGAGAGGACATCGGGTTTTCACCGACGCTGTACCCAGCTTCCTGCCGGTCCCTGGGGTTATGGTGAGCAGCTGGGGCCATCTGGGGCAGGTCCCTTGACTCCACACCTCATTAAGAAGCAGCTTGTGGCGCTGGCCGTTTTGCTGACCCTCCTGGGCTACCCTGGCAATGTCCTTGTAGCGGGCAGCGGCCCAGGACCCAGTCACATGCAGAGCTGAGAGCGACACGTGTGGCTGCTGATGCGGACAGGGTGTCTGGGCAGCACAGGGGGCCACGCTGGCACCAGGGAGGCCTCTCTCTTCCAGCCTGGCCTGCTCCCTACGCTCCCGAGAGCCTCGTGTGGGCCCCCACGCTGTGCCCCGGTGTCTGTGGGGCCCACCCTCGGTCAGGAGCCTAGGGCGAAAGAATCACGCAGCCAATAGTGTTAACCCACAGCCCCGGGTCCTCGACACCTGCCTCTCACAAGAGCGTGGTTACCTTTCTGTCTTTTCCCATCCACAGCGTCCCCCTCCTGTGTGCCCACCACCTAACTGCGCCCACGCACACCTTCCCCTGCCCCCGGACCTGCTTTTTTCTGTGTGCGCCTCACGGGCCTTTCTCCCCTGAACCACCTTTTCCGCTCCCATCTTCCTCACCCGCACCCGTTCTCGTGCGTATTCCTCGCAAAGGCCAGTTGAACGTCTGCTCGATTCCAGGGACGGTGCTAGGAGCTGAGGATGTGGTTGTAAGCAAAAGAGAAACGGGCAGATACCCCTGTTCTCGTGGCCATTACACTCTGGCCGGGGAAATTACCAGCAGAATAGCTAGGTAAATTTATACACGCTAGGTGCTGCTAAGTGCTGGGGACGGGAATAGAGCAGGGAGGGGGTGTAGGCCTGTCGGCGTGTGCCTCTGTGTGTGTGCATGCACGTGTGTTTGCGTGTATATCCACACGTGTGTGTCTGCATGGGTGTATCTGCATGGGTGTGCATGGCTGCTTTGTATCTGATCTAGGACAGCCGGAGGACATGTGACTCCAGTGCCTCACAGGGAAGGCAGCGCTCCAGCCTAATGTGCCTGGGGATCAGCTTGGGTGGTCAAGTGCCTTGACCTCTTTCCTGAAGCCCACAGATCTGCACCAACACTGCTCCCGCCCTGCCCAACACGCAGCCTGAGAGGCTGACAAGTGTGGACAGCTCACAGCTAGCCCCAGAAGTTGGGGTGGGGGGGGGCGGGGTTGCAGAAGTTGGCAAAGATGAAGTTTGGGGGGTCCGTTTTTGACATGCCAATAATATCGGGCAGACCTGGATTGGAACCCCAAACGTATTTATTAGCCATGGGCCACGGGGAAATCCTCTTTATTAACCTCTATGCCTCTGTATTTCCTCTGTTAAATGGAGGTGCTGAAATTGACCTTGTAAATTTTCTGTGAGGTTAAAGAGTGAAATGCAAAGTGTCCAACGCAGAGCTGGCCACGTGATCCATGCCCCAAGAAGGAAGGACACTGAGGCAGGGCTGTGGCGGGTAAGTGAGGGGACGGGGCCAAGTTAGGAAGAGGCTGAGGACCCAGGGCCCACAAGCGCCTGCCCCCCACCCCAGTACCGGGCACTGTGTCACCCTGCCCTGCCCCAGGAGGGAAGGGGTTGGAAGCCAGCCCTTGTCACATGCCCGGGCCCCTCTGCTTATTGAATAGGCACTCGCAGCCAGTGTCCCTTGGAAGCTGCCTGCATAATCCAGTTAACGCCTCCTGTATCCGATTATTTCATGTAAGAAACCCCAAATCTGATCAGAAGGCACCATGTGAGGGGTACGAGTTGTGGGGGGGCACTGCAGAGAAGAGGTTCAAATTTGGGTGCCATCTGCAACTCCCCTGGGGCCTGTGGTCCCTCCATGCTGGGTGTCCACCCTGACGAGCCACGCGGGTGCCACCGCTGTCCTCCCCCAGGCCCCCAGAAAGCACATGTTGTCCCGGTCACCCTTAGTCCCTGAACACAAGCCCATGGCCTCAAAGGGCAGCCTTCCACCCCCAGCTTGGCCCTCCAGAGTCGTCCCCTTCCGTGCAGCCTGCCGGCTCAGGCAGGAGGAGAGTCCCGACGATGGAAGAAGGGGATGATGGGGCACCTGGGTGGCTCAGTTGGTTGAGCATCCAACTCTTGGTTTTGGCTCAGGTCATGATCTCACAGTTCATGGGTTTGAGCCCTGCGTCGGGCTCTGTGCTGACATGCAGAGCCTCCTTGGAATTCTCCCTCTCCCTCTCCCTCTCCCTCTCTGCCCCTCCCCTGCTCGCACTGTCTCTAGCTCCCTCAAAATAAATACACTTAAAAAGGGGGGAGGGTAGGGGGGCCTGGGTGGCTCAGCCGTCTAAGCGTCCAGACTTCAGCTCAGGTCACGATCTTGCAGTTCGTGGGTTCGAGCCCCGCGTCGGGCTCTGTGCTGACAGCTCAGAGCCTGGAGCCTGTTTCCGATTCTGTGTCTCCCTCTCTCTCTGACCCTCCCCCGTTCATGCTCTGTCTCTCTCTGTCTCAAAAATAAATAAACGTTAAAAAAAGAGGGGGTAGGAATGAAGTGGGTCCTGAGGTTCCTTTCCCTGCCTTCCCTAGAGTTTTGGCATCAGAGTTGCCCAGAAACGTGACGATCGTGGGTGTTTGGGTTTGAAGAACATAGATGTTGGGGCCCCTGCCCTGCATGGGCCCTTGGGAGCAGCTGTGAATCTGGGGCTGGTGGAGGGACCCACAGAGCTCCTCCTCTGCTTCCAGAGTCAGAGATGTGGGCCCAGCAGGAGGACAAGGATGGAAAACCCGTTCAGGGAAGGCCTGGCGGAGGGGGAGACGTGATCGGGGCAGTGGCTTTGCTGCAGCCAGGCTGGGGGTGGGGGGCTGCCGCCATGTGTAGAATGAGCAGGTTAGAGCAGATGAGCTCTCCCCACTCCACCCTGCGTGACCCTATGAATCCGCAGATCTGTGGACGGCCCCGAGTGCTGCGAGCCCAGAGCTCCTGGGGTGAGCTGAGGATCTTCGCCCCCCACAATATGCTTGGGAGAAAGCCACGTGCATAGGACATGAATCTGCGCCCCTTGGATTCCGTGCCTCCCCCCGAGCTCGTGGTGTCACGCATACTTGAGGTGAACCCTCCATGGACGTTTGTGACGGCCCTCGTTCCAAAGCGGGGGACAGGCTGGAAGGCCCCGAGGGAAGGCCTGTCCATCCAGTCGTCCCTTCTCACCCGTGTGTCCTTGGCCAGCTGCCTCGGTCCAGGCCCTGGCCGCCTCGCCCTGCCCTCCCTCCTGCCGCCCTGAGCTCGGCTCCTCGGGACGGCTCCCTGCGCCCTGTTAGACTCCAGACAGCCACATTTCTGGAAGCAAGCTAACCAGGCGGGGAGCTGGCGGGGACAGATGGCCGGAGGCGCTGGCGGGGGCATAGGAGGAGGTCAGCACATCCTCGGTGTGGCCGGCCTGCCTCAAAAATAAAAAAAAGCCTCAAAGCCTTTCCCTCCGATGCTCCCTCTTTGGCTGGGTTCCGAGTCCATTTTGATCATTTTTATTTTTATTATCCCGATAAAATCTGCTCTCACACATTCTAATCATACAGGTTATAATCCTGACGGCAGGTCCAGGGCATCAGCGTGTCGCCAGCCTCTGACTCTCTCCCGCTTGATGGGAGCAGAGTGGCCGTGGTCATTCCAGGGGGAAGACGGTGCCAGGCTCATCGAGGCTTGGCTGCGGACTGCAGGACGTGCTCCTTGTTTTTGGCCCTGGATTTGCCTTTCTCTTTCTGTGTTCAGGGGGCCATCGGTAGGACAAGGGGCCATTCCACGAACGCGTTCTTCGTGACGGGTCTAGGCGGGCGCCCAGAACCATCGGCTGGAGTTGAAAGGGGCCAATGCCCTCCGCTCACTTACGGGAAACCAAAGCTGGGACACCCCGTGTCCTTAGAATGGCTGGTGTCCTGTTGGCACTCTTTGATCCCTAACCGAATGTCAGCTGCATCGTCCTTGCCCTCTTGCCCCCGGGGTATTATCCCCATTTCGCAGATGAGCGGTCTCGGCCCTGTGGAGAGCCCGAGGAGGCCCCCGGTGTCCGGGCATCCGGCACGCTTCAATCCAGGCCACCTTTTAGTGCTCGTGCACCTGCTGTCTCCAGGCGGATAGGGTACCGGGGAAGGCACCGGATGCCCAGGTAAATTTAAGTCTCAGATAAATGTGGACTCGTTTCTGGGGTCTAAGTCTGTCCCAAACATGGCATGCGTCGGCTGCATTTCCTGCAGGTTTGGACTGCAGGCCCCGACTCCAACCGTCTAGGGGCCGAGAGGAAATTCACATTCAGCTGGGCGTCCTGCGTGTTGCCAAATCTGGCGGCCCCAGCAGGGGGCCCAGGGAGAGTGTGCCAGTGAGCTAGGGAGCAGACGCAGTGCTGGGGGACGGGCATCCCCAGGCACCATGCCCCAACCATCGATAGTCACCTGCGGACTCCCCTGACCTCGGCAGACCCCTGCCCTGCCCTCGGGATGTGACCCCAGAGCAGGAGCAAAAAGCAAAAAGTACCAGCTGCCACTGGGCAAGGAAGCTGTAGGCAAGGTGGTCATGCCAACGAAAGGGCCCTCCAGCCCCTGAGATTTATTTGGTTTTCCCCAAGTTTGGACAGGTGAAGATCTCAAGTCTCAGACCGAGGTCCGAGGGGGCGTAGCAGCCACCCACGCCGTGCCATGGATGGTCTGGGTTTCTGCACACGTTCTCTGCAATGGCAAGGCCATTTTCGGGTCCTTGACGTTGGAGAATCAGCTCCGATGGGGGAAGCGAATGCCTGGGAAGGGGGAATCGCTTGCCAGGCCCCGCCAGGCCCCACATGGTCCTGGTACCCACCACATTAGTTCGTGCCTGGGTTACGGCAGCAAGCTCCTAACTTAGCCCCCTCATCCAGCCTCTCCTCGCCACCCGTCCTGCAGACAGAGGTCCCATTGTCTTGCTGGATGTCCTCTTTCTTCACACACCTTCTCAGAGGACCCCACTGGCTCCCTGTTTCTTATTGAGCCAAGACTTCTGTGGCGTCAGCTTTCGAGTCTATAACCTGCTGCATCCTTTCTGTCCACTTGGCTTCCCCCCCACCCCCCCCGCCCCGGCCCTCGGGCCATTTGAGAGAGGCCACATTCTGGAGAAGGATGAGCACATTTGCGGATGTTCCCGCCAGCAGCTGCCTGCCTTCTCTTTAAGGCTGTCCCCTTTGCAGTCCCCTTTCAGATCACCTGATTAGGGCCAGGACAAAGGCATAATTAGGTGCTAATGGCACTTAGCACCTTTGTGACGCCTGCTAATCTTCAGTGGCCCTTGGGACTGCTCGGAATAAACTAGCCTCTCTGCCCCGCTGGCTGGGGACAGGGCTGTGTTGTTCAGCTTGCCCGATCTCACACCCCAAGTGGGGTTTCAGCCTCCAGTGACCAGACCAGAATCATCGGTGCCCGGGGGCCGGCCGGCACTGATGTAGGAGCAGCATTGTGAATGGGGTGAGCATTGAGTGCTTTCTCGTGACTTCCCTTTTCATCCCACCCCCACCCCCCGCCCCGCACCAGGGCTGTGTGACAGGTGGCAATGTCCCCACTTTGCAGCTTAGGAAACTGAGGCTTGAGGAGTAAGTGACTTGCTCAAGATTCACTCATCTTGGTGGAGCAGGACTCAGCCGCATCTGGCTCCAGAGCCACGCGGCTTTGCCCTGTGCTCTTCTGTTTTACTGGCCTCCCTTCTCCAGCTTGCAAACCTGACCCACATCTCGAGGCCCAGCTCTCTCAGGGGCCTCCCCCACCCCGATCTTATTCCTCTTAATGCACCGAGCACCTACAGTTGCACCTTGAAAGCGTGTGTGCGTGCGTGTGTGCGTGTGCCCTATAGGGTGTGCTGATCTCCCCCAGCTGGAGCGTGAATTTCTTGCGGTGTGGAACTGCACCGTCACACCGTAGAGAAACTGCCTTAGGGAGAAGCATGCAGTAGGCACTCAATAATGGCTCCTAGACAGACTGAGTGAGCAAGAGGTTGCAAACCCTGCAGTTTCCCTTTTTTGCTTAAACAGACGGTATAACGACATCCCAGCACCTCCAGGTGAAGGGAGTGTGCCTGGCGTCATGGTGAGGAGGCTGCCCTCGGTTCCCGTCTGCTACCCGGCCGCTCACAACTGAGACCCGTGCTTTGGGCTCCCCGTCTGCAAAATGGGTCCCCAGGGAAGGCTCCCTCTGCAGGGGCTGTTGTGGGAACGTCCTGGATTCCTGTGGGCACGGCACCTACCGGCGTGCAGAGACGTGCTCCGTGCACGCTCCCTGTTATCACCCAGAGCTCTCGGGTTGGGAAGTGTGCCGTGGAATCCTATTACCCTGGCCCTGGGAACTCTAAGGGACACTGCGACATCCCCTCACCCTTCTCAGATGGTCAGCTTAGCCTGGATGAGTCTACAGCAGGGTTTCTCAGACTGTGCACTTTGGCAGTTCGGGCCGGTGGCTCGGTGTTCTGGCGGGGGGCTCTCCTGGGCCCTGTAGGATGGTTAGCAGCATCTCTGGCCTCTAACACTAGATGCCCGTTGTGACAACCAAAACTGTTCCCAGAAATTGCCACACGCCTCCTGGGGGGCATTTCTGGTCGTCACCTAGAGCATCGGCTCTCCTCTCTTGAGTGTGTGTCAAAGATCCTTGGAGGGTGTGCACAGACCCCCCCCCCCCCTGCAGAGCGTCTGATTCCTCGGACGGGTCTGAGTCAGGGCCCCGCATCTGCATTTCTACCCGGTTCCCAGGTGCTGCTGCTTGAGCTGTTCCGGGGACCCCACCTGGAGCACCACTGGGTGAGCATTCTCTCTCTCTCTCTGCACGGTCAGGCTTTCGAGACGGCGAGGTCGGTAGGTTAGGAGACGGCGAGGTTGGTAGGTAAGGTGCTTGCAAAGGGGTAGGACAGGAGGGGCGCTTCTTAGATGCCTCCCTACGGGTGTGAAGGATTACGAACAAACCTGAAGATCGTCCGGACAAAAAATTAAAACGACAGACTCAAAAGCGGTGGGAAGGCTTTGAAAGAGCGGCTGCACACTTAGGAAAGGAGAAGCTGATGGCAGGGAGGTTCCGAGAGCGAGATCTAGAGACGTCCGGCAGAGGGTTTGATGGGCAGGGGGAGGGCCGTGCGTGCGGGAGCCCTCCCCAGGCTCATTTCCCGAAGGGCCACTGGAGCCTGGGGGGACAGCGGCGGCCAGCTCCGAATTGGAAAAGCGACTCGGAGTCCTGTGTCATCTACGAATGAGCCCGTGCCAGAGGCTTCCTGTGGCCAAATGGAAATTGCTGGAGATTCTCGGCTCCTTTAGTGGAGTGGAGTACTGGGCAACCTCGGGAGAGGGGGTGCCAGCGGGGTGCCCTGGGGTGGTTGCAGCTCATAGTAGCTCAGTGCTCCAAGTAGGCTGGCCCGCCCCCCGGGCATGGGCAGTGCCCGGCGCCACCTCTGTCCTGGGGCCCTGTGGACACACACTAGGGAAGGCCAGGAGTAGGGAGCAGGTCTAGCCGAGCCTGCTCAAGGGACCTAGCCCGGTGACCCCAGAGAGTCACTCACTGAGGGCGTAGAATTTGAGTCAGGATCTGGGTCCAGCCTTCTCCATTTGTAGCTGGAAGAGTGAGCTTGCGTGAGATCCCTGAGTTAAGAGACCTCTGTCCTGCGCCGTGTCCATAGTCAGGCACTGGACTGGGCCCTTCACACGTGGCACTTTATCCCAAATCGCATCAGAGCCGCAGGAGCCACGATCTTCCCCCTTTGGACAGATGAAGACACGGAAGGCAGCTAGAACGTGCAGGGCAAGAGCTCCATCCACATCTGACTGTAAAGAACGTATCAGACCCAGTTTTTCCATCTCTGAAAGGTCTGTTCCCGCCTAAAGCTGTCGGGAGAATCAGATGGGGACAACCTATGAAAGGCGTTCCAGTGCCAGAGATTATAATCAAGACAATTAAACTTCTGAACCTTCCGGCTTCAAGAGCCAGGCATGCTTTGCCTCCAAACATCGGGGGGTGGGGGGCAGCTCAGTAAACCCGTTTGGCCGGTGCCAGGGGTCTGGCGCTGGGACTCCAGGTGGGCGGCCCCCCAGACAGGTACCCACCCACCCCACCAAGTGTGCGAAAGCATCAGAAATTAAATTTCACGGTCGGGTGCACAGACATACCAAGTCGAGCTCCATGTGTTTATGGCTCGGGGAGGAGATAAGATTTGATTAAGAAGACCGCTATTAATTTATGGCAAGTACACTCGAGCTAAGGGAGAGTCTGCTTTTAATTAATAGCCAGAAGGAATTTACGCTCTTGGTCTCAGCGAGGGGGAGAGGGGTGGAGAGAGGGAGGCCGTTGAGCGAAGTAAGTGATGTAGGTGAATTGATCCAACCGCACACACGCCTTCCTTTTGAAGACCTATAGATAAATAAAGGGCATTGGGAAGACGGGCAGCTTTCCGGTTCAGGAGACTGGCAGGTGGACTGGGAGAGCCAGCCAGCTGGAGAGGGAGAAGAAGGAGGAGAAGGAGAAGCCGTGCTCCCAGCTTTTCGGGTGCTTTCTGTGTGCCAGGCGTTAGGCTAAAACCCTTTGTGTGGCTCACCTTACAACAGCCCCATCAGCAGGTAGAAAATCTCTTTTAGAAGAATAATCCAAGCATGCAACAAGAAATGCAAACATTCCAAGAGTATCCCGTGACTGGTGAATCCTCTCCCCTGACTCCCGCCATTGACCTGAACTTCCCGCTAGAGTTCCAACCGCCCGTTTCTTCTACTTTTCCAGTGATATCCTGCATACGCCCGAGCCCAGATGGATGCATGTGGGCGTATGTGTGGCGAATGTGAATGGTGGTTCCAGTCTATGCTTATTTCAGAGGCGAGGAGATAGGGACTCAGAGGGGTCTAGGAACTACCCCAGGGTCACACAGCGACTAAGGGGAGGAGCCCCGTTTCCAAACCGCAGTGCCTGGTTCCTGAGCCCTTTTTTGCACCACTGCCCTTTAGGGGCTCACGCTGAGAGCTGCATTCTCCGTGTGGCAGAGGGGCGCCCCCTACAGAGTACGGGAGGGAGTCAGTCCTGGCAGAGGGCGGGAGATGGTGAGGACAGGGACCCCCGCAGGGATTCAGCCATTCAGCTGGCACATCCTTGTCTGATTGATGGGAGACTTGGGATTTTTGCCCAGAATGTGCCCTGATCAGTGTCTTGGCATCCTACTCACGCTTCTCCCATCCCGGGCTTCTAACGGTCATACGTTTTGAGATCCAAAAGGAACCCAGGAGTTCAGTGCTACGCAGAGTATGGTCCACAGACCAGCAGCATCAGCGTCATGCTACTCTTAACCAACTGAATCAGAGCTTTTGGGGGCGGGTCCAGGTATCTTTATTTTAATACCCCCCCCCCAGGCAATTCCTCTTCACGTTAGTTTGAGAAGTTCTGCGTCACCCAATTTACAGATGGCGCAGTCGAGACCCTGAGGTGTCCGAGGGCACACAGCTTGTTTCTAGTGGTTGGGGTGGGGGGAGGTGGGATAGGCTAGCCTTGGATGGGCTCCTGATTCCCAGTCCCATGCCCTCTACGCTGAAGCAGCCTAGACCCTCGCATCAGACCCTGGCACCCAGGGCAGGAAGTGCATGGCCTTGGGGAAAGAGTATGTTTTCCCAGATTTAGGTTCAGATCCTGGCTCTGCCTCTAGCTGTGTGGCCTTGGGCACATTACCTAACCTCTCTGGACTTCAGTTTTTCACATCTTCAACAGGAATAGCACTGCCTTCCTTGCTAAGTGGCTGAGTAGCCTCAGCGAACTGGTGCCCGTCAGTGTGCTGGGCACAGAGACAGCGAGAAGCCGGTGTTGAGTCCCTGCTCTCTGACTTCTCCATGCCTGAGAGCAGGGCCAGACCCCGGAACAGAGGGTGGAGTTGTCGGCCGTGCTGCTCGCAATTTGGTCGTGCTATGCTTACTCTGTCCCCTTCGCCCCTGCCCCTTTATCTTCCCTCGGAGACTGGTTTCTAATCAGCAGTGAGCACAGATGAGTAGCCACCAGCATCCGTCACCTGTAACAAATCAACAGGCTCTGTGGTCTTTGAACCCTCCTTTTATAAATCACCCTCTCCTCCGCTGCTGTGGACACCCAAAGGTCAAACGGGGTGGCAGGAGGGGCAGCGAGGTCCCTCAGGCAAGCGGGAGTCACAGAGGGGGAAGCACCCCCAGGTGGTCAGGGCCGGGGGACCCTGTGGGACAGGGAGTGGGATCCTCAAACTGCACACTTGAAGAAACCAAGGCTTTGCGGGGGGGGGGGGGCTGTTCTGTCCAAATGCATTCCGCAAGTTGGTGGCAGAGCCAGAGGAAAGCCCCGGCCCCCGGAGCCTGGGTCTGGAGCTCAGCATCCTCAGGCCAGCGCCTGGCACACAGAGGATGCCCTGTGAGGACTTGTTGGCAGGAGACTCATGCATGTCGGAGAGCAGGACAGCACGGGGCGGCGGGGGGCGCACCCCACTCTTGAGGTGTTGCCCTCTTTTGGGACAAGGGAGGGCAGGTCCCGCAGCTGGACGTTCAGGTCTGCAAAGTGGTGCTCTTTTACTCCTGAGGACACCAGCTTCTTTGGGAAAGATGACGCCAAGTATGGCTACCCAGGGGGCTTCCTACCTCCCGAGCTCCGCTCAGCTCCGCCTGACCCCCGCTCCCACCCGGCCCCCGATGTGCGGCCTGCCAGGCACCCCAACCACCCTGTCCTGGAGCTGGGAGCGGTCCAAGGGGCTGGGTGCCTGTGCCCACCTGCCAACTCTCCAGGTTGGCCTGTGTGCGGGATACAGCTGGGGAGGAGGGGTTTGTGTGCTTGGGGTGCAGCCGGAGGCACCCCCTCCCCCACCAGCCCGGAGGTGGGGGTCCCACATGGACTGTGAACGGGCAGCCTCCACACCCGCCCGGGGACTCACTTGTTTGCAGGCAGGTTCCAGGGTCGGGGACAGTCCCCACGGCCAGGACACCACGCAGGGTGGTGCATCTAACTTTTCCTCCAGACTTTGAGGTCCGGGATGGAGAGGGGACAGTGACCTGCTGGGCAGGGACGGTTGTTCAGACCCCTCCCTCCTCTGCTTTGGGGAGCTGAGCATCTTAGAACGGGGGTGGGACGCAGTATGGAGATGTAGGGACTGTTCCAGAAGAAAGGGGAACTCCATCCCCATGTCAGAGCCCAGGGCGCCGGCAGCCCAAGTGCCCGCTTGAGTACGGGAAGACGGTCACTGCTGTTGCACGGCCTGAGGTCTGCCTGCATCAGGGCAGGTCCCGGGACACTCGCTGGCTCTTCCGACGAATACTTATTAAGTGACTACTGCTTGCTAAGAATGCGGCACTCTCTGCTCTCAGGGAGCATACGGTCCAGGGGGAGACACAGACAGTAGCTTAAACTTACTTAATTGCTATAGTGATTGGTTCCATAAGGCATGTTATAGGATTCTATAAAAAAAAAATATTTAAAAGGGGATCTATGACCTGGAATGTGGGGTTCAGGAAAGCTTCCCAAAGCAGGTGGCATTTAAGCTGATCCCTGAATGATGTGTAGGAGTTAGTAGGCCAAGAGGCGCTGTGGGATGAGCGTCCTGGAAGAGGAGACAGCATGTGTAAAGGTCCTGGGGCAGGTGGGAGGGACCTTGCTGTGTTTGAGGGACTGAAAGGAAGCTGATGTGGAAAAGAATGTCGCTGCCCCAGGGAGCCCAGAAATTGAGTAGGCTGATGAGACACACACCTCCACCCTGGCACCCCTCCCCTCCCCCCCCCACCCCACCACACTTCTATACACAAAGATGAGAGGGCAGTGCTGTAGAGGGAATGGAATCTCCTAGAAGCTTCCTGGGTGAACGGGAGGCACCCAGGGGAGAGGCAACTCTCTCTGGTCTGGAAGGGCCAGCTGGTAAGAGAAGAGGGTGAATGCCCAGTCAAGAGGGTACGCAGAACCTGTCCCTACACCGAGGCCACCCAGGCAAGGTCACAGGTATGGGCAGGCAAGCAGGGCCCAGCCCCTGGCAGGGGCAGCGAAGGCCTTTTCTCGCCCCTTGGTTGTCAGGCTCTCTTTCTCCAAATAGGAGGCTGGCGGGGCTTCTGCATTATTAATACTGACACATAGTAAACATTTTGATAATTGTCGCAGCCACAGGCTCTGAGATACAGCACCAGCTGTTGCCAGCATGAGGAAAAAAAAAAGGCAGAATGCCCGCGCCTGCGTGGCACATGCCTCCAGACGCTGGTGCCCGTGCGCCCCACTCTCCGCCTTTTCTTCACGCCCCCACCGCCGGAGATGAGGCACATCCCGGGGTTCAGCCTGATGTGGGGTGCTGGGTAGTGCAGAGGAGGGGCTCCCCCCACCCAACCTAAGGGAGCCCCAAGTTAGGGCTCCTGCGCTGAGCCTTGAGACGGACTCACGTTAATGGCTGGCACGCAGCCTTCCCCGTCCAACCCGGGCCAGCTAGCTCAGCTCCACCCAGTGTTGGCCCAACCCCAATCCCCGTGGGCCCCTTGACCTGGTGTCCCACTGTCCCCAGGGCTGTTAGAACTTCGGCTGCCTCTGTTGGGAACCCCCACCCAGGCGGGGCCACAGAACCTTGCCTCCTGGTTCCCCGGATAATAAGGCCCAACCCTGGGATGCATTTGCTCTGTGCCCTTAGGTCCTCAATCTGCACGACCACCCTCCGAGGTACCTGCTATCATGCAGTTTCCCGTGGCTGTTATAGCAAATGGACTCGAGCGTGGTGGCTTAAAGCAACACAGATTTATAATCTTACGGTTTTGGAAGTCAGAAGCCTAGAACAGGCCTCTCTGGGCTGAAATCAAGAACGCAGTAGGGCTCGAGGCTTGAGGGGAAAATCCATTTCCTTGCCTTTTCTGCTCCCGGAGGCTGCCTGTGTTCCCCCCCTTCGGGGAGGCAGCACTGGCCAGTTCGGTCACCTGCATGGTGACACTAACCGTCTGCTGCCCCCTCTTCCACGGTAGAGGACCCTCATAATTACGCCGCGCCCATCCGATAAGCCAAGATAACCTCCCTACTTTAAAGTCAGCTGATTAGCAACCTTAGTTCCGTCTTTGTCCGTCCGGACACGTTCACAGGTTCTAGCTGGGGATTAAGACGTGGACGTGTTCAGGTCTGTTACTCGGTGACCCCATGGGTCGCCAACCTTCTTTTATGAATGAGGAAGTTGAGACATAAGATCCAGGAGTTACTTGGTGTCACCCAGCTGGTAGGGGAGGAGCCAGGACTCGCCCCCAGGCAGGTTGGTTGCTCAGTTGTGCACTGACCCTGGGCCCTGCCTCTTCCAGGGAGGGCTGAGTACAGAGCTGGGTAACCGGCTTCTTGATAGACAGTCGCATAGAGTGGGCACCACCACCCAGGCTTCATGCCAGCCGCAGGGCCCTCTCTTCTCCGCTAAATGCCGGCTTCTTGAGGGCAGGGGCTGTGTGACTTTTTCCTTTGTATCCCTGGCAGGCAGCCCAGTGCCTGGGGTGTGGCAGGTGCTTGGTACAGATTTATTAAGTGAAACACGAATGCATGGGCCCAACCCTGGGACTTTGGTGCCGACAGGTGACATTCAAGACTCTTTTGAGTAAACCCAACTGAAGAATTTACAGGTGTCTGAAAAGCCCTAACCCACAGCTAGAGGTACTTGTGGACATTGTTCATTCGCGCCCCTTGGTGTATCTCCAGGCCTTGGATCCCAGCTCCAAGGAGACACTCCGGAGGCACATTCCAAGGCTCCATCCCCAGGCTGTCCTGTCCCCTAAGCTGGCCCCTGCTGTAGGCGACATGCTCCCCAGAGGGAGAGAGCGGAGGGCATGGGGTGGTCTCGCCTCCTTGTGCATCGTCCCCGGGATGCTCTGCAGAGGCGAAGGAGCTGGGAGTGCAGGTCAGGCTGGAGGGGCCTGCAGAATCGAGACCGGGGCCCCGCTGCACTCCGAAGCCCAGAACTGCATAGAAAGCGGGGACGCTAACAGGGTGGCATCCAGGGAGACCCCGGGGGCACTGCCGGTGGCAGAGCGAGGTAATGAAGGCCGAAGGGTTTATGGCACTGGCTGTAAGAATCGACCAGGCAGAGCCCCACCAGGGGTGGGGGCCCTGCAGGTGCTGGTGGCCCTATCAGGAGAAAAGGAGAGGGGAGGAAGGGGACCCATCCCAGGGAGCTCACAGCCCCATGCTGGCTGGCACCCCCGTGGCACGTGAGAGCCGAGAGCCGAGAAGGGCTTTGGTGAGCACATCTGTTTTCTTCCTTTAACCCAGAGGAACTGGGGCCCGGAGGGGTAGCCAGTGGCTCAGACTCATGGTCCCCCAAACTGGGACCTGGGTCTCCTGACTTCAGCGCAGGGATCTCCTGTGAACAGACACCCTTGCAGCACCATGGACCCTTCCCGGGTCATTCAGACCCATCCCAGGGAAGCCAGGTCCCTGCACAAAGACTGCCACCTGGAAGGCGTCAACCAGGGTGGACCTCAGCAGCCCCCAAGCCCTGAGCCTCTGTCCCTCGGGAGCCATTCCTGCCCGGGGTCTCCTGGGCGGATCCAGCCCTCTCTGGCCTGGCCCAGCCGGCAGAGACGGAGCCCAAACGGCGACATCACGGAAGGTCAGCCTGCCTCCTGTCTTCCCAGGGAAGCCTCGTGCTCTCTGATGCTACATTTCACACAACTGCTGCCCCGCACACCCTCGGAGGCCCCTTTGCTTTGGGACCCGGCTGCCGTTCGGTGCTGTTTACTAAGGGCCTGTGGCCCTGCTGTGGTCCTGGGAGCAAACTTCCTCATCCGCCCAGGCCCGCGGTAGGCACACGCTACAGGGTTGGGGTTGATCTCTCCACCGCGTGTCTCCTCTCCCAGAGTCCGCAGCCCCTCGGGGCAGAGCCCGCCTCCCCGTGACAGCCGCGTCCCCAGGGCCGGGCCGCACACTTCTCCCGTCCCAACACCCTGGCAGCTGCCAGATAGCGCATGTTCCGAGTCCCACACCGGGCTGAGCTCCTTGAGCACAGAGATTGTCTCTTCATCCTTAATTCCATAATTACAAAGGCAACACTCATCTAGCACTCACCGAGTGCCAGACACAATCCTAAATGCTTGACACACGTTAACTCGTCTAATCCTTAGCACAAAACCCCGTGAGATGAATATGATGGCTGTCCTGCTCCGCGGAGACGGTAGCGTGGCACGGATGCTCAAGGGCTCGGCCCCAGGTCATAAGACCAGCAGAAGGCAGGGCGTCGCCCCAGACGGACGCGCTCCAGCCTGCGTCGCCCCGCGGCCCTCCGTGCTCTTGCAGGGGTCCAGGAAGTACTCGATGAATGAACGAGTGAATGAATGAATGCAGTACCTGGTTGGGAGTGGCTTCTCCTGTGAGCCCTGGGCTGGCCAGGGCAGGTGCAGAGTCCAGGGGGAGGGGAGACCCGTACGGCTGCCGCGGTTGCCCGTGTGGCCCGGGACAAGTCAGAACTCGGCCACCGCCATGGTCTTTGTAGCAGCCGTGAGAGGCAGGGACCGTGAGCCCGTGCTGCATGCTGGAGCCTGCAGCCTGGAGAGCTTTAGCGGCCTGCCCGGGTCGTCTGGGGTAAGTGGCAGAGCCAGGACCTACAGTCCACCAGGTTCCCAGCCGGGGTAGAGCCCAGCCTCCTAACCCACCATTGAAACCCTGAGCAGAGAGGACCGGCGGCTTCCTGAGCCCTCCACCCGGGCTACGTGCGGGACCCACGCTCCTGGTCTGTTAGTATTGCCTCCTGTCCAGATGCCTCTCAGGGTGTGCTGTGGGGTTCCCACTGGACAGCTGTCCTCCAGACTCGGGACTTACCCTCTTGGCTACCCTCTTTCCTTGGGTCATTCCCGGAAGCATCTGGTCTTCTGGCTTGTGCTGTGCTCGTGGAGTGTCCAGAGACACGGAGGGAGTCGGAGGAGGCACCGCGTGTTCATTAGGAGGGCGAGGCACTTAGCACATCTCTTGGTTCTCAAGGGGAGGTAGGAGTGCTGTGTTCATGGGGACGTGGGTCTCCTGGCTGACAGCTGGGGCTGGTGGGGAGGGGCCGGCCCAGAGGGACAGCTTCCCCCCACTCTCCCACAGCACACAGGCATACACACAGGTGACTGCCCCGAGCTGGGTAAAGGGAGAGAAGGGAAAACCGCGGTTCGTAATCGTGACAGCTCCAAGGGGTCAAAGGTACAAACGGGAGAGGTAAAGGAAGGAAGTGGAGAAGGATCGGCGGGTAGGTGTGTGTGTGTGTGTGCACGTTCGTACACATCTGTGTGCACGTGTGCCACATGTGTGTGATCTGAGCTATCGGATGCGCCCCTCCAGACAAATGTGGCCAAGGGGGACTGATTGATGAATCAGCTAATGGAGTCGAAAAAATCACTCCTGCATTCCATAAGTATTTATTGAGCACCTTCTGTGTACAGGGCATCGTTTTAGTCATTGAGGATACGGGAGTGAATGTAACTTCTTCCCCAGGAAAGGGCAGAGAATACAGAAGTACGTAGAAGGAAGGGGTAGTGTCCCGAAGGGACGAGGCCCATGAGGACACTGCAGCCAGTGGGGGTGGGGAGCGGTAGTCGGTTGCCATGGCGGCGGGGAGGGTCTGGGAGGGCCTCTGATGTCTGCAAGTGACCCAGAAGAAAGAACTCGGAGGAGCTGAGGGCACTGAGCGCAAGCCCTGAGGGAGGGCTGGGCTTGGCACGTGCCGGGACAGAGGGGCCAGCGCGTCCTGTGTGAACGAGGGACGGGAGGTGGGTCCAGTCCTCATGGGGCCTTGTGAGTCACTCACTGTGTGGACTCTGGATCTTCTTCCGCGTGGGAGCGGCTGGAAGCTTTAAGCGGGGCTGTGGGGCGATCCAGTTTATGCATTCAATTGATCCCTGTAGGTGCCACATGGGACAAAGTGCAGGGGGGCGGAGGGGAGCAGGCACACCAGTGAGGAGGCTGGGGCCCAGGCCAGGGGTGGCGGCGGTCTGGGCCAGGGTGCTGCTAGCAGGGTGGTGAGAAATGGTCGGATCCTAGGCGCATGCGGGGAGAAGGGCTGGCAGGATGCTGAGCTGTTGGCTTGGATGTGAGGGAAAGATCGGAGTCGAAGACCGCTCCGAGGTTTGGGATCCTAGCAGCTGGGTGAGTGGTGGAGGTGACCCAGAGTGTCCGGTGGGGCACGGGGGAACTTGACCAGTCTGCTGGCCCTTGGGTACCTGCCAGGTACCAGTGCCGTCTTCCTGGTGAAGGAGGGACACAGGAATGTGGTGGTTGGGCCTCCAGCCCCTGGTGCCTCAGGTTCTCCTCTGTCACCTTCCTTAGCTGCATCATGGTCTTGTCCTAAGGAGAGATGCCACTTCCTGCACCCACCTCCCATCGTCCAGCTAATCCCCGCTGGGCCAGGGCATGTTCCCTGGAGAGTTTTTCTCAGGCCCTGGGAAGGTGTCTAGTGGGTGGGTGACTGGGAGGAAGCTGGAGGACAGAGAGGGACCGTCCCGTGGCCACGTCCTCAGCCCGGAGAGAATGGTGCTGCCTCCTGGCTGCAGGGCCATATGATAGGTGCCCATTCACTCGTCCAGCATACCTGTACTGGACGTCTAGGCAGGTACGGATGCTAAAGAAACTGGGCTTGTAATCCAGAGAGAAGGGAACCACAAGGGGCCGTCACAGGGGGGCGTGTTGGACATTTGAGTTGGCTGGGCAGCTTCCTGGGGGAAAATGTCTCAGCTCAAAGGTGAGCGACAGATGGGAGCTAATCAGATCTTGCGGGGAGCGGGGTGGGGGGCGGGAGGTGCAGATAAGAGGAGGCGTGGGCCATGAGGATTGGAGAATGGGAAAGGTCAATGACAGTAAGACGTAGATACCCCTTCTCCAGAAGGCCTCAAAGCAATCTAGACATCGTCTGCTTGGGTCGTTCATTCATTCACCCATCAGATCTCTGCTAAGCACTCACTGTGTGCCCACACGAGGCTCACACTGAAGATAAGGCGACAAAGTGGACATGGTACCTGTCCCTGTGCAGCTCACAGTAGGCAGATAGAACTCTGATTGGAAAATGTGGCGTGTGCTAAGAAGGAACAGAACTGGGTGTGAGAGAGGGAGGGAGGGGTGGAGGGGGGAAGGGGCTCCTGCAGGGGCTGCCCCGAGGGCCTAGAGGCGGATGGGAGTTGGCCACGGGAGAGGCCTCCGGTGCTCCTGGCAGAGAAGAGAGCCGTGGGGTAGGACAGCTAAACAGACAGGCCTCCCCCCCATCCCCTAACTGGGATGAAGTATCTACCCTTTGCTCTGTCTTATCTGTTGGGACCCTATACAGGATTGTATTAGGATCAGGTCTAAGTTTGAAAGCGCTGATTTGGAAGAGACAGAACATCCGGACCAAGCATCACCCCAGGTCTCACCTGCTTGAAATTTAGGCCCCAGAAATGTACGTCCCGCCAAAGAAGGAAGGGGGTCTGTCTGGGGACAGCCACTGTTTCCAGGATGTTGGGCACACCCCAGGGGATCTGTCCAGCTGGCTGTCCTCTTGGTTGGATGTCACGCCAGCCTGGGGTGTGGAAATCCTGGCTCACGTTGTCACAGGAGCAGCCGGGGTTCCGCCCCAGGGAATAGAGAGCCACCGCAGTGAGGACCCTGGTCGGAGAGGGCAGGGCAGCTGGCCGGGCCCCAGCCAGGCTCCCCTTTCCTGGAAGGCAGGCCGGGTGGGAAGCCGCGTTTCCAGTAAGAAGGTGCAGCCCACACTCGCTCGGCGCACACACACCCCCTCACTCCAAGAGGAGCGCTTCTGAGCTCCTCGGTGGCCCTAATGAGTGCTGTGGAGAGCTGTTTACAGCTAAGTGAGCTGTAATGGCTTTCTGCGGTCATTAGACACAGGCTGTTGGGAGCGCCTGAGGGACCACGCGGGCTGGGCTCCTGCAGCTCCCCCTGGACCCGGATCGATAAGCCGGGAAGGGGCCCGGGTGAGCCGTCTAGCTCCCTGAGCACGCGCGGCCACTGGGGACCATGCTGGGGCTTACAGTAGCCACCCCTGACGCCAGGCCACAAGCTGCCACAGAGTGGAGAGCTGCTGGGGGCAGGAACCCAAAGGGGGCACGGAGCACGTGGGCCCCGCCACACCGCTGGTGGCCTGGTCCTGGAATTGAATTTGGTTCAGTACAGCAAGGGTTTTGAGAGACATGGGACAGGAGAATAGGGTTGCTCCCGAGGGCTGTGCCATTAGAGACAGACCAGGCTTTGATCTCAGCTGTGCTATGGGAAGGCAGTGTTACCTCTCTGAGCCTCACTGGTTGTTTTTTTGTTTTGTTTGTTTTGGGGTTTTTTTTTTGGCTAATCTGGTGTCAAATGACGAAACTGAGCCAGCCGGCAGTAGGACCCTGCCTCACTCATACTTCCGTGTGTTCAGAGACTACTTGTGCTGGGCTTTGGGGAAACAGAGCAAGGAGCTAGCTCACAGTTGATGGGTCATATGGATTCTGGGCTGGGCCCCAGGGGTGGTGGGAGCAGTGTCCTAGGTCCGGGTTGGGTTTAGGGAGCAGGGTGTGAGCAATGTCAGGGCAGAGCAGTGGAGGTGGCCAGGCTCCCCCCATGGAGCAGCTGGCCCCTGTCGGCCTGGCCCAGTGCAGGCGGGACTGTGGGACAGTCCTGAGGGGTTCTGAGAGAGTGATGGGGACTCTCTGACTCTCTGCCTTCCCTCAGCCAAAGCCTGGAAGGGATCTGAGATCTCACTGCCCATTCGTCACCCAGAGTAAGCCTCCTGTGCCTGCTGCTGCCACTTCCCGTAACTCAGGCTGCGATGAGAGTCTCCTCGGACCCTTTTATCACCCCCGTATCTTCAGGAGCTGAGAGCCGGAGACGGCTGTGCGCCTCCTAGAAATCTGGGACAAAGACCAGGAATGGGGGGTTACAGACTCACCGGTCTGGGTTAGAGCTTTGTCCCAAAGGCCTCTCCCAAGAGCTCTAACTGCCCACCTATCAGTGTGAGCAGGTCTGACCCAGTTCTCCCTCTTTGGTATTTTCTAGACGGCAGCAGAGTGTATGGTTCCCAACCCATGCTGAACCTTAGAATCATCTGGAAGGGCTTTAAATTTTTCCAGTGCTTGGACCCAACCCCAGTTTGATCCTCCTCTATTTCTGGGGTAGGAATTATTTTCAAACCACCCCCCCACCACCACCATCGCACACACACATGAATCCAATGTGGAACCATAGTTAATACACAGTAATATAAACAAATGAAAACGGACTTTGGATCGGGCTTCCAACCCTGACTTCGCTTACTGTGTGATGGGCTCCATTTATATGCATATTTCACCGTTAGTCCCTGAAGTTCTGGGCTGTTTTGTTTTGTTCTTTTCATCTTTTTTTCTGTCTGTGCTTCAGATTGGGTATTTTCTATTGATCTGTCCTTACAGTCGTTGGCTGTCTCTTCTTTACTCTTTGGTGCACTGTCAGTCCTATCCCGTGAATTTTTAATTTCACAAACTGTTTTTCAGTTCTAGAATCCTCGTGTGGTTCTTTTTAATGGTTTTTACCTCTCTCCGACGTTTCCCTTTCGTTCACTCATTACAAGCATGTTTTCATTTATGTCCTTCAGGACAGTTTTAACAGTCATTTTAAAACCATCTGTGTTGATTCCTTTTCTCTTGTGCAGAGATCACATTTTCCTGTTTCTTCAGGTGTCGAGGAGTTTGGGGTTATGTCCTAGACATTGTGGATGATATGTTGTAGCGACTCTGGATTTCGTTATGTTACCCTGAAGTGCATTGATTTAAAACAAACAAAGCAGTTCACTGGGCTGGACTCAAACTCCAAACTCTGTCTCCCCTGTGATGGCCTGTAGCAGACATCTCTGTGCAATTCTTTTAGACTTTTTGAGGGGAGGGGGAGAGAAGCCCTTGCATGCAGATTTCAAAGGTCCGCCTAAGATTTGGGTCGAGTTTTTGTACAGAATTTGAGCCTCTTCCCTCTGGCCCTTGTCTTGCTGTCTTTCAGTCGCCTTGGTCACCCCTATACTCAGTACTGTAGTTCTTTAAGCCAGTAAGGCTGTGGGTTTTCTCTCTGGAGTCTAGCTGCCCCACTTAGCAGAGGCTGGCGCCTGCCCTCAAATAAAATCCCATAGATATGGGAAACTCACCTGAGTGCTTTTCCTGTCTTCTGAGTATTGAGTCCCTTCTAGTGCGGCCTGCTCCTCTCCAGTGCCTCAGGCAGTTGTTTATGTAGTTATTATCTGCAGGAGGAAGACTGGTCTGAGAGCAGCCACGCCACCCTTCCTAGAAGCCCAGGCCTAGATGTTCAGCTTCTCAAGGCCCTGGGAATGGGCAGGGAGGACAGTGGGCATCCCTCTGGGTCATACCTGCATCCCGTGGGATAAATTAAAACAGTTGTTGGGACACCTGGGTGGCTCAGTCCATCAAGCGTCCCACTCTTGGTTTCGGCTCGGGCCATGATCTCATGGTTTATGGGACTGAACCTCACATCAGGCTCTATGCTGACAGCACGGAGCCTGCTTGGAATTCTCTCTCTCCCTCTCTCTGCTCCTTCCCCACTCGCACGTGTGCACTCGTGCTCACTCTTTCTCTTTCTCTCTCTCAAAAATAAATAAATAAACTTAAAAACAAAATCGGTTGTTCCCAATGACCATCTAGCCCAGAGGCTCAGACCCAGGAGAGAACGCAGACTTCTACCTGAAGTGGAAAGTGATTCAGATGAGTTCCACACTCTAAGCCATCAAGGTCCAGTAGAACTTCCTTCCTTTGGTGATAGATGTGTTCTGTATTCTGCCGGGCCCCATGTGGTAGCCGCTAAGCACATGTGGCCGGTGCAGTTGAGAAACTGAATTTCTTATGCTATTTCTTTCTTTTTTTTTTTTATGTGAAGTTGAAATTTAAACAGCTGCACGTGGCGGGTAGCTGCTATATTGGACCGTACAGATCCAAGCAACTCTAAGAAATCCAAGTCTGGATTTACAGAAAAGTATGAAGCAGGGTAATGGCAAGAAGTTTACAAAAAGATAAGCTGTAAGACTGAAAAAGAAAGAAAACTCACCAGCGCATTTGAAATAGGATTTTATTGGTCACGATCTCGCGGTCTGTGAGTTCGAGCCCCGCGTTGGGCTCTGGGCTGATGGCTCAGAGCCTGGAGCCCGCTTCGGATTCTGTGTCTCCCTCTCTCTCTGCCCCTCCCCTGTTCATGCTCTGTCTCTCTCTGTCTCAAAAATAAATAAAACATCAAAAAAAAAAGAAAAAAAGAAATAGGATTTTATTTAGGGAGCCTGCCCAGGCCTCCCTGCCAGCAGTGACCTGAGGCCCAGGACCCGGGCATGGCGTCTGTCCCCACTCTCCCTCCCCCCTTCCCGGGTGGTAAGAACTCTGAGGTCCGGGTCAGACCACCTGAGTTGATATTCTGCTTCGTCGCGGCTCCACGGCCTTGGGTATTTCTGGGTGCCTCAGTTTTCACATCTGTAAAATGGGGAACGTTAAGTGAAGCCACCTCCTTGTTTTAGGATGAGCGGGCCTGTGTCAACGCGTATAGAATATGTACACATCATTCACAACAGCCCTTGCACGTGGTAACCTGTTCAGTACATGGCGGTGATATTTTTCCAGTCCCCGAGGCTCTCCCCTCGTCTCCCCAGCCCTTGTCCAGCACCCTGGACAGACCCTCCTCGCTGCCTGCCTGCTTCTCCCCTGCTGCTTCCGTTTTCCCCTTTGAGAGGCTTCGGGCCTCACGCAGCATCAGATTCTATGTAGCTGCTGTTCTCCCATATTTTCACCTGCTCCGATCCTTGGAGGGGCGTGGGCGGAACAAGTGAACTGATCGGATGTGAAAACAGAACAGAGCCAGCGCAGGAGGGGGGTGGGGCAAGTTAGAGCCCTCGCCCCCAGTACAAACTGTAAGGGGTGCCCAGAAGTTCGGTAATCAAGATAAATAACGTTTCAGTGCAATGTTTTCCAACACCCCAGTTAATGCAACAATTCCACAGTGGACAAAATACCAAAATGTTCAGTAAGGAGAAGCTCTGACCCTGCAGTTGACACGGCTGACCGTACTCGCCTTCCCCACTCCCGGCCCTGCTGGAGCCTGACTTGACTTATCTATTGTGATACTTTGTTCGTCATGGAATTTCTTACCTTAAAGTTGTGTTTGGGGAAACGCTGCGTTAAAATCTTATTTATCTCAGTGACTGCAGTGTTCGGCACCCCTCCCTTCCATGTTGCACCCCTCCCTCGCTTTTGTCACCCTGATCCTGGCCTTGGAAGAGAGAGCCCTTGCGAACAGAGACTCAGTCCAGGAGCAGCCAGCCAAGGGGTCTCGACAATCCACAGGTGGCCCTCTGGCTCCCACCTCTCAGGCCAGCTGTTCCTGGGCCAGCCCTGGGCTGACTTCTCCTCTCCCTACGCCATCCTCTGTCTTGGCCTCTCTTCTCCACCTCCTACTTCCCCTTCGGGCTCTTCATCATTTAGACGGAGGCCAGACTGAGGACTGACCACAGGCAGGGTGGCTCGTGTGGGTGGAAGGAGCCAGAAGGAGGGGCCCCGCCCTGCCCACCCTGACCTTGCCTCCCTCACACGCCCACACAGCTCTCTTTCCAGACCCAAAATAGTTCCCCAGCCCTCCTCTCGGCCCACATCTCTGGTGGCCGAGGCTGTGGGAGTCTGGGACAGCGCGGTCGCCAGATCCCCAAAAGCCTGGGCACAGCGAGCAGGAGCAAGGTGGCGTCTCCACTCTTCTGTGCCCTACCTGCCCCACTGTCCTCGTCCCATGCACTCCGCTTCCTGACCCCCGAGGGTGTCCTAGCTCTTGCTGGCAAGTGGGCGCTTCGGCCCAGACACGGTCCCCTGGCAGAGGAGCCCGGGTGCTCCCGAATCCGAGCCAGGGAAGGAGTGGGAGCTGGCCCGGTAGGCACAAGGCAGTGCAGGTGCACGTAGAGGAATAATATTGCGTTATGTTGTATTATATCATATTAAATTATATTATTTTCCATTTTTCAATTCCTTGCTCTGTGCCAGAGCAAGCACAGTAACCCTGTAAGCGGGGCGCACGCCATGCCCCTCCCCCCTGCCACCCCATGCCCCTCCCCATGCCCCTCCCCCTCGGCGCGCCGAAAGTTCTTCCGTGTTTGCACAGCCAGCGACATCTCCGGGGCACTCCGCGTTCCGGCAGCTGAAGGGTGAACGCTTAGCACAGCCACCCCGGCGGGGCGCCCAGCCTGCTCCACCCTGTAGGCCCCGCATCATTCCAGTTGAGTGGCGCCCCGTGTTCCAGGTTGTTAACTGCTTTAGCGGCACCCGTGTGTGGTTTATCCTCATGACTCTGGGCAGTAGCACTGGCAGCGACTGAGTCCTGCCGATGAGGACACCGAGGTTCTCGGGGTCTCGGCGATCCGCTTGTGGGCAGGGTTCGAACCCCGCTCTGTGTGGAGCCCGTGTTTGTGTTCCGTATTACATTGCCTTTCAAGGCAGAGCCAAGGCAAGACTCTGGGGCGTAGACCCACCTCCCCTGCATGACAACCTGGGGATCCCCCCTCCCCCGCCCCGTCCTACACACTGACAAAAGACCAAGAGGAAATGCTGGTGGAGGGGCCATGGTGGTTAGCGGTGCCCAACCTTTGGGGGCATCAGGCCCACGACCCAAGGGTTTGAGTTGTCTTGCCCTCTCCCGTGTGCTCTCCAGGCAAAGTTTTAGTGGCATCCTGACTCGTGCACAGACATCTGGGGCACCGGTCTCTATTAGGGCAGGGAGGTGTGCACGGAAAGAAAGAGTGACGGGCTGACCTTACCTAATTGTCCCTCCGTGTCTACTTACCTGGCCATGGGGAGGCCTTGGGCAAGCAGCCAGGCTAAAGGGTGGTTTATAGAATAGAAGGGATGGGGAAGGGGGAGACACACGGATGACAGGGCACCTGCCTCCCCCCACCTTCCTGCATTCCCGCTCGGGGCTCTGGGCTTTGGGCTCTCAGCTGAATGCCTTCCCACCCACCCCTTCCCCTCCTCCCGTGTCAGCAGAAAGTTCTCAGGCTCAAGAGCCCCTACACAAAGAATTATAACACACATTAGGACATAATATATTCTATGATATTGCATTATGTTATATTATATCGTATTAAATTATATTATTTTCCATTTTTCAACTCCTTGCTCTGTGCCAGTGTGCCAACTGTTTTTACATACATCATCCCATTTAGCCCTCAGAGACACGCCGATGCATGTATTACTCTCATCCCTCCTCCACCTGTGAGAAAACTCAAGGCTCAGGGAGGTCCTCAGCGTGTGCACCCCAGTGGCATTCTGTCTTCTTGTTGGAGTCCCTTTGTCCCCATCACCCTTGGCCTCTGCCCCTCTCTGCCCCTCCGCGTCGCTCCAGTGGGTCAGATACAGATTAAACAACCAGGCGCGCCCCTCAAGTCCCCCTTGGACTGGGACAAATACTTTCTGGCCTGGGCTTTGTGTGCGGAGCCCGGATGCCGGCAGGAGATTCCCACCGAACCGCAGGCCAAAGAATCATTTGATTTTCTCTTTCTTCCCCCAGAGAAGAGGAGGGAAGGGCTCTCACTTAACTTCTCCCACGTGTTTTCTTATCTCACTTTGTTTCCTGGCTGACTTTTCGTCCTTTGAAATGAGACCCGATCCCGGGAGCCGGGCCATAGGCTGGAAGAGGCAGAAGCAGGCAGACCTGGTCTCATCCCTTAGGACCAGTGACTCGCAGCTTCTGGAGTCAGGACTAGGAACCCCCATCGTGGGGAGGGCGAAGACCCCAGCCAGCAGCCTCCCCTCCGGGGTCTTGGTGGAAATGACACATAATTCCACGGCAGGCCACCCCGGTCCTGGTAGCTTGGCGGCTGATGCAGCACGTGGCTACAGGAGAGCACTTCCCCTCTTTGGGCCTTGGCTTCTTCATCTGTGTAATGGGCTGATGGTTCCCAAGCTGTGAGCTTCCCAGGAGATACAGTTGGTGTGAAAGTGCGTGGACATCTAAAGTGCCGTGTACAGGGGCGCCTGGGTGGCTCAGTCAGTTCAGCTTCCGACTTCGGCTCAGGTCACGATCTCGCGGTTCGTGGGTTCGAGCCCCGCGTCGGGCTCTGTGCTGACGGCTCAGAGCCTGGAGCCTGCTTCGGATTCTGTGTCTCCCTCTTTCTCCGCCCTTCCCCTGTTCGTGCTCTGTCTCTCTCTATCGGTCTCAAAAATAAATAAACATGCAGAGCTCATCGCATGCACATGTTCTCGGATCACCGGCTCCCCTGACACCTGCCTGGTGAGGCCAGGGGCTGAAGGTCTTTGCTCACCATTCACGGGCGGGACTTCCGGTTTTCTCCCTTCGTGGCCAATGTGCATCTTTCCAGCTTTGATGGAAGGTGTTTGGCTCCCACACTAGGAGCCCCTACGGCTGCCAGCCCCCTAGTGTGGCGGATGGGGCCGGAGGCAGGTGGATGGGGCAGCCGGCAGAGGGGGCCTGAGAGAGACCCCGTGTGCTGTTCCAGGGAGCCCTGGACGTGTTGGTGTGAGAGGGGAGGGGAGAAGCCACATCAACTCCCTCTGCTGTTTCTTCTGTTTAGACTCACAAAATGCAAGGAACTGCTCTTAATGAGAAAAGTGATGAGAATGACAGGACTTTGAAGCTTTGGGCTCTTAAGAGCCAAGCTATTCTCCATCCTCTGTTGAAGGAGGAGCTTCTAGTGAAAAAGGAGAGGAGGAGGAGGAAGAGGAAGGAAGGCAGCAGGGGAGGAAAGGGAGAGAAAGAAAACGGGAAAGAACGTTCTAGGTCCATCAGCTCCCAGAATGCATTTGCTCTAAGCCTTGGCAGGGTCAGGCCTTCCGCAGCCAGGCCAGCTAGTATCCGTTGAGAGTGTACTTTGTGTTGTGTTCTTTTACGCGCTTCGGTCACTTAACCCTTGCCGCTTATGAGCAATGTATTACCATTACTCCCATTTTACAGATAAGGAAACTGAGGTTGGAAAATCAGCCAGGCGTCTCAAAGGCAGTAGGAGACGGCAGAGCTCAGATCTGAACCCAGGCAGTCAGTCTGGCTCCAGAACTGGTTCGGGCAGCCCCCCCCCCCCCGGCTCTGCTTCTCCACAGGCAGGCTGAGTTAGCACCCCCAACCAAATTCCTTCCGAAACGGGGGACAGAAATGGAACGACCACGGGAAAACAACCACGGCACAAGAATGAGCAAATCTTTTTCAGAAAAACGTGCGTTTCAAGGGAACGTCCCGTGCGGGTCAAACGCGAACGCCCCTACCAGAAATGACTCACGGTGCGTAAACACCCAGCCACAGAAGCCCTCTCGTCCAGCCCGCGCCCCGAGACCACGTCATCTGTCCCAGGCCGTGCCCAGCCACTCCTGGCACTTCTCGCGATTCTGGCCGAGGGAGCTCTTCTGCCTCTTTCCTGTCTGGGTGAGGTGAGCTCTGTCTCATCCAAGAACATCGTCTTCCTTTTATTTAAAAAAAAAAAAAAAAAAAAAAAAAAAAACCACTCGTGTGGCCTCTTGAAATTCTTCGTCCTATTTAACTAAAGGTCTTTGCTGTTTTGCTCTGTTGATCTGTTTGTGTGGAAAGAACCTTCGGCCTCCCGTCCTGCTGATCCACCCCAGTGACTCTGCCTCCATCCCGAGTGTCTGGTGTCATGAAGAGGGAGAGAGGAATGGTCCCTGAATGGGTCATTTCCTGGCGGTGACCGCCCCCGGGTGCCATCGCTCCGCCACCTGTCTGCCCCACGCCCAGGCCCCCCGGCGCAGTGGCCCCTGTGCCCTGGAGCCCCCCGAAGCCCGGGACACCCTCTGCACCCTCACGGCCTCCCTCCCTGCGGGGCCTGCCCGCAGCTTTCCATCAGCGAGTGGGCTGATCCCCCTCCCCCCCTGCCCTCGGCCTCCTTCCCGGGACCCCCTTCCCGAGGTGCGCGAGGCTCCAGCCCTCCCCAGGTGTTTGGAGTCTGCAGCATTTCAGTGTTTGCTTTTTATGAAAGGGAAGCAATTCTGTCTGCAGAATATTAAGTGGCTCGGGCGGCTTTGGGAAGCGGAGCCACTAATCCTCCGACATCTGCTGCTTATGTGATCTTGGCGCCCGGCAGCCCCTCTCCCCTCCCCGCCCCCCACACGGGCCCCTCCTCATCCCCCCTAGTCGAGCCCCAGAGCTTGGAGGCGGAAGGAAACAGGGAGATTCGGGCTAGCGCAGCCATGCCCACCTGATGGCAGGGGCTGGAATAGTGACCTCCGAGTGCCCTCTGAGGCCCAGGGCCTGGCCTGACCAATGACCTTGGGCGAGCCCCTTCCTCTGGTGGCTTCAGCACCCTCAGAAGACAGAGGAGGCGGGGCGCCTGGGTGGCGCAGTCGGTTAAGCGGCCGACCTCAGCCAGGTCACGATCTCGCCGTCCGTGAGTTCGAGCCCCGCGTCGGGCTCTGGGCTGATGGCTCAGAGCCTGCAGCCTGTTTCCGATTCTGTGTCTTCCTCTCTCTCTGCCCCTCCCCCATTCATGCTCTGTCTCTCTCTGTCCCAAAAATAAATAAACGTTGAAGAAAAAAAAATTAAAAAAAAAAAAAAAGAAAAGAAAAGAAGACAGAGGAGGGGACGGGCTGCGTGGAGCCCAAGGTCTGATGTACCCACAGTTCAGGTCCTGCCCCCTTCGAGGCCTGGTGAACACTGGGATCCTCCATGCAGCCCTCCCTGGCTCCCCTCTCCAGACTGTGTCTCCGCTGTCCCTTGTACTCTCTCTGTCCCCACAGCGTCACCTGCTGCGTGCAGATCTTCTTGGGGGCAAGACCGCGTGCCCGCCGCCCACAGCTCAGGGCTGGCACTCAGCTGGTTAATAAATGCTCTTGGGTTAACTCGGGGGTGTGCAGGGGAGCAGCACTGTCAGAGTGAGAAACCAAAAAAGGCTCCCCCGTTCCTTTTTCCTGCCAGCCCGGTTCCCCAGCTCGTCTGGGGGCCGAGCCCCTGGCCGAGTCCAGAGCACAGGGAGGGGCTCCTGATGACGGGAGAGACACAGGCCCGGCAGGAGAAAGCTCACAGCCCCAGTCCTGTTAATAAAACCCACACCCGACTGACTTAGTAACGCATGCAGAGCAACCCAGCAAGAAGTAGGGGCCTATACCCCACACACAGGACGCTGAGAGACCCCACAGAGTTACAGGGAAAAGAGTGGCTGTAATCAGAGCAGGCTGCCTGGACAAGGCGGGTTTCCAGCCAGCACTGGATGTATAGAGCTCCCATTTGCAGAGAAGGAAGATGAATTCCAAGGAAGGGAAGAGACATGTACAAAAGTGTGTGTAATCATTTGCTAGAGATGCTGTCATGTCAGCAGAAGTTTATTTTCTTCCTGTTCTACAGGCTCAGAATCCAACATCAGGGTGACAGCGGGGTTGGCTTCTTCTGGGGGCCGGTAGGGAAGGATCTATCCCAGGCCCCTCTCTTTGGCTTGTGGATGGCCGTCTTCTCCCCGCGTCTTCACACGCTCTTCCCTCCATGTGTGTCTGTGTTAGAGGACATTGATCATATTGGATTAGGGTCCACGTCAATGACCTCATTCAATCTTGATCACTGCTTTAGAGACCCTGTCTCCTGGGGCGCCTAGGTGGTTCAGTCCGTGGAGCGCCCAACTCTTTATTTTGGCTCAGGTCATGATCTCACAGTTCGTGAGTTCGGGCTCCACGTTGGGCTCTGTGCTGACAGTGCAGATTCTCTCTCTCTCTCTCTCTCTCTCTCTCTCTCTCTCAAAATAAATTAACTTAAAAAAATAAATAAATAAAGGCCCTGTCTCCAAATACAGTCACAACCAGAGATGCAGGAGGTTAGAGCTTCAGCATATGAATGGGGTGGGGGGACCTAACTTAGCCCTTTCAGCAGGGAAGTTGTCATGTTCTGCTGTTACGTAGAGTATTGATTAACTGCTCCTACATTCCTGGCATTTTGCAAAGCGCTGGACTCCCAAGGTCAAGGACAACTTGGTCCCATCCTCAGGAGCCCAGAGTCATGGGGAGAGCCCCCCCGGAAGGAGCAGAAGACCTGGGGGTGGGGGTGTCGGCAAGACCAGCCTGATAAGAGACATAGGCTGGTGTGTGAATGTTCAGGGCCCTTTTGAAGTTCCCGCAGCAGGAGGCCTGGAGTCCAAGGCTGTCGGGGGGGGGGGGGGGGGGGGGGGGGGGGGGGGGGCGACAAGCAATGGGGCTGCTCCAGGGGTAAGCATGGGTGGTCCCAGCCCCACGCGAAGGGCATAAAACCTCTCCCCCACGTGAGTTCAGGGCCCCAGCACTCCTAGTAACCCACCCCATCCTCCCATCCCCGCCCCACACACACGGGAGGACATGCCCCCGGTGAGGAGTCTGGGTTCCAGGAGGACGTGTTGGAGCCACCAAATGTCTCCCCTCAAAGAGGGCCACAGAGGCTAGACCACACCTGGGGTAGGAGCAGGGAGCCATCCTGAGAAGCCACCACTCCTGCGTCCCATCTCTTCGTCCTGTATTGGGAACTTCCCAAAGGGCTCAAGAAAACTGAGGCTTTGGGCCAGAGCTGGCCGTGCCCCTGCACCTGCACCCCTCAGGAAGGGGGGTGATTTGTGTCCCTGGGTCAAGGCCTGTGCGGTCAGGAGGCGGAGGGCTGGAGCCCTTCACCTTGGGCAAGCAGGGGGCACAGGCCCAAGGAAGGAGGTCGCAGGTGTGATGGGTGGTGTGCCCAGTGCATTGGCTCCCGGGTGAGCCTGACGCTGTCCCCTCTGCCATCTGTTGTCCATCCTCCTGCCGTCCTGTCTTTTTAGGGGGCAGCTCCCTGCGGGAGAAACCCCACAATATGGAGGGGGTGCACCCAACACAGGCTTGGGGATGATCCCTGCCAGGCTGCTCACTAGCTCAGTGACCTTGGACAAGGCTCGTTTGACCTCTTGGGGCCTCAATTTCCTCATCTTTGTCAGGAGAACAAGAATATCCACTTGCCAGGGTGGCCATGGGGAGTCCAGAGGTAATGTCTGCATAAAGCCCTTGACGGGAAATTGTGCACCGATGTCAATTTCCCTACCGGAGGCGGGTTCCCGCGGCTGGTCCCCGGTGGCTTGTCTCTCCCCTCTTGGCTAAATTGGGGTTCAGAATGACCAGACACCGCAGAGGGGGTTCCATGCTCGGCATCATCTCCGCGTGCCCAGAGCCGGGTACCCTCTGCCCCTTCACTCCCAGCCTCCATCCACCCTGGTCTGCATCTGTCCAGCCCCAGGAGCAACAAGATGGCCAGGGACCATCAGCCGTGGCTGGGGAGCTGGCATGGGGACAGCCGCTCCGGGCTGGCATTGGGACGCTCCAGGAACCCAGGATGCAGACGGCCCCGAGCGTCTCCCATAGAGCTGCTTACTCCCCAGGCAGCCCGGCCCTGTGTGAGTGCCGGCCTGAGGCTCACGGGGAGGGCTCTTGAGTTGAGAGCTTGCCCCGGGGAGAACTTGGAGAAAAGTGGAAAGAAGCCAGAGCGAGAAGCGCTGGCGAGCTGACACTGAGAGCAGCCGACCGCGAGGCCAGCCGGTGGCACCGGACGGATGCTGCCAGCGGCCGCATCCTCCGAAGCTCTGGGCTCGGGGCAGTCTGTCTGGGTTCAAATCCCGTTCCCCGCCTCCTAGGGGTGAGATCGGGTTGGGGGGGGGGGACTTGCTTCATCTGTCTGAGCCACAGCCTCTCCTGTGGAAAGTGGGTGGAACCAACATTGCCCACTCTGTTGGGTGCTGGGGGGCTGGTCCAGGGGACGCAGGAGAGGCACCAGTAAGCGCTGGTCGTCATAGCAGTCCGGATGGTGGGAGGGCAGGGACAGAAGCCCAGGGGCCCTTAAGTGAAGCCTGTTCTCAGTCTGGTGGCAACAGGCTGGCGTCCTCATGTGGTCTCTGCCCACCTTTAATGTCTCCTCCAGGTGGCCCTGGGCTTTGGCTGCGTTACAGTGTAGCGGATGATTTTTTTTTTTTGGAGGATCTAAGCCTCTGCTTCCCTCCATTGGTTCAGAAGGAGCTGCATTTGTAACCTCCCCTTCCCAGTGGCCATGGGGAACTCGGCCAAGTGGGAGCTGGATGCTGGCAGGAAGGTTTGGAGGAGTCTGGCAAAGTGAACTGGAGTGCACTCTGGAAGGTTCTCCGGGGGGAGGGGCGCAGGTTGGTGCCCTGGCAGAGAGCTCTCGGTCATCCCCCCCGGGGCGTGTGGACGGCCACCTCCCCGAGTCCCTTGCCCCCTCCTATGTTCACTCATGACACAGATGTCCTGAGTCCTCTCCAAGCTGCCTTAACATGAGGGAATTCTATCTCAAATATGTTGCACAAATGAATAATAAAAACAAAGGAAAATTACCCTCTTTATTGAAACTCATTTTATGAATAAAACAATTATTCTGGTAATTGAAAAAATGTGTCGTTAAATTAAATGCAGTGGTTCCTATTAAAATTTTAGTGCGTTTTTGCTGCTGCCGGCTAGAGGCTGGTAATTATAGTCGAGAGTTTCGCTTTCTCTTTATTGTTTTTTAATCTCTCTGTGCTGCGGCTCTCCGACGATATTTTATGTCAAAGAGATTTAGAGCCGCGCTCCCGACGGGCGGGAGAGGCTGGCCGAGGGGCGGGGGCGCGCGGTGGGGGGGGGGGGGGGGGGGACTCCCGTGGCATCTGCCTCCGACACCAGATTGGCAGGCGCTCTGGCGGTCCAGCGGTTTGGGTTGGTCTCTTCAGCCATCTGTCGGCTTGGTGTCGGCCAATCACAGTCCTCCGAGTCGAGTGCCCTCCCCCCCACTCTCCTCTGCGATCCCCGTCCTTACTCGGAAGGGGTTGGGGGGAGAAGGGACGCCTGCAGGGGGGTCTGGGGATGCCCGGGGGCCTCAGCTCCTGCCTGGTAACCCGTGTTTGGCAACCCCTCGTGGGGGCGAGTGAGGAAGGTTGTGGGGCTTGGCGCGGAAGCGGCGTGAGGGCAGGGACCGTGCCTGCCTTGCTCAACGCGGCATCCAGAGCTTCCAGAATTGCTGGTGCACTGGAGGGTGTTTTAGTTCTCGCTGAGGAAAGGTGGGAGGGAGGGAGAAAGGGAAGGCTCCGGTAGGGTTAGGTAGGGAGTAGCAAGAACGGAGAACGGCCTGGATGATCTGTGGCTGTCCTTTCCAGCCCCACCCCACCCCCACACCAGCGATGGTAGGAAGGGAGGAAACCCAAGGCCGTTCCATCTCTGTGCCTGGCAGGAGCTGCAAGGCCCCTCGGCCGACTCCGACAGTTGGTACCTGCCCTTGATGTGTTATATGTCTCCCTGGCTGAGGCTGCATTTCTGTTCTTTGTCTGGGAGATTAAGCTCCTGGTGGGCAAGGTCTCTGGCCGTGCAACCTGCCACCGGGAGCCTGATGAATCAGGCTGGGGGTGGAAGCTCCTGGGCATTTATCACCAAGGCGCCAGGAGCTGGGAAGGAGCCAGATGCCATCGTCCAGGGTTGTCAGACGAGCCCTGGGCACTGGTCAGGAAGGAGAGCAGGAGAGCGTCTCCCAGGCCCCAGCGTGCACGCTCTGGGGCTTAAGGCGACCATGTTGGCTGTGTCATTCCTGATCTGCTGCCCCCGAAATCCTTTCCTTGTCCTTCCTCTGTTCTGTCCTCTGTCACAGGTGGCTGTCTTCCCGGTTGCCCAGGCTGCCGGCTCGGCTGGCTCAGGCTGGGTTTGACCAGTGGGAGGCTTGGGCAAGAGAGAGCAGGTGGGAGGAAGAGAAGCTGGGGTGTCCTCCTCCGTTTTTCTCCCCTCCACCGGCATTCCTCAAAGCAGCTGTGTTTCAGTCACGCCGCCAGCTCCTGGCGGACAGGGTGCCCTGTGCTAACCGCCCATGGTGATCTGCTGTGTGCTCAAATCACCGCCCCCCACTTCTCCTGAACCCTTCAGCCCAGGGTGGTAGAGTTTTCCTGGGTTGCTAATCACTGGACCTGTTTGTCTCCTTGGCTGTCCCGTCACCTGTAGCCAGCTCCCTGTTGCACGTTCCTTCTCTGCTAATCCACAAGTTGTTTCTGCTCTCCTGGTTGTACTCTGGCTATCCATCCACCTGCCCCACGAACATCCCGGGAAGAGAGACGGATGGCGGAGGCACCGCAGGGGTGAGGGTGGGAGAGGCTCCCTTCAGTCCCTCCCGCCTCTCCCGCTGCCCAGGAGAGTTTGCTGTGTCCAGCTGGTCTCTGCACGGTGCCTCTCTGTCTCTCCAGACAAGCAGCCGCTCACGTCCGGCCCATTGTGCTGATCATTTTACGCTCGTCCATCCACACGGGACGGTACCTTATTTTGCAGTTATTGAGCTGTTTTCCCAGCTGGCCAAAGGGTCGCAGGTTAGGACCCTTTCCTGGGAATGCAGCATCCAGCAGAGCAAATTACAGAAACATTAACCCCAGAGCAGAGTGACTGGGAGGCCAGGGACAGCCGTGGCCCCCGGCCCCTTCAGCCTGCTACCCCCCCACCTCCCCCACCGTCCCCTACGATGTCAGATTCAGCTCGTGTCCTCTTAGCCACATCGCCACCAGGCATGTTTTTCAGCCAGGCTGGCTCACCTTGATATAGAAATAACCGGGGCACTAGATCAGAACAGAGCTCGGGGCAGGGCGTGGAGGAAAGGAGCCGTAGCGAGAGGCACTGGATGGATAGTGCGGCGAAATGGCAGCCGACCTGGAAGCCGGGAAACGCAGGGCGCAGTCCCGCCGCGATGCAGCGCAGAACAGCAAGAGGGTGGATGTTAGTGAGCACCTGCCTGTCAGGTACTCTCACTTGTTATCCTCTTGAATTCTCTACAGCCTGCGAAGTAGGAATCACCAGCCCCACTTGGTAAGACTGAGGAAACGGAGGCTCAGAGACATTCAGTAGCTCACCCAAGGTCACACAGAGAGGGCCACTTACCGCCCACCCTGGTCCTGCCTTTCTTGTCTAATTCTTCTTAGCATCTCCCACAAGACTTCTGAGCAGCCTGCGCTGGACCCTCGCTTGGCCGAGTCCTAGGATTCTGCGTGCATAGAATCTAAGACAAACAGCCTAGCCCTAGAGGGGCACAGGTGCATGCCTGAACATGTCATTTGTTCATTCATTCATTCGTTCATTCATTCATTCATTTGCTTGTTGGTTTGCCAAATATTCACTGAGTAGCTGCTATTTGCCCAGCACTGTCAGAGCACTGGGGGTATAGAGCCGTGAGTTAGACACTTGTTTTCATCCTCAGAGAACTTACAGTCGAGCAAGGAAAACACCCAGGGAGGCACACGCCCCATGAGTCACGATGATACAGCGTGGTGAGGGTTATGAGGCGTGAGGCTTGGGGAGCCGTCCCCGAAAGCCCGCCAGTTGGCCCCTCGCGAAGGTTGGGATCCTTCAGGGCTCAAGCCTCAGTCAGACTCTCCTCGCCTCGCCCCGCTCCCTGGGTGGCTCATCTCTAGCCATCACTACACTGTTCAACTCTAAACCCTGCCTAGCCCAGCTTGCCCTCCCGAGCCCTGAGCTGTCTTCTCAGCTGCCTTCTGCCACTTGAAGGTGGAGGGGAGGGAACGCGCTGGGCTGTGCTGGTGAGTGTCAGCAGCCCGCTCTGGACCCATCGAACATCTGCCAGTGTCTGCCGTGTAAGGGGCCCCATCGTGGCGATTCCCTGCCGTGACTGAGCACAGAGCTGGGAAGAGGGATACAGAGTGAGTTTTCGAGAAGCGGTGCAAGCTGGCCTCAGCACACGCCCAGCAAGAGCACGAGCACATGAACTTGCCACCTCTGTCCCGGAGCAGGCACTTTTTCCGGGGGTTCCCAAGCTCAATGGCGTCAGCAGCTGAGGTTCAAGCCAGAAGCCCAGGAGACATTCTCCCCTCCTCCTTTTCTAGACCCTTCCAATCAGTCACCAGACGCGGTCCGTTCTACCTTCTTCACCTTCTGGATGTCTGGAATCCCTGTGCCTCTGTCTCTCTGTCCTCTCTGGCCCTCAGCCACTCCCTCGCTCTGGTCACCGCCTCTCTACCTGGTCAATGCCCACCTGGCCTCCCCTGTCCAGTCTCCACGCTGCGGCCAGAATGATCTTTCTGGTACAGGAATCTGGTCTGTTACCTGCTAAAACTTTTATTGCCTTCCCATTACCTTGCTGATCTCCTGGGCCTCCCTTCTCCCCACTGTCCCCTAATCCCTGCCTGCCATTCTCCCCCACCACACACCCTGGCAACTGGGACCTGCCATATTCCTTCTGGCCTCTGGGACTTTGCTTGTGTGTCCCCTCCCACTAGAGCAGGCTCCCATCTGCTTGGCTGACCCTCATCTGTTCTTTGGGGCTTGACTTAGATACCCTCTCTTCCAGGAAGCCTTCCCTGATGCCTCCAGGCTGATTTAGCCCCTTTTGCAACCCCCCCCCCCATAGCACTTCATTGTGCTTTATCCAGATCCTGTTTATGTCCACCCTCTTCCCATGGTCCGTGAACAAATCAAGGGCAGGGACTGAATCTTTGTTCACAGTGCCCTGCACATGCCAGGCTCTCAGAGAATGGTTTTTGGGCAAACGGACAAAGGATCACAATACTTAAGTAAAAATTAATCAACTACAAGCTAAAGGGCAAAGAGCACCTAGAGAGTCCCGAGTGATGATGTCACAGAAGCTTTCTCGACCAGTGAGCGGCCCCACGTGGCTGGCCACCTGCTCCGCAGCAATCACGGAAGGCTGCCTGGTAGAGGGGGCCAGCTCTTCTCTTCCCATCCTTCCTCCTTTGCCCCCTCCCTTCTCCCCACTCCCCGTCTCCTGTCAGCCTAAGAGCTTCCTTACCAAGGAAGACTGCTTGCTGGCTTTTTCCTTTGGCAGGGAAACCACCCCTTATCGGCCAGCAGCAGGGCCAGGGCCGGGCTGCTGGCACCCGGTGTCTCAGCGAACAGTGAGACGGCCGATGGCGTCACTGTGACCGGATTCCTTGACGTGCCTCTTTAGGAGACAACCGGGCTTGTCACTGACACCCAGAGCGCTGAGAAGGGGCAAGCTGAGAGCAGCAGCTGCTGGCGTGCATGGCACATTTCGGGGCATCTGGGCCGGTAACCGGGGCCAAGAGGAGGCTGTTGGGCGAGCGGTGGGGAAACCACCTTCCAGACGCCCCTCCTTTTTTGGGACAGCAGCACAGTCAGGTGCCCCCGGGGGTCAGAGGCTTCAGTCACACGAAGGCTAAGTATTTGCTGGGGGAGAGGGAGGCCTGGTTTCTCTCTGCGATGCTTCTCCTGGACAGAGCCAGGCTGTGGGCCGTGTCCACCCCAGCCGTGTCCTTCCCCGGGGAGCAGGCACCATGAGCCAGCCTGGGCTGCAGGGGGTTGATGGGAGGGCCGTCGGCAGAGAAAGGCCAGCACTCCTGGCCCCTGTGCCTCATGGACCTTGGGCACCAGTTTCCATATTCCAAACTAGGATGGGGATTACTTGCCCAGCCTAGCGGGTGCAATCGCCCTGTGCCAAGGAAGCTGCAGAGAAGCCAGATGTGATGCCGCGCTGGCAGGAGGCTCCCCTTGGGGGAGGGGTGGGCAATGGGAAGAGGGGACGGGCACACCCAGGCCAAGCAGCAGGGCCTTCTGCCTCCCGGCGGGAGCACCACTGGAACCTTCCAAGCTTTAGGGTAGCAGAAAGGGCACAGGCCCCAGGCTTAAACTTCACCACTGCCACTTCCTAGCTCTGAGACGCTGGGCACATGGCTTAGCCGCTCTCAGCCTCGGTTTCCTCAATCTGTAGAATGGGCCCATAATACCTCAGCTTACCTGATTAATTGAGGTCAAAAATGCAAACGGCAAACAGCCCAGCCCGTGGCATGTTGAACTGCTCAAAACACATTTGTCCTTTCCTTCTGACCCAGAGCCTGGAGGAGACCGGTGAGCCTTTGGGGACATCTTTATGACATCTGCCCTTCCGTGGTGGTACAGGCAGGCCCGGCCTGGAGGGAAACGGGATGCAGGGACTCTCTGAGCCCCATTCTGCCCCCCTCGGCATTCTCTGGGGGCTCCCCTGATGGCAGACCTGCCCCCCTCTGAGCCCATGTCTTACTAGCTGCACAGATAGGCTTGTGATCCTCTGGGTTTAATGGTCGGGGGAGCTTCAGAGCCTTTTATCCAACCGAGCCCAGAGTCTGCCGCCCGTCCAGGCCCTCACAGAGTGGACGCTGAGGGGCTGGCCGCCTCACTCAGGAGCCACCTCCAAAAGAGGACACTTGGCTGAAGCCAGACTCAGTCCCCCAAGGTAGGAGGTAGCACCAGCACGGCCGGGCAGACTCTGCGGGAAAGGAATGCAGAGGGGTAAGGAAGTGAGCCCCTGGGCCCCGGGGAGGTGGCCAAGTGCAAGCTTCAAGACCCAGGAACTGGGTTTGCATCTCAGCTCTGCCTCTGATGAGCTGTGTGACCAGAGATGATGCCTGCACCTCTCTGAGCAGTCCTGTTCTCTGGCGTGTGACACCTTGACTCGTTGGGCATTTGAAAACAATCCATAGCGGGGCGCCTGGGTGGCTCAGTCGCTTAAGTGTCCGACTCTTGATTTCGGCTCAGGTCAGGACCTCACTGTTCATGAGTTCAAGCCCCGTGTTGAGCTCTGGGCTGAGAGCACAAAGCCTACTTGGGATTCTCTCTCCCTCTTTCTCTGGCCCTCCCCCGCTGGAGAGCACTCTCCTCTCTCTCTTTCTCAAAATAGATAAATAAACTTGAGGGAGGGAGGGAGGGAGGAAGGAAGGAAGGAGAAAACAGTCCATAGCTTCTGAAATGTGGATTCCACTCCAACTCACAGATTCTAGAATATCGGAACTCAAGGGCAAGGCCCCTCCCCAGACCCACAAGGGCCCTGAGGTTCAGAGGCTGGACGCAGGTCTCCTCACCGGCTCTGTTGTGCTCCCCTCTGGTCACCCGGGGGCAGATGGAGGAAATGTGGCCCGAGTAGTGACCTGGGAGGCAGCAGGCCCTTCCCCGGCCCAGAGATGAACATCTGGCCCTGTCTTCCCACTCTGCCTCTGCCCCTCTGCCTTGGGGAGCCGACCCCGCCACGCCTCCCTACATCTTTGAGCACATCTCATGCCATGGAAGAAGCAGCTGGCCCAGGTGTCATTTCAGAGTAAAAGTGCCCATTAAACACCACTGGCTTCCAGGCCCGTCGAGTCTCGGGAGCGATGTTCTCAGACATGTCAGCCTAATGAATTAATTGATTCTTTCCTCCTCTGCCTGCCCCGAGAGGGAGGGCAGGACCGGGCTGGGCGCCTCAGCCTGCCCCCGCCCGAGTCCGGGGAGGGGAGAGTGAGAACCCAGGCTTCCCCCCCATCCCTCCCTCTCCATTCCCTTAGGACATCCCCCAGCCCCCGACCCTTGCCTCAAACCCTTTTTTGGCCACTTTTCCCCAGCCTCTCTCCAGGTGGCATCTTTTTTCAATCAAGACTTTATTTTTGAGTAGTCTCGGGCTCACTTGAAAATTGAACAGAAAGTACAGAGATCTCCCCTGGACCCCGTGCCCCCCGCCCATGCACAGCCTCCCTCACTGTCATCCCACGTCAGAGAGCGCATTGATTCCAATCGATGAACCTCCGTGGACACGTCATTATCACCCAGAGGCCGTGGTTTACATTAAAGTTCACAGTCACTCTTGCACATTCCGTGGGTTTGGACAAATGTATAATTGCACTTGTCCACCATTGCAATGTCGTACGGGGTAGTTTCCCCTCCAAATCCTCTGTGCTCCTCCTCTTCATCCCTCTCTCTCCCTCCCCGCCGGGCAACCATTGATCTTTTCACTGTCTCCATAGTTCTGCCTTTTCCAGAATGTCATACAGATAGAATCATACAGTCTGTAGCCTTTTCAGACCGGCTTCTTTCCCTGCGCGATAATACAGTTAAGGTTCCTCCGTGGCTTTTCATGGCTTAATAGCTCATTTCTGAAAAAAATTTTTTTTAACATCTATTTATTTTTGAGAGACAGAGAGAGACAGAGCGTGAGTGGGGGAGGGGCGGAGAGAGAGGGAGACACAGAATCCGGAGCAGGCTCCAGGCTCCGAGCCGTCAGCACAGAGCCTGACGCGGGGCTCGAACCCACGGACCGCAAGACCGTGACCTGAGCCGAAGTCAGACGCTTAACCGACTGCGCCACCCAGGCGCCCAATTAATAGCTCATTTCTTAAATGAGAAATGAATAATAGTCCATTGTCTGGATGGACCACCGTTTATTTATCCATTCACCTACCGGAGGGCACCTTGGTCGCTTCCACATTTTGGCAATGATGAATAAAGCTGCTCTCGACATCACGTGCAGGTTTTTGTCGGACCTAAGTTTTCAACTCCTCCAGCTAAACACCCGGGAGCCCTTTTGCTGGATCACATGCTAAGAGTATGTTTCGTTTAGTAAGAAACTGCCAAACTGGCTTCCAGGGTGTCTGTGCCATTTTGCTTTCCCACCAGCGACGATGACATCCCCACCGGCATTTGGTGCTGCCCCGGTTTCGAGTCTTGGGCATTCTCATGGGCGTGTACCAGTACCTCCCTGTTGCTTGCATTCGCGGTTCTCTGAAGACGTAGGACGTGGAGCATCTTTTCGTGTGCTCGTCTGCCCTCCGTCTGTCTTCTTCGGTGAGGTGTCTGTTGAGGTCTTTGGCCCGTTTTTTAATTGGGTTGTTAGTTTTCCTGCGGTTGAGTTTTAAGAGTTGTTTGTGTAATTTGGATCATGGTCTTTCGGCAGATGTGTCTTTTGCAGACGCTTCCTCCCAGTCTGTGGCTGCTCTGTCCCCTTGAGAGTTGTCATCTTTTGAGGAGAGTCCGGGTCTGTGGAGGGGGCCAAGCCTTGCCTAAGTCCTGGGTCACACAGACCTCCACGCACTGCAGCCTGTCCCTTCCAGAACCACCGCCTCCCAGCTTGGCTGACCCAGCCCCATCCTGACAGGCAGAAGAGTGCCACCCCCAGCCCCTCTCAGGGACCCTCTCCCCGCCCCCCCAGGGCGGTCCCCTCCGCCCGCTCCGGTTGACCAGGTGAGAATCCCTTTGGGGCTTCTCCCTGATGTGGTTTTACGAAAGCTCCAGCTTCGGGGCACCTGGGTGGCTCAGTCAAGCAACCGACTTCAGCTCAGGTCACCATCTCACTGTTTGTGAGTTCGAGCCCTGGGTCAGGCTCTTTGCTCTCGGCACAGAGCCCGCTTTGAATCCTCTGTCCTCCTCTCTCTCTGCCCCTCCCCTGCTCGCACTCACACACTCTTCTCTCTCTCAAAAATAAATAGAAATTTTAAAAAAATAATAAAAAATTTAAAAAGAAAGCTCCAGCTTTAGGGAAGGGGTGGGGGCAGCCTGGAGGCTGCAGGAGGGGAGGAGTGAGGTCCTAGAGGAATGGGGCCAGAAGCAGTCCAGACAGCCAGGCTGATGTCCCCGGGGCAGCCTTGCAGAGAGCCAAGGGACACCCCGTGAGAGCAGCTGGTAGTCACATTTTCCCGCTCAGTGGGGCTTGCGTTAATTGGCATTAATTGGCATTAATCAGGGTGGGGGAGCAGCGGGAAGTGGCAGTGCTGTCCCTTAACCACCTCCCAGGGGGACATTCATCAGCCTTCTGGGGCTTGAGACGGGGTGTCAGCGTGTGGGTGAGGGGAAGTCTCTGCTCCTGCTTTTGTTCCTCTTGAGCTCAACGTCCTAGTGCCTTCTAGTCCCTTCCCTGGCCCTTGTTCCTCCCCCTCCCCATATTCCCAGTAGCCCCCCACGTGCACTGATGCACATACATTAATTGAGGAGAAAGTCTCGCCGAGAGAGTGTCGTAGTCAACCCTCAGGGGTGCCCTCCCAGGGCTGGGGTGACCTACCCCCAGTGCGGTTGGGTGGGCAGCTGGGGAAGAAAGGGCGAGAGGTTGGAGGAGTCCAGTAGGGGTACGCTCCCTGCATCTCCCTCCCCAAAGTCAGGGGTGTCTCGGGAAGGGGATGGGGGGGTTGGAGACCCTTCTCTGCAGGAGGACAGGGAGGGAGACTGGGGGAGCTGAATCAGTGGCCGGGATCTGGGACTCACTACTGCCTGCTGGAGACCCGCTCCCCAGTGTCCTGGGCAACCGTGGGCCTGGCGTGGGGACCTGGGCGCTGACTCTGGCTGTTGCCCTGGTCTCCTCAAAGGTCTCCTGTGAGCCGTACCCCCCCCGCCACCCTGCCCCGCCCCCGTGAGTCTCTGTTTTCTACCTGTGATGTGAAGTGGTTGAGTCAGATGATATCTGAGGTGTTTCTTGGAATGATGTTTGGTCTGATGTGACGTGATTCTGGGACTGCTAGGTGTCTCCATCCATGGGTGCATACCTCACCCATTCACCCCTCTATCCGCCCGTCTGTCCATCCATCTATTATCCACTCTTCTGTCCATCCGCATAGACGTCCATCCGTCAGTTCATCCATGCGTGCATACATCCTCCATCCACCCCTCTATCTGTCCGTCTATCCATCCATGCATGCATCCGTCCATCCCTTATCCACTCTTCTGGCCATCCATATATCCATCCTTCCATCCATCTGTTCATCTGTCTGCCCATCCATTCGCTTGTCCATCTGTGCACCCACACACCTGTCCATCCGTCCGTCCATCCCTCTATCCATCCTCCCCTCCTCCCTCCCTCCATCCCCGCATCCTTCCATCCATCCGTCCAGTAGATAAGAACCTGTTCCATGCCAGATCCTGTCGCAGACTCCGGTGATGACACAGAAATCTGTGAAGAGAGGGGGCTGTGTGAACACACAGGACGGGTCCCAACCACCCGCTGGGGAGTAGCAGGGGAGGCTTTGAAGAAACTCACTGAAGCTTCCCCCTGAAGGGTGCGGGTGCCAGGCAAGCCTCAGGGTTTGTTGTGAGAATGTAAATGAGTTCATGAATGGCAAAGGGGGTGGAGCCCCTCTCCACAAATGCAGGTGACCGTCATCACAGGACGGACCTTTAGCATCATCTCGTCTCCGGGTGTCCTGACCTCCAGCCGCCTCAAAGTGCCTCCCGTCCCCTGAACCACCGTGCGCGTGTCTCTCTCTTGCTCACCTCTCTGTGCCTCCTTAAGACCATGCTGAAGTGTGACTTCCTCCACGGAGCTTTCCTTGTGTCCCCAGGAGGTTCTCCCTACCTGCAGTTTGAAAGCGTCGTGTGTCGCTCCAAGCACCTGCCTCCTCCGCACGGCAGGCAGGTGGGCCATGTCAGCCACGTGGGTGGCCTCAGCCAGGAGGCACCCACTGCCGAAGGGCAGTGCCCAGGGTCCAGAGGCTGCCTCCCTCCCCCTGATGCCCCGGGGTTCCTGGAGGATGGGCCTCGCCCTTGTACCCCGCCCCCCTGCTGGAAGCTGGCCAGGCTGGAATCTGGAAGGGGACAGAGGCCACGCAGAGGGCAGGGGAGCAGGCCCGGTGTGGCCTCTCGCGCCCTCCTGAATCAGTGGCTCTTTCTGGGGTCAGATGCACAGCCTCCTCTGTGCGTCCCGGTCCGGGTCATCTTCTATAGTAGTGACTCCTGCATGGGCTGGGGGACAGGTTTGGGGAACCTGCTACTTACCTGTGCGGGACGGTCCTCTGTGCAGCGGGAGCAGAGAGGGCGAATCTCGCTGGCGGGTGCTGAACCCTGGTCCTGCTTCTCCATTCAAGGATAAGGGGCAGGGGGAGGGGGGAGCGGACGGTGCAGGGAATCTGTCCTCGGAGTGTGAATCTTTTCCCGGGTGGTGGGTGTCTGCTGACACCCCCCCCACCCCCACCGCTAGCATCCTTCTCTGGGGACGCAGGAAGGACCCCCCCAGACTGCACCTGAGAGGGAAGGTGAGAGCTGGCTCAGGCCAGGCGCCGTCACGACCCTTGATCCCCAACTCGCTTCTCGTTCCATCTCCTCCCTCCTCAGCCCATCTGGAGTCCCGAGTCCTGGACAGGAGGCCAGGGAAGTGCAGGATCGGCCTCCTCCCCCGTGTCCTCGGGGAACCACTGAAATCTATTCCCCAAATCACAGAAGCAATGAAATCTGCTGGGAAGGATCGCCGGGGCCCCTCCTCGTCTGCACATGAGGCAGCTGCGCCCTAAAGGGGACCTGCCTGTCCTGCCCCGGGATGCGTGACCCGACTCCCCTCCCGGAGCTCACGCCAGCCCCGCTGCGCCCGCAGACCGTGGGCCCCAGGGCCGTGCGCTCCGGAGGCACAGAGTGAGTGCGGTCGCTAATGAGTGTCATGACTTGTGGGCATCTGTGGGAGTGTAGTCACCTCCGGGCACCTCCTGCGGTCATAGGCAATTTCCCTCAAAGCTAATGAGGCTTGAGCTTCGGGGCCCCTCACCTGCCCGCCCTTCGGAGGCTTTTATACATAATTTTGTTTGATATTTTGTGTCTTAAAGAGAATCACCAAATCGTGGCTCTGCAAGCTTCAGGCCCCTTGTAGACCCAGGGGTGGAAGCCTAGTGTCCAGAGGCCCCGGCCCAGCATTGCCAGAGGCCCAGAGCCCGAGGCCACTCCCGCCTGGGGGCTCAGCCTCCCCCACTGCTGGGAACCCAAACATAAACCCTCCCCGCTGTATGGCACTTGACAGTTTGCAGCAGGAGCTTCATGGTCTCACAACACCCTGTAAAAAAGATGCTCTTGGGGCGCCCAGGTGGCTCCGTCGGTTAAGCGTCTGACTTCGGCTCAGGTCATGATCTCACGGTTTGTGAGTTCGAGCAACGCGCCGGGCTCTGTGCCGACAGCTCGGAGCCTGGAGCCTGCTTCGGATTCTGTCTCCGTCTCTCTCTCTGTCTGTCTCTCTCTGTCTCTCTCTCTCTCTCTCTCTCTCTGTGTCTCAAAAATAAATAAACATTAAAAAAGAGAGAGAGAGATGCTCTTGTCACCGTTTATTCGCAGAAGCCAAAGGTCACGGGTTAGGGGCTGTCCTAAGGGCACACAGGAGAGAACTGGCCAGGTCTTGCCCCCCCCGCCCCTAGATCTCAGACTCCAAGCCCCACTCAGTCTCCAACAAACCTTGAGCCCCGTTGGCTAGGAGCTTACACTGGTGTCTAAACGCATCCCAAGTTTTCCGTGGGTGGATTCGTTAGTGACAGGCTGCTTTGAATTCGACGTCCGCTCCCTGCTGGCCACTGAGCGTGGGGCCACCCTGCACCCCCTTCCCTCTGCCGCTGTGCATTCTGGGCAAACCCATTTTCGTATCAAATCGAACAAAAGCAGCCTCAATCAGGAGGGTAGGTCCACCGGGAGAAACGCAGAGCCAGCAGGGAGAGACAGGGAGGGCCGGGCCAGTGAAGACTGGCTCCTCCTCCTGTGCGAAATGGGGGTGGCGGGGCATCGCCCAACGACACAGGTGAGGACACCACAAAGCCGTGGGGGTGAAGCAGCCAGCAGGGTGTCCCAGCTGCCAAGTGCACGGTCAGGGTTCACTTGGGTCCTTCCGGAGTCACCTGCCACGTAGGGGACTGTCTACACCTCTGCGTCCACTCAGCCATCAGGGAGATCTCGTGTCTGGTGCCGTTTGCTCTTCGGGAAGGACGTAGAGCTCTTGGCAGGTGCTGTGGCCCGTCCCCCCAGATCCCCTTCCCTGGTACCCCAGGCTCTCCAGCCCAGCTGCCTGTCCCCCGCCAGGGCTGCCCTCACGACTGCTGTGAGGGTGCCCGCACCACCTTGGCCAGGAGCACGGAGGGGATGCCGAGAAAGGGGCATCCCCCCGGTGAGGGCCAGACAGCAGGCAGGGCCCCAGGACGGGCACCCGGCAGCTGCCGTCGGCGACTTGCTCAGCCGACAACACACAGCACTGCTGTGTACCGGGGGAGGGGGGTGGTGGGGGGGGAGGGGGTGGCGGGGTGGGGAGGCTGGGGCGTGAACTGGCAACCAGAGCTTGGCTTCTCCACCAGGGGCAGGGGCAGGGGCTCTAAGGGATCAAGACGCTGGACTCTTGCCTTACCTCCTCGTCCCCTGCCTCCCAGACCAGCTTGACTTGAGCGGTGGGTAGAAGTCTTAGGGAGCAGAGAGGCACAGGGAAGGACCCTGACCATCCACTACCAGTGATGAGTATCTTCAAGCTTAACCTTGCCAGCTAGCCTTCGTCTCCTCATTTATAAATTGTTTAATGTTTATTTATCTTTGAGAGAGAGAGAGAGAGAGAGAGAGAGAGAGAGAGAGAGAGAGAAAACATGCTCGTGTGAGTGGGAGAGGGGCAGAGAGAGAGGGAGACACAGAATCCGAAGCAGGCTTCAGGCTCTGAGCCGTCAGCCCAGAGCCCGACGTGTGGGGCTCGAACTCACGGACCGTGAGATCATGACCTGAGCCGAAGTCAGATGCTTAACTGATAGAGCCACCCAGGCGCCCCATCATGTCCTCATGTATAAAAAGGGTGCTATGCTGAATGTCATGCCTAGTGCCATATTCTGTTGGGGACATCAGAGAAGTGACCAAAGATAAAGCCCCACGGACACTACCGTGATATCAGCATCACAGCAGGAGGGACTGGAGTTAGACACAAAGAAGTGTGTTCATTTGGTGTGTGGTGTGCGTGCGTGCACGTGTGCACGTGTAAAATGTTCCTTCCTACTGGTCGTTAAGGATTAAAACAAGCCAGGCCACCGTCGTTGACAGGCCTTCTGCAAATACCTGAGGTCGTGGAAACTATCAGATCGTCAGAAACAAGGAAGTCTGAGAAACGGGCACGGTCTGTAAGAGGCTAAGGAGACGTGACGGCCAAATGAATGTGGCATCCTGGGACAGAGAAAGGACACAGGGGAAACACTGAACAGGAAGCTGAATAGATTATGTAGATCACATCGTTTACTTAGTGAGAAGGTACCGGCACTGGTCCGTTAGTTGTGACAGACGTGCCATAGTCATGTAAGATGGGGACACCGGGGGGGAGCCTGGGTGTGGGGGAGGTAGGAACCCTCTGAACCCCCTTCATAACTGTTCTGTAAGTCCGGATCTATCCCAAAATAAGAGGTTCACTCAGCGCCCCACCTCCTCATGCTCCCTTCTCCCAGGACGGAGCTGACGGGTTTCTCTATTTCCCGTCTCAGTTTTTATGTAACTTTAACCTGTGTTTGACACAGACACAGTACTGTTGCCCCAAACCTTGCGTCTACGTCTGATTGGTTCCTGACTGTGTAGCAAGGCCACCGGGAGAGGAGGAGGCAGGGCGGCCTGGCGGCTAGGGGTGGGGACCCCGCTGCGTCCCATCACGGCAGGTGCTTACTACGGGTCTTGCCGAGCAAGCGACCTAACCTGTGAGTGCCAGTCTCATCTGGGCCTCGGTTTTGTGTGGGAAGCAGGGGCCCAGCCTGGTGTAGATGTGTGTCACATGGAGGTGTGGGCCTCCCTTTATGCACGTTGTCCGCTTGTGTGCCCAGGGCCGTGTCTGTGTAATCCCCGAGGCCTGCCCCCCCGACGGGGTCCCGAAGGGCTTGGTCAGAGTTCTCCGGTGGCCACAGGCAGCCCAGCCCCATGCTGGAGAGGCAGCCGAGAAACGCCTTCCCTTGCTGTAAGTCAGCAAGCTGGGTATGTCAGTGGGCACCTGTCTGCTGCCCTGAGCTCCTCCTTCCAGCCTCCTTTCCTTCAGTGGAATGATTCACCTGTCCGTCCGTCCATCCATCCGTCCGTCCATCTAACCGCCCATCCATCCACTGCTCAGTCCTTTGTTCGCTGGGCACCTTCTCTGTGCCAGGTTCTGCCCTGGACCCCGGGAAGCAGCCCTGAACATGCAGGTGAATCCTGACCCTCACGGAGAATGTCTGGGGCAGAGCGGACCATAAACCGGGGACCCCCGAGCAGCACCATAGACTCAAGCAGTCGTAACTGCTAAGAGGGGACAGACCAAGCGATGTGAATGAACAGTGCCGGAGCACAGAGCAGGTGCCTGGAGGAGGTGACGTTGGAACCAAGCCAGCAGAAGGCCCCAGGTGGAGGGAAAACCATATGCAAAGATGGGGGTAAGCCTGGCCTGTCGCAAGGCTGGGAGCGGTACGCGGAGGCTGGCTGGACCCGGGCCACGTAGGGCCTTCCAGACCACGGAAAGAGGTTCTGGTTTTATTTCAAAGGCAGTGGGGAGCCGTGGAAATGCGGGTTTTTTGGGAAAAAATTCTTATGGTAAAACTATACATAAAGCTTATCATTTTTAACCTTTTTTTTCTTTTTTTTAAATGTTTATTTTTGAGAGAGAGAGAGAGAGGAGAGCATGAGCAGGGGAGGGGCAGAGAGAGATGGAGACACAGAATCTAAAGCAGGCTCCAGGCTGTGAGCTGTCATCACAGAGCCTGACACGGGGCTCGAACTCACAAACCGTGAGCTTGTGCCCTGAGCTGAGGTTGGACGCTTAACTGACTGAGCCACCCAGGGACCCCCCGACCTTTTTTTTTTTTTTTTTCAATTGAGGTAGAATTGCCGTGTAATTGTATCTTAGTTTCGGGAGTGCGGCAGAGTGATTTGACGATTAGACGCTTCACGGAAGCTCACCACCATACGCATAGTTGCCATTTTTAACCGTTTTTAAGTGGACACGTCAGTGGCGTTAATACACTCACACCCTGTGCCACCATTGCCTCCATCAACCCCAGAGCCTTTTCTGTCTCCCCAAACTGACGCTCTGTCCCCATAAACACTGGCTCCCCATACCTTCCCCCCTCCCAGGCCCTGGTACCTACCGATCTTCCTTCTGTCTCCGTGGGTCTGTCTAGCTGCCTTTTGGGAGTGGGCTCCCACAGTTCTTGTCCTTTGTGGACTGGCTTATCTCCCTTAGCGTCACGTCGTCCTCAGGGTTCATCCGCGTCGTAGCCGGTGTCAGAATTCCCCTCCTTTTTGGGGCTGAATAATATTCCCTGGTAGGGCTAGGCCACATTTCGATGATCCACTTACCCGTCGATGAACATTTGCGTGGCTCGTACCCCTCAGCTACTGTGAAGAAGGCTGCTGTGGATATATGGGCGAGCACGTACCTCCCGGAGACACCGCAGCCTCTGGTCCTGGGGACCCGCACGCAGAGGAATGGGGGAATAGGGATAGTGGTGAGCAGGGGCGTGGCCTGAGTTGTTTGCCAGCTTGTTGCTAGCTTTGGAGTTTATTAGAGGAATCAAGTCGAGGACAGAATATGCTCTGGGGACCTGATGCGTTTCCTGGGGCTGCCTTATCCAAGTACCACAAGCTGCGTGGCTTAAAACAACAGAAATTTCCTGGGGCTCCTGGGTGGCTCCATCGGTTAAGCATCTGGCTTCAGCTCAGGTCATGATCCGTGTGGTTTGTGAGTTCGAGCCCCGCGTCGGGCCCTTTGCTGACAGCTCTGAGCCTGGAGCCTGCTTCGGATTCTGTGTTTCCCTCTCTGTCTGCCCCTCCCCCTCTCGTGCTCACGCTGTCTCTCTCTCTCTCTCTCTCTCTCTCTCTCTCTCTCTCAAAAATAAACATTAAAAAAAAAATTTTTTTTAAACCAAAACAGAGATGTCTTGTCTCGAAGTCCCAAGGCCAGAAGTCTGAATTCAGGGTGTCGGCAGGACCGTGGTCCCCTGAAACCCTGGTAGAATCCTTTCTTGTCTCTTCTCAGAGTCGGGGCAACCCTTGGCGTTCCTTGGTTCGAGGCTGCAACACCACCCCCCACCCCCCCCCAGACTCGGCCTGTTTTCACGTGGCCTCCACCCTGTGTGCCTGGGGCCAGATTTCCCTCTTATAAGGGCACCAGTCATACTGGATGTGGGCCTGCCTCAGTGACCTCATTTTAATTTTGTTACATCTGCAAAGGCCCCCTTTGCAAATAAGGTCACAGTCATAGGTACCAGAGGTGGGGCCTTTATTATATCTGTCTCTGGGACACAATTCAACCCATAACAGGATTCTTTTTAAAATTTTTTTTTTCAACGTTTATTTATTTTTGGGGGGACAGAGAGAGACAGAGCATGAACGGGAGAGGGGCAGAGAGAGAGGGAGACACAGAATCGGAAACAGGCTCCAGGCTCCGAGCCATCAGCCCAGAGCCTGACGCGGGGCTCGAACTCACGGACCGCGAGATCGTGACCTGGCTGAAGTCGGACGCTTAACCAACTGCGCCACCCAGGCGCCCCCCATAACAGGATTCTTGCTCCCACCCATGCAAAAGGCTTTGTAACCCTGGTGTTGTGACACTTTTTTTTTTTACCCAAGGGGCCCTGGGCCTGAGGCCCAGCCATGCTGTCTGTGTCCCCAAGGCTAGGGCCCACCGCTCCCAACTTCTGTCTCCTCCCCTCCCCTGTGCAGGTCCCCAGCACCCTGTCCCTGACGGCCGTGCTCAGCAGAGCGGGGTTGATCTACGGCAGGCCTGGTGTTTAATCTCCCTTCCTTCCCACTGACCCTGCCCGGCCCTCCGGGGCTGCCTCCCTTAGACTTCACTTCCCTTTGATGACAAACAAATGATTTCTCACTCTCCCATTTATGGTTGTCTTTCCTCCGTAAGGGGCCTGCTCAGCCTGTCCAGTGAGTGATGGCCAGACAAATTTCAAGCGACAAGGAAATGTCCCCAAGGCTTCTCCTCAGTTCCTTGGGAGATTTGGAGGGGAAAGGGCAGAGGCGGCTTCTTCTCCTCTTCCGGGCTGCGGCTGCAGAGGAACTGAGGCAGGGAAGCCGGGGTGGTGCTCAGGACAGTGAGGGCCACCCCATCTGTCCTCTCTCTGGCCTCCTTCTGAGGTCACATGCCCTTTGCTTCATGGGGGGGATCACTTTGCTCTGGATAGCATGTCCGGGACCGGGAGACCACGGTGGCTACTGATGGACAGAAACCAAGTTTCCTGTAGGTTAGGGCAGCCATGGGGTGGCAACAGTAGGGTGGGGAGTCTGGAAGCCCAGCGTCTGGCCCCACTGTACTTCTCCTGGAAAGCATCCAGGAAATGGGGCAACATGACCAACCCCCCCCCAGTCATTTACATTTGAGAAGAGGCCATTTGTGGGGTGTAGTGGGTAGGAACAACCCTTCCTGCCCAGCCCCTCCCCCTTGCTGTTTCCCAAGGAATCATGGAACTTCCCAGGCGCCTCCCCTCACTGAGCACCCAGTGGGGCGGAGCGCAGGCCTGGGTGTTTCTGAGCGTGACCTTGTTGGACACTGTTCCTTGGGAGGCCAGAAAGTGGTTTGCTTCACTCCTCGTTGTTTCGCGTGTCTCCTGTGCACATTGACTTCTTTATGTATTTATTGAAAAAGCTATCCTTGTACATTTTGAATTTCTTTCAATGTTTATTTTTGATAGAGAGAGACAGACAGAGTATGAGTGGGAGACGGGCAGAGAGAGAGGGAGACACAGAATCCGGAGCAGGCTCCAGGCTCCAAGCTGTCAGCACAGAGCCCGACGCGGGGCTCCAACTCACGAACCGTGAGATCATGACCTGAGCTGAAACCAGGAGTCGGACGCTTCACCTCCTGAGCTCCCCGGGTGCCCCAGCTATCCTTGCACATTGTAAAACCGGAATCCTGGTTTGAGTCCCTAAGGCCCCAGCATAATGTGATCATCACCTGGCAGAAGGCCCTCAGTGATCCCTTCAAAAGGGGGCAGAGAGATGAAGGGGACAATGTGGGGAGTGTCAGCAAAGCAGAGACACGGGGAGCCTGGGACAGGGGTTACCGACTCAGGAGCCAGACAGGCTGGGATTATTAGCTGAGTGACTTTGGGAAGGTCCTTAGCCTGTCTGTGCCTCAGTTTCTCTAAGTATAAAGTGGGCACAATCATGGCACCTACTTGAGACCAGTCTGTCCAGCTTCTGAGTGTGAGCTGCGACCCCAGCACTCACTGACCCCCTCCTGCGGGGCCCAATGCAGTGAAAGCCAGCGTCCCTGGATGTCATGAATCTTCACCAGCCCTATGCCCCCAGCGCAAGGTGCCTGCCCACAAGCCAGGCATCTCCAGGGTGGGAACAAGCCACGCCCCCTGCAGGGTTAGGTGGGGCCACGCCCACCCAGCAGCAGGTCCTTATGCCAGGCAGGGAGGGGTCAGCAGTGCCGAAGGCCGGGCCCACTTCTTGGGTCCTTTCTCTTCGGCCAGTGGCGGGTTTGCGAATGGAGATGCTGGGTTTCTCTCTTCCGGGGTAATTTTCATCGGATTTAGGTGCCTCCTGGCAAGACCGTAAAGAAGAGCAAAGGGAATTTAAAGCGGGGAAGCAGAGTCACTGCACCAGGGAATGATGCTATAGGGTTGGCACATTGAGAAAGGGCGCTACCCCTGCTTTGGGGACATTTTCCCAACCGCGGTGGGTTTCTCGATCTTTCTTCGCCCCCAGGCGAACACATGCCCGCCTGCATAGGCCCCAGTCTGCTGTGGGAACAAACCCTTCTCCCCCTTTCTCTCCCAGCGTCTACCCTCCAGGCCACGTGGCCAACCTCTCTGCCTTCCACCTCCCCCCACCCCTCCCGCCTGCTCTCCATTATCAGATCTGGAGCCGATAAAAGGAGCCCTTATGAGTCGGGTCAATAGATCCAACTTTGGGAGATAAAAGCATGGGGGTTGGGGAACAAAGTGGAGAACGCAAGGCAGAGGAGGCAGGAGTTGGGGCCGGAGGAGGGGAGCCATCGAGTGCTGAAGGCCCCAAAGCGAAATCATGGACAGACTGAAAATCTGCTTTGATGGCCTCTCCGTTTATCTCCCTCGTTAACAGGCGGGTCCATTTGGCAGGGGTGAGGGGAGCGGGGCAGGAGGCTGGCCGCGTTTCAGTTTGATTTCTCGGGGCTTACGATCCATCGTCTCTGCATAAAAAGGGATTAATATCTGGGGCTGAGTATTAACTGAATGTTCAGACACGCGTGCACGCGCACACACACATATGCACGCACACACACGCACACACACCGCTATCCCAGGCTGCCAAGTCAGGCGGGCACCGTTCCAAGATCCGTCCCTCGTCCCCAAAGCCTCAGGGTAGGCTAGTGCTCCTGCACCCCCATTTTCACTCCTGCCCCCACCCCAGCTGCCCTCCAAGCTCCGACAAGAGGCCTCCCTGTCCCCATTTTGTAAATAAAGGGCAGGGCGCTCCTGATCCCTTTGGGAGGGATTAAAGTGTCAGGAAGGGGGAGGTAGGCTCCAGGGAGAGGAGGGGGCTGGGCTGCAGTTACCTGCAGGCTGTTCATAACCTTCCAACATCAAAGAGGCCCCAGCAGCCCCTTGTCACCTGCCCCCAATGAGGACAGGGGAAGTTGGAAGCTAGCTTTGTGTCCCTGCGTTCCCCACATGTTTGCTCATGGAAGGGACCCCACTGTGGGCTTTGAGTGGGAGGAAGCGGAGAGAAAGGGATGGGTGATTCGGTGAGCCCTCATTATTTGGAGGGGGGTGTCTCTCTGTGGTCCACCTGGGCCGTTCTCTCTGGCCTGAACAGATACCAGCATGTCTGGCCCTGTTGCAGAGAGAGGTGGGGTGCCCAGGTGGCGTAGCACCCCCCCCAGGGGGCTTGGATAACGTGGATGGGGGCAGGTGAGAGGCGGGACCTAAACACCCAGGGCTTCTGATTGTCCCTTAACTAGATCAGGGGAGCTTAGGGGTGCAAGGCAAACAAGGAATGAAGTCACGGCCTTCCCTGGGCTTGGAGAAGGGCCTCGGAAGTCCGGCAGCCCCCGAGCCCTCCGCAGCCCAGCACTGCTTACCTCCCCTGGGTAGCGACTGCCTGCTTGATTCTCTGGCTCTCCCCCTAGGCCAGCGGTTCCCAAAGTGCGCTCCCTGGACCCGTGGCAACGGGGTCTCCTGGGCACTGGTTAGAAATGCAGATTCTCCCTGCTGAATCAGATACTCTGCCGATGGAGCTCAGCATGTCTTTTCCTACCTAACAAGCCCCCCAGGAGATTCAGATGCTGCCCTGGTCCATCAACTCTGTGGGGCCAGGATGGGGGCCCATTTGCTAGGGAAGCAGAGCCCCTGGAACATGGGAAGAGGTTAGAAGATGTGTACAGCCTGTGTGAACAAAGGAAAGGTGTGGAGAGAAGGGGAGGAATTAGAAAGATACGGTTTGTCTGGTGCGGATGTGGTCCTTACGCGGGCGTATATCAGCCCGAGCTGCCCTTCCCTCCTCCCGCCGCCCAGGCCCCACAGAGGCGAGTCCGCCGGTGGACAGGGGCCACCAATGAGCAAAGCAACTTGGTGTTCCAGGGACTTGCCTGGCCTGACCCAGGTTCCGAACAGCCCTCTGCCAGTCACACCCACCGACAGAGAGATTCCTGCTCCAGAGTCAACTTCGGTGACACGCAGGTGTCCCAGGGCCTCTGCTCATCCTGTGCCTCTCTTCTCAGTCGCTGTTCAGTGGTGAGCCATCGAGAGCTCGCCATCGGCCACGCTGGGGGTGTTCACACAACGGAAATTTGGCAAACACGGCCAACAGGGCTTTCTTATTTTTCCTGGAAAGAGGGTTAACGGTTCAGCGGCCCTCGACTGAGCGCGAGGGAAGACAGGGGAGGGAGGGAACGGTCTGTGTTCCCCCGGAGGCGAACAGGAGAACGCCCACCTGCCGTTCACTGAAAAGAGGTGCCAAGCTGAAAAGAGGAAACCGTCATCTTTGTCCTCGCAGCAGCCCCGTGAGCCAGACGTCCCCATTTCACAGATGGGTTGTGAACAAGCTCAGAGAAGTGATGCGCGTGTCTTAAGCCGCACGAAGGAAGTGGCAGAGGGATGGTTTAGCCTCAGGCTTTTGGGTCCCCCGGAAACCTGCCCTCAGGGACGGGTGAGCCGTGCCTAAACACAAGTGAAGGCGAGCTCAAGTTTTTGTCACACTCTGGCGAGGGCTTTGAGGCGAGGCGACCTTGGGTTCCCTGGCCGGGGCTGCGGGGGTCGACAGTGTCTTTGGGGGTGTCACCAGCAGCTGGCCCCTCGGTCCCTCGGCCCCCAGCCTAGCTGGGAGAAGGGAAATTGGGGGAATAGCAGCCGCTTTCTCTGAGATGAGAGGAAGGGAGGTCAGGGCCCAGGCTCTCGGGTCCTGGCTGTCATGCAAATGGATGGTTTCAGTTGAGGCCACCAAGATTTCTCTCAGATGCAGTCACACCTCCTCACCCCGAGCCAGGGAGCCAGTGCTGAGACTCCTTCCCCTGGCATCCCCCCCCCCCACTCCCCTGCTGTCCTGCCTGTCCTATCTCTTTCTCCCAGTGCCTGCCTCTCTGCCCCTGGCCTTGTGACTTAATCTTCCAACTTGCTCCTTCCTGTATGACTTTTCTCCCTGCACCCCACTCTGCCCCTGCACCCCTCACCCAGTACCCCCAAGGCCTTACAGAGATCCTGTCTTTGGCCTACCCCCCCCCCAGGAAATCCCTCCCAGCCCCCACCCCATCCGGTGCCAACCCCACTGCACACCTGGCCCCATCAATGCTCTGGTCCTCATTCATTCGCTCTGTGACAATTTACCGGGTCTTTACCTTGAGCTGGCACAACACGGGGGTACTGACAGTCCCAGGCTCTCTGGGGCTTGGCAGGGGGTGGGAGTGAGCGGGAGGAGGAAGAGGAGCAGGCAGAGAAGGAGGAGGGGGGCGGCGGGGAGCGGGGAGCGGAAGAAGCAGAGGCAGGAGGAGAGGAATGGCACCTTGGCTCCTGGCTCCGAGTGGAGGTGCAGATGTTGGCCCGGTCGCTGTGCTCCTCCGGCTGCCGTGTTGTGTTTGGAAAGTGATGAATTTCAGCACCAGCTAATTAGTCTCTAATTAGCAAGTGGAGTGTAAACAATCACAACAGATGGGGGAGAAAAGGCATTAGCAATAATGACCCTTCTTCTGGGGTGCAGCTCAGAGAGGCACTTCCCTGAAGGTGCTGGAGGGCAGGCGGGGGGCGGGGCCGGGCGGTCCCTGCTGGTGACAGGCGCCCCCCGGGGGTCTGAGGGGTCTGCAGAGAAGGTGCTGGCTGCTGGCCGCTGCGGTGGGCAGGTCTATGGCACCGATGCCTCTGTAGCAGCGTGAGCCCCCGTGGCACCCCGAGAAGTGAGTTTGGAAATGGACGGAGGCTCCTGTGGACGTGTTGATGTTCGAGAGTGTTGATTCAGAGCCGGCGTGGCCCTTAGAGGCTCGTGTCCAGGGACTTGGGGTTTCCTAGACCTTTTACACTCTTGCTGGGGACACAAACCTGTGTCGTTGGCCACTGCCCAGTGACCAGACAGACTGCCAGATGTGCTCGCCTGCTCTAGGGATGTCATCCGTCTGGGCTCGGCAAACTGCCCCTGAAGCCAGGCCAAGCTGCCGTGCCAGTGAGCGCAAGTTGGCCCCGGGGGCCCGAGGCGTGCCCTGGCCGTGCACCTGCCTGCGTCGGAGGATGCAGGGCTGGGGAAACTGAGGCTCTGGGCTGGGGCGCGGTGGCTGGCACAGCCCCGTGAGCACTGCCAGCTGCAAGGGACGCTGACGGAGGACTTCTCTGTGCCTTGCTTGGCCGAGCGTAGCTCTGCCTGCATCCGGTTGGGCCCCAGGGTTACCCCGAGGGCTGGAGGGAGCCGTGGGCTCGGAGAGAGGTGAGAACCAGGTGGGACATCCAGGGAGATGGCAAGAAGGACACAGACAGGACCTGAGAGGGGAGAAGGGGCCCTTCGATGTGTGTTCTCCTCTTTATTAAGTGCCTTTATCAACTGCCTGTGTGGGCAGGCTGCGGTGGAGAGTTAACTGGTCTCCCCCTGCCCCTTGGGGAGCCCGGGGCTGAAGACAGACCGTCTGACCCTCCCCTCTCCCCCCACTGCCCACCGGGGCTGCAGCAATGGTGAGAAACAGTCCTCTTCCTTCTCTGAAACGTGACAGAGCCCAGCCTCAGGCTCCATCTCCGATGGGACAAGAGAGAGCCCCCTGCCCTCTCTTTCCCTGCAAAAACCGTCCTTTCCGTGGCTGCCGCTAGGGGCCTAAGTAACAGGCTTGCTGCCTCCCAGCCTGGCAGTCAGCGTTGGTAAGAAGGGCAGTTTCACTGGCAACGTTCTTACAGCCCTGGCAACTTGTTGGCTGAACTGCTCGCATCCGTCCTGGCTCCCGGAGGAAGCAGCTTGTCTCTGAAGGACGGCCTCCTACCCCCGGAACCGGATTCTTGGGGCTTCGAGACAGCCACGGCCTCTCTTTGTGGCCTGGGCCTCGCGCCTGGAGATGTCGTTGGTTGTCGCTCAGGCCGGGGCACAGTGTGGTGATGTTCATTCAGCCAACACGTGTCGAGGGCCTGCAAGATGGTGGGCACGTGATCAGGCCCTGAAGTATGGCCACGGGCAGATGTGGGCCCCGTGCACATCTAGACGGGGGGGGGGGCGGAGGGTGGTGGTTCTCAACCTCTGCACCACTGACATTTGAGCTGGGTCCTTCTTTGGGCGGGGGGGTGGGGTCCCTCCCGTGCAGTGTGGAACCTATGCAGCATCCCCCGACCTTGACCCTCTGGATACCAACAGGACACCCCCGCCAGTTGTGACAGCCAAAAATATCCGCAAACATTGCCAGGTGTCCCCTGGGGGGTGGGACCTTGGTTGAGAACCACCGGTCTGGAGAGAGACACAAATGCATAAAGAGATCATCATAATGCCACACAGTGCAGGTAACAGTATGGAGCTAGAGACGTGTACCTGGCCCGCTGTGGGGCTGGGACAGCAGTGCCCAGGGGAGGTGGGCGGGGAGGAGTCCATCAGTGGCTTGAAGGAGCAAAGACCCAGGGGTAAGGCTGTGTGTTGTGGTAGGAAACCATAAGTCGTTGAGTTCTTTCATTTAACCAGTATTTCCAGAACACCCACCATGTGTCTGGCGTGACCAAAAGGGCCTGGTATTCCTTGTAAAGGAGTAGTTTATCCTACATGTGGTGGGAACCATTGAAGGAAGCACACGAAGCAGGAAGCACATGGTTAGAAATCCCTTTAATTAAGTAGATCAAGCTAATGACTGATGGCCAGGAGGCCGGTAAGGGCTCGGCAGACGAAACCTAGATCAGGGATGAAAGGAGATGGCACAGGGTGGCTTGCAATCTAAGGAGTGTCTGGGTGAGTGATGCGATGGGGCACAGGGAGGAGAGGAAAGCAAAGATGGCTGCCATTGCTTCTGGCTTGGGCGCCTGGATGCACAATGCTACTACCTGTACTAGAGCATTCGAATGCTACATGCTTGTAGACACTCGAGTTCAGCTTTGGATATTTGAAACATTTGAGCCTGGAGGTCATCCAAATAGAGCTGATTCATCTGGGCGGGGGATCAGAGTTAAAGGTCTGAACGGCACCAGCATCCAAGCAATGGCTGCCGCCAGAAGAGAAAACTGGGTGTTTGCACCAAGGGAAAAGGAGGGAATGGCAAAGATCAGAGCAGAGACCTGGGAACTCCCAACACTGCAGAGCCCGAGGAAGAAGAAGAGCAAAGCAGGGAGGCAGGGAAGCAAGAGGACAACTAGAAGGCCGTTAGACGCCCAGGTTTGCGGAGTTTCAGGGAAGGAGTGGCCGGCATGGCCGGATGCGGCAGGCAGGTCCAGTGAGGCTCCAGGGGTGGTGGGGAGGGCGAATCTGATGCCCCTGATCGGAGAAGACGGATGGGGCTACATTTTCCCACAGGTTGTCAGCCAGCAGCTTTACTGGAGTCACAAGGGGTATCGCCATTTCCACTGGCACTTGACCAAGATGGTTCTGTTCTGAAAACTAACATGGCGCCATGACGTTTGCGAAGACTCTGACAGAGAAGAGGTTCAAGGAAGCTGGGCGAAAACAGGGCTGTGACACAGAGTGAAAGGCGGGCAGACGGTGGTGCCATTTTTGCACCACTGTCCCCATCCTTCCAACAGTATAGGCCCGCCCCTGCCCCACCCCACAGCCCCTCCCCCAGTTTACCGGGTTATGGGTTTTCCCCGGATGCTGGAGACGAGAATATGGACACCAGAGAGGAAACGAGAATCTGGAGCAGGGCATAAGGAGACTTATTTCCACCTTCTCTTCAAGTGTTGGTCCAAGCGAGGATGTGACACCACGGAAGGGTGGTTCTGTCCACCTCTACATACCAGGCAGACAGCAATGGGTCCAGTATTGAGGAAGCAACTCTCCTACCCCCTTATTTCCAACTGTATGAGTTTCTTAGGGCTGCCATGAAAAATTACCACACGTTTGCTGGCTTGAACCAACAGAAATGTATTGCCTCAGAGTTCTGGAGCCAGAGGCCAAAAGCAAAGCTGGTTCCTTCTGGAGGTTCTGAGGGATGACCTGTTCCATGCCTCTCCTGGCTTCTGGTGGTTGTCGGCGATCTTTCATGTTCCTCGGCTTGTAGGCCTGTTACTCTGACCTCTGCCTCTGTCTTCACATGGCCTTCTTTCTTATGTGCCTCTCTGTGTCTTCACGTGGTCTTACGAGGACACTGGCCATTAGATTTAGGGCCCACCGTAATCCAGTATGGCCTCATCCTAACTTATTATATCTGCAAAGACCCTGTTTCTGAAGGGAGGTCACATTCTGAGGTTCTAGGCGGACGTGAATTTGGTGGGAGACAAGCCTTCCCAAGGCCAGCTTCCTACCCTGTCTGACTTCACCTAGATGTTGGCACCTCCATTTTCAGACAAGAAAATTGAGGCATGGAGGGGATGGAGTGGATATTCTAGAGTCTTCCAGCTCAGAGACGTGGAGGCTGACCCAAGTGAAACCCATAGGCCTCCCAGCCCCATCTCCTGTCTGCCACGCCTCAGCGGCTTCCGTCCTCCCCACTCCTTGCGCCCTAGAGCTAAACCACTTCCTGTCTCCAGAATCATCTCTCTGGACAGGGCAATGTTTGCTCTCCGTCACTGAAAGGAGAGTTAAGTCCCCAAAAGGAGATAGTTACAGAAGGCTCAAGGGGACGAAATTGTGTAAGAGGACTCAAGAAAGAGGAGGGAAATAGTGAGCAAGGCCCAGGAGAGCCACCCGAGGGAGCTGCAGAGGTTGGGGAGAGTTACAGGGACCCCCCCAGGAAGGCACAGGTGCAGGGGGCCGGGCTGCTCCAGTGGCTCCCTCCACCTGTTCTTGGGTGCAGAGGGGACCGGAGGCACTGATTGGTCCATGAGTTATCTGGGCCTGGGCATGGCCAGAGGGGCTGTCCTCTCACCCAGAAATAAAAGCTTCGACCTTGAGGGGGATGAATGTGTGCGTGGGTGAGCCACGGAGAGATTGATCTGCCTCTCCCGTGGTGCATGACGGCTCTGCAGGGTCCAAGAGTCAGCAGAGGGTGGGAGAGGGATGAGGCTGGGAGGGCTCAGCCAGAGAGGGACGAGGAGCAGAAACGCAGTGGCAGGGGGCAGTGAGTCCCCTGCCGGCCCCGGGAACTCTTCCCAGCAGCAGTGGGCGTGCTGACATAGGTGCCCCCAGCCAGGGGGCTGCTGGGGACGTGGTCGCCGCAGCCCTGCCCTCCGTGAGGGCTGATGCTGGGGCGCACCCTCCCGACTCTTAAGCTGTCTTGGGGGAACACAGTTCAGGCAGCCGTCCCTGTTTACTTGGGACTTAAGAAGCCAGTAGGTCTCCTTGGGACGAGAGCCTGGGCCGTGGACTTGGCCAGACATGGGTGTGAATCCCTCCTCCGCTGCTCACTCCTGTGTGATCTTGGGCAGATCCCAGCCTCACTGCACTGCTCCTTCCCCATCTGTGAGAGGGGCAGTAATGACCTTGAAGGGTGACTGCGTCGATTTGGTGAGATGTGCGTCCAGAGCTCCTGGGACCACCTGGCGTGACGCAAGCACCTAGTTCTTCCTCTGTGCCGTGCGTGCGTGACTGTGAAGCGGCCGGGGTCCCCAGAGCCGGTGAGGCTGGAGGCGGGCTCCACAGAGGCCACACAGCTCCCTCCCCATTGCTCCCCCTTCTAACCCCGGGCTCTACTCCCCTTTTCCAGCCCTGGGTTCTAGTCCTGGACGTTCAGCAGGCCACCACGTGCCCAAAACAGGAGTTAGGGTCTTTCCACCAAACTGGCTTCTACTCCAGCATTCGGGTCTCGGGAAGCGGCACCATCACCGCTGACCTTTGCCTTCCCAGGTCCCCCTGCTTCCCTCTACGTGCGCTGCCGGCCCCAGGGACCAAGCTAAACCCCCTCTTCTGTCCTCCACATCCCCTCTGTCTGGGCAGGAAGAATTTCGCCCGAAAGAAAGCCAGGTCCGCCGAGTAGGCATTTCCCCCCGGAGATCATCTCTCCCTGGACTCATAACCAGCAGCCCCCAGCTGGACTCTGGCGTCCTCTCTCACCTCCTTCCTCCCACGCCCCCTGCACCGCCAGAGGCACAGAGGGAACTACAGTCCTGTCCCTGTCGCTCCAGTGGCTTCCCGCTGCCCTCGGGAGAAAGTCTGGATCCGTGGCTCAGTCACACGGCCGGTGCCGAGCCCGCATATTCCCCTCTCGCTCTGTCTCCCTCTCCTCTCCTCCTCTCCTCCCGGGCTGCAGACGCAAGGGCCCCCTTCCGGTTCTGACGTGAACGGGCCAGGCTGCCTGTCCCTTTACACTCTGGCACACCTGCTGTCGCTCTTGCCTGACTTCAGTCTTGGCTGGCGTGTCACTTTTGGGGAGGCCCCTCCTTTGTGTTCTGTGTACCCACCCCCCCCACACCTTGCTTTCGAGAGTCTTTGCTCTTGCAGTGCCTGGGTTAACACCTGCATTTCTTGCTGGAGTCTAAGCTTCGTAAGCATGGTCTTGCTCCCCCTTTGCATCCCAGCGCATCCCACGGTGGCCGGTGCGGAGCTGACGGTCCGGCGCCTCCGGATTAATCAACAAGCAAATGACTCACGTGATGCCTCCTTCCTCCCTGGAGCTCCCTGACTGCCCACCCAGTCCTCGGGGCGGCCCCCCCCACCCCACCCTGTGCCTCCTGCCCGTCGCGCCCGGTTCTTGCGTCTGCAGGCGCCACGCTCCCTAACGCCTCACGTCATTAGTCATCGCTGCCCTTGTGAATCCTATCTCTCCAGCCAGCCTGCGGCGCCTCGAAGGGCCTGCCCATAGTCGGTGTTCACTGAGCGGGAAAGGTCCGCAAGAGGAGTCATGACCTTGAGCCTGTGCTGAGAAGGTGGGGATCCTTCCTCCATCCCCACCAAGGGTCATGCAGCACCATCGCTCTCCTCCGGGAAACTGGGAACAAATGGGCGAGAGTTGGGAGAGCAGCCGGGGCCACTCTGGCGCCCGAGGGAGCCCCCAGGGCGCGTGCGCGCACGCGCACACACACGTGCACACACGTGCACACACACGCGGAATCTCCAGCATCGCTCCACCGCCCTCGGTGACAGCTAACTCCTTGGCACGGTGTAGAAGCCCTTCATGCTCGGGGACCCTGACCCCCACCGTTCATTCACTCAAGAGCCAGCAATTGTCTCGTTTCCTTCTGGCCGCCGTTCTGTGAGGCAGGTGCTGTTATCCCACGTCACTGTCCTCAAGCGAGGAAACCAGCTCACAGGGACTGAATGATTTGCCCAAGGTCGTGCAGCTCCTCAGTGGAGAAGCCAGAGCTTAAATCCAAGGTCATCCCACACAGGCCTGCTCCGTGGCCGCTGCGCCAGCCAGCCCCGTCTCCCGCCTCACTGCCCGCACCGCCCGCACCCTCTCTCGCCATCGTCCCCGTGTCCGCATCGAGGCGCACAAAGTTCCCGGGAGCCGTCGTTCTTCTGTCGTTTCCTGGCTGTGGCACAAATGCACGCCCCCGCCTGGCACGCGGCCTGCTCTCCCTTCAGAGTGCTGCTGGGGGCCCCCGGCCCGAGGGTCCTTCGTGGCCCCGGCAGCTGCACCGGAGGCCTGATGTGTCACGGGCCTCACTCCTTTGCATCTGGTGGCCCATCCACCCCTCACGTGCGTCAGGGCAGCTGGAGGGCAGAGGCTTTCTTCTCGCTCACCGTGACGTCTCCTGGCACGTAGTAGGTGTTCGCACGGCGTCTGTTGAAGGAGCGAATGGAGCTTGAGCGAGCGCGTGGGCGCACGAGCGAAACGCACACGTCGCATTTTGACTGAGGCCGAGAGCACTTGCGTGAGCTGGGCGCCAGAGGCAGCAAAAGGCTCTAGGGAGGTGGTGGGGGCGGTGGGGGCAGGGAAAGCTGGCAGGGGGGGCAGCGAGTGCTGAGGTGCAGAGGAAGGGGCTGAGGGGAGACGGGGGGAGACGGTGGAGGGTCAGGAGGCCCGGCCACCCCACACGCTGCCTCCTGTCCCCTCCTCCCCCTGCTCCCCGCTCTGAAAGCACCTTTCCCGCTCTTTCCCTCACTCCGTCTTGCCTTCTCATTCATCCTTTTGACGATCTTGCATGGGGCTATTTTGGACCACATGTTTTATCCCTTGTCACCAGCCAAGCGGCCCTATTATATTAATTTATTGTCCTTTCCGGTAACTTGAAGCCTTCCTGTAAACCCCTCCTTTCCCTTGCTGGGTTTGCCTATTGCCAAACCACAGCTCCCAGCTCGCCCTCCTGCTCCCCGAGGCCGGGCATGGCTGGGCAGTGGGCAGAGGCCTCCTGGGACCCTCCTGGCCTCAGCCCTTCAAGGGCAGCTTCTGGGGACCACCGCCTCCTCCTATCAGTTCCCGCCTGGGATCATCCTCTCTTGGGTCTCACCCTACTGGTGACAAGACCCTCGCCCCTCCTGATTTCTGGCCTCAGATGCCATCTCTCACTGACTCATGAGCTCCCTGGGGAGACATGGGCGAAGATGAGGCTGGTCATGACCTACAGGGAAACTGAAGCCTGGAGAACTAGCCAGGCTCACCCAGGGTCACACAGGTCCCAGGGAAAGTGAGTCTCTTGATAGCCCCTGCCATGTGCTGGGTGTCGTGGTTTGTCCCCCGCTGGAGACCTGGCCCTGCCCTTTTCCCTGTGACCGGGCCAGCCCACACCCACGGGAACTCTGTGCTCACCATGGCAGATGAGACTCTTGTCCCTGCCTCGAGATTTGTGCGTGACAGCGGAGGGCCGAAAGACGGCTCCGTCGCCGTTCCAAACCTACTTTGCGTGTTCCAGCAGAAGGCACGTGAACTTTGGAGATGGACGGCCCTGAGCGCAAACCCCAGGGCCCACACTGGCCGTCGCTACAGCCAAAGCTAAAACACTTCGCGTCTTGCCGTCCCCGTTTTTCTATCTGTGCAATGGGAGTCATACCTCCCTGGGCTTGGGGGCCACACGCAGAGAGCGCAGAGACATTGGCCCTCATAACCACAGACAGAGGCTGGCCCCGGGGGTGTGGGGCCCTGGCTGGGGGTCCCTTCTCCAGCCAAGCCGGAAGGGAGAGGACGGTAAGTGTGTGACTCCCAGATCACCCTCTCTGGATGAGAGGGAAAAGTAGCGGGTCCACAAGGAACATCTTATCCGCTTTCTGAACCCGTGAAAGCGAAACATGCCATCTGCCGCCGTGTGCCAATCACCAGGGAGAGGGCAAGGGCTTCGGTTCTGGGAAGGAGAGGAGACCAGACTCACGTGCGTGAGTGGGAGGTGGAGGGGGTCAGCTGCTCTCCTTCCCAGAAAGGCTTGGCTTCCGGTGAGCAAATTGGAAATAGCCACGCGGGGCCATCAATCACGACGGCACCTCCTGCCAATATGCCAATCCTGGCACGCGGGGCATCGTCTGTCATCATTAGCTGAGCTCGGCCCTGCGACAGAGTGGCTGGCACGACGTTGCTGTGGGGCCAGGGAGGGCACGCTGAGGCCTGCATGGAAGTGACCAGAGAGAAGGGGACGTGACAGGTCTGGGGCAGGGCAGGTTAGGAGTCAGAACAGAGCCTCTGGAAACAAGATGATTCTTTAATCCATTGCTTCATTTAAAAAAAAAAATTTAATGTTTATTTTTGAGAGAAACAGACAGAGTGCAGGTGGGGAGGGGCAGAGAGAGAGGGAGACGCAGAATCCAAAGCAGAGCCCGATGCGGGGCTCGACCCCACGAGCCGTGAGATCATGACCTGAGCCGGAGTAGGTGTGCCTTTATTCCTTCGTTTTGCGTCGAGCGTCCAGTCCGTGCGCAAAGCCAGGTTAGGGACTGAAGGCACCGTGGGGGCCCTCGTGAGATGTGTCCTCGAACAGCTTCCGGTCCAGCGGAGTGCTCAGTCATGTGGCAGGTGCCACAGCAGTTACTGATATGACCACGGATACGGCTCAGTGAGCACAAAGCGGGGGGCTTGCTTCTGCCGCGGGAAGGACATCTGTGAAGCCTTCAGAGAGGATGTGCTTTGCTCCAGGCTGGCTTTTTTGAGGGGTGGGCGTTGGTGGGGGGGGGCATGTGAGTTGCCCCGGGGCGGTCCGTGCACAGTGCCACCAGCTAGGGCAGCTTAACAACAGAAACGTTTTGTCTCTGGGGCACCTGGGTGACTCCGTCAGTTAAGTGTCTGACTTGGGCTCAGGTCACGAGTTCGAGCCCCACGTCGGGCTCTGTGCTGACAACTCAGAGCCCGGAGCCTGCTTCGGATCCTGTGTCTCCTCCTCTCTCTGTCCCTCCCCTGTTTGTGCTCTGTCTCTCTCTCTCTCTCTCTCTCTCTCTCTCTCTCTCTCTCTCAAAAATAAATTAAAAATAAAAATTAAAAAACAAAATTTTAAGAAAAAAAAAAAAAAAAGAAATGTCTTATCTCACCCTTCTGGAGGCCCAGTCTAGAGTCAGGGTCCGGATGCTCTGCGTGAAGGCTGCTAGGGAGAGCCCTTCCTTCCCTCTTCCACTTTCTGGTGTCCCCCACAATCCTCACTCCCGTGGCTGAGCTGCATCCTGCCCTTTGTCCCCACCTGGCATCTTCTCCGTGTCTCTCTCTGTGTCAGATCAGGACCCACGCGTACGTAGTGATTTCATCTTTACTTGATCACGTCTGCAGACACCTTATTTCACAACAGGGACACCATCCCCCACGCGGCAGGGGATACAGCAAGGGTCCATGGGGAACATTTGAAGGCACCCCGGCCTCCGTCCAGAGCGGCAGCTCGGGTTCCCTTGGGGGAAAAGAGGCTCTCCTGGCATCAGCCGGTCCGCCCCAGGAAAGCCCAGGTGTGTCAGCTACACTGGAATAGCACAGAGGACATCTGTTAAGCCCTCGGGCCCATTTTATAGAAGGGGAAAATGAGGCCGAGAGCTATCAAGTGAGACAGAGTGACCTGGGGTCAGAAAAGCTGGGATCAAGTCCTCCCTTAAACTCCTCTGCCTCAGTTCCCCCATTGGCCAACCAGAGGGGTTAGACTAGGTGAGTCCCACAAATGCTTCTTACTCAAGATACTTGGAGCTTGTGGGAGGCCACGGCAGCCAGGGTTTTGCCCGGTGGCCAGACCTCGTACCTAGAAGGCGTGGGGCCCAGTGTCAGGAACACAAACCCCGTGTCCATGTGAACCGTGGCGCCATGGATGTGCTCTTGCTTAAACCTGGCCCGTCTCGTTGGTGTGAATCCTGCCTCCGTCTCTCTCGCTTGCTTCCCAGCATGCTCTGCCAGCCCCAGGCTCCTCTGGAGAGGCCTGGGAGCCCCATTCGCTGTGGGGGACACGGTGACAATCAGGGGAAGCCAGGGGTGCCGCTAGCTTCCCAGGTGGACACCTGGCAGAGGACCAACATCGGGGCACCAACACCATCACGTCCCCTGCAGCCTTTGGTTCGGCCACCATAAGGCACAAAAGATGAGCTGTAGGTTTCCAGAGCAGGCTCCCTCTGCTTCCCCAAACAGCACTGCTGGGTGCTGCCCGGAAAAAGCCACCTGGCACCAGGGCACATGAGCCCAGCAGCCAGGCCAGGGCAAGGCAGGCAGGGGCAGGGGGTGGGGGATGGGAGGGTCAGACAGCCGGTCATTGAACCTCATGCCCCTTGAGCTGTGCCCGCCTCCTTCCTTTCCCATCCTCAGAGTTCACGCCCTGGGCCGCCCTCTGATGGCCCTGATCTATGGGATTAGCAAGGAAAGGCGATCCTAGCGTCCACCTACATCTGAACCCAGGCCACCTCCCATTCACCGACCTTAACAGTGGCTCCGTTCGGCCTGCCTGCGTGGGATGCTTAGTAGCCCACCCCCAGGGCAAGAAGAACTGTGTGGCGGGAAGAACAGGATGGGCAACGCTAAAACAGAGGCCGCGTGTGGCCAGCACTCGGCCAGACCTTGAGTTCCTGGTTGTTAGACTCTGTCGCAGTGGATCCTAAAGAAACCCGGGCAGGGCAGGTGTGGCGGGACCCCTCCTGTCTGTCGTGCAAAGGAGCAAAGGACAGCTCAGAAAACCGCGGTGCTGCCTCGGTGCCCAGCAGTTTGTAAGTGCAGAGATGGGGCCCACCCTCCATCATCCACCTGCCAAGCCAGATCTTCCGGCCCTCACTCCAGGTGGCCTGTCAGCTTGGGCAGTGGCCGCAGAAGGGTCTTCACGTGCGGCTAGCACAGGCTTCTAGCCCTGTGCTCCCGAGACTGCTTGCAAACCCAGCCCTGCCCTCCATATCCCAGAGAGGACCCCACAGCTGACCGGGGACGTGACCCTGAGCATCACAGCAGATGAGAGGAGGAGGGAGCGAGGGGAGGAGCCAGGTGACTTCTGGGGACAGGAAGGAGCACATGGAACTTCTTCAATAGTCTCCCTCCTAATCAGCAGCTGGGGCCAGGGAGATGGAAGGCAGAGTGGGAGTCCTGGAGGGGGGATAAGCCGAAGGGCGGGGGGCCAGGGAAAGACCTTTCGTACCAGATTGCCTTTGGTTCGTTTTTAATTGGGATCAGACCGACTCACGTACCATAAAATCAACCTCTTAAAAGTGAACGGTCCGATTGCATTGAGAACTTTCGCAGTGGTTACGGTCACCGCCTCTGCTTAATTCCAAAATACCTGCATCGCCCCAAAAGGAGACCCCGCGCTCATTCAGGCTCCCAACCGCCTGCTAGCCCCCAGTCTCTGCCCCGTCTGTGGATTTCCCTGTTCCGGGTTGTGTCCTGTACGTGGAATCACACAATGTGCGACCACATTTTACTGTTCTGATGGGAGCCCCTGTGCTCTCGGCCCCAAAGCCCCTCCTCCGGGGAAATCTCCAGGCCCTGCTCAGAGGAAGCTGCCTCGGTGGGCCTCCCCCAAGTGGCTCCCAAGGTGGCTAATGTGGAGCCTCCAGGGGAGCAGCTGCCCCTCATCTGAGGGGCCTGTGTTACCACTCACCCCGTGCAGTTTAGAGAAGAGAAACCGCTTCTCTCGGAGACAAGGGCACACTGCAGACCCAAGCATATCCAGATCCCTTTCTAAGAGGATCCTGGGGGGCTCAGTCGGCTGAACGTCCGACTGCTGCTCAGGTCATGATCTCACAGTCTGTGATTTCAAGCCCCGCGTCGAGCTCTGTGCTGACAGCTCGGAGCCTGGAGCCTGTTTCAGATTCTGTGTCTCCCTCTTTCTCTCTGCCCCTCCCCTGCTTGCCCTCTGTGTCTCTTTCTCTCTCAAAAATAAATAAACATTTAAAACATGACTGGGTTTTAAGAAAAGAGATAAATGAATAAAACAAGGCAGAGCGACTATGGTACCCACACTAGGGACAGCAAGGGGCTTGGTGTCTGCCAGGCCCCCGGGGGCTTTCTGCTAACGAGTGCCGGGAAAGGGGGCAAGGAGGACTTCGGGGCAGGAGCTGAGCTCAGTGTCCGGGGGTGGACGAGGGCCTGTCTCCCTCCAGATTGGGCATGGGCCCAGAGAGGGGTGTGTGTGTGTGTGTGTGTGTGTGTGTGTGTGTGTGTGTGTGTGTGTGTGTGTTGGGGGGGTGGGTGACAGCAGGAAAGGAGGGTGGCACGGGGGCCCGCTGGAGGGACCCGGGTGGGGCAGGCGCGTGCAGGCCTCTGTGCATAACACAGCTTGTCGGTCGCTTGGGGTCTGTATCTGCCGAGCAGCCCAGAGAGCCGCGTGGTATTATTATTTATGATGGAGCTCAGAGGTACCTGCCAGGGACTGGAATGGGCTGGGCGCCACGCAGCGTGGACGGCAAATTGAACTCCAATTTTCTGCTCCACGGTCTTCGTTACACGCCGCAAAGCGCCGGGACACGGGGGTCACCAGCCTGATGAGTGTGTGTGCTTCTTCGGGGGGCGGGCTCCATGCCTCGGCCTCTGCGTGGAGGCAGCAGACTCGCCACTCTGGTTTTCCCTCCGCACCCCCCGCACCTGCCACGGGGGCCTGGCGTCGGACTCCTCTCCCGTGGCCCGAACACCACGTCGACCTGAGCGGCCATCAGAGGCCTCGCGGGTTCGAAACCCGGCCCTGACTCCGGGGTGACCTCGCTTCGCTCACCTCTGGGCTTTGCTGAGGGAAATAAAAGGATGGTAATGATGTCTCCCCCAAAGTGGTCGGGGGCTAAGTGAGAAAACACGGGGGGCTGGTGGGGATGAGGTCTTCACCGAATATTCTTCTTTCCCTTCTCCTTGGGCTGAGCGGCCCACGCTGATGTCAGGGAATGGAATGGAATGGAAGAGAAGGGAGGGGAGGGGAGGGGAGGGGAGGGCAGGGGAGGGGAAGGGAAGGGAAGGGAAGGGAAGGGAAGGGAAGGGAAGGGAAGGGAAGGGAAGGGAAGGGAAGGGAAGGGAAGGGAAGGGAAGGGAAGGGAAGGGAAGGGAAAGGAAGGGAAGAAGGAAGGGAAGAAGGAAGGGGAGGGGAGGGGAGAGGAGGGAAGGGAAGGGGGGGGCCACTGAAATTGGGTGGGATGCTGAGGCCCGGGGGGAGCCCCCATCATGCTGCCGTGAGCCTGAGCTCTCTGGTGCGTATTAGGACGTCGATGCCAGTGCTAAGTCAGACCCCCCTCTTCTGTCTTCCGTCCCCTTCTGTCCTCGCTTCCTCAGACACAGTGGACAATCTCCTTTAGGTGATGGCCTTTCTCAGAGTGGGAAACAGGAGGCAAGGGAGAGCATGGTACCCAGAGCTTGGGACCACTTGTCCACTGCCCTGGCACAGGCCTCGGTTCCCTGTGTCTGGTGGTGCCATCGTGGGGCGCTGGGGACCCGCAGGCTGTAGGTTCTTGAAAATATCCGTACCTTGGCTTCTCGGGGCCGGTGGGATGTTTCTCTGTCTCTAGAGCTTAGAGACGGGCTGATGGTGGTACCCACGTGCTGAAGAGAGCTCACCTGAGGAATCTGTAAGACGGTCCCCTGGGGAAGTGCCAGATGCCGGTGGAACGAGTCTCCGTGGGGCTGCGCAGGCCTGTCCGGGCAGCTGACCCCCACAGCTGAGCTTTGCCGAGTCCCTTCATGGCCAGGGGTCTCAGGTCCCAGCTGAAAGGCCGGAGGATTGCGCCAAGCAGGTGTCCCGCCCTGGGGTCACGGAGGGGGGGAGACAAACATCATCCACACAGCATAATGGAGCTTCGTGGGAGAAATTCCAGGAGTTAGTGAAAATTTTATTACCGCCGCTTTTATAGCTCAAATGAATCTGAATACAGGAAAATGATAATAGCACCGTTAGGCAAAAGCATTCTAATCCACGGTGTCATTTTAATCTCCTAACCCTCCAGCCGAAATGTAAGGAAAGTCTCCCTTCCCCTCTGTTATTTGCAAGATAAACCCATTGGAAATGAGAACCCCCCCTTCTTTCCGCCCAGGGCTGGGGCTGCTTAGGCGTTCCTCACCTGCACAGTTCCAGCGGGAGGCCTTGGCTGTGACAGGGCTCAGAGCAAACGTAAGGATGGGCCATTTGTGCCCGGCGCTGGTCTCAGCCCTTACCCTTCTCACGAGGCCTAGGAGGAGGCCGCTGCCCACAGCCCAGTTCCCAGGTGAGGAAACGGAGACTCAGAGGGGCTCTGGAGCTGCCCCCGGGGTCACGCAGCTAGTGAGTGCCTAAGCCAGGTTTGAATCCGAGTAAGCCTGCCCCGGGCCCAGCGAGGTCGTAACCCATACCACTACTCAGATCTTGCAACACCGGAGCTGGAAGGGAAGGTCCAGGTCCCCCGGCAGGGTCTGCCGACACGAGGGAGATGATCTGGCCATGTTCAACGGCAAGTTTATGTGTCCACTTTTGCATTCACGGATCTGAGCCCTCCCGCACGCCGGACTCACTGCCAGGCTCTGGGGCTGGAGAGGCGAGGGGTCCCCTGTCCCTGTCTTCCAGTGGAAGAGCAGCATGGGTGCCACCACACATGGGGCTGTGATGTGCATCCTCTGTGCTGTAAGGGAGGCAAAGAACCTTAGAAGTCAGAAGGAGGTGGAGGAGGAGAGCAGAAAAAGAGTTACAGAGGACAGGCCATTTGAGCTTAGAGGGGACACAGGGCAGAAACTAACACAGATTTAACACCTACATTTTTCTGGCAAAGAAGGAAAGAAAGGGCTCTCTGGGGAAAGGGAATGGAATAAGCAAAGGCCCTGGGGCATGGCAGACATGCGGACATGTCTGAAGAAGGTCGTGGTCTAGACCGGCAGGACTTGGGGCTCCAGACTCACTTCCTAGTTAGTGCTCTCTGTTCTCTGGCAGGCTGACTTATGTGCACTGACGGACCCAAGTCTCTGTGAGGCATTGCATCTGTCTCCTAGGGCTGCCGTAACAAAGTACCGTAAACTGAGTGACTCAAACAGAAATGGATTTTCTCGCAGTTCTGGGGGCCAGAAGTCTGAAACCAAGGTGTCGGCAGGGCCCCGCTCCCTCTGAAGGCTGGAGGCAAGAATCCTTCCTGCATCCTCCAGCTCGTGGGGGCTCCTGGCAATCCGTGGCTTCCCTAGGCGGTCAACGCACCGCCTCCACCGTCACATGGCCATCCTCTCCCTGCATTTCTGTTCCCATGTCTCTCGCATAAAGACACCAGTCACACAGGGCCCACCCGACTCCTGTTTGACCTCCTCTTAACTAATTACAGCTACAACACCCTGTTTCCAAATAGGGTCTCGTTCTGAGGTTCCAGTTAGGCCATGAATTTGGCAGGGGAGAGGGCAGTGCATCATTCAACCCAATTCAGTCGTCAATTACTCTTCTGGAAGTGACAAGATCGGCATCCCTTGGCTTCGTCCCCATTCATTCGCCATTCGTGTGTTCATTCACTTATTTCCTGAGCATTTTCTTTGCCCTGGGCTCTGTGCCCCGTGCTGGGGCTGTAGAAAAGCGGGAGGCACCTGCCCAGCCCTTGTGGCCTCTGCGTGGTTCATTCTTCTTTTCTGTGTGACTTTCTGGATGAAGGTACAGCGGGCCAAGCTGGTTGGTGGTGGGCTTGGGGCATACGCCCTTCCTTCCCCTTCCCCACGCGGGGCCCCTCCACCCCAATCACGGTTCCCCAGGGCCGTGTTGGGGCTCACTTGCACTGGCTGCCCCGGTGGCTGGGCCCCCCTAATCAGATTAAATGTGTATTCAAACAAATTGATGATCCGTTCCATTAGATGCTTTTTGAACATGCTTTTCTGAGCGAGAAATCCATTCGGCAGCAGCTGTGGAGGCCGAGGCATAATTGATTGTCCCACCCTCCCAGGCCCCGGCATCAGAAGGTGCCTGGCTCCTGAAGGTCACTGGCGAGGATTAGATTAAGGAGGGCGAGAGCCTTCTTTCCTGGCTAATGAAGCACTTGGCATGCAGGCAGCTCTGGGGCTGAGCTGGGCCAGGCATCTGCCAGGAGACAGTGGAGGGGCATAAATTAGCATCTCATTTGTGGGAGGCAGAAGGGAAGCCAGAAGGGAGGGCCTGCGGGGCTGGGCCACTACTGCCCTGGCTGGATGGGGTGGGAGCAGGCATGCCCTGCTCGGCCCCGGGGCGGGAGGAGAGAAGGGAGCATCCCTGGGTCCCCTGGTCTTTATCAGGCATTATTCAGAAAGTGCCCGCGAACACCTGCCACGGCATGTGCTCCCCGGACGTTTCTGGAAGGCAGGGGCTCCAGCAGGGTCATGCATGGCAGCCTCTTCCTGTGCCCTTGGCATGGTATTCCCAAACCTTCCCTTTCCAGGCAGCTCCAGGCTTAGCACCTCCCCACCTGGATTTGGGAGGGAGAGGGACGTGCAGGAGTTCCTGACATTGTGCAGAATGTCCCGCAGCCCCCGTGTTTCCGAGGCATCCCGAGGCAAGACTCAGTTCTTGAGCCAGCTTGCAGTGGCCGTGAGGAAGCTGCATGTGGAAGGCTCCGATGTGGGACATCTCCGAGAGGCAGGAAATGGGTGGGGTGATCCTCGCCGCCCCCCCCCCCCCCGTGTGATCACCTGCAAAGGTCTGTTCTGCAGAACGAGCAGCCTGGGGGTGCCAAGCACCAGTGCTCCAAACGTGGCGTGCGTTAGCTCACTTTGACCTTCCCAGCAGCCTCTGGGGCAGGCGTTAGAAGCTGTTTCACTGATAAGACAAGGAAGGCTCCGAAGTTACTCTGCTCAAGGTCAGACTTCAGTTAGCGTAGGAATTGGGATGGAAACCCGGATTCTCTTCCCCACCCTGGGACCTTCAAGCCAGACCCCTGGAAAAGGTGGGCACCTGGAGCCTTGAGCGGTGAGTGGGTGGGGGCTTCTCTCCCTGCACCCCCCTAGTCCACCCCCCTGCAGCCTCCACCCCGAGGTGGCCAGTCTCCGACGCATTCCCAGCCAGCCCACCTCTCATCCCTGGATCTCGTTCTGGGGCTGTGACATTTGGGAATGTCCCTGCCATACAACCAGCATGACCCCTGCTTGTGGCTTCAAACCAGGCACCGTCCCTCACTTATACCGTGAGGCCACAGGTCAGAGTATGAAGAGCAGGCCAGCTGAGCATCAGATATGGAAAGATCCAGAGCTCTGGAATCGGCCAGACCTGACTTCACGTCTGGGAGAAAGCGTCAGATGACCAAACCTTCCCCGGCGTCTGTTTCCTCATCTGTAAAAGGGGGTGATGACAGCTTCCAACGTCCTTGGAAGTTCTCATGCCTCTTAACTGAGATGTTGGGCCTAAAGTGCTCCACGTATGGAAAGTTCCATGAGAAGCACGAAGGAAAGGCAGCAGACACGGAAGCGTGGGGAGAAGTGAGGCTCGGTGACAGGGGGCTCCCTGAATCCCTGCTTCCCACGGCCCAGGGCCCGGCCAGCTCCAGGGAGCACAGGGCTTTCCAGCCGGGACGGGCTAGCAGGCCACGGGGGTCAATCCAGGACAAAGGTGCGGAGACCAGGGGAGGGTGAGGTGAGAAGTTTGTAAGAATCCCAACCCCCTCCCTGTTCCCAGGCATTCCAGAGATGCCCCACGACCGAGCAGCCATACTTACTGTGTGCCCAGGGACAAGCTGCCAGGGACAGGCTTTGGCACGTTTCAGAGCTGGGATGGGCTGGAATTTGCCCCTGGAAGCGGGCTCTGGAGGGCAATAGACATCTTGTGGCCAATCGGGTGGTGGGTGGAGGTCTTCACCCCGGCTAGCAAGATTCTGGCTCCAGGAAAGTGGGGTTCCCAGGCCTGGGCTGGCTGGGAAGTCAAATCCTTGGAGCCCTGGAGGGACTCCAGAGAAAGAGGACGTTATTTCGCTGGGGGCAGGAGGGAGGGGAGAGGTTGGAGTTGATAAGCTTCTTATAAGCCTGGAGCCTGGCGTAGAAGGATGACAATGCGGGTATTTAGCAGGGCAGTCAGGGACCCCTGAACCGTTACGGGAAAGGAGAAGGAAGCCCAAGACTGAGGCCTCTTGTCCGCCTCGGAAGGCGGCTCTTCCTTCAAGGGTCTCAGACTCCGGCGGTCAGGGGCCCCCAGCCGTGCCACACCCCGTGTCCCATGCACATAAAGGGCCTTCCCTTTCCTCTGTCCCCGGCAGGACAGGCCCGTGACCGCTCACCCGGCACTCTCCCATAGGTGCATGCAGATGGGAGCGTGTGTCTGATGCTAAGGAAGTAATCCATTCTTGCGCAATACAACAAAAGTTACCAAAAGCTACAGAGTGACGAACGAGTCCCGTCCCACCCCGTTCTTCTTCCTAAAGCCTGACGGGAGCCAGTTTCTTCCGTAACCCCCTAGACAAAAAGCCTGTGGCTAGACAAGCAAATACATTTTTATGCTTCGAGGAAATAGAACGTGCACAAATGGCAGCAGATTACGTGTCCGTTCTGCACCTTGCTTGTTTTCACTTACCGGTAGTTCCCCAAAATCGTTCCAGAGCCTGATGCTGCGGAGAATTCTCTAGCGTAGAAGTGCAATCATTTCCTGTAACCAGTGCCCTCTTGACGGACATACAGGTCATTTTGGAGCTTTCACTGTTACGAAACATAATGCTGCTAGGGGCGCCCGGGTGGCTCAGTCAGTTTGAGCACCGGACTTCGGCTCAGGTCATGATCTCGCAGTTTGTGGGTTCGAGCCCTGCGTCAGGCTCTGGGCTGACAGCTCAGAGCCTGGAGCCTGCTTCAGATTCTGTGTCTACCTCTCTCTCTGCCCTTCCCCGGCTCGCTATCTCTCTCTCTCTCCCTCTCTCTCTCTCTCTCTCTCTCAAAACTAAACATTTAATAAAAACCATAATGCTGCTAAGAAATGCTATCACTTTACCCATGCACAGGTGTGTCTGTGAAGGAGCAGTCCCGGGAAGAGCTGGGGATTGGGGGGGCAGGGAGGGGGAAGGCATGCATTTTTAGTTTCGATGGAACCTCCAGACTACTCTCTGTAGATATGGTCCCGAGCTACAACCCCACATAGCTGTGTGCGCGCTCGCCTGGGTCCCTGCGGGCTGGCCAGCACGGGGCCCTATCGTGCTTTCGGATCGTGGCCCAAGGGATAGGAAAAAGCGGTATCTTACTGGGTTTTATTTGCCTGTCTCTTATCAGGCGGTTCAGCATCTTTGTCTGTGTTTCAGAGTTATTTGTAATTCTTTTCTGTGAACTGTTCAGATCCTTTGTCCAGTTGGTTAGTTCATCTTTTTCTTCCTGATTTATGGGAATATTTTTTATACCGGGAAAATGAGCTCTTTGTCCATGATAGAAGTTGCAAATATTTTCCCCGAGTTTGTCATTTGTTGCCTTTTTGTTTATGGGTATTTTTTTTTCCGTGCAGAATTTTTATATAGCCGAAGTTATCAATCTGTTCTATGACTTCCTGGACTTTGTCTAATACTGCATCACCTCCAGAAGATTATATATTTTTAAACCTCTGTGACTTTCGTCTACTCCCTTTAGAATTTCATTTTTTTCGCTTAAAACACTGATGCATCCATCTAGCATTTATTTTGAGGAAACGTGTGAGGAAGAGATTCAACTTTATTCCCCACCCCCCTACACCCCCCGCCCCAAATGTCTCCCTAGCTGTTCCAAAGCCATTTGGTGAATAATTGATCTTTTCCCCACCGACTTGAAATTCTACTTTAATCATATATTAAATGATCCCATATGTACTGAGGTCTATTTCTAGATTCTGAGTCTGTCATTTCATCAGATTATTGGTGCAAGAACACACTGTTTTAATTATTGCAACTTTATAATACAGTTCGGTATCTGGGCTTGTCTTTTTCACCTATTACACTTTTACAGAATTTCTTAGGTATTCTTTTGTCATTTTTAAAAAATTTTTTAACGTTTTTTTAAATTTATTTTTGAGACAGAGAGAGACAAAGCATGAACGGGGGAGGGTCAGAGAGAGGGAGACACAGAATCTGAAACAGGCTCCAGGCTCTGAGCTGTCAGCACAGAGCCCGACGCGGGGCTCGAACTCACGGACCGCGAGATCATGACCCGAGCCGAAGGCGGCCGGCCACTTAACCGACTGAGCCACCCAGGCGCCCCTCTTTTGTCATTTTTTTAAGTGTGAACTTTAGATTCACTTTGTCTAGTTAAAAAAAACCGTAGTGTGTATGTGTGTGTGTGTGCGTGTGTTTTCCAAGTGAGGAAAAGTTTAAGGGAATGACACCCGTATAATATTGATTCTTTCAGTATTCAAGAATTCAAATTTCTTTCTCCTCCTTTCTCAGCTCCTTCCCACTGAGAAAGTGGCTAACAGGGCTGTTGTGCACAGTTGCACAAGTAGTAAACTGCACAATCCAAGCTCTTAGACTGTGAAAGGTGCTGCCGGTGCCTGCCAACAGGGCGTGAGCTCTTCCCTCCTGTAGTCTGCCCATCTGCCCACACGCTTAATGGTAAAGCATGTGCCTAAAGCGTGTGCCAGGCACCGTTTCTAACCTCTTTACGTTTTTTAATTCATTTGATACAACAAACGTATCCCCCGGTTTACAGCTAGGAGATTGAAATGCAAAAAGGTTATAAGTAAGCTCCCCAGGGTCCACGACTGGTGCATTCACGGCACAGACATCTCTCTCTGCACGTAAACGCACGTATACATGTGCACAGACACACCCTGAACACACAAACACGTAGATACACACGTAAGAGCACACACCTACATACACACACAGATACACACGGAGACTCAAGGACCCATAGACAATGCACACGGGTGCACGTGCACACCCGGCTGGCCCCCCTGCCCCCCACCCCAGCATCCTTTCCCTGTCGGTGCCTCCCCCCTACTGCCGCACTACCAGTCGCCTCGCCATCCCCTGCTTTTGGAAGACGGCAGGCCTATCAAGGGAAACCAGCTGGCTGCACTCCTGACATTGCTCAGTGCTGGGTAGGGCCTCCCCCCTCCAAATCCTTGTATCGGATGGCAGGGGGAGGGCGCACCACACCGCAGGGGCTGGGGGAGAGGAGCCTCAGTTCCTCCCAAGCTTCCTGGGGAGGATAACTAGGGCTGGGAGATGCAGGGATGCTCGGGGCTCGGTGGTACCCAGCAGGTTCTCAGGAAAGGGCAGCCCCGCCCTCCTCTTCCCAGAGTCATTATCTCGGGCAGGGCAGCCACTGGAATCAGCCCATCCCAGCTCCTGTTGCTGGGCTCCAGGCAGGCGCCCCGGAGAGCCCGAGCACTGAACTGGAACAGGCGGACGTGATTACAGGTTGCCCAGTGAACTGGGTTACGGAGGTGAGGAGGTCTGAGTGCAGAGCGCGTGTGCACACGTGTGCACGAGCGAGTGTGCAAGCGCCCGCCCCACCCGCCCCCTCTGATGTTCTGGCTCTGAATCAGCCCCGCATCGCATCGGAGGGATTGAATCACTAGGAGTGTTATTGTTTTAAAACAAACGAGTGATGACAGGAACTAACAGAGGGTTTTTAAAAACGCAATTCAAAGGGCTCTCAAACGCTGCTGGGGAATAGGAATGTGCCTTTGAAGTGCGAATGTGCCCATTTGTCAAACAGAGGCAGAGCGCTGCCTCAGCAGAGTGGGCTGCGGGCAAATGGGTGCCTGCTCGCCTCTCTCCCCTCTGCTGCCACCGGAGGTGGGCGGGGGACCAGGGGACCAGGGGACCAGGGGTGGGTGCCACTCCCCCAGCACACTCCCCCAAAAGAGGACCTCCTGAAGGGCTTTGGAAGGCGGTAAGCTGCAGGATGCTTGTCGGGAGTGATGCAGAGATGGGGGGGAGGGGCTCAGCACCTGGCTCTCCCTCCACACACACCCAGGCTTGCCCTCCAGCGGCCCCCACAAAGAGAGCTGGTAGCAGGAATGAGGTTCAAGGAAGGCCCCCCCCCAGTAATCACAAGCTATGCACTCATGAGATTCAGACCTGGGGTGGGGGGTGGGGGCATGATGCCAGTTGACCCGGCCCCAGACGTATATCGCTGGTGCTCTGAGGGGTCGGTCTGCACTTGAACCCAGGGTGAGGCCTTGACGTGAATGTGAACCCGCCTGCAGACCACAGACACCTAATTCTGGCCAAATCTGAGGGTAAGAGGACAGAAGGGTCAAACAACCTGGCGGTGGAGAGGGCCCGCCGGATGGACTCTGCCCATGATGCTTTTGACAGGCTCTCCCAGCCTTAGGGGCAGGACTCGGGACGTCCCTGCCACCTGACACTCGTATCAACCCACCCCTCCCCTGGTTTCCTTGTGACATTTATATTCCCTTTGACCAAAGGGCAGTAAGTGCCCCCAGAATCGCAGGGTGTCCAGTGGATGGGGATCTCGAGGGGAGAGCGACAGAAAGCACCAGAACAGGGCGGTGGCAGCAGAGGCCGTGAGCCTGGCGCGGTCTGGGAGGAGGGAGGCCGAGAACTGGTTGGTAGGGGTGGAGGACTCCCTCTGAAGATCAAGCTCCGAAGTCAGACCGACCCAAGTTCAAGTCCTTCCCGGCCACGTGACCTTGAGCAAGTTAGCTGGCTGCACCTGCTCTGTCTGCCCAGGGCGTTAGGGCACCACGTGAGCAACCACCTGAAGGTGAGCACTGCTAACTGGTGGCTTTGTGTCTCTGTTTACCACAGATGATGTGGCCCCCTATTTCAAGACGGAGCCGGTGCGAACGCAGGTGCACTTGGAGGGGAACCGCCTGGTGCTCACGTGCATGGCCGAGGGCAGCTGGCCGCTGGAATTCAAGTGGCTCCACAACAGCAGGGAGCTGACCAAGTTCTCGCTGGAGTACAGGCAAGCCTCCCCTCCCCTCCCTCCTGGCTGCCAGAGCCCCTGCTGTGCCCTGAAGGGGAACTAGGGTGGGGGGCCCGCGTGGCCATTTGGGGGACAGGAGTTCCCACACCAGTGCTACTGGGAGGCTGGGGTGGCAGAAGTCGGGGTGGAGGGGGGAAGACAGCCCTGCCCCGGGAGTATGAGGACCCTGCCTTGCTGAGCCCAATGGAGGATGTCTAGGTAGGGGGCCAGACGGAGTAGCTCATGCAACAAGGATTGAGGTCGGGGAGCTTACTCCCAGCAGCTGGGCTGTGGTCATGACTGTGACCAGCCCCTGCTCCCCAGCCCCCAGGAGAACTCTGCTATCTCCGGGGAGCACTGGGGGGGGGGGGCTTGGATCCGACACACAGGTGGGGCATGTAGCAACCCGGGATCAGTAAGGGAAGGACATCTTGTATTTGGGGGCACGGAAGTGGCCTGCCCAAGGGTTTTGGGCTTGTCCCTACTCCATGTTTGTGCCCGTGCCCTGAACTCTGGACTCGCCCTTCCCTCCCCAGGACACTGCCAAATGGGGAGAACGGAGAGGAGGGAGGGGCACAGGGTCTTAGTGAAGGGGGATTGTGGCCAGAAGCATGAGCAACGGGCGGCTGGGCCCCCAAGCCCGGCCTGGCCTCCGGCCTTTCCTCCCGGCAATCCCTCCCTCCTCCCTCCGGCATCTCCACCTGCTTTCACCGCCTCCCCACCCCTGCGGCTGGTGATTAATCCCCAGGCCTGATGTGCATAATCGGTTTTGTTGGGGAAACAAGATTGTCTTGCCCTGGGGATGTTGATACAGATCTGCCACCAGGGACCAGAATGCAAATAACAGGACGGTACTTAATTACTGGCGGATCTGTCCTTTCCAGAGAACCGTCCTTTTCTTTGCCGAGCAGGGAGGCCAGAGTTCAGGGCGACAACCCCCGACCCTGCCCCCTCCGCATCCCTTCTGCCCCAACCCTGGACTGGATCAGCTGGTGGATGTGGCCACTTTGTCAGAGGAGGGAGCTGGAGGGTCCAGGACAGGAGGACCACATTCCCCTCCGGATGGTGAGAGGCCAAGGAAGCAGGGGGCCTTCCAGTGCTGGCTGCTCTGGGCGTTGGGTCTCCAGGGAGCCCACAAGGGAGACCAGGGGTGTCCCCCCCCCCCCCGAGCAGCCTCTGTGGCGGTTTGCACCCGGGGACCCAGAACGCTCCTGGCTGCTACCTGGCATCCCTGGGGCAGTTTTGACACCACAGGTGTAAGTGGCCTCCCAGCCTGCCCCTGACTTCTTCTGGAAGGAGGAGGAGGGTTGGGACTGCTAGGCTGCCAGTGTGGACAGTACACAGGGACAGCTGCTAAGGATCAGCTTAAGGATCAGACTTGCCCATGGATGCAAAGGGCTTCCTCTGAAAACAGCTCTTTGTCTTAGAGGCGTCCAGGTAGTGGTCAGGGCCCCGGCTATTGATGATGGTAACGATCATCGGAATCACTGGCAATGAAAAGGAATTAACTACCTGGCAGGCGTTATATGCACCCTGTGTGATTATCTCATTCAATCCTGCCAGCCATCCTTTGAGAACGTTCGGTTATTTTTCCCATTCGACAGATGGGCAGACTGGGGCTCAGAGACATTAAACACTTCCCCCAAGGTCAGATGGTTGAGCTGGGCTTCAAATAGAAGTCGTCCGGCTCCAGGGCTGGAAATTCTTTACGTCCAGCCTCTCGCTGAGGAAGGACTGTGACCGTGGCTTCCTTAATATGCATCCCAAGCAGCCTCTACTAAGTGTGCTTTGCAGGTTCTAGAAAACAAAGCAGAGAGGGGAATGCAAATACCGTTGAGCCTCGAACAGCATGGGCTGAGCCACACGGGTCCACTAACAGGCGGGTGTTTTTGATAAATATAGTGCACACAGCACTGTAAATGTATTTTCTCTTTCGTACCGTGTTCGTAATAACATTTTCTTTTCTCTGGCTTACTTTCCTGGAAGACTACAGTATGTGATACATATAGTGTACAAAATAACATGAGAATTGATGGTTAATGCTATCGGGAAGGCTTCCGGTCAATGTAGGTCTTAGTAGTTCAGTTGGAGGGGCGTGGGGAGTCAGAAGTCACGCGTGGATTTTTGACTGCACGGGGGTCGGCTCCGGCTTTTACGTTGTCTGTGGGTGAGCTGTGTTCTGTTTCAGGGTTTTGGTTGGGTGGAAATTTCAGGGGGATGCAAACACGCGTCCGGGGGGGGGAACTCATCCCCTTGCCTCCTCACCCAGGAAGGCTGGCCGTGACGGCACAGCAGCCACTGGGTGCCCAAGTACAAGTTGGTCAGAATTTTGTTCTAATCAAATATGTGCTGTGCCCATAAGAAAGGTCTCTTCTCCGGGCGCCGGGGTGGCTCAGTCGGTTGAGCGTCCGACTCTTGATTTGGGCTCACGGTTTGTGAGTTCCAGCGAGCCCCGCCTCAGACTCTGTGCTGACAGCGTGGAGCCTGCTTGGGATTCTGTCTCCCTCTCTCTCTGCCCGTCCCTCCCCTCTCAAAATAAATAAATAAACTTAAAAAAAAAAAAAAGGAATGCAGAAGAATTAGTTGTAGACATCATGTCACTTCACCCCTAAGTAGAATTTCCCGAGAATAAGGCATTGCCCTATAGGACCACAGTGCAATTTTCACACTCAGAAAATTTCACAGCGAGGGACGCCTGGGTGGCTCGGTCAGTTGAGCGTCCGACTCTTGATTTGGGCTCAGGTCATGATCCCAGGGTCAAGGGATCGAGCCCCGCATCAGGCTCTGTGCTGAGCATGGTTGAGATTCTCTTTCTCTCTCCCTCTACCCCTCTACCCCCCACCTCAAAAGAAAAATTTTAAATTAAAAAAAAAAAGAATGGAAAATTTCACATTGATACCTCTGTCCCAATTATGTCCTTTGTGGCCATTTTTATTATTGTTTGATACAAGATCTCATCAAGGACCACACATGAAATGTGGTTGTCATGACTCTTTAGACTCCTGAAATCTAGAACTATCCCTCATTGTTTCTTGCTACCTTTCACGGCGTTGACATTTCTAAGAGCTCAGCCAGTTTTGCAGAATGTCCCCTAGGGTAGATCTGTCCAGTTACATCCTCCTGATTAGATTCAGGTTAAACCTTCTTGGCAAGAAAATTACCCAGACGTGAGTCCTTCGTGCTTCATACCTGAAGACACTTCCTGTCACTTTGCCCCATTATTGGTGAGGTTACGTTTGATCAGCTGGTCAAGGTGATGTGCACCAGATTTCTCCACTGTCAAGGTCTGGAGGTATCCTTTTCCCTTTGTTTTTTTTGTTTGTTGTGTGTGTGTGTGTGTGTGTGTGTGTGTGTGTGTGTGTGTGTGTTTTAATCTTTATCTTTATTTTTGAGACAGAGAGAGACAGCACAAGCAGGGGAGAGGCAGAGAGAGAGGGAGACACAGAATCAGAAGCAGGCTCCAGGCTCTGAGCTGTCAGCACAGAGCCCAATGCGGGGCTCAAACTCGCCAACTGCAAGATCATGACCCAAGCCGAAGTCGGATGCTCAACCGACTGAGCCACCCAGGCGCCCCTTCCCTTTGAGGGATAACTCGAAACTGTGACTCTTCTCCTCCCCAGAAATCTCTCGCTCGGTGGTTGAGTATCCACTGAGGAGTCTAACCTGAATCAGTTATTACCTTTGTGGTTGTGATAAGCAGATTTTCTACTTCTCTTTTACTTTTATTTGTCATTTTGGTGGGGGGGGAGTAATCATTTTTTTTTTTAATTTTTAAATTAGTTGGCATATAGTGCAACAATGATTTCAGGAGTAGATTCCTTAGTGCCCCTTACCCATTTAGCCCCTCCCCCCTCCCACAACCCCTCCTGTAACCCTCAGTTTGTTCTCCATATTTATGAGTCTCTTCTGTCTTGTCCCCCCCTCCCTCTTTTGATATTATTTTTGCTTTCCTTCCCTTATGGTCATCTGTTTTGTCTCTTAAAGTCCTCCTATGAGTGAAGTCATATGATATTTGTCTTTCTCTAATTTCACTTAGCATAATACCCTCCAGCTCCATCCACGTAGTTACAGATGGCAAGATTTCATTCTTTTTGATGGCCAAGTAATACTCCGTCGTATATATATGTATACCACATCTTTATCCATTCATCCCTTGATGGACATTTGGGCTCTTTCCATACTTTGGCTATTGCTGATGGTGCTGCTATAAACATGGGGGTGCATGCGTCCCTTCAAAACAGCACACCTGTATCCCTTGGATAAATGCCTAGTAGTGCAATTGCTGGGTCGTAGGGTAGTTCTATTTTTAGTTTTTTGAGGAACCTCTATACTGTTTTCCAGAGTGGCTGCACCAGCTTGCATGCCCAATTTGTCATTCTTTTATAAAAAGGATCTTCCCTTTCTCACCTTCCTTTAAAATAATTTAGCATCAGTATGAACTGATGGATTATTTTTCTTATTCAGTGTGTTTCAATCTATCCCTGTCATTCTTCACTTTGATGCTCCGTAGTAACCCATAATCGGCCCGTGGAGCTTCCTCAAGCTGGATCCTGGGTCTTTTTGACATGTCGCTATTGGATTTCTAGCATTTTCTTGCTTTTTGGCTCAATAAAATGTACCGGATTCACCTTTGAAATAAATGCATACTGAAAATCGCAACCCAGAGGAGTTTGGCCGGCTTATCCCCTGCTTCTCTGACCACTGCTTGCCGCTGAGAACTTCCTAGTCTCTTGCGAACCCCAGGGCTTGAGTTGGGTGATAATATCCAATTTTCAGGCAGAAAGATGGCTGAATTTACTCAGCAAGTTGAGAGAAAATAAGATTGGAAGTGCCGCCATAAATTCCGCTGTTTCCTACTCCGTCTCCAAAGGAACAACGTTGCATTCACATCCACTCTCCACCGGCCTTCATTCTCAGTGGGATCTGAAACAGAATGGCCGTGGCGTGTGTGCACGCGTGTGACACCCACACGAAGGAAAGCCTGCCGCATCCTTCTGAGGACGAATGACTGTGGGGGGCAGAATGGAAATAGCGTGGACCTCAGAGTTGGGCGCCCCTGAATACAGTCACCCTCCTACCACTTCCTGGCTCTGGGCCTTGGGCGGAATGAGCCACCCTGCCTCTCGGAATTGGGAGCAGTAATGCCCACTCTAGAAAGTTCCAGTAAGAATTCAGTGAGATTCTACGGGACAAGCCCAGTCCCTGCTGCAACAGGCATGAAATAAACAGCACCTGCTAGGATTACACAAAGTGTTTGTCTCGGTAGAATAGCAGGACAGATCTGGTGACAAACCAGCCGGACCTCGGGACCTCGTGTGCAAGCGAGCACATCTCCTCCTAGGTGGTCACGGGGGCTCTGTGCACCTGTCCGATGACACCGTTATGGTCCAGGACCCTCTTTAGAGCTCTTTTTGTGGTCAAGTGCTGTGAGAGCCCCTTGTTGGTGACATATGTTACCGGTTTTGAAACCAGCCTTGAATTCCCAGTTTGAGAGTTCGGGGTACCACTATGGGTATAAAGCATTATCAGACTCGAAGGGAATGAGATCTCTTTTCCCATGTGGGTGGGATACTGCCTGGGAAGACCGTCCCAAAGGGTTGGGCACTGTCCCCACCGCCCCCCCCTCCACCAGTGGGACAGGTGCACGGCCTCTCACCGTGGCTCTTGGTGTGTGTTGGGGGTGGGTGGGAGGAGGTTGAACACAATACTTACTTGGAAGTATACGCTCTAGTGTGTTTGTTAGCCTCTGTACATGCGCACACGTGGGGGGGGTGGGTAGGTAGTTGGGTGGGTGGGTGTGATTCCTTCAGGCTCTTGTATCATGTTTAACCATCGTGAGTCTATGTCTGGGTGAAGCACATTGGCCTGTTAGCCTAACTTCCTGACTGGGTGGGATGGTAGCTCATGAAAGGTCAGGCCCTCTTGTGCTGCCCCTGGAGTCTCTTCCATCAGATCACTCTCCCCCATTCCCTCCCCTCGGCACCCCTCCTCTGCCCTCTCTTCCCCGCCTTCCACCCTCCAGGGCCCTCTCCCCAAGTCGAATCAATTCTGCTTCACTTTGCATCATCCACTGAACCAGCCAGAACTGTGTGGCTGGGGACAACCCCCCCCCCACACACACACACACTTAGATTCCCACGCATGGTTAACTGAACATACATCATCTCACAGCAGCACTAGGTGAGTGTTATTACTGTCATTTTGCAAAATGAGGAGACTGGAGCTCGGAGAAGTTCTGGAACTTGCCTGGGGTCATGAAGAGAGCAAGTGGCAGATCCAGGAAGGCTGTGTGACCCGTGTGGGTTCTTGTCCCACCTGTGTAGACGCACACGGGGTCCTGACGGGGCTCCTTCTGCCACGGTCCTGTCACCGTACGCCGTTCCTCTGCCCTGAGAGGGCAAGAAGCCAGGGGCCCCGCAGACCCTGCGATGAGCAGGCGTGAGGAGGTAAGACGAGTGGAGGCCGAGTCCGGACTCTGAGGCCCCGGCTGGCCCCTGGCTGGCGTGGAGAAGAGCAGGTGTGTGGAGGGGAAGCTCAGAAGAGCCAGGCAGGACACTGGCCAGCCCCAGGCTGCGTCCCCAGCCCCACGGCCAGGCTGATGTCCCTTGTGGGGGAGCTGTGGTGTCAGGGCACTGCCCGCGGGCTCCACGGCAGAGAGAAGAAAGCCCCGTGGCTGAGGCAGAGACCCACGCATGCCGCAGCCCTCGCTATGGGCACAAAGCAGGGGACACATGGGGGGCAGCCGCAGCCTTTGAAATTCTTCAGAGAAGAGGATGAAGAGAAACTCTCCGGGCCAGCTGCTTTATCTCTGGCTTGTCCTCTGGCCTCCCCTTAGAAGTGAGAGCAGGCGGCCGAGGCCAAGGATGCAGAGGCCAGCGGGCTCCTGGCGGGTGCTGGAGCATATACCACGTGGGTGCCCAGAACTGAGCCAACCTCTAACTAACAGCGGTTCTGAGAGATTAACGCTATTATTATCTCCACCTCCTAGCTGGGAGTCCCAGCTCAGAGAGATTCAGCAACTTACCCGAGGTCACACAGCCAGACCTGGGAAGTCAGGTTTTACCCAGGGTCTTTTGGACCCCGAGCCTGCATCCCTCCCCCTGCTCCGAGCTGTCTTGCCGTGTTTGTCCCCCGCCCCCAAACAGTGGCGGCACTGCGGGGCCCAACATTCCGGGGATGGCCCCCGCCAGCCTCCTAAACCAGCGCAGGGGAACTAGTCACAGCTAACACAAGGAGCTTACGTGGGCCCAGCCCCGTCTCAAGGACTTCACGTATGTTAACTCTTGATGACGAACGCTTCAAGTGATCGTCTACCCCATGCCAGGCCGTGTGCCAGCCCCTTTCCCGTAGGCACCTGTTCTCAATCCCCGTGCATCAGCAGCTCCTACAGGAGAGTCGTCTTGGTAGGGAGGGACGTGGGGCTTCAAGACTGAAGTCTCTGAACCAAGATGAGAGCCAGATCCTCTCCCTCCAGGTTTGATGGAGGAACATCGGGGGACGCTACTTTGCTCAGTCGCAAGGCACGGATCTGGGACTCTCTGCCCACCTGGCACACAGCTGGTCAAGGAGGACAGTCAGGGAAGGCAGTGCCAGCCCCGCCCTTCCCATCGCCCTTGGGAAAGGTTTGTTCTAGCCGAGAAGCAGGACTCGTGGCTCGTGTGCGCCCAGACTGAGGAGGGACAGCAGGTGTAAAGGCCTGGAGAAGTTGAGGGCAGCTTGTGGAAGATGTCGAACTTGAACCCAGAGGGGAAGAGGCATTGGCGGGGACGGGAAGTGAACGGGTGGAGCTCCCCTGGAGTGTAGACGTTGGGTGCTAAATAAGACAGGGGAGCCCTGACCCCCATAGAGTGTGCAGCGCGGGATGGAAGCAGCACTCGGTAACTCTTCACGTAATTGCCGGGCTCCAGTTTCGACAAGCGCCATCAAGGTGAAGGACAGGTCGGAGAAGGTGTCACTGGGGACGCTGAGAATGAGCAGGGTTAGGCAGAGCTGGGAGAGGCGGAAGTGGGGCTTTGGAGGCAGCCGTGTGCCATGCGCGCAGACAGAAGAGCTGAGGACGGACGGGAGGTCCTGACGGGAGGTCAGGATGCTGGAGAAGCGGCCAGGGTCAGTCAAGTCGGGGCTCGCTGGCGCTCCCGGGGAGCTCTTCTCTCAGGCCAAAAGCTGTGTGGGGCCCTTGACTCGTTTTTCACAGAGAAGGGCCGTGATCAGGTGTCCATTTCTAAACCCTGTAGCCAGGCACCAGGGCGGAGAGTGGACTGGAGGAGGACAGGCGAACGCCGGGGTGGACAGGGGTGACGGGAGGCGGGCGGCCGGGCCATCTTGGAGACAGTGGGGAGCGGAGGAGCGGAGGGGTCTGACACATATCCAGGAGGCAGAACTGAGCAGACGTGACGAGGGGCTGGACGTGCGGGTGAGGGAGGAAGGCAGGTGGAGAGGCAGGGACTTGGTGGAGGAAACCCTGGAAAAGCAGGGAGTCTCCGTGCTCCCCTTGGGTGCGTGGAGAAACACCGGGTAGCAGCATCCAGCAGGCGAGGAAGATACGCGCGCCTGGGGTGGGGAAGGAAAGCCCAAGCTGAAGATCTTGACTTAGGGATCGCTGACATCAGCGTGACAGCGGACCCCGTGGGAACGGGCAGGGCGAGAGAGCGGCCATAGCACGGAGGAAAGAGCCCCAGGGTCCCCGAAAGCAAATAAACAAAAGAGGTGGGAACCTGCCCAACGGAACGAAAGCAAGAGGCCAAGACGGAGATCAGGGTGTCACAGAACGGGGAGGGGGTTTTGAGAAGGACCGAGTGGCCGGCTGTGTGTCGACGGCTGTGGGACACTAACAACGGTCAGCTAGGTCTAGGGACATAGGGGAGCTTAGGGACAGTGAGGGGGGCTGGATGAGGAGCCAGTGAAGGGGAAGATGTGAACGTGGCGGGGAGGGGGCGAGACTGGGCCAGTGATGCTGCCCTGCGATCAGGGAGACACGGCCGGCACAGGATGGCGGAGGAAGGATCACGACTGCCAGGAGGGACATTCTGGGCTGCGTCCTGCAGGAGGCGGGCAATCTTTGGAGGATTTGGGTCAAGGGCGCCTTAGGCCCCTGTGTGCCCTTGTCCTGCCCCTCTTCCCAGTCTCCTCCCTCACCCACGTCCTTGGCTAATGGGCGGAATGTGTCCTTTCCTGATGGTGCCTACTGTTCAGGACCACCTGCCTTTACCTCTCCCCAGTGACCTGCACTGTCCTCACTCACTTTTGCTGCCTGATCTTCCAAGGCTCAGTGCGAGCATCCCCCCCAGTAGGAGTCCCTGTCTTGACTGTGACTCAGTGTATGCCTTTGGGCAAATGACTTAAGCCCTGCCTCAGCTGCCCGGTCTGTTAAATGGGAATAATAACACCAGTTATTACAGGCTGCCTCCCGGAGGGTCATGAGTGTCATGTAAGGTTAAGTGTATGGAAGGGTGGCTGCTCATCGATGGCTGTGTAAGTGGAAATGGCGGCCTCCCAGGCCACCAAGCACACACCACCCACCCATGTCCACACCACGGGGCAGGCTGTCCCCGCCTCCTTCTGTCTGGCCACACTCTCCTTCCAGTGCTTGTAGGAGGCTCCGGACCCCTCTTCCTCAACAAAGCCAGACCCTCCCCTCCCCCCCCAACCCCATTGCCAGCCTCTTTGGAGATAAACTCTGATTTGGCCATGAGTTTGGACATCCTGTCTGAAAATTGAAGGCTGCCGGTGAGGAAGCTGAAGTGCAGGAATTAGTTATGATGGGCATAAATTGAATTTTAATAGAGATGTACGTGGCCTGGAGCCAGTGTACTCAGGCAGAGGGAAGGTAGTAATTAAAAGTTAACGAGTTTAGAAATGTCGTAATCCTCGGGGAGGGATGGGGGAGGTGGGCTGGGAGGAGAAAGAGGCCCCCAGCCAAGCGTGCTGTCCTTCCCCTGACCCAGAGGCCCCCCTCCCGCTCCGGCGGAGCCCGGGAAGGGAGGAGGGGTGCAGGGAGCCCAGCCAGCCCCGCGCCTGCACACACAGGGCCGGCTTTCAACGATGGGGGAGGGAGCAGGGTGAGAGGGCCCCCCCCCCCAGACGATACCCTGTGCCGCCCACGAGGAAGACCATGAGCAGAGCAGGGTTTCTCAGCCCGGGCACTGTTAACATTGGCAGCAGATCGCGTTTTGCCCTGGGGACCGCCGCGTGGACGGCAGGGGGGGTTAGCGGCACCCCTGGTCTCCACGCACTACATCCCAGTAGCCCCCTCCCTGAAATGTGACAGCCAGAAATGTCTCCAGCACCACCAAGTGTGCCTTAGAGGGCCACATCCACCCGTTGAGAACCAGTGGTCGAGAGGAAGGTGCCGGTGCCGCCCCCCCTGCCCAGACTCTCCCAGCTGGAGCCACCAGAGCTTCCCGGGTGCGAGCAGGCGTCCAGTCCCACACGCTAGAGTCGGCGGCTGGTTTGGCATTGGGGGACATGAGGGTGGAACTGGCCGGCCACCCTCCAGCCCCTTGTGGGGGGGGGGTCTCTCCTCCCCCCACCCGGTCGAAATTGATGGGACTTCCTGTTGCAATAGAACTGCTTTCCTTTCACGCTCCATTTGTTCCCCGGGCATGGGATGCACGGGCAGGTAGGACAGATCCATTGCACAGATGAGAATATGGAGGCTCGGAGAGACCCAAGTTCATTTACCCAGTGGGCAGAAGGGTCCGCTCCCGAGGTGTAAATAAGGAGTCCTAGTCGGCTCTAGGTGAGGAGCTTGGACTGGAAGGCAAGTTGGCATCTCAGTTACCTGGAGCGGCCATGACCCCTGTCCCCACAGGGGCCCAGGAGCGCTGGGGTGGGGGCCTCCCCCTGCTTTGGGACAGCTTCTTCCTGTCCGCGGGGGATTGCTGGTGAGTGACAGGAGAAGCCGGGAGAGAAGCGACAGGGAGGGAGCCCCGCAGGGTCAGGGCAGGTGGTGGGCAGCGAGGGGCACAGCTGGCTTCCCTGTGCCTCAGGTTGACGCGGCAATAATTATGTCAATTAAGATGAATAAGTTCGAAATGTAAGGGGGAAAAGGGAAACAAGAAGCAAAAGTCTCAGAAACATTGGCTGTCTCGGTTTCCATAGCAACCTGTCTCCTCACATCCTCACTAATGGGTCCTGGCTTGGGGAGGAAGTGGGCCCCCCACTCCCGCCAGGGCCAGAGACTCGTGGTGGGTGTCACCTCGCTGGACCCCCGCTGAGGCCTCGGGGAGGTGGGGGCACAAGCCCGGAGCCGTGACACCGTCATGCGGCCACACAACGATGGCCCGGTTGGCATCTAGGCTGAGCCCTCCATCCTGCAGCTGGGAGAGGAAAGTGACTTTCCTCAGGGACCAGACCGGGTGGGAGGGTCAGAGCTGCCATTCAAACCCAGGCTCCCTGCACCAGCATCCGGGGCTGCTGGGGTCTGACCGGGCTACCCAGTTGTGCAAGGTTCTGGTCTGGTAGAGAGCAAAGACTCCAGGATCCAGGTTGATCTGGTGACGTTTTCCTCATCAGGCTGAAACCCTCAGGAGGTGGGAGGGATGCCCTGTGCTGGGGGAGGCGGTTCTGGCCTCCCCTCTCTCTGCCCTCGGATGTCTTCTGAGTTCTCCCAGTGTCCCCACGGCTTCAGAGCACCACCCTGAGGAGTCATGGCCCCGAGAGCCCTTGCTGGGGGGGGGGGGGGGGCAGGGAGAACATTCCAGGCATCATGGGTTCCCCCGAAGCTGGGGCAGGCAGAGAGAAGCTGCTGTCTTTCTTCTGCTGACATGGTAGGTAGGCACAGCTCTGGGTGTCCCGCCACAGCCCACGCACAGGCCACCCGCAGGCGCCCATGGTGTGTGCTCACTCACCAGCGTCCCGGTGGGTCACGCCCACAGGCGGCCCGAGGAACCCATAAAGCAGTAACTACACTTCTCATTTTATAGATGCAGAAACTGACACCCAAGGGGTAAAGTTAACGCATCCAGGGTTATGCTGAAAATTAGGGATGAGGCCAGGGATGTGCACCGGCTGCCAGCTTCACTGCCGGAACATTCTAGAACACACAGGTGTGCGCACACAAGCCACGCCCTCTCTTCCCCACCCTCCCCTCCTCCCACTTGGCAGTGACTGACAGATTCTCCAGAGCCCATCCCAGCAGCCCTGGGACAGGTGGCCTGGGGACCCAGACCCCCCCACAGTACGGGACGGAACACGCTGGAGAAGTGCTCACTACCGCTTTAATGAAAGGCCCCCCCAAGAAAGCTCTTCTCTGATGAGCTGAGGCTATTTATTTCTGCCACAAGGAAACTTAACATGCAAATTAGGAAGGGCTTGATCATTCATCACCTGAAATTGACACATTTGAATCTGGCCTGAATCCCTGGGAACCAGTGCACAGAGATGGGCGTAGGGTGGACATGTGCGGCCCAAGGTCCTTAGGGAGGCGGGGAGGGGTGGCGTCCATCAGAGGCACATATGTTTTTTATCTGGGATAGTGCAATGTGTGGAAATGAGATGTTCATTCCTTCTCCCCACACGTCTGGACTGGAGACCCCAGCGTGCCCTAAGCATGCCCTCTCCCCAGATCTTCCTGTGGGCCTCTCCCTCATTGGCTTTCAGCCAGGACACAGAAACTAATTAGATCTTGACTCAGTTATGCGCTCAGGCAGGCAAATGGTCTAGACAGATGCCTGGGGAGTTGGTAATGACCCCTGCTTCCTGGGGGCTGACTCCCCTCTCCCTACCCATACCCCTCAGAGCCCCTTTCTGGCCCATGCGTGGGATTTCTCTGTGTGGGAGGGTTCAAGTGGTCTCTGCCCTGTGTCTTTGTCCCCATCAAGAGAAGTCGCTGCAATGGCCCACTTTTCTGCCCTCTGGCTCATAGGGTACCGAGGTGTCTGTGACTTTGAATTTCCCACTCTGGCCAAGGGAGAGACCTGTTCCCAGCCGGCTGCCCAAGTCTCCTGCCCCACAGAGCCTCCTGGGAGTGGTAGGAGGGGTGGGGGTTGGGAACAGGAGTTTCAGCTCCAACTGGCGTCTCTGGGGGCTCAGTGTCAGCGGCGGGGGGGGGGGTGGGGATCATCCAGGGCTTAGGGAAGGGAGAGGCCATTCTTCCTGCAGAATGGGGAAGGGTGACCAAAAGACATCATCTCACCAAAGATCTTGAGCAGACCGTGGAGGTCTGCACCTGCTCCTTTACCCTTGACCCCTAGGGAACCATACAGAGCTGGGGAGCCTCTGCCCACAGGAGCATGCCCAGCCTGCTCCCAGCCCCAGCCTCCAGTCAGTTACCTATTGCTGCCCAGAAAAACGCCCCAAAACTTCCTGGCTAAACAACCATGATTTATCATTTCTCTGCTGGCCATCTGCTGGGCTGGCCTGGGCTGGGCTGGACAGCTGTGGTACAGGCCTTTCTTCCTGTGGCTTACCATCCTTCATGGCCTAGTGGTCTTGGGGGCCTGGTGGTCTGAGAGGTGAATATAGAAGCTGCAAGGCTCTTGAGGCCTGGGCTTTGGAATGTGCCACCAGATTCTATTGGTGAAAGCAAGTCACAAGGGCAGCCTGGGATTGGAGCCATTGCAAAATATTAGGGCCGTGCTCTCGAGTCTCCCAACCTCCACTCAGATCCGGCCGGTGCCTGGCAGTCGGCACAGATTACCTTTTCCAGATGGCAACTCACAGGCGGGTCCTCAGGGCCTCATTAACACAATTCTGGCCTGGTTCCCCCACTAAGTTTCCCTGAAGTCACCTCTGAGGGTGACTTTGGAAAACCCAAAGGGAACGGGCGGAGATGGCCGTGAGTCATGCTGGACAAAGGCCAGAAAAGTCGGGGCCGGTGAGATTGTTTGCAGAGCTAGCTGGCTGGGGTCTGAGCAGGTGTTCACGAGGACGGGGAGGAGAGGCGGCTCAGGGCCCCAGGGCTCAGGGCATCTACCACCACAGCTCCTAACATGAGACGCCATGGAGCCCCGACCTTGCCACTGCTTCCCCGACTGGCTTGCTGGTCAAGGACTTGACGGGGAAGAGTGGGCTTCGGGCGCCGGGTTTGGGGCTGTTAGAGAGGGCCGAGGGCAGTGCTCCCTCCTCGCGGGACCGATGGCTAGGTGAAAAATAATAACATTAATAACCCCAGTGGCAGCTAACTCTTAGCGAGCTATGGCACACCTCACGTACAGCCCTGTCCTAAGTCCTTTCCAGGTCCCGTCTCATGACACCCTCACAATGTGCCCGCAGGGAGGGACTACAGCGTGATGGTCAAGAGCACAAAATCTAGGGGCAGCCTCCTGGGGCTCTGCCACCTGCTGTGTGATCTTGGGCAGATTACTTAACCTCTCTGTGCCTTGGTCTCCTCAGCTTTTTTTTCATCTGCCAGATTTGGATAAAATGGATTCTGACCTCACAGAGTAGTTAATGAGGAATGAGTGCGTTACCATAATACAAAGCGCTTAAGATAGCGCCTGGTTTATATTATTGTTATTAATTAGTATTATCATTACCTCTGTCTTATAGATGAGGACGTGGAAGCATAGAGAGGTCAGACAACTGGCCCAGGGTCACACATACACTGACCGTCAAAAACCCTCCTCCTCCACCAGTGCCCACCAGCGCTTACAGCCTTTGCCCCCAAAGCCCCCAGCGCAGCGTTCGACCCCACTGGTTGTTTGGGTGCACGTTTCTGATCTTGGCGGGAGGGCAGCCACGACTCTCACAGGGGGAGACGTAACCCAGAGCCAGGAGCTGGGGGAGGGCACAGGACTCAGACGCTTTCCCTGCCCGGGTGCCTGAGCCTTGGGACTCGGAGAGGAGACATGCAGTGATACTGAAGCCTTGCCTCAGGTGGAACATCAGCCGTGACCTTGAAGCAGGTCCGCCTGAGGAACCCAGTGGGCATCTCATCACGTGCCCCCCTCCCCGTCCTGCTGCACTACCCAGCAGCAGGCACTCAGGATGGCCGGGGAGGCCTCCTCCCAGCTTCCCTCCACCTGACCCGCCCAGGCAAGCTGCAGGGACCCCCGGGGAGACTGTGGTTCATCCTCCAGCCTTATCAACATTCATTAATCCCACAAACATCTGGCCTGGGGAAATCAGGAGCCTGGTGAAGGCCAGGGAGCAGGGCTCAGCTGGGCAGAGCCTGGCAGGGTTCACACCACCGCCCGCACTCAGTGCCCATCTAGAGCTCCCCCCTCCAAATTAGTGCTTCTAACACACGTGCGCCCCACCCCCTCGGTGTGAATTAGCCCTTATCCCTTGTGGTGGTTAAAGGGGCCCTCACAAAGTCCCTCCTGCTCAAAGACGAGCAAGTCCCTATTCCCTTCTGTTCTCTGAGACTCAGAGATGCCCAGGGGCCAATGTTTAGCTCCCAAGGGCAGCGCACTGTCTTGGCGGGTAGCAATGGGTACAGAATGGGCTCGGAGTAGAACTGGGGAGCCATGCATTTCTAAGCAGGGTATGACAGTGGCAGAAACATCTTCGTCTAAACACAAGTGGCTGACGGGAGCACAACACCACAGACTCACGGTCTTACTGTTCTTACCGCCGTGCCCGCTGCTCACACTAACCCAGTGCCTGGCACGTAGTGGGCACTCCAGGCCGGGTTGAACGGTTCACGGTAACAGCAAACACATCAAACACATCCGGACGCGTTTCTTGAGTGGTTCCCAAGCGTCAGACGCCATGTGAAGCGCTTGGCTGTCAGTTCTGCTCACGTGTAAAAACCGCCCCGCCGTGCAAAATCACGCAGTAAAAACCACAGGCTAATGGGGGAAATGGGGGCGAGGGAACGACCTTCAAAAACTTCATTAGGGACACACGAAACAAAAGAGAGCAGCCTACTGAAGGCGCTCGCACGGTCTCCCGCGCGTTCCGTGGGTGAGAAATGCGTAAATACTACAATAAATTTGGCACTCGACCTCGGAAAAGGCCCGCAGCCGGCCTGTGAAGCTTGCTGGTCCGGAGTTTTTGTGAGGTGCGGGAGGGGGCGGTGTCTGAGATGGAAAGGAAAGCTGTCAGACCAGACAGGGGCAGGTGAGCAGAGGGGGCTTTGGGGGGCGGGGCGGCGGTGTGGTTCTGTGCCTTTACCCGGTGTTTCTTATGGATGAGTCACGCGTGGGCAAATGCTAAACTGCAGTGAGGTTCGGATGTTTCCCCGATGTGTCCCTGCAGCGTGGAGGAAGAAGGCTTCTGGGGGGCCCTCCCTCCAGCCCGGCCGGCAAGTCTAACTAATTAGGAGGGCGCTTCTCTGCCATTAAAATAGACGGCCTCACTCTGTGCACCTGAGAGGCTGGGGAGTCCCAGACAGAGCGAAGAGGCCGCTTGGCCCAGCCCTCTACGATTTGGCCACAGAGCACAAGCAGTCTGGCTCCTTGAGGCCAGATTTCCATGCAGCCTCTTACTAGGTGTAAAAAAAAAAAAAGGCCCCTAAGGAATTTCTGCCAGATTCCAGAAGCCCAGGACAAAGGAGCCTCCTTTTCTTCGGAGGAGAAGAAGTAGCCATGGGGGGAAATTCCAGAGCATCACTGTAAGCAGAAGACAGGCCACACTTGTTGCCTTTTTCTGTTGTTCCTTTTTCTTTTTTTTTTTTTTCCAGTAGCCACACCGGCACCCCTCAAGCCTCAGGATTCCTTCCTTCCCAGTCACCTTTTAAAAATCCACACTGAATTGTCTGCAAGTTTGAACTCCTTGAACGCAGATTTTGCCTTCTCTGTTCCTTTCTCTCTGTCCCCGGTAATAATAGTGTCCCGCCCCAGTCTTTGCAACAACGATCCCACATCTTGTTACTCCTGGCTCTTAGAGGATTCTCTCAGCGGGGCTCCTGGGGCAGGACAGGTCCGGGCAGCTCCCGGGGAGGCATTTCGCTCTGGGATGCGCCGGATACCCAGCCAGGGCACCGGGTCAGGGGCAGGCGTGGGGCGGGGACATGTCTGGATTCAGGTGGGCCTGACTTTGAATGTCGCTTTGCTGCCCTCTAGCTGGGTGACCTCGGGTGACTTGCTCAACCTTTCTGAGCCCAGGTCCCTGGCTATGAAACGGGACAGGAGTCCCTTCTCCCTGCAGTAAACGCGGAGGTGAGCCAGATAACGTACCTCCAGTGTTTGCTGGGAACTGGATGCTCTTATCATTGTTGGGGGCGGGGGGGCGGTCCCTGCTTAATCTCCCCATGGTGACAGTGTGGCCACTTCAGACCTCCCTCCCCCCGCACCTGTCTTCTTGCTCCATGTCTGTGAGAACCACCCTGCTGATGCCAGCCTTTCATGAAGTGCTTTTCCTTATTCCTCGAGAGCAGTTAATTGGCCCAGAAGGTCCCGGGGCGGACAGCACCATCCCCGGCCAACTCAAGCCAGGGCTGTCACAGTGTTGCAGCCTCCAGCTCAATAATGCCACCAGCCGTCTCATTGACCACAGTTCCTGAGATCAATCCGAGCATCGAACATCGTGGCTTCTCCTGGTAGAGCAGGGAGGTTCGGGACCACACACGGGGCTCACAGGTAGCAGGAATGCCAGGACAGAGACGGGAGGCTCTGCAGAGGGTCCTCTGCTTTCTAAACGAACCATCCGTGGTTGTAGGGACACCTGGGTGGTTCCGTCGGTTGAGTATCCGGCTTTGGCTCAGGTCACGATCTCAGGGTTCATGGGTTCGAGCCCTGCGTCGGGCTCTCTGCTGACGGCTCGGAGCCTACAGCCCGCTTCGGATTCTGTCTCAGGCTCTCTCTGCCCCTCCCCTGCTTGTGCTCTGTCTCTCTGTCTCTAAAATAAATATTAAAAAAGTTAAAAAAAAAAAACAAAACAAGAAAGTGGTTGCACAAGCCCACACGCTGTGCCTTTTGCGAGCAGCCAGCCCTGCTGGAGGCGGGAGGGGAGAGACTCTTTTCCTCGCCTTTTCCGGCTTCTGGAGGTTGCCTGCATCCCTTGGCTGTCGGCCCTGCACCCCTCCAGCTTCTGCCGTCCTGCTCACATCGCCCTCTCAGAAGGACCCCTGGGATCACGTCGGGCCCAGCGAGTAATCTGAGATAAATGTCCGTGGCTCGTGGTCCTTCACTAAATCACAGCTGCCGAGTCCCTGTTGTGTGTGAGCTTGCCAGAGGTACTGTCACAAAGTGCCACAAGCCAGGGGGCTTGAAACAACAGACCTTGATTCTCTCTCAGTTCTGGACACCGAAAGTCTGAAATCAAGGCATCCGCGGGGCCCGTCTCCCTGAAGGCTCCCGGGGAAATGCATTTCATGGCTCTCTTCTAGCTTGTGGTGTGGTTGGCGCCCCTTGGCTTGTGACGCCACTGCTCTAGTTCCCCCTCCAGTGTCACATGGCCTTCTCCATGTCTGTTTCTCTTCTTGGAAGGTCATCGTCTGTATTGTATTAAGGTCCACCCTAATGACCTCATCTTAACTTGATTCCGTCTGCTGAGACCCTCTTTCCAAATCAGGTCACATTCATAGGTATTGGGGGTTAGGATGTCAACACATCTTTTTGGGGGGACCCAATTCAACCATCATATCCTAGAAGGTGACATACTCGTGGGCTTTGGGAATTCAGATGTGGACATCTTTGGCGGGGGGGGCATTATTTGGCCTTCCATGGTGCACGGGGGACGTGGGACAGCATACAAGATGTGGCCTCAGGGAGACACGTGCAAGTACATAGGACATTACATTAAGTTGTGACAAATGCACCAGATTTGGGACAACCCAGAGGGTATTCGAGAAGGCTTCCTGGAAGGGACATCCTGTTACCGAAAAACCGAGTTTGGCTGCCTGTTGCTCAAAAAGCCAATATCCAAGAGACCAGTTTTTAATTAATTTTTTTGTCTATTCATTTTTTGAGAGAGAGAGAGAAAGAGTGGAGTGGGGGGAGGGGCAGAGAGAGAGGGAGACACAGAATCCGAAGCAGGCTCCAGGCTCCAAGCTGTCAGCACAGAGCCCGATACGGGGCTTGAACTCATGAACCATGAGATCATGACCTGAGCCCACGTTGGACGCCCAACCAATTGAGTCACCCAAGTGCCTGCCAAGAGACCAGTTTTGACTGGAAAGGAATATGAGCTTATTCAGGAGGCCAGCAAGTTGGATTCTTGTCCAAAGTCCAACTCTGAGCTCTCTGCCTGGCCCCAGAGATTTTTAAAGGGTTTTAATCAGCTAAGGGAGCACAGCGGTCTGTGACATTTCTTGATTACGTGCAGACTCGATGATGCCAGCTACAGAGTTATCTCGGTGCTCAGAGGTTGTACAAGAAGTTCTAGATCTTTGATGCCTGGGCTGTGGGAGGGGGACTGTGCAAGAGAGCCTGGTGATGTGCACAAGTGCTCTGTTCTTTCTGCAAAGGAGGTCAGGGTCTCCAGATGCACAGAGGGAGGTCAGTAAAGTCATTGGTGTGCCCTTAAAAAAGAAAAACATTTTGCTAAAAGATTGCTGCACTAATCAGAAAGTCAAGGCGGCTTCATCAGACTGGCTGGCCTCTGTGGCCTGAAAAAGTTCTGATCCTTCGCTCCCCAAGGCCAATGGTCTGCAAATCTCAAAAGAAAGTAAATTAGCTGTGTTACAGATGAAGGGCCTTAGGTCAGCAGGCAAGGAGTGTGTTACCTTGAAGTGGGTTAACCCTTAAGACCGGCTGTTACAATCCTGGCTGGAAGCAGAGAGGAACCCTGTGCGCTGAGGGGCTGCACGTGAAGAGGCGAGGGGCGGCTCGTTTTCATCAGAAACTTCCAGAAGTTTGGGAGAGCTGGAGAGCGGGACCAGAGGGGATCTTGCCACTTCCCGGAGGCAGGGGTCTTCCTGAGCCCCCGTGCCCAGCCCGGTCCCTGCAGGCTGCGGGTGCTGCAGACGCCTGCAGATGTAAGTCCTGGCCGCCCCCTGACTGCCACCCAGCGCTCCCGGGGTTCCAGCCACCCCCGTGTGCCCGCGGGGGGGGGATGCACTGAGGCAGGAAGGGATGGGTGGCCCAGCGTCCATCTCCCCCATATTCTGTAGTCAGAGTCAGGGGGCCTCTTCTGTCTATTGTGACAGCCTCCACTCTGCAGTCCTCCGGGTGGCGGGGGGCACCCACCGTAACCAAGTCCTCCACTATTCGAACATCCACATGACCGTCTCACGCCTTCCAAGGACCCTGGTGGGGAGGATGCTCACGTGGCCTGGGCCTCGCGGTCACCTCTCCTGCTCCTGTTCCAGAGGACCCTCAGTCCTCACTCAAACCTCCCCCTGCGGCTGCCGCCTCCCTTCAAAGGGCGACCCCTCCCCCGGCCTGAGCACACGGCTCCCTTCCTTCCCCAGAGTGCCATTAGCAGAAGCCAGTTGGGCGCGACGCTCTTACCGAGGATGTGGGAGGGGAATTACAGCACAGGACAGAAACCGCTTAAAATAGAGCAGAAATCACTGTTCCTGAATTTGCCCTGACAGCCCTCGCCACGGGGTGTATCTTCCTGGCATCATCCTCCCGGGGCCAGTCGTCCTCAGGATCCTCTGCTTCCTGTGCGGGGGTAACTCTTGCCTCTGCGTGTGTGTGTGTGTGTGTGTGTGTGTGTGTCTCCCTGTCTCTCCCTGTGTCTCTGTGTCTCTGTTTCTCTCCCCACCCCACCATCTCATTCTCTTTCTCTCTCTCTCTCTCTTTCTCTCTTCCTCTCTTTCTCTCTCCCCTCCCTACTTGCCCGTGAATTCCAGATCCTTCAGGCTGTTGCCAGAGGGAAAACGCGACATGCCCAGTGAGTGTGCATCATACAGAACAGTTGAGCTGTGTTCCTGGTGCCTCTCATACCTGAGCCCCTTCCATAACCAAAAGCCAAAAGGCCCACTGAAGAGTTTTCCTGAGCAGTCCCGCCCCCTGCCCCTCGGTCTCCCCTGATACCGGCCTGGCCAGTCGGTACTCAGCACCTGCTTTCTCTGTAAGGGTGCCGCAGACCAAAATCTCGGTCCCCTCCGTCAACCGTCTCTCTGTGTGTAAGGGGCGGACTGTAGATAGTCACAACTGCCTTCTTCAAAGCACACCCCAGAAATGAGAGACCCCAAACTATTGGGTAAGCGTCCAGGTGAGGCTCAGCCTCTCTCTATCCTAGACTGTCCCTGTGTACTAGGTACTGGCTCGCTGTGTGACCTGGGGCAGGTTGCTTCATTACTCTGGGCTCGGTTTTCTCATCCATTAACCGAGCTTCCTATTAGCACGAGCGTCCCACGGCATCACGAGCATTAGCTGCGTTGATATATGTTAAATACGTGGCACTTTTTATCCTGTTGCTAATTGTGTTCATTATAAAATGGTACATCGCTCTTATCTATTTCCTGGTACATGTACTTTTCCCTTTAAATCATTCTGCACAGGGTTTTGCTTTCTTTCCTGAGGAATCTGTGCAAAAGCAAACCCACGATGTCGGGCCCACGGGTAGCCCGCTGCAGTGGCCAGCGCTTGGAGCCTCAGCTGTCTCCCGCTGCAGGCAGGGGTGGGGGCGTGTGCCCGCACACACACTCTACACACACGGGCACGCACACCTGGACCCGCTGCCTCTCCCGTCGCCCAGAAGCCCCTGGGAAGAGGGAAGGACGCCTGGGTCCCCAGGGCTCAGCCGCACTCCGCTATCCCCACAGCCTGTCCCCTCGGCCATCTGTGGTGACTCCTGCGGTCCCCGCTGACCGCCCTGTGGATGCGGAGGCCTAGCGGGCAAGTCACGGAGAGCCCACACCTTTTGCGGGGGAGCCCAGGGACGGGGCACAGCCGGGGGGTCTGTTTGCCCCAAACCTCAGTGCTGCTGTTCTCCCCTCCCCTTCCAGCCTCGCCACACACGGTGTCTTTGGAGAAGAAAGCCCTAGGGCCAAGGGATCAGTGACCAGGAGTCTAGAAGACGCGGTTTGGTGGGAGAGAGCGTGCGTGTCTGCGACCAGACATCCGGGTGTCCTGAGCGCATCTGAATGAGGCAGCCCCGGGCACCTGGCTGGCTCAGTCAGTAGAGCATGTGACTCTTGATGTCGGGGTTGTGAGTTCGAGCCCCACGTCGGGCAAAGAGCTTACTGAATGAGGCAGCCCGGAGTGCCCGTGGCCTCAGCGTGACAGGGAGAGTGGCCTGTACCCGAGCAGGGTGGATTTGCTCCGGGTGACCTCGGATGGGAGTGGCTGGACGTAGGTTCACCCTGGGAGTGTTGCCCACGTGCGTGTGTGGCCGTGAGCGTGAGCGGGTATGCACGCAACAGTGCATGAGTATGCATCCATGTGGGAGCGTGTGCACCTGTGCGTGCATTGAGTGCACGTGTGGGTGTGCATGTGTACCCATGTAGGCACTGTGTGCCTTGCGTGAGCGTGCACAGGCGTGCATGGGTGTGTGCAGGGTGCATATGTGCCTAGATGCAAACGGGTGTGTGCGTGAGTGCTCCTGTGCCGGGTGTGCATGCACACGTGTGTGTGAGTTTGTGTGGAGGCTGCGTGAGTGTCCTTGTGTGCACACAACTTTGTACGTGTATACATGTGGGTGTGACCGTGTGTGCCTGGGTGAGTGTGCGCTGTGCGTGTGCTTGCACACGTGTGCGTGTGTACACACACCCCCTTCGTCCCTGTGAGCATCGCCGCGTGCCTCTCGAGGCGTCTGATTTATTAACGAGGACAATAGAAGGAGAGCGTGCCTATTATTTCTCGTGTCCGCATCAGCTGCTGACAGCTTCGTGGAATTGAAATATCTTATTTAATGCGAGCAAGAATCATTTTAAATATCAACTGTGACACTCAAGGACTCGAACCAGAAAGGGCATCGTGTGTTTCCCTGGGTGCCGGAGAAGATGCCACATTTGTTAGGTGGTTATTTTCTCCCTGCCCATCTCGTGTCTCTGAAAATCCATCTATCTGTCCCGGCTCCTCCCCGCATGCCCGTGTGCCCTCCACCCCGAGCTCATCTCTTCCTGTGGGAGGACTGGACTGAGCCGGCGGGTCCCGCGGGCCAAGTCAGGACACTCGGAGGGGCAAGAAGAACCATGTGGATTCGTACTGCATCGTCCTTTCTTTCCACCCCAGCTCTGCCCCAAGGCCCTCTCTCCCCCGCCTGCTCCCCTTGACCATCCGACTGGGACAAAGCAAAGCTTCCTCGCCACTTGCCGCTCAGCCACTGTCAGGAAGCCTGAGGAAGCTCTGAGTGCAGTTACTACGGAAAGATCTCATCACATGCACAAAGCAAGGAGCTAAACAGCCTCCTGGAGGCCGAGTCTCCTGCTGGAAAGGGGAAGGATCGTGGGTTGGCATTTGCTTGTAATTGCATGATGACGTTCCGGACAGGTGCCCGAGAAATTAGTGGCTATGGTCGTGCACGTGCGGAGCTGGGAGCCATGGGCGGCTGGGGAACACAGAGGAGAGAGACATTTCCGGTGTGCCTTTTCTTTTATTCGTTGAATTCTGAATCCTGGGCACGTATGTCCTATAATAAATCAATAAATAAGTGGTCCTTCGAGGGGGCCTCGAGGTGGCTGATTCCAGGTCTTCTCCGGCCCCTGGAGCCACGCACCTGCCACTCTTTGTCATGATGGGTGGGAGAATGAAGTTTGGCAGGTCAGCCAAGAAGGGATGCCACTTACCTACTCCCTGCTGTTCATCCCCAGAGGAACCAAGCTCAGGTCCCCGAACCCAGAGGACACAAACAGAGGTGACCGGGAGGCTGGGAGGTCAGGCTGGTGGCTGGGGTCAGGAGGCTGAGAGGAACGGCGTTTGGAAGGGGAGCTGTCATTCTCTCACTGTCCTCGGTGTCCCGAGGAGGCAGAAAAGGAGGTCACATCCTCTACTGGCAGCCGAGGGACTGAGGTGTAGCCCCTCTACCAGTAAAGAGGATCAGGTGACCAAGGGGGCATGACAGATCCTTCATGGGCAGCTGGGGACAGTTGGGGTTCACACGTCCATGGGCGAAGCCAAAGAATTTGCCGGACAAGTGAATGTGTGCTCTCCTGATGCTTGGTGGGGAGCCCCCCGGTGGGGGGTTTCTGCAACACCCTCCTTGTCTCCCTCCCGGAACCTCTCCACCTCACCCCATACCTTCCACTCCCCACCAGTGACTCATACACCTGCTCCCTCATTTGACGAGCATTAGTACACCTGCCATATGCCTGGCAATTATGTCTGGGGCCTCTTATAAGGAGCCCATCAAAGTCGGCCATCATTGTCCCCATTTTACAGATGGGAAAACTGAGGCTCGCAAGGTTCCAGAACTTGCTCAGCACACATTCTTAAGAAGGAGCAGAGAGGTGGGGCGCTTGGGCGGCTCAGTCGGTTAAGTGTCTGACTCTTTTTTTTTTTTTCCAATTTTTTAATGTTTATTTTTGAGAGAGAGAAAGCGCAAGCAGGGTAGGGGCAGAGAGAGAGAGAGGGAGACACAGAATCCAAAGCAGGCTCCAGGCCGTCAGCCGTCAGTACGGAGCCTGACGCAGGGCTCAAACCCACGAGAACGGTAAGATCGTGACCTGAGCCGAAGTCGCACGCTTAACACCTGGGTGCCCCGCGTCTGACTCTTGATTTTGACTCAGGTCATGATCTCACCAGTTGGTGAGTTTGAGCCCCTGAGTTGGGCTGTGCCCTCACGGTGCAGAGCCTGCTTGGGATTCTCTCTGTGTCCCTCCCCTGCTCTCCTTCTCTCAAAATAAATAAACTTAAAAAAGAAAGAGCAGAGGGGCAAGTCAGACCTACATTTCCCTGAGTCAGAAGCTCTGGTGCTTTCTTCAACGCCATGCTTCCCTTGAGAGGAGATCAGATGTGGGCCGTCCTAGACAGGGCATTCCGCCCATCCCCCTGTTCCTGGACAGGGCTGGGCTCATCCACTTCCTGCCAGGCCAGCGGCAGCAGGTGGGTGGGATAGACGGAGCTGTGGGCGTCGTGTCTCCCGAGGGCCCAGGAGGGAGCATTTCGGGGACAGCGGGCACTGCCACTGTCATTGTCAAGGCTACGTACCGTCCATCACGCTGGATTCGCATGCTGAGGTGCTGGCCAGCCTCGTCCACACTCCTGGGAGCCTGGGAGGCAGGGGGACCGGGAGCTGGAACTGGGGTGGAGTGGAGCGGGTTTCCCTGGTAGGAAAGGCAGTGGGCGGAACTGTTACTTTAAATAATGTTGCCAACCAGCCAGAAATAGGTCCCCCGGGCGGGAGGAGAAGGAAGCTGCAGGATGGAGAGGAGGCACAATGCGCCCCACTCCGCCGGGGCCAGGGAGCGTGGCCTCAACTACAGAGGGACCAAGAGGGAGGTCGAGGGCCAGTGCTCCTCTTCTGGCCTCGGGGGAGGGGCAGGCCTGCCGCCAGTTGACCTTCCCTGGGCCCTGGGGGCTCCCGGCGGACGCAAATGGACACAGAGCCTTCTGCAGAAATCCACTTCCATTAAAGTTTAAATTTCACTACGCGTCACTGACATCAGCAAACAAACCCACATCCAATGAGTCCCTGGTGTCTTTTTTATAATGTATCCTTAAATTATATGCTCAAAGTGCGTTTTTACATTTTATTTTTAAGATAAAAGCAATATATGCGTACGATAAAGAAAATTCCGGTGGCGTCGAAAGACATAAAATGGGGAAGTAGAAGTTTCCCTCTCTCCCCCTCCCCAGCACTGCTCTCAAAAGGGAGAGAACACATATCCGTCTCCAAAGCTTATGTCCATGTACCATGTATATGCACATATATACAATGTATGTACTCGTGATCCCATGTATCCAAATATATGCAAATTTCATTTACCCACATGGTATTGTACCATTTACACTGTTCTTTTTTTTTTTTTTTTTTTTTTGGTCCACAAACTAAAATTATTTTTATTGGGTCAATGTGCATGATCCTAAACATTAGACTGAGGGTTTGGTAGCCTGTGTCCGTGAACAACAGCTTACCAAGAGTGGCAACCATCCAATACTACCCTTGTCCCTAGCACTCAGCCGTGACACTGATTGACTTCTTCCTTCCTCGTGTTGTGAGTTCCATAAACATCTCCCCCGTCTGCAGCTTCGACGTCCTTTCCACGCTCTGTGCGAGTCGGACACCATTCTGTCTCTTACAGGTGTTCTTGCTTACTCCCCGGCTGCAGCATCGTTAACTCGTTAACTGATCCATTCATTGTTGATGGACATTTAGGGTGCTTCTCATTGCACGGTTATCTCTGCCATCATAAGCAATGCCACTGTGAACATCCTCATACCTGTTTTTTGCCACATTTTTGCAGTGTATCTAAAGGGCCAGCTCTCGGTGCTTTGCCGGTTCTCATTTTGATAGATTTGGCCCTAAAGGCTGGGCCACTCTGCACTTGCACCGGCCAATCTGAGGGTACACCTCCCCGCCCCCCACTCTTGACAGCCTTGCACGTGATCAGGCATGAGAGTCTCTGGCCGTCTGATATGTGAATGTTGTCTTGTTTTGATTGGACTTTCATTGTGACAGAGGTTGAGCATCTTTTTGTTAGCTTGCTGGCCATTTCTGTTCATTTTCCTCTCCCTGGAGCCTTTTAAATAATATCTGATTCCATTTTCAAAGATAGAGAGCTTTTCCAGCCAATCTCGCCTTCCATCTTTCTTCTCAGGTCACCCCATCGTTTTCGAGACCCAAACGGTTTGCCCAAAGCTGTCTCCCCTCCCCGCAGCAGAGGCGAGCAAGAGTGTGATGGGCTTGAGGACGGGGTGGAAGGAGAACGGGGAATTTGCCAGAGCCTGGGCGCCTGATATCTCCCCATCACCTCTCCGTGCACAGTAGCGAGGGACAGATAAGAATGGCAGCCGGTGGCAGAGATAAGAGGCTTGGACAGCCAGAAGGTTCTGAATCATGCTGCAGAGCCACAGCCAGAGCCAGAGTGAGCTCGGCACCTACCCGTCCGTGAGGCTGGGGCTCGTGCAGTCCCCGGATGGAAGGGGGGGCCCCTTGGAATATGGTGTCCATGTTGAACTGGCTTACAGCTGAGCTTAGAGTCGGGCAGGCTCTGTGGGACCCCGGCCCTGCCTCTTAGCACCTGTGAGACTGCCTGTCAGTGATGAAACACTTCTGAACCTCAGTTTCCCCACCTGTAAAATGGGGGTGCCGGTAAAAGTACCCCCTCCATAGGATTAAGTGAACGACACTTGAATGTAGACCCACAGCTGGGTGCCTCTGTTCACATACGACAAGGAGTGTGAAGCTAGCGGGCTTTGCATAAGATTTAAGTTTAAAATTTGTTAAAATTGCTTTTATGCTGAGATTACATTTCTTCTCAATGACCTCAAAATGTCCCTTTCAGAGAAAATGCTGACCAGTTCTATTTATTTTTCTCCCCCAACCTGGCACTTTTTAATATTATCTTTTTTTTTTTTTCTTGCTTGCTTTTTTTGGGTTTCTGGTTGGTTGATTGTTTGTTTGCTTTTTGGTTGGTTGGTTTTAATGATCTTACTTGGCAAAGTAAAAACTTGACAGTTTTATATCAAGTCCCATTTTTTTAAGTGTTACTGGTCCGTGCCAGCATTGGCATATCCCGGGGACAAGGGACAATGAGCTTGTCCACCAAGTCTGGGTAAGCCCTAGGACACGCAAGGATGGAGATGTTCTAGGCACAAGCCCCTTGATCCTCTGAGGTTCCCACTGGGCCATTTGTTGCCCAGGGACAGGAAAGGTCATCACAGAGGGGGTGTCAGGAGAACTAGCCCCACCCACCCCAGAGAGCACCAGTGCCCATGTCTTGCCTGCCACAAGTTCCTGTCCCGACCTGGCCTTGCATCCGCCCCGCCTCTCAGCCAGATCGGCACGTACCTGTTCTTCAGCCACCTCTCCCCCAACACCAGACCCTGGTGCTCTTTGAACCAGTCATGTGCTCCCAGAGCGGCTCCTCAGGTTCATGCATCCTGGCCTCAGGGCCCACTCATACAGAAATCCAGTCTGTCCTGCTCAGAAGGCTCTGCCTTTTCCCTCCACAAAGCTGCAGTGGGGCTAACTTTAAGAATGGAACGACGCAAAGCATCTGGGGAAGCGTGTAAACTTCCCTGCCTCTGTCACCCCCATCCATGTCCACTAATATTTAGGTACAGTCCTGGGCCTGGCCAAAAGAGAACGCCCCCACCTTTCTCAGTCACGCGAGTCACAGGCAAGGGAGGACGGCAACCTCCCGCATCCCTGACGTCTCCCGGTGGGAGGCCTGGTCACAGCCAGGGTCAAGGGCTTAGGCGTAGCACCTCCTGTCCTTGGGAAAATGCAGACTCCTTCCTAGGCACCTGAGCAAAAGTCTGGTTGCCTTTGGGAGGGACTTTGCTGTTGACGAGGCCCTTTCTGACTCCCAAGACCTGGCCAGAGGATCCAGAACTCCCCCTGGTACTCTTCATTCAGGAAGAGGCTGACCTGGCGACTTTGCCCTTGATCCCATCTGACGGGCACATCCCTGCGCCTGCCTGACTCGCTCATTGGCTGTCTCATCTCCCCCCAGGTACATGATCACCAGCCTGGACCGCACCCACGCGGGCTTCTACCGCTGCATCGTGCGTAACCGGATGGGCGCCCTGCTGCAGCGGCAAACCGAGGTCCAGGTGGCCTGTAAGTACAGCGGGCGACTTGGGGCAGGGTGGGGCGCGAAGCGGGAAAGGGCCCGCAGGGTCCTCACCCGCCACCACGCTCTGGGCAGAGCCAGATCCCGGCCGCAGCCTCCCACGCTCACTGGGTCCTCGTGGTGGCCCTTCCTGCGTATCCGTGAGCCCTCACTCTACGGTTGACGGAGCTGGCGAGTCCACACCGCTAAGCGACACACGTCTGCCGGCTCTGAGTTCAACTCCGTTTACGTGGGACCAGCTGCTGCGTTTTTAAAACGGGCCCTACCACCTGGTTCATGGGCCTCCTCTGGGCTTGGCTGGGCCTCACACGGGGGGTCTTCATGATGGACCCCCTCTCCGGCTACTTACAGTCTTTTTGGCAGACTTCCTGGCGCCCCCCCCCCCCCACCATGACCTTAACCTTTCCCTCCTCCAATTCGCTCAGCCCTGGAGCAGTCACAGCAAGCGGGTCCCATGATCCTCAGGGAGATGCCTCATGGTGGCACCATGACTCTAAGAGGGTGAGGGCAGATGACAAGTCAGGGTTCCCGGAGGAGCCAGGTGAGCAGACGGCAAAGTGGTCGGTCCCTCCAAGTACCCCCCCCCCACCCCCAGTCACTGGAAGGACTTTTTCAAATGGAAGAAGAGAAGGCAGCTTCAAAAGACCCCAAGGGCATCTCAGGGACCAGGGCCCCGGAAGCACCAACCAACACCCTCCCCCTGAGACTCGGTGTCACCTTCCCAGTCCTGCCCACCCATCCTAAAATAGCTGCTGTATGCCAGAAATGAGCCTCATTATGGGCTGTTTTCTTTCTGGGTTCTTCCAGGGGCAGAGGTCCAAGGTTGCACAGTGGGACATGGGAATGTGGAAAGCTTTAGTCAGCCTTGAAATTTAAAAAAAAAAAAAGAAAAAAAAGGCCACCTTCTCATCCAGAGCCTACAGGGGCTCGCCTCTGAATTAGCACAGGAGAGAGCTGGCTACTTGAACAGAAGTAGGGGAGAGAACTCTAAAAGGAAAACCGCAAGTGAGGCAAAGAGTGTTGATAATAATTATGGAAAACAACCGTAATCAAAAGTGGAGGACGGATTGTCTCCATAAATCAGCGCTAAAGGCAACTCAGCTCACTCAGAGGAGTGGAAAAAGCCCTGAATTAAAATGATGGATCAGGGCACTGTCAGCGGCTGGAGGGCTCCCGGGGAGCTTGATTTAGCCAGTGCTTGGATCCCGCAGGACAGGGGCAGGGCCGTGAGCCAGCCTCCAGACAGATGCGCGTGCACGTGTGGGCCCGTGTGCCTGCAAGTGCATGTGCCTGAGTGTGGGCTCATGCATGAGGGTGCACATGTGTGTGTCTGCACTGGTCTGCGTCTTTGCCCCCCGCCCCGCCGCCGTGTGTGGGCGAGAACGTGTGTGCAAGCATGTGCATGTGCATGTATCCATGTGTGTATGTGTGTGTGTGTGCATGTGTGTGCGTGTGCATGGCATACACTGTTCCGGCCAGAGGCAGAGCAGTGAGCTGGCACCTGCACCCTCCAGTCAGCCCAGCCTCCGCCCCTCCACTTCCCCTCACGGGGGGATCCCTGTCCTCTCAAAGCCAAGTGTCACCCTGGGCTTCAGGAGCCCCCACAGTTGCCCCCCCAGGCTACACAGCGCTGCTCCCTGGCTGTGCCTGGGTGGCTACAGGTGGTCCCTGGCAGAGAGCAAGGGGTACCTGGAAGGGGCTGAAGCACCGGACGGAGTGGGGAGGCCCGGGTCCACCCTCTTCTTGACCACCAGCTGCGGCTCCCGGGGCCAGCCCTGAGAGCCCGCCCCTCAAACTGCGCCCAACCGCTCTGTTTCATAGCGTCGTAAAGTAGAAACCACTGTCTGCAGCCCTCTGGGACCTAAAGCCAGGGGGGTCGGGTGAGCCCTGGGAGCTCCACGTGGCAGCTGAGAAAACCACCCCTCCTCACAAGTTAAGGAAGGCTTCACCCAACCGTGGTGGCCACGGCGGGACGGAGAAGAGAAACCCACGTCTCGTCCCCTCCCTTGCTGGACACGCTTGTCTCTTGGGGAGCTGGGGCCGGGGAGAGGGGTCTCACTCTTGCTCTTTAGTTCTGGAAGTTGAAGAATCTGCTGTCCAACCTGTCCCCTCCTCAAGACACCTTCCAGGACCCGGGTGCGGGGGAAGGTGGGACCTGGCGAAACCATCCCCACCCACCACCTCGCTCTGTCCCGCCTGTTGCCGTGCTGGGCCGCGCCCCCTTTTCTCTCCGTCCTTATCCCACAGCCTGTAGGGTAGCGCCCCCACCCCCACTGCATGGGTGAGAAAAGCAAGGCTGGCGGGGGCAGGGGGGGCATGAGGTGACCGCCTGGGTCACACGGTGAGGAAGTACCAGAAAAGGACTTGAACCCGCAGCTGCCTGATTCTGAAACACTCCCCTCACCACACTGCCACCTGAGGTCAGGAGGAGAAAAATCAAAATGGGGTGGGGGGGGGGAAGAAGGGGGGTGATCGCCTGCTAAGCTCAAGGTTCAAATGGAATCACATGGATGCCCTGGAGTGTCACGTCCCATGTCCAAACAGCCCCGCAAATAGGTGCTGTGTCCACCCAGGATGGACGCCGTCTCACACGGGGTGGGGGTCACACGCTCTTGGCTGTCAGCAGCGGCCAGCGTGAAATTGCTTATAAATAAATCCCGGGTTCTTCTGTGCCTAAAACACGGCCATGCCGTGGGGACGGGGATCAGCAGGTGTGGCTTCCAGCCCCAGCCTCCGCCCTGAGTGGCTTAGGGCTCTGGGCACCTGGTGTAGGTGCACAGGGGGGCACACAGGGGCAGATAGAGGAGGACGTGTGGCCTCCGTCCCCCTGGAAAGGTGAGCACGTGCCCCAAGACCCCTTAGAACAATCACAGACACAGGGTCAAGCTCATGTCCCGAAGGAGATGCTAAGGGAGGTACAGCGGGGCCTCCGGAAGGATCCCTCCTCCGGTGTGGCTGTGCATGCGTCTTTCCTCCGTGGGTTCCCAGGACAGGTCTGAGAGGCAGGGGGGGCAGGAAGGCGTGTTACGAGCCCCATCTCGAGATGAGGCAACTGGGGCTCAGAGGAGGTAGGAGACAGCCCAGGGGCCCACAGCCGGCCTTTCTACCTCCCACCTTTCCTTGCCTCGCCTACCGCCACACTGTAGGGTAGAGCCACGAACCCCCAGTTCAAATCCAGGCTCACTTCTCCCTGGCTGTGTGACCTTGGGCAAGTTACCTCACTTCTCTGTGCCTTTGCTTCCTCTTCCCTGGGTGTGAAAATGGAAGCTAACATCAGTGCCTACCTTGTCCGGCTGTCACACAGCGCCCCGCCCACAGGGTCGAGAAGGCTTTCTCCTGTCCATACGGCCAACCAGGGAGGGTGTCCGGGAATAAGCATTTGCAGACTTTTCTCACTCTGGCCACCTCCACAGGCATACTCCTAGCCACCGCATCTGCTCCCCGAGCTGGGGCCAGGGCAAGGCAAGTGAGGTATGGAGGCCGCACAATTCAAGGCGGTGCTCCCTCCCCGGTACTCACTGTGCACCTGCAGGATGCTGAGAGCGGTGCCTCCTTACATCTTCCACCTGGCTCGCCCAGTCCATCTAAGGATGGGTGGGGAATGACTGCTTTTCCAGATGCCTCTGTCTCCCCTTGTGAAGGTTTCTGTCTCCCAGGGCGGAGGGCTTAGACCCATCGGGTGATGCTGCCTTTGGAGGCTCCTTCCAGGGCTGGGCCCAGCGGGACCCCCCTCTGGCCCCCACCCACCCCCTTCCCAAAGAGGGACTGTGAACCGGGTTCTAACGAGAAGTGAATAAGGCAGCTGTGCTAACAACTAATGATAATGGCCAAGTCGTTACCAAAAGATTCTTTACGTGTTTTTAATTACAGCAATTAAGAGGAAGTCAATAAAACATCCACCCCCTCCCCAGCTCCCTTTCTGCCCGCACCCCCCCCCCACCACCACCCCCATTAGTCTCTTCTTTGTTGTTTTTTTTTTAAGTTGCCATAAATTTCTGGCTTGCGGCAAGCTGGCTGAATGGCTGAGGGGGATAGGAGAGCCTTCCTGGGTCAAGAAGCCTTCCTGGCCGTCCACATCCACGTCCTGAGGCCACCTCTGTGTTCTCCTCACCTGGGCCACATCCCTGGCTCCTCCCCTGGCCCTCGTCCCTGGTCGGACGGAAGCCCCAGCCCCAGCAACAAGCCCACCCCCAGGCCACAGGGCGAAGGGCCTTAGCCCGTCTGGAAGCCAGGCCTGCAGCCACCTGTGTAAGACGGGACATGAGGGAATCAAGCCTGTTCTTGGGGTTGATCAAGCCCCAAATGACACCAGTGGGCCTGTTTTTCCTAATTCTTAACGTGAGTTTGAGCACTGAATATGGAATATTTAGGGGCCGTGCTACAGTTCGAGATAACTACAGCACCCGTCTTGCTGACCGTTTAATTCGCTCGTGCGAAAATTATTGCTTTACGCGCAGTGCATGCTGAGCTCTATTCTAGGCAGTGAGGACGCAGGGGACAAAGCTGGGACACATGTTCCTGCCCTCAGGAAAGTAGTAGGGCGCCATAAAAGTCAAAAGGTGAATATACGATAGAATAGAGGATGTAGAAAGCCCATGAAGAAAAATAAAGTGTTCTAGGGAAAAGTGAAGTCAAGGAAGAGTGATGGACGCTGGGGCAGGGGACTTGTTTGCTTTCGTGGCTGAGAGCGGCCATCTGGGGAGGTGGCATTGAGCAGAGTCTCAAAGGAAGCAAGGAGGGGAGTCACACAGAGGGTTAAGGTGTTTGCAGGCCAGGGAGCAGCAAGTGCAAAGGCCCTGGGGTAGGTTTGGGTGTCTGAGGCCAGGGTAGCTGAAGGAGAGTGAGGGAAGGAGAGGGTGGAAGGCGATGTAGCCGAGGAGGTGGGGCATCGGGGACAGATGGCGGCCTCCAAGAAGTGAGTGGCACTTGTGATGTTACTCGCGGTGCCACGGAAGCATGCGTGGTTGGGGGGAAGAGGTACGATGCGGCCTGGTTGGAGGGAGGAGCATTGTTTTCATAATAAACAGACAAAACCACAATGAAATAACCATCTCGTGTCCACCCGATCGGCCACACCAAGGTGGCCAGCGAGACCAAGAGTGGCCAGAAACTCCCATCCGGGCCGGCGGGGGTGGGAGGCGGGAAATTGGTGCAGATCCATGTAACGCTGTAAAGCGCTGAAAACAGAGTCAGCCAGCAGCTGCACTGTGCTCCCTCCACACATGGACGTCCATGCGGCCGTGGCGATGACTCAACTGAGTGCTAGCGCATAGACGGAGCTCCAAAAAAAAAAAAAAAAAAAAAAGCACACACACACACACACACACACACACACACACACACACACACACATCACAGTAGACGACCTATAAAAATAATCCCAGGTATAAAGGGACTGAAACCAAACTACCCTAACCGAACGTTGTTCAGGGAATCATCTCCGTCTGGTGATGCTTGGGGGGAAGGCAATGCAGGGTTAACACAACATTCGGGGTGCAGTTACCTCTGGAGAGGGAGGGGGCGTGACTGGGGGGGGACACCGTGGGGGTGTGGCGAGGTTTGTTAGTGTTCTGTTCCCTAAGCTGGGTTGGGGGATATGTGAGTGTTTGTTCTGTTCTTCTTTAAAGTATCCATATAATTGGGGCGCCTGGGTGGCTGAGTCGGTTGAGCGTCCAACTTCGGCTCAGGTCATGATCTCGCGGTCTGTGAGTTCGAGCCCCGCATCGGGCTCTGTGCGGACAGCTCAGAGCCTGGAGCCTGCTTCGGATTCTGTGTGTGTGTCTCTCTCTCTCTCTGCCCCTCTCCCGCTCACACGCTGTCTCTCTCTCAAACATTAACATTAAAAATTAAAAAAAAAAATAAAGTATCCATATAATCATAATCGCTGTTCTGTACACGTGACATATTTTGTGATTTAAAAAAAAGTGTTTTAGAAATAAGAAAAAGCAATGACTGTATTCTGGAGTGGAGTGCATACTTCACAAGACCTTTTAAGCGGTAACAAAGACATCAGAAATTTTTAGGCCACTTCCAGCTGTGCCCCAGGCTTACACTTCTTTGCTCGCAGGGGAATTTGTTGGGAAAGGTGGATCAGCGCCACGGACGTAACATGGGCTGTTAATAAGCGTGTACCTCGGAGGGGAAGTGCCAAAAACCCTTACCTGTTTCTGCCTTGGTGTGCATGCTCTTTCCCAGGGGTTCCTGGGTCCCCAGGCTCTGCCAGCACGGGGCCTCCTTCCTTCCAGCCTTTCTGTGGCACGGGGGCCGGCTGAGTGGATGCCCCCTTGGCCCTTTGCTGCTGCTGTTTCCGTATGCGCATGGCTGTGCCCTGGGGCCGGTGAGCAGAGCTGGAAACCTGTGGAGTGGAGAGAGTGGGAGGGTGCTGGGGGCCTGAGAGCCACGGGAGGCAGGGAGCTTGTGGGATGGAAACGTGGAGAAGAGCATCAGCTGCAGAATTTGGACCCAAACCAGCTGTGCCCTTCCTTCCATCCCTCTCGCAGTGCGTTCACGCACGCCTGAATGCGCGTGTCCGGCCATCCACCCTCCCGCCCTCCTTCCGTCCATCCGACCGTTCCTCCCTTTCTCCATCCGTCCCCTCCTCCCTCCATCCGTCCACCTCTTCCTCCCTCCCTCCATCCATTCATCCATCCCACAGTAGGGGCTCAGCCAGAGCCATTGCATGATGGCAGTAGGTGAGTTTAGAGACAACATACAGTGTGCAGAGCACAGGTACCTCGTAAGGACTTGCTGATGAACACCGCTGCCTCGTGAAGCCCACAGTATAGCAGGGAGAGAGAAAGAATGTGCACGAAGCATGTTAATGGAGGGGACGAGTCATGGAAGAAGCAGGGAGGAAATGCAGAAGGGGGGGCCAGGTTTGAATGCTGGCCCTGCCCTGCCCTGACTGCTTGACGTGGGATAAGCCACTCTGTCTCCATGAGCTTTAATTTCCTCACTGACAAAATGGAGCTAATAAAACTGGAGAGAGGAGAAAGAAACACTATTACCATGAAATTGCTTTAAATTGTTCAAATATATCTTCGGAGTTCCGTGCAAAGTTTTTTAAATAGATAAAATTATTGTGAGAACGGAAATCGATGTGATTTATTGATGCAATTTTTTTATAGACAGAGCCAAGTAATGGAAATTAATAAACAACTTAAAATGTGTATTTATTAGAGTCGAGCTGACCGTGGCAGCGTGAGGAGTACGCGAAGGTGAAGTCCACTTAGGAAGGACACTGACACAGGGCCAGCATTCAGCGGTCTTTGCTCTTTAGTTGTGTTTGGTGGCTTAGGGTAATCTTTGTTGAAGAGGTAGATATTTAAACTAAACTGTGAAAAATGTGGACGACTCTAATGTTTTAATTCTGTAAATATGAGGTATAATTTTTAGCACTTTAATACACTCTCCCAGTTGCTATGGCTGTGTAACGCATTGCCCTCAATCATAACAATGTCCAGCAATCATCTAGTATACTCACCGAGTGCGTGAGCCTTGGATCCAGACGGGACATGGTGGGGATGGCTTGTCTCTGCTCTGTATGAGTGAGTTCTCCGCTGGGAGACTTATTTAAAGGCTGGGACCTTGTCTGTCCACTGTTGGTGCTGACTATCATCTGGGGGCTTCATTTCCTCCATCCATGGGCCCTTCTCATGTCCAAGTGGGCCAGATTGAGCTTTCTTACAACATGGCGGCTGGATCCCAAGTAGGAGTGTCCGGACAGAGAGGGAGATCTAGATGGAAGCTGCATCCTTTTGATGACCTGGCCTTGGACGTCGTACATCATTATTTCCAGCACATTCGTGAGAAGGGTATGTTGAATGGGAGATAAATATTGATGCAGCCGTCTTTGGAAGGATACACCCAAGGGGTGCCTGGGTGACTCAGTCACTTAAGCTTTCGACTCTTGATTTTGGCTCAGGTCATGATCTCACGGTTCATGAGATCGAGCCCCACATTGGGCTCCGTGCTGACAGCACAGAGCCTGCTTGGGATTCTCTCTCTCCCTCTCTCTCTTCCCCTCCCCTGATGACACACACATGCTCGCTTGCTCGCTCTCAAAAAAAATACACTTTAAAAAATAAAAAGAGGGGCGCCTGGGTGGCGCAGTCGGTTAAGCGTCCAACTTCAGCCAGGTCACGATCTCGCAGTCCGTGAGTTCGAGCCCCGCGTCAGGCTCTGGGCTGATGGCTCAGAGCCTGGAGCCTGTTTCCGATTCTGTGTCTCCCTCTCTCTCTGCCCCTCCCCCGTTCATGCTCTGTCTCTCTCTGTCCCAAAAATAAATAAACGTTGAAAAAAAAATTTTAAAAATAAAAAGAAAGAACCATCCTGACACATACATGTGGTATCTCATGTAATCCTGACTATAACCTATGAGGAAGGTACTCTTCCTAGCTCCATTTTTCAAAAGAGGAAATTAAAGCTCAGCGAGGTCAAAATTTTGCCCAAAGTCATGCCTAATAAATAACAGAAGTAGAATTTGAACTCAAATCTCAGTGACTCCAAAGCCATTACCGGTGCATTTACCGCCTGCCAAATTTAGAACAAGGATGCCGACAGCACCTTCTATTTGCCGAGATACTTAATTGGCTGGATCTCTCTGAGATGCTGTTGAATCATGGCGCCTTGGTGAATCACGGCTTGTTCTGGTGGCTTTCTAGGCAGGGGCCCCGCACGAGGACAGGCCTGAGGTGAGAAGCAGGGTGTGAATAATCCAGTGTGGCAGGACGGCAGTGACGTGGTGACCATAGAAAGGCTGGTTGGGGTCAGATTAGGAGGGACCTCGAAACCGAGCGAGGGAATTTAGACTTTCCTGGGGGGTCATGAGGAGATGCCGAAGGTTCTGAGCAAGTCAGTGATATGGCCAGAAAAAGCAAATAGGAAGAGTGTGGGAGATGGTTGGGTGTGGGGAGCCTCCCGGGAGCACGTGGGGTGGGGGGCTCAGCGCAGCTGGAGTAACGGGGTGGGCTTGGCGGTGGGCCTGCGGGAATTGGGGAAAACACTTGGATGGACATTCCTGAGGAAGAGTCGTAGGACTCTGTGGGGACAGGGAGGTGAATGAAGCACCATGAAAGCCTCCAGGGATCTGAAAACCCAGGTGGTCTGGGCAGGTGCAGGTGGGATGCTATTCACAGAACTGAGATAACAGGAAGGTAAGATGTGCCAACATTTTCGGTGGGAAATGGAGTGTTGGGTGCTGGGGCTCGGGGAAGAGCCAGAGCAGATGTGAGAGTCTTTGCGGTGAGGCTGTGGGCAAAGCCGTGAGCTTCGGCGAGGCCTCCAAGGGGGCAGTGTGGCCGAGAAGAGAACCGAACCCAGGACTTTGGAAAAGGAGAGCACAGGCCTGTGGTTCTCGAACTTTGAGGTACAGCGGTGTCCTCAGGAGAGCGAACCAAGAACTCGGAGATGCAGGTGCATTGAAGCAGGGCCTCTCTGTGCCCCGGGGAGGAGCGGAGGAGGGGAAGAGATCGGTGGGCTGCCCGAGTTCCCAGGGGGTGCTGAGACCCACCAAAGTGTAAGAGTGGCTGGCTTGAGCCCAGACCGGTAGTTCTCAACCTTGGCTCACGTTGGAGCTATGGGAACGGCTTTAGACATATCCACATCCAGGGGCGCCCGGGTGGCTCAGTCGGTTGAGCATCTGACTTCGGCTCAGGTCATGATCTCGCTGCTCATGGGTTCGAGCCCCGCATCGGGCTCTGTGCTGACATCTCGGAGCCTGGAGCCTGCTTCAAATTCTGTTTCCATCTCTCTGCCCCTCTCCTGCTCGTTCTCTCTCTCTCTCTCTCTCAAATATAAAATAAAACATCTAACAAAATGTTTAGAAATATCCACGTCCCACCACCCCCAAAGGTTCTGACCTCGGGGAACATTCGAAGCCCCTCAGGGCTTTCTGAGGTTTAGCCAGGCTGCCAGACTCCCAGTTGAAGGAGAGGGAGAAGAGGCAGGGGTATTCGAGGGCTTGAGAAATAACAGTCAAAGCCACATGAGACCAGGTGGCATGGGATGTGGCCCCCTTGGTCAGGGAGTGGGCAGTGGGGACATGCAGGGTAAGTTTTCGGTGACCTGAGCCTGATTGCACATGGGAGTTCCGATGGCCAGCTCACACCAAGCAAGTTCTTGAACTTGCCTCAGCACTTTTTTTCCCCTAAACTCCGTAGGTGATTCTAACTGGCACGTGGCCACGTTGAGGACAGTGATGCTTCTCACACTTGAATATGGACACACTTCACCGGGAGTCTGGTTACGATTCAGGCTCTGATTCAGTGGGTCTGGGGTGGGACCCGAGACCCTGCATTTCTAACACCACGCGGGTGGTGCCCATGCTGCTGGCCCACAGGCCACACTTTGAGTAGCGAGGATGTCCGTCAATGTTCAAAAGTCATGACTTTCCGCACAAACACCGCTTCCCGTAACCCACTGTAACCCTCAGCTGCTGGAATCAAACCCCACCCCGACTTCAGCAGGCAGGTGGGCGACCAGAAGTCTCCTGCCTGCATGTTCCCTTCCCCTCCTGGCTGACATATCAGAGCTGGGATAAGTGTTCCCCTCCGTATCTGCCAGCGGGGTAGGCATGTTTTTAAAAGAGCAATATGGTGTTTCCATTCGCACATCCATGCAGCTTTGTACACTTCCCACCCGAGGCAGAGGAGGGAAATCATCTCCATACTCGATTATGAGCATCCAAGACCCCACCCTCTCCAGCATCCCCAACCTTCCCTCCCCCAAGAGCGTAGGCAACCAGCCCCAGGATGCGCCCTTCACCCCACCCTGGACCCCCGGGGCAGCTCTGCCTGACTCCGGTCTCTGAGGTCTGAGTTCAAATCCCGGCTCGGCCCCTTCCTAGCCGCGTGCCCTCGGACAAGTTAAGGAACCTCTCTGAGCCTGTTTTGGGCGGTTTCCTCCTCTGCAAAATCTGTGAAATAATGACCAACCTCTCGTGGTGGCCGGATGCATCGGTCGATTCGTGGATATGTGGATATAAACCCCCAAAGCACAAAGCAGGGCGTGTCATAATGATGGGGTTAGAGGGTGGGGTGACGGGGTCATGGGGGTGGTCTGAGCACGGGGCGGGGGTGGGGGGAGGGGGCTCCTTCCCCTCCGGCACCTGCTGCCACCGCTCCCGGCCTGGGAGCCGGACAAGCGGACCCTCACACGTGCTCTTTCGTCCCACAGACATGGGGAGCTTTGAGGAAGGCGAGAAGTACCAGAGTGTCTCCCACGGAGAAGCAGCCGTCATCCGCGCCCCACGCATCGCCAGCTTCCCGCGGCCACAGGTGACCTGGTTCCGGGACGGCCGCAAGATCCCGCCCAGCAGCCGCATGTGAGGCCCTGCTCCGGGGAGGGGGATGCAGGGGGCTCACCCTGGGAGAAGGGCTTGGGGACCTCCCGGATGATGATTGGAGAAGGGCGGCTTATGAGGAGGGGCTCTCTGGGAGCACTCGTGTGGAGCCTTGGGGGCACGACGGCTCAGTCGCCTTCCCAGGGGTTGGCCTCCCTCTCAGCTGGAGATCCCTCCTGCCTCCCAAAGCCCTTAAACCCCCGACAGGCACCCTCCCCATCCGTGGGAGGGCGCGGGCACATCCCTGGCAGGGTGGCCTCCGGGGTGTTTCCCATGTGGGGTGTGGGTGCGGCTGTGTGTGTTTTAGCTGCAGGGAGGAGGGGAGGCCCGGCAGGGAGGGACACACATGGCCCTTTCAGCACGAACAAGGACCCCTCTGTGTGGCCCGAGGCGTGGGTTGTGGGCCTGTGGGCAGGAGCCATGGAGCCAGCACCTCCACAGAGGGCGAGGGCCAAAGCATTTCCTCCGGGGACACTCCCGGCCCTCCCGATCCCTCCTCAGGGTCTGGAGCCAGCCCAGGCTTTCTTTCCCCTTTTGGACTCCAGCTGTCCCCTACACCCAGCAAAGAAAGACCACCTTTGTCCCGGTCTCCTCGGGCCACAGGTCAATGATGGGTGGAGCCCCCCCTGGTCTCAGGAGCCCAGACGGACGGTCCTTGCCTTTGGGGAACATAAAGCCAAGTGAGCGAAGCGTAACGAGAATAACATGGGAACATCCTGGCAGTAACAGCGGCTGTCATTTATCGGGTGCCTGCTGTGTCCTCGCACCTGGGCTCATAACCACACTGCCCGCGTGGCCCTGTCCTTTAGCATCGGGGTGCACCTCCAAGCAGGAGACACCCTATCTCCGTCCCCGCCTGATCCCCAGAGTGCGCGCTCAAAAGACATCCGCCGCGCGAACGACCATCACAACAGCCGTATGAGGTGGCTGGCTTTGTCCCCGTTTTACGGGCGGTAAAGTCCCCCCAAAAGTGTAACGACCCGGCCACATCTCACACAGCTGGTTCCCGGCTTGCCGACCCCAGAATCAAGGTCCTTAATTCTGTCTTAAGTGGAAATTAGGTGACAGCAGGGACGGAGACCAGGAGAGAAGAAGGATACAGTGATTGCGCTTGTAGAGAATAGGTCCTGGTAGGGTGGTTCTCAACGTGGCTACCTGTTGAAATGGGCTTGGACGATTTAAAATATGTTGGATCGTGAGGAGCCTGGGTGGCTGAGTCAGTGAAGCGTCTGACTTCAGCTCAGGTCATGATCTCACAGCTCCTGAGCTCAAGCCCCGAGTCAGGCTCTGTGCTGACAGCTCAGCGCCTGGAGCCTGCTTCCGACTCTGTGTCTCCCTCTCTCTCTGCCCCTCCCCCACTCGTGCTCGCTCTCTCTCTCTCTCTCAAAAATAAACATCAAAATTTTTTTTAATTTAAAAAAACTTTTTAAAAATATGTTTGATCTTTAGGTCCTACCCCCCTACACATTCTCATTTCGCTGAAATGGGGGCACACTCTGGCCACTGGGGGGTCTCTTAAAATTCCCCAGTGACTCTGCCGGGGAGCCACAATTGAGAACCACTCTCCTAGGTTAGATCCATTAGCTACAGATATAATACTGCTGCGTAACAAAAGGTCCCAGGGACCCGAAGCAGTAAGCATTCACTTGTCATGTGAATCTGCCGATGGGGCCCTTGGCTGGACTCTCTCACTTGCCTGGGGTCGCCTGGCTCTTGATGAATTAAAACAACCAGGCCACTCTGCTCCATATGTACCGTCCCCCAGTCGGCTAGCCCCGGCTTCTTCTGGCAATGACAGAGGACCAGGGAGGAAGCGGGAACGGAGACCTACTTACCCAGCCTCTGCTAACATCCTGATGGTAGAAGAGGGTCACGTGGTAAAAGTCAACCTCAAGAAGAGGGGGGATTAACTCTGCGTCTTGAGTGGGAAGACCCATGAAGTCACACGCCAAAGGGTGTGGATACGGGGCAGGTGAAACTTTGGAGTTGACCCCGGGGTTAACACAGGGACGGCCTGACTCATGCTGCGAGGGGGCTCATGCTTCCTCAGGCCTAAGGGTCAGTGAGGCCAGCAGATCAGGGGTTACCATTGACACAGATGCTGGGCTGCGTCTCAGCAAGGGGATGCTTTGCCACACGGGTGCGGAGACGGGTGAATGAGTCCTGCCTTCTCTGAGGTTCTCACACAGCTCCAGGCGTATCAGTGATGGCATCCTGCAGGCCAGTCCGTTGGCAGAGGCTGCCTGGAAGACGGTGTTGAGAAGGATACTGGGGCCCCATCCAGACTCCGTGGCAAGGGCAGTGCCGTGACGGTTCGATGGCGTGTGCCGTGGCTGCGGGGAGGGCTCGTAGGCACCCCTCTACCGTGTTTGCCGTGGCGGATGAAAGCCTCACTCCCATCACCCCTTGCCTAACACCTTGCCACCCCCTTTTCTCACTCCTGCCCTCTGTCCTCACCCCCTTTTCGTTCCCAGCGGCCTCTGGCACCAGGACAGAATGATCCTGGCTTACACACACGTGCCCGCCCTCGTGGTCACACCCACCACCTTCCCACCCCCACCAGCACTCCAGCCAAACGCAGGAGAGAACACTGGAGATTTTATCTCCGCAATTACAGCAGATTAATATTCATAGCTGAGAGGAAAGGTCCCTGGAAGCAAATTCTCTGGCGTCTGTTTGCCAGAGATACACATCTGATGGGCGCGATCAGCCAGAGGGGCGTGCAGGGGTGCTGGAGGCGGGTGCTATCTCCAGAAGGCTGCTCTCCCTGCTGGGACAGAGACGGCGATGAGCCACACTCCGCCTGTGCCCTGGTGCCCGTTGCTGAAAAGGAGACAAGATTCCCAACAAAGACACATGCTGGGGGCTTTGGTCAGGTTCTGGGATGATTTCTTTTATTCTTAATGAAATTATCAATTGGGCCCCCGTGGACCTGAGGGAAAAAAGGGCTGGCTTAATAGGGGTAGTGGATGGGAGGTGGGGTTGGGAGCTGGGCCAATCAGGGAAGAGGGAAAGACCTAGTAAATTGGAACCAGAGGAGTGTGGCTGAAGAATGCAGCCCAGCCCCTGCCCGAGAGTTGAACCCTGACCTCCAGCTTCTTCGGGAGTGGGCGTATCTGGGATGCAGCAGGCCAGAAGTCCTTTTGAGTACCAGAGGTAGCTCTGTGGACTCTGGAAGTGAGGTACAGGCCCATTCCAGAACCATCTATCAAGGGGGTGGTCATCCCGCAGAAGGCTTGAAGTCCACGGACCTCAGCCCCCTGCTGAGGGTGGAGGGAGGGCAGGCCAAAGTCATCAGTGCTTCCCAGCCCGTCTGCCCGCCACGTTCCAGTCCACATTCAGAGCGCCGCCCCCGGCCCGGGGGGCCCCAGCGCAGAATGCTTTCCTTGCCTCGAGTGCTGGTCAAGGCGATGCCAACTGCACTTACAGACACCCCCCCCTCCCAAATCCCAGGGACTTAGCACCAGGGAAGTGGATTTCACACTCATCTAAAGTCCTGGCACAGGCAAGAGATGGGAGGGTCGCTTCTCCAGTGTCATTTGGGGCCTCTGCCATCCTCGACACTGGGCTTCAGAGCTGCCCTGCTCTGACAGAGGGGAGAACCTAGGACTCGCACGGGGGGGGGGGGTTCTTAGGGTCTGAGCCTGGAGGTAGTGCACACACCTTGCACCGTATAGCCGCCAGCCCAGCCCCGCTGTCCCACCGCCTTCCCCTCAATGGCAGGGGCGCCTGAAACAGGTAAATGAACTTCCATCTCACCCAGGCCAGCGCATCTCAGCGACGGCACAACCCACACTTGGGGTCCAATAAGTCCCTGTTGTGCCCCTGGGTAAGAACCACTGAGGATCCATCATAATATAGGCAAAAGAGATCAAAAGGAGAGATCGGTGGGTGGGGTGGGTCTTCATCGCCCAGGAGAGAGCACATTGGAGGTGGAGACCCTCTGCGGAGGCAAGGGGGGGTTCGGGGCAGTAGATGCACTGGGGAGTGGGACCCAGGGGCACCCGGCGCTCCCAACCCACCAGGGGCTCTGTTCCACCCGAGTCTCCAGTGCCGTGGTGATGGAGAGGGTGGGGGGCTTCAGTGACGTGGTCCAGGGGCACCGCTGCTCACCAGATTAGCCCTGACGTTGGACCATGTGGCAGGCGAGGGCTGCCCGAGACGGAGGGTGACAGCCTCGGGCCAGATGGGGCCAGAACCAAAGCAGTGACAGGAATCAGAATCGCTCAACCTCAGGGCTGGGAGGGAGCTTCACAAACATTTCTTCCCCCACCCCCTTCACAGATGTGGAGACTGAGGCCCAGCAGGGAGGAGGTTGTGTGCTGCCTTAGAGGCTGGGACCAAACTCATTCTGCCCTTGACACGGCCCAGTCTTCCTCCCGCACGCCTGCCCGCCCCGCAGACAACACCAAAGGACAAGGACCCACTGGCTTTGTTGTACCTCCCATGAGCTCATTAGCTAGAGGGTTGTTTTCCTCCAGGGGAAAAGAAAAATGGGGCAGGACGACTTTTCTCTCCTATTTCCCCAGAGCTCTGCTGACGACGTGACTCAGGCCATGAACCCCCAAAATCAGGAGAGAGGAAACCAGCACAGCCCGGCTGGAGAGGCATTAGCGGGGATGTTTATTTGAGAGCCTGTTTTAAAACTCTGTAACATTCACCTAATGGGAAAATTTGAAAAGAATTCAACTGGGTCTGTCCTTGTTAAACTAACATTAAGGATGTTTAACAGCTGTCTCGGGCACATCACATTAAAATCCAAGATAGACTTGACAAACTAATGGTTTTGTTTGTCATCAAGAGAATGGGTGAGAGGGGGAGCCGGGCAGAGCGGGCGTGGGCAAGGCTCCCGGTGCTGTCTCACCCACGTCGGATGGGGCCCCCAGCTTCCTGCCTGGACGGACCCCTTTCCCTGCCTGCAGACCAGGGGCTGAGGGGCTGAATGATGGGAGCCCCGCAGAGAAAGCCTGCACCCCACTGCCCGGCTGGCCTCCTCTTCCCTTTTCAGCCAGCCCAGCCAGTCTCACCCTTGGTGACCAGCTTCAGGGAGGTAGAAACTGATACCCTGGGAGGGGGCTGGAGGGAGAGGTGAACCCCCATCATCTGTGTTATAGGCAAACCTGTGGCTTTGGAATCCATCTGAACAAATGTAGGACTAGGTGAAGGCATTGATTCTGGAATGATCCTGCTCATTTCTAAATTCATTATCATCACCATGCATTCATCCATTCATTCATTCCAGTGAATGGATTTCTTTGGTGCAGAGATGGACACACACACACACACACACACACACACACACACACACACACAGCATCAAAGCTATGACATGGGAAAGGACAGAACACATGGGGGGCTCAGACATCCTGGGCCAGGTGTCGGGGGGGGGGCCGGGAAGCTTCATGTGGACCGTCTCGGGCCTCCGTGCATGTGCTGGACTTGGGTCTGACCCCGCCCCACGCTGGCAGTACATTCAGATTCTCTACAAACGAAATGTGCTAAAGTTTAGGCGGGAAGTGGTCCCAGGAGATGGGCTGGAGCAGGGGCTCCGGGAGCCACCAGCTTCTTGTCCTCGCTCCCATCCTCCGATGCTCAGAGCCCCTGGGCCCCTGTCAGACAAATCTTTTTCCTCTGCTCAGAGCCATCACCCTGGAGAACACCCTCGTCATCCTGTCCACGGTGGCTCCCGACGCAGGCCGCTACTACGTGCAGGCTGTTAATGACAAGAACGGGGATAACAAGACCAGCCAGCCCATCACTCTTGCCGTGGAGAGTAAGTAAGCGGCCGGGCCTGGGACGGATGGAGGAGCGCGTCATTAAATCTTGGGAACGGGGCTCCAGAGGGTCGTTGGGAAGATGGAATGGTGGCGGAGCGGAGAGGCTGGAGGAGGGCCGGGGAGGGGCCTCTGAGGAATAGGAGGAGGAGACCCAGCTGAGGGAGCAAGGAGGCAGCTGAGTTCTGGATCCCGTTCCCATGGCAAGACGGAAATCCTGCATCGGGGAGGGGACACTTAGCTGGCTGTCAGCAGGGCCGGAGGCCCAGGGAGGGCGGGGACTGCCGGAGAGAGTGTGCACGTGTGGGTTATAGCCACCTCTGGGATTCAGGTGCTGACAGGGAGAGCGTGCAGGGGACCGGGCACTCGTTCCTAGAGAAATAGACTAGCAGCCTCTACTCAGCGGGTACACACAGAGTGCTGCTGCTACTCAGAGCGGGCCGTCTTCTCTCGGAACATAGGCTCTCTGCCCAGGCTCCTGCCTAAAAATGCGTCTCTGCCAGAAACCACCCAGCACCCTGGAATGGATAGGCAAAGCTCTCCCCAGTGGCAGAGAATAGACGGTAGCAGATGAAAAGGGTCGGCTCCTTAGATCTCCTTTGCCAAGAGGTATTTGTCCAGCTGAGACTGAAGGCAGGTGTCTGATCCCTGCTGGAAATGCTGGGGACCCCTCCCTGGCCTAATTCTCGAAAGCCAGCCAGGCCCCTTCCCTCTGTGCTCCACCCCTGGAATAGGGAAGGAGGGTGGGGTGGCTCAGGCAGCCAGTGCAGGCCCGGAAGCACAGAGTACGTGGGGCCAGAGCGTGTCGCAGCCGCCCAGCAACCACACAAGCTGCGGGAGCCAGATGTTCACGTCTCTCCACAGCTGCACCACTCCTGCTCCAAAAGCAAGTCTCATTTATCACCCGCGGTCGCATGGGGACGCAGCCACCAGCAGCAAAAATGAGGGTGCTGGTCTGCGTATGGAGCCTTCCCGTGTCCTTCCCCTGATCCCGGCCTCTGTCTGCCAGTGTCTATACAGCCCAGAACGTTCCTCGGCCATACCATGTGCCTTCCTGGGCTTTCTGACCACCAGCAGAATCCCTTCCTGTATCCACAGAATTCTCTCCTTCCCAAGTTCCAGTCTGCCTAGAAAGAGACCCGAACGCCGGGAGGAGAGTTCCATTCCAGATACTGACCTCTCAGGGTCACAGATGTAACCTCTGACGTTGACCTGGGTCAAGGTCTCAGTCTGGTCCCTGTAGCCTTGGGGCCCAGCCATGACCTGGCTCTGCTGTTTCTACAGAGAAAGGAATTTAATCATCAGAGGGAGATGTTTTCCCCCATATATTCTCTAGTGGTCAGAATACCTGGAGTCCAATAGAATTCAGTCATTGTGGAAGAGGCAGTGTTCACGGTCTGCATCAAGGCCGGGCCGTCTTCCTGAGTGACTCAGGTTACCCTGACACCAAAGGTTAGAGCCCCCCACTCGGTGCTCCTCCCCAGAACCCAACCTCCTCCCCCGACTTAAGCCAGCTATCCTGGGGCCCACTGTGAACATCGTTCCCTCTCTTCTCTATCTCAGCTCTGCCCCCCGCAACCCTCCATCTGGCCCAAGGGAGGAGCGTAGGACCCTTCCGGACCCCCGTTATCTGCCCAAGCCTCCCCCGGCTGTCCGTTTCCCCCACCCCATCGCCACTCGCCTCCTGCTCTCACGCGGCGATTTGTACTGGTTTTCAGCTAATTTCTCCTCCCACGAGTGATTGAGCTTCAAAACCCTGTTCATGTCACTGACACAAATCCCCCAGCCTGCCTGCCTGCCAGCCAATTTACTAGGAGCAATTGCCACTTTACCCACCACCAGCTCTGTCTGCCCTCACTTATCTCACGGAGCCTCGCCTCTCCCTCTATTCCTCCCTCCTCGTCCCTCCATCCTTCCTCAGCCCAGGGCAGTGCTGCTTCTTAGCGGCCCCGGGGCGCACAGGGAGCGGTGGGGTGGGGGGGGGGCGCTCTCATGCTCTTCAGAAATGGAAAAGTTAAGAGCAAAGCCAGTGGCCCGGGAGTTGGGAGTTGACCCCTGCCCAGGAGTAACCCTGGTGACCTCCCACAGAGTGTCACAGCTCTTGAAAAATGCAAACCCGGGGGCACCTGGGTGGCTCAGTCGGTGAAGTGTCCGACTCCTGATTTTAGCTCAGGTCACGATCTCATGGTTCGTGGGGTGGAGCCCCACGTCGGGCTCTGCACTGACAGCATGGAGCCTGCTTGGGGATCCTCTCTCTCTCTCTCTCTCTCTCTCTCTCTCTCTCTCTCTGCCCCTCCCCTGTTTGCTCTCTCTCTGTCTCAAAATAAATGTATAACCATTAAAAAAACAAAAAAGAAATAGGGGAAGTTAATTTTATTAATGTATTTTATGTGACCCAACATATCCAAAATATTACCATTTTAACACACAATCAATACGGAAAATATTAACGAGGCACTCTGCACCGGGTTTCTTCGTCTTCATACTGAGCCTTCAGAACCTCTGCGTATTTTACACTTGGAGCACATCTCAATTTGGTTGCTCAGTTTTCATCCGAAATACGTGATCTGTGTTTAGACTTCATCAAATTTACAGCTGGAAAGGTGGTGTCGGATACCCATGTTGTTCTACACGTACTTAAAAGTGTTCTAATAACTGATTTGGGGATCCGTTTTTAATTAAATGTAAATTAGATAAAATTAAATCCCATCAAATCAAAGGGGCGCCAGTCACTTTTCAAGAGCTCGCAGCCACCTGTGGTTCTTAGCCCCCACGTTGGATACCTGCCCGGGAGAAGGGAGCGGCTTACCTCCCTGCCCCCACCCCCACCCCCACGCACTTGACCCGTGGCCCAGGTGAGTCATGTGGTCCTCGAACTTCCGTTTTCCTCACCTGTAACGTGATGCCTGTGGCAACGTGTAATTGGAGGATTAACTGAGGCGCCTCGGGGAGAAGGCATCACAGTGATGTCCCTCACTGTGACTGTTATCAAAATCAGCCAGGGCCCCTGGGTGGCTCCGTGGGTCAAATGTCCACCTTCAGCTCAGGTCATGATTTCACGGTTTGTGAGTTTCAGCCCCACGTCAGGCTCTGTGCTGACAGCTTGGAGCCTGGAACCTGCTGCGGATTCCGTGTCTCCCTCTCTCTCTCTCTGCCCCTCCCCTGCTTGCACTCTGTCTCTCCCTCTCTCTCAAAAGTAAATAAAATTTAGAAGAAAAAACAAATCAGCCAGGGGCAGCAGGACCCAGCCCCAACCCCGGGTTCAATCCGCATCAGGCACTCACGCGGAAGACACCCCTCCTCCTTGCTCTGGTTTGCATGTGATTTTCCTGGCTTGACCTTTGGGCTCCGTTCACCCCACTGTCCGGAGTATGGGTCCAATGAGGCAGATGTCCTGCATTCCGTCCCCAGCCACAGCCAGCCGTCCTCCTCACCCTAGGTGGTCATCTGAAGACCTGCTTAGCCAGGAGCTGACAGGACAGGCCCCCCAGCCGTGAGCACCTGTCAGTAGGATGTGTCCTGCCTGGGGCAAGTCCGTGCCACTCAGGGCCATCTTGACATCCCTGGTCCACCCCAAGCTGTCCTCTGCTTTCACATCACCCCAAGAGCCTCCCTCTCCAAACAGGAGGCTGGTGAGGTCGGAGGGGAGCCAGGAAACAGGGGGGAGCGGGGAGGGGCAGAGGGCATTGGCTTGTCCATTTCAGGATCCAGAGACAGGGAGAGAGCCATGTGAGCACCGCGTGGGAGGCAGGTGAGGTCACCAGAGCCAAATGTCCGGAGCAGTCGAAGAGAATCAGTGGAGACAAGGGGATTTGCAACCAGGGGGTCGCCGGTGACAGGGGAAGGGGAGTGCATGCAGGGGCCTTGGGGAGAGGGGACAGGGATGCCGGTGGCAGCCAGGACCTGGTGGTGCTCAGAGGTATGTTCAGACAACTTCTGGCAGAGCTGACGGCAGCCAAGAGGGAGAGTTGTTTCCTTCTGTGCCCGAGTGAGGACTGAGCCGACTGAGCCAGAGAGATGATTTGGGGAGTGGCTAACGGCCTGGGTTTACAGCCTCGGAGACCCGGTCCCCGTTCCTGGTTTTGTCCCTTGTTAGCAACTGCCATTGGGAAGTAAACTGCCTCACTGCTTTGGCCTCCTCCGTTTGTCTCTGCTTTCTCATCTGTAAATTGTGGGATGACGATAATGACCCACCTCCGGTGGCCGTTGTGATGAGCGTCGGTTAGCAGAGTGCCAGGACGGTGCCTGGGATGGTGCCTGGCACGGCACGTGGCCTCTTGCCCTCAGTCGCTGTGACTTTCACCTCCTGGGAGCCTCTGGGTCCATCACGTGGTTTGGTTGGGGTGGAAGACGGGAGACCAGGAATCTCTCCCTGAGGACAGGCAGGTAAATCCCAAGAAGGACGGCCTATCATTTATTAAGGACCTACTATGTGCCAAGTACTCTGCGCTCGCCCCAGACCAGCCCCGCCCCGCCACCCCCACCGAGGCGCTTCTTCCCAGCATCCATCCCATGCACTTTAATCCGATAAATGTCTGAGCATCGATCTGAGATCCTTCCAGACCATGCCCTGCATGAGGACAGACCCCTGCCTGTCTCGCTCAGTGGGGAGTCCCTGGTGCCTGGCACAGTCCGGCGTGGACTGAGCCCTCACCCAGAAAAGAGCTGTTGAGTGAGGGGCCGAACTCACATAACCCTGAGACACAGTCGTTTTTATCCCCGTTGTGTCACTAAGAAAATCAAGATCTGGCTGAGGACCCTCCCCACGCCAGGATGCCTGGGGCAGAACAAGGTTTCAGACCAAGCCTTCCTGACCCCCCAGGACCTCGGTGTGACCTCCAGGGTCCCCGGATAGGTGTCAGTCTCCCCTCCACCCCTCCCAAAGCCGACGAGTTGGCCCTGAGGCCCTGGGGTGGCCCTCATATTTTTAAACTCCGAGGGCTCTGTTTACCTGGCTCCGCGGTGGGGCACCCCTCTTGGGCTCTAACTGTCTCCTCCTCTTGCCCCATTAATCTGCGCCGCGGTACCTGTGCGCCCCAGCATGTAATAAACAACTTAGAGCACACTTTTATGGATTCAGCTATATCAGCAGCTTTCAATCCGATCGCTCTTTATGGCACCTACATGAGGCTTTTATATTGTTGCAATTATTTTCCTTTATATGCTTCCTTTCTTCCCCCTTCATTTTACTTTATTTTTTACATTTTATTCCCTTTCCCAGCAAAGCCTGGAGTCCAGGCAGGAAAACCTGCCCAGGGCTGATCAGGGTGGCCGAGGGCCAACCAGGGTGGCCCAGAGCGACAGCGGGGCCGTGACCTGTTCTCCCCGTCCTGTCACTGTCCCCCCCCCCAGGGCTGGGGGTGTCATTATAGTCTGCTACCTCCAGAGTCTCCTGGAAAGGAGCCAACTGGATGGATTTTTCGTGAGAGAGAAAGCCCTCCGTGTTTGAACTTTCAGGAGCCCTGGCACAGGTGCACAGACAGTACTTGAGTTTCTGTCAGCATTGGGCCAGTGCTGGCCCACAGAGATAAGAGCCTAAAGAACTCAAAAAATAGAAAAGGCAAGGGGCGCCTGGGTGGCGCAGTCGGTGAAGCGTCCGACTTCAGCCAGGTCACGATCTCGCGGTCCGGGAGTTCGAGCCCCGCGTCGGGCTCTGGGCTGATGGCTCAGAGCCTGGAGCCTGTTTCTGATTCTGTGTCTCCCTCTCTCTCTCTCTCTGCCCCTCCCCCGTTCATGCTCTGTCTCTCTCTGTCCCAAAAATAAAATAAAACGTTGAAAAAAAAATAGAAAAGGCAAAGCTGTTAGACGAGTTCGAGGTATCGTTTCGTTTGGTGTTTGTAGAGCCCACTCGTGACACGTTCTCTTTCATTTCAATCATCGTCCCCGAAGTTGTGCACGGATAGCTCTGGACCCGTTCATGCCTTCCCCTGTCAAATACACGTGAGGCCCCTACTACGCGTCAGACATCGCTCTTGTCCTAGAAAGTAAGCATGAGCAAGACTGTGTTAGCTCGGGCTGCTGTAACCCGTTACCAGACCTGCGGCTTCAGCACAGGCAGTTTGGGAAGTCCAAGATCAAGGTACCAGCACGGCTGGGTTTTGCTGAGGCCTCTCTTCCGGCCTTGCACACAGCCGCCTTCTCGCCGTGTCCTCACGTGGCCAAGACAGAGCTCTGACGTCTCTTTCACTCCCAATCAGGGTGCCAGCCCTGTTGCATTAAGGCCCCACCCTTATGGCCTCCTGGAACCCCGTCTACTGGAGACCCCGTCTCCAAATACAGTCGCATGGGGGTCAGGGCTTCAACGTACGATCTGGAGGGGACAGAATTCGGTCCAAAGCAACGATCCATGAGATTCCCACCTCACGGAATGTATTCGCTTCCTCGGGAGGCTATAACAAAGTACCATAAACTGGGGAGGGGGCGGTTATAACACCAGAAGTGTCCCCTCACAGGTTTTAGAGGCCAGAAGGGTCGGCAGGCCTGTGCCCTCTCTGAAGGCTGGAGGGGAGGATCCTTCCCTGCCTCTCAGCTTCTGGTGGTAGTCCTCTGCACTCCTCGCCTCGGAGACACCTCGCTGCAGGCTCTGCCTCGAGGTCACCTGGCCTTCTCTTCTGTGTGTCTGTGTGTCTGTGTCTAAATTTCACTCCTCTTCTAAGGACAAGTCCTATTGGGCATAAGCCCCACCCTGACACAGAAGGACCTCATCTTAACTTGATTATGTCTGCAAAGACTCTGTTTCCCAATAAGGTCACGTTCACAGCTGCCGCGGACTTGAATGTGGGGGGATTACTATCCAGCCCAGTAGAGGGGGTTTGCGTTCAGGTAGAAGACGTGACAAGTGGCGATGTAAGCCAACAAGATAAATGTGGGTGGAGGGAAGGATTTTGAAGGCAAAAACAGGACAAGGGGAGAAGGGGGAAGGTCTTGGCAGTCTCCAGTGGGCGCTCCCTGGACCCTGAAGAGAGGAGGGGGAGGGGTAAGAGGGTCCCCGGGGGCATGTCTGCAGGTTCGGTCGTGGCACTGCCCCGTGGTCACCCGCTCTGCTACATAAGGACAAAAGTCTTCCGTGGCATGAGCCTCTAATGGGGGCCGGGCAGAGATAGGATTTCCGACCCGTGTTTCCGGCTAACACCTGACCTCTCTCCAGATGTCGGGGGACCTGCAGACCCCATCGCCCCAACCATCATCATTCCTCCCAAGAACACCAGCGTGGTGGCCGGGACCTCGGAGGTGACCATGGAGTGCGTGGCCAACGCCAGGTGGGTAGCGAATTCCCCCTACTCCCCTTCGCCCTTAACTGCAGCCGGGGCACCTGACCTGTGGGCTCCAAGGGGACCAGTTCAGGAAGGCCCGGAAGTGTCACATGAGGACCCCATGAAAGGAGATGGGGCCTTTGTCCTGGAGGAGGGGCGACGTGTGGACGTGCTGGCTACTTCCAGAGGGTTGTTGGGTATGAGCCGGGCAGGCTCGTTGTCCGTGGCCCAAAAGGAGAGACCGAGGCCCGAATGGAAGTTACGGGGCAGCGTTATGGGGCAGCCCCAAATACTGAGGCCCCTCCTGTGGCCCTGAGAGCGACCTGGAAGGGACAGGTGACCTCCCTGCCACGCAGGCACGTGTGACAGGCATGCTGGGCTAAGAGACGGCTCGCATGATGGATTTGGCAGACCTGGTGTTGGGCACAATCGCAGCCCCCCCAGCCGTGCACGGCCCTCACTCCTCTCACACAGGAAACAGTTAAATAATGACTGCGCCTCATCACGTGTGGCCGCAGTGCTGTGCCTTCCCACGCGATTTCCTTTCCTCCAACAACCGCTCGACAGAGCTGTCGCTACCCCGTGGGCCAGAGAGGGCAAGCGACCTGCCTGAGACCACCCAGCTGGCCGACAGCAAGGTTGCCATACCACAGGCCACCCCCTCGGGGCCCAGGGCCATGCTCGGGGCCTCAGTCTCCTCAACTGTAGAATGGGAAGGATTTGAGCACCCACCTCCCCGGGGGAGCATGTGGGTAGAGTGCTGGACCCAGCCTGCCCCGACACCTCTTAAGTGCTCCAGAAAGATGCTCCGAGGTGATGGGTGGGGAGTCAGACCAGCGACCCCGAGGTCACATCCAGTTGAAGATTCCCGGAGAGCCGCGTTCCTAAGCATAGGCTCCCGGGGACCCAGGTTTTCCGCAAGTGCGGGAAAGGCTGCGGGATGCAGAGGAACTCGCTGAGGACACGGAGAACGCCTATAAGAGCCTGCCTAACGTCACTGGAGCCAGCGTTGCCCGGACCCGCTCCATCACAGGACCCTTTTCTGCGGGACCCCGCTGCGCACCCCGTGGGGTTGGCACAGACCCCTCCAGGATCCGCCAGGCGCTAAACGGGAGAGCAGGCCACACCCAATCTCAGGGGGCTTTGGGGGGCCAGGGTCGGTGAGGAGGGTGCCCGACTCGCCCTCTAACTCAGGAGGTGGGTATGTCCGTCTGCCTGCCTTTTTCCCTCCAAACCTTGGGCGATTCTCTCTCATTCCTCTTTGTCATGTTGCCCGGCGTTCTGGCTGCTCCTGCCCGCCGGCTTCTGTTTGGACGGGGCGCAGCACAAGGGGGGCAGAGGAGCAAGACGCGCGGCGTGGGGTGCCGGGTGCTGCTCCTGCACTCGGGAGCCCCGTGTCCCCGGTGGGCGCCGGGCTGAGCTAATCCACCTGCATTACAGCGTCCCCATGACCGCAGCCCCGGGGGGCACAGGTGCCCCCATTTCACAGACAAGGAAACCGAGGTCCAGAGCGCTGAAGGGCTTGCACCTCTAGGAAGTGGCAGGGGCTGGGGCCCCGGGCTGGCACTCCCGCGCACCCCTGCCCTGGCCCTCAGGTTTCTGGAAGCCCCTGTGGCTGAGAACCTGCCTCCCTCACCGCCTCCAGGCCCCTGATCAAGCTGCACATCACCTGGAAGAAAGATGGGGTGCCGCTGTCGGGGGGCATCAGCGACTACAACCGCCGGCTTACCATCCCGGGCCCCACGGGCAGTGACGCCGGCTACTACGAGTGCGAGGCCGCCCTGCGCAGCAGCAGCATCCCCTCTGTCGTCCGTGGAGCCTACTTGTCTGTGCTGGGTGAGCTGGGGCAGGGCTGCTGGGGCTCCCCGCCCAGGGCTAGGGGCATGGCTGGGCGTCCTGAGCAGCGGCTGTATCCTACGGGCAGTATGGCTGGGTGACCGGAGCAGGGGCTGTATCAAAAGGAGCATGGCTCTGAGCCCCTCCTCTGGTCCCTCCTCCTGCAGAACCTCCCCAGTTTGTCAAGGAGCCAGACAGACACATCACAGCAGAGATGGAGAAAGTGATGGACATTCCCTGTCGGGCCAAAGGTAACACAGCGGCATGGTCAGCGGGGAACAAGGACCCCCGCACCCAGACCCTCAGCCTTTCCTGTCCCTGTCGCAAACTTTTCTAAATTCCACTTCCTTCTCCAGGTATCATCACTGAGCAGAGAGTTAGTCTGGCTGTGAGCAGACGCCCCAGGAAACAAACAGGCCAAATTACCATAATCTCAGGACTGGAAATCAACCCACGTTACCCTAACTTGAGGGTTATAAATGAATCCAAATTACCGTAATTTCAGGATAGGTGACAGACCGAAATTGCCCGTAATTTCAGAGTTGGAGACAATGTCAGAACTGTTAGAACGTGTGGGTGCGTTTCGCCTGAGATGGGTCTCATGAGCTCCGCCTGGTTTCTGGTCCATTTTGCTCCATTTTCTCCCCTCCTCTTTTCTACTTAACCCCCCTAGTCAGAGCTCCTGGAGAATTTCCACTCTTCCCATCCCCAGCCTCCCTCTTTCTGGCCCGGCTGAGCTACAAGGCAGCCCCAAAACCGGGGTGGCATCCGGGGTGATCGGATGGTAGGAGAGGGCATCCACCATGGCACGCGGTGTCATTTTGAACAAAGAGGCAGAACGTAGCTCAGGCAAGGAGAGTCGCAGCGGAGGGAGGGAGGAAGGACTCCCCTTCTGAGCCCACGCGAGGGGAAGGCCAAGATCCATTCGTTCACCCAACAGACATTTTCGGAGGGTTTTCCACGTGCCAATACTGCTCTTGGGCTGGGGAGATACAGAATGAACCCAACAGCCAGCCAAATCCTTGCCCTTACGAAACTTAACGTTCTTCAAAGGAAGGCAGACCAACCCATGAGCAAATAAAGATACTTTATTTCATTTCATCGAAAACGTCATGGGTTGTGAGATGCCCCATTATTTTATGTGCCACTAAGAAAGAAAAAAGACTACCAATGAAATGATGATGTGCTTTCGATAGGAAGACGCCTTTGTCTCGGAGATGTTACCACGTGAAAGAATGTGTGTGCCCCGTGGAAAGGATGAAATACAGCGTCGTAGAATGTCAGGGTTGAAACAGAGCTGGGAAGGAGAAGCAAGCAGGTGTAGGGGGCTTGGGGCCACGAGTGCTCCTTCGGATGGAGGGTGGGAGCTCACCTGGGGAAGTCACATTTGAGCTGGGACCCAGAGGGAGAGAGGGGAGGCTGGGGACACGTGCGAGAAGACCGTGCCAGGCCCAGGGGTGTGTGGCTTGGGCAAGGCTGAGAGACGGGGAGCCCCTGTTCACCTCCCTGTGCAGACCAGGTAGGAGAGGGCTCCCGAGAAGCGCCAGCCTCCTCTGTGTGCTGCTCGACACGGGACTCTGCGGTCATGTGGGCTCGGGAAACGAACCCCCGTTGGAGGTTCCCAAAATACATAAAAGTCTCTGCTAAATTAAATTGCAGTTAGGGCACCTGGATGGCTCGGTCGGGTAAGCGTCCAGCTTCAGCTCAGGTCACGATCTCACAGTTCATGGGTTTGAGCCCCACGTCTGGCTCTATGCTGATGGCTCAGAGCCCGGAGCCTGCTTCGGATTCTCTGTCTCCCTCTCTCTCTGCCCCTCCCCTGCTCACGCTCTGTCTGTCTCTCTCTCAAAAATAAATAAGCATTAAAAAAAATTAATTCCAGTTAAAAATTAATTTATGGGGCGTCTGGGTGGCTCAGTAGGTTGAGCGTCCCAGCTCTTAATTTCGGCTCAGGTCATGATTCCAGAGTCATGGGATCGAGCCCCTCATCGGGCTCCACGCTGTGCATGGAGCCTGCTTAAGATTCTGTCTCTTCCTCTTCCTCTGCCCTTCCCCTGCTCTCGCTCTCTTTCTTAAAAAAAAATTTTTTTTGATTCATTTGTCCCATCCACCATTTCCAAGCGAAACTAACCCAGCTAAATTTTCTCGGAACCCCTGCTCTTATAAGAACTTGAGAAATGCCACCCCGAGAACATCCTTCACCTCCTCCAAGACCATTAGCGGCCCCTCTAAGAAGGCTCTGGGGAGCAGGACACACAGGGACACCCTCCCCATGCAGACTTCCAGGCACCCCTCAGAGGCAGGAGGGAGGGAGCCCGGAGGTGGGCTGACTGTGGGCCTGCGTGTCCCCCTAGGTGTGCCACCGCCCTCCATCATCTGGTACAAGGACGCGGCCGTGGTGGAGGTGGGGAGGCTGAACCGGTTCCGGCAGCGTGGCGACGGGGGCCTGCAGATCAGCGGGCTGGTGCCCGACGACACCGGCATGTTCCAGTGCTTTGCCCGCAACGCGGCCGGCGAGGTGCAGACCTCTACCTACCTGGCTGTCACCAGTAAGTTGGGCCTCCGCTGTCCTGCCCCGGAGTCCCTCCGCTCCCAGGATGCAGCCTTCCTCCAAGCCAGCAGCCTCTCGAGAAGAGATGCTGCATTTTGCAGAGCTAGGATTCCAGAAAACTCAGCAGCGGGGGCGGCCCTAGCCGGTTGCGCCCACTGCTCTCCCAGCCCGGGTCTGGCGCTCCAGGACCCTGAGCCGCGGAGGGGTTCACGGGCTCTCAGAGAGAAGCGTCTGTGAGGCCACGTCTTGCTCTGGCCTCGCAGCTGCCCCTGGCCTCCTGGACAGGGCTGAAGCCACCCCGTCCCCACTGAGAAGACTCGCTCACTTCTCCAGAGAGACCCAGGGCTTTCATCTCAGTCCCTCCTTCATACCGTTTGCCCTCTTGGAGTGTCTTGGCGGGGAGCATAGCTCTCCCGCCCTCTTCACGGAGCTGCGTTCGCAGCCAATGCCACACGAGTGGCCACACCGTCGATGGCAGAGCTCTGTGCACGTGCAAAGTGCCGCTGGGTTCCTTGTCTCAGCAGCAAGAGGATGTGTGGTCTTGGGCCTCCCGGCGTCCCTCGGGGGAGGCCCTCAGTCCCACAGAGGCCCCCCCAAACAGGGCGGCCGTGGGGCAGAGGGCCAGCTGGGTTTGCCCCAAAATGGCACTGGGGGCAGAAGGGCTGCCATCTCGCTTCTTGCTTCCGAGGAGTGTGGGCGAAGCCGGCGCTGGTCCGTATCCAAGCTCTGCTCCTCCCATGCACGTCTGCCCCTGAGGGCCGGGCCAGGGAAGGCCAGCGCAAAGCAAGAACGCCGTGCTGCATCTTGAAAAACCACAGCTCGACCGGGCTGTGGACTCTCCAGGGCCAGGCCTTGTGCAGAGTGGACAGTGTTCTCCTATTGGCCATAACCGTTTTTTCTGTCAGGAACCCACAGCCTCGATGTCCTGTTCAGTGAAGGAGGCATCATGGCGGGTGTGAGCCGCCCTCGGGGGTCCTCCCTTTTCCTCCAGATGGAGGCCGAAGAATCAAGGCAGAAGGGCTGGTGTAGCCTGGGTCCTGCCACAGGGCAGGTGGTGCAGGGAGCCCCGGAGGGCCTTCCGGGCTTTTCTCCGGTGCTGGGGTCCCATCGGGACACCTGCGTCCTTCTTGGTGGCAGGGGCAGGATGAGCACCTGGCCCTCTAGCGGTGGGGGCTCCTCTGGGGTGTAGCTGAGAGGCTCCACTGTCTCCTTTTGCAGGCATCGCCCCCAACATCACCAGGGGCCCCTTGGACAGCACAGTGATCGATGGCATGTCAGTCGTGCTGGCTTGCGAGACTTCGGGAGCGCCCCGGCCGGCCATCACTTGGCAGAAAGGTAGATGGGACTGATCTCCTTTGGAGGGTGTGGCTGTGTGACAGCCTAGGGCAGTCCTCAGAGCTCAGTTCTGGAGACAGCCGGGTCGGGTTCCCTATGTACAGTTGTGAAGGTCGTGCACTGCACACCCCCAGGGGCGGGGCGTCTTTCACACCACAGTATGCACCACGTGCCGCCCCGCTGGGCTCAACGCCCGGCTCTGCAGCTCCAGAGACCTGTGACCTTGGGTGAATCATTTACTCACTCCGAGCCTCAGGATCCCTGTCTGTAAACTGAGGACAATGGGACCATATACCTTGGGTCAGCGTGAGGACGAAACAAGAGCCAGCACTGTGCCTCGGCGGTGGGGAAACCCAGTGAATGGCCGCTGTTTGACGGTCCGTATCACGGTGGTGGCCGTCCGTGCAAGTGGGAGACCATCCCTGCCCCCACGGCAGCGCGGAGGGCTCCCGACACCCGAGCCAGCGAAGCTCAGGCAGTCCCGCCCTCGGTGGCTCCTCCGCGGCTCTAGTTCCACACCTCGCCTTCCCAGCTCTCCCCGTGTGCACACACGTGTGCGTGCACCTGCAGTCACTCCCTCGCACCTCCCGAGTCTGCGTGGAGGAAGCTTCTCCCTAGGACTCACCTGCCCCCTCCCCCGGGCCTCCCCACGCCGCCCCCGCGGCTCAATTTCTCCACCTCCTTATATACAAGAAAACCTGCCCCTTCGTTCAGCTTGTCACCTGCCGCCCCGCGAAGACCCAGGCTTCGGTTTGGCCCGCCGCTGTCTTCCTGGGGCCCAGGCCGAGACTGACACATGGTAGCTGCTCAATAAATATTTGTGGGGTGAGTGGAGGCACAGCCAGGCGCGGGTATGGACACAAATAAACACGCTCACCCGACACGCTCACTGGTTCAGTATTCCTGCCCGTGGGTGCAAAGGGAGACACCCACAGGCTTGCACATGAAGATACCCCTCTGCACAGACAGGTGGGATTGTCTTTAAAATAGATTCAGTCTCGGGCTCATCTCCCTCCCTCACCCCCAGGCACCAGGCCTCCCCAGGTCCCACCACAGAGGGAGGCCTGGCCCACCCTGTCCCTGTCCACCCCTCCCCGCCCCCGCTCCTTGCTGCTCCCCCCCCCCCCCCGCCCATCACTTCCCTCCTCTCCCCTGAAGGTGACTCTCCAGAAGCATCCTGCCGCAGGATGCCCGTCACCACCTTGTCAGAGCTGTCTGCCCCCTCCCCCCCCCGGCCCGGGTGCCAGCTGTCTCCGAGAGCTGTGCCTGGCTGCTCCAGGAGACCGTCCCTGGCCTCCTCCGGCGAAGGGCAGACGGCGCGGTGGGTGGAGAGAGAGACGCCAGGAGACCCGGGCTCTGTGACCGAGCGCCCTCGTGCCTGTCACCACGTCAGAAACCCCCCTGGGCCTCCACCCCCACCCCAGCCCTGCCCCCACCTCCGCGGCCCTCCCAGTCTTTCTAAAGCTGGGGGCCTGCCCGAGACCACCTGCCCGGAGCCGCCGGGGAGGGGGCTCGTGCCGTGTCCGAGTGCCGGGGGCTGCGTGGACGCGCACAGCCGGCCGCACCCCGAGCCCACCCCGTGTCGCCCTCAGGGGAGCGCATCCTGGCCAGCGGCTCCGTCCAGCTGCCTCGATTCACGCTGCTGGAGTCGGGCAGCCTGCTCGTCAGCCCCACGCGCATCTCCGACGCCGGGACCTACACCTGCTTGGCCACCAACTCTCGGGGGGTCGACGAAGCCTCGGCCGACCTGGTCGTGTGGGGTGAGTGTGCACAGTGCCTTCACACGTCCGTGCGTGGGTGTGTGCCGAGCACAGTGTCCCCCTGCCGGCACCTCCACACCCGCACGTCGGTCCCGCCAGGGGCGCTTCTTCCGAGAGAAGGGCTCGGACGAATGAATGACTGCAGAGGGAAGGCCGGGCTTCTGCCGATGGTGCCACGAGAGCGAGGGCTCTCGCCACGCGTGGCCGAGTGAGAACAGAGAGGCGGTGGGCAGCTGTCTTCAACGTTAGGGCGGCAGTCGGCACCCCCGTTGCGTAAAGGGCCAGAGAGTAACTCTTTTAGGCTGCGTGGGCTGGACGGCCTCTGTCCCGACTCCTCGACTGCCTTTGCTGTTTCAGCAAGGAAGCAGCCAGAGGGCACGGCTGTGTTCCGATGCTAGTGGCCTTGGTAGCCAAAGAGGCTACCGGCCGGACTCGGCCCCCGACCGTAGTGTTCTGAGCCCTGCTTTAAGGAAGCGAATCAAGCCCCTTGTGCGGTCAGATTGCGCCACTGGGGATCCACGCCCAAGACAGACATGCATGTGGGCCACCTGGGGAGGCTGAACACCCATGGGCTCGAATGCCGTGCAGCAGGGGATGCGGTTTTCACGCTGGCTAGACCACCGATGTGCTGGGACCATGGGCCCCCGATCACTCTCAGATTTCCGTTTGTGTATCCCTCACGTGGGTTCGTGGGGGCAGGATTAAACGAGCCCCCGCCACGAACGTGGCTTTCAAGAATTCAAGTACCACGGAGGCACATTGTTCCCTTAACGCTCTGGGACATCGGCCGTGGTAGACCTGTCCACGCGCGGGGCCTGCCTCCGCCTACCCGTCGAACTCAGCCACTCGGGCTCGGTTTACCCGAAGGCGCCCTTCCCACACACCCGCGTCTCACCTGTTACTCCGGCTCTACACCCCCTTCTCACCACCCTGTCTCCCTGCCCTCTTTCAGCCCGGACCCGCATCACCAAGCCTCCCCAGGACCAGAGTGTCATCAAGGGCACCCAGGCCTCCATGGTGTGCGGAGTGACCCATGACCCCCGAGTGACCGTCAGGTACTCCCTCTGCTGTGACCCCATGGAGGCAAAAGGGGAGGGCAGCTTGTGGCCAATATCCCTGCCAAAGCAGCGGGCAGCGAGGCTGGAAGGGGCCGGCCACTGACGCCACTCGGGAGTCCTGGTCCCCACGGCTCTGGAGGCAGCTGCATCCTGGGGCGCCATCTGGTGGCCATTGGGCATATGACAGTCTAACCGCCACACCAAATGCCCCCCCCCCCCCCCCCCACCGCCGGAAGCCAAGGTTGCCCGTAAGGGTTCCTAGACGTGTTTTTTTTTTTAATTTTTTTTTCAATATATGAAGTTTATTGTCAAATTGGTTTCCATACAACATCCAGTGCTCATCCCAAAAGGTGCCCTCCTCAATACCCATCACCCACCCTCCCCGCCCTCCCACAGGGTTCCTAGACTTTTAGACACACATCCGTCCTTGGCCAATCCACTGCAGGCCTCCAGTTTGAGAAACACCTCCTTGAACATTAAACATTGATATTTAGGGCAGTTGTCGTGTGCTGCCGGCACAAACGCAAGCAGTGAGCCTTGAAATCACAGAGATGTAGTTAATATGTTGTCAACACATGATTCAGAATATGCTTATTCCTGGGATTATTCAATTTTTGTAAAAAATAAATATATCAACCATAAATGTTCTCCAAGAGAACCCACACGTTCCTCCCCATAGAATACCGCTGTGAGTCTCAGTTCTATACATAAGTAGCTATAATTTTAGCACCCATTAATTGAAAAACTTTATAATAAAAAAAACTATGGTTAATTCAGTAACACTTTAAAATAAGTTGGCGTTTTATTTATTAAAACGTCATCTATTATTTGGAAAATACTTGCATATTTTATTCATTCTCTAGATGATTCTTTTTTTTTTAAGTTTATTTTTGAGAGAGAGAGAGAGAGAGCACAAGCGGGGAAGAGGCAAAGAGAGAGAGGGAGACACAGAATCTGAAGCGGGGTCCAGGCTCCGAGCTGTCAGCACAGAGCCCGATGCAGGGCTTGAACTCATGAACTGTGAGATCATGACCTGAGCCGAAGTCGGACACTTAACCGGCTGAGCCACCCAGGCGCCCCCATTCTCCAGACAGTCCTTCATTGACAAGGGGATTCGTGGATCTCTTGCAATATAGCCGCAGGCCCACCTTCCAAGGACCTCCAGGGACCCACAGATGGAAAACTGTGTTCTGATGCACTGGAGGGGTCCTCGCCTCAGAATGGAATTTTCCATGTAGCGCAGTTTTTTCTAGATGGGAAGAGAGAGAACAGAACTGGTCCCTCAGCATTTGCAGCCTGTGCCCAAAGTCTCCCCACATCTCCCACCCCTTCCTTGGACTTGAAAACCCTGTCCCAGCTTCAGGGAACACACCATGGGGCTCCCTGACCAGACAGGCTAGGAAGGACCCGAGCAACCAAATCAAATAAAGTGGCGGAACAGTTTCCAGAACAGTCTCAGGAGAGAACACTTCCATTTGGTATCCGAGGCCAGATCTAGACCCACTCTGAGAAATCCAGTCGGGCAACAATGACTGCTAATCCGTATTTCTGTTGGCCTTTTTTCTTACTGCATGGCTAATAGATATCCTGTATAGAAGGAAAACGTAGAAAGTGCAGATAAGCCCCAAAAACTGGGGAGGGAGAGAGAGAGAGGGAAAAAAAAAGAAGGAAAAAAGTAAGTTTACCTGTTTCTCTCAGAGATAGTAATATTTGGGTGTCATTTGTGAAAAACTGGAAACACAATTCCTTAGTCTGTGTCCAGGTTTTTACAAATGACACCCAAATATTACTATTTGGTAAGAACCTTAAGAACCTATTGTGACTCTCCTTCCCTGTCGATGAATATTTTCATATAAACTCCATTACATGATTCTTCACATGTCCATTGTGTGGCTGTAATGGAATTTATGTTACCAATTCCCTAATGCTGGATATTTGGATTGTTTTTCAATTTTTTGCTAATATTAAGAAACATAACGATCCACATCCTTGTAATTATTTTTGCACGGCTTTGATTTCCTGAGGACTAATTTTTTTTTAATTTGTTTAATGTTTACTTATTTTTGAGAGAGAGAGAGACAGAGTATGAGTGGGGGAGGGGCAGAGGGAGAGGGAGACACAGAATCGGAAGCAGGCTCCGGGCTCCGAGCTGTCAGCACAGACCCTGACGCAGGGCTTGAACTCATGAACTGCAACATCATGACCTGAGCCGAAGTCACATGCTTAACTGACTGAGCCACCCGTGCACCCGCTAGTACGGGATTATTTTTATTTATTATTTTTTTACATATACTTTTTTAAAAGTTTTTTTTAATGTTTAATTATTTTTGAGAAAGAGAGAGACAGAGACAGAGATAGAGTACAAGCAGGAGAGGGGCAGAGAGAGAAGGAGACGCAGAATCGGAAGCAGGCTCCAGGCTCTGAGCTGTCAGCACAGAGCCCGACGCGGGGCTCGAACTCACGGACCGTGAGATCATGACCTGAGCTGAAGTTGGACGTTTAACTGACTGAGCCACCCAGGTGCCCCCTATCTAATATCATTTAAAATCACTCGTCAAAATTGTTTAATAGCCAGCTATATAATAACAGATAATTTTGGAAAATTTATACCCTGAGTTAAATGAATCAACTGGTTGGGTTTTTTTTCCTTTCTTTCTTCCTTCCTTCCTTTCTCCCTTCCTTTCTTTCTTCCTTCCTTCTTTCCTTCCTTCCTTTCCTCTTTCTTTCTTCTTTACTCCCTCCTTCCTTCCTTCCTTTCCTCCTTCTTTCTTCCTTCCTTCCTTTCTTTCTCCCTTCCTTCCTCCCTTCCTTCCTTCCTTCCTTTCTTCTTTCCTTTCTCCCTTCCTTCCATCCTTTCTTCCTTTCTTCCTTCCTTCCTTCTTTCCTTCCTTCCTTTCCTCCTTCTTTCTTTCTTTCTTTCTTCCTTCCTTCCTTCCTTCCTTCGTTTCTCCCTTCCTTCCTTTCTCCCTCCCTTCCCTCCTTCCTTCCTTCCTTCCTTTCTTCCTTTCTTCCTTTCTTTCCCCTTTCTTTCTTTCTTTCTTTCTTTCTTTCTTTCTTTCCTTCCTTCCTTCCTTCCTTCCTTCCTTCCTTTCCTCCTTCCCTCATTCCTTTCCTTCTTCTTTCTTTCTTCCTTCCTTCCTTCCTTCCTTTCTCCCTTCCTTTCTTCCTTTCTTTTATTCTTTCTTAACTTTCTATTGTGGAAATTTTCCAAGATAGGCCAGAGTAGAGAGACCAGTGTCATTAAGTCTCATATACCCATCTCTCAGTCTCAGTGATTGTCAGCACTTTGCTCACCTGATTTTGCCTATCCCCCTCCCCCACTACACACACACACACACACACACACACACACACACACACACTTTCTTTACTGCAATATTTTTTTAATGTTTGTTTATTGTTTTTGAGAAAGAGAGTGCGTGCACATGCTCGTGAGTAGGGGAGGGGCAGAGCAGGGAGACAGAGGATCCAAAGCAGACTGCACTGCCCGCAGCGAGCCTAACGCGGGCCTTGAACTCACGAACTGTGACATCACGACCTGAGCTGAAGTCATATGTTTAGCCAACTGACCCACCCAGTCGCCCCTAACTGCGATATTTTAAAAGCAAATATTAAGCGTGTAATTTCACCTTTACATATGTCAGTGTGCATTTCTTACCTAAAAGGACTTTTCTTTAAACATAACAACAACCATGTCCCTGGTAACACCTAACACAATGAGCAATCAATCCCTTGATGTCTGTTGATACAATGGCCCTGATTATCTCAGAGGTGCCTTTTTAAAAGTTGGTTGGTTGATGGGGCGCCTGGGTGGCTCAGTTGGTTAAGCGTCCGACTTCGGCCCAGGTCACGATCTCCCGGTTCGTGGGCTCAAGCCCCACATCGGGCTCTGTGCTGACAGCTCGGAGCCTGGACCCCCCTTCGGATTCTGTGTCTCTCTCTCCCCCTGCTCCTCCTCCACTCACACTCCGTCTCTCTCTCTCTCTCAAAAATAAACATTACCTAAATAAATAAATAAAAGTTGGTTGGTTGAACTCAGCGTCCACACAAGGTCTACACATTGCTTTTGGTTGGTGTGCCTCCTTCCTACATAGTCCCCTCCCCCTCCTTTTTATTCTGTTTTCATTGTTGCTTTGTTTACGTGCAGTTAATTAGTTGGAGAGACCAGGTTCTACAGGACAGAGGCCCAGCTAACTTGTTCTGTAAAGGGCCAGAGAGTACGTGTTTTACGCTTTGAGGGCTATATAGCTTTTGTCACAGCTCTTCGAGTCTCCTTTTGCAGTGCAAAAGCAGTCACAGGCAGTGTGCAAATGAGCGGGCATGTCTGTGTTCCAATAAAACTTTATTTACACAAACAGGCGGTGGGGCCATTGTTGGCCGATACCCACTGTAGAAGGCCCCACCTTCGGGGTTTGGCTAGCTGCTTTTTCGTGGTGTGGTACGCTTGTACTTCGATCCCTGGTATTTCTAATTAGATTCAAGGAACTGGCTGATCAGATTCGGGTTCAGTTGTTGGGGCATAAACACTCCACGGCTGGTAATCTATGCTTCCCAAAACGCCACCTCCCAGGGCAAAAGATGTCCGCTTGCCATGAGCTGTTTTTTTTTTTTCTTAATTTTTTTTAAGTTATTTTTGAGAGAGAGGGAGAGAGAGAGAGCGAGCGCATGAGCCAGGGAGGGGCAGAGAGGGGGGCAGGTACAGAGGCTCTGACGCAGGCTCTGTGCTAACAGCAGAGAGCCCGATGTGGGGCTCGAACTCACAAGCTGTGAGATCATGACCTGAGCTGAAATCAAACTCTTAACCTCCTGAGCCACTCAGGAGCCCCTGCATAAGCTGTTTCTTATGCAGGAATTCTACTCACGCCATCAGTGCTGGCACAGATGATGCTTTTCCAGCTATGGAGATGAATTGAAGGTGATTCCTTCTGACAATTTGTAAATATGTATAAAAAGCCTTAAAATTTAACTCCGCAATTTCACCACCGAAAACGTATCCTCGAGGAAATGATTTAGCACGTATGAAAATACGTTACTGCAAGGATGTTCATCGCAGCATTAACTATAATATCGACAAACAAGGAGCCAAGCTGGTCACCCAACATTATGGGAACGATCGCAGAGCAATCATGTGGGAAGCACCGTGCAGCTGATAAAAACCATGGTGTGGAAGCACCCCATTTAAAAGAGTTTATGACATTTTGTGGGGTGAGAAAGCAGCTTTAAAGTCAGGATGGATGGACAGATAGCTAGATATCGTTTGCGTACATGTGCTACAAGAGTCAAAGTGCATAATGATGACTAACTTCTATTGATCCCTTGCCACGCTCCGGGCACTTCTTGGAGCGTTTTATATTAACTCACACAATCCTTAGAGCAACCTTATAAAGCGGGTGGTATTATTTTCCTTGTATGACAGATGAGGACACTGAGGCCCAGGGAGGGTAAATAAACACACCCAGGATCACAAACCCTGGTAAGTGGCCGAGGCAACATTTGACCAGGGAATCTGAATCCAGAACATAGAAACACTGTGGTACCATGCCCACTGGGGCAGGAGGGAAAAGTCTGGAAGGCATATGCTCAGCTGTTAATCATGGTTACCCATTATGGGAAAGCTTTTGTTTTCCTGTATTTTTTTTTTCCTATTTGTATTTGCAATTCCCTGATTTTTTTTTTTAAACCTAGCTTTTTTTTTTTTTTTTAAGGTTTTATTTGTTTTTGAGACAGAGAGAGACAGAGCATGAACGGGGGAGGGGCAGAGAGAGAGAGAGACACACAGAATCGGAAGCAGGCTCCAGGCTCTGAGCCATCAGCCCAGAGCCCGACGTGGGGCTCGAACTCACGGACCGCGAGATCGTGACCTGAGCCGAAGTCGGACGCTTAACCGACTGAGCCACCCAGGCGCCCCTTAAACCTAGCTTTAAAATATTACAGGCTCCTTCTCCCTAGCAAACTTGCATTCTCTAACACAGAGAGTTCTCTCGCATCCTTGTGGCTCAGGCCACCCTGTCCCCAACTGAGCGAGTGACGGGTCATGTACAGAGCGGCTCAGTCCCCATCCTGTTCCCAGCACCCTGGCCAACCTTGCTGGGGGGCAGCAGCAGGACGTGCTCCCCGGAGCTGGCACCCCACGTTATGTTGACAGTAATAGTTGTATTTCCTCAAGAATCGTTCCAGAGGGGATATTTCTTATTGTCAGGCCCGGGCGTGTTGTAATTTCTCAAGTCCCCCTTTGTACTGACTGACCGAAGCTAAAGTGATTTTTTGGACACTGAAGTCAATTTGTCACAGTGATGCATTGATCTAATGATTCCCCTCATAAAACTAATTCCAAAATGCAGTCTGTGCGGAAACGTTAATTCTTTTTCCAGCTGTAATCTTTTAACCTCTTCGGAAGATTACCTTTTGCCGGCTCTTTTGTGCTGGCTGCTTGGCAGTCGCTTCTGGCCAAAAGCAACACGGCTCTGACCTAGACCTGAGATAGAGGTGTGACGGCTTCGTGTGCTAACCCTCCCGGACGGAGCACCTGCCACGGGGACGGTGGGCTGGGGGCTGATCGGGCGCCCACCGTGCTCCGGCCCCAGACCAGCCCCGGGGCGTGGGGGGGCCGGGGGGGGGACTCTGCCGCCTTTGGAACTCTCCTCCAGATCCGCCCTGGGCTGAGCCCCAGAAGTGCCCCCTAGTTCCCTACCTCTCTTTACTGACTGGTGCTTCTTACTCTCAGGTACGTCTGGGAGAAGGATGGGGCCACCCTGGGCATGGAGAGCAACCCCCGCATCCGTCTTGACAAAAACGGCTCCCTGCACATCTCACAGACGTGGTCGGGGGACATCGGCACCTACACCTGCCGGGTGCTCTCAGCCGGGGGCAATGACTCTCGAAGTGCCCACCTGCGCGTCAGGTAAGGGGGCAGCCTGCCCCGGCCCCCCCCCAACCGCAGCCCAGTGAGGCCTTCTGTCAAGAGCAGAGGAGTCTGGGGACAGGTAGGACAGGTAGGCCCGTAAGCCAGGGAGCAGAGCCTCCGGGTGGCCGGCCCGAAGGCCGAGCTTGGCGGCTGAGGCATCTCGAAGTTCAGTCTGAGCCCTGGTGCCCGTGTGTCACCTGACTCCAGACCTCACAGCCGGCCCCGCCACACCTCTCTCCCCCAGGCAGCTGCCCCACGCCCCCGAGCGCCCTGTGGCGACCCTCAGCACAGCGGAGAGGCGGGCCATCAACCTGACGTGGGCCAAGCCCTTCGACGGCAACAGCCCCCTGCTTCGCTACGTCCTGGAGATGTCGGAGAACAGTAAGGCTTCCCGCCGCAGCCAGCCGGAGGCACGGGCTCGGGGAGGCGGCCCGGGGCCGGGATCCAGCTCCCCCACGTCCCAGTTCTCTGCCTTTGAGCAGACCTTCTGGAGGCCTCCGCGTCCCTGCAGAACGAGCGATGGCATCCGCCTCCTCGGGCCGCTGTGGCCGTTGAATGAGATCATGTCTGTGAGGTGCGGGACTCAGGACCTGCCTCTCTAGAGCCTCCAAGGCCGTGGCGACTCTTTTTCTTCTTTAGCCTCCAGACTGGGACCCGCAGAATTAACAGGCCTTGTTTCAGGGGCATTTTCAATACAGTTTGCCTGGAGCGCATCGATTCGAGGGGGGGAGAAAAAAGATAGAAAAGACACCTGCCATCTCTGTTCCCATGAGTCCTTGCTCCCTCCCCAGGACGCTCCGACCCCCTGGGACACGTGGGCTAAGGGGACCCAGGAAAATGACGCGACCAGCCTCTGCCGGATTGAGTTGGGGGAGGCGCGCCTCTGCTGGCCCAAACGGGGCTGGGGGTAAGGAACACGGCCCCCGGGGTGTCCACCTCTGCCTCCACCCTCTGTCCTTGTAGATGCCCCCTGGACCGTGCTCCTGGCCAGCGTGGACCCCGAGGCTACCTCCGTGATGGTCAAGGGCTTGGTGCCCGCGCGCTCCTACCAGTTCCGTCTTTGTGCCGTCAACGACGTGGGGAAGGGACAGTTCAGCAAGGACACGGAGAGGTGAGGGGAGCAGGTGCTCTCGCCCGGTGGGTCTCGGTGACCCCATTGGCCGGCGAGGCTGAGGGGGGCTGCCTACGGCCGAGACCAGTATGGCCACGCGGGGCCCGCTGTGTGCGGATCCTGGGGGCTTTGGTGTCTACCTCTGTCGAAAGGGGTAGCGTCACTCACACCTGGCTCACAGGGATGCCGCCAAGGTGAAAGGTCACCCGGGGGAGGTGCCGTGAGCAGTGCCCGGGGCAGGATCAGCACCGATTTAATGGTCCCTCTCACTGGGAGCCGAGCGAGTTCAAAGACTCCCCTCGCTCTGCTCTGCCTCCCCTGTCGGCCGCCGTCACTGTTACGTGCACGTGACAGATGTCCGTATCCAGTGCCTTGCAAGACGCCAGGTCTGGTTAAGCTTTCGGCGAGGCTGTTTTAAAGATGATGAAAATTGAGGAAAAACAGAGGGTCGTCCATTTTCGAGCATCACCCGGTAATACCCGCTTCCGTAGGAGGCGACTGATTCTGGCCGCTTAAGTCCTGTAACCAGGTGGTCCCCTCTGGGGAGAAAGAAGCCATGCAACAAGAGGGCAGAGTGACGGTGACACAAATCCCATGCACCAAAGCATTCCTTTTCTTATATTTCTCTTCATTTTTTCCAGATGTATTGAGATTCTAATTGACAGGTGACACGGTGTGAGTTGAAGGCACAGTGTTTTGATTCGATAGATTGTATGTTCCCATGTGATTAGCTGACACGTCCATTTCTTTTTCGTGGTGAGGACACTTTCGACCTCCTCTCTGAGCAGGTAGACGATACGGAACTTTCAGCTATCATCCCCAGGCTATACTTCAGATCCCCAGGATTTGTTAAGCTTCTAACTAGAAGGCTGTAGCCTTGACCACTATCTTCCCATGTCCCTCCCTCACTAGCTCTCGGTAACTACCACCCTCCTCTCTGTTTCTCTTAGATTCAGCTTTTGTAGACCCCACGTATGAGATCGCACAGTGTTTGTTGGTGCAAATGGTCCTTCTTTCTCATAGCTGAATAATATTCCATCGTATTCATCTACCACATCTGCTTGATGGACCCATCCATTGACAGATACGTAGGGTGTTTCCACGTGCAGACAGATCTTCGAGATCCTGTGTTCATCTCCTGTGGATGGATGTTTTAAAAATTTGTTTTTAATGTCTGTTCTATTTTTGAGACAGACAGAGTGCAGGGGGGGGAGGGGCAGAGAGAGCCAGAGTCCCAGAATCCAAAGCAGGCTCCAGGCTCCGAGCTGTCAGCACAGAGCCCGTCGCGGGGCTCGAACTCACGGACCGCGAGATCATGACCTGAGCTGAAGTTGGACGTTCAGCCGACTGAGCCACCCAGGCGCCCCATCCTGTGGATGGATTTTTTAATCTTTTGTGGGGCCGCCATTTTGTTTCCCACACTAGAAGCACCCACAGTGCACGAGGGTTCCCTTCTCTCCACATCCCTGACAATGCCTGTTCTGTCTTGTCTTTTCGATTTTCCATGAGAGCTGATCTACGAGGTGTGGGGTGACACCTCACTGGTTTTCATTCACATTTCCTTTTCACCCACCTGTTGGTCATCTGTGTGTCTTCGTGGGGAAAATGCCTGTTCAGATCTGCCTATTTCTAATTCGGGTTGGGGGTTTTTTGTTGTTGGTTTTTTGGGTTACTTATTTATTTATTGCTATTGGGTTGTATGAGTTCTTTATATATTCTGAATATTAGCCCCTTATCAGATATATGGTTTGCAGATTTAGCGTTTCATTTTGTCGGTTGTTTCTTTTGTCGTGCAGGAGCTTGTTCATTTCCTGTGGTCCCACTTACTTATCTTTGCTTTTATTGCCTGTGCTTTGAGTGTCGTCTCCTGGAACCCACTGCCCAGACCAACATCAAAGAGCTTGTCCCTATGTTTTCTTCCAGGAGTTTGACAAGTTAGGGTCCTACGATTAAGTCTTTAATTTTTTTTTTCGTTGTTCTCCTTTAGATCTCCAGCTGATTCGATTTTTTAAGTTTATTTATTTATTTGGAGAGAGAGCGTGCGCACGTCGGGGAGGGGCAGAGGGAGAAAGAAAGCAAGAATCCCAAGCAGGCTCCACGATGTCAGCGCAGAGGCTGACGTTCGGGGCTCCGACTCATGAACCGTGAGATCATGACCGGAGCCCAAACCAAGAGTCGGACGCTCAACCAACCGAGCCACCCGGGCACCCCGTTTTTGAGTTAATTTTTGTGACTGGTGTAAGCTAGGGGTCCGGTTTCATTCCTCTGCATGTGGGCTGTCCAGTTTCCCCAACACCGTGTATTAAAGAGACTTTCCTTTCCCCACTGAGAAGAATTAATATCCATGTTACCCAAAATGTCCACGTGTAAATTCGGTGCAACCTCTATCAAAATTCCGATGGCGTCTTTCACAGAATGAGGAAAAAGAAAAAAACAGTCCTAAAATGTGTTTGGAGCCACAAAAGACCTTGAGTAGCCAGAGCGGTCCTGTGAAAGAACAAAGCTTGGAGGCATCACATTTCCTGATTTCACACGATACTAGAAAGCTGTAGTAATCAAAAAGCATGATATTGGCATAAAAATAGACACTTAGACCCATGGAACGGAGTAGAGAGCCCAGAAATAAACCTTTACGTATACGGTCAGCTGACAGTTTACAAGGGAGCCAAGAACGTACTTGGCTCTTTAAAGGATTCTCTTAGGTGTGTGTATGCAGACCTCTGGCTTAAAACAATCGTTGGGTTTTGCCACAGTTCCAGTGAGCTTAAGTCTTTCTGGTTCTCACTGGGGGGATGCCACAGGGGTGGTGGCACCGTCACAGGAGAGAGAGGTGGCAGCTAACAGGAGGGCACTTACAGGAGAATGTATTCACTCGCTGCTGATTGAACACCTACTATGTGCCAGGCTGTGTGTGGTCCGTCAGTGGTTCGGGGAACAACGTGGACACGGCCCCACCCCTTCAGAACTACAAAATCCCAACAGTAGAAAGCCTCAAAGTGCTGGGACATCTACCCTACACTTTCTCCACGTCTTCAGGCTTCATTTCAAACCCTGATTCATCTTCCTGATGAATCCTCATGCTAACAGCCCTGAGTCACAAAGAAAAAGGTGAAATCGCCCTCGCTGCAGGCTTTACAAAGACGTGGGAGTGTGCAGTACGCGTTGCAAAGCTCTCCGTCAGAAAGCAAAAACATAAAAATAAGCTGAAAGGGAGAGACATCCATCAAAAATAATTAACTTTTGCTTTTAATGGATGCGTGTCAGTTTTGCGGCACCCCGGTGGAACGCCGTGTCCCCTGGCAGCTCCAGAGGAGGCAATGCAGTGGCACTCGCTTCCGGAAGCGGGCGATGGGCTCGCGCACGCGCCTCGCCAGCCCCGCCCGGCCTGCCCGTCCCCAGCCCTGGGCCCAGCTGGTCGGAAAAGGAAACCTAGTTACAGCTTGCAACCGGGAAGTGAAAAACATCCCTGCTTCTGACATTCCTGGTCACTTATGACATCATCGTCTCCAACAGCAGCTTCTTGGGCACGTGAGAAGCTCAGGCCAAGGTCCCTTTCCTGCACAGAAAATACACACATCTGGGGCTTTATAATGTTTTTTTTTTTAAATTTTTTTTAACATTTATTTATTTTTGAGAAGCAGAGCATGAGCAGGGGAGGGGGAGGGAGAGAGAGAGGTACAGAATCTGAAGCAGGCTCCAGGCTCTGAGCTGTTTGTTAGCACAGAGCCCAACGCGGGGCTTGAACTCACGAACTGTGAGACCATGACCTGAGCCGAAGTCGGACGCTCAACCGGCTGAGCCACCCAGGCGCCCCTATAGCGTTTTAAAAATATTCATATATATACATGGTGTCATTTGAACCTCAACCAGTCTTATAAAGCAGACAGGTGGAGCTTTATTATACTCCTTTAAAAGATAAACAAGCTCAGAGAGGTTAAGTGACTTGCCCAAAAGCGCACAGCAGTTGTGCAGAGTCATCCAGGAACAAAGCAGCCTCCTCATTTCCCATTAAACTCCTGTGTTTGCCATCAAGACTAAGAGTAGAAAAGCCCACCCACTCTTTTTTTTATGTTTATTTATTCTTGAGAGAGAGAGAGAGAGAGACAGCTTAAGCGGGGGAGGGTCAGAGAGAGGAGACAGAACTGGAAGCCAGATCCAGGCTCTAAGCTGTCAGCACAGAACCCAACGTGGGGCTCAAATTCATGAACCGTGAGATCATGACCTGAGCCAAAGTCGGACGCTTAACCGACGGAGCCACCCAGGCACCCCTGCACCCACTCTTTTTTTAATGTTTATTTATTGATTTTGAGGGGCGGGGAGAGAGAGCGCAGGCATGGGCATGCGAGCAGGGGAGGGGGCAGAGAGAGGGAGGGAGAAAGAGAATCCCAAGCAGGCTTCGCACGGTCATCGCAGAGCCCGACGTGGGGCTCCAGCTCACGACCCGTGAGATCGTGACCTGAGCCAAAACAGAGGCGGACACCTTAACCAACTAGGCCACCCGAGCAACCCGTCCCACCCACTCTTGACGTTTTTATATCCAGGGTCTCCCTTCCCGAGGAACCCCCCACGGCCCCTCCGCAGAACGTCATCGCCAGCGGCCGGACCAACCAGTCCATCATGATCCAGTGGCAGCCGCCTCCGGAGAGCCACCAGAATGGCCTCCTCAAGGGCTACATCATTAGGTAGGCGTCCAATCCCGGGAAAGGTAGGGCAGCCCAGACTCAAGGGGAGGGTCGGACGTGGACTGGGAAACAGCAAGGTCACGGCGGGTCTTTCCCCATCTAACGAGGGCCCGGCAACAAGAAGTGACTTCACTGTGTTATGAAAGACTTGGGTTAGACATAAAGAAGAACTTCCAGAAGGCAGAGCCTTGGAAACCAATGGGAATGCTTGAGGGAAGGGGTACAGTGTAGAGTCCTCAAGGCTGTATGGGTGGGCAAGTCTGCCACATGTCACGGCTCCACAGGCCCAGGGAGACAGGTAAAATATTCAAGGGGCCAACCACCCAGGAAACCAAAAACATTCCAACTGAAACCAACTACTGGGTCAAGAACTGGTCAAAAAGCAGACCTCCTTTCTTTGGTCCTTACTGCCAATTGAAGCCCAGTTATATAGACTTTTCTGTCTCCCCTTGACCGAGGGCACGTCCCTGATAACCTCAGACTGAGTTATTAAGTGCTATTAGTTCGGTTTTGTGAATTAAAATTAGCGTAAATGGAAGTTACAGAACATTCACCAATGTTCTGAATTCTGGCTGGCTGCAAAAGGTATGTCCCTTTTCCTATAGGCTTATGCTCTCTGGAAGAAGCTATTGTTGAGTTTGCTCCCTTATCGGTTCATTTTGTTGTGAGCTTTTGGTGGCCCCAAATCAGCGGTGGTTCTCAGAGGGCGGTCCTGGGGCCGGCAGCAGCATCGATTCGAATGCAACTTCTCAAGTCCCACACCTGACCTACGGAATGGGAAACTCTGGGGTGGGCCCAGCAAACCTGTGTTTTAACAAGCCTTCCAGGGGGTTCTGATGCGGGGTAAGCCTCTGAGAACCACCGCTATGGGGTGTCGTAACACATCAAAATAATTTGAGGTCTCTGATTTTCCAAAAATGGGTAGAGGCTATCCAGCCTCCAAAATTTCGCCTGAACAGACCCCACTTCTTTATTACCGTGTGTTCTTCTTCCAATGGAAGGTCGAAATTAGCAAAGTAGGTAGCCTCAGATGTTTTCCCTTCACCTAAGGGAATGACCGTCAAAAAGGGAGCCACTGTTTTGGAGGGTATAAGAAAATGAGCCCAACCTTTGGTTGGACTTGGCCCTCCATCAATGAGCCCTCCAAGGTGAGGCCAGTGTGATCTACCCAGAACTCTTATTGTCCGTGGTCATGTAGCCATCTCCCCAGTGTCCTCCCCCATCAGAAAGAACAGACACATCCACTAGGCCTGTGCTATCCAGGGAGACGGCCGTTGGTCACCTGTGATTTTGACTATAAAGGAAATAAATGTACAGGTTCCCAGTGCCAACCACGTTTCAAGTGCCCAACAGCCGTATATGCTCATGGCTGCCATATTGGACAGCGTGGGTATGGAACATTTACTCTGTCACACCCGGTTTCCTGGGCACGCGCCAAGCAGGCTGACTCCAAGCCACCGCATCCTGCCTTCCGCCCCTCAGGTACTGCCTGGCCGGGCTGCCTGTCGGGTACCAGTTCAAGAACATCACCGATGCCGATGTCAACAACCTGCTGTTGGAGGACCTCATCATCTGGACCAACTACGAGATCGAGGTGGCCGCCTACAACAGTGCCGGGCTGGGTGTCTACAGCAGCAAAGTCACCGAGTGGACACTGCAGGGAGGTGGGTGGGGACTGTGACCACGGAGGACTGGTGCTTCTCTCTCTCCCAGGCTCGCACCTGTCGGTCCGGTACCTGTCCCGTCCTGCCTCAGCCGTGTCACCTGTTGTATCCAGTCCCGAGCTATTGCCCGCTGCCCCCGGTTACCCCGCAGGGTGGGAGCGTCCTGAGGGAAAGAGGAGTTGGGGGGAGCACGAGCATGGCAGAAGCTTCCGGGTTACAGGCACCTTCTACGCAGTCCACCACAGGATCACGAGACTGCTCACACGGAGTATCGTACATAAAAACCTCCCCGAGTATTTTCACAGCCCTCGCTTCTGTTTCTTGGTAGCCTGTGAAATGGGTCAGGCGAGTTTTATTAAACCCACACTAATCTAGAGAAAGAGGATGTCTTAAGTCCACAGAGCAAGCGGGGAGAAGGGGTGGGGCGAAGCGGATTCTGCAGACCCCATCCCTGTGTTTGCTCTACTTAACCGGGCAAGACTGACCGTGCTCTCCTGCACTGCCCCCCCCCCCGCCGCCGCCCCACCTCTGCTCTCCTCCAGTCCCCACCGTCCCTCCTGGCAACGTGCACGCAGAAGCCACCAACTCCACGACCATCCGCTTCACCTGGAATGCCCCCAGCCCCCAGTTCATCAACGGCATCAACCAGGGCTACAAGGTATGTGAGGCCTCTCCTGGCCCCAAGAGGAGGCCCGGGGATTCTCCGAGGGAGGCCACGGGCTGAGGAGGAGGGGAAAAGGGGAGGGATCCCCCCCGTCCTTTTAAAATCATTGGTTCGAGCCAAACAAAGGACGCGTGGTCAAGGCCAAGGGCTCACGGGCTCTCTCTAAGGCCACTTCCAGGCGGGGGGGGGGGGGGGGGGGGGAGGTCTGGACACTGCCCAGTCTGTGACCCAGTGCCTGGGAGTTTTCTTGGTGAGACTAGGGTATAAACGAAACCAGATTCGTTTCAGGCTCAGAAACACCTGGGCATAGCCATGGCCTCAGAAAAATCCAGAATCGACTTCTTCCCGCCAAGCTGTGGCTCTAACAGGCATCCTGCTGGGACACACGTCCTTGGCATAATGTACCTGACCCCACAGAGAGTATGGTTAAGGGCACAGGACTAGGACCCTGACAGATGTGGTTAAGATCCTGGCTCTGGCTGTGCCCCTTGCTGGCTCCCTGGACAAGTCCTGTAAGCTGTCTGAGCTTCCCTCCTTCGATGAATGTTTACTGAGCCCTCCTGTCCGCACTGTTCTAGCTGCTGGAAACCCAAAATAAACTCCCATTTCCTCATTTGTGAGGGACGATGATAATGACATCCGTCCCTTGGGGTGGAGTGAGGATTAAATGAGATAATACTTGTAATTCGTTGAGCACAGTGACAAACACATTAACGAGCGCTCAGAAAATGATAGTGGCCGTGGTGGAAATGTATTCGTCTGATCAGGCTGCCCTAACCAAGTGCCGCAAAAATGGATTTCCTTCCAGTTCCAGAAGCTGCACGTTTTAGATCAAGGTGTCGACGGGGCTGAGTCCCTCCGGGGCCTCAGTCCGCAGCGTGCAGGTGCCACCTTCTCCCTATGTCCACACGTGGTCTTTCCTCTGTGTGTCCAGATTTCCTCTTCCTAGAAGGACGCCGGCCTTGCTGGACTACAAACCACCTTAATGGTCTCATTTGAACTTTCTTGCCTCTTTAAAGATGCTCTGTCCAAATACAGTCACATCCTGAGGTCTTGGGGGTTAGGACATCCACGTGTGAATTTGGGGGGGGAGGGGAGACACGGTTCAGCCCGTGGCAACTAACAACAGCAGCTGTTGTAGTTGCTATCATTGGAACTGTGCTAAAAATCAGGACTTTTCGGGGCTCCTGGGCGGCTCGGTAGGTTAGGCATCCGACTTCGGCTCAGGTCATGATCTCGCGGTTTGTGGGTTCGAGCCCCGCGTCGGGCTCCCCGCTGACAGCTCAGAGCCTGGAGCCTGCCTCAGATTCTCTGTCTCCCTCTCTCTCTGCTCCTCCCCCATTCACACTCTGCCTCTCTCTCTCTCTCAAAAATAATGAAACATTTAAAATTCTTCGCAATAGGGGCGCCTGGGTGGCGCAGTCGGTTAAGCATCTGACTTCGGCTCAGGTCACGATCTCGCGGTCGGTGAGTTCGAGCCCCGCGTCGGGCTCTGGGCTGATGGCTCAGAGCCTGGAGCCTGCTTCTGATTCTGTGTCTCCCTCTCTCTCTGCCCCTCCCCTGTTCATGCTCTGTCTCTCTCTGTCTCAAAAATAAATAAAAAACATTAAAAAATTAAAAAAAAATTCTTCGCAATAAATAAATAAGCATTAAAAAAAATTTTTTTAAAGTTGGGATCTCAACGATCCCTTCCTGGAACCCAGACCTTGATCCCACACCTGGGTCTGTGCTCTCACCCCATGCCAACCCCCACTAAGAAAACTGGATTGCACAGTATGCGGTCCACACCATGGTTTACAGCTGTGCCCCCCCCCGCCACACCCCCCCAACAGCAGGTGGGAGGATGGGGTGGGCTCCCTCCAGATGCGGGAGGGGAGGCAGCGCATGTCAGGGGTGGGCCACCAGGGGGCAGGCCGTGAAGGGGAGACACTGCAGGCTCTGAGCCCAGAGACCTGGTGACCTCCTGGTGACCGCGGACACTTCCAGAAGGCTCCCGCACTCCCTCTGTTGCACGTTTGCACGGGTGGAACAGCCAAGACGATCCCTAGGACTGGCAGCCTGGGCTGTTACTGCTGCAAGCTGGGGATGGCTGGGCAGAAAGGGGACCGAGATTAAACCGCAGAGACATTTCTGTTGGGGTTGCAAACAAAGGAGGGATGGTCCAGAGCCGGGGGCTCCCCCTGCCACAGCCCTCTTGCTCCCAGGAAGGCAGGGCGCCAGGGCCGAGCAGGGCCGTCCTGGGGCAGGGAGCTGCAGCTGAACGTTCGCAGCGCGGGCTGCCTGGCTGGCTGGAAAAGCCTCCTAATTGGGACTCTGGGGGGAGGCAGCGGAGGGAAAAGGGGAGGCTCGCACTGTGCCGACGAGCTGAGCTGGGAACAATTAGCTTCTTGCTGCCAATTCTGAGTTTTCTTACACAAATTGGGGGCGGGGAGGACAGGGCTGGGCTGCTTCTCTTTTTGAAAGGTTTTTTAAATGATTTATTTATTTTTTTGTTTTGAGAGAGAGAGAGAGCGTAAGCAGAGAGAGGGGCAGGGGGAGGGGACAGAGGATCTGAAGCGGGCTCTGTGCTGACGGGCTGTCAGCAGCAAGCCCGACGCGGGGCTCGAACTCATGACCTGCGAGATCATGACCTGAGCCTAAGTCAGACGTTCGACCGACTGAGCCACCCCTAAGGCAGGTGCAAGTGGCCGGGAGAGTTCAGGCAATTCAGGCCCAGACAGAGTGGGAAGAGGCCACAGAGGCTCAGATTCAAACTCCGGAGCCTATGCCTTTTCTTGCATTAAAAAGAAAATGTGTCATATGCGTTCATGGTAAAATGGTAACTATAACTTGATTTTTTTTTTTTCTAAGTACCGATGGATATAAGCAGGCATTTTGTTTCTTCTTTGGCCTTCGGTATCACAGGGAGGTTAACGGCAGTGCCTGTCCCTTCCCTTGTGTACCTCCAACGAGAATGGACTCCCCCCACCCTCGCCTTTTAATTGCTAAAATTTTTCCAACATCTACAATAGTAGAGGGAAAACCGTAATGACTTTAGAAGACCACAGTGTATCCTGACGTCAGCAATTACCGGCTCGTGATCACACGTGCTCCTTCTATTCCCCAACCCTCTGCCTCTCCCCTGGAATATTTTTAAGCAGATCCCAGGCCACTGTATCCTTCCCTCCCTAAATATTTCTGCAGAGAAGTAGCATAAAGCCTCTGTTCAAAACACAACCACAGTAACCACACTGTCATCATTGTGCCTAAAAATATCAAGCCCCCTTGCTATCGTCAGATATTCGGTCAGCGTTCACATTTCCCTGATCACCACATCATTTCTTTTACTAGGTGGTTTATTTGCTTCAGGGTCCAAATGAGGTCCACATGACCGCAATTGGTCCGGTTTTTTTAGGTCTCAGCTGATCTATAGATTCTGTCTCTCCTTTCTCTCTCTCTTTCTCTTGTAATTTATTTAGTAAAGAAACTTAATCATTTGCCCTATCGAATTTTCCACAGCCTGGATTTTGCTGATTGCCTCTCTGTGGGGTCATTTAACACATTCCTCTGAACACTATATTTGCAGTAAATTGGAACTTAGAACTAGAGGCTTGATCAGATTCAAGGTTTGATGATTTGTTTTGTTTTGTTTTTTCCAAATATTACCTTCTAGATGGTGTTGTGCATTTACATCAGAAGGCATAAAGTCTGGCTGTCTCTCTTACTATTGGGTGGTGACCATTGATCACCCTGTGTGATCTATTATTATTTCGGTAGGGTTGCAAAGTGGGGACAGTCAAATATCATAATTTCTCCTTGATTTATTAGCTGAAACCCTTTCCAGTAAAAAGAAGTTTCCCCTTACCAACTTTTTGGTTACCCGAAGGTTCAGTTCATCTAGGGAAAGCATGGTAAAAGTTTAGTCCTCTCCCATCACTTAACCAGTTTTTGGGAAAATGAATGTGATTCCTTAGCATTTTCTAAAGTGACAGATGAGTCACTTTAGAAAGGGGGGGGCATGGGATGGGAGGGGGGCATCTTTTTGTCTCGTTTTTGGTATATCACTATGTACTTAAGGATTTTTAACACATCTGGTATGTTTCAACCCACTGCCATTATTATTTGTGATGATGCCACATTGACCCATCGTCGGCCTCTTTGGTTGGGGAGTTCTTTTGACAGGGCCCCGACAGTCCGATAGCTTCCTTGCAGTCTGACAGGATGGTTGGTCCAAGCTGTCCCCAATTCCTGCACTGTCCCTGGGATCAGCCACATCTTCAGAGAACCTTGTCCTTTCCAGGAGGAAATGATAGTTAGATACCAAAATCTGGGCATCAGGGGTGCTCCTTGTTCTAGCACTGGATGCCATTTTCAGGCTCCGTTAATGGACAGCTTGGAAATAATGCTTTTTCTTCCCCCCCCCCTCCTCCCCCCTCCCTCTCCTTCTTCTTCTTCCTCTTCTTCTTACCCCCCTGTTCCTCCTTCTCCTGATGAAACACATACTGATACTTCCAACTCAATTTCAGGGCTATAAGATCTTTAGTAATCTTATTGGCCTTTGTCTCTCTTTGCTCCACACTGAAAATCCAGTACCTACAACACCAGCATAAGTACCTGTCTACTTTACCCCAGAAACACCCACAACACTTTCAGAACAGTAATACCACCGCAGTGACTACCGAAAGAGTGTCCAAAATAGTGTCCGATTATTTGCAGTGCTTTCCCTTCCTAGGGTATATCCCGCTAGGGATGTACTTCACATGGCTGTGCTACAAAATCTCTGGAAATAGTTTCTCTCTGTGTAATTTCGCTACAGCTCAATACATCATTAGCTTCGTTTGTTTCATTTCGGTTTTGATTTTTAGGGATAGATTTTTTAATTTAATTTCGTTCTGTAACTATGGAACATATTTACATGGTTCCGGCGTTAAATCTACAAAGTAAATTCAGAGAAAGTCAGCCTGAATTCTGGTCCTTTCCTTCCCCATAGGTTTGATTTCTTTTTGCTTGCTTGTTTCGGTTTTTCTTTTCATTTCTTTTTTTTTTTTTAAGTTTATTTGTTTATTTTGAGAGAGAGTGAGTGGGGGATAGGCAGAGAGACAGGGAGACAGAGACTCCCAAGCAGGCTCCGCTCAGCGCAGAGCCTGCCATGGGGCTCGATCCCACGACTGTGAGATCATGACCTGAGCTGATGCCAAGAGTCGGATGCTTCACTGACTGAGCCACCCAGGAGCCCCTCGTTTCTTTAACATAAACAAATGCATACATATATAAATGTGTATCCTCTCCTTCCTAGATAAATGGCAGTGTTCTCTACACACTTCATTCCATCCTGCTTCTTCATTTACAGTATACCCTAGGGATCACTTCACAGGAGTAGAGAGATTCCTGGTTCCCTTTTTGACATCTGTATTGGACTCCATCAAGTGGCTTTCCCATAGTTTTGTCAACCAGCCCCTCAGGGATGACATTTGGATTGTTTCCGGTCTTTTACTATAATAAACATTTCTGCAGTGAAATAGCTCTGTGCCTATATATCTTTTCATATTTTTCACGTTTAACTTTGGAATAGATTCATAGAAAGGAGGTTGCTGGACCAAAGGATAAGCGTACATATAATTTTGCCCCTCTTGCCCACATCCTTCCATTATTTTTTTTAATTTTTGAATTTAATTTCTTAAACAGGAAGTATATTTACGTGATTCAAAAGTAAAAAGATAGATGTGTAGCAGAAATCCTGCATCCAGTTCCGGCTCTTCATACGCCTGCTTCTGTCCCACCCCCAAAACTCTCCCCACTCCTGGCAAACGCTGTTGTTAATTTCCTACGAATCCTTCCAGAACGTTCTGTGCGAACCCATGCACATGCAGAGAGAGAGAGAGAGAGAGAGAAGGAAAGACAAAAGGAGAGGGAAAGAGAATCTCTCTACTTTTTCGCTAGCTCCAGGAAGCTAGCAGGCCATGTGATAGCATCCTGCTCTCGGAGCCCCGTAGCACACGGACTCACTTCATCCCTCCTCCTGGAAGCCGGCAAGGCAGCTATCACTGCTCCCTGTAATAGCCTGAGGCTCGGAGAGGTTGCGAGACTTTCCCAGGGTCACACAGTAAGTGACAGCGCTGGGTTCTGCTTTTCTTCCTCCCTGCTTTGGATGCACTTTCTGCTCCCCACACGTAAACACACGCCTCCGACACCAGCACCCTTCAATGACAGGGCTTCCACTCTCCAAGGGGGCGCTGCCTGTCCCAGGAACGTAGATCAGGTGCTTTTCCCCCAGCACGCAGGCTCCCGTACCCCCCCACCCATGCTGAGGACAGCCCGGTCTGTCGGACTCTGAGCCCAACGGCCTGATAGAGTAAATCAACACCGACCCTGGCTAACGAGAGCAGACCCGCAGACACCCCGACGCTCACCTAACAGCTGTGTGGACCTTTGAGAGACAGGCCTCCATCCTGGGTCTAGGGGTGGGAGGCCCACAAATCTGAAGCCAGCCCCTGGCCGGTCCATGCGCACCGACCAGGCCCAACCTTCATGGTCCTCGGTTCCCTTTCTGCAACAGCACAGGGTTGTGATTCCCGTCCAGTCCTTGCTGCGATGATGCAATGGGACTGGTGGGGGATGGGCTCACCCCAAGGCCAGGTGCAGAGTAGGAACTCCTAGCAGAGCTCCACCCGGGGCTGCCCAGAGCCCACCTCCTTTCAGGGAATAGGAGGTGCAGAAGGCAGCTGTTGTCCTGCTGGCCTGAGGGAGAAGGCTCCTGACCCCCAGCCTCCTCCTCTTCAGACGCAGCTAAACGACTGGCGACTCGCATCGCAGAGTAAATATTCCGAAGCAGCCTTGGTCCTGCCGCCATCTTGGGCTTCGGGCCTGGAACCATAAGATGGTGAAATCGCTCAGAAAACCACCCAGCCGTCACCCTGGGCGCTTCTGGGTCATTTTTGAAGACGGTTCCCAGTGATACTGTTTTAAGGCACCTATAAAGAGATTCTTTGTCCTTTCTTCCGGAAATAACGGCCGTGACTATAATTGGCCTGAACCCAATAAAATAATATTTACCCAGATTTTGCACTTGCTGTGGAACACACCACACAATTAATTCTAATGGCGTAATTAATTCAAATTTACATTAATTAAATTAAATTAAAACATTAAACTTGTTTCTTAATCTACTCCAAAGAAGTTCGGCAATTTAATCGCTATGAAACAAGATAACCGCAATAAGGAGGATATTTAACATACTTATTAAATGCCACTTAGTATTTCTGATTAGTATTTTTAGGGTCTAATTAGTGTCTAATTAACTTGCTATCGGCTATCTTTTCACAATACCAATTAAATTTCAAAACATCCTTTATAAACACGCGGCCACAGAAAGGAGATGAAGCATTGTCATAGGGGCGAGTTAATCAGGAGACATCAGTGTGGTATTGTTTTATATCTATAAATACCGGTGCTTATTAAAACTCATCAAGTATTGCTTTTCACCATTAATTGCTAGTTAATCAACTTCAAATACCCGAGGAACTCTCTGAGACCAGCTGTCATTGCTGGAGACCGATGAAGGGCCCAGAAACCAGGCGTGTGAGGGGACAGTTCAAGAAGCAAGAAGAGAAGGAAGGGGAGGCAGGAGGCACGTCCGTTCCAGGCGGGGTGTGCAGAGGGAGGGCAGACAGGAAGCCAGGCTGAACCTCCAGGTCGTGGGTTCACGACCCCAGACGGGGTTTTCTCGCGGAAGCTCCACCTCCAGGTCGTGGAGTCCCTCCAATCCCTCCGACTGAGGCACCTCCAGTCCCTCCGACTGAAATCCCAACTTGGAACTAGAGGAAAGGGGTAGCTGAGGAGGCAGCTCTGGGTGGCGGGGGGACCCCAAGGGAGACCCTGCCCGGCCCAGAGGGAGAAAGCCATAGGAGCCTCGGTATTGGAATCAGAGCCCTTGAGCTCCCCACTGGCAGTGTGGTATAGTGGGAGTCACCGAGCCTCTCTGAGCTCATCCGTAACACACAGGGCGGGCTCCACGCTCAGAGGGACCCCCCTTCACCTTGCATTTCTTAAAACTTGTTCAACGAGGGGACCCTCCCTTTTCACTTTGCGCTGAACCTGCAAGTTCTGTAGCTGATCTGGTAAAGACCTCCCTCGTGAGAGACCGCTCGTGGAGAGCAAGTTCGCTCAGTGAAAGAACGGTGCCCCAAAGCAAACCCCCAGAGGGACAGATGCTCGTGGCCTGTGGGTGGCTGCATGGCCACCCCTTCCCTGGGAGGAGGGACCCTAGGGAGCTGGGCTCCTAGACTCTCTCTGTCCATTGGCCCAGACTGTGGGAGAGTGCTCGGCCTCTTCTGGAACGTTCTTGCTGCCCTGCCTGAATTGCCGGCCTCTCCCCAGCTGATTGCCTGGGAGCCTGAGCAGGAAGAAGAGGTTACCATGGTGACTGCCCGGCCCAACTTTCAAGACAGCATCCACGTGGGCTTCGTGTCTGGCCTGAAGAAGTTCACCGAGTACTTCACCTCTGTGCTGTGTTTCACCACTCCCGGAGATGGGCCTCGGAGCACCCCGCAGCTGGTGCGCACCCATGAGGACGGTAGGCACCGCCCAACCCCTGCGGTCCCTGCCCCCTACCACTCCCCTACCCAAGAGCCAGGCTGAGCGCTCCAGGCACAGGGGGATCCCGCCCTTGTTTCCCATCCTGGGGTGCCCCTGGAGCACCACTGGCCGTCTTGAAGACAGTGGCCTCTCTCTGGATCTGATTGGCATTGGGTGGGGTGGGGGTCCTTTTGGGGTACAGTGCCTGGACCTGTGGGACACCTGAGCTTCAGTGAAATCCTAGACACCTCGCTGAAGGTCAGCTGGCAAGAGCCAGGAGAGAAGAATGGCATCCTCACAGGTAGGTATCTCGGTGTTACTGAACCAGGGGGTGAGACAGGGCCATCTAATCCATCCCCCCGCCTTTGACCAGTGCTCGTCCAAAACCTCCCAGCAGACCAGTCTTTCTTAGAAAGTATTCAGAGGAGGCTCTCAGCCCATCGGCGCCCAGGTCAACCCAGCTCACCCCCTCCCACAGTCCCCACCCAACAGAGGCATTCCACAGAGGTTACACCTGGGGCCCCAAGCACGATGTCCCCAGCTCCCTCGGCCCCATTGCTATCAACGCACGTCTAACTGCCACACTAGTGAAGAAGGGAGAAGCAGAGGAAGAGGGCCAAAGCCAGCTTGGGGTCACAGCCAAGCTCATGCCACCACTCGGGGCTCTCCCCAGGGTACCGGATCTCCTGGGAGGAGTATAACCGGACCAACACCCGAGTGACCCACTATCTACCCAACGTGACCCTGGAGTACCGCGTCACGGGCCTCACTGCGCTCACCACCTACACCATCGAGGTGGCCGCCATGACCGCCAAGGGCCAGGGCCAAGTGTCTGCGTCAACCATCTCTTCCGGGGTGCCTCCAGGTGGGTGCCCCCTCTCAGGGGCTCCTGGCCTCTTGGGGTTCTCCTAACCAAGAGGCTTCCCTTTTTCTCAGGAAAACTGGCTTTCTTCCCACAGAGCTCTCCCTGCCTTGGGTCCACGGCCCCTTGGCTTTCCCCCCCAGAGCGGGCTTACTTCTCATGGCTCCAGGTCTCTGGATGGAGGCTCTGTGGGCTCACTGCTTCCTTCCACAGCTCTCAGAAAGGCATAGTCCACCAGAGGACCCCATCCCTGTCTCATCTGCCGCCCCCCCCACACACCAGGGGGGCAGTGTGGAATCAAGCCATGGTATCTCTGATTCAGGGGAAGAAGTCTCACTGTCCCCCAGAAAGTCCAAATGGGATTCCAACCAGTGGAAGTGTTGGTTGGGAAAGGGGTAGAATCAGGTGGGAATAATTTTTAAGGTTTTTTTTAATTTATTTATTTTTGAGAGAGAGAGGGAAGGGCAGAGAGAGAGGGAGACACAGAATCGGAAGCAGGCTCCAGGTTCCAAGCTGTCAGCACAGAGCCCGACATGGGGCTCGAACTCACAAACCATGAGATCATGACCTGAGCCGAAGTCGGCCGCTGAACCGACTGAGCCCCCCAGGCGCCCCTAGGTGGGAATAATCTTAAGCAGCTTGTACAGAACAAGCTGAGATCTGCTCTCAGCCCTGCCCCTGCCAAGCTGTCTGCGACCTTGGGCAAGTCAAGTGGCCCCTCTGTGCCTCAGTTTCCCCATCTGTATCTATGGGAGATGGACTGGAGAACCGCATGGTCCTGGCTGGATCTGTAAGTTATGCTTATGACACCTGGTCAGAGTCCCTCAACCTGCCCCAAGAAATGGTTGGGATAAACGAGCTGACTCGGTCAACCCCAACTGACAATAACCATAATCCTGAGAAATAGTTATGCCCGGAGCTAAGTGCTGTATATACATCAATTCATTTCAGTCCTCACAACGCCCCTGAGGCAGATGATATTATCATCATCATCGCCATTTGACTGAGGAGGAAACTGGCACAGAAAGGTTAGGTGACTTCCCCAAAGACACCCAGCGTGGAAGCAGTGAAGTTGGATTCCGGAATCCGTACTCTTTCTGTTCGTCCTGAATCCCAAGGCTTCTGGTCAGAAAATAGGGGCTGCCTGCCTCCTGTGCCCACCCCTCCTTCTTGTCTTCTTCAGCCTCAGTTGGGTTTGGGAGGGCTGAAATGGGTTGTGTGTGGACGGAGAGGAGGATTCTTTCTGGAAGCCTTCGCATGCCCAGCTCGCGTTTCCTAGCCCGGTCAGCCTCCCCGTGGCCCCGTGGCCCTGAGAGACCCTCCCAGCCCCCAACGCTGTGTCGGGCCCCTGGTCTGGACACAGAGCCTGCAATGCAGGAAGAAGGCTGTTGGAGAGCTGCAGCCTCAGCCCTGCTCTTCCTAGGAGGTTTCTAGAGAAAGGGTGGCACACGGCCCCTCCCCTGCCCTCCCACCCCCGCCCCTTCCTCCCGTTCCGTGTGGAAGGACCTTCTCCTCACCTGATCTCCTTGCCTTCCCTGTTTTCCAGAACTCCCAGGGGCCCCCACCAACCTGGGCATTTCCAACATCGGCCCCCGCTCCGTGACCTTGCAGTTCAGGCCAGGCTATGATGGCAAAACCTCCATCTCCCGCTGGCTGGTAGAGGCCCAGGTAAAACCTGCCGTGGGGGAACCTGCAGCCCAGGCAGCCGGCTCCCTGGCCTTGGGCCCGCCCGTGCTCTTAGTGCCACTCATACGCGTATTTACATCCGGGTGCATCTCCATATGCCACTGTCAGACGGCCCAACACACCAGAAGTACCCACAGTCCCCCGTACCACCCCCATTTCCCCTGACCGCCATACACACACATAACCGTAAGTGGTTGAGCCTCCGCTCTGGCTGCCCCCGGGCCGCATTTATAAGCTCCAGCACCTGCACCGCACCCCCAGAAAATTCTGATTCTCAGTTAGCTGGGGTTTTAGGGTGCACAGCAGAATCACCTGGTGAGCTCGTTAAACACACATATTCCTGGGTAACAGCCCAAGGGATTCTGATGGGCTGGGTCCAGGGCCAGGCTGTTGGCGTGGGGGGTTTCTAGTAAGCATTTCACCGTATTCTGATGCAAGATGGCTTGCGGGGGGGGGGGGGGGGTCACACCTGAAGTCATGTTTAAGGGCCTGGAAAGATGGTGACCCCACTTGGCACCCCTCCAGACCTTCTGCAGGCAGGGCTTGACCTCTTAGAAAGCAGGGCACCGAACATCCCAGCCCCACAGGCTGGGCAGGTCTAAGAGTGTCTTCCTTTTCCAGGTAGGCGTGGTTGGGGAGGGAGAGGAGTGGCTGCTGGTTCACCAGCTCACCAACGAGCCCGACGCCCGCTCCATGGAGGTGCCCGAGCTCAACCCCTTCACCTACTACAGGTACCAGGGCAGGACGCGGTGTTGGGGGAGGGGAGCAGGGGCGGAAACTGCCCAGACCGGGACGGGCTTTGGCCCTGAGGTCCTGCTCTCATCATCTGGCTCACTCCCCACCCCCCACCGCAGCTTCCGAATGCGCCAGGTGAACATCGTGGGCACTAGCCCACCCAGCCAGCCTTCTAGAAAGATCCAGACCCTCCAGGCACCCCCTGACATGGCGCCTGCCAACGTGACCCTGCGCACAGCCAGTGAGACCAGCCTGTGGCTCCGCTGGATGGTGAGGCTCCCCCAAGGGCAGTGAGGATGAGATGACTCCTTGGTCCTTGTCATCCTGCAAAAGTCATTGCCCCTAGGTCACATCAAAGGTGGGGCGGGGGGTGTCCACCAGAATACCCAGAGTCCCCTTCTCTTTTCTTTGCACCTAGTTCTGGTAAGGTGCCCAATCATCAGTCTTAGCCAAATGAACAAATCCCCTATGTGAGAAGGAGCTAGAAAACACTGTGTCACCAGGTGACAAGCATTTTACCTGTTTCCTTCCATTTAATCCTCCCAGTAATCCTGTGAAAGACACATTACTATTGACATTCACAGCTAAGAAAACCGAGGCTCAGAGAGGTTAGGAACTCGCCGGGGCCACACATCTCCCAAGTGGTGGGTCTGAGGATCAAATGTAAGTTGTCCCGTCTGCACGGAGTTCGAGAGTGAAGGGTTGCTTCTGAGGTCGAGGGGCAGGTGAGGGAGACCATCCCCACAGGTCAGGGTTACCTGTGAAGGGTCATTACCCCAGGTGACCCTACTCAAGGTAATAATCCGAACATGCTGAGGGCTTTCTCTCCTGCCGGCACTGTTCTGAGTGCTTTACTCAAAGTCAAACCCAGAACCCTCTCCACGGACTTGTGACAGCAGAGCGATCCTGGCCCCTACGTTACAGATGAGGAAACTGAGGCAGAGAGAAGTCAAATAACTGACCCAAGTACCCTCCCACACACACGTCCTCCCACATCCTGTAGTTAAGAGCAGGGCTCAGATTCCCAACCCGGGGAGCCTGGCCCCCAGAATCCACAGCCCTCACCACTGAACACACGGCCGTCCCATCTTCCGGAGATTAGGAGAGGACATTTCTCCCCGATGCCTTTCCTCCAGGACAGCGTTTTTCCGACCGCTGCCCCCACAGAGCAGCAAACCAGGAGGTTCTAGGACCATACAAGAATTCTGAGACCAGCAAACGTGGGGAACAGCACCCACACGGCCCGGCTCCTCTCCTTAGGGAGCACTGGGAAGAACCTGCCTGAGCCCGCATCACCAGCCAGCCTGGCCACATAACTCTGTCTTATTTCCACGTGAGATCTCTCACCACTTGCGCAAAACACAGCTTTGCAAACCCCCATGCTGTGGGATTTACTAGAAAGCCGTTACTCCCTTTCGCTTAGGTGGACGCCGGATAAAAGGAACTCATGGCACCATCAGTCCTGGACCAACATTAGTTATTAATTATGATTCCCCTCCCAGGGAGCCGGCGCCGAACAGAGCGATCTTTCCATCCAGTTCAGTGGCCCCGCGTGCCACGGGCAGACCCCCCCCCCCAAGCACGTGAAGCCCCTATTACTGTTTGCCCACCCCCTCCCTTCCTGGGCCCCCCTCCGGCCTGGCTCCCTGCCCCCCTCCTGCAGCTCTTCTTAAGGTTTCCAAACACTAAAAGACTATAGAGTCTGATGCCCAGGGGGTCTGGAGGAGGAATGAAAAGGCAATTGCTGTACCGTGCGGGGCCCCAGGCACCTCCAGACCCTCTTAATGGTGCACGGCCCGTTACCTTTCCCTGGCAGGTAAGGAAGCGTGAGCTCTAGGCCCATCGATTGCTGTCTTAATGGTCTCTGGTCGGCTTCCCTAAGTGTCTGTAGGGGCAGGGCCTGGCAAGAGGCAGTGAGAATGTAGGGAGTGAGGCAGACGCCGAGGAACGGGAGGAAGTGGGTCAGAATGTGGGCAGCCTGTGGGCCGTGGGCTCTTCGGAGCCCCTGGGGAAGCAGAATGGCAGGGAGGTGAGGGCCTGAGGGCACCCGGGCCCCAGCTCTGCCACCTCCAGAGAGAATCTGAAGGCCGAGTCCGCAGACCACAGTGCACCCCCGCCAACCTGCACACACCTCCCCAGCTTCTCAACACCGCCCAAGTTGCTCCAAATGACCTTGAGCCAGCAGCCACAGCCCCACAGCCTAGGAAAGGAATCCGTCTTTTCTCTTGGCTGAAACTGAAAACAGAAGGAGGAGGCTGAAAATGCAGCAGGAGAAACTGAAGTTTGCCAAAGGAAGGACTTGACAGAAACTGGTGTCCCATCCACGCTCGAGATGCTGTCCCCCCACGCTGGCTTCTCCAAGGGCGGGCATGAGCTGAGACCAGGCATGTTATAGGCAATTAAAGAAGTGCATGTTGGCAGCCTAAGCGAGGGAGTTAAGTGATAAAGACAGCCAAGGCCAGAGGTGCTGTGCTCATCAGCGTGTTGGACAGGCAGCCTGTGTGGGTCTGCTCTCCATCCGACTCCCTTGGCGGGGTAGCAAGTTTCCCATGCGCACAAGAATGGCTGCTGGTGCATCCTTAGAGCTTGGAGCAGAGAGACGGGGAGATGGGGGGAGCCGCCAGAAACACAGACTCACGCGATCCAAGCCGCACCCAGCGAGAGCGCCTCCCATGGGCACCGACAGGTTGGACGGTGGGCGCGATAATCCCGTAGGGCTCCCCAGAAGAGGGTGAACAAGCCAGAGAGTGCCATCCCGGGTGGACCTGGCCTCAGCAGCTCTGCCGCCCTGCCTTCCCGCAGCCTCTCCCAGAGATGGAATACAACGGGAACCCCGAGTCGGTAGGCTACAAGATCAAGTACAGCCGGGCAGACGGCCACGGCAAGACGCTGAGCCACGTGGTCCAGGACCGCGTGGAGCGCGAGTACACCATCGAAGACCTGGAGGAGTGGACAGAGTACCGCGTGCAGGTCCAGGCCTTCAACGCCATCGGGAGCGGGCCCTGGAGCCAGACGGTGATGGGCAGGACCCGGGAGTCAGGTACCAGCCACACCCCTGTTCCCAGCAGCCTGCAGCGGAGATACTCCCACCTTTGTCTCTCTGCCCTCCGGGCCTTCCAAGGGCACAAAGGCTGAGCTGTTGTTCAGAATAGGCCCAGGCTCACTTTCCTGTTTGTGCTCCGTGTCCTGGCAGAACACTCTCTGTTGTTGCCGTGTCCCCCAGCATCTTCTCACTGCCCCCGAAATCAGGGGGATCCCCACCTCTCTGGGTGAGCCAGGCAGTCTGCACCTGCAAAGTGCCCATCTCTCCGCCCTCATCTTCAACCCTGACACCCGGTAGTGCCTGCAAGAACCTGAGATGGGGAGGTCGGATTAGCTCACAGAACATTCCAGAAACAGACAAGGGGTCACCCACAGATTATGAACCCCCAGCCTTCAGGCAGCCCTCATTCATCCACATGTGGTTCGCCCCTTGGGGCGGGGGGGGCGATTGTTGACACCTTTTAAAGGACATCCCTCCCCATCCGGTCCCTCCTCACGCTTCACTGCTGCACAGGCTGGAAGTGGGGTCTCATCCTCACGCTGGCCTGAGCTAACGTTGGGGAGACTAATGAGAAACCAGAAGCAACATCCGTGATGTTCCAGAACCAACAGGGATCACTGCAGGATAATTGGCTACTCGGGCGCTGCCTGCCACACTTCCTTCCCGTGTAGGGCCGACTGTGTCGTGAGCTCCTGTCTGGTCCCTTTCTCTCCCTCAGTCCCATCCTCTGGTCCCACCAATGTGTCTGCACTGGCCACCACCTCCAGCAGCATGCTGGTGCGCTGGAATGAGATCCCCGAGGCCGACCGCAATGGGCTCGTGCTAGGTTACAAGGTGAGTCCTGGATCCCAGGATGCCCCGTCCAGGGTGCCCTGTCCTCATGACCCCTGGGGCCCAGGTCTCTGCCTTCTGCAGTGGATACATGGGGGATCCCGGAGGCTGTGCTCCGGTCAGCATGGCAACCAAGGACTCCTCCCTCAGGACTGGGAGGCTTCCAGGGAGGCCCAGGTCCTTTGGGAAGCTCCCTCCCTCCCTCCCCCAGAGTCCCCGAGAGGCCACGCTGGCTGCCCCAGGCGCACTCAGCCCCTTGGGCCCAGTTCCCATTATCTTCTATAACTGCTCCCAAAGCTGCAGACTTCAGTTCAGCCCTGGCCCACAAGTTGGGAGACGTGGCTTGACGTTCCCACTCTGCCACTGCTGGCTATGTGACCCGGAGCCCAGTCACGCCCCTCTCTGGGCCTGTTTTCCAACCTGAATGTTCTCTAAAGACTCTTCCACCTCCATGGCCGAGTGCATCTCTGTGTCCTCCGCTCTCCCAGAACCCAAGCTTCACCGTATCCCATGACCCTCCCGGGCCGAGCCATTCCAAGGAACGCAAGGCCCCCAGCCCTACTCCCACCTGCCTCACTCCTGGGGATGAGGCCTGGGGAAGGTGCTGGTGGGCAGGACCCAGGCGCAAGGCCCTCAGCCCCTGCCCTGTGCTCTGGCAGGTGATGTATAAGGAGAAGGACTCGGACTCCCAGCCCCGCTTCTGGCTGGTGGAAGGGAACTCGTCTCGCAGCGCCCAGCTCACAGGGCTGGGCAAATACGTGCTGTACGAGGTCCAGGTGCTGGCCTTCACACGCATCGGGGACGGCAGCCCCAGCCACCCTCCCATCCTGGAGCGGACGCTGGATGACGGTGAGTCTCAATCCCTGCAAGCCGGGAGAGGCTGGGCGCTCCCCTTCCTCCTGCCTGCCCAGCCCCGCCTCTCGGGGAGTCACACGTGGCCCCAAAGGGAACCATGGCTTCTCCTGTGGGAGGCGGGTCACTGAGGGCCACCAACCTCACCGCGAGGGGGTGCTAATTCCAGACCGTGCATCCCTGAGGAAGAAGTGATGCGAGGACAGTTTGGATCTGATTCAGTCTCTTGAGCAGAATAGAGACTTTGCCCGTTTTGATTAGTGTTTGACCTGGGGCGGGTTCACTTTGAGTACAGATCTGTGCAAGGGATAGGCTTGATTTCCTGGGCACAAGACTCCTGGTCCTGTTTGCAAAAGACCGATGCCACCGGGGCCCCAGGCATTGGTCCCTGCAGTAGAACTTTCCATCAAAGGCTGACCTACGGGTCCTTCACTCCCTCCCCTCTGCCCCACACAGACTCTCACCGCCCACCGCAAATATTGCTGGGGTCCAGACAAGAGTCCAAAAGGAAGCCTCAGCACCATATGTCCACACAGCCCAAAGTTATAAATCAACCTAATGGTCTGTTAAATTCAGTGTGTCTTATCCTCCTGGCTTGACCTGGAAGGCCAAGTTCAAGTTTAGAAATCTGAGACTTTCTGGAATTCTCTGTGGGAATGAGGCAGCGCGAGAAGAGTTGCCTGTCCGCGACCATCCTCCCCCTGCCCTGCCCCCTTCCCGTTCTCTCCCCTGCCACATGGCATTCAGTCTCCATCCACGAGCCCCACACAGCTGCCCCCTGGCCACCTCTCAGTCCAGAGGTGCAAGTCTGGAGGGCGGACCTGGGGAACAGGCCCGTGTGGACCCTGGAAAAGGAGGGCTCAGGCTCAGGGTGGGCCCCACGGCCGCCTCCCCGTGGGTGGACGGAAGTCAGAGTGGCATCTTCTGAAGCACAGACCCAGGACCAGGCCCCCTGACCCTGTTTTGAGGGCAATCCTGTGTGTCCATATATGTGCACACGTACCCGGACACAGCTAAAAAGGAAGCTGGAGCCTGGTCCCTTCCAGTTCTGCCAAATAAGGCCTGTTTTCAGGGTAGAAACCTCACCGGTAGCATCTTTGTGTCCCTTCACGGAACTCCGAGCCACATACTCCACAAAAAGCTCATTGGGCTGAGTGTCCCCTTCTTCCGCGGCCCCGCCCACCTGTTCCACTGGAGCTGGACGGCTACACCGTCACCTGCTTCTCCTTTGTGCCCTGCAGTCCCTGGACCGCCCATGGGCATCCTGTTCCCAGAGGTGAGGACCACATCCGTGCGGCTGATCTGGCAGCCCCCTGCTGCCCCCAATGGCATCATTCTTGGTAAGCCCATACCCTCTCCCGTGTCCCAGCTACAGGTCGAAGGAGGAGGCAGAAGGTGTAAAGGAGGCCAAAGAAAGAGTGGCCCAGGAAGTGTCCACGTCTCCTCAAGAAGGATTTTGAGTTTTATTTCTCCCATTAGAAATATTTTGGGGCGCCTGGGTGGCTCAGTCGGTTAAGCATCCAACTTTGGCTCCGGTCATGATCTCACAGTCCGTGAGTTCGAGCCCCACGTTGGGCTCTGTGCTGACAGCTCAGAGCCTGGAGCCTGCTTCAGATTCTGTGTCTCCCCCTCTCTCTCTCTGCTCCCCCCCATTCGTACTCCATCTCTCTCTGTCTCTCAAAAATAAACGTTAAGGGGTGCCTGGGTGGCTCAGTTGGTTAAGCGTCTGACTAACCCTAAGTTCAGGTCATGATCTCACGGTTCGTGGGTTTGAGCCCCACGTCGGGCTCTGTGCTGACAGCTCAGAGCCTGGAGTGTGCTTCAGATTCTATGTTTCCCTCTCTCTTTGACCGTCTCCTGTTCACACTCTGTCTCTCTGTCTCTGTCTCTCTCTTTCTCTTTCAAACATAGATAAAAACATTTAAAAATTTTTAATAAATAAACATTAAAAATTTTTGAAAAAAAAAAAGAAATATCATTTGGCGGGCATGGTCAAGGTTCAGGTTCCTTAAATACCATTCATTAGCTTTATGCCCCCCAAATGCCCCCAAATACCCCACGACGCCAGCCATCTGGTAAACCTCAGCTGCTATTTGTAAGTGTGGCCAGGTGAGGGAGCACTGGCCAGCTCAGCACAGCCATTTCCGACCTAAGGCCCAGAGGAGGGAGACTACAGATCTGTAGCACCATTTCGCAGTCAAGATTCCTCCCCTAACACACACGCGCAGCCCCTCGGCGGGGGAAGACTCACAGGGTTGAAGTCAGCAGCTGCGTGAACTCGAGCAAGCCGGATCCCTCCACAGCCTCAGCCCCTGCACCTATAGGATGATGGATTGCACGACCCGGGCCGCTTCCGGGGCTCTCAGGCCTGGCGTCCCGCGGTGCCTGTCCCAGAGGAATGCTGCGTCTCAGAAGGCAGTGGAGACCAGGAAGGGCACGTGCCCGGAGAGCCATGAGCCTGAACTCCCCTCAGTCACTTCCTAGCAGGTGGTCTGGCCCTCTCCAAGCATCAGTTTCCTCACCTGAAGCTGTTATGGGGGTCAGACTCTCCGTATAGAGTGTCCCCCACAGTCACACTCCCCAAGTGGGAGCTGAGGACACAAGAGTGACCGAGAGGGCTTCACGCAGACGAACCACAGCCAAGGTAGCCCAGGTGCAGACATCGTGGTGGCCAGGAAGGAACAATCGCGTCTCGGGGCACTGGGGGACGGCTGCCCTGCTTCCCAACACAGCCCATGTCCTTTCTTCCTGCAGCTTACCAGGTGACACACCGGCTCAACGCCACCACGGCCAACACGGCCACAGTGGAGGTGCTCGCGCCCAGCGCCCGCCAGTACACGGCCACCGGCCTCAAGCCAGAGTCCGTCTACCTGTTCCGCATCACTGCCCAGACCCGCAAGGGCTGGGGGGAGGCCGCCGAGGCCTTGGTGGTGACCACTGAGAAGAGAGGTGACTGCCCACTGGGGCTCGGGCGGCCTGGGGGCAGCCAAGGGGGGGTCCCAGCCAACCCAGGCGTTCCCATCCTGTCCTAGCGGGCGGCTGGGGATCAGCTAGTTAAGAGCCACATTGCCCTCACCTGGAGTGGAAAGTGGGCTCAAATCTCTGATGTCCGGGTCAGCGAGGGCTCTAGGGGACTTCTAGAAGCTGAGCTGGGAGTTCCCCTTCCAAGGCTCATGCTCTGCCTCAGCAGAGGGAGGGTTGGTGAGACCAGCTTCCTTCCCCTCTCCCCTCCCCGCAACAAAGATGGTGTCCAGTTGGGGGGAGGAGGGGCTCATCGGCCTGCGGCCCTGAGCTGGTGCCTCGCCTGAGGTCGGGTTTCCCTGAAGCAGGCTGGGACCCAGATTCCTGTGAAAGTGGTTCATTAGACCGTGTCCCCAGAAAAAACCAGTAGGACAGTGGGTCTCAACAGGGGACTGCTTTGCCCCCCTGGGAACGTTGGCAATGTCTGGAGACACTGTCACACCTAACAGGGAGCTGTGACTGGCATCTACAGTCCATGGGACGGCTCCAGGCCCCAGAACCATCGGCCTCAAATGCCAGAGTGCTGAGGCTGAGGACTGCTGCAGGAGGGCCTGGGCAGTGAGAAGAAAGCCGAGCTGGGGCAGGGCCGACAGCAGAGCCCCACCCAGGCAGCTCGGTCCCATCAACCGGGGCCAGCGCAGGCCCCATCTCAGCTCTGGGCGGGCGGGGAGCACAGGAGCTGGGTGTTCGCACCTCCTCGCTTACCAGGCTGCCCTCGGGGATGTGAATTCCCAGGCACCCAGGCCTCTCGCGGCCTGAGGACAGGTCATGGGCCAGGAGCCAGGGTGCCGGCTGTTGGGACCTGTGTGCATATGGAGAGGGGTAGAGCAGTGGCCATCAGGCCTGAGCCCAGAGCACCTCCTTCCCTTCCCTGGGAGAGCTCACCCCCCACCCCCTCCTGCTGACTCACCTGCTCCTACCCTCCTCCGCCGACTCCCAGACCGCCCACAGCCCCCCAGTAAGCCGGTGGTACAGCAGGAGGACGTGAAGGCCCGCAGCGTGCTGCTGTCCTGGGAGCCGGGAAGCGACGGGCTGTCCCCTGTGCGCTATTACACTGTCCAGACCCGCGAGCTGCCCAGTGGCAGGTGGGCGTTGCACTCAGCCTCCGTGAGCCACAACGCCTCTGCTTTCGTGGTGGACAGGTGAGGCCCGGGTCCTCCAGCGTCTCTGCTCCAGCCCTTCCCGCCCAGACAGCCCCGGGATGGTTCCTGGGCGGGGGGGGGGCAGGGGGGAGGGGGTCCTGAGCACGCCTGGAGCCTGCCCACCCCCAGATGTCTCCCACAGCCTGCACCTCCCAGGATCCCGCCTCCAGCTCCGTCCTAACCTCCCTCCCTGCTCTCTGGAGCCCTGTTAGGGCTGCCTCTTAATTATCTATTTCTGGAGCCTGGAAGCCCCCTTAGCCAGGCGCTTGCCAGCCTTCATTAGCGACTCCTACCCGCCAGACCGCATTTCCCTCTCCGTCTGTAATAGGGGAGTGGAGCTTGCTCCGAACTTCCGGCTTCAGTTTAATTCCCAGCGGGTCGTATTTTTTATATTCCGGTTGACGTGACCAAGAGTTTTGAGCAAGACTTTCCTCCTCCCTCCCCACCCCCAGTAAATCAAAAAGGAAGACGTTTGCCTGGAAGAGGAACGGGGCTTATTGAGACGAAGCGCTGATTAACTCTTGAGACCCCTGACCCTTCCTAAATTTACTAAATGCTAGAAAGAGATGGCATTTCTCACGGGAGGAGTTTGCTGGGAGGGAGAGTTATCAGTGCTCTCATGGCGGCTTGATGCCTATGAGGTAGGCGATGTGAGGACAGAGCCCCCCAGGGACCTATGACTTAGAAGCGGGGCTGCCGGTAAGACCACACCCAGGCTGGGATCGGAACCCCTGGGCCCTGCTCGTCTGCTGTAGCAGACCTTCTCTTGGAGCCTCGACGTTCCCGTCTGTGTAACGGATCAGCACCCTCTGGCCCCCTTTCCCCATGCAGGGGTGGTGGGGTGAGGCATTAGGGGATACCTCTGTTCACTGAACCTGATTGCCCCCATAGACTCAAGCCCTTCACATCCTACAAGTTCCGAGTGAAGGCGACCAATGACATTGGGGACAGCGAGTTCAGCGAGGAGTCGGAGCCGCTGACCACTCTGCAGGCCGGTCAGTGTCCCCCACTCGGATCTCTTTCCCTTGGCACACTGGCCCTTCCTGGGCACTGGTGTTCCCTTCCGAGGGGAGGGGCCTCCAAGATGGGAGGCCCTTTGTCTGGCTCCCTGGACAGAGTCCCAGGGAGGTTTGAGCCAGAGGGACCTTTGCCACGGGCTCAGGCACCCATGCCAACAGGCATCCTAACGTTTTCCTTCTCGGATGTCCCCAAGCTCATGGCCGACCCCGGAAACCCAGTGACAGCCTCAGTGACAGCCGTGTAAGGAGCCTGTGGCTCCAGGGACAAAGAGGAGGGGCCTCTGGCCTCTTGGGTTCAGACTGGGGTCAGGGCTCCAGCCCCTCTCCCTCCACACGCGCAGAAGAATCTGGTCCCTGTGGCCTCCCGGGGGACCTAAACCTCCAGCCCCCAGAGCTCACTTGTCTGTCTCTCTCCCCAGCCCCCGATGAGGCTCCCACCATTGTCTCGGTGACACCCCACACCACCACCTCCGTGCTGATCCGATGGCAGGTATGGCCCAGCAGGCAGGGAGGGGCCAGAAGGGCAACAGTCCCCAGCAGGGCCGGGACACCATACACAGGTGCACAGATGTGTCGCTCATCCCACCTCTCCAGATAATCGTCTCGGGTGGATGCTCCTTCAATCCCCTTCTGCAGATGAGGACCCAGTTCTCAGGGAAGCGACACCAATGGCCCCCGGTCACACAGCTAGTCAGTGGCAGGGTCAGGTTTAGTGCCCTTAGGTCTGCCAGTCCTGGGATAGAAAAGTGCATGGGGCTTCAGGGCCCCCAGAGTCTCCGTGAAATGCGGTCACTGTCCGTGTAGGGGTTCCCGAGCGAGAAGCCAAACACAGGTGTGCATGCCCAGCCTGAACTCGGACAGGACCACTCTCCTGTCGCAGTGAACAGGAGCCCATTGTCCAGGTACATAGAACCCTCTTCCTCCACTCCTCCCCCAGTTTCCCGCTCTCTGGCGGGCACTGTTGTCCTGCCATGGCCGGGGGAAGACCACAGGATACAGCTTAGAGACCAGGCTGGCCGTATGTGCCCGCAGGATCCCCCGTATGCTCCAGAGTCCAGGCTCTAGACTCGGCAGCTTACCCACAGAGGCCCCAAAGCAGCAAACCCCCGTCTCTGCTTTGGGGGATCCGACGGGGCAGGCCCCAACTTCTGTCCACCTGCAGTCCCCGCCATGGGAAGCCCCTTGAAGAAACCAGAAGGGGCCCCAACCGCTCCCCAGCCCGAGGCCTCCCTGGAAGAGGACGCTCCCTTAAGTGAAAAATGACCTTGTGCAGCTGGAAGCCAGGACAAGGCTGGCAGAGATCCGGGCCTTCCTGGTGGAGGGGGCAGGGAGGTGCCAGCAGCAACCAGGGAGGCAATTAAGGAACTAATAAAAAGCTGAACCATTTCAGCAGGCTTTTAAAAAGAGGTATCATAAAAAGTAGCTTCCACCTTCTCCTGGAGCCTGTTCTCCAGCTCAGCTGTGGATGGGAGCGGAAAGCAAAGGAGAAAAATGATAAAAGGAGGAGCAGGGGCGCACGCGGGAGCTCTTACGCTTATTCACGTACAAGAACAGGGAGACGACTCCCAGGAAACGCTGGTTGGGTGGCACGTGGAGGGGCCACCCGGCTAGGCAGGCTGGTGCTATGTGAGGGTGACCCTAGGCAAGGAACAGCCTGTGAAAGAACCCGACGATGCTGTGTGACCTTGGACGAGTTCCTTACCCTCTCTGAGCCTCGCCTTCCTGCTCCGAGAATGGGAATGGCTTGGCGACTCCAGTCCTTCCCTGCCTGGGTCACAGGGAGTATCGCAGAGATGAAACCACCTCATTGCTTTGTAAATTAAAAATGCTCGGTGTCCTTGTGATCCTTTCCCTGGTGGAGACTCCGTCTCTGCTCTGTGGTCACAAGGGGCAGGATGGGGAGGGAGGGAGGAGCAGAGTGGAGTTCCTCGCCCCCACCCCCCCCATTCCACACCCCTTTCCTTGCAGCCACCAGCAGAGGACAAGATCAACGGCATCCTGCTGGGCTTCCGGATCCGGTACCGGGAGCTGCTCTACGAGGGGCTGAGGGGCTTCACACTTCGGGGCATCAACAACCCAGGGGCCAAGTGGGCGGAACTTACCTGTGAGTGGCATCCACAGGGGTCAGGGGACACACGGGCGGGCACACTCCCCTCCCTGCCCTGAAGCTCGCAGCTTCCTGGACTCAACTGTGACCCAAACCCTGCCGCCCTCTCCTGTGTGTGCCTCTCCTCCCACCCCACCCTCGTCCCTTTCCTCACGGGGGATTTATTAAGCACCTTCTGCATGCCCTCAGACCCTGGGGGCACCCATCAGTGAACAAGACAGAGGTCCCTGCCCTCTCCGAGTTTGCAGAGCTGGTGCTCAAGAAATAGACTCGGCAATAAATGTCTTAGATGGTCGGCAAGACAGCCTGGGAGCACGTATTCCAGGGGAACCAGCGCTCACCCCAAGAAGCAGCAGTGTGGCCCCCTCTGTTTCCTCGGGGAGGTCACTCTTCTGTCCTGGGGTCCTCAGCATCCAGCCTGCCTCTGGCGGCGGGAAAGGAAAGGGCCAGGAGCCTGGTGTGAATCCCAGGGAGACTCACAAGCCTGGGAACTCTTGCCCTTTGGGTTAGGAAGGTGACTTTGGTGGCAGGAGGGCGATGGCTGGCCATGGAGGACCAGAAGCAGGGGTGCCGGTTAAAGGCTAATGTAATCACAGAGGGAAGGCAGGAGTCTGCGGCCGAGGCGGCCGGCTCGGGATGGCATTGAGGGCAAGGATGGGAGATAATGTGCCACGGGCAGCTCTGTGACCGGCTCACGGCGGGGCAGGGGAGCAGGCAGGAGAGAGACGAGTCTGGGGGGTGGGGGGTTGGGGGGGCGGGATTTGGGTCCCCAGGCAGGTGGGTGAGGAATGGAGCATGTGAGGTGTTCTCCCATTATTCTCTTAAACCTTTTGTGCCTTGTCTTCTAGCGAGTGTTAGCAGACAACAAAATGATCGAACGTGTAGCAAAGGAATATTATTAGAAAAACTCGGAAGTAGCTGATCCAACGGCTGGCGCTGTTTTCTTAACGTTTTTGCAGACATGTGCTTGTGGTTGTGATTTTTATATGCCCGTGGATGATACAGTCATATTTCCTGGTCGTAAAATGGTTTCTGGTTCATAGGAGGAAACTAACAACACCGCTCTCTCACGGTGGTTCTGCAGTCCCGCCTTAGACAAGGGAGCGAGTTGGGTCGCAGGGTCCCCCAGAGCTGCCCCGAGGGGTGCTGGGCTCCAAGGGGCTCGCGGTGTCCCGTGTCCCCTGGCCTCGTGCACACCCTCTCTCACACCTGTCTGGGGCCCCTAACCCACCGTCAGGAACCCAGAGACCCCTGGTCTCTGTGCACGTGCGCTGCCTGGCCCCCTCCCCATCCCGCCCCTCTAATCGGGCTCTCTGTGGAGCGGGCTGTGTGTACTAACCTCCTCTGTCTGCTGTCTCCCTCTGGCCCCCTCCGCCTCCCACCCCGTAGCCATGTACTCCATGCGGAACCTGAGCCGGCCCAGCCTCACACAGTACGAGCTGGACAGTAAGTCTCCCTGCATGGCGGCTCCAGAACGGGGCCCACGCCTCCCACAGGGACGGGGAGCGGGGCCTCTGGGGAGGACACCTGACCACCGGCTGAATGGTGTGCCCGCCTCAGGCTCCTTGAAGAATAGGAGCCCCCCGAGCACGTGTGACTTTCCGGAAACACACAAAAGCTAGAGGGTTACCAGGGAGGCGTCCTCCATCGGGTGCAGGAGGACAGAGGGAACAGCTCTGGTCTTGTGTGCCGTGGGGGGACAGCGGGGTGACAGGAGGTCCATGGGGGGAGCTCTCGGTCTGCTGCTTGGATGGTGGGTCACTACCACCCGCCTCGGCCCGTGGACGGCACTTCCCTGCACAGCTCTGTGTTTCAGGCTGACCCCCACCTCCAGACCGAGCAGAACCCCCCCTTTCCCCCCGGGGACCTGGGAACGTTCCTTACTCTCCTTCTCAAAAACTTTTAATGTGCTCGCTTCAGCAGCACGTATAGTAAAAATTTTGTTAGCGTTTATTTATTTTTAAGAGAGAGAGAGAGAGCGCGCAGAAGCACATGAGCGAGGAAGGGGCAGAGAGGGGGGGGGGGTGCAGAGAATCCGAAGCAGGCTCCAGGCTCTGAGCCGTCAGCACAGAGTCTGACGCAAGGCTTAAACTCAACGAATGGTGAGCCGAAGTCGGACGTTCAACCCACCGAGCTAACCCCTCTCGCTCTCCTTCTGAGGTGCACGGTTCTCCCATCCAAGGCCCAGAGCTTGGGCAGGGGAGCCCCGTGCTCCATGTGAAGCAAAGCGTGAGACTATGTTGTCCTTACCCTTCCTTCATCAGCCAATGGCTTCATGGCCAGTTAACTTAGGGTGACCCCCCCACACCCACATTCCAGGCAAGAGGCAGAACTCCCCCCACCACCACCACCGACCCGAAGCAGGGGGCCCAGGGACAGCAGTGCGAGAAACTTGTGGCCTCACCCCCAGCAGGGGTGGCACATCCCAGCCTGGGTGTCGGGGCCCACTCTCCCACAGCTGCCCCTGTCTCCCAGCTTCCGTCCAGGCATCTCCCCCCAGGACCCCCAAACTTAGCAAAAACACAGTGTTTCTTAGCCCAGAATTCACATCCGATAGATAAGCCCCTTCCCTGAGGGCTGAGCCCCTTGTGTGAAGAGCTGTTTGATGGGGACTAGGCAGCTGGGAACTTCAAGCATCTGCCGTGAGGGGGAAGGGGTGACCCAGTGTGCCCAGGACAGACAGGCAGGAAAGGGGGTGGCCCAGTGTGTCAGGGAGAACAGTTTGGTTCACACCAGTTGTCCCTGCATGAATATTAATAGTGTCTCTTTCAGTCTCTAAAGTATCTGGTGTGTGCACCGTTGGCCGAGAAGCCAACCATAGACCTGTGTCCCGACTCCCAGGGGGGGAGGCACGGCGTCCCCCGGCCACCCCACCCCTTGCCTTTTCCTTCCCGAACCCTCAGGCAGGAACTAGAATCACAGGTACATCTTCACAGCCTCCAGCCTCCAGGCTGTCCCCCGCAGGGATGGTGACTTCTCCGTGTTTCTCCCCTCCCCCACCCCGCAGACCTGAACAAACACCGGCGATATGAGATACGGATGAGTGTGTACAATGCCGTGGGTGAGGGGCCCTCGAGCCCCCCCCAGGAAGTCTTTGTCGGGGAAGCAGGTGAGCCCCACCTGCCCTTCCAGCCCCAGGAGTCCAGCTAGAGGAGATACGGGATTCTGGGGCCCCAGAACACCCCGACTCACCTCCTCCTCCTCTCTGAAGCCCACTTGTGCCACTCACTCACGACCTCTCACGCCCTCCAGTGCCCACGGCAGCGCCCCGCAACGTGGCTGTCCACGGCGCCACGGCCACGCAGCTGGACGTGACATGGGAGCCACCGCCACTGGAGAGCCAGAATGGAGACATCCAGGGTTACAAGGTACGGGCTCCAGAGGGGCAAAGGGCCAGCTCGGGGGTGGGAGTGACCCATGGGTGGTAGGGGGGAGAGGTCACCAAGTATACACCTGCTCTCTTGGCCGTTCGCACCTGACCCACTGAAATGGTGTGCGGCCGATGCAGAATTACAGGCATGCTCTCCAGCATCCTCGGGGCAGGCCCAGCTCAGATTCAGGACGTTTCGGGCCCTGCTTCGGTTTGCATCCTCTCCCGGCAACACCCCCCGCCCCAGTCCACCAACTCCCAATGCCGGCATAAGACCCCCTCAAAGTGGGTCTTTGGCCAACCCGAATTACGGTATTGATTTGGCCAATTAGTAGAGGACCGACGGGCTAAGACGCAGAAATCGCTGCTTAAAATTATCTCTAGATCTCCGTGGAGGTCATGTGTTACAACAGAATTCAATTTGTCTCCAGTATTCAGCGGAGCCCTTTAGAACTCCTTTATCCTCCTGAACGCCCGGTGAAGCTGGCAGATTATAAATGTTTGAGCCCATTGTACAGATGAGGAAACCGAGACCCGGGTTAGATGGTCCGGCAAGATCACACAAAAAGCAGGTAGCAGACAGTCAGGCTGCCGGAGAGCCTGTGAGGGGTGGAGAGGGAGGGGGCGCTGAACACAACCGCCCGAGGAGGTGGTGGACAAAATAATAATAACGTGTCTTCTCGGTCGGGGTCCTTGGCCTCGTCGGAGGCCTGCGTCCTGTGCCAGCATCCTGCGCCTCTCTGCTTCCAGCGGGTGGTTTGTCAGTCCAGAGAGAAGCCCAGCGCAGTGGTGGGGTGGGCAGGTGTGAGACCCCCCAAGGGGCCTCGTGGGTTACTTGGCAGAAACTGAGTTCCCACAAAGGGAAGGGGCTCGCCCGGGTCACTAGCTTGTTCACGTAGGTGGCCCCGGTTTAAGACAGCAGCCCGTGTAGGAGTCTCTTTCCATGTGCGGGGGAGGAGGCGGGAAGGAGGAGGAAAGGCGTCTTGCTAATGAAGCTCTCAAGACGGATGACAGGCCTCCAGCCTGCGAGGAGGGCCAGCTGGGAAAGCTAAATATTGCCGCCCCGGCGTATGCCTCCCACGGGAAGTGGGAGGAGCCGGGGCGGGGCCTGCTGCATTTAGTAGCCCCCAGACTGCCGAGGCGTGGAAGTCTCCAGTTAATGTGCAGACGCAGGAAATGTGAGGATGCACAGACAGACATCATTTATCACACGGCAGATGTCTGCGTGCTTCGGAAAACATTGCCGCTGTGGACATTAACTGGGGACACTGAGTAACTGCATCCCAGGCGCGTATTAACATCCACATGAATTAACCCCAACGTTAAGGATGTATTGACATCACCAGCCAGTGAGCACAGCTCAGATGAACTTCGCCGGGTCAGACTAAACCCGGGCAAGTGCGTCCATTCGGCTGCGGTCTTGCAGTGACGCGTGTTTATTGAGCTGTTATTTTGTGCCCGGCGGGGGGGTCTCAGTCTGGGAGTGAAGCGGTGATCGGAGAGGCCACCCGAGCTTAAATTTTAGGGGAAGAAGGCCAACGGTGCACAAAACGAGTAACACCTGCCGATGGTGGTAAATGAAGCAGGTGGAGGGGGTAGAGAGCGCAAGCCAGGGGGAGGTTTGGAATTTTAAGTGGGGTCATTGGGAAAGGATTTAAGGAGAAGCTGCCGCTTGAGCCAAAATGAAGAACAGGGTGAGCATCACATGTTCTTCCGGGGGAAAAACATTCCAGAAAGAGGGAAAGAAGAGCAAAGGTCCTGGGGTCCGTGGGTGCTTGGCATTTACAAAGAGTCCCGTGTGTCCCGGAGCGCGTGAAGGGCGGCGTGATGGGAGATAGGTCCCAGCAGTGAGCTGGGTGGCGTCACCCAGAGCCCTCAAGGGCTCTGGCTGTCGCTCGGAATAAGAGACAGACGTGGAGGGTTTGGGGCAAACGACGGACATGACTGACTTGGGTTTTTTAAAGGTTGTGGTGGGTGCTGTGCTGGGAGGAATCTGAGAGGGGGAAAGCAGGAAACCGCCAAGAGAAGGCTGAGTAATCTCAGTGAGGCACGGCGGTGGTGTAGCCCAGGTGGGAGCAGCAGCGAGAGGCGTTTGCTCTCCGGGCTCCATTCGAACGTGGAACCGGTAGAATTTGCTGAACTGAATGTGGAGTGAGGAGAGGAGAAGCGACAAGAATTTATAAGCAATTGGTTGATGGAGCTCCAGTCACAGAGCAGGCAAAGGGGGTGGAGGGAGGAAGAGGCTGGAGTCCGGTCCAGACGTCTGGGCATCCAAGGGGAGGCGCCAAATGGAGCTGGACATACGCGTCTGGAGTCTAGGAGAGTCTAAGCTGGAGATGTGGAGTCCTCAGTATACGGAGGCCCCGAGATTATGTGTAGGTAGAAAACACAAGAAGACTGAAAACGGAGACCTGGGACCAAAAAAAAAAAAAAGTGACTGAAATCTCGGAACCGACATAAAGAACACGCTTCCTGAAGGAGGAATCTGATGTGCCAAATGCTCCTGAGAGCTCAAGCAAGTGAAATCTAGAAAGTGAGCGTGCAGGGATTGTCAGGCTACAGCCCGTGGGCTCCCTCTGGCCCCCCACTTGTTTTTGTCAATAAAGTTTTATTGGAACACGGCCACACTCATTTGTTTATACATCGCCCTTGGCTGCTTTTGAGTTATAACCGGATGTGTGGCCTGCAAAACCTAAAGATATTTACTACCTGGCCTTTGACAGAACGCTTGCCGAACCCTGGATGATTGCATTAACCGACAAGAGTTGGGGGCAGGGGGTGCCTGCCTGGAGGGCTTCCAGAGAGAATGAGCGGAGGCAGCGACCACAGATAGAGATCCCTTATAAGGAGTTTGGCTTTAAAGGGAAAATGGAGCAGGAACTAGAAACAGTCAACAGATGGGGGTGGGGGGTGGGGTGGAGATGGAAGAAATGACAACTTGTGTGAGTGCTAATTGTGGTCCCGGAAAGAGGGGAAACGTGATTCCAGGAAGAGCAGAAGCTGTGGTAGGGTGCAGTCCTAGAGGAGGCGAGAGGGGCTGGGATTTCATGCTGGAACGTAAGGTATTCTGGAAAGGAGGGGGCAGGGCCGCCATGGGGGCCGAGGCGGACAGAGGGTATGGACCCAGGGCTGGAGGAGGTACAGGTGGTACCAGGAGTTTGCACAAATCTCGCCCGATGGCTTCCCGGTGAAGGGGCCTCGGCTAGGAGTGAGGAGGGGCGGGGAGATGGGGGAGGGATGAGTGAAACCTGGATTCGGAGATGGGAGATGCGCGGCGAGTGGACCAGGGCCGGTGGCCAGCCCGCCCGGGGCGAGGCTGTGCTCCTGAACTGAAAGGGTGAGTTCCCTCCGGAGGCAGCCCGGCTGCGGCGTGTGGCCGTGAACCTGATTTGCCAGAGGCATGCCGTTGGCCCGTTGGATGTGGTGAAACCACAAGGGCAGGGCACTGAAATCGCAGATACAAGGGGGGCGATTGTGAGAATTCACTCCTACACCCGCTCCTGCCTGCAGGAGGTGTTTATTCGTTAGCAGGTATCTATGGAGCCAGCGTGCCCACAGGTACGATTCTAGGTGCTTGGGACACAAGGGAGCCCAATCCACCAAGACGTCAGCCCTCTGCGGAGTGTGCGTTCTAGCAGGCACCCGGCTACCTGTTGGCGTGCGCTACGACTCGGCCGTGTGCCCCTCGGGGGCCCGGGGTCAGCGCTCAGCCCTTGGTGCCATCCGTGGAAGTGCCAGCCGGTGGTCGGCTGGCAAAGGTCCGCTGGGTTCGGTGTGCATGCACCAGAGAAACCCACTGAGGGTGCCTCGCATCTGTATGTGTGGTGGCCCTGGGTCCTGGACCCCGGTCCTCCCCACCCACCCAAGAACAAGACTCCAGCACTGGCCCCTCTCTGCCGCACCCTCCTTTTCTCTCCATGGGCAGGGCTGTAAGGCATTCTGAAACCCGTTTCTTCCTCAGAGTGCCTTTTCCCGACCTCACGTATCCCTCCAGCTGTGAGCCATTTCTCTGGTTGGTCCCTTCATAGGAGAAATCCTCAAAAAGAATCTTCTAGACCCTGCCACCTCCAGTCACTGTCCTCCCGGGGTCTCTTGAACCCGCCCTAAGTTGGCTCTCACCCCTCACCCCCACTGTCCCACGCGGGTTCTCATGCCCAACCCCACTGCCCCACATGGGTTCTCACCCTCCACCCCCACCACCCCACTAAAACCCTTGCTGTCTAGGTCCCGACAATCCCCGTGTTCACGGGAAGTCAGATGCAGGCCTCACCCTACCTGGCTTCGCACCTGCATTTGACACGGCAGACCTCTCCCTCCTCTGAGAAATGCTTTCTTCTCTCCACTTCCCTCCCCGGCTGTTCCAGCTTCTCCCGGCCCCAACCCCTGCCCATCGAGGCCCCGAGATCACCCTGTGACTGTCTCTGCATCCAATGTCTCCGTGTGCACTCAGCAGGTACCATGTATGTGCTGATAACACCCGGATCTCTGCCGTCCGCTGTGGCTTTTCCCCCGCAGCCCAGATTCAGCAAGCTCTGTGTGCACTGTTGTATCCCTGTCGCCGGGACTGGGCGGGGTGAACAAAAGAAGTGGGTGAAGGACCACGGCAACTCTCTCTCTGATGTCTACTCATGTCAGAGGAATTGTTTTTTCTTAAGTGGGCCAGGTTAGATACAAGCAAGGATTTCAGGGTAGCAAGATGTCCTGAGTGCCAGGTGGGGGACCCTGGTGTTAGCTTCTTCCGCCAGGCACGTTGAGAAATAAAGTCAGTCGCGTGCAGAAACCCGCTTGGGCAGCAGGTGGCGCCAAATACTCGCTGACTGTCCGGGGGTGGGGGGGCTTGCAGCTTCCCCCCCGCATCCCCCCCCCCCCTCTCCCGCCAGGCTCAGTTCAGAATGCAGAGCTTCACTGCCCCTGAGCGCTAGCCCCGGCTGAACAGGAAGTCATTGGAAGCAACGTGGAGCACAGCAGATACACAGAAGCCTTCAGCAGGGCCGGGCAGTGTCTCTGCTCTTCCCTCATCACCTCTGCTCGTCCTCACATTGGTCCTGGGAAGTGGGGTGTCTTTAGCCCCCCTGTCCAGCCGACAAAACTCCGGCTCAGGGGAGTCACCTGGTGAAGTCACACTGTGCTCGAGTCGCGCACTGGGGTTCGGCCCCAGGCCGGCCCGCCTCTGCAGTGGGTGCAAACTGTCCCGCTCAGGTGAATCTCCAGGGGCCTTGTCAACCTGCAGGTGCCTGGCAGCAGGTCCAAGGGTGGGCCCGACCCTCTGCATCTCTAACCGGCTCCCAGGTGGTGCCGGCCCGCTGGTCCTTAACACAGTACGGCTGGGGTGGAGTCTGCCTACCCTGCACTTAACCTCCCGTCTCAGGTTCCTGCGGAAGAGCATTGCCTTATTCCTCCGGTAACTATATTCTGAGGGCTGATGTCCCGTGCTAAGCCCGCAGGCCCTGCGGCGAACAGATACGTGGAGTCTGTGCTCTCCTGGGGTTTCGTCTAGCAGAGACTGAAGTATTAGCTGTGAAAAGGAAGGTTCTGGAAGGGCCTCTAAAACAGCTCTTAAGTGCTTCTGTACCGACTGGGTGACTCACACCCGCTGTCCGGGGCGGGTGGACGGTGTGGACCAAAGGGGCAGGAGGAGAGGCGAATGTGTCCCCCTCACTCCCACGGCTGGCTGTGCCCACAGATTTATTTCTGGGAAGCTCAAGCCCAGTGGCGCAACGTCACCGAGCGGGTGAAGACGCTTTTCCTGGCCGAGAACGGCGTAAGGCTCAAGAATCTGACCGGCTACACCGCCTACATGGTCAGCGTGGCGGCCTTCAACGCGGCGGGAGATGGGCCTCGGAGTACCCCCACCCGGGGCCAGACCCAGCAAGCAGGTAGGGGAGAGGGGCCAGAGGGGAGGGGCGCGGGGGGGGGGGGGAGAGCCCACCTGGAGACGGCCTCCAGCGTGTGAGAGCACAGTCCCAGAAGAGAGGCCTGGGGGAGAGTGCTCAGAAGAGAGAGGCTGTCCCCAAAGAGCCTCGGAGGGAGCCCCCCGATGTCCCCTGCCCTCCCCACATCTTGCAGCCTGCCAGCCCATCTCTGCCTCATGCCATGTTCTTATATGGCCCCGGCTTCGTTCGTGCTACACGTATTTCTTGGGCATTTTCTGCAGCCCCGCACTAGGCTAGGTGCTTCCCGACAGTGAAGGACACCGACGAGATCCTCACCCTAGGGAGTAAGACAGATCATAAACACGTATCTAGATGATTGGCCTCGGGTGGCACTGAGCACGAGCGGCAGAAGGACGGGGACAGAGGCGGACAGGTGGCCTCGAACCGGTCTGCCTGCAGAGGCCTCTGAGGGCTGACGTCAGGGCTGGGAGTTGATGGAGAAGGGACCAGCGTGGGAAGCTCTGGAGGAGGGGTTCCGGGCATAGGAAACAACAGGTGCAAAGGCCCAGGAGGCTGGAGGGATTAGAGGAACTGAAAGCCAGGTGGCATGAGAGAAAATGGCCCGTACAGGATGGTGGGGGCAGGGGGGACGCTTAGAAGGAAGCCTGGGACGGATTCTAAGTGTGCTGGGGGGGTCATTGGTGGGTTTAAGCCATTGAGCAATAGGATCTGGTTTATGTTTTTAAAAGATCATCCTGACTGCTGTGCAGAAGACAGAGTGATGGAGGGGAGGGGAGGGCGTCAGGGAGGCCAGTTAGGAGGCTGGACGGTGGGACAGGGCTGAGAAGACGGGGATGGTGAGAACCCTGCTGCCTGCACGTGCAGTGCTGGGCCTATATACAGTGTCCAAAGGCAGGTCTCGGGTCCAGAAGCCCCAGGGCGGGCGGGGCTGGTGCTACCCCCTTTTCACAGTGAGGAGGGGTGGCCTGGGAAGTGATGCTTCTTGCCCAAGGACCCCTGGCTGGTCTGTGGGGAAGCAGAGGCTCGAGGCCAGGCCAGGTGGGCTGTCCTGGGCTGTCTTCATTGCTTGGCAGCCTCCTTTGCCTGTCCTTAACCTCTCTCCTTGTGGATTTGAAATCAAGCCTTTTGTCCTGCCCGCTCCGCAACCCCGTCCCGCCCGCCTTGAAGCATCTTTCCCAACCTGCTGCTTCCTGTGCTATAAATCATTTCTCTCTCTCTTTTTTTTTTTTAATGTTTATTTTATTTTTGACAGAGAGAGACAGAGCATGAGTGAAGGAGAGGCAGAGAGAGGGAGACACAGAATCCGAAGCAGGCTCCAGGCTCCGAGCCGTCAGCACAGAGCCCGACGCGGGGCTCCCACTCACGAGCTCATGACCTGAGCCGAAGTCGGATGCTCAACCGACAGAGCCACCCAGGCGCCCCAATCACCTCTCTCTTAAAGAGGGAGCCAGGGGTGCCTGGGTGGCTCAGTGGGTTGAGTATTCCACTTCGGCTCAGGTCATGATCTCGTAGCTCGTGAGTGGGAGCCCCGCGTCGGGCTCTGTGCTGACGGCTCGGAGCCTGGAGCCTGCTTCGGACTCTGTGTCTCCCTCTCTCTCTCTCTGCCCCTCCCCTGCTCATGCTCTGTCTCTCTCTCTCTTAAAAGTAAATGAACATTTTTAAAAAATTAAGAAACAGACAGAGTGCCAGACCGTGGAGTCAGTTCTTAAGTATTATCTTCTTTGAGGACAAGCTATGGCTCCAAAGAAACCCTTTTCCTCCACTGGCTCCCAAGGGTCTGGTGTGTGCATGTGCCTGCTTGTCCAGACCACTCTCTGTCAGTGTCATGGGCCGGATGTGAGCCCCTGAGAGCCTGGAAGCTTCCGTCAGCAGGACAAAGTGTTCTGACCCATGTCCCTCTTGCCTAGGGGAGGCAGGAAAGGCCCCCTGAGCTGGCCTTCCTCCTTCAAAGACTGCTGGCTGGGGCTGCCTCCCGGAGCTGTTGGAGCTGGAGCGGAAGCAGGGTCCAGATTAGCTTAGGCTCGGTGGGGGGCGGCACCGGACGATAATAGCCTGGTCATCCCGCCTGGAGCCAGCTCTGTGCTTCCTTCCCTTCCTCTGTCCTCCCCATCAGAGTCCCCCACAGGCCCCCCCACTTCGTGTTTTCGGGGTCTTTCAAGGCTTCTCGGGCCAAGAAGGCATCTCTTCCGGATGGTTGACTTTCTGCTTCTGACAGTGTGGTCTCTCGGTGACAAGCCCTGGGGCTCCAGGGACGGGAGAAAGGCCACGCGTGGCTGCAGTGCTGGCATCTTCTTGTTCAGTGCCCACCTCATGCTCTGAGGCCCAGACGGCCTCTGCCTTCTCCACCAGGGAAGGGGAAGCACAAGCCCTGGGAAGCCAGGACATCGCCTGGCCCCACAGCGACCCTGGAGGTGCAGCACAGCCGTGTTCTGAGCTCCCAGCCAGGGTCCGGGGCCACTTAGCAGGAAGAAATGGAGTTCTCCAACTTTACGGAAAAGAAAGTACTTTTTCTTCCCAGTTCTCGGACTCTGGTATTGGAAAGCGAGTGCTAGCAACGTCAGTGGGGGAGAGCAGGGGGTACCGATGACCTCTGATGACCCCCCCCTGCCCTCTCTCTCTTCCCGGGGCCCAGGCCCAATCACCCCTGCTAGTTCCTCAGAGCCTAGCAGGGTTTTGAACGTCTGTGGGAGGAGGAAGCAAACCACTTGCTGTCTGTCTGCAGCCCCCAGTGCTCCCAGCTCGGTCAAGTTCAGCGAGCTGACCACAACCTCAGTGAACGTGTCCTGGGAGGCCCCACAGTTCCCCAACGGCATCCTGGAGGGCTACCGGCTGGTGTATGAGCCCTGTACCCCGGTGGATGGTGAGTGGGGACCCTCCCAGCGTGGCTCCCTCAACCTTCCCTTTGCAAGGGTTGCTGCACAGAGTTGGGTGTGGTGAGCATCTCCTCAGCTTATAAAGGCAGAAACTGGGACCAGACAAGGGAAAGGGCACTTCCCGGGCAGCAACCTAGGAGTCCCGAGTCCTAGGAGAGAATTTGCATCTCCTTCCCCGTCCGTGGACGGAAGTGGGGAGGAAAGGGAGGGCCCCCTGCAAGAGATACAGGGTCCCACGGTGGCCAGGCAGCTGTCAGGCCTGGGAAGATGAGGGAGGCCCTGACGGTCCCTCTTGTGCCTGCTCCCCCCCAAAATTTAGGAGGTCAACCTTACTCCGGATGGGTCTTTGCCCCACATGGGGTCAGCAACCCGTTTGAGAATCTGGTAAAAGCCTTGGGGCCTCTCCCCGGAAAGCACAAGTTTGGGGGAGTCGCTGCACCCCTGTTCCCTTGTGAACCTCAGATCAAGAACCGTGCTGTGCAAGTGTCTTCCCCTCACCCTGACCCCTGTTCACCTAGCTGTCCTTAGAGCCCCACCCCTTCCTCCAGGCCCTGGTGGGGACCCTGCCCCCCTCCCAGGCTCCCAGTCCGGGCCGTGCTAACCCTGACTGTGGACAAGAGACACTTGCCAGCTTTCTACCCCCACGCTGACGTGAGTGAGCCCGGATATCACCGCCATCTACTTAGAGAGGCAGGAAGGAGGTTGCCCCTGGTTGCCTGGGTCCGTTCCAGAGCCCAGCGAGGACTCGGGGATGTGGCTGGCCTACCAGGTGGTGGCCTGGTGGCCGGAGGTGACCGCCTCTGGGGTCACCTCGCTCTCACCTTTCCCTGGCTACAGAGCGGGGCCAGAACAAGGGGCGGAGCCCTGGGAGGGCCGCAGTGGCCGGCAGTTCTGGGTCAGCCAAGGGAACAATGACCCTCAGTCTTCCCGGCACTGCCTGCCCGCCAGCAGCTAGTTCCTTCTGCAGAGCCGCCCTGTGTGCTGGGACACGGAGCAGGGCTGGGCCCCAGGAGGAGATGCGGTCAGGTGCAGGACCCGGGAAAGGGGCCATCTCTCCCTCGGACAGGAAGGAGAGGACAGAGGTCATGGGGACAAGATGCAGGCGGACGGGACAGGCTCTCACCACAGTGGCCTCTGCCTGGCCTACCCAGGGGGCTCAGTGTGAGCACTCGCGTTCCGGTTCCTTAGTCTGGCATCGTCTGGCCATGTGGCCAAACCGGGACTGGGTTGAGGTGTGTCCCCTCCAACTCTGGACTCAGGTGGTGTCTTTCCAGAAGCACTTTCTGAAAGGTGATCCTTGGGATTAAAGTTCTGGGCAGGTCGACGTGGGGGAGTAAACACAGCATAGGATCCATCTGGAATACGTTTCAGTTAAACAGGATGGGGGGGGGGGTCGTTTCCCAGCAGATGCCAAAGGACCCTGTGCCTGGTCAGTGGACAGATTGCACACAGCTCTTCTCCCCTGAGGCCACCGCCTGCCCCCCTGCTGTTCCCACATGCTGTGCTTCCCTCCCAGGTGTCAGTAAGATTGTGACAGTGGACGTGAAGGGGAACAGCCCTCTGTGGCTGAAGGTGAAGGACCTGGCAGAGGGGATGACCTACAGGTTCCGCATCAGAGCCAAGACCTTCACCTACGGGCCGGAGATCGAAGCCAACGTCACCACGGGCCCCGGAGAAGGTATGGGGAGCACGGGGCGGACGAGGGGGGTGCTGCCCCCCACACAGCATTCGGCCCCCCAAGTCAGAAGGGGTTGTCCGGAGCCGGGCTAGATCCCAGGAGATGCAGAGACGAGGGAGATGGGGTCTAGTGGGGACAGCAGACACGTGACAGAGCCATGATCCTAGAGCGTATGGGGGTGGGGCCTAGCGGAGAAGAAGGGGGTGGTGAGGGAGACGTTTAAGGGAGGGGATCGAGAAAGACTTCGTGGGGCAATTCGGACAGACACAAGGAAATACCAACCAGTGTTTGTCGTATTCTCAAGGCAGCTATGGCAGAGGAGAAGGGAAGGGGCTGGGTGTCCAGGTGTGAGGGACGGTGGGCCTGAGCCGCGGACACGTATGTCAGAGGCCCCCAGGGTGCCTGCAGTAAGTCACGTTCCTGGGCCCGGGAAATCAGAACCTCTGAGCATTCACCCCAGGAACCTGCACAGGAACCAGAGCTGAGGGTGGCTCTTTGCCCAGCGCTGTGAGGGGCACTGTGCCTGGAGGGGGGGCTCCAGGCCATGGGCACGGGGGTCTGTCCTTCCTAGACAGAGGTGACAGAGGCTGGCACGGTCAGGGGAAGAAAGGAGCAAGGCAGTTGTAGGCCAGGCTGAGCACTGTGCCTGGGAGGGGAGGGGTGGGGTGGGGAGGGGAGAGCAGAGGGGCGGGGAGGGGCGGGGAGGGAAGAGTGGCTCCTTTTAAGTTTGTGACACCTCCTGAGGTTCCTTGGGCTGGGGGAGTTTTTCAGGGCACCTGCTGTGGTTGAGTCTGGTTCTCCAAGATTCTTGTCCCCCATGCGAGATGTCCCCTCCTGAAGACAAAAGCCACTGCCCAGCCTCTGCTCCCTCCTTCCCTGAGAAAGTGCACAGCCCATCTCAAACTTTCCCTGAAATCCCCCCTCCTTTTGCTCCTCCCCCTTCCTGCCTCTGTGTTCCCCCTCTCCCCGCCCCCGCTCCCTGCCCAGCTCAGCCTGGGAACCTCTGGGAGGCAAGCTGGGCCTGGAGGTGGATTCCTGCCCTCGCCTCTCACCTGGCAGGCAGGCGTGTCCTCTCGTGCTGGGTTGGCCTGGCCCCTCTTCATTTTCTTTGTGGGCACTTGTGGTTCCCGCCTCTTCTGCAGAGAAGCCGGCTGGCTCCTGCCCGCCTTTGGAACAAGGCCTGCGGGCGGCCAGAAGCCGCCCCCTCTGCCCTTCACCTGCCCCCCAGCCCCTCTTGTGCCATCTCTTCACCTGAGCCAACTTCCCTGGGAAACAAAAGCAGGAAGAGAGCTGGCAGGGACAAAGGGAGGCGGAGCAGCGGGGACAGGAGAGGGCTGGAGGACACACTGTTCTAACCTAAGGCTCCCAGGCAGGGGTGGGGAGGGGGAGGCAGGAAGTTTGGAGGAGGCGGTGGGGGTCCCTCTGAAGCCGAGCTGAGCGGCGCCCGGCGAGTGTGGGCGAGGAAGGGTCCGCAGGGACAGGACATGCCTCCAGGCATCCTTTTCCCTCCAGGCCAGGCAGTGGCTGGAAGTGCTGGAAGCTTCTAGTACAAGAGGTTAAGGACAGCTCTCCTCTCAGCCTTGAGTTCTGTCCTGTGCAGAATGAGAACTCGGGGTCCTGAGAGCCCCACCCCACCTTTCACAGCCCCCCTTGGGCTGTGTTCCACACCCCCTGACCCCTCAGCCGCCTTTGCCCTGTGCTGTGGGCAGGATGCACGTCGCGGGGGGAGAAGGAAGGGAGGGACGGAGGAAGGGAGGGAGGGAGGGAGGGAGGGAGGGAGGGAGGAAGGAAGGAAGGAAGGAAGGAAGGAAGGAAGGAAGGAAGGAAGTGAGGCCCTCTGAGGTCAAGGGCTGGGCCATGGGCTGCACCCCTGGCCTGCTGTCCAGATCCCTTGGGTCTGGAGGATCTTCAGTCCGGAGCTGGACTCCAGGCTTCTTCTCTGTGGGCATCTGCAGTCGGCCAAGCGGTCACCCACCCACTCAGTAACCAACTTGCTCCCCCTGCCCCACAAGTGCGTAGGAGGCACCAACTGTGTCCCCAGCTCTGGGGAGACAAGGCTCCGGGTCTCGTGAGGAACAGACACGGAGGGGACAGCACACAAGGTCAGGGCTCCGGGGACATTGAGAGCCCAGGGGACTGGCCTGAATGGCAGGGCACCCTCAGAGAGGACAGGCTCGGGACCCTCGATAGGTAGGATTGGCTCACTCTTCTTACTTCAGAAGTAAAGTCTCTCCTGCTTCGACTCCTGGGGACGGTTCCCCGGGTGGCCGACGTGACAGGCTGCCATCCTGATGTACCTGCCACCCCAGGACAGCCAGCAACAGAGCCCACTTCTTCCTCCTCCAGCGGTCCCAGCCTCTGCTGTGGCCTGGCCTGGGTGCAAATGCTCCGGGGCGGGGGGGATTTCAGGCAGGAAGTAGGGAGGACATTGCCATGATAGGCAAGGAGACGAGACGTCAGGAAGCCCTTCAGCCCCCAAAACCCAACCCTCATTTGCCAAAGGCCTGCTACATCATCACACTCGCCTCTGCTGTCCCCCCAGGACACATCCCTTCAAGCCTTACATTCCAAAAGGGCCTTACAGATGAGGAAACTGAGGCACCAGAGGGCTATGTGAATTGACCCACGTCCCCCATGTAATGAGCTCTGGGGCTGGAACAAGGAGCCCGGTTCTCCTGACTCTGCTCCAGGGATCTTTCTGGCATTACCCTATATACCTCTCCTGCCCTAGAAATTGGAACGTGGGGGTGGGGGTGACCCAGAGAACGTAGTTGCGTCGGGCAGGCCCGGCCTGCCTCCTTGGGCACTTGCAGGGTTTCTCGAGACTCCGCCCGGCTTGGTTTCGCTGCCCAGCCCCGCCTCCTAGAGCACAGGGAGGAGGGGCTGGGTGCCACGCCTCCTCCTGCTCACCCTATGCTGTTTGCAGGTGCCCCGGGGCCACCTGGAGTGCCCATCATCGTGCGGTACAGCTCCGCCATCGCCATCCACTGGTCCAGCGGAGACCCCGGCAAAGGGCCCATCACCCGCTACGTCATAGAGGCCAGGCCATCAGGTACGCCCTGCCTCCCTCCGGAGCCGATCCCAGGCCTCGCTTCCTCCTCCTCCCAGAACCCCTCCCCCTGGTGCACGTGCGTCCTCCTGAGAAGACACTTAGGCCGCTCCAGGTGAAGCTAGAGGTGGCCTGGGGCGAGTGGGAAACGGAGACTTGCGCGCTTAAGTCAGGGACACCCAGGGGCCCCCTGGAGAACAGCACTTAGGGCCGGGTAAGGACCGACTCAAGAAGCCAGAGGAGCAAAGCATCTGGTCCCCTCCCCCGCCTCGGTTAAACGCCGAGTCTTACATGAGACCCTGCTGACCAGTGGCCCGTACGGAGGCCGGCTGTCCCCCGGGGGCCCTGGCTGCCTCCTTAAGGTCTGTCTCTGCCATCCCGAGTATCTCAGCAACTCCTGTAACCGTACCGAAGCCTGTCAAGCCTGAAACCGAATCACAAGAACTTCCAGAGCCATCAGGAGACCAGCGACTGAGAAGTCGGTCCAGGGGTCCGTTCTCAGCACTCTTGTTTTACAGTCACCGAGACACCTGCTTTTCCCGGCTCCTGTTACCCACCGGAGCCCTCGGCCGCCGCCAGCTCTGTCCGTTGCTAGGTTTCCGCTAATCGCAGGTGCCGGTGCCAGCGAAGAGCTGGAGGCTTGTTCGGGGTCCGCGGATTAGCCGGTTGAAGTTAAGAAAGGAAAACACGACTGTGCGGCTCCAGCATGAATAGCAAATAATCATCGTCACGGGAGGCAGTCAGGCATATCGGGGCTAATACTTCTAATGGGAGCATCGCACCATCCCAGTGACAAACTTAATCCCGCGGGTAGCTGAGCGCTAATCATCTCAGTAGCAAATAGTTAATGCCAGCGCCTCCTCGTTGCCCTCATCTTATGCTAATAATTGCAGTGGCAGAGAGCTATCACATCTAAGCAACTCAGACCCAACGGGTAGCTGGAAGATGTGTGCGAGGTTGGCTGTCTCCCCACCCCAGATGGTCCCTCCCCTGCCCTCCAGTGCCGGCTGCTGAGTTGGCCAGGAATCCGCCGTGTGCTTCTCCCGACCAGGCCCGTGCCTATGTTTTCCATCCAAGTTAGCCAGCCGGCATGCCAGGCTATGGAATGTTGGCTCCAGACTTCCGCCCTGCTCATTTTCCAACGTTCCCTGGGTGGTCCAGCGTGGGACCCGGTGTTTCGGGGTCGGGGGCTGTGCCTTGGTGCACACAGGTGGGATCAAGGCGGGAGCCCTGAAGGGTCGGGACTGGGAGCCAAACCCAGGAGCTCTGACAGAGGTCGAAGGCTGCGAGGAAAGAGTGCGGGTGGAGGGCAAGGGGAAAACCCTGCCTCCCCCTGTGGCTGCCGGAGAGCATCCCCCACCTCCGCACCCCTACCTCCCCACACGTCCTCCCGATCTCCAGGGTGGAATTGCGCCGCATTGCTGGACAGAATCAGCCGACTGTGCCTGCTTTCTGCAAACCCAGAACAGCCAGGCACCGCAAAGCAGGGAGGGACGCACTCAACGTGTCTGGCCCGTAGGACCCGCCGTGCGCATCAGCCGACTCCCAGGGCTGGAGGCCCCGTTGCCCGGCCCCACCGTTTGTTTCTGTGCAGAGTGGAACAAGGTGGGTCACACAGCAGGTGGGAGGCCCCCAGCCTCTGCGGGGCAGTGGGGTCCCGGACGAGCCCACCCAGCCAGCACCGAATCAGCTGCGGGTCTCTAACGGCAGCATCCGGGATACCCGGAGGGTGTTCAGTGCCCAGAGGAGTCCGACAGCCCTAGGCCGAAACACCGGCTCTGCCACTTAGGGCAGCCTGACCTTGGGAAGATGGGTTCCGCTCTCTCCCAGCCTCGGTTGCTTCATCTGTAACCTGGGGACGATGGTTCTTCCTTCTCCCCGCCATTGCCATGGGTCTGAAAAGTAATGCCCTTAGAACCACGATGCTTGACGGATGAGGAATGAATGTCGCTGCTGTATTGGTATCACCATCGTCATGATCGTCACTGTGACTGGTATTGAAGGTGAACGAGAGAATTCAAGGTCATGGGAGGAGAGGGGACTTGCACCCTGATACTCGGATCTCGAGGCATGCAGTACTGAAATTGGGGCCCCTGACGCTATGAAAAGGTCAGGGAAGAAGATTTGTGCTCAGTTATCCAGCCAGCTCTTAGAGGATGCGGGTGCTGGGCACTGGGCTGCAGAGACAAATCAGGTGTGGTCCTTGCCCTGGAGGGACTGCTTAGCCTTAGCAGGAGAGAGCCACCGTGTGTGTGTGAGGCAGACGCCCAGAACAAATAAGGAAGATGGATAATGAGGCCACGCTCAGGACCCCAAGCCTTTGTGAGGACAGCAGAACGCAGACGGGGCTTCACGGCTGCCTCTGAGTTGGAGGGATCTGGACGGGTAGGACCGGAAGGCAGCTTCGGAAAGTGCCAGCACACCCTTGGTCCACAGTTCAGCGGCGACGATGCGGGTGACGGTACCTCCACTAGAGTTCCTGACGTGGGTGGATCTGTAACACGTTTGGTGAAGGAAAGAGACTCCATCAGCCCCTGCAAGGGCCAAGCTGGAAATAGGGGGTAGCCTATGGACCCGACAGGCGGCTCTTCCCAGAGGAGCCCAGAACCGGCGAGGAGGAACGGCGCCTCACTGAGGGGTCAGGCCGGACCTGGGAGGCTCGTGCGAGCAGGAGGCAGGTGGGAGCTCGTCCAGGGCTGCCAGGCCACAGAATGGAGGACCTAGGAGCTCAACCCGCCACAGACCCCTGGACCCTGTGAAAAGGGTGGTCGGACAGTCTGGTCACCAAGTCAGCCCTGTCCCGGCACAGGCAGGACTCGCCGATTCTCCGGGCGCCGTTCCAGCCACGTCGGCCCTGCGTGGAGCCTCTGGCCGGGGCCCCTTCCCAGCCTGCCCGTCAGTGTGCCTACACTTCTCCTGGGTGGGCAGCACGCTCACTGCTCCTTTTGAATGCGATGGAAATGAATTAGGTCCCAAGGGGGCAAGACCCAGAGAGCCACGGACAAAGGGGCAGGTCCGAAAAGAAAGTCAGGAGCTCAAAGGGTGGGGTGGTTGGAAACAACATGGGTAGAGAGCAGGTGGAGAGCCCCTCGAAGCTTCTCTGGGCTCTCTCTCAGATCTCTTCTCCTCGGCAAGGAGGCAGCCTAGGATGGGTCCCATCCCCCGCCGCAACTTGACCAAACCCTCACGGGCGAGCCCCACCCCTCCTCCAGCTCTTTTAAGAAGTCTCTTCTCTTTTGTCTGACGCCACTACTGTGTATATTTTGAATAGGAAGTGGGGGGGGGGGGCGGTGGGAGTCAGAAAAATAGAGTCCCGGTTAAGGAAAGGAGGGTACACCCACGTGATAAAAGCTTAGGCAGCCACTTAAAATCACGTTGACCAGCACTTTTTAGTGACACGGAAAACAGGTAAGTTGAATTATTCTGCACAAGGGCTAAGATGCTGAGTCTCTTCCTGTGGCTGGGGGTATTGGGTTGCTTGTGACAATATTTTCTGCGTACCACACATCTTTTTAATGTTTTACGGATATTTTAATAAAGGGAACAAAGGGTCAGAGACTCCAAAAAGGCATCTTTGTCAAAACATCTGCTGGGATTGTGTTCAGGGGACAGACCAGACAGGTTCTGCTCTCAGGGGAACAGGTGGGATGGGAGGGGCTCTCCCTCATAGGGCGCCTCCCTCCCGATGTTCTTGCAGACGAGGGGCTATGGGACATCCTCATCAAAGACATCCCCAAGGAGGTGACCTCCTACACGTTCAGCATGGACATCCTGAAGCCGGGCGTGAGCTATGACTTCCGGGTCATCGCCGTCAACGACTACGGCTTCGGCACCCCCAGCAGCCCCTCCCAGTCTGTGCCAGGTACTGCCTGTGGGGCAGGGTGAGGGCACCCCATGGAATAGCCTTGTGGCAGAGACTGGTGCTGGGCAAAGAAGACAGAGGCAGGCAGCATAACACCAGCAGCATTGGGGTGGGAGCTAAAAGGCATTGTCTTCTCAATTCTCCAAGGCAGGGAGCCTGGGCCAGGGCCTGAGTTAGTTTTGAGATCCACAGGAAGCTGGGGCGGTGCGTCTTTGGGGTTCCTTTACAAAGATTCCAGAAGCCCTGGGCAGGAGGCTCAGTGGGGCTTGTGGACAAATCAGTGGACCCAAGATGAGAGCTTCCGTGAGCTCATCACCCAGGAGATTCACCCAGGCCATCAACTGTGTGTTTCCATGGAAGCCGCCCCCAAAAACAGAGTCAGCAGCCTGGGGAGCAGTGCCCAGAGCTGGGGGGATAGGACTCCTATCCCTCCCCCTTTTCCTCTCATCTTCCCATCCAACGTGTCTCAGAGGACTCACAGAGGACTCTGATGCCAAAACCCATGACCCCAAACCCAGTCACTAACCAAGTTTTAATATCAGGGCCCCTTCTCTCAAGGCGGAAATATAGCTCAAAATTTTCATCCACTGGGTGAGTCTCAGAAACCCGGCTGCCTCCCTCCTCCCACATACATTCTCCCTTGTCGGGTTGATAGAACCAGATCATGGGAAATAGTAGAGTGAGCCCCTCATCAGGCAGTCCCCGGATCAGAAGTGGCTGGGTGCAAAAAAGCATGATAGTGAGAGGGGCACCTGGGTGGCTCAGTCGGTTAAGCGTCCCACTTCAGCTCAGGGCATGATCTCGTGGCTTGTGAGTTAGAGCCCTGCATCAGGCTCTGTGCTGACAGCTCAGAGCCTGGAGCCTGCTTCGAATTCTGTGTCTCCCTCTCTCTCTCTGCCCCTCTCCTACTCATGCCCGCACGCTCTCTCTCTCTCTCTCTCTCTCTCTCTCTCTCTCTCTCTCTCAAAAATAAATAAACATAAAAAAAAAAAGAAAAAGGCATGATGCTGGGGGCTTTGAAAGAAGCAGAGCCCTGGCTGGAGGAAGCATTCTAAAGACCCACTCACGTCCACCTTCCTGGTTCTTCCCCACTTTCTGCCACCAGAGAAAGATTGAGCCCTGCCCCCAAGGAGAAGCTCTCACAGGCCTACCACAGGCCAGACAGCTACTTTTCCAATACAAAGCTGGGTCTGCCTGCCAGGGTAGCCCTTAGGCCATGGGTGGCAAGAGCGGGGGCGGGGGAAAGGAAAAGAAAAAAGGAAAACTAGCAAGTGTATGGCCATTTCTCCCTCCTGTGTCCTCAGCAGACATCACTAATCAATCCCAGCACTCTCTCCCAGTGAGTCCAGAAACAAGCACATGACCGCTTTCCCCTCCTGTGTCCTCAGCAGACATCACTAATCAATCCCAGCACTGTCTCCCAGTGAGTCCAGAAGCAACTACATGGCTGCTTCCCCTCCTGTGTCCTCAGCAGACATCACTAATCAATCCCAGCACTCTCTCCCAGTGAGTCCAGAAACAAGCACATGACCGCTTTCCCCTCCTGTGTCCTCAGCAGACATCACTAATCAATCCCAGCACTCTCTCCCAGTGAGTCCAGAAGCAACTACATGGCTGCTTCCCCTCCTGCGTCCTCAGCAGACATCACTAATCAATACCAACACGAGCACTCTCTCCCAGTGAGTCCAGAAGCACCTCAGAACTAAAAGCATCCTTTGACCAACAACAGAAGAGAGCGGGCACCTGAGCTAAAACTGTCCCTGTCGACCGTGTCTTAGGGTCTCCCCCATGGAGACGGCATGCACCCGGCCTACTGAGAGCCAGGTGGTGGGGTCCCGGCTGGAGCGGGAGGTTTGGAGGCAGGAGGGGGCTGAGCACCCTGGACTTAACCCCCCCATCCGTGTCCCAGCTCAGAAAGCCAACCCGTTCTACGAGGAGTGGTGGTTCCTGGTGGTCATTGCCCTCGTCGGCCTCATCTTCATCCTGCTGCTGGTATTCGTGCTCATCATCCGGGGCCAGAGCAAGAAGTATGCCAAGAAGACCGACTCTGGTGAGCTGGCACCAAGCCCCGCCGGCTGGACGGGACTCCCGTGGGCCTGCCTCCCCTTGTGGCAAGGTTGAGGGGGCTGGGCGTTCTCTCTCTCCTAGGGATGCACCTGCTCTGATGGGCGGGGCGGCCCGGGGCCCCTGCACGCAGTCTCCGTGGTGTGGTTTAGTCTTCCCTCTAACAAGAGAGCCAGGCGGGAGAGAGGAGGCCACCGGTCTAAAGGGACGGCCCGAGTGACTGGATGCTGTCTCCCCCGCCCCCACTGCCCACCCAGGGAACAATGCCAAGTCTGGTGCCCTGGGCCATGGGGAGATGATGAGCTTGGACGAAAGCAGTTTCCCCGCCCTGGAACTCAACAACCGGAGGCTCTCCGTCAAGAACTCCTTCTGCCGGAAGAACGGCCTGTACACCAGGTAAAGGGATCTCTGCGTTGGGAGTCGGGGGGGTGGCCGGAGGATGCAGGTTTGGGGGCCCGCAGTGCCCGGGGTGTGGAGGACTCTTGGGGAGGGCACAGGGCACGCAGGGCCCACTGGGCCTCCCTGTCCCGGAAATGGCATTCACGCTCAGGGACCGGGAATGGTCAGCCGGGCCCGGGAGGCACACCCGGGATCTGGGGGCCAGAGCCTAGTATGAGAGCGCAGTGGGGGAAACGCCACAAGGAGGTGGCGACAAAGGGTTTCTGCCAATGCCAGCGAAATGCAAAGGGCTTATACAGCTTCGCAAGCCAGCCCCCTGCTGTTTGGAGCCAGCTGCTCCTGGCAGCGGGTCCAGAAGCCATGAGAGCTACTTTGCCCCAACAGTGAGGGGGACGCAGCACAGGTAGGTCTAGGCAGACATACCTGAGCAGGAGGTACCGGGAGGCCCCTCGGTATTGCTCACGCCTTGCCCATCTCCTCCCAATTCTGGGAAGAAAGGGCACTCAGAGTGTGGACACCCTCTCCCCTGGTCCTTGCTCCTGCATCTTCTAGAACAATTTTCTCCTACTTACCCCACAAGTCCACGCTCCCAGCATCGCCCTCAAAGGGCGGCATCTGAGAACAGCCAACCAGGAAAGGTCCAGGCTGGCGGTGCGCCCGGTTCCTGTTTCCTCCTGAATTCTCTCCAACCCTGGGTCCCCCTCCCCCCACCCCACTCCCCGTGGCAGGCTGGGCTGTGCACCTCCAAGGGCAAGGGCAGCTGCCGGGGCCCACCAGACCCTCACCTGATGTGATCTGGCCGTTTTATGCCCCCGGGAGCTCAGGAGAGATTGGGGGGCTGCGGCCCAGGAGCGCCTGTCTCTGGCCTCGGCCCTCTTAACATTCCCAGCTCGTCGGAGGTGCACGCCGGCCAGGCGCGCAGCTCACAAAGCTTCCCTCTGTCTGGTCCTGGAGGAAAGAGGCCATGTGTGTGTTCCTCAGGAGGACAGAGGGAGGGGCACGCGGGCCGGCGGGCCCGGCTCTCATCCCCCGCCAGATCTAGCTTTGCAAAGAAAGAGCCATTTGAGGCCGAGGTGGTGGGCCCGGCCTGTCCACCGCAGCCCCGCCAGGCTGGCTCCGGGGCTCTGCCACATGGAACAAGGGGGCGTTTCACAGACGGCCTGGCCTCGCCTGCTTCTCACGCCCCCAGAGTACACACACCGCGGCCCCTGCGTGCCCCCTACACTGCTGTGTGTACACAGAAGTCCTGTTTGCATCAAACCAGCCTCGGGCTCTGGGAGTCCGACCCAGCCCTGGTGACACTGTCGGCCCCCCCAACCTGCCTCCGCTCACCCTACTTGCGGCCAAGATCGTGTTAGCCCGGCACCCCGTTTCCTCCCCCCTCCCGACGTCACATGTTTGCCCATCTCGTCTACATGAGACTGCAGCCAGTGCTGTTACTGTTTTATTTGTAAGTAGTTAAGGAGGCAGCTCCGTTATTTGGAATAAAATCAGTGCAGATTTAGCACGAGAGGTTGGAGGTGGCAGGGAGGTTGCTTGTGACTTGTTCCCAGGCCGCGGGATTGTTCTCAGAAGAACATTTCTGCAGCAAGGGCACTGCCGGCCCCTGGGGAGGGGAGCAGCTGGCGTTCAGAGCCACAGTTCCAGAACACCTGGGCAGATCTCGGGGCATGAGACCACCCCCACTACAAGGCCCTGAGGAAGCACAAACAGGGCAGAGTCACGAACGACCCCAGCCACCTGCTCGGCGCCCGGCCCACCGCCCTCACCCCCAGCTCAGGGGGCTCAGGAAAGCACGGCCCTTGCCTCCAGCCTCTGGGCGCCCATGGCGGGCGGGCTGCTCGGTGCCTCGTGCTGCGTGTTCGAACAGGTGAGGTAGAGCCAGGCCTCTAACTCACCGGGCAGCGCACTTTCTCGAAGGCTGATTGTCAAAGGTGGAGCAGGACTTGGCGCCCGGAATTCATTTCTGGTCTCTGAGCCGATCTGGAGGGAAAAGGCCGTGGTTTCCCTTTTTCCCCTGACCCTTGGCGTTAACCCTCTGAAGCTCCCTTGGTGAGTTCAAGAGTGACGCGGGGAGCTGGTCTGCACAGGCACGCCGGCCTCACCTGGGATTCTGACTCGGGGGTCTCAGGGGTCTCTGCTGAGTGATCCCAGTGCCCGAGGCCTTGAAACCACAAGTGGAGGATCGAGTGGGGTGCTGCCCCTCCCCATTTCCCTGAAGCTGGTTCAGGAGGTTGGTCCCAACTGAGCCTCTCCCACCCCTGGAGGGGCCCCCAGCCCAAGGCTCCGCTGTCCGAGAGCAGACACAGAGAGCAACAGCGCAGGACAGACCCGTCGGGGGCTCCTGCCCTTCCCGGCCCCGCCGTGGCCTCCCCAGCCACAGCGGCAGCTCTGGGAAAGGCTGGCTCTCAGCGTCCCTTCTGCTCCCTCTTAGATCTCCTCCCCGGCCCAGCCCGGGCAGCCTCCACTACTCCGACGAGGACGTGACCAAGTACAACGACCTCATCCCGGCAGAGAGCAGCAGCCTGACCGAGAAGCCCTCAGAAATCTCCGACTCTCAGGTGAGGGGCAGGGGGGCCAGGCGCCCCGGAGAGGGGAGTGGAGCGGCCCCTTCTGAGAGTGCGGCCCGTCACATGGGCCTCCTTTCCTCCTTTCCTTTCTGGAGCCGCAAAGACGGAGGAGGGGTCGTATGTGAACCAGCCGTCACCTCCCAAGCTCTGCTCAGAGTTTGCTCCAGGGCTGACGGGGCCCTATAACCTTGACTAGATGTGAGACCCCACCCCCACCCCCACCCCCCGCCCCGCCAAGAACACAGTCCTCTAGAGTTTCCAGCATCTCCCCACATGCTCTGGCCTGCAAAGGATCTCGTGGAAGCAAGGGGAAGGAGCCCATTGCCAGAGCCTGGAGAATGGCTGAATGTAGCTAGTTAGGGTCAGAATGAGCTCTAGAAACTGAGGGCCAGAAGCTCTGGAGCCCCGAGGCTGGGAAGCAGTACAGATTAGTGAGGCCTTAGGCTTTGGAGATTCAGACCTGAGTTTCCATCCTGACTCTGCTGCCCGCCAGCCCGGGCATCCTGGGTTTGGTAGGTAACCTCTTTGGGCCTCAGTTTCTCCATCTGTTCTACAGGCAGGGATGCTAACGGGCGCCGTCATGGGGCTGTGGGACTGCTGAGGTTAAGGCACAGAGAAGCTTAGCACAGCGCACACGGCAACTGTTCGATAAATGTCAGCTTTTATGTGAAGAAGGACATGGTGCCTCTGGGAGAGACACAGAGCTTGAGAGAGGCTGCCATTAGGTGGGCCACATGGGGACACTGTCCCAGACTATGGGGACAGGGGGGTTGAGTGCATTCCAATGAAGTTATGTCATGGCCTCCCACCCAGCCCTCTTGGCCTCGGCCAAGCCTGGTGGTTGCCCAGGGAGGGGCCAAGAAAGGCCACTGCGTCCCACACCCTAGACCTTTATGCCCAGTCCTGGGAGAGGCCAAGGAAGAAGAGATGCCAGCAGGGAACAAGGCTGTCGGCCGGGTAGGTGGTGCCAGCATGCCCGGGTTCCGGTTGTGGGCCCAGCAGACCGAGGGCCTCTGGCTCACTGCTGTTTTGTTCAGCTCCAGGGTTACTGATGGGCTTGGCAGAGCAAACAAGGCTGGAGCTAACACCCCAGCTCTGAGCTGGCAGGGACAGAGACCCCAACTTAGCCTGGCTGACACAGGAACTCACACAATTCAGGTTATGGCGTCTTGTTACAAGTGTTTCACTCTCTGCGGCCATATGCATCCTGGGACTTGTGAGGCCATGCTTCACTCAAGCATGATTCCTCTTTCTTTCTCCCCAAAATGGCAATGGGCATTTAGGCTCTAGGCGCTCAAGGTAAAATTCAAAAAAATACAGCCCGTGAGGCTGTAACAGAAGGCCCCTTAAGCCACACTCCTGTCTCTGGAGAGCAAAGGCAGTGGCCAGCAGGGGGGACTCTCCTTCCTGCTTTGATCAGCCTCCTTCGTCCTTCTATAGAGGGCATCATTCATGCACACTCATTGGCCGGGCACTGACCTTTCAGGGAGGGAGCCCTCTGAGTGCAAAAGACATTGCCCAGATGTCTTCAGATGGCCCGGGGCCATCTCCTCAAGAGTCGGGAGGAGCCTCCCCCAGGATGCGGAGCTGGTCCCTAAGACCAGCCACCCACCCCCACCTCGAAGGAGTTGCTGAGAGAAGAAACCTCATCCGAAGACCACCCTACTTCCGTCACGCCCACTCAAGGCGGGCAGAGTCCCTAGACTCCCCCACTTTGCCACTGGTGTCTTTTGTTCGACACAAGCCCACCGCTTGAATGCACTTTCCATAGCCACCTGGAACCAGTCGCCTTCAGGGAGCACGTGCCCTGGAGAGGGGAGGCCTCCCGGTTCCAGAAGCCAGTTGTCACGGCAGAACACCCACGTTCCCTTTCAGGGGCAGCAGTGGACCACAGCCTGGGCCTAGAGCTCCGCCTGTGGTCTTTAGGGTGGTTTGGGGTTTGATCTGAAGCTCAGCAGGGTCGAGTTGAGTTTACTTATTCTGAAAGCAAAGTTCCATGAGGTCAGGGACTTGTGACCGTCCTGAGGTCTATTACCTCCCCGGTGCCCTTCTTGGCACATGGTGCATGGGCACTCTGCACACTGGTGTCAGGCATGAAAGGGTCATTGGAGAAGCTGGCCAAGCGAGTCCAGACCTAGTAGGCTAGCAAGAGAGAGACGCAAAGGTTCACAGTTGTAAAGCTGTTCCTTTTAGACCAAGGCCAGAAGCACACATTCAGAGCGATCCTTCAGAGTGACACTGATGGCCATGGCCACACCGCCTGGGGCTGCACCCATCATCCCATGCGCCTCACCACTTTGTAATCACAGCGAGCCTCCGAGCGGCCTTTGTGTCATCTTTTTTGTCCAGATGGGGAAACTGAGGCTCACAGAGCTCCGCTGAGTTGGCTCAGGCCCCACAGCCAGAAGGTGCAAACCCAGGATCCCAGCGCCCGAGTCACAGAGGCAGACCTTGCACACGGGCCTTCTGACGCAGAGCCCAGCTTGGCCCCCCCGGCCCTACCCTGTCCCAAAGCTGATGATGTCACCCTTGTGGCAGACCCTCCTGGAAGGGCCTTCAGAATCAGCTGATGAGACACTCTTGAGAACAAATAACTGTGGATTTTCTTTAAACACAAACAACAACTCAAGCCTGTCTTCAAAGGTTCAGAGGTGCCAGGATCGGGAGGCCCCCGGGACTATTCAGCCATCAGTCGCTCACGTCCCCCAGGCCCAGGGCGCCAGGACCGTTACGTGTGCCATTGTCAAAATGTTGAACTGTTTCCATACCTGTTGGGAAAGAGCCACCACCCTGAGCCCCTACATGTCACCAAGAGAACCCCAAGCAGACTGTGACTCTGCCCCTACAGGCTCAGCAAACAGAGGACAGGGCCCTGCTTCAGCCAGAGGCCTTGCCTGGTTGCGTCCGGGGTCACATCAAACTTTGTGTCTTAACAGCTAAGGAGGTCTGATGTCCGCCCCCGCCCAGGGCCTAGAGGGCGACCCCGGGGGGGGGGGGGGCGGTGGCAGGGGGCACACGCTGACTTCTCAACACTCAGTTCTTGAGCCTGTACTCCAGGGACAGAGAGGTGATGGAGACATGACCCTGCCTCCAAGGAGCTGCTCATGGGCCGGAGGGGACAGACATGGACACAGAGCGGCCCGTCTCCCTCCGATGCCCTTGCTGAAAACATAAATAAGCAGATCTGATTACTACCCGCTCGCCTCTGTGAGATGCGGCTCAAGTATGAGCCGGTGTCTGCTGTGTAGAGCATCAGCCACCGCGACTTGCAATCTGGGGCTTCAGGCGGGTGCTCCCCAGTCCGCCCGCATGGGATGGCTTCTGGAGGGGCATCCTTGAGGGTCAGCAGGCACATGGGCCCCCCCGGCCCCGTTTCAACTGCTCTGGAGAATGAGGGCCTGACTTTTTGAAGTATACCCTTCCCCCTGCATCCTCTGAGAGTGACTTTTCCATATGCTGCCTGGTTTCTATTCCAAGTCAGACCACCCAAAAGTGACAACCCAAAATTGGCAGAAATCTGCCCGGCCCTCTCCCTGTGATAGGGTAATAAACAAAAGTCCGCTTTGCTTATAAACAAACGCGCATGACAAGATGTTAAGAAGTGGTTTAACGGGGCTGTGGGAAGACTGGGGCTGGGAGGGCTGTCCCCAGAGGGGTGTTGATGAAGGGGCTTCCAGGCTGGGGGTGGGAGGTGGGGGTGCAGGAAACAAAGGCTGAGGTTTGAAAACCCATAGCTTGTTTGATATAATTTCTGAAAACAAAGCATGGCTGCATTCCAACGTCATTTTCAAAATAAGAGCCCAAGTACGGGAGAAAAATTATATAGCACACAAGTAAATCTCAATGGAAGAGGAGTTCTCGGCCCAGGGCACGCCTCTTCTAATAAATACTCAGTCTTTGTGACTTCCTGGGCAGCCCCAGGAAACCCATTGCAGTGAAATTAAGCCTATGTGGAAAAGTAAGAAAACAGACAGGACAAATTAGGTTTTCTGTAACACTTTTGAGCACCCAGTCATTAATGGTGAATGTTTACGGAGCCCTTCCCGGCGGCCAAGAATGACTCTAGGGATTGTTCCAGAATGGCACACTTAACCTTCACAGCCCCCTGCAAAGCCTGGCGGGGTTATCTATTGCATGAGTCAGGGAGCCACCAGTGACGAAGCCAGGCCCACCTGAGACCTATTGTGCGCCACGCTGGGGTCGGGCCCTGTGTGGCCATCTGGCTGGTTTGTCCTCCTCGGGACCCGTTCATTCCTTCCTTGCTGGGTTTATTCAACAGCGAATTCCTCTGCACCCACGAAGCAGCACCAGGCACCGTTTCCATGTGGCAGCTATAGTGGTGAGCAGGACCGACTCTCAGGGACGTTGCATTAACCGCGTTATGATCCATTAGGGAAGACCACGTGCGTCGAATACTCACGTGTTTTCACGTATTAAAGTTTTACGGCGCCATGCCATAATTTTCAGGAGGAAAATGGGAAACAAAAGGCTTCCTGTCTCCTGGGGTGCTGCCCTCTGAGGTATCTTGGGGGACGGTCCCATCCTCCTGGAGGTTCCCAGAGGGCTGCCTGGAGGAGGTGGCATTTCAGCTGGGCCTCAGAGTGCGAACGGGACTGGGTCATGCAGAGAAGGGAGGAGCCGTGCAGGTTTGCAGGTGTGCATTTGGCTGAGTGGTTCTGACAACCCCTCCCTCTGAGGGTCTCCGGTCTTTTATCAGTGTTCGCCTCTTGGGTTGGGCCGTGAGTCTAAGAGATTCACTGGGGCCCATCTCCAGCTTCTCCTTAGCCTGACCCATACAGGCCCAGGAAGCCCAGGCTTGTGCCAAACTAGAAACACACTACGGGCAGGGCAGAGGGAGCCCGGAGGAAAGAGGCAACGCTACACGTGGGGCCCCTGCTTTGTGCCAAGTCCTGCACTGTGCACGTTCTCATTTCAAATCCAGTCGCCCCACCAGGCAAGTTGCAGGATTCCCAGTTAACAGCTGGGGACACTGAGGCTCAGAGGGGTGAATCACAGAGCTTAGAAGTGTGGGCAATCCCCACTGCCTCAGGCCCCGCTGAGCTGACATTTTTAAAAAGACATTCCTGGGAGGGGTGCCTGGGTGGCTCAGTCTGTTGAGAATCTGACTCTTGATTTGGGCTCAGGTCATGATCTCACGGTTCGTGGGCTCAAGCCCCACATCGGGCTCTGTGCTGATAGGACAGAGCCTGCTTGGGATTTTCTCTCTCTCTCTCTGCCTTCCACCACTTACATTCTTTCTCTCTCTCTCAAATAAATAAACATGAAAGAAAGAGAGAGAGAGAGAGAGAGAGAGAAGAAAGAAAGAAAGAAAGAAAGAAAGAAAGAAAGAAAGAAAGAAAGAAAGAAAGAAAGAAAGAAAGAAAGAAAGAAAGAGAAAAAAGACAGAAAGAACAAGGACATTCCTGGGCGATTTCTAGCTGTTTTAGTACAAGCAGCCCAGATGCCTGACAAAATTGCGCCTCGTGGGGGCTTCTAGAGAGGGAGACACTCAGCACATTCCCCCACCTCTGATGCGCAGGAGAGGCCCCCTGGTTCCAGGGGAAGGGCGTCCAAGGGACTTATGTAGAGCTGGCCTCAGCCTAGACGGGTGCAGGGAGCCCCTGGGCCACGGCGACTCCAGCTTCCAGCCTCCAAAGGAGCCGCACAGGGGACCTCCTGTCACCGGGGGCAGCACAGTCCCACCAGACTTCAGGAGATTCAGCAAGATGAGGGCACCCTGCCTGGCCCCTACGTCCCTGCGCTGTGCTGGCAACAGCGGGAGACCAAAAAGCTCTCCTCTGCCCCCCTCTCTTTTGTTGCCGGCTCTTCCCCGGGGCGTCCCTCCCGCCGACCCCCTCCCCGCGCCCCTCCGCTCCCCTCCGCAGGCCCGGTAATTGCTGATTGAGTGGCTTTGAGGAGCTGTTAAGAGGCCCGGAGCTGGAGCAGTCGCCTGATTGCCTGGCGGCCTGGCGGGACTGCCCGTGAAAGGTCCCCTTTGTGCTGGGTCGGTTACTGGGAAGCTGCATTCAATTACGCGCGAGAGTTGAAAGCCCGAATGGGCGCCCTGGGTCCCCCCACCCTCGCTCGCTTTCTTCCCTTCTCACCCCACCCCCCCGCAGAAAAGAAACAGATGTTCCAGGAGAGGGAAGCGGGAGAGCAGCGCAAATGCAAAGGCCGCCTCCCTGGCTGCGGAGAGCTGGGGGCGGGGCGGGCGCGCCTCCAGCCCCCTGCACCTCCCCCACCCCCACCCCCGCTGCCGCTCTGGCTTCCGTCGCTTTTCCACCCCCGTCCGAATGCGGGATGCCGACCGTAATCATTAGCACGAATGGGCTCTGGGGTCTGGGCCCCCAGGAGGACCAGAGAGGCCCATCCCCCCTAGTGATGCTTCACTTATGGGGACGGGAGCTGAGCATTCTTCTTCCTTGCCAGCCACCTGAGCATTGAGTCGGCCTCCACTACCCCTGCTCCTTCTGATCCCTCCTTGGGGGCTTCCAGGCCTTGGCACCCAGACCCACCTCGCTGTCTCCCCAGTAACACCTTTTACAACGTTCCATCATTTCACCCTGTGAGCTGCAGGCATCTACCCATTTTACAGACAAGGATACCGAGGCTGAGAGAGGCCAAGTGATGCGTCCCAGACTTAACCTAGCTAGCTAGCGAGGGACAGAGTCGGTGATGGAGACTGGCTTCTGGGGCCGGCCAAAGCTCTAGAACCTCTACCAATGACACTACCAACTCTTTAAGCCAGTTGGTGGGGGCCCTTCCGGAGAGACCTGTCCCACAGAGAGAAGTGTGGGGTGCCCCCTTCCACCACCCAACACTTACAGACCCTCGCTGCTCCTGCACCAGAGCCCCCCCAGCCCCCTGCCTCGTGGCATCCACCATGGCTTGCTCAGACTTCTCCCGCCTCTGGGTGGCCTCCCTGTGGCCCCAGGCATCGGGTGCCCAGCCCTCATCCTCCTCCCCACTCTTGGCATATGGAGCCCCTGTCTGTACTGCCCTTTTGTTCCCTCCTGGGCTGGCAGCTGGGCAGTAGGCAAAGAAAGGGGCTTGTATTGTGCTGCACTGCGTCATGGGGACACCGAGGGACTTTCCATTGTCTCTACTGCCAAGAGGACTGAGGTCCTGGGAGCCTGTGCAGGGTGGTGGTAAGGAGAGCATCTCTACGGAGGGATGAGGTGGAGGAGGGGCGGCGGCAGATGACGTAAATTTGCAGATGGACTAGGGTGTATGTCATCCCCACGGGGAGGTTAGAGGGGCTCTCATTCCCATCTTGTGACCTCCAGGCAGGAGCGGGGTGGAGCATGTGTGGGCTTTGGAAAATCAGGCAGACCTGAGTCCCCCAGCACATCATCTCTTGGGGCAAACCCTCATCCTCTCTGCCTTGGTGTTCTCGGCACTTCCAGAGCAATAGTAGTGACGAGGCCGAGGTGTGAGAGTTCAGTACAGTCTCCTGACGGAGCACCTGCTCCCGCGGCTGGCACCGCTATAGTTCTGTACATTCTAGCTCTTTCTCATGAAGGGGCTGGATGCCATACAGGACTTGGGGTTCCGGAGAGCAAGTGCACGTTGCGCCTCCCCATAGCTCAGACCCCTTGGGGCAAGGTCAACAACTCTCGGTTTGCTCTGACTGTAATGCAGGACACAGCTAGTCATCCCAGACTCATTGGTATTGGGTTCACTGGGTCTATTTGGTACAGCTTTACCCAAAGTATGTTGATAAAATTTACCGCCTCCATGTATTAGCTGGGCAGGGACGCGACGACCTGAGCGAGGCCTTCTGAGCCTCACTAAAATCAGAGCGCATCTCTTCCAGAGAGTTCTAAGCGTGTTCCCATCTGTCCTCTTCTTAGTTCTCAAAACATTGCTGGGAGCCTGGGGTGGGGGAGGGGCACATGATATTTTTAGCTCCACGATTCAGATCCGAACCAGGGAACGCTGTTTGACTTCGCAACCCAGCCTGACTCTTGGCTGATTCCCCCTCAGGCAGCTGGAGCTATGGTGAGGACACCAAAGTTATCGACAGTTTTAAGAAAAACTGAATATGTTGTATTTATCGGGAAAAGCTACAGGGTAATCATCGTGTGAAATTCAGAGCTTTTGTTGATATTTTTCTCATGCTCGTTTTATAAATGGATGTTGCTTTTATTCTGGATCACAACGTGGGTGAGCACCAGCGTCCTTTCAGTGCCCGGAGCCTCTCCAAGTCTGGCCCTGGCTTTGTCCCCAGTCACACAGTAAGTCAGAGGTAGACCGAGATTGGAACTCAGTACATCCTACATGAATAGCTGTCCTAAAATGTAGGCTTTGTTCCTATTCAGGTATGGCAAGGCCAGGAGATCAGGAGATGATTGTCCCGGGGGAAAAAAATTATTATTCACAGTTCCCAAGAAGAGGGGACCCATCACACCATGCAGGGCCATTCAGGAAAGCACTAGGGTCCCCCGGAGGCAGAGAAAGCAGGAGGGACGCATGGGCAGGAGCCTTTATTGTGGAAGCAGGCTTAGGTTAGTATGAATCAATTCAGTGGGCTCTGGGATACAGGGGCTGTCCCTAGTTGCCTGGTACCTGGCCCCTGGGGTGATCAGGAGCAGCGGTTGGTGATGAAAGGGCACTCGCTAGCTCCAAAAATTGACCAGCCCCAGGAGCCATAGCCCCTCCAGAATCAGCAAGGCCCCAGATGTCAAAGCATCAGAAATACAGAAAATGAAAAGGCATGATGAATTCAACCACCAAAACATGATATGCTAAGCAAAAGAAGCCGGCCACACAACAGGCGCGTTTTATAGGCTCCCACCCGTAGGAAATGTCCGGAGTAGGTAGACCCACAGAGATAGAAAGTGGTTACCGGGAGTGGGGGCGGGGGAAGGAAGGGGGAACGACCGCCAGTGGGTACAGGGCAATGAAGATGTTTTGGAGCCGCGCGGAGTAATGCCCAACACTGTGAGTGTATGAAAAGGCACTGAATCTTACACTTTAAGACGGTTAACTTCATGTGCTGTAAAGTTCCCTTCAATGAAAAAGAATTAGAACTCAGGTCTTCGATCCACATCGGGTCCCTTCAGGGCTGTGTGTGTCAACGCCACGATCTGCTCCCAAGGCAAGGAAGGTGGGCACATCCGGGCATTATGCCCCCTGGGCAGTGAGGGGGAGAGAGGTGGCCACAGTCCAGGCCTTGGGAGATTCAAACCAGGGCGCCTGGCGCCTTGCAGCCCTGGGCCCACGGATCCGTCCCCGCGGGGCCCCTGACTCCCCCGATTCTCTGTCCTCCCAGGGAAGCGACAGTGAGTACGAGGCCGACCCGACCCACCAGAAGGCCCACTCTTTCGTCAACCACTACATCAGCGACCCCACCTACTACAACTCGTGGCGGAGGCAGCAGAAGGGGATCTCGCGGGCCCAGGCGTACAGCTACACGGAGAGCGACTCGGGCGAGCCGGACCACACCACCATCGCCAACAGCAGCAGCGCCCAGCAGGGCGGCCTCTTCCGGCCCAAGGCCAGTCGGACCCCAACGCCCCAAAACCCCCCGAACCCCCCGAGTCAGCAGAGCACCCTCTACCGCCCCCCCAGCAGCCTCACCCCCGGCCCCCGGGCTCCTATAGCAGGATTTTCATCGTTTGTTTGACGTCGGAAGGGGGAAAAGAAAGAAAGAGAAAAGCAAAACAAAACAAAACAGCACCAAACTCCCCATCCGCCCCTCCCCGCACTGCCTGCCAGAAAACAAAAACACCGAGAAACCAAGTCAACTTTTCACCTCCTGAGTTTATTTTTCCAGAGATTCCAGGGCCAGCAAAGACGGTGTTGAGAAGGAGGAGAAGAAAACCACTGGAGGAGGACGTGTGTGTGTGTGTGTGTGTGTGTGTGTGTGTGTGGCCCACAGTTGGTCAGCTCCAGATTGTAGGGTTCCCTGGGCCTTTACGGACTTCGCAGAGTCGGGCTGCAGGGGCCCAGCCTGGGCTGAGGCGGGACAGAGGGAGGGAGAGAAAGCTAAGGCCCGGAGAGCTGTAAGGCAGTGTGCTCAGGGGGCGAGAAGCTTCTGGAAGTCCTGACAGCTGCCTCTTCCGCCAGTGCGGGGGGGGCCCTGGGCCCACTGCTAGATGATGATGCGCAAGGCTGGGCGCCCCTGAGGGCAAAGCTCACCTTCTCTCCCCCCCCACACACACACCCCTCCCAGCCCTCCCCCTGCATCGCTGACAGGCCTCTGGGGGTTCAATCCGTCCCCCTGGCCTGCTCCTCACGCTCCCCTCCCTTGTTCAACTTCTCCACCAAGCGTTTGGTTTATTTAGAAAAAGGAAAACAACTGAGGGGTGAGAGTCTGCCTAGCTAGTTCCTTGTTTCTTACATACGCTTTTTATTGTGACTCCAAGGAAGAGGGCCCCAGGGTGGGGAGAGGCCCCCACACCACCACTGAACCCGGCCGTTGCTTGACTTGAATTCACTTTCCTGAGCACAGACCAGGAGAGCTGAACCCGGGGAACAGAGTACAGGGCACTGACCGGGCATCGCTGGGATAATTGGGCATAACGCAGGAAGTCGAGAATGTAAGAAGGAAGCTTAACTTCCCTCTTCCTTCCAATTTAGGTACCACCAGCACCCTCCTTAAAGCAAGAGGGAAAGGAAGGCGCTTAGATAAGGAAGTTCAGCATGCACCGGCTGGGGAGCTAGGCAGGGGTGAGGGATGGCCATCTAGGCAGACACACCCCTGTCCCTGGACACACCCCTTCCTCCTGAGACGGGCACGTACACACAAGTCCCCTATGCACTTGCAAGGAGAAGGGTCTAAGGATCCTCTCCCAAGAGAAATCCCTTTGGGTCCTAGCCAGTCGGGACACTCACTTCCAGATGTGTGTCCCTGTCGCTCTCAACCCAGAGTGATCCCCGTCTAAAGCACCCCCAGTCCCAAGCACAGGGGCACGGAAGCCCAGAGGAGTGGGCCAGGCCCCTGGTCTAGAGGCCAGAGCTCCCAGAATCTACCCTGTCTGCCCAGCACCTGGTTTACAAAGAGTCAAAGACCCAACCCCAGGGTATGTGTTCCAGGCCGGCCTCAGCCTAGCCAGGGCTCGGAGCAAGGAGGGGCCCCATCCAAACTTCACACAGCTCCCAAGATGCACAGCCAGGCCGGCCAGGAGGAGCAGGTCAGATGGGACCAAGGACAAGAATAGCTGACAGGAAGCAAAGCTTTTACACACACACAATCTGCTCTAAGGAATGTTCTTTTAAAAAGCCACTTCTAGTGGCCTGAATCTTCCTTTCAGCCCCAGGATGAAGGGATTGAGGGAGGAACCGTTCTGTCGAATTCCCCGAGTGCCCCCAGCTGGCCCAGCCGCGTGGTTTTGGGTGGGCAGCAGCCTCTGGGAGAGGAGGTGGTCCGGCAGGAAGACACCGGGTGCGGCGTGGGGCCCCTTAGTGGGCCGAATGCAGGCCCCATCTTGGGGGTGAGGAAAACAGAGGAGGTCTGAAAGGGGGATTTGGGAAGCAAGCCAAGGAAAGCGAGGCTCTGCACCTGGCCCCACGGGCCCCCCACTCAGGTGAGGGGGATGGGAGCAGGGCCAGGGGCCTGAGGGGAGGACATACCTCCCAGACCCTCGGGAGCGCTGGCAGGTGTCTCCGCAGACGGGGCCCAGACGCCGGCTTCTCCACCGGGGTGTCTTGGGAGGGAAGCACCCCCACGAGGACACAGGCCTGAGGTCTGCCCTGTACACATCTGGTGTCTCCATGGCAACACATCCGCAGCCACCCGCCTGTGATCTCCCCTCGCTGCCTCCTTTTCATCTCATCTTTTTTTAACAACCTCATCCCTTTCCTTATCTGCTGTGCGTTTAGCCATTTGCGGAAGTTCCCAGTTTGCAGTAGGGAATTCATGTAGCCCAGCCCAGTGAGGAATCTGGGGGGGGGGGGGGGGAGGAGCAGGACGCGTGAAGCCGTGTGTGTGCGTGTGTGTGTGCGCGAGGCCAGATTTCCTTTGCCTTTCACAGACTGCCTAGTGCACCGAGATGTGCGCCCTCCCCCTCCCCACGCGCTCACTCACCCCCACGCCGACACACCCACGCACACTTAGCACAGGGCCATGCACGCCTGGGCTCACTCACATGCACACACAGATATGCACGGATGTGTGTTCGCAAACAGGCTTGCAATTCCTTCTGGTGGCTCGTCGGTCCTTTGTGAGGCACAGGGAGCCGGGGTCACTCCCGCTCGAACGTGGGAGTCTGAGAGGGCACTGGCGAGGACGCTGTGTGAGCCGGAAGGCAGGCTGTGCCCAACGTGAAAATCCAGCCCTGAGTTCATATCCACCCACCCAAAATGTTGCCCCACTGCCCCATCCACATCTGGAAGCCCAGGTCTCCACGACAGAACTCTAGATTTCTCAGAGGACACCTCTGCCCTCATTTACATATCTGCCGGGGCAGTGGAGGCTCCTGACCCCTGACCAGACACCCGGTCGCATTAGGATGTGCCGGGCACTGCCCGTAGGTAACAGGGAACCTCCCCGACCTCTGGGCTCCTGGGCGGACGATGCCAGGGCCCCTGTCTCTGTGACCACCTGAAGCAGGTTGACACAAGGACACCTCTGTGTCCTCTGGCTCTGCCTCGTCATGCCCTCGGGAAATCTGGTGTTGCACCCAGCAGCCCACGCTGGGCACACCAGCACTGCCCTTCCCCCTCGTGGCCACGCCCCCTGCGTGCACACCAGCTCCTCGCCCAGACTGCCAAGATGAACCAAAAAGCTGCTCGGCTTCCAGAGCGCCTTTCTCCCAGGGCCCCAGGGGGTTTGCAAACCCAGGCCGCCCGTCCTGTCCCCTCACCTGACACTGCCCCAATTCAGAGGAAGCAGGGACACTTCCAGCTGCCCCGCCCAGAGCACGCTGTCTCGAGGCCTTCTGTCTCTGCCCACACCTCCCTGGGCAGAGCGTTCAAAGGTGCCAGAGCCTCCCAGAGCCCACTCTGGGCAGGGGCTTCCTTCCCCTCCCCGTGGTGCACGTGGTGTGAGGGGCTGGAGGACCCGAGCGGGGAGGGGGACCCGCCCCCAGCAGCAGCCACCTGATCTGAGTGCCTCTGTATGGTCCTGCCCAGTGGCAACCTTGGCCGCCACCCGGAGCACAGATGCCCTCCTGGGACCACCCCCCTTCTCTTTGTTTCCGTAAGAATAACCAAAAGCATTTAAACGTGTTACCTTTCTTTACACATACAGACTCCAAAAACAAAAACCAACACAAATCTTTATTTTTTTGATTTAAAAGATATAATGAAGAACTGTGGGGAGAATATTCATCGTGGCAGGTGTCTATCTGTAAGAAAAAATATATATCTATATGTCATATAGCTTGTTAGCAGGTTTATTTTTTAAATGAAAGGTAAAAAAAGAAATTGATTTGAAATATATACCACGAGATGTCCCATGGCCTGTCAAACTTGTCGGTATTTTATAAATAAACTTTTTTTTTTTGGAGTTCTGAAGCAACATTTATTCTTCTCCTTCTGGGAAAGTAACTGGGGACCCCTACCTTCATATCATGCTCAAATAAATGAAAGTGCGGGATTTTGTTTCTTTTACACCTTTAGGATAATAGCTACTCGGATTATACCAGATTAGAGGCCAAATGATAACGATTGATAATGCTGGCCATGACAATAGCTAACATTTGTGTGGCGTTTACACCCTGCCAGACACTGCTGTTATCACTTTCCACTGATGAACTCAGGGAATGCTCATGACAACACCATCAGCAGAGAAGCCGGATCAGGGAGAATTTAAGGGGCTTGCTTGCCCTTGAGAATTGGAAATGCCGGAGTTTGTACTAACGCAGTCTGGCTCTAGAGACACGTGCTGCCTCTGTGTTATTTTAAGGCAAGCTCCTTACCCGTGTTCATTTATTTTTATTTATGTATTTTTTACTGTCTATTTAGAGCGAGAGTGTGTGTGAGAGACGGGGGAGGGACGGAGAGAGAGGGAGGCAGAGGATCCGAAGTGGGCTCCATACTGACAGGCAGAGAGCCCCACGCAGGGCTCGAACTCACGAACCTCAAGATCATGACGATCGTGACCTGAGTGGAAGTCAGACGCTTAACCACCGGAGCCACCCAGGTGCCCGCCCCCACGCCCACCCCGTGTTCATTTTAATTCCTACCCAGCCACACCCCAGACGCTAAGGTTGGTTTAGTAAGAGCCACTGTGGTGCTTAGTGTAACTAACCTAGTCGATGCACCCAGGTCTTAAGTGAGGGTTTGAATCGTTGCATTTATGCGTGTGGTGCCATTGACATGATACCACATTTCTCTCACATACATTGAGTCAAACAGGAGAAAGAGAACGAAGGAAAAATGATTTTAATTGTGTAAGGCCACCAGATGAATACACTTACTTAAATAGTCTGCTGTATAGCGTACATCAGACATTCGTGCAAGAGGCTGCTCAGCACAATTAAAGCAGGGAACTTAAAATATACAAAAATATACTCTTAGACACTTCATTTTTACTTAAAACACAAATGCAAATTCATTCACCAATCTGTTAATGTTGGGCCATAGCGTTTTGCTTTTTCTCAGCATGCTCTCCGTGTATACAGCTCCCTGTTGTCTTTCTTCCATGAATCACAGCCATCGTGCATGGGCAGCGAATTCTAGTCTGTTTCTTTAAAATAAAGCAAAAGGGGGCACCTGGGTGGCTCAGTCGATTAAGCGTCCAACCCTTGATTTCAGCTTGGGTCAAGATCTCGCGGTTGGTGAGTTTGAGCCCCGCACGGGGCTCTGCACTAACAGTGCGGAGCCTGCCTGAGATTCTCATTCTCTCTCTCTCTCTCTCTCTCTCTCTCTCTCTCTCTCTCTCTCTCTCTCTCTCTCTCTGCTGTAACACACCCTTTTATTTTTGCCACTTTTCTTTTATCAAAGCATTCGGTGCAATTTTCAAAGAAATCACTGTTCTTTTGCACTCTTAGCCATTGCATCATATTTAATTAAATTGTGGAATTACGGGGCGCCTGGATGGCTCAGCTGGTTAAGCGTCCGACTTCGGCTCAGGTCATGATCTTACGGTTCATGAGTTCGAGCCCTGCAGCAGGCTCTATGCTGACAGCTCAGAGCCTGGAGCCGCCTTCGGATTCTGTGTCTCCCTCTCTTTCTGCCCCTCCCCCACTCACACCCTGTCTCTCTCTGTCTCTCAAAAATTAACAAATGAAAAAAAATGTAATTAAAAAATTGTTTTAAATAAATTATGGGATGACTATAAAAAGCACAACTGGCACAAACAAGTCTGGGAACAGTGACAATTGATTCGTTATAAACATGCAACTTGATTCGGTAGCAGCAGAAACATATGGGCATCACAGAGAGCAGCCCCTTATTAGCCTTCAGAACCCTGGGGACTGTGGGCACCTTCATGTTTTGCAGAGAAAATATATGGAATCCATTAACATGGCTGGTTGGTTAAGTGGAAGTCAAGTGAGAGAGCTTCCGTGTATAGGACAGCACAAACCATGCACACTGAACTTTAAGACCAATTTTCAGGGTGATTAAGGGATTTTCAAAGGTAATTTGGACGACATATAATCTTTACCTTAATAAATGTGGACCCCAGCCCCCACATTAGATACAACTCCACTAATGAGGATGTTTGGGTAGAGGGTGATAATATGGAAGGCATTCTACAAACTGGAGTCCGATTTGAAAGGAAGGGCTTTGAACCACAAAAGGCATATCCTTCCTGGTGGCATGTTTATTCTAGACCCAGGAGATGTCTCATTGAAATCTTTAATTCCAAAATTCTTCCTCGTTCATTTTTTTTTATGATTTTTTTTCCTTTTTTTTTTTAATGTTTATTTTTGAGAGAGATAGAGTGTGAGTGGGGAAGGGGCAGAGAGAGAGAGGGAGACACAGTATCTGAAGCAGGCTCCAGGCTCCGAGCTGTGAGCTGTCAGCACAGACATGGGGCTTGAACCCAAGAGCCGGGAGATCATGACCTGACCCAAAGTCGGCCACTTAACCAACTGAGTCACCCAGGTGGCCCATTCCTCATTCATTTCTAATCCCAGACTAGCTTCTCCCCAACCGTAGCTGGTGAGTGGGGAATTTGGCTGTCTCCAGCCCCATTATCAAAAACAATGCCTCCCCCCCCCCAACCCCCGCTCAAAAAATGAGAGAGGCAAATCTGGTAAGAAGAAAGGAAGGAGGGGAGGGGAAGGTGTTTTCCAAAGCCAAGGAGACACGGTGTGAGGCCACATACTGGCTTAGATTATACATAGTTCTCCTTTCTCCTGAGAAAAGATCATCTCACCTGGAAAACGTCAGAACTCAGTGGAGTTTCTTTTCTTGAAGCTCCCAGAGTGACTAAATGGGAAAAGCACTTGGGTTGGGGAGGTTCGCTAAAGAGAGCGCGGCGCGTTGGCAGACCTGGGTTCCCAGAAACTTCAGCTTAAACTTGAACTTGAGTTCAACCTTCATCAGCTTCCACGACCTCATCCGTGGAAGGGGTGCAACTCCTGCCTCTTCCAACATCAGACTCCTCGAATGAAGTGTAGGGAAACGACCCTTCGGACAGAGGTGCTCTCCGGAGATGTCCCTCGCCCCCAGCCAGCCCCCTATCCCAGCTTCTCTCTCCGGAACTCTCAGAGCTACAAGTTTTTCGACTTCCTGACCTGACTGAGGAGGAACTTTGGCAATGGGGCTTGGCTGCAGTCAACAGGTGCAGAATGCAGCTGATCTCTTTCTAGTTTCTAGCATCCTAGTTTCTGGAAGGGAAGGGGCACTGAAGCAGCAGGCTCCGGAGGCTATGGGTTGTGAAGGGTGTTCTGTTAAGGTGCGGTGCAGGAAGTTAAGGGGGAGATGAGACTCGGGTGGCCTGAGGAATCCGCTCTGGGTCGACTCCAGCACACCCAAGACGGGCTGCCCCCACCACTACCTCGTGGTTCCCAGCACCTGCTGCACCCACCCTTCTCGAATGCCGGCCCCGATGGGCTCAAGGAAATCCAGGAGACCCTGTCACTTCCCACTAAGGGGCTGTTGGGGCTCAGAAGCCAAAAGTGACACAGGGATGGAAACAGAAATAGCTAGTGTTTGGCTCCCTTCCCTCCCAACATTGACCATCCAAGCCAACCAGGCCCTTTGGGTTGGGGTTTTATTGCCACTCAGGCAGAGCTTCAGCCGGGGCAGGATGACCCCAGATGACACTGGGGTCAAAGCCCAAAGAACACCAGCCGTTGCTCTGGAGGGATGCAGTGACACCCCCAGCTTGATCCCTCTGGAATCTGCTGCCCCGGAGCTGGGCTGCGTGGATATGGGCCCAGTCTAGTGCCAACCCGACTCTGCACTGAACAGGAAGGTTCCTCCTCTTGACCTTCATGACACATGGGGCTGCAGGGCTCTGGGGGTGGGCTGGCTGCACCTCCCCTCTGCTCCAACTGCCCTCAGCAGCATGGCTTTGAGGGGTTGGGAGCAGCTCCTATGGGGCCCAGATGCAGTGACTGATGAACAGGCTCCTGATTGACACCTATTGTCCCTGATGTGATTATTAGCAATGCTCCTTCTCATTTTGTTTCTTTTTTTACATGTTTCTTTATTTTGACAGAGAGAGAGAGAGAGAGAGAGAGCAAGAATCCCAAGCAGGCTCCTCACTGTCAGTGCACAGCCCCATGTGGGGCTCCGCCCCATGAACGGTGAGATCGTGACCTGAGCCAAAATCAAGAGTCAGACACTTAACCGACTTCCCTCTCACTTTGTTTCCTCATCATCTGGTCCCCGCACTCCTACTGATGAGTCATAACCTGACAGCCAGGCAGGGCCCAGCCTTCAGTCCCTCCTACACTTGGGGCCTTAGACCGCCGTGCTGAAGGTCTGGGAGAACGGAAGGGACCATCTCCTGGACACGAGCTGTGATTGGGGACTAGGGGGTTGGCATGGAAGAACCACTGAGTCCGGTTCCGTGACCACAGATTCAGAGGGAAGCTCTTCCCACTTATTGCTGTCTCAGACTCGGTGTCCTGACACTTGAGGGTCTGTGCTGTCCTCGTCCGGTCCTCCCTACCATGGGCTCTGGGACACACGCATTAATGTCTGCAGGACACTTCTCTGCCTGGACTGTTCTGATGGAGCAGTTGCCTGAAAGAACAAGAAACACATACCCCTCATATAGGGCCTTCCTTATACAAGGGAAGATCCTATACAAAGGATCTTCCCCTATACAGAGATCCTACCCCATCTCAACTCTTACTCCCCCAGACTGACCGATAGCTCGTGACACTGGGTAGAAACTTGGGGGAAATCCGTGCCGGTTCTAGGCTGTCTTCAGGAATCTTGCTGGTCAGCATGGTTGATGTAGCAGAAAACCCAGGCCTTGGACATGGGAACAGAGGAAACTGGGTTCAAGTTAGGGTCGCCGGATAAAGCACAAACCAAAATTTGCACGGGATATGTTTATCCCACACCACATAATTTGTTGTGATCTGAACTTCAAAGTGAACTGGGCATCCTCTATTTTATTTGCTGCCGCAAATCCTAACTCCACACCAGACGTGGGTGCTCCTCCAAAACTTCTGGAACCTGGGTGTCCTTTTCGAGAATGTGGGGGATGCCGAAAGCGGCTCTACGCCTCCCCCCACCCCCACCGAAAGGTGTGTGGGTGTCAGAAGGGAGATTACATGAAGACTGAATTTGTAAACCGTAACACCACTCGACACATGCAAGAGATTAGTCCTTAGGTGGGATCCGCTAAGAGCTTCTGGGTTCAGGCACAGTTCGGGCTCAATCCGTCCCGACTTCCAATCCCTTGATAAAAACGTGCTCTACCTGCCTCAGGACTCATCCTAGCTGGAAATCGTATCAGCAGAAAACTTCTGAATCGTAGAGATTTGGTGGGGGTGGAGGGGTCATCCCGGGCCCTTCAGAGCCTGTCATTCACCCTGGAAAACACTCAGATTAGGACCCGTTGAGCAAAGTTTCGTAGGGTTGTGGTAAAGTGCTGAAGAGCTACAAGGAACACCGCAGGACCCAAAGTGAAGAGCAGCCATGACCACCCCAGGCCTGAACGGGCAAGAGGAGAGGAGGAAGTTACTGGAACCCGCAGAGAAGGCTGGAAGGAGAGGGAGATGTCACACGGGGCCAGTCGGGAGTCGGAGAAGCACCATCTCCCACACTGGGCCTGGCTCGCCTTCCGTCCTCGGGTCCCCTGTCTGGGCTCCTGATGGCCCAAATTCAGCGGGAAGTCAGAGGGCACTGGGGTGCAGCCCATGAGGGCCAACCTCCCCCGGGGGCCCAGAGCGAGGGGGACAGGAAGGTCACGTGGGTGCCGGCAGGCCCACAGCAGTGCTTACGTGTGTGTCTTCTGATGTTGACGTCCCCATAGAGTTCCACTCTTACTCCCTTCTGGATGTTGATAGAAAGGAATTAGGCCCCGAGAGGCTCGCTGGGAGCCTCCACCAGAATAGGTGGGATTTTCTGGTGTATTCGAGAGTTTGAAAGGTCTTTGACTTTCTGTTGCCTGCAATCTCCTGTGCCATCTAGAGCCACAGGACAATGACAGCTGCTGACCTTTGTTGTCGACCACATGCCACACCCAGCGCTGTGCGGAAGGCCTTTGCTGCACCTAGTTAATCCTCAGGGCGGCCCCGTGATCAGGAATTTCACCTCCTCCCGTTTACCAGAGAAGGACACATAGACACAGAGAGGTGAGGGGACCTGCCGGGTAAGTGCCAGAGCCAGAAGTGGACCCCAGGCCTGCCTGGCCTCACTGCCCCCCCCCCTTCCCTTTTAACCACCAAGCAACCTGCTGGAGTTCAGATAATGCTGGGTGTTTGGGGAGGCCTCCACATTCCGGGCAGGCGCAGGCCAGGCGGGAAACGTTGTTTCCGGATAACGATGGTCACAGGGGTGGACGAACGTTTTCCCTAAAGGGCCAGATGGTAAATATTTCGGGCTTTTCGGGGTACATGGAGCCTGTTCTAGTAAGGAAGCGGCCCAAGATGATACATGAATGAATGTGAGGCTGTGTTCCAATCAAGTTTTCTTTATGGGCACTGAAATTTGAATTTTATAAATTTTTTAAATTTTTGAGGGAGAGAGACAGCGAGACAGAGTGCGAGTTGGGGGAGGATAATAGAGAGAGGGAGACACAGAATCCGAAGCGGGATCGAGGCTCTGAGCTGTCAACACAGAGCCCAGCGTGGGGCTTGAATGCACGAACTGCGAGATCATGACCTGAGACGAAGTCGGATGGCCAATCGACTGAGCCACCCAGGCGCCCCTGAAATTCAAATTTTATATAATTTTCACAGGTAATGCGATATCATTCTGGTTTTTAGTCTTTCTGAATCATTTAAATATGTAAAAATCCGGGGCGCCTGAGTGGCTCAGTCTAACTTCATGAGTTCGAGCCCCGTGTCGGGCTCTGTGCTGACAGCTCAGAGCCTGGAGCCTGCTTTAGATTCTGTGTCTCCCTCTCTCTCTGCCCCTCCCCCTCCCTCTCAAAAATAAATAAACACACCTGGAACCTCAGAATGTAACCTTATTTGGAAGTAGGGTCTTTGCAGATATAATTAGTTAAGATGAGGTCATACTGGAATAGGGCGGGCCCTAAACCCAATGACTGATGTCCTTTAAGAAGAGGAGAGGACACGGGGAGACACAGAGAGAGAAGACCATGTGAACACAGACCAGAGTTCAGAGTGGTGCATCTGTTAGCCAAGGGACACCACGGACTACAGGGGCCACCAGAAGCTGAAAGAGGGAAGGAACGAGCCTCCCCTCGAGCCTTCAGAGGGAGTGTGGTCCTGCGACACCTTGATTTTGGACTTCCAGCCACCAGAACGGGAGAGAATAAAATTTTGTTGGTCTCTGCCACCCAGTCTGCTGCAGTCTGTTATGACAGCCCTGGGGAACGAATAATAAGCCCTCCTGGGAGCTCCATTGTGTGTGTGTGTGTGTGTGTGTGTGTGTGTGTGTTTTAATTTTTTTAAGGTTTATTTATTATTGAGAGACAGAGAGAGAGACAGAGCATGAGCATGGGAGGAGCAGAGACAGGAGGAGATGCAGAATCCAAAGCAGGCTCCAGGCTCTGAGCTGTCAGCACACAGCCCGACGCAGGGCTCGAACTCACCAACTGCAAGATCATGACCTGAGCTGAGTTTGGACGCTCCACCGACTGAACGGCCCAGGCGCCCTCCAGTGTGTGTGTTTTATCTTGGAGGGTTTAGATTGAGTAGCCTCGCACAGGCTGACAGTGTCCCAGGACCAGGCATCTCCCGGACCTCGGGCCTCCCTTCTGCTGCTGCCCCCAGCTGCCTTAGCTTTCTGCAGAAAAGTGCCAGCCAGCCCCGAATTAAATTGGCAACTCTGGGATGCTTGTTTTCCTGTTTCTCCCCAACCTCCCCACTTCTTAAATTGTTTCCACCTCTCAGTAAGAGCCAAATAACAGTCATTCCCTGAGGTCAGGAAAAATCCTCACCCGCCACCAACCTGCAAGATATTAATCACAGATGCCGATGACCAGTACTCCGGGGGCCTCTTACCCTCTGGCCGTTGCTGGGTAAGGGCAGAGGGAGCGGCAGGACCTGCCTGCTTTCTGGGGCCTGGCACGGTGCCTGGTATGTAGGGAGACCGCACACCCTCACAAGGCAAGGCGCCACTGTCCCCAACTTCTGCTGGGACACAGCAGTACATCCCTAGATGGAAGAAATCCACACGCAGTCAGGGACATGGATACATATGAAAGACAGCTCACGCTTAGCCCAACACTTTCACAGGCGCTTTGCATAAATTAACAAATTCTTACAAAGGCAGGAGCTGAAACACAGAGAGGCCAGGTAACCTGCCCAAAGTGACAGGGCCGGGGCCCCCAGTGGTATCCCCAATGCCTAGGACTGCACCAGCCAAAACACCATGTGCTCCAGTGTGAAGAGAGCTCCTCGGGGTGAAGGGAGCTGCCCACACTCCTGCATGAGACCCGGAACTGGAGCCTGTTCCCCGACTCCCCAGGCCTGGACGACTTCCATTCCACTGGCTCTTCCTCAGAGAAAATGATTGCTCTGGTTCAAGGCTCCTGGGATGACACTGAAATACAGCTGGCAACCTTGTCATTGTTTACTCTAGTGGCATGTATTGTAAAGGGATTTGGTCAATAGCAGGGAAGATCCGGAAGGCTCTAGAAAAAGGATGGAAATGGTAGGAAGTCAGAGAAGCCACCTCAGAAGTAGCCCCGGTTGTCATTTCTTGGAAGGAAACCGGTGGGGGAGGGGCCGCCCCGCAGGGGCGGGGCCGAGGGAAAGTGACCACATCTGTGTGCAGTTTCCCAGCTCGCCTCTCTCCACCTCTCCTCACCCAGCCCTCTGTAATCAGCCAGCTGTCTGTGCTTGTTCGGCCTCATCCTCCTGCCTAGACCCGTCCTGCAGACACCGGGCCCTGAATCACAGGCGGGCTCCTTTCTGTGGCCTCTTGTCAGCTCTTGGGGTGAGGAGTGAGTGGAGTTGTTTCCCTCATGACGCCATGACTTCACCTGGGGCTGGGGGGAGTTGCTGGGGTCCTGCCCCAGGGAGCTTCCTCTGCACTGCCCGGACTTGGGGGAGGGGGAGGGAACACCCTCGGCGGCCCCGGGAGCGGGTAGCAAGGACAAACAGGAGAGGAGCAGGCTGAGTGTTAAGGGACACACAACTGTGCACAGTGACAAGATGACAACTGACACTCGACCTCTGAGGAGAGAGACTCAGGAAGTGGGTCAGCTCAGAGTCTGCTGCCTCCCAAAAGGGGCAGCTCTCCCTGACTGCTACGACTGGGCTGGAAAGGGGTGAGGTGGGGAGAGAGACCAGTACTCCAGGCTTTTTGGATTCTTCAAGAACCAGAAATCCCAATTTTATGTGAATCCCCTTATGCTCAAATACTATATATATAGTAAGCGTCGTTGTGGTGTTGTGGCCGGTCATATCTTCCCCAAATGATTGCAACAGAGCTCCCATCTCACGCACTCCCCTTATAATGTAACTTCGACATCCCTCCACCAACGGTGGAGCCAGCGTTCTCTCCCCTTAATCCTGGGTGGGAAGGAAATGTGATTCTAGCAGAAGGGAGGCGACGTGACTTTCAAGATCATTGTTACAGGATGAACCGCGCCACCCCAAAAGATATCCCCAGGGCCTACCCTCCAGGACCTGTGGATATGACCTTTAAAAATAGAGTCTTCACAGATGATCAGGTTAAGATGACATGGGTTCTAATCCAAGATGATCGGCATCCTTATAAAAGGGGGAAACGGACAGATGTGCATGGAAGGAACATGGTGTAGAGATGTAGGAAGAGGGCCAGGGAAAGACAGAGGATTAGGGTGATGGATCTACAAGCCGAGGGATGCCCGAGTCCACCAGAAGCTAAGAGAGAACATGGAACAGCTTCTCCCTTACAGCCTCAGAAGGAACCAGCCCTGCTGATGGCTTGATTTTGAACTTCTAGCCTCCAGAAGTATAAGAGAATGAATTTCTATTAAGTCATCACTCTGCAGTAGTTTGTTATGACAGCCTTCGGAGACCAATACAGTCATAAAAGATCATATGGTTTCTGTCTGGTTCTCTTGGGACACATGATCTTGGCACCTGGCCGCCATCTTGTGAGGAAGCCCAAACCATCCCACGTGGAGAAGCCATACATAGGTGCTCTCGCTGATAGCCAGCATTAACCACCAGGGTGAAGGTGATCCAGTCTGATGCCAGCCCCCAGCCACTGAGTCACACCGCCCATACCCCCTTCCTACCCTGCCTTCAATCTTCCCAGCTTCGACCTCTTACATCATGAAACAGAAACTAGCCATTCCTTCTGTGCCGGTTCTAAATTCTCGAGATCCACAGAATCCAGAAGTATAACGAATGGCTGCTTACAAGGAGTCTGTTTTGCAGTAGAAGGAACTGGAACAGCTGTGCATGCCAAACAGAATATATCTTCAGGCTGCATCCAACCCACAGGCCACCAGGTTGCCTTTGGATAAGATCACAAGGCTGCCTGTGGGCTCTGCGAGGCCAACAAGCTGCCTAACCTGGAGCCATGCCTTCTCCACACCCTTGGGGAAAGGGGCAGTGACATGACATGAAAAGGGTAGGAAAGAATGGGGATAAGCTGGGCTGCTGGGACAGTACCTTTCAGGCAGGGATGGGGTATGTGTGCAAGAAGTCACCCTCCACTAGCAAAGGTCCCGCATCAAGATCCCAGGTTCCAAGAGACACTGCTTGTCAGAATGTGTAGACAAGAGATCTCTGGGAAATGCCTGCAGCCCCACAGATGTATAGTCTTATAGGGCTTTCTGGAGATCCAACGAGTTAATATATGCGAACCCCCCAGAAGGAGTGCCTGGAATCTTATAGAAACTGACCCGTCCTGAGGTTTACCTGTCGTTATGATTGCTGGTGTAATTTCTCAGTATCCTGAAGCCTCAAGCAGTAAAGCAGGTGGGGCTCTGGGAGGCTCATCCCACTTCAAGTTCAGTAGGACCATCCTGATCTGCTTTGTATCTTGCCCGGTTTCACTTGAGGGGTAGAGAGGAGACTTCCTGCTTACAAAAAATAACTTTGCTGAAAACCACCCAAGCAGCAAAACCAGCGCTGGCCGTAGCAGGCTGTGTGACCTTGGAAAATCTCTCCACCTCTCTGGATTTTATTTCCCGCCCTGTAAAGTGAGTGGCCTGGGTGACGGCCAACATCCTGTCATCCGCCCTAAAGCAGCCAAACCACGTGCTCAGGCAGAAGGGAAAATACTCTCTTGTGCAAATTTCCACGCGATTAATTTATTTCATTACAAGGCCCGTATGCCTTCTCACGCAGCTTTCTTTTACCCTCTGATGGCCTTGCCGGAGCAAAGTTTGCTGGCCGGAGGAACCCCTGGATGCCGCTCAGCCAGGATTTCATTTGCTACCCAGAAACGCCTCTGGTCCAGGCCTGGGGCAGCCTGCTGCCTGAAGCCGAGTCCCCACTGCTGGCTTACCCTAACAGGTCCACTGCCTTCAACCACAACTGGCTTGTGAAGGTGACAGAGGGCTTGGGGAGAGGAGAAAGCTAGCGTCCTGCATCATCAAGCCATCAAACTGGGAAGTGTAAATTAGCCTTGACATCAGGCTGGGACGAATTATTGTTATGACTCGAAGGCTTTGCCGACCCGAGGAAGGACACACACGTGCACGCCCACATAGACACACGTGCACGCAGACATGACAACACTTACAGGAAACAATACTCTGGAGAAAACCAACGCTGTGGCCACAGCGAGGGGCTTTGATAATTACGGTGTGCCATAAACACATTTTCTGGCACCTCTGCCTCATTCTCCCCACAAGGAGGAGAGAATCAGTGATTCCAGACCCTTTTCCACTCTTGCCAGCTCCTTGGCAGCCATTGGCCCAGGACACAATCACACTGGCTTGAATGTGGGGACAGATTCAAGAGGGCAAGACAGAGGTCCCTTAAAGCCTGTTTCTTCCAGAGGATCTTCCTTCCGTGTGTCCTGGGCCGGTGGGCGCGGGGGTCAGGGGGAGGGCGGCTAGGAGAGTGTAGGGAAAGCCTGGAGTCAGACAGTACACAAGCATCAGGTCAACCCAGGGACCTGGGATCTGGGGGGCTCAGTGCAGAGGGAGGGAAGGAAGCAGAGAGCTCCAATGAAAGGTACAGGCACAAGGACCTCCTGCTTTGAGGGAGCTGTCCCTTTAAGGGCTTCGAACATGTGGGGTGATGTGTCACATCACATTGGGTCAGTGAGGATCTAAGTGACGCCTTCGGCTCTCTCGTCATCTTTTCTTCAGCCCTGGGCCAGGCACTGAGCTCCAGGAAGGGATTTAATTGGGGTCTTTGGTGTGGATGTGGGCTGGTGGTGACAGAAAAGGCGGATACAGCTGGGGCCTCCCAAGAACTGTCTTGAGTCAGTCCTTGAGACGAGGAAGAACCTTCCGGGGGGAAAAAGGAGCGTGCCTGCTTGGTGAAGATGGCACCGATTCTCCCTTCCCTTGCCTGCTGTGGCCGAGTACAGTTTAGCGAGCTCACTCACACTTCGGCTGGAATCTGCTTCCTTTCCTGCTGTCTTGTGGTTTTGTGGCTGGAACCGTGGGTTTCAGAGCTCGACTGCATGGGGTCCTTTTCAGTCTAGGATCTGAACTCCCTAGCAATGGAATCTCGGGCCGGTTACTTAGCCTTCTCTGATTTTAATCTCGAAAATGGAAGTACGGGCAACCACTTCTGGGACCGAGATCTAGAATTCTTAACTCAGAGTAAAGTGCTCAACAGGTGACAGCGACCTTGCCTTTCCTAAGGGCCTCTCTTAGGCCACATTTGCCTCTGATTTGGGCTCTTGGGGAGCAGACAAGCCTTTTCTGAGCGCAGACGAAAGCTCTTTTCTCACCCCAGTTGCTTTTCTTTCCATCTCTTCAGGGGCCCAGGAGGGTTTCTGGTTATCAGGGGCTGCCCTCCAGCAGAGCTGGGTCTCGGCCCACCCCTCCCCAGAGAGGATGACAGAGAGCCCTGGGCGAACCCCTCCACCCCCACCCAAGCCTGAGAGACTCCTTTATCAGAAGTCTAGGACTGCCTCTTGCAGATAATGCTAATTCTTTTTTTTTCTTCTTTCTTTTTTTCTGTTAGCTCAATTCTGGGAAACACTAACAAGAATGGGCCCACTCTGTGTCCAAGGGGGGGGGACGCTCAGGGACAGACTTGTTCCACAAAGTCTAACTCGAGCCCTTTATTTTGAGACCGGCCAGCGTCCACATCATGGGCCCTTGGGTGGCCCCAGCCTGACGGTGAACTCTGGCTTGAGGTTTCTACCAGCCTCATGCTAACTCCTTGAGGTGGGTAACCACGTGCCCTCCACTTACAGATGAACAAACTGAGCCCAAGTGACTTCTTTCCGGTCATACAGTGACAGTGGGGATCTGAACCCAGATAGTCTGGCCTCAGGGATCTGCGTTCCCAATCCGGACCTGCAGGGCCTTACAGCACCAGGAGGAGGCCTCTGCGGACAGGCAAGGCTGGGCTTTCTTGCCCGTCCTGGGGGTCACTGGTAGTCGGAGCTCTGGACTTCAGAAATCTAGGGACCACAAAAAACATTCTTTCCAGGGTCCCCGCTTCTGAGACTCGCTATCTTTAGCTGAAGTCTATGCTAATTTTCTGAGGAACCCAGAACCCTGACTGTATCTTTCTTGCCCATCCTTTTCTCCCTCCCAGATAAACAAGATATTCAGTATCATCAACCCCTTCATGGAAATGTTCCAGCTCAGTGGTCAGGGGCAGTGTGTTAATAACACGATGATGCACAGTGACAGACAGGACCCCTAAGTGGGGTGGGGGGGGGCCTGTGCCGTCTTTTTCCCTGGCAGAAGGATAGAGGAGGGGACCACGGTACCCAGAAGCCTAAAGTCTGATTTAGCAACAATAATAGAAACCAGGGTCCCTTACGTTGGACTTGACAGTTCACAAAGCAAGGTCACCTGTTTGTCTCCTGATTGTTACCGTGCCCTCCCTACAGATGGGACTCAAAGAGACTAAGTGACCCCTCCGAAGTCACACAACCCTGATGTTCTGACCCCACATCTGGACTCATTTCCAGTAAATTCCATGGCCCTTCTGCTCTGTCTCCACCCCTTGACCCACCTCATCACCTTCTTCAGGTCCAGCTCAACCCTACTGTCGCCTCCTGCTTCTGGGCTCACCTAGCCTGGTGAGCAGTCCATCTCCCTCACCAAGGAAGGCCAGGGCGCCTCTGAGACACAGCGTCTCCCTCAGCCCCTGAGCCCTGGGAACTACTGTCCTGGGAGGACGCCTGACCCTGTGGATGGCCCAGCAAGGGCCCACTGAGGGGCTCACCGAACAGAGCTCGGTTTGAGGCTGGGATTGCAAGCGGGGGAAGGGAGGGGTACAGGGCTCTGGACTCTCTTCATTCATTCATGGCCAATGTACTTCATGCCAACCCGCACGGGAGATCCACCACCAGTCGGACACCAGCCCGCCCCCAGGAGCCTGTGGGAATGAACTGCTGTTTAACTCTCTGGGATTCCTGGCTGCTCCAAAGCCCTGATGTGGGTTAAATCCCTCAGAAGAGGGTTCATGCACCTGGAGCCTGGGGCAAAAGAGCCCCCACCCCAAAGGCAGACTTTTCCCCACAGTGGTAGAGGGCCTGACCCTGACTGCAGGCTCTCTGCCAATAGCCTGGAATCCTGGGGATTTTCCCAGGCTGCACAGCAGAGGTTCCCCGGGGCCCTGTGAAAGGGCTCCAGGTGGTTCCCTAGAGCAGGGAACCAAGGCAAGAAAGAGCCCCTGCCTAGCAGGGTGGGCATGAATAGCCAGGGGTGGGCAGGGCCTCAGATCACCAAGGCTCCATCCCAAGCTGTACTGACATCAGGCCCTGGTGACACCCAGAGGAGCCCACCCAGACCATCTTGGCTAACCTCAGTGGGGGGAAAATGGGGAGGGGACTCAGGATAGAGCTGGGAAACCATCGATCATTCTGGAAAGTTAAATGACCGGCCCAGAGTCATACTTTATGGCAAAGCTGACTAGGTGACCTCTCTACAAGGAACTAGGATTAACCCACCTAATGTAACGAACCTTCAAGGCCAGGGCAAAATAATATGAACTAAGATGCCCAGAGCCCAGCGTCAACAAAGCAGGGAGGTGTGAGTTTGGGATGGGTAGGCACACTGGGGAGCAGGGGTAGGGCAGGCCCACGCAGCTTAAGGATCACGTATGCCCAACCCCCAGGGCAGGCCCCAGCAGTTCCCACAGGCAGAAACACGCGCCCAGCGCCTAAAGGCTTATAGGTCAAGTTATAGCAAAGGTGCAGTTAAGACCTCAAATCCCTCTCCAAAGTCAGGGGCTTAGAGCTCGCCAGAAATGTCAAGGTAGATGTTCAAGCTTCAAGTTTCTCATTTTGCTAATTTCCTCTGGCTATCCATAGGCCGCCATAGTCTGAAAGGTTAGAGCAAAACTTAGCCTCAGTAGATACTTAGGAGGTAAAGGTCCCTAGAAATTCACAGGGAAAATTAACAAGGTCTTTCAGTCAAGCCTCCGGACCAGGTAGGGTTCTAGCAAGGCAATTGAGATCACAGTCTAGAAGCACTCCGCTTCTTCCAGGGACCGCCTACATCCGCTGTGGGCCTCCTGAAGGCAGGGTTGGGTTTTACACATCTTTGCCCCCAAGGCAAACCGCTGGATTGTTCAAAGTTCGAGGAAGGAGCCTCCCTTGCAGAGCACTGAATTTGGATAAGGAGGGGCAGAATTACAAAAGGGTGAGGACTTTGTCCTAGAGGTATGCTTAATTGACATGTAATCTAACTGGGAAGGCCAAACCCCCAGACACCTGTAAAAAGGAGAACAAATTACTAAACAGCTAGCCCTAAAAGACAAAATAATGTGTTAAAATTGCAGGGAAGAAGGGGGCAGGGTGCCGGGACTCAGCGAACCAGGTTAAGTTTTCTCTGGACAGATAAGGTTAAGCTGTGGTTTATTCCACCTTTGCCTGACTCGCTTTAATTTTTTTTATCTTTACTTTTTGTTTTTTTTGTTTTTTTTTTAAGATTTTTATTTGTAAGTAATCTCTTCACCCACCTTGGGTCTCAAACTTACAACCCCGAGATCAAGAGTGGCAGGTTCCACCGAATGAGCCAGCCAGGCGTCCCTCGCCTGACTTCCTTTAAAACCCAGGGAGCTGCTAACAGCAAGGGAGTTCTCAGTTTGTGCCCCGTCCCCTTTCCTGTGGAATATCTCACCATTGGCGTTTATTACTTTGGTAAGGATCATTTACAAACGGAAGCCGTTTCTCAAAGAAGGAGCCCAAGGCCTGCTTCTCTGGGACTCAGGAGTTGGTCGTCCTCGAGGTCCATCTGCAGCAGAACTTAGCGTCCGCGGATACCCAGGAGGCAAAGGGCACAAACCTTGGGAGAGCAAGCCGATCGAAGCCAGGTCACCCCGCCCAAACCCCTCTGACACCCTCTACGGGGCTGGCGGGCCGGCTCCTTCCCGCCCCTCTCGTTTCCAGTTAGGGTCGGGGACGAATCCACGGCCCCGGGGGACGCAGACCCCGGGTTCCCTTCTCCCGTCGGGGCCGGGCCCGGGAGGTTGGGGGCAGGGTGGGGGGGTCCTGGTTCCTGGTCACCGCTGGGGCCCTCGGGACCCCACCGGCCCGGGTCCCGGTGGGCCTCCACGCCCGGGCCGCCCCACCTGGAGGAGCCCCGACAGCCTCAGACTCGCAGATTTGAACCGAGGAGGCCGAGCGGCCGGGCGAGAGTTCCCAGCCGCCATTGGTTGAGGCGGCGCCGTGACTTCAGCGCCGAGGGCGCGGGAGGGAGGGCGCGGGAGGAGCCTGGAAGGGGAGTGTCCGAGCGGCTCACCGCCCAGCGAGCCCGAGGGCCGGAGGGAAACGGACGCCGGCGCTGACATGGGCCTCCAGCCCCGGCGCCGCGCAGAGCCCACGGAGGGGACAGCGCAGCCGCGCCGGTCCGGCGCTCGCGTCTCTGGGGACCCAGGTAGGCGACCAGCAGCCCGCGCCCTGCGAGGCCTGGGTGGGTTCGGTCTGGGGGCGGGGGGTGGCTCGAGGCCCCCGGTGGGGGCGGAGAGCGTGGAAGACGCCGCGACAGGGGGCCGAGGGGCGGGGAGGAGGGCTCAGAGACCCCCACTCCTGCGCCCGGCCCCGGGTGGAAGGGCTGGGCCGGGGCGCGCGCGGGGCGGCCCGGGTGCTTGGGACCCGGAGCCGCGCACCCCGTGTCCGAGCCGAGCGGGCTTTGGGGAGGAGGGGGTGGCCGAGAGCCGGGAAAACCGCGTTCTGCCTCGATTTCCTCTCTCCAGACCGGGATTCGGCGTCCGGCCCAGGGCGCTGCTGGGGCGGGTGGGACCGGGGCGGGGGTCGTCCCCGGCTTTAAAGGTCCGCCCGCTGGCCCGGGAATGGGGCGTGCGCCGGGATGGGCAGGGGCACAACAATCGCGGCGAGCCGCCCGCCGTCTCCGCGAGGGGGGCGTGTGTGCGCACGGAGTACTCCGTGAATAGAAACCGAATTCTTCGCGTGTAGTGGCGGAGGCGTGCACACACGCGCTCGCTCTCGTACACACGCTGCAGCACACGCCACCCAGTGTCACCCGGCGAGGGAGGAAAGAAGGAAGGAGCTGCCTGGAAGGGAACGGCCGAGGAAACAAATACAACCTCCTTCCAGTCGCCGCCGCCGCCCCCCCCCCACCCCCAAGCCGGGCTCCGGCCCCGCCCGCCTCGGGAGACCTGGAGGCCGAGGCGGGAGAGGCCGAGGCGGGAGCGGACGCGGTGCCTCCCGGCGGGGTGGGGCGCAGCCGAGCTGGCGGCCCTGGGAGGGGGCCACGCGCGGGATCGGCGCGCCGGGTGCGCCTGGGGCAGAGCGCTCCTGGCGTGGCCGCCGGCCGCGAGCGGTCGGTTAATGATTTAATCGCCCGCTTGGGGCGGTGGAGCTGCGGTCGGCCGTCTCTGGCTCCGCCCCCTCCCTGGAGCGCCCCCAGCCGGGGGTACAAAACTGCCCCTGCCCCGGGTGCGTCCACCACCAGCTGCCCTGCGGGCCGGGCCGCCGCCGGTGAGTGTCCGACGGGGAGAGCCGGGCGGGAACCGGGAGCCGGGGCTGGAGGGCTGCGGCTGGGCGGGCTTCCTGGGAGAGGACTGAGCCGTGTGTGTGTGTGTGTGTGTGTGTGTGTGTGTGTGTGTCTGGGGGAGGGGTGCTCTCTGTTAACTCAAACCAGATTCCTGGTGTTTCCCGTAGAGATACTGCAGCCTGGGCTTTGGAAGTTTTCTTTCTCTCCCTGAGAGAATGGAGGGGAAATACAATGCTTTTTCTTTTCTGTTCACCCTTTGCAATCTGGCTGGCTCCCACGCCCTCAGCTGCATCCTCGGCGCCTATTCTTTGCTCGTGTGTATCCGAGCAGTTGAATGGGGACAGGGTCCCCTAGCTGCTGAAGCCTGCTGGCTCTTCTCTAGAGGGTGCGTGGTGCTGGAGGGATGATCTCCGTCTTCCTTACCCCAGCAACCATCTGGACCAGAGAAAGCTTTCCCCGTGCAGCCGGCGTAAACAATGAGGGGCCCAGTTACAGGAGGGCCTCCTGCAATGCAACTTCTTCGAACAGTCTGGGTTTCTAATAACTCCCCGCCGCCTCCGCCCCCTTTCTGAGGCTGGGGTGGAGGAGGGGACCACCAGCAGGATGGACTGAATTTTAAGAGAACAAAGGGCACAAAGGAAGGGGGAACTGAGCTGTGGATTTTCCCCAGGAATGGGGAGTTTTCTGGACCCAGGCTGGGCCCATCCAGGCCTCTAGGTGGCTCCAAGGCTCCCGGAGCAATAATGGGGTGTCCTGGGGAGTCTGGTGAGGCTCCGGCCCTGTGTGGTAGCTAGGAGCCTGCCAGGAGTGGGGGGGTGCCATGTGGGCTCCACCTTTTATCAGCTGCCCTGTGTGAGCTGCCCATGTGACTACTGATTAGTGTGGTTCATCTCCTCCAAATGTGGACTTTGGCCCACCACTCCTGGAGGACAGCTGCTCCTTCCCACAATTGGGGCTTCAGTGAACCTTGGGAGATATCCCAGTGGGTTCTGGTCTTTCCAGGGGTTCTGGTGACCCACACAGGGACAGGGAGCGGGCTGGTGTGATCAAGGGAGTCTGCACCCAAGACGCGATGGTTTGGGGTGAATCTCAAGCCCTCTGATGTCCCCCTGAGCTCACAGACCCCCGTTAAACTGCTTCGCTCAGGCCTCTACTTGGAACATTCCGTCCTTTATTGGGGTCCTTTATCTGCCTTTTCCTCTCTCGACCGTTCTTTTTTTCCCTTCCTTTCTCCCTTACACATGCCCACCCACTGATGCTTATCCCAAGTGGATGTGCAAACCCGGATCTACTTCTGTCCTCCTGCCTCTTGGAGACTGAATGTCCAGCCCTCACAAGACGGGAGCCCAGGGAGCCCCAAGCATATGAGAGCCTTATCTACAAAGTGGGGCTGGGAGGATTTCTCCGCCCCAACAGATGTCGTCCTGGGAGAGGAATCTTAGACCCTTCTTGACAAGTCAGGCGCTTTCCCAGCAGGGCCTCAGATTGGCTCTGGTTCAGGGATTCCAACCCCCTCCGCCTTTGGAGTGGTTGATTGATTTCTGTGGCCAGGACAGGCCGTGCCCAGGTGTGGCCAGCAAGGTGTTTGATATTGGCCAGGCTTGCTTGTTTTCTGTCTCCTCTCTTTCCCTCTCTCTCCCTCTCACCCCCTCTCTCTCGCAGTCACTCTCCCCTTCTCTGGGGTGGGAATAGAGAGCTGAGAATTTCTGCTTGTCTCCAGCTTCCTTGCCCTAGGTGGGGAGGGTGGAGTCTGTCCCTTGGAGGAACAGGATCTGGTTGATGCCAGAGATAAGGCTTGGGGGCGGAGGAACAGGGGTTGTGCAATCTTGCCCTGGAAGCTGAGAGAGGGCTGACCCCAGCTTAGGTCTTCTGACCTATGTACTGAAGGCTTTTCCTCAACCTTGGGAAAAGGAACCAAACCTTGGAGCCAGCTGGCAGAGGGTCCTGCAGGGCTTGCTCTGGGGAAGACTTCTGGGATGTTCGGGGGGGGGGGGGGGCGGAGACAGACCCATGCCAACCCTCTCTGGAGGAACTGGATGGTCACACCTGGAGGGACGTGCGGGTGTGTGGCTGGATGTGGTCCTTCCTCGCTCGCTCGCAGAGTATCGCGAAGGAAGTCTAAGCTATTAGTTTCCCACATTCCCACTCAGTGTGTCCTCGAAGCTCCGGCTGAAAATACGCCTCTTGTGGAGCCTTGGGCTTCCTTCCAGAAACGTACATCAGAGTCTCCCCCAGGCACTGCCGGCTTGCAGCTCGGGGCTCCATGCCAGGGTGGCAAGCGCTGGCATCCAGACCCCTCCTTTTCCAGGAACAGGGGCACCGGAAGTCTCCACTCCGCCTCCCGAGCTGGGGAAGGGTCTCCCTTCGGGGTCAGGCAAGGGCAGTGTGGGCACATTCGTGAAGGAAGGCTTCCACAGAGACTGAGCTGCCCTGCTGGCATTTCCCCCTCTTTCCTTCATCCCAGGAGCGGGGGCCTCTGAAAGGCAGCCGTTCCAGGGCAGGAAACACCCCTGAGTGTATACTCAGGGACAGCGTCTCGCTCGGCCAGGTCTGCTCAGAATCGTGCCATTTTTGCAGCGGCCAAATGTGGGCTGCAGACCCCAGCTTCCAGATCTTCCCAGGGTGACCACGGAAGCTCTGTGTCCCGGCTTCTGTTCCCTGCCCCTCCTTTGTCTGTTCCCCCAGGGGCCCCACTCCCTGCAAGCCTTCTTTATGCCTTAGAATATCGCCCTTGAGCATCAAAGGGGGACTAGCGCCCCTGGCTGGGAGAACACAAAAGGAGGCTTCTCTGGGCTCCACTATAGCTTCTGTACCTTAGTGAGGGTTGGATTAGGTCCAGAGAACCAGGGAGCATTTTATTGGGGGGTGGAGCGTGTGGAGGTTTTGTGCATTATTTGTCGCTGGCGCCCACAGTGCCCCAGATTCCTCAGTTATCCGGCCCTCATCCTAGAGAGGAGCGGCAGGCATTTCTTTTATCCCACCTTCGCCTCACACCCCCACCCCTGTATCAGGCTGAAATCGGCAAGAGTTTAAGTCTGGTCCCAGAGAAGCCAGACTCTTCATCCTGGATCGTGAAAGGTCAGGAAGGGAGAGGGGGAGCGGAGCCAAGTCTTGGATGGCTCGATCCACGGCCTGTGGGGACTGCAGTCTATCTCTGGGCTTCGGAAGCTGGGAGGACCCCTCCTCCTGCAACACTTCATCCTGGGGACCCCCCCCCAAGGACTTGAAAAGGGTCAGCTCTGGAGCCTTTTGGATTGGGTATCATCAGGTGGTTCCGGAGGTAGATGTCTTTGAACTTGGCCAGAGTGTCGCTGGGGATGCTGGAATTTTCCTCCTACCTTTCGAGGCATGGGCATAGGGCATCCACTGAGAGAGAGAGCACATTACAGCATCTTCACAGCAAATACGTGAGTGCTCGCCTCTTGTTGCGCTGAGGGCCTTGCTTACACGAGCTTATTTAATCCTTATGGCAATGCTAGGAAGTACATAATGGCACCAATCCCTTTGAAAGCGTGCGGGGAAACTGAGGCACGTGTAACGTGCCCAGTGTGGCCGGGCCGCGGTGGGGAGTCTGGCTCCAGGGTCCGTGCTCTCCGCCTCCACCCTGCGTGCTCCAGCAGGGCCAAGATGGAGATTTGCCAGTCCGCTCTGGAGTGAGTCCAGATCCACCCTCTGGAGAGCCTCGAGTGTCTTTCGATCCCCACTCCTCGGCTGAGCAGTGGACTCTCGGGAGAAGGGAAGTGAAACCGAACAGGGCCTGGCAGATCTGATTTCAAGCCCAGCCGCTTCTTTGTGAGGCGCCCGGGCTGGAGGGCGGAGCATTAGGGCCGCTCCCAGGTTCGGGGAGACCTGCCCTGGGTGCTCAGGCCGAGGGGGTCCCCACCAGGCACCTCTTCCTCCTCTCCTGGCTCTTCCCCCTGTGATGGCAGCCGCTGCTTGTGTCCCGAGGCAGGCTGGGGGGAAACACAAGCTTCCAGGAAGAGTCCCGTAAACAAGCAAAGTTGCTGATATCCCGGAGTCACTGGCTCTTGACTCCTTCAACTCCTGAGCGGCTTTGCGGCTTCCTGGCTTCCCGTCGTCGGGTCAGAGGGCACGCCTTCCCTTTCTTTCCCCGGAGCTGTTTTCACCCCCGGGTTGGGGGCGGGTGGGGGGGCCTTCTCCTTCCCCCTCCCACTTGCCTTCGCTGCCTCCCTCTCCTGGCCCAGAGCACACGGTTCTGGGACCGGGAAGGAGGTGGATAGAGAGACCAAGGTGAAGGGGCCCGGTGGAGAGGATGGCCGGTTGCCAGCAGGATGGAGCTGCCCCTGTCTTTCCCAGGATTTATCTGTACTTTTCGCTGGGGTGGTGGAGAATGGAGTGGCCAGGCTGGGAATATTTTAACCTGGAATTCTATGTAAAACTGTGTATCCTGTGCGTGTGCATGCATCCAGAACCTTCAGATCTCAGAGGCCGGGGCCCCAGCAATACTTAGGACCCTCCCCTGCACACCTTACGGTGGAGTGGGAAGAACCACAGTGGGAAGAACCTCAGAACCAGGCGGATCCTGAGACTCTTCTCTCAGCCCTGTTCTTCGCAAGTTACGTGACTTGGTGGAGCATTGGTGTCTCTTAGCCTCAGCTTTCTTATCTGTAAGATGGGGATGATAAGTCCCTTGGATGGTGGGAAAGAACACAGGACAGTGGTAGTACTTGTTTTGTTGTTAAAAAAAAAAAAAAAAAAAACAGGGGCGCCTGGGTGGCTCAGTCAGTTAAATGTCCAACTTCAGCTCAGGTCATGATCTCACGGTGCGTGAGTTCAAGCACCGCATCCTGCTCTGTGCTGACAGCTCAGAGCCTGAAGCCTGTCTTCAGATTCGGTGTCTCCCTCTCTCTCTGCCCCTTCCCGGCTCGCGCTCTCTTTCTCTCAAAAATAAAGAAAACATTTTAAAAATTGGGGGAAAAAAAGCAGTTTAGCCAAGATAGAGCAGCTGCTTGGTGCAGAGGAAGAGCTCAGTGAATGTGAGTTCCCTTTCTCATACTTCCGGTGACACATGGGCCACCTGAGATCCACAGGTGGGAGCTGGGATAGCACTTCCCAGAGTGGGGTCCTCAGCCCCAGCCTTAGAGCCCAGGCTCTGCTACAGTTCTGTCACAAGCCTAGACAGCTGCTTCTGTGTCTTCCAGCAGTCAAAGGGTAGATTTTCTAAGCTATAGCGTGTTTTCCCTACTGCACCTTCGCCTGGCTAAGTTACTGGCTTCATTTTCTTATAAACTGTAAGAAACTATCAATTCTCTGAAATGAACGAGAATGTCTGAATCCAGTGGTGAGCATTATGCATGATCAGTGGAGATCCCTCTAGATCAGCACTGCCAATAGAGAGAGGTATCGTGCCAGCTGCATACGTAATTTTCAGCTTTCCAGTAGGCACAGTTTGAAAAACTAAAGACGGGCGTCCGGGTGGCTCAATCGGTTAAGCGTCCGACATCAGCTCAAGTCATGATCTCATGGTTCGAGGGTTCAAGCCCCGCGTCAGGCTCTGTGCTGACAGCTCAGAGCCTGGAGCCTGCTTCGGATTCTGTGTCTCCCTCTCTCTCTGCTCCTCTCCCGCTCATGCTCTATCTCTGTCTCCCAAAAAATAAATAAATGTTAATTTTTTTTTTTTTTACTAAAGACAGGTGGAATTAATTTTAATGTTTTGTTTAACCCGAGTGTACACATCAAAAAGAGATCATTTCACCACATAATCATAAAAAATTAAGACATTTTACATTACTTAATCATACAAAGTCTTTGAAATCCAGTGTGTTTTTAACACCTATGGCACATCTTTATTTGGATGCGAAATTTTAGAAATTCTTCATTCGAATTTGAATTTCCTACAACTTAGGGTTGAAAAAGTGGGTTCGTATATAGTCAAGTGTGTTTAGCAGCGTGGACATTAAATATACATAAATTAAAAAAGAAAAGACTAGCGTCCCCATTTAGCAGCTGTAATAGTCAGAAAATACAGCTAGGTAAAGGGGGGAGGAGCATAATCAACTCACAATGACAAGAGGGCACAGAATGACCTGGGATAAACACCACAAGGAATGTGTATGACTTAGAACATTTAATAAAGGAGATTATCCAAAAGATTTGAATAAATGGCTATGAAGCTTTGATGTTGTGATAAAGTCTATTCTTCCCAAGTTCATCTTCTGTCCTTCCAATTCCAACATAATCCCACTAGGATTTCTTTTGGGACTTACCGTTTTTAAAGTCCATCTGGAAAAGGAACAACGTTAGAAACAATGCAAGGCAACTTTAGGGAGAAAATTAAAGTAGGGATATTCCCCTATTAGACGCTCAAAATGTTTTACAAAGTGGCAGTGTAGACCTGGTTTAGAAATCAGCAGACCAGCAAACAAAAAGGGGAGTCCCAAGATAGATTCACGAGTGGAAGCGTATCTGTAAATAAAGAATTTAATATCTGGTGAAGGTAACTTTTAATGCCTTACCCACATTTTATAACAATCCTATAAGGAATCAGTAACGTGCATACAACATTGATGTATTTTAATCGTTTTTCTATTTTAAACAACCCACAATTTTATAAGCCACAGGCAGCTTTACTTTGTTGTATTTCCTTCCAGTATTTTTCTCTCTGAGTAGTTGCTCATTATTATATTACCTGGTATTGTAGAGGAAGTGGATATTTTCATAAACTGAAAAGTGGAGAAGGTCTTTGCTTCATAGTGTTAAAGCCAGAAACCACGAAACAAATTTGACTATATAAAAATGAATGAGCACTCTGGAAAAGAAGACAAAATCACCCAACTGCAAACGGGTGCGTGATAAACTTACAGAAGTATGTAGGATGGTAAGAAAATTTTAACTGCTTTAATATTTTAAAAAGTCCTACAAATCCATTGAAAAGGTGAAGCCCCTTCCCCGGAGAATTGGGCGAAAGGCTTCGACAAGCAATTCCCAAGAGAAAGACACAGAGGCTGATGATGCACTTTTTATTTTTTTTATTATTTATTTATTTATTTATTTATTTATTTTTTAATTTTTTTTTAACGTTTTATTTATTTTTGAGACAGAGAGAGACAGAGCATGAACGGGGGAGGGTCAGAGAGAGAGGGAGACACAGAATCTGAAACAGGCTCCAGGCTCTGAGCGGTCAGCACAGAGCCCGACGCGGGGCTCGAACTCACAGACCGCGAGATCATGACCTGAGCTGAAGTCGGACGCTTAGCCGACTGAGCCACCCAGGCGCCCCAGATGATACACTTTTTAAATGCTCATCCTCCCTTATAATTAAGGAGATACAAATGGCAAGTTTGTGAGTGTGCTGATTGTCGTGTTTTTGTTGTTTCCAACTAAAGAAGATACAGCCCCTGGTATCAGACACTATATTCCTGTGTTGCTGGAACTGCAGCTTGGTGTGTAGAACCTTCTGGAGAACAAGTTCACAATAAGAAACAGAAGTAATTTAACTTACTTTTTGACCAGAAATAAAGATTGGCGCAAACTTAGCCAGAGGATTTTTGTTACAGAGTTGGGATAAAATGGAAACAACCTAGCATTCGTTAGCGGCCCACTGGATGTAAAATTTTGGAATGTAGTACTTAAATTAAAATAACGCAGACGTTATTTATGAACGTGTAAATATTTTCCCCCAAAGGTGAACAGTGCTTGGCTTTATTTATCTACCTACAGTGGAAGGTACTGCCCTTGTCCTAAAGGGAAAATGCCTCAATCAGCACTAGCCAGTAGAAGCAGTTTGCGAGTTTCAGATTTCATTTCCATTTTGAATAACTGTATTTTATTATCTTTTTATTTATTTTTTTTTTAATTTTTTTTTCAACGTTTTTATTTATTTTTGGGACAGAGAGAGACAGAGCATGAACGGGGGAGGGGCAGAGAGAGAGGGAGACACAGAATCGGAAACAGGCTCCAGGCTCCCAGCCATCAGCTCACAGCCTGACGCGGGGCTCGAACTCACGGACCGCGAGATCGTGACCTGGCTGAAGTCGGACGCTTAACCAACTGCGCCACCCAGGCGCCCCAGCTTTTTATTTTTTTTTTTAATGTTTGTTTTTGAGACAGAGCCTGAGCAGGGGAGGGGCAGAGAGAGGGGGAGACACAGAACCCGAAGCAGGCTCCAGGCTCTGAGCTGTCAGCACAGAGTCTGATGCGGGTCTGGAACCCACAAACCCTGAGATCATGACCTGAGCCACAGTTGGGGACGCTTAACCAACTGAGCCACCCAGGTGCCCCAATAACTATATTTTAAAAAGTGAAAAGAGATAGGTGAAATTAATATATTATTTAACCCAATATATTCAAAATATTCTCATTTTAACATGGAACCAATAGAAAAATAGGATGAGCTATTTTGCATTTTGAAGTGCATTGTCTGTTTTGCCCCTTAGCACGTGTGAATTCGGACTCCCCGCGTTTCAGGTGCTCTGTAGCCACGTGAGGCTGGTGCTGCGAACGGTATAGCTGTAAATAATTTAATAGCCCTAGAGAGGCAGCAGAAGGCAGGAGTCACTGAGAAGTTCTGGTGTGGAGTACGTGGGGTTCGCCTTGTGAGCCCTGGCTCCGGCCAAGAGCCTCGCATCCTCATTAGCTGGGCCGGGCTCACCCAGTAGGGAAAGCTGGGAAAGTGCACAGGTAACTTGCAGCTCTGGGAAGCAGGTATTGAAACTGGGCCCTTGTTCACTTTCCCTTTCTTCTAGGAAGCAGGAAGTGGGATCTGCCCACATGGGGCTGGGCAGTGGCATCCATGGGCCAGTGAGCCTGGTCTGGATGGGCAGGCAGGCAGGGGTGATGGAGCAAATACAGGGCCCCCAGCCTGGGAGGTTTTAGGAAGGGAGCTTGGTTCTGGTCTTCCTTCTTGGCAGCTGGGACTACCAGGAGACACGAGGGGGACTAGAGCGGAGCGGGAGGGAGGGACATTGGAGGCGGGGCCTTGTGCTGAGCTGCTAAACACGCCAGGGGAGTCCTGGCTCCTGCTTCAGGTTGGTCTCTTCCCCCACCCACCCCTTCCCAGGGAATCAGAACACGGGGAGGTTCCTCTGAGCAGAGAGCAGGAATGAGATCCTGAGTAGGGAAGAGCGCACCTGAGCCAGCCCTGAGAGCAGATCTCTGACACAGAGTCCGTCCCAATGAGTCTTGGTTCCAAGGCTCTTGGATAAGCAGCCTCCCGATGCCGTCCTACCCACCCACCCACCCCCGTCTTCCACAGGCACATTCTCAGCTGGGAACATCTGAATTGGCCAGGAGGCATCACCTCGTACAGAAAACCATGGGTCCAACGCCCATCAGAAGTGGGCTGAAGTCACCATTTAAGTAGATGTGAGAGCAATCTGTCGGGTGAGGCTCACGCCGTCTGAGCCTCAGTTTCCCTTTCTGTAAAATGGGGGGGGCAATCTTGATACCCTCCTTGCAGGGCGAGGGGCACAAGTGGCCCATGGTCTAGGACAATGCCCGGCATGCGTCAGACACCAGACTCTGTCATTTAGACAGTGTTGCTGTTTCCACACGTGGCTTGGTGGTCCACCGTTAGGGGGGGAGCACTGGGGTGCTGGTTGCCCTGTGTGACCCCAGCCTTTTCTCTGCTCCCGTGCAGCCACCGGAAGAGCTGAGCTTAGGGCTGTAGCAGCAGCAGAAGCAGAACTTTCACCTGCCCGGGCATCTCGGATAGCATCCCACTGTGGGATCACCTGTGTGGGAGGCTGGCCTCCAACTTGGAGCTTTAGTGACACTGGAAATTGGCCAGTCTCCGGTGACGGTGACGGTGGGGGGGTGGCGATCGTTACCTTTCATCTCCTCAGTTGAAGAGGCTCAGGCATCAGGAAGCAGCTGTTGGGGAGCGAGCTCTTTCGGGGGAGTCCTAATCTCCGTGTCTCCCCTGACACCGGGCTGCTGGAGGTCGCCCACTTTCTCCTCCACGACTTTGAATACAACCTGTCTAGCTTGGGGGAGGGGGAGGAGGAAAAGAGAACAGACATCCGCGGGGGATTTTGGTGCAGAGAGAGTGGACCTGAGACCCGCCTCACCCAGCCCCAGCTCGGTGCCTTGTATTGGGCCCTGAGAACCAGACAGTTTTAAGCTGGTTTTGAAATTAATGTCTTTTCCTCAATCAGCCATTGATGCTTTGAGACATTGATGCTTTGGGATTTTTATGATTATTATTTTTTCTTACTTTTTTGTTTATTTTTCACAGAGAGAGAGAGACAGAGACAGAGACAGAGCATGGGTGCGGGAGGGGCGGAGAGAGAGGGAGACGCAGAATCCAAAGCAGGCTCCAGGCTCCAGGCTCCGAGCTGTCCGCACAGAGCCTGATGCGGGGCTCGAACTCACGAACCTTGAGATCATGACCTGAGCCCGGGACGCGAGCTCAACAGACTGAGCCACCCAGGTGCCCCTATTATTATTACTATTAGAACAGCATATCACATCAAAGGAAACAAAAAAAATTGCCTGTTTTCCACTCAAGTCTAACTTAACTCCTCAGTTTCCCTGTGTGCCCTTTAAGCCTTTCTCCGTGCAGACGTGTGAATGCTGTGTATGAACAAGCCTGAGCTCTGCCTTCTTTCTCCTTCCCCTTAATGCCGTTTGGGAAGCAGCTGCCCCGTGTGGCAGCGTGGTTTTCGCACGTTAATCGTTTGAGTTACTAGGACTTACTCCTCACACCCCTTTCCTTATTCCTGGCCGTTAGGTTGTTTCCAGCCTTTCGTGATTCTAAATAAGGCTTCTATGCATATCTGCGTGTGTGGCTTTTTTCCTGCTTTGAAATCGTTCCACAGGGCAGTTGCTAAATCATTATCATTTTAAAGCCATTATTTAAAGAAACTGCCATAGTTGCCCCTGCCCCAAGACCACACTTGGGGGCAGTCCCTTCATGTGTCCTTTCATGTGTCCCTTAAGTCCCTTAATGTGGCTTCACCATCTCTGAGAGTATGGTCACTCCATACCCAGGGATTTTAAGGAGATATTTGACACGGATAGGCAAGAGGTACAGGAGTGGGTAACGGTGGTATTTCATGTTTCCATCCCGGGCCTTTTTTTTTTTTTTTTTTTTTTTTTTTTTTTTGTCGCTGTTCAGGCCCAGATTATTTTAAGACCGTGCTTCTTCATTTCCTGGTGCAAACAGCACACTTACAAATACGAGGGCTTTTCGCAGTGCGCGTGAAGGAGGTAAAAGATTCCAAATAGTACTAAAGTCGGCTAAAATAACAACATCGCCCCCACCGCGGTTCCTCCCGCATTATGTAAGAATGTGGATCAAAGCGTCCACGGTTCTGTTCATTCACCGAGCAGCCCGTCAGCCCCGTCCCACTGTTGGGAGTTAAACCGTCTTGTGCCTTCGCTGGGATTCCTTATCTTTGCAGGAGAAGGCTGCCGAATGTTCCAGAAGGCACCGAGTCTCTCTCTGGCCTCAAAAGCCAGAGCCTCTAGCCTCTCAGGGAGGGAGAGGAGTGGCCCGTGTTACGCGGAACTTGCACAAGGCCCTTCCATGTGTCGCTCCGGCTGGCAGGGGCTGTGTGGCAGAAGGCCTCTCCTGTTCGGGCAAAGTTAAGTTCTTCCTAGTGGTGGAGTGCTGGCTGCACCCAGGGAGAGAGGTCCGCAGCCCAGCAGGTGAGACCTGCAGGGGGAAAAGGCCTCTGGGGCTTGGCCGGGGCCTGGAGTCTTTGATTCTGCCCTTCCTCTCTTCCCCCATCTGGGCCCTCAGCGACTCCTGGTGTCACTGCCTCCAAACCCTGCCCCGCTTATGCCCTCCTCCGTCTGTCTCCATAGCCGCATCCGTCTCCTGGCCCCCATCCTCTGCCCTGGGCTCTGCAGCGCCGGCCGTCTTGTGCACCAACCGTGTGCTGCTTGGGAACTGCCATCTGTTTCCTTTCGTACCAAGAATGCCATCCAGACTCCTACCTGGTCCTCAGGGGGCTGGGCCTGTGTGACCTGGCCCTTGGCCCCTGGGTTTCCGTTCTGTTTCTCAAGCTCCGCAAGCTTCTTCCCTCCCCCGGGGATGTGCTCGTGCTGTTCCCTCCCTGGATTGCTCTTGACCTGCCTGGGTCCTTTCCACCATTCAGTTCTCAGCTCACAGAGCCCCTTCCTCAGAGGGGCCTCCCCCAGGCCCGTGACACCCACACTTGCTCCCCTTTCTTGACGCCAAGCACTTGAGAGACTGACTGTCTTACTTGCGTGTATGCAGCGCTGTTCCCCACCCACCCATATTCACTACAGACTTGCCCCCGGGAAGGCGGGGCCTTATCCACCTTGAGATTTCCACTGTCCTGTCTTCGGAGCCTAGACAGGTATGGGAAAATGGGTGCACATGAATGAATGAATGAATGAATGAATGAATGAATGAATGAATGAAATGAACACGGCCTCCTGTCGCCATCCCAAGCCATGACTGAGGTTGTCTTTCACCGAATATCCCCTTGCTTTCCACCTTGTTGCTTGGGGCTGGCCCCGGATGGGCGTTAGAACAACTCAGGGGAGTTGATGGAGAGGCGCCTCCGGTGGCAATGGCAGTACGGTGGGCGTAGAAGCATGCGTGCCGTGAAGCAGGGTGAGCTGCGGGTCAGCTGCGAGAGTGGGAGGCCGGCCTTGCCGCCCCAGGAGAACTTGGGTCTCTCGCCTGCCTTGGCCCGGCTGCCAGGAGCCAGCCACTGCTTGGGTGTTTGGAGCGCACTGGTCCAGCCTGTCCTTCTGTCTGTCTGGTTGCTGCTTGACTGGCTGATCTGGGAGGCCAGTGCTCTGTGTGCAACATGCCAGGAAGGATGGGTGAGGGGTCCAGGCAGGCGCTGTCCTCCGGGGTCCCAGAAGCAGAGCTGAGCTGGGAGCGTGATCGGTGTAAACCAGCCAGGGGCCTGGCCTTCCAGGGAGGGTCCGTTGCTCCTGCCTTGAAGGAATGTTCTGGGGATGGTGGGGCCAAAGGGTAGAGGCATCTAGATCCATCAGAGGCTGGGGAGAGTGAGGGACAGCCGTGAGTCCCTGCTCCCTTTTGAGTGGAATTATGGCTTCGGGGCAGGGTGGTGGTGCCCCGCCCCGGGCAGGCAGGCTGTGGGGAGTGGCCGCCCTGTCATCAGGCAGCCTATTTAGCCACATCCCCAGAGCTGAGTCACGGCACTGAGCAACACCCCCTGCCAAAGGCACAGCTCTCTTTGGCAGGATCCCCTTCCGGGTGGGAGCGCAGGCCTCCTGACCTGCCGCCCCCAGGACTGGCCCAGGCCACCTGCTTGCCCGTAACCTCAGTGTTCCATCTCCTCACCCCCGCATCGCTCTCTGTTCAGAGCTTAGGGTTCTCACCAGCCCTGAAGCCTGGCCCATCGAGTCTGAGCTCTAGGATCCCAGAGACCCAGACCTTGGCCCCGTCCCAGGACTGCTAGGCAGTGGGATGGCAGGTGACTCCACAGAGACCCCAGCTCTCTCCAGACTCTTTCATGCTGGGTGCTGGAGGGATGGTTTGGTGTTTTATAAGCCGGAAAGCCTCATTCCCACCCCCAGGGAGCGAGGCTATAAGTAGCACACAGCACCGGCCAGACTTTTACTTTCTTTCTGGGGGTGTAGGGCCCAGCAGGATGCTGGGGCCCCGGGTCTGGCCTGTGGGTTTCCCCGCTGACCGCTCTTACCTGTTCCTTTGTTTTACCCTCCAGGATAGAAGGGGGGCTGATGGCTTGATGGGACCCTCCTGTCCTGTAGTCTTGGTGGCCAGAATGCCAGGTCCCTGTGAGTGGCCACAAGCCACTCCATGGGTTCTGCTGAGCCCTTGGCGGTTGAGTGTGTGGTTCCCCTTTCTCTGTCGGGAGCACTTCCCATCGGGAAACCACAGCGCTTCAAGTTGCCTGCTGGGTCTGGGGATTCCTACTGTTGCAATGAAACCCTGAACTCTGGAAGTGCATGTCTTGTGTTCCCACAGTTCTGACCCTTTGTGCCCCCTATCCTGTCTCCCACCCGCCCGCCCCCCCTTTTTTGTTGTTGTTGTTTATCTGGTAAGTAGTATAAGCTTTAGTTTTCTAGCTGTGTTCTCAACCTGGGGCAATTTTGCACCCCCCCCAGGGGACACTTGGTATGTCCGGAGACATTTTGGTTGTCCCCTCTGGGGAGGGATGCTGCTGGGATTTAGTGGGTAGAGGCAAGGGTGCTGTGAAACATCCTACCATGTGCAGGATGGCCCCCACCACAAAGAATTATCTGGTTCAAAGTGTCGACACTCTCGGATCGATCAGGAACTTTCTTGAGGAAGCAGCTAGGCTCCTCCTTTTTCTGGACTCTCCTGGCCCAGACGCAAGGAGAGGTGTCCAGTTGGTAAAGGTAGCTGGTAAAGGATGCTACCCCCCAAAGGCCAGAGAAAGGTCTGGAGCAGAGCACTGGACCAGGAGGCCAGCTTCTCGCCCAGCTCTGCCGTTTGGGGCAGAAACCTGGATGAGTGACTTTGCTTCAGTGACACCTGTTTTCTGGAGCTGCTCTGGGTGTCCCTTCCCTCCCAGCTCTTTGAGATCCCAAGATTCTGTGACTAGAGGCAGGAGTTCGAATGCAGGCCGTTTGAACACCTGAGCCTTTCCCATTGTTGCCTCAGTGTCCTGGGGGCAGCAGAAGCCCAGGGATTCTCTGGTACCAAGCGTTCATTAGAAACCTGGTTTGATTTCCTTCTGTTCCTAACACGTCTGAGACCAACCCCAGCCTCCCTTTCTCTTTTGTAGCCAAAGAGAGCTTTTCCCCCAAAGGTTTGCCTGGGAGCCCATGGCAGACCCAGAAGGTCACAGATGCTGACCCTCTCCTGGGCAGTGTGGCGAGGGGATAACCCTGAGGCCGGTACTTCTCATGTAGTTGGAGTCAGCAAACCGGGGCCCATGGGCCAAATCTGGCCCACAACTTGTCTTTATATATAAAGTTTTATTGGGACGCAGCCATACCCTTTGTTTCCATGCAGTATGTTGCTGCTCTCCTACTGGAAAGACGGTATCTTCCCCAAAGCCAGAGATCTTCAGTCTGTGGTCCTTTATAGAAAATGCTGGCCAATCCTTGGTCTAGCTGGTCCGCGTCTGATTGTTTAGAGGTTAGGTCCCAGGGCGTGGGCAGGAGAAGAGGGTTCAGGTTAGGGATGGGGAGAGCTAACTCGCCTGAGGGTTGGTGGGAAGAAGGGGCAGGAGGAGGGAGAGCTGACTGGCGGTAGTGAGAGTCCTCACCTGGCTCTGAGCCCAGCCCAGGTCACCTGCGCCCCGGTGCCTGGCTCCTGCCTCCCGTCCTAGAGAACTTTGTTTGCTGGAGTGACAGTCGCATGACTGCCTGGGGCGGGGTTTGGGGGGGTGGCACTTGATGGTTGGGGAGCCGTCAGACTGGGCGTCAGCAGCTGGACAAAGACAGAGAATGCTGTGGGGGGTGTTTGGAGGACACACGGGTCAGGCCGGCCGGGAACCCTGGAGCCGGCTAGAGGCTGGAGGGAAGCCAGCGCGGCCCCTGGACTGGGAAGCAGAAAGGGAGATGGGGGAAGGCAGGACGGAGGTGTTGCCTTTCAACAGGTCTTTGAAGACCCATTGCTAGATGGGATTCAGTGGTGAGTCGGCCCCGTCCGAACCCTCTGGAAGCTCAGGGTCCAGTGGGCACATTACAACCCAGCTGGCAGGAATAGAACGATGTAGCCGGTGCCTGCCGGGAGAGGGGACATCCAGAGTGCCGGGAGGCCGGAGGCGAGGCGGCCGAGAGGGTTCACCCTGGTTAAGGACGGTTTCCTGGAAGAAGCGACGTCTCAGCCGAGCCCGGAAGGACGTTGAGTGAGCCAGGTGACAGGGTGTGCCAGCAGGGACCTGCATGTGTCCAGTCCTGGAGTCCAGGAGGCAGAAGCTGAGAGAGGGCTAGGACAGAGAGCAAAGGTAGGGGAGCAGCAAGCAGTGGCGTGGAGGAAGGAGGGAGGCAAGGACGGGTTGCCAGATCGAGGGGTCTGCACCGGTGAGTCCTGGATGGCTTTTGTTTCAGAGAAAAGGTGAAGAATGGTCTGGAGAGGGACAGAAGGGGAAACGGGGATCTGCTGGGCTGGCGCCGGGGGCCAGGTGGGATGTGGCGGCCTAGCTGGGGGTGAGGAAGAAACCGGCGGGACACCCACGGGTCGCGCTTCGCAGTGGGAAGAGTGGTCCCGCCATGAAGTCTTGTTGGCAAGACTACGGCCACCATCACCCCTTACCCACCCGCCTTGTCGGATCCCGTCCGTCTTCCTGCCCTGCTCAGCCCTGCATTGCTGGGTTTAGCCTTTGGGGCAGGTCCCTCCAGAGGGAAAAGGACTGGTTTGTCTCCAACAGTCGACCTCAACTAGGTGCTTGCCAGGAGCTATATGGGTGGTACCTGGAGCTTTCAGATGCCCCAGGCTCTCTGGGGCCCCCCTTGCTGATCTTCATTTCCGGTTAACTGTCCCCCCGGGGTCGGCAGATCTCGGGGGCCGGGCCGTCTAGTCCCTGCCCTCCTCCTGCACCCTTAATGATTCAAGATACCAGAATTTTCTAGTCTTCATCCCTAGGAGACACAGGGTGAGTGTCCAGCAAAGAGCTTGGCCCCACGGTGGAGAGGTCGCAGGCGGGGTCCTCGTTTGTGGGACACCCAGTGAGGACTGGAAGGCTGGAGAGCTGGTTTTGTGGGTCCCAGCGGCCCCGCCCCAGTTCTGATTCAGAAAGCGAGTCTGGCCGCCCACATACGTGGAGGTGCCGGGCAGCGTCTCTCCGGAGCCCATCCTGTTCTCTCCCTCGTCAGAGGACCATGACTCAGGTTGAGGTGTCCACTGCCTCCACGGGGATTGAGGTCAGACAGCAGGAAGAACCTAGAGCGTGTCTCCAGCCCGGCTGTCCGCAGGAGTCCTGTCCTGGACCCAGGCTCGTTCCCAGACTGCCACACGGAACCGCCTGTGCATCTCCACCGCCTTAAACGTGGTTGTGTTCACGCTGGTGGCATCCTGGTCGGGGGAGATGCTGTCCTTCGGAAGAAGGATCGTCCTTCTCTCTGGTTCGGGGAAAATGTGTCTGTGGCTACCTGAACTCTACATGGCTACCTAACCCGAGTGCCTGCGCATGAAGAATCAGGCAGGCTTGGGCCACCGGTGGCTTCTTTCACAGTATTTCATTCTGGTGGGAGAGCTGAGGTTTGGGCAGCAGCCCCTCTGTAGATGGGCTTGCTGCCCTGCGGCCAGCCCGGGTTAACCCTTTGCCTGCTCTTCTTTCTTACAGCCCTATGATCTCCTCCTTGGCACCCCCTCTGCCCGCCGGACTTCACATCTGACCCCCGACCCGCCTGCCGCCTTGGGAGGCCCGCCCCCCGCCCCCCTCCCCCACCGGCAAGATGCCCATCCTCAAGCAGCTGGTGTCGAGCTCGGTGCACTCCAAGCGCCGCTCCCGCGTGGACCTCACGGCCGAGATGATCAGCGCCCCCTTGGGCGACTTCCGGCACACCATGCACGTGGGCCGGGCGGGGGACGCCTTCGGGGACACGTCCTTCCTCAACAGCAAGGCCGGCGAGCTGGACGGCGAGTCCCTGGAGGAGCAGGCCGCCTCCTCGTCCTCCAAACGCGGCCTCCTGTCCCGGAAGTTCCGGGGCAGCAAGCGGTCGCAGTCGGTGACCAGGGGGGACCGGGAGCAGAGGGACATGCTGGGCTCCCTGCGGGACTCGGCTCTGTTCGTCAAGAACGCCATGTCCCTGCCGCAGCTGAACGAGAAGGAGGCCGCCGAGAAGGGCTCCGGCAAGCTGCCCAAGAGCCTGTCGTCCAGCCCCGTGAAGAAGGCGAGCGTCGGGGAGGGCGGCCAGGAGGAGGCGGGCGAGGGGGAGCTGGCGCCCCGGCGGAACGGGGCCACCGCGCTCCACTCCCCCGACCCCCTCCTCGACGAGCAGGCCTTCGGGGACCTGACGGAGCTGCCCGTGGTGCCCAAGGCCAGCCTGGGGCTCAAGCACGCCGAGTCGGTCATGTCGTTCCACATTGACCTGGGCCCCTCCATGCTGGGCGACGTCCTCAGCATCATGGACAAGGAGGAGTGGGACCCCGAGGAGGAGGGCGGCGGTTACCGTGACGGGGACCCCGCAGGCAGCACCCTCCGGGCTCCCCCGGCCCTGGCATCGGCGGCCCCTCCGCGGGCCAGGCAGCCAGAAGGCGCGTCGGGCCGGGACCCGCCCCAGGACGAGGGCTGGGCGGCGGCCCCCAGCCCCGGCTCGGCCCGCAGCGAGGGCAGCCACACCACGCGGGACAGCAGCTCCCTGTCCAGCTGCACCTCGGGCATCCTGGAGGAGCGCAGCCCCGCCTCGCGGGGGCCCGACAGGGCCCGGGCCGCGCTGCCCCGGCAGCAGGACAAGGAGTTCTCCTTCATGGACGAGGAGGAGGAGGATGAGATCCGGGTGTGAGGGGCACCAGGCGGGAGGGGGGCTCCGTCTCCTCCCTGCCCCCTCCCCCCCTCCAGGCCACCACCCCCTTCCCTTCCCTGTCCCGTCCCATCCTGTGCAAGGCAGCCGGGAGCCTGGCTTCCACCGCAGACCCTGGACGTCCCCCGTCCTGGACGTGGGGCGCTGGCGAGGCCGGGGCCCCAGTGGGGACACAGGGAGGTGGCGTGGGCACCCAGCTGCCTGGCGCACCCAGCCCTCCCGTGTGCTGCGGGCCGGACCGGGTGCTTGCGGCAGGAACCGGTTCTCCCTTCCCTCCAGCCCGGCCTCAGACGGTGACGCATGTCAGCCAAGTCCCCGCCTCGTGGGGCAGCAGCGGCGGGTCAGTCCGGGAGCGGCCCCGGTGCCTCGGCCAAGGACGCTCGGCTCGCCTTTCCTCTCCTGGCGTTTCTGCTGTGACTGGTGGCCGTGTGGCAGGAGGAAAGGTGGTCCCACGCCCCGGCCCCCCGCTCCCGGCTCCTGCACCGCGAGCCTGGAGCCCCTTGGAGCAAAGCCGGACCGAATGTGTGCACTAAACGCAGCCCCTTCCAGGGGGGAGAACAGGATGGGGAACGAAAGAAAGGAGGCCCCAGGCTTCCTGAATTTTCTAAAAGGGGCCTTTCCAGGATGACACTAGGAACAGGCTGGGCACTCGCTCGGCCCCTATCTATCTGTTTGTTCTCCTGTCCTGTTTAAATCCTTCCAGAGCATATCTGGAACAGTGTTAACAGCTCTGCTACCAGATGGAAGATCAAATCCTTTTAGAAAACCTTTATACTAAGTGCTTCCAGACTTTATTTAGAACTGTATGGGGTGGGTGTCCGTGCGTGTGTGTCCTTCCCCTCCCCCCCACCCCATGGCTATTAACAGTTGAAGGCAGCCAGTGTAGAAATTTTCTGGAAAAGGATTTTTTAAAAAATTAATATATCATTTCTTGGAGGGCTAGAAGCTTTTTTGACTGAGTTACTCCCCCCCCATACACACACACACACACACACACACACACACACACACACACACTGACCACTTCCCCTTCCTTCTTTAGGCCTTTCTGCCAGCAGAACCCTCTCCCCCACTTCTGAGGCCCCTAAGGGTAGAGGGTTGCCAGATTTAGCAATAAAACAAAACAAAACCAGAACGTGGAGATAAATTAGGAGGTCGGGCATACAAAGGATAATTTTTGTAGTATAAGTATGCCCCACACCATGTTTGGAACATACTTATGCTAAAAAAACTATTTGTTGTTCTTCTGAGATTCCTGCCCAAGGAGGTCGAGTGGGAGCTTGGGCATGTGCCCCAGGGTTAACTGATGATTATTTTCCTGTCCTGGGAACAAGCTGACCCACCTTCTCCTGTCCCCTCGTACCCGGCGGAGGGAGGGGACAGGCCAGGGTTAGCGGGCGTCACTGCTGCAGCCTCTCCCACTTGTTGCCAGATCCTGATCCACTTAGCTCCTGATTCCGGTGCCCTGTCAGTACTGTTTCCAGTAGTGTGGCTCCCACATAGGGGAGGAGTCAGAAGGGGCCCTACAGCCCCCACCAGCTGCCCTTGAAACCCATGCGAACAGTGGTCAGTTCCAGATTCTAAACTGTATATATTTTTTCATGGTATTGTTAAAACAGTGAGGAAACATTAAAAAAAAAAAAATGCTGTGGCACTCCCGTTGTCTGTCTCTGCTTCTGGGGAGGGTTATCGCAGGATGTGGGTGGGTACGGGTGCCGACTGGGGGCCCTGGGGCTGCCTGTGCCCCTGAGGCACTCGGGATCTGGGGTGGCTCCTCTCCCTGTCCTTTTGGGGCCCCTCCCCTCCTGCGCTGCTCTCCGGCCCCTGGAGGGACGAGGCCCATGTGCCCATCTGCTGGGCAGGTCTTGGGGGCTCTGGGATTTTGGTGGCCCACCCGCTGCTGCCAGTTGGGGGCCTGTGGCCACTAAGTCACTTAGCTGCTCCGTGCCTCCTGCTCCTCTGTGATACGGGAACCCTGCTGCTCTTACTGGGCCGGGTGCAGACACAGTCCCTAGAAAGGAGCCGCCCTCCTTTCTTTCCCGGCTTTTCCCCATCTGACCCGGAGAATGTTACAGGCAGCGTGCCCTTCGTCCAGACTCACGGCCTGAGAGCCCATAAGAAACGGGTCCAGACGCCACCTGGCCACCTTCCCCAAGTCACTAAGCAGTAGACTCAGGACAACATGGACTGAAAGCCCTTTCACCTGGCTGCTCACGGCCTCCTGGGAGCTTCGTTCCTTCAGGAAGTGAGGTTGAGGGTGTGTCTGTCCTGGTGGGGGACCTGGAGACCCGTCCGCCCTGTCAGCCCAGGCAAGGCAGGGTTTGCTAGCTGAAGTCCCTCACACATCCTCCTTTCCACATGGGGGCCAGTGGGGCTGAGTTCCTGGAAACCCTGCCCGTCGCCTCGAGCATCCGCAGAGAAATTTGGACTTGAGCTCATCCTCCCTGGGAAGCAATTAGAAGCATAATAAAAATGTTGCACCGGCCCCTCTGTCCCTAGAGGGGCTCATTCTCAGCTAATGAGGGATGTGGCTGAGGCTGGGAGTGAGAAGCAGGGTGTGGTGGCCCCAAAAGAGGGAGGGGAGAGGACTCTCTCCCCTTTGGTCCCCGAGGCTCGCCTGAGAAGCCCACGGCCCCTGCAGGGCACATCTTGCCTTAACAGATGCCCTGTAGGGCCCCTTCTACCTCCAGCAACCCAAAGCAGGAGCCAGGGGCTGCATCTGGGCAGTAATGTAGTCATGCTAATTCAGGTCACGGCCAACACTTAACAAAAATGTGCTGCAGAGCTTGCTGCTCCGGGCAGGGCTGTGGTTCTAGCCTAAAGATGCGCGTCAGCACCAGCCCGCCCCGGTCCAGCCTTCGTGTCCCGTCCGCGACCACCGCTGCAGGCCGGGGCTCTGCTCATGCTTCCCCGGGCACATGCTGTTCTGCACCATTACTGTGCTGAAGGCTGGGTGCCAGCCCTTAGGACCGCCATCTGCCAGGCACTGCCCTTGGTGCTGGCCTCATTTATCGTCATGACAACTCTGTGAGGCCCTCGCTAGTCGTATTACCCCCATTCTACGGATGAGGACGCCGCGGCAACGGAAGGCTAAGGAACCTGCCCAGCCACACACAGCTGGCAAATGGAGGAGCTGGGGCACGGACCCGGGCACGGCCTCCAAGGCCTTCCTCTCCACCACTGTCCCAACCTGATGATTTATACTTCGGGACCGGCAGTGGCCAGCAGGGCCAGTGACCCGACTGAGCAGGCCAGTGCAGAGACAGGCCAAGTTGGGTGGGGTGTTCCCAGCTCACCTGGGCTGTGCGCCCAAGGGGAAGGGGGTACTGCTCGCTGCCAGGCGAGGGGCTGGCGGCTGCTGATTCACGCCATCCAAAGGGCGTGCGAAGGCCCTTCTCGGGGTCACTCAGGGCTGGCCTCTGTCCCTGCCGGGTAGGCCCCTTGCTTGCCTCACAAGCCTGCAGCCTCGGGCCCGTGTTCCTGGTGGTGTCCAGGCTGGTCCCGCAAAGGGCTCACCTCCAACTCCGTTCTGTCACACACACAAGCCGTTCTCCCGCTTCACCACGTTCCCAGAAGAAAGTGGACAAAAGGAATAGAGGGGGTCAGGACACATGAAGGAGGGGTTCTTAGCATCTCCAAGTTTTAGGATCCGGTCCACCTCTCCCGGTGCCCCATTTTACAGATGGGCAGACAGAGGCTGGGGGAAGGAAGCCCTGGCCGGGTCACGTGAGCAGAACAGAGCGGAGGAGACAGGCGGACTGGACTGGCTCTGGCTCCGGCCTGGCGGACAAGGGGCAAGCCCTGCCTGTGGGACGTGGGGAGCACGGGTGCTTGCTTGAGCTGGGAGTGTTAGTTGGGCTGACGGGTGAGGGGCGGGGTTGACCTTTCCAGGTGTATGTAGCTCCCCCTACCCGCCCCTGGCTCACCCCCGCCCTCACACAACAGCCTTCCAAAGGTCCCCGCCTCTGCATACAGGTCCCCACCCCACCCCGCCCCCAACACCGCCCTGGCTGCAGTGACAGTCTACACAGCGTAACCCTGGAGGCCCCGACTGAAAATGTGGGCAAGGCAACTTAGGAATAGCAAAGCGAGAGCTTGTCTAGCCCCTTGGCAGGAGCCAGATGGGAGACTGGAAAGAATGTTTGGGGGAGGGAGAGGTATTTGCAGGCAGATGGGTGTCGGTGGCTTTGCCTCTAAAACCTGTTGCTGCAATCCACGGAACTGCTGTTCTCCAAGAAGGGAGACTCCCAGGAGGGGACAGGAGGAGCCAAGGGTAGCCGCCTTCCCCCGGCAGGACTCTAGCCTTGAAATGACACTTGGCATGTTAAAAAATACCCGCCGAGGCCACGGGGCTCTGCTGAATCTTGTTTCGTTTTTATGGCCTGCTTCGTTGCCAAAGGATTGGAGGCAGCTTAACACATACACACACACAAAAAGTAAACTACAATAGGATAAAAATAGATCAAAGCAAAAACAGGGCTGGAACACACAGTACAATGAACCAAGAGGGTGGCACAGCAGAAATGTTCTCCGAGTGGGCCTCCGCAGTTCTCAAAGATGGGCTGCAACTTGGGCTCTGAGCTTCCCGTTAGTTGAAGTGAAAAGGGAAATCCACCTGTTAGGAAACTCATGAAGTCCACAAGGTTAAAAGGATCCCAGAAGCAACTGTGCATGTTCTGAGGTCTGGGAGGGATTCTTGTGAGATCTTTGAAGGAGCCAGGGGTGGGGTCTCAGACAATGTCCTCAACCACAGTCTCCTAACAGAGCCAACAAACCCCATCAGGCTGCCTTCGCTCAATGTAAATCCAGGGCTCGATGCCAAAGTGCAGATCAATAAAATCAGGTCTATGGAAAAGGCCAGACCTAAGTGATCCAAGTAAGTCATTTACCCAAGACATAGAATTTAGATTCTTCCAAAGCAGGGGTTCTCAACCTCAGCACTTTGACAAGTGGGCCCCCATCATTCTTTGTTATCGGGAACTGTTCTGGAGGAGGTTAAGCAACATCCCTGGTCTCTACCCACTGGATGCCAGTAGCATGCCCCCCAACTGACTAGGTCAATCCAAAACGTCCCCAGAAGGCATTGCCAGATGTCCCATCCGGGGCTGAAAACCACTGCTCCTGTTCTGTTTCAGGAACACCATTTTCCTCCCCCAAACCCCGCCCCTCATAAGGGCCAATTTAAGACAAAACGGTTTTCAGGTCACATGTTTTTTATTCAAAGCAAAAAAAAAAAAAAAAAAAAAAAAGGCTATGGAGTCTCGCGGGGGAAAATGTGTACATTTGCATCTTAAATTTTACCCACTTTACTGAGAAAGCTGGTGCTTCTCTTTAGCCATCAGCATGTTTCTCTGAAGGTGTAATATGAGAAGCACCATAGAGACACAGACTTCTAGTCTCTGCCCCTGGAGCCACACTGAGGAATGCACTGAGAAGGTGGCTGGGGCCGGGCTGCCCTCCGCAGACCTAGGGTGGCGAGTGCACTGTGTCATTTCCCAGGTGACTTGGAAGATGCTGCTTCAGTATCGTTTCTCGCAACCAGGGCTCCCCCCCTGCCCCTGGCGAGTCAAATCATAGCCGCCTGCAAGTTTGAGGCTGTGTTCTCCGAAGACAGAAATAGGCAGCACAGACTCGTTCGTGCGTCCCCGGCAGGTGTTTATTAAGCACCTGCTGTGTGCCCGGCGCTGTGAGAGGCACAGGAACGGTGAGAGAACGTAAGAGAGTGGACAATCGGGTACTTTTTACCACGTTAGGAGAAAGATGCATGCTTTAATATTAAATATTAAAACGTTTTCTTTGGCCCAAACCCTCCCATATCGTCTTCTGATTTTAAGGAAATTAAAACATTTTCGTGGGCCTCTAAAAGTGCTGAGGGCCTGGCCCGGGCACTGCCCCTGCTGGGCCTGATGGAGAAGCCTCACAGTGGGAACATGGGCTAGGGGTGAGGTGGGCTGGGGGTGAGGTGGGCTGGGGGAGCAAACAGAGCACCAGCAAGATAGGAAACATGTGAAACACTGGACATGGCACTAAGGGCTTCTCAGGGATAAACTGGCGAGTGTTGGGACAGGAAATGACCTGGGTCTCACTTTAATTTTTTTTTTAATGTTTATTCATTTTGAGAGGGAGAGAGAGAGAAAGAGAGAGAGCAGGGGAGGGGCAGAGAGAGAGAGAGGGAGAGAGAGAATCCCAAGCAGGCTCTGCACTGTCAGCACAGAGCCTGATGTGGAGCTTGAACTCACGAACCATGAGATCATGACCTAGCTGACATTAAGAGTCAGACGCTTAACCGACTGAGCCACCCAGGTGCCCCTGGGTCTCACTTTAGAGAAGGTAATAGGGAAGTGCTCCTGAGAGAGGAGAGTTGGAATCAGACCCACGAATGAGAGAAATCTATGATGCGAAGAGCAGGACCGGCCCATTCGAGGAATCAAGGACATCCCTCGCTTTGGCCCGAGCATCTGGGGTGGTGACATTCCTGAGAGGAGATGGCAGGAGGAACCAACTTCAGGGGAGCTAGGGTGGGTCTCAGACATCTCAAGTAGAAACGGCCAGAAGGCAGCTGTGTGGGAAGCGGGTGCCTCGGAGTGGACGTTTGTGATCCCCTAAGTTAATACGTTGATGTCCTACCGTCCTACCCACCCCCCTAGTGTGATGGTATTAGGAGGGGGGCTCACCTCGGGGAGGTGAGCAGGTTTAGATAAGTTCACAAACATGGGACCCCCACAATGGGATTAATGTCCTGTTGAGAGGAGGAAGAGAGACTGGAGGGTCTCTCTCCACCACGTGAGGACACAGCGAGACAGGAAGTGTACTCTCACAGGAACCGAATCTGCCGGCACCCTGATCTTGGACTCCCAGGCTCCAGAAACTGCGAGAAACTAAAACCTACTGTTCAAGCCCCCATCTGTGGTATTGTGTCCCGGCAGCCAGCACTGACTGAGACGGGGGCAACTCCGCATGTGTCTCTAGCTGCTCATCTCCCTGGAGTTATGGCCCAGAGATGCAATTCAAGCCAAGAAGTAAGACCAAGGACAGCTCCATGGCGGTGATAACCCTCCTCCCTCCCCCCAACCCCCACTGCCGACCAGAGGGAAGGTCAGCATTGGTGAGCCTCTCCCCTCTAGCCCCACTAGCTCCCAGAAGCCTGCACATGCAGGCGGGATGGGTTGGGGGGTCGTCCAGGCTGGGAGCCAGGCAGGGCTGCCCTCTGCTTGTCGGCTTCTGCCACTCACACCCACTGGGCTTGGACACAAAATGGGCACAATTGACTTCCCATCAATAGTTGGGGCCTGGAGGGTTTTTCCATCCGTACTCTGTCCGCCTCGTGACCCGAGAATCATTTAGAAGTAACAGACTGGAGGGCAGTCTGCTGTGATGGAAATGGAGTTTTTCTTCCAGACTCAATTGACCCAAAGGCAGATCAAACTCGTGACCTTGGCCCCCAATCCATCAAAATGAGTGCCCCAGGCCGTGGCTGGGAGAATCAATCCATCACACTGTCAACAGCCAGCTGGCGGTGCTGTGTCCTATAGAAACCTTCCGCCCCCCTCCTGCAAGTGGGAGGAAAGGGGTGCGTGTACCCCAGGAGGTGCACAAAGCCATCTCCTGGGATGCAGGAATAGATACAGATATGAGAACCCGGCTAATAATTACTGTGGATCCTGACATTGAATGTTTCTCTCCTTTACAAAGCATAGACAGCTTCAAGGCTGTAGGGAAGACGACCCCCTTTCCTGGGACTGCTGGATTCTGGCTAACGGGCTGCTCCGAGTCCTTCTGGGGGGGGGGGGGCTTCCTTGGAGAGCAGCCCCAGGGCTTTGCAGCCGCAGGTTCTTTCTAAAATGCAGGCCGGGGGCATCTGGCTGGCTCCCGTTGGTAGAGCATGAGACTCTTGTCTCCGGGTTGTGAGTTTCAAGGCCCACATTGGGAGTAGAGCTTAATGAATGAATTAATGAATGAATGAATATGAAGGCATCAGCAAGTCTGCATTTCTTCTGGAGGTACTAGGGGAGAATCTTGCCTCCTCACTTTTTACAGCTCCCGGAGACCTCCTGCCTTCCTTGGCTTATGGCCCCTCCTCCATTTTCAAAACCAGCAGAGTAACTAACGTCTTCAAACCTCTCTCTTTCTCCTTTCCTGCCTCCCTCTGGCTCTCCTGCCTCCCACTTTTAAGTCCCCTTGTGATGACATTGGGCCCACCCAGACAATCCAGGGTAACCTCCCCCATCTCAAGATCCTTAACCACACCCACAAAGTCCCCTTTGCCATGTAAGGTAACTTATTCACAGGTTTCAGAGATTAGGATGTGGGCATCTTTGGGGGCCAGTATTCTGCTCACTAGAACACTGATAAAAGCTGCTCCTTGTTCGTTCTGTATCCTTCAGCATGAAGAGAAGTTCAACAATATTTTTGAGTGAGTGCTGAGTGAATGAACGAAAGACTAGCTCCCTAGAGGCTGGGTGGGGGCAGAACCATCGAGGGGACGCCGGAAGGGCTCTGGATAAGGAGGAAGAAACCAGAGTGTAACCTGAGCTGGCCCCATCACGCCTCTTCTGCTAACTCATTTTTGCTGGCGGTCTGGGCCTCTGGCATCCCCCCCAGAGCTGCCGGTGACAGGGCATAGGAACCCCAGGAGGCTCCAAGCAGCCTCTGCTCCCCCTGGAAGGGCTCTGGGCACAGAAGCTGGGGAGGACGGCCTGAGGACCAGGATGCACGGAGGTGGCAACAGTGGGGGAGAAAAGCTATCAGGACCCCCTGAGCCCCACAATGTCCTGTCTCCTTGACTCTCAGACCCAAAGTGCGTGTCACATGACCTCTCAGTGGCCTCAGCACGCTCGCGAGCCTGAGAGGTCAGGCTCCTGCAGACGGAGCCTATGGTCTTTGGGAAGCTCATCTAAGTGCGACACCTACTGGTTCAGGCAGCCCTTCTCACCTCTCAGCCCTGGTTTCTTTGTCTGCAAAATGGGTACAAGCAACTTGAACAGTTGCAAGTCAGGACAGGAGGAGGCCCAGATGAGAAGTGTGGGTGGCTCATTAGTGCCATTACTGAGCCCGCACCCCTGGGGTAGATGGATGCCTTTCCTAGAGTAGACTTCCTAGAACCACCAGACTCCCAGAGACCAAGCTCTTGGGCAAAGGCAGAGCAGGCCCATCCCAGCTGCTGGACCTCCCTGCCCTGCACTCCAAGTGGCTATTGTGAGGCCAACAGCTGTCCCCATCAAGTGGCATCTCTGGGGCACAGAGCAGTGGAGAGGGCAGGGCACACTGGCTCATTGTCCTTGGGGCTGAGCTGAACAGCAGCAGCTGTGGGTCACTGGGGGTTCCTCTGACCTCCACTCCATCCCAACACCATGGCTATCCAGCCACCGGGCCCGTCCCTGCTGGACTTAGAGCGGCCCCTCCAGCAGCGCCTGAATAGCATGGAGCCCCCTGTCTCCTAGGGGGGCCCCTGTCTCCTCCTTTATCAGGGGCCCTTAGGAACAGTAAGCTTGAGGAAGGTGGCACCTTGGGCCTGGGGGCAGGACACCGTTCCTCACTCCTTACCTTCTGGGAGGGACGGCTCCCACCCAGCTACTCCCTGATGTCAGGCACCCACATGCGCATATGTACTTCTCACACAGCACCCTGGGTATGGTCACGCCGTGGGTCCCAGTTCACAGATGCAGAATCTGGGGTTCAGGGAGGTGATTAAATGACTGGCTCACGATCACGGGCTGGGGCCCCGCAGAGCCCGGATTTGAACCCTGGCCTGCCCAATGCCACAGTCAATACCCGTGGCATGAACTCAGGGTGCCCAAGGCGGGAGGTGGGCAGATAGATGCACAGACACCAGGGAGGAGGGCCTGGCCACACTCGGCCCGGAAAAGCACTGCCTGAGATTGATCCAAGGCCAGGGGGGACGGACTTGAGGACCTCCCCCAGTTCCTGACAAGAGAATTCTAGAGCTCCCTGCACGCCTGCTTTTCAGAACAGTGCATCTATAGAGGGAAAGGGGCAGGGTGATGCTGATTCAGGAAATCTGCAGCCGGAGTTAAGTGGGCGCCTCATAATGATGGTGATTAAAAATTAACACCACTGTTTGCAGAACGATTTGGGTGTCCACTTTGCAGCCATGAATTAATTAATCGATGAAAACACAAGCGCGGGGACAGACTCCGGGGCACAGAGGGAGGACTATGAGGTTCCAGAGGGGGCACCCGGCTCCCCACTCCGGCGCCTTCTCTGGCCTGGGGCTTGCTTTGTGTCTCTGCACAGTGGGATTGCTGGTGCACTTGGGGAGCCTTGACGTGGTAGTATACACGGGGGGCAGCCTCCTGGTTCGAGTGACAAGAGTGCGAAAGGATTTAGGAGGTGGGAGACCCAGACCTGCCCCCAGCTGCCACCAATTAGCTGTGGGACCTCGGTAGTCACCTACTTCCCTGTGTGTCTATTTGCTCATCTGTAAAAGGGGTGAGGTCTCCTGCAGCTGAATTGCCGAGCGGGCGGATGAATTAGTTTGCTGGGGCCACCATAACAAATTATCACAGAGGCGATGGCTTAAGACAACAGACATGTCCTCCCATCGTGGAGGCCACAGGTCCGAGAGGGCGGTGCAGGCAGGGCAGGCTCCCTGGGGAGAACCGTTGCCGCCTCCGTCGGGGTCTCTGGGGGTAGCCGGCCACCCTGGGTGCTCCGCGGCAGCCGCCAGAATCCCGTCTCCTCCTCCGTCTTCATAGGGCTCCTTCTCTGCGTCTCTTCCGTCGCTGCGTGTCCCAAACTCTCCTCTTGTAAGGCCCCCAGCCATGGAGTTTAGGGCCCACACGAATTCCAGGAGGACCTCACTGAGATCCTTAGTTACATGTGCAAAGATTCAAATTCCAAATCAGGTCACATTCACAGGTACCAGGGGTTAGGACTGGGTCTCCCTCTTTGGGGGAGACCATTCAACCCACCCTAGAGGGCATTTGGGGTAAGCAAAGGCTGCGAATGCCAGCTGCTGTCATTCTTAGGCCAAATCAGTGACTGTGCTCTGGGACTGGGGAAGTCATCTAGGCAGCGTCCTGGGCACACCCTGGGCCAGCCAGGCACTCAAGAGGTGCGACCGGGAGTCCGGATCGTGGGCGGGGCCTTGACCGAAAGAGGAGGGGCCGCTGGGGTGGATGGAGGGAGGAGTCTGCACGGGGGCGGGCGAGGGGGGGGGGCCTCCTCCAAGCTCGGCTCTTGCCAGTGAACCCTTTCCGGCCACCACAGTGCAGGGAAGCATCCCTGGAGATATTTCCAGGCTCTAATTATTATTTTTATCATCCCTTAAATAGCTGCCTGTCCTCTCCTCCTCCATCTACTCTCCAGGGTGCCTACCCCTTCCGGGCCGCTCCGCTGGCTTCATGATAGAAAACTAAGCTCTAAGAGACACTCGAGTTTCAAATGCCAATCTTGTCACCCCCACCCCTCTAACAGAAGGACTAACTAAACCCTGACCAACCCCCTCCCCACCACCACGTTGCTTCATTCTCCATGCCCTCATATGGCTGGCCTCCCTTCTGGAACATGCCCATCGCCATCAGACGCTCTTCGGCCGCCCCTCCCTGCCCGTGCTGAGCGCCCCCCCCCCTTACCGTTCATACCCCTGTTAACCTCCCCCTGTTAGCCATTATCGTCCCCCGGGACCAGCATGTACCTCCCCACTTGGCTGGGCTGTCCCTGGGGGCAGGAACGCAGCACTCTGTTTTGGGGGCCCCAGTCCCTTGTACGTAGATGCTCTGTGGATGTTTATGGAAAGAAACCATCGAGAGATCAGGATTTGAATTCCGTGTCACCATCTTCCCAGCTGTGTGCCCTGGGCCTCGCTGAGTCGTGATGTCCTCATTTGCCTGCCTGCCTGCCCTGCGGGGTTGGTGTGTTGATAGATGAATGTGTTCTCAGGACTACTAATCAATGCACGGGAATAGGGTTCCTGCCCCAGGGGCGCCCCTGTGCCCCAGCCTCCCACAGGCCCCGGCTCGGCCCCCTGCCTCCCTGGGAATGAAGTCAGAGGGAGGCCCGGGCTTTTGGAAACTCTTGGATCCCTTCCCCGCCCCTCCCAGCCCCGCCTCAGCTCCAGGTGTCTCTCTCCCCAGCTATTTTCTTTTCTGATCCCGAGTTCAAAAGAACACCACCAAATCGAGGAGGAGCGTGGCGACAGCCACGGGAAAACAAAAGCCAGCAAGCAGGCCCCTTCTTGCAGGCCCGCTCGGGCCTGCAGGGCGCTGCCCACCTCTCCCCGCTCGCTCGGTCCAGGAAGGAGGGCGTCGGGGTTCTGCGGGCTCCAGTGCGACTCTGAAAACACCAGCTCCAGTTGGAGGGAAGGCCAGTTCAGGGCCAGGGCGTGGGGGGAGGGGGGGAGCCTGCCCTAGTTAGAGCCCTAAAATGCTCCTTTGAAAGCACTTTCAGATGTCCCCAGCCCTGGGGGCAGGGGTGGTGTAATAATAATAAAACAACATTTGCATAGAGATTTCGTTTACAAAGCACTTTCTCAGGGGTGGGAGGCGCTGGGGTGGCCTGTGGAATCCTGGCTGGGAGGCCTCTGGTTGGTTCCACCCCCAGCCGAGCTCGCGATTGTGTGCGCGTAAACAAAGCGCTATTCATCCAACTATTTCCGATTCCTCTGGATTTCGTTCCTTTTTCCCTCTCCCATGAAGAGCACGCTCAGGGCTTGTCACTCAGGCCAGAAAAGGGATGTCAGGAGTCCCAGAGGGAGGGGTCGGCTGGGACCCGATTGGAGGGAAGTGGGGAGGCGGGGGGCGGGGGCTCCCTCCCTCTGCACCCCTGCCCCACCCACCCCCTCACCCTTTGGCCCCCAAGCTCCTGGGAATCAGAACAGCCTCGCTGTGGTCGGTTTGTGCAACTCTGCTCAAGGCTAACCTGTGGCTTTGTCTTCATGTTGAAAGACCGAGCACAGGTTTGGTAACGTCTGCGCATACGCCGTGCGTGCTTACGTGCGGCTTTGCTAATTCTTCCCCAGCGGCGCGCATTGTGAGCGGGCTGTTAGGTACACCGCGCGAGGGCGCGGGGCCCTGGGGCGTCTGCACCTGCACCAGGTGGGAGTAAGAAGACAGCTGTGCCTAGAGAGGAGCCCAGCTGTCACCTGGCCACTGGCATCCGGGGATGAGGGGGGCAGCACCAGACCCTGCCCCCTTAAGGGCCTCTGATGAGCTATATAGGGTGCACCTGCAGGGGCTTGAGCAGGTTTGGGCGGCTCGGCAGGAGATGGAAGATGCAAGAGATCATTGCTGGGCTAGAGCAGTTCACCTTCACCTTCGAGAAGGATGTAGAGATGCAAAAGGGCACTGGACTCCTGCCTTTCCAGGGCATGGACAGTGAGTGAGGACAGGGTGTCAGCCGTCCCCCTGGGGGACCTTGCGCCCTTCTCTGGGCTTCTCCGCCACTGCGGCACACCAGGGGGACCGAGTTGGGGACTGGGGCCTGCCACCCGTGATTCTCAGCTCAGCACCCCCCTTCTCAGGGGCTGAGGGCTCCCCTCTTACATACTCTCCAGGATTCCAGGAGAATGGAGCTGACTTCCAGGCAGCCCATTTTCCAGACGGGGAAAGCAGAGAGATACAGAAAGGGAATGGTGAGAAGCCAGGAAAGTCCACATTGGCCTCCTGAGTTGCCTTGGGCCCCTCCATCACCTGTGTTTCAGAGTTGGGGGCTTAGGTGTTGAGGTCTTGAGGCTGGTTCTGGAGGCCAGCATCCAAAGAGCCAGGCCCTAGCCCCCAGGCCCAAGCTTTGGGGAGGTTCAGGGTTGCGGGGGTGGGTGGGGGTGGGTAGGGACTTCCTGAGGAGGAAAAACCCCCTGGCAGGTGCAGCCTCTGTTTACCTTCTTTCCTTCTTCCCCTTCTAGAGTCGGGCTCAGCTGTGTGCAACTTTTTCGCTAAAGGGCTCTGTGAGAAAGGTGGGTCAGCAGGTGAACCGGGGCGTGGGGGGCTGGGGCCGTCTACACATCCACGCCCTCTTGCAAAGAAATCCAAGTGCTCTGGTGGAAGGTCACACCCAAGCGAGTCATTGGCCGGGTGAGGGTAGGACTATTTACAAAGAACCCCTTCCCAGCAACCCTCACATTCTATCAGAGGGGTGGCCAAGCATGAGGCTGGTCCTGTTTAGGAACTTGGGAACTGGGGCATCCTAACTGCTGATGGCCGTACCCCCCGTAAGAAGGTAACAGAGTCACACAGGACATTTCTACTTCCTTCTCAGTTGTTAGTTACAAAGCCGGCTCTTAGGTCAGCACGTTAGGTCTCCGGGCTCAGGAAACACAACGTTTGAGGGGGGTTTCTGAGACCTGGTTTTAGCAGGCCCTTAACAAGCACTATGTGCCAGGGGCCGTGCTGGGTGGGGGTCCCGGGCTGGAGCCACGGCTCTGCTCTCTGGTAGGAGCCCCACCCTGAGCCTGGAGGAGAGGGGGGCTGTGAGGCTGCTGGGAGCTGTCCTGACCCCCTGGGGCTTCCCGGGGTTTGAGAAGCCCGAGGGCAGGCCAGGCAGAGAGGAAACTTTGGGCAAAGGTGTGGCAGTGCTAAGACAGCCCGTCCTCCGTGCGGCCTCCACCGGGGGTCAGGTGACGGGATGGACGAGGGGCGCGCTCCTCGGGAATCCCAGGCAAGCAGGGGGTGGGGGTGCTCCCAGCTGGCTGCTCTGCTGTTCCCAGGGAAGCTCTGTCCCCTCCGGCACAACCGAGGGGAGAAGATGGTGGTGTGTAAGCACTGGCTGCGGGGACTGTGTAAGAAGGGCGACCAGTGCAACTTCTTGCACCAGTACGATGTCACCAGGATGCCCGAGTGCTACTTCTACTCCAAGTTCGGTAACGCCCCTTCCTGGCTCCAGCCCTTACCTAGGGGGGTTGGCAGTGGGGACTGGGGAGACAGGAAGACGTGTGACAGGGAAGCCCAAAGGAGACTGTGTATGTCTCCGGTGGCCGACCGGGCCTCTCTGAGCCCCAGGCGCCTGCTTTTCCAGCCCCCTAGGAACAGTGGAACTGTACTCTGGGATCCCTGTTTCACTGGCCCACAGGCTCGGGCACACGCTAGTGACCCCCACCCCCACCCCCACGGGAAGGGTGGGGTGAGGCTGGACTCAAAGGCTGAATTGTTTCCCTCTGCAGTCCTGGCTAATCACATACTCGGACTGACTGTCCGGAAATAAGCCTGGAATGGGCCGTGTCTCTGTCCCCGGGGTGGGTCCGGGCCAGCGTTTCCCAAACAGCAGGATTTGAAAGCCACTTTCACGATGCTTGCCAAACACAGAAAGCACCTGTGCCATTGACCTGTGTCACTGTCGATTCTTCCGACGGTCTTGTTTTACGGAGTGTTATTTTAGAAGAAAACTTTGCATTGCTTCCGTAAGTGGAAAACTAGCATCTCTTATTGGCAATGCAGGGTCACTGTAAACATACAGTCATGAGGTTCAGAAGCACAGCCTCTAAAATTATCTTGTGTGGTCGGGTTGGGACCAGTGTCCTCCTTCTCTCTGGCTTTCAGACCTCCTTTTGTCGTGCACAGGGCTGCCCGGGGCAGGAAGCCACAACCACTTGCCACCTCATTTAAGATTGAATCGGCAAGTGTGCCTCAGATCTTGTAAAATATCTTCCCAGTGAAATTCTACAGCTCAGTGCTTTCCAGAGCTGGAAGGAGCCTTAAGGATTATCTAGTCCAGTGCTTTCCAAACTGTGTTCCAAAAGAGTGACCTGGAGGGACAGAGAGCTGCCACAGTCTTCAGGGACGTCTCTGACTGGGGCAGCTTTGGGGTAAGCTGCCCTTAGTGCCAGTGGCGGGAGGGGGGGGGGCGGGGGGGAGGTCCTGGCTATTTGGGAAGAAGGCGAAGCATCCCCAAAGAGCTCCTCCCGGGCCAAAATTCTGTGTCCTGCCTGCTGGGAGTTGAGGTCCCGCAGCCTGCATGTGTTCTTGGAAGGGAAAGACAGAGTTTACCTGAAGCTCAGCTTCCCTTGGCCAGCACCTAAACCTCTTTCATTTAAAAATGCCACTTACCATTAAAGAAAAAAAATTTATAACATTTATTTATTTTTGAGAGCTAGAAGGTGACAGAGCACCAGTGGGGGAGAGGCATAAAGGGGGGGGGGCACAGAATCCGAAGCAGGCTCCAGGCTCTGAGCTGTCAACGCAGAGCCTGACGCGGGGCTCGAACTCACGGAAACTGAGATCCTGACCTGAGTGGAAGTCAGACGCTTAACCGACTGAGCCCCCCGGGCGCCCCAAAGTAATTATCGTTCTTATTGGAAGTAAACTGTTTTATGTAGAACATTATGTTGGGAGGTGTTGGAGTGGGAAGGGGCAGCTGAGGGGGCCCAGGGTCTTGGGCCCTGCAGCTGGCTGGGCTCTTCTAACAGCTACTTGGGGGACTCCGAAAAGGCTGACTGGAGGGTGAGGCGCGGGTGCCACCTGCTGGCCGCCAGAGGAATGCAGCGAGGCGCATCCAGGCCAGGACAGAAAGGCAGCATTGCACGGGCAGGTGACTTCCCGCCCGCTGCCTCCGCCGGCCCGCTGCCTCCTAGATCAAATGCTCGCCAGCCCTAGGGGAGGGATGTCACTTCCATTCCTCAAAAGGCGGGAGCCCAGAGGCTGCACTCTGCCCTGGGCTGCACAGGGCAGTTCCTCTCTCTGAGCACTGCTGTCCTCGTTTGTGAGACGGGAAGGCCAGGAGGGAATGGTGATTTCAAACTGTTCTTAGGCATCAGCGGTGAAACCTGCTTTGCAGAAGGACGACCTTTAAGTAGATCTCTGGAGAAGTTTGAAAACCAATGGGGCGAACACCATCAAGTCCTTTTGGCTCTGAGAAGCACCGAGTTGCAGACTTTTTTTTTTTTTTAACGTTTATTTATTATCGAGAGACAGACACAGAGCGTGAGCAGGGGAGGGGCAGAGAGAGGAGGAGACACAGGATCCGAAGCAGGCTCCAGGCTCCCGGCCATCAGCACAGAGCCCATCACGGGGCTCAAACCCACAGACTATGAGATCATGACCTGAGCCGAAGTCAGTCGCCCAACCGACTGAGCCCCCCGGGCGCACCCGTGAGTTGTAGGCTTTTAAGGAGGATGGGATTGGAAGCATCCACCAATTCTCTACTCACATGAGGTGAAAGATGAACTGATTCCTCCCCACGCTCCTTCAGAGCCCTGGGCTCCTGCAAGAAATCTAAGAGTGTTCTTACAACAATTCTCCAGTGGTCTGTCCCACGAGGCTGGCTCCTTCTAGAGGACCCGAGTCTTGGTCTATAACCCACAGCTTACGGCACAGGCATCGGGCAACCACAGGGGTCCCTGTGTAGCATCTAGCATCAGACCACCGCCAGCTTTGGAGCTGGTCTTGTTGGCCTGTCCGCCAGAAAGGACCGTACCCTGGTTCTAGAAGCACCGTAGGTCTCCGTCGCAGAGACGAAGCACAGAGGGCCTTGATTGAAATGCATCCACACTGTGTCCCTCTTGGATCTTTAGGGGCTCGCTCTGGCTCTCCTCTCCCCGCCTCTTCTTCATTCCTTCCTCTCTGGTGGCCTCCAGATGCCTTCCGTTCCAGTCCCTCCCTCTGGATATCTGGCCCTGCCTCTGCTCTTCCAGATGTGTTTATTCTTACCCAAGTCCTACTTAGCAAGTAGTATTGGGATCCATTCTTCCTAGTTTGCAAGAAGGATTAGAAACTCCTTGCTGTCTTCCAAAAGCTGCTGCTGATGGAAGGAAGGCAAGTGGAGGCTAAGCAAGGCGGTCAGTCCACTTTGGGGAGGGTGGAAATGAGCGTTAAGATGAGCCCGTTTTTAAAGAATGCTGGACTTTTCAGGTGATTGCAACAACAAGGAATGTCCCTTTCTCCACGTGAAGCCAGCTTTCAAGACCCGGGACTGTCCTTGGTATGACCAAGGTTTCTGCAAGGATGGTGAGGCCCCGATGGAAAGGGAGCACTAGGTGATCACGATGTGGGAGGTGTCCCCAGCAGGGGAAGGATGCATATGCCTGATAAGGCCCCATGGGGGTGTGCCCCTGGGTTAAAATCCCAACGGAAGACCTTTCCATAGTTCTCCCCCAGGCTCGCTCTTATGGAAAAGAACCTTCTGTGTATTGTAACATTCAGCCTGGCATGGCTTCTCCCAGTGGGCTTACTTGGGTTCAGATCCCAGTGACTTCAGAATGTATCAGCTGCGTGACCTTGAACGAATTGCTGAACGCAGTTCCTCACTTATGGAAAGGGGAAACCGCTCCTTCATAGGGTTATTGAGCTGGCAGATATAGGACCTCACAGGAAGCCCTTGGCATCAGGTCTGGTCCAGGGGAGACCGACCACATGCATTCTCTTGTCTATTTCTTTTACCCACCTGGGGGGGGGGGTGCTGTCACCTAAGCGTGCTCCACCTGCCCCATTAAGAGGCAGGGGCCCCCCATTGGAGTCCCTGTGCTCTGAGTACTGCGCCCTTTACTTTCATTGGTGTTCAGGTGCACTGTTCTGAGTCCTCAGCAGTGTTCCTTTGGGGGCATTTTCGGGGACGATTAGTAAGCTGTGGTGGGGTTAGTCTTTCCTCAGCTGTAGCTTCTGGAGCTAAGTAAAGGTGACAAATGACAGTCTACAACCACGTAAATCCTCCAAGATGCAGTGTGTCAGGGACGCCTCCGACCCCACTGCTCAGCACTGGCCAGCTGGCCCCCACCCCAGCACATTCCGAGGTGGCCATTCCCCTCTCAGTCACGTGGCTAGGAAGCAGGTGCTTTGGGCAGGAAAGGACAAGGTTTATATACCCTGTTAAGTGGAGAGCTATGACTGCCATACCCTCCCGGTGAGATTTGTCATGTGTGTTTCTGGCTGTTCTCTGCCCAGCAGGTCCCCTGTGCAAACACCGCCATGTCCGTAAGATCATGTGCGCTAACTACTTTGTGGGCTTCTGCCCCGAGGGACCCAGGTGCCAATTTGCACAGTAAGTATGACACCTGGATTAGCAACTCTAGTACGGTGCCTGCTTTCTGGCTTCTGGATCTAGATCCTTCTATACCTTCACTGGTCCAAGGTGGAAAATGAAGTGTCTGGTGAGCATGCCCCCCCTCCCCCCTGCAGTGATTTCCTTGCTAACTCACCCTGCATTGCCCCCCCCCCCCAGGTGCTGCACCAAACTCTACCCCAGGCTGTTCATGTGTATTTGTGTGGGGCTGACAGGCATGTAGCTCTTCCCAAACTGTTCTAGAAATGAGCAGAAACACTTAAAACCCACCCCAACCCTCTGCAGTTCTCCGTCATCCCCTGGCTGGGGCATGGGCTCCTTCCCCCGGGGGCTCAGAAACCGGAAATCCGCAGTAGGCTGGCGAGGAGCACGCTAATGAGCAGGTGATGGAGGGCTGGAGCCAGGCTGTAACTGTCTCTCTCTCTCTCTCTCTCTGTACTTCCCTCAGTCCCAAGATGAATCTTTTATTCAACCCGAGTTTCACGAAGGTGAGTGTGCAGGCAGGGAGGGGGCAGGGGTGTTTCGTTCCCTTTACCGCACGCGCTCCCTGGAGAGCACTTACTCTGTCTGGCACCGCACTACGCCCAGCTGCCCTCACCCTCGCACGATCCGCTCCAAGTACCCGTCCCGGGAGAGGCACCCGCCACGGCCCAGACCCCCTCCCACCTCTGCAGCCTCTGCGGCAGGTAGCGGCCCTGCTCAGCTCATCAGCCCTCGAATTCTCCTTAGTGGGCGGCATGTGTGTGTAAGCAACCTGTGGGGTTCCAACTCACGACCCTGAGATCAAGAGTCGCATGTTCCTCCAACTTAAGACAGCCAGGCGCCCGACGTGTGTGGTTTTTTGATAAAGACCAAGGGGCCCAGCTCCGGGCTTGCGGTCCAAAGTCGTTCCTCTGCATCGGGGCCATCCTGGTTGTGCCCGGTCCCTGCGGGAACACATACTCTTCCCACTGCTACCAAGCACTGACGAGCACCCGCATCAGGGGTCAGCAAACTACAGCCTGGGGGCCAGATCGGGCCACTGCCTATTTTTGTACAGCCCAGCACTTGCAGTGGGTTTTTTGTTTTTTTTTTTTTTAAAGATCGTAGGGGAGAGAAACCAGAATATACTGTAACACGTGAAAATGAAAATGTCAGTGCTCGTAGTTTTATTGGAACCGGGCCACGCTCATGTACGCGTCATCTACAGCCGGTCTCGTGCTTAGGAGTGGCTGCGCCGGAGCCCAGACGGCCTGCAAGGCCGGAAATCTTTCCTCTCTGGGCTCCTACAGAAAGTCTTTGCTGACCCCTGGTCCGGAAGACTGAAAGTCTGACGGCCAGTTAAGTCTGAAGGAGGTCAAAATAGGCGTGGGAACGGGGGGCGGGCGCTTAGCCCCTGTCAATCAGTGGCCCCACATCCGGTCCCTCAGCCAGAGGGAAGGCCGGCGCCGGCTCGGAAGGGCGCCCTCTGCCGCTTCCAGGTGGGATCTTGGCTGGAAGGTGGGAAGCCTCCTCAATGACTGTGGGCGATCCACAAGCCCAAGTCTAAGGCTCGTCGGGAGCCACGCTGTCGGCAATTAACGCCGCAATAAAGCACCTTGAAACCTGCTTTGCATGTACACGCCTGGCCGGAGCCCCTGCCCTCAGTGCAAAGTCGCCACGTCTGCAGTGTTTTCTCCTGACTTTATCAGCAGCTTGTCAACTGGCCACGGGGTTCAGCCCCTCCTGCTCGTGCCTGGGAGCCTCGCAGGCCCCCTTCCCCGCCGGAGGGACCGCTTCTCCCCGCTCAGAGGCCCCAGCAGCACCTGGTCTCCTACCACCTGGGACTCAGGGCGCCAGAGCCCGGCCCGTGCTACAGGGTGAGTAGCTGCGGTGCGACTCCCTTCGGGTCAGGTAAGACCACCACACTGGGGTCTAGGGCTGTGAATGAGGGCAGTGAGCGGCACTGGTAACCCCAATGTTACCCTAAGTCTCCACGACCTCCTCTGACTTACCTCTCTGGCCAGACAAGGCTTTCTTTAAAAGCTACTAAGTTAAACAGCTTTCATCACCTTCTTTGCTGTGTTACCAGTTCTGAGTTGATCTATAATGTCCTCAAGATTTAGGGGGCAGGACTTCCTAAGGGAATGTAGCACTTTGGTTTCCTTTTTTCCCCTGGTTTATCAAGAAGAAAAACATCATACATACCTTCACGAGATAAACTCTACGCTGTTCTGTGCTTTTTATTTTAGAGATTTTATTTGTAAGTAATCTCTACACCCAATGTGAAGCTCCAACTCCCCACCCTGCAATCAGGAGTCCCACGTTCCACCAACTGAGCCAGCCAGGCGCCCTGACTTTCCTGTGCTTCTGGCCGCTCTACACTGTAAGAGCAAGCTCCACCGGGAGAGGCCAGGGAACAGGGCCCTTGCCTCTCTCATACGTGTCATTTTTGGGGCCTCTGAACATCCAGAGCCCTGTTCTCTGGGATAGTGATAATGGCTTGAATCTCAAGGTCTCTCAGGCCTGAAACGGAGCTTCATTTAAGATAAAATCCATCAAGGGTACCTGGGTGGCTCTGTCGGTTAAGCGTCCGACTCTTGGTTTCGGCTCAGGTGGGGATCTTGCGGCTTCACGGGTTCAAGCCCTGTCAGCCGCGCTGAGTGCGGAGCCTGCTTGGGAGTCTCTCTGCCCCTCCCCCACTTGTGCTGTCTCGGTTTCTCAAAATAAATAAAGTTAAGAAAAAAAAAAGCTACTTAGGCAGCTAACTAGCTTTTATGGTTCCTTAGACAGGTTAAGATGTTTCTATTGAGATTTGAATTTATGAAAAGTTACACCCTTAATCTTTTTCTTTTAGTGTCGAAAACCGGGCCATTATGCCAGCAAGTGTAGAAAGACTCCAACAGGTAGGAGTTATCAAAAAGTAACCCCTGGTCTGTGGGGTAACTGAAGACCTTCTAGTGAAGACACCCAGTGGCCACGCTGTGGGGTCCTCTCTGTTCCCAGTGAACCCTACTGTCCGCCTCAACAGGGTAGGAGATGTGGGAGTAGCGTGCTGCATTCGGGCTTATTTCCTCTCATTCTGTCCGTGAACGAGCTGCTAGAAACACAACAGGACTGGAGGCACGCAACCTGTGGCAGGACGAGTTAGCCATAAAACGGGGGAGCAGAATGTACATAAACTCTGAACCCAAGCCGGTGGGAACAGCCGCCCCCGTCTGCGCGGCTCCCGCACCCGCTACAAGACCAGCCTGGGCTGCACGGGGCAGTTCCCGTGCACGTGGCCTCACCTGCTGCTGCAAACTGGTGATTAAACTCCATGGTTTCCTTTGGCATGACAGCTGCTTCCCTGTTCCGGCTTACTTAAATTTAAGGCTGGATCCTGTGCACGCCCGATGTGAGGAATTATGGGGAGGGAGACGGTACACACCAGTCTTATCCTGGGGAGGTAGGGGCGTGACCTGGACCATTTAATGCCTTCTGTTTACGCGGATGCGGGAGTCAAGTGAGTCTGACCCACTGGGAGAGGAGCGGGGAGGTTAAAGTAGAGACTTTTGGAGAAATGGAGAAAACAGTAGAAGGTGTGAGTAGGACGCACCCCCCCCACCCCCACCCCCACCCGCCTGTGGCAGGTGGAGACGGCCACCCGGCCGCCTGGAGCTAGAAGGTAAGGGGACAGGGTGATCGAAGAACGAGGCCCGCAGGTTCTGGGGGCCTGCACGGCAGCCCCGCCTGGGCTGCTGAGACAAATACCACACAGCCGTGTAGGCAAACTACTCAGCCTCAAGCCTCAGTCTCCTCAGTGTGACAAATAAGCGTAACGGCGCCAGCCTCCCAGGGTGGTCCTAAGGATGGGATGAGAGAATGCAGGTAAAGAACTCTGCACAGCACTTGGCTTTGACAGAGCAGGCCCCGGAGGGTAGCCACGTTTCAGCGGGGATCGTGGCGGGCCTGTTCTCGCTTGGTTCACATTTAGAATCTGAAGTAGCATGAGGCCACAGGGGGTTCAGAAGAGCCGTTAGAATTTAATTCCTACCACACGTGGGCCCTTGCTGGAATTTACCGACGCGGGGCCTCTAATCCCACCAAGTCTCTGCAAAGTAGGTATAACTGTCCCCACTTCACAGTCCAGACCTCCAAAGAGGCTCCAGGAAGTCAGACAACTCGCCCCAGGCCACAGCCACCCATCTCAAAGGTGAGGGTCTGGAAGAGGCAAATAACCGGGTGAGAGGAAAATTTTAAAACTACTGTTATGAAGAGTGGTGGTAGGAACATACAGGAGGAACACAGGGAGCAGGGGAATTAGGATAATCTGCAAATCAGGGTAAAGGACTAAGAACAGCGGCATCGAGGTTTCCCGGAACAAGTAAAACACCCTGTTGCTAATACACAAATGATTATCTTTAATAACTAAATACTCTGGTATGTATTAGAAGAAAGTACTTTCCCCAGTAAACTCCGTATTTCAGATATAGTCACTCAGGCTTCAATCCCAGGAGCTAAGACCAGGGATAACCCACCCTACACAGACCACGTGGGCACAGCCATGGCCTTTGGGCCTGCCTGGAAGTATTTCCAACCTTCTGGAACGGGACCCTCCCCTGAAGTCTTCTCAAAGGCGGATACGGATCGCTCGTATGGATTCTCTGCACGCTGCTGGAAGATTCGTTTGGGAATTCGTGCCGCTGCCTTGGAAGCAGAACCTAACCAACACTGTTGCTCACCTGGGGGCGGGCTCATCTGGGGGGGGCTCCTGCCTGTGCTGTGGGAGGTACGAGGCATCATTTTGGGAGACGACATCAAGGAGGCCGTTTAACACGAACATCAGGTTAGGAGCATCCCTGGCTTCTTTTTCTTGGCTTTGTGATGAGCAGCTACTCCTGACTCACGCCTGCAGGTAACAGGGCCTCACTCATCTATGATCCCAGTTTTGAAAAGAATCTCTCCTCTTTCTGGATGGAGCCCTGCATCTGCCAGGTCACAGACAGGATTAGGATTGGCTGTGCAAATGAACTGATCTTGCAGGGATATTTGCAGATTTGAGCACTAAATGTAGCCTCACGAGCCAAGTTTACATTGCTACTGTAAGCGGAAACTGCTCCTTTGATCAAGCACTTTGTCTGGACCGGAATCTAGGACAAGAATCAATGGCTCTCTGCTGACCTCAACAACTCAGACTGTTTGGAACATTATGAGGAAATCGTTAAAAGACCTGATGAAAGGTCTTCAAGCACCCTCTCACCCCACATGGCAGAAATGCGAGTGGCCAGAAACCAAGGAGCTCCAGCATTTGGAGATACTAACGGCTTCTTCAAAGTCTCCCGGACCATTTAAGAATCCACGCTCAGTACTGGGGGGAGCCTGGGTGGCTCAGCTGGTTAAGTATCCGACTTCGGCTCAGGTCATGATCTCACAGTTCGTGAGTTCGAGCGCCGCGGTGGGCTCTGTGCTCATGGCTCAGGGCCTGGAACTTGCTTCAGATTCTGTAGCTCCCTCTCTCTGCCCCTCCCCCGCTCGCACTCTCTCTCAAAAATAAACATTAAAAAAAAAAGTATCCACGCTCAGTATCAAATTCAGAGGCATCACTTAAGCCCTTTTCTTCTTTCCTACACATGGGTCAGGATTCTTGGTGCTGACCATGTCAAACTAAAAAATCTTTTTAGTGCAGGATCCCACCTTCATCTTCAACTTGGTAAAATGAAGCAGCTAGCTGTCCCTCTAGGACGGCTGGTTCATTTAGTTTGCTCTTCACATTAAGGAACTTATTTTCAGGGATATAAAATACCTACTGTGACATAAATTAAGTAGAATGTTTTCACTGTTCTAGCATTCTGATTCTGACAAATGACTCTCTCTTATTCACAGTAGTGGTAATAGGTCTTGGGGCTCCAGCCCCTGGGGACCACCACTGCACCTGTGTTTGGACAGCAGGGGGTGGCACCAGGGCACTAAGGCTCTAGGTCAAGAAAAGCTTCTACTGAAATGTTTCCCAACCCAAACTGTCTTAGAGCAGGGATCCCAAGTTGCCTTACACGTTCCAAACGCTCCAAATGCAGGGGTTCGTGGCCTTACCTACTCCAAATGCTGGGGAGGGGGGCGGGAAGGGGGTCCCGCTCCCCCAGGGCAGGGTCAGCACACACTTCCAGCTTTGCAAACCACGTGGTCTCTGCTGTAACTACTCAGCTCTGTCACCAGAGCAGAAAAGCTGCCCCAGACCACGCTTAACAGAAGGAGCAGGGCTGTGCTCCGGGAAGACCTTATTTACAAAACAGGGAGTGGGCTGGACCAGGCCACCACGCAGCTGCTTGAGGGGTCTGGGGCAAGAGGGCATCCCAGGCAGGCAGCATTCTCTTCTACCTTGACTCCCTGACAGTTCCCGACCTGGACTAAGGACAAAGGGGGAAGTGCAGGGAGCATCCCCCTCCCAAGTGTCTCCCTTAAAGCACATTTGCAAAGAATGGCCACAAAGCCCTTTCAAAAGGAAAGATCCTGTTTTTGGAATTCCAATGAAGTCCTCAGTAATACAAATGCTCTTCTCTCCTCAACCCTGAATTTTTTCCTTTTGGGGAATTCTAGTGTACCTCTTCCCCAACCAGGAGAAACTGATGCGGGATTAAATTACTCCCACTGGGGATAATTAGAAGGAGAGAGAGACAGGGACTGGGAAGAGAAAAGGCAGATAAAGCAGAAGATAGAGCCAGAATTCAAGTTTTGAGAAGAGAGAAGAGATGTGCAAATAAATAAATGCTGGCCTCGGAACAGCATACTGCTTTTTCTGTAGTTTTGAAAGAGCTGGGATGAAAGAGACTAACCTCCTGTATTTGGCATGAGAATATCCCAAGCAAAGCTAAAATATACGTGTGTGTGTGTATAAAACAAACATGTAGATATGAACACGTCTATGATATATAATCAACCCCCATGTTGGAAAAGGGATTGGAGAAACAGCTCTCTGTACAATCTGGATTACGTTTCCTCTCAGCCTTTTCTATCTGTCAGTAACCAGGTGAGGAAGCCACCGAAGCAGAAGTCACAAACTTAGAAAGACACTGAATATTTTGATGGGGGAAGAGACCCGGAAAACCCAACAACCCTGACGAAGTAACAGGAGCGTCCGAGTGTGTCACTGAAGTTCTCAGGAAGGGATGGGTGGGATTCTGAAGTTTCCAGGAAGAGATGATAAACAGAAACCATCTGCTGTTATACTCAAGATGTATAAAAAGTGCTTCAACAATTCTGTTTAGTGTGCGATTTCATTTTCATCAGCTTAAATATATTTAAGGATTTTCCACAGACCCACCTGCAACTCTGTATCCCCCTGACTTTGCTTTTATGTTTCTCACACCCGCCAAGGTGTCAAGGACCCCAAAAGGCCCGATGGGAGGCAGATTTCCTGCCACTTCAGATACTAACCTGTATCAGGGCGTATGTAGCCTGGTATCTCGTACAGAACAACTGTAAAATGCCAAAGCTTAGAGAATACTTTTAGGGAGAAAGATCTAAAAGTGAGATATTATTGACTGCAAATTAAGAACTAACTCTTTAAAAATTTCAGTGATGACCTCGGTCATCTTCCTGCCTCCCTGACCACCATCAGCCTTAAGGGGCCAACAGACCGAAGGCTTTCAGGAATTCTGTCACTCTGGAGAGCCAGCCGAAGACATGGCCACACAGACGCAGGCCTGTCCACGGCGAAGGGACGGGCTTCCTCATATCATGGTTTCAGAATCCAGTAACTTTATTCTTTTCACGCCCTCTCCCTGCCCCAAATACCAGTCTAAACCGCTCGATCCGCACCGCAGTGGTCTTCGCCGTGCTCCCCGAGTCTCAGAGCTTTCTTACGTGGTGTCCGGGTCACTACTTACGCCAGCGCTGCAGCTCTTTGGATAAACAGAGAGAAGCGGTAAGAAGCCAGGAGGCCACTCCCGAGGACAGTTTCTGTCTCTTGCCTGTGCAGACCACTTCACACATTCAGAAATAAAGTCTTAGGCGCCATCGGGAGCTTCTGCTCCGCTTTCTTCAAAGATCTGAAAAACCACCTCGGGTATCAACCAACTGAGCCCTTTGAGACAGGTAAACCTTTCCGGGGAGGCCTTTTCCCTGGGAAAGCAGCTGAGGGCTGGGGGATCTCCACATGCGCAGGGCTGACCAGGAGGAACCTCCTCTCCCCTGTGAGTGTGTGACACCCCACCTACCAACCCCCCACCAGCGGGCAGGCGTCCGGCTGCCGCTTGACCTGCTCTCCGGCCTTCTAGGCACCGAATGCGTGAAAACCTCCAATGAGAGTCAAGTGCTGGTCTTTTACAAGTCCTACCGACCATTTGTGAATGCTGCTGGGGTTCACGGTCATCTTGTACTTTTACACCCCAAGTTTTCAGAAAGGGTCTGGGCTCTTTTTTAATTGTGGAAAACTGCTGGGCTCTTTGGATATCCTCCTATATAGAATGTCTTTGAAAAGTTTTTACTTATAAAAATGTATTTTTATAAAGCAGTACTGTAAAAAAAATGAGAGAAGTTAACCTGAACTGAAAAGAGAGGTGGAGTTCAGACGCTGTCCTCCTGGTGAAGGCCTGAGGCAGGCTGAAATCAACTAGAAGGATGCTTGTGTTCTCAATGCAGAAAGTAACGTTAACTAAGACTCCTGTGACCCGCACACACAAGTCTGACCGCCGTATTGTTTCTCCTTCTCTCTTGGGGTATAAACTGTTTGGTTTCAATGCTGAAAGGCAGTTCTCAGGTGGGAATTAAGAAGGGCGCCGATCTGGCAGGCAAACAGCTTTAAGGACAAAGCACAAGACCAGCACATCTCCAGGGAGAACCTCACACGGGAGCACAGGAGCAATCATGTAAAGTCTAGTCCAATCTTATAAAGGTCATTATAACTAAAACCCATAATAAAAAAAACCCCAGAGCCTCAGGCAGTGGCTCAGTCACTGGGCCGTGTCAGATAGCGCAAAACTGTAAAACAAAAACAAAAACAAAGTAATTCGGAGAATCCCCCGGAGGTCCCCATAATGGGACGAGGCCTGTGATTTTAGGCTCAAAGTATCAAAAAGCTTACTCAGATGCCTGAAACTCCAGCTGCACCAGAGGACGAAGTACCCCGTGAAGAGCATGGTGACGCCCCCAACTCCACTCCTCACGGTGGTGCTGCACCTGACCCAGCCTGTGTGGAGAGAAACACGTCTAGTTGCCATGGTGAACTGGAACTAGGGGGCCGCAACCTGCCGGATATTCATGTTATCCCAGTCGGCCTGGGCCATGGGATTGAAGTCACAGAATCCTCGCCAACACCACACGGGTATTTTTTTTACACAGACGAAAAGGCCCAAAGGTGGAAGACCTTAATTTTAACAAGTTGAGTTACTCTTGTTTTGGGAGTTTGGTCGGAATCTCGAGTGGGCAGGTTAACGCGCCTGGTAAACTTGAGGCGTAGAGCCCTCCTGGCTTTGGGACGATCCAGGCGAGCGGGGGAGAAATGGCGGGGGGGGTGGGGGGGGTGGCCAGGGGAGACATCACCAACAGGAAAGCTGGCCCGTAATGGCAGCCGCTCTCCTACTGGCTTTGTCGTCAGACTCCACGGTGAAAACCGACCAAGGGAAGGGGGCCTACACGTTTGTCTCTTTTTCTCTTTTCCTTAGCCTTGCTGTAACCATCGGGGCTAAAGTAAGAGAAACTTCTCCAAATGCTTGGAACCAGCAACAAAACCCAACAGTCAATGACTCCAGCTCACCTTTCTGGACAGCTCCCAAGAGCCTCATCAGAGACAAGCTGGAGGGCGTAAGTCTGGTCGGGGGTCCCAAACTCCTGAGAGCAGTCGAGCTTCTTTCCAACAAAGGAACTACGGTTCCAAACAGAAGTCACTGTCACAGTTCATCTAGATTTGGTCTCTTTCCCGATCCTCAGTGCCCGGGGTTCCCAGGGCCAGGCTGAGGGGAGGGTCTCTAAACAGCCGGATTACTGTGTACGGGGCTGCAGTGAACTAAGTGCTGAAAGTCAAGGCGGTTTATTCCCCGAAAGAGGTTCTGCAAAAGGCTGAGGGAGCCCCTGGGGATCAGGATCTAGCTACCTTTTTGGTCCGATGAATACACCCTGCAGCCCTTCCATGTGCATGTGCTTAATGAAATGAACTGTCTACGTTTTCTACCACTTGCAATGTTTTAGCAGAAGGCAGGACTTTCTACCATGATACTAACCACTGCTACTCCTCACTATATCTACTAGGGTCAACACGTGTGCTCTATCACCCCACTGCTAACAGCAAACAGTTCTGTTCAACATGTGAATAACTCACGTAAAACCAGAAAGGAGGGTTTATGCTCTCCATTTACATCTTTCCTGCACCTGTTTTTCTGTTTAAAGATAGGCAGGGAATCTCTACTATTGCTGGTTCTCTGCTCTTGGTTTGGCTCAGTGGGAGAAAGGGTAAACAAGGGAATATTTACAACAAGTTTAGCAGATGTGGTAAAAGTTGCTGCGGAGGTAAACATACTAACCAAATGCTCATATTAAGTGAGACAAACCAGACTGGCTTTCAAGAAATTACCCAGAAAATTATTTCACAAGGTGAAGATTAGTCTCTTGAAAAAACAAAGCGTGACACAACCCATTCTTCTTGGAAAAAGTTTGAAAAGAGACGGGAAGAGGCAGTTTTGTGACAACTGCAATTGTAAAACCACTTCCCCTGCCGTGTCAGGAACAGGGCAGCCCCTCCACTCTGTCCCCTCTCCAGCCAGTAGCCCATTTCCTCCACTGAGGGTTCAGTCAAACTTGTGTGAATGACATCAGTTCGGGCCCTGGGCTGGGATACAAAAGCAGCCCGAGGTCCAGGAGAGGCCAGCTCAGAACCCACGGAGGTGGTTAAGAGTTTCTTTAGTGTCATCCTTCCCGTCGTCCAGGGGCCCCGGGTTCTGATCTATACCCCTCTTGACCTGGCTTCACTGCCATCGCTAGACACTGTCCTGGACCCACTGCCAGTGTAGACATCCTTATTATCCCAAACCTAGTGACAGCGGTTCCACTCTCTAACATAAATGCTGGAACCATCCCTGGTACCTCTAACATTTCCTATCACCCCTCTGACCTGGCTGGAATTCCAGACCTGTGACCTGACTCCCCCCACCCTCCAGTCTCTGGCTGTTGTCACATGTCCCCTCACATGGCCACCTCTGGCTACTAGAAGATCTAATCCTGACGTGTCATATTCCTGCTCTGCTCTGATCCTAACTATTCTGAGCCCCTTCATCACGTGCCCCATCTCAAACAGGTCACTCGGACACTCTATCGGCGGAAACACTGTTTAAAGATGAGAGAAGAGGCTTATGAAGTTGTTTCTGGGTCTCCGAAAACCCATGACCCGATCAGGTTTCCCTATTTTACTTTCTGCTATCCCCACCAGCCAATTTCTAGGAACTGTTTTATTCAAACCTCCTCCTCCCTCCCCCACCATCTGTTTGCCAACACCCCCTACAGGGTCTGAGTGCCCCCCTCCCCGCCGCCAGTGGCCTTCCCAACACCTGCAGTACTCTTAACTTTGGAAACGTTTGGAAATCCGATTCTTAGATCTGACTTCAGAATCAGTCTTTAGGGATGAGGTCTAAGAATCTTTAATCCTATATGGGATCATCAGGTTGTCCTGATTTGGGCCTAGAGCTCTTCAACTCTCAGTCCCAGAAGCCAAGGCACCGACAGACATCTGGCCAGGGCTCAGCCAAGCACCCCAGCGAAGTGCTCACAAGGCTTTCCTTTGAACAAAGGAAACCAATTCCAGTTTCTTTGCTGAGGACTGTCAGCCACTTGTACTTGCTCAGTCTCCCGAGATTTGAATCTTGAACTTCTAAAGTCTATTTTCTCTAATGCTGGGAAGACTACTTTTTTGGGGTAGTTAAGTCCGTGAAAATCCTTCTCACTAAACCTCACAAGACAGCTCGGCTCCTAATGCTGCCGAGCTCCATAAGTAAGCCTACTTCTCGTTCCTGACTTACAGAAACCCGACTCAGCCGCGTCCTCAGAGCCACCAGTCTGCCCAAGCTAGTGACAGTACTGTAGACTGGGACCAATATGAGGGAACAAAATAGCTCCTCACCACTCTTCTGGAGAAACTCTTGTTGACAAAAACCTTGTATTTTTTCCCCCATATTCAATCTCACAAGCAAGCCAGGTGGTCCGATTAGTTACTGTATGTAGCCCTTACCTTATTCTTATCACTATATTCTTGGGACCCACTAAAGTGAGCATGTCAACAGATAACTTACATCAAAAATGACAGCAACCACTAACTGCCCCGAATAGTAAGCCCAGTGCACAGTATGAAGACCAGGGGTAGATAAGTCAGATGGATCCAGACTTGAATTCCGACCACCACTCACTGGATGGACATGGGCAAGTCACTTGAGATGTCTGGGGGTCATGGGGCGCCTGGGTGGCTCAGGCCATGATCTCATGGTCGTGAGCTGGAGCCCCGCATCAGCCATGCTCAGCGCGGAGCCTGCTTGCGTTTCTCTCTCTCCCTCTTTCTCAACATAATAGATAAATAAATAAAAGATGTCCGGGGCTCAGGTTCTTCGCCCATAAAAGACGGTGGGACGGGGACATCACTGACAGTCACCTGAGTTGTCATGAGGGTTGAATGAGGTAGTAATGTACCTAGCAGAGGCTGATCCAGTCACCATCTGACCAATGTCAGTCTCCTCCCCTTTCCCTCTAAAATGAGAAGTGGGTGCACCAGAGACTCTCCTCAGCACTGTAAGAGACAGCACAGGAACCAGAGAAGTCCTACTTGCCAGAGAGATTTGCTACGGGCTGTGCCGTAGCACACGCGTGCCTACGTGATGCCAACCACAAGGAAGTAGAGACAGCTGACCGACCCCCGTGTTTCTGGTTCTGGTGCACTTTCTGCAACACGGTTTGGTGGAAAAGGTGAAACTTGGTCTGAAGAGACTGTGTTCTCCTGGCAGCTCTACCGTTTACAGCAACCTGACCTTGGACAAGTCACATGTTCTCTCTGTGTCTGTTTTATCATCTGCAAAGCAGAGATACAGATCACTGGCCACCTCTCAGAGTGGCGGGGCCACGGTAAGAAAATGGATGGAAGAGGCACTCTGAGATCAACAAACTCAGACGTTAATATCATTTCTGTATTAACATGGAAAAGGGGCTTGCGAGCACGGCTTTGGCCTCGAGACAGACTACAACTTTGTAGAGAGCGCCTGATGTTAGGAGTGTTTGTACAGCGGGTGGAAGAAAATTGTAGCTTTAGCTAGCACTACACTTCACTTGATATACTTCCGCTTTGAAACCTTTAGAAAGGAATAATGACCATACAAAAGAAAATGCTTTTTCACACCGGACAACCTGGGGTTTGGTGAATACGTAATAATTTACAAAATATACCAGAGAGGGAAAACACGTCTCTAGGAAGAGGTTACAGGATTTTCAGGTGCAAAGGTATTCTGACTTGCTACAGGTCTCCTGTCCAACCTAAAAGCACCAATGAATACTACACACACACACACACACACACACACACACACACACACACACCCCCCAGAGATGGATGCTACGTTAAACTAACTGTGCTGCCATGGGCGCCTGGGTGGCTCAGTCAGTTGACCATCCAACTCTTGGTTTCGGCTTGGGTCATGATCTCATGGTTTTTGAGTTTGAGCCTCACATCAGGCTTCGAATGGGTGGTGCGGAGCCTGCTTGGGATTCTCTCTCTCCGCCCCTCCCCCTCTCACTCTGTCTCTCTCAAAAACAAATCAACTTAAAAAAACTAAAATAAAAAAATGAACTATGCTTCTAGAAAACCTTGAAAGAAAAAAATCTAAAGCTCTCCTATGAGGAAAATGAAGAAACATTACATATTGTAATTAGAGAGGCAGTCCGATAACTAAAAGTAAGGTTCTGCAGGAAGAAGTGAGGATCCCCGAAATGCCAGAATTTCCTGGCTCTGTGGGGCCACTTAACCCATTCCGGGCACGGGCAAGGAGCCTCTGGACAGCTTCTGAGGAGACCCCCTCACAGTCCTCTCTCCTTCCCTAACCTCTCACCCAGTCTCTCAAGACAGTTTGAATCCCTGCCCCATATCCACTGGCCATGCCCCTGCCCAGTGGGGAAACTCGAGTGATCAATGCCACCAGCCAGCCTGGCCTAGTCCAACCGTCAACTCTGGGTGCAGGGGAAGGGAGAGTGGTAAAGCACTCTGGAGCAAGAATGAGTGTTTTCAGAACCACGACTGAGTCTGGCATACTGGAACGCCTGGGTACAAGTCAGCTGAGAGAAAGCAGGAGTGTTCTGAACCTGATTAAGGCAAAAGGCACAGAGCTGTTCGGAGGGGCTGGAGGGTCCTTGAAAACGAGCACGCTTACCTTGTGAGAGTCTCTCCCCCTGGGGACCGATGAGCTGAGGCTTCTGGGCCACTGCATTCCAATACTGGGGCTTCCCTGGCAACACCCCCAGTCCAAGATAACCAGGATAGAGCTCTGGAAACCACTCCAGGCCCAGGGAGCTTGAGAGGCCCTTCCTGCCAGCCACGCCCACCTGACTGAAGGGGCTGTCAGAGGCGCGGAGCAGGACTGAATGTGAAGGCTGCTGGCACCCAGGTCGTGACGCCTGGGGCCCACAGCCCGGTCCGTGCGGCAGAGGAGCCCGCTCACTACGCTCTGTGAACACCTTCACATCAGGGACTCGGTGAGGACTGCAGGCTGCTGCTTTCTCTTCTTGAAAAAATCGGACAGCCAGAGAGGCCAGATTTTGATTATACGACTGTGATACAGAAAGTAGCTCACCGCAAGTCGCCTCCCTTGGAGTGAACGAATTTAAATCGGGACCTTCGTCTCGACATTTCTTCTCTGTGGCCGAATCACCACCACTGAAGTTCTTTGCCCGTTCCTGTGTGTCTATCACAGATACACTTTTCTCTGCATTTCCGGTGCTCCCACGTGCCTCTACTCCAAGGTCAAGTCCTTCTCCTTGGTTCTCCCTGACGTGGATTTCACCTAACGGGCTAACTTTAAAATTTAAAAATTGTGATTCCATTCTCTTTTCTTGAATCTCAGGGTCTCTAACATCACTAGAGACTTCTGAGAGGTGGTCCCTGGCCTTGGACTCTGTCTCACTGCTTGACAAGGACGTTCTTACTCTTTCAATCCCATGATGGAGATTCATGGGAGAACTACGATAATCACCATTAGCTGTACCTACTAACTTTACTAGAAGCTTCTGTCTTGGGGGATCAATTTTGTCCAATCTTAAATCAGGAGAAGTGGTCTGTACATCACTGGGTAAGGCTGAAGGTTTTCCATCTTGATTTGATGAAGAAGGTTCTACTGGGCCAAGAGGTAAAGATGCTTTGATTTCTGAAAGCTTACTTCTACTCTCCCCTGATGGAGGCAAATCTTTGGGAAGTTCTTTGTTAGGAGTGGTATTTTCTGATGCATAAAACTGAGCCTTGGTTTCTCTCTGGAAAGCAACCTTTGGTTCAGTATCTTTTAGCATTTTGAGGGAGCACCGAACTCGATTCTTGAGGTATTCATCTGCCTTTGTGTTACTTGCTCTTTCTAAACCAATGGCCGGTAGTGGAAAAGACTTCACTGTCCGTTCTGGTTTGTCCTTTACCAACTTGGTATTTCTCTTCTCACTCCTGGTCTCTAACTCTCTCTCTTTAGTGTTATTTAAATCTGTGATTGGTCTTTTCCTTGTAGCATGTGGGCGTGTAGCTAGCTTGGACTGACAAGCTTTGTGATCAGCAGGTACAGTCGGCCTTATCATCTTACAGTGTGGCAAGTGGGATTTTAATCGTTTAAATGGCTTCTTACAGTAAGGACACACTTCCATCCTGGCAGAGTATCACTCTCTTATTCCTGAAAAAGGTAAACGGGAGATTATGAGGGGCACAGAGTTCGTAAAGTAAATACTAATATTTCATTTACATGTGTACCTTTCATTTGGAAGAACCCAGGTTGAAGGAAATTGTTAAAAAAAAATATGTTTTCATTTTCTTACAGAAATAGGAAACAGAAGACATAGTTGGTTTTAAGATAAATACTCCTGGCTCCATTTATACTTGGCATTATACATTTCTTAAAGTCTTCTAGCAACCAATCATCAGTAAAAGACAATCAAAGAGGTTTTACATCCCTAACTAGTAGCTGAGCAAAGCTAAAAGACTTAAACCTAATAAATAACGGTTACTGGAAGAAAAAGTTGTCCAAACTAGCAGTCAGATTAAAATGTTTGCTATTTAAAGTTACAGCAAGTCAACTGGGTATTACACGAGTATAAAAAAATTGTTTGAAGCCCTTAAATATACCACTTAAGGAAAGAATGGTGAATTCAGGCCAAGATCTGAAGGCTGTTGACTAGAGTCATGTTTTCCAAGTGGTATATGGAAGATCCACAGAGGTGCAAGAAGAAAATATTAGAACTTCCAGGCTTTCAGCATGAGAAATGAAGCTGTACTAACACTTCCCATATTAGTAAAACACATGTACACCCATACACATATATATAAAAGTATGTGGGGGTGCCTGGTTCGGTCAGTCGGTTGAGCGTCCCACTCTTGATTTCAGCTCAGGTCACATTCGCAGGTTTGTGGGACTGAGCCCCACACTGGGCTCCATGGTGAGCGTGGAGCCTGCTTAAGATTCTCTCTCTCACTCTCTCTGTCCCTCTCCTGCTCACACTCATGTGCGCGCACTCTCTCAAAAAAAAGTGTGTGATGCACTAATAATATACAGGTGGAGGGAACATGGTCCCCAGTTTTTCATTCACGGTTCGTAGCGTATGGACTGCCAGCAAATTCATTTAGTTTGAAACCTTTGTGATATTCACACCAGGTAATAACATGAAAAAAAAGTAATACCATGTATCAGTTGTACCTCTTTGAGCACCCTGCTGGGCATATGGTATTTGTTGAGTGAATTTTTTCTCTAAACGTAAACATGCAAACGCTATCATAAATCACTGTGACTGAACACCTTCTAACTACTACTTAAGTCAAAGAGTGACACTGAAACCATTTGCAAGATAAACCGACATAATCCTGGCCAATCCATTTAGGATCCTATGTAAACTCAGGCAAAACAAAACTGTTTCTGATTACAGTAATCATTCTGACTTTGGAGGTACCCCTCTGACAATATAATCAAACTTTTGAGCCGTTGACTTACAAAAATAGCCACAATTGGAGCCAGTCCACGGGCCTTAGGCTAATAACTTCAGAAGAGGCTTAGGACCTGACCTCTTAGACGTGTCTGCCCCTACAGTACTCCACCACACTCAGTCCTACTGGGAAGATCCTGCACCCTCTCGTGGTAACGTCTTACCGTGAGTGCCTAAATACTTTCTTACAGGAGCTTCCCCAGAAGGATGCTAATTTTGTGGTTGTTTCTTTTGTATCTCCATGCCTCACGATCGCAGCTCCTGGGTCTGGCAAAAGAAACTCGATTTTAATTATCAGCCAGCGCAAGACACAATCGGAAAAGTAATTCGACAGCACACTCAGTGAATGAATGTGGTGCGGCACTGAACCGAGTACAGCCAACTCTCAGTGCAGGTCTCTCTCCGTGTTCCGGAAAGCAGACAGTTAAAGCCGCGCACGCCGGTCGGGCGCAGGGCCGGTCGGACTTGTGCCAACCGCCCCCCCGCCCCACCCCACTCCACCCCACTCCACCCCTGAGCCGCGGTACCTGGCCCGCCCTCCTCCCAGCTCCGGCACTCTTTCCGGAAGCCGAGCCGCCGCTTCCCGCGGAGTGGGCGGGGGCCGTGGGGAAGCTAGCGGCTCCGGGCCGGCCTCCACTGCAGCCTCAGCCGGAGCCCCAGGGACGCCGAGGAGGTTCATCCTGAGGCCCCGGGAAGCCCCCCCCCCCCCCCCACGGCTGGCCCGCCACCCGATCGACTCCCCTCTCTCCTCGGGAAGCCCCCTCCCCTGACCCCCAGACATAGGGCGTGGGCACTAGGACAAAGTCCGACCCGCCGCAATTAGCCCAGAGCAGTGTCCTTACCTAGCCAGGTGTGAAAGTCCCGGAAGCCCCCGCGACAAGCCCCCCAGCGCAGCCCTCCAGCAGCTTCCCAACTCCCTGTCGGGGACCCGCCGCAGGCCGTCTGCGCCACTGCCTGATGCTTCTCAGCTATGTTTCTACAAAACTGTTAGCTCATAGGTGCTTAACTTAAGTACCTATATCGTATTATTATAAAATAATTTAAATTAATTTAAACCTGGCTTGACTTATATGCCGTCACTTTTCGGCTGCGAACAGGCGAAAGCTCGGGCCGCCTTCTCATGAGGTCCTCTCTCCCAGAAGCTCCTAGGCGCTCCTCCCCACTCGGAGCCCGCCTCTTCCCGTGGGCGGGGTTACCGGTCGGCGCGGCCGCCGTCGCGCCACTGCGCAGTCTCGAGAGGGCGGTACCACGGCGGCTGCGACATGGGGGGGCGCGGAGCAGACGCCGGAAGTAGCGGTGGTACGGGTCCCACCGAGGGGTACTCACCGCCGGCAGCGTCCACCCGCGCCGCGGCGAGAGCCAAGGCCCGAGGGGGTGGGCGTGGCGGCCGCCGGAACACAACACCCTCTGTTCCCTCAGCTCGCGGAGCGGCGCCGCGTCGCTCCCCTCCACCGGCTGCCATGAGCGAGCGCCTCCGCCCCAGGTGAGACCGCAGGGACCTCCTTCCTTCCCAGCCCCTCGCTGGGGGCTGGGGCCGAGGGAGCACGCGAAGCGGGGGTCCGAGCAAGCGTGGGCCCTGTGGGTCTCCATCTGGGCGCCCTACGGCCCCGGGAGGGGAGAAAAGGATGCGCGAGTGGTCGGGTACCTGGTCTCTGAGGTGCTGGAGGAGTGACTCGCCAGGGTCCAAGTCTCCCCCCAACCCCGTCTTTTTCCCTCTTATATTTCCCTACTTGGAATGCAGTCTGAACGGTCCCGGAAGAGAGACAGTGGCCCTTGAAGCTTCCCTGTCCTAAATTTAGGAGGGTGGGGGGATGGGAGGAATGTCTGATCTTTGAGAGGGAGCCCCTAGGACGTCTTTGAGGGACCGAGGCTGGGAGCTGCCGTCTCCCCAAGGTCAGAAAGGATGGGGTTTAGCTCTGCAGTGGGGAAGGGTTGGGATAGATACTAGAATTTGTGCCCCGGACGGTTGTGAACGTAGGAGGGCAGATGACCAAAGTGGCTTATAGCATAAACAGGCAGGATTCTAAACTGTTTGGACGCGCAGCCGTTTGACTCCGAAGGCGGGAGGTAGGATTATATGGCGATGCTCTACTTTCCGCTGAACCTTGACCTCAGGACCTGGGTTTTGACCTAGGGGTGCTATGCTTGCTTGACGTGTACAGAATAGAGTCCCGATCAAACCGCAATTTCTTTGTCTTTCTTTCCTCCTCCTTACGCCCTGTAAGACAGTTGGGGAGGAGAAAGTTGGGATTGGGAACCCCAAATGAAGCGGAGCAGTTTTACTTCAGGTTAGAAAAATCCCTTTGTGGAAAACCTCTAGATCACCAAGTCCTACGCTTTCATTTTTCTGATAAGGAGACATTCAGGGAGCTCAGCAGGTTTACCCCAATCTTTCCAGGTTCGCTGCTCTTTTCATTACTTCACGGTACTTTCAGTGAAGCTCGGCTGAGGCCAATAGGATTCCCTCGGTAGGTTATGCTGGATGTTTCCTCGTTCTGTATTTTCATTGGCTCTGATTGTACTGGGCAGTCTTTCCACAAGGATCCGGCTCTGGGGGATGGTCAGTTGAGGGATTAAGATTCTGGAAAGCATCTTGAGGTTGTTTGGTCTAATAGCGAGAATCTAGGGTCGCCCATACTTCTGCACTGGATTATTGATTTGGGTACACAGTGAGTGGGGCACAAAGCCTGCTCGTGTAGAGAACAAGAATGGTCTAAGTTTGAAATTAGGGGCCCGATGACCAACTTGCTGTTGGAGTTAGAAACATAGGCTCCTGTGATGTCTCATATCTGGAAAAGCCTAAATAGGTCCTGCAGAAAGATTGATTCCCTTCATCCATTGCCGTATGCAGATGTAAATGTGCTTATACTGGTAGCCGATTTCTTTTACCTGTTACACAAATAATCTCAGCCCGTTTATACTGCTGACCTTGTTGCCGTAAAAGAAACCGTTTGATTTGGACAGGGGTTTCTTACGTCCTTGTCACCCCGTGTTTCATGTACCAATTCCGCCAGCTCCCGCTAACATAATGTCTCCCAAGTCCAGTTTCTGGATGAAGCGTTGGTCTGAGATGGTGGTTTTTCAGACTGTTATAAAATACACTGGGATAGCCATTGAGGGTGGATGTAGGTCAAGAAAACCCCCACTTTAACCAAAACAGGTCCTTTGTCTCGTATATATTGACGTATTTTTGCCAACAGAAAGAAAGGGTTCTGTTACTTAAAAAAAAAAAAAAAAAGTTTGAAAAACACTAGTTTCCATACTCAAGATTCCTCCTCCTCCTCCTCCTCCTGCTGCTGCTTCTTCTTTTTAAAGTTTATTTATTTATTTATTTTGAGAGAGGGGGAAAGATAGAGAATCTCAAGCAGGCTCTGCACTAGCAGAGCAGAGGCTGAAGTGATGCAGGACTCAAACTCCCCAACTGTGAGATCATGACCTGAGCCGAAATCAAGCCTCAGGCACTTAACCGACTGAGCCACCCAGGCGCCCCTCTTAAGATTTCTTCTCTGCTCAGTCTCTAGGAGATGGCAGGAAGATTAGAAAGAAATGAGATGATGGACAGTGGTACAGTCAGCCGTCCTTAGAAGTAACAGATGCTAAACAACAATCTGTAGCTAGATGCCTGGGGAGAATATAATCAATTATATGGTAGATGCTAAAATTATAACCTGGTCTGTGGCATTAATGTAGAAAGCTATAATCTGACTGTGTGGCTAGGGTTGAACATGAAGCTATAATCTTGGCAATTATTAACGATTTTGTTGAAAGAAGACTGTTCCAAGGACGGAATCTGCATGGAGCCTAGAAAAAGGAGAATGAAAACAGCAGGGCTCATTCTTAATCGGGTAGCATCCAGAGGAGAGGGCCCCCGACACGAGATCGTTCTGTTCTGGTACCTTGAGAAAGCAGCTGATCACGAGGCAGGGATAGTTTCATGCGACTTTCCCAGAGTTTAGTTGAAATCTGCAAAACCAGCCCATCCTCTTTGTTCCTACGCTCTTTTTGCTTTGCAACCTCCTTGACATTCGTTTTCTTGTCCCTGGAAAGATACGGTCTGGATTATAAGTGAGGAAATGAGAAAGTTTGGGTCGGGCTCAGAAGTGCTTAGAGTGGCCCAGTCAGCTGCTGGCACATTAATAAGAGTTTGGGGACCAGCATACTGTCATTTGGTGAGTTTCCCAGCTGTGTCAACTGGCCTTCCATCAGACCTTGCCCTGTAACTAGCTCTTTTCCAGAACAAATTCTCTGGTCATAGCTGGACGAAAATAGTAATTTCTTGGTTCAAATCTATGGTAATAGCACATCCATTTAAATTAGTTTTAAGCCTGCTTTTCACCTCGTTTTTAACCTGCAAATACTTCAAAGTAACGTGCAGGTAAGATCTAATGTCCTGAGAGAAAGTTAGGGAGCAGGAATGATGGTCTTAGAAGCAGTTGAGTCTGGGAATGAGGTTAAATGGTGCAGCCCTTTGCTGGTTGGTTAATGCTTTATCAGCACCACACAGTCACAATTTTATCATTCCACGCCTAGATCTGTATTTATTAATAAAGCTAGATGTATTCAGAGTACAGGAATTTTGCAGAATACGGGAACTTGAGCTCGGGGTGGTACCTTAAATTTTCTCCGATATCAAGACTTCAGCTCAAAACCTTAGGATTACGGACGGGCCTGCCATGGTTTGCCGCACTGCTCGCGTAGAAAATGTGTGGCCATACGAGATGCCACGTGCTCAAGTTCAGTACTTGCGCAAAAGCTGTTTTTCCCTCCAGCTATGGGAATGTGAATCTTTAAGAATTTTTATGGTAATAAATTGTGCCGTTTCGTATCAATGGCCTCTTGCCAACACTGTCCATTGGTATTTTCTGCGGTGATGGGAATGTCCTCTGTCTGTGCTGTCCAGTACAGTGACCGCTAGCTACCTGTGGCCTTTGAACACTGAGAATATAGCTAGTGTGACTAAGGAACTGGATAGTAAATTAAATTTAATTTAACTGACTATATGTTATAATAATGTATAATCATAATATAACAATAGCTAGTGGTTCCTGTCCTGGACAGCACAATTCCAGGCAATTTGACTTAAAATAATACCTCCTTTAATTTATCTCTAACTTCTGTCTTCTAAACTGGGATTTAGAAGTCCTTCTAGAAGCACTTAATTCTTGCATAGAATACATACAAACTTTGTTGCACATCTGAGAACACTGGGGTAAAGGTGTGAATTTTTTTCTTTAAACCTGAGAATTTTGAGCAGCCTGGGTTCCAGACCCAAAGTAACAATCTGGTGAAGTAACGTGTCATAATACTAGGGGTGGTGTAGAGAGAATAATGGAGTTAATGTGTCCAAGAGCAGCCTTTCTAATGAATGTCGGGAAAAACGATCTAATACTTTAGAGGGCATTGAGCTTTTGTTTCATGTGATGATTGGGGGGAAGTCAGGGATGAGAGAAAACTGCACATCAAAGGCTACATGAACCTTTAATGAGTAGCACCCCAGTTTTATTAGGATTTTAGGGGTATGTGGGCAACGACAGCCGCTCCTGTCTTCCATGTTGTCCTATGGGAGGAGTAGGATTAGGTAACTTGAAACTGTGATTTCAGGAAACGTCGAAGGACCATAACCTTGATTAGGTGGAATTTGGAAGCTTAGTCATTAGCATCACCTTACGTTTATTTATTCCCAGTAGGCATTTAAAGTTGCCAAGCTTCTTTTTAGAAATCAGTTGTACTAATTTAAGCTCACCCCTGCTGCTGCTATTTTGTATTTTTACTCTTTGTGCCCAACGGTAGTGTACTTTCAACTTTTTACCTATTGGGGTAGCATGCAAATTCTGTTTTCTCGGGTGAGAGGGCACATTTGTTGTGATTTACGATTTTAAGTGTCCAAAAGATCAACTGTCGGATTTTTTTTTTTTCTCGTAACTTGATTTCAGGAAAAGGAGAAGGAATGGCAATGAAGAAGACCACCATCTTCCCCCCCAGACCAAAAGGAGTAGTAGAAACCCTGTCTTTCATGAGTCCTGGGACACAGAGGTAGGAAGTGTGGTCAGAGTGTCTGCCGTTTCCATTGCTTGAACAAAGTCTAAATAACCCAGTTTCTTTGTGTGATTAAAATTATTCTTTGAATAAATAAAAGTGATTTTATTTGAGTGTAGTGGTTTCAACTTTTTTTTTTTTTTTTGAGTCACGGCCCCTTTGAGGAAACCGTGCACCCTTTCTCCATTGAAGAGTATATATGCACATACTAATATGTACACAGCACAAAATTTGTTACGAGTGTCATAGACCTTTGAAAATTCATCTTTGAGCTGTCTGGTTGATATTTGAGAAACCAACTATTTTCTAAGTTTCTAAGCCATTAATCATCCTTAAGGCAAGTATATTGCTTTCATTCACATGAAATTCATGTTTAATTTTATTCATGACAAACTATGTAAGCATTCAGAATATGCCGTGTGTGTATGCAAAATACTATTTTTAAGTGTTACTACTTTTTTTTAAAGTTTATTTATTTATTTTGAGAGAGAGAAAGAGAGCGGGGAGGGGCAGAGAGAGAGGGAGAGAATCTCAAGCAGACTCCGCACTGTCAGCACAGAGCCCGATGCAGGGCTCACACTCACAAACTGTGAGATCATGATCTGAGCCGAAATCAAGAGTCGGATGCTTAATCGACTGTGGACACTGTGCCACCCAGGCGCCCCTGAGTGTTATTCCTTTTTTATCATGTTCTAAAAGAACTCCTGTGGGAGGCAGGGTGGTGGGGAGAGAGAGGCGTGAGGGGGAAAGAGCTCCCAAAGTTTTGGTTTCCCAACAAGAGAGCTCCATTCTGCATACCCCAGGGAGCGTTTTGGTGCAGTTGAAAGGCTGCTCTGCAGAGGGAAAGGAGGGCAGCTAGCATTTAAGTGACGCCTCTGTTAACTTACACACTGGAAAATTGTGACCCTTGAGTTGTCACCCTGACGAGAAGCTCCTCCCCAGCACAGATCCCTAAGCCTTAGCCTTATAACTTAAAGCAGAGCTCTGCATATCACAGTTTTTGTGCCACCGAAATAATTTGTACTTTAAACAGTCCTTGATAATAGGATTTGACCTACATCCGGTCCTTACCAGAAATCCAAAGCTCTCCCAAGGGGGGAAAGCCAGTTGACTCTCACATAGGTCCTACACGACTAGGAGCAGTTCGTGAACAAGTGTGGGTGGGACCTTTTTGTGTGGGGATGTGAGTTTCTGTGACTTCTCTCCCCCTTTTAAAAATCCTCTGTTATGCTTTCTTTCCTTTTTCTTATGTTTTTAAAAATGATTCGCAGAAAAGTAATTGAGCTTTTGTGTAAGGCGATAACTGGAGGGGCAAGTGAAGCAGAGCTTAGAGAGGCTCCCACAAGCATCCAGTGATGAAACTGTGACAGTTGACTTTCCATCATTCTTTTGGATTAGAAGTCTGTTAAAAGAGCACGCAGTGAGTGCTTTCACTGTATCTATCCACTTCAGTGTTTCTTTCCTTGTGTCTGTGTGCACATCCTGCTGAGTGAGGTTTGTTAGCTCAAAGGTACAGTCGGTCTGACTGTATTGATCATTTGCCCTGTAATTACAGTGGTGATGCCTGAGAATAGGAATATAAGTTGTCATTAAAAACAAAAGGAAACGCTTTGATCTCCTATTTTCACTAAGACTCTTAGTATTTTTGTATTGCTTTGTTTTCATTGCTGTTCGTAGAAAATGATCTTCCCTTTCGAAAACCTGGGCATTGGTATCACAGAGGCAAACAACGTATTGTTACTCAACCTCTTGGTTCATGTGTCTTGTTCTTACTTGTTCAAAGACATGGAGTGGATAAACTGCTCTGTAATCATTGGTCTGAAAGATGGACCAGCTTGCCTTTGTTATAATTAACAGTCAGTACAGGTACTTTTTATTTTTCACGGTAATCTAAGCTCCCTGGTAGACCTCGCACGGAGGGTTCTGACCATTCCTTCCAGCCCTGCCGACCAAGCAGTTACCGGCTTTCTGCATGGGTGGCCACTTGTGCTCTGCTTCTCCAGAGGGGGGTGGGGATTAACAAGTAATGAGGCTGAGTCAACCTAGGGAGGGCTAGAGAAGCAAAAAGCGGGGGGAAAACCTTTAAAATGGAAAGTTAAGCCCTAAATAATTGATTGGATCATCACCACTGGAATAGATTGTTATATTTATAGCACAAGAATATCAAGTTTAGGGGCACTTGGCTGCTTTTTGACAATCGTGTATAAAAAGGAAAATAAAAAAATGATTCATTAGTGGATTATTTTTGTTATTTCATATAGTCACATATTAATGAAAATGTTATCTTTTAATTCTAAGGTTGGGCCAGTGAGGTAAGTTTTCTTAAGACTAACTCAGTGAAGAGAAACCATTTCTTGTGTTTTTCCTGAAATACTTAAGTAATTTTAGAGTTCTTTTTCTTGTGACTTGAAGAGCTTTTATATGGAAGTTTACTTTTTTTTTTTTTAATTTTTTTTTTTCAACGTTTATTTATTTTTGGGACAGAGAGAGACAGAGCGTGAACGGGGGAGGGGCAGAGAGAGAGGGAGACACAGAATCGGAAACAGGCTCCAGGCTCCGAGCCATCAGCCCAGAGCCTGACGCGGGGCTCGAACTCACGGACCGCGAGATCGTGACCTGGCTGAAGTCGGATGCTTAACCGACTGCGCCACCCAGGCGCCGCAGTTTACTTTTTTTTTAATGTTTGTTTGTTTTGTGAAAGAGCACGAGAGCATGAGTGGGGGAGGGGCGCAGAGAGAGAGAGAGAGAGAGCGTGCGTGCGTGCGTGCATGCGTGAGAGAAAGAACCCAAAGCAGGCTCTATGCTGTCAGCTCAGAGCCCGACACGAGGCCTGAACTCATGAACCATGAGATCATGACCTGAGCCAAACTCAAGAGTAGGATGCTCATTTAAAAAAAAAAAAGAAGGAAGGAAGGAAGGGTGAGGGGAAAAGAAAAGCAAAAAACGGGCGCCTGGGTGGCTCAGTTGGTTAAGCATCTGACTTGGGCTCAGGTCATGATTTTGCGGTTTGTGGGTTCGAGCCCCATGTCGGGCTCTGTTGTCAGCACGGAGCCTGGAGCCTGCTTTGGATCCTTTGCCCCCCTCTCTCTGCCCACCCCCACCCCCCTTGCGCGTGTACGCTCGCTCTCTCACTCAAAAAAATGAACATTAAAAATATTAAAAAAAAAAAAAAAAAGTCGGATGCTTAGCCAGCTGAGCCACCCAGGCACCTCGGAGTTTGCTTTAATTCTGAGAGAGAATTAAAGTTTTTTATAATTAATTTTCAGAAGTTCTGTTTTTCTCCTAATGTAATCATATTGCCCAGTACTGGGAAATAAGATGTGAGGTGTTTGAATTATGTATGCCAGAAGTAAATCACAGCTACTTCTGTAAAGTAAAGATAGTATACACCTCTCTTCCTAGATACTGTGAAGGTGAAGAATGTGGACTGACTTGCCTGATTAGTTCTGTAAAGAGAAACTTTTAGTCTACTTGTCCATTTTCTTCCTGTCATTTTTGTAGGTGCTATCTGCTTCACAGATGGGAAAATTGGGGCACAGAAAAAGAAAGTGGTTTGCCCGGAGATACACAACTAGTAAGAGGCAGGGTCGATGATTCCAGAGCTTGGCTGGTGAGCTCCTTGCTCCTAACCGTGGTACGTGCCGTGTCACAGAATACCGGACGGAAGTTCTGAGGGATTTTGCTAAATATATCCAGAGGCAGCTTAGGTCCTAGACTTCTCTCAAATCATAGGAACAAGAAGAATATTTTTCCTCCTCCTGTCTTTTAGCTGGGAAATACTTTTCCAGGTTAATGCTGTGATACAGTATTAGTGTGAAAGCAATTTTAGATCTCTAGTTAGAAAAAGCGAAGAACGGGAATCTACTCCCAAAACCAAGAGCACACTGTATGTTACCAACTTGATGACAAATTATATTAAAACTAGATCAGATGGATCTACATCATCAACCTGATAATAAATAGCTCTTTCAAAACCTAAAAAAAAAAAAAAAAAATACTAAAGAAAAAGTGAGGAAATTGGGGTCTAATGGTTTTTTCAAAATTCTAATTGGTGTTTGAAACAACGACCTTAAATTTTAACTCCAGCGACTTAGATTTAAAATTTTTTTTTTTTCAACGTTTATTTATTTTTGGGACAGAGAGAGACAGAGCATGAACGGGGGAGGGGCAGAGAGAGAGGGAGACACAGAATCGGAAACAGGCTCCAGGCTCTGGGCCATCAGCCCAGAGCCTGATGTGGGGCTCGAACTCACGGACCGCGAGATCGTGACCTGGCTGAAGTCGGACGCTTAACCGACTGCGCCACCCAGGCGCCCCTAGCGACTTAGATTTAATGACTTGTGGGCCTGAGGATACTATTAAAAAAAAATTTTTTTAATCTTTATATTATTTTTGAGAGAGAGATAGAACGTGAATGGGGGAGGGACAGAGAGAGAGGGAGACACAGAATCTGAAGCAGGCTCCAGGCTCTGAGCTGTCAGCACAGAGCCTGACACGGGGCTCAAACCCACAAACTGTGAGATCATGACCTGAGCTGAAGTCAGAAGCTTAACCAACTGAGCCACCCAGGCGCCCCTTGAGGATACTATTTTAAAATTGATATATAGTTTACTGGTATGGGAACCAATTTTTTTGTAACACCATGCTAGATGAATTGTCTTAGTTAATGTAGAAGTCAGGTTCATTTTTCTGTTCATTGAGTGAAAAGTGAAATCATTTGTCAATTTGTGTCTTTGTATTGGGTCCCGTGGAAAGGCAGTGACATTCCCTGATCTTGGACAATTATTTGGATGGGTAAAAACTATCTACATTTAAATTTGTTCTCTTAGGGGCTGGCCTTTTTGGTTTGAATTTTATCTTAATTTGTAGTAATGCTTTTTGCTTTCAGTTTCAATATCTTTATTTACAAATTACCTTAGACGTTTCCACATAAATCTGGCTTCTGTTACATAGGATATAAAAGGTGCTGCTACCTGAGTAAATAGAAGCAGTACATCTTTTAAATGCAAAGACCTAGGTTTGTGGGTTTAAAAAAAAATTTTTTTTTCAATGTTTATTTGAGAGATGGAGAGAGACAGAGCATGAGCAGGGGAGGGGCAGAGAGAGAGGGAGACACAGAATCCGAAGCAGGCTCCAGGCTCTGAGCCGTCAGCACAGAGCCCGATGCGGGGCTCGAATTCATGAACAATGGGTGAGATCATGACCTGAGCCGAAGTCAGACACCCAACGTAGCCACCCAGGTGCCACAGTTTGTGGGTTTTTTAAAAAAATATCTTTAACTTACCAAGATCATTTTAATTTTTAGATCACTATAAAGTGTAACAAGCAGAGAGAGAAAATGTGGAAGAAGAACGAAGTGGCTTACTTTGAGCAGCCTCTGTCCTTTTTTTTGGGGGGGGGTCTCTATTAGAAAGGGAAGGTTTTCATGTCATAACTCTAAAATCCCAGGGATACTCTTGGAGGGCAGAGATGTGACAAAAAGTAACCAGGGGAACCCATGTGTCATTACAATTAGGATTCTCTCAATCCATTTATCTGAACTGATAAGAATTAGTTGAATATTAGGTTATCTTTTTTAGTGGTGTGAAGTTCGAGGACAGTGGGATTCTTTAGTGTAATTTTTAAAAAAGTATCTTAAGTTTCTTAGTTTTGCCCATTCTCATCTTCAGTCTGTTGTAGGGTAGCAGGTGCATCCTTAGAGATGGAAGGGTTTGGGTGAAAGGTGTGTGTTGTGTTTAAAATCCTGTAGCAAATGAACTCTGAAATTAACTTCTAAAACAGTCCATTTAAAATGGAGTAACAGGGGCGCCTGGGTGGCGCAGTCGGTTAAGCGTCCGACTTCAGCCAGGTCACAATCTCGCGGTCCGTGAGTTCGAGCCCCGCGTCGGGCTCTGGGCTGATGGCTCAGAGCCTGGAGCCTGTTTCCGATTCTGTGTCTCCCTCTCTCTCTGCCCCTCGCCCGTTCATGCTCTGTCTCTCTCTGTCCCAAAAATAAATAAACGTTGAAAAAAAAAATTTAAAAAAAAATGGAGTAACAAGCCTTTCAAAAGTTAGTCTGATTTTTAGCATACATTTTAAGAAACTTTGCCCCTGGTTTAAGTCCTTGAAGTGTTGGTAATACATCATGTCAGCTCCCAGCACAAAAAGCTGCAACAAGTGGTTTCTTACTGACATTGAAGGCCAAGTTTGTTAAGTAATGAGACTACATACACACATTTTTCTATAGGTCAGGATTATTTTTTTGCCTGTTGAAATGTAAACAAAATGAAGTGATAGATTAATAGAACATTTTAGTTAGGAAGGAACTTAAAACATCTGGTGTGGTCCAACTTCATTTTATAAAGGAAACTGAGACACAAAAAGGACATACTACCTGTCGAGCGGCACAGAAGAGTGACCACCTGCATTTTCTTTCCGTGCATAGTTAGAAAGTGGTTTTAATTAGCCTGCTGAATTCATTTGGAATCTTATGGTCTCGCTGATAGTAGCAGACTTGGAGCTCTCTTAAAACATTGGGCACTTGGGAAACAGAAGTTTCCATTAGATGCTCTGATAGACTTGGCTAGGGTCCCTCACTCCAGAGTCTGCAGTGGAGTTAGAATGCACTCCATCATGACCCAGGAAGGGAGTGTGCATGCAGTGAGCAGGAGTCCTTTGGTCTTTTGAGGCTCACATAAATTTAAAAGCAGCGGTGAATGGGGAGATGGAGGTGATGGGAAGCTGGGGGCTGAAAGACAAAAGAAATACGTAGCTAGTCTGCTTTTCTAATTAAGAAGAGAAAGCAGGGTTCGCCTTGGTGGCTTGGTTAAGCGTCCAACTTCGGCTTAGGTCATGATCTCCTAGTTTGTGGGTTCAAGCCCAGCAAGGGGCTCTGCACTAACAACGTGGAACCTGCTTGGGATTCTCCCCATCTCTACCCCTGCCCCACTCAAGCTTGCGTTCTCTTTCTCTCGAAAGAAAGAAAGAGAAAGCATGCAGCTCTAAATAATAGATAGGCACAAATATTCTGGTTCTCTCTTTATGAAGCAGAGAGGCTCAGTAATTAACATTCCTGCTGGAGGGCTTTCTAAAGATTATTAGCAGGAACAGTCTTCAGAGTTGTTTGGTTTCTACCATAGGTATACATGGGTGAGCTCTGAAACTGACTTCACCTGCTGGGAAGATGGAACCTAGGGGTAGGACGAGCTGAGGGGCCGAGAGTTCTTGACTCTCCGCTTTATCATTTGCGCCCTGGGGACTGAGAAAATGAGCTTAACATTCCTGTCCTGTGTCAGGATTTATACTCTTCCTTTCTGCGGAGGGAAGTGTCCCTCTGCCTTTCTGTGTCTGCTCTACCTCCTGAAAGCACCCCCCCACCCTCCCGCCCACTATGCCTCCCTTCTCTGCGTCTCTCTAGTGTCGTCTCACCCCCCGTCCTCTCATGAGCCCACGAAGGTGCCTTTCCTTGCAGATCTCCTCGCTGCCCGGCCCATACCCGTACCGCTTCCTTCCCTTTCCCAGCGGCTGTCTGGTACCTTCAGCCCAGCTGGCGCTGTCTCACCTGTCTTCCGTCCTCTCCGCTCTGTGTCCCGGCTTCTTCCCCGACCCCTGAAAGTTCTCTCAAGGCTCGCCCGTGCTCTTTCCATTCCACAGACACACACTGAGCACGGTATTTGCCAGCTTGGATGTCTCCTTCATTTCCTCCTTCCATCTCCCTTTGGGCTGTGACACACATTACCTTTCGTTTACATTGCCGCAGTTCTCCTGGGACCTGCTTTCCTGCTTGATGCAGAATCCTCACTGCTGAGGGTAGATCTGGGCAGAATTAGGTGCAGACCTCAGGGCACTGGATCCGCCAGCCATAACCTCTCATGGATGTTTTGTCTGACCGACTGCGCCCGCAGTGGCCCAGCCCCACCACACTATTAGCTTTGCTCCCCGAACACTCCTTCCTTCTCACTTTGCTCCTACTGTGCTCCCAGTTCGTCACAGCTTGCTTACTAAAACTCTTCCTCCACCTTCCCGGCCCACTTCAGACACCGTTCATTTCAACGAGCCTTTCCTAATTCTTCACCTGCTGCAGGGTTCCCGTTGCCACAGGAGCACGACAGTAGGATCACTATCAGCAGCTGTGGGTGGTTTTCACTTTTTAGTATTACAAACAAGGCCAGGCCAGACATTTGTGTACCTGTCTTTATAAAGTTGGTATAAACCAGGGGCACCTGGTGGCTCAGTCGGTTAATCGTCCAACCTTGGCTCGGGTCATGATCTCACAGTTCGTGGGTTCAAGCCCCTGCGTCGGGCTCTGTGCTGACAGCTCAGAGCCTGGAGCCTGCTTCGGATTCTCTGTCTCCCTCTCTCTGTCTACCCCTCCCTTGCTCATGCTCTCTCTCTCAAAAATAAACATAAAAAAATAAAGTTGGTATAAACCATGTCTTTACGCAAGAGTTTTAAAAGGGACTAGAAATCACAGGTATGTTTGTCTCCCTCACCCTTTTTCAGTATCTTATGTGACCCATTTTAAAGAGCTTTTACTTTTTTGCAGAATAGTGTCACCTTTGCTATTATAGTGTGAAATAAAATGAGATGGAAACTTGACTTACTACAAACTGATTCTAGTTCTTGCCTTAATTTTCAGACAGTACCTGTAACGAAAAACAGTAAAGAAAACAGACTAAGAGGAAACAAAGTGTTCTGCGCGGTGGGTTTCTTATCTAGTGTAGTAACTGACTTGTTAAAGAGCCATGGCCTTACCAGGTGCAGGAGAGCCGCACGTGTGGGCTGCTCCACTCTAGATTAGGAGGGGCCCCTTAATGTAAGAAAACAATTTTTGGTTTTGAATCGTATTTGACTTCTTAAGTCTTTTAAGTAAATTTAACCAGTGCTGTAGCTAACCGTACCATCTGACTCCATTCAGTCCATTTTATAATGCTTTCATGTTTGTGTTTTTTTGTAGACAGATAGCTTGTCTTTTACTATCTGTCGGCAGTGGGATATGTGACCTGTTAAATAGCTCAAGATGACTTCTGGACCATGATGATTCTTGCTTTAAGTGTTATTAATAATGGATATCTTTCATGGACGTTGCATTCTCTGCTGTTCTCAGATATGTTTATGTACCTACTGTTAGGTGTAACTTTTGATCAAAAATGGATAAACTAGTCTAATTTTGAAAATCACTTTTCAGGTTCTGTCTGGAGACATTATTGAAATATTTATTTTTATAATGAAAATACACAATAACCACATTGCAAGAATGTGATAGTAAAGGGTAGGAAAAAAATAAGCAACTTCAGTCCCTCCATCCTAATATAACTACCATGGCCAGTTTTTCTCTAGTCTTTTTTTCTGAGGTGCAGATTTTACACAGCTGTATGCAGACTTTTCAAAACCAAGGACTTTGTGGAAGGGAGCAGGAGTTAGATGTATCAAACGACTAAGTTAAGAAAAAGCATACACTAGATCATTATTAGAACTCTTTCTCCTGCATCGATTCTTTTTAGTACAGTATCGTATTGAGTTGTGAATGGAAGAAGGGTACTGCTAGTCATTTATTTGAAATGCAGTAAATTGTCAAATATCAGAATTCTGAAATGGATTCTTACCATTGACTTCCCTTTTGAGAACCCTAGCTCTTAGGGATCTCTGACTAGCTTCTTCAAGACAAGTAAGACATCAAGTCATGTTCGCTACCTTAAAAATTAGGCACGCTTGTGCATGCTTGTGCACGTTTGCCCACACACATCTGGAGCTGCAGAAATGCTACTGTAACTTAGAAGAAGTATGTTGTAGTCTTTCAGGATGTGTGTTCTGCATCCAGGGGATACCATTTTGTGTCCATGAGATGATAACCACGAAATTGTCCCAGATTTTTTGAGACTCGTGCCCAGAAGCCATTTTATTTGTTAATGACGTCTGTCCCCTGTACCAGTGATTGATACTTTGCCTTGGAAGCTGAACACTTCCTCGTTTGATGATTGGACATTATCGGAATGAACGATAAAATTCGCAGGTAGAGAAGATGTGTAAAGGCACTCGGGTGTAGTGGAGAGGGTTTGCGGTCAGAGGCCTGCACTTGAATCCTGGACCCTGCCGCTTCTGGGAATGTGATGGGGATCTTGGCCCCACTCAGCCTCCCGTGGTGGTCGTGAGGATAGAACGAAGTCTCCTAGGTGACTGTGCTTTGTGAAGCTCTAAAGCCTGCGGTCTGTTTTGATGCTGGCGCTCCTCAAAGCAGATGGCAAGAATACTCTCAAATAGGGTGTTGGGAATGAAACCACGGTGAAGTTCCGAAGAAACAAAACAGCCTAACGGAGCTCCCGTTTCTTTTTCCTCCCAGTCTTCGAGCAGCGATAGCGGCGGCAGCAGCAGCAGCAGCATCAACAGCCCAGACAGGGCAAGCGGGCCGGAGAGCAGCTTGAACCACGTGGGCGCCGGGTCCGGCCCTAACACCCCTCAGCCTGTTCCTGAGCAGTCTGCACTGTGCCAAGGCCCTTACTTCCGCATCAACCAGACCCTGAAGGAGGCCCACTTCCACAGCCTACAGCACCGGGGACGGCCTCCGACATGATGTGCCGGCGGTTTCTTGCCTTCTGTGAAGGGACAGCGCTGTGCAGATTTGATATTTCAACTTACGATGTTTTAAAAAATTGCACAAAAATATGCCTGTTGGCTTTTCAGTCTATATTTGAAAGAGCAGGTTAACAGGCAGTTGTTTACTTGTGGTTTTGCTGCACTATTGCAATTTCAAAGGGGCTTCGAAGCAATTTTTTATAGGATTCTTTTGAGGGTGGGTATCACATCCATGTCGAGGTAACGGTATGAGGAAATCTCATCTGCGTGTTGAATCCATAGTTTGTCCAGTTCAGATTGGTTTCCAAATCTGTCAATTAGAAATTCTACTTCATGTAAAAAGGCCTTTTAACAATGCGGGATCTTCAATTTTTTAAATTCAATAAATCAGCAAAGAGTATCTAGTTTCCATGAAAAAAACCTAAGTTTTTTTTTCCAAAATTTAGAAAGCTTGATTCAGTCTTGCACTGAAATTAACTGCCATACTACCTCTTAGTATGTAGACATCCTGTTGAAAGTACGCTGTCCTTTCTAACAGGAGAACAATCAGATCCAAGTTAGACCGAGGAAGGGAAGCACCCTTGCTGATAACCATCTTCTCTCTTTGTTATATATTTGTATTTCCAGAGAGAATCTCTTTCAGACTTGTGTACCCAGATAACTTCTGCTACCGTTACTCCTCCAAAGCCTGCATCTCAGACTTAGTAGAAAACACTGCACAGATCTGACAGTCGAGAAGTACATAACGAATGACCTTTGTCTTACTCACAGACTTGTTCTGCCAGCAGCTTCTGTGATCTCACTGGGAGTCCGCCTTGGGGGTCAAGAATTCAGGCGCTGCTGAACGCTGACCAAGTGTAGGCTCTCTGAACTGCTGTCTGAAGTCACAAGTATGAAACTGTCGGACAAGGATTCACTTTATGCTTAAAGGAAACCCCCAACAGTAATTTGGGGGCCACATTCCACCGCTGAAACTGGAAAGACTGGTGTGGCTTAGAAATAAATGAGCAGAGGCACCGTTAGAAGAAGTGATGTAGTATTTATTTAGAGAGGGATGGCTATGTTCCCATGTTATTTAGTCATACTAGAGAGCCAGCCTAGCTTGAATAACGAAGGCGTAGACGCGTCTTCTTCCTCACTGACCAGCTGTCTGAACAAGGAGCCAGGGTGCGTCGGGTCACCTGCTCGGGAGAGTGCCGGGGGGCCAACCTGCCACGCATGTAGAGGAAAGTGCCTTAGAGTCTACCCAGACCCTCCTGCCTGTTCACCCCCCGCCACTGCACTCGGAGTCCACACAGCACACACGAGCAGATCTGAGAAGCACGGAGAGCTCTAGGAAGGGGCCTTTGCTCTTTGTCAAGATTGGCAAAGGCCGTCGGGGACAAAATGCGATTCTATTATGTGACACAACTAACGCTTCCAGGTGAGAACTCTCCTGGGGAAAGGGTAAACATATGTACCTCCTTTCCCTGGTCGGTTCCTCTCCTACGGACAGGACTTACGGTCAGTTACTTGAAGAGACATTCCGAGTTCGGGGGGGAAGTTCTGGCACAGGCCCATGCTCGTGGAGGGGATGGTCTGTGCAGGAACTCGTTCTCTTCACTACCATCTCCCACATTTGACAACCAGATGTTTGATGAGAATCTGGGTCTTAATGGGTTTGATGGCGGGGAAGATGGAAAGGATACGTTGCTAATATTTTGTCTCACAAGAAAGCAAACACAACTAAATGCTGAAAGAAGACAAGCTGTTTGGGCTCAAACGCGTGTACACAACACAACTCAGAAATACCCAGGAGGACTCTTGCGGGCTTAATGGATGGCAGTCAACTGAAACAAAACGCGCATTAACAAGAAAATGTCAAACTCAGAGCAAATTCCCTTTAATTTCCCACCCAACTGAAAGAAATGGAAGAGGAAACCACCACCAGAACAGAATGTTTTTTTCCCCCAAACAAGTACAGTCATCATGCTGGGTTAGCAGTTAACTCTCTCACCCTACAAGAAATAATCTCCATCCTGTCCTGCCTCTTTTTTACAGTCTTGGCAGTCTGAGAGAACGTTCCTATTATGAGGCTACTTGACAGTGTAAATGGGCATCTTTTAAAACTTCTATCAGCTCGAGCTAGTGAAACCTTGTACTTCTCTATTGCGCCGCCATTAAAAGCAGCATTAGTGCATTTTGTCATTCGGTTCTTTATCGGTTATTTAAGGGGGAGCTAATTGGGTGGTTTGGTGGGAGGTGGGGACAGGATCAACAGGGGTGGACCCCTCACTCTGTGCACTAACCTGGGTTTTTGTTTCGATGCTTCTGCTGGTTGATTTGGCCTTTCGGGTACTTGTCATGCTCAGTGGAAGAAGTCCGAACCTCCAAGACAAGGTGAAGGAATTTCAGGGGCATGAACAGGAAGCTTCGGGGCCCGGCTAAAACATCTTTAGAACCATTACCTGATCTGACTCGATGCCAGAGGCAGTATGTTATGGGGTTCTTGGGAGTTGAACGTGTTGCTCCTGGGCGTGAACTGATTCTCTGTACCAGTGACCAATCCAAACAGAACCTGACAGACGAGAAATGGAGCGCAGTAACACGCCGGGCTTTTTACTGTCCAGTTGAAAAGAGAAAAACCCCTGGCTAGTAATCAAGCTCTACTTTGTTTCCGTCCAGCCTTTTGGGGAACGTTCTTTTGAGTGTTAATGCTTCAAAATTACCTTTTTCACTGCTCACGGGTCAGAACCTTAGAGTCACATGGCTCTTTTACTTCATTCTCTTCCTGAGGCCTTGACCTTCATAAAACCTTAATAATCCTTATCTGCGCCTCCAGGGGTCAGACCGTGGTTGCCTCAGCAGTGGTTTTATCTAATCCTCTTTCGGCCCTTATAACTAAACTGTGCGGTTTGGGTCCCGCCCCCCTCCCAGCACCACCTCCAGGGTATTAAGTGCAGAGGCAGGTTTGCGTGGTAACTGAGCCCGCGCGCTTTCACACCGAGCACGTTTCTCACATGACTTACAGAGGTTCGCTGCGCCAGCCGCGTGAGGTTGCTGTTGAGGTGTGGTGTGAAGACATCCAGGTCAAACGGGTCAATGAGTGTTTCCAGGGAGTCGGCCACTTTCTCAATTCTGAAAAAAGGATTCTGATTTCCTTTACCCAGTTTTCTAGCTCGGAAACCCCCCTTAGGGCGATTCGATGCTAAAGAGACCCCGTATTTGGACGTAGTCGTAACTGCTGGCTCGGGACCACCTGTCACTGCCCGTGGTACTTGAAGTGATCCCAAGAGCTTCCACCTGCTAAGATGTCTGAAGTCCATTCCTTCCTCACATTGTTAGGGTCAGCGCCACAGGCTCAAATTCTGCCCAAGAGCTGGTTGGCTGACTCAGAGGAGAGGAATGAGATTCCACCTACCACACTTGACCATGGCATTTACCCAGCAGGTGGCTATTCTTTATCTAGCTGGTAATATGAGCACTTCCTGTTTAAAACAAATACAACCGATGCATGACGAGAGGCTGCCTCTTGGGGGCTTTCTGGAACGGGCTGTGTGCACTTGGGAGAGCCCGTGGCGGGAGCCTACCTGGAGTCCTGCTTGCTGCGGCCACTCTTCACCTCCTCACCCCTGGCTGTCAGAATGATGCTGAGATAGCGCAGATCATAAAGCAGCTGCAGGGCCCGATTCTGGGTCATGGGGAACGCACCTTCTTTCTGTAAGTGAATATCCCACCCCCAGCTGTTAAGGGAGACTTGTGATATGAGCCAAATAAACAGCTTCATGCTTTGAGTTACAGCTTATTCCAGAAGCAGCCGCTTTTATATTCATGAGGGCAGTTCAGTCTCACAACACCAACAAAAAGAACAGGTTATGTTTGAAAGTTTGTCTTAAACCAAACTAAAAACCTTAAAGGCCTTGGGGGCTGTAGACTGCCCTTTAAAAGGGGGAAAAGCTCCTTGTGTGAAGGAGAGGCATTCTGAGGCAGCTCAGGAGAGGAGACTTCGCTGAATTCTTCCCCAAATCAGGAGGTGGTCCTGTCTTTAAAAAAATTTTTTTTTAATCTTTATTTTTGAGAGAGAGAGAGAGACAGAGTGTGAGCAGGGGAGGCTCAGAGAGAGAGGGAGACGCAGAAGCAGGCTTCAGGCTCCAAGTTGTCAGCACAGAGCCCGATGTGGGGCGCGAACTCATGAACCCAGTGAGATCATGACCTGAGCTGAAGTCAGATGCTTAACTGACTGAGCCACCCAGGCGCCCCGGTGGTCCTGTCTTTAAAATGTCACTAATGAAACCGGGACATCAACCAAGGGCAGAGCGCTCCAGAGAAGGGGAGGGTGGGTGGAGGGCTGGGACACAGGAGCTCCCGGAAGCCGGTACCTCCGTGTGCCACATGCTGCGCTGGGCACAGTCCCCCTCCACCCCTCCCAAGCAGCTCTCTGAGTGACCGCACCTGACTCCGGAGAAACGGAGAAAGTGTCACAATTTGCCCAAAGCCGCAGCATGTACTTGGCAGTGCTGGGGTCGGAAACCAGGCCTTTTTTCTTTCCCACTGAACTGCCTTCTAGTGAACACCTGCTTGATCCTCGAGAAGGGGTGTGATGAACTCATGGCGCGGGAAGCCGCTACTGATTAGACAGCCTGTGCTGAGTGTAAACGCTTGGAATCCTTGATGGGAACTGCCCAAGCCCCAGAAAAAGCTAAGGTGTTTATTTCTGTTTTTAGCGGGGAAAAAATTCAAACACCAACCTTCACCTGTTTTTCTTCTGAAAGTTTCTCATAGGCAGCCACCACCTGGACCATACAGCTTTTCAGCATCTCCTGCAGGGTCACTTTTGGCAAAGCGTGGCCTCCAACACGGTTAATTTCCTGGCAGAGGCTAAACAGGAAGGACTGGACATACCAGGATGGCTAAAAGAACAAAGGAACGTCGAGTCACCAAGTTGCGCCAGTTGGTAAAAGTGGCTCCGTTTATCCCCACTAGGCTCATGTGCCGGGACCTTGACCCTCCAGTCAGCCCCTCACAGCAGGCCCGGCAACAGATGCAAGTGACAATCGCTGCCATCCCCACGGTGGCCGGGGGCTTGGCCCGGCAGGTGGCACTGTGCTTTACGCTGTTTTCACTTCAGGGTAAACAGCCATCTAATGAGCAGAGCCCGGGACACACAAGGAAAGGATCGTTAACTGACTGACTCCTCGGCCCTCGGTCCACTCTACCCCCATGACGGAAGTTATAAATACCACTTCCGGCTCTTCCTCAGAAGCCGTGTGCCGACTGATTTTCTCGTCTTTTCCCTCTCCGCAGAGTGGGCTGTTTGGCCCTGTCCAGGCCACAGGTGCTCCAATGGGGGCACCCGCTAACCTGTGTAGGGAGTCGGATTGTGGACATGATGCAGCTGCCAGACTCCGCTTCCTCCTGGATTTCTAGTTCATCCCAGCTGGTGGCTGTGGCCAGGATGGAGCCGGCATCGTCTAGAAGTAACGACCGGGTGAATCCGTGAGCCAAAACCTGGTAATGAAAGGCAAATGTCCAATAGGCCCCTTAGCTCCTCCACAGAGCGTTTCAAGCCACCAGGGTAATCTTGAGACCAGCTTCTGCTGCTTAGATCATGTGTGCCCTGCTGAGTGGAAACGTCACTCTTGGGCTGATTCCGTGTGGCGGTAATGGGAGTTTTGTTGTAACTACCCTGCAGATGTCAGCGGCCACCCCTTAAGATGCCAGTGGGGACCCCAGAGAACATGATACTCAGGTTGAAGAGCAGGAAATACAGACCCTTGCCCCGAGAGGTCTTTCTTTTATTCTTATCAGGGGGCAGGAGAAAAAGCCGGTGTTTCTGTCTCTAAAACCTAGGCTAAAAAATGTGAACGGAGAAACGTGTACGCGAGAGCCATCTCACTATCGCAGAGAAGTAAAAGTAACTGCGTGAAATAAGAATCATTATTCCCTTACTGCGGAAAGCCCTCGCCGAGGCTGGCCAGCCTGGAACGTGACAGAAGGGAGGCAAACGGGGGGTCGCCGCCGAGCACGGGAAGAACCCGCCGACGGGTCGGTCACTCACCTTCACAACCGCCGAGCTCCACACGCGGTAACCCATCACGCTCTGCCGCAGGAGGAGCTCCTTGACTTCCTGCCACTTGGCCTGCGAAGGAAGTACTTCCCGAGTGGTCCCCTTTCCCTGCTTTTTCAGAGCCTTAGGGTCCCTTGCTGGTTTCTCAGAGTTCCTGGACTTCCCCAAGACGCACTGCTTCAGATGGGGACACAGCTCTCCCAGCGACTGGCAGAGTCTGGCCATGAAAAGGACCGCGTGCAGCTGGACACTGTCGAGGGCATCCCGCTGCCCCTGCACCACCTGCTCCGAGCCGTGCAGCTCTGCCCGGATGCAGGCCGTGATGCGCTCGATGCACGCCACGGACTGCGCCTGCAGCAGCTCCAGCACGGTGCCGGCATCCGCGTACCTGTCAAAGGCACAGCTCTTGGCTTGCACGGGGGAGACGTCCTTGGGCGGTGACGCGTCCGCAGAGGGAAGGTAGGCCAGGAGGTCGTCCAGCTGAACCTGCAGTTTGGCATCCAGGGCAGAGCAGAAGTCCTGGACGCAGGGGCTAACCGCCTGCGCCTTCATGGAGAGCCCGCTGCCGGCGCGCGGCCCCCGGTGCGCCACGCTGACCCAGGCAGCATCGGGAGGCAGGTCCTGGGGACTCTCGGACCAGAGGAAGAGAGACATGTTGCGCTCCAAGTGGATGTGCTTACTCGGAGTGGAGCTGCTGGTGCTGCTCTCGAGCTCCTGCAGGGCGGAAATGAGGAGCTCCTTGCAGCCGGTAGAGATGGAGTCAAAGCCTTCTCTTGTCAGGGTCTGAAAGAGAGCGAGAGGAGCGAGCGTTCCAGTCGTGACCCGTCAGGACATCTCAAAGCCACGGCACCAGCTGGCACGCCGTCCTCGCGCTCCGCACGTCCTCCGGCACGCTCAGAGAGCTCACGTGGTGTCGGCAGAGAACGGGGTCGTTGCTGACGGCCCCGGACACATTCCCGACCCCCCGACAGAGGCCGCGTCTCTTTCTGTACCACGGTCTAGATCTCTGCTCATTTCTATGGTTCGTTACCCAGAAGAGCCACCCCTGAGTCAGTCAGCAGACAGAGGACAGACTCAGGGAGTGACAGAAGTGACAGTCAAAAGGTCACACTAGGACGGGCCGGAAGACAGCCGGACCGAGTGATCTCACCTGTAACCGGTCAAGGAACAGCTGCCGCATCAAATCCTCCCAGAACAGGAGTGGCTTCTCCAGAAGCCGCTGACATATCACATCCCAGCTGTGGTTGGTGGACTCGTTGGTAAGTAATTCCCACATGGCATCCCGGATCCCTGCGAGCCCTCTTATGCTCTTCACGTAAAAAAGCAGGTTGGTGATCCCATTTTTAATGTCTTCATTACACCTGCAACAAAGTCATTTTTCTTGGGCTTTATTAGCTTCGTGGTTTTCACACCTTTCTTAAGAAAAAGAGCAGGACTCCAAGGGAAAACCTCTTACTTGGGTCCCAATATATAAACGTATATGTATCTCAGAGTATTTATCAATATGCACTAAAGACAGCGTTTCTGGCTAGTCTGGGGGATGGGGCCCACCCTTGCCTCCCCGAGGTATCTACCTGGAAGGACGTCTACGGGCCACTAGAATGGCTTCAAAAACCGCTGCACTAAGTAAAAGCTTAGGAGTGGCAGAACTCTTGCAATCCTGTAGGTAATATTTTGGAAGGTGAACTCCTTTTTGGTTCTCCTACAGCGGGGGCTGACCACCCCCCCGAACCCCCCGAGGGCAGTGACAGGTGGCAGGGTGAGTGACTGGCATGACCCAGCGGGCGGCACGCAGAGCATCACCTAGAAGATCCGGCTTTCCCCTCATTCCTCCGTGGCCTCACCGGCCCCTCTTGTGGCTACGTGAGTGGGTCCTGCCAGCCTCGGGAAAGTCCTGGCTACTTACATGTGGATCCATTTCCGCAGCGTGTCTTTCAGGTACTCCTGGCTGATGGGCTGTGCCAAGGTTCGGAGAGCCGGCTGGAACTGGACAACGGATGCCGGCAGGTGTCTGGACCAGCTGCACAGTTTCACCTCCTCTTGCAGAACACCGGCGCCCTTCCCTAAGAGAAGGCCAAGTGACAGGTAATCGGGGCCATCCTTTGGAAGGCATATTACAACCTGGACCCAGAAGGAATTTCCAAAAATCATCTCGCCTTCCTCTGGCCAGGTCAGGCCGCACCCCTGAAACAGGGGGGAAAGGGAAGTACAGAATAGACGTTCTCAGGGAGCTGGCAGCTTCCCGCCAATATGGACACCATATTGGTTGAGAAGGTGAAAGGCAGGGAGGAAAGGTGCGGGGTGAGGCAGGGGGAAGGAGCAGTACTGGAGTGCCCTCCACGTCCTACAGGCAGAACTTACGTTGTCACAAAATAAAAGGCGATCATTTCCCTTTCCTCACCATCCTCCGACCAACCTGGAAGAGCTAAGAACTGAAGACCACTCATCTTGATGAGTGGCTTGTAGCTCCTTAGAGGTGACCTTTCAAGAAGGACACCAGCATCCGCGGGGCAACTCTGGGAGGCAAACACCCTCCGGAGCTGGAAACACAGGGGTCCTTCTGAGGTCCCTTGTACTTGTTCTCCAAAGCCTTGACAAATCAGCCCATAGGCACCTCTCATGGGAGGGGAAAGGATGAAATGGAAGCACCTAGAGGGAAGCCAAGGCATAAGGAAGTGGCACCGTAGCTGGAAGAGACTACATAATACACGTTTCTCTGAAAATGACCAGATGGCTGTCCCCACTTTCTACTTGTTTCCCTTCTACCTTTGGCCGTGTCTCCTCTGCCTGACCTCTGAGTTCTGGAGTCCCCTGAGGCACAGTCCTCTGTCATCCTCTTCCTGTGATGATGTCACCTATCCCCAAGGCCTCAGCCACAGGCACAGATGTGTGTCTCTGGCCAGACCTTTTACTGCTCTGTTCTGGACCTGTAGCCGCCTGCCCAGTGCACACTCCCATTCCAAGGGCTCAACGGTCTCCAAAGCAGTATTTTCAAGAGTGAGCTCATCATCAGCCCTTTCAGACCAGCTCCCTTTCTAATAGACTCGGACACCTCCTTCCCACACCCTCCACAGCCAATCTACCAAATCCCCTGCTAAACAGACGTCCAAGTTGTCCAACTAGCCCCCATCGTCTGCCACTTAGGTCATGATGACAGCCTCCCAAGTGAGCTCTCCACATCCACTCCAGACCCCATGAAGAGCCACTGCCACATAAAAGCCAAATGAGTTTAGTCCCAATTAGGATAAATGCTATCAAATAAAAGCACAGGACGTATGGGGACATATAACAGAAGGATGTACAAGCCTGGAAGGTCTTAGAAGGCTCTCCACTGTTCTCTGGATAAGGTCCAAACTCCCTAGCCTGGTCCACGCAGCTCTGCATTATCTGGTCACATCTGACAGACTGGCCACATCTCTTCCCATGCTGCTCTTGACCCCACCCCAAACCCTTAGCCTCACCTGCTTGCGTTTAGTCCCTCAAATATCCTAACATCTTCCTTGCCTCAGGACCTTTGCACATCCCATCCCCTTTGCCTGGAACTCTCTTCCTTGCCTCCCTCATTTGACTAACTCTTACTGAGCTTTCAGATTTTAGTTTAAATACCATTCTCCAAGGAAAGCATCATTGGTGAAGTCCCTCCCAAGTCAACTTGCGCTTGGCCTTTATGACAGTGGCCAATGTGGATATCAAACAGATGTGTGTGTATTTGTGAGTTCGGTATCTGCCTCTACCGCTAGACTGTGACCTCCACGAAGGTAGGGTCCGCATTGGTCCCACGTGCTGCCGTATCCCCAGCGCTCGGCACCGCAGCAGGCAGACGGTAGACGCTCAGTAGACAACAGGTGAGTGACCAGAAAATGAGAAAGGCTGGCCAAAAGCTCACCGGTCGGATGCTGGCCCGTGATGGTCTCTAGAGTTGAGAAGAGCAAGCCGCATGGCAGGGACGGATCTGGCAGCTGGCCTTCTGGTAAAGTGTAGAAAAGAGCATGAGCCTGGTTCAAAGTGGTGGCCAGCAGCTCCACTAACGAGCAGACCTGAGTCTTGATGCCAGTACCTACGAAAAGAAACCACCCTCCTGTAAACAAGTTCCTGTGGTCAAATGGGAAACAGGGAACACCCCAGATGCTTCGGTCTCCCTGAGCTCGTGCGTCTCTACTCCGTTGTTTAAGGACCACGTTTTGGAAAGAAGCCAAACCTACTGTGGTGCGGCTGGTTGAGGAGTTTCTGAATAGCTGCCTTTCTGGCCAACAGGAAGTCTGCTAGGGCCTGGCGAGGAGAACTCTCTTCTAAGAGCATTATCGAGCACAGGGCCTCGGCTACAGCCTGGTCAGACACGGCCTGGCATTTGAGCAGCAGCTTGCTTTCATGCAGAATAGTTGACCTAGAAAGACGATGACAGAGGTCAACGGGGAATTTTTTCCATCTTGGGAAGAAGAACCTTGGTACATCAGGAGAGAAGACCTATTCCACGACCCGGTAGTGGTGGCGTGTGGCCGTGCCCAGAGCCGGTCGCCATGCCGGGTCCACTTACCGGAAGTGGCTGGCCGCTGCGACCTGCCGGATGAGTATCGGGAATCGCAAGAGGACGGGGCTGTATCGGGAGCCAGAAGAATCCAGCTGGAGCAGGCTGTGGAGGTGGCAGCAGAGCAGGTACAGCTGTGTGGCATGGAGGTACTGAGAGGCCTCCATGGAGCTCCAGATCTTCTCAGGAATTTCCAAGAGTAGCTTGATCTGGGCAGCCATGCTGTAGAACTTCTCCTGGGATGGCTGCTGGGGCTGCAGAGAAAGGCACGGAAACCACGTCAGAAGAACAAACAGGTGCACGGTCAGCGTTTGGCAGGCTTGGGGGGAAGCGCGGGGGTATCGTAGGGCACAAGCTTTTGTTAAGGCTGATGCCGCTCGGCGAGGCATCAGAGTCTGGGGCAGAGAATCAGCAGAGACAGGAGTCCTGTCCAGCCGCACTGGCTTTTCCTCCCGGTTGGGGGCACCTTTGCGCGGTCTCTTGGAGAGGTGGACTTGATCTGGTCCTCGTCTCGCAGTCTAGTGATCAGCGAGCCTCCAGATGTCTCCACGGCAGAGCCCTGCAAACCACCATTCGAGTGGGCTTTCTTCTTCCCTTTGCTGATGTTCCGCCTTCCCCCATTTGCTCCTGCTTCTCTGAGTGCTCAATAGACTTCTCTGCCAGCTGTTCTTTTTTTTTCTTTTTTTTTTTAATGTTTATTATTTTTGAGAGAGGGAAAGACAGAGACCAAGCAGGGAAGGGGCAGAGAGAGAGGGAGGCACAGAATCGGAAGCAGGCTCCAGGCTCTGAGCTGTCAGCACAGAGCTCGATGAGGGGCTCGAACTCACAGACCACGAGACCATGAACTGAGCCGCAGTCGGCCGCCCAACCGACTGAGCCACCCAGGCGCCCCTCTGCCGGCTGTTCTTTACCGCCCCTCCGCGTGGCACAGTCCTCACGCCTCTGCCCACCTCAGTCCACGATCCTACTCCAGGACTCTGTGCCCTGAAGCATCACCTCTAAGCAGACCACCACTATCGCGTCTTTTTCAGCCCTCACCACTCTCCTGCGTCCCAGGGACGCCTCTTCTGCTGCCTGCCTGCTAAGTGTCACTGCCATTCCGTAATGAGTATGTCCAAGGCGAAATTCACTGCCCTCCCCAAAATCTCAGTCATCTGACCTCCAAACATATCTCAGCACACCACCACTCTGCTCCTACGTTCCCAGGAGATTCATGTCCTTCCGGTGGTTCTGCTGAGGTCTCCACTACTAGGTTCCAGGATTCTAATGCAGGTCCTTATCGTCTCCCACTCATTAATCCAAAAACATTTCGCTCATGCTGCGTTCATTCTCTACCGCCTCCGATCTATCCTTTACCTTTGCCTTCAGATTAATCTCCTTCAAAGGGAGAGCCTTCTAAAAGGCTCCTCGCTGTTTAGTAACTTGGCCTGGTTGTCAAAGATTTCCTGTCCTTCCAAGTACCTTCTTCCAGGGACCCTTCAATCCGTTGGTTCTACTGTGGCGGGGAGGGGAGTGATTTCATCCTCTCAGGAAATATCTGGAAACATTTTCGATTTTCAGAAAGGAGAAGAGGGGTGCTACTGGTGTCCAGTGGGTCAAGGCCAGGGATGCTTATAAATATCCCACAATGCACAGGACAGTCTCTAAAACAAAGAATGATCCAGCCCCAAATGTCAGCAGCACCAAGGTTGAGAACCCCTGCTTTAATCAAATTGATTACCGATTTTTAATTGTCTTTTCATACTCCAGATCCATATTCCAAATCTCATCCATCACAATGGCCCCTCCTTACTGAGAAAGACTCAACCCTGAAGTGACTTCCTTCGGAAATATTATGGTAAATGTTAGTAATTATTTTGGAATCAATCACACATTATCCTAAAATGTTTTCTATTGCTACTCTGAAGTATTTACATTTTTCTCATCAACTTTCCATGGACTTAATTCCTTGACTAGATTGGAAGCTCCATCAGAGCAGGAATGGCGGGGTAGGGGCAGGATTCTGTTTCTTTGTGCCTTCAACACAGAGGGCACACAAATATTTGTGAGTCTAAGAATAAATCAGAAATAATAACTGTAAAAAATATATTTCTAAGGTCAGGCACGGTACAAGTTACCTTTTAATAAACCTGAAGCATAACTCCGTTATAGGAAAGGCTGGCCACTAAAAGGAGGCATATATAAATGAACAGAGGAGAGGGATGAGGTTTCTCATTTCAAAAATTAGCAAAATATTTCTAATCTTCTATGGTTCCGTTGCGTGAGCCCTGGCTACTGACTTGGATTTTTCAAACAGGGTGTATTAAAAAGTTCCAAACTGGAGCTAAATTGTAGTTTTGCAACTTGTTCTAACATGTTGCTCTAAGGTTCCTTCTCCCCACGTTGTTAAGAACAAATTCCATGTTTACTCTTCTGACCCACCCTACCCCTTCAACTTTGTCATCCTTAAGTCAACATTCTTTAGGAACACAAAATGCTGCTCCGATATTAGGATGAATTTAGGGCTGAATCCTTCCACATCAGGCCTAATCATTAGCATTTTGGGGGGAAAACACTTGGGTAACTTGATTAGAATAACCTCAGCTCCCTAAAATGAAAATGTTCCACTACTGAAAGATGAGAGCCTGATGGCTGGTACTGTCTGCACCAACTCCAACAAAGGGTAGAATAGGTGTTTGGGATCATGGAACTTATTCTTGGGAATGCGGTGGGCTCAAGACCGGGATGAGGAACGACATAAGGGGAAGGGACCAACGTAAGGGAGAGATGTGTTCTAAGAATAACGTCAGGAAACATTATACAGGGATGAGCTGAACTGTCGAGCGAGAGACCCTGGCGTTTCATCTAAAGCTGGAAGGGAGAGCCCAGCGAACCCACGAGGGAGGTGAGAGAATCTGGGCCCGGAAGTCAGGGAAGGTTCCTGAGCGGAATGACGGATCAGCAGCCAGCGCAGGCAGGACAGCCGTGTTCCCCCCACCAGGAAGGGAGTCCAGAAATGCTGCTGCAGGCTCTTCCCTCGGCAGGTGAGGCTCGCGCGGGGGGGCGGGGACTGGCCCGTGGCCGCCCGAGGGCTGGGGGCGGGTCCGCGGGGGGCGGGACCGAGGGTGCGGGGCTGACCTGCGGGTCCCGCGGCGGCAGGGGGGCGGCCGAGCCGGCTTCGCGGAGACGGGCGCAGTACTGGTCGGTGGCCTTCACGGCGTCCACCAGTCCCTCGGCGCAGCGGCGCATCTGGCCGATGGTGTCGGCCGCCTCGATCAGGTCGCGGTACCGCTCTCCCACCATTTGCCGCAGCTCCTCTTTCTTGTGCTCGATCTCGGCCCGAACCTGGCGCTCCAGCCCGCGGATCTCCTCCGCTCCATGTGTCTCGAAGAGCGCCGCGGGGTCGCGCAGATCCAGCCGCTTCAGCGCGGGAGAGGTGGCCGCGGCCGCCATGATAGACGGGTCAGTCGGCCGACGGGTCACTTCCGCCCGGAGGCCCGCCCGGTGGCCATCTTGGATAGGGGCGGAAGCAATTCCGCCCCGCTGCCCGCCATTCTTCTTAGGGGCTGCTCCGGCGGCCAAGGGGCGGGGCCGGGATGGGTGGTGACTTTTTTTAAAGGGCGACGCGGCGGGTGGGGTAGATCTCTAGGGCCGACCCTCAGTCGGCGCGCCGGGACCCCCAGCCCCGCCCGGCGCAGGTGCACCCTCAACGCGTCCGACCTCTGCACGGGCAGCGCGTTTGTACCGTCTGCTCCGGACGCCCGAGTCCCTCGGAAAGCCGCAGCCGCCCGGGGTCCCGGCGCAAGTCGACCACTTGGCTCCCTGCGCTGTCTGCGGGCACCGGGTGTTATCTTCTGGGGCCCTTGGCCGAATGCGCCGCCCAGAGTGGAGGAGTTGGGATCCGTTCCTGTTCATCCTCGAAAGTAACTTCGCAGTTGTTCGGGACCCGCTCTTCTCTAAGGCGCGCGTCTGCTCGTTTGGCTTCGGTTTTTCTTTTGATGTCGATCAGTTCTTTGCGGTTTGGTTTTTGTTTCAAGACAGTGTTTAACCACGAAGGATGCACTGGCACTCGCGTGGGGCCGAGGGTGGTGGGCAGAGAAGGGGCGCGGTGCCTGAGAAACAGCGCCTGGCGGTGCGGGCCTGGGGTGCCTAACGCTGACTCGGCAGTGATGAGCTGGGGAGGGGGGGGGGCTGTTTCTTCTGAGTACTTCCAAGACCCTTCACTTTTAAAAACATTTATTATGGAAGAGTTCATTTTCACACTGACGCAGAGAGGATGGTGTCATGTGCCCACCCGCCAGGTTTTCTGCCGCCTCTGTACCCCTATTCACTTCCTCTCCCACCCACGGCCTCTGTTACTTTGAGACAAATCCCAGACAGCAAAGATTTCGATCTGTAAATGAAACCATTGATATTTATATCTCACAATAGCCCTACAACGTAGCAAATGTTCTCATTTTACAGATGGGTAACTTGGGACCCCCAGAAACAAATGGACTTACTCAGTAAGAGTCTAATTTTCAAAGCCTGTACACAAACCGAACTAGTTTGATACACACGTCAGCCTTGCAAAATAGGTAGGGATAACGTTTCTGTTCCACGCATAACCAGAAACCCGGAGAAGCTTATGTGCCCTCCTTGCGTTGCATGGCTGATGAGGGATGGAATCTCGTCTAGAGTTTTGAATTCCTGGCTTGTGCCTTTTCTGCTTTGTCGTGCGACTTTCCACAAACTCAAAACACTCAGTGATGGTGGGTCTGCAGTTGGCCATCACAGTCCGTTGTGCTCTGTAGGGGACATTTTCTTGACGTTGGCTGCCCAGCATCGGTGCAATGTCTTTTCTGTGTTGGGGGAAGTCACCTCTGTGGGGCAAGATCTTTTCCAGGGAACCCTTGCAGCTGTGGTGAAAGCCTGTGGGCCTAGGATTGGTTCGTCAGACTACTAACTGCTGGGGACTTTAAATGGAGAGTCACTGATGTCAGGAGGCATCAGGGACACTGGAGATTTCATTCTGGGGGCAGTGAAGGTACCTCTTGGCAACATCCACTCTCCAGGGGCAGCAGGGGCATTGAATCCAGCTGGGGCTCCCAGCTGCCCATGTAGCACTGGTCCTGGTGGCAGCGGTGGGCGACCCCAGTGAGGCCCCTCATCTGAATTGATTGCCTAGACGTATGCTTTGATTGGGTTCTGGATGTTCTCGCTTTTCTTTATTCCTGTCTGTCCCCTGAGCCTGATTCTCCAGCTTTCCCGGAGTTTGTATGGGCTGTCCAATATCTTACTGATAAATTTGATGGCTTTGAGAAATCAAAACCACTTTTGGTCGCTTGCCCTAGAGACCCTGACTGACACACCGTTCTGAGTTTCCAGCTCAGTAAGAGTGTGGCTGATGTCTCTCTAACAGCAAGGGGGAGGCGTGTTGAGGCATCGGTTATGGTGGGGGACCTGGGGGTTTCTTTGTGCATACACCTGCCATCTCAAGTAGAGGAAAGGCCAGCTGGCCACAGAAGTCTCCACTGCGGAGCGTGTTGTGAAAGCAGGTTACTCTCTGCTTCCCTGGCCAAGTTCATCTGGCCATCCTGAAGATGCCACTGTTGCTCTTCTGCCTGGAGAACTGAGCGCCTGACAGAGGCTGTTCCTGAACATTCGTGCCCTGGAAACTGGGCACTAGAAACACTCCCGGGGCTGGAGGTAATGTGTCCTTGACTCTTTACCTTCTTTGGTTCCTTTTCCTTTCCCCTCTATGTCAAGGTCCCCCTCCCCTTCATCTTCTGCCTTTTTTTTTTCTTTTACCATCTTGCCTTCTCAAAATCAGGATGGGGGCCAAGAGCTCAGCTTCAGCAGCTGAACAAGGCAAATGCTGGGCACACAGGGGCAGAGATGAAAAACTGGTCTTTTTTGTTTTGCTCAAGGAGGTACATGAGCAAAGGGCACTTCGAGTTTTTATGCCATCATTTTGTTTTGGTTAGGGAAGTGTGTGTGTGTGAGGGCAGGGGTGTGTTGGTGTCATTTTCTTCTTCTCAGCTTAAATCTTTAGGGTCAGGAAACATCCAGTGTTCCCATTCAAGAGATTACATTTAGATCATCCTGGGTCTCTGAGTTCAAACCCCAGCATTCTGCTAGTTACGAGAGCTGTGATTTTGAGCACCATCCAGACACTTTGCATATGTGATCTCTAATCCCAACAATAACCCTACAGCATTGGTGGCTTTCCACCCATTTGATAGATAAAGCCAGCTTCAGCAGAACCCAAGTAACCTGCCTGAGATTACGCAGCCTGTCTATATGTCCCTGGCAGCCTGACTCGAAAGTCCTTGATCTCCCTACTTTGTCACATTATTAGCTTCAAAGAAAATTTCAGAACATCAAGAGACAGATGGGTCAAACCACTCCGAGCAACATTCAGAGGGCGCCCACACTGCTTCCTGTCTGTTGCCCGGAGGTGGGTCTCTGCCATTGCCTGGGCAGTTTGGGACTGGAGCTGGAGTGCTTCTCCGGTGATGTGGGGGCAGGCGGCAGGCGGCTGGTCAGGCCTGGTAGCCAAGTGTTGGTGCCGGAGAGCCCACTTTCAAAGCTGGGACCACGTTCTGATACGTTTGCTTTCTCCGGACCCATCGGTGTTCCTGTCTCACTCAGATGGTTGAGGGGGCAGGATCCTCCTTACTTTTTATTTATTTAATGTTTACTTATTTATTTTGAAAGAGAGAAGGAACGCACGTGGGGGAGGAGCAGAGAGAGAGGGAGAGAGAATCCCAGGCAGACTCGGTGTTGTCAGCGAGGAGCCTGACGCGGCGCTCGATCCCCTGAACCATGAGATCATGGCCTGAACTGAAATCAGGAGTCAGATGCTTAACCGACTGAGCCACCCAGGCACCCCTTTCCTTACTTTTTTGTTTTTGATTTTTTTTAATGTTTTATTTATTCTTGAGAGAGAAAGAGAGAGAGACAGAGTGTGAGCAGAGGAGGGGCAGGGAGAGAGGGAGACACAGAATCCGAAGCAGGCTCCAGGCTCCGAGCTGTCAGCACAGAGACCGAAGCAGGGCTCGAACTCACAAGCGGTGAGATCATGACCCGAGCTGAAGTCGGACTCTCAACCGACTGAGCCACCCAGGCACCCCGATCCTTACTTTTTAATAGAAATATGGAAAGCAAGGCAGCATCATGTTTAAATTGCAGGGTTCTTAACTGGTCTCCTTCCCTGATGCTACATGTGGTCTAGCATCCAGGAAAGGGGCCCAGAGACCTTGGCTCCCGGGCTAAACAATTGAATAAATATTTGCAAGATGAATGAATAGTGCCATGCACAGTGTCACAGAATCACAAAGTATCTGCTCAGAGGGTGCATTGGAAAAGGCGAAAGGACCTTCTACCATCAATTCCTAAGACGGTTCTCACTCATCCCACACCCACCTCACCGACTTGTTTCAGGACCTCTCCTTTGATGAACGGTGCTGGGTGGCCGTGGGTCGGGCATGTCAGTGTTCAGCCTGAAGGGTGAACCTGCAGGATACTGTCCCGCCATGATGGTGTCAGAGAGAGGGCATCCTGTCCCAAGAGTTGGGGTGGGATGCGGGCCGGGCACCCCTGGAGGAGAAAGAACAAGTAGAAGATGGAAACTTATGTGGGAACATGAAAGTGAGCTTAATTCTGGCTGAGCGAGAAGAGATGGAAAAGGAGAAGGAAAAAAGGAGAGGCACCCTCAGCAGATTAACAGAGAGGGGAGGAAAGCTAGGAGGATTTGATCCAGTGAAGGACACACCGTGTTGATAAAAGGAATGTCAGGGGCTTGGAAGGAAGTCTGGATTCCACACCTGAACCCTGGTGGGATTCAGACGTTTGGTGTTTGTTCTGGGCTGAGATGCCATTGGGATGGAGAGAGCCTAGTGCGGTCGTCCCGCCGGCTTATCTTTATAGCTGTGTTTATCAGCTTGTGTCTGCTAGAGCTGACGTTTGCGGTGGAAGGGTTGGTTGTTTGACTCAACTGTTTGCAGATTCCAGAGACTCCGCCTTCAACAAATAGCCAGGCAGGCTATCACACCTGACCACAGGAGCCTGGACGTCCAGGGTGCACACGTTCTCAGTACCTTGACTAAAACATGGTGATAGGCGATGCAGAGTTCATGCTCCAAATGTTATGTCCTTGATTGGCGTGTAATTGAGTAATTACTGTGTTTGTTTGCTTGTTTGTTTACTTATTTATTTATAGAGAGAGCATGAGCAGGGGAGAGGGGCAGAGGGAGAGAACGAGAGAATCCCAAGCAGTCTCCACGCTCAGTGCAGAGCCTGACAAGGGCTCAGTCTCACGACCCTGGGATCACGACCTGAGCCAAAATCAAGAGTTGGACACTCAACCGACTGAGCCACTCAGGCGCCCTGAGTGGCTGCTATGTTAACTAGCCCTGTGCTGGATGCTGGAGAGAAGACAAAAGGTATTTGACTGACAGTGACTCTAGGGGCACTGGGTGACTCAGTTGGTTGAGCGCCTGACTCTTGATTTCAGTGCAGGTCAAGATCTCACAGTTCGTGAGATTGAGCCCCAGGTCAGACTCCAAGGTGACAGCACACAGCCTGTTTGGGAGTCTCTCTCTCCCCCTCTCTCTCTTCCCCTGCCCTGCTCACAGATGCGCTCCCTCTCTCTCTCTCTTTCTCTCTCTCAAAACAAATAAACGTAAAAATTCAGTGGCTTGGTAGCAAGCTCAAACTTTTCTTTTTTAAAAAAAATTTTTTAATGTTTATTTATTTCTGAGAGAGAGAGAGAGAAAGAGCAGGAGAGGGGCAGAGAGAGAGGGAGACAGAGAATCCGAAGCAGGCTCCAGGCTCCGAGCTATCAGCCCAGAGCACGATGCAGGGCTCGAACCCATAGACCGTGAGATCATGACCTGAGCTGAAGTTAGACGCTCAGCTGACTGAGCCACCCAGGCTCCCCTTAGACTTCTTTTCAAGTCCCATACACAGGCTTTTCCCCTCCCCAACCATTCCACAGCGGATGAGCCTTTCTTGTACGTATTGACAAAATCAAAGTAATCAGACACGAATGTCCTCATGTTAAATCTGCTGTATCTACCAACCTGCCTGAATAGAAACTTAGACCTCCCGCCTTCTCTCTTGTTACGAAGAACAAAGTGTTCCTGCTCCCTTGACCTCTCCACTTGGCCTCTGGATCTCACTCCCCACTTCTCAAAAGCTTCACCTCCTTCTCTCTCCCATATAAGGAGAGAGGGTTCTGGATGGTTCAGGAGGATCCTTCCCATGACGGGCATCCTCTGCTTTTTTGAAAGTTCGTGTAAGGCCCCTTCACTTTTTTTTTTTTTTTTTTTTAAGTTTTTATTTATTTTTGAGACAGAGACAGAGCATGAACGGGGGAGGGGCAGAGAGAGGGAGACACAGAATCGGAAACAGGCTCCAGGCTCTGAGCCATCAGCCCAGAGCCCGACGCGGGGCTCGAACTCACGGACCGCGAGATCGTGACCTGGCTGAAGTCGGACGCTTAACCGACTGAACCACCCAGGCGCCCCAGGCCCCTTCACTTTTAAGAAAGACCTCCCTTCATACCATTTTCGCTAACCAAAAGAAACCCGAGGAGGAGTTTCACTTTTATGATAAACAGGCCGAAAGCGCGAATAGGCCCCTACAGAGGCAAGTCACCTGAGCGGTGACAGGGGTGTCCAGCCCCTTCCAGGGACCACACTCGGCATCCCCGCATCCGGCTGGCCGCCCCAGCTTTGGACTGTGCGAGCGTCCAGGCTGTTATCTGTGCTGGTTTTGTGTGTCTATTAGCAAGATGTGTCCGAAGGTATCAGAAAAGACTACGAGAGGTGACTTTTAGCATCAGTGGTAACTGCTTCCCTGCGCTGCCCCGTGTCGGCCAACGAAAGGCTCTGTAGGAATCTCCACTTTCAGACAGTGGGGCGGGGCGGGCGGGGAACCTGGGTCTTAAAAATGCCCTCTGGTGTCTCCCATCTTAAGCGTCGCGCTCCTTTGCACGCCTTCTTGCAGCCCCCGTCTGCTTCTCGTCTCGTCTCCTCGTCGGGAGGAGACGTCTCCGGTCACCTCCTGCTGTCCTGCTCCGCTCCACCCACCAGGGCTTCTCACGTCCCCCGCTGCATCCAGTGCAAGGCCCTTCCTGGCCATCTCGCCAGCTCCAGCAGCTTCTCTGTTCCTGGGCCTTTTGGCCTAGCTGACCTGCGGCCTGTGGACACTGTTTCCTCTTGGCCTCTGCGACATGCCCCGGGGCCTTTCCTCCAACCGCACGAGGCACTTCTTCTCCATCATTTTTGCCGGCTCTTCTTCCTGTGCTTGACTTCAGGCGTCAGATGGGCCCAGGCTCGAGCCTTAGCACCGGTCCCTTCTTGCCCTGCATTCCCTGACCAAGTGACCCCCTCCTGGCCCTCAGGGTTAGACGGTCACTGTGGCAGGTCATGTGGGAATTGTGCCCATGGTGGAAATAGAGGGCAGGGAACACGTGTCTGCAGGTGATGCCTGCATGTGTGACTTCAGCCTGAGCTTTTGCAGGACCCCTCGCTGCCTCCTCAGAATCTCCACTTGGCTGCCTAAGAGACATCTCAGACTTTTTTTTTTTTTTTTAAATTTTTTTTTTTTCAACATTTTTTATTTATTTTTGGGACAGAGAGACAGAGCATGAACGGGGGAGGGTCAGAGAGAGAGGGAGACACAGAACCGGAAACAGGCTCCAGGCTCCGAGCCATCAGCCCAGAGCCCGACGCGGGGCTCGAACTCACGGACCGCGAGATCGTGACCTGGCTGAAGTCGGACGCTTAACCGACTGCGCCACCCAGGCGCCCCGAGACATCTCAGACTTAACACATCCACGCTAATAACTCTCTTCCCGCCCCCCCATCCTACACTCTCCTCCAGGGCACCCCCATCTCAGGAAATGGCACTGCCCAGTCAGGGCTAAAACCCAGAATCATCCTCCATCCTCTCCTCTCACCATCCACACCCCATCCATTTACGAGCCCTATGGATTCTTCCTCCAAGATAGGGGTCGATGAGCTTTTGCTAGAAAGAGCCAGAGTCAGTGGGCTTTGCCCGCTCTGTGGTCTCTATCACTATTCAACGAGGCCTCGGTAGCAGGGTTAGGAATAGAGAAGATGTGAATCGGTGGGCATGGCAGTGTTCCGATAGCACTTTAGTTACAAAAGCAGGCAGAGTGGCCACATCTGGTCCATGGATCGTGGCTCGCTGATCCCTGATCTACAATAGATTCCTGTCCTTCACCTCCACCCGTCCATCGTCATGCATCCTTTGCTTCAAAGCTCCAGTGGCTTTCTGCCCCTGGAGGGCAGAAGGCAGCTCCCATCAAAGACCACCAAGTCCCTGCAGGCCTCACTGGTCCCAGCCCTCTATTCCTCCCTCACCAGCCTTCTGTTTGGTGAACAGGCTGTGGGCCCGCTCCTCCCTAAGGACTTCCCTCTGGCCGTTTCTTTTACCAGATCTTCACAGGCTGGTTGCCTCCTCTGAGAAGCCTGCCTGGGCCGCCCTCATCTAAAGTAGGAAGAGTTAGGGGCACCTGGGTGGCTCAGTCCATTCAGCATCCATCTTCGGCCCAGGTCACGATCTTGCGGTCCGTGAGTTCGAGCCCCGCGTCGAGCTCTGTGCTGACAGCTTGGAGCCTGGAGCCTGCTTCAGGTTCTGTGTCTCCCACTCTGCCCCTCCCCATCATGTGGTCTGTGTGTCTCTCTCTCAAATATAAACAAACATTAAAAAAATTAAAAATAAAGTGGGAAGGGTTAACCTTTATGAGGGGCTCACTGTATGCCAGCCACTGTTACAGATTCTGAATATGAACGGACTACCTTACTTCATTCTCCAAATTCATAAAACTCTCTGAACTGGATCCTGTTCTCATGTCTACCTTATTGAGGAGGAAATTGGGGCCGAGGGAGAGTCTATAATTTGCCCCCAATCATTTAGGAATTAGCAGAGCTGGGACGCAAACCAGACTGGCTTCAGGGCCTGGGTGCTTAACTATCCTCTTGGCTGTCCGTGTATTTTCATCAGAGCGTCTGTCACTATATTGAGAGTTCACGGTCCTTTATCTGTTTGTTGAGTGTCTCCGCTGCAATAAGGAGGGGAGACTTGGTCTGCCTTTCGTCTCACTGAATTCCTAGCTTCCAGAATAATGTCTGGCAACATAGTAGACGCTCACTATGTTTTTAGTGCACAGACAATAATTTAACTTTGTAGTAATTTATTCGTATGCTGACGTATCGATAAATATTCAAAGTACACCTTACCTTAGAATTCCTACGAAAGAAAGAAGAGAAAGAAAATAATCAGATTTCCTTGAGTTTCGGGAACGTAGAAGGAATTCACCTTCTGACCAGCCCTCCCCTCTCCCCCCAAGTTATTAGGTGAACTGTTTGCATTTTTGAACGTCCCTTGTGGAATTAGGAAACAAAAACAAAAACTCCTGTCCATTCTGACCATCTTGTTCTCTCATCTGCTTGGCCCCAGACTGGATTAGATGACAGATGCTCGGTCTTGAGCCCCGAGGAAATGTGAAATTCGGGTACTTGCAAATGTAGTTGGGGAGCAAATGCAAACAAGTGGTTAAAGTGTACTGAATACCCTGCGTAGGTGGGGGGAGCAGAAGAGCACACTACTTGACGTTCACATTTGGCAAGTTGTGCGGACGATTTGGTATCTTGCAGAGGGAGACCTTGACGTTGTATTCTGCACTGCGAGTGCCCCACGCAGAATTAAACCTTTGGGAGTTGGCCACCTTGAATACTATGTGGATGGAACTCGGACCCTGGAGCCCTTTGGCTGCATCGACGCCATCCAGTGGTTATTTTCTGGAAATCCAGTTTATCCTCTTCGGAATTAGGGAGTGCTCCTAGGGTCCCCAGGGCCCCCTCCCCCCCCCCCCCCCAGCTGTGTCTGTGCCTAAGGTGGAAGTTTTACTGAACGCCCTTCAGCTACGCCGGTAGACCGTGGGCTGCTTGGAGAGGGCTGGGACCCCACACACTGGAGTGCTGCTGGTTCTCCACATGCCTCCCACCTGCCATTCTGTCCGTTCTGTGCCCTTCTCTGCTCTGGGCACCGTGGAGGACCTCTGTGACTGCCTCCCTTGGCTCTCTTGCCCTGTGGCTCCTGTGGAGCTCCGCCACAGGCCGAGATCAAAGGGGTTCACTCTGACCCTGACCCTGGCTGAGTTCCTGTGCAGCTATAGCTCCCGTTGAATCCCACCTTCCCCCGTGGCTGTGCCTCTCACCGGGCTCTGGTACAGCATCCCCTCCCTTGTCCCCTCAGCTTGAGGGCTGGTAAAGGCTTCCACCTGTATCTAGTGTCCCAGCGCCTCCTCTGTCCCTGGCTGATTCCCTTACTGCCCACACCTCTCTGTACGCGGCTCATTCCTTACATTCGCGTTAAAACCCATTTCCAGCTGGACACAGATGGTTACAGACCCCAGATCAATGGCGTGATCCTCTCCTTCTGGTTAGCACCAGACCCCAGGTGGACCATGGTCTCACCCTGGAGGGAAAACACAGAATTGACTCAGCCATTTGTAACATGCTGTGACCTGCTAAGTTTCTAGAATGTTTCAGTAATATGAGGCTCTGTTTAGGGAGGTGAGAAGTTATGTTCCTGGTCCGTTCTGAAGGCGACCAAAGTTTAGTTAGGCTTGACTGCCAAGCCTGCACTGCACTGGCAGGAAGTCCCCCTCGCCAGAAAGGAACACCCCGTGTAGACAGAAGGCATGTAGCGCCTTATCAGGCAGACACATAATGCATTTACTTTTCTGCCCTGGACTGGCTTTCACCTTGCATCACATGCTCGGCTTTGTTAGTGCCAGCTAAGCTCTCCACTAATGGCAGGATTAGAGGCTATAGTTTAATATTAGCTAGTTTGGAAAATGGTCATTTGTTTAACCAAAACGTTTCTGGTCTTTTTTTTTTTTTTTTTTTTTGCTGTGATTGAAGGTGAGGGAAACCTAATGTGTACTGGGCACCTCTGTGCGCCTGATAATGTGATAAAGCATTTAAAATACTTGCTTTCATTCAGTCCCTTGCACAACTCTGTGCGGTCCGTGGCGTTATCCCTGCCCTGCAGACAAGGAAGCGTGGGCTCGGGGGTATCCGGCACTGGCTCGGAGGTCGCCTATCTTGTTGGCCTGGTGCCGCGAGTTCGCTGTGCCTCAGTTTCCTTGTCTGTCGAGTGGGGGTAACGGTGGTACTCCTGGGGATTAGCTTCTGCGGGAACTGAATGAGACAATGTATACACAGCACCTAGAACAGAGCTTGTACCTCGTGAACGCCGCAAACGTTGGCTCGCTTTCTTTACTGGTTTCAGCAGTCTGGTTTGTGGTCAAGACCCTGTTTTAAGCAGCTCGAAATATCCATCATGTTTTGATGTGGAGTAAATGAAAAGGCGATGGGAAGGTGACAAAAAGTTCTCTGACCTAATTTTAAAACACCCGCTATTTCCCTGTAATCACTTTTGCCATCTGCAAGACTTGCTGCGCCCTTACGGCATTTCTGGAGCACCCCCCTTCACCATCCGCTTTACCGTGACTTAAGCCATGCTCTTTAAACTCGGCCAGAATCCCGAAGACATCAGATCTGGTCATTAAGGATCAGTCTGTGGACCAAAAGGGACTCAGCCGTGGTGGTCTGGTTTTAAGTTTTGTTTTCCTTTTGCTACCGCGTGATTGCTAAGACATCTAGAAAACGTTTTGTAGGCTTTTCATTGGGTTTCGAGTTTTAAAAAAAATTCTGAAATTCTACACTCTCCAGTTCAGCGTTTCGGGAAACATGGAAAGTGCAGGTTATCTCGTGACCTGGGACTGTGGCCCATTTTCCTGAACACGTAGCGTCTTTTTCAGAGGTAGATGGGAGCAGAGGTGAGTTCACACAGGTGACCTAATGAACAAACTTCAGTCTGAGTCCCGCCCATGGAGACTATGATTTCACGTGAAGGTAGTTTATAGAACAGAACACTTGCAAAGAAAAAAAGCAATATGGTTACTAAAAGCCACGTTTGCTTCTTGCTTTCCAGTATACACAATCAATTAGAACAGCAAAGACAGAGGTAAGTTTATCTGACATACAGAGACACATACAGACTCACAAAGTTAGTTAGAGCTTACTTGAAGGCCAAAGCAGTTTTAGCAAATTCATCTCAATACCGGACATGCAGGAATGACACGTTCACGAGAATAACCACATTCACGGTACCACAAGAATGATAAACATAGCTTGTTCGCATACCTAAGCTTGTCATATTAAAATCATCCATCACACCATGTCACTGACATGGGTTTTGCAGTTGGACTCCCGAAGGCTTTTTTGGATGTCCCATGTTTCCTTGTGTCCAGAGCACGGAAGGAGAAAGAAAACTCCCATTAAGCCCTCACAGATGGGTAGGAGGGGGCCTGAAGGCTCGAATTCCATGACATCCACCACCTTCGGGAAACAACGATGTCAGCACCGCTCAGAAGAACAGACGGGGTGAAACGCAGTGTGAGCGCCTGTGTATGAAGTATGTTCAGTCTCTGATAATGATTGATCCGCTGCTTGTAAAAACCTGCTGTCGTTTAATGGTGAGTGACGGACAGATTACGAAATAGAGAGTAAGTACACTTTAGGAAACATACCATACATGTGAAACTGTTGTTGAACAATTGTCAAAGTCAACTCCATACCATTGACTGACTGTTTTTTCTTGCTGAGATGGTTCTCAGGCTGTTGGAAACTGGAATGGAGATTTTTTTTTTTTCCAGGAGAAAAGGCTTTCACATCATTTGGGAGAGCAGAATTGTCTACCTTTGCCCTGTATTATCATCAGATAGGGTGACCGTGGAGGCCGCTCATGGCATTTGGTTGTGTGGCTGGGCTGGCTAATTTCCTCCTGCAAACAGATGGGAAACCAGCCTTCATTGGCGGGTTGTGCTAAGTAGGAACTGTTTTCTCCTGTTCAACCGTGTAGTAGACCGCTTCCGTCTGAGGCCATGCTACGACCGGAAGAGGGGAGAGATGGGGAAAGTTTGAGGCCTGGCTCCGTACCATCCACCCATAGGATTAAATGCCTCTACTGACTCTTTCCTTCAGAGTCGGTTCTCATTTTCTCATTTTGTGAAAACTAAGGTCTTTCTATTGTTTAAAGGTGGACATTGGGCGAATGAGTGGCTCGGTCGGTTGAACACCTGACTTCAGCTCAGGTAGCGATCTCAGCTCAGGTAGTGAGTTCCAGCCCTGCCTCGGGCTCTACGCTGACAGTGCAGAGCCTGCTTGTGGTTCTGTCTCCCTCTCTCTCTGCCCCTCCCCGCTCTCTGTCTCTCTCAAATAAGTAAATGAACTTAAAAAAAACAAAAAAAAGGTGGGTATTGTGGAATTCTCAAGGCAGTTTAAAAATTTTCAATATATATACATTTCAATAAATATTAGAGAACACTGTTTTGAAAGATAGATGGAGGAAACAGGATTTCAAAGAGGTACCTGCACCCCCATGTTTATTGCAGCATTATTTATGGTCGCCAAGATGTGGAAACAACATGGGTGGACCTTGAGGGCATTATGCTAAGTGAAATAAGTCAAAGATAAATACTATATGATTTCACTTATATGTGGAACTTAAAACAAAAAACCACACACACACACACACACACACACACACACACAGCGCACACAAAATAAACTAAAGAACAGGAACTCTGATGAGCTAAAATTTTTAAATGTGAGACTCCCTGATCAAAGGCACCCCCCCACTTCCAACTTCTTTCTTAATGCTACCAGAGTACCTGGACCTCGGCTGACCTTGGCATTCTTGAAGGTGAAGCCCAACTCTGACAACAGGCTTTGCTGTCCGCCCCTTCAGTGCCCCACTTTGGTTCTTCTCCGACGATTAGAGTTGACTTCACTGATCCCGGAGGCAGAAAGGAAGCCCTTGAAATTCCAGATCCCCTAAACACCCATTTCCACAATGACCCAACAGCCCAGAACGATGTTGCTGATGGCAAACCGGATTTTGTATCTGCTCAGTTGGACTAGAAATGTTCTGTTTAACGGGTGAGGAGGGATGGGTTCCCTCGGCTGCAAAGACCGTTCCCAGCAGAGGCCACGTGCTGCGTGGCTGAGAATACGACCAGCCCTGGGAGCTAGGAGAATGCAAAAGGTGGTCATGTGAAGGCCCAGAGGAAAAGCGAACCATCTGTGATCTGTTGCCTCCTAGAGCAAGCTTGCGACACATACTACCATGCCCATCCACCTGGGAGTTTAGAAGTTTTAGGAGACTTACTCTGCTAAAAAGCATTTAAGGTGAAGCCAAAGTAAGTCTTTATCCAGTCTTTGCTCCGGAAGCGTCTAGATTACAGGTGGGCGCCACAGCTCTCTTTCTCACCACATACTGGCCAGTACTTAACAAGTAAAGAGAAGGAGCTGACGTGGATCTCCCAAACCACGGGAGTGGACTGGAGTGGAACCATGGACAAGGGAAAGACTTCTTTGATATTGGAGAGCCTCTTTGTGGGGGTATGCTCATGCCTGAAGAAGAGACTGCAGTGCATTTTCTTGGTGGCCAAGCCTCTCCACTTCCCCCAAAGTGTTCAACCTGATTTTTATTAAGAAGCATGGGGGCACAAAGCTAGAGTCATCAAAACAGTCTGGTATTAGCATAAAGATAGACCCGTATATCAGTGGACCAGCATAGAGAGCCCACAGATAAACCCACACGTATGTGGTCATTTAACCTATGACCAAGGAGCCAAGAGTACACAACGGGGGAGGGACAGTCTCTTCGATACATGATGATGTGCTGGGAAAACTGGACAGCCACATGCAAAAGAATGTGTGTTCTTACAGCACACACAAAAATCAACTCAAAATGGATTATAGACCTAAAAGTAAGACCGGAAACCATAAAACTCCTGGAAGAGAGCATAGGCAGTAAGCTCCTTGACATTGGTCTTGACAATGATTTTTTGAAGTTGACACCCAAAGCAAAGGCAACAAAAGCAAAAATAGACAATTGGGACAATGTGAAGCTAAAAGGCTTCTGCAGAGCAAAGGAAGCCGTCAACAAAATGAAATGGCAGCCTGCTGAATATGAGGAAACATTTGCAATCATATATTTGATAAGGGGGTTAGTATCCAAAATATATAAAGAATTCCTACAACTTAATAACAATAAAAATTTTTGGTTAAAAAAAATGGGCAGAGGATCTGAATATTTTTCCAAAGAAGACATACAGGGAGCCAGCAGGAACACAAAAAGGTGCCCAATATCACAAATCATCGGGGAAATGCAAATCAAAACCACAATGAGATATCACCTCACACTTGTCAGAATAGCTATTATCCAAAAGCCAAGAAAGGAATGTTTTAGGGAGGAAAGAGAACCCTCCTGCACTGTTGCTAGGAAATGTAAATTGGCACAGTCCCTATGGAAAACAGTATGGAGGTTCCTGAAAAAATTGAAAATAGAGGGCTCCTGGGTGGCTTAGTTGGTTAAGCGTCTGACTCTTGATTTCGGCTCAGGTCATGATCTCAGGGTTCATGAGTTTGAGCCCCACATCGGGCTCAGCATTGACAGAACGGAGCCTGCTTGGGATTCTCTCTCTCCCTCTCTCTCTGCCCTCCCCTGCTTGCTCTCTCAAAAAAAAAAAAAAAAAAAATAGAAGTATGATCCAACCATGTAACTTCTGAGTATCCATCCAAAGGAAATGAAAACAGGATTTCAAAGAGGTACATGTACCCCCATGTTCATTGCAGCATTATTTATGGTTGCCAAGAAACGGAAACAACATGGATGGGCCTTGAGAGCATTATGTTAAGTGGAATAAATCAGAGAAAGATAAATACTATATGATTTCACTTACATGTGGAATCTAAAAAATAACAAAAAACAACAACAAAAAAATACACACACAAGAATAAAAATAAGACCAAAAAACACAAAACCAAGCTCATGGATACAGACAACAGATTGGTGGTTGCCAGAGGCAGAAGATGGGGGGTGGGGGGACAGTGGGGGAAATGAATGAAGGGGTTCAAAAGATACAGATTTCCATTATAAATAAGTCAAGGGGATGTAAGGGACGGCATGGCCACTATAGTTAATAATGCTGTATTGCCTATCTGAAAGCTGCTGAGAGTGAATTTTGAAAGTTCTCATCACAAAAAAAAAAAAAATTCTGTAATTACATGTAGTGATGGATGCTTAATAGACTCCCGTGGTGATCATTTCACAATATATGCAAATATCAAACCGTCACATTATATACCTGGAACTAATACAGTATTGTATGGTGGTTACCCCTCAGTGAGAAAAAAATTTTTAAAAAGCAGCACGGGAGAAAGAAATATGTGTTAGAGTGCTGTCCTCCATGAGAACCCATTTGAAAATCATTTTGAGTGATTTTTCTGCACAGAGATGGTTATGTTTTTTCTTATGCAAGAGTATTGCTGTTAGCAGGACATGTGCTTTATGTTGTTTCACCAGTGGGGATGTGGTTTTGCCAACTCCTCTACTTTTTTTGAAATTGAGGTGACCATTATTTGCAGGGACAGCAGGCGGTCCCGGCTTGCACTCTATGATCTGGCATGGAGTTGTGTGCGTGAAACATTAGCTTATATGCAATCTAACCCCCCCCCCCCCCCGCCATAAAAAAAAAAAATGAGTGAATGTCTGTAGACTCCCAATGAGTTAGTCAAATTACAGTTCTCTCCCTCCATTGGAAGCCTTGGAGAATCCCTGCATTGGAAGTCTTGCCCACAAGATCCAGGAGGTGTACTGGGTGGGAGCATGTGTGCGTGCACCACGGTGTGCCTCACATGCATGTGCGTGTGTCCCTCATGTGTGGGACACACGTGTGCTGCATTGTGTTGCCCTGTGCGCTGCATCCCAGGGGTGCGTGTGTCCGAGGGCACAGAGCGCAGCGAGCCTTAGGAGGCTGTCCCTCTGCACTGAGAAGTAGGACGTTGGTGAACGCTGACAAAACAATGAGACCTTGGTTATGTTGTGCAAGAAACAATTGGGTTTCTTGTTAAAAATAACACGCATGACGGGGCGCCTGGGTGGCTCAGTCTGTTAAGCATCAGACTTCGGCTCAGGTTATGATCTCACGGTTCGTGGGTTCCAGCCCCGCGTCGGGCTCTGTGCTGACAGCTCAGAGCCTGGAGCCCGCTTCGGATTCTGTATCTCCCTCTCTCTCTGCCCTTCCCCTGCTCACGCTGTGTCTCTCTCACTCAAAAATTAATAAACATTTAAAAAATTAAAAAATAAATAACACCCCATGAGGGAAAATGTCTGCTCTCTCAGTAATGACCACACTCCCTTGCCTGGGCACCAGCCCTCAGTGAGGAAGAGGGAGCATCGCCCAGGAATGGCACTGCTGCACCTTTGAGGTCCCCAGTGGCGGGTCGACAGGTGGTCCGGTAGAGCTGACCGTGGGTCTTCCTCTTTTGAAACTAGGAATTTCCCGGCCATTTTGCGATCTAATCTTCATAAGGACCTGGGACAACTGTGTCTCCTGTGTGCAGGGCTGAGGCGGTCTGATTTGGTTCCACCTTTCCTTCTTTAGTGACTGCCCTTCAAAGGGACCTGCTCTATTGCTGGAGGAATTAGAGGCCCAGTCACTGAAGAACGGAGCGGGAGAGGCCATGGGACGCCACTTCAGAGTAGAGGCCTCTGTCACACTCCACGGGCTCTCCTACAAGGACAGGGCGATTTGATGCCTGCCCAGTCCTCACAGGCTAAGGGGCAAAGTGAGCCACCTCTCCTCACCAGACACCAGTCTCCTGGCAGAGAGGTCTTCTTCTGTCCCTCCTCTGTCCCTTCAGGAATGCCAGGAAAGAAGAGGGACGAAAAGCTAAAAGTGTCTCCCCTTCTCCACCCACCCGGAGGCTGAGTCTGCGTGATCGGTTCTCAGGCGGACAGTCTCTGTCCCCTGAACCCAGGGAGCAAGCCACGGCGTTTCATTGATTATACTCACTTTTAACCTGGGGAGAGTCCATCGTATCCTAGTCGGCGTGGTTAAGTCTTGGTTAATATTGACCTGTGTCGTGTAGCACAGTCCGGGTGCACGCGGCCTCGAAACGAGAAAACGGAGGCGATCGGCCTGTGTCCAGTCACTGCTGAGTTCACAGAAGCGGAGTGGGCTGCGGGGGCAGGAGGCATGAACACTTGCCCCGGAGTTGCTATTTCCAACCCTGACGGTCTGCCGACTGGAGTAACAGACCCACGGAAGCTTTTCAGCCATAAGTAGAATACAGTCCCTGGTGCCTCCTTTCCAGATGAGCTGCTAGAGGGAAGAATTTGAGACGCTGCCTATGGGGCTATTCCAAGAAACTCACACATTAGGAGCCGAACAACCACTTAGGTGAAGGTTTGCTCTGATGGGACGGACCTGTGATAGGAAATGTGGTGTTTCAGAATCTGGCAAAACTCGGGATCAGACAGGTGACTGATTACAAGTTGTTACAAATCTCAAAATGCTTGGCTTGCTCGCTGCCTATGGTGATTTTTATGATGACACACATTCCAGAAACACTAATCGGGCCTTCCCAACCGTCTTGGAGACCTGATGATTCTCTTGCCATCATCCTTCAGCAAGGCCAAAGTTCATCTCTGCCTTCCATCGTAACTTAGCTGTCTTGATTGAACCGTCACATTTGGAGCTGATTAGCAACACGTATCTCGACAGTCATTTCCTTCCTACCTCTCTCAGTGACCACACTGTCCACTTTTCCAGCGAGGTGCTCCTATCTAGGGCAGCTGGGGCTGAAAGGGTCAGCCATCAACACTGGAGATTAAATCTGTGTAAGCAAATAGACTCCAGTTTACTGCCTGCTCTGGAAGCCCCACCCACCAGCCCGCATTTTCTCCTCTGCATGCCATTTGCGGTAGATAAATAAATCCATGCAAAAATGTTTTTAAAAGGTACAGTTTTAAGACGAGGCTATAGGAAAGGGAAAAGCTGTTACCCACAAGTGCGTGCAGTAAAAATCCCACGCTATTGCTTAAGGAAAGGTCGGCTACAAGTTCCACTCAGGATTTCCTAGCAGTTACAACTAAGAAAGAGTCATGATTTCTCCTCCCCCTCCTCCTCCCCCTCCCCCTTCTCCTCCTCCCACCTCTCCTCCTTCCAAAAACAAAGGAAGGAAATGCAGTGTCCTTCCATTACCCACTGTCCTTCTCCTTGGCCGCCTAGACTGTCCCAAGCTATGGCACGAAATCCCCCAAATATTCACTATTCCTCAACTCCGTGTTACTGAAACACAAGCTAACGTTGTCCAACACAGGCCACAATGTCCTATTATCTCTCCTGATACCTCCCTCACCAGATCCACTTAGGTTTAACCAGCTCTTAACTACCCATGCGAATGGGTAGGTTAAATAGTAGCTTGCATAATCCAAATGATCAGATGCCCTAAACTCACTGGAGTGCCTTACTTTTTGTTCTCTCCCAGCATCCAGCAGATTTATATTCATAATTGAATGCTGAGCTGAGGCTAAGCTGACATTTTGGAATTAAAATTATGTTAACATTTAAATTAAAACAGCTATTGATTCCCGCTTTTGGAAGAAAGAAAACCACCAGAGAGCAAGTTATCCTTGAAAGAGAGATTTTGAAAAATGGAGAATTCCTTTTCATCCAGTAGCAACCTGCCTGCTTATTTGGAGAGAATTATAACTTCAATCTTAGAATGATCGCCCTGCTGATGAGCAGCGACTATATATCTGGATATGCATTTTGTGTCAAGACTTTAGGCGGCTGCTGTGGGCCCCGGCCCCCTTGGAGGGAGCGTCTGATTGCAGGGGCCTGAGTGCTACAGAGTTTGTCCGTCTTCCCTGAAATTATTTCCACTAATTCTTGGTCCCTTGGAATCCCTTCCCTAAGTAAAAACTCAGCATTTATTCAAAGACCCGGGAATGTCTCATATTATTAGTATTGGTAAAGCCGGGTTTAAAGCATTTCCTTCCAAATCTTTGCTTGTTTTTATGGTGGAAGAGGAGGAAGAGTCACCTTCTATCAGTTGTGGCTGCTAAGAAGTCCTGAGTGGAACTTATAGCCGACCTTTCCTTAAGTAAGAGTGTGGGATTTTACTGCGTGCACTTTTGGGTCATGGCTTTTCCTATAGTCTCATCTTATAATTGTGCCTCTTTTAGTTTTTGCGTGGATTTACTTATCTATCATAATATTACTGAGCACATTTTTCTAGGCCGCAGTGAGTCCTTTCGGGAATGAGGTGGCATGAATAATATAGACAGAACGAAGGCGGCACATTAACAGCAACGCTACAGGTGGGGTTCTTAGTCATTCTGTCAAATGGGCCTTGCTTAGGGAGCCAGAAGAGGAAGGCTCCTTTTTAAATATGGTAAAATCTATATGTGAGACACTCAGGGAGTGAGGCTTTCACAGAAACCCAGAGATGATGGCATCCTTACAAACACCCACGTGTTATATCTTCATACCCTGGAAATTTTGCTCAGTGAAATGGGCATCATCTCGTCTCTTACTGCTTTGTACGTGAGCCCATCTACCATTTCAGGCACAGAAAAATGTCACCGATGGTGTGGAGTGCCTGTCTATGACCATGCTTGAGGACAGCTCAGAGTCTGTGGCGTTGAAGGTCGATGTTCAATTTGTATCTGGTGGGCGGGGAAGGTGGCACAGGCATACCTGTGAGGGATGGGACTCCCGCCACCACTCCTACCCAGGCACCCCCTACCTGCTACATTTTGGTTGGCTGGCTCCCATGCCTATGTTTCAGGAATAGCATCCTTCGGTCTTTAGTGTGTACTGTGGTTTTCTTAGTGCCTAGCTTTGTATCAACTCCTTAAAAAAAAAAAATCAAGGAGTTGTTAGATTATATTTCCATTTTCTTTCATTAGGAAGTCCTGTCTGCCTTTTTTTAAAAGAAGAATTTCGTGGTTTCTCATCAAGGTGTAATCTTGTTTTATTCTTATTCATTTATTTTCATGGTGGGGGAGGATTAAATGGTTTCCCCACAAGAATTCCAGTCAACTTTTTGCCTGTCATGTTGGTGATTTCCTCCACCCTCCCCTTCCATGGCTCCCTAAGAAAGACCAAAGCAAATTAAGAAGGAACAAATGCAATCTTACAACAAAGCAGGCTTTGTCTTGATAAATACAATAATCAACGCCCCCCCCCCCCAAGCATTTAAGTCCTTTTGGGTAAATGAATGATTCTTTGATTATATCTAAGGAGAGAAAACACATGAATTTATAGTCTGGGTCCTCAAATAACTCCTTTGCCTTTCTCACTCTGATCCAACTTGCTGGAAATTAAACAGAAGCAAATACCCAGGGGGCAGAGGTGGGTTTGAGAGGCTGGAAGCTTTAAGGAGATGTCTTTAAGAAAAAGAATACAAAAATATCTTCCTTTTACAATTTTTTACGAAAACATGTGGTCATGTGAAAATACTGCCCAAGCATGTGAGATCCCTGAAGCTTAAACTTTATTGGCTTCATGGTAAGTCCACTTCTGTGGGTTCCATATTGTAACAAATGTCCACCTATACTATGCACACTTCAACTCGCTACTCGTGTACTTGAACACAGGGAACGTAGGAATGACTGTACAGGGACTAGAGAGGAATAGAATAGATAAGTATAAACGTTAAGACCACAAGATTACATATTAGGTTTTGAACATGCAGACGTACTTTCCTATCTTTGTTGAGCATCACCATTTCTACAGATCATACCCAGGCATGATCTCTTCTTCTCCTGACTTGGAATTGTCTGCCTGCATTTAAATGTTCGCTTTAAGGGGGAGGTAATCAATTTAATACATTATCATTCACTCAGACAAGCAGACTCAAACACTGTTCTCTGATTGGACTCATGCTGAGCAATTCCCTATTCTAGAAGCCAGGTGTGATGGGCAAGAGGAAGGGAAGGCATGGGGGCAGGGAGCATATTGCCACTTGGCAGAGCTTGGCGTTTTATTCTATTTTTTATTTTTCAGGCAGTTCAGATACTGGTCTGGAGATCCCCATTGAGGAGGGTTCTCTGGGTCTCTGTGGTCTCATTCAGCCGGGATTTGTCCTGCTTACTGTCACTCCGTTCCCCGTCATCTGTGCCGCTCACCTTGACCAAGCAGAGGACGTTCTGGAAGCTCTTCTTGAAGTTGTCAGACAAGAAGGCATACAGGATAGGGTTGGCACAGCTGTTAGCATAGGTGAGGACCACCACAAAGTCAAACATGCCTTTAAGCGCTGGGGTGGGATTGATGGCCACAGACACGGAGGAGACATTGAATATGTAGAAGGGGAGCCAGCAGAAAATGAAGACGGCCACCACTATGGACACCATCCGGGTGACCTTCTTCTCAGACTTTTTCCTCTTGGAGGAACCCACGCGGATCCCAGAGGACTTCACCTTGATGATAATGAACAGGTAGCAAAGACAAATGATGGTGAGGGGCACCAGGAACCCCAAGATGAAGGTGTAGATAATGAACCCTGTGTACCATGCCCCAGATTCACCTGGCCAGTTGATGGTACAGCTGCTTCTCCCCCACTGGTTGCTCCGAAGCCCAGCATAGATCATGATGGGCAAGATGACCAGCAGAGACACTCCCCACACAGCCACATTGACCATCTTGGCCGTTCGGGGTCTCCTCCACTTGGCCGACTTGATGGGGTGGACCACAGCCAGGTATCGATCGATGCTCATGACTGTCAAGCAGAAAATGCTGGTGAACTGATTGATGCCATCCACAGTCATGACCACCCGGCAGATGGCCTTGCCAAAGGGCCAATGGACCAGAGCCACCTGCATGGCCAGGAAGGGCAGACCCAGCATGAAGAGCTCGTCCGCGATGGCCAGGTTGAGGATGTAAATGTTGGTGATGGTCTTCATCTTGGCATAGCGGAGGATGACGTAAATGACAAGCGTATTGCCGCACAATCCAATGATGCAGACTACAAAATAAATGAACGTGAGGACTGCGTTGCTGGTCAGATCATAGTATGGCTCTGTCTGGTTGGAGCCGTTGGCCGCCACCACCGAGCCATTGAGGTCAAAGGGAGGGGAAAGCCACGGGCGGCTCTCATTGAGTAGCTCGTACTCCATGTCCATGGCTGCCTTACACTCCTCTAGGCCGATTCCAGCTAGCCAGAGATCTTACTCTCACCTTAAGGTGTCCTGGAGGCAAAGGATCCACTGTGACATCTGCAAGGGAAAAAGGAAGACGGGTCCACCAGTCAGAGGCTTACACTCGCGCCAGCTTTCTGGGTCTCCGGTTTACCCTCTCAGACATGCCCTGCAGTCGAAAAGCGTGTTCTCTTTCTGCATCAGCGTTAGAGCTACCGACCCATTCTTATCAGTGTGCAGACTCTTTGAGTTGTTTTTCCACCGGGGTGGGGGGGGGGGAAGTAGGGAGATGCGGGGAAGGGTTTGTTTGGGTCGGGTCATCATGGTTGACCTTGTCATCTTTGGTGACGCATGTGTGGGACATGGCTGAGGCTGAAAAAAAAAAAAAAAAAAAAAGGACTTTGATTCCTAAGGAGTTGACTGGTCCAGACTGTAAAGAGGCAGAGCATGAAGTCCTGCCACTGACTCTGAGGGGTCTGACACGGGCATTCTTGGCCTTTTCCCTGTGAGGACATCTCCACTGACTTGCCGACTGCTTTGGAGTCTTTCCATTCTAAAAATCCCAAGTGGAAAAATCCCAGAGTTTAGAGGTAAAGCAGAAGGGTTCCACCATGAAGCCTGTGTGACCTCGTGCCACACGACCACTCTCACTCTCTCTCATTTGTGAAAATGGGGGCGTCACGGGGCACCTGGGCGGCTCAGTTGGTTAAGCGTCCAACTCTTGATTTCGGCTCAGGTCATGATCTCACGGTTTATGGGATTGAGCCCCGCATGGGGCTCTGTGCTGACAGCATGGGACCTGCTTGGGATTCTCTCTCTCTCTCCCTCTCTCTCTCTCTGCCCCTCCCCTGCCTCTCTCAAAATAAATATTTTTAAAAATGGGGGCATCATGGAGGTTAAGGGATGAAATGTATGTGGAAATGCCTGGCATTGTGCTGAGCTCATAATCAGAACTGAAAAAAAAAAAATCTTCTTTCCCCCTTTTTTCCTCTGCCATCTGAGTTAGCTCTAATTTATTGAAATCTACTCACATAATGAATAAATTTATAGTCTTAAATATCAAAAGTAAAAATCTGGCTTGCTTTTATATTTAAAATCATGTTTTAGTTTAGTTTGTTTCTTCTGTTTTCGTTCTCCAATACCCAGTGCTTGACCTTCGCATGCTTCACAGAGTCCCTGGGGGGGAGGGTTACTCCCTGGGGGCAGGGGGGGGGTTACTGCTCCGGAATGCTCATCTTCTAACACTCCAGCGGATTTGCCTGGGATCCCCTGGTTAAGGAGGAAAACGGGAGCCAGGTGTGAGGGAGGCAGGCTCATTCACAGAAGTGCATTCCCAACACTACCTGGTTCGTTCACGCCTCTATCCCCTTGATCTTCACCACCATCCTATGAAGTGGGATAACTGTCCCCGTTTTACAGACGAGAAACCGAGGCTTAGGGAGTTGAAGTAATTTGCTCCCATTCCCTTGTATGTAACTGGTGGAGCTGGGATTGAAACACAAGACGCTCGACTCTTCTGCGTTTTTCACAGCATCATATCTGCTGCTCGGTGGACTGGAAAACTAGTGGCTGATAATTGGGCTTTGGTTTAAAACAGCTGACTCCTGTTTTACGTTAGCGCTCAGAAAATAATTGTAACTCCACTGGCTTGGCCCAAGTCATAAAACAATACCCATCACATAATTAGGTGATTTATCTACTGTCATGAAAAAAAAAAAAAACAGTGCTGGGGGGGTGGGTGGGCAGATTCTTTGTTCTGCACACCAGGGATATAGGAATGAACAGGGCATGTCTGGTGCCCTCTAGGAGGTGGTAATTTAGAGGGGGGGGGGGCAGGCAAGGAAGCCAACTCCTATTGGGTGTGAATTGCATGGAGAAATGAACAAAGGGCTTAAGAATGCCTTCCTCTCCTGAAGGATTCAGAGGAGGCTTCGTAAGAGGAATGTGTAGGCTGGGTCTTGAATATATGAAGAATAAAGCAGGAAGGGCAGGAAGGAGGTCATTCCAGGAAGAGAGAAGATGGTAAAAGGCTGGTGTGCTCAGCACACAGTGGGAATAATTCACTTGGTGGACACATCTCTCCCGAGCAGGGCACTTTCCCTGGTGCCTGAGTGAAGATTGGAGATTGCTCCTTTATGCTTGGAGAGACTGCTAGTGAGCTATAGGGGACTTAGCCACCAACAAGTTCTAGAGAATCCTTGCCCACCTTTGCCTCTGATTCATTCTGCACTGCCAGGCACAATTGTTTACCCTCTCTATGCTAATTTCCCTACCGGGCAACTATCTGTAAAGTGGGGTCTGGGCTCTGTGGCTGACCTTTCTGCAAAGTACTTTGGGGACCCAGGATTTAATGTCTTCGTTGGGTAAAAAGCATAAACTGGCAGCTCTTAGAAACCGAAATTATAAAGAAACCATTTTGGGTATCCCTGGGTTAATTTGGGTTGTTTCCACTATTATTCTAACCGTCTTATTGGTACTTTAATTCTACAGACCCAGAATCCTGTTGAAGCCTCCTGCACTGGGGTGTGTATTCATCACTACCAAGGTCCCGTCTATGTAACATGCAAGGTCACCCTTCAGTGTCTGGGTGAGCCTGAACACCTCTGGGGGACAGAGCGCTGTCTAGAGGTTTGGAGATCGAGATGATGACGGTGGAGGACAGTGAGGGAGGGTCAAATGCTGATCTCCAGCCCTAACTCTGCCTTTTTGGCTGGGGTCTCCGTCAGTGGGATGGAATTGCCTGAGGTGATTGTTTTTCTGAAATAGGTTGTGAAGCAGCAGCACATAGCGTTCAGGGCTTGGTGAAGGTGGCAGAGGTGGTAAGCTGGCGAGCCAGTCCAGAGTGGGAGCCCTCTCCAAGGAAGAAATGAGTTTAAGTCACAGTGACTCTTGTTATTTCATCAACAACGAAGTCAGCTGCCTAAGGTCTCCGAGTGACCTTCTGCTTCATCTGGGTCCCGGGGAAAGTGGAGTCCCATGCTAGGCAATCAATGCCTGTTGGATTGGGGTTAAGTTAGACGCACAAGGAAGCTTGGCTAGAATTCTGCTTGCCTTATTTTTCCAGCCTAAGAGTTAGTCACTGGCAATGGCTAGTTGTTGATTTCCTCTGAGACTGAGTCTGGGCTATGTTGGAGAGGAGGGTGAGAATGGTCTGGGGTATCCCTTGCCCTTCCGGGAGCCTATGAATCGAGTGTGGGCATTGGGACTGGGCATCAGGAGCGGTCCTAAATCCTGTTGGGCTCCAGCTTTTCCCTTCTTCCCAACATTCCACCCCAAGCCCCCCATTCATTCCTCACCACCACTTCCCCAGTGGCCAGCTAAACCCAAGTAGGTCTCCAGCCAGCCATAGCTCAGCCCTGCTGGTGAAAGAGACAATAGTCAGGTGCTAGCCACCACGGCAATACAGCGCCTGAGGAAAGCCCAGGCAGCCTGGCCAAAGGGCATGGGGGAGAGGTGAGACTGGGGACAGTCCATTTGGTTCCCCAGGCTGGCACAGAAAATCCTCATCACTCAATTCCACGGCCCTCAGGTCCAAGGGTTTCTTAAAGAATCCTCTGCTATTTCCAGGAGGCTGATGGGGGAGATTAAAGACTGTCGTGCCAGCACTCCCCGTCGCTAAACGCAGAGGTGGTGGCCAAGGCATCAGGGCCGCGGGGAGCTGTTAACAGCCGCTTGGGGGCTTGGCCGGCAGCTCCCGGGCGCGGGCCACTCAGGGGTTGGATCTTTCCAAACATAGGCGAACTGCCCTCTCCTCCCCGGTGCTGGGGAAGGAGTCCCTAGACCTCTCGGGATCTGTCTCCCAGGCGGGGAAAGGAAAAACAGAGGAGAAGCCACCCTTTTTCTCTGCTCCACCGCCTGCCCCTTACAGGCTTGGATCTCGAATGCACGCCCCGCAGGAGCCCCCAGCAGTGACACCCTCCACCCCCGTCCCAGCCGGCTTCGCTCTCCTCGCGTGGGGGCTCTTTTGCAGGCGGCTGGGAGAGAAGTTGTCCCCCGTCGCAGCTACCACCTGGACGAGCCGGCTGGGGAACGAGGACTGGACAAGGGCGCATGCCACGCACACCAGCCTGCGGTGGTGCGGACGCGTCCGATCCCGCACACACGATCCACAGCCCTCACTCACTCCAGGGCACCCGCCGTCGTTCCTTGCCACCAAAATCGCCGCCCAAAAGGCACAGGGGCGGAGAACCACGCTCCGGGACCTACTCTCGGGCACACCGAGGCGCGCACCACCATGCAGCGCAGATGCACCCAGGTGCCCAAGTGCGTCTCTTTCTCTCTCTCTCTCTCTCTCTCTCTCTCTCTCTCTCACACACGCACACACGCCTCACCTTTGCTTTTCCGCTGCACTCGGCTAGCTCGGCTCTTCGGCACCCAGCGACCGTCCCCAACCCCGCCGGGCGCCCAGGCGCGCAGCAGCTTGGCCGGCGCCTGGCGCTCGGCGTCCCGCGCTGCCGGCTCCCGCTCGCCCCTCGCGCCGCCCGGAGCCCAAAGGGCCCGCAGACCCCCGGCGCCGAGCGCGGACTGAGGCTCGGGGCGCGGGTGGCCGAGCGAGCGCGTGCGCGCGGGTGGCTGCGTCGCCGGGACTGGCCCCGCGGAGCCCGGGCCCCTCGGCACATTTCCCCACGCGCCTCCCCCCCGCCCGGTTACGTCACGGCAGCTTCGCTCCGCCCGCTGGTCCGTAGGAGGACGGGGCTGAGCCGCGTGGAGAACCCGCCGGGGGCTGCGGGGCCGAGCTCACCGGGGCGGGGGCGTGAAGGGCCGAGCGATCCCGGCCTCCCGGACGCTCGTGGCGGGGACACGCGCTGCGTTCCCTCTTACCGCTTGCACAGGATCGGGTGTGTTCCAGCCAGCATATTCCGTGCGGCTGGAGTGGCGGCCCGGGGGACCCGGACCCGCGCCGGGACCTCCGCGCCGGGACCTCCGCCATCTCCCGTCAGACAAGTTTGCAGAGCCGGTCGTCCTGGGGCGCAGGGCCGCGGGGACAGCAGGGAGGAAACGGGTGTGGGGGAAAGCACTTCATGCAGTGGCCAGCACCCCTCCGGGCCAGCGTGTGAGCCGGCACAGGGGTTCCAGAATTCAGCTCGAGGCTCAGCAGAGGACTCGTGCCCTCTCCCAGCTTTCCGTGCTCGGAGGTGCACAGGCATACAGCCAGTCGCCCGCCTGTAACCCTGTCCGACGGCACCTGTTGGCGGGACCCAGCTCGGCTCCCCTCCTGCGAGCTGTGCGTGAGCAAGAGGGGACACGCAGGAAGTGCGAGCTGAATCCCCCGGGGAAAGCGTTTTCTTTTCTTTTCTTTTTTTTCTTTTCTTTTTTTTACTGTTTATTTATTTTTGAGAGGCAGAGAGACAGAGCACGAGCAGGGGAGGGGCAGAGAGAGGGAGGCACAGAATCCGAAGCAGGCTCCGGGCTCTGAGCTGTCAGCACAGAGTCCGACGCGGGGCTCGAACTCACAAACTGTGAGATCATGACCTGAGCCGAAGTCCGATGCTTAACCCACTGAGCCACCCAGGCGCCCCCCGCCTCTTTTTTTTTTTTTTTTTTTTACAGCGTTTTCATTTTTGACTGTGATGATTCAGCTTCTGTTCCAATAGATTAATAAGTCATAATCGATCCTGCAGCCTCTCCTTATTCACCCTCCTCCAAGCACAGTCACAAACTCATCTCCCTGGGTACAGTTTTTAGAAGACGGGGAACAGAAAGCAAACACCAATTCCAGTTTTGTCTATGGGCTGACAAGTCCAGAGGCTGCGTGCGGAGCGGGTAGCGGGAGCCCTGGAGATAGGTGAGTCACCTGGGAAAGAAAGTGCCCGGTTGGGTAGCAGTCAGCGGCAAGTATCTGTCTGGGCCACACTGTGTCCTGGGGTAGCTGCTGCAGGGGGTGAGGGATCAGGGTTTCCTTGGGTTTCGTCTCTTTCTGAGCTGTTGGTTATGATGGGGCTCGAATCCCTCTTGCTAGGGTCCGGGAGCGAGATGGAAGTTGAGTGAGTGGTTGCCTCATGTTCCAAACCATCCAGGAAGCAGCTTCTCTCTCGACTCCTGTGTGCAGGGTAGAGGGGCTGGGGCAGGTGGCTCGCTAGAAGAGGGGTGTCCCTGCTCACTGTTGGCTGGGAGAGATGGGGGTGTTGAGGGTACCAGGAGGGCAGAGTGGGATTGAGCTCAGAATTCCGCATGCTCTGCATGCCCAGGGCACGCAGCTGGTGCAACAACCCCTGTTGCCATCTCCAGTTTAAAACCAGTGACCCGACTGGTCTGTAGGAAGAGGAAGACCCACACAGGGCCCATTCTGCTCTCCTTGCGATCATGCTGTCTTCTTGAAGGTCTTGAACATGTGTCGTTTAAGAAAACAAAGTAACCACAAGTTTTGGGGCGCCTGGGTGGCTCAGTCGGCTAAGCGTCTGGCTCTTCGTTTCGGGTCAGGTCATGCTCTCCCAGTCGAGGGTTCGAGCCCCGCATTGGAGTCCCTGCTTGGGATTTTCTCTCTCTTCCTCTCCCTCTGCTCCTCCCCTTCCTCTCTCTCTCTCTCTCTCTCTCTCTCTCTCTCTCTCTCTCTCTCTCAAAATAAATACACTTTAAAAACAACCACAGTTTTGTAACCTGCACGAGAAGGAACCACTGGCTTTCAATGCCTCTATGCACCTGCCCCCGCCCCGACCACAGTGGCCCTGATAGGACGATGCTTGGTTTGTTTTTCTTTCTGTTTTAGCATGAGTAGCATACCAGCAAGAGCAAATTGCTCCCGGAAGATCAGGATCATCTTCCTTCAAGGCAGCTTGGGTGGTGAGCTGGCACCCTTCTGTGTGCCCGTTGGTTTGCAACCTCGGGAACTCTCTAGTGAAATCCGAGAGTGGCGCTTTACACGGAGGGCAGAGAGAGACTGAGGAAATAGGCAGGCCAGTCCGGATTGGTAGGTGGTGGTTTTAAGAAGCAAGAGAATTGACTTAGGAGGCTTGCCTTGGGTGCTGCCAGAATCTTAAAAATGTCTATAGAGGCCTTCTAGACCTGATGGTCTCAGTAATACCTTATTCTCTCAAGGCTGCACCCTTGAAGTGAACCCTAGTATGGGACAAATGGGTGAAACATACATTTCAAGGACAGGGAAGGAGGATAATGGGTGACCCACTTCCTCCCAACAGTGTTCCTTTTTATTTAAAAAAAAATTTTAGGTTGATTTTTTTTGAGAGAGAGAGAGAGAGAGAGAGAGAGAGAGAGAATATGAGCGGGGAAGGGGCAGTGAGAAAGGGGGACAGAGGATCCGAAGCAGGCTCTGTGCTGACAGCACAGATGTGGGGCTCGAACTCACGAACCGTGAGATCATGACCTGAGCTGAAGTCGGACACTTAACCGACTGAGCCGCCCAGGCGCCCCTCCAACAATGTTCTTTATCTCAGAGATGGAGTGCAGTGAAATCCCCCTTCCTGTCCTTAACTTGTGAAATCTCTCCTTGCCTAATGACAGGTTGGAAAAAAAATGCTGGTCCAGTCCACCTCAGGTGCACCTGTCTCTTGTTCAGGGCAGAGTGAATGGGGTTGAATAGCATTGACCTTGACAGCAGAAAATGTGTACTCTAGAGCGATTGTTGATTTTGTCTGGATAATGTACGCCTCCCCCTCGTCCCCCTTTGAATGCCTCGAAAGGCATTGACTTTGCTGCCACCTGTACTCAGCAGCCTTCCTGAGGCTCCCTCGTTGACTCCTAATGGCTATTCTTTTGACTGTCCTCTCCACCTGCCCAGTGAAGTCTGCACTGTCACACCTGGGGCTGCCTCGACTTCTCTGCGGCTCAGTTAGTAACCAAGTAACACAACCGTGAGCTGGAGAAAGAGAGCGGGTGGGGAGGAGATAACCCGAGCACTGGCTTGTTTGATATCTTTAAAGCAATTAAATAATTCCCTTCCCCCTTTCAGCACTTATCGGAGAGACAATAGACAACAGGAAATTAAGAACAGAAGCAGGAAAAAGGGCCAGGGGTGGGAACTCAGCCTGTAACATGGGGTGGGAGGGGCGCTACTCCGTTCGCCGCTTTGGTGAGGAGTTCACAGCCTTAGGAACACGGCTGTGGATACAAATCCCAAGTAGGTCATTACATCTCTTAGCGGTTTAATAAGCTAAACGGGGGGGAATTGTTCCTCTGCAATCAGTTAGTGGACGTTAAGTCTCGCAGTCTCGCAGTTGATTGCAGTTAGAGATCCCCCAGAGGAGGGTTGGACCTGGTCGGGAGTGGTTCAGGCCAATCCAGGCATCCAGTGTGGTTTTTATTGACTCTGTGGGAATGCCAAGGACAAAGTTTGCCACTTCTATTAATGTGGAAAGAGCAACGCTCCTGTTGTGGAGAACATACAGATGGACGGAGGAAGAGAAAGTCCCGGCATGATGAGGGTATTTTCTGGACTACCTGGGGGGACACTGTTTTCAGCTGTTTTGTCCCTTGTCATCCCTAAACCAACTGCACTTGGCCAAAATTGGGATGTCACCTTCCACATTCTGTCTCTGAGGTTGCATCTTGTACCTGGTGGCACAAAAAATCCTGTCCCACATCGGAGTCCTGACCTTTAGTTTGGAAGATATAGAATATTTAAACAATTTCTTTTAAAGAGCTGGCCACTTGGCAGAGTGGGTCTCTTCGGATACAGAAGGGGTTGACGTGAGGACCAGTCTTCGCTTCTCTCTCTCCCCCACCCCGTGACAGATAGGTTTGGCTTGACACTTCACCCCTTTATTCTATTAACATCCTCAATCCGTACAGAATACAATGGCTGAGTGCACGAGCAGGCCTTAGAACCTTGCTGGAAACCACTGCAAATAAGTCTAGACCCAGGGATCATGGTTAGAAGACACCCAGGCTTAGACATTATTCCTTTTTCTCTCGCCTCCCCCATTCTGGCAGAAATGCACATAAATGGAATCCGGGACCCAGAGGGACCTTAGACATTCTCAAGTTTATAGCCCGCATCCCATCCTTATACAGGGAAAGATACCAAAGCTCCAAGAAGCACCGTGCCTTGTCCAGGGTCTCCCCCTCCACCGACAGTGGCAAAGTCAAGGGTCGAATGGGCTCTCCTCCATCACAGACGCTTGCCCCTCCCACAGGCACCCCGCCCCACGTGGTGTGTGGGAGCCGGAGCAGTAGAGGCCCAGCTCTTCCCTTCCATCAGTACATTACTCCTGATGGCCAAGTCCCTGCCGCCCCTGCCCTGGCCAGCCTCCTCTTTTTCGGTCCCTTGGCAACAGGGTGGGGACACATGTGGCCACCCCTGCTCTGTGATTTTTTTTTTTTCCAGAGTGTGCTTCCTGGAGCACTGATTCTGGGAGATGCTGTGTAGAAAAAGAGCCCAGGTCTGTGAAATGCTTCTCCTTCTCTCAAAGACCCACCACGCATATTAATAACACTCATAGGTAACATTTATTAAGTACCCATTGTGTGCATGGAGGGCTGAGGGTCTCATACGTCCATTATCTCACTTAATCCTCTCAACCTTTGACATACATACCATTATTATTCTTGATGGTATTTTGGGGCACCTGGGGGGCTCAGTCAGTTGAGCGTCTGACTTCAGCGCAGGTCATGATCTCGTGGTTTGTGAGTTCAAGCCCCGCGTCGGGCTCTGTGCTGACAGCTCAGACCAAAGTATTGTTACTTTGAGCAGAGAAGGAGGCTATTTATCTTAGACACGGTGTTTCCTCAACTTATTTAACCCTGGGATCTTTCCCTGTGAAGAATTTTTAACGCTAAGCGTTTACTGTGTGCCAGGCACTGTGTACTTTGTACACTTTGTACTTACTCATTTATCCTAACTGAAACCCTGCGAGCACATCACCATATTACCATCCCCATTTGTGAACAAAGCAACCGAGGTACAGAGGGGTTAAGTAACATGCCCAGGGCCACACAGCTAGGGAGCGACAGAGCTGAACCACTCTGCCCCTCCAAGTACCAACGCCTGAGGCATGGTTTTGCAGGGCCACACGTGTAGGAGAGGGGGCCCCTTCCCACCTGCAATCACTCTCAGGGGCTGATTAAGGTAGGAGAGGGTCTTTCTCCCCCCCCCCCCGCCCCCCGCCGTGAATAGCCTGAATTGTTCCAAGCTCTTTTCCCTCCAGTGCTCCCCCCCAGCCTCACCGTGCATGTTGGTGAGTTCTGGATTGCTTCCAAGTCCTCTGAGGCCCTGACAGCCATCCGGTCCTCCCAGGACCCATTTATCCTCCCCCTTCCAGACGGAGCCAGGAGTATCTGGTGCTCTCCTGCTGCACGACCTGCCCCTCCCCCACTCCCCTCCACCCCCCTCCCCACCCCATGTCCAGCTGCCTGATTAGCCTGCTCCCTGGGGAGGCCTCTTCCTGAAAAGGGGAGCTGCCTTTCGGATTGGATTTATAGACTCACAGAAGCCCAGTGGCACTCAGAGGGCATCTAGTTCAGGGCCTCACAGCCAGGCTGCGCACCAAAATCACCTGGGGCGTCTTCAAAACTACAGGTGGCCTGGGCCCCGTGCTTAGCGATCCTGATTTAATGGAGCTGGGATGGGGCCCAGATGATTTTTAAAAGCTCCCTAGATACAGGAGTGCTGATGTATATGGGCACTTGTACCCCAATGTTTATAGCAGCACTTTCAACAATAGCCAAATTATGGAAAGAGCCTCCATGTCCATCAACTGACGAATGGGTAAAGAAATTGTGGTTTACATACACAATGGAATACTACTTGGCAATGAGAAAGAATGAAATATGGCCTTTGGTAGCAACGGGGATGGAACTGGAGAGTGTTGTGCTAAGTGAAAGAAGTCATCCAGAGAAAGACAGATACCATATGTTGTCACTCTTACGTGGATCCTGAGAAACTTAACAGAAGACCATGGGGGAGGGGGAGGGGAAAAAAAAGTTAGAGAAGGAGGGAGCCAAACCATAAGAGACTCTTAACTGAGAACAGAGGGTTGATGGGGGGTGGGGAGGGGGAGGGGAAAGTGGGTGATGGGCATTGAGGAGGGCACCTGTTGGGATGAGCGCTGGGTGTTGTATGGAAAAATTTGACAATAAATTTCTTATTTAAAAAAAATAAAATTGGGAAAAAAATAAAAAAAAATAAAAACTCCCTAGATGATTTTAATGTCAGCTAGAGCTGAGAATCACGGATAGCACAACCTTCTCATTTCAGAGGTAGAGGAGCTTTGGCTGGGGGCAGGCAGGGGGAGGGGAAAAGTCTGTCGTGGGTCAGACAACAAACCACTCGGTCTCTTTATTCTAGGGCTACCGTGGACTCACAACCCGCGCCATGAGCCCAGGAAGTCTGTGACGAGGCTAGAGGGAGCCCTGGGCAGGGTTGGTGCAGGCTGGGGCCTGGAGGCTTCCGCTTTGGCGGCAGATGGGACCATGTTGTCCCTCTCATAAGGAAAAGCCCTGTTGAGTGGCAAACACCCCTGTCTCATGGTGACATGTCAGGGTGAGATGGGGGGAGGCGACACCTCAGTTCCCTTTGGCAAGTGCCCACTGCAGATGCTGTCTCTTGTAGGAATGGGTATTTCACAGCTATGAGAGGCAGGCAGCAATTTCATAAATGGGCCAGAACCAGCAAATGGGTCTCAGTGGCTTTGTTTTTATGAAGAGCAGGGAAGATCAGGGCCAGATTTCATCCTGGCCAAAGTGCTTTTAGAATCACTGCACTGGGGATGCCTGGGTGGCTCAGTCGGTTAAGCATCTGACTCTTGACTCCGGCTCAGGTCATGATCTCACGGTTTGTGAGATAGAGCCCCTTGTGGGGTTCTGTGCTTACAGCACTGAGCCTGCTTAGGATTCTTCCTCTCTCTCTCTCTCTCTCTCTCTGCCCCTCCCCTGCTCGCTCTTGCTCTCTCTTCCTCAAAATCAATAAACACTAAAAAAAAGAAAAAAGGATCTCTGCACTGAAGCACCCTCTTCTTTCTGGCATGTTCTTTCCCAGGGTCTGTGTGAGCATCCTGGGACCTTGGTAAGGAATCCCACTGGGTCCTTTCTTCATGGATAACCCCTCCTCCCGGCTCTAGACATTCTCCTTGTCCTTTTCTCCCTGCTCTAACAGCTAAAATCATCCGTTCATCCTTAACGGGACATGAATATTTACATTTTAAAAGAATTTGGGGGAGGCACAGGCCCCTAGGAGAGGCTCTCCAAGTGGAGACACTGGCCTGATATTGGCAGAGGGGTCTTCACTCCAAGAGTCTGCGATGGCAGAGGAGTAGCACTGTCTCCTAACGTCAGGAATTTCTGCTGCCCAAGGGCCTCTATTCCCCAAGAAGTGAGAGCCGCCCGCCCTGAGTTAATCCAGTAAAGGCAGTTAATAAATTTTAAATCCTGTTTCCAAAGAGGCTGCAGTTCCTCCGCTGGCCTCTGGGTGGGGTGAGCGCACAGAACTCACCACCCATTGGGCCTCTGCGCGGCGTGGGGGGCGGGGGGCAGCAGGTCGGGCAGGATGGGGCCCCAAAGCCCACCTCCCCACTCTTCTTTTCCTTCCCTCCTCCCCTCGCCACCCTCCTCCCATCTGGGGCTGGGATGTAGCCCCGATAGAATCAAAATGACTGCAGTGCCTGGGACTCCGTTTGGCGCAGATTCTGAAGCCCTCCGGGAGAGGAGGACTCTCCCGGTCTCCCCTTTCCCCATAGGTGTCCCCTCCGGGATCACTGCTCACAAGGACAATCTCCTCTCCCCCTGGCCTCTGTGTGAGATCAGGGTGGCCTGACTGGGAGTGAGGAAGCCACAGCTTCTTGCAGCCTAGGTTGAGCTGGGCTGAGCCGAGGAGGCATTGAGGGCCACTGCAGGTCGTGCGCGGGGAATTTTTACAGACAAGTATCCGGAAAAGGATCTTGGAGAGCTGTCTTGGGAGCTTAGTGCCTGTTCTTGGGCTGCGTGCTGAAGCCCCTAGTGAGGCTGTCACCGAGCGGCGCAAAAGTTTCTGCAAGACAAGCAAGACAGATTTTCCTTCTTTTCCGCAGGAGGCGGCTCCACAAAGACCCGTGGGCATTGGCGGGGTTTCAGTTGCTGCGCCCGGAGGGGCTTCCTTCATTGAGCCAGGTGAAGCCCGGGTGACGAGACTTGGCCACTTTCCAAAAGTGGGAGTTGACTGATGGCTTCTCCCTTCTCGCGGGGTGGGGAGGCAGGCGGCCTGTTGGGTTTTGTTTGCTGGTCCAGCTGTCAGTCCCCAAGCTTCGTGGTGCCTGCCTGCCTGCCTCCCCGGCCGGAGCAGAGCAGATGGCTGGACTGGAGAGGGGGACCGGGGGTTTCCGTGCCCCACAAGGCATCCGTGTGTCCCCCTTCACCCCCACGTCCCCTCAATGGCTGCTTCTCCCCCTCCCCCCCTTTCTCCTCCTCCCTCCTCCTCCACCTCCTCCCTGCCCTCCCCCCCCTCCCCCACCGCACTTTCCTTCTGCAGCCAGATCTCTTCTCCGACAGATTGTCCCTGTGCATGCCGCCAAAAACTAATTTCTCAGTGCCACTTCAGACACTCAATCTTCTTCCCTGGCAAGACCCTTTTATTAGAGGTTGCGAAGCGTGTCAAGTCCCGGTTTTTGTTGCTAGCCTGCCTGACACGGAACCCTTTTGAGTAACTGGATCCAGGGCTTTGGAGGTGTGTTTGCTTCTAGCGGGGGGGGGGGGGGGGGGGGGGGGGGGAAGCACGTGGTGGGGCCCTAACACCGGCAGACCAAGCAGGTGACAGGGGAGATGGGACTTGGCTTCACCATAGGGTGCCGAATAAGGGCTCACTTTAGGGTTTTTTCAATAAGAAATTCATTTAAACAGAACTTAAGAATTTTTGTTTCCATACAGCTCTTCTATGCATACACAATATATACAAATTTTGAGCTACTTATCAAAATATGGCTGGTTCCAGAAATCAGATCGTCCCTAAAACAGTGATGATTGACCACCAATGAGTCTATTCTAAACATTGTGCTTTGGGCTCCAAAGTGAATTTTCAAAGAAGGGTTCCAAAAAAGACTTGGCAGTGAAGGTATTGAGTGCATGTTTAGTTTTCCAAGAGGAGCACCTCTCAGCGCCGTGAGATTGTTAGACCGTGTAGGAATAGGCTCTGATGTGGTTGGCAAAAGAAACAAACCAAAAATGTAAAAAGGCACCGACAACGTGATCGTGCTTCTGAAGGTTACACCTAGAGGTGCCTGGGTGGCTCGGTCAGTTAAGCGTCCAGCTTCGGCTTAGGTTATGATCTCTCGGGTTCGTGAGTTCGAGCCCTGTGTCAGGCTCTGTGCTGACAGCTCAGATCCTGGAGCCTACTGTGGATTCTGTGTCTCCCTCTTTCTCTGTCCCTCTCATTCTCTCTCTCTCTCTCAAGAATAATAAATAAACATGAAAAAATTTAAAAAAGATTATATCTGCACGTGAACCTCCTACACAGATACGTACCTTCGTTGACTTGTCCATCCATCCGTTCAGTAAACAAAAGAGCAGATCAGAGAAAAGGGGAGAAAATTTGTTTTCTGAGCTCTGTGATCAAATTTCTGACTGCATCCTCTCATGGTGAGGGAACTCAAAAGTCCCCACCTCAGGCCCTAAATCCTTTTGACCAAGTGCTCAGAAAGCACGCAGGGCGATCACTGCATTGGATGTGCCTCTGTGGGCCTTTCGGAAATCAGATATTTTTTCATGGTCTCTTGTATCCCACACAGGAGGCAGGCTAAAAGGGTTGTCATCGCTAACACTGTCTTTGTCCCCCGTTCTTGGCATCTTGCCACAAAGCTGGCAGTCCATCAAAAAACAATTAGTGGTGCATGACTTAAATGTGATGCATTTCTTTAGTGGGGTGGGAGGGCAGCACCAGAGCCCTGAGCTGCCAGAGGCTGCCTAGTGGGCTGGAGTTACTCATCCTGGTTAATTTCTTCCAAAATGATATCATTGTCTATAATTTGAGGTCCAGAGAGTAAAATATATGCTGACAAAATATGCTGATCTTTAGTTCAAGCTGCTAGAAGGATTTGTTCAGCCAGGAAAATGTTATTTTAAATTTAATTTTTTGTCAGATTCTATATGCTACGTGGTCAGAGAGTCAAACACTCCCTGAGGGTGAATACTTTCTTTTTGCTGTTTTTTTTTTTTTTTTTCCTACTTAGGTACCTACATTTCTATGTCTTGATTTTTCTGTTTTAGATTCTTTTGACTTCCTGTGAGGAAAGAGCCCCACCTCACCACTTACACAGTGTTTTTCCCTACCCTCTTCCCTCTTGGTATAGTTATCCTTTTTCGTCAAATCAGGGGTCAGTGTTTGCATTGTTATAACTATGTAAATATTACTTAAGGCTGACCCAAACACTATTCTCTGCTGGTCTCTTCTTTCTTGTAGAGACTGTGTTTTCCATGGAGTTAATGATTACCTCTTTAAAAAAAAAAAAAAACTTGCTTACTTTTCTATGTAACTGTCCATATGTGACTCATCTTCAAATTCTGGCAGAATTGGAAGTCGTCTCTCAATGGAGTTAACCCACAGGTTTCATTTTTGGCTTGGAAGCATCCTTCCTGGATCCCTTTGTCCCTTCTGCTAAGTCCGGACCCATTGTCCTCGAAGTCTGCTGCCGAGCTCACATCTCTTCAAAATCATCCTGAGACTTTTCTTTCTTGCTTTCCAACATTAGTTTTCTGTTCCCTCTCCCTCACTCTGTTCCTGGATAGCTTCTTTGTTTCACTGGAGCAGCTCCTTCAGGAGTTTCTTCTTCTTCTTCTTCTTCTTCTTCTTCTTCTTCTTCTTCTTCTTCTCTCTCTCTCTCTCTCTTTTTTTCTCCAAAATTTTATTTAAATTCTAGTTAATTAACATACAGTGTGACATTGGTTTCAGGAGTAGAATCCAGTGATTCATCGCTTACGTACAACACCCAGCGTTCATCCCAACAAGTGCCCCGCTAAGTGCCCACCACCCATCTAGCCCATCTCCACCCACCTCCTTCCATCAACGCTGTTTGTTCTCTATCTTTAAGAGTCTCTTATGGTTTGTTTCCCTCTCTCTCCTCCCCCCTTCCATATGTTCATTTGTTTTGTTTCCTAAATTCCACATATGAGTGAAATCATGTAGTGTTTGTCTTTCCCTGACTGATTTATTTTGCTTAGCGTAATACTCTCTAGCTCCATCCATGTCTTTGCAAATAGCAAGATTTCATTCTCTCTGATGGCTGAGTAATATTCCAGGGTGTGTGTGTGTGTGTGTGTTTGTGTGTGTGTGTGTGTATACACAAACTATGGAGAGAGCCCAAATGTTCATCAACTGATGTGATATACCTCATCTTCTTTTTCCATTCATCCGTCGATGGACATTTGGGCTCTCTCCGTACCTTAGGTATTGTTGATAATGCTGCAATAAACATTGGGGTGCATGTACCCCTTAGAATCTGTATTCTTGTATCTTTGGGGTAAATACCTAGTAGTGCAATTGCCGGATTGGAAGACAATTCTGTTTTTAACGTTTTGAGGAGCCTCCACACTGTTCTCCAGAGGGGCTGCACCAGTTTGCATTCCCACCAACAGTGCAAGAGGGTTCCCCTTTCTCCGCATCCTCACCAACACCTGTTGTTTCTTATGTTGTTAATTGTAGCCATTCTGACAGGTGTGAGGTGGTATCTCATTGTGGTTTTGATTTGTATTTCCCTGATCATGAGTGATGTTGAGCGTTTTTTCATGTGTCCGTTAGCCTTCCTCCAGGAGCCTCTTGAGAAAGGGCATGTGGTAGTCGGCTTGTAAGACAACCCCCAATAATCCCCATCTCCCAGTCCCTTCCCACACCGTGCTGGGATTGGTCTATGTGACCAGCAGACTATGACAAAAATGGTGGTGTGTCACTTCGGAGGTTAGGGGATACAAGACACTATGGCTTCTGTCTTGCTGACTAGCTTACTCTCCCCTCCCTTCTTTTATTCTCCCTCCTCCTTCCCCTCCCTCCTCCTCCTCCTGCTCTTTCTCCTTCTTGTTTTTCTTCCTCTTCCTCTCTCTCTTTCTCTCTGATCATTCTTTCTGAGGAAAGCCAGTTGCCCTGTCATGAGCAGTCCTTTGTGGTGAGAAGCTGGAGCCTCCAGCCAGCAACCAAATGAATGAGCTTAGAAGGGCACACACATTTATCATCACCTACCTTTGCTATTGTATTTTTAATTGGTAGGAGTGTGTCCTATTCTCTAAACATGCTCTCTTTAGTAGTCTTCTGTTCTTGGTTTGCGGGTACAATATTTTGGTCTCAACTTTCTAAGGATTTTCTTTATTTTTAGTTTCCTTCTACTTCTTGCTTATTTGTTTCCCTCAGATTCCTTTCCTTATTTATTTTTATCTGTATTTCAAGGCTTTCTGCAGACAGTGATTCTTTATTGATTACATATTTAAGAGAGAAGCCCAAAATGGCTTTTGAAGGCTCTTTCTACACAGGCATGGCTTCAAGTGGTGGATTCATTGTAGATTCTCAGGTGGAGGAGACCAGGTCACCTGATCATTAGGAAGCCCCCTAATCTGTAGATTGTTTTCGTAAGCCTGCCAGCTTCCTGGGAACACCCCAAGCTGGAACGTAAGGGTTGTATAAGGCTGGCTAACATGATCTTAGAGCCATGCAGAAAGAGACGGTTGAGAATTTCACCAAGTATTTAGATGTTCATTAGTTTCCCTGTTGGCAGTATTGCACCACGTCCCCACCTTTCAGTAGAATTGGTGTCCCCAAGTCTAGAGCCTGGCTGTTTCAACCACTACCCAAAGTAAACTTCGTTAAAAAGAAAAAAAAAAAAACTGGGGTAGAGGAAGCTGTATGGTGTGGGGAAGGGATCTAAGGTTCTGATCACTTTTTTTTTACTTGAAGTATATTGGACATAACATTATATTAGTTTCAGGTATACGGTATAGGGATTCACTATCTGTAGATACTGCAAAATGACTACCACCTTAAGTTGAGTTAACATCCATCACCGTACATAGCTACAAAAATTTTTTGTGGGTGATGTCTAAACATTTCTTTTGAAGTCATTCAGCCATCCTCGTCTTTCCAACCCTACTTGGAGCCTCTGATTCCTGGATCTTTCTGGAGATCTGCAGCTTGAGTTGGCTTTCTTTCTGGTTGGCTTTACCCATTCAAGGTCACATTTCATTTTTTCTATCCTACAGAGTCAGTTACCTCCCTGGCTGTTTTCCAACTTCTGATTTTTGTTTCTGACATTGTCTCATGTATTGTCATTTCCTCTGTCATTTTCTTTATAAACTTTTGCTTTTGAAAATTTCTTTACTGTCACTGTAGAGGAGTTTGGAAGGGAGAGAAGAAAACTACACGTGTTCAATCTGCCATATTTAACCAGATGTCTTTACTGGTAGTCTGCACTGGAGTTTTTTTCATTCGTTTGGTTTTATTTTGTTTGTTTATCCATGTGAATGTTTTTAGTTTTCTTTTGTTTGATTGCTTTTAACCAGCTGTGTATTAGTGACTTGGTTAGCTTTGGACTTGGTTATTGATGTGGTTAGCTAAGTGTTACTGACTGGATTAGCTCACTGCTTGGTCCTCACCCATGGGATGACTTTCTGCCTGCTCTGTTCTGCATTCATTAATATGTAGTTGTAGGGATGGTGGCCACCGAAACATCCAGCTTAGAGTGGAACTGTTATGGTGCCTTTCTCACTCTGGACTGACAGCTTCTGCTGAACATATCCTTTGCTGGGGTTGGTTGGGACTATGACTAGCAAAGTGGAGTGGCTCCCTCAGATATGTATAACTTTGTTCTAGTTAGGATATCTCCACATGGCAGATGGTTGTCAACTGGTCTTCAGGGCCAAAGGACATGATTGACCACCACCTACTTCTTGAATTCTCTTCCTTGAACCTTCCTTCAAGCTAGCTACCTTCTCCTGTTTTCTTTCCCCTGACCCTTTGGTCCCTCATCTGTCCACCTATTCACTCAACCAAATCTTTTGAGCACGTGCTATGTGCCCGGTCCTGTCTGAATAAGATACAAACACTTGCATCATGATATTTTTACAGAGGCAATGGTGCCCATGCTATGCACATCATGCTAGGAAGTTTGCATTTTATGCTGAAGGAAATGGTGGGAGAGGGGGTGGGTGTTGGGAATTCTACCAGGAGTGTGATGTGATCACTTACTTGTTTCATGGAGATAATTGGGCTGGGTATGGAAGAGTGGATCAAAGGTAGATAACACTGGTTGGGGAAGGGAGGGGATCTGTTAAAAGTCTGTTGAGGGGATTCAGCACAGAGCTGTTGAGGGCTTGAACTGTAGCAAATGATGTGAAACCAGGGCCACAGATTTGAGAGCGTTAAGAGGGAAGACTCTGGAAGGCTAGAAGCTTATGGGGTTTAGGGAAGGAGGGAGTGGGGGTACAGGGGGGAGATGGGGATCCCAGGTTTCTGACTTCAGTAACTGGATGGATGGTGGTACCTTTTACCAGAAGAGGAATAGAGGGGGAGAACACAGTGTAGGCAGAAGAGAGTGAGTTCCATTTTAGTTGTACTGAGTTTGAGATGCCTATGGGACAGCTGAAGGAGGTGCCCAGTGCGAAGTTTGATCTGTGAGTCTGGATATCTTGGGAGAAAGAAACTGAGCTGGACATTTAATTTGAGAGTTACTCTCTAAGGTGATAGTTGGAAGTGGGGGAGTAAATGAGGTCATCCAGAGGGAATACAGGGATGAGAAGAAAAGAGAATGGGGAATGCCAATATTTAAGAGACAAGTCCTCTAAGAGAGACAGGGAGGGAAGAGATGAGGAAGAGATGGAGAGAAAGAGAGAGAAAGATGAAGAGAGACTCAGAGAGAGAAAAGCAGGAAAGGAGCCTGATCATTGTCTTGGATAGCAAGAAGAATGAGTCTCCCAGGCAGGGAGGGCTGAGGAAGTAGGGTTATGAAGAGGAGAACTGAAAGATGCATGTTGGCTTGAACACCCAGGAAGTCATTGGTGCCTTGGGAGGTGGTGTGGGCAGAAGGCAGATGGCAGCATGTTGAGGAGGGAGGAGGCATGGATGCAGAAGTGGTAGAGATGGCAGGTGTACTCAGTTCTTTCAGCATCTCAGTTGGGAAGAGGAAGGAGACACCAATGGCCAGAGGAAAGCATCTGGCTGAAAAGAGTGGGTTTTTTAAGGTGGTAAATGTGAGTAGATGTGATTAGATTAGATTAGATTAGATTAGGAGAGAGAGGGAAGAGGAAGAGGGAGGGGGAGACTGAAGAGTTGAGAGGAAGGAAGCACCTGGACAGCAAATGGGACTTCTCTTGTGTTGTGTTTGAAGAAGCTCATACATGCAGAAGTGACCGCAGGCATTAGAGTTACGTGGGTGTGGGTGTAGATGCGAGGTGCATCTGGAAAAAACAGGAAGAATATGAGAGGGTTTTTTTTGTTGTTGTTGTTGTTCAAGAATCATGCATAATGCATTTTTTTGAGGATTTACTCAGTTCCAGACACCGTGTGTCTGGCTGGAGACAGGGAAGTGAAAAACACACCCAGCCTTAAGGAGCTGTCTGGGGGGAGCACACTGATATCAACACACAAGTGTGCAGAATGTTGGGTGAATCCCTCCTGTGGCGTGGGGTCAGGGGAGGGGGGTCAGGAAGCCTTCACCGGGTGCCTCTGGTGCCTACCCTGGAGTGAGGTCTGAAAAGATGAGAAAGAATTTTCCAAGTGGTTAAAGGGGGGAGGCGCATGCTTGGCCATGCAATTTAACCACAGATATTTGTTAAGCACCTGTACATATTAGGCATTGCACCTGGCCCACCAGGTGTAAGGGAAGTGAGCTGCCACTCCCACTGAGCGGTGTACCACATCTGGTGCAAGAGACATGCAGATGATTTCAATGCGGTGTGCCGAGTGTTCTGACGGTAGTGAGCGTCCTTTGGGGGCATAGAGTACCATTTGCTGTAGAAGGAAAATAGAGAATGGGAGAGGGAAAAGCAGGCAAGGCGAAGGGCAAGGTTTAAAGGGTCTGAGATACTATCCTGTAATGGGTTGGCTCCCTGGATTGACTGCCAAGTGTGGGTCAGAGTCCTATTTTCATCTACGGTCTGGTCATTGTATGTTTGCATATTCGTTCTCTGATGAGTGAAGATGAGGCCATGAGGGTGGGTCCTAAATCCAACATGACTGGTGCCCTTACAAGAAGAGACACAGACACACAGACACACAAGGAGAAGGCCATGAGATGATGGAGGCAGAGATTGGGGTGATGCATCTGTAAGCCAAGGGAAACCGAGGGTTGTGGGCCACACCAGAAACTAGGAGAGGCAAAGAAGGATCCTTCCCTAGAGCCTTCAGGGGGATCATGTTCCTGCCAACACCTTAATTTCAGACTTGTAGTTTCCAGAGCTGTGAGAAAATACATTTCTTTGTCTTTATGCCACCAGTCTGTGGTATGTGTTACAGCAGCCCTAAGAATCTAATATAGGCATCCAATGGGATGTTACCTGGGGATGGGCAGAGTTTCTCATGCATGTGGTCTGTGGGTTACCTGTTTCAGACTTACCAGGGGGCTTCTTGAGAATGCTGATTCCAGGCCCCTTGCACACTCTTTTGGAACTGGAATCTCTGGAGAGGGGACTGGAGAACCTGGATTATAGCAAGACTCTCTGGTGATTCTTATGCTCACTAAAGTTCCAGACTGTGTTCGTGGGACACAGTCTGAGAGAAGGGAATAATGCAATCAGACTGTGCCTAAGAAAGATCATTTATCTCACGGGACAAGCAATCTGTTTCAGCAAATATTCTACAAGGAATACAAGAACAAGATGGAGGGGGAATCTGTAGATTAAAAATGTCTGAAAAGATATATCAACCAATTTAGTCATTAGTAAGTGACAGAGCCAGGCCTGTCTGTCCCTGAAGCATAGAGGTGCCCACACCCACACCAGTTGTCAGAGAAGTCTTTCTGGCCCCCATGACAGACACGCACACCCTCTTTTGCATGGGGAGCAAAGTTTGCTCCTCAGTCCCTCACAATAGGCTGCCTCTTGTGTCCTTGGTCTCTCTCCTAGTCCTCAAACATTAGTTTGTGCAAGAATGACCTGAGGACATGGACCCAAACCTAATTTAGTAGATGGGGAGGGGCCCAGGAATCTGTATTTTAAAGTCTTCCCTCGGGGCACCTGCGTGGCTCAGTCGGTTGTGTCTGACTTGATATCAACTCAGGTCACATTCTCATGGTTGAGAGATCGAGCCCGCCTCGGGCTCTGGGCTGAGTGTGGAGCCTGCTTGGGATTCTCTCTCTCTCCCTCTGTCTCTCTCTCAAAAAATAAATAAACTTAAAAAAAAAAAACAGTCTCCCCAAATGGTTTGTCTGCAGTAGGCAGTGGGCACTGGGTGGGTGAGCCATGACTGCATTGGTTCTTCTCTGTGGGAAGGATGGAAACCTCCGTTCCACGCAGTCCTTCTTCGATCTCTTGCTACCTGTCTTTGTTTGGGCCGTAAGAAAGCACCACAGCCAGGGGTGGCTTAAACAACAAACACTTGCTTTCTCACAGTTCTGGAGGCTGGACGTCCAAAATCAAGATGCCGGCAGGTTCGGTGTCTGATGAGGACTCTCCTGGCTCAAAGATGGCTGCCTTCTTGCTGTGTGTCTTGAGAGAGAGGGAGAGAGAGTCCCATCTTTCTTGTGTCTCCTCTTGTAAGGGCACTGGTCCTATTCCTGAGGTCTCTCCTCATGACCTAACCACCTCCCAAAGACCCTACCCTCTAATACCATCATGTTGGGGGTTAGGACTTCAATGTGGATTTGAGGGGCACACCAACATTGAGTCCAGAGTCCATAGCACCACCCCAAGAGGCATTGAAGTCTCAGGCCATTTTGGGGGTGGGGTGGGGTAGGGAGGGTGGTGGGAAAAACCAGTCTCATGTCTTGTCCCTCATTTATATTTCTTTTTTTTTAATGTTTTATTTATTTTTGAGAGAGCACCAGTGGGGGAGGGGCAGAGAGTGGGGGACAGAGGATCTGAAGCGGGCTCCATGCTGACAGCAGAGAGCCTGATGTGGGGCTCGAACTCACGAACCGTGAGATCATGACCTGAGCTCAAGCCAGACACTCAGAAGAAGTCGGACACTCAGCCGACTGAGCCACCAGGCGCCCCTTCATATACATTTTCAAAAGAGACCTTCTAGCTCCTCCTTCCCAGCCCCCCCTCACCCCACCCATACTCACTTTCCTGTTTCCCTACAGGAGCACATCTCTTCTTAAAACACCAAACTATTATTATTTTTGAATTATAGAAGAATCGTGTGCTCCTTGAAGATACCTTGAAAACACAGAAAAGCACAGAGTCAAAGAAACAAACAAAACCGTTGAGTGTCCTCTTACCCAGACCCAACCTCCGCAAAAGTGCCGTGCACGGCCCTCCGGTCTTTCCTGTGCACGGTGTCGCCTCAGACAAGCGCACCCTCTTCCTCCCAGCTCACCCAGCAGCTTGCTCTCCCCGGCACCCCCACACTCTCCTCAGCGCCCCGCTCGCTTCTCCAGAATTCAGACCCATCTGTGCCGGCCTCCAGCTGCCTGCTCCCCGGCTGGCTGGCTCCTTCCATAGGAATCACTGTCTTTGGGGGACACGTGGCAAGCTGATGGTGCCACCTGCTTTAACTGGCAGCACTTAATGCACCGTCTCCCTTTCTCCTGTCCTCCTCCTCCCTGCCCCTGGGCCGGGGAAGGGGGTGACATCTCCCATATGAATATTGTGAAGTTCCGGCATGGTGAATGAAAAAGGTCAAGGACCTAGATTTTCCCTCTGCTAACTGAGAAGTACACAGCTCTGCAGGGGGGCTCTTTTTGTCCGTCTCTTCCTTCAGCAGAGATGTCCTCTTGAAGTCTATAGCGGGCTCTGTCCAGTCTCCCGTTGAAGGAACAGAGGCTGGAGGCCACTTCCTGCCATCCCTGCGTCTGAGGTTGCCAAGAGTCTCTCGATCATAGTGACTGGAGAGAGTTATGGTTTTATGTGGGGGTAATAAACATGAGCTGCTCCGGAACCCAGAACAAATCCTGTTTCCATGCAAATGTAGTTTGTAATAAAAACCTGCCAGGACAGAAGTATGGGGGCTGTTTTTCCCAGCAAACGGCTCCCTTTGACAGAATATTCTTCAAAGTTATCCTGGGAGTAATCAAAGCAGCTGTCGGAAAGGTTCGAGTCTCAGGGATCCCAGTGGCGGCCACTGCTGTTGAATTAAGAAGTGATGGGGCGGGGCGCCTGGGTGGCTCGCTTGATGAAGCGTCTGACTTCGGCTCAGGTCATGATCTCACGGTTTGTGGGTTCGAGCCCCGTGTCAGGCTCTGCGCTGACAGCTCAGAGCCCGCAGCCTGCTTCTTATTCTGTGTTTCCCTCTTAGCACCCTCCCCCCACCATCCCCCAGCTCATGCTCTGTCTCTCTCTCTCTCTCTCTAAAAAAAATAAATCAACATTTAAAAAAAGTTCAAAAAAAGTGATGGCGAGGCAGGAAGCTGCGCAGTATGGTTAGGGATTGTAGAATGTGAGGCTGACTGCCGGCCCTCTTGCTTTCTTGACATTGTTGGCCAAGCCGTAGTGTAAAGTCAATCGTAAATTCCTACATTTAATACTCCTTTCAGACTGGCAGAATGAGTGCTTTGCAGATTCTCAACCCTGAAGTGCACAGGGACCGGATGAAGGAGTGAATACAAATTTTGCTGTTCCCTCTGCAACTCACCCATTGATGTTGCTTTAGGTGCAGAGCCCAGAATCCCAGCGAACCCACAAAACAATACAGGGACTTATCACCCCGAGAAAAATGAATGCCCCATCCCACTCTGGGGATGTCAGTGCCTTCCTTCAGTTCTCCCAGCTAATCAGGACACAATCAGAGCCACTGGACTCCAAAGCCAGAGCTCTCCTCCCATGCTCGTGCTCACAATGGACAGAGAGAGAAAGAAGAGAAAGAGAGAGAGAGAGAGAGAGAGAGAGAGAGAGAGAGAGAGAGAGTCAAGGCTATCCCAGAAGTCCAGGGAGGATGTTACTATCTCAAAGCCCGTGCAAAGGCACCAGCTCTACCTGGAACCAGACCGGGGTTTTCAGGAAGCAGAGCAGAAAGAGGGTAAGACCCCTCAAGGGCTCTGAGAGGCCAGAGGTGCTTCAGGAGGAGGGCAGTGCCCAGGAAGAGGAGGGTGGAGCTTGGTGGGCTGGCAGCAGACAGATGGCCCAGGCATCATTTCAATTTCATCTTCCTGACCAGCTGTCACTAGGAAAATGCGCCCTGGGCTGGAAAGCGGCCAAATGAGGAGAGGAGAGAAACTCAGACATCCAGAACTTCTTTGTTTTTTCATTCGTCTCCCACCCCCCCTGCCAGATGATGGTGGTCTTCATGAGGTGTGGACAGCAGCAAGAGAATCCCGAGTCGACCAGGTGTCGGCTGGCTGGGCTCTGAGGTTTGTGTCTCCAGTCAATGAGTTGCCTGCTCCACCGCCACCCTCACTCCCTGGGGGGGGGGGGTGGGGGGGTCATCTCCGGTGGCCCCTGGTGCCAGGCTGCTGTTTGCATATGCAAGGACTGACCGTGCGTCCGGTCAGCAGACGATTGCAGGACTCAAAGGGTCATAGTAACATTGCCAGGCAACACTGGGGGAGTTTCCCGCGGATCAGAATTCAGCTACTAAGCGCCTTGCCCAGTCCCATCTCTGTTCAGCGTGCCGCGGGGCCATTTTCTGTGCCAGCCCGGAGGCAGCAGGCCTCCACTCCTTGAGCCGATCACGGGAGAGGTGATCAAAAGCACTCTGATGGACAGGACGGTGGTTGGTTCCAAGGACAGTGCGCGACAACAAGTTGGGATCAATAGTTTTGGTGGACCGTGGTCTCCAGTTCACAATATTTTAGGAAGCTTTTTGAAGAAGAGTTCTGTCTTTTAGAGGGCTTTTTTTTTTTTAGATGATTTTCTCTCTATTTAAAAAATTCCGATTGGGGGCCTGGGTGGCGCAGTCGGTTAAGTGTCCGACTTCAGCCAGGTCACGATCTCGCGGTCCGTGAGTTCGAGCCCCGCGTCAGGCTCTGGGCTGATGGCTCGGAGCCTGGAGCCTGTTTCCGATTCTGTGTCTCCTCTCTCTGCCCCTCCCCCGTTCATGCTCTGTCTCTCTCTGTCCCAAAAATAAATAAACGTTGAAAAAAAAATTTTTTTAATTCCGATTAAAAATAGTTTTGGGGTTTCTTTGGCAAATAATTTCTGCTCTGTGCTGTTCGTAATCGTTATACTTGGAGACCACTGTGGTGTCCACCGATAGAGGCTTGATGAAATGTGCCATTTTTGGACAAGACTCTGAAATAACAGCCAGTGTTTCGGAAGCTCCTTTTATACCAGGTGTCTGTTCAGGGTTTGGCGGGACTTATTTCATTTAATCCGTACAATCTTGTGAGGGAAGAGACCTTAGTACGCTCTTTAAATTTTTTTTTAACGTATATTTATTTCTGAGAGAGAGATAGAGACAGAGACAGAGAGAGACAGAGACAGAGCATGAGCAAGGAAGGGAGAGAGAGAGAAGGAGACACAGAATCCGAAGCAGGCTCCAGGCTCTGAGCCGTCAGCAAGAGCCCGACGCGGGGCTCGAACTCACAAACTGCGAGATCATGATTTGAGCCAAAGCCGGGCATCCAACAGACTGAGCCACCAGGCGCCCCTGGTATCCTCTTTTAATAATAAATGGAGGAATGGAGGACAGAGACATCGGGGGACTTGCCCAAGGTTGTGGGAGTTTTATTCAGGCAGGTTCAACCCAGAGTGTGTGCTCAAAGCCACTCTCCTCGAGCTGAGACTGCTTGTCGCTGGGTGGTGAGGTTGGAGACATTTTTATATTCATCTCGTTGTCTGTTTTTCTTACTTTTACCATGCTCACATTGCTTCCACAGTAGGGAACAATATCGCAAAATATATACAAGTAGAAAATGATAAGATAAAAGAATCTGAAGTTTTTGGACCAGGGGGAGGGGTTTAAAAATTCCTAGCCCACTTTCATCCAGCTAGTCTTCATGTTTCATGGTTTTGGCAGGAGCTTCATCAATTTTAAAAGTTTGCAAAGTTGTCGCAATAGCCAACTATGTTTTCTATCTTATCTTGGTATGCATCTCACTTTGTCATATACTTTCATTTCTTTTAAGGAATTGATGGACATAAGTCTGTTTGTGACTTTTTGCTGTACAGAGAGCTGGAAATAACCGATTGGAAATAAACTGGAAGTAAAAACCACTTCTAATGGGCGCCTGGGTGGCCCAGTCTGTTGAGTGTCCAACTTGGGCTCAGGTAATAATCTCGTGGTTTGTGAGTTCGAGTCCCGCGTCGGGCTCTCTGCTGTCAGTGCAGAGCCTGCTTCGGATCCTCTGTCTCCCTCTCTCTCTTCCCCTCCCCTGCTCACATTCTGTCTCTCTCAAAATATAAATAAACATTAAAAAAAAAAAAAAGAAGTAAAGCAGTGCCTGGGTGGCTCAGTCGGTTAAGCATCCCACTTCGGCTCAGGTCATGATCTTGCGGTTCGTGAGTTTGAGCCCCATGTCGGGCTCTGTGCTGACAGCTCAGAGCCTGGAGCCTGCTTGATTCTGTGTTTCCCTCTTTGACCCTCCCCTGTTCACACTCTCTCTGTCTGTCTGTCTCTGTCAAAAATAAGTAAACATAAAAAAAATTTTTTTAAGAACTAAAACCCTCAAAATAAGGGAAAAATGGAATTGCAGAAAAAATAAAGTGTTATAAAGTATTATAAAACCACTTCAGGGTATTCCAGAGCTGCTGATACTGGGGAAGACATTGGGACAGTAATTTGGATCAGATCGTTATCCTGACAAAATTATATTCAACCAAATTGCACTGAAATGGATACTCGTTTTTGTGGTTGCCCACTATGAGAACTGTTGTGTTTACGGAAAACTTTCCCAACTTATGAGACAGAGCTCACCTCTGGAATAACCAGTATGGGGTTTCCTAGCCTTCACTGGAACTGGGGCACGGGGGCCGTGACATGGGAAGTGCTAATCATATGCATCCACGCGTGGCTTTGGATGAGAAGTCAGTGGCCAAAAGTTGCAGGGACCATGGTGAATCCATTCTTGGTAGGGGGGTAGCAACAGCAGTGACTATGTCCAGGTTTTAGAATGTTCTGGAAATGGGATCCGGGGGTCTCTGGTGATGCAGATGACAGTGTCCAACCCCTGAGGGCTGCAGCATGGCTGTCCTCACTAGGTTAGTACTATAGTGTAATTATTGGATTGCACCTGACTGTTTAATCTTTGTCCCTCCTGAGGATTTTGCCGGCGACTCAATAGTCATTTAATAACACTTATTTCTGTGTAAATAAATCAGAGTTAGTTTCTATTACATGCAACTAAAAACTCTGATGGATACACACGTGCTACCATTCTCTTCCATGTATTTATCAGGCATATCTTTAATCCAATACTTTATACAATAAAATGATAGTGGGGCCAGGAAATACATTAAGGACGAAGAGAGTTTTTTGGAATTTTGGAGCCTTAAAAATTAATGTAAGATATTTGCATGATTTATAATTTATAAGTGATTTAAGCTTAAGGTTTTATGGAAGTCACTAAAGGTATTCTAGAGGGATCTTGCTTCTTTTAGGTAATAAATTGGGTCATACATTGAAAGTTTCCAAGGGCCGTGAAGGTTGGAATAAAAACATTACTTATAATGAATCTCATACTTCATCATTTTCCCAAGTGGTGGTGCATTTACATAATAGTGGGAGTTTTGTGATGAGGTCTTTTGATTTTCGATGTTGCGGCAATGCCAGCTCATTTAGTCCAATACTGTATTATTAATAACTCATTTTTGCACACCATTGAAATCTCAGTGTCTGGGGGAATATCCAAGAAAAAGAAGCTATTCTTTTTCTACCCATCCTCTCCTTCCCTACAAAAGTATAAAATTACATTTAGGTGTACTTAGGTCAAGGATTTTGTGAAACACTTTTTTTATTACAATTTTATTGGGGTTTTACATGAGGTTCGTGAGGGGAAGAAGTTCATAGGCTAGCATTTGGAATGCAGGGAGTTATTCATGTATGCAGCAAGCATCCTTTCAATAAACTCCCTGAGTCCTTCTCCAATGCCTCACCACATCCCTGCTGTAAGTGTCGAAGTCATGCTTAACTTATGAGTGGAACTTAAGTTCCACTCGAAGTAATAGAAACCCAAAAGAACAATGGCTTAAATTAGGTAGAAACAGGTCTACAAGCAGTCCAGGGCTGACATTGTGTCTCACAGTAACAGTGGCCCAGTCTCCTCCTGTCATATTGCTCTGCTGGGTGCTTTCATCCCCAAGGTCCCTTATGGTGCAATAGAGCTGCTCCAGTGACAGCCATTCCATCACATCTCTCCCAGCAGGGAAGAGGAAGCTTCCTCCTTTCAGGACACTTCCTGCTTAAAGCACAGTCACATGAGCTTACATGGCTGCAAGGGGTCCTGGGAAATGTAGTCTTTATCCCAGGGGGCCATGCTCCCAGCTAAGAACTGAGGTTTCTTTTACTGAAGAGAAAGAGGAGAAAGGATTCCTGAAGACAGCTAAGCAATTATAAAGAACAGGATGATTTTTTTCCTAAGGAAGGAAATCAACATGTACACTTGTTGACTGCCTTGCAGTGTGTTAAACGTGTCAGTAGTGATGTATTCAAAGGGCTATGAGAAGATAAGAAGGGAGAGGCAGCGTGGAATAGCGTGGAGGCCGGTGAAACCTGATCTAGACTTGACCACCTGGGCTGGAATTTGTTTTGCCATCTCCTAGCTGCGTGACCCCAGGCAAGTTCCTCACACCAACCCCTGCTTCCTTAACGTTGCTACATAAAACACAAGACACCTGGGGTCCTAATACTTGGGACGCGCTTGTGCTAAAAAAAAAATTGTTATTTATCTGAAATTTAAATTTCACTGGGAGTCCTGTATTTTTTTATATATATTTTTTTATTTTTTATTTTTTGGGGGAGTCCTGTATTTTTATTTGCTATATCTAGCCACCCCACCACCCCTTCCCCATCTGTAAAACGGGGGTTATTCGACCTCATAAACAAATGTATATTCCCTGGGAATTTACTATATGCTGCATCCCGTTTTAGAGATGGGGATACAACTTATGCGATGGGGTTATCAGAGGATTAGCCAAGAAGGCTCATGTAAAGAGCGAGGCCTGGCCCAGGATCAGAACTCGTTGACCTCTGCTGCTGCTACACCTGCTCTTTGGCCTGGGGAAGCTCTGGTAGGGGGCAGGCTGAGGGATCCCAGCAGAACAACTTCTGAAGGGTGATGCCGTGGAACCCGTGACAGAGAAGATGTGTCCTGCCCATCCCCAGATTTAGTCCAGCTTCTCACCTCTAGAAAGCCCTCTGGGGCTACTCTGACTGAAAGCCCTCTCCCCCTGCTTCCATTTCATGGTACATGTTTATACTTCTCTTTCGGCTATTCAGAAAAAAAAGGCCCAGGGGCGCCTGGGTGGCTCAGTCAGTCGAGCGTCCGACTTTGGCTCAGGTCATGATCTCATGGTTCGTGAGTTCAAGCCACCCCCCCCACCCCCATTGGGCTCTGTGCTGACAGCTCAGAGCCTGGAGTCTGCTTTGGATTCCACGTCTCCCTCTCTCTCTGCCCCTCCCCTGCTCGCATTCTGTCTCTCTCCCTCTCTCTCTCTCTCTCTCCCACTCTCTCTCTCTCTCTCTCAAAAGAAGTCCTTACACCTTTCATTCTGTAAAAGATTTGAGGTGACTTAATTGGCAATTTCTCATTGACTACATTGGCAGTCTCTCTCTCTCCTCTCTCTCTCTCTCTCTCTCTCTCTCTCTCTCTCTCTCTGCCTCTCTCCTGTCTCTTCCCTCACCCTCTCTCTGATCTCTTGCATTGTTATTCGATGTTCAGCAGTCTCCCATCCTTGTCTGCAAACTTCCTGAGTCCCAGGGTCATGGACCACAGTCCGTGAGAAACAAGCCCTTCCGGCCCTTCCATGGAGCACAGTCCATGAGAAACAGCTGTAAGGTGCCTTTGCCTTCCCTAGGAGGTAGACCTTGCCAGTCTTTCAAGAAATTGGGTGAAGAGTAAGTGTCTCCCCCCCTCCCCCACCTCCCTCCCCCCACCTCCGTGTCTTTCTCCCTGGGCATCCTCTGGGGAAGCCTGTAGAACTTCTCCTGGTCTGACCACAAAGCCGTCAGCCACTGAATGGCTCTGCCACGAATGACCTCAAAAGGTGCCGTGGTGGGCGGAGGCAGCAGAGGGAGGGAGAGAAGATACTTTGCTTTAAGATACTTTGAATATCAGGCCTCTCTGTGACATCTTAATTGAAGAAAGGGTTGCTGGACTGCACAAAAGGAAACATTAAAGCCTCTGTTCTAGACGGAGGGTTAACAATCTGGTGTCTTATCGATGCATTTCAAGGCATTTACATGTAAAATTGGGATGTGTATATATGTTTCCACTGTTCTGGAGAGCACATCCATAATTTTTGTCAGCTTTTCAAAGGACTTCCTACCTAAAGAAGTTTGAGGGATTATTTTTAGGGCCAACTCCTATTTCTTTTTTTTTTTTAATGTTTATTTATTTTTGAGACAGAGAGAGACAGAGCATGAACGGGGGAGGGTCAGAGAGAGGGAGACACAGAATCGGAAACAGGCTCCAGGCTCTGAGCGGTCAGCACAGAGCCCGACGCGGGGCTCGAACTCACGGACCGCGAAATCATGACCTGAGCCGAAGTCGGCCGCTTAACCGACTGAGCCACCCAGGCGCTCCCCAACTCCTATTTCTTATTTGCATTTCAACTTTTGCTGGGCCCTGTGTGGTGCAGCCCATTCCTTTGGAGTTCATCCCTTTAGATAATTTCTTTCTTTCTTTCTTTCTTTCTTTCTTTCTTTCTTTCTTTCTTTCTTTCTTTCTTTCTTTAAGTGTATTTATTATTTTTGAGAAAGAGAGAGAGAAAGAGAGGAGGGTGGGGGAGGGGCAGAGAGACAGGAAGAGAGAGAATCCCAAGCAGACTCTGCACTATCAGCACGGAGCCCAACACGGGGCTTGAACTCACAAACCATGAGATCACGACCTGAGTCGACATCAAGAGTCAGACACTTAACCAACTGAGCCACCCAGGTGCCCCTTTAGATCATTTGTGAGTTCACTGCTGCCTCCCCACTTGGCAATCAGGAGGGTGGTGGAGGATGCCCTGGGAGTACGGATGCATCTTCACATCAGCCGAAGTCACGCATGATGAGCCAGGTAAATCCGGTTGGGGAACGGAGAGAGCTGGGTGACTCCCATTGACATCTGAAGCCAATTCTAAATGTTTTGCGTTATCTGCAGCTTGGGATTTTCTGCGCCATTTTCTGTGGGACTTTGGGTGCACCGTTGGGAGTTGGCTGCACTAGGATGTGGAATAGCAGAGAGGACAAAAGGGAGCAGGGGATTTGTTCGTCTTGGAATAAGGAATGAAGCATATACCCTCCCCTACCCTGGCATACTGTTTTCTTTCCCTAGAGCAGAGGTCAGCAAACATCTGTAAATGGGCAAAGAGTAAATATTTTCAGCTATGTGGACCATGTTATTGCAACCACTCCACCGTCACGCTTAGCAAAAGCAGCCAGACACAACGTGTAAGTGAGTGACCGTGGCTGCACGTCCCGATAAAACTTTATTTACAAAAACAGGTGGTGCCCAGACTTTGCCTGTGACCTCTAGTATGCCCACCCTTGAACTAAAGTTTATGAGTGCTCAGTTTCACTCTTGCTTCCTCCCTTCCTTTCAAAGTCTCAAATGGTGCCGTTTAGCATGCCACCATGGCGCCCACTCGGGCCCGCCAGGGTCCCATTGCCCTCTAGGAGAGACCTACTTTGATGCTAAATTGATCCCGACATTTTCTGGGTGGTGTTTTGTGCAGCCGAGTTCTTGGCAGAGAGCACTATGGCTGACTTTTCTTGTTAACAACTCTTGTTTCATAAGCCTGTTTGGATGGTCCCCCTGCAACTCCATCCAACTATGTAATGCTTTTCCAATCTGTGCTGATGAGTTCCTGGAGGCAGGAGACGGAGCCCAGGCCTCCTCATGGGCATTGCTGTCCAAAGCTTAACCAACCAGGGTGGTCTGCACTCAAAGCTTCGTGGTAGGGTTCTTGTAGGTGCGGCTCCTCCCTGAAAAGCCCACTTATGGCAAAAAAAAAAAAAAAAAAAAAAAAAAAGAAAGAGATATAATTACGCCTTCATCTATACATGTGTTTATAGCTTTTTAAAATTGTGGTGAAAAACATGTAACATCCAATTTACCATCTGTGAGATAATAGAAAATACATAGATTGGTCTCTGTCCCCGGTTCCTGGCGTAGAGCTCCAAAACCCTTGTAAGAACACTAGGATCGTCTCTTGTTCTAATATTTGTCTTTGGCCCTGTCCCTGACACAGGGCTCTTAAATCCCTTGTGAATTCCTAAGCGATAAGCGCTACAAACATCTTTTGTTCTAATGAAGTGACTCTGGGTGGGCTCTGCGTGGCTCCTGGACAGGGGCTGGTCACTAGTACTGGGTTTGGAGAGCTTCCAGATGGGGGACCACAGCCTCATACTGGGTGATGCACCCAGCTTCACGGGGACAGAAGCTCCTGCGTTGGGGACCCTCCGAGGCCTTGCCGTATGTGTCTCCTCACCTGGCTGTTCATCTACGTGTATCTTTTCTTATATCCTTTAGCGAACTGGTAAACGTTAAATGTTATTCCTGAGTTCTGTGAGCCACTCTAGCAAGTTAAAGGAAGGCCAAATGGGAGGAGGTCATGGGAACCTCTGATCTGTGGTCAAGTCGGACAGATGTTGTAGGTAACATGGGGACCCACTACTTGAAGTTGGCGTCTGATGTAGGGTGGGGAGTGGTGTTGTGGGACTAAGCCCTTAACCTGTGGGATCCCATGTTACCTCCAGGGGTAGATGGTACCAGAATGGAGTTAAATTGTGGGACACCCGGCCAGTATTGTGGAGAATTGCTTGGTGGGGAGAAAGCCCACACGCACGTAGTGACAGAAGTGTCAGAAGTGAAGTGTTTTCTGAGAGTGGTAGAGGAGACACACAGGAGTCACACACTGAGTTTTTCCATTACGCCACGGAAGCCATTTTTAAGCATACAGCCCGGTAGAGTTGACTGTATGCACGCCATTGTACAACAGACCTCTGGAACTTTTGCTTGCCAAACTGAAACTCTGCCTGTTGAACAACAACCCTCCCTCCCCTTAGCCCCAGGTGTCCATTCTACTTTCTGTTTCTAAGAGTTTGACTACTTTAGATACCTCATGTGAATGCAATCAGTAGTGTCTTTTTTGCCACTGGCTTATTTCGCTCAGCACAATGCCTTCAAGGTTCATCCATGCTGTAGCCTATGTCAGAATTCCCTTCCTTTTAAGACTGAATGGTACTTCCTTGCATGCACGTACTACATTTTCTTTACTCGTTCATCCATCGATGGACATTTGGGTTGCTTCTACCTCTTGGCTATTCTGCATAAAGCGGCAATGAACCTGGTTGTGCAAATATCTCTTCAAGATCCTGTTTTCAATTCTTTTGGACGTATACCCAGAAGTGGGATTGTTGGATCAACTGGTAATTCTATGTTTATGTTTTTGAGGAACTTCTATTCTGCTTTCCATAGCACCTACGCCATTTTGCATTCCCGGCAACATATTAATAGGTTTTTTTTTTTTTTGAAAAAGGTAAAAATGGAAGCAGGAGAGTCTATATATTCATTTAATAATATTTACTGAGCCTGCCTTTGGCTAGGCACTGGGGTACTGCAATAGACCAGATAAATTCTTGTCCCTTGGCATTACAGTCTGGTTGTCGAGAGTCAGTAACAAATAGACATATAGTAACACTAGAGAAATTGAAAAAGAGTTTAATTTAGCTATGTTGGGTGGGAAGGGAATGGTGCTGGTGCTTCCGGGATAGACATGGAGGGAGTGGACCCCTTTACGACTCTTCCTTAGGTAAATGCATCTGTAGATACCTATAGTCAGAGCTTAACTGTGGTGAACTTACTTATCATAGATATTTTATTTTATTTCATTTTTAATGTTTATTTTTGAGAGAGAGAGCATGCATGCACAAGTGGGGGAGGTGCAGAGAGAAAGGGGGGGCAGAGGATCCCAAGCAGGCTCTGTGCTGACAGCAGAGAGCCCGATGTGGGGCTCGAACTCGTGAACTGTGAGATGGTGACCTGAGCCGAAATCAAGAGTTGGATGCTCAACTCACTGAGCCACCCAGGCGCCCTCATACATTTTTTTTTAATGGGAATGAAATTCCTATAACATAAAATTATTCATTCTAAGTGAACAATTCAGTGGCATTTAGAACATTCACCGTGTTGTGCCGCTGCCATCTCTGTGTGGTTCCAAAACATTTTCGTCGTTCCAAAGCGAGACACTAGACCCAGTAAGTAGTTATTCTCCAGTCCTCTTCCTTCTGGTCCCTGAAAACTACCAGTCTTCTCTCTGTGTCTATGGATTTACCTGTCCTAACCATTCCATTTATCTGAAATATAAATACTACAAGTGGTCCTTTATGTCTGGCTTCTGTCGCGAACGTCGTATTTTTGAGTTTTGTACACACAGAAGCGTGTATCAGTACTCCATTCCTTTTAGTGGGTGGAAAATATTCCATTGCATAAATATACCCGTTTTGTTTATCCATTCATCCACTGATGGCTGCTTAGGTTGTTTCCACCTTTTGGCTGCTGTGGGTGGTGTGAATTGTTGGCTGCTGTGAACATTTACGCACAAGGATTTGTCTGAGTGCTGTCTTCATTTTTTGAGGGCGTGAGGATCATAGATGGTTGTGGCTTCTTGATCACTCGGGTGAGAGGGAGCACAGAAATGACGTGAGCTGCCCCAGTGAGCCGGTGGGAAGCCCCAGGTCGCACGTGCTGTTACTTCCACTCCTCTCCCTCCTGGCTGGGCCAGCGTTCACTCTCTTCCTCCTGTTCTGAATCTGGAAAAGTCCCTGCCCTCCTCACACAGTCCCCAACTCCCATAAGCCACCTGCCCTCAAAGGGAAGAGCTGGGGCGGCTGGGTGGCTCAGTCGGTCAAGTGTCCAACTTCAGCTCAGGTCACGATCTCGCGGTTCGTGAGTTCCAGCCCCACATTGGGCTGTGTGCTGACTGCTTGGAGCCTGGATCCTGCTTCAGATTCTGTCTCCCTCTCTCTCTGCCCCTCCCCCATCCATGCACACTCTCACTGTCTCTCTCTCTCTCTCTCTCTCAAAAATAAATAAATATTAAAACATTTTTTTAAAAAGGGAAGAGAAATGCACAGTCAGCCATTCTGGAGCCCCAGAAACTCCTGCCCATTCTGGCTGCCCGGCCCCCCTCTGTGGCCTCTGCGGGGTCCTCTGGTGGATATCTCCTGATACTCTCACTTCCCTCTGTGGTTCCCAAGGGAGCTGGAGGTAGGACCAGCCTGTCCTTGAAGGTGAAGGGGGCTCTGACTTCACATCTGTCCCAAGTAAGTCCTCTTGTGAGGTGTCCTTTGCTTGGGGGCAGTGAGAGATGTTGGGGGCCAGGGGAGGAAATCAGGGACTGTTGTGGGAACCCCTTCCCCAGGAGGAAAGCACACCCTTTAGGTGGATCCTCTGCCCCTAGTGGATCCCCTTGGCAGATTCTCCAGGACAAGGAAAAGCTATTTGTCTTGAGATTGAGGTTCAGAAAATTCTAGGATTCTCTCTCTAATCAGGGCACAGGCAAAGCTTCTCTTTTTAGATGCTTCTAAAAAGTCTGAGCCTCTCTTTTTAGATGCTTCTGTTTCAAGGTGAGTGCTTTGTTAAATTCCGAGAATCACCGTTTGGTGATACCTGGGGATGCCGTCACTCGAAGGATTAAATATAATCCTTATTATATTTAGGAGGAAAATGGAGAGTGGGAGAGAGAAGAGCGGAGCATAGCCAGTAGAAGAAGACACACACGCACAAGGGAAGCATACCGTGGTGGAGAGGGTCGCTCCTGTGGGTTCAGGGGCCCCACTGTCACTCTGTCTTTGACCTTGACGGGCTGCCTTTTCTCTAGTGTTTAAGCCTCTCCAGCACTCAGCAAAAAGCCCCGTATGTGGTAAATGCTCAGTAATGAGTCAATTACCATAAATGAGTGACGTCTGCCTTTGGAATGAGGCCAGGATGGGGCACGCAGAGCGCAGGCTGCCGCCCGGCCCAAACCTTTGGGATTTCCTCGCCCCGAGATGGTGAATCACTTGGTGGGCAAGCAAGTAACGCGGTTACCTCTGCCCCAGACAGCATCAAAATGAAATGTCAGCTAGTAGTTTGGCTTTAATTTTGGAAACACTCACGTTTCCTGCCCAGGTCAGCCTGCCTTCAGGTCCTCAGTGGTCTGATTGACGAGAGTTTCGAGAACTCTGTATTCACTTATTAGTCTGATGGACAGACTGGAAGGTGGCTGCCCAGGGCAGAGAGCTGCTTTTATGTTCCCCTGTTTACATCCTTGGGCATAGCTTGCCACTGGGGAACATCTGCATTATCTAATTTATTCCTTTGAAGCATTTCATTTTTGTTGATTGCTGCTTAAAGGTCATTTCCAAATAAACATGAAACGAAAGGTCACTGCACCCAGTGGAAAAATCGGCTTTGGTCGTATTCGTTTGCAACGCTGACCTCCTCACCGGCCCAATCTGTTCTTTGGGTTGTATGTGGCTAATTGTGTTGCCCTTTCCTTCTCGGCTCTGGGTGGGAGTTAGCAGTTGGACGGCAACAGGTACAAATCTCACTGCGAATCTTTATTTATGGAAGTGTGGGCAGATGTGTGTGTGTGTGTGTTGGGGGGATTAAGTCATTTCCAGAAATCGCTAGGGAGTGATACAAGTTCTGGCTGGCAGTTCTGAACAACTGTGCTCCTGGCCTGGATGAATTGGATGCCTACAGGCTTGGAGGTGAAATTGTGGATTGGCTGAAGAGGATTTTGGGAAAAGCACAAAGAAGAGACATTATGGCAAAAGACCAGGGATGTTCACCTTTGTCTGCGTTTTCCAAATAGTAAAGAAGGAAAAGACTTCAAACCAAGGGCTTGTTGATTTACTGCCCATCCTGGGCTGTGTTCTGAGAACAGATTAACTGCAGGTGGTTTGTGTGCACTGAGAGGAAAGACTTGAGCTACAAAGAGGAAGCTTTTGATGTTATCTGTTTTCTCCATCGGCCAGTAGATGTGCTATGGACCTGGGACCATGGACTTTTTTTAAGTCTATTTATTTGTTTTGAGAACGAGGGGTTGTGGGGAGAGAAAGGATCCCCAGCAGGCTCCGTGATGTCAGTGCAGAGCCCAATGTGAGTTCTATCCCATGAACCACGGGACCATGACCTGAGCCAAAATCAAGAGTTGTATGTTCAACGGGCTGAGCCACCCAGGCACCCCAGGGACCATGGGATTTTAATGGGGCCTTCACCACATGGGCCTGATGCTTGGGCAAGATGGGTGGGCTCGAGAGCTGCCCCACAGGGGCAACATCCCAGGCAGGTGTGGGTGAAAACAAAAGGAAGGGTATCAGCACATAAAGACCAGTTGCCAGGATAAGCAAAAGGAGTTGTGGTCAGGAGGGTCAAGAGAATTAAGGAGGAAGATAAACAGGCAAAAACAGAGGGAGCAACAGAAGTGAAATTGGCGGCTGGGGGAGGTGAGAGAGAGAAGTGGCTTGTGTGGAGCAGGTAGAATTCCACAGGCTAGCTTCTGCGTAGACAGTGGGGCCAAGGCTCCGCACTAAGGACTTGATCTGTGCCGTTTCCACGTCATGGCCACTGAGTCCTCCCATGGTATTGATGATGAACTAGGGGCACCAGTCCCTGAGAGGCAGAGGCAGAGGAGAGAATCTGGCTGTGGGACACCAGGGCTCATGCCCTCTCCTGCTGCGCCACACGCCCCTCGGGGGATACGGCTGGCACGTGGACACGAGGAGGGCCACCGACAGTGGGTGCCCGAATGACGTGCCATTGTTGTCTGTTGGATTTGGCAGCCACGACCCCCACAAAAGCGTTTCCACTTGCTGATAACGGAAGTGGAATTTGGAGAACGCTTTCAGAAGTGTAGTTTGGGGACTTGGGGGTATCTATGAAGAGAAAACATGACAGATCCTATGACCCAGCTTGTTCCTCCAGGAATGGATCCTCAGAAATGTCCTCATCAGCACTGAAAGATAAAGACAGAAGAGTAGTCATTAGAGGGGCGCCTTGGGTGGCTTGGTCAGTTGAACGACCGACTCTTGGTTTCCACTCAGGTCATGATCTCACGGTTCGTGAGGTCAAGCCCCGCATCAGGCTTTGCGCTCCCAGAGCCTGTTTGGGATTCTCTCTTTCTCCTTCTGTCTCTGTCCCTCTTTCCTCTCTCTCTCTCTCTCTCTCTCTCTCTCTCAAAATAAATAAATAACCTTAAAAAAAAAAAGAGTAGTCATTAGAGTGTTGTCTGTACTAGCAAAAGATTAGAAACATCCTAGAAGTCCTTCAGGAGGGACTGGCCAACTAGAATACAGTTCATCTCAGGGGCACCTGGGCGGTTCAGTCCGTTAAGCGTCTGACTTTGGCTTAGGTCATGATCTCGTAGTTCGTGAGATTGAGCCCTGACTCGGGCTCTGTGCTGACACCAGAGCCTGCTTGGGATTCTCTCTCTCCCTCTCTTTGTCCCTCCTCTCCCCTCAAAATAAATAAACATTTAAAAAAAAGTATAGGTATGTATGTTTGTATGTATACATATCTGTATAAGTATATAGATGTATGGAAATACGTATGTGGGTATATGTGTGTGTGTGTATACAGGTAAACATGTACACACACATATATACATAAATGTGAACTTTTGGGGCACGATATAGAGGATGCTTGTGCATTCTGATGTGCTGCACAACTCAACAGATGACCAATGATTTGGTTCAGCCCCTGGCTTAGGTAAACTAAGGCAGTCCTCCTCACTGTGCCTCTGCCCTGACACACTAAAGGACTTGTGGCCCCTTCACCCCCAACGGTGTCCCCAGGGCAGTTATTCTCAATTACAGGATCTTGCCAGTCAAGATGCAGCTCAGACACCCTGGTCATTAGTTCGGGGTCATGCCTCAGTCTGTTTATCTGTGAAGTGGTATGGTATCAGAAAACTGCAGAAGGTGACTGTGAAGGTCAATTACAGTGCAGCGGGCAGAGGACTTAGAGTGGCACTTTGTGCCTCGTAAAGTGTTAGCTATTGTCTGTAATTTTTAAAAATCCCTGAGGGGAGCCTGGGTGGCCCAGTCGGTTAAGCGTCTGACTCTTGGTTTCAGCTCAGGTCATGATCTCACAGTTTGTGGGTTGGAGCCCTACATCGAGCTCTGCACTGACAGCGTGGAGCCTGCTTGGGATTCTGTCTCTCCGTCTCTCTCTGTCGCTCCCTGGCCTGCTCTCTCTCTCTCTCTCAAAAAAAAATTGAATAAATAAACATTAAAAATGGAGTTATTATTATAAAAAAGTAGAGTATAAAAGAAATTCCCGAGATGGACGTGCTACATATCCCTGCCCTCTCCACCCCTCCACCCCCTAACCAGTAGAGAATCTCCAGTCGAAGCTAGAAGGAGGTCTTTGAACCAATGGATTCATTGGTGAACTCACCAAATTTAGTTGTTGAGCACCTGCTGGGCAGGTTAATTTCCGTAGGTGCTGGTGATACAAGGCTGAGCGATATCGGTGTTATGTGTGTGCTTGGAGCTTTCGTTCCCACAGGGAAGACAGGCACCAATCAGACACAACCCAACAACAACCCTTCCCCCGGCCCCCCACAGGTGAACACGGATAAAGGATCCGTGGCAAGTTATTTAAGTTTTCGTATGCTGATCCCAAGACCCTCACCTTTATCTGTGCCCCTTCCTTCAATGAATATGTAATGATTGCCTCTAAGGGTTTAAAATCTACTGTGATGTGTGGTCCATCTGCCTAGCCCCCAACCCTGATGGAGGCCTCAGGTTCCTGAAGTCGATCTTACTGCTGAACGTTCTAACTCCCTGATGGCCAACGAGAAGGAAGGGGATGCCTCTCTCTCTGGGCCAGGCTTGTTTCCAGAGGCGAGGCCGGTGGGCTCAGGCCTCAGCTGCTCCCTAAGACTCATCCGCCACCAGGCTCATGCCCCAGTTCCCTCTAGGTCGTCTGATCTGGCTCTAAAGCAATTCTTTTAGCTTTTAGCCAATTCTTGTCAGATGACCGAGGGACGTCAGAGAGAGAAATCGGGTGGAGAGGCTGGAGGCTGAGAGCTGGCAGCATAAATGTCATCGAGAGCTACTTATCATGCTGATGCGCTGACTGCCCTCTCTGGTTTCATGACTCACCTGGGGACTCTGGGGTCCTGGCTCCTAAAGAAAGGTTTGTTTCTGGTTCTCAGGCCCTCACAGATGCCCTCACTCCGCTCGCCTGGAGGGGCCGGAGCCAGCCTCTGCCAGCAGCCAGCTGTGCTCCAGAGGTCTCCCTCACTCAGCCTAGCAGCTCACTCCACACTTTGTTACAGACCCTCTATCATTGAGAGGGACCTCGGCTGGCTAGAGGGAACTCAGAGGAAAGCCACGGTGGTCCTGTGAGGCTGGGGAGTTGGAACTGATCAAGGATTCAGAGGGAGAGCCCAGCGCAGGATAGGAAAGGTGGGGAAAGGCCAGTTCATCATCTTTGAACACGGCATCCGTCGTGGCACAGAAGATAGCAACTAACAGCGGTCTAGCCTTGCGGAGGGAGAGGATTAAACTGTGTCACAAGAGGCTTGGGTCAGACGGAGCAAAGTTAGAGAGCAGGACGCCGCGTCTTACTGAATCAAAGACTCGTTCACCAAAGGATATGCTATTGTTTGTGAACCACCAAAGAAGAAAAAGCAAAACACACTCTCAAAACCAATGCGATTTGCTTATACTTAGAAATTTCAAGTCTTACTTATTAAAAGAACCCTTTGATGCTTGACTTTATCTTATACACACATGTAAAGGAAGATATACCTACATGCGTACCTACACGTAATACGTATGTTATGAATACACATGAAGGAATGTAATTACAATTAATTGCTAGGGGACTCACTTCCTGAAACTTCTTCCTGTCTGAGCCTGATGCTTCTCAATGACTTTTCAAGTCAGAATTTACGTCATGTATTTTTTGTCTCATTATCCAGCATTGTCCCTATCTAGAATGTTGCTGATGTAGCATTTCTTTTTTTTTTTATTTTTTTATTTTTATTTTTATTTTTATTTTTTTTAATTTTAATTTTTTTTTTTTTTACGTTTATTTTTGAGACAGAGAGAGACAGAACATGAATGGGGGAGGGGCAGACAGAGAGGGAGACACAGAACTGGAAGCAGGCTCCAGACTCTGAGCCATCAGCCCAGAGCCCGACGCGGGGCTCGAACTCACGGTCTGTGAGATCGTGACCTGAGCTGAAGTCGGACGCTTAACCGACTGAGCCACCCAGGCGCCCCAATGTAGCATTTCTTAAAAGCATCCACGAAAGAAATAAAAGCCGCTGGTGCTAATCTCTTGTGCTAAGCCACCTTCGTGGATTTAAGCCAGACGTGTGGAGGAGGGTTTCTCGGAAGGTTGAGCATCGTCAGAATATCCTGAAGTGCTGGTAGAAACACACATTGCTAGACTCCGCTCGCAGAGATTCTGGCTCAAGAGGCCTGGCATGGGGCCTTAGAATTTGCATTTCTAGTAAGATCCCAGGTGATGCTCATGTCGCTGGTCCAGGGATCACACTCTGAGTAGCTCTGTTGTGGGACTGGCTCGGTCTGCCTCCTTCAGGAATGCCACTAAAGACCTCCGATTTCCCACCTCCACGTTCCCTGGTTGTCTATCTCCTAGGGGCCAAAAGAGTCCTCCTCGGCTTCTTCCCAATCTCCAAGGCCCTGCTGAGAGTTTTGTGCCTGTGTTTCCGATGTGGGCGTATGATCGGCTTTTGACGACTGCTTCCCACCTGCCACCTGGCTGACGGCAAAATGAATCCGATTTCCGAGGTGCCAAATTGGGGGTGGGGTGGTGGTTCACGCATCCTAGAACGAACGAAACGCAGTAGTTAACCTTCTCTACATGCCTTGAGTGAGAGTGAGGCTCCCGCTGGCCTGGTGGTGGCGGTGGGAGTTTCTCCCCTGTCCCCAAGCCTCCTGGGGCTACTCAGATAGTAAACAGCCCCGCCAGGGTCCCCTTTATGTTACCAGGGCTGCGGATTGGGCCAGACGGTTCACTCTGGCGATTTGAACAGAGGCTACCCAGTCTTTTCTTTTCTTTTTTTTTTTTTCTGAACAGTGCTGTTAGAAACTCTCCGATATCATTCAAAGAGGCACTCCCATAAAAAGGCGAAAAGGCCTTCTTTGCGCTCTGCTGGTTAAATACCAAAGAGCAGCTGTAAGCAGAGGGGCCGGTGACATGAGTTTGGGGCAACGGGCTGCTTGTCTCCATTAGTGTCATCTACAGAGAGCTTCCCCTTAGATTTAGACACGGGTAGGCCCTGAGGCCACCCAGCTGGTTCCCCCCCCCCCCCCCCCCCGCCCCAGGAGCCTGCAGGCATCAGCTTGGCCTGTGTTTTTTTGAGACTTTAACGAGCTCCCCAGCAGGCACAGTGTCTCCCTGCGCTTCTCGTTGCCCTAAGAGAGCCGCTTCTTTGTCTAAGACGGTGGTTCTCCACCCGAGGGGGGGTGAGGGGGGCGCTCTCGCCCCTCAGGAGGCATTGGGCGATGACTGGTGACCTTAGTGGCTGTCACGTTGGGAGGGGGTGCCACTGGCATCTCATGGGTAGAGGCCCAGGATCCTGCTGAGCATCTGACCACGCCCAGGACGGCGTCCCCCACCACAGAGGATGACGCGGCACAAAATGTCCCCAGTGCTGTGGTTGGAAAATGCTGGCCTGATACGGCAACCACGGACTCCAAGAGGTCGCGCCGGACGGTTGCATTCTTCCTTGACGTCCAGAGGAGCAGGTGAAGGGAGGAAACAAGACAGTTCTGTAGGCAGCGTGCTCCGCCGCTTTCCCGCAGTGTGAGGCCGGCATTGCTAATAAAAAGCTATCATCCACCCGGCGCCACTTGGGGACGGTTTCCCCTGATAGTCAAACAGGAAAAGAAACGGTGCATGCGCAGACTCCCGGACCCGTTAAGGAACACATTTTATGCAAAAATCCCATGCTCCTGACACTTGAGTGTATATGGGAACACCCGGGGGGGGGGGGGGGCGTTGAAGCTGTAGGTTCTGGCTTGTCGGGTCCAGACAGGGCTGAGATTCTCCACCTCTACCAGGATCGCCACCCGAGACCTGCTAGGTGTGCCCCGTGTGGCTAGTGCATAGGTCACACGTGACGGGCGCGCCCTAACCTGGCCGGCAGCGTTCCTTCACATGTGTGATGTGATGTGGGGTGACCCACCCATCCTGGTTTGCCTAGAACTGTTCTGCGTAAAACCCAAAGTCTTGCATCGGAGAACCCCCGGATGGTCGGTCACTCTAGGAGCCCCACCGTCTCCCCAGGGGAAGGACAAGGTTGAACGGTCCAAATTTCCTTTAATGAGGAAGGCGCAGAGTCCCATGCAGGGGGGGACTCAAGGAGAGCTTTGTCTCTATTTTAGTTTCTCTCCCGTTCTGGGGATAGAAGGGGGTATGATGTCAGGAAACCCAGCTGCCTGCCGCTGGGACACGTCTGGTGTCACCAGGACTGTGTTTCTCTCTCTCTCTCTCTGTGAATTATGCTGCTGCAGCCTCCACTCTTCTCTTCTCCCCATCCCTATTAGTCTCTACTTCCAGATCCTTCCCTACCTCCTCTGGCCAGGCCATTTCCCGGTGCTAAACTTGCAGTATTTCCTGACTGGTATAGTTCTCGAGGGTTTTTGCCCTTAAGGAAGTTGAGTTTTGTGGTGGGTAGAAAGAAAGCGTGAGATGTTTCCAAACTCATAAGTAGCTCATATTCCCAATGGGTAACAAATACACATGGCTTATAAAGGTCTGAGGGGCACCTGGGGGGCTCAATCCATTAAGTGTCTGACTCTTGGTTTCTGCTCAGGTCATGAGCTCACGGTTCGTGAGTTCGAGCCACGAGTTGGGCTCCGAGCTGACCGGGTGGAGCCTGCTTGGGATTCTCTCTCTCCCACTGTCTCTGCCCTCCCCTCCCCACGAAAAAATAAGTAAATAAACTTAAAAACAATGAAACGTTCTGAGATTTGATATAATTAAGGGCTACCATGCTGGATGGAATAGAGAGTCTGTGTTGATGTGGATTCGCAGGTGGATGAGGGTAGACTCAGTAAGCACATCATCTAAACGCTCCGCACGATGGTTTGTTCAATTTCTGTGTAGTTGGCCAAACACTCTGGTTAATTCCTGCCTCTGGGCCTTTGCTTAAACTGGTCTCCCCACCATGATTGCCTTCTCCTCTCCTCTCTGCCTACCCCCATCCCTCACTGTTCTATAAGGATCCCGCCTTTACCATGCCCTTCGCTCTCCCAGCCCTTAATGACCTCTGCTCTAGGACTTTGGGCATGAAATGGGGGTGACACTGCTTTCCAACTGATAGTAACCCTAGTCTGGACCAATGAGGGTTCGAGGATGGGAAAGCCTCCAACAGAAGAGAATGAATTAGAGCTTACAGTGGGGGGATTATCTTAGGGTGAGCTCCTCCCCAAACCCCCTGCCAGCCTTCTCATCTCAAGCCTCATCGGTCCTTGGGACCAGCAGCTGCTCTGACTTCTCTGATTAATCTTGTCCTTGGGGGTTTTTGTGAGATCCTGTTCTGGAAATCTTGCCTGGGGGTATGCACTGTAAAAATTAAGAGTCTTAAAATATTGTAGGTCATCCCTCATTTATCTGACAAATATTTATTAAGGGTCTGCTCTGTTCACCAGCGGGATAGCACACATTCATTATAATTCCCTTTGGAGCTGAAAAACCTAATTTGTATATGTGTTAGAACAGCAGTGGACAAGTCACATAGTTAGCTGTTTTGCATGGATGTGTTTACGTTGTTCTCCTGGTTTCTGGATGCCGAGGACCATGTGTTTCATTTATTCTGCAGCTGTGATTCCCAGCTTGGGGTTCCTGAGCTTGAAGGGACTGCCTAGTATCATGTTTATTAATTATTAATATTTCCAAAGGCCAAAACGAGGCAAAGGCAAATTAAAATCTAATTTCTTTGCTTTTGGCTGGAATGACAGCCACTTAGCTCTGCAGCTCTGGTATCTCACATTGATCTGAAGCTCTGATTAGTAGTTACATCAGTGTGTCTTGAAGGGATTAAAAATGGGGAAAATAATTAACCCTTGTTTAACATCGCTTGCCTGGCAGAATTCTTACAAACTATTTTTGGGGGGATGGGGTTAGGAAAATAATAACAGGTGGCTTATAGTTAGCACAGAGGTGGTTACACATGGGACAACCAGTGCTCGTTAAAATGAACACAAAGTAGACTTTGGTATTAAAATGGACCAGAGAGTGCTTCCCCACAGTGGCCATAGAAGGTTCTAGAAGAACTCAGGGTAGCCTTCTCAACCCCAGATGGAGGCACTTCAGGAGACAACATTCTAAAAGTCCAACTGCCATGTGGCCCCCTGATGGCAGCTGGGTATGTATCGGGGGCCCTGCAGGAAGCCCCCCTTTTTTGTACTTTTCTGGAGCTGGTGGGAGGAGAACAGGAGAGTCAGTTTTGACCGCTTTGCCCTGTGCTTGTGGGTACTTCCCTGGGAATATCTGGGGAGCATTTGGGATGACCAGAGGAACGGGGTCTCCGGTGGGCAGTGGGAGCTCACCCGTCTGTGGGAGCCTCAGGGCTCAGATGTTCTGTCTGAGCCGTGGCCCCGCCAACCATCTGTCTGTGAAACTGGAAGGCGAGAGTGTGACAGGCTCGCCTGGTGGTGACAGGCGGTCCCCAGGGGGCTCCGGGAGGAGCAGGAGCGTGTGCATGTGGGAGGGAGGGAGGGAGGGACCTTCCTTGGGCCTTTGGCTCTCGTCACTTAGAGACTACCTCATTCTGCAGCTGGCCTGTTGAAGAGCTAATGAGGTGCAGACAATTCTTGGAAATGATTGATTAAAATAAATCATGGAAAATTTCAAGGGCACCCGGCTTTCCAAAGAGCTGGGTGTTTTAAACATCCAGGTGCCTTTAGATACAAGCACAGAGTCTATTTTATGGACTGATGGTCTTGTGCTGAGGTTTTGTAGTACCTGGATTGGGTGTCTTTACTGGCTTTAGGCATTATGATTTAAGCTCAGTGCAACTTGTTTCCTGTATTCATCTTCTTTTATACCTTACCAAAATATTTTTAAATTATATATATGTTTTTAAAGTTTTTAATTGTTTATTTATCTGCTTTTGGGGGGGGTAGGGGCAGAAAGAGAGGGGGACAAAGAATCCAAAAAAGGCTCTGAGCTGTCAACACAGAGCCCGACGTGAGGCTTGAACCCATGAACTGTGAGATCATGAGCTGAGCTGAAGTCAGATGCTTAACCAACTGAGCCACCCAGGAGCCCCCGCCAAAATATTTTTAAATTATAAAAGGAACATAGCATTATAGAAAGGGGGAAAAGCTCTACCTTCTCGTCACCCGATGCCCCAACTAATTTGTATGAATTTCCTTCTTAGTCTTCTGTTCCTCGTGTATTTTTTTACTACTGTAATAACAAAATGGCATATTTTTTTGTCTATTGCTTTTTTCATAAAATATGATATCATAAATACTTCCTGTGTTGCTATGATCTTTATCATGTTCACTAACCGCATAAAACTCCACTGCATTTATGTTCTGTAATTTGACTATCCTTCGGTTGAACATTAAGATGATCCATATCTTTTTCTCCCTATAATTTAAATGGTTGTATTCAGCGCGTTCCTGAGAAATCCTACTGATGGGCCACCCTCATTAGCAGGAGCAGGGGGCACAGGGCAAAATGCAGGGTTCCATCATTCTGTTTAATTAGGCAAATGATTTATTCGAGTGCCTTTCATGTGGAAGGCTTTCTGTCTGTATTGTCATTGTAGGTCTCCACTGAGGTTTTCTGAACATGTGGCCAGACTGTAAAAGTGTTGCCAATTATGATGACTTTAGGTAAAAGGCCAGCGTGAATCTGTGTCAAGTTTCAATTACGTAGTATTTTGAATTTCCGTAGTATCTTACTATGAAAACAACTACAGTATTCTTGATTCGGGGATGTGTTAAGACACGGAATGGGAAAGTCAGCTGTTCGCAGAATGCCTGGAAAGTACCTGAACCATTTTTATTAGCTCTGGTATCCTGACCCATGTCCCTGTAGTTGTGCTTCCAATAATCATTTTCCTGGTTGAGCTGCGAGGCTGGGACTCTGATCCGACAGCCTAGGATGACTAAGGACTCTCAGAGTGTGAAATGTGGGGGAGTTGGGGCCAATGGGAGATGTGGGGGCCAGCCCCGGCTCTGGCACCAACCGGCTGCCGGCCCAGGGTTTGTGCGGCCACCCGGGAAGCCAAGAGGCTTGGACCAGAAGCTCTCGGAGGGGCTTCCCAGCGCTGAATTTTATGGCGTAAGCCACAGTGACGCGCCGCCCTGTGTTAGCCGGAACCTCCATAACAAAGCACCACAGACCGAGTGGCTTACACAACAGAAATGTACTCTCTCGCGGTTCTGGCAGCTGGAATTCTGAAATCAAGGTGTCGCAGCGTTGGGTCCTACTGAGGCGCCCGAAGGAAGGATCCATTCAGGCCTTTCTCCTGGGCTTGCAGATGGCCGTCTTGTCCCTGTGGCTCTTCACGTCGTCTTTCTTGTATATGTGTCCCTGTGTCCAGCTTTCCTTTCTATAGGGACACCAGTCACATCGGGTTAGAGGCCACCCTAATGATCACACCTTGACTTGATCACCTTCGTAAAGACCCCATCTCCAAATAAGGTCCCATTCTGAGGGACTGGGGGTTAGGACTCCAACATGTGAATTTCGGGGGTGGAGGGAGACAGGACATTGGTCAATCGATAAGAGCCCCAACAGTGGAAGTTGAATTGGGAAGTCGGTCTACCTCCCTGTTAGGTTGAGAAAGTCCCCCTTAGCACAAAGAGATGACTTCCTCCCTCCCTCCTTCCCTCTTTTCTTTTCTTTTCTTTTCTTTTCTTTTCTTTTCTTTTCTTTTCTTTCTCTTTCTCCCTTCCCCTACCCCTTCCCTCTTTTTCTTTCTTTCTTTCTTTCTTTCTTTCTTTCTTTCTTTCTTTCTATCTGGCACAAAAGAACGCCTCAGCTATACTTGGTAAAGTGTTGGTGCCAGTTTTGTGGTCTGGCACTGTTTTGCTTTGGCAGTTTAATCAGAGAATCAACGTTCAGCATAGGAGGGACCTCAGAGGTCACCTGAGGTCCAGCTCTTACACTTGGCAGTTTCAGAGAGGAAAGAGCTGGCCCAAGATTGCCCAGTGAGTTATTGGCAAAAGCAACAACAACAACAACAACAAAACAAAACCAAACAAAGAAAAACTTGGAGCTCAAACAGCGGTGCCCCGATTCCTTGGAACCAGCCTGCGTGCTTCCTCCTTGATTTCTTGCGTCAATGCTGAGACCCTGTCAGGCCCTCAAGTCCAAGGGCACACCTGGCTTAAATGACAAATACCTCCCTTCGTGGCCACACGGATGCTGTGGTGCACAAGCTCACAGAGCCAAAGGAGGGCTTTACTGAACAAGAACTCAGGTGTCTGAGAAGGTTCTTTGGCTAGGGGGGTGTTTTATTGGTTTTATTCACCTTTCACAGATGGTTTTTGGGAGAAATTTGAAGTGATGTGTTTAAGGATGAGTTAGGTTTCCCTACAGTGATTTGTCATGGGGGGTGGGGTGGGAGGATTGGCGGGGGGAGGGGCAGGCACGGAAGAGACAGGAATCTTGGCCCGTCTGGCAGAAAGGCTAGCGGGAAAATATGGCATGAATTCACTTAGGGATGGATCCTTCAGAAAAATGGAGAGCCTGGTCAGATGTCTGGGGAGCTGGTACCCGTCTGCCCAAGCAGCGAAGGGATGGGGAGGGTGGGGTCATCGTGTGTTTTTGCTAGGGGCAATTCCTGGCGCTTGGGGGCTTTCCCGCCTGCACGTGGTAGAAACGTTTGGACTCAGGGTGTATTGTTCCCTGGTGGCCGAGACAAAATGCCACAGCCTAGGGGACCTAAAACAACAGAAGTGGATTCCCTCACAGTTCCGGAGGCCACAAAACCAGAAAATGAGCTGCAGGGCCACGCTCTCCGAAGGCCCTCGGGGAATCCTTCCCTGCCCCATCCAGCTGGTGGTGGCTCCTGGTCCCCCTTGGCTGTGGCCACATCACTGCGGGCTCTGCCTCCATCTTAACGTGGCTTTCTTGTCCCCGTGTCCTTGTCTTCGTTTCCCCTCTATCTCTTGTAAGTACGCGTGTCACTGGATGGAGCACCACCTGGTTAATCCAGGATGACCTCTTCTCCAGACCTGCAAAGACCCTTTTCCCAAATAACGTCACATTCACGGGCACCAGGGGTTAGGATTTAAAGGTATCTTTTGGGGCGCCTGGGTGGCTTAGTCGGTTAAGCATCTGAGTCTTGGTTTCAGCTCAGGTCATGATCTCATAGTTTGTAGGATCGAGCCCCGAGTGGGGCTCCGGGGTGACAGCACAGAGCTTGCTTGGGATTCTCTCCCTCTCTCTCTGCCCCTACCCTGTTCATGCATGCATTTGCATGCTTTCTTTCTCTCTAAATAAATAAATTTTTAAAAATTTTAAACGTTATCTTTGGGGGCAACCATTCAATGCACTACATGGGGCTTCTCGGATGACTCTGCACAGCACCCATGCATTTCCAGCCCCGGCCTTGCCCCCCCGCCCCCCAATCCGGTCTGATGGGACCTGGAGAGACTTGGAGGTGTGCTCCTCTCTCTGACTACGGACAGCTGAGAGACCACCTCCCCACCTTCTTGCCTTCTGCACGCGAGGGGGGTTCCCTTCCCACCATCCCATCTACTGTGGCTCCTGATTGGCTGGTCCTATTGACAGTTTGACAGTAGGAAACCACCGTCCTCTCTGGAAAGTTTCGTCCACCCCTATCCTCGGGCCTCTATGAGCCTCAGCTAGTGAGATGACTTTAGTTTCTGCTCCTGCTTGGAGAGAGGAATAACGTTTATTGCAAGCCTGCCTCCCTCCCCATTCCCTGGGGCCTCTTAGGGTCTTTGCAAGCCCCCAAAGAACTCCTGCGTTTTGGGGTCTCATCCCACATTGCACCGAGCATATATTAAAATGCTCTCCCGCATTCCATATTAAGTATGTTCTTTCCCCCATAAAATCATCAGGAAGATTTTTATAATTTTGCCTTGGAAATCATTTGCCTCCAGGCTGATTTAATTTACGATCGGCTGTGATTTCTTGGCCATTATTGTGCATACTTAGAAATTCTCCTGAAGTGAGAAAAGCTAACCTCTGATTGTTATTTGAATGTAATTAAATTTTTATGAACACCAAAGTCAACAATTAACAAGGTTTTATAGACATTTAAATACTTATTAATTTAAATTTCCAGGTTTTTTTTCTTATTGAGCTAAAAATCCAGTATTTTTTTCGATGCTTACCCATTTCATGGGCTGCCGGAAAACTTGGGGACCCCAGATACCGGTCCACTAGCTTCTGATGGCTAAGATGGCCCTGCTCTTCCCTTGGCCTCACCTCGGCCTTCCTGGAGTTTCTCCTTCCCAAGTCCCAGGCTTCTCCAGCAGGGTGTCCAGCCCCTCTCTGCAGTCTCCTGGGACTGCCCGTGTCCCCTCCCCAAGCCGCCTGACACCAGCACCTTGGACTGTCACCTATGTTTTCCCTCTGCCCTGAACGTCCTAGTTCCCAATCTCTCTGGGGACTTCTGTTTTTTGGATAACCCACCCTGGCCCGATTTCCTAATTTTGACATCATGACCTTCTTCAGTCTGTTCCCACCATCCCAGCGCCTGTGACAGGGCCGGCTTCATGGGCGTGAGACCGATTTGGGAGTGCAGGGCCTCGTGCTCAGAAAGGCTCTGCACTTGGTTTAATGCCCTGCTGTCACCATCTTGAGATTTCCTAATAATTTTATCTCCGAACTTGGGTTTTGTAAGCAGAATCTTCTGGGACCCTGGAGTCCTCAGTGAGCAGAGAGATGCAGAAGAAGAGAAGGGCTTTATTAGTTAGTCCTTTTTTTCATGTTTATTTTGGGGGGGGGCAGAAAGAGAGGGAGACAGAGGATCCAAAGCAGGCTCTGTGCTGACAGCTGTGAGCCTGATGTGGGGCTCGAACTCAGGAACCGTGAGATCATGACCTGAGCCGATGTCGGATGCTTAACTGACTGAGCCACCCAGGTGCCCCTTAATTAGTACTTTTTTTTTTTAAGCTTATTTATTTTATTTTGAGAGAGAGAGAGAGAGACAGTGCAAGATGGGGAGGGGCAGAGAGAGGGAGACACAGAATCCCATGCAGGCTCCAAGCTGCTAGTGCAGAGCCTGACACAGGTGCTTGATCCCATGAAGCCCTGAGACCATGACCTGAGCCAAAGCCAAGAGTCTGACACTTAACTGACAGAGCTACCCAGGTGCCCCTTAATGAGTATTTTAATGGCACTCTTCCGCCTACCTTTTGAATAAGTGGTCCCCTGTTTGCATTTTGTGCCAGGCCCTACAAATTGTGTAGTCTGTCCTGCCTAGTCATGACGGTGGGCAGGGGCCGAGTGTGGGTCCTGGTGGTTCACGGTGTCACCGGAGAAAGGCACCAGTGAAATCAGATGCTTCCAGGCAAACCCAAGTGTGTTAGTTTCCTTGGGCTGCAGAAACAGAGTACGGAAATCCTTGTCGTTTGAACCACCACAGATTTCTCATCTTACGATTCTGGATGTCAGAAGGGCCAACAGAAGGGCTAAGATCAAGGTACTGGCGGGGGCTGTGCTCCTTCCGGGGACTCTGGGGGCCAATCCACTTCCTTGCCTTTCTGGCTTCTCGAGGCCGCTGGCATCCCTTTGCCCTGACCTCTGTTCACATCCTCATGCCTCCTACCCTCCTTTGACTTTGCTGCCTCCGTCCTTTCCCTTGTGGGGACCCTTGTGATGACGCTCCGCCCACCCAGAGAACCCAGGGTAATCTCCCCACCTCGAGCTCCTTTGCTCAACCGCAGCTGCAAATACCCTTTTTCAGTGGGAGGTCCCCATTCATGGGTTTCAGGGATGAGGAGGATGTGGCCTCTTCTGCCTACCAGAGGAAGCTATTGGTTTTCCAGCTTAAATCTCTAAATATGCACCCAGGGCACATTAGGTTTTGTGGGTTCTGAAGTTTATACAATTTTAAGGGTCCTCTTTAAGAAAAAAATTAGAAATTTTGATATTAAAATGAATATTACTTTAGTCTGAGGAAGAAATCACAAGACCTTAGATTGAGGCCCTTTTCTTCTGAGGCTTCTGGGCATTATCAGCAATGACATATGCCCTGGTCTGCTAGGTGGTAAACCTAGAACATTCTCCACTTCCCGCAACCTAGGTGCTCAGTTGATCTTGGAGTACTGGGGCCCCACAGAGTGTCTAGCATGGATCAGAGGCTTGTGAAATAGGCATTGAGTAAAGGCAGGCAGGCAGGAAAGAAGGAAGGAAGGAAGGAAGGAAGGAAGGAAGGAAGGAAGGAAGGAAGGAAAGAAAGAAGGAAGGGAAGGAGGAAGGAAGAAGGGAAGGAAGGAAAGAAGGAAGTTAGGAAAGGAAAGAAGGAAGTTAGGAAAGGAAAGAAGGAAAGAAAGAAAGAAGGGGAGGAGGAAGGAAGAAGGGAAGGAAGGAAAGAAAGAAGGAAGGAAGGAAGTTAGGAAAGGAAAGAAGGAAGTTAGGAAAGGAAGGAAGGAAAGAAAGAAGGAAGGAAGGAAAGAAGGAAGGGGAGGAGGAAGGAAGAACGGAAGGAAGGAAAGAAAGAAGGAAAGAAGGAAGTTAGGGAAGGAAGGAAGGAAAGAAAGAAGGAAGGAAGGAAAGAAAGAAGGAAGGGGGGGAGGAAGGAAGAAGGGAAGGAAAGAAAGAAGGAAAGAAAGAAGGAAGTTAGGAAAGGAAGGAAGGAAAGAGGAAAGGAAAGAAGGAAGAAGGAAGGAAGGAAAGAGGGAAGGAAGGAAGGAAGGAGAGACAGCCAAGAGATAATCATTCAGGCTGCCATGATGGGTGCTGGGCTGGGCGTTGGGTGATTCACTCCAGTCACTGTCTTAGGATGGGGAGCCTGAGGCTGGGAGGGTTTGGGAGGGGCTGGGGAATTTGTCCAAGGAAACTCATGTGCCAGGCTGAGATTCCTCTTGGCTGTCAGCTCATGACCTCCTAAGAGAAATCAAGATCTCGGACAGCGAGGGAGGGAGAAGGGGAAGCGGGAAGAAGGGGTAGAGAAGGAAAGACCCAGGACCCACTGGGCTGGATCCCTTGTGCCCATCTCATAGCTCTTCTCCACGTCCCCCAACCCGGGGTGTTTGGCTGCAGACACTGCCACTATCCCCACCCCCGCCTCCATTCTGCCCCCATGCTGCGAGGGGGAGGGCCCTGCCAGCTTGCTTCCCCAGGTCAAGCCACAGTAAAGGGCCACCATTCTGCTGCCCTGAGGCTCCTTTGCTGACTGTCAACATCACTTAGTTTTATGGCCTTTAGATACTCGGGAGGCAGCCCTCATAGTCTGCCTAACACCCGCCTCTTATTAGTGCCTGCTACTGTGTGTGTGTGTGTGTGTGTGTGTGTGTGTGTGTGTGTGTTTACGGCTCACTGGGGGAAGGAAAGAAATTCTGAGATGTGTTTCTTGGGGGTCGGCCACCCAGCCTGAGGTCAGCCCGAGGCTCTGCTGACCGGGGTGTTGATTTCGTCCTGTGAACCCTGTATGTCCGATGCAGGAAGAGTCCCCTCTCTGTAGTCAGCTGGGCTTGGGTTCCCACACTACCCTGTCAACCTGGGGTCCCGACAGAGCTTTCCTGAGACTCAGTCTCCTTATCTGTTAAATGGAGTGTCACAGCCCATTTGGGCTGCTGTCACCAACCACCACAGACTGGGTGGCTGATCCCCAAGAGAAACTGATCAGTCACAGATCTGGAAGCTGGACATCCCAGATCAGGGGGTGCCAGCGTGGTGGGGCTGAGGGACCTGTTCTGGGTCGCGGACTCCTCATGTGTCTCCACACGGCGGAAGGGGGTGAGGGAGCTCTCTAGGGTCCTCTTTGTAAGGACACTAATCCCACGCAGGAAGGCTCCACTCATGAAATTCGTAGGTCTAACCCCCAATATGACTGCATTTGGAGATAGAGCATTTTGGAGGTAAGTAAGCTTAAATGAAGCCATAAGGGTGGGGGCCCTCATGCGATAGGATTGGTGGCCTTATAAGAAGAGGAAAGGAGAGAGAGAGATCTCTCTTCCTCCACAAGAGGACAGTGAGAAAGCAGCTGTCTGCAAGCCGGGAAGATAGCTCTTACCAAGAACCAAATCTGCACCTTGATCTTGGACCGATCCTAGACTTCCTGTTTCTAGAACTGTGACGCAATAAATGGCAGCTGTTGAAGCCAGCCCCCGCCCCACCCCCCAGCCCCTCCCCGATCGGTGGTATTTTCTTGAGTAAGACACCTGGTCTGGTTCTCTGTTGGGTCTGAGAATCTCCTGAGGGCAGAGAGCCCCTACAGTCACCAGGCCATCTCATTTCCTGACGCGGTGCGCGAATGTGGTGCCACCCTCAATGGGGATGGCAGTTTTTTACTGGACAAAAGATGCCAGCTCCTATTGAATCCTCTGGTGTGTGGCACTGTAGTTATGAACAGTTTTTCTGACCTGGCCACCCTCTGGTAGGTTCCTGAGACAAAATATAGGACACGCAGTTAAATCAGAATTTCTGGTAAACAACGAAGGTGAAATATGTTTTTAGCATACGTATGTCCCAAATGTTGCACAGGACGCACGCTAAAACACGATTTGTCTTTTATTATTTATTTATTTATTTATTTATTTATTTATTAACGTTTTATTTTTGAGACAGGGAGAGAGAGCATGAACAGGGGAGGGTCAGAGAGAGGGAGACACAGAATCTGAAACGGGCTCCAGGCTCTGAGCTGTCAGCACAGAGCCCGACATGGGGCTCAAACCCACAGACCGTGAGATCGTGACCTGAGCCGAAGTCGGACGCTTAACCGACTGAGCCACCCAGGCACCCCTATTTTTAAAAATTTGTAATTAAAAAATAATTTTTTTAACGTTTATTTATTTTTGACAGAGAGAGAGAGAGAGAGAGAGAGAGCGCGCGCATGAGCTGGGGAGGGGCAGAGAGGGAGACACAGAATCCAAAGCAAACTCCAGGCCCCCAGCCATCAGCACAGAGCCCGACGCGGGGCTCGAACTCACAGACTGAGAGATCATGACCTGAGCCAAAGTCGGGCGCTCAACCGACTGAGCCACCCAGGAGCACCCCCCCCCCCCCCCACGCTGGTCTTTTCATAGAAGGCCTGGGAAGCAAAGCCCTTGACCTAGAGCAATGGTTCTCAAAGCGTGGTCCCAGGACCAGCGCATCAACAAATCTTAGTTCAGAACAGAAAATCTCGGTCCGGCTCAGACTGGCAGAGCCAGAACCTCTGCAGGGTGCCTGCATTCTGTGTTTTGACATTTTCCCTGGTGATTCTGATGGGAGCTATAGATTGAGGGCCACTGATTCAGAGAACGATGTTAATACCAGGAGGTTCCTCTTCCCCCCCTCCCCCCCCCCCCCCCCCCCCCCCACATCTCCTCACTCAGCTGCCAAGTGTAGTGACATAAATGATATCAGGGACGTTACAAGGCGCTCTCTCCCCGTGGTTTCTGCGGCTTCATAGGAGACCGCAGAGGCTTGTACAAGCAGAATGTTCTCCGCTTGGCCTCGGGGCTCTGTTCCACCCGCCCCATCTGCTCCCGAGCCTGCAGAGGGCTGTGAACCAGAGAATTGATTCTTCAGGCGGGATCTGCCAGTCGCAGCCGGCGGGGAGGGGCCTGGCGGCTGGAGGGACACGTGTGCCGGGAGGGAAGCAGGAAGTGACTTCGGGAGAGGAGCCGGCCGAGCCAGCGGCAGCGGGGCTGATGGAAGTGGAGTGGGGGCTTGAGAGGGCACCGTAGTGAGTCAGCTCTTTCTCCCTTCAGCGCCTTGGTTGGGCCAGAGGCCCGGGGTCTGGGGCCCTCAGGAGAGTGTGGGACCTGGAAGGGCAAAATGGAGTTTGGAAGGCGGTGCCCTCCGGGGAGAGGAGGGGGTCGGGGGGAGAAGCCGGATGGCTGTGGCAGGTGGCAGAGGAGGGGAGGGGTGCCCGGAGCCCCCTCTGCCCCTGGCCGGGGTCGGCTGGAGGGTGTTGACCTGCCTTCCTTTGACAGTGGTTCACCAAATCCTCTTTGTTCGGCGGTTCATGGTGGGCGTGCGGGTGTGTGTGTGGGGGTGTCCCTGGGGCCCTGGGGGGGGGGAGCAGAGGCGGGGCAGTCAGCGTCCCCTCCCACTCATCCTGGGGAGCAGCACGGCCTTTTGAACCTGACTGGACATTTGGTGACGGTGCAGCCGGCCTGAGCATGTGCATTTGTAACCCTTCCCCGGGGTCACTGGCCCCCAGACCACACTTGGAGCAGTGAGGTATCAGAGAACTTTCCACAGTCCCATCGGCCCAAGCCTGAATCCCGTTGCTGGATTCAACTCGTGGAGCGAGAGTGTGTGTGTGTGTGTGTGTGTGTGTGTGTGTGTGTGTGTGTGTGCAGTTTCATTAAATGCTGTTCCCACCTCTCCAACATCATCAATACCTTGAGGCCGGCTCTGGGAGGCAGGGCAACAGGTTAGCGAGGGAGAGAAAAGAAATCCTGTATCAGTCAGGGAGCCTCCTGTGCACACATCTTTAAAGTTGGGGAGGGCAGAGAATAATCCTCCCTCTTGCAAATTAATCCACGTTTATGTATTAACATCCGGCCCACAAGGAAGTCTGAGCCCCATCGCGGGCGGTGCTGGGACTGGCGCCCCTGTTCCCAAGGTGCCACTTACTGGCCGACCTATTGGAGAAAACTTTTCGTTCACTTGGGACTCTGTGCCAGTCTTGCCGGTCCCTCCCTCGCAGGGCAGGGGAAGTCACTTTCAAGGCTCTGGGCCTCCTAGAAGCGCCAGGGTTAGAGCAATGCTTTCCATTTTAATGGGTGTGAGACTCCCTCTCAGAACTTGATAAAATGCAGAGTCTTGTTTCAGCAGGTCCCGGTGGGGCCCAACATCCTGCATTTCTAACTGGCTCCCGAGGGGGACCACCCTTGGAGCAGTGAGGATTTAAAACAGCACATGGAAGAAACTTCTCCCAGGGCCACCGGGTTTGCATTTTCAATGGTAAATGCTGTGATTCTTGGGACGGAAAGGGCGTGCTTGGCCTTGCTGATCCTTTCCCTTCTATCTTGGGTGCTCAGGTAGGTGCAGACAGGCTGGGATAGTGCTGTCCCTCAAACCAGGCCCCCCCCCCCCCCGCCTCCCGGAACACCCAGAGCTCTCTTGGTGGCGAACCCACAAAGCCCACGTTGACTTTGGCCTGTTGGCAAATGTATGTGGTTTCCTCTTCTCTGTAGCTGTTAAAAGGCACATTCAGTACCGGAAAAAAAAAAATTGTGTTTATTTTTTTGTTTGTTTGTTATGACCTGTCTTAGATGATAAGTACTAAGGGGTGACAGCTGTGTGCCTTTCTTTGCAAACGCTGTTTTAAATTTTATCCACAAGCAGCCAGAAATAGAAGGTTGGGGGGGTAATGATCCAGATGTCTTGGTTGACAGAGAAACACAAACCACTCATTTTAGGGGGACCTAACATGATGAAGTTGTAAATGGGTGGGTTTTTTAAAAAATATATTATTTTTTCTTTCTTGGGGGCACTCCCTTTCCTGAGTTTTTATTTAGACACGGTCTGAGTCCATAGACGCTGTTTCTCTTAGAGGTTTCCTGGCAAGGGAGCTGGGCTTGGGCTCATCTGGGCTCACCTGGGGACCCACAGCCTTCCCAGGTTGGAGTCCTATCCACGTTGCTGAGCCCCTTGGCATAAGGGCCCTGTCCACCCTCTGCCACGGTTTCCTTACGGGGTTAACAGAGTCAGCGTGTTTAGCTCTTGGTCCGCGCTCACAGAGCTCTGGGACCTGGCTGGGCTGAGCCCCATGGGGTCGTGTCCAGCCCTGTGGGAGCTGGAAGCCCGGTGGGCAGTTGAATGAGCCCTTTGAGATGAGGCTGTGAGCCCTGATGTTTGTGTACCGGAACACGGGGCTTTTCAACAAATGGGTTTCTCTGCCTTGTAACTTTTCCACAGCAAGACTCTGATCCCCTATCGTGTCAGAGCTAGAATTTAAAACGTGTTCAAGTCTAGAGGAGGTCCGCTGAGCGGAAACAAGAAGGAATGGTACTTCCCTTTCTTTCCTTGGTGGGCAGTAGTGTGAGTTCCGTTTCATTGGCGGTGTGCTCAGTTGACAGGGAAATGCTCCCTCTTCTAGTTCCCTCTCCTTGTCCTTGCTGAGTGTCCCATCAAGGTAAGCTGGCCCCTTTCTTTTTTTTTTAATTTTTTTTCTTAATGTTTTTTATTTATTTTTGAGACAGAGAGAGACAGAGCATGAGCAGGGAAGGGGCAGAGAGAGAGAGAGGGAGACACAGAATTGGAAGCAGGCTCCAGGCTCTGAGCCATCAGCACAGAGCCCAATGTGGGGCTTGAACTCACAGACCGTGAGATCATGACCTGAGCGGAAGTCGGACGCTCAACCGACTGAGCCACCCAGGCGCCCCATAAGCTGCCCTTTTCAATACGAGTGTTTTTTGGATGCCAGGAAGCCCCATTTCATAGGGGTGCCAGGTGTGAAAAGGTATCATCCCTGTTCTTAAGCAACTAATGATGTAAAAGATACAGGAGGTGAGTCCATACAAAGAAAGCACCGCAGGTGTGCATGGAGACAGGCGTGGAGAGGGGTCGAAGTTGGCGTTAGAAGGTGCTCTGGGCCTGCTGGCTGGAACGAGGGAAGGAAGGCATTCTGGGAGGGAACCCGATGAAGAGTGACTTGGAGGCAGGACGATCTGGGACTTGCCGAAGGTGCCACAAATGACTAGTTGAGTGGAAGTTTGGGGTGGGGGGGGTAGTGGCAAAAGAGTCGGTGGGGTATGCCCTTGGCAGGCCATGGGGAGCTATTGAAGGTTTGGTCAGGACTTAGGTGGGAGAGCTTCAAGAGGGAATCTGAGTTAGTCACCTGTATTTGGAGGAGACAGAACCGATGCTGGGCAAGGGCAGCCGGAGTAGGCAGGATGTGGCAGAAGGCTGTAATCAGACCCTCCCCGTGCTCTCTTCCTCCCCGCTGAATAATCCACATTTTATGAACTTCTTCTCTTTGGAACTATCTCCCCAATGTCCTAAGCTCTTCCGTGGGCTCCTCTGGCGTCTCCCTAGGCGTCCCCAGGTCTGTGCGTGCAGGGTTAGATGACTTCTGATACGTGTGGGGCTGGACGAAGAGGCCGGGTCTGTGCCGGGTCGTTGACGCCGCTGAGGGATGGCGGGGCGGAAAGGTGCAAAGCGCCAAGCCAGATCGTGGGCCGGCTCAGGTGGAGGGTGTCAGGACACCTTAGCACGTGCAGGTGTCCCTGAAAGGCGCCGCTGGCGGCTGACCCCCCCTCTTGCTCCTCTGCACACAGCTGTATCCAGCATGCTCCAAGGCCACAACTCTGTGCTCCAGGCGTTGCTGGGGACCTTCTTCACCTGGGGGCTGACGGCAGCTGGGGCAGCTCTCGTGTTCATATTCTCTAGTGGACAGGTGAGTTGGCATCGCTTGGGTTCTGAAGTTGGCAGGGGGCGGGGCTCTTGGCAAGCTCTGGAACCACACAGGGCAGGTTTCCCCGGGTAAGGCCACTGGCCACGCCTCCTCACCTCTGTGGTCTTTCTAGGTCCTGTTTTTCCCTCCTCCTCTCCCTACCCGGCTTCCGCTCCCCTCCTGGTGTGAAGGGAGGAGGAAGGGAGCCCAGTTATTAAGCCTCCTTTAGCTCCTGCCTGGTTTCTAGCTTCCGGCTCCTTTCCTTCAGTCCTGGTGCAGGTGGTCAGTTTGGCGGGTTAGCCGTCCCGCCCTGTGTCCTTGAGCTAGCTGGGATGATTGAAAAGCCCTGGGGAAAGGAAGGGTATCTGTTCCCTTTCTCATTGATGGCCATCTTTTCATTCTCTCCCCGACCCTCTCTGGGATGGAGACACACAGACTTGTCTCCCCCTGCCCCCACAGACCCCCACCCCACCCCTCACCCCTCCTCTACCCCTGCCCCCGGCAACCTCACTCACCTTGGTGCCTCCACACCCCACCCCCACACACCCCATGCACCCCTGTACCCCCCACCCCCCACATTCTCCCACCCCCATACCCTACACTCCTCCTACATACCCCACGCAGACTCCCCTACCCCCGCCCCTCCATGTGCACACCCACAATCCTCCCAGCCCACACCCTATCTCTCCATATGCCCCCACCCCATACATCCCATATACCCTCACGTACCCCACATGTATCACACAGCCCCCCCCCACTCCCACTCACCCCCCCCCCCGACACACACCACATACCCCTCCCCACTCCACAACCCCAGCCCACCTCATATACCTGAGATTCCCTCCCCTTCCCCAGCCCTTGACCCCCTCGGTCCATAGGCCTGGAGCGGTCAACCCATCTTTATCTTGAGGAATTGGCAAGTCCCCGCACCCTTCAGCAGGCTGCCTTAGAAACTGTAGGCGTGATAAGCGAGGGAGTGATTTAAGATCCATTTAAACATGCCGTGAGCCGGATCTGGAAAGGAAAACACAGCCTAGGAAGTTGGCAAGCCAGACGCTCTTGTATTAGAGACCAGTAAGACGGGTGTTTGCTGTCAGGTAAGCTCTGACTTCCCCACCGCCCTCCCCCTCCTCTCCTCTGTGGGAGGTTTGGAGCCTATGAGACTCACACCACCGGCATCCCAGCTTGCCCTTGGCAGGTAGTGAAACCTTTCAAAACCCAGTCCCTGAATGAGAGACACCCAGGTGGCAGAGGAGAGGGCCCAGGTCACCTCCTCCTCCTTCACGACGGTCACGCCAGGTTTTCTGGGGTCCCGTCTCTGTGCCCTTCTAGGGCAGGGCAGCCCGTGGTTGTATCTTCCGTAGTTACCCTGCGTTGAGGAGAGGTCTCGTCGCCCCCGGGCGTGCTGCCCTGCCGAGGGCTGAGTGAACGGCGGCACGACGGTGGATGGGCCCCAGAGCCCCGTGTGGCCCGGGCCAACGCTCTGGGGGCACTTTGGGAGGGAACAGGTGCCTTCCCTTCTTCACCGAGGTGCCCCCTTCTGCTGTGGAGCCTCAGAGCCCCTAATTTGTCTCGTGTTACTATAATCACCGAGGTCAGTAGGAGAAATTGCTGAAGACTTCTACTGTGTGGAGGCACGTTCCCCATGAACGTCCCCACGTTTGGTGATTCACTAGAAGGACCCACAGCACCCAGAATATAGTTGTACTCATGGCTAAGGTTTAACATTGAAAGGATCAGCAGGAGAAGGATATAGGCGGAGTCTGGGGACATCCGTGCACAGGCCTTTGATGCTCCCTGCCTCCTGTGAGGGGCCCAACGAGGGCGTTCCTTCCCCCAGCAAGGAAAACGCAGTTAACACACGCGTGATGTGTCCGCCCGGGGCACCCTGTGGAGCCTCAGCCCCAAGGATTGTACCGGGGGTGCTCATGAAGGCAGTACATGCTGCCGAAATTCCAGACTTGCAGAAGGAAAGCAGGTGTCCTGCATCCACGACCTTGTCTGGAAACCAGCATAGGCACCTTGACCCACCCTTACCAGGGAATGGAGGGGGGCAGTTCAAGCACCACGTTCCCAGAAGCCAGCCAAGGGCCAGCCTCGCAAGCAGGACCTTGCAAAGGTAGCAGGCGTGGGTGGGCTACAGGCACCCTTTCTGCACAGGCAGGTTGCATGAAAAGTGGGGGGAGGCACGGCGTTGGGAGGCAAAGGTGGCCAGAGACAGGAGTTCACAGAGATGTGCTCTGGCCCCGCAGCAAACCTCAGCTTCCATTCGGCTAAGATGGGGGCCGCAGTGAGGGTCACCTGGGATAGTAGACACGCGGACGCTGCCCTCCGCAGTTGCTCTCAAACGTCTCTTCGCTCAAGGGCGCCTGGATGGCTCAGTTGGTTAAATGTCCGACTTTGGCTCAGGTCGTGATCTCACGGTTCATGAGTTCGAGCCCCGCGGTGGTCTCTGTGCTGGCATCTCGGAACCTGGGGCCTGCTTCAAATTCTGTGTCTCCCTCTCTCTCTGCTCCTCCCCCTCTCATGCTCTGTCTCTTTCTCTTTCAAAAATAGATAGACATTACAAAAAATAAAAAAAAAAAACGTTTCGCTCAAAATTTGTTTTCTTGCTTTAAAATATATTTTAATTGTAGGAAACTCATAACGTATGAAAAAGCTTAAAGACATAATAAAAAAGGTGCTTCTCAGAAAAAAAAAAACTCCAAGCCCTGAACCTGTTCATCCAGAGTTCAGTTATATTCGCGTATACATAAACTTACCCGTATCTGTTTCTTTACATGACAGGGATCAAATTTTATGTAATATTTTACAACTAGTTTTCCTCACTTGGTAACATAAACATTCTTCCTACATCCCTAAATGCTTTTTTGATTATTTTGATCACTTTGGTTACTTAACTGGGCGTGTACTATTCTGTTGTAAGGATGGTCTGCAGTTTATGTAGCCCTTCCCCAACTGTTATGTCTTTTCTCCTAATGTCTTTAGAAACACTTTTGTGATGAACATAAACCTTTGAGCACCTAGCTGATTAGTTCCTTGAGGTAAATGTCTAAAAGTGGAAAAACTTAAAAAGTATAATCTTTCTCCTTTCAGGATCCAGATGAATGCTGATAGAATAATTTTTTTACCTGACTTCTTTATTAGAGCTGTCTGGTTTCATTAAATTATTTGGTTGGCCAACTTTGCTCATGTCATGGCACGCCTAGAGGTAAATGTCATTTGTATGGCTTCCTGGGGTCAAAACTTTCCGTCCACCTCCAGCCGCTCAGAGGTGGGAGAGGGCTGAGCAGTTGGGGTAATCACCTCAACCAGCCTGTAACGTGTTCACGGGGCTATAGATTATGTTCCTAACTTAGACTACAAAGTTAAACAAGTATTTTTAAATGGAAATATAAAATGCATATAGAAAAGCTCACATTTTATTTTTATTTTTTTAACATTTATTTTTGAGAGAGAGCGAGCGAGCGAGCACGCACGCGTGCAAGTGGGGAGGGGCAGAGAGGAGGACAGAGGATCCAAAGCAGTCTCTGTGCTGACAGCAGCGAGCCCGATGTGGGGCTTGAACTCACGAACCATGAGGACCTGAGCCGAAGTCGACGTTCGACCGATTGAGCCTCCCAGGTGCCTCAAAAGGCGCCCATTTTATAAGTGTGCAGCTTGATGATTTTTCACGATCGCCTATGAAACTAGTACCCAGGTCAAGAACTAGAACGGCACCAGCCCCACAGCAGCCTTTCAGGATCCTTTCTAATCCCTACCCTCCATCCCCAACCTCCACTGCCAAGAGCAATCCCTCTCCTAGCCTGTGCCCGCAGAGATTAGTTTTCTCTGTTTCCGTACATGACATAAATGGAGTAATCATATGGTATGCGCTCTTCTGCGTCTGGCTGATTCCACTCTGTTTATTTTCCAGTTTCCCCATGCCCCTGCCTGATTATGGGCTCCATTCATGCATATGTCGTGTGTGTTCTCATTGCCGTGTGGTATTCTGTTGTGTGAATACATCCTAATTGTTGCATCCATGCTACTGTTGGTGGGGCGTTCGGGTAGTTTCTAGTTTTGGCTCTCACAAGTACTGCTGCTGAGAGCTTCTCTGGACACGTGTTCGGTGAGTCCAAGTAGGCGTTCCTGTTAGGTGATGATTTCACTACTCAGGGGCAGCACTGCTGGGTCGTAGGGTATGTTCATTTCCAGTTCGCTGGCTGCTGCCAGTTCGTTTTCCAAAGTGGCTGTGCCGCTTTGTCCCTCCGCCTGCAGCGTGGGAGAGTTCTGCTTGGTCCCCATGGTCCCTACCAACACTTATCAATTTCCATCTTTTAGGCCAGCTACTTACTAAAGGTTTACAGTTATCATTCACAGGAGAGCCAGGTAAAAGACAACACGTGGGTCAATGGAAGGCAAGCACCACTGAGAAAAACTCTGATTGGCTGTGGGATGGATGGAAGGCTAAAAAAAAAAAAAACCTTCCCCCTGGTTCTTGGCCCATTTGATAAAGGTTCCAATCCAGGCTTCTAGCTGGACAGGTTGACAAACTTAGGCACGGGCCAGTCTTTATTCGTGTGGTTCTCTTAGATCATATGGTTTCCTCTTATCCCCAGACTCATCCCTCAGACTCTGAAACATCTTGTTTATATTTTCAGAGGCGGATCTTGGATGGAAGTCTTGGCTTTGCTGCAGGGGTAAGTAGCGTGTCAGTAGGAGTGATGTAAAACGGAGACATGCTTATTCTAACATTTCTGTGCCAAGGGGGTATGTCCAGTCTCTCCTCCTGCCACCTAGATGCATCTCTCTGGGCTCCAGGTGCTAATGGCCCCTTCGTATCTCTGCCCCTACTTACCGTCGAGCTTATTGAAATGCTCCCGCCTCTCAGCGAGAGAGGCCTGCTTGTAGGGCAGCTGTCTCAGGACTTGTGAAATGAGGTGGTTTTTAGGAAGGGCCTCCACGGCGCTCGTTAAATATCTTTTCTCTCTTTCCCTTCCCTTTAAAAGCCCTTTTTTAATGGACATCCCCAAACATGTTAAAAAAAGTGGAGAGAATCTCAGGTAGCCATCATTCAGCTTCAAGCATTACCCATGTTTTGCTGATTTCATTTCTGCTGACTTCCCCCAACCTTCTTGAGAGGTTGGAATATGTTGTTAAAGCAAATCCAAGACATCGTGTAAGTTCACCCGGAAGTTAAATCCCCATCTCTAACCGGATGGCTTGTTTCGTTTTGTTTTTTTTTACAACATAATCCCCTCATCACACTTACCCAAATTGGCAACTCCTTGCTGTAAGTAACCTAACAGCAGATTTTCTCCCATTTTTTCTTAAAAAAAATTTTTTTTTGATGTTTTTATTTTATTTTTGAGACACAGAGAGAGCACGAGCTGGGGATGGGCAGAGAGAGGGAGACGGGGAACAGAGCGCGCTCTGGCGCTGACCGCAGGAGAGCCTGAACCCACTTGCCTTAAGATCATGACCCAAGCCGAAGGCGGTCGCCTGGCCCACCGAGCCACCCAGGCGCCCCTCCTCCAGTTTTTCAAAGGGGTCATCGAATCAGCAGCTGAGCAAGATTTTCGTATCGATTATATCTTTTAAGTGCCTTTTATTCTTAACAATCCCTTTTTTTTTTTTTTTCTCCAGTAATTTGTTGGAGACACTGGGTCTTTTATATCCGTAGAGTGTCCCACATGGTGAATTTGGCTGATGGCTTCCTCGGTGGGGGGTTGTGTACCTTGCTCCCCGGTTCCCCGATCTGTGAGCCGGGCGTTAGAGCCTGGAGTTTGGGGAGTTCAGAGCCCGCTTCCCAGGCACGCACATAGGGTGGTGGGATGTTCCGGTTTTGTTCGTCACACCGGAAGTCCCGTACCACGTGGTTTTCTCTTCCGGGTGATCAGGATTTGGTTCCTTTGCCGCCTTTTTACTGTGATCTGCAAAAACTGGCCTGCGGGGTCTCCCAGAGGTCGCCTAAGTCAGCAGCCGTCAGACTGGGGTCCGTGTACCTTCCAGGGCACACAGAGGCCCTCCCGGTAGTGCACAGAGGCACGGAGAGTGTTCACGAAATCCGTTTCCAGGTCCTCAGCGGCCACAGGCTGTCTTTCCTGAAACCCACTCTGGTGAGGACACCCTGGCAGCCCGGGGTGCTCCTTGCCCGAGTCCCCTTCCGCGTTTGCCCTCTCCCACTTTACAAGATAGACGCACTCTTGCCATACCACCCTGTCCCTAGGTGGCAAAATCTCCACGCATAAATTGGGGAACGCTTGCGATGTTGGTGCTGAGTGGAGAAAGTGAGGCCTCCAATCACCGATCCCTGGGCATAAATCCTTAAGTGGTTCAGACATGTCTCGCCCTTGGACTGTGGATCTAATCAAATTGTTTGCAGAGCGATGCTTAAATACCATTTTGGGATTTGGGGCCTGTAACTTGGATAAAATTCAGAGAACAAAATGACATTATTGTAACAAAGTATCTATTTTCTCCATCCTCTTCTTTATGCGAACACATTTCCTCTTTGCTTGTGTTTAAAAAAGAAAGAAAAAGGCAAGAAAAATAGAAACAAAATTGATTCCCAACTCTTAATCTAGTGATGACCACTTAATATTTGTCCATGGATGTATGAGTGAATGGAAAAAACAAGGGGGGGGCCTCATCCATGAAAATACACATTTCCAAAAAAAAAAAAATATTTTTTAGTGTTTAGTAATTGTAAAACAGTGTATTATATTTTTGTTGTTAGAAATCTGTTCTCTACCACTAATCATTTTAATGGTAACTCAATCTGGGAAATTGTTACTTAAGCAGTTAGAGCCCTAAGTTCACGTGAATTTTCCTAAAAATTAAATTAAAATGTATATAGACATTTATATTACAAAGAAGTAGGATAAATAAATCATTAATAGACTTTCTAGCGTAAAACAGAAGTTGCTTTAGGGTAAAATTCTGTGGGGAAAGAGAATTGAAATTTGAGTCTGGGAGAAAAAGTAATGATGTAAGTTTTGGGACTTTTCAAGAAGAGTTCGCTTTTTTTGTGTGTTTAGGATGTAGCCTGTGAACAGAAGAGTACGTAAAACATGAACATACAGTTTATATATATATGTTTATATTTATATTTTAAGAAGATAAAATATTTGTCCGTGGATATATGAATGAATCACTAGAGTAAGAGTGGGAATCAAATCCCTATGCTGTTTAGATCCCAGTGGATACAATTAATTGACTGATGAAACAGAAATCGATATTTATATGCCGGAAATGAGTTTGCACCTCTTGAAATTCAAGATGAAAACCTTTTAAATGTTAACTTTAAAAGGAGTGAGGGGGATGGGGCGCCTGAGTGGCGCAGTCGGTTGAGCGTCCGACTTCAGCCAGGTCACGATCTCGCGGTCTGGGAGTTCGAGCCCCGCGTCTGGCTCTGGGCTGATGGCTCGGAGCCTGGAGCCTGTTTCCGATTCTGTGTCTCCCTCTCTCTCTGCCCCTCCCCCGTTCATGCTCTGTCTCTCTCTGTCCCAAAAATAAATAAAAAACGTTGAAAAAAAAATTAAAAAAAAAAGGAGTGAGGGGGTACCTAGTTTTTCAAAAATTCTTCTAGGGGTTACATAGATACAGAATTTGAAGAACTCTGTTCTGTACTGTCTTTCTGCTTTTGACTAGGCATTTGTGTCTCCTGTTCTAGGTGGCTCTTTTAGGGCAAAAGCCACTGTAAGGTTTATGTAGCAAAAAGCAAAAAACAAAATGAAACAAGAAAGGGAACAAACAAGGAAAAGCAGAGAATAATAGTCTTCAGGATATGTAAGAATAAATTTGGGAGCATAATGAAACATGAACATTTTAGATGTAATTCCTCCCCCCCCCCAAAAAAAAATCATCAGGCCACTCTTGTGGTCATTTAAGTATGAGGATCTAAAATAAAATAGTTTTACTTCCGTTTTTTAATGTAGTTGTTAAAAAAGAGAGATTCTAAAAATTATTTACGTGTGTGTGCTTTTTTCTTTTATTTTTAAAGAAAATAGGATTTACTTTTCTGAAATTGACCTTGAGCTAGTTCCACAGGAGGAACTTCTGCAAAGTCACCAGCTACATGGAGGAAAGTAAAAGTGTGCTGTGGGAGACTGTTGAGACTCAAAACTCAGGAAATACCAGTGGCCTTGGTGACTAGTAGTGGGTTCTCATAAATGCTTCCCCAAACTAGGGAGAAGGCAGTAGAGCCCAGGTGGCCTGAGCTATAATAACCACTTGTACTAATCATGGGAATAATTTGTATTTAACACAGCCATTCTGTTGGCTAGGACAGTAGTTCTCAACGGGGGGGGGGGGGGGGGGGGGCGGTTTTACCCCCCGCTGCAGGGGGGCATTTGGCATGTTCAGTTGTGACAACTGATATCTAGCGGGTAGGGGCCAGGGATGTTGCTAAACACTTTCCAGTGCACAGGACAGCCCCCCTCTCCCTGCCCCCCCCCCCCAAAGAATTACCCAGCCCAAAACGTCCATGGTGCCACAGCAAGAAATCCCGGTCCAGAGCATTTTGATGTATCCTCTCTGGTCACAGAGTGGAACGTATAAAAATGTAGATGTATTAGAAGTCAAAAAAAGAAGAAGAAGAAAATCATCCTGCCTCCCCCCCCCCCCCGTGCCCCCCCCCCTTGCTTCTCAGAGGTCACTGCTGTTAACCATTAGCAGCTCCTTGGAGAACTGTTTATTATGCACGTACAAAGTATCGGCATAAACACGCCACAGGGCTTGCTAGCCTTCAGCACGGCTCTGAGATGCTTTGAGTAAATATCTTGAAAAGGGAAAGCCAGCCATCAGTCGGTTGACTGGGGTCCCATTGTACTTTGCACAGATGTAACATGCTTTCAGATCAGCGGGATACATTTATGCATGTGTTGTATGTGCATTGACACCCGTCTCTGCTTTAATGCTGCAGTGATGTATCTATATAATTGTGCACCGAGAAAGGAGATTCCTGGGACAAAGGACGTGGTGTTTTAAATGTGCTTAGCGGTATATTTCACAGGTGGTTTTTTCCCTCATTAGCAGGGCCTTGGAAGCATTAATCAGTTCTCCTTAAATGACTCTTCAGAGAATCCCATTTGCCTTCTGCCGCACCCCCCCCCACTCCTGACTCCTAAAAAAGGTTTAGACTCTTTTAAGTCTTTCATAATCGTTGTCTTTTTCTTAGTACCCATGTCAGCCGTCACGTTTTGCCTGAGGTGTGAACTTAATGGGGAGAAATTTTACCATTAAAAAAAAAAAAGGCAGAAAAAGAAACCTAGAGTATTACAGCATTAAAGCCGGAAGAGTTTTACAACTTAAAAAAAAATTTTTTTTAATGTTTATTTTTGAGAGAGACAGAGAGAGATAGGGTGAGCGGGGGAGGGACAGAAAGAGAGGGAGACACAGAACCTGAAACAGGCTCCAGGCTCCGAGATGTCAGCACAGAGCCTGATGGGGGCTCGAACTCTCGAACTGTGAGGTCATGACCTGAGCCAAAGTCGGGATGCTTAACCGACTGAGCCTCTCAGGCGCCCCAAAGCTGGGAGAGATTGTAGATGGTTATAATAGCTAGTATTTATTGCACCTTTGTTGTTTACAAGGTGCTCTGCTGAGCACTTTGTGTCGACCATCTAATTTAATTTTCGTAACGACTCCATGAGGTATGTAACATGTGCTATTATTTACTCCCACTTTACAGCTGAGGAAATAGGCATAGCAAGGGTAAATGAATTGTTCCGGATCTCCCACGGTGAGCAGAGGCAGGATTTGAACACACAGTCTGACTCCAGAGCTTTCCCTCTTAAACCACAGTGCCTCCCGGCTGATGTCTGGTCCAGTTGCCCCCCATGTAGAGGCAGGAAACAAATGCAGAGAGAAGAAATGACTTCTCTAGAATTGGAAATCACTAGGTAGGGGCAGAGCTAGGACCAAACTCAGCTGAGAAGTCAGGAGCTGCTGACATTTAGCTGTGTGACCTTGGGCAAGCTCCTTAGTGTTCCTGGACCTCAGTTGACTCTGCTCAGTTGACTGACATTGGGCTTGATGGTTTGTTAAGGGCTTCTTGGTTCTGTCCAGTTAAAGAGGCGGGTTCTAGCGTGGGTTAGTGTATATCCTTTTCTCGTAAGGCAATTGGGAAGCGTTCGTTCCACTTCCCCTGTTCACTCACTCACTCACTTGTTCGATGGCAAATTTACACATGCAGTTGAAGATCTTTTCATCCGAATTGAGATGAGCAGTCGTCGTCCCGAAAGGTAAACATTTGGGGGAATTCGAAGAGGCCAAAACATCAAGGGTCACCGTTCACCATTTTAATTTTCTTTGCTCTGGTTTTGATGTCTCTTTGGTGAGGTTGATATTCACTAGTAATCTCTGAATCAGTGTACATCCTCTCTCAAGGAAGACGCGCTTGTGTGGAATAAACAGGACCAGGAGCCTGCAGAAGAGAAAGGCAGCCTACCAATCAAGAAGCTTACTTGTAGGCAGGAAGAGGCAATTTAATATCTATTCTTTAATCCCATGGGGAGCTGGGTTCTCATGAAAGGCACGATTTTCTTAAGGAGGGTTTGGCTGAGTCTGTTTTTGTGCAGAACATGGTGAATAATATTTTCTCCAAATAACTGGCTCCCTGTTGGAAGTTAGTGATGCTCTCCGGTGATGGCCTCAGAGTCTGGAGGGACGAGGGTGACCAGCTGTTCTCCATTTCCATGGCGAAATGGATGGGCAGAATAGACTCAGCAGCATGAGGGATTCAGGGAGATTTCAGCCGGAGGCAGTGGAAAAGTGACCTGAGCCCAAGTCAGACGCTTGACCGACTGCACCACCCAGGTGGTGGTGATGTTTGTCCGTTTGAGGGCTGAGACTGTCCTCAGCCAAGAGGTGACGAGGTGTACTGGGTTGGCTTGATGGGACTTGGAGCCGTCTGCCCCGGGGGTCTTATGTGACCGGCTAACTGTGGCATGGTGTGTGGAGAAAACAGGGGGAAGGGTGCCTCTCTAAGCAGGACCATTCACAGCCTCCCTCCAGGTTCTGTCACGATTGGCAAGGGGCCACCTGCCGCTTCTTGCCTCCTCTGCCTCTTGCACGGGAATGCCGCGGGACAGTGGCGCTCAATCTCGTCACCGAGGGCTTTGGACCCTTAAGGTTTGCGTGAAAAGCATGTTATTTGTAAAGGTCTCCCATGGTCAGTTTACAACGGGAAAACTTCTGTGTCTCCGCCGAATGTTTTCAAACCTTGCGAGGCGCGAGCAGCAGATGCTGAATGCACCGTGGGGGGCAAGCCTGACTTCCGGCTCGGCGCTGCTGGACCCCAAACCATAGCGGTTCTGCTGGGCACGAGAGCGATGTGGTGACAGCTGTGTCCCCTGGCCCTCCCCTCATCTTCTGTGACATGTGCCGGCAGGATCAGGGCCTTCCTTCCCGACACATCCGGACCCTGACTCCAGGGGTGGCCGGGTGAGAGAGGAAGAAAGGAGAAAAGGGAAGAACATCCAGGAAGGAGACAGACCATCACTATTATTGTTCGTGTGTCTTTCCTTTTCAATTTCATGCTTCAGATCTCCAGTGTCGTTGTAAACAGTGTGGGGGAGGAAATGATACACGTTACCTCCCATCTGCACTGACATCTAGATGGAAGAACCCACGTGTATTGTCTCGTCCTGCTAAGCAGCTGGCCCGTGTGGCTGTGGGGCCTGCCCAGAGCCGCCTGGATGCTTACCTCGCTTCCCTGCCTCGCCCGTCCTCTCTCCCTGCCTTTCCCGGGTGCTCAGGCTGTCTGTCCTCTCGTGGCCTGGGCACCTCTGCTTCCCCCTTGTTTCCTCTTCCTTTCCTTGCAGGCCTGGGCCCTGCAGGGATTGGGGCCAGGGCGTTCTCCTTGGGGAATACCTGCTCCTCTTTGTTTGGGGCATCCTTCCCTGTTCCGTGAAGGGGAGGGGCGAGTGTATGCAAGTGACCAGCAGCTTAAAAAAGGGCTTTGAGATTCCGTTTTAGTAGTCAGATGTGAGTGCTCCAAAGGCAGTAGCTCTTACACATCTTCCTGCAGGAGCAGGTAAACGTGTAATAGATATTCCTTAAGATGACTGGCTCAGTTTCACTCATTCAGTCATTCATGCATTCATTCATTCAGCATTTATGGAGGATCTGTTGTATTTCCAGGCACTGTGCCGAGTGCTAAGGATTTGAAGGGGTGATAGGAGGTGGTCTCTGTCTTTAAGGAGGTTACGGTCTAGTTCTAGTGGAGAGGTGGGCACCCTGCCTGTTTTTGTCGGCAGGGATTTATTGGCACCCACCACGCCTGTCTGTTCGCATACTGTCTGCGGGGCTCGTGCATCATAATGCAGAGTGAGGAACTGCTAAAGGACCATATCGCCTGCAAACCCTGAAGTATTCACCGTCTGGCCCTTTGCAGAAGTTTGCCGACCCCTGATTTAGTGTTTACGGTGGGGTTTTCTGAGGCCTGTTGCAGTACAAACAGCCTGAGCAGGTGTCCACAGCTCCGTGCTGTGAGGGGCTCGGGCTGGCGGTCTCAGAACGTCCCTGGAATGTCTGGTGTTCCTGAGCAGGTGATTTCCTGGGGGAGCTAGGTTTTGCGGGGCACGGGGGGGGGGTTCCTCCCCAAGGAGGCCTGGCCTTGGCTCATGAAATCGATGCTACTGCTGCCCCTTTGCTGGGGTGGGCCTTTGAAGAATCTTCAGGGGATAGCTTTGCAGGGCAGCACGGTGAATTACGTGGACCACTTTGCTCTCATCTTGTCACATAAGGCACACTGTGTTAGGACAGATGGCCAAGGACAAAAATGTGCCCTTTGAGATTTTGAACAAAAACTAGGTTTCCCAGCTCAAATCAACCTCAAGCTGGCAACCGTCCTCAGCACCCGTGGTCTAGCAGAGTGAGCTCACTTGGCCTCACATCCTCGGCAATTTAGTCCCAAGGAGCTTCTCTCTGGCTTTGGAGAAATTCCCTTCGTTCTGATGCAGTGGTTCCACTCAGGCTGCATGATAGAATCCTCTGGAAAGATTTAAAAAGCCCAGTGGCCTGGGCACACCCTGGACTAACTACATCTAAATCTCTGGGGCTGGGATAAGGCTTCAGTGGTTTCTTGAGCTCCCCGGGTGATCACAGCAGTGAGGACCCAGTCCGAATGGGGATGACGGTTTAATGAAGGATGGGCTGGTGTTTGGAAACAGCAGACTCCCTCCAGAGGCTCCAGGTAGCTGTGGGGCTAAGAGTCTGGCTGAGCCCGCGTGTGGGGCTGGGGCCGTGGTCACAGGGGCGCTGGGTGTGGAGGATGGGGCCTCGGAATCCGGACGGGGGCGCCCAGGGGGAGGCTGCTGCCGTGGCGGTCCACTGTGTGCCTGGCGGGTTGACTTTGATACCAGCCTGAGTTGGGAGGGGACAGATGTACTCACACGTAGGTTTCCCAGTTGGTTAGGTGATACTGGTGTCCCAGCTGCCGGAATGAGAACTCTGGGCTCCCCGACACATGCAAAAGAAAGACGAGAGGCAGGATCTTTGCGGCTTGGAGAACTTGAATGTGAGCGTAAATTCTCACCCGATGCACAGTCTTTGTTGGATCGCACGCTGTGTCTGAAAAAATCTCAGTATGGGCAGGGCCTTCTGGGAGTCATCTAAGGCATCCCTGTGCCATCAGACAGGGCAATGTTTTGCCTAATCCAGACAGATGGTGGGGATGGGGCTTGTTCCCAAAGACTTTTATGAAGCAAGTCTCTGCTTTTTTTTTTTTTTTGTAACCTAATTGAGTGTTTAGCTAGCTTGTTAGAAACTTACCTAATCTAAATGTCTTCTGCAATTTAAGTAAGAGAGTAGCTGACATCATCTTTCTTTGGCATCTTAGCACAAATCACATTACAAAGCATTTACTTAGGGGTCAGTTCTTTTGCAAGATACTCCAAGTGCAAGGGGTCAAAGTCAATCTTGGTCAAGTCTTGTCCTGTGGCCTTAGCGTGCCAAGACCAAATCTCTACACGTATTATTAACACAAGTGCTTTGTGCAAGGCCTGCCTTTGTGCAAGGATTGCTTCTGATTGCTTTTGAGTGGTGGCTCACTCACAGGAGGGGAGAAGAGCCGGTCATCAAAGCTTTGTCAAGCGCCTGTGCAGTTTTAGCGATGGCTCAGACATGTGTTCTGTTTGCAGAAGAACCATTTATTTTCTTCCTTCCTTAGGGAGTGGCTGCCCGGAAGGTGGGAGCAGGGAGAGGATGGGCCTCAGGCCAATCCATCCACCGTTTAGTGAGCACCTACTGTGTGGAAGGCATTGTGGGGGTACGTACAGAAGCAAGATATAATCCCTCCCTGCAAGAGGCTAAGGCCGGCTGGGTTCCTGCAACCACGAGACAGGTCAGCATGTGGTTGTAGGAGGGTAATGTGTGCAAGGTGACAGGAAGCCTGGGGACAGGGAGGAGTTAGGGAGGACTGCTTCAAGGGTGAAAATGAAATTGGAAGAATATGTAGTTTGAGGATGGGCACGGAACGGGGAGGAAATGAATTCTGGGCAGAAAGAAGAGCATACTGGAAGCATGGGCATGGAAAACACAGGACTGTTGAAGGAATGGTGATTGGTTTGGCTGGAAGCTGATGGCCGCAAGGTAGGTTGGGGCCTGGATATAAACAACCTGGGGCCCCGCGGAGGAGGGTTTGCGCTCTGTTCTCTAGATTGGTGGGGAGACCCTGGAGCTTTGAGGGAGGGGAGGTGACCGGAGTTGTAATTTCAGGAAGTGGGTTCTCTTGGAAGCAGATAGCACGGCAGGGGAAGGCAGGTTGGAGGCTCTGATGTTACTTTAGGTGGACTCCTGGACTCCTTAGAGGCCTTGAATCAGGCAGAGGCAGGGGAGTTGGGAAGGGAGAGAGTGAAGGTCAGTCCTGCTGGAGAACTGGGGACTTGGCGGTCCTTTGATTGCGAAGGTAGCCAAAGAAGTTCAAGCCCATCACAGGTACCGTGTTCCTGGGGCTCCTTCCCCTGGGGCAATCAGGGAATTTGGTATCACCTCCTGGCTTAGGGGCTGAGGAGGGGGGGCTCTACCAGAAACAGGGAGGTGGAGTTTATATCAGGCTTTTCTCTTTTGAGTGGGTTTGTACTTTGGAATCTGTGTGGCAGGATGGTCTCCATGGCAACCAGCCACCTACACCTAGCTGTACTGATGGTGATGCTTCCTTCTGCTCACCGTGCTTTTGACTGAGAGTCACTGAGACACCCCTCTCCCCCAACAAATAGTGGCTTAAACAAGAAAGACTCCTCTCATGAAGAAGAAATCCAGAGACTGTGGCTGGGAAGGTAGATCCATGGAGTCCCAAGGGATCCAGGCTCCTTTTCTACTTGGTGCTTTGTCCCAGAGGGAGGCATTTGCCTTTCTGGCCCAAGGTGGCTGCTGGAGCTCAGGGCATCACAGCTGCCTCCAGGCAGCAAAATGTCAGCCGGGAGGGAGATTTCCTGTAAGTCTTGCCTGACAGCTCCACTTGTAGCTCATTACTCAGAACTTACCGGAAGACCCCATCTACCTGCAAGGAAGGCCAGGACACCCGGTCTTTCAGCCGTGCTGCAGTGTGCCCAGCTAAACAGTGGGATTGTGTTCCTAAAGGAGATGGGAGAATGGAAACCACAGCAGGCAATTAGCATCCTCGGCCACACAGCCCATCACGGAGAGAACGTTGAGCATTGATGCTATTATTGATTTGCCTTCCCTGTGTTCATTTTGTATGTGGTTGTTCTTTCAAGTGAACTGGGTTATTTTTTTCTTTAGTTTCTTTCAAAATGGGGGAGTAAAGACATGAACTTGGCAAGAAATTCAAGTAGTACAAAGGGCATGCAGTAAAACATAAGTCCCTCCATGTCTGTCATCAGCCAGGGCTTTGGAGGCCACGAATGACGGAAAACCTAACTCACTCTGGCAAAGGACTGATGAAGGAAATGTGTTGGCCCGCGCATTTAAAATACCAGGCTCAGAACTGACCTTGGATAATACTGCCAGACTCTGTAGATCCAAGGACATCACTGGGGCCTGGGTTTCTCCGTCTCCTGGTCCTGTTTTTCCCTGTGTCTCCACTTTTGGGTACTGTATTGACATCCTCTCAGACTCACGTCTGTGGGGAGGAAGAGCCCTTCTCCCCCAGCTTTGATGGCCCTTGGAATTGAGTTTCATGGGCAGGAAGTGACAGGCCTCACTTGGGTTGTGTCCTCTTCCCCGGACCCTAATTCCTGTTGCCATGGGGATGCGGTGTGTTAATTGGCCAGGCCTGGGCCACATGCCCACCCCTACTGGCCTCTTCCTCTTCCCCGTAGGTAAAAAGCAGAGACTAAAATTGATGAACAAGGAGGGGAGTGATGGTTCTTCTGAAGCAAAATGGAGGTATCCTTGCCCGAGTAGGTGTGATGGAGGTTGGGTGGTCAACGTGCAGCAAACGTGCCCACATTCTTCAAGATACAGCAAACATCACAGCAAACACTTCTTGTGCCAGTTAGAAACCACCCGAAAACATGGTGGCGTAAGCCAACAGCACTTTATCACTTCTTATGCTTCTGGATCGACTGGACTCCGCTGGGTGGTTCTTCTGGTCTTTCCTGGTGTCACTCATGGGGTCGGGGCATCTGGTGGCTCGGTGGGGCTGCGGGGTATAGGAGGACTTCACTCACAGTTGTGGAGACTCGGTGCTACCTGTCGTCTGGTCTCTGTCACGCACAGTGGCTCATGGGTCAGTGGTGCAGGTGGAAACCGTAAGGCCTTTGGAGGCCTGGCCTCAGGAACGTACACAAAGTCACTGGTCGTGTTTTATTGGCCCAAGCAAGTTGCAAGGCCCGCCCAGATCCAGGGGGTGGGGAAATACTCCCTGGTCCTTGGTGACCACAACCTGCAAACTATCATGGCTCTGTGCTACCCTCTACCTCCTCGCTTTGCAGAAGTGATGCCTGTCGACAGTCTACCCTTCCAGGATCCATAGACCCTTTTTGTTGCTGGGTGCCATCTTGTTGTCATTTCTAGAAGTCCCGAGACCTCCCTCCTGGGTCTCCCTTTATCCTGTTTTCTCCATCCTGCTTCTCAGCTTCTCTTTGGGTGTCACTCTCACCCGGTGGGAGGAAATTCTGTCTTTCTAGGTTTCCATTCCATTCACAAACGAACACGCAAGGAAGGAATCTGAAGACCCAGTGAAACTTGATTCATGCTCTGGGGGCAGGAGAGAAGCAGAGCTTTTGCAGGCCCAGATTAGTCATAGGTGTTCTGGTCTCCTGAGAGGAAGGAATTTGGGCTAAATTCTTAGGACAAGAGCCCCACTGTTCCGGAAGCAAGAATTAGCCGTTGGGTGAGGTGACATTCTGTGGCTAACAGTAATGTAATCGGTCTGGAATCTTTTCATATGGGGACACATGACCTTTTGAGAGTGGGTGTGTGTCCACACTATGGAATTGGAAGGACCCGGGAGAAATACCAGTTCTTAACATTCCATGCTTCAGCATTGTTTGGTTTTGTTAACCTGTATGACTTTGATTTTTTTTTTAAAGTTCATTTATTTTGAGAAAAGGGAGGAGGGGCAGAGAGAGGGCGTGGGAGAGGGAGCTGAGAGAGAGAATCCCAAGCAGGCTCCTCACTGCCAGCCAGGAGCCTGATGTGGGGCTCGAACCTACGAACCCCAAGATCATGACCTGAGCTAGAGTCTGACACTTTACTGACTAAGCCACCCAGGTGCCCCTGATTTTTTTTCTTTAAAAAAAAAATTTTTTTTTTTAACATTTATTTATTTCTGAGACAGAGACAGAGCATGAATAGGGGAAGGTCAGAGAGAGAGGGAGACACAAAATCCGAAACAGGCTCCAGGCTCCCAGCTGTCAGCACAGAGCCCGAGGCGGGGCTCGAACTCACGAACCGTGAGATCATGACCCGAAGTTGGACACCTAACCGACTGAACCACCCAGGCGCCCCTTTTTTCCTTTTTTTTTAAAGGTCAAAAATTTCCCTTTCAAATTCAGGCATCAGTCTTATTCCCTCTTTGCAGGGGAATCTCTGCGTCATTTTGTGAACAGAATTTAAGAATATAAAGAGCATATTGCTGAGGGCAGGGTGGTGGAGTGAACGTCCATCCTGGTGTTTCTCTGATGGGCGTGCGGGTCGAGCGGCAGGACGGTTGCTGAACTGTGGATTTATCCCTCTTCTCACTCCCCCACTGCCCCCAAGCGTGGTGAGTGCAAGGAGACCAGAGAAGCTATAATCAGAGGCTGAGGACACTCACTCCTGCCTTCTCCCAGGGCCCCTTGAAGAGTTTTGTCAGCCTCTGGCTCTCCTTCCGCGATGCCTCCCATCCCAAGGAATTGGACCTCAGGAGTGCCTCCATCATACCTCCGCTTTCCGAGGCAAGAGGAGCCTTCTTGGGCAGCTGATCCTGCTCGGTGATAAAGAGTGCTGGGCTCAGACAGGGAGTCGGGAGCCCTGGGTCGCTTTTCTAGCGGAGCTGTTTACAGTCCCTGTGATTAGCAGCAAGTCTTGTAACCTCTGGGCATCTCATGGCTCCGCCGAGACTGAAATCCTTCCCCTCCTACCTCGTGCAGAGAGTGGAAGGGAAAAATCAGGGCATGATAGTTTAATGCCTCTGTGCCCTCTGGAACAAAGCGAGAACAAACTACGAGAGAGGCAGCCGCCTTACTGGCTTGCTGGTGGATGCTGCTCTTTGCTGTCCGGGTGCCCTGGCTTTTAATCCCACATCTGACTTTGGCTCAGGGCCACGATGAGCTGTTTCTCCATGCTTCGCCGAACAGCGGTGGGAATAGAACCGTCAGGCCCGATGGAGAGTCAGCTCCGGGAGGATTGTGCGTTTGACAAGCCAGTGAAGGGACATGGAAGCCTTCACACTCACCTGTGCAGATTTTTTTTTCTTTTTTTCTTTTTTTTGGGGAGCGTTTCTTTGGAAACGTCTTAACTTTCTGAAGCCCTGGTCTTCTTGTGAAGAAATCAACCACGACAGCCCTGGGGCTAAGTGAGTTAGTGTTCCAGGAGGGTAGAAGGGAAAACAAAAACAAAAACATATCTATTAAACGCATAAGCAAGGGGAAAACGGGTTAGTATCGCATCGAAGAAGGAGGAAGGGACCCGGAATCGTTGCCTGTGCAAAAGCGTTAAGTAGATTACCCATCTGAATTTGCGGAACCCTCTGTAATTATGCATGGAGAGGTCTGTGGGGTGGGGTGTGTCCATGAGCTGACTGCGGGGAGCACTTACATCTTACGGGCTCGTGAGTCCCAAATATTATCATCTGACAATGGTTTTATTGCTTTATACTTTTCAAAGCATTTCCCCATCCATTACCTCATCCGACCCTCATAATAATCCTGTAGCTGTAGGCTTTCTTTTTTGCAAATAATAGATGAAGGGTGTGCCGTATCTCATGCTGGACTTTTCCGTGTGACCTGTTCCTGGGGTGCTGGGGGCAGTGGGGAAGAGAAGGGAGCCTCCAGTACCCCGCTGAGATCCCGCCAAGGTGTGCCAAGCACTGGGGGTAAAACAGAAAACAAAGCAACCCCAAATTCCTGCTCTCATGGGACTGCTGTTCTGGCAGAGAGAGTACTCTACGCTGAAACATATAGGATGTCAGACAGAGGTGAGTGTGAATGAGAACAATAAAGGAAAGGAGGAGGATGGATACTGGGAGTCACGACTATTGCAGTTTTAAAAAGAATCAATCAGTGAAGATGCTAAGGAGGTGTTCCCGATGTGTGGAAGGCTCTCAGTCAAGTCTTTTGACGTATTGAACAAATAAACAAAGGCTCAAATGGATGGATGGATGGGTAGGCGGGTGGATGGATGCACAGACTGTGGGTGGATGGGTGAGTGGATGATGGATGGATAGACAGAAGAGGAAGGATGGGTCCTACCCCCGCCTGCCCCCGCCCCCCACCCCCTGCCTCCAGAGACCTGTGCTTCCTTCAGGAGCCTTACTGTGCCTAACTATTTTTATATTCCCTTGCCCCATTTCATGCATCAATGTGGTGCACCCTAAGTGGGACCTCACCTCATGTAAGACCCTGGTGAGGATGAGCCCCTCCCTGCTGGAGAGAACCAGCATCCCACTGGTTAGGAATAGGAGGGCTCCTGGTTCTGTGCAGGTTGGGTTGGGAGGTAAATTGTTGCTAACTGGTCAAGGGAGAATTTGCCTCTCGTTTACTCCAACTCAGCCTTGTCATCATGGACCTCATGTCCTAAGTCCTGGGAGCTTGCCTGCTCTGTCTTTCTGGGAGCCTGGTCTCTTCCACATCCTTGGCATGGAGACTTTGCTCCTCATTTCCCCCTTCTTAATTTCTTTTTTTTTTTTTTAATTTTTTTTTCAACGTTTATTTATTTTTGGGACAGAGAGAGACAGAGCATGAACGGGGGAGGGGCAGAGAGAGGGAGACACAGAATCGGAAACAGGCTCCAGGCTCTGAGCCATCAGCCCAGAGCCTGACGCGGGGCTTGAACTCACGGACCGCGAGATCGTGACCTGGCTGAAGTCGGATGCTCAACCGACTGCGCCACCCAGGCGCCCCCCCCCCCTTCTTAATTTCTTAACCCCTATCCAAGATGGCACTCAGTGCTCCTTGGCAAGCGTTTGTAGCTCTCTGCTTATTCTGTACGGTCCTTATCTCTAGATCCTAACTGCTTGTTCATTTCTCTTTCCTTAGTCCCAGACTGGAGGCACCTGGAAGGCAGGGGCTGTCCTTTCCACTGTTGAAACTTTGTCCCTAGTACAGAAACTCCAACATGGTTGGCACTCAAAAAAATATGTTTTTTTAGTGTATATTATTTTTGAGAGAGGGAGAGAGAGAGCGCGCGCGAATGGGGGAGATGCAGAGAGAGGGGACAGAGGATCCAAAGCGGGTTTTGTGCTGACAGCGGAGAGCCAGATGCAGGGCTCAAAGTTATGAACCCTGAGATCGTGACCTGAGCCGAAGTCAGATGCTCAAACGACTGACCCACCCAGGCTCTCCAGCATTCAAAAATATATTTTTTTTCAACGTTTATTTTTTTGGGGGGGGCAGAGAGAGACAGAGCATGAACAGGGGAGGGGCAGAGAGAGAGGGAGACACAGAATCGGAAACAGGCTCCAGGCTCTGAGCCATCAGCCCAGAGCCCGACGCGGGGCTCGAACTCACGGACCGCGAGATCGCGACCTGGCTGAAGTCGGACGCTTAACCGACTGCGCCACCCAGGCGCCCCAAAAATATTTTTAATATAAGCATTGAATGAGTGTGGTGAGTGCATTAAAGGTTTTCCTTGGGGTTGGCTGCCTTTAGGGCCAGCCCAGTTTCTCCAGACCTTCTGTGTGCACTGATGTACATCTCTGGAACATCAGGATGAAATCTCAAAATAGACAACGAGAAACCCTACCCTCTGGGTCTATAAGGAAATCGGTCTTTCTGATCCTTCCAACGAAGGAAGAAATTAATTGAATGTAAACTCATTACATCTCTGAAGCACTTTGAAAATTTCCCCATAATTTAATTACAATGAACTTCTCAGGATGTAGTCATGCCAGGAAATGTCTCAAACTGTCAGTGGCGTGGGGTGAGGTAAGGGCAGGGGGATTGGGTACTGCGGGTGGGGCCTTATTTCTAGAGGACATGTGCTTTGGTATTATAACGAGCTATGGAGTCACCCTGGTTCGGTTTGATCCTGGTTTCTCTAATTAGTTGTGTGAGCTGGGACTTTGTAAGCCTCAATTTCCTCATCTGTAAAACAGGTTATAACAGTGCTGTCTCCTTTACGGGGTTGTTGCACACACGAAATGAGTCAAAATATTTGAAGCTTCTAGCACAGTGATGGTCACGTAGTAAATCTTGATTAGTATTATCCTCTGTCAGGGGAAACGGGTGGAGGACACACATGGAATTTGAAATTAGTAGAAGTTAGTGAACTTGGATATCAAGGTTTGGATCAGCTTTCTTTCAATATGTGACTCTCACATTACTGAGCATCCCTTAGTCGCCCGCAGTTGATTATCTTACCTGTGCACACTCCTTCCTCCTTTCTTCCTGGCAGCACCGTCTTGGATGCTTTCTTTGTTCACGTATAACTTAAAAAAAAAAAAAAAAAAGGGATCATACCGGACATAATGTTTAAAAGCATGTTCTAGGGTGCTTGGGTGGCTCAGTCGGTTTAGCGTCTGACTTTGGGTCAGGTCATGATCTCACAGTTAATGGGTTTCAGCCCCGCATCGGGCTCTGTGCTGATGGCTCAGAGCCTGGAACCTGCTTCAAGTTCTGTGTGTGTGTGTGTGTGTGTGTGTGTGTGTGTGTGTGTGTGTGTGTCTCTTTGCCCCTCTCTGCCCCCTCAGGAATAAAATAAAAAAACAAAGTTTTTTTTAAAGCACGTTCTTTCACTTCATATATCCTGAACTTTTTTCGTATTCTCTTGGATCACAAGAACTGCCCATGTTTGTTTTCACTTTTGATTGAGGTATGATGAAAACACACCCAACTGCACGCAGTGACTGGGATATTTTTAACCAGTGACCTGTTGCTCATTTCAGTTGGACTTGAGGCTTTGAATCGTTGTTTACTTTTATCAGGGCAATAGATGTACGCGACTAGGAAGAGCAAATGTTCGTAAAAGGCTTATGAAGAAAGGGACAGCATTCCCTCCCCTGCCTCCCACGGCCCCTTCTCTTTCCTAAAAGTGACCGCTTTTGTCTGTTTCTTGAGAAATTTTCCCTCATATTTCTAAACAAATCTGTTCTGCAATTTTTTTTTTTTTTGATTGGGAAACCAGTACCCTTCAGTCTGGTCATTGTTCTTTTTAGGTATCTTCAATAGTTTCCCCCGCTGGCCCTGTGTTCTCTCTCGATTAATCTTCCTAGTTGGCCGTGGGGCCTCCTGGACGAACCTCTCGTTTTCTTCTCTTCTCTATTTTGTAATCTCTCTGCTGTTTTGTTCTGCACGGTGGGAACTTTCATGGACCTTCAACTCCATAAAAGGAGCAAATGTTTTTTGTTGGTGTTTTCATAGTTTCGGTTTCTGAAAACTTTCTTGTTCTCCTTGTTTTTGTTTTTGTTTTCTTTTATTTGTTTTTTCTTTTCCTTCCGGCGCCCTGTCCTTTTCAATGTTGTTTCCTTGAATTCCCAGGGTTCTCTCTAAGAGCCTTCTTTCTTCCTGTTTGGTTCCTGGGGTCGCCCGCGGGAGCATTTAAAGACAGTCTCCAGGGTCTCCTGGCTGGCTCAGTAGGTGGAGCCTGTGACTCTTGATCTTGGGGTTGTGAGTTCGGGCCTCACATTGGGCGTAGAGCTTATTTAATAAAAAAATAAGAATAAAATAAGTTTCCAGCTGGGTAAAGAAACCGTGCCTCGTAGTAGTACCAGCCAACATTTCGAGTGCCTCTCAGTAGTCCTTGCAACAGCCGGATGAGCGAGGGGCTGCCATTCCAGTCTTGCAGATGGCAAAGCTGGGGCTTATGGAGGGGGATGGGACATGCCCAGGCCCTGTTGGGATTTGCCCTCAAGTCTGTGTGATTCTCGAGTCCTTGCCCTAAGCCTGGCGATACACGTTTCCCTGAGTTTTCTTTGATCACAGGGGAGGTCGAACATCTCATTAGTTCCTTGCACCCTTGGGCATTTCTTTGGTGACGAGCCAGTTATTTACAACCCTTGCCCCATTTATGTCTCTAAGTTGTTATTTGCACTGGGGCTTCTGCAATCAGGCTTGAGTCTCCCCCCGATGCTAGTCCTCTCCTCACCTGCCACCTGTATACAGCAGCTTCCACTCCAGCCCAGGCCACCGAATGCCACTGTGGGCTCGTCACGGTCTCCTTGTCTGGGACATGCACTGATCCGCCCCTGCAGATCTCTAGCCAGTCGCCTGATGGGCACCTCGCACTTGACAAGTTCAACCCAGGGCTCTCGACTGCCTTATTTCACTTCCTTCCCCATCCTGTGTTCCACATGTGCTCTCCCCTAGGTCTCCCCTCTCGGTCAAGGGCACCACCTTCCGTGAAGCTGCAGGGGCCCCAAACCGGGATGTCGCCTTGATTCCCATCTGCACTAGGTTGCATGGTGTCCCCCTGCCCCTTCTCCGTCCCAGTCTCTGTCCACCTAGAACCTGTGGGTATGGCTTTATTAGGAAATAGGGTCTTTGCAAATGTAATCAAGTTGAGATCATGCTGAATTAGGGTAAGCCCCAAATCCCATGTGACTGGTGTCCTTACGGGAAGAGACAAATATGGACACGGGCTTAGAGACCCATGGGGAGAAGATGGCCATGTGATAGGAATGATTGTCTACAACCCAAGGCATGCCGAGGATGGCTCACAGCCCTGGAGGCCAGAAGAGGCAAGGAAGGTTTCTTCTCTAGGGGCTTCAGAGGGACCATGGCCTCGCAGAGTCTTTGATTTTGGATCCATAGGCTCCAGAACCACGAGAGAATACAGCTCTGTTGTTTCCAAGCCCCTTGGTTTGTGGCGTGTGGCTAGGCAGCCTCAGGAGACCCCTACGCTCTCTGTCACATGACCCTGCCTCATCCATTCCGCCGACAAGCCCTGTCTCTCCCTCCAGAATACAGCCCAGATGTGACCATCTTTCTTCACCATCTGGTCTGCATTGTGGTCATCTCACAGGTGTGCCGGAGTGGCCTCTCTGGCTCTCTGCCTCTGCTCCTGCCTCCCCGCCACCCTGTGTCTACACCCCTTCATCCGCTGCAGCCTGTGTGAGCTTCTGTGTGGAGCCTGTGAGCTTCTGTAAATGCACATTTCAGCTCCATTGCACCTGCCGGAGAGTGAAATCCTAGCTGCCCCACGATCTGCGAGGACTCTGCCCTTCTCTCTCTTCTCTGGTACCCCTCCCTGCCTTGGTCACTATGCCTGAGTCTTCTTTTCTGTCCTTAAACTTGTTCTGACCTCAGGAACATCTTCCCTTTACTTGGAACTGAGTATCGGCCCCTCTGATCATTCAGATCTCATCTCAAATGTCCCCTCCCCAAAGAAGCCTTCCCTGACCACCCACGCAAAATAACTCCTCCCCGTCAGTGTCTGTCTCAGGGCAATGTTTTATTTCCTCTGTGTCATCCACTGTTCTCCGCATCTCTTATTTGTTTTCTTGGGTATTGTTTGTTGGCTCTTCCCAGAGAGAAAGCTCCTCCTGGGCAGAGTGTGCCTGTCTTGTGTATTACAGCCCTCAGTGCCCGACTCGTTAACTGTTCCCTGAGTTAATTAATGCTGCCCCCAGAATTGTCTTCCTAAATCATATTTGAGATCCTTTGCCCTGCCCCTGAAGTTCTCCGTGGTTTCCTGTTTCTTACTGAATAAAGTTTAAACGTCTTGGCACGGTATTCCCGGCTCTCCTGGCCTGTTCCCATCTCCTTCCCGTGCTTCTCCCTATATGTGTGCTCTGCCTTGACCTTTGCTGTTGCCTGAACCTGCCCTACCACTCCTGGAATGCTGAGTTTCTGCTCTGATTTCCCAGCCCCAACCCGGCTTTTCGGGTTGCGTGCACCCTATGGTGCAGTGCTCTTTGTAGCCGGTCTTCCCGGGATCCCTCCGTGTGGACCTCCTTGGGTGCAATGCCTTTGGCCTCATGGTGTGTCGTCTTCTGCCAGATCCTTCTCTCCCAGCTCCCTGCTCACTGTCTCCCACAAATTCGAGGCACAGTTCTTTGTGCACACAGGCCCGTGAGCGCAAACGGACGCATCTCCATGTGTTATTGAAGTGGATTAAAACTTTGTGGGGCACCTGGGTGGCTCAATCAGTTGAGCGACCGACTTCGGCTCAGGTCGTGATCTCGCGGGCTGTGAGTTCGAGCCCCGCGTCGGGCTCTGGGCGACAGCTTGGAGCCTGGAGCCTGCTTTGGATTCTGTCTCCCTCTCTCTCTGCTCCTCCCCCGTTCATGCTCTTTCTCTCTCTCTCTGTCAAGAATAAATAAACGTTTAAAAAAAATAAAACAAAAACAACTTGGTGATCTGGTGGCAAGGTTGAGGCGACTCTGGCTGCTGGGGACGCCTCCCCTTTGTCGTGTGTTTTACATATGGCGCCACCTGGGTACACAGCACATGCTTCATGCTTACACGTGTTGTATTATGCACCTGCAGACACGTGTATATGCAGTTTTCAGGATGGGTAAATTGGGCTTCTGTCCCTAGGAACTCCAGAGTTTAGATCATAAGGCTTTGATTTAAACTCTTCTCTCAAATCCTTTGCTCTCATAATAGCAAAAATGGAGACATATAATGAGCATTATAACGCTTAGTATTTATAGAATTTTTAGGCCAGTTTTTGTGCTAAGCACTTAACATGCATTATTGCATTAATCCTTGTAGCAGTTACGGGAGATAAGGCTCACCTCAAGGACGGTGTTATGCTCTAGAGCAGGGACTCAAGAGCCACAGTGACTGGATTTGAATCTTGGCTCTGCCAGTTACTAACTGCATGCCCTTATCAATTACTTAAGTGCTCCGTGCCTCAGTTTCCACAAATGTGGAATAGGGATAATAATAGCACCTAAATTTTTAAATGTTTTTTTAATGTTTATTTCTGAGAGAGAGAGAGAGAGACAGACAGACAGACAAAGTGCAAGTGGGGGATGGACAGAGAGAGGGAGACACAGAATCTGAAGTAGGCTCCAGCTTCTGAGCTGTCAGCACAGAGCCTGATGCGGGGCTCAAACTCACAAACCACAAGATCATGACCTGAGCCAAAGTCGGACACTTAACAGACTGAGCCACCCAGGTGCCCCCTAAATTTTTATATTCATTTGTTTATTTTTGAGAGGGAGGGGACGGGCAGAGGGAGAGGGGAGACAGAATCCCAGGGAGGCTCCATCCTGTCAGCACAGAGCCCGTTGCGGGGCTCGATCCCACAAACTGTGAGATCATGTCCTGAGCTGAAATCAAGAGTCAGTTGCTTAACTGACTGAGCCACCCAGGTGCCCCCCAATAGTATCTAACTTTAAAAAAATTGTTTTATATGTTTATTTTTTTTGAGAGAGAGAGAACATGAGCAGGGAGGGGCAGAGAGAGAGGGAGACACAGAATCCAAAGCAGGTTCCAGGCTCCGAGCTGTTAAGACTATTAACTTTTTAAAAAAAATTTTTTAAAAATGTTTTTATTTATTTTTGAGACAGAGAAAGACAGAGCACGAGTAGGGGAGGGGCAGAGAGAGGGGAGACAGAATCCGAAGCGGGCTCCAGGCTCTGAGCTGTCAGCACAGAGCCCGACGTGGGGCTCGAACCCACAGACTGAGATCTTGACCTGAGCCGAAGTCAGATGCTTAACAGACTGAGCCCCCCGGGTGCCATTATGGTCCCTAACTTTTCACCTGAGGAGGATTACGAAGGTTCCTGGGGCGGAGTCAGTCTATCTATAAATGTTGTTATGATCGATTCCATTTTACGTATGAGGGTCACTATTCCACTATTATTTCTGTTTTCTGTGTGAAGACATAGGAGCCCTGGAGAGATGAATCTCTTCCCCAGGTCTCCCAGGCTGGGAGCTTAGGTTTGAATCAGGAAGTCCGACTCCACAGTCATGCCTTCTGTCCATTATGCCGCACTGCCTTTCACCAAGAGGGAGAAAGAGGGGAAAAGAGTGGGCGGGTGGGGCTAGCCAGGGTTGCCAGACCACATACACGTCCCTACGTGAATTTGAATACCAGATAAATAAGAATTCTTTCATATGAGTGTGTCCCAAATGAAAAAAAAAATTCACTGTTTACCTGAAACTCAGATTTGCCTGGGTACCCCATATTTTGGTTTGCTAAATCAGGCAACCTAACAGGGGGGCTCTTTCATTCTTCAGTCCCTTCCTTAAGATTGTGTCCCATCAGGGGAGGGAAGGGAAAAAAAAAAAAGATTGTGTCCCACCATTCCTGACCTGCTCTCCATTTCCCCGGGGTTGCTGCCACCATACTGATGGGGGGGTCCTTTGCACCCCCCAAGTGAGTTAGGGCAGGAAACGCGGAGAACCCATGTCGGCCTGAGTGGTAAAAATGAAATGTGATCTTGTTTGCAATAAAGCCTGGCATCTTTTCCTTCTTGACCATGAAGATTGTGTCCCTAAGCCTCGCTGCTAATTTTCTTTGAGCCAGGACAGGGGCACAGAGCCAGTGGCATAGTGGTTTCTTGCCACCGGTGAGGGAGAATAGTGAAGTCGAAGAAAATCTTCAACCAGATCTTTGAGTTTTTCTCGGTGGGACCACACAGCGTACTCTTCACTCCTCCGAACGTTGGCAGGGACTGCTTCCTCCGCAGCCAGACCTGGGACAGATTGGATCAGTGTGAGTGAGTGGTGGTGTCGGGGTAGGGGTGGCTTGACCAACTGGTGCAGTTGTCCATCAACAGGCCGAAGGGAAGAGGGTGCTGATAAATTGGTGGCTGGGTGCCATGGAGAGGTTGCTTTGGGCAACGTCATGTTCTCGCTCTCTTGACGACCAGCTGGTGAAGAGGTCCAGTAAGGATGCCCTCCCCCTTTTTTAGTGTACATGGCATTAATGATTTTGGCAGGCCGAAGGATTCTGGGAGTCCTCCCTCATCTGGCTAGACTGAATCTGCTTTGAAAGGGCTGAGATAATTAGCATGCTTGCACCTGTCCATTATTCAGAATAACGGGTCGGTGGAAGAGGAATGGCAAGCTCAAACCAAAAGTCTAAATATTATTTGACTTTGGAACCTCGTGGTCTTGGGTGCAGCTGAGGTCATTGCCAGTAGGTGCCCCAGTCCCGGGGGCCATCTGACACGATGCAGTTGCTTGGTAAATGTTTGTGGAGCTGAGTTGTACTTGGAATAGGAACAGGAACGTAGGTTTGGAGCAGAACTGGGCTGGAGGGCTGACTTTTTCGGCTCTTTTCCCTCTGTTTGGGCAGGGCAAGTTAGAATTGGGTCGTTGGCCAGTAAATTGGAAGCCCAGATGTGCCTTGGGTGATTATTTTTGCTTTGCCCTCACCACGGAGACCTGTGGTCACTGAGAATGGATACTGAGAGGTCCTTTCGGGCATGATTGACGTATTTGCCTAATACTGATGGCACTTCGTGTTTGATAATGGCCCGACTCCTAGCTCCGGGCATAGGCCTTGTCGGGTACTTGGTGATTGTGTTGGCCTATCCCCAGAGGGACCATGTTAGGGTGGACCCTAGACCCTGGAGACCCCATATACTGTTCATGGCACAAATGTGGCTCATCAAAATATGGGGGAGCCTCCCTAAGAGTCTTTAAAAAAGGAACATACGTCCAGATCTTACGGCGTCAGCCCAATGAGTTTTGACGGTTATATACACCTGTATAACCACCACCCAAAGGGAGGTTGAGACCATTTCTGTCACTCCAGGGAGAGCTTCTATTACCTACGCTAATTCTTCCTCTCTTCCCAGGCAATTACTTTATAATTTTCATCACCATATGGTTTTGCATATTCTTGAACTTAAGTGGTTGCATTTAAAAAATGCACAAGGAAAAAAAAATAAAAAAATAAAAATAAAACAGGGGCGCCCGGGTGGCCCAGTCGGTGGAGCATCAGACTCTTGATTTCTGCTCAAGTCATGATCCCAGGCTTGTGGGATCGAGCCCTGCATCAGGCTCTGCGTTGAGCATGGAGCCTGCTTGGGATCCTCTCTCCCTCTGTCTCTGCCCCTTCCTAGCTCGTGTGTGCTCTCTCTCTGTCTCTCTCTCTCTCTCTGTCTCTCTCTCTCTCTCTCTCTCTCTCTCAAAACAAACAAACAAATAAAATGAAAAAGGCTATATATACAGTGTTGTCAGGTGTCCTTCATTCAGCGTAATGATCTTGAGATTCATACATGTTGTGATATCAGCGGTTTCCCCCCTTTTTATTGCTAAGGAATGTTTCATTTTATAAGTGTAGCGTTAAGAATGTATATCTATTCTCCCACTGATGGACATTGGGTTCTTTCCAGGTTTGGTCTACGAATAAAGCTGCTGTGAACATTCTTGTGTAAGTCTGTGTGGATGTATGTTTTCATTTTTCTTGGGACAGCTATCCAGGAGAGGAATTACCGGGTCGTAGGGTAGAATTTTTTTTTTTTTTTAAGCTCGTATGTTGTCTCCTACTTTGGAGCATGCGTGCAAACTTGCAGGCCAAGACCTTGCCCATCATTTTCACCGAGTGGGTGTGGCTAACAAGAGTCAGGCCATTCAAGCCAGTCTGCATCAACTAATAACTGTAATTGAAGCGAAGTGTAAATTATTATAATTCTGAGTTGTTAGATTGAAGTCTGTAAAATCATATGAAACTGGTATATTATGAGGGCTTTCTGATAAAAGAAAATTAAGTACAGATATGGCCCCTGTATCAATTTGATTCATGCTTGAGTCATGAGTACTAACCGACTTGCCAAATTTGAGAGCTGACTCAATGCAGAATTCATGTGGCCAACCATCGTGGGGTCCTGGGGGGGGGGGTGACTCAGTAGTCAGTGGGCCCGGCCAAGCTCATTCTGGAGGGTTCTGATCCCACAACCCTGGGATCGTGACCTGAGCCGAAATCAAGAGTCAGACACTCAACCAACGGAGCTACCCAGGCACCTCTTCCCTTTTTCATTAAGAGGGAGATTTTGTTCTGTGACTTGGATTTTCTTCCAGTCTTCAAACTGTCTTTGCTATCATAAAATAAATGCTTAACTGCACTCATCATGCCAGACTATTCTGATCCTTAAGGAACTCTTCACAAATTCATTTATGTGATTTCCAGAGCAGAAATCGTCTCAAAATGGGCACTTAAGCAGAAATGAAAAGGTTTGCCTGCTGTGGGCTAGGTGTTTAGCTGATTGTTTTTGATTATTCTATGCTGGTACCTCTGACACCAGAGGGAAATTAATAGCATTGCAAAGTATGGATCCCTGTGGCATTTTACACCATATTTTGAGAAAAAAAAAAAAAAGCATCATATGGGTTTTGCTAGCTTTTGGAAACTGCAGAGGGGAAGTGGGTGATGTTAGTCTCCAGCAACGTGAGAAAGAGCTTGCAAACACATCTGCTGATTTTTAAATGTCTCCTGCAGCTCCGTTTGGCTCCCTGGTGTCCAGGCTGTGATTAGGAGCCTTTGACAAAATCATGCCGTCTGGGGCAGGGGGTGTCTCATTATCATGCAGAAACATTTCTGGAAATTGAGTTTTTGTCCATAGGATCCTTTTCTCCCATTGGCTTTTTTTTTTTTTTTCACTGTGACAGCAGGCTCTTCTATTATTAAAACTTTCAGGGGCGCCTGGGTGGTGCAGTCGGTTCAGCATCCGACTTCAGCCAGGTCACGATCTCGCGGTCCGGGAGTTCGAGCCCCGCGTCGGGCTCTGGGCTGATGGCTCAGAGCCTGGAGCCTGTTTCCGATTCTGTGTCTCCCTCTCTCTCTGCCCCTCCCCCGTTCATGCTCTGTCTCTCTCTGTCCCAAAAATAAATAAACGTTGAAAAAAAATTAAAAAAAAAAAACTTTCAAAAATTGTATTATATATTTATTCATCACATTTACTTACATATTTAAGTATTTTAAAATTACATTGTCAATTTATTTTAAGATTGTCCCCCAAAGATATGTGCATGTGTAGTTTGAAAAGTTAAACTATTGGGGCGCCTGGGTGGCTCAGTCGGTTGGGCTTCTGACTTCGGCTCAGGTGATGATCTCACAGTCCGTGGGTTCGAGCCCCGCATCGGGCTCTGGGCTGACAGCTCAGAGCCTGGAGCCTGCCTCGAATTCTGTGTCTCCCTCTCTCTCTGCCCCTCCCTCGCTTGCGCTCTGTCTCTCTCTGTCTCAAAAATAATACAAACATTTAAAAAAATTAAAAAAAAAAAGGCAAGTTCTTCTACAGGGTTGATTAACAAAAAGCAGCGATCTGCAGACCCTCCCCTCCCTCTTTCCTACGTCTCAGGGATGAGTGTCAGTGTTTATTTGCTTCCAAATTTCTCAGCTGCACACCTACTCGGCCACTGCTTGGCTTTTTCAGCCTCAAATGTAGCCAGTGACTTCCAGGTGTGGAAGATGAGAACCCGGTTCTCTTATCTCCATCTGCATTCAATGCTGTAGATATGTTGTATTTTTTTGGGGGTTAGTTCAATAATCACAGCTTAATCATGGAATATTATTGAGCCATAAAAAGAATATAATTGTGACCCACACTGCAATATGGAGGAACCTCAAAAGCATTATGCTAAGTGAAATAATCCAGATGCAAAGGGCAAGATCGCACGTTTCCACTAACATGGAACACGTACGATAGGCAAATTCGTAGAGACGGAGAGTGGATTAGAGGTTATCAGGGGGCAGGGTGGGGGGAAGAGGACAGGAGAATGAGGAGTTACTGCTCAGTGTTTACAGAGTTTCTGTTTGGGGTGGAAAGTTTTAGAAATAGCGGTGATGGTTGTACAACACTGTGAATGTAATTAATACGGCTGAATTGTATAGACCTTTAACGTGGTAACTTTTATGTTACATATATTTTATCATAACAAATAAGCAAATCGCTTAATAAACAATATTAGTCAGTTTACATTAAGACTGTAAATATTCTTGGGGCGCCTGAATGACTCAGTCGGTTGAGCGTCCGACTTGGGCTCAGGTCATGATCTCACGGTTCCTGGGTTTGAGCCCCACGTCAGGCTCTGTGCTGACAGCTCGGAGCCTGGAACCTGCTTCGGATTCTGTGTCTCCCTCTCTCTCTGCCCCTCCCCAACTCACGCTCTGTCTCTCAAAAATGAATAAACGTTAAAAAAAAAAAAAAGTAAAAAAACAGTCTGTAAATATTCTTCATGAATTTCCTTTCTTGTGCAGCTGTGTTTTCCAGCATTAGTAAAGGTCTTTTTTTCCCCTTTACTGGACACCAGGCTCCTGCCTAGAATCATAAGTCTGTCCTCCAGACATTAGCCAGGAGGTCTATGATTTTGCTCTTGCCTGGGAACCTTCTAGCCCCTGTTCTCCTTCGGGCTCTTGGCCCTGGGCCTGAACTGTAGCTCCTGACACAGGGTGCCAGGACGTAAAGTCTTCAGCCGGCCTCCCCCGTGACCTGTGCAGGAAATCTGGGGAGGCACAGTGCTCTGGAGAAGCCGCCCAGGGGGCGGGAGGTGGCCGGGGCCGGGGCTGGGGCAGGAGGGGGGCTGGAACGTGGGAGCACACTGGGCACTCCTGTTCCACAGGCTTTCACTTTCTCCTGTTTTCGGTGCGGTCCAGCCCCTAGCTGGGTGTGGAGTGGGGGTGGGGGTGTCCCCGAGTGTCTGGCAGGCCAGTTGCTTGGCCATATGAAGTTCAGGAAGAATCTGGGATCTGATGGCTTTCCAGCCTTTCCACCAGTCTTCTTTGCCACCCCATCTGCACCCCCATTTTGGATGGGTCTGGGCCCTTCCATCCCTGGGCTGCTCTGGGTCCTGTGGGGGAACCACCTTAGGTCAGCCTTCTCAGGGTCTCTGTCAGTCCTTACGTGCCCCTCCTTTCTCTCTCCTTTCCTTTTTTGTGATCAAGATCCTTCCCGTCCCTATACTTTAAGTCCAGCGGCAATGCAGGAGCCAGTAGTCTGTGTTCGATCAGCCACCTGTAACCGAAAGTTCCACAATTTCAATTTCACGGTATTCCCAAATGGGCTAGGATTGACACACAGCAGCACGGTAAACATTGCTGTTTTAAACACAGTCAACACTGACAGTTATGTTCAGGGGGAAATCGTTCTCTGCTTAGACGTACTGAATAGGTGACATTGTGAATGTTACTGTTTCTGAGGAATTTCAAACATCTAGGGGATGGAATGGAGCTTTGGCGTTAAGAGCGTGGCCTGGGTTTTAGATCCCAGCTCTGTGACTTCCTGCTGGGTGTCCTTGGGTGACTTACCCTCTCTGAGCCCCAAGGAGGGAGGCCGTAGGTTTCCCAGAGGTGAAGCTTGTGAGGCACACAGTCCCCTCCGGCTACCATGAGTAGTGCCTCCCCAGGCCAGTCACTTTGCTGACCCCACAAAGCAAACCGTGGGCCCTCTTGGCTTCGAGTCTTTGCTCGCACAGTTTACGATCCTTGGCTGCAGTGATCCCCCTCAGTCTTCTCTCAGGCCTTGGTAACTGTTACTATTAATTTTTAATAAACTCTTTGGAAGTATTTTAGATTTTGAGAGAACATTCAAAAATAGCACAGGGAATTTCCGCAGACCCTTATCCAGTTTCCCCTAAACATCTTACATAACCACAGCCCGTTTGTCTAGGCCAAGAAATTAACACTGGTACGTTACTCTTCCCTACACCCCAGACGTTCAGTTGGATTTCACTGTTTTTCCTGCTGATGACCTTCCTCTGTTCCCAGGATCCAGTCTGGGATGTATGTTGCATTTAGAGTGTCCTTGTTTTAAAGCGTAGTCTGTAAGGGAGGAAGGTGTGCCTCTCATTCAGAGCCCTACACGGAAAGCATAATGTACGTGGGCTTTGTTTTGAACCTGCCAGCTTTAGCTATGCTGCTAGGGGGGAAATTATCTTCTTGTTTGCCTCCCTCTAAGGCAGTCACGGGCTAAGGGTTTCAGTTTTTAAGGTTTATTTCGGTTTGTAAGGTCTGATGAATCTTGCAGAGAAAAATGTTCCACAAGATCATTTCTCCTGTTGATGAGTTGCCAAAGATTTCCCAGTGCTGCGTTTTCTTGGAGCAGCTTATATCCCAATGGTGGGGAATGGCCATGGGATCGATTACATTTGATTATTGCTAAAACCGATTCATCCCAGGCTGTCATCGTGGGATGCCTTGCCTGGGAATGAGGGAGGCACTAGCTTTAACTTTGTCTTTACTCGATAGCCCTTAGAATTTCTTAAAAGACCCCCAGGGGTCAGTGGAGGTGGGGGAGGGGTGGGGCTGACTTGATGTGGGAGGGTGCAGTCAGTTTTGGATTACATCAGCTCGCGCTGGGGCTTTGGGGAAGCCACTGGATCCCTTCAGGTCTCTGTTTCCCCACCTGTCAAATGAAGCACTTGGACTGGGCAGCCTCCCGAAACCCCTTTCAACTCTAAGAGTGCAATTCTATCGGGAGACTGTATTCAATGGATTATCTGTGATGCTCTGAAAATTCTATACAATCTTCTTTCCACACCTAAGAAAAACTCCATTGCTTTAAACAGTGACTCATCCAGTGTTTGTCAAAGGACTGAAGACATTTGAGTATGAGCCTATATGGTACTTAATTTGGAAGGTAATTTAGGTAGTAGACTAAAAAATGAATGTTGAATCACTTCCCGATTACGCCTTCGTTTGATTTCTCTGCCCCCCTCATCGCTCCCCTTCACTAGCAGGGATAACAGAGGATTCATTTGGGCCATCCTGTATTGAAGAGCTGCTCTGCCCAGGACTGCCCGGGTCTGTGGTGCTAGGATACAGAGATGCTCACAGCGTGGCCCTAATCCTAGTCCCAGGGGAATATGGACACAAATAATGAATCCAGTGTGTTGGAAAGGGGCCACCCTGGAGGAGGGGTAGGCAGCGAGATGGGGCCACATGGGGGAGCCTGCTGAGTGCCGGCAGACTCAGAGAAGAATCCGGCAACACCACTTTGACACTTAACTTCCTGCCAGGAACTAGGTTGGTGTGGTGTATGCATATCGGCTGGTGGAATTCTTTGAGACCACCTTGTTACGTAGTAGCATTGCCCCTGTGTTTCGTTTGCTCAGAACCGTGCTGCAGAGAGCTTAGGTTACTTGCTTAGGCTACCTCACTACCAAATGGCGGAGCCGACATTCAAATTTGAACCTGATTCTAAATCCTGTGTTTTCCTGTCCGTTGTATATGTGGACCCGGGTAAAGGGTTTTGGATGCTTGAAGAAAGGGCCATGCGAGGTAGGTCTTGGTGTTTTGGCATTTTCGCCGACGAAAGTGCTTGGACCAAGGCAAGTTGGCTGGGGGTTTCAGCTCATAACCAGGGGCTGTAGGGCAAGATCATTGCACGAATGATCTAATGGTTAGGGCAAGCCCAACTGTTTTTGTTTTTGTTTTTGTTTTTTTTAATTGAGACCAAATTTACATACCGTTAATCATTTTATAGTGCCCAAGTCAGTGGCATTTAGTATGTTCACAATGTTGTGCAACCACCACCTCTGTCTAGTTCCAAATATTTTCATCACCCCCAAGGACGGCCCTGTACCCATGAAACAGGGTACATGCCACCCCTCCACCCATTTCCTGTCCCCACCACCCCCTGTCCATCACTGATCTGTTTTGTGTTGAGGATTTACCTGTTCTGGATACTTTGTGTAAATGGAATCATATACACCATGTGACTTTTTCTGTCTGGCCTCTTGTACTTTGCATAATTAATATTTTCAAAGTTCACCGATACCATAGTATGAACCCAGCGCTCCATTCGTTTTCAGGGCTGAAAAGCACTCCGTCATCTCTTAAAGGACATTTGGGGCTGTTTCCATCTTTTGTCAGTGATGAACAAGGTGAACATCCACTTTTTTTTTTTTTAACGTTTATTTATTTTTGGGACAGAGAGAGACAGAACATGAATGGGGGAGGGGCAGAGAGAGAGGGAGACACAGAATCGGAAGCAGGCTCCAGCCTCCGAGCCATTGGCCCAGAGCTCGATGCGGGGCTCGAACTCACAGACCGCGAGATCGTGACCTGAGCTGAAGTCGGACACTTAACCGACTGAGCCACCCAGGCGCCCTGAACATCCACTTTTTTAATTTTTTTTTTTTAACGTTTATTTATTTTTGGGACAGAGAGAGACAGAGCATGAACGGGGGAGGGGCAGAGAGAGGGGGAGACAGAATCGGAAACAGGCTCCCAGCTCCGAGCCATCAGCCCAGAGCCTGATGCGGGGCTCGAACTCACGGACCGCGAGATCGTGACCTGGCTGAAGTCGGACGCCACTTTTTTAAATCAAGTCTTGTCATCCATTCATTCATTCGCCCCTCTGTAGGGATCATGTTGAGGTCAAGATGGGGCTGAGACACCACGGGAGGCAAGTCAAGAAGAGAGCCAGGGCAGGGCCACCCTTAGTCGTGGGAAGAAGGGCAGAGTACACACAGCTTCTCAAACATCAGCTGCCACGTTCAGGTTTCTGGACCCTGCAGTAGACCTACCAAACCAGCTAGGTATTTAAAAAAGATAAATAAATAAAAATAAAAAATAAAATAAAATACATTCAAAAGAATGTAGGGGCTCCTGGGTGGCTCAGTTGGTTAAGCGTCTGACTTCAGCTCAGGTCATGATCTCACAGTCCGTGAGTTTGAGCCCCGCGTCAGGCTCTGTGCCGATAGCTCAGAGCCTGGAGCCTGCTTCGGACTCTGTGACTCCCTCTCTCTCAGCCCCTCTGCCGCCCACACTCTCTCTCTCTCTCTCTCTGTCTCTCAAAAAATAGATAAATGTTAAAATACATTAACAAGAATGTATTTCCTCCTTAGCTCTTTTTTTGCAGGAGTTGTTGTTATTGAAATGCTCACTTCCTTGAGCTTCTTTGATCATTTAGCGCAAAACTGGGCCACTTCGGCCGGTTTAGCAACCTCTGGCTTGGAGGATGGACTTCACAAAAGCTTTCCCATAGCGCGTTTGATCGATTGGGTTTTATGTTTTCTTTTTGGCAGTAAAGAGGCAAACAAGGACTTTGGGGAACAGCGAGGTCCCTGCCGTGTACCCCAGAACCTGATTATGCATGCCTTTCGTAGACAAAGGTGGGAAGAGGAAGGTACCCACTGTCTGCTCCTCAGGCTTCTATCCCGTGTCTTCAGGGCTGGTGCTGCTAGACCAGTTTTTGCCTTTATAAGCAGGTTTGCGTCAGTGGGAAGGCTTTCGGGATCTGTCATCTGGGGTCATAAAGGGACCGGCTGGCAAGGACTTTCCTGTGGAGCCCATTACCTGAAATCTTGAGCCCTCTCCTTGGTAACCTGTCCCCTCCAGGCTCTGCTCCTTAGGGCTGAGAGTCCATCGGCACACGACTTCCTGCCTCTCTACAGCTAGTCAGTGTCACTACGTCCATATCAAAAAAAATGCTTAACATTTAAAGGAGCTTTTCTAGTATCGAGAGTTTCAGGCCAGCCAGCTACGTTGGGGGAATTACTAAATAGGACTTACCATACAGTCCAGCAGTGGCACTCCTCGGTATTTACCTGAACGAGCTGAAAAGTTACATCTACGCACAAACCTGCACGTGGTGCTTAGAGCAGCTCTATTCATCATCGCCAAGACTTGGAAGCCACGAAGATACCCCTCTGCAGGTGAATGCATAAATAAACGGTGCCCGTCCAGGCAGTGGAATATTGTTCAGAGCCCAAAAGAAATGAGCTAGCAAGCCATGAAAAGACGCAGTGGGGGCGGGTGCCTGGGTGGCTCAGTCAGTTGAGGGTCCGACTCTTGATTTCAGCTCAGGTCACAATTTCACCATTTGTGAGTTCCAGTCCCGCATTGGGGTCCCCGCGGGCAGTGCGGAGCCTGCTTGGGATTCTCTGTCTCTCCCCTCGCCTGCTTGAATGCGCATATGCTTGCCTTTTCTCTCTTTCAAAATAAATAAGCTTTTTTTTTTTTTAAAGAAGACACAGAGGAATCTTAAAAGCATATCACTAAGTAAAGCAGCTAATCCAAAAAGGCTACACACTGTAGCGACTGATTCTGTCTGTATGACATTCTGGAAGAGGTAAAACTGCGGAGATGGTAAAAGGATCAGGGGTCTCCAGGGGCTAGGAGGAGGGAAGGATGGATAGAGCACACGGGAGTTTTAGGGTCGTGAAACTACTCTCTCTGATACTGGAGGAGTGGAAACTTGTCTTTATGTGTTTGTACAAACCCATAGAATGTACAGCTCCAAGACTGGTCTCAAATGTAAACTATGGGCTTTGGACGGTAATGGTGTATCAATATGGTGTAACAACTATGCCACTGAGGGGCGGGAGGTTGATAGTGGGGAGGTTGTGGGCGGGAGGTTTATAGTGGGGAGGTTGTGCAAGATGGTGGGGCGGAGGGGGGGTCTTCTCTGTAATTTCTGCTCTATTTTTCTGTGAACCTGTAACTGCTCTAAAAAAATTGTCATGCATGCCTTCATATGCTGTATTAGTTTCTTGTTGCTGCTGTAAGAAGCTACACAAATGTAGTGGCTTAAAGCAACACAAACATGCTATCTGAAAGTGCTAGAGGTCAGGAGTCCAAAACGGATACAGTCAAGGTGTTCTCCGGGGTGCATTCCTTCTGGAGGCTCTAGGGGAGAATCTGTTGCCTTGTCTTTTCCACTTTCTGGAGGCCGCCTGTATTTCTTGCTTCACGACCTTTTCTCCATCATCAAGCCAGCCCGACAGCATCTTCCAGTCCCTTACCGACAGTGACCTCTGCTCTTGTCATTACATCTTCCCTGTGATGCTTATTTTTTAAAATTATTTCGTAATGTTGATTTATTTTTGAGAGAGAGAGAGAGAGAGAGAGAGAGAGAGAGAGAGAGAGAGAGAGAGAAAGAGCGTGAGTGGGGGAGGGGCAGAGAGAGAGGGAGACACAGAACCTGAAACAGGCTCCAGGCGCTGAGCTGTCAGCACAGAGCCCGATGTGGGGCTCGAACTCACAAATTGTGACATCATGACCTGAGCCGAAGTCGGACCCTTAGCCGACTGAGCCACTCAGGCAACCCTGTGACTCCTCTTGTTGTCTCATGGAAACCCTGTGATCCCATTGGCTCCATCCAGATCATCCAGCATAACCTCCCCATATCAAGATCCTTAACTTGATCACAAGTACAGAGTCCCCTTTGCCATGTAAGGTGACATATTCACAGGTTTTGGGGATTGGGATGTGGCTGTCTTTGGTGGGGTGGGGGGGAAGTCATCACATCTTTGTCTACCACATCTGCCCTCTAAATAACTTTTCTCTGGACCTTGTGGTCGCTTGGGACAGGCAACCCAATACTATCTCATGACTGTTCTCTGGTCTTTTTTCTAGTTTATGTGGGTGGCAGGGATGGTGAGGAAAAGAAATGAAGGAGATCCAGTTGGGTCCAGTTGGGTATCTGGAAGGATGAAGAATAGTGATTCTCAAGGAGGGGTCCACCCGAATCATCTGGGCTGCTTTTCTGTTTAAAGCACCCCAGATTCTGGCATACCCCTGCCTTGAGGGGCACATCTCTTTTGCCCTGTACCTCGTGTCACTTGTCCACGGGAACATTTTGTATTTCTCATCTGGAGGGGCAGAGGAAAGGTTGGCACACAGGGATGCTGAGGGACGGAAAGGAGCTAGGGCAGAGGGAGACGCGCTTGGTGTGTAAGATGGGACGGGGAACCGAGGCTGAGGAAGTGCCCCCGACCCGTGGCATCGACAAGGATAGGGTGCCGGGAGGGATTGAAGGATGAAACGAATGGCCTTCCTGGATGGTACCATTTTAGAGTTGCTGATGGTGGGGCTGTATGGAAGGCCCTGGAACGTGCAGGGAAAGAGGTTGCTGGACAGGTGCGTGCAGATCCTCCTTGGTGTGGAGTTCACCACGAACAGCAGCTCTCAAAGGCTGTTGAATTCGAAAGCCATGAGACAACAGTCTGGGACGTGTTGGGCTGTGTCACGGAGAAGGGGCCCACAGGCTTCCTTGGATGATCTCGTGGAACTGAACTGATGAGACATTTTCTTTCTTTCTGGAAGTTTCTGAGGCAGATACAATTTTCCCGGGGGGTGGCCCTAAGACTTTTGCTAGGAGAATCGGGCCCAGAGCAATTGATCATGTGTGGATGATTGTTGGCAGAAGAGAAATTACTTTCTGCATGGGTTTATTCTTTATTGTTGCTTTTGTAATTCCTGGTTCTGTCACTCTGAGAGTTATTTTGGAGATGGGTGATGCAGATTTTTTTTTTTTTAAAGGCAAGGCATAATTAAATCATTTTTAGAAACCCATTCAACACTTTGCATGTCAGTGACGACTGTCATATGGTTACGATGGGTAGTGGGTGTATCTGCCAAGGAGATGTCACAGCATCTGTAAGAGTAAACAGCCATGGACGAGCGTTTACTTCGGTAAACACTGGAAAGTTTTATCAAATTGACCTCACTGAGGTTTTTTTGGGTTCAGCTTCATTTTTCTCTTTCCTGTCATGTTTCTGCCCTCATCAAGGTGATTAGGTCCTACTTTTCAGTTCAGGATCTGCCATTTATTGGCTGTGCGCCCTTGTGCAAATTCTTATTACTTCTAGATTCAATTTCTTTCTCTACAGATAGTAATAGAAAACAGCGTCTGCCTCCCAGGTTGTGGCAATGATAGAATAAGGTATCAAAGATACATTTCCCTGGAAATAGCAGGCGGTCAATGAGTATTAGTTCCCTTCTTTCCTTTGAGAGATAACAAAGTTGGCAAGACTGAGCTGATATTGATCAGTGGTTGTCCTCAAATATTTCAAAGGGTGCCACGTGTCAAAGAGGAAGGATACCTTCTTTGGTGCCTCAGAGAGCAGACCTAGAAAGCTAACAGGTAAAAATGGAAGGGAGACAGACACGTGTGACCCACATCTACTGTGACAACCAAAATTGTCTCTAGACACGGCCAAACGTCCCCTGGAAGGTACAGTTGCCCATGGGTAAAACCCACTGGATTAGAGGCTAGATGACAGCATCTAGGACTCCATTCTCCCAAGGTCAGCTCTAGTCTGCCCCATGTTTTGTTCCTATAACACTCGTTCCAGGCATTCTGGTGGTGGCCTTTCGGTTTTAGATAGTACCTACCGTGGAAGACTGAAGGCCTAGCACATGTGTTGGCTTCAGTTCGAGTGCAACTAAAGTCTGCACTTGAAACACCTTCTGTGTGGTTGGTTTAATGGCTTATTGTTCACTGTGGTTTTGCAGGTCATGTTAGCGGCTTCTTACTGGTCTCTCCTGGCCCCGGCAGTGGAGATGGCCACGTCCTCTGGGGGTTTTGGTGCCTTTGCCTTTTTCCCTGTGGCCATCGGCTTCACTCTCGGAGCTGCGTTTGTCTACCTGGCTGACCTCCTGATGCCTCACCTGGTGAGTACCACTCTTCACACTTGACATAGCCATTCATGTCTCTGTTGAGCAGCCAGTGATATTGAAATAGATATTTTAAGGCATTTAGGGCTTTTACCTAGAGGCGCTGAATTGTGACTGGTTTTTTTTCCCCCTAAAAGAAAATAAGCTCTTGGTAATATGACTAATCGTTCCCTTAGTTACATTTTGGTGAGTTCAGATTTTAAATGTCAGATTTCATTATAAATATAGAGTATAGCTGATGTCGTACTCTGTGGCACTGTGTATATGAGCGGATCTAGAAACCGGGAGAAGTGAGTGAATATGATCATGGTCTTGACCCTTAAGGAGCGTTCACTGTCATCAGGGAGATGACGACATACCCAACTCTAGCCTAAGACCATTGGCCAAGCGTCACGTGGACGGGAGCTTATTTATAGGAGGATGAAGTGGGGACATTGGGTAGCAGGGCTCTGAGTTTGAATTCACTTGTGCCATTTGCCAGTTGTGTGTCCCTCAGCTCCAGTTTTCCTTCCTATAGCTTGAGGATAACTCCCTTCAGGGGCTGCAAAGTAAAAATTTAAAAATCTAGGGGCACCTGGGTGACTCAGTCAATTAAGCAGCCGACTTTAGCTCAGGTCATGATCTCATGGTCTGTGAGTTCGAGCCCCGTGTCGGGCTCTGGGCTGACAGCTCAGAGCCTGGAGCCCGCTTCAGATTCTGTGTCTCCCTCTCTCTCTGCTCCCCCTCTGTTCATGCTCTCTCTCTGTCTCAAAAATAAATAAACATTAAAAAAATGTAAAAAAATTTTTTTTTAAAATCTAAAAAGGCACCAGAATTGGGGGGTGGGGGTAGCCAGAGATGTTAGGCCTTTTTGGTAAACTAGGGCTGGTGGGTTGGGTTTGGGGGATGAGCGTCTACTTACTCATGCAGTAGCATGGTACGAACCACAGCCCGCCATCTGGCTGTGATCGCTGACAGAGAGAGCCAAGGTCAAGCCACGAGCTTGTAACTGAATGCCATTGGTTAAAACCAGGTAGTCTGCATATACTGTTGTCAGTGGAGAAAGGTCAGTGTCAGTAAGAACCCAGTAGGGGAACATACAGCCTCACCAGATGCTGTGTCCCAAGCAGCCCTAGAGGCAGGCAGAAGTCCTCCGTGAGATCTGAGCTAGTGCTTGAATTCTCTGCTCACCCAGAAAGGGAAGAGGAGGAGGAAGGACCCTATCGGGGAGAATGAGGTCGAAGGTTATTGCTTCTGTTGGATTCTGATGCGCTGGGATCAGGTCAGGCTCACAGGACTCAGCTGGACATCTATCCCAAGAGGTACTCTGACATTGTCTTCCCTGCCTTCCTGTCCTCTTTCTTGCCTTAAATTCCTGACCGGAGAGAGAGAAGGACGGGTTCTTGGGAACCTGGCCCTGGGGCTGGTGAGAAGCTGATTACTCATGTCCCAGAAGGACCAGCCTCTGGACCAGAGAGCTGGATGTGATGGTTGGGTGGAGAGGCATGATATTGTCTTGGAGGAAAGACCATGTATCATTTTTTTTTTTTTTTTAATTGAGAGCTTGAATGTCAGTGTCACTTTCTGCCCCCTGGACCCTTGGCTTCCTTGCTGTTCATTATGTTGCATGATAATGACTTTGAGAGGTCTCCCGTGTGGGCTGCCATATTCTGCTCTCAAATCCACCCTAGTAATGTGTGAACTTGCTGTTGGGATGTATTCTACTGGCCCTGGCAGGAAGATCTGACAGCCAACGGCCTTAACTCTTGCAACAGCAGTCCAGGGGCTGGCTCAGCGGCTCTGCACAGCCCCCGCTGGGTCTCATTCTGCCCTTCCTACCTAGTCCCCACTGGGCTTCTAAGACAGTCTCTTGTAGAGGGCTCTTTGCACTCATGATGGGCCACTGCTCACTGGTACTGGGGGCGGGCAGGAGGTCCCCAGCTATATTTGATCAGCTGTCTGAACGTGGGGACTTTCTCTGGGCAGTGTAAATAGTCATTGGCTAATTTGCACCAGGCAGCAGCACATTTTTTTAACCTTTTGCTTGATGTCTGTTCTAATATATGCTTTGAATATGGAGAAGATCCCAGGGAAAAGTCTTGGACAGACTGTACAGAAAATTAGGAATGGCTTGGGAGTGGCGGCTGAGCATCCAGGGAGAGAACTCGAAGAGGCTTGAGAAAGGACATAATAACCGTTAATGCTCAGAAGCTCGCTAATCAGCAGAAAGATCAGCCTGAGAGTAAACATTTGTTCTAGGACAATAAATAAAAAAATTTTTTTTAATGTTTATTTATTTTTGAGGGAGAGGAGCAAGTGAGAGAGACAGAGCATGAATGGAGGAGGGGCAGAGAAGGAGACATAGAGTCTGAAGCAGGCTCCAGGCTCTGAGCCGTCAGCACGGAGCCTGACATGGGGTTCGAACTCACGAACCGTGAGATCATGACCTGAGCTGAAGTTGGACACTTAACCGACTGAGCCACCCAGGCAGGCACCTGTGCTCTAGGACATTTTAAAAGAAATTAATTCTGGCCATTGATATGAGAAGGGGAATTTGCCCTGGAAGGTCTTATAAAAGGATAAGAATGATTTATAATTGCTGTAGTCACCGAATACAGATGCTGCCATTGACGAGTGGTGCTTTGAAGCCCGACCCGCCATCGCTCTGAGACAGGACGAGGTTTCCTGGGTTTCACTGCTAATTTGCTTTCCAGACCCAGAAAGGGCAGCAGCTTGGATCTGTCGAAGATGCTTTCTGGAGTCTGAGTTCATGGGTTTTGACCTGGAGTCCAGGTGGTGGTCCCGCACTGATTGAGCGCCCCCAGGGAAGGTAGTGGTCTCAGGCAGCTGAGAAGGCAGTTTGGGAGCCCAGACTCTTGGGTTCATGGGAAGGAGATGGTTAGCAACCCACTCCGTTTCTGTTCATGCAGCCTTTCACATTTATCTGTTGCCCTTTTGCAGCCCAAGCAAAATATTGCTCACGAAAAGGGTTTTACTCCTAACGGCCTGTCAGGTTAACCCTGTTGTGGCTTTGTTAACTTCAGATACATCAAATCGCTCCCTGAACTGGATATTTGTTTTCTTTTCTTTATGGGGAAGTAAAAAAACAGAAAGCTCAGGCAGTAACTGTTCATGGGCAAGGAGCTCACAGAGGTTTACGGAGATTTTGCCAAACGGTGTCTTTGTTTTTTTAATTACATTTATTTATTTTTGAGAGAGAGAGAGAGAGAGAGAGAGAGAGAGAGCAAGAACGCGAGCATAGGGCGGAGAGAGAGGGAGACAGAGAATCCCAAGCAGGCTCCGCACCGTCAGCACAGAGCCCGACAAGGGACTAGAACTCATGAACTGTGAGATCATGACCTGAGCTGAACTCAAGAGTCAGACACTTAATTAATTGCCTGAGCCACCCAGGTGCCCCTGCCAAATGGAGTCTTAATGGGAGAGGGGAGGAGGCTGGGGGTAGGCACACAGGTGCCACCTCCTAGACCTCAGGAAGAAGGCTGGCCAGAGGGGGCTGGTACATGTGACTGGGACCAGCCCAAGCCCAGGGCTCCCTTTGGAGGCCCCAGGGAGAGACAGAATGGATACTAAAGGGCTGTTTGGAGACATTGGCATTTTTATGATCTTTGCAGTTTTACTTCTATATGAAGGTAAGGATAGCAGCAGGTGGGAAGCCTTCACCTTGAATTTAAAGCAGTGATTTTCTACTGGTGGGTAGAAGGGTAGGGTTGGGAAGGACGGTAGGGTGTGTGTTTCCAAGGCCTCCTGTCTTTCTTTTTAATCCCATTACTATTACATCAATACAACACAAAACTCTCACCATAGAAACTAAAAAAACAACAACAAAAAAACCTTATGTGAAATTCCCTTCATGCTATAGACTGTGTCCCCCTCAAATTCATGTGGCGAAATCCTAACCTCCAATGCGATGGTTTTAGGAGGTGGGGCCTTCTGGAGGCGATCAGGTCACGAGTGTGGTGCCCTTACAGTGGGCTCAGTGCCCTTATAAAGAGGTTCCCAAGAGCTCCTTGCCCCTCCTGGCAGGTGAGGACACATGGGGACACACGGACACAGTCTAGGAACAAGAAACCAGACACTGATTCTTCCAGCGCTTTGATGTGGGACTTCCCAGCCTCCAGAACTGTGAGAAATCCATTTTTTTTTTCAACGTTTATTTATTTTGGGGACAGAGAGAGAGCATGAACGGGGGAGGGGCAGAGGGAGAGGGTGACACAGAATTGGAAACAGGCTCCAGGCTCCGAGCCATCAGCCCAGAGCCCGACGCGGGGCTCGAACTCCCGGACCGCGAGATCGTGACCTGGCTGAAGTTGGACGCTTAACCGACTGCGCCACCCAGGCGCCCCGTGAGAAATCCATTTTTGTCGCACATAAGCCACTCTGCTTATAGTCATTTTTAAATAAGTTTTATTTTTTTAAGTAATCTCTACACCCAGCATGGGGCTTGAACCCACAACCCTGAGATCAAGAGCCATGCGCTCCACCGACTGAGCCAGCTGGGAGCTGCTCTCGTCATTTTTTATAGCAGCCTGAGTGGACTATGACATTTCCATCTTCCTGTCCTTTCCCAGACCAACCCTTGTTATTAGTTTAGGGGGTGTCCTTCCAGATTTTTTTTTCTCTTTTCTTTCTGCAAGAAAATGAATTATGTTGTGTGTTTTAAACAGTGAAATAGAAACACGTTCCCCCTTTGCTTGTATCGCCCGAGTGTGCTTTCAATCCGCTCTAGAGCGGTCCCAGCTCTGCCTCATTTAGAGCTCCCTTCTCTCGTGAATGTGTGTGCATGAAGTTTTATACCATTGGAAACTGTGCATTCTCTTGTGTGTTATTTAAAAAAAATTTTTTTTAATGTTTATTTATTTTTGAGAGAGAGAGACAGAGTGTGAGCGGGGGAGGAGCAGAGAGAGAGGGAGACACAGAATCTGAAGGAGGCTCCAGGCTCTGAGCTGTCAGCCCAGAGCCTGATGTGGGGCAGGAACTCATAGACTGCGAGATCGTGACCTGAGCTGAAGTCGGTGCTTAACCAACTGAGCTCCCCAGGCGCCCCTCTTGTGTGTTATTTTAAAATTTGAAATGACTTTTATCTGCGGTCATTTTAATATCTATGCAGCACCCCACCACCTAACTTGTATGTATGTAGTTTGCTGGGTGATTTCCCCATCATCGAGTAGCTAGATCCCCCGTGCTATTACGTATGTATACATGTACATCTGGAAATGTAATTTTGTTTTGTGTTTTCTGAAAAACAAATGGTAACATACTGTCTGTGTTGTTGCTACTTGCTTTTTTCAGCTTGCTTTCTGTCTTGGCAGCCTTCTCCCTGGGAGCTGTGTGCTCCCCACCCCCTCCCTCCTCTCTCTTGAAGAGGCTGCCCGAAGACTGCAGGGGGAAGGGGAGCTGGTGGGAATCTGATTCCATCTGAGATCTCTCATCTGAGAGAGCCTGGCTGGTGGTCCTGCCCAGACAGGCTCTGGGGGGGGGGGGGGCAGGTCAAGTTCATAAGCAGCGGGGGTCCTACCTTCTTCTCTGCCCCCTCTTTATCTCTGCCCCCAATCTCTCTGTGTCCCCAGTCCTGTTAAGTGTCTCTTCGTGTTCTCTGTAATGGCAAGAAGATGGCTCTGCTGAAAACTTGAACGAGCAGCGTGTGCACATACTTGTAACACGCGTCCAACTTTTGCCGACGTCCACGTTGGTTGGCGGGAGTTGCTATGAGGGACCACGTATGACAAGTGTCTGGAAGTGACAGACGTTGCAGGAGGCGATTATTCTGTTCCCCTCCCCCCCCCGGGAGGGTTCAGATGCTTTTCTTCTCCATGGATTCTCTTCATCTTTAGCATTCCGATTCTACCTCACCAAAGAAAGAACACCTTACAGAGAGAAGGTGGGGGTGGGGCGGGGATGGCAAGACTCTCTTACAAAAAAAGGGGAACTGCCGTAGGAACCACCTGGGAGTCTGTAGCACAAGCCTGGCATCGTCCGATGAGCCCAACTAGCTCCGTAGCAAAGGTTGGTCTCTGCCTCAGTTGCCAGTGCTTCCTTCTTTCTCCTACTTGGTTGGGCTGTGGCAGATGCAATCCTGTTTGACACTGGAAGGCGCATCCCAGGCTCGATCGGTTGTTGGCATCTTGGCTGGGCTGGGGAGAGCCCCCGGTGCAGGGGCTGGGGCGCGGGGCGGATGGGGCACCTCCAGTGTCTACAGAATCAGGTCAAAGAGGAAGGAGGTTTTGCACATGGGCGCATTGCTTAACTTTCTGCGCTTCTGTGTCCATTTCCTAAGTCTGTCAGAGCATAGTACAGACCAGGTGGCTTGGACGACAGAAATGTATCTGCTTCCAACAGAAATGTATCTGCTTCCAGTTCTGGGGGCTGGAACTCCGGGATCAGGGTGTCTGCAGCGTGGGTTTCTTCTGTGTCTTCTCTCCTTGGCTCGGAGATGCTGTCTTGTCGCCGTGCCCTCACGTGGTCTCTCTTCTGCGCAGCTGCGTCCCTGGCATCTCCCTGTGTGTCCAGATTTCCTCTTATATGGACGCCAGTCGGATCGGATCAGGGCCCCCCATCCTAACAGTCTTGTTTCTTTCTTAACGACCTCTTTCAAGACCCTGTCTCCAATTACAGTCCCATTGTGAGGCACAGGGTTTAAGGCTTCAACGTAAGGATTTTAGGGGACGCAGTTCAGCCCATAACAAAGTTCCCTCAGTTTCTTTTGGTACTCACGGTACTAAGATTGAGAGGTGACTCGGGTAGGTAGACAGAGAGCTCATCCGTGGACGTCAGTGGAGGCCATCCGTTTAGGGACTGGGTGTCTTGAACAAGAACCCGCTGCAGTCCTGCACCGGAATGGGCAGGCTGACGGAGCACGTACCCTGAGCAGCCAAGCCCACTAACCGGTACGCGGCACTAATGAATACTTTAGTTCCTGGTGGAGCAAACCCGTAAGGTAGCCAGCAACAGAAGCAACAGCGTGTGAGCCCTGGCTGGAGAGCGCTGTGGAAAGGTGGTCTTTCGGAGGGCTTCCCTAACAGGGGTTTTGAGTCTTTTAAGCAATGGGCAGGAGATTGCATCGCCCTGGGGAGCTCTTGACGCACTGAAGCTGGAGGCCCTCCGGCACGCGGTATCTGGAGAGAGTGGCATTCAGGCCCCCCTGGGTCCCAAGGTGCAAGTGGGAGCCATACTTGGGCCTGCGATGCATTCTGCAGCCTCCTGCGACTTTCAGGAAGATGCTCGGGTGTCAATTTCGGTCCTGCCGGCGTGCACAGGGGCTGCAAGGGGCGTTGCAGCAGTCTAGCCTGGGGTGGTTGCTGCTGCTTGCAGAAAACCGCGGGTGTCGCTAGTGCGCAGTCTTGCGGTGCAGGATTGGCCGCGGATACACGTACCGCCAACTCCCTCTCTTCCCCTCCGCTTGCCCCCTTCGCCTTCTGGGGTGGGTGGTGAATGCTGCAGAAAAATGCCTGCAGAAAAATGCCTGCAGCTTTGCAGCCAGTGGCCCAGAGCACCGGGGACTGTGTGCTCCAGATTTTGACCAGAGGGCTCGGGGCCGACCTCCGTCAAGGCTGTGTCTTCCCAGAGGACCCTCGGTGGGTCTGGCATGAAAACACGCACGTGTGCATGCACGGGGGCACACGTAAGCTGTCGCTCCAGTAGAGGCCATAGAGCACTGTGAAAGCAAGCACTAAACGCTTTTTGTTTTTATAATAAACTGGAAGGGATTAAAAAAAATTTTTTTAATGTTTATTATTATTATTATTATCATTATTATTATTATTTTGAGCGAGAGACACAGTGTGAGCCGGGGAGGGGCAGAGAGAGAGGGAGACACAGAATCCCAAGCAGGCTCCAGGCTCCAAGCTGTCGGCACAGAGCCCGACGCGGGGCTCGAACTCACGGACCGCGAGATTATGACCTGAGCCAAAGTCGGACGCCCAACCGACTGAGCCACCCAGGTGCCCCATAAACTGGCAGGGATTGATTCTTTTTTTTTTTTTTTTTAATTTTTTTTTTCAACATTTATTTATTTTTGGGGCAGAGAGAGACAGAGCATGAACGGGGGAGGGGCAGAGAGAGAGGGAGACACAGAATCGGAAACAGGCTCCAGGTTCCGAGCCATCAGCCCAGAGCCTGATGCGGGGCTCGAACTCACGGACCGCGAGATCGTGACCTGAGCTGAAGTCGGACGCTTAACCGACTGCGCCACCCAGGCGCCCTGGGATTGATTCTTAAATGCAAACCCTTCTAGAACTTGGCATTTGCTCTCCGTGCTTAGATTTCCTATTTTTTCCCATGAACTTGTGACTGAATACATGTCTAGTCTAGCTGTTGAGGCCAGCTTATGGCACAGGGGATGGTGGCAGAGGGTTACAGGGCCGGAATTGGGTGCGCGTCTCTGTTAGCTCCTTCCTCCCACGGGTGGCACCCTGTGTGTCACTCGCAGTGACATCCCTGGCGAGGCGCCTGGCGTGCCCTTCCCCAGCTTGGCAATCCGGCCACACCCCTGTTGTCCGGTTCCTCCGGGATGGGATCCGGGTGCCGATGGTAGGCCCCAAGGCTGGGGAGAGTTGAGCCCCAGGGCAGTCAGGGTTCTGGTGTCCAAGAAGAACAGAGGAGGGAACTGTGGGCACAGAGGTGTGGTCTGGCCAGTTCCTAGGACCGAGTCGGATGACAGCCGACTCTCCCCCTGTGGAGCCCCGGGGAGAAACAACGTATTTCTGTGGTAGCGGTGGTGTGGTGTTATACAGCACCCCCTCCAGAAATGCTCTGTGCTGCGTGAAGTCTGCAGTTCCTTTCTCTGTCCTGTGTCTCAGGGGTGGCCGGAGGGGAAGGGACTTCATCCCTGTGTCGCAGGAGCACACCGGGGCTCCAGAATCACAGCCAATCCCCCCTGGAGCGTCCTTTTTCCAATCGGAGGACTTTCCTTATCTTGACCCGAGTAAGACAGAAGCGTTCTGACTCTAGCACAGAAGCTAAGTGACCATTACGAGCCCAGTGGCACTGGCAAACAGCTCAGAACACTGTTCTCTCCTGCTTACCCCACGGGATGCCCTTTGTGTGTTCCTCCTCCGTGAAGCTTCCCTGACCACCCCGCGTCTTGGTTCTGCTTGGCTCCTTCTCCTGTGTGGCCCTCGTCTTCCCTGTGCTGTGCTCACCTGTGGACCCGATCCCTTGGGGGCCTGAAGGCAGGAGCGTGGGTAAGGATGAGTCTGCTCTGGTCCCCGCCATGTCCTCCACACCAGTCAGCACAGTGCCTGGCACATAGTAGGTCTCCAGGAGGCGTCTGATGGATGAGTAAATGAAGGTGTAGGGAAGATCGCAGGGGATCGTCTTTGTGAAAACTCCCTACAGCTTCCAAGTTTTAAAGGACTTTGTGCCCGTGAGTTATTTTCTGGAAGCGGATCCGTGCCCTCTGTGACTGGCCGCTTTCTTGGAAGAAAACAAACATGAGGCAGAGATAATTAAACGTGCAGGTGAAAAAACCAAAAACCGAATCTGAAATTTGAATCCGTTATACAGGGTTTCATGGCTGTACTTTCTTGGTGATGTTTGCCTAAAAAGGGGTATGATCAGGAAGTGTGTTAGAAGGGAGGTGGGAGGGGCGGTGGGAAGGAGCAGGGAAGTCGTCTTTGGTGCTTTAGAAAAAGACTGACACCTGAGCCTCCCTCTGGAGCCTCTGATCTAGATACCTAAGGCAACACATCCCCACAGAGGCTCCGATGTGCAGCCGATGTGGTGACCGCTGACTGAAGGCTACTCATAACTTGCTTTTTGTTCAGGTGTTTTTGACAAATTCACTGCACTTCAAATACCTTTCTCTTTCCCTTCTAAGCCAAGTTTTCCTATTGCAAAAGCCTCCGAAAAGAGGGACAGAAGGACTTTCTGCCGGTGACGAAGGGACAGTGTCGGGATGAAAGGGGAGAGGAGCCGGTTCTCGTGAGTTGCACATTTCCAGGCTCACCAGAATCACCTGGGAGACCTTTTGGCACAGGCTCCCCTTTACCACTGCCCTTACCACCTCCCCCTTACCACCACCCCCTTACCACCTCCCCCGATTCTCCCAGCAGCCTTTTGCGAAAGCGGTCACCTTGCTTCGTCTGACGCCCTGATCCTGACTCTGCTCACCACCCCGTCCATTTTGTCAGAAGCTGCTTGAATATCAAGCTTCCATATGGCGGTGCCATTGCAGTTGGTGGCGTCCCAGGAGACCGGCTCGCTGAAGATGCCCGGAAGCGATTTAAGGCAGGACCTGTACGTAATGAGCCTGGGGACGCACCAGCTAAAGCTAGGTTTTCTTGCTGAGAGAGTGCTAGTTCAACATCACAGTTGGGGATAAAGGTGGGTTATTTATATTATATAATGATACTATATTTTGTGAAGGCATATTATATGCTGACGTAGAAGGATACTCCTCCATAATGGCATTAGGTAATACTATGCCATTATATGTATTGTATCTTAATTCTATCTAACACCGCCATGCTCCCTACCCTAGTCTGCGTTTCTAGGTGGGTATAAAGATTCTTTAGAGGCAACATGTTGTAGTGGAACAGGCATGGGCGTTGAACCAAATCGTCCTGGATTCATAGGGCCGCCTGTCTTGCGACAGCTACTTATCTCTCTGAGCCTCAGTATCCTTATCTGTAGAATGGATAGAATCCTACCTGAGATGGTGGCAATAATGCTTACAGAGTACCTACCACACAGGTTGGCTGGCATACAGTAGGTGTTTAATAAATGTCAGTTCCCTTACATCAGGAAATGTGGAAGCTGTTGGGGATCCAGGCTTAGTAAAACGTGTGTGTGTGTGTGTGTGTGTGTGTGTGTGTGTGTGTGTGTGTGTGTGTTGGGGGAGATGTGTCTATGTGTTTGTGTATGCTTGCCGTCTTCAAAGCAGGAGGGTTTCATTGTGATGTTCATTGGTCTTGCCTCTGGGTTCTAGAAAGTGACATGTTCTCTTATAGATGTTTGGATATCCTATAAGCAGATGGCCCCTCATTTCTACTATTCCCAAGGGAATGGGTTGAAAAGTTCTGCCCATAAAACTGGACCCTTAGGACCACAGCCCATCTTTGCCACTCCTGCTGCGGTGTCTTTCTCTCAGATGGATTATTCAGAGGAAGAATGATCAGTGGCCACTCAGAGGCCAAAATGATTTGAGTAGGTGAGGCGGAAACCTTCAACTTGCCCGATGCCTTCACTTTCCGTAACTAGATTTACCATACTCATGTAACAGGTTGCTAGCAGGTTGTGCCCCCGGTTTGACGTCTGGGTTGTTGCCGGGACTGAATTAGGCATTCCCCCCGGCCCCCAGCGTATGAACCCCTAAACCCCAGGGTGATGGTATTCGGAGTGAGGTCTTTGGGAGATAATTAGGTTCCGATGAGGCCTCAAGGGTGGGGCCCTCAGTGGTGGGATTAGTGCTCTTCCGAGAAGAGAAGCGGCACCAGAGAGCTTGATCTCTCTCTCTCTCTCTGCCACGTGGGGACGCAGGGTGGCTGCCTACCCCCCAGGAAGAAGGCTCCGTGGTGTGCGTCTTCTCCGTGCTGCCAAGCGGTTCTCCGACACCCGCTGGGTACCCTACAATTCAGCTCAGTTCTGACGCTATCTCCCTGGAGACATCTGTCTACCTGCCAGTGTCCTGATCGTCGAGCAGCCATAGATCGCGGTTCCCAATCCTCCTCCTCGGATTTGATTAGTCGGCTGAAGCAGCTCACAGAGCTCAGGAAAACAGTTTGCACTTGACCCTTGAACAAAGCAGATGTTAGTGGTGCCAACCTCTCCCCCACATACATGCAGGCCCCGTGTAACTTAAAAAAAGTTTTTTTTAATGTTTTTTATTTTTGAGAGAGAGAGACAGAGAGAGAGACAGAGAGAGAGAGAGGGCAGGAGCAGGGGATAGGCCGAGAGAGGGGGAGAGACAGAATCCAAAGCAGCCTCCAGGCCCTGAGCTGTCAGCACAGAGCCCGATGTGGGGCTCGAACTCATGGACTTTGAGGTCATGGCCTGAGCCAAAGTCGGAAGCTCAACAACGAAGCCACCCAGGCGGCCTTCCGTGTAACTTGTGAATCCTCCAAAACTTAACTAGTAATAGCATGCCTCCGTGTTGACTGAAAGAAAGCCTTATTGATAACGCAAGCAGTTGATTAATCCGTACTTTGGATGCTGTACGTATTATGTGCTGCATTCTTCTAGTAAAGTAAGCTGGAGGGAAAAAAAATATTAAGAAAACCATAAGGATGGGGCGCCTGGGTGGCTCCCGTCGGTTGAGCTTCCGACTTCGGCTCAGGTCATGATCTCACAGTTCAGGGGTTCGAAACCCGTGTTGGGCTCTGTGCTGACAGCTCAGAGCCTGGAGCCTGCTTTGGATTTTGTGTCTCCTCTTTCTGCTCCTACCCCCCTCTCTCTCTCTTTCTCTCTCTCTCTCAAAAATAAGTAAACATTAAAAAAAATTAGAAAAGAAGAGAAAATCACAAGGAAGAAAAAATGCATTTACGGTGCCGTGCTCTGTCCATGGAAAAAAATCCACCTATCATTGGACCCACACAACCCATGTTGTCCAAGGGTCAGCTGTACTTGTGAGATCGCTGGTCTGTTGAAAAAAGATAAAACTCACAGCCAGATGGTACAGCAGTGCAGGGAAGGTACGGGAAGGTGTGGGGAGCTCCCCACACGTCAGCCCTCTGCGTCTCCCTGCCACCCTGGAAGCTCTCTGCATCTTGTGCCTTTGGGATTTTATGGAGATCTCATTACAAGGGCACGGTTGATTAGGTCACGGATTCAACCTCCAGTCCCTGGCTGCTTCCCAGAGGTCAGGGGATGGGGCTGAAAGTTCCAGCCCTCTCTAGGTTGGTTCCCCTGGCACCCAGGTGCTTTCTAAAGGTCACCTCATTCACATAAACTCAGGTGTGTTGGAAAGAGGTTTGCCATGAATATCAAGACACCTTACTCCGCTCTTACAGCTTAGGACTTCCCAAGGGTATTTTTTTTAAGAGCTCCTGTGCCAGAAACAGGGACGAAGACCAAACACCGATTTCTTCTTACAAATCCCAATATCACAAGGATCCATGTCAGCACCCAATTCCACGGGCACCCTGAGCTTGGACTCTCAGCCTCCAGAGCTGTGAGCAATAAATGTCTGTTGTTCAAGCCCCACAGCGTGTGTGGGGGGTTTTGTTAGGGCAGCGAAGACAGTGGTGGAGGCGATTGTCAGAGGCCTGGGGTGACCCAGCCCTTCTTCGCCCCTCGCAGGGGTCAGGGCCCGTTCCTGCAGCCGCCTCAGCCCTGGCTCAGAGGTCCTGGCACCACCGTGTGTGTAGGACTCACCCCTTGAGATGAGGAGTCTGAGACCTTAAAATCATTGACTGATGGATCGATCGATCGATTGATTATGTTTTTAGGGTCTCTGAGACCTTAAATCTTCACTTGAGGGTAAATTTTGATTCCTTCTCATTTTCACTTCTCTCCTCTCTGGCGGCAAAAGAGCTACTCAACTCACACTGGCTTCCCTTAAGGCTAGGATTCTGTGTCACTCAGGGTCCAGTCTGGGAGAGAAACCACACTCGTCATTTGAACACAGAGACCTCACTATAAAGAACTGCCGACTGGGTACAGAGTCGTTAGCCAGGGTAAAAAGAGGGCTCCCAGGCCTCAAAGGTGGTGGTTCTTACCACCTGGGGCCGAGGAAATCGAGGAAGAAGGCAGCATCATTAAAACTTAGAGGGGAGGGGGCCCTCAGCGTCCAAGGAGGACGTGCCGGCAGGCTGGTGTTGATGTCGTGGGCTGGGGCCCGGTGAACCTCGTTCCACAAGTACCGGGAAAAGTCCGGGTTGGATTCGGCCGACGGTACCGGAAGGAGTTGCCACTGCCGTGGCGGAGATGAGCTGCGGGAGGGGCAGCGGCCAGCAGACAGGAAGGAGCACGGCCCCTCTCAAGCCCTGTGAGGTTCCCTTTAGTCCCCTCACTGGCAGAAGCCACCGAAGAACGACTGGCGGGACCAAAACGTAGTTTGCAAGGCCTCAGCCCGAGGATTACAGAGGTGTGGAAGCAGGCGCTCGGGCCGGTGGGGATTGCAGCCGGTGGCCGTTGGCCCGGGAACCCTGGGATCCTGTGTCTAAAAAGGACTGGGCCCATGGGTCAGGGTTCTGGGTTGTAAGCAACGGACACTGCTTCTGGCTGGCTGAACGGAAGTGGGGCTTGTAAGAGGCTACCGTGCCGCCCCCAGAATGTCGGCAAGAGAGGAGGGAGGCTGGAGAACGAGGCTCAGGGCTCAGATTTCGAGAGCACCACCCAAAACCAAGTCACCGCACTGCTCTGATGAGCAACGCACCGCTGGCCCCGGGGCAGCCCATGCGTCTACTTTGCCCCGCGCCCGAGTCTTGGCCAGATACACGACTTGATTACAGTGGCCGCTACTTTTGCCTCAGCCAACACCAGAAGGACGGAGGCGGGATGGGGGGAGGGGGGAGATCCCCGCCCGAGTTCACTGCCTTCTCAGGCAGCCCAGCGTGGGTGCTTTTGACTGGCGGAGCTCAGTCATGTGGCTGTGTCCCAGCTGCAGCTACGCCATCGTAAAACTGGGTGTCTGTAGGTTTTCAGGTCCTGTTATGGGAAGAGGTCTTCATTCTGTATCAACTGGCAGAAAGCGGGCACTTCCCTACATACCACGGGGTTCAGATACAGCACAACCAAAATAAAAGAAACCCATCCACGGTCATGGGCAGTGTTCACCACAGTAGGGAGTGGGCTCCTGACTTCCAGTGGATTCTTCCAGAAGTGCACAATCCCCGACATGCTGAAATGGCTGAGAATTACCTCCTAGGAAGTGCTCATCACACACGTATCAACTTCCCTCTAAGTGTAAGGGCTCGGGGCACCTGGCTGGCTCGGTCACTTAGACGTCCGACTTCAGCTCAGGTCATGATCTCATGGTTTGTGGGTTCGAGCCCCGCGTCGGGCTCTCTGCAGACAGCTCAGAGCCTGGAGCCTGCTTCCGATTCTGTGTCTCCCTTTCTCTCAGCCCCTACCCCACTCATGCTCTGACTCTCTGTCTCAAAAATAAATAAACATTTAAAAAAATAAGAAAAATAAACATTAAAATATTTAAAAAGTATATGAAAAAAAATAAATATAAGGGCTCAATTAAGCCTTGGTAATGAGAACCCTTTGATGGTTGAGGTTTCAAGGTGTTCAGCAGGTTTATCAATAATTAGCAGCCCAAGAGGGTCTTACCCGGCTGAGTGCTAAACACTACGAGATTCCTGGCTGGAAAGGGTCTCTTTGAGCCCTGCCTGGCTTTGATTCATTTCCCGGCAGGCCTGCGGAGTGGGAAGATCAGCTGTTCTTGCATTCCCGACAAAGGCAGGGCTGGGAGATGAGTACATTTTTGAGGATGGCAGGAGGCAGTGAGAGACAGAAGGTGAGGAATGCAATTTGGATGATTGATCGCTCCAGGAGGGGACACCCGCGTTGCCATGAGGACCCTCGAATTCTCTTCCCTTGGCAGTATGCATCCCGGGATGCCAGGGCTCCAGCCATTGGCCAGTGGCCTCCCCGAGGGAGATAGGGCTGTACTACTCGTGTTTGCAGACCTGTGCCTTCTATGAGTCACTATTGCCATTATATCGTCTTGTCGTGCTCTGCGAGACCCCGAGCCACTTCTAACTCATGCCCCGTTCCCACTGCACGTGGCGGAAAATGCTGCCTCTGCCTACCAGCTCTTGAAAAAATTGCTACTCTTCTCTAATTAACCGCTCACTGTGGTCGTCGTCACAGAAATGTCATCGGTTCCTTTCTATCTCAGAGTCTGCGAATCCTGTGCAGGCTGGCTCTCCTTGCGTCTTCACTGAGCTGCTTCAGCAGGGACCTCCCCGACCCCGACTTTTGCTTCCCTTCCCTACTCTGTTCCGTGCTCGATGGGATCGCGCGAGTTTTTATCCGGGGGGGAGGGGCGGTTAATACCCCTACGCGGTCACATGTGTCAAGATCACACGTCGATGGCGTCTGGACTGGCAGACTTTTGCCCGTGTTTGTGGTCTCCCTTCCTGGGCCGTGACCTGGGCCGTGACTCTTCTTCCCCCACTTTTGTCCCTACCCCCGACGGCCCTGTTCCCACCAGACCTTTTTCTTCTATGATTCATTTAGCGCCAAATTTTGGAACCAGGCATTTTGCTAGTGCCAGGGATCAAAAGCCTTATAATTATGTAAACAAGCAATTACAGTGCAGTAATTACTATAATGGGAAAGAGTATAAGGCGAGAGCACTGAGAGTGACTCAGTCTGCTTGAGGGATTCACAGAAGGCTCCTGGAGTTGGTACTTGTGTTTAGACTTGAGGATGAGGTTGGGATTTGTCAGGTAGATGGCCTTGATAGGAAGTGGGGTATGCGTTGCAGACACAGTTTCTGCGGGGGGCGCCTGGGGGGCTCAGTCGGTTGAGCGGCTGACTTGGGCTCAGGCCATGATCTTGCGGTTTGTGAGTTCGAGCCCCGCACCAGGCTCACTGGTGTCAGCCTGTCAGCGTGCAGAGCCTGCTTCGGATCCTCTGTCCCCCTCTCTCTGCCCCTCCCCTGCTGGCGCTCTCCCCCAAATAAATAAACCTTGAAAAAAAAATAACGATACACTGTAGCAGGCTCTTTGTTGCTGTGGTCCAAAGTGTGCAGGAGCGTGAAACCTCAGCGCATACACACAACAGTCATAAGGACTGATTTCCTCGCTGTCAGCAAAGTGTCTGAGTGGCAAGACCGCAGACGGGTGGGGTGGCTCTGCTCCAGAGGCCTGTTGTCTGCCTTCGCTCTGAGCCAGTCACCTGGCAGGGTGCAAAGTTGAGGGGCGGCTGTACTGGGTTGAATAGGAAACCCCAAATTCGTGTCTTTCCTAGAAACTCAGAATGTCACTCTCCTTGGAAATAGGGTCTCTTTGCAGATGGAATCAGTTAGGTAGAAGTCATGCTGGAGTAGGGTGGGCCCTGAGTCCAGTATGACTGAGGTCCTTATAAGAAGAGGAGGAGACGGGCGCCTGGGTGGCTCAGTCAGTTAAGTGTCTGATGTCGGCTCGGGTCACGATCTCGCGGTCCGTGAGTTCGAGCCCCACGTCGGGCTCTGTGCTGACAGCTCAGAGCCTGGAGCCTGCTTCGGGTTCTGGGTCTCCCTCTCTCTCTGCCCCTCCCCTACTCACGCTCTGTCTCTCTCTGTCTCTCAAAAATAAATAAACATTGAAAAAAAATTTAAAAAAAGGAAGCATTTAAAATTTGATAACATTGAAAAAAAAACTTCTCTGTGACAAAAGACACCACCGAGTTATTAAAAACATTTTTTTAATGTTTATTTTTGAGAGAGAGAGAGAGAGAGAGAGAGAGGAACGACTGGGGGAGGGGCAGAGAGAGAGGGAGACACAGAATCTGAAGCAGGCTCCAGGCTCTGAGCGGTCAGCACAGAGCCTGATGTGGGGCTCGGATCCATGAACTGTGAGGTCATGACCTGAGCTGAAGTTGGACACTTAGCCGACTTAGCTATCCAGGCACCCTAAGATACCATCAGCTGAAACCCGGTGAGATGTTTACGGTGCATATAACTGACAAAGTATTGGTGTCTAGCTTATATAAAAATCTCCTGCAAATCGACAAGAAAAGGACAACCCATACTCAATAAAAAACGAACCAACTATTAGATTAGGAATTCAGAGAAGGAAGCCCTAAAGGACCAACAAATACATGAAAAGATGCTCCACATCCCTGGTAATTAGGGGAATGCAACTTACATTCTCATCCATTATATTTAACAAAAAATGAAAAAAGTTGGACAAAACTAAGTGTTAACCGAGGAAGATCTGGGCACATGGGAACTTGCATGTGCTGTTGGTAGGAGTGCAAATTGATTACAACCATCACAGTGAGTAGTTTGGAAATGTCTAGTAAAATCGAAGATTGCACACGTCCCCGTGACCAGATAATTCCCATTTCAGGTCTGTGCTCTCTAAACGTTCTCACAAAGGTACACGAGGAGCCATGCATAGGAAGTTTCATTGCAGCATGTCTCATGATGGTGAAAAATTGGAAATAAAATACTAGTCATCTGAAGAATGGATAATGAAATTGCGGTAAATTCACAAAATGGGATGCTAAACAGCAGTTAAAATGCATGAGCCGCATCTATATATTGACATGGCTAAATGTCTCATGTTGAGCAGAAACCAAAAGTAAGTTGCAGAATGTACATAAAGTGAAATAGTGTTTAAAATTTGAAATTATAGGGGTGCCTGGGTGGCTCAGTCAGCTAAGTGACCTACTTCGGCTCAGATCATGATCTCACGGTTTATGGGTTTGAGCCCCGCGACGGGCTCTGTGCTGACAGCTCGGAGCCTGGAGCCCGCTTCGGATTCTGTGTCTCCCTCTCTCTCTGCCCCTCCCCTGCTCACGCTCTGTTTCTCTTTGTCTCTCAGAAATAGATAAATGTTGGGGCGCCTGGGTGGCGCAGTCGGTTGAGCGCCCGACTTCAGCCAGGTCACGATCTCGCGGTCCGTGAGTTCGAGCCCCGCGTCAGGCTCTGGGCTGATGGCTCAGAGCCTGGAGCCTGTTTCCGATTCTGTGTCTCCCTCTCTCTCTGCCCCTCCCCCGTTCATGCTCTGTCTCTCTCTGTCCCAAAAATAAATAAAAAAAAAAAAAGTTTTTTTAAAAAATAAAAAAAAGAAATAAATAAGTGTTAAAAAATTTAATGTTTGAAATTATATAAAATAACATTGTATATTTTTATGGGCCTATAGGAATATATAGGTGTGTCTATTATTTTTTTAAATTTTCTTTAACGTTTTATTTATTTTTGAGATAGGGAGAGACAGAGCGTGAACAGGGGAGGGTCAGAGAGAGGGAGACACAGAATCCGAAACAGGCTCCAGGCTCTGAGCTGTCAGCACAGAGCCCGACGTGGGGCTCGAACTCACGGACCATGAAATCGTGACCTGAGCTGAAGTCGGCCGCTTAACCGACTGAGCCACCCAGGCGCCCCTAGGTGTGTCTATTAAAAGTGTAAAAACGTGACTATGAAAGGTACTCATGAGCTTGTCCAGAAATTTAATGCCTCTTAGTTGGGGGTGGTGGTGGAGGCAGCTCCAATTCTTTTTGCAAAATTTTATTTAAAAAATCTGAATCAACAGGGGCGCCTGGATGGCTCAGTCGGTTAAGCGTCCAACTCTTGATTTTGGCTCAGGTTATGATCTCGTGGTTTGTGAGATCGAGCACCACATTGGGCTCTATACTGACGGTACAGAGTCTGCTTGGGATTCTCTCTCTCCTTCCTTCTCTGCCCCTCCCCTGCTCATGCTCACACTTTCTCAAAAAGAAATAAACTTAAAAAAAATTTGAATCAACTATATATAGTAAAAGGTTTACCTTTGTTAAATTAAGGTAGGGAGTGCATGGATTTCAATCTTGTTATTCTCTGTGCTTTTCTGCATCTCTGAAATAGTTCTTTAAGGAGCAGTGTTAAAACCTAAAGACAACATCGTAAATCATAAGAATAAATGACACTGAAGCGAAGGGGGAACCATTGTGTTCGACAGTGGATCAGTGGGCTTCATGTTTTTACGTAATCTTTACCAACACGTCTCTCCCACATTTTGTAGTAATGGTCCCTGGCCTTTGGCGGTCATGTAATTCAAGTACTCTAAATTTTTGTGTGTAGGCTACAGAACAATCTGCCAGATTTTGGTGTGAGAGAGAGTGCATGCGTGTGTCTGCAGGCATGCATGTGTGTGTGTCCGTGCGTATGTACGTGTGTGCAGGTGCACGTCAGGGGAGGTGGAGGGTAATTACAAAATCCCAATATTAAAAGGAAGTAGGAAATGTCTACCTTGAATATATTCACACCATTGTACTGTATCTCCTGTATTTTCTTCCTGGTCAGTTTTAGTGACAATGATTACATTTCTAATTTTGATAACTACCGAGAATCAAGTTGCCCACATTTGGGCAGGCTTTGAGTTTATAAAGTTTATTACCAATCGTAGTAATTTATCCGTAGTAGTCATCAAGGTCCTGCATTAGTGTGAATTTCAATGTTCTAACTTTGGAACCAAGGAGGACACGAGGGTAGCACACAGCATCAGTTCTTATCTTGTTTAATTAAGTTTTCAGCTTCCTGCTTGCCTTGAGATGGGGTATTTGTGATGTTACACTTGTCATGTAATGAGACGGATAAGCCATTTACAGCGTCATCTGCAAATAGTCTGATAATACGTGCGGCATTATCCATTTTTATGCTGGGTGATTTAGGATGAGTTCTCATCAAAAGAGAAAATTGCTCTGGTGATGAAGACAAAAGAAATTACTGGAGAACCTCTTAGAAGAACATTCATTGTCTCTTAGATGACAGTAATGTCCCCCAAATAATTAAGTTTTATGATAATCCATATGTGAAGCCCTTTGCTGGAAGACCAGTATCCCAGGACTGGAATACTGATGGATAGTCTATTGCAATGGTCTGTGTTTAATTTTCAAGGTGGGAATTCATTACTTTTCTCTTAATAAATGTGAAAGTCTACATCTTGAAACTGTGGAATAAGAAAAAGCTATCTTCACTCGTAGCCCGGCTTGAGCAAGTAGAGGAGGTCAGGACGCATGGCAGACTGTCATTTTAAGTTAACATACTTCCCAAGTACAATGGTAATTTCCTAGAACAGTAGATGCCCTTTAAAAATTCTCTTAAAAGGCAAAAACAAAGATACCAGTCTGGATTGCTGAAAGGTAATCTATATCCTTAAGACATATCTCGCATATTCTTGTAAGCAGAATGATTTGACATAAATGGAATATTTATATGCTTGCTATTACCGAGTTAAAAGGCATGATAGTTCCTCCAAGCAATTTAAGAGAAGCTTGTACTGCCTGCTCCTTGTTCCTTGTTATCCCCGTAAAAATCACTTCATGGCAAATAAAATGATTCAACAATTAGAGGAAAGGCAATACCAGAGTAAGGAAAACACTGTAAAAAGAAGCCAAGATCCGGCTGTGCTGTGGAACGCCAGCCTCTAGCAGTTAGTGATCACGGTCTGTTGTTCTCTTTGTTGTCGTTGCTTTGTTTTTCTTTTTGTTTACTGTGGTAAAAAAAAAAAAAAACCAACACATAACGTGAAATTGCCCATCTTATTTTTAGGGTTCGGTACAGTAGCATGCAGCATGCTCACCTTACCATGAAACTGATCTGCAGACCTTTTTCATCTTCCAGCTCTGAAACTGTATGCATTTAGCAGCACCTCCCTGTTCTCTCCCTGCCCCCACCTCCAGCCCCCGGTAACCACCCTCCTACTTCCTATTTCTATGAATTTGGCTGCTTTCGATCTCCCGAAAGTGTGGAACCACATATGGTATTCGTCTGGCTTATTTCACTTAGGATAATGTCCTCAAGGTTCATCCAGGTTGTAGCTGGTGTCGGAATTCTCTTCCTCTTTCAGGCCGAGTAATATTCCACTGTATGGATATGCCACATTTAGTTTACCCTCCCATCTGCTGATGAATGTTTGGGCTGTTTCCACCCCTTCGCTATGGTGAGTAGTGCTGTTGTGAACGCGAGAGTGTTATTGACATCGAAGGGAAGGGGGAAACGATGTCTTTGACAGGGGATCAGCGGGCTCTCCTTGAGATCCTGCTTTTAATTCTTTTGAAACTCACAAAAGGTATTTCTGGGTCACATGGTGGTAGTTTTGTTTTTAATTCTTTAAGGAATTGCTGTGCTGTTTTTCATAGCAATGGTGCGATTTTACAGTCTCACCAACAGTGTGCAAGGTTTCCATTTTCTCCATGGCCTCACCAGCACTGCCATTTTCTGTTTTGTTTTGTTTTGTTTTGTTTTTGGTAGTAGCCGTCCTCAGTGTGAGATGACATATCCTTGTGGTTTTCTATTCTTCTGATGATTGTGATGTTGAGCATCTTTTCCTCTGCTTGTTGGCCATTTGTATGTCATCTTTGGAGAAACGTGTATTCAGTTCAAATGTGTATTTGATTTTTTTGGCTGGCTGTTTTCCTCTCTAGGCTTTTCAATGTAACTGACTTGGGGGAGACATTTTTTTTCCAATATGGCACTTCCATTTTTTTTTTTTTAATTTTTTTTCAACATTTCTTTATTTTTGGGACAGAGAGAGACAGAGCATGAACGGGGGAGGGGCAGAGAGAGAGGGAGACACAGAATCGGAAACAAGCTCCAGGCTCTGAGCCATCAGCCCAGAGCCTGACGCGGGGCTCGAACTCACGGACCGCGAGATCGTGACCTGGCTGAAGTCGGACGCTTAACCGACTGCGCCACCCAGGCGCCCCATCACTTCCATTTTTAAAAGCGAAAATCATTGACGAGGTAGAATCTCCTGTAAAAAAAAAAAAAAAAAATTGACGGTTATAGTTAACCTTAAAAAAAGGCTTTGATTTCCTAAAATGAAAAATAGCTCTTGTTGCAAAATGAACACTTGGCTATTTAAAACAAAACACAGGTCTGGGGACTTTTTCATTTGTTTTAAGTCTGCTCAGCTAACAAAGAAACAGATCAGAAACTGGCTGCTGCTTTTCATGGGAGTCTCTTCTGGTTTAGGGACACCCCTTTTTTAAAATTTTTTTTTTCAACATTTATTTATTTTTGGGACAGAGAGAGACAGAGCATGAACGGGCGAGGGACAGAGAGAGAGGGAGACACAGAATCGGAAACAGGCTCCAGGCTCTGAGCCATCAGCCCAGAGCCCGATGCGGGGCTCGAACTCCCGGACCGCGAGATCGTGACCTGGCTGAAGTCGGACGCCTAACCGACTGCGCCACCCAGGCGCCCCTGGACACCCCTTTTTTAAAGCAGAAAGCTGTAGTCATTGCAGTTGGGGATAGTAAATAGGTCATCCCTTAGTTTTTATCTGGGGCTACATAGCACTTGCCACGTGATTAGACACTAGGCACTGTTCTAAGGCCTGCCTGTGTGTTAACTCATTCAGTCCTTAATCCTATGAGCGAGGTTCTGTATTATTCCTATTTTACAGGTCGATGGAATCCCAGGGTTGAGGGGCCCTGGGAAAGTTCCGTGGGCCAGTGCCTGGCGGGTGGCATCTCATACCTGACCCTTGGATATTCCGATTTAGGAGGCCTGAGGTGGGGCTCAGCTGCTTCTACTTCCAAAAAGCTTCACGGGGGCTCTTCGGACTGGGTCTGGGCCAGGTTTGAGAACCGGCCAAATGAGTCCACCTCCCCAACGACAGTTTGGATCACTGCCCCAGCATCCCCTGCTAAAGGTTGTGCAGACGCTGGATAGTTCCACTTTCAGAGGTGGCTCCCAGGCCATCCTGCCTTCGGGGAACCTAGGGTCTCACTGGAGAGAACGTTAGTTCCTAGGTCTGCTTCGACATACTGGCACACGTTGAGTGGTTTAGGCAACCAAAATTTATCATTTCTGTAAGTTCTGGAGGCTAAAAGATGAGATTGAGGTGTTGGCACGGCCATCCTCCTTCTGAAGGCTCTAGTGAAGGATACGTTGCAGCCTTCTTGCCTGCTTTCTGGCAGTTCTTTGGGTTCTGATCGCATAACTGCCTTCTTCCCATGGCATTCCCCCTGTGTGCCCGTCTCTATTTCTGCATCCACATTTCCCCTTTTAACAAGGACACAGTCATATCGGATCAGGGCCCACCCTAATGATCGCATCTTAACTTGATCATCTGCAAAGACCCTATTTCCAGATCAGGTCAAATTCACATGTACTGAGGGTTGGGACGATGATATCTCTTTTGGAGGACACTGTTCAACCCATAACAGGGAGGCAGGGCATACACAGCTAGAGGCTTAGCAAATGCAGTGTTAAATGTCAGACATTGGCGTTGCCGGGGGACATGCAGGGGGTGGTGTGGAAATAAGAAGGGTTTGGATGCGAGTGAACATCTCAGATAAATACCACTTGACCAAGGGGTTAGAGCATCAGTCCTGTCAGCAGAGATGGGGACAGACTTCAGGGAGCGATGCTGTGACTCGTCCCTCCCTCCATGGGCACCTCTGCCTTTTCCTGTGCAGTCCCGGTGTGGCTCTCCCTCGAGGGCCCCATCAGCTCCAGCCGATCATGCCTGGTCCCCGGCGCCTGGTGGAGGGGCATCGACCACGCTGAGTTGGATGAACTCCTTAGAAGGACTGCAGCCCCACATGAGGTACTGTGCTTGTACCCAATCCCAGCCTGGGCCTCCCAGCAGCACCCTGATGCACTAATCAATGCAGGCGATATTAGAGGCAGAGACTTCTTGGTTCCTAACCAGAGAAAATCGATGCTAGAAGAGGGTTCTTGCTCCTGTGCACCATTTGCTGGAGTTACTGGTCGGCAGAATCATTAGCTTGAGAAGCAAGTGAAATAGACTACGTTTCAGATAAATAATCGTCCTCCTCCTTATTTATTTAGGATTCTGTTTCGACGGGGAAGGTGGTGGATGAGTCAGGGGCCCATGAAAACACTTTGTGGCACAAAAGAGAAGCCACCAGATGCTGTGTGACTGTGCTTTCCTTGGCTCCCACAAAGGGCTTTGCCTCTCTGTGGTGGTGGTCTTCACGCTTTAGCTTCTGGGTCACCTGGATTACGGGCCCACCCCCAAGGTGCCTGGTTCCGGAGGTCTGGAAGGGGACCTGAGAATTTGCATTTCTGCCAAGTTCCTAGGTGTTGCTAGTGCTGGCCTAGGGACCCCACTTTGAGAATAGCTGCCTTCCTGAATAAAATCCAGGCTCTGTTCGTTGGCCCGGACTCAGTGGGGTTGTTTGAGTGACAGATGCTCTGAGTTTCTGTTCCCTGTAACACTCTGAATGCCTGTTGTCAGCTCACCCCGCGTCACTTGTGTGTTAGTGCAAGTATTTATGCCAGTTACAGTTGTTGTAATCATTTTATTTAACCAAATATCACACAAACTGATGAAATATGAGGTGAGAAGGAAAAGAAGTTTGGATGGCAGTTCAGTCGACTGCTGTGAACAGGTTTGCTAATGTTGAATCACGGAATTTCCATTAAATAAGGCACAGAAGAGACAGCTGTCAAAGACTGGGCAATGGTCCAAAATATTGAGAACGACTCTGTTTTAAGATTTCCTCCCATGTGTTAAGTCCTTCCACCACTTTAAGGAAACCAGATATGAAGACTGTAAACGAAGTATTATGGGTAAGGTGTTTGCAGAATAGAGAAAGCCGAACTCAATCCATTAAGCTACATGCACTAAAATGGCCTCTGTGCTACATCATAGGGTGAACAGGTTAATGCACATTTATTTGCTTGAAATTAGAAGTTATTTTGGGGGGAGAGTCTTTCCTTCATCCGCTTTAAAAATCAACCCACTAATAACCAGTTTTGGCTGCATGGGAAGAGAGAATAGCTACCAAGTATGTTTAGGTCAACGTGAAGAGGTCAGTGGTATAAGTTCCAGACAATAGGATTACACAATGTTTTCTGAATTTTCCATCTTTATAGGAATTCTCAAGTTGCTCTCTGTGGAGCCTGACCCGATTTACACTTTTACCAGCAATGTTTGAGAATGACTTTCCCCCACACCCTCATCATATGGGGTTTTTGCCTGCTTTTTGTTGATAGGGGTAGGTGAAAAGGGTACCTCGTGGAGTCCGAATGGGTATTTTTCTTCTTGTGAGTTAGCTTGAGCATCTTGCCATATGTTCCAAAGACATTTCTATTTCCTTTTCTGTGAACTGTGTCCTTCTCTTGTTTTTCTGTGCATTGTTCGTCTCATTTTGGAGTTGCTTATACACTGAGGAAATTATCTGTCATTGTTTCAATTATTTTCTCTCTTCGTCTCTTACGACTTTGTTTATGGTACTTCTAGCTATGTAGATTTTCATTTAATTTGTACTTGTTTGAACTTACCAGTTTTTCTTGAGGAGTGCCGAGTAAAGTTTTCCTCATTCCAGGATGATTAAAAATATCATCTTTTCTATCGCTTTTATTTCACTTTTTACATCTAAATAGTTGACCCATCCAGAATCCATTTTGACGTAAGAAGTGGGGTAGTGTTTAAGATACTTGTATTTCCAGACGTCTGCTAGAAGTCCTGATGCCTAATTTGTTGAATAAAGCACACCTTTTCTCCACTGATGTGAAATGCCAACTCTTTTGTTTATCAAATTAGAGAATATACTTACTGATTAATTTCTGGATGTTTTAGTTGTAAAGTGGATAACATACTAGTCATTAGCCTCGTGTAGCTACTTAGCACTTGAAATGTGGCCAGTCCAAATTGAGATGTGTTGCAAACGTAAAAGACGCACCAGATCTTGCAGATTTACTAAAGAATGTATAACATGTCAGTGATTTTCATATTGCTTACATGTTGGAGTGATAACATTTTGCTGTTTCTTTTTACTGTGTTTGTTCTGGCTACTAGAAAGTTTAAAATTGCATTTGTGGCTCAGATTATATTTTTACGGTGGAGCACTGCTTTAATCTTTTCTGTTCTATTCGTGTTCTGTGCTATTTCAATTATTGGAACTTTGTTTTATTACCTGTTAGATCCCCTACATCTCCATTCCTTTCCAGAGATTCTTTGTTGTTCTTCCAGCCCGTTTTTCCATGTCAACTTCAGAGTCAGCCTTTTAGTTTCAAAAACATCCTCTAGGTATTTCTGTGGCGTTTGTTTCAAATTTATAGATTAATTTGAGCAGAAGTGGCAGCTTTAGGATGATGAGAGTTTCTGTCTAAGAACAAGGTGTGCCACTCCATTTGTTCAAAACATTGATTATGTCCCTTGGTAGTGCATTTTCTTTTGTTTCTATGGTAAATGAGATCTTTTCTTTCATAATACATTCTGTCTGGCTACTGTTGCATAGGAAAACTATTGATTTTTCCAAGCTGTTTGTACTAAACCACCAAACTGAATACTGTTATTGGTAGTAGTTGTTCCTTGATAATTCTCTGTTATGTATGTATGTATTATATGTTAATATATACATTATATATATTAATATATCCATAAATAGTGATGGCTTACTCCCCCCCCCCCAGTTTTTATACCTTTTATGTCTCATTTCTTTCCATCTCTCTTCTCTCTTATCTTATTACACCGATAACCCAGCTTTTAATTATCAGCTCTATTGTGCTGTTCCATTGGTTTATTTCTATCCTTTTTCTGCACTGCTATGCAGTGAAGGGTTTACATTTTATATTTAATGTTCGTGCTGTTCTCTGTGCCTCCTTCCTGAAGCATTAACCTGAATGATGGGGTTGCGTGCCCGTGAACAGCAAAAAGCCTATGCATACATTGAAATTCTGGAAAATAGCCCAGTAATTCAGATTATTTGACACTGAAATTAGGGCGGAATGTGGGGAAGTTCATTAGCACAAGACACAAGACTTTTTTTTTTTTTTAAGAATGAGATTGGTTTTATATTTGAGCAGCTCCCACATGAGCACTAATGTTCTTGTTGCTATATTGTTCTAAGAACACGCCGTCTAGCGGTTATGGCTGTTTCACCAGAAAGTCAAACTTGGAGAAGTAAGGGACTGTCTCCTCTGTGGGTTTACCTTTCGTCCCCGAGCAGGGTAGAGAAGTAGAGGAGAGAGGGAAAATCCGCGTTCTCATGGAAGGTACAGACTCTCTGAGGAGACAAAAAACCATGTACCCAGAGGGTGAGAGGGCAGTTAGTGGCCTTAAAGAAGCCAGAGGGAGGGGGGTTGTGTGCATCGCACATGCGTGTATTGTGTGCTTGGTCATCTTCGAGCAGAGAAGGGGGGTGACGATGGCCAGGGGGCCGGGAAGAAGCACAAGTCTGGGGTGCCAAGAGGAGGAAAGGACCGGCCGGGTCTGGGGAGCGGTTCTCTTGAAGGAGAGGCGTCCTCCATGTGGGTGGGCCGGCCAGTTGAGGGCAGGGTTGGGGGTGGCGCCTCCTAGTGGCCAAGGCAAGAAAGGCACATCATGGGGGCATGGAACATGAGACCTGTCTCTTTTTGCTCTCACTGCGGCTGGAGGCCAATGTCGGTTATTAAGGGGGGAGCGGTGGTGAGATCCTATGGTCTTAGAACCAGAAGGGCCCCCGGAGTCTCTGCTGCTGTTCTCACTCCGTCCAGAAGCCTTCTTAACAGCATCCTTGGCAGGGGCCCTTCAGCCTCTCTCTGAATGATGATGGAGAGCTGACCCCCTGCTCCTACCCGCCCCTCCCGCCCCCGCCATGAGGTAACCGTTTCTCGTGCAGTTCAGATTGTCAGAAAATTATCTTTTTACCCCAGAGTTGAGCATCCTGTGAGCCAACAGTTTGGAAATCAGGTGATGTCAGGCGAGATACCTGAATTTTGATCTCTCCGATTTTTTGGCAACTTTGAGGCCGGCGTCTAGCCTGGCAGCGGTCGGCCGGAAGTGGGTGGCCGCTGCCCCGTCCCAGGTGAGATCTGAAGTCATCTCCCACCCCCTCCCCTCCCCCCAGCTCTCAGCGTGAACACAGGTGTGCCTGGTAGGGCTTCTCACCTGGGCCCTGCCAGGCATTTGAGCTGTGACCCCCGGTTTTGATTTTGGGGGATGAATTCTATGCAGTGCTTGGAAGCGGAGAGCCTCCAGAATCTAATTTGCCGTCTTTTTTCAAAAAGATCAGACGGTCTTTTATTACTTGCGAACCCAGCTGGCTTTTCCTTTCCAACCTGTGTGGTGCGGTGCCATTTTCATGCCATTGCTCGTTTGATTTCTTCTGTCCCTGGACTCCTTCTGTGGCAATCCTCTTTCTCTGACAGCCAGCTTAAGCGACACTTCCAGAAAACCTCCAGTGACCTCAACTGTCTTCTGAACCTCCAACGGCATCTTTGTTTTTGTCCCCATCACGCGGCACTTTTCAGATACAGCTTTTGTTTTGTGCTCATTTGCATGCACGGGCTGCAGAGGGTGTTTTTTTTTTTTTTTTGTAATGCCTCTTTGTCTCCCCTACAACTGCAGTTTGGTGCTTTCAGAATACTGGCTATTCAGCAGATATTTGATTATTGATTGGAAGCTCAAGGGGAGAAGACAAGGTTTGGAGCAGCTGCGGTGGGGGCACGAAGTTGAAGGCTGGATGAAGAATTGCCAAGACGTGTCTGGCGTCACTTGCTAAGCTTAGGGGACTCAGATCTCTCTGGGTGTGTTATTTTGTCCAGGAGCAACCTTTGGACTAGCAGGAGGCGCAGAGAAAGAGTGCACGGAGGGATGAAGGGAGGGAAGAATGCACATTTTTAATGGATGCCCTTTGTGGCCAAGTGTGGCCAAACGCACAGGCGATTTTATTTAAACCTCAGAACCATGAGCAATATTCTCTCCTATTTTGCAATCACCAAAGCCTCAATTTGGAGAGGTTAATAACGTACCCAAGGCTGAACAGCTAGAATGTGGTGGGGCTGTGCATCGATCCCAGTGCTCTCTGACTCCAAAACCCCGAATCCTGCTTTCTCAGGACAGTGGGGACAATTGAGGGCTCATATCGGCGAGGCCAGCTTTGCAGAAGGCTGGGTGGCCGTGAGTCTAGCACAGAACTGCAAGAGGAGTGCTGAGAATGCCCTGTGTGGGGAGGGAGTCAGTGCAGACAACGTGAGGCCCAAGGACGAAGCTTAAAGGTAAAAATGACCCCCCCCCCCCCGCAAAAAAAAGGTAAAAATGACCCAGTGGCCCCCGGTCGAACATTCTACCCAGTACAGAAATCTTGGCTTCACGTTAACAGATGGCCTCTGCTCTGGACAGTTCTGTGAACTGAAACCTACTCTTTCACAAGAGAGAATATTCTATATGGGGGCAATTTTAAGATGAAGGTAATCACTTAATTTCTCTGTTAGAATGAGACCAAGCAGTGGGACCAAGGGAGAAGGTGAGCAATAGATTCTGGAAAACTCTTTGGCTTCGGCGAGTAGGTTTTTCTTATGAGGCAAAGCCGCATAAAAACTCTGTCACTTTTCCTAGGCACCGTGCTTACCCTCAGAGAGCTCTTTAGAGCTCTTTAATCACCAGATTCCCAAACAGGGATGCAGCCTTGAGTTGTGTTTCTGCTGAACATCCCAGTCTTGGTGGTGGAGGACCACTGGGAGGTCAGAGGAAATCTGATGCTCCGGAGAAGTAATTCTCTTTTCCTTTTCAATTCACGTGGGATCTTCTCTACAAGAAACACAAAAGAGACCTCCCAGCATCCTGTTTCTGTCCATGCTGCTGGCTTCAAGCTCTGTGGCTAAAGGTGGGACTCCATGTACTTACTGAGAAATAGAGGTTTGTAAGTACTTTGCCTCTTCGATTTGTTTCCCACCCCCTGGAGATTCTCCTGACTTCGGCAGTAACCTTTTTTACCACAGGCCTTCTGAGTCACTTGAGGGACAGAAGGCATTTTGCCAGTGGGAAAACATAGCTCAGGATGTGTCCATTGGAGACCTTCAAGGGTTTATAGCAGACTCATTAAAGCATTTGCAGAGAAAAAAGCCAAGAATGCAAAAGCATCCCAAATGCCAACCAGACTGAAGCCTCCTTGAGCTGAAGTGAATAGGCTTGACCAATAAATCAGCCATTCGGCATGATTTTCTTTGACTCATCCTGGGCTTGATTATCAAGGGAGCAGTGGCACAGCCACTTTTGGAGTCCCCGGTTTTGTTTTCTTTTGTTTTGTTTTTTTAATTCTTGGATTCTTTTGGCAAAGACTCACCAGATTGCAACTTTGGAAAGGGAAAATAAGTCAAAAATGGGTTGTCAGGTGCCCAGTGTGGGCAGAAAGGGATTTATTTAGTGCTGGTTCATATAGTGAAGGCGGACTTCTGAGATGATGGGTCTCAAAGCCTCAGTGAGGCGACGCTCCAGAAGCCTGTGCCGGGGACATTATCGCACCTGTACATCAAGAAGAGAGAGCTGTGCCTTATACCTCAAGGGCTGCCCAGGAAACAAGCTCATCAAAAACTCTTTTGGGATGGCTGTTGCTGAGATGACTAGGGATTCCTGGAGCAAACCCTTCTTTGAGGGCCCCCAGCAACATTGGTGGTCATCTCTTCTTCCCGACACAGTGGTGGCCTCTCCCACCCATTTCCTGTTGCTTCAGGGTTAATGTTGGAGCCACAATCATGAGACTTACAGCCTCTTTTGTGGAGGGAGGTGGCGTGGTTGATGGTCTAGGAGTAGAGGTCTGGAATCGGATTGCTTGCTTTTTTTTCCCAGCTCCTCCAAGCTTTGCTGAGGGTCCAGCCCCCTGAGTCTGAGTTTCCCTATTGGAAAAATGAGGATAGACACACAACTTGTGAGACCTGGGTGGTTTCATCGGTTTGAGAGTCTGACTTCAGCTCAGGTCGTGATCTCACCGTTTGTTGGTTCGAGCCCCGCGTCGGGCTCTGCGCTGACAGCTCGGAGCCTGGAGCCAGCTTCCGATTCTGTGTCTTCCTCTTTCTCTCTGCCCCTCCCCTACTTGTGCTCTCTCTCTCTCAAAAAAGAAAGGAAGGAAGGGAGGGAAGGAGGAAGGGAAGGGAAGAGAAGGAAGGAAGGAAGGAAGGAAGGAAGGAAGGAAGGAAGGAAGGAAAGAAGGAAAGAAGGAAAGAAGGAAAAAAGGAAAAAAGGAAGAAAAAGTGCCTTATGCTCAGTTAGTCTTAGCTGGTGTTATCTCAGTGAGACTCTTCTAAGAAAAATGACTGGCTTCTGATGTAAGCAGAGCTCTGTGTCCTGAGGTTTCAGGTTGCTAGCACTTAACAAAATCCAACCCTTTCCTGATCTTTACTTTTTAATTAATATCACTCTCCCTTTAACCTAAAGTATGGACCCAAATACCTGATTCTTCTTTGCTAAGATAGCTTGACATTTGAAAGGAATTTAACTATTCAGAGGACAACAGAGAAACAAATGAAAACCTAACAGCATCTAGCTTGCAGAGTGGGGTCCATTCCCTCCAGCCACTGTGGAAAACAATATGGCGGTTCCTCAACAAGTTAAAAATGGAACTACCCTATGATCCAGCAATTGCATTACGATGTACTTACCCATAAGTTACAAAAATACTGATCTGAAGGGGCCCATGCACCCCAATGTTTGCAGCAACATTATGTACAACAGGCAGATTATGAAAAGAGCCCAAGTGTCCATCGACGGAGGAATGGGTAAAGAAGATGTGGTATATATACACAATGGAATATTACTTGGCCTTCAAAAAGAATGAAATCTTGCCATTTGCGACGACTCGGATGGAGCGAGGGAGTACAATGTAAAGTGAAATAAGTCAGAGAAAGACAAATACCACATGATTTCACTCAAGTGTGGGATTTGAGAAGCAAAACAAATGAACATAGGGAGAAAAAAAGGAGAGAGAGAGAGAGAGAGAGAGAGAGAGAGAGAGAGAGAAGCCAAGAAACAGACTTACTCTAGAGAACACATTGATGGTTACCAGAGAGAAGGTAGGTAGGGAGATGGGTTAAATAGGGGATGGGGATTAAGGAATACACTTGTGATTAACAGCGGGTGTATGGGAGTATTGAATGACTGTATTGTACACCTGAAACTAATATTAAACAGGAATTTAAAGAAAAACTTAAAAAAAAAAAGAGGTCCAGCCCCAGGACCTTGGGACCTACATTCTTGCAGATGGCCTGTGTGATATCTATGATCTGGTCCCAGAGCGGTAGCACAACCTTTCAGGCATTTTGCCTCTATTTTTTTCTTCCTCACTCCAGCTTTTCTCTCTGCAGGGGCCAATCAAGCTGAGGGACCCCAGAGCGTGAGGAACCCCCAGGGCACTTTCTCGGCCTGAGGATTCTCCTTCAGGTGCCAGACCTCAGAAGGCGTGGGTGCTGTTTGATGATAGAACGCGGCCCTCCCTTACACCTTTGTATTTCTTCCTGCTTAACTACCAAAAGACACTCGTGACCCCACAGTAGGAAGCCTCAACCTGGCACATTTACATTTCTTCTTGAATTCTCTTGGTCCTCTGATGTGTTCAGTCTCTGCTCAGGGGGGCAGCCCCTGGTCCCTCCAGGTACGCTGGCTGCCATTTGCTCTCGTGTGGCGCTCCGGATGCACTCTGGCCGGGAGCCCAGTTAGGCGACAGCAGGACAGAGAAGGGGCTTCAGTTCCTAATGTGCTTTCTGGCCCTGTGTCTCCTTAGGGGTAGGAATACTTTGACAAGCAGATGGTTCCATCCCTCGCTCATCTTTAGACACGGGGCAGGCAGTCGAGTTGAGTAACTGTTATCATTAGGGGTGTCCTCAGGCTCTTCCAGCTCTCCTAGGGGTGCGTTTTGCTGTTTACACACTCATGTTGCCTGGCGGGTTCTTCCGGCCAGCCGACGTTGGCTCAGGTGACGGTGACTTAAGCATTTCCCTGGGGTGAACCCCAGCGCCGTGATCACTCTGCCCAGAGCCCGGAGCCTCCTTCCGGGCCTGTAAGGCTTTCACTTTGAACGTCTCCGGAGACCCAGGTGCTGGGGGAGCAGGTCCCGGGAAGCGGGCCTCCTCGTCTTTAGTTATCACGTGTCTGGTGCGATGGCCACCCGCCTGAGGGCAAGAGCCAGACCCGACACCCCCTTGTGTGCCAGGGCTGAGGGCAGCGCCTTGTCCAGAGTCAGTGCGCAGTGAGCGTGGACGAGAGTGAGGATGAATTGTCACATGCAAGTGCCACTGGCTCTGTTCCCAAGAGGGCTGTTGAATCCATTCACTCCTTTCCATCTCCCCTGCCAACATCCTAAGCCGTCATTGGCTCCTTCCAGGGAGCCCCGTTGCAAACGCCTCCCTGTAGGTCTCCCTGCTTCCACGGCCTGTGCCCCTGCTTAGTCTGTTCTCTGTAGAGCAACCAGAAGACTCTATAACACACGTAGATTGGCATGCCCCCAGCCCCGCCCCCGCCTAGAGCCCTCTGACTACTTTCCTTTGCGCTTAATACTAAGGACAGATGTGGGGCGTCTGGGGGGCTCAGTCGGTTGAGCATCTGACTTTTGATTCCAGCTCAGGTCATGATCCCAGGGTGGTGGAATGGAGCCCCACATCGGGCTCCGCACTGAGGACAGGCACCTGTTAGTGTGCTCTTAGCCCCAATATCAGCCCCCAGCAGAGGGACTGACGACGGAAATGCTCAGCGAATCTGATGATGGAAGGAAGGGCAGGTCAGATGCGTGTTGTTCCTATGGTTTACAGTTGGAGGCCCAGGCCCCAGGATCTGAGGCTCAGCTGGGGTCTCTATGTGGTTTTGCCCACGCCGCAGGCCAGAGGACGGCCCAGAAGCCTCCCAATGGGCCATTCCAGCCAGGAAGCCAGTGATGTTGGAGAACCCTGGGGACCGACACTCTGTTAGCTTTTCTCTGGTGGCCCCATGACTCACTGCTCATTTTCATTCCCACAGTTTTGCGGGTGGGGAGGCTCCCGGGGGCAAATGCTGATGGAGTCTATTTCCTGGGCACCTCTGCTCTCCGACACAGCTGGCTGGCCGATGGAGTTTTCCAGGGCGTCTCAGTTTATTGCTTTATTGAATGAAGGCATTCGTTCACTTGGGGAGCTGTTGCCCTTTGGATATTTCCCCAAACTCATTGTTGCTGTGTAGGTTTCTATGACGGCTGTTTATTTTGTGTACATTATATAAGGGGCTAGTGCCTCACGGTTATTTTCCACACGTCTTCCTGAGTCCCTTTCTCTGGGCACTGTGGGGCGCCGCCCTTTGCCTCTTTGTGTTCTCTGATGCTTTTGCAGGTCGTTAATCTAAACCTCGTTACTGGTTTGTCTCACGGGGCAAGGGGACGATTTCCTGCTGCCTCGTGATCTCCTAGATGGACTTTGTCCTGCAGGGACTAGGCCCCTAGGCCACACCTCTTTCCCTGCTGTTAGCTTTCTCTTGCCTGTCTAACAAATGACCACAAACTTGGTGGCTTTAGACAGCACCCATTTGTTAGCTCGGGGTTCTGTAGGTCTGAAGTCCAGGCCCACATGGCTGGGTTCTCTGCTGGTGTCTCATGGGCTAAAATCAAGATGGCGGCCAGCTGTGTTGTCATCTGGAGCCTGGAGCGCTCTTTCAGTCTCATTCCTGCAGGCAGAAGAGTGGGGTCTCCATTCCCTTGCTGGCCTTTGGCCAGGGGCTGCTTTCAGTTCCTTAAGGCCACTCAAGTTCCTCCTCACATGGCCTCCCACCTTCAGACCCGCCTTGGCACCTCACCTCCTTCTCACCTTTGGATCTCTCCGACATCACCCCAGAAAGCTCTCTGTTCTGAGGACTCATGTGTCTAGAGGAGGCCCTTCAGGCCATCTCTCTTCTTAAGGAAAACGGGGCCATACACCTTACCACAGCCATGGGACCGAGAGCTTGTCTTAGGGGGATTAGGGCAGGACATCTTTGGGGGCCATTTTAGAAAATCTGCCTGCCACACCTGGCCCAGGAGTCGAAATGTATCATCCAGGGACCTAATAGAGAAACTTGCTTGCCTTCCTGCAAATTAAGACCTTCTCCCCGCCATGTAGTTTTCTCAGCTGAGTTACTGCTCAGCAGAGAGCAGTAACTCTCTCAGTCAAGTTACCACCTGTGGTGTCCAGACTCCTGTGTTCATTTATAAGGGAGCTGTGACCTTAAAGTGAGGTCCTCAAAGTAGGGTATGAGCACTCTGGGGACTCCTGGAGGTTCCTTGAGATCCTTTCAGGGGAAATGAGAGGTTAAAATAACCATCATCATCATCATTATCAGGGGAAATGAGAGGTAATAATAATAATAATAATAATAATAATAATAAATTGAGTCATGAAAAAGCAAGTTAACTTTTATAACAATACGAAGACTTTGCGTTTGTTTCACTCTGATTCCCCTCAAAGAAGTCCTTGCTGATACCCGCTCTATTCTCCATACCTACCCTAGATTGACTGCCAGGACCTTTTCCCAAGAAATAATCTATTGTCCTTTATCCATTCTTAATTTTCTGTCCTTGTTAACAGCAGCTGAATGGATTCTTTGCCAAACATCCACTTACCCTATCTTCCTTTATAACGGAACTCCAATTTTGTTTGACCTCGTGATGAGCCGAGCTATAAAGCCTCAATCTGGCAGCCTTCCATGGGGCTAGACCCAGGTGATGGGGTTGGCAGAAGTCTTTTGGGAGGGCTTGCTTTCTCCTCTTCTCCTCACCCCTTCTCCTTCAACAATAGGGTAGCACCTGGGGTTGCGGGACACATGGCTAAGGGCACCAGGGTGGGAAGCCAGAAGGAGCCTGGTTCTTCCGGGCAGTGTGGGAACCACTGAACTGGCTGGATTGTTGACCCCCAGCCTTCTTGCAGTGAGACAAGTAAGCCCTTTATCTGTTTAAGTCCCTGCGATAGCGTTTTCTGTTTCTTCTTTTTTTTAAAAAAAAAAAAAACTTTTTTGAGGGACACCTGGGTGGCGGTTAAGCATCTGACTTTGGAGGTGTCCGTGGTGGGGCACAAAGAGCTTAGTTGGAACCCTGTGTGGTCGTTCTCCAGGAAGGAGCCAGGTTGAAGGTGCTGGCCATGGCAACCCACAGCATCCTCCTCCTTCCTGCCCGACCTCCCACAGAGCCTGCCATTGACGTTTTGAGTTCCGGACAAAGAAAAAGAATGTCCAACAGGAGGTCTGTCCAAAACCTGACCCTCGCAGAGAATGGGGTGGGTAGGAAGCCAGGCAACCAAATGTGATGGCTAGTGTGGTTTCCCTGGCTCAAACAGCATCCTGGTTCTGAAGTCAGCGCCACGTGGCCCTGCGCCGACTGTCTGTGGTTGATACGGTCTGGGAAGGGAGCCTCACAGACCCCAGAGAATAATCTGTATTTGGCAAATAGAGGAGAACAAACTCAGAAACAGCGACCTTTTCTTTTGAAGCTTCTCCGAGTGATGTAACGATGGAAAATAATTATTAAGTCTCCATTGGCCCAGGGCCCCAAATGGAAACGGGCGAGGGTATCGATTAGCTCAGTGGCTCTTTAAAGAGCTGGCGATATTTGCCCTCATGGCTCATAAGCAGGCATCCTCTTTTCTGTCTCCATACTTATTGGATTTTCGATGGCAACGCACACAAAATCCTGCTTTCACTGGGTAAATATTAGGCTTCTGGTCGGGTGGGGAGACAGCAGAGGGAATCTGTCAAATGGAAGGGTTGCGGGGAGCTGTCTATATTGTAGTGCCCAAACCCAGGCCTGCTGTGAACCCTCCCCCGCCTCCTTCTGTCCCCTGAGCCTCACCCTCACTTTCCTTAAGTGACAGGCCACCACGGCCGTCATCCACGGTGAAAGGAGAAAGCAGTGGCAGTAAGCACCACGAAATGTCTTTTTCTCTTCTACCGCGGGACACGCTCTTACACGCTCACTTAGATCTGAGTGAGATTTTGTCACAGCTACGCTGCGTACGTCTTCTTTCCCCTTCCTTGTGGTTTCCACCTCTAGGGCAGCCCCAGTCACAGTATTCCGTGTAATAATGAGGATGATGATAATCATAGCTGGTGGTAATCAAGGGCTTATTGCATGCCACAGGTCCTGCTAAGCTTGTTACACAAATGTCTTTATTCTCCTTCTGGAAGAGAAGCTCCAGTCCCAGCAGGTTGGTTGAAAGCAGAATTTGGACCTGTGCACACTTGGCCCAAGGTCAGGATTTCAGCCCCTTTTTGCGAAACGTGGGTGCTTTGTAGATACGATCTCGACTCCCCAGACGGCTACCCTGGAGGTCTGCACGGCTTCTCTTCTTTAATTAAACAAATGACACCAGTTAGGTCTTGTGTGCCCAGTTATACCGGGTTGGGGGAGCCCCTTGAGGGAGCCCTGGGCTCCTGACCAGCAGCCCGTCTGGAGAGGTCCTCCTTCTGGGGAAGGAGGGGTCTGGCCCACGGGTGCGGTGCTCGCGCTCTGCCCCAGCCTAGGCTGCCCGGGAGCTGCTCAGACACTCTGCTCGAGTCGAAGCCAAACCTTCCGGAACAGCTACTGATCACGAGGGCCGATGGAGGCCTCGCTCTTGTGATTTTAATGCCTGCTCTCCATCTGGATGGAAAATATATTTGCAGTCAGGAGGGGTTTGGGAATAAAGGGTGAGATTTTCATTAAAATTGGGGACGTTATGCCATTTCCTGTGGGAGACAGCACTGAACAGTCAACCCAAAGCTGCTTTCTGGCCACCTGAGAGAGAAACTGATTTTCAGAGATAGGGAGGGGAAACGTGTGCGCGCACCTGTGTGTGTTGGGCGAGGGATGGTGAATGCACACCTTGATTGTTTCTACCTCTGTAAGAGGCAATTGGCTTCTGAAAGTCTCGTTTTATTTATTTGTATTTAAAAATTTTTTTAATGTTTTTTTTTTTTTCATTTATTTTGAGAGACAGGGAGGGAGGGAGACAGCAAGTGGGGGTGGGACAGAGAAAGAGAATCCGAAACAGGCCTCCCAAGCAGGCATCATACTGTCAACACACAGCCTGACGTGGGGCTCGATCCCACAAACCATGAGATCGTGACCCGAGCCGAAATCAAGAGTCAGACGCTTAACCCAACTGAGCCACCCAGGCGCTCCCGAAAGTCTCATTTTAAAACTCAGGCTCCCAGCTGTGCCCAAACCTGTTGTACACAATGGCCATAGTAAGCGGGAGCTACGGATCCCTGTTTTTCTGTCTCCCCCCCTCCTGCCCCTCATGCTTTGGTAAGCAGAGATTGACGGAAAAGCATGAAATTCAAGAAACGAGAGGTCTGGGTGATTCAGAGGCAGGATACTCAGCCTCTTGGTGATCACATCCAGCAGCACAGGGGAGTCACTGAGTCCCGAGTCCCGCAGAGGTGGAGTGGGTGAGGAGACACAGTGGTGGGCCTTCTGGGCCCTGTGAGGAGAGCTTGAGGGAGTCCTTTCAGGAGAAATGACTTTCCACTGTGCTTTTTTTTTTTTTTTAATGTTTATTTATTTTTTCGGAGGGAGGTGGGGGAGGAGCAGAGAGAGGGAGACAGAGGATCCGAAGCAGGCTCTGTGCTGTCAGTACAGAGCCCTACGGTAGGGCTCAAACTCATGAACTGCGAGATCATGACCTGAGCCAAAGTCAGACCCTTAACCGACTGAGCCACCCAGGCGGCCCCTCTGCTCTGCTTTTGTTGGAGAGCCTTCCTCTTACCCTCTGGTGAGGTTAGGAGCCCAACATGACCCCAGGACTCACGGTGCTTTGATTCAGGCCCCCCTGGATTGCCATTCTCCCGGTTAATCCTCTAATTGCCTTTTTAATAGGCATAAAATGAGAGCCTTCTGGGGCAAATCCTGGTGTATTACAGTGGACCGAATTCTCTCTGTTGAGTTTTGCCCTCAGCAAGATGTCAAGGCTTGACTTTTCATGTAAATATTAAGTTGATGGGGCTGTTATATATTTTCTTTTATTAGCGGCTTCTCTTCCCTGCTGCTCTGGCAATTCAACTGCATATACTCAGGATTCTCTTTGTTTGGGGCATAAAAGAGAAATCCTGTATTAGCATGGTGCGGCTGGTTCCTGAATGCACAGCTTCTGATGAAGGGCTTGTCGCCTGTAATAAACTCATGCTTCCTAGCCCAGATAAACGGTATTGGAAATGTAAAGGTGAGAAAGTTGCAGCCACAGGAAGCAGAAAGTCACAAGCTGGGCAGCAGGGTGTGGGGAACAGAGAATGTAGTCTGTTGGCATTTTTTCTCTAACCCCACAAAGGACTCTGACTTACTTAGTGATTCTTCTTATTTTTTTTAAGAAGCTGGCCTTTTAACTGTTGAGAGTGTAAAGGCCAAATGGTTGGGGACTTAAACAAATATTTTTGGGGGGGGACGCCTGGGTGGCTCAGGCCTGCATCTGACTTCTGCTTAGGTCATGATCTCACATGAGTTCGAGCCCCACGTAGGGCTCTGTGCTGACAGCTGGGAGCCTGCTTCAGATTCTGTCTGTCTGTCTGTCTCTCTTTTCTGCCTCTACCCTGCTCACACTCCATCTCTCTCAAAAATAAATAAACATTAAAAAATTTTTTCTCTCTCTCTGCCTCTACCCCGCTTGCATTCTGTCTCTGTCTCTCTCTCAAAAATAAATAAACACTAAAAAAATTAAAAAAAAGAAAGTAAACCATTGGCGCCCGAATGATTTGGGACTTTTAAAAATTATTTGAGCGAAAGATAAGTGCTCTGTGGATCCTGGGGAGCCCTGGCTCAAGTGTAGTAAGCTGGTGGTGCCGGGCACCCCTGGGGATCAGGCCCCAGGCTCTGGCAGGATCCATCCTTTTTAGGAGGAGGGCCCCCAGCCACTGGAATGCCAGGCTTGGGGAGAATATGCTAGAGCCCATGGTATGCTGGGATGAACTCACCTCACTGTGGCCTCCCCGTGTCACACATGCCCTGTGCGCTTCACGATCTTTACAAAATAGTAAAGATTAGACCAACACCTGTTGTCTTTGATCACCAGCTATTCTCGGGATCCTCATTTCCCCAGAAACCGAGGGAGATGCGTTTGGTGCGTCTCCTTTTGGATAGTTCTTTCTGTATATTTACACGCATCTTTAAAATACCCATAGAAAATAGTGTGTGTGTGTGTGTGTGTGTGTGTGTGTGTGTGTCTGTCTGAGAGAGGGAGAGGGTTACACACACACACACACACACACACACACACACACACAGGGAGGGGGTAGTGGAAGAAAGGGAGGAAGGAAGAGGGAGAGAGCCAGTGAGAACACAGATGGCAAATTGCGCAGGCTCATATGCTCTTGGTTCCCTGGCCGGAGCTCTGGAGCTCTGGAGATGCCCTGTTTTTTGTCCCAGGGGTTTGTTTTAGTGGACAGTTGCCACGGCCCATATCTTCTGTTCGTCTCACCCCATCTCCCTCTCCCACACTGGACCCTCTAAGAAGTTAGAGCCCTCCCTGGGAAGCTCCTCCTCTGTGAGGCTGGATCCTGGTGGCCGCAACTGAAATCAGTTTGGTTGTGTCCTCCCTGGAAGCCGCTGGTTTTCCCATCCTTCCCTGAGGCCCCGCCCTGGGGTGGGGCTCCCTTAACACATCTAACCCTGAACCTTCCCTGTGGTCCGGCTCCCTGCGATAGCGTGCTTCCATAAACTGGGGGAATGTGTCCCAGGCATAAGAAGAGCCGCCAGGAGGACTCTTCGGCCTCTCCTTTGGTGGCCCTGGCGTCCTGTGCTGACGCACAGGCTGTGCATTTCAGGTGGGGCAGTCGAGGTCTCTGGATGTGATCCCCTGCTCCTGCATGGGGCTGCTGGGGGCCAGAACAACCCTGGCTTGGGAGGCCCGCCCCTCCAAAATATAATAAAAGGTTTTTTTCCTTTTAGTTAGCCCTCTGGGAGGCCCAGGGTAGAATAATCCACAGTGGAGACTGGTTACATCCTGCTCGAAGGGAAGGGCTGGTAGGGAGGGCTCAGGCACCAACAGCACAGGCTTGTGTGGTAGGTGGGGCCTCTGTGGATGTCACTTGTCCCACCCACCCGCACCCAAGGGCCGAGGCAGGTGGGCTGGTGGCAGGCGGGCGGATTTGACTCCCGGTTAGTGGGTTCCCTCCATGTGACCTTAAGCACTGCCAGTAGCCCTTCAGACCCTCACCTAGTTCCTTCCACACGATTGTCCCGGACTTAGAAATGGGAGGGAAAGAGAACGTCAAATAACCAGTGTGCAAGAAGTCCGTCCAAACGGTTTCCTGCTCTGAGCCTTGCGCGGACCGTGTTTACCTCCGCGGGGACACGTTAATCAAGCCCCTCTTAATCAGTGCCCTCTTAATTCAATAGTGGACACATTCCCTCCCAGCTTGCCCCCTTAGCTCATGGGATTTGGGGGCAACAGCTAATATTCCAGATAAGCATTTGCTCCTACTCCTACTGGCAAATCCCAACTCTGCTCTCCAGGTCCCCGGGGGAACACGTTAATCTTGTCCACTTGCGCCGCGCAGGTACGCGGGCTGCGGTTCCGGATCAGATGAGGGTGGAGGCAGAGGGCAGGGAGAGGGGCCTGAATCATAGTAGCTGCGCCCAGGGAAAAACAGCAACAACGGAGGGTGGAAAAGAACAGAGCAGGCAGAGGAGATCACTCCCTTTAGTCCAGGGGCCAGGACATAGTTAACCCTGCATCTTAAGCCCTCTCCTTGATCCCACACTGCCTGATGAGGTCTGTCTCTCCAGCCCTCACTCGATGAAGCTGAGGCCGATTTGCCGGCCTCCTGCACCCACTCCGAGGGTGTGCGGTGGGAACAGCTCACACATCGTTCAACCTGCAGATACGTGTTGGAGAAACGCAGTCAGCCCCTTTTGCCTCTTGATGAGTTTGTGTGTGTGTGTGTTGTTTTTGTTTTTGTTTTTGGCAGACGGTTCTTTCCCCTGGCTGTCGGAGCTCTCCATGATGGATTGTTTTTCTAGTTTGGGAAGAGACATCTTGTGATTTTTCTCTTAAATTAGTCTACCTCTCCCAGGCACCTGTGGACATACCAACCCTTTGGTCTCCTTCCCGGGATGGCACTCTGATGTGGAGGCCAATTTCTGACTTCTGCCACTATATATTTGTTATCTGAATCTTCCTGATAACAGGGACACACGCGTGCTCTCTCTCTCTCTCTCTCTCTCTCTCTCTCTCTCTCTCTCACACACACACACACACACACACACACACACACACACCACTTTCTCACCTGTGCTTATTCATCTCAGCAGGGTGCTTTCTCTAGAACAACAAGATATGGTATCCCACTATAGCAGGTCTGTGACCTTCTGAAAATGCTGTCACCTTCAGAACATCCGTATCTGTCACCTGTGGTTATTTGCTCAGATTCCCTGTGTGGTAGGGAGGGCGTTGTTGCCCACAGATAATCCTCATGGGGGAAGCGCCCCCTGCCTGAAAGCTCGTTGGGCTAGCTTGTGTGGGCATCCCGTCTTTCTCAGCCTGGAAGCCCAGGGAACCCATCCTCGGAAGGGCTGGGCATTCCACCTCTTGCCAGCCCTGTGGGTGTGGTGTTCCCGTGAGGAGACTCTGCCTGAGAAGAGACAGAAAGGCTATACCCTGTGCCGCTAGACCTGGCAGCCGCTGTCACCCTTGATGCCCTTTCGGATCTAAAGTCACTCCATTGTTGCCCTCTGCTGGGCTTGTCACCCCGATCTAGCTGGGATCCACCTTGCAGCCAAGGGCTTCTTCCTCGAGAGGCACCATATATATAAGTGGCTTGGCAAATTATGGGGAGGTGTGGGTGGAGAGATTATCCCTTCTGTGGAGTGAGAGTAGATGTCTTTGTCTAGAATTAGACACTTGTAGATTTACCGAAGGTTGGGTGTAGGACAAGCCTTTGGCGTTATCCACTTCCAAGCCCCCTTGTTTCACGAGCAAGAGTTGATGTGTGTTGTTATCAGCAGCGCTTCCTTTCTGCCCAGGCTCCACAGCTCTTGGGGCGGCAATGACCGTGCCTCTCTCTGCAGCTTTCTGTGGTTGTCCGTCCTGGGTTCCGCCCTATACTTTTATCTTGATACCAACTTTTGTCAACCCTCGCTGGGATTTCTGTACCCCCTTCATCCTCATGCCTAAGTATCTCATCCTGATGCTTAACTCTGAACATTGAACACACACACAATTCCTGCTTTCTCTTTTTCGTTTTAATAGGTTAATGATCTTATTGACGTTGTTAATGACGAAGAGTTTTATGCCCTTTTGCTGGTGTCCGAGGAGGGTTTGAATGGCTTCAGTTCTATCCTTACCTCCCCCAGGAGGCCACTGACTCCCAGCTGTGAGGTAGTTGATGGGAATTAGGAATCCAGCATGACCACGGACTCAAGCAAAACCAATGGCTCATCCCAGGACTAAACATGGCCTTATGAGCCCTGTGTTTATAACTTGAGGCTGATTTGTTCCCCTCAAACTAATTAGCATATCAGCACTGCCCTGCAGTGGCCCGGGACTGTCCTGGTTTGTCACTTAGCACTCTTAATTCGCTTCGTCCAAAGGTCAGCATTGTAGGGCTGACCCACAGGCTTGACTCACTTCTCTTCCCCAGACAAGCTCCGTTGCCCTTTGAAATCACTGCAGAGCTGTGCTAGGAAAACCAGCGTGCACCTCGAAGAGGCACCACTATCCGGCTTGCCTTTGGACTTTCACGAGCCCCCCTTCCTCCACCAAAAAACAAAAAAAGACTAAAAGTTGTGTTTTCCAGCTGTGTTGGTAGAAAGGTGAATATAATGCAGGGTGGATTTATTATTACACATTCATTATCCCTCATTTTTTTCCTTCTGATTTTAAAAGAAATTAGAACATTTTCAGGGGCCCCTAAAAGTGGGCCACTGGGCACGGCACTTCCTGTGCCTAGTGGGTCAGTTGACCCTGGGGGACACTACAGATTTCTTCCCCTTCACGGCCAAGCCGAAGCCTCTGCCTCACAGAACCTCTGGAACACGCCGTCTTGCCATGGTTTGCTGAGTCTGAAGACGGTTCTGTGAGGTTGGGGTTTGACGGGAAGTTTGTGTTGCAGAGAATTGGTGGAACACTAGATCTTGCTCGTAACATATGGCTCCCGATTAAAGCATCGAAGGAGAAATTTAGACTCTAGAAATGTCAGGATGGACCTCTGAGGTGGTCCGTAAGGGCTGTGGGCTCTTATGGTGTGCACTCTGTAGAATCCCCTCCCCTCTTTGGGATTTCATCCCTTTAGGTTCCTGCTCTGGTTATCCATCAGTTGATTTTGAGTTCATCAAAAGGGAGTTCACTCTGGGTGGGCCTGACCTAATCAGGTGAGCCCTTACAGGTGAGACTAGGCCCTGTCTGAGGTCAGAGGGATTATTGCCGGCCTTGAAGGAGTACGGCCATGCTGTGAATAGCCTGAGGTGGGGGCCGCACGGCAAACATGTGAGGGTGGCATCGAGTCCCTGAGAGCGGCCCCCAGGTGGCAGCCAGCAAGTGAAAGGGGGACCTCGGTCCTTCATCAACTGGGAACTGAATTCTGCCAACAGCCGGTGCACTCGGAAGAGGGCCCCGAGCCTCAGATGTGATCACGGTTTTGATTTGCGCCCGGTGAGAGAGACCCTGAGCAGAGGACCCGGTTTGAATCGTGGACGCTGAGATAGGAAATGATGGTTGCTTTCAGCCCCCGAACGTGCGGTGATTTGTACAGCCGTGGCGGCCTCACACACGCAGGCTGTGTGTCTGCCCTTGGTTGTTTGCTTTGGAAAAGAAAGAAAAGGGAAGACGTGGGTCTCCACGTCCCCATAGCAGGAAGCAGAAAATCATTCCCTCCAAGCAGGCTGCTTCAGAACCTTTTCAGCTGCCAAGTTTTCATCAAGCCCAGATACGTTGAATAATTAATTCTGCTCCAAGCAGAGTGATGCCTTGGATAAAGGCTGTTAAAAAAAAAAAATCAAGTCTGTTCTTCAAAGGCAGAGCTTCTGTTTTGAAGTGGTTTGCGTGCCATTTGCACGCTATTTCCTTAGCACCAAAACGCACAGGGATTTCCATCCTCACACGAAGAGCCCCCCTTCCCTCTCTGCCATCCTTCGAGTCACTAACCGCCTCCCGGATTCCACCCTTTCCAGCCTTTTCAGCCGGCTTCCTCTGGGCCATATACTCTGGTCCCAGTTCCGTCTGGGAAGCCGTGTGTCTCAGCCCTGGAGACACAATCATCAGGAGGCAGACTGTTTTCAGAAACAGTTGGTGGCTTCAGACCCTGGTGGTCAAGCCCCCTGGGGGCCAGGTGCTGCTGAGCTGGTGGTGGTGCCGCCTTCCCACACCCCGGGCCCCCGCCGTCGCCCTGTCCCCGCCTCTCCCACCAGGCCACTCCCTGGCAGGCCGTGAGGAAATTGTGCTTTGCCCAAGTGGCTCCGGGGACAAACGCTGAAGCCGTGTTGAGGCCTCAACCCTGTTGCTTCCCTCCTGGTCTGTTGAAGCTGGTGCTTGTCTGTCTGTTCCCCTGGACAGGTGGCTGACGGTTCAGTGTCCCCTGGCATGGCGCTGAGGGCACCCTTGTCCCTTCTGATGACCACCTCTGTGTCTTGCTTTCCATGTGAGGCCATCTTTACCAGCAATAAGATTTCTAGGATTTTCTCTTGTTGCCTGGAGACGCGGTTTTCAGGTGGGGCTCTTACCCCGTAGAATCTCGCGTTAGTTTCCATCCGTCTACACCCGTGAAGTGAGTTTTCGTGGGCCGTCGCATGTAGGTTTGTGGTTCCATAGCTCTGGGATTCTGCCAGGCCTGGAGAGAGAGCAGCACCAGTCACCCCTGCGTGAACACCACGCTCAGACAGCTCTCCCTGCTGGATGTGGCGGCAGAGACTTGGCACCTAGTATGTGCTTGTGTTCACACACGTCCCACCCTTTGGGTCGATATCGGTGGAGTCACTTTTTTTTTTAATGTTTATTTTATTTTTGAGAGAGAGAGACAGAGAGACAGAACATGAGCAGGGGAGGGGCAGAGAGAGGGAGACACAGAATCCGAAGCAGGTTCCAGGCTCTGAGCTGTCAGCGCAGAGCCCGATGCGGGGCTTGAACTCACGAACCGCGAGATCATGATCTGAGCTGAAGTTGGACGCTTAACTGACTGAGGCGCCCAGGTGCCCCTTGGTGGGGTCACTTCTTGAAGTGTAGGTTGCCTTTAGTACGTTCCTGGCTGACCGCAGCCTGGTGGTTGGGAGGACTAGCGAGATTTGGAGTCAGAAGTTCTGGGTGCAAATCCCACATGTGCCTGTGACTCACTGTGACGTTAGGTAAGTTATTAGCTTTTATGAGTTAGTTTCCTCAAATGTAAAATGGGGGGGTGCGTCAGTCAGCGTGGTACAAAGTACCACAAAGCAGCACAGACCGGGTAGCTTAAACAAAAGATATCTATTGCCTCACAGTTCTGGAAGCTAGAAGTCCAAGGTGTTGGCCAGGTTGGTTCCTTCTGGGGGTCTCCAGGGAGGATCCATTCCAGGCCTGTCTCCATGGCATGTAGGTGGCTGTCTTGTCCCTGTCTTCACATTGTCTTCTCTGCAGGCGTGTCTGCGTCCAGATTCCCTCCTCTTGTAAGAACACCAGTCAGATTAGATTACAGCCCATCCTAATAACTTCATTTTAATTTAATTACCTCTTCAAAGATCTTATCTTCAAATAGGGTTCCATTCTGGGGTGCTGGGGGTTAGGATTTCCACACAGGAATTTTAGGGGTGAAGTTCAGCCCCTCACGGGGGTAATGATGCTATCTGTGGGTCTACATCACAAGAAGATACCGAGGATCCCATGTGATAATATAAGAGGGCATGTTAGGGGCGCCCGAGTGGCTCAGTCGGGTAAGCATCTAACTTCGGCTCAGGTCATGATCTCGTGGCCCGTGGGTTCGAGCCCCGCGTCGGGCTCTGTGCTGTCAGTGCCGAGCCCGCTTCAGATCTTCCACCCGCTTCTTTCTCTGCCCCTCTCCTGCTCGCACGCACGCTCGCTCTCTCCCTCTCTCAAAAATAAAGAAAGAAACATTAAAAAAAGGGACATGTTAGAAGCTGAGCATGGTGTAGACAAGAGGCTTTGTACAAACAGAGTTGCTTTCTCTGACATTGGTTCCAGCAAGTCTGTCCCAGCAAGAGCTGCTGGATGGAGTCAGCTTTCCGGCTGCTATTCTAGAACTAGAAGCCTCTATCATCTGTACAGGGCTCCATGAAGTCATTTGGTCTGAGCTTGGCTCCAGTGTGTAATCTGTCTATTGAATCTGTGCTCAGCAATTAGCCCTCAACAGCCAACTTAGCACTGCCGAGTACCCCCACTCCATCGTCAACACGAACGCAGCCCCAGGCGCTGAAATCGAGCAGTAGGATTTGGTTATAAAAGAGTCACCCTGGTGATTCAGTATGTTGGCATTATTTGTTTCTGTAGATTATCATCTAAACGAAAATACAAAATTAAAAATTTTTATTTTTGTTTTTTTTTTTACATTTATTTATTTTTGAGAGGCAGAGAGAGACAGAGCACAAGTGGGAGAGGGGCAGAGAGAGAAGGAGACACCGAATCCGAAGCAGGCTCCAGGCTCCCGGCTGTCAGCACAGAGCCCCACGTGGGGCTCGAACTCACAGACCGTGAGATCGGGACCTGAGCCGAAGTCGGACGCTTAACTGACTGAGCCACCCAGGCGCCCTCAAAATTAAAAAACTTTTATATTAAACTTTCGGACCTCCGAGAACGTGTCCTTGGGTCCCCCTCGGAGAAGCGCTGTTTTGTGCGAACAAGACTGAATTGTGGGTTTAGTCCAGAACAGTTGTGTATAGGCTAGATCCATGCAGGGCTGCGTGCCAATTCACGGGCTCCCTGATGTTGGGTGCAACATTTTATGTGTCTGTGCACATGTGCTGTGGTAGGCTGTGAAAATGGCCACAGAGTCCTCCCCCGCTGAACGTCCATACTCTGGCAACATGACACTGAATCCTCCCAGTAGGAGCTACGGTCGATTTGTCCACGCCTCCAGTGGTCACTGACTTGCTGTGGTCAATGGGGTGGGTGGTAGCAGATGGAATCCAGGCAGAGACTTGCATGGCGCTTGACATTGGATGTCACCTTATCTTGCTGAAATCCTGAATTCGCTGTATGAACGGGCCCAGTGTAGGCTGCCGGAGGATGACAGGCCACGTGGACAAGGGCCCTGGCTTCCCAGCCAAGAGCCAGATGACTGCTGGCCGGCAGGCTGTGGACTGCCCGATGCAGGTGCCATCCTGGGCCATTCAACCCCTGGGCGAGCTGTGAGTCCAGGCGATACTGACTGAGCCTAGGCCGTTGACTGTAGACTTACAAGCAATAATAACTGTGGTTTTAAGCCGCTAAGTTTTGGGGTGTTTTGTTATCTAGCAATAAATGTCTGATACACATGCACTTCTTTTTTTTTTTTTTTTCTGGGAAGAGTAATCTTGTCTTTTAGCAGATTTCTGGAGGGATCTGATATCCTTCTAAAGGAGAACATAGGTAAGAAAAAGTTGTATGAGAAAACCCAGCTGGGGGTTCTCAAACTGTTGAACAGCGAGAAAAGGCTCCCGTGTGTATTTGGGTGTATTTTCGTGAATTCTAGGACTAAACCTAGAAGTAGGTTAAGAGTGATGGATATTCACTGAGGATTAGAAAGAAAATACCTCATTATACGTAGGTACTTGTATTCCTTTAGATTTGTATTATCGTTTTAAGGAAAAGTTCTATTTCGAGTTATAAGAAAACGCATCCTAGTTTGGAAAACTCCTCCAACCCCCCCTCTCTCGGTCAACCATGCTAGCAAAAGACCCAGCTCTTTGGAGCACAACCATACCGTCGCTTACCTGGGACAGCTATTGGAGGGCTCTCTTTGCAGCCTCTTGTAGAGCTGTGTCTGTGCAAAGCCGTGTGTTGCTTTAAAATCTGTTTTATGTGATTAAATAGGCTTGATTACGAATAGTAATTTGGCATCAGAAATAGGAGAAGGTTTCGTCCCTAAAAAGATAGTCTGAGTAATAGCATACTTGCGTAGCTTAAATATAGCCAGAGGTCCGCAGTTAACTTCTGCCATCACGAAGCTCTGGGCTGAGGTCGTGGAGGAGAGAGGGAGAACGGCGGAAGGCGTGGCCTTGGCTGGGTCATGGGCTTCAGAGTGGAAAGGTCTCCCCTTCGAGGCGAGAGAGCTGGGCTGCCCCGCTCTGAGCGTTCCTGCCAGGAAGAGGAATGGATTAGCCTTTGGGTGGCGGGTCCCAGGCCAGGCGGCTGCACATCCTCACGTGGCCTCGGGGCTGATATCGAAGACCTCATGCAGTCATCAAGAGGGCAGATGGGGGGGGGGGGTTGGGAAGCCCTGCTTCGTGCTCTTAGCTAGAATGTCCTGAGTGCTCTGAAGTCTTTTCTCTCCCATTCTTCACGAATCCTTCCCCCTTCCCTTCTTTCCCACGGCCTCAGCATTTTGTGGTCACCTGGGTCTTTGTGTTGCATGTTATGCAACATTTCCCCTGCCCCCCCCCCCCCTTGGAGATTTCGTAGTATTGTTCATCCCTTCCTGGAAATTAATGGAGTTAGTGAACACTGACACTGTCCTGTCTCTCACAGAAGAGCCAGAAGACACAGCTCCTGCTCTGAGAATCCTGTGGCTTTGACATAGCCAAGGACACCGAAAGTGACCGTGCGCAGTTTGGTAACTGTTGTGACAGAAGCATGTGTGGGATGTCAGGGGAGCGCAGGGAGGGAGGCGTAGTGAATCCAAACTAGGCTGGGCCTATCTAGGAAGGCTTCGTGGAGGAGGGGGCTCAGTCTTCTTCAGCCAAGATTTTAAAAGTATTAAGTATCGAGTAATCAGAAGCTTGAAAACCTCCTCACTGGCCACTGATTGGATGCCGTGCTGTTGCCATGGGGAGAGGGGACACAGGCTGAGTTAGAGGTGCAATCCTAGCATGCTTGGGCAAGGTAAACCAGGAGGGACCAAGTCCTTCGAGCTGTGATTCTCCTTGTCTTTAAGGCTCCTGGTTATGATGATCCCTGAACACATTGGCAAACTGAGGTAAGAAAGATGACAGCGTCCTGCCTGAAAGAGACTGAGCGTCTACCCCACCCTGTGTCCCCATGTCCCTGTTTGCTTGGAGGCCAGCCACTTGTCACCCTAAGCCAGCCAGCCCTAGGCAGCCAGGCTGCTGCCGGGCTCCCTGGGAGAGAAGGTCATCTATTATGTAAGTGTCATCCATATTCTGGCTAGTGATCAGGGGTGACATTTAATTTTTTTTCCATTATGTGGAATAATTTAAGATTGTGTTACGAGTGTCATTATTATTGCAATTTCCCGGTAATAAAAACAGCATCAATTATTTAATGTCACCTTGTGTGTCTGGGTTAAGTGGGGGTGATGGGAGCAGAGGCTGGGCGGGGGAGGAGGCCCAGCCCACGTGGGCTCCAGCTACCTTCCGAAACATCAGCTTGCCGTGAGTGCCGGTGGGGAGGGAGTGTGGCCCCTCTTGCGATCCTCATCCCCCTTCTCCGCTGGGGCTGGGTGGCTGGCAGGGGCACCAGTTAATCCTCTGACCTTTCCCTCCACCCTTCATTAGAGAGCACTGACCCGCGGGCAAACCCCAATTCAAGAGGCTGCAGTCCATGGGGCTGGGGTGGCTTAGAGTCAGGACTCCCCCAGCCTGAATGAACATGGCAGGCAGCGCGCCCAAGAGAGTCAGAGGTTGGTCTGCTTTGCCCTCCCTGACGGTTATTAGTAGCAATGACATCCTAGTGGGAGAAGAACCAGGGACAGGTGGGCACATTGAAGTTGGCCACTGAAACTTGGAGCAAACCCATCAAGCTTCTTACAGCAAGCTTTGGGGCTTGCAGACCTTTGGCTCCCCCAGGGCACGTATCCATAGTTGTGCCCTGCCCGGGGGCTGCTGTTTGCTGTTACAGACTTTTTTGTCTGGACGTGACTACATGCTCTTGCCTACACTCTAGGCTTTTCCTTGTGGGACTGATTTCTCTGGGGCTCTAGAAACCTCAGGCTCGTGCCTGGGGCAGCAAACCCTGATGAGTAGTCCCCGGATGGTATTTCTTAGAGGAGATATATGTATGATTCCTTGAAACCTGTGTGCTTTCTTTTTCTTTTATTTGAGAGAACTTGAGCAGGGGAGGGGCAGAGAGAGAGAGAGAGAGAGAGAGAGAGAGAGAGAGAGAGAATCCTAAGCAGGTTCCATGATCAGTGCAGAGCCTGACGCAGGCTTGATCTTACAACCGTGAGATCATGACCTAGACGAAATCAAGAGTTGGACGCTTAACTGACTGAGCCACCCAGGCGCCCCAAAGCCTTTATGTTTCCATGTCAGGCATATTGTGGGGCTGCTTCCTTTCTCCCTCCCCCACTTTTATTTCGTCCTTTCCTTTTCTCTCCATTCCTTCTCTTTTGCTTCTGGGAAGTGCTAATTATTCTCCAGGTCCTGCCCCTTTTGCACAGCCTTTCCAGAATGAGTGGAAATTGTTGTGTTTGTTCTGGACCGGACACTCGCTCTGAGCCATTAGCAATAACATTAGTAATAACAATAATAATTCTGTCACAAGAAGACAGTGATCTCAAGTTCCACGGCCCTTGATGGTGTTGCCTGGTGCCTCCCAGCAGCACCCACCCCTGCTTTCGGGACGAAACTGGATTTGGAGGGGCGTGTAGGGGTCGGGGAGGAGGGCAGGAGGAGGGCTGGGGGGAGGGGGTGGTGCAGAAGAAAATCAAGACTGGTGGCTTGGGAAGGGGCCTGTGTGTCTGGCACCTTGACATTTGGGAGCTGCAGGGTGACAGGGCAACCCCGAAGGGCCTGGAGTTCCTGGAGCCCGGCTGCAGCTGTCAGGGAGAGCAGGGGGACCCATCCCCGTCTGATGGACGGCTGAGCCGGCTGTCAGGGCTGCAGCAGAGAGCTGAGCAGCTTGCATTAGTCAAATGTCTGCCCTGGAAAGGATCATGCTCTCACCTTCCTGTCCTCGCGGGACCCTCAAGGATTGAGTAGGAAGCACAGTTGGAAAAGCTTTGCAGAAGATTTAAGAAAGAAAGAAAGAAAAAGAAAGAAGGAAGGAAGGAAGGAAGGAAGGAAGGAAGGAAGGAAGGAAGGAAGGAAGGAAAAAAGAAAGAAAAGGGAAGGAAGGAGAGAAAGAAGGAAAGAAAGAAAAGAAGGAAGGAAGGAAAGAAAGAAGGAAAGGAAAGAAAGAAAAGGAAAGCCCCAGAAATGTAAGGACATGCTAACATCAAGTAAAGAGGGCTGTGCTCCCATCAGCAAAGCAAGAGGAGGATGCAGAGAAGGAATTTCTCACTGGGGTCACTCACATGCAGGCCAAGGCCTTCTGTGTTTAAGGCAGTGCTCCCTCCACCTGCAGTGTGAGTGCTCCAGGAGCAGACAGGGCTCTGCGGAGCGTGGGGGCGGGGGTGGGGGGCTGGCAGTGTCAGCCCTGCAGGACGGTCCCACAGATGCTTCCTGGCTTTCCCCCCACCTTCAGGGGCATTATGATAAAGCCACCAGAGCAGGGTCACCATCCCCCACTGGGACCATTCCTGGAAATTCCAAGGGATGTGTTTCTATTTCTGTTTTCTTCATCGGCGGTTGCGAGTGGAGGGCAGGGACATTGAGAATCCCAGAAGGGAGTCTGGAAGGAGCCCCGGGAGGCCGGCCGGTGCCTGGGCTCAGAGGCACGTGGAGAGTGCTGCCGGGGCGTGGGTGTAGACGTAGTTCTTGGCTTCGCCCCGGATGCCCCCCGCGGCTCTCTGCTGCATGGCTCACCCCAGGCCTTCCGAGGCAAGGTGTGGGATGGGGCGCACCGGAGGAGGCTGGGGACAGGTGGAATATGCTGGGTCCTTGTCTCGCTTTTAGAAGGACAGCTTCTAAGTGAAGTTGGAGGGGGGATAAAATGGTAAACGCAGACGGCGGGGAAAGGGGACGCTTGCCTTGCCGTGTCTGGCCTGAAACACGGTCTCCAGAAATCCTGGCGGCTTCTTGCCTTAGTTTTCAGCCTTTGCACAAACGCCATGGTCTCGGAGAGGCCTCCCTCAGCATCTTGCCTGGAGGAGCACGCCGTCTGTAACAGTTTGCGACCAGCTGGCACACCTCAGGTGCTGGGACAGAGCCCGGCTCACCCCGGGAACCCAGCGAGGACTCCGCTGTGCTAGGAACGCCGTGGGAACGGTTGGACCTCCTCTTTCTCCTTGCATTATCGCTTCCTGGCGCTCTGTTTTATATCCGGTATTAGTTTATTGTCTGTCTCCGGAAGGAGAGTGCCAAGATTCAGGAGCCCAGGGGGCTGGGCTACTTGGACAAGAACCTGGCACAGTTCTGGTATACAGTTGATGCTTAATAAGAGTTTGCCAGATGCGTGAAGGCGAGCGGCCTTCCAAGACAAAGTGGCAGAAGTCTTCCCTTCGCAGTGAAAAAGAGGCCCTGTGAGTTTCCGGCACCGCGAACAACATGGGGAGCTTTGGGGCCCTGCCTGTCCAAAGTTGTTCTTTTTTTTTTTTTTTAATTAATTTATTTTTTTTAACGTTTATTTATTTTTGAGGCAGAGAGAGACAGAGCACGAACGGGGGAGGGTCAGAGAAAGGGAGACACAGAATCTGAAACAGGCTCCAGGCTCTGAGCTGTCAGCACAGAGCCCGACGCGGGGCTCGAACTCACGGACCACGAGATCATGACCTGAGCCGAAGTCAGCTGCTCAACCGACTGAGCCACCCAGGCGCCCCCGTCCTAAGTTGTTCTAAAGCGTTCCCCAGCCTCCGCCTGTTGACGCTCAGCTGGATCACTCTTTGTTGGGGGGGCTGTCCTGGGCGGCACCCCCCTGGCTGCTGTCCGTTAGATGCCGGTACCACTCCTGTCCCCCACCCCACGCACACAGAGAAGAGCCCACTGCCAGTATGCCCTGCCTGGGGGGCGAAATCACCGCTGTTGAAAACCACTGTTGTCGGCTACACCCAGCTCTGCCCAAGCTGCACCTTGCTAAATGGGCCAAGTAACCAGCCTTGAGCGTCTGAACGCTGTGGCATTTCTGCGCAACGAAGCGGCTCTCTTTTCATCTGCTTTCCCCAGGTGCGCGTCAATCACGTCGTAAAAAGAAGGAAGACCAGGGCAGGAGAATCAGCCGACGCAAGCTCGTAGCGACGCGCGTCTTTTAGGGCTGCGGTGGTTCCTCGATGTCAGGGTGAGGTGTAGAATTGGAAATAATTAAAGCGTAGAAACAAACAAAGAGCTGTGACGATATGGCCCACGGCACAAGCACAGACACCAGCTGTCCCTCGGGGGTGCTGACAGGGGGTTTCAGCAGGGAGCGGGACTGGCCCTCTCGAAGTCCCTTCTGTCCCCATGATTCTGTCCATCTGTAGTGCCAGCCTTGACTGTGATATGCTGTGACAGGCTGCCTTGCTTTGTGCTTCTCCCAGTGACAGAGCCGGTGAGATCCTGTAGCCCCTAGGAGTCCGTAAAGGGACCCGAGGACTCTCATGAGGGAAGCTCAGACACAGCCACGAGGCATCTTTGTTTCCCCTTTTAGAACAAGTTTCAAAAAAAAAAGGTGGGGGCGTCTGGGTGGCTCAGTCGGTTAAGCATCAAACTTAGGCTCAGGTCATGATCTCACGGTTTCTGAGTCGGAGACCCGCATCGGGCTCTGTGCTGACAGCTCAGAGCCTGGAGCCTGCTTCAGATTCTGTGTTTCCCCTCTATCTCTGCCTCTCCCCTGCTCACGCTCTGTTTCTCCCTCTCTCTTTCTCTCTCACTCTCAGAAATAAACATTAAAAAAATAAAGTCCAGGGGCATCTGGGTGGCTAGGTCTGTTAAACATCCAACTTCGGCTCAGGTCATGATCTCACGGCTCGTGAGTTCCAGCCCCACATCAAACTGTGTGCTGACAGCTTGGAGCCTGGGGCCTGCTTCAGATTCTGTGTTTCCCTCTTTCTCTGACCCTCCCCCACTTATGCTCTGTGTGTCTCTCTCTCTCTCAAAAATGAACATGTAGGGGCGCCTGGGTGGCTCAGTCGGTTAGGCGTCCGACTTCAGCTCAGGTCATGATCTCGTGATCTCGCAGTCCGTGAGTTCAAGCCCCGTGTCGGGCTCTGGGCTGATGGCTCAGAGCCTGGAGCCTGCTTCCGATTCTGTGTCTCCCTCTCTCTCTGCTCCTCCCCCGTTCATGCTCTGTCTCTCTCTCTGTCTCAAAAATAAATAAACGTTAAAAAACAAATAAAAAAAATGAACATATAAAATAAAATAAAACAAGGTTTAACGACTGTCGGCACCCTTATTAACGTGTATCATAGAGGGTGTTGTAAATAAAATGATTAGAATAATATCGATGTATTGGACAAGTGGGAAGACATGAGAGGGAGGGCTTATGTTTTCATTTGCAACCATTAATTATAAAGAAATAATTGAATAAGCGATCTGAATTATTAGATTCTGATTCCTGATCCACAGAAAACAGGAAGGTGCGTGTGTGTGTGTGTGTGTGTGTGTGTGTGTGTGACACAGTCAGCCATAACTTTGGTGAGATTCCTTCATGAAAGAAGCTTAAGCAAGAATTTTAGCAGTTGCTTGTAAATGGATGCATTTCACTGGATCATCAGCCTTCTCCTCTCCCATATTAGAGACAGATATTTTAAATGGAAACTTCTGTTTGGAACTACGTTTGCCTGGGTTTCAAAAAATATCTGTGTTTTTTTTTGTTTTGTTTTTTGCCCATTGTGATGATTCTACTCCCCTTCCCTTAGCAACTAGCATCAACATGTTTGGATGAAAGTGGAGGATGAAAGCCATTTTGGGGGGGACTTACCCATCTTCCTCATTCCCGTCGAGATCTTACACATTGTAAACTGTCAGCAGGGTGGGGGGGGGGGTTCCATGGATGGCTTTGGAAGAGAAGGTTGGCCCCATTATGGATTCATTTATCTGTTCCTACTCGAATATAGCCTCCATGAAAAGCTGTGACTTTGTCTTGTTCCCCAAGTCTGCACGAAGTTGGCAGTAAGTAAGGTTTTGTTACATAAACAGGGGGCTCAAAATCCAGACTTTGCCTGGTTGATGTAAAAACCGTCACATTAACTAGTTACAAAGCACAAGGGTGACATGGCTGTCTTAGGGTCTGTCTGGACTTCGCACCAGATACGTTGGGTCCCCGGGACTGTCCCTGTTTCCTTCTTTTGAGGTGCTTTTGTTTGACTCTCCTCCCCTTTTGATCTCATGAGAAACGTGAAGGTGGTCAGTTACTAAGAATGTTGACCTTGTTCCAGAGCGAGGCTGCCGTCTGAGAGAACCTGCCATATTGGCTTCTTTCGACAGTTCAGGAACGGAGCCCCTTATGCCGTTGCCTTGCAGTGGTGAAGCATGGGATGGGGCCCCATCTTTCCCAGTACGTGTTTTTCCCGTTTCTAGGATCAGCATCGATCCTCGGACCCCAGAGTTTTTGTCACCCCGAAAGCCCCACGCCCAGAAAGTGAGTTGTCTTCCTTGTGAGCTGGCCTGGCCAGACATCTGGGTCTGGTGCTTTTGGTAGAGACCGGCCAGCAGCGTGGGCAGCTCTGAGCTGGAGGAGTCTGGGGGATGAAGGTCGTGGGGGTGTTACAGTGACATCACTGCTTCTTGTTTCAGGGTGCCGCAGAAGACCCCCCAACGGCCCTGGCACTGAACTTCGCCCCTGCGTTGATGAAGAAGTCTGACGCTGAGGGTCCCAGGCTGCTCTTCCCCGAGAGTGAACTTTCCATCCGGATAGGTAGAGCTGGGCTTCTTTCAGGCAAGCTCCCTGCAGACCCGGGGCTGAGTCAGGCAGGATAGGTGGGAAACGGCAGGTGTTCTGTCCATCCGAATTCCTCACCCCGCAGTTGCACGATGCTGAACTGGTGTCTGGCCCCATGCCTTCCTTTCTTGTCGTTCTCCAAACCACCTGCTTCCCGCACAGGAGCTCACAGTGCCTTTCCATCGTCTTTCCAGCTTGGCTGAGTGGGCAGGGACCCCTCTGATGGGGCAGGGCTGGTCTGGATCACAGCATCTGGCGTTTGTCCCTCCGTCTCCCCATCCCTGACAGACCCTAAATGCTCCTTTCCACTCGTGTGACTTTCATTTTTCTTTCTTTCTTTCTTTTTTTTTTTTTTTTTTTGATTCATCTGGGAAACTGTGGATGTTTCTCTCACTGATTCAGTTTGGAGTCGGAAAACTCTTAAGGTAGAGGGAATGCGCTCCCCGAGAGGGATCTCATCATAGTTCATAAGTCCCCAGGGGGCAGGTGTGGAAGGGGCTGGTGCCCACTGACAAGGAGTGGAAGGTGCACGGGCAGGAGTACATTGGTTTCCGGTCTCGGGGTAAGACTGCCCCTCCTTGCCTCTTCTTTGCTCACTCACTTAGGGCATTTGGCCAATTTAAGGGTCTGTTAGCATGAGGAGAGGTGGATGCCTTTCTTTCCCTAGCCCCTGCCCTTCCCACTTCCTCTGTAGACCACAGACGTGCAAAAGATATTGAGAACAGACACCTCCTCCCCTGCACAGAGTTCTCTTTCTCTCTCTCTCTTTTTTTAATTTTTACTTTTTTGGGGGGGGGGGTGGACAGAGAGAGAATCCCAAGCAGGCTCTGTACTGTCAGCACAGAGCCTGATGCGGGTCTTGATCTCATGAACTGTGAGATCATGACCTGAGCTGAAATCAGGAGTCGGATGCTTAACCGATTGAGCCACCCAGGCGCCCCCTGATGGAGTTCTCTCTTGAGTGAATTGGGCAGAAGCAGACTGGCTTGGTGATTCAAGGGAGAAAAGCCCTTTCACACTTCCGTGCTGGTATTTTAATTCAATCTTTTTGCCATGTGTAGGCTACGACGAATCTCTAGACCTCAGGGGGAGTAAATGTTAGAGCGATGCTGGTTCTCCGATCTGTGTTCAGACTGTGCCCTGCATGAATTATTCATGGAGAACTCGAATATCTTCCCCACTCGGGTTGATCCTCTCTGCCTCTTACAGCTTCCTAGGGGGATGTAACCGGGAAGTGGAAACTCATCTAACATCAGCTCACGTACTAGAGGGCTTAGCACAGAAAAATCTGTCCCCTGCCTCCCATCACACGTGCCATTCGTACTCCAGTCAGAGCGACTCAGGTGTTGTCCACTGTTCCTTTTCTATCGGGGAGTCACGAACTGTCTGGAAACCGGATGGGGCACTGTCCTCCAGAAAAGCTTGTCACTTTTTGTGCCGAACCGTGGGAACACGTGTCAACTCTTACTGGCCATACCGGGCTAGCGTTCCTGTGGACCCCTCTGAAGATTTTACAAAAGTCCTGATTCTGAGCCTTCTCTAGGATGAAAAAGTTGACCAGATTTTATTCTATCCCATTTTTTTGGTTTTGTTTTGTCTTCAAGGCCACAGGGGGGAAGGTTCAGAGCGTGTCAGTGAAAACAGTGTCAGTCCCCTGTGCTAGACCTTGTCCAGTGGGGCCATGAGAACATAGAGCCAGCGGGAGTAGGCCGTGCAGGGGAGCCTCCTGGGACCGTGGGGTCTTCTTGGCAACCCAGGGTGAAGCGGTGAGTGGGGGTGGAGGCTGTGGGGGAGGGAGATGCAGTCCTGTCCTCTGCTCAGGAACACCAAGGCCTGTTACCAGGCTACCTCCAGTCACCATTGCTAACTGGTCAGACGCAAAGGCAAAGATCCCTTGCGGGGGATCTCGGCAAAGATGATTCGCCGAGACTGAGGGATCCCAGCCATCTCCAGAAAGGTCTCTCTTCGGCTCACTTGGACACGCCTGTGGATGTCAGGCAGTTGACAACCCTAAAACCGATAATGGCTATTTGCTGACTGGCCTCACGCAGATCGAGCCCGAATATGCATTATTTGTGCCATCTGGATGTGCCCTTAAGCTGGCTGTAAGTGCAACGTGGAGATCGGTTTAATGGGTGTTTAGTGAATAACATTAGCCTTTAAAAAATAATATTGGTGCCGCTGTTATAATGTCCCATAATTGGTTCAGCAAGAGGAAAAGCCAGAGAAGCCGCACTGTGGGAGAGAAGTTTCAGCTATTCTGAGTGGTGGTGGCAACCCCACGGAGCCGGGGAAAGCATTTATGAGATACTTTTCCTATTTAGCTCCTGGTGCCTAATGTTTTACGATGGCAACTCTTCTCAAGGCTGGGGATATTTTGGGATTAGCTAGACCAGAAGTTCTTTTAAAACCATCAATCAATCTCTCTCTCTTTCAATTCAGCTGTTTATTTCTCTCTCTCTCCAACTGGCTTTCTTTTAATTAAAAAAGTAATCACGTGGATTAAAAACGGAGAAGTAATTTTTCTTCCAACGTCAACTCTTTTACGGTCCAGGCATCCGTCTCAGACACACACACACACTCTTTCTTGTGGGTCCTTTCCGAAATGGTACGTTCATACAGTCGTGCTTGGCTCATGGTTTCGAACCTTGTGTTTTTCACTAAGCAATACATTTTAGCCTTAGTTTCCTGAGATGCTCACAGATTCATGCCATTCATGTTATTGGCTATCATCTTACTTACTTAGTCCCCTCTTGATGGCCCTATAGGTTGTTTTCAGTCTTTTGCTTTTATAAAGAATGTGGCAGAGAGCATTCCTGTACGTGTACCTCTGTGGGCAATTATGTTGTTGAGTAAATTCTAGAAATTAGGTTAGAGGTTCTGTATATCTGGGGTCCATGAATGGGCACCAAAGGGTTCATGTATCTCTTGACATTTCATACATAATAATAGGTGTTTTTGGAAGGCAAAACTCCAAAACATCCATCTTTCTTCAGATGGTGCCATGACCCCGATGTTCATCTTGATCTTGGGTTTTTCTGCCTCAACCTTACCCATTCAGCTGCCCAGTGGAACTTTTATTATTATTATTTTTATTGGCACTCCTTCTAGGCTAAAGAAGGGTAGTAAAAAAGTGAATCAGTCCCTCCTTTTACTAACTGGTAGCTATCCATTTCAGTCTGTTGTTTGTTCTGAGGATGTTGAAACTCTTCAAGAGTGAGGTTTTCTGTTTGCTTGTTTGTTTTTCATTGATCCATTAACATAGCAGATGGAGAATTGTCTGTAATTCTGCGTTATCTGTGGAAGGAGCAGGAATGGGTATTATTTTCCAGTAGAGAAAGAGACGGATTAAATTTGGGAAATTATTTAGTTACGACATGGCACTTACTTTATTTTCTGTAAACCTTTCCAAAGCTCATTGGAGGGGTAAGTGAATGGGGACTTGAGTCAGGCGCGCATAGGCTGGAAGAAACTCCAGTTAGAAACAGATTTTCCTTTAGTGTCCTGTTCTTTTATAATGGGAGAAATCACCAGGCAGGAATAATTCTACCTAGACAGCCTGGCAGATTTGAAGGCGTGTTTTACAAAGCGAAACCAATGCAAACCTAATGTCAAGCGGGTTATGGGTTTGCCTGAGCTACCGTCACCAGCCCACCGGCAGTCTTTATTTGTTTGCATTTTAGTCTAAAATGTCAAATTCCTTCTCGGTTATGCTACTGACTTGCTAGGTAGTACCCTCCTGTGGAGACAGAACTGATCTTGGGAGAGAGAATTTGCCCCTTCTGACTCAAGGTTCCCAAGTGCCTGATGCCCAGATTAGCTAGCACCTACCGGGCTGTCCGTTCACAACTGGGATGGAGTTCAGGTGTTCCCTGGTGTCCTTCTCCCTCCTCAGGAACCCTCATTTGTCCACTGGATATCATGCTGTCCTCTTTTAATCTTGAACTCTCCCGTTTTCCCAGTTAAGCGTCATCCCTTAGATGCCCCTGGGAAAACACTGGACAACACCGCGGAACACGGAGCTGTCCAGCAACCGACAGTGTTTTATTCCTGCTCAAGTGTTTGCATTTTAACTGGGGACAGTTTCTCCAGCTGGATGATGACCCTGTTCGTTGGATTTCCACACTGGTTGGCCTTTGGAGGATTATACTTTTAGGTAGCTGTGGGGTACTAGGGGAGGGCTCTGTTCTCTTCCCCCTGTGCAGGGAGAAATCCCCTCTCGGAAGACAACTGCCTGTTCTCTCTCTGAGTACATCCATGTGTATTCAACTCCCAACTGCTAGATGTCCTTGGCAATGAAATTCCTTGTAGTAGTCTAATCCTAGGGAAGCAAAGAGGGCTTACTTAAACAGCTCCCAGGCTCCTGTGACAATCGCTTTTTTCTTTATTCTATATCTTCTGACTTTGAGTCTTCTTCAGAGGAGACGCTCCCTCTGTCACCAATACTTACAGGCAAATTCAGTAAACTGAAATCTATCAAGAGTCCGATGTAGCTCCTAGGAGAAATTCTGAGTGTTTCTTTGTAGTTAGGTCTCCAAAATAGCGTGGTTAGGGAAATCTCTGAGATGTTTATTAGTGGTTTTGACTTTTTTTTTTTTAATTTTTTTTTTCAACGTTTATTTTTATTTTTGGGACAGAGAGAGACAGAGCATGAACGGGGGAGGGGCAGAGAGAAAGGGAGACACAGAATCGGAAACAGGCTCCAGGCTCCGAGCCATCAGCCCAGAGTCTGACGCGGGGCTCGAACTCACGGGCCGCGAGATCGTGACCTGGCTGAAGTCGGACGCTTAACCGACTGCGCCACCCAGGCGCCCCTGGGTGGGTCAAAAAGTTTTGACTTTTTATCAGTAAGATCTCTAAAGCTGCAAGAATAACTTCACAGTTTTTCCCGTAAGTTTAATGTCCTGGCATGTGGTTTTAGCAGTTAGACACCTCACCTCCCCTGTAATTGGTTGATTAGGGGACACTTTAAAGTCTTTTCCTGGCCTAACTAAGAGTTGTCAGGGGCCTGGAAAATAGGCTGGCCCTGGCATTGTTACCTGCTTTCTGGACCAGGGCCTGCAACCTGGGTTTCTTCATTAAAAGGTTGGGAATGAACCAAACCTGTCAGCACATGGCAATAGCAATGCGCCACATCTTAATACAGGAAAATATGAAAATATTTTGCAGAATGATGAAGAGCAAAGCATTCAACAAAAATAATTACCAGGAGCTCTCTGGCATCCTGGACGTTGAAGGAAATAAGGAAGTTATACAGAAATACCCTCTTGGAGGGGCGCCTGGGTGGCTCAGTCGGTTAAGCGTCCGACTTCGGCTCAGGTCATGATCTCACGGTTCGGGGGTTTGAGCCCCGCATCGGGGGTCTGTGCTGACAGCTCAGAGCCTGGAGCTGCTTCGGATTCTGTGTCTCCCTCTCTCTCTGCCCCTTCCCTGCTCATGCTCTGTCTCTCTCTCTCTCTCTCTCAAAATAATAAATATTAAAAAAAAAAAAAAAAAAGAAATACCCTGTCGGACAGGGCTCCGCGTGGGGGTATGAGTGACTATTAGCATGTCCCAGCTCCTGGAGGCATTACCGGGTGGGTCCATTTTATAGATTCTTTTGCTTCTGAAGAGCGTCATGTTTCACCTGATAGTTAACACTCAAGTGTTGCTTAGCCTGTCTGTGCGCCTTCTTCTAAGGGAGGCGGTCAATTTGGGGAGCGCATTTTCACGAGGCTTAGAAGCAGTAATGGCACTTGCTTAGACTTGTATAAATCTGCTCGGGCTGCCATAACAAAGACCACAGACTGGGTGGCTGCAACAGCAGAAGTTTATTTTCTCCCTGTTCTGGAGACTGGAAGTCTGGGGTCAGGGTGTCTGCAGCACTGGTTTCCTCTGAGCCCTCTCTCCTTAGTTCGTAGGTGGCCGCTTTCTCCCCTGAGTCCTTCCCTCTCTGTGTGAGGTGTCCTTATCTCTTCCACCTAAATTGGATGAGAGCCCACCCTAATGACCTCATTTTAACCTAATTACCTCTTGAAAGATCCTGTCTCCGAATACAGTTACCTGCTGGGGTACACAGGTTAAGGCTTCAACAAAGGAATTTGAGGGGCACACTCTCAGCCCAAGGCGGCGCTTAACAATTTTTTTTTTTTTTAAAGTCGTCTTCCCATGGATGGTAACCAGTCTAAAGGAACACCAGGTGGCAAATGTTTCTTTCTGTCTTTTAGATTCTCTCACGGTATTTCTGTCTCCTCATCTGTTAGACTCATAGCTGGATGGGCTGGGAACATAGAGAAAAGGGTATAAAAAAGAACTGAATGAATTTGAAAAGTTATTAGGAGTCAGCACCAAGAAAGAAAGGGGATTTTAAGTTTGATCTTGTTTTTTTTTTTTTTTTGTATTTTTTGAACGTTTATTTTATTTTTGAGAAAGAGAGTCAGAGAGAGAGAGAGAGAGAGAGAGAGAGAGTGCACAAGCGGTGGAGAGGCAGAGAGAGAGCTCCAGGCTCCGAGCTGTCAGCGCAGAACCTGATGCAGAGCTCGAACCCACGAACCGTGAGATCATGACCTGAGCTGAAGTCAGACACTTGACCCACTGAGCCACGCGGGCGCCCCTAAGTCTGATCTAAGGCTGCTGGCAGGTGTGGCCATCTATGCCAATGAAGTTAAAGGGGTGGAACACAGCTACCCACTGCCGTCATCCCACGAAATGAGAGATGACTTTGGGGGAGATCAATATTAATACACAAGTGGACGTGCAAACGTGCTCTTCTGACAGTATTCACCTGCTAGGGCCGCATACCGCAAACTGGGTAGCTTCAACAACAGAAATTTATACTCTCCTGGCTCCGGGGACCAGAAGTCTGAAATTCGTGTCATCGGCACCACACCCTCTCCGGAGGCTCTGAGGGAAGATCCTTCCTTGGCTCTCGTAACTTCTGGTGGCACTGGCGTTCCTTGGCCTGTGGCCGCACCGCGCCAGTCTCTGCTGCCATTGGCACCTGGCCTCGTTCCTTGTGTGTCTGCGTCTGATTCTCCATCTCCCATAGAGACCCCGGTTGCTGGCTTTAGGACCCACACTAATCCAGTATGGCCGCCTCTTAATTACATCTGTACTCACGCCTGTGTTTCCAAGGAAGGTCCCTTTCTGAGGTTCTGGGTGGACGTGAGTTTTGGGGGGACACTTTTCAACCCAGTGCACTGACCAGTCCCCCTTCGTGATCAGTCCGTGACCAGGCTCTGGGAACTCAATTAGCGTGGACGGGCTTGTTTGTCAAGCAGAAGTGAGGGAGAGGGGAGAACACGAGAGGAGACAGGAGGAGGCTAATCCTGGCAGTAATAAAAACCCATTTAATTCATCAGGAGCCTTTGGAGCAGCTGCTGGGGCTCTTTGTTTGAAATATTCATGAAGTGTCTACCGAGGAGTTAGGGATACAGTCTCCTTATGCAAAATTTAACATTTGCTGGGCTAGCAGGTTCTATCATATTTATAAGAGTTCTGACACATTCATTTCAGCTCATAAGTCTATTAAACTGGGAAATGCGTTTTTAATATGCTTTTGGGAAACAGACAAGTGGCTTGGGCAGTGCCAGCCCCCATTAGCATAGTCCTGCCAGGCTTTTATTACCCAGAGATGTAGGGGGCTGATGCCAAAGCCAGGCGACCTGGGCTCTCTCCATGTCTTTTTGTGTTTTGGTTTTCAGATGTTATTTTTTGCAGAAGCCCCTTAAGCTGGAGAAAGAAGCACAGGGTGACACCATCGTTTGTTTATTTATCGTTTTTCTTTTTGCCTGTTAGGGGAAGTGCCCGAGAAGGAATGGAAGCTGGTTGTGAGCCCATAGAACTGGGAAGTGCCACCCACTGAGACAGGCAGCCTTAGAGAAGGCAGGGGCTGATAGGGGAGCATGAGGAGTAGGGTTTGAATCCATGTAAATCAACAACAGCAACGCTAGCATCTGGGAAGGGGTCAGTGCAATCTTGCCTTAAAGAAAAGGAGTCTATGATGAGCTCCATTCGACCTGGGCGTCCTTTGTTAGCACGCAGGGTCTGACCTCCTCTTTTTCAGGGGGTACACACTGCAGTTCTGTTCTCCTTTCCTCTGTCTAGTGCATTTCCCTTCCTAGGGCCAGAGAAAGTAAATAGCGCCAAGTGTCTTAAAACTAATTCAGTTTGTCTCAACGAAACATGATTTCAAGGGTTGTGGCATTTTGGAGCTAGAGATACTAAGGGACGTGCCAATGTCTTCCAGTTGACGATCCCAGACAGAACTAACTCTCAGGACTCCTGGACTCCTTGATAATCCTCAACTAATTAATCATCAGCCGGTAGGGGAGGCAGAGGTGTTCACTGGAGATGGCAGGAGAGGATGTATAAGATGTCTTTTGCAGCTCTTAGACACAGAGGGTCAGACATCTGCTGTCTTTCCTAGCAGATGAGGCTCCCCTGGTGATTTCAAGGCACCGATCCTCAACAAACCTCAGTAAAGTTTGCTCAAGTCAGCCTTATTAGTAAACATTGATTATGTTCTCTCCAGTAGTGATGCTCCTGTTGTACATATAGAAACAATTAGGGGGGACACCTGGGTGGCTCACTGGTTGAGCATCCGACTCATGATTTCGGCTCAGGTCATGATCTCACAGTTTGTGGGATCGAGCCCCACATCAGGCTCTGTGCTAACGTTGCGGAACCTGCTTAAGATTCTCTATCTCCCTTCCTCTCTCTGCCCCCCACCCCCCACAACTTGCACTCTCTCTTTCAAAATAAATAAACAAACATTAAAAAAAACAATTAGGAGGCACAAACCCTCAAGGAGATTCAAATCTTCTTGGAAGACAAATAGGCCATTTTAAATAGTTCAACAAAACATACGCAAGCTTCTGACAATCCCGTAAATGGGTCTTGAATATGTCCTTGGTGCTCCCCCACAGCACCCTTTGTTTTGAGCTATTTATTTTTAGATAAGGAGTGGGGTACAGTTTGAGGTTCAGCTTCTTTCATATAGATGTTCAGTTGTTGCAGCACTATGCGTGGGAAAGACCGACCTTTCCCTATTGAATAGACGTTGTGCTTTTGTAAAAAATTAATTGACCATATTGGTATGGGTCTGCGTTTGGACTCTGAGTTCTGCTTTAGTTTATGTGCCTATCCTTTTACCAGTATCACACTCTTAATTATGATAGGTTTATCATAAGTCTTGGAATCAGACATTATGCATCCTCCCACTTTGTTCTTTTTCAAACTTGTTTTGGTTATTCTAGCTCCTTTGCCTTTATATAATTTCGGGATCAGTTTGTTACAATGTACCAAGAAATCCTGATGGGCTTTAGGCTGGGATTACATTGACTCTGTAAATCAATATGGGGAAAATTGACACCTTAATAATCTTCGTCTTCTATTTCATGAACATGGTATATCTTTCCCTTTACTTACATTGTCTTTGACTTCTTTTGCAGTGTTTTGTGGTTTTCAGCATGTATATCCTATACATATTTGGTTAGATTTATACCTAAATATTCCTTTTATGGTGCTATTACAAATGATACTGTATTTGAAATTTTGACTTCTAATTGTTCATTGCTAGCTCAGAAATATAATAGATGTTGTGTGTTAGTCTTGTTCCTGTAATCTGGCTGAACTCATTTATTAGTTCTGACAGTTTTTTTGGTAGATTCCTTGGGATTTTCTCTGTCCTGTCTGTGAATAGTGACTGTTTCATTAACTTCCAGCCAATCTGTATGCCTTTTATTTCTTTTTCTTGACTTACTTGCACTGGCTAAGGCTCCTAGTACGTTGTTGAATAGGAGTCACGAGAGGAGGCATTCTTGCCTTATTCCTAATCTTAGGGAGAAAGCATTCAGTCTCTCACTATTAAGTATGGTGTTGTCTATGGGTTTATGGTAGATGAAAGGCATACATATTTGAAAAGCCACCAGGTTCCTAAGAGATGTCAGAATACAGAAATGGTATAGAGCAGGCCAGAAAATAGGTTATATGGTGCAACTTGGTTTGGATTCTGACTCAGCCATTGGGCAGCTACAAGACCTTGGGCAACCTTCATAACCTCCTTTTTACCCTCAGCTTCTCTATCTAAAATGGGGATCATAGTAATTACCGCATGGAGCTGCTATGTAGATGGACGTGGATGATGCGTGTAAACTGCTTAGGACAGCACTCAGTGCTTTGTACGCCCTCAATGAATATTAGTCATCGTTATTCTATCTGGAAGGCAGGAAAAATGGCCCCAGAGCTCAGGGTGCCTGGATGTGGGATTTTTTTTGGCACAGACTATGGAGATTTTGCTGCCCCTATTAAAAAGTACAGAAACGGGAGCCTGGGTGACTCTGTCAGTTAAGCATCTGCCTTCGGCTCAGGTCATGATCTTGTGATTCATGGGTTTGAGCCCCATGTCAGGCTCTGTGCTGACAGCTCGGAGCCTGGAGCCGACAGAGATTCTGTGTCTCCCTCTCTCTTTGCCCCTCTCCTGCTTGTTCTCACTCTGTCTCTCTCTCTCTCTGTCTCTCTCTCTCTCAAAAACTAAATAAAAAACATTAATTTTTTTTTTAAAGTACAGAAAGCTTAGGTTTGCATGTGGATTCTCCAGTCATTGAGCACATTTGGGTCTGTAATACTCTCAAGATGCTCAAACAGATGTATAGCATTTACATTTGGTCCAGTTCAGGGACAGAGGAGCCACCCTGGAAAAGAACAGATGATCCCTAAGCTGGAAGAAGAGGTTCCTCAAGGGGAAAAGAAATCCGTAAGGAAATTAAAGAAGCATAAATGTATCGTTAAGGAAAAATACACCATAAGTAGATGTGAAACATTATAGAGAACCAGAAGGTGAGGAGGAGAGAACGTGTGTGTGTGCGTGCGTGTGTGCGTGTGCGTGTGTGTGTGTGTGTGTGTGTGTGTGTGTGTGGTGAAGAGCAAGGGGCTAGAGTCACGGTGCGTGGTAGGTGTGGGAGTAACCTGGGCTCACAGTTCACTAGCATCAGAATGGACTTTGTCCATCTTTACTTTTTCTCTGCCCAGGACATAGAACAAGGTCTTAGGTCAGAGAACGAAAGTTGATGGGATAAGCTTTGGAATTGTACAGAAGGCTGAGCTGCCCATCACTGGAAGGATTCAAGCACAGGGGCTTCATGGGCAGTGTGAAAGTTTGGGCCGAGTAACTTGCTGAGGCCCCCTTGCTGCTCCAGAATTGCTGGACCCTGAGCCTACCAAGAACAGCTGGGGGAGGCCTCTTCTGCCTGTCTGCCTCAGTGGACCTGAAAGTCTGGGACAACGGCTTCTGGTCTGAGATCCTGGAGTTTGCGAGCGGGAGCTTTGGCACAGGCTAACAGAAGCAGCATGGGTGTGGCCATCGGGGGCTGCAGGTGCCTTCTCTGGGCTCAGCTACGGGGCCTGCTGGGTGTTGCCATGGCAACCTCTCCCCTCCTTTCCCGCTGTGGACCAGTACCTCTGAGTGTGGTGAATCCCTTACTGACCCCTTGTGTGGTTTCATCTCATCCTGTCTCTTCCCTTGGTCTCTCCATCCCTCCTGGTGTCTCTCACTCACCTCCCTGCGTCTCACTGTCAGAACCTCTTTTTGCGCCCACACCCCTTCCCATCCCATCTGTCAGGGGATTAGCCTGCCTGCCTTTCCTCCCCTCTCTCTGAGACAGCAGTGAATCTGCTAGCTTCTCCCTTGCTCCAACTGTGGGCAGCCCTTGGAGAAGCCTCTCGGTCTCTGTTGGGCCCGGTGGTGCCCCTGTGGCCCCAGAGTAGCGGTTCTGGGGTGCTGCAGCAGTCGGAAAAGCTCTTCAGAGACCTGTGCTTCCCTGTGTGTCTGGAGGTCCATGTGGGCAGATTCCACCTGCCCCTCTTTCTGGAGACTCAGATCTGGGTGAAGTTCTCCCCCAGGCCTTTGCTTTGGGTTGGCTTTGCATAGCAAGAACCCATCAGCTACACTGCTAATTAAACTCAGCCAGGCGATCTGTTGTCAGGGTCCCTGCCTGCCATGCATTTGGGGCGGAGCCCCATGAGAGTCTAGACACCCTTCAAGTTTATTATGGAGAACCAACCTCTCCTTGGAGGCATCATCTTTCTTAGCATCTGTCTTGGTAATGATGCCTCAACCCGTCCATCATCCAGCCCAACTTGATTGGAGTTATTAACCACTTAGTGTCAAAATATCCTTGCTTCCTGTCTGTCTGCCACAGCCAGGGGATAAAGCTTTGCCATGTTAATTTTCTTTTTTTGCAGAGTCTTCTGATCCAACATTACTCCACCTGAGGAGTCTAATTGAACCATGCGTCTCCCCTTGGCGCTCTCCCCCTGTCTCGGCCTGGAAAAGAACAGTTAGGGATAAGGGTAGATAGACTCTGTCCTGGCATCTAACGGGATCCTATTATCTGACCAAGACTTCAGGGCCGATTTTTGCTAGTGATTGGATTTCACAGTCCTGTCGCTCAGCCCAATTTTCAGCACTGGGCGAAGGGAGGGAAGCCTTCGAGGGCGCGCCGTTTAACAACAAAGGGAGGGGACCGGAAAGACTGCAACCAGGACGAGATTGAAACGGCTCTCCCAGAACTAACGAGCTGCTTCTGGCCTCCCCGCTGGCCTGCTGATGGGAAGTCGTGGGCTCCAAAAGCTTGTTTAAGATTCTGAATGCAGAAGGCTGGACCGAGGCAAGTTTTGATCATACGACCTGACCAGCAGAACAGGGGCATTTTAACTGCAAACCTGGGCTCTGAAAGTCTGGTTAGGAGAGGGTAGCATGGGGCTGTGGGGCTCTTGCTTTGCTTCCACCCTCTCTCCCCTTTTGTTCGGTGTGCCAAGGCAGAGGCATTTCAATCTGCCATCGCATTGGGCACAGGGACACAGACAGCCCACACTGCTTCACCTGGGAAGGGACTCTTCACCACCGTGCATCGAACACGCTGATGTGTCTTATCTTCTCTGCCCAATGTCTTCCTTGAACCGATTGGCTATTATCTTCTTTTTTTTTTCTAATGTTTATTTATTTTGGGGGGGGGGGAAGGGAGGGAGGGAGAGCCCTGAGATCATGACTTGAGCCGAAGTCAGGCACCCTGAGCCACCCAGACACCCTGGCAGTTATCTTCTTTGATCTGTAGGGAGCTTAACAGAAGTGAAATCCACAGTTTCCGAGGATTCCAAGACCCCCGGGACACCGCCGGAGGGGTTAGGAGGGGAGGTGAGTCGCCTGCTAGGACCAGCAAAGGGGACTGATGCCTGTTTTCCTACCCTTCAGAAACAGATACGCCTCTTAAAATGTCAGATTTCAGTATTTGAAAAATTGTAAATTAAATAGAAATGTTGGCTCAAAAGCAGGTAGCAATTCTTCTGAGGTTTCCGTGATGTCTGTCTAGATGCTCTGAAGTAGCTACTTACCTCTTACGTGGTGACCCCTTCCCCCACCCTAACCCACCTTCCTCAGAACATCTGTCTTGACTGTTTTGTGGGGAGGAGACCGCCCGAGCACCTGATGAAAACCATACACTGTTGGGTTATTGGCATTTGGGGGTGGGATGGCTCTTTGTGGTACCACATTACATGTTGCTTGGTGCCCTGGTCCCCGGCCGCTCTATACCTGGAGTACCCCCTAGTCTGTGTGACAGTGGGGCAGAAGTGCCCCAGACATTTCCAAAGGCTCCCTGCAGCGCTGTCCCCAAGGGAGCAGAAAAAATAGGACAGGGTGGGTCTCGCACAAGCCTGCCAACTCAAATGAACTGCAGCCCAACTTCTGTTGCTGGAGGTGTCAGCCTGGGTCCAGGCTGGGGCTGCCCAGAAGAAGGGGCGCCTTCTGAATGTACCGAGCGCTCTCTGGGCCACCTGCCGTCCTGCCCTCGCCCCTGACGAAGAACCCCTGCTGGAGACCCTCTCCCCAGAAAAAGCACACCTATATGGGTTCTCACACATTTTTACCTTCGATTTCTAGCACTTGGGGACTGGCCCAGCACGGTGCCTGGCACACACCGGGAGCTAAAGGCATGTCTGTCGACTGAGCAAAATAAAACCCATTTATGGTTCTATCTGGGGCCCAAAGACCCTTGGTGATGAGCCCCAGATGCATGCACGTCCCTTCCTTTGTATCACCTCCATCTCCAGGGCATCGTGGTCTTGTAGTCATGCTTGACATGCAGACGGCGGGAAGTGGCAAAACGTCTAAGGACGTTCAGGCCGCGAGACTATTGGACAGATGCAAAGAGGAGAGACACGGAAATCCAGCAGATAGGGAAGCTTCCCCTTCGCAGCCACACCCTGGACTTTTTGGGTGTAACAACTATACTCTCTGCTTTCCCCCACCCACTGCCCTGTTTGGGCTCCTCTTTTCTTCCATCCCATTCTCATCTCCTATCCACACTTCTTAATGGGATGTTTTGGAATCGTGTTGCTATTCTAGGAGCTTGGAGTAAGACTTCCTATTATTGTTTGTTTCTTTTTTTCTTTTTTCTTTTTTTTAATGTTTATTTTTGAGAGAGAGAGAGAGTGTGTGAGCAGGGGAAGGGCAGAGAGAGAGAGGGAGACACAGAATCGGAAGCAGGCTCCAGGCTCTGAGCCATCAGCCCAGAGCCCGACGCGGGGCTCGAACCCACTAACCATGAGATCATGACCTGAGCTGAAGTCGGATGCTTAACCGACTGAGCCACCCAGGAGCCCCTGTGTGGATTTTATTTTTTAATGTTTATTTATTTTTGAGAGAGAGAGAGCACCCAAAAGGGGGAGGGCAGAGAGAGAGAGGGAGAGACACAGAATCCAAAGGAGGCTCCAGGCACAGAGCCTGATGCGGGGCTCGAACCCGTGAGCTGTGAGATCACGACCTGAGCTGAAGTCGAACGCTTAACCAGCTGGGCCACCCAGGCACCCCTGTTTCTTTATTTTCCCACCAGGTTTCTGATGGGGTAGGACTGGTCTTGGTATTGTAAAGATCCATTGTTTTCTTTTTCTTTCATAAGGTATTTGCATGTTTTCTTTTTTTCCCCCCAATTAGTTCATTAAATTCATTCATTCCATGAAGCCAGCCACTCTGGCTAAGTCTAAGCCAGGAACTTGGTCTCTGCCTTCAAAGATTGTGGGAGAGGCAGATGCCTAAAAACAAGCCATTACACAGTAATTACAAATAGTCATACTGCAATTTTGATGCTTGATTTCTTTTATAGTCTCCGGAGGGTGGTTACATTGTCTAGGAAAGAACCCGATCATTAGACCTGGGATCCTTTTCTTTGCAGGAATTTTATCATTGTTTTTGGATCAATGAATGTTCAGGAGTACATCAAATTCAACCTTCTTGAGAATCACATGGTTTCTTCCTTTATCCACCCATGTTCTTTGGACTAAGGCATATGGTCCAGGATGATATTGCAAATACTTCCTTTCATTGATATTCTCTCTGTGGGTGTATAAAGGGGGAATGAGGGCTCCCCAGTGAGTGTGTGTGTGGATGTGTGTGTGTGTGTGTGCGTGCACACACACGTTTGCATGCATATGTGTGCATGTTGACATATTTACTTCCTGATAGAATCAAATATTGCTTCATGTAAGTGATGAAATTGCTTATTGATTTCATAGACTATTTAGACTCAATATACTTTGTTTCCTGAAACCTGATAGGAAAAGGAAAGGTAACTGCTCACCAGATGCATACTAACATGCTTGTGGAAAGGGGAACGCGGTTGCCGTGAGGGATTGACATTCCCACTGGTTCTTGGCAATGAATGCTCACTTAAGAAATATGTGTGCTACTTTCCGTAAAGCTTTAAAATCACCAGGTTTTTTTTTTTTAATTTTTTTTTTAACGTTTTTATTTTTGAGACAGAGAGAGACAGAGCATGAACGGGGGAGGGGCAGAGAGAGAGGGAGACACAGAATCGGAAGCAGGCTCCAGGCTCTGAGCCATCAGCCCAGAGCCCGACGCAGGGCTTGAACTTACGGACCGCGAGATCGTGACCTGAGCCGAAGTCGGACGCTTGACCGACTGAGCCACCCAGGCGCCCCAGGTTTTTTTTTTTTTTAACGGTGTTTCTGAAACTCATGGGCTGCCTTCCATCATCTTTAGTGAACATCACTAAGAGCCTCTTTAGAATGTGTGTTGAGACGTGTGTATACGAGAACACGGTGACAGGCTTGGGAATGTTTCGGCGGACACTGGTTCAGATCGGGGGTAGGGGCACCAGATAATGTCACCTGCAGGAAGCTTTTCATTCAGGGCTCTCTGTGTGTTGGTTGCTGTTCAAATTGGGAAAAATGGTCCCTTCCACCCAGTGACTCGCATGCTGGCTCCCATGGGGCATTTATTTGCTACCAGAAGACTTTGAGGCTACTCTTCACCCCAGCCCCGTCTACAGGCCCTCCCCCCCCCACCCCCCCAGGGAGCTGCGTCAGGAGCAAAATGAACCACTAGGGTCCGCGTGCCCCTGAGTGCCATTCTGAGGTGCTCAGTAATTCCCTTTTGGGTCGAAAGTAACAACTGATTACAAAGCAATAAAACCAATATGTGAACAAACACTATAGAACTCCTCTGAAGGGGAGAGTTTGGCCCCCTCCCCTCCGGAAGTGATCCCCAATTGATCCCAATTTGGGATGATGGCGTTTCTCCAAAGGCTCTTGGGAGTTCTTAGGAGGCTTCTCTGGGTTGATTTACAACCCAAATTAAACAAAACAAAACAAAACGCCCCCTCCCCCCAAATCAGCCTGGTTTTGTTTTGGTTGGGCATGATTTTAGCAAAAAGGGCTTTCTCCAAACCGTTTCCTTCCCCCCAGGACATTTAAAGTAATGATCCCAAAGTCAGAGGGGTTTGCGCTCCCTTGTCCCTCATGCTCTGCAGGGCTCCCAGGGGACAGCGTTCACTCGTGCCAGGTTTTCAGGACATTTTCTCATGTCTGTTCACCCTTTGTGGCGTTAGCTGGCCTCCTCCTGGTCTCTGGAGTTGTCGAGGTTGGTGAGAAGAGACAGAAGGACAAGTTCTGGGTATGATTTCTTGTCCAAAACATGGCTGGTTAAAAAAAAAAAAGTAGATTAAAAAAAAAAATCATGGTTTGAACTCTTGTTTTCAGTATTATTAAGTTTCACCGCTCGATGACTCACAAAGTTGAGGGCATCTGCTCAAAATTTGAAGAAGCATTTGTCTAGAGCAAACGGTGCTCTGGCGTCCTTCCCGGGGAAGATGAGGACATAAGGACCCGCGGGCCCACATGTGACCCCAGGCACATTCCTAGCGCGAGATTTGTGTACTGACAAGACTTCTAGCATCGGCTTCAGCTCTCTGAGTGTAATAGGCTGTACCTACTCAGCTCCGCCTTGTACCAAGCAGCTCTCCAACCTCAGAGGCTTGCAACCACAAAGGTGTATTTTGCTCCCAGGTGACGTGCAGGCTGCAGGTTGGCTCTTCTCCTTCTGGGTCCCCGCTGAGGAAGCATCCCCTGTCAGGACATGCCTGGTGTCATGCTGGAGGGGAAGGGTAGGAGAGCTAGTGGAAACCTGCCGTGCCTCGTAAGAATTCTCCTTGAGTGTGGTTTCATCTCCACTCACGCCCGTTGCCCAGCAAATCACATGGGAATGCCTGTCCTTGTGCAGGGAGGTGTACTTGACCTTTAGGGAGGCACCGCCAGTCCAGGTGGGATGGAAGAATCCTCTGTAGGGAAGAGAGGCATGAATAATTGTGCAGGTAATACCCTTTGCCACAGTCCTCCCTCTCGGTCACAAACAATCACTTTCGTTCGTCCTATACGCAAAATAAATTCACTTCTGACCCAACGAAATGTGCCTTAAAATCCTCATCCAGTCATGGAATTGGGTGTGAATTTCAGGACCTTACGGTGAATTTCGGACGTCTTCATCAGGTCTGGATCTAGCTGCTCTTGATCTGGAGACGCACCAACTAAAAACAGTTTCCTGTCCTCATGTCTGACATGGTGGAACGGGAGCAGGTTGAAGCCTTCTGCTCGGAAGGAGGAAGGATGGGGGCCACATAGCCATCACTGATACATGGCAGTTCTGAAGTCCCACCAGACAGACATGTGAGGGTTCCCTACCCGGAGCATGGGGCATACTCCATGCGTGGGTCTGTTTCTGCGCCCTGCAGGAAGCTCCAGTGTTCTCCATGGCCCCAGACTTTTCACTTCAGGAGATCTTCCTTCTTGACGATTCCCTTTGGGCACATCCAAAAAGACAAAAAAAAAATAGTAGAGCGTATCCCTTCCTTGGGGACTAAGCAGCTTCCCTAGCCTGCTTCCCGCCTGTAGAATATTTGGGACTCCTAAAGTTGTTTCAGGTGTCCAGTGGTCAACCGTCTCTTCTGTGCCTGGGTAGTGGCACTTTTGGTGGCACAGCTCGTTCTAAATCATTTTCAGTTTTTATTTTCACTTGATCTCAGTTATTCCATGGGCCAGTAGCCACACCCACATTTCTACGTGAGATAATCCTTTCCCAGACACACCCTGTCTCTAGGTTTAATTCTAGGCACTTGGAGCTCATCAAGTTTTGGTGAAACTGTGCCACTTACCACTCTTCCTGCAGACATTGCATCCAGGTAGAAGGATTTGCCGGGTGGGGGGTGGGGTGTATTTTAATCCATTTATAGGTCTTACCATAGTGCCCTTGGTTTTGTGTGTGTCCTGAGGTTAGGTCTTAATCATCTTTCCTTCTGAGAGCATTTTTCTTTTTCTTTTTCTTTTTCTCTTTCTCTTTCTCTTTCTCTTTCTTTTTCTTTTTCTTTTTCTTTTTCCTTTTCTTCTTCTTTTTTTTTCTTTATTAATATGAGATGAGAAAAAGTTGCAACTTCCAACTTTTTAGGTTCCAAGTTTTCTCGATTTTCTTTCCTTCTCTCCACCCTACTGGCGGTCAGCTAATACTTTTCTGACCTCTTCTCTTTCTTGTAGCACTTTGTCAAATGCATAATGACTAAAGCACGTTTTGTAGTGCTCTGTTTTATGACCTTTTCACCCAAAGCCATACAGTCAACCTTGATGAAGCAACATGTGCCTCAGTGGCTCACAGCGCGTGTAGGCTGCAGATGGGGTGTGGTTCTGCTCTGCATGAATTCTTTTTTTTTTAATTTTTTTTTAGCGTTTAATTATTTTTGAGAGAGAGCAACAGAGCGCGAGTGGGAGAGGGGCAGAGAGAGAAGGAGACACAGAATCCAAAGCAGGCTCCAGGCTCCGAGCTGTCAGCACAGAGCCCGACGTGGGGCTTGAACTCAGGAACCGAGATCATGACCTGAGCCGAAGTCGGACGCTTAACGGACTGAGCCACCCAGGTGCCCCACTCTGCACGAATTCTTATTCTGAACCTCAGGTGTGAGGGGCAGTCCCTGTTGGTCACACCTGGCGATCCCTCTTACACCGTCTGCCTGGATGCTGTGTACTTCACATCCCGTCCTGTTACCCAGGCAGCTCACATGGCCAGCCCTGACGATGGGGGAGGAAGGGAAGCGGAGACAGTCTAGAACTTCACATCACATGGCATTGAGCGGGGCTGTATAATTCTCCCTCAGCAAAGGGGAGGATTGAGTAATTGTGAATAAAAATTACAGTCTATGACCAGGCCTATTCTTCGTTCAATATAAAACAAGAAGAAAGGTGAATGATGACACCAGAGCTTACGATGAAGTTATACCCATGTCACCAAATAAGCAAAATTTGGGAGAGGGGGCAGTTTTGTGTTTTCTTGGAGAGATTTCTTTCTGGTGATGATTTTACTCACGGAGTTCCTGAAAACTCCTCGAGGGAGTGGGAGCATATTCATGGTGTTTTCATTCAGTGCAATGGGTGTTTTTGTCTTAAGACCTCTGTCTCCTCACCCTGGACAGTGCACTGCCCCATCCGACCTTCCAAGACTTTCCTTTATTAATCCTTTGGTAATAGGGCTGTGTTTTAAGACTGACGAGGGATCAAACACCTATTGTCTCTGACTTCCCTTTCCAACACAGAACTCTGTGTGCTCCCGATCGTGAAATCCCACTTAAATGGTTGTTTGTGGAAGCGAGAGGCGGCTGTAAAGTTGATGGGGAAAGAGACAGTCGGTGGAATAATACGTGTGAAACTCTGCTCTGGACATCTGGAGATTTGTTGGAACCATTGCTCCTGATGCAAAGCCAGGTGCTTCTGTAGGTCCTTTGATACCCAAATGATTACTTCTCCGTGTCACCCGGTGCCGTGCCGTGGATCACAGGCCGTTGGTGTCCTGCACGTCCTTATAAGATCTCCTGTCTCTGTTGGGAGGTGGCAGGCTGCCCTGAGGGGCTCTCGGACACACCTAGATTTGAATTCTTGCAGTTCTGGTGGTGCCTTTGTTACAGCAAATACTCGGGGCCCAGGAAGAGACAAGCCACGTGCACCCGGGGAATCCGAAAAGACTGTTTATCGCGCACCGGTGCCGGCTCGGCGGAGTCACCTCCAAAAGCTGAGCCCCAAACCTTGGCAGCGGCCTCCTTTTATGGCTGGGAGGGTAGGGGGTTGAGGGACAAAAGAGAAAGGGAAGGGGCCCCTTATCGGTGGTGCTCTCCGGGCAGTTGGTGGACACAGAAGGCAAACAAGATTGCAGAAGCCAAAAGTCTGCAGGGGAGTATCCAGCCTCGGGTATCCGGCTGGCCCCTTTTATCTCGTTTTTACTAGCTTTGCTTCTCTTTACTTATGGGAATAATATGTGTTGCACTGGGACGTAGGTAAAAATGTAATAGGACTGGTGGTGATGTTTGACGTACTCCATGGTTTCCAGATTCGGAGACTCGCTCTTTTCTGTACTTGTAGCATCTCTGAAATTAGTATTTCTCTTCCACAACCAATGGCAGGTCAGAGTGGAACTGACATACCACATAAAATACAGGTGTGTGTTCAAGTTGTCGTGTCCTAAGATTTGGTGAAATACGGAAATAAGGACTTGATAAAGATTTAGTTCTTCTTCCTTTTTTTTTTTTAAGTTGATTTATTTATTTCGAGAGAGACAGAGACAGCGTGAGCAGGGGAGAACAGAGGCAGAGGAGAGGGAGACACAGTTCCAGGCAGGCTCTGCCTTGGTAGCACAGAGCCCGACGCGGGGCTCAAACTCGTGAAACCAGGAGATCACGACCTGAGCTGACACCAAGAGTTGGGCGCTTCGCCCACTGAGCCACGCTTAGGTCTTAATAAAGAACGAAAAAGAAGTACAGATGTGTACGGAGGCCTCCTAAGTCACAGTGAGACGCTGGCTTTTGTGCTGAGGGTTCGAACAGGGTCTGACTGAAGTTTTAAGGGATCATCCTGGCCATCCTGTTTGCTCTCACGCTGGTGTACCCCCTCCTACCCCCACTGTTTTCCTACCTACGTACGTCTAAAATGGTTCCGGCGCTGTTTGGTGGGCAGAGAAATCCTAAGTTGATAAAACGATCCGTGAGAAGTTAAAAATTGCCGTGCAGGCCAAATTTATTACTGCTGTTGTCTCTACCAGAATAGAAAATAACCCAAGCTCTGGCGTGTGGCCCATTTCTGGCCAGCATCATTCGGTACGGTGAAAATCTACAGCGGCACAAACATTTGAAGAGATCCTTGAAATTCATCGCGGCCAGATTTGTCCTTGTCAACTGAGCCCTCCGAAACCGAGTTTCAGCCAGACCTTGCACTCCCAGCAGGGCCCTGGGGTGAACCCCAGTGTCATAGACGCAGCCCTGGCCCCCAGTCACCCTTGAGGCTCGGTCTCCACCTCACACGGGGTCCTCATGGTCAGAGGACTCTGAACTTCTCTCCCTTAGGGTTGTCAGTTGCCGACCTTCTCTTGGTTTCCGGAAAGAAGATCCCCTTCTGGGTCCCTGGTGCGGCTTCTCATGGTTGCTGTGGACGATGCACGTGTCTCCCTCTGTCTTTCTCCATTTTTATGCTCATGGTAAAGTGGTTTGCTCTTTATTTTTGTTTTTCCAGATAGCTTACCCATTTTCTGCCGATTTCTGTTCTACGCTGCGCCCCCTCCTTGTAAGAGTAAGGAGAGACTTCCTCTCCCTGCATTCCTCTCTTCCTTTTCATTTCTAGAGCGTAGAGCCTGGCACCTTGGGGAATGTGGAAGCAGGCTGGGATGCGTGACATGGGGAAGGAGAGTCTGTGGAACCAGATCTGGAGGCAGGAACTGGGGTCTGGAGCTTTATAAGGCTGGCCTGTCGTTGGGTCCGGGCCACTCCATAAGGTGACTGTGGCTGGATTATAAGCATATCACCGATATTGAATCTATTTGCCACCGTGCAGCGCATGTCAAGGGCAGACTTGGAGGGAAGTTGAGCTGAGTTGAGGGGGACGTTTCTTCCCTGATGCCAGTTGTTATCAACTCAGCGAAGTTCTTCCCATGCACGTTTCCTGGGGTTTCCTGGGAGTGCCGTGGAGCCCTGGGGCTCTGGCTGAGGGTGGCGGATGCAGTGTGGCCCACGTGACCAACAGTGAGCCGGGGCCCTGGAGCCTGAGGACCGGTAACCTGTAGCCTCGGGCACACCAGGGTTCCCGTTTCGGCCTCACCCACCCAGTGCTATGTGGCTTTGGTAAGATAGTGTCTCTGGTCCTTGGTTTTCTCATCTGTAAGGTGGGTATGATAACATCCCCTTGCATGTTCACTGAGGATTAATTAAATTTTTTTTTTCAACGTTTATTTATTTTGGGCACAGAGAGAGACAGAGCATGAACGGGGGAGGGGCAGAGAGAGAGGGAGACACAGAATCGGAAACAGGCTCCAGGCTCTGAGCCATCAGCCCAGAGCCTGACGCGGGGCTCGAACTCACGGACTGCGAGATCGTGACCTGGCTGAAGTCGGACGCTTAACCGACTGCGCCACCCAGGCGCCCCTCACTGAGGATTAATTAAAGTGATGCGATACCGAACGGCTGCCCAGCGTTCGGTCCTCTGTTCGGCTGTAGCACAGATGGTATGAGGAAGCAGAGGAAGAGGGACCTGGGGGACATTTGCATTTGGACTGCCTGATGGCCCCTTGCCCCACAGCGGAACCAAGGCGGGGATGGCCTGGGGGTTTTGCCTTTGTGGCTTCTCTCCCTAGTTGTCTAAAGCGGCACCTGCTGGGTTGGTGAATAAGTGAGGCACTGGGCCAGGTGTACAATTAGATAAAAAAAATTTTTTGTTAACGTTTATTTATTTTTGAGACAGAGAGAGACAGAGCATGAACGGGGGAGGGGCAAGGAGAGAGGGAGACACAGAATCAGAAGCAGGCTCCAGGCTCTGAGCCATCAGCCCAGAGCCCGACACGGGGCTCGAACTCATGGACCGCGAGATCATGACCTGAGCTGAAGTCAGACGCTTAACCGACTGAGCCACCCAGGCGCCCCCCAAAATTTTTTTTAATGCAATATTTTTGAAACTCCAAATGAATGCAAAAAGTCCACAATGAACAGAACGTCAAAATTTTAAATACAGATAGAGTTCGATAGTGTTAGAATTGGGGAGCTGGGTAAGGCAGGGCTATGTAAATGCAGCATCGGGTCCAGCTCTTTTAAAAAAGAAAATTTTTTTTCATGTTTGTTTATTTTTGGGAGACAGAGCACCAGCGGGGGAGGGCAGAGAAAGATGGAGACACAGAAGCCACAACAGGCTCCAGGCTCTGAGCCGTCAGCACAGAGCCTGATGTGGGGCTTGAACCCACAGAGGTGAGATCAGGACCTAAGCCCAAGTCGGACGCTCAGCCGACTGAGCCACCCAGGCGCCCTGGGTCCAGCTTTTATTTTCAAACTTTTGGTATTTTTTTTTTTTTCTATCATGGATTTAGAGAAATTTCTTTTTTTTTATTTTTTTATTTTTTTTTAACATTTTTTAAAAAATTTATTTTTGAGACAGAGCGAGACAGCGCATGAACGGGGAAGGGGCAGAGAGAGAGGGAGACACAGAATCGGAAGCAGGCTCCAGGCTCTGAGCCATCAGCCCAGAGCCCGATGTGGTGCTCGAACTCACGGACCACAAGATCGTGACCTGAGCTGAAGTTGGACGCTTAACCGACTGAGCCACCCAGGCGCCCCGAGAAATTTCTTTTAATTTAATTTCTTAAGTTATTATTATTTAAAAAAAATTTCTTTAATGTGTATTTATTTTGACAGAGAGAGAGAGACGGGGGGGGGGGAGCTGACTGGGGGAGGGGCAGAGAGAGAGGAGAGAGAGAATCTCAAGCGGGCTCTGGACTGTCAACTCAGAGTCCAATGCGGGGCTCGATCTCATGAACAGTGAGATCATGATCTGAGCTGAATTCTAGAGTCGGGCATCAGTGCCTTAACCCGCTGAGCCACCCAGGTGCCCCAAGCGACAAGTCTTCTTAGATCCGTAAGGGAAGTGAGGTCATAGGCCAACCGCTGCCTCCGAAACTGTGGACAGAGGGACAGAGAGTCTAGGGAACCTCCGATCATGGGACTAGAAACCCACGAGCCGAGCCACTGCGGGAACCAGCTCCTGCATGCTCCAGTAGCCTCCCCGTGAAAGCGGAAGGTAGAATTTTCCGCGTGTGACAAGCGTGAAGGGAACGTCGAATATGATCACAATGCAGATGGGGGTCTTTTGTTTTAACCGAAAAAAGCATATTGGCTGCCAAATCAGGGGCATTTGGGGTTCAAAATGATCAATCACCCGGCTTAACGCTTTCACGTTGTGAGGTGAGGACACTGAGTCCCTCTAGGAGAAACGTCTGGCCCCAGATTTGGCCCTGGTGCATCTGAGTTCAGCCCATCGGGTCTCCAGTCTTTTTCATCCACAGCGGGCCAGGTGATGGCGCTGTTGAGGCCAGGCCTGTGGATCCGGTTCCTTGGTGGCTTCCCCACTCCCACCCTCGTCAGGAGCATTGGTGGGTGGTAGTCGTAGGTGAGAAGGAAGGAGCGGCTGGAAGAAGAACATCTACGTGAGAACACAGCCCAGATCTCTCACTTGGTAATCCTCATCCACCAAGGGGAACTCGTGGCACCCTTAGTGTCTCAGATTCCCATCTCGGTGATTCATGCACACTTTTATTTTGTACCCAGCCCAGTAAAGAGCAGTGGGTGGCTTTTAGCGATGCCCACCTGCCACCGGGGCGCTGGCAAAATCGTAAGGCAGATCAAACTTTCTTTTGGAATATGCCTCGCCTCCCTCTTTGTAACCACCTCTCCCCATTCCCAGATTTTCCAGGGCCCCCAGATTTCCCTTTGGCTGTGCCAGCCTCTCCATAGTGAGATGCTCCATTGAAAACTGGTAAATGTTTTTGGGGCTTAATCCAGGAAACAGGGAAGATGGGTTACCTCTCTGCTTTTTTTTATTTTTTTATTTTTTAAAAAATATTTACTTAGAGAGAGAGAGGGAGACACAGAATCCGAAGCAGGCTCCAGGCTCTGAGCTGTCAGCACAGAGCCAGACCTGGAGCTTGAACTCACAAGCTATGAGATCATGACCAGAGCCAAAGTCGGATGTTTAACTGCCTGAGCCACCCAGGAGCCCCTGACTCTTTGCTTTTTTTTTTTTTTTTTAATTTTTTTTTCAACGTTTTTTTTAAATTTATTTTTGGGACAGAGAGAGACAGAGCATGAACGGGGGAAGGGCAGAGAGAGAGGGAGACACAGAATCGGAAACAGGCTCCAGGCTCCGAGCCATCAGCCCAGAGCCTGATGCAGGGCTCGAACTCACGGACTGCGAGATCGTGACCTGGCTGAAGTCGGACGCTTAACCGACTGCGCCACCCAGGCGCCCGACTCTTTGCTTTTTAAGTAAGTTCTCGAACATCTTTAGTTGGCAGTCTGTGGGAAATGTCAGGAGTCACCTGGTCCCTCCTGGCAGCTTTATATTGTCATGCAGTGGCTGGGCATCAGAGTGGGGACACAGAGCTACTCTCCCCTTTAAGGTGACAGTTTCCAAAGGCAGGAACCGCCTTCATTCTGGTTACTGAGGTTCGAGGAGGCAGCCCTTGGCGAGTGATGACATTTATCCTCGTCCCCTTTCTTTCTTTACTCTTCCCACTGTCCTCAGACCCCTCTTTATTTTGCAGAGGTTCTAAGACGCATGCCATCCCATCACAGGTTTAATGAAATATAAAGTCTCCCCGTGTGTGTGGAGTGTGTGTGTGTATTCCTAGCTTGAGCGTGGGCTGTGTCTGCCCTTCTAGTGCCAGGCAGCCTCTCTGGGCACGTGTGATACGCTGACCTGGGAGGGGCAGAGGGGATGGGGAGCCTCCCGGGAGAGCGCGTCAGGCGCTCACAGACCTGGGGAAGACAGCCGCAGTGGCCAGCGGAAGGTAGACTCTGTCCCTGGAACTTGGCTCCCAGTCCAGTTCAGACGGTTGCCTCCTGCCCAAGTGCTAAGGCGAGAGAGAGGACTAGAGGAGGTACGTGAAATACGAGTGACATCCTGAGAAGTGGCACTGGTGCCTCGCTGAGCTGCCGCCGTGGTGACAGCATGATGTGGCCGGCTCTTGTTCAGGAGGCCCAGAGAGGAGCCCTGGGAAGGAAAGGGAAGTGAGGTGCTTGCCTGGTGCATAGCGATGGGACCCCAGCACAGCTCCGAGGTCTGGCCTGGGGACCTCCAGGTTCCCCTGTACAAGCCTGGAGGCATGCCTTAGCCAGTGTGGCAAGAGTTAGTGACATGTGGTTATGTTTATGTTTAAGGGGATCAAATAGTGTTTTAAGGGCTTTTTTCTCCCCTTCTGTTCTAAGGTTTCGTGTGTGTGTGTGTGTGTGTGTGTGTGTGTGCATATTTCACTACTGTGGGTGCAATTTACAACATGTCATTTCTTGGAGATTAAATGTAGTGTTGAGATTAATGGGGCATTCAAATGCAATTAACTTCAGTGCTTGCTAATTGACTGAGCAGAAATTCCCATTGTTGCAGAGGATAGAGTGGCTCCCCACAGGATCCCCTTTGGAAAAAACAAAAGGCCAGAATTTCGGGTGTGCGCGTATTCCTGGGTGAGGCCAGACGTGTGCATGCGGCTTTCTGTCGGTGGCACTAGACTTCGGCATATGGCGATGTGGGTGTAGGTGGCTGGTTTGTGTTTGTGCAAAGAGACAGCGGAGGTTTCTGAAAAATGTCTGCTTAGCAGACTTAGAAAAAAAAAATGAATTCAGGGCATTTTAGTTAAAACAGCCACAGAGGTGTGAATAGGAGCGGGCTTTAGTGTGAGCAGCTCCAGGCCGCTGGTTCTCGGGACCATCTGGCACATGGCTGCTTGTCGCACGGGCTCAGATGAACAAGGTGCTGGCGTGTGAGTTAGCTGTGCGGTGATGTGGCATGGGATGGCAGAGGGGTTGGCTGGAGAAAGGCTAATGTGGGCCGGCGTGGGGAGTGGGGTGTCTCGTCTGTACTGGTGGGATTTTAATTTATGGAGGTGACTGAGTGATGGCACTCGATGCACTCTCTGTGTTCCTCCCTCCCAGAGCCAAGTTCCTTTTCATGGCATATGAGGCCCTGTGTACTCTGGGCCTAAGCTACCTGTCCGGCCTCAGCTTACACTCGCTCCCCTCCACTCACTATGCTGCAGCCACAGGGCCTTTGCACGTGCTGTGCCCGCTGTTTCCAATGTCCCTCTGCTCTTCTCATGGCTGGCTCCTCTTCCTTCTTCACACATTAGCTCATATATCACATGCCACCTCTCTAAACACATTCGCCTGCTTCTTTCTCAGGACTTATTCTCTTGAAATAATCTCGGTTATTTACTTACTGACTTTCTGTCCACCTCCCCTGTTAGAATGTAAGTTCCCTGAGGGTCTGGGTCTTGTCTGTCCACCTTTTATATTTTTTTTTACATCATATCCTGGTGCCTGGAACAGTGCTTGACACATAGTAGGCGCTCAGGGAGTTTTTGTTCAGTGATGGAGTGTGAGACCCGAAGGCCACTGTGGTTTATTCATGGTCTTTTCTGTACAATATCTAACGCGATATCAGTTCTTCCCAGAACACAGCAAGTCACAGAGGTACAAGGTGACAGCACGGGATGTGTACCAGGAGAGTGTTTGAGTAGTGATGTTTTTAAAAACTGCTCAATTTCCAAATCTATAGGGTGGGGGGAAGTGATATTCTATTTTGCATGTGTGGGGAAGGTTGATTGCTAACGGCGTCATTGCCGCATTACCTCTTTCGTACGTGGGTTTTAATACCTGTGAAGCGAGAGAGAAGAATCTGGATCGAGTTTCCAGTGAAAGTCCACAGAGACACGGCGGGAGGCGTGGTGCTGTGGCTGGTAGGATGTGATGCAAACCGCGTTTTAGAAACCGGGAGACCCGGGTTCTAGTCTGACCTCCAGCAACTGCCAGAGACACTTGAGTTAACGGGATCCGCGGACCTCAGTTTCCTGATTTGCAGGTAAGGAGTCCGTCCTAGGTCAGCAGCTCTTCGCCTCTGCCATTTCGGCCGTGCGGGGGACTCGCTGGACGCTGAGGACCCTCTCCCCTAAAAAATACCCGGATGTACGATTTTGTCCCCTTAGGCTTTTGGACGGTTACAGAAACTCTGCAGCCCAGCTTATGAACCCCTGCGTGAGCTCTTCCTAAAGACCAAGTTGGTCTCCCCAGAGTGTATTCCATGGAGACCCTTCTGTTGGATGTCAGTGGATAATGAGTGAAGAGAACTCTTGACTCAAACTCGGAAAGTGTGATTCAAGTTAAACAGGTTTCTGAAGTGATGGCTTTCTTTCTTTCTTTTTAAATTTTTTTTTAATGTTTATTTATTTTTGAGAGAGAGAGAGATAGAGTGTGAGCAGGGGAGGGGCAGAGAGAGAGGGAGACAGAATCCGAAGCGGGCGCCGGGCTCCGAGCCGTCAGCACAGGGCCCGACGCGGGGCCCGAACCCTCAGACCGTGAGATCATGACCTGAGCCGAAGTCGGGCACTCAACGGACTGAGCCACCCAGGCGCCCCTGAAGTTACGGCTTTCTAAAGACCCTCCTTGGGATAGTGTTTCTCCTTGCCTCCCTCACTGTAGAGGCCTCCTTTGCCAGCATGGTCCACATGACTAGCTAGAACTTTCCAGAAGAGAAACGGTTCTCTGAGATTAGTTTCAGTTGTCTGAGAGGTATAGTTTCGAGACACCTCAGTTCGGCTCCGGGGTGCCACATATGTGGTGGATGAGATGGCCCGACTGGTCTCCCGTGGCTTGGAGAATGTGAAAACGTTCCCGGTCATGGTTTAAAGTTTGGAGACTTCTCTGGTCAGCGTCCTTTCTTGCCTGAGTAGATATGGTCATGGGTTGGCATAGGGGCAGCTAGAAGTCTCTGCTACCCATCAAACTGAAATTCGCCCTGTTCTGGGCCGTGTGTTTTTGTCCCCCCGTATTGAAACCCTGATCCCCATTGTGGTGGTATGGGCAGGCCAGGCCTTTGGGAGGAAACTAGATCACATGAGGGGAAAGCCCTCACAATGGGATTAATGCTCTTGTAAGAAGAGACGGGAGAGAGCTCGGCTTTCTGTCTGCCCTCCGCCACGTGAGGGTTTGATGAGAGTGTCGGCAAATCAGGAAGAGGGCCCTCCCCGAGAACCAGATCTGCCAGCACCTTGATCTTGGACTTCCAGTCTCCAGAAGCGTGAGAGAAAAATATCTGTTCTTTCAGCCACCCCGTGCTAATTTGTTATAGCAGCCTGAGCTGGCTGAGGCGGACAGGCCAACACTTTGGGATTTAGATCTCACCTGTATGCTGAAGGCCGCCATCTTGGGGCCCCCTTACCCTCTGGTATGTAGCTCCCACCTGGTGTCGTCCTATGGCAGCCCCTTCGCTCTTGCTCGAGGTCATTCCCATCACATGCGGAAGCTTCTTGAGCGCCCTCCTTCAGAGTCCTGTCTACCTTGATGATCTGTGTGTATCCACCTTCATTGAGAACAAGCCTGACAGACCAAGGATCTCTGGATAATTCTGCGCTTGGCAGAGGCCGTGCGGCAGTGTCATACAGCTAATCATCAAGTATCTTGCTCAGATGCAACCACCACGTTGTTTAGGTTCTAAGGCGTTGAGTCTGGCCCTGTCCTTGTGGGAAGCAGGTCGCAGTAGTGGTTTGAAGGGGGCTCTAAGACCCTACCCCCGACATCTCCCTCTCGTGATGCCTTCTGCCTCCGGAAGACTACTATTAAAGTGTTCCTGTTTGAGAAAGGATGGGGGCTCCTAGGTTCCTCCCACTCACACCTGTGGATTTGTTAGGCTAGAGAGTCAATATCCCAGGAGGTAGAAAGCGCCTGTCCCGGGGGTCTGGCCGCAGAAGCCTCGGGTTTCAAGGAAACAGTCACGGCAGGGGCAAGCCCGGAGGCCGGAGGACAGCCTGGGGTCTCGCCCGTGGCAGATCCAGGAGAAAGGGACTTTGAGGGAGAAAGAGAGAAAAGACAGAAGGCAGGTTCCTGCACCAACCACAGTGCTTTCAAGGGCTAGCCTTCCCGGAGGTCTTGCCAGGAGCATCATGGAGTGCTCGGAGTGCTTTTTGGAGCAGGCGAGAGCCGAGCTTTCTGCTGCCCAGTGTTGGGGGCCACACGTAGCCTGTGGTTGTTGTCTCTATCTGCAGAGGACGCCGCGCCTGGACCCGCATAGGGGGAGCAGAACCGGAGCACCTGAGTGGAGGTGGGTTGGGAGCAGCTGAATCCATTCGCTGTGTTCGGGGAGGAGGGGAGAAAGGACAGCTATTTTAGAACGTGTGTGCGAGGCAGGAAGACCAGCGCCACTCTCCGCTTGGGTTGTGCCGGCTCCGCGTGGGCAGGGGGTCTAATGCCATCCTCCTGAGTCATTCTCTTCCGGCAGCATTTTCCTTCCACACCCCTAGCAGGACCGGGAGAAGCGAGCAGGAGAGGCCCGCCGAACGGAAACCCGGGAAATATCCCTGCTTCCGAAATGCCAGCTCCCCGCTTCTCTCCTCTTGTGAGGGTGGGACTTTAATCAGCCCATCTCAGTTCTTCTGGAAGGCAGCCTCTCACCCTGTGGCTGTCAGAGGTTTTCGGGCAGGAGCAGGTGTTTTGATGAGGCAGCCCCGCCTTTCAGGTGCAGGAGTTGGCTCGGGGGCATCGCTGGAGGGTGGTCTGGATTCACCCCGTCACATTTATGTGGTAGGTTTCCAACTAAACAGAGTGAGGAGGAAGAGGAGAAACGCTGTAGTTATGGGAAAGATGGCTGCAGAGGGAAGGATTTTCTGGGACATAACTGGATTTTGATTTTAGGCCTCTAATGAGATTTATTTAAGGAAGCCCAGCCAGTGGATATTATTCTGAGTTGTCCATTAAAGCCATGTTTCAGTAAACAAGGTCTGTTTCAGATGAGTTGCCTTCTGTCATCAACTGCAGTCAGCACGATTCGGTGCGTATCTCTCGCGGCACAACAGGCCAACTGAAATACCCTTGGCATGGACGTCCTTCTGGGCACCGGCTTGGGAACTGCCTGGCACCCACCTCCCAGCCCTCCGCTCTGGCAGTTGCCCATGTTTTCCTCCTGTAGGCTCAGACTCAGCTGAGCCCTGGGTCTGGGTCCGGTTTTGGGTGGGAAGGAGGTCTAGGAGGTGACCCTGCCTCCAAAGACACAGGTGCCATTCTCACCTGTGATGCCCGTGTGTCCGTCCTAACTTTGTCAGATGCCTTGGCCAGGCTTCCTGGCCGTTCATGGCTCAGACCTCTGGCTGACCCCCTCTCCTCCTCTGGACTCGTAGGCAGGGTTCTGGACACACATTCCTCCAGCCAATTTCCCATCTGCTTGTGTTTGCATCACTGACCTCTTTGGATCTGATCTCTTTCCCGTGTGACTCACAGGAACCTTTAGGTGTCCCCTTGCCAGGCACCCCCCATTCTGGCCCTTTGCAGCTGCTCTATCTAGTTGTGAACTTTAAGCAAGCATTCAGTTCTCACTCTCGATGCCAAGAGTGCTGGTCATGGGTTGGGCTGAGATGAGATGTTAGCACGGAAACCGTGTGGCCAGCACAGATGACTGGAAGAGCCCCAGAAGCACCTGTCTTGGAAAAGTGAAACTTAAGAACGGAGCAGACCGGGGTCGTCTGGGTGGCTCATTCAGTTGAGTGTCCGACTTCGGCTCAGGTCATGATCTCGTGGTTCATGAGTTCCAGCCTCCCATTGGGCTCTGTGCTGATGGCTTGGAGCTTGGAGCCTGCTTTGGATTCTGTGTCTCTCTCTCTCCTTTTCTCTGCCCCTCCCCTGCTTGCACTCTCTCTCTCTCTCTCCCCCTCAAAATAAATAAACATAAAAAAAAAATAGAGCAGAGCAGACCAGCATCTGCCAGGGTCAGATTAGAAGAAGCCAATCCAAAAAAAAGAACTGAGGGGATTTGGACTTGGGGCCTGGCTTGAGCAATGTGTTTGCCGAGATGCGCCTTTATTATCTGGACCGTTGACTCCGAGAAGCATCTCCTAAGGACATGCTTTCTCTGTTCCAGGTTTGTGTTCTTGCTCAAAAGTTGCTCATTGTAGAGAGGACACCTGGAATATTTGCAGTGCCTTTAAGTGGACCGGAACCTAGTGTTGAAATGATTTTCTGATGGGGCGCCTGGGTGGCTCAGTCAGTTGAGAATCTGACCTCCGCTCAGGTCATGATCTCGCGGTTCATGAGTTCGAGCCCCGCATTGGGCTCTGTGCTGACAGTTCAGAGCCTGGAACCTGCTTTGGATTCTTTCTCTCTGCCCCTCCCCTGCTTGTGCTCTGTCTTTGAAAAATAAATAAACGTTAAAAAAAATGATTTTCGAAGACACATAAGGGGTTAACGTGCCTCTGTATTGAACAAGCACAAGTCATTTTGATGTACAGGCACAGGCACATGGGTGGCATGTGACATGGAAAATGCTGGCAGAGCTGGGGCTGGGACTTAGGGCGGTCTAGACCGTCCTTGGGACATGTGAGGGCCAGCCGGGCACTGTCTGTTCACTTAGCCTCGGCAGGGTTCCCTCTATGCAGTCCAGGGGAGTCTCCTTCGTAGCGCAGAGGGGCGGGGCAGATGGTGGGAAAGGGAGCTGGTCGCACATCCCACTGAGGTTTGTCCCCTCCAGTTGGGGACATTGAGTCCAGTGTGGCATTTGTCCGGAGTCCTGTTAGTCCTAACTTTGGTGTTCTCCGGAGTGACAGATGGGAACGGGGAGCAGAATTCTGGGACAGACACCCCCTACTGACTCCACTCTGGATTGCCAGGCTGTCTGCAGAATGTGCCGGCTGTGGCTTTCTGCACAGGAGGGTAGCATAGTGGCCGAAACTCAAGAACAAGGGGGTAAGAAGCCAGAGCTTGCGGTCAGCCCCCGCCTCCAGCTTTCCTGCGAACCCATGAGCGGCTATGGCCCAGAGCAGCATCAGCCACTGCTGTCTGTGGCCACCCCTCCCAGCTCGCGGCCTGAGTCATCCAGAGTACGAAGGCCTGAAGACCAGTGACAAAGACTCCCTTCCGCGACCAGACTTGAGTTAGCTTTCATTGAATGCGCTTGGCCTGCTGAGCCCAGTTTGGGCAAGGAATCCCGCTAATTCAGCTGATGGGGAATCCCCACTTCCTCTGTCATCTGCCGACCTCCCACCAGAAAAGGACGTCTTCAGCCGAGTTTTCCCTCTTCTGGTCACCGGATGGGGAAAATCCATTTGACACAGTAGATATCAGGTTCCCTTGCCTGAAATGCCCTTCTCCCTCTGTCATAGGTCAGGCTGCTGTCACAAAGTACCATAGACTGGGGGGCCGATAAACACCAGAATTTTATGTCTCACAGTTCTGGAGGCTGGCTACCCCAGGTCAAGGTGCTGGTAAATTTGGTATCTGCTGAGAGCTGACTTCCTGGTTCACAGACACTGTCTTCTTGCTGTGTCCTCTCACGGCAGAAGGAGCTAGCGGGCTCTCTGGGGTCTCTTTTGTAAGGGCACTACCTCCATTCTTGTGGGTGGAGTCAAATCACTTCCCCAAGGCCCCATCTCCTAACACCGTCACATTGGGGATTAGGTTTCAACTTACGAATTTCGTGGGGACACAAACGGTCTATAGCACCTGTATTCCTGCAAAATCCTTCCTGGGCTTCCCATCCCTGGGCTCACTCATTACCTTGTTTGATGGAGCTTTCCCCGGTCACAGATTCCCTACCACTGTCTTCCCTCCCTCCAGCGAGGCCTGAGCCGTGTGGTCTTCATTTCAGGGTCCCCTCGTGCCCGGGCATACGCTGGGTGAGTGACCGGCGTCTATTGCCACGGCCCACAGCAGCAGGAATTGGGGCTGCCCTGGAGCTCGGGGGCTCCCGTTCTGTATGAGGCAGGGGTGGGAAGGAAGGCGGGGCAGTGGTTTTAGGGAGAGGCCAGGTGAGTTTTAATTGAGGCTGGTTATTGAGACCTCGGGATGTCCCCTATTTTGTCCTCTCTTCCTCCAGGCAGACAAGTCTTTTCAGACAAATAGAAAGAAAAGACTAATAAAGCCCAATTACTTTGAAGAATTTGATCGTTTCCCTCCATTATCTTGTCTCCCTATTTCCCCCTTCAAACGTAATGGGAAAAAACCCATGAAGATAAATGATCTTGTGCTCCTAGGCCCCAGGAATGCTCGCGTCGGCTGATAACTCTGAGGCTTGGCTGGCCCTTTGCTCTGAGAGGCTGGCTCAGCCTCCTGCGGCCACGGTCCAGCAAACAAAGCCTCTGGAAGGACTCACAATTGCTGGGGTCATTACAAGTGGTCTTGCAGAACAGGAGCAAGCTTCAATTATTTTTCTCATGCCTGACAAGGGGCGTCTTAGAAGCAGGAAATATTACAGATGGGGATGTGCCTAAAAGACACCCTGCGTCAGGGACTGAAACGGGCTTTCGTTGCAGAACATCCATCCAAAAAGCTAGACCAGCCCTGGCACGTGCGTTCCATCCGTGGCCCCTTCCTGCATATGCCGATGGAGTTTCCTAATGGCCCTCTTCTTCAAACCATTCCTAACTACAATTTATCATCTTTGACCAGGAGGGAGAAAACACAAAATGATTCTCTGGTTCCTCTGCCTACTTGTAAGTCCAGATCCACAACCCCGTGGCCACGGGGAGAGAGAGAGCTCGTTCCAGAGAAAGGCCTTGGGTCTTGTGCGTGACCCTCATGGGCAGAGGGGTACCCGCCAGAAGAGGGTAGCTTTGAAGCTAACACTACACCTTCTCATTTACTTTAACTAGCTATATGTTGTTTTATTTTTTTAAGTTTGTTCATTTTCTTTTGAGAGAGAGAGAGAGAGAGAGAGAGAGAGAGAGAGAGAGAGAGAGAGAGAGAGGCAGGGAGGGGCAGAGGGAGAGAGAGAGAGAGAGAGAGAGAGAGAAAATCGCAAGCAGGCTCCATACTGTTAGTACGGAGTCTGACGAGGGGCTCGAACTGCAAACCGTATGATCATGAGCTGAGCTGAATCAAGAGTCCGGATGCTTAACCGACTGAGCCACCCAGGGGCCCCTGGATGCCAAGTATCTTGCCGGCTTTCAGCGTGTGCACAGCTATTCCATCCACATATGCTTGTTCTTGGCACGCCGGTGGCCCAGCCTTCCCTTCCCTTTGTTCACTTGTTTATTCACTCGCCCTTCCCTGAGCCACTCTTTTAGTTTCCCAGCGCTGCCATAACTAATTACCACAAACTTGGCCGTCTTCAAACAACAGGCATTTATAGTCTCATAGTTCTGGAGGCCAGAAGTCTGAAATCAAGCTGTCAGCGGGGCCTTCCTGGCTCTCCTGGCTCCTGGCAACCTTGACGTTCCTTGGCTTAGAGGTGCCTTACCCATCTCTTGCTTCCGTCTTCACACGGCCCTCTTCCCTGTGTGTCTTCTCTTCTTCTCTTCTCATCAGATTTAGGGTCCCCTGTACTCCAGGATGACCTCACCTTTATTACCTCTGCAAAGACCCTGTTTTCCAATAAGGTCACATTTTGAAGTTCCAGACGGACACGAAATTTTGTGGGGGGACCGACTACAGCCGTTAACTCATCAAAAAGCTTAACGTGTGCCAGTCACTACGGCGTCTGCTGGGAATAAGTTAGGGTACAAATGTAGAGGGGGCCCTGCCCTCCTCCCAGGACTTACGGTCTGGCCGGGAAGACGACGGCTACATCGTCACGCACATCCAGCTGCGAACTGGAGCCTCTCTTCTCCCACTGGCGTTCCCAGCCCTGCCATCCAGGTAGCAGTCTTCATCCATGCCTCTGCCAGGCCGCTACTTCCTGTCCACGGAGTCAGTGCACGTCTCATCCTGTCGTCTTTGACCCCAGCCCGAGAGGGCGGGGCTCCTGTTGGCAGCCGCTACCTTCCACGGCAGCTCACGCCTCTGATTGCCTTGGGATTGGACGCCGACTTGCGCACGGATCACCTTCAGGATGCAGTGGGCCTGCACCCTAGTGGAGGGGATCACTCGGGATTCTGGCCCACATTGGAGTTCCAGCCCCTCACCCACCTCATTGGCTTCCAGCCTTCATTCTCATAAATCTGCAAGGGGGAAATCGTTCTCGCCAGCCGTGCTTGAACCCCGTTTTACCAGTCGTATCAGCATTGCTGAAAATCTGATGGAGTTTCTTTGGTGGCTGTGACGTCCTGCAACATAATCCTTCTGGGGGAGAAATGCGCTTTCTCTCTCTAATAGACACAGACACGTGGGTGACATTTTGAAGCTTGGGTTCTGCTTAGGAAAAGGAAGATGCTAAAAATAAGGGCCCCCCACCCCCACCCCTGCACTGTTGCTGGTGGACGCCAGACCCTCTAATTGCTGCTGCTCAGTAATTAGCGTCCACTATCCTGGCGGTAACTCAGAAACGCCTGGAAGTATGGATTCTGTTGTTTATTGTTGTTGCATTAACGACCACAGACACTGATAAGACTCACTAAATAATTGCTCCCAGTTCCTGACCCTCGTCTCCTCTGCCCTGGAGGACTGTGTCTGCCTCCTCACTCGCTCTCTGTCCCCACCCTTCCCTCCTACAACCAGTTCTCTGCCCAGCCACCCCGTAAAGATGCAAATTGGATTGCACTTAGCCTTAGACTTCCAGGTCCTTAGCGTCGGGCACCTGGCTGCCCCTCTGGCCTCATCTGCAGTCACCCTGCCCTCCTGTTTTTCTTGCCACCCTCCCCAGGCCATGCAGGTCCTCAAACATGTCAGTGCCTTTCTTCAGAGAGCCATTGAGCTTGCACTTCCTTCCGGCCATCCACAGGGCTGGCTCTTCCCTTACTGATTTCTCTGCTCAGAGGTCCTGATGGAGAGAGGCAAGGGCTCCTCTCCAAGAAAGCTGTCGGCCACGCCCCTCCGCCTCTCTGCCACGCCCCCTCTGCCTCCCGGCCACGCCCCCACCGTGTCCCTTCCCCCGCTCCAGCACAGAGGCCTGTTGGACAGTTGTTTGTTGCCAGCTCCCCTCCTGGACTAAATTCCACAGAGCTTGGGATTTCTCTATGTTGCCCGGCGCCATAATCCCAGTGCTGAGACCAGCTCATCGTAGGTGGTGACCGTGGGCAAAGGAGGCTGTGGCATTGACGTGAAGAGGGGAATGAGAGACGGGCAAGTCTGTCAGAGCCTGGCCTTTCCGTGAGGACCCGTCCTCCGCTCCTCAAATTAGGATCCAACACAAAGGACACGGGGTTTAAGGAAGACAAAAGGTTAGGTGGTTGTGATTGTTGGGTTTGAGGATGAGAAAGCTGAGCAGGATTCAGGATGTAGTCGGGTTCAGGAGGCCGAATCCGGGGGGACTGTTTGAACCCAGACACCATTAGGCACAGCACAGCGCTCGTCCTCAGGCGGTCGCCGTGTTTCCCTTTCTCAGGTTTGGGTTTATGAAAAGCCATTGGAGTTCCCGGCAAAGCCAGAGAGAGTGCAGCCCACTTACTGGGGCTGATAGGGTTCAGTAAAGTGGCTTTTACTTAAACAGGTCTGGACGCTCAGCACAGCCCTTCAGCCTGTGCCCCGTGTAATGCATGGAACATCCCCTCTTGCTCTGGAAGAGACCCTCTCTTGGCAGTAGCTTCCCTGGGCGTTGAGCAGATGCTGTGGAGGAGAGCGCTGGGTTTGGAGTCAGATCTGGGTTCTCGACCTGGCTCTGCAGAAGAGGAAAAGGAACAAGGAGGGTGTGTGTGTGTGTGTGTGTGTGTGTGTGTGTGTGTGTGTGTGTGTGTATTCCTTGTTTACTAAGCTCATGAGCCTTTCAGTGAAATTAGAATTACTGCCTCTAAACCACAGTAGGTTTTCGCTACATTTCTCATTGGGGTTCTTGGGTTTGGTTTGGGTTAGGAGAGAAGCCCAGTAACTTATCCCGTCCCTCTTTTGGGGACCACCTTGAGGTTGTCCTAAAATGTTAGCATGGATGACACAACGTTTCTTCCCTAACAGCGGTGGTATAACGAGGAATGGATTCCCTGGGGATCTGACCTATCCTGATCGTTTCTACACTCGTGACATTGGGTGCTTCAGCCCCTCAGAAATTCCCAGTGTATCCCCGTTTTTTGGGAGGCTGCCAGTTGAAAACAAACATTTCCGTCGTGCTTCTGTGCTTCGTTGTCTTTCCACCATCCGTCCACTGGAGCTGGTTTCCTAAGGTGACTTCCTAATTGCTGAATGCTATGGACGCTTCTCGGTGCGTTATTAGACTTTCTGCATTTGGTTCGCTGGGCTCCTTATTCTTGTTTATCATAAAATTCTCTGTCCTTGCTCTCCCTCCCTGCTCTGTTTTTCCCAGTGTCCTGTCCTGTCCTGTTCTCCCATCCATCCCTTACGTGTTGCCTTCCGCCCTCCCTTTGGCTCCGTCGTCTGCCCTCTTCTCTTGGGGGATATTTTCCATGCCAGATGCTTCATCTGTTCTCAGTACACGCTCACTTCCGGCTCTGTTGCCAGCCCACGCTTCTCCTTGAGTGTCACACGCACGTTCCACCTGCCTGTCACGCGTCACCAGGACGCCGGACTCTGCCGTCAGACCCAGCTGGTCCAAAGCAGAGCTCATCAGCTCCCCCCAGACCCATCGCTTCCCTGCCATTTCCCCTAGTTTGTGCCACCACCTTTCACCTGCTTGCCTCAAGCCAGAAACTTGGCTCTTCTAGACCAGCCCCGCCCAGCAGAACTTGTGTGTCGATAGACGAGGTCTCTAACCGCACTGTGCAATATGGGAGCCACCGGCCACATGTGGCCGCCGAGCACTTGAATTGTGCCCAGTGTGACTGATTGACATTTAACGTCATTGAATTTTAACAACTTTATATGTAAACAGCTGCGAGCAGCTGGTAGTGCCCATACTGGACCACACAGTGCAGGGGGCTTTCTGTCCCTCACTCACTGACCTCCCGTCCTGGGATTCCCTCAGTTCGGGCTTCTGCCTTTTTTCCCAGGAAGGATCTAGGACCTTCCATGGCCTGATTCTTTCCAAACGTGTGTTCTCGGAGTGGGCTTTCAGGGCTTTAAGCGTCATCTCCCCAGTGAACCCCTTCCTTCTCTTATACCCACGAGCAGACAGCTCTGAGCCCTTTCTCTTCTGTGCCTTTTTTTCCCCCTACTTCTGTTAGGACAATGAACAAGTGTGTTAGCTGTGCCCTCGCCGTGAACCCTTCAGGAAAGGAGCAGCTTAGTGTATAAACACATCTTCTGGTGTCCTGTGTGGAGTACAGCACTAATAAATGTTTACGGGGCAAACGGAGGAGTGATGTGGATTGTCTCCAAATGTGGGCCCTTTGGCTTTGGGTTACATTTTATTCTTCTGATAACATGTTGTAAAGACTCCATCTATTGAAAAATCATGTAACTTGAAAACTCAGTTTTCGTTGTACCATAAACTGAGTTAGATTCAACGAAGACTGCTGATTTTAAGATACTGAATCTTGGGGCGCCTGGGTGGCGCAGTCGGTTAAGCGTCCGACTTCAGCCAGGTCACGATCTCGCGGTCCGTGAGTTCGAGCCCCGCGTCGGGCTCTGGGCTGATGGCTCAGAGCCTGGAGCCTGTTTCCGATTCTGTGTCTCCCTCTCTCTTTGCCCCTCCCCTGTTCATGCTCTGTGTCTCTCTGTCCCAAAAATAAATAAACGTTGAAAAAAAAAATTAAAAAAGAAAAAAAAAAGATACTGAATCATACATACACACCCCCCCCCAAATTTTTTTAAATCTCTAATGGGGCTTTGGGATTATGGGTACTTTATTAAGCACAAATAGTACTAATTCTTTTAAAAAAATAGCAATTTGTGTATGATCTATGTTAGCAATTTTCATTTAACTACAGCATTTGGTTAAAGAAAATCCCCCTTTCCCACCATTCTTCACAGAGAATGCGTTTCTTAAACACTCTCAACTGGGTTTTGCTGAAGGTAGTGTTTACACGGAATTTTCTTTCCTCGGACTCAAAGCAGCCACGGTCGGGGGCACTGGCTCAGAAGAACAGAAAATAGCGAAGGAGGGAAGAAAACAGAAGGGGAGGATTTGTTATGGACGGGGGCGTTGGCAGCTGAAACACTTTGCCTCTCTTCAGAGGAAGGATGGAAAAGGGCTTTTCTGGTTGGAAACAGCATGTGTTGAGACAGACTTAGTCCCCGTGGGCAGTTTTCAAACCAGGTCAGGGAGCTTTCTTCCTCCTTGGGCGCTCAGATCTCGGGAATGTGTTTCCAAGCTGGCTTCTCTCCATCCCAAGGGGGTACCCCCCAGCGTTCCCCGCTGTCCGCCCATCCCTTCACATGCCTACCTCATTCCCAGAAACTGCCAACCGTGTTTGCCTCAAATTAGCCAAAGAAACAGTCTCCCGTTTTTAATCAATTAAGCAAAGATACGGATGTTTGTTCAGGTACAGTGCTAGGTTCCGGGAAGGCGGTGGCCGGCAGGACGGGCATGGTCCCCCGTTCACAGTACTCCCTAGATCCGCCTTCCGTGCTGCTGATCGGATCAAGTCCAAACCCTGGCTTTGTGCCACCTTCTGCAGCCCCGCCCACACGCTCTACTTGGGACGTCCCCTCTGTGCCCATGTTTCCTCCCCCTACCTGGCAATTCCACTCATCCTTCAAGCCTCAGCTTAAATATCCCTTCTCCATGAGGCTTTTCTGACTCATTGGGGCTGAGGCGTCAGCGCCTTCTAGATTCCCCATTCCCCCCTCCCCTATATTATTAGCATTGGTTGTTTTGTATTTTATTTCATGAGTTCACACATCAGTCTCACTCAGTGCTTGGTTCCTCACGTTCAAATCCTGTATCGTATCTGTCTTCATATCCCTGAGACAGTGCCTGGTATGTGGCAGGTATTTGGGAGATATCTCAAAGGAGAACAATATACTCATTGGAGTAGCGTGTACCCTGTCACTTAAGAGAGCTCTCTTACCGTCTTTCTGATGAGCAGTGACTTGTCCTGCCATGTTTCCATCTTTTGTCCCTTATGCTTCCTCGTACCCCGTTAGAATAGCGGCATCAAGGTCCAGAACCACGTCTTTCAACTTAAAATTAATCTCTTCCTAACGATGGTTCCTCTCATGTGTGTGTTGTGGGTTTGGACAGCAAAGTGAAGCTCCCCCTGCCTCCCCACCGCTTTGTACCCATTATCCCTCCAGCATAAGATTTTCAAGCAATCTAGCAGAGATGAGATTTAAAGACCAGATTGGGTAGCAGAGCGAGCCAAGGAATTTACTTCTCAATTGAGCTGCTGTGGTCCACATGCTTTCATTCAAGAGTATCGGTTGCTTTTTCCTTTATTCTCTTATTTTTGGGGGGGGGGTGGCGAGGGTGGGGGAGGTGGGTAGAAGGTATTGTTGTGTTAGAACTCTGTATAAATGATCATTTTGACAAAGGAACAAAAGCCCTCATTCCAACTGGCACCATATTTGAAATCAAAGTCACAGCTATCATTATGAAGACCTCATTTCCTGGTGATTGATTTAACATAATTGCTTCTTGGAGAAGTTACCCTGGACAACACATCGATGCTGGCAAGGAGGGACAAGCCACACTCATTCCTCTCCCTCCCTCGGGCTCACGTCTCTTGGATCCAACGGGGCCATTAGTTGGAGGGAGCAGTTTGGTGAGCAGCGGTGCCCGTGAAATCTCCCCAAACAGTGTCACACTGAGCTCTTTCTAACTCTGGAAATTGGGTGTGAACCAGCCTCGTGCATGGCTTGCGGACCAGTTGCTTCTGGACCACGTCATCTCACCTAGAATCCATGGAAATTTATAGCATCTTTTATCCCTGGGGATTAAGAGATTCAATTTAGTCTGCTGCTCACTTAGACAAGATAGGAAAAAATCACCCCAAATCAATGGCAAAATCGACACCTCAATCTGGAAGGAGTGGTGCGGTATTATTAAACTATTTCTCTTCCTCCTTCTATTACTACGGGAAGATAAGTATCTCATTTTTTTCCCTCTCCTAAGACTCTGAAGAGAAGGAGATTCTGTATTTTTCTCTGTCATCTATACCGGGCTCCCAGTAATGTTTGTAATTTGAAAAGAAAATTCTAAATGTCTTCCCTCGTATGGTCATGGAAGCTCACTTCCTTCTGTGCAGTCCTTGCTAAAAATCAAGACTCTTGTCTCTGCACTGGTCCTTTGCAGCATTTGTTCAGCAAATCCTTATTGAGCACCTACTGTGTCCCTTCTGTCCAAGTTGAGTCTCCTTCTTGCCAGGGAGCCAAGAGGCAGGGTTCACATCACTCTTCTTTTGACCTTTAATTAAAAGCCCTTCCTCTCCGGGCACCTGAGTGTCTCAGTCAGTTAAATGTTGGACTCTTGATCTCAGCTCAGGTCTTGATCTCAGGGTCGTGAGTTGGAGCCCTAAGTTGGGCTGCAGCTGGGTGTGGAGCCTACTTAAGAACAAAACAAAAAGCCTTTCCTCTCTAAACTTTGTGTTGTCTGCCTTTAGCATCATTGTTTCAGTGAGCACAAGCTAACTGCTGTAACAAACAGCCCCAGGGGCCCCAGGAAAGGATTACTTCTTGCTCAAGCAGTAGTCCCATCTGAGTAGGTTGGAAGGGGTGTTTGGCTCCTTCCCTGCCCTGTGATCTTGGCTGTATTCTGGTCCTCAGCCTTCATTCATCTGGAGGCTCCTACCATCTTGAAGGTCTCCCCTAGACCCCCTGCATCAGGCCTGCAGACAAGGAAAGAGCATAATTGAAGAGAATTTTGGGTTTTTAGGTGCCCAAGTCTAGAAATGTTACGTATCTCTTCTGCCCGCATTCCATTGGCCGGAACTGAGTCACATGGCCCACCCAACTGCTGGGAATGCTGGCAAGCACATCCCCCTGGATTCCCAAGAGGGAGAGGAGATGGGATTTGGGGACTACGTAGCAGCACCTCCCCACTGCTGTCAGCTTCCACGTGGACAGCTCTCAGTGCTCCCCTCATGGTGCTCCCTGGTGGTCACTGAGCCTTGCTCTCAGCTCAGACGGACACTTCAGTATCCTGTTCTCTGACCTCAGCATCGTGTCTCTCCATGCCCCTGGTCACCTCCCTGCCTCCAAAGACCTCTGTTTGGGACACGTTCTTACGGTCTTCGCCCCTCCCTTCCCTTCTTCGCTCCCTGACTCAGGGGCTGCCGAGAGCGGTCACACACAAGTACAGGCATTAGTGCCGTTCCAGATTCCAGGTCGCCCAACCGGCTGGCTTGGCCAGCTCTTTCCGTTGTGCACTTGGTGATTATTGAAAGGTCTGTCACACCCCCGAAGCCCCCGTCTCAACCTTCATCCCCTTAACTCTCAGCCAACAGCTTTGTAATAGACGTAAGGCAAGGGAACCCTCAGCTTCGTGCTCTGCTCGCTCCTGACTTCCCCATTTGTTCCTGGCCCGCTTTTTTTTTTTTTTTCAACGTTTATTTATTTTTGGGACAGAGACAGAGCATGAACGGGGGAGGGGCAGAGAGAGAGGGAGACACAGAATCGGAAACAGGCTCCAGGCTCTGAGCCATCAGCCCAGAGCCTGACGCGGGGCTCGAACTCACGGACTGCGAGATCGTGACCTGGCTGAAGTCGGACGCTCAACCGACTGCGCCACCCAGGCGCCCCACTGGCCCGCTTTTTATCAGCCCCAGAAGACGAGGTGTCTGCTCCCCCAACTCAGGGTTGGTCCTTTGTTCTTCCCACCATGTCTTCTTCCTCTTCTTCCTCCTTCCATCGTTACCCTTTTGTTCTCTGTATCCCCTCTTGTCCTGGCTCGTTCAGCCTGTCCAGACACACTGATATGTCTTTTATCTTGACAAAGAAGGTCTTCCATCAACCCAGCCACCCGCCTCTAGCTGCCACCCACTTTCTTGTGTCATCTTTCAAACAAAACTTCTGCAAGTAGAGATTCACACCAGCTGTTTTCATTTCTTCGCCTCCGATCACCCCCCGACATGCGAATCCTAAACATCAAATCCAACGGGAAAATGTGTCACTTGACTGACGTCCACAGTATGCCGTCTGCGATGGTTAGTCTCTGCTGCTTCTCGAACCTTCCCTCCCCTCGCTTGTGGGACGCTTGTGCCTCCCAGTTCTCAGCCGTCCTTTCTGGCCCTGTCTTCCCAGTCTCCCTTTGGGCGTCTACCCGTGAAATTAGGGTTTCCCTCTTGTATTTCAGCAGCGTCCTCTTTCCCTTGTACTCACGTTCTCCCCTGGGGAGCTCACCCAGGCTCAAGGTTCTGCTTAGAGCTTGAGTACTGAGTCACCTTTCTTTCATGGATGCTGGAATCAAATGTCCCCTCTCAGTGAGGATCTTACTTGTTTGTCCTACAGCCACCTAAATGGAGTGGGTCTAAAATGGAATACCCAATGTCCGTTTTCTCTGACCTCAGCCTTCTCTGCCTGCTCTGTTCCTCACATTGGGAAGAATATGATGGAACCAAATCTCAGCCTCTCAGGCAAGAAGCCTCAGCATCATTGATTTCTTTCCTTTTTGTCTAAGCCCCCAAGTCCACGTAGTCACCAAGCCCTGCTGATTAGGCTTCATAAATATTTCTTGGATCCCTTCCTACCATGACGGGTCTCGTCGAATCCCTCGTGACCACTTGCGTGGACCATTCCAACAGCCTCCTTAATGCACCTCCCTGCCTCTGGTCTCCCTCCACCTCTCACCCACCTGACCCCGTGCGTTTATTTGCTTTCAACCCTTCAGCGGGTCGGAGTCCATTGCCCTTTACTGGCACTGAACACAACACGTGGTTACCTGGTACAGGTCAAACGTTCTCCTACAGGATGAGTCAGAACAAAGCAAAACAGCCATCCTGGGGCTGTGCTGTGCAAGTGGGTCCTTGTGGCTCAGGCTAAAATTAGTAGTGACAGCATCATATGTGGGTTATGAAAGAGCCGAATTTTAAATAACCTAGATGAAAGTGAAAAGAACTTGTTTCAACTCTGCTGCTGAAATTGTTTGATGACTCAAGAACCCTGTCTTGTGAATGCAGCCAACACTGGTGTCAAAGACCCAGAGGTGGAATCTGAGAACGCGCAGAAGCAGCATTTCTAAGTTAATGTGTTATTTTCTATGACGCTTTTTAAAACACGTGCATTTACGACTAAGTTAGTGGATTAAATCGTACAAATGGCCATTTGACTATTCCATCCCCATCTGCGTCTTCAAAAGCTTTATATTCGGTTGGTCAGTTCCTTCCCTTTCCGCTGGGAAAATGGGAGACTTGCCCTATATTCGGAATTAGTGCGTGTCTGGGCAGTATTTATTTTAGTATTTTGTTTGGATTTTGTTTGACTCTTGGGCCGCCTCTTGACTGGGTTTGAGCTTGATAGCACCGGGCCTCTGCGACTATACCTGGTTAGTCCCCAGCGACTCTTGAATGAAACAAGCTCAGGGCCGATTAGGTCGGCAAAGCGATACCGCAGCATGGGACTCTGAGAAGATCATGCCTTGTGAGGTGTGTAGAAGCTTCTCTGTTTAGGCCAGCAGAGGTTCCAGAAGGCCTTCTGAAAGACCCCTTGTTCCTAAATCCGAGTCAACAAGCAGGCGCCAACCCCCTCTGTTGCCTTTGGGTTCTGGTAGGTGGTTTTGATCATATCTGTGAAAGATGCTGAGTTGAAAATTCACGTGTCAGAAGCCTGTACAGCCCTTTTCTCAGCACTGCGGTAAGATACCAAAGAAAGAGAAGGTATATTTTAGAATCTTTGTGTACCTTATAATCTAATGGAACACAAAAATGTAGAAAAAAGTTTAGTCTCAGAGTCTGGAGGTGAGTGTAGAAGTCCTCTGTCCCACACACAGTATTTTCATCTCGATGTCCGTGGAAAAATGATTCAGTCCTGACTCGTATGACTCTGGGAAGAATTTTCCAGTTCTTAAGATGGCTCAGTTAACAAAAATAGGGAAAAAATAAAAAGCCTATTTTTAGAAACCATGACTTGAATGCAAGAGAAATGCAGTTTCCAAGGCAGGACGGGAGCCATTCAGGGAAGTTTCATTTCTAAGTCCCCACCGGTAATGATCGAGAGACGGGGGAAAATAAATACTTTTATTTATTTTTCACAAGTACATTCCTATTTGGGGTTTAAGTTTGCATTTAGTCAGGGCTGAAAGACAAATGGGAGCAGAGATCTGCTGAGGAGAGCTGGTATTTTTAATGAGTTCCCTCCCCCCTTTTCTATATTTGCTGTCACCCAGGCTAAGCATGCCCGCAAATAGCCACAATTTGTAAATTGTTCCTGACATATTTTCTGCTCTTTGAATTCCCTGAGTGCCTGCAACATAATTAGAAAGAAGCAATCTTTTCCATCAGTGATAGGAAAAAGGACATGGTTTCGGCATGCAAATAAGATGTTACCTAAACAGAAAATTATACGTGCAACAGCGACCGATCTCATCATGGAGACGGAATGGGAGCTGTTGACGGCAGTGGCCGCGGGGACCATTCCTCCCTCTGCACGCTGACATTTCTCTCTGCTGCTCGCAGCCACCCACTATGTACACGGGCACAGGGAAGACAATGCAGACGAAAGAGCGGGACACAGAAGCCTCCGGAGAAATGCACGCAGCCTCCACGGAGGGTTCCTTTGGCGGGTTGGAGGCTCTAGAGTTGAAAACCAGAGTTTTTGATGTGCGTCTTCTGCCCTGTTGCAGAGCCCCACTTCTGCACAAAGCTAAACACAAGAGCTAAACAAACTTTGCAAGCATACACCCTCTCATTTCAGTTGCTGACCAGTGGATGGATTAATTGGTTGATTCATTGATTCATTCATTCATCTACTCACTCGATGAGCATCTGTTTGGTGCTATCCTAAACTCTGGGGAGAGAAAGGACTTACATCCAATGGGAGACAGTGGGGGATGGTTTTCTCTGGTTCCACGGGAAGAAAATAAAGCAGACTACTAGGATGGAAGTGTGACTGGGCTGGTGTTTTTCTTATATGAGGTGGTCAGGGAAGGCCTCTCTAAGAAGGTGGCTTTTGAGAAGAAGAGGGCACCTTTAGAGTATCTGTGGAGAGGGTATCCTGGTCAGAGGGAGCATCCTGGTTAAAGAAAGCATCAGTGAGAAGGTCGTGTTGCTGGGAGGTGCTTGATGTCTTTGAGGGACGGCCAGGACACCGGTGTGAATAAGAGGGACACGGAGAACAGGAAGCCAGCACTGTGGACAGGTCTGGGACCACTAGGACCTTCAGATTTCATTCCAAGTACAACAGAAAGCCATCAGGAGGTTTCAGTCAGAGGCATTACATGAGTTGGCCCAAGTTCTACAGAACTGACCTGGTGGCCGTGTGGGATCTGGAAGGACAAAGGTGAAATCCAGGTTACCGGTTGGGAGGGAATGTTTGCAGTGGAGGAGAGGGTCACTCGGACGGAGGAAATAGTAGTGGAGTAGAATATTAAAGTGATGGGAGGTGTTGATGGATGAGGCTGTGAGGGAAGGAGAAGGACAGAGGCAGACTCTTAGGCTTTTTGGATTGGGTGAATGGCTGGAGGAAGAACAAGTCTGGGGTGGGGAGAGTCGGGAGTTTTGTATCTGAGATCGTTCTTAAATATCCACATAGCACGGTTGAACAGGCAGATGGAGCCACGACTTGGGAGTTCGTAGAGATGTCTGGGCCAGAGGTGAACACTTGGGGATGTTGAAAGCCGTGGGGTTGGCTGAGATCATCTCAGAAGCAGGTGTAGGCAGGAGAGAGGGAGGACTGAGGACTGAGCACCAGGGACCTCCGTCCCGAAGTCAGCAAGTTTGAGAAGACCCCAGCAGAGGAGGTTGATGGGGAGTGGCTCCCGAGGGCATAGTAATGCCAGGAGGGGATCATGTCTCAGAAGCCAAATGAGGAATGTTCGAAAAGGAGGGTTTGGGGGCCACGTGAAATGTCGAAGGGACGAGCAAGATGCAGTCTGGGCAGTGACCGCTGGGTTGGGCCAAACGGAGACCAGCGGTGACCCTGACAAGCACGGTCTCACTGGAACGGTGGAGATGAAGGGCTGATAGGAGAGGGTCAAAGAGAGAAGGAGAGTGTGACAAGTGAAGACAGATATAGGAGATTCTGCTGAGGAGTTTTTGTTGTAAAAGGGGCAGAGGAACGGAGTGGTGGCCGAGGGGCTGTGGCATCGTGGCAGGATTTATTTTTACAAGGGACCTATTATGGAAGGCGTACACTCATAGAAGTAATCCAGCAGAGAGGGAGAAATTGATGACCCAGGAGAACTACAGGAGAATTGCTGGCTACGTGAGAGGGAATGGGGTAAGAGTGAGGATGTCTGTTTTCTGGGGGCAGAAGGCAGAGCAGATGGTGTGGACACGGGAACACGGGTGCACTTGGTAGGGACACGCTGAGGAATTTTTCTTCTGATTTCTCAAGGAAGTCAGAAATTAAAAAAAAATATCAACTGGGAGGAAGGAGGATTGGAGGACTGAGGAGGAAGAAAGCATATAGTAGATTCCTTTGGAAGTGGTAACATGTCTTCTCGAACAGACTCTAGTAGAAATTCCAGCCAGCCCAGAAAGCTTTCAAACCAGGCCAGACACCATGCCATTACATTTTTCCCAGCCCCCTTCAGCTTTCTGGGAGAGATGCGGAGAAGGTGGAGGGATGACATTCCTGAGGCATGTGTGCGGGCGTATGCCTAAGAGTAGGTTGTAACACGGGACCACTGTTGGATGAGGAGGGAGGTAAGGACACAAGGTGAGCATTGGAAGTAAAATGGCGGTTGGGCCAATGGAGTAGAGGTACCAGTGAGACCAGAGAATTATTGGATGGAAGGTTCAAAAGAAAGAGCTGGAAATATAGAAGGCGGGTGGTTGGCTATCGGGGATGCCTCAAATTGACATTTTGGAGGCAGTTCCTTTATTAGTAATACCCTTGGGGTTAGCGGGCTGAAACAGTGTGTGGGACAAGTTCATTGAAGGTGAGGATGAGAAAGTACCAAATAAGGGACTGAAATCAAGGTGTCAGATGGTATATCCACATGAGCCAGGAACACTGACATCGTGAATTATGAATTAATGATGGTGCTTATATCTTCAACGAATGGAGGGAGGGTCTAGGTGGGAACTGTGTGATTGCAAGAGGCGACCTTTTAGCCAACAGTGTAAGAGGGTGTGAAAAGGGACCAGCACAGGTGATGGCGGCATTGGAAGAGGTTCACAGCTGCCTGGATGTACCCAGTGCTTGAGTTGAATAAATACGAATCTCGAGCATATTGGAAACACTGGGATTTCAGGCTCCATAACAAGCAGAAGCTAAAGAGTCGCTGGTCTGAAAATGTTGGAAAAATCTAGAAGTCGGTTTGAGAATCTGAAGCTAGCTTCCAGGAAATGATTTCGATAACATACGAGTATCGTCAGAAGTCCTTGAGTCAACTAGGTAAGAATTGCCATGTTTTGAAGGCACTGTAGAAACGTATACACAAAATCATTCAAGTGCTAATAGTACTTGTTTGGTAGGCTCATTTGGTTGAGAGTCTGATTTCAGCTCAGGTCATGATCTCATGGTTTGTGAGTTCGAGCCCCGCGTTGGGCTCTGTGCTGACAGCTCGGAGCCTGGAGCCTGCTTCGGGGTCTGTGTCTTCCCCTCTCTCTCTGCCCCTCTCCTGCTGGTACTCTGTGTCTCTTTCTCAAAAATAAATAAACATTAAAAAAAATTTTTTTTAAAAGCTTCAGTTTTAATGCCTGAGCATCAATTTTACACCATTTCAATGTCACCCAGGAGCACGCCTCAACTGGCTCAGTCATCAAGAAGGTGCCATTCTGGGTTGTCTCTGATTTTCATCCAAATTTTTGGCAACAGCCCTCTGCAGCTTTAGAGAGGATTCGAAGAGGCTGCCGTATTGAGAACACAGAGCTGGCACAGACAGCTGTGATACCATCCAGGCCTGAAGCCCAAGTGTACCCAGATTTACACCTGTTAACAGTGCACAGAGGGGCCGATAGTTAACAGCAGAGCCCTGGACCACGTTCTACGCGGGTTTCGCTCACATCTGCCTCTGCTTCCATGGAGCCAATCTGCCCAAGTGACACGTGGCACAGAGATGGACCCTCCGTAATGAATCCTCTATCCTTAAGTGGATAATTCCACTTAAAAGCGTCTTCTGCCTCAAGCAGCCTGTGAAATCTTTCATCAGGAAAAGCGGTCGACCCTCTCCTGCTGAAGTCAGACATTATTCCTTGCCAGCGATTCCAGCTCCCGATGAAACTCAGACTCCTAGATTAAATGGTTGTAGTAAGTAGCTTGAATGAGTGAAACAGCAGAGCAGGCCAGCTTAATAAAATGGTTTAAAGATATCCCTGTAGAGCTTCAAATCTCAGGGTCAGTCCTGGAGGAGTCAGAGCAGATACAAGCAGAGTAGTTAAATGAGCGACGTGTTCTGGCATCCTCAGAGTTCGGAGATGTCTTTCTGATCGTGGCTCTCAGCCTTTCTGGGCTTTTCCCGTCTCCCTCTCACTTGAGTTGTGGGTATACGTATGTAGTGTGTCTCTTAAAGAAAGAGTTCAGGGGCGCCCGGGTGGCTCAGTCGGTTGAGCGTCCGACTTCAGCTCAGGCCATGATCTTGCGGTTCCCGAGCTCGAGCCCCACATCGGGCTCCCTGCTGTCAGCACAGAGCCTGCCTCAGATCCTGCCTCTGTCTCTGCCCTTCCCCCACTTGCACTTTCTCTCTCTCCAAAATAAATAAACATTTAAAAAAAAGAAGTCGAAAAAGCGGCTGTTTTGATCGCTTCCTTACAACGTCTACTCTGCAGTGCTCAGAAAATTTAGTAGTGTAATTATTGACAATACTCACCACCTCTAGCCAATGTCTCGGGATGCAGGAATAAAATGGACTAACATATCCTCGCTTCTTCTTTGGTGGGAACTAGAGAAAAAATAAGTATGATCCCGCGCTGCAGGAGAGAAGCCAGTTCTGCAGCCTGTGAGGCTCAGCACACACACTTATTTGGGCAGCTCGGATGTTCTCACGTATACCCGAGCAGATTTTATGAAATTAGGGGCCTCTCTTGTTTTGAAGACAACGGAGAAGGCGTCTCCGTACCATTTCCATCGGCCACTTGCACGGTTCTCAATCAACAGCAGATGTGGTCGTATTTCCCAAAGTGATCCGTGCAATACAGCTCCATGAGATACTCATTAAAAAGAATACAAGGGGGGAAAAAGATTCAGCAGTAGAATAAGTTTGGGAAGTGACATATATTATGTTGTCTTTTGGCGGAAGAGCAATGCCCACTTAGAGGCTCTGGAAATCCTCCGGTAAAGAGACTTATTCGACGTAACTGAACTCAGGCTTTTGCAGACACTTTCTTTTTAAAAAAAAATTTTTTTTTGATGGTTATTTATTTTTGAGAGAGTGGGAGAGACGACGGAGTGCGAGTGGCGGAGGGGAAGAGAGAAAGGAAGACACAGAATCCAAAGCAGGCCCCAGGCTCTGTGTGTCGGCATAGAGCCTGACGAGGGGCTTGAAGCCACAAACCACAAGATCATGACCCGAGTCAAAGTCGGGATGCTCAACCGACTGAGCCACCCAGGCGCCCCCTCCAGGCACTTTCAACAGCTTTACTGACGTCCACTCACGATAAACAACATGGGTTTAAAGGGCACAATCTGATGAACTTAACGCATCTGTACGCCTGTGAAACCCGCCCCACGACCCACATAGTTCCTTCTGATTTTCTGATTTGTATTTCACGGTGTGGATATGTCAGCGCGTCTGCGCCTTCACTCACTGACACGCATGTAGGTTGTTTGCAACGTGGGGCCGTTACAGACAAGGCTGCAATGGACGTTCGCGCACAAGTCTTTATATGGACACACACGCCTTCCTTTCTTTCGGATGCGGACCCGGGAGTGGAATGAATGGCTCCATCACGTGGGAGGTGTTCCTCTGACTTTTTACGCACCTGCCAGGCTGTTTTTCCAAAGTGGTTCTGCCATTTCCTGTCGCAGTCAACCGTGGGTGAGCTCACCGACACTGAGTATGTTCGGTCTCTCTAACTTTAGCTCCCCAGGTGTGTACTCGTACTTCCTTCTGGTTTTAATTTGCGTTTCCCTGGTGACTAACGGTGTTGAGCATCTTTCCGTGGGCTTACGTGGCGTCAGTGTCCTCCTCAACTCAGGGATTCCGCCAGGCTCTGCCTAAGGTCCCTCTCCTTGCTCTGTATCCTGCGAACTCTCAAGACGGCCAGCTGAGAAGGTCACAGGGCTCACTCTGCTCCCCTCCCTCAGAAGTCACCGTCTTTTGTTGCCTGTTGCCCACTTGGAAATGGTTGTTTCATGTATTTTGTCTGTTTTTTGTTTTGTTTTCTTTTGTTTTAGCTGTTTCAGGTGGGAGAGTCCACCCAATCCCTTTCATCCCATCCTTCCCATAAACAGAGGTGTCTAAACATATCGCTTACGTTTATTTGACCGTGAAAATCAGTTTCTCTTGTCTGCTTCGTAATCCCACGGGACTTTTGTTCAATGGAACGCATACTGGCAGAGATGAGATTATATTCCTATCCCTGGTCAGGGAGCCCTAGGATTTCAATTAATGTGCCAGGTTTATTTTAATTAGAGTCGCAGGAATACTTCCTGACATTTTCATTACATGAAACGTATGTGAATGTACGTTTCGTGTTCCTACACCAGGTTTGAAATGGAGACAGATGTCATCTTTTCCATTTTAAAAACAGGGAAAGAATGTCACACACGTTTTTAATGAACAACTCTCCGGCATACTGATCCTTAGCGAATACAGGTCTTTATTCTGTTCATGTTGGAACCTCCGTGGGATGTACCTACCACTAGGTTTCGGGACCAACGTGGATTCGGTCTCTCATCCATCATCATACTGCCAGCAATGTGAACTTTGTAAAATGGCAGAATCGATGCAATATGACTTTTCTATTTAGAAGCTTAACATTTCCAACAGTTGTGGGATGAAGTCCAAGATCCTCAGCATGACATAAAAGCTTTTACTATCTGTGTCTCTTCCCTCTTTGTGACATCGTCTCTTATTTTCCCCCTCATGCCCCTTACATTCCAGCCACGCAGGGCTATTCCTATTCCAAAAAGAGTGCCCCAATCCTCTACGTTTTCTTGCCTATGAAAATGTTCCTTTTGTCTACGGAACCCCGTGCTCTTCAAGATGGTTCAGGCATCTCTTCCGATCTTAAGGCTTCTTTGACTTTCCAGGCAGGATCAAGCATTCCTTTCCCTTGCTAGTCTCGTGCTTTGGCAAACCCAACACCCGTGTTACCGTTGCGTGTGAAAACTGTCTATCCACTGCTCTCCCCTTCCACCTCGTGCACTAGATACTGGGTCTTTTAAAGGCAGCCACCGGGTTTCTGTCCATCCTTCCATCGCCAGCACGCCTTCGACAGTGGCTAGAATGCAGGGACCCTCAAGGATTAAGAGCACCAAGAACATATCTTCTTCCTAGCACAGACCTAGACTGTCGGAGAATCGGCGAATGTAGGCAAAGCCTCCTAAAGTGTGCCTGCCAGTGTTAGGTGATGGGGTGAATCACAAAATGTCATCAGGCAAAGTCGATAAGTCTGCTGAGAAGATAGGTTTAGGAGTCTGTGCCTGACGCCGTGATTTTCTGCAGTTCAGGACAGCATCCATCCAGGACCCTCGCTCAGGCAGCATCGCACCTGTTCCACTCTGGGCTGGACGGGGGCCCGGCATGCGTCTGTGGGGCATGTGGGGACAGCTGGTCAGTATGACCAAGGCTTCTCAGGGTTGTTCAGAGCCACTCATTCCTACGGGCCACACGCCTCTCCCTGGACGGTCTATCCCAGAGGCGATTCAGCTACATTGGGTTTTATGTCCAAGTCTCTCGATGCCCTCCTAAAATTCTCACAGAATGAGGTGGTAGTTTGGTTGTGGTTAAGATTTGTTCCTCGTTTTGGAAGAGGATGTGCATTTTGGTATTGAAGTTGGTCACTACGATTGTCCAGCACAGAATATTTTGCTCTGTGTTTAGCTCTAGGATGTGGGGTAAGGATGGGGTCCTACTGGCCCAGGACCCCCTCACACGGCCTCCTCCTGCTTCCCTACTACCTTTGGTCCCTAAGACAGGAGATGACAACCCAGGATTAATTAATAACCATTTGGAGTTGCAAGAAAATTTTGTGTGTACGTATTTTCTAAGGGGATGGCTAGTACCTTTCAGCAAATTTTCATTTTCATTTTCTTTCTTTCTTTTTTTTTTTTTTGAGAGAGAGAGAACAGGGGAAGGGCTGAGAGGGAGAAAGAGAATCTTTTTTTTAAAGTTTTATTTTAATGTTTATTTATTTTTGAGAGAGAGACAGAATGCAACTGGGTTAGGGGCAGAGAGAGAGGGAGGCACAGAATCCAAAGCAGGCTCCAGGCTCTGAGCAGAAAGAGAGTCTTAAGCAGTATCCACGCTCAGTTTGGAGCCCTACATGGGGAGATCATGAGATCATGACCTGAGTCGAAATCAAGAGTTGGATGCTTAACTGAATGAGCCACCCAGGCACCCTTTCAGCAAATTTTCAAAGACCCCTGTAATCACAGAGAAAGTTAAAAGTCACTTTGTAGGGATGAGATGTGGGAGCTGTCTGGGGAAAGATGGAAGTTAACATCTATTTGGCACCCTGTTGATATGGTGACAGGCACCAGCAGGTGATCTGCCCTTGCTCTTTGAGACCGTGACATCTAGGAGCCTAGTGATGGGTCAAGGTGATGTCCTCAGGCAGAGCCAAGGGTATAAACACAGAATAATGCCACCACCGGAGGGTTTTTTTTTTTGTTGTTAAAGAGTTCCTATTGCTCAGACTCCGTTCTCCAATCTCAAACTTCTAAGACTGTTGTCAGGTGAAGCTAATCTTGATCTTTTCAAGAATCCACTTTGGAGACAGGAACATCCGGGGCTCTAGAGATTCAGATTGACCGCAGGTACTTCTGACGGACCCAGAACCAAAGCGGAAACTCTTGATAAATAGAACGGGGTTTTCTTTTTTAATCCCGGGACCGTCATGCTTTCTATGATGGATGAAAGAGCTACTCAGACATTGGCATTTCGCACCTCCAGTTTATCCTCCTAATTGAAATGTAAGGAGCAACAGTATAGGCCACTTAAGATGCGCAGAACATTTAGAACAAATTCATTATTAAGGAAGAGTAGGAATTACTTCAAGCCTGTTTCCAGAGGGGGGATGGGGAACTAACCATGGCAGAAAGGTTTGGAAGTGAGAATGGAACGGGAGTCACTAAAACAGGGAGAACAAGAGAGACCCCTACCCTTGTATTACCTCGAAATGCCACTGCTGCTCTGTGTGGGTCCACAGCTCTCAGCTGGGCCATACCTCCATGGACTTTGAAGGAGGATTTCTACGGTCCAGCAGTGGAACCAGTATGATGGGCACTGCCCACCCACCAGCCATTTAGGAATGAGTTTTAGGAAAGAATCAAGAGCTATGAGTCATTCTCCCGTTTATCTACGTGAAAGTGTTGGAAAAAGCAGCTCTTGAAGCTACACGTTTTTCCCATCTCCCGAGGAATATGAAAGCATTAATTAGGTGACGGCTTTGCTGCCCTCAAGTTGTCCTGGAGAAAAACCACCAATGAAGCCCTAAAAGTTCAGTCTCTGGATTCAGAGAATATTCTGTCATTTTAGATACATCTGAAAAAAAACGAAACAGGGTCAATCTTGGTGACTTCTTGAACTCCAGCAAATATGTAAGTAGAGAAGCTGATTAGCCTTCTTCTCTTTAGGCTGTCTATTCCAAGAATATGGGTTGCATGTGTCCAGTACATTTCAGTCACCATTCCTGGCCCTGCCCTCAGGGCCTGCAACCCAGGGGTGGAAACAGATATTAAATAAACTCATGGGCATAGCTATCACTTTTGAGGGCCATCATGATGGAAATAAGCAAGGTACTAAGGTCAGGACCAGAAGGAGATCTACTTTGTTTATTTCTTTCCTTATGACTGAATTATTTTCACAAAAATGATGTATGCTCTTTGTAGACATTTAAGCAATATAACAAATCCCGAGAAAAAGTCAAGAAATCTCCTCCAAGTCTCACCTTCCAGGGATGATCAATATAAACGTTTTGTAACCACAATCCTAGACATCTGTCTCTGCGTATTTATAGATAAAAGGATGGATGAATGGAAAGAATTTAATTAACATAGGAAGGGGAGTCTGTGCTATTTTAAGTTTTCTTTTTTTCTTATTTTAGAGAGAGAGAGAGCACACACACATACAAGGGGGGGGGAGGGGCAGAGGGAGAGAGAGAATCTTAAGCAGACTCCACGCTCAGGTTCGATCCCACGACCCTGGGATCATGACCTGAGCTGAAACCAAGAGTTGGGATGCTCAACTGACCGAGCCACCCAGGCGCCCCTCCCTGCTATTTTAAAATAAGTATTGAATTTCCATAATTTTGAATTTAGCTGAAGCAAAAGAAAGCATAGCTAAAGGAATTGCTAAACTTCAGATAAATATTTTTTAATAGAAGGTATTCATTCATGGAAAACATATAAAGGTAAGAAAAAACTTGTATGGGAACCACTTGGATACGTTTTTTGACAAATATGTTCACTTGCTGTTGGAAAACAGGAGTGGGATTGCTGGGTCAGAGAAGATGTGTATGTCGTACTGTATAAGAAACTGCCAGACGGTTCTCCCGGGTGGCTGTCCTCTCTGACACACCTACCCAGGTGTGTGGGAGGTCCAGCTGTCCCACACCCTTGCCAGCATTTGGTGTTGCCAGTCTGGGTAGCTTTAGCCATTCTGTATTGTAGTGCGTGTGAAATGGCATCTGGGAGTTATCCTTCTATTTCCCCGATGACCGAGACATCGAGTACATTGCTTTAAGTCTTTTCCCATTTTTTTTTTCTTTAATTGGGTCCTTTGTCTTTTTCTTATCGATTTGTGAACATCCTTCATATATTCTGGATACGAGTCCTTTGTTAGATGTACGGATTGTGAATCTTTTTTTTTTTTTTATTAATCTGTCTGTGGCTTGTCTTTTCAGTTTTTTACTGGTGCCTTTTGAGGAGAAAGCATTTTAAATTTTGATAAGTTCTTAAATTTTTTTTAATCCAGTTCTTTGGGGATATGTGCCTGTTGTATCTTCTCTAAGAAATCTTTGCCTACCCTGCTGCTTCGGATTCTGTGTCTCCTTCTCTCTCTGCCCCTCCCCCCTTGTGCTCTGCCTCTCTCTGTCTCTCAACAATAAATAAATGTAAAAAAAAATTAAAAGAAGAAAAGAACTCTTTGCCTATCCTCAGGTTGTGAAGAGATTGTCCTATATTTTCTTCTAGTTGCTTTATACTTTTAGCCCTTACATCTTTAATTTTTGTATATGCTGGGAGATAGGGGTCAAGATATCAGGTTTCTTTCTTTCTCTTTCTTTCTTTCCTTCTTTCTTTCTTTCTTTCTTTCTTTCTTTCTTTCTTTCTTTTCTTTTCTTTCTTTCTTTCTTTCTTTCTTTCTTTCTTTCTTTCCCTCTCTTTCTTTCTCTTTCTTTGTTCTCTTTCTTTCTTTCTTTCTTTCTTTCTTTCTTTCCCTCTCTTTCTTTCTCTTTCTTTGTTTTCTTTCTTTCTTTCTTTCTTTCTTTCTTTCTTTCTTTCTTTCTTTCTTTCACTTTCTTTCTTTCATTCGTTCTTTTTACGTATTGAAATCCAGGTGCTCCAGCACCATTTTTGGAAAAGATTTCCTTTCCTTTTGTCAAAGATCTACTGGCCACCTGAACGTGAGGCGGGTAACAGGTTGGATCTGTAGCTCTAGCAGGACTGTGCTGAGGGTCCAGGTCTCTTTGGCAAACTGCAGATGGCATGTGCCTCCCTTCCAGGCGGCAGGGCTGTTGCTCAGGAGGGCTCTTAACTACTGCTCGCTTCCTCTCAGCCCACATTCCACCCGTGCTTGGAGATTACGGGGAATGGGGCATACGCAGGCTGGGAGAAATCCCAGGACAGCTCTGAGAGCTCACCATGTTCCACGGTTAGGAACAGTTGTCTCCAGTGCTCACAAGTGCAGTCAGAATGCCTCCAGCCTGAATTAGGACACCCCCGTTCAGAGAGCTGAGGGGAGTTCCCTGCCCCCTCCCCTTCTCTACTCTTTGATCATTTCCTCCCTGTGACACCATGGTCCTTCCTCATTTGTGAACCCCATGAAGAGTGCTCTGTCTTGCTTTCTCAGGCCCTGTACCCCCTACTAGTGGGGAGAGGGGTCTGACAGCAGACAGGGATGAGGAAATGAATGAAACCCAGCATCTGCCCAAGCCATTGCTGTGATCGAAACCTGTACTTTGTCTGGGGGCTGGTTTCTGATACTTTCGTTTCTCTGGCTGGATTCTCCCAGAGAGAACTCCTGGAAACTGCCTCCCACCCAGAGTCCAGCTCCCGTGCCCAGTGTTCATTGGCTGGAGCCCCAACTTCCTGCTCCCCATGGCTCCCTGTGGTGACTGTCACCAACTCCTGGCTGTGCTCTCGGTGCAGGCATTCAGCAGAAAGTCACCAACCCACCATCTCAACTGTCTTGAAAATGGTAGGGTTGATTGGTACAGAGGACAAACTCTTGCCCACCATCCATTACGTGCCAGCTGTTTGTGACTGTTAAGGTCCTATTAAATTTCCTCCCACTCTTCTCTTTCCCCTTTTCTACCGGATAAACTGGGAGAAGAACCTCAGAGAAATGGTCAGGCACTTGTTTGTCAGCTGCCCCTGGCTGATGATCAGCGGAGACACTTTTAACGACACACGTATTAGATGCCCCACAGGAGGAAACGTTTTCGTGGACGGCTCTCTACCGAGTCCCTAAGAATTATGTTACAGACCTGGGCCAGAGGGTTGGATCATCTTCTGTCCATTAGTTGCAAAGCAGTTTGTTGCTCTTTGGAGTTTAATTCTCCTCCTGACAGTTACCTGGAGAAATCTTATCACCGCTGATTTTATCACCGTTGTTGTTATTTTGAAGATTTCTCCTTTTGACTAGATCTGCCGGAATGAAGCCGAGGTACCAAGAGGCATTTGTTACAAACATTCAGAACTAATGAACCGGGAAACAAAGGTAGAGGCATTGAATAAGCACGAATCACCATTTCTGATGATGCCCGTTCTCTGCAAAGGCTGCTATAGCAGGTTCATGCTGAATCCTAGACTGCGGGGAGCATGAATATTCTTGGGATTTCCAGACCTGGATTTCTGCTCAGAGGTGAGCCTTTAGAGAGGCACAGCCTCACTGCCTTTTGGTGGGTCCCAGCACCATCTCTGCTGAGTTTCCATGGAGGCGGGGCAGTGGGGCGCAGCGGCCAGGAGCGGGCACCACGGCCAGGAGGCAAGACCTGGATTCCTGTGTGACTCTGGCAGGAAGGCAGATGCAAAGCAGGACTTGATAAGGGGGGGACAGTGACTTTTGTTCCTTTGTTGGATGTCCCAGGGATAAGAGGACGGTTGTAGGTAGTTGTAGGTTTTTTTTTTTTTTAATTTTTAATGTTTATTTATTTTTGAGAGAGAGAGACAGGGCATGAGCAGGGGAGAAGCAGACAGAAAGGGAGACACGGAATCCACAGAAGGCTCCAGGCTCTGAGCCGTCACACAGAGCCCGACGTGGGGCTCGAACTCACAAACCACGAGATCATGACCTGAGCCGAAGTCAGATGCTTGACAGACTGGGCCACCCAGGTGCCCCATAAGTATTTCTTTTTTAATTGAAAATAAGACTGTGCAAAATATAGCACCCTTACACTATCCTCCCCAACCTCTCCCTTCCCCTATGCTAAGTCTAGCTTTTAGTTTTTTTAATGGAGAATTCATGGCACCATTTGCCACCATTGTGGGAGGTTTTGCGATTGACCCCTTTCCTTAACCTGATCTTTGCCCTATCTTCCGGTCCTTTCTTTGCGTCCTGCATCATCTGTCTCATTTGTTTCTCAACCCACCCATCAACCAAAGGGGTTGGAATTCAAGGTCAGCTCTGGAGCATGGTCTGTATTTTTCTTGTAATTGGTTGTACACCTTACACAGGTTATTATTTAAGGGGACAAGGGACCCTTACCGCCACGCCTGCTGGGGTGGAGCCAGCCAGTGACATAAAGTCTAGACCTCAACTGGACTTCACATGTGGATCTCCAGGGCCAGAAGCTGTCCTTGGTTTTCAGTCCGTTCAAGGGAGGTTTTTAATAACTTGTGAATTGGGAATACCTTCTGAATGCTTTCTGAAGCCACTGAGAGTCATGAATACCTTCTGATCCCATGATAATAGTTTTTAGAGATATTTTGCGTCTTTGAAACAGACTTTGAAATCCATTCCTAAAGACTTTTCCAAATCCTGGCATTTGAGGAACTTGTGCTTTTTGTTTTCTGACCACTCCTGAGATTGTGTTATCCCTTCTTTTCTCTGCATCAGAGACTTAATTCCTCCCCCCTGGGAGGTTTTATGTCTAACGTTCTTCCTTCATTTGTAAATGCTCCTGGTGCAAAGGAGAAGCTCTCCGATCTGTAGTGATGATCTGTAGTGATGATGAATACCTGATCCCGTTTCAACGATACAGGTTTTAAAGTTCGTTCGTTCTTTGATTTATTCAGTAATTATTCATTGAGCATCTATGGGTCAGGTATTGGGGATACGGCCTAAACAGATTGACAAAGCGCCCTGCCCTCTGAGCTTGTATTTATCATGGGGAGCATATGTGATAAAGAGGTAGGACATGTAAGAGCTAGACTGCATGAGTGCTGTTTGAAGAAAAAAGAAGTCAGGAAAGAGGGTGCCGGGGCGTGCTGATGTCATAAGTGGATATTGAGATTGCTCACTACAAAGATGGCCTGTGAGTAAGGGCCTGCAGGAAGTAAGGGGACGAGCCAGAGGGATGTCTGGAGCAAGAGAATACCAGATCGAGACAGAAAAGCAGAAGCCAAGGCCCTGAGGTCGGAGCAAGCTTGGCATGTTCAAGCTTGGGGGGGAGTGTGTAGGCTGGGGAGGGTGTGTATTTTTCTGAAATATGCCAAGAAAATGTACTAATGGGCTACCATTTTCCTGAAACTTACAAGAGAAGAGAGTGTCACGAACTCCTTCCACGGTAGGGGCAAAAGCCGACAGTGAGGGTGTGATGGAGCGGAAGTGTCCCCAAGAGTGTCATTCATTGCCACGGAGGAGCCCTGGTTCTGGAGAGGAGGGATCGATCGCCTTGTGCCATTTTCAAGATGAAGACGGTCCAGCCACTTGCCCTTGGGGTGCAAACACGAGTCTGCCACGAAGCTGGAATAAAGTGTGGACTCTGTCCGCATCCATCCTGACTCCACTGAGTGCATCTGATGGGCTCCCAGTAGGGGATCTGAGTCCCCGGGGCTAGAAAAACCCCTCTCATCGAAAATTACCTGCGGTCTTTTCCTCCTGCCCAGCTGCAGAGTTTTTTGCATTCCAATTATCTCTCGTGGATAAGTGTGGGGGAAAAAAAATAATTGATGCATTTCACTTGGGCGTCGCAAGCCTGTCACAAAGGAAAGGTCTGGACCTCTTTTTTCCCATTTCAGTGTGACGCTAACAAGAGTGAAAAGCATTGTATTTGAGGGTCTAATTGGCTGCCCTTCAAAGGAATCAGGGAAATGGGCCCGGTTGTAAAGCCACCCAGATTTTTGCCTTGTGAGTTACCGTTCAAAGACCCAGCGGGACAGGTGGTCAGGAAGCGACACTCGGAGGGGCCGAGGGGGAATGGAAGCAGGCCTGGAAGAGAGGGCGAGAGCAAGGTGGTCCGATGTGAAAGGCACAGATGATTGATCTCAAAGCCTTTTTTGGCATTTTCCTTCAAAAGCACACCCGTGACACGCCCCAGCTTTCCTCCATAAAACTCAAGACTGGAATGTCTTTCTCAGATGCGTACAACGGTCTTTGAAAGTGTGCGAGTGGCTGTTCTCCCTTATCGAGACGGGGATGCTTTTCAATCTTTTAGTGAGACGGTACTTAATTAGGTTTTTTTCCTAAACCAGGTGCAGCATTAACTCACATTATGCGTTTTCTCTTAGCTCACCTCCTCACCAAGGTCCTGAACGTGCTGGGGGCCCGGCCGGGGCCTGGGGGCTTATTTCATGGCTGTGGGTGCAGGGACATTGAAAAGGTTTCTGTAGCCTCTAGCTTTCTGTGATTGTGGCCTCATTAGCACTATATTCTAACAAACACAGTCAAACGTGTAGAACTTAATAATGTGCTCCCTCAGCCCTTCTCTGCTTGACTTCGGTTTGGAGGCTGGGGGAAGTCAGCCCCCGAGAGGAAGCCCGGGGCTCCTGCCCCCTCCCCTCCATGAGCATTCCACAGTTGCTCCTCATTTATTCTCTTCTCGACCATCATAATCCAGCCTTTATATCCACCCAGTGACCTGGACATTTTGGGCCACGACAGAGCATGAGATCATGTCTCAAGAGAACAAAGAGGAAAACGTCCAAGTTTAACTTTGACCCCCACAGGACGAGGTGCTAACACAGTAAGCGTGGGAAGTGCTCTAAGGAGAAGGGAGGACGGGAGTTAGGGAAGAAGCCCTGACTGCAGGATGATCATTAATAAATGAACATGCACAAACTGGGTAACCATCCAGAGCGGCGTGAATGTAGGACGATGGACACGTGCATGGCGGTGAGTGTGGATGTGCGTGTGTGTGTGCACACGCATGCGTGCATACTCTAGCGGAAGGTGAGCAAAGGAAAGGTGGATGGATCGTAGAGCATTTGCCATCACTGGATTTGAATAGCTTTTCCATAGATCTCTAACTTGCTTTGCAAGTTCACTGGCACAGAGCCTCAGGGGCGGGGCGGGGGGGCGCTCCAGGATCCCTCTGCCCGCCGATGAATCCCTCAGGAGGGTGGTGGCTGTGTCCAGAAAGGTGGACCGTTATAAAACTGCATCTTTCTCCATCTGGCAGCTCTCCGGAACATGAAAAATGCTCCACTTTGCCTGGGTGTAATTAAACTTAGGGCTGAAGTTTTACCCTGCAGCATTGCTGGTAAATTCAATAATGATGAATTAAGTGGAATATTTACAGCATTAATGTGAACAGGATTTAAAATCATATATACAGTTCACTTAATTACATTCCTTGTGACTTCCCTCCACCCTCAAAATGTTATTTCAGCATGCAGCCTAATTGCAGCAGCTTTTCTGTCTCAAAATAGCTCCTGTCTCTTCTGTTCCTCTCTCCACACTGATTTGCTCTCTGTATTTGTCTACGATCCTGTTGGAGATACATTTGCCTGCCTGGGTTTTTTGGTTGTGAGGTTCCCTTTTTTTCCCCCCAGTGTATTCAATCTGCAGCCACTGTAACATTTCTCAGCTTTATTTGGGGGTATAAGATGATTAGGCTATGTTTTCAGGGACAATAATTAGAAATGACGGGGTCCTGAACTCTCCAATCTGTGTCCTCTTTGCCTTGTTCACAATTGGTTGGAGACCCTGGCTGGGTTCTTTCTCCTGGGGAGGGGCCAGGGTGGGACCCTCGAGAATACAGACAGTGCCCCTGGTGGCCACTGTGCCCTCTCACCCGTCAGGAACGCTTCTGCTCATCTGCCATCTGGACTCTCTCTTTCCTCTCAGACTTGTCCCTGGTGGTTTCTTTGGGAGCGAAGGTGAAGCTGGTCAATTTTCTGTCCGGACTGGTAACTTCCGGCTCCTATCTCAGCCACTTCACCGGCACAGTGGGAGGGATTTATAGGACCTTGAATTACCGGGAAGCAGTCTTTTCCCCTTTCCCCTGGTGCCTGAGCTTTGCTCAGCATCCCTGTGACAAATAGGTGCCCAGGTCCCATCCTCTGAGTAGCCAGCCTTGCCGAGGGGGGAGCTCTTCCCGGCACTTAGGCAACCACATCGCAAGAGGGAGCTGCTTGGGTCTGGGGTGACAGACAGCGAGAAGTGGCCCAGCACCCAGCAGGGCACGCACAGTGGACTCTGGACACGTCTCTCTGCTTTGGAGCGAATAATCATCCGTGCTGCCTGGTCCCAGAGGCTTGCTTTCCCCGGGCAAACGTTTCAGTGGTTATTTCTGACCTGCTGTTCTCTGGTTCCACGGACAGCTGCCAAGACTTTATCACAACTGCGGCTTTTGTCTTGATCCGGGCAGTAGCCTGTGGTTGAAGGGGAGAAGAACCCACTTCATACTAGCTGGAGGAGGAGGAGAGAGTGCATCTTAAGGGCACAGAATCCAGGGGTGGGGAGATGCCCCGGGCCTCTGGGGAACACTGGGATTAGGAAGTGGGAAGCTGACGGCAGGCAGGAGGTGTCTATTCATTCCTCTCTGCCTCCCCGCCCAGGCCTATCCTTTCTGCTTGCCATTTGCATCCTGCAACCTGCAGGCCCGTTTTCTAGCTAGAGCTGTGCCCACCCCACCCCCCACCCTGGCTCCCAGTCACTGTGCCCACGGTTCAAGAGAACAGTCTGAGAATCTGGCAGAGTGGGTGAGTTGTACCTGCCTGGTCCCCTTGACTGTCCCTGGGGAGCAGAGTAGAGCACGCCTACCCCAGGCTCTCCCTCTGGGGGTGCCTGTGGGATGTGGGTCTCGGCTTCTAGCTCCCTTCGCTTTAGGACTCTGTCTGCTGGGTGGGACCACCGGCCTCCCCCAGCGCTGGGACAGGAGCGAAAACACTGATCTGGGGCATCGCTTTCCCTCTCCCCCCTGCAGATCTCCCAGGGACAGGCATCATCGCTGCAGCCAGGGAAGGGGGATCGCCGAGGATTTTGAGAGATAATTAGGTGATGGACATCATAGGCTCATTAGCAGGCCAAACTTTTCCCATTAAAAGACAGGTGGGGCTGCAGATCGGGGCTTTGGGCCCAGCAGCAATGTTCTCTTTGGAGCCACTGAACGGTCAGCCAAAAATCTGCCGGGGAGTGCAGCCACGGGAGTAGGGGGAGGGGGTTCTCTGTGCATCTGGAGAGCATCTGGGGCCATGGGGGACCATTCTCTCCCCTCCCTTTGCTTGGGCCTGGAGCCAAGATTGAAAGTGGGTGAGTGGTGATTTGGGGGTCTACTCGGGATGCTTTGCAGATGAATGAATCGCCTCTGGGCACACCATTCTCAGAGGTAAAGCCAGGAATCATTTCCTGCCTAACCTTGCGCCCCCCGCCCCCCCCCCCCCCCCCCCCCCCCCCCGCCCAATGGCAATTATCCTGAGACCCTTGCAGGTGGCTAACCCGAGTCTGGATGGGAATATTTACCCAGTTGTCCTGTGACAGGATGCACCCGGATATTGTGTAAAGGCAGGGTGTTCAGAGGTATTCTGCGGTCCTGCCTGTTAGGGAGGCATGGAGGGCGTTTCTGAGGCCTCTTCAGGGATGGACACCACAACCAGAGAGAGTTTCACATGAATACACCTGTCTTCCAGGACCCAGTTCTGAGTGTGGTCTGCTCACTGTACCCCCCCCCCCCACCCGCCCTCATTAGAATTACTTTTAGTCCCGATTGAAAAATGTGATCCCTTCCCTCTTTTCAACCTATTTAGGTAAACAGGGGAGGTGTTTTAAATGCAGATGTAGAAAAATCTACAGGTTATGTTAAACAAAAAAAGCCAACTACAAAGCTGGAAACGATATAATTCCTTTTGAGTTAGAAAAAAAAAAGGAACTATTGGACAGGATGAATGTCCTGGTATTAATGTGATATGTGATATTTTTTTTCTGGAAGAATGCATCAGAAGCTTGATCACTGGTTACCTTGGAAAGAGACACCTGGCGGGGGGTGGGGCGAGGGAAACTCCTGGTTTTCATTTCAACCTTTTCTGTTTGCATTTCTAACCCCATACCTCTGTTATTTTCATGCTTTTAAATGCCATCAGGGATTATCTGGGCAGTGGGATTACACACCCATTTTCTTTTCTTCTCTATGCTCTTTTCGTGTTAAGAAAACCAATTTTTAAAAGCGCACTTCAAGAAGATGAACGTGCCACCCGCTGACAGTAGTGGATCCTCCAGGGAGGGAGCCCAGGGCTGCATGTTTAACACGCACTCCAATATCCCAGGATGCGGCAGATCAGAGAATGCCACCCCAAAACGTGCCACGGGCATATCGATTAGTTGGAGCAGACGCTTGAGGAACAGCAGAGGCAGGAAGGACTCTCTGACCTCTCCCTTCCTACCTAAAAACATGACATAGGGGCGCCTGGGTGGCTCAGTCGGTTAAGCGTCCCGACTTTGGCTCAGGTCACGATCTCGTGGTTTGTGGGTTCGAGCCCCGCGTCGGGCTCTGTGCTGACAGCTCAGAACCTGGAGCCTGCTTCCGATTCTGTCTCCCTCTCTCTCTCTGCCCCTCCCTTGCTCACTCTGTCTCTCTCAAAAATAAATAAACATTGAAAAAAGAATAATAAAAAAAACAAAACATGACATAAAATTTCCTGTGAGGAAGGTACCCTCCTTGTACCAGGAAGGGCAGAAGTTCTGTGCATTGCCAGAGATGCTTGTCATCCTGGAGAAGTGCCCACGAGGTGCCCAGTGAAAACAACCCTTGTCTCCTATCGGTTCCTCCGTGTATTTATTTACCCTCCCACAGTCTGTCATCCTTCAAGCCCAGTTCCCCTTGCTTTTGTCTTGTAACTTCTCTACAAATCTGTTGCTCTTTGTTTAGATGCTCCATAAGCCCCAAATTCTAATCACCCCTTTGAGTTACTCATCACCCAGCTTCACCCACGTATGTATGTGCTGCCCACGTTAATAAACTCTGTTTTTCTCTTGTCAGTCTGTCCTTTGTCTGTTTAATCTCCAGGCCCCAGCTGCAGAACCTAGGAGGGTGGAGGACAGGTTTTCCTTTCTCTCCTGTAAGAATCTGATGCTTCCCAGATCCTTGCAAATGGACATTTTGACAAACAGCAGAGCAGACGTTGTCTGGTGATTTTCTTGTCCCTTTCACTGCTACCACTTGGGGATGGCGACGCTGGGGCTCATTGCTTTGGGGGTGCCTACTCGCGATGCACATTTCTGAGCCTAGCCCCAGAGAAATTGTTGGCGTCCTATTCAGGAACCAGCTGGAGAAAACTCTTTCAAAGAGCTCATGGGATGAGGCCAGGCTACCTGGCTGATCTCCCTATTTCAAGGTCAATTTTTTGTAATCATGGGAGTGAAATCCATTGTATACACAGTCCCCGGGATTATGCAAAATGTGCACACGAGTGGGGAAGGGGGACCTTTGGGTGCTATCTTTAGAATTCTGCCTATCTCATGAACGCTGAAGAGAACTTTTCAATTTTTTTTTTTTACCATTAATATGATGTTTCGTAGGTAGAGTTTTGATAGATATCTTTTGATAGATACTAAAGATAGTCTCTTTTTATCCACAGTCATTTTGCATCTATGTTCTTTTTTTAAATATTTATTTATTTTTGAGAGAGAGAGAAACAGACATAGTGCGAGCGAGGTTGGGGCAGAGAGAGAGGAAGACACAGAATCCGAAACAGGCTCCAGCCTCTGAGCTGTCAGTACAGAGCCTGATGTGGGGCTCGAACCCATAAGCCGTAGATCATGACCTGAGCCGAAGTTGGACACTCAACCAACTGGAGCCACCCAGGCACCCCTGCATCTATGTTCATAAGTGAGCGTGGCTTAAAATTTTTATTTATGTTTTGTTTCTCTGGTGTGAATATTAAGGTTACACCAACATCATCCAGGGTTGAGTTGTTGTCTTTCTTCCCCTCCCTCCCAACCATTCATCCTCTGGAATTATTATTCTTTGATAATTTGATAGTGTAGAGGAGGGGGGAAAAAAACAAAGAACACTTTACCTCTACTCTCTTATGTTCAGTGCCTGGGACCTGTGAATTAAACTGACAAAAGACAGACTAACAGGAGAAACACAATAAAATTTTATTGTTAATTTTGTGTGCATGAGGGCTCCACAGAAAAGACCTGAAAACCCAAAGCAGTGTTTAGGATTGAGAACTTATATACCATTTTGACATGGGGTCAAATTACTAGGCAAATTACTAGACAAAGAAAAAAACTCTGAGCTTCTGGGGCCACACATTGTGGGGGGAAAATATATGGGGGAAACTAATGGTGGGTAAGGATTATTTGGTAAGGTTTGTGATGCAAACCAATCATCTCTGGTGTGTTCTCTTTCTGGTACAGGGAGGGGCAGGCACCATTAGGAATGGCGATTTATATCCTGCCCTTAGGCAGAAGGGGAGAAGGCAGAGAGTTCTTCCTGAACCTGCTGTTGCTCAATTGCCTTAAGCTAAAAATAATCCTTACGCCCAAACGGTGCATTTGGGATCCCCTTCAATAGTCTCTCAGTACTCCCATTTTGCTTCTAATGTGTGTGTGTGTGTGTGTGTGTGCACATCACACTGCACACCAGAGGCTGTGCACCTTGGAGACGTGCTGGGGATGGTGGTATGGCGTTACCCAAGGCGGATAGCACTTCTCCCTCTTTTGTGTTGTTCTTTCTATTTGCCACCTATTTTCTCCCCTCTTTTGGACTTCATTGGGTGTATTGACCTTTCTACACGACTTTCTCCTTTTCTTCCCCCATGCTTTATTTGTTTGAACGTTTTAAATTCACTTTCGTGTTTGTGGCTACCTTTGACGTTTTAACAGGGATAGTAGACTTAATGATGTTCGAAATTAATGAGTACCTCTCTCCCCTCCTCCCTAGCAATCTTTCAGGGCCCTGGATGCTGTAACTTGCTTTACCCCGGCATCGTCCATATTAGTTTTCTAACATTTTAGTTCTACCTTTTTTTTTTTCTGATACCTCCAAGTTAGTTACTAGTATTGTTATTGTTTTATTTTTTTTAACCGTAGATTTTATTTTTTCAGAGCAATTTTAGGTTCACAGCAAAATTGGGCTGAAGGTTCAGAGATCCCTTGTATACTCCCCGCCCTCTCTCATGCACAGCCTCCCCCGTGGTCAACACCCCCGGACCAGAGAGGTACGCTTGTGACTTCTAAAGAACCTTTGTGGACGTATCATTAGCACCCAGAGTCCACAGTTTACATTAGGGTTCACTCTTGGTCTTGTACATTCTTTGGTTTTAAACAAACGTATAATGCCATGTATCTACCATTACAGTATCATGCAGAGTATTTTCACTGCCCTAAAAATCCTCTGTGCTCCTCCTATCCCCCCTCCCCACCGACAACCACTCCTCTCTTGACTGTCTCCATAGTTTGATTTTTCCAGAATGCCATACGGTCGAACACATACAGTCTGTGTTCACGTACAGCCTTTTCATTATTGCCTTCTTTCACTAAGTAATAGGCATTTGAGGCTCATTCATGTCTTTTCATGGCTTGATAGCTCGTTTCTTTTCAGTGTTGAATAGTATTCCCTTGTCTGGATGTGCTAACATCTGGATGTTTATCCGTTCACCTGCTCAGGGGCATGTCGGTTGCTCCTAAGTTTTGGCAGTTATGAAGAAAGCTGCTATAAACATCCATGTGCAAGATGTTGTGAGGATGTAAGTTTTCAACTCCTTTGGGTGAATACTAAGGGGCATGATTACTGGATCATCTGGTAAAAGTATGTTTGGTTTTATTTTTTTTTTTAATTTTAGAGAGAGAGAAAGAGAGAGAGAGTGGGAGAGGGGCAGAGAGAGAGAGAGAGAGAAAGACAGAATCCCAAGCAGGCTCCACACTCACACGGAGCCCAGTTTGGGGCTCAATCTCACTGCTTTAAGACCTGAGCTGAAATCGAGGGTCAGATTCTCAACCAACTGAGCCACCCAGGTGCCCCTATTATATATATATTTTTAATTTTTTTAATGTTTATTTATTTTTGAGACAGAGAGAGACAGAACATGAACGGAGAGGGTCAGAGAGAGAGGGAGACACAGAATCGGAAGCAGACTCCTTGCTCTGAGCTGTCAGCACAGAGCCCGACGCGGGGCTCGAACTCACGGACCACGATATCATGACCTGAGCCGAAGTCGGATGCTTAACCGACTGAGCCACCCAGGCGCCCCACCCAGGTGCCCCTATATTAGCTATAATTCTATCCTGTATAAGTTTGTCATTTATAAGCCACACTTTCTTGATAACTGTAGCTTTAACATAAATCTTCTGATTTCAAACAATGATTAAAAAGCTTTGAATAAGCATTTTGATAACAGTTTAATAAGCATAAGTGAGTCCTTAATTTAGGATCCTCTAATGATTCAGGATCTTGTACTGCTTTGGAGCCATTATCTCATTTATTCAGCCAACACATGTTTAATAATTTCTTGACATTTACCAGACATTGATTATTTTTATTATATAAGACCACGAATGGAGATAGAAGGAATCAGAATAAACCTAGATTGGGGGGTCTATATTTTTCTTCTGAAAACTTCTATTAAAAAATAGAAAATAGACCTTTAAAATAGACCTTAAAAATATTATTATTATTATCATTTTAGAAAGAGGGGAGAGGCAGAGAGAGAGAAGGAGAGAGAGAATCCCAAGCAGCTCTTTGCTGTCAGTGAAGAGCCTGACGTGGGGCTTGATCTCATGACACTGGGATCGTGACCCGAGCCAAAATCAAGAGTCGGGTGCTTAACCGACTGCGCCACCCAGGAGCCTTCCCCCCGCCCAACTTTTAAATTTTAATGACATCCTGCTTATCAATTCTTGTTATTGCTTTATATGATCAGCAGTTGTGTGTATTTTCCAACAATTCTGCCCATTTCTTTGTTCGCCATCGTTCCACGCTTCACACCCCTTTCCCTTTTCTTTCTTCCTTTATTATTTCCTTACTCAGGATCCAGAAGGATAAACATCTCTTCTCTCATCTAAAAATACCTCTATTTTGCTCTGACTCTTGAAGGAAAAACTGAGTTGCATCTAAATGCCTCGGGTGACAGAAAGTTTTATTTCCTCTGGCACGTTGACAACGTCATTCCAAAGAATTACGGCTCTTGGACCGCAAGAGTTGTGTTACATGTCGCGGTCTCTGTGAGCGTCACCAAGACATATCCAGCAGCGGCCTCCTCTCTGTTTTCTGTCTTTCCCTCTGGTATCGTTTTCATTTGTCTTGGTGTTTCTCGGTTTCAGCATGGTGGGGCGTTGTAGGTGTACGTGTGTGTGCGGGTGCCGTTCTGCCTAAGACTTGGAGAGCTCTTTTTTTCTTATCACTCAAAGACTTACCTCTTTATTTAGTTACGCGTTTATTTATTTATTTTTGCTGTTGCTTTTATTTTTAATTTCCTTTTTCTGTTTTCTTTTCTTTATTTTTATTTCTTTTAAATGTTATTTAAATCCGAGCTAGTGAACATCCACTGTGATGATGGTTTCAGGAGTAGAATTTAGAGATTCATCCCCTACACGTAACACCCAGTGCTCATCCCAACAAGTGCCCTCCTTAGTGCCCATCCCTCATTTAGCCCATCCCCCCACCCAACACCCCACCAGCAACCCTCGGTTTGTTCTCTGTATTTAAGAGTCTCTTATGGGGGCTCCTGGGTGGCGTAGTCGGTTAAGCATCCGACTTCAGCCATGGGTGGCGCAGTCGGTTAAGCGTCCGACTTCAGCCAGGTCACGATCTCGCGGTCCGTGGGTTCAAGCCCCGCGTCAGGCTCTGGGCTGATGGCTCAGAGCCTGGAGCCTGTTTCCAATTCTGTGTCTCCCTCTCTCTCTGCCCCTCACCATTCATGCTCTGTCTCTCTCTGTCGCAAAAATAAATAAACATTGAAAAAAAAAATTTTAAGAGTCTCTTATGGTGCCTGGGTGGCTCAGTCGGTTGAGCGTCCGACTTCGGCTGAGGTCATGATCTTGCGGTTCGTGAGTTCGAGACCCACGTCGGGCTCTGTGCTGACAGCTCAGAGCCTGGAGCCTGCTTCGCTTTCTGTGTCTCCCTCTCTCTCTGCCCCTTGCCCACTAGCACTCTGTCTCTCCCTCTCTCTCTCTCTTAAAAATAAATAAACATTTGTATAAAAAAAAAAAGAGAGTCCCTCATGGTTTGCCTCCCTCTCTATTTTTATCTTATTTAAGCTGAGTACTCATTATTATTATTATTATTATTATTATTAATTTCTGGGAAGTTTTTAGCAATTATCTCTTCAAATTTACCTCTTCCTCATTCTTCATTGTCTTCTGCAGAACTTAATAGATGTTTATTCTATGCTCTTATATATCTGCCCCACGTGTTATACTTTCCTTGATGTTCTCTATCCCTTTATCTCTCTGTGGGCTCTTCTCTGGTTCATGGATTAGACACTGAGCTGATTGTCACCCACTTTTTAAGTTGACTGTTGAGTTTTTTATTTTTTATTTTTTTTTTAATGTTTATTTATTTTTGAGACCGAGAAAGAGCGTGAACGGGGGAGGGCCAGAGAGAGGGAGACACAGAATCTGAAGCAGGCTCCAGGCTCCGAGCTGTCAGCACAGAGGCCGATGTGGGGGTCGAACTCATGGGAGTGTGAGATCATGACCTGAGCCGAAGTCAGATGCTTAACCGACTGAGTCACCCAGGCGCCCCAGACTGTTGAGTTTTTAATTGCAATGACTAGTTTTTATTTTTGAATTGTCTCTGGCTTTTTTTTACTGTGTCTGCTTCCCTTTGTTACAGATCGTTCTTTTCTCACAGTTTTGATTTCTTCTTTTATGTGTTTCGTGTCTTTCCTGCCAGGTTAGGCATATTTTATATTTTAAAGCCATGTTTCTCCTTGGTGCATCTTGGACTCCATTTGTCGGTGTGTTGTTTTCTCGTAGGCCTTGTAACTTTTTATTTTTAATATTTTATTTATTTTTGAGAGAGAGAGAGTGTGAGTGAGGGGAAGGGCAGAGAGAGAGGGAGACACAGAATCCAAAGCAGGCTCCAGGCTCTGAGCTGTCAGTGCAGAGCCTGACACGGGGCTCGAACCCATGAAGTGCGAGATCATGACCTGAGCCGAAGTCGGACGCTGAACCGACTGAGCCACCAGCGCCCTGGCTTTGTAACTTTTTAGACCAGTACTTCTCTAGTGGGGTGTGCTTTCGCTCGAAGGATTCCCAAGGCCCTGGATCATGGGAGGACCTTCAACGTGGTTTTGCACTTGCTTCTGTAAGACCCTCTTATAGTGATGTTAGCCCGGAACTGATTTTTACAGTGACGTCCAAGTCGGGGTTTTCCCAGCCCAGCAGACACTAGAGACTCAGAACCCTGAACGATTAAGGTGAAAGCCCATGGTTCTTGTTCTTCAAACAGTTTTTCCTGCAGGAGCCAGGCAGAAACATGTAATCATTCTTTTGTCTCTCTGTGCAGCTGGATGGATCTTTTTGTCCTACTTTCCTGCCCCCTTCCACATAGGGACAGAATTTCGTGAGCCTTGCATTTATAGACTCTCACCACCTGCCTCGTGTGGCACAAGGCCTCCTGTTTGCTGCATGAGGACAGTAACACTCAGAACCCGTTCATGGGGCCTCGGTAATCCCTAGGCAACATCTGAACCTGAACCGGTTTTGGTATTTAGGCTCTGGTTTATAGCTTCCTTGTCATCAGTGATCCCTTTTCTTTGTTGCAAGCTCAGATGTGCATTTAAAACCCTTTTGTTTATCGCATCCGTCATTTCTAGGCATCGTGGAGGGAGATTTTGGTTGTACCTTAATGTTTAAATCTTGCTGGAAACAGACCTGTCTCTAGGAGAAATGTAAATTTGCACAGCCGTTGTACCGTGTCCTGTCTTGAGTTGTTCACGAGGTCCGAGGTGTCCCAGGCTCTGCCAGGCAGCAGGCAGCGCCCCTTACATACGTGTCACTTCCCGGAGCTTCACGATGCGTATCTTTTTTAAGACTTGTGACTTGACATTTCCGTAATGTTGACAATGAAATGAAAATGCCGATCCGCGTTCAAATTCGACAGGACTGATGTAAGTGGCAGGTCAGGACTTCTGTTAGGCTGTTCGGCAGGGAGGGAGGTTTTGAGTGGGGACTCCTTTTATGAGTGGGGAGTACATCTGTAACGATTTTGGGGTTGTGGGCGTGCTTGCTTTCCCAGTTCACCTTGCAGCTCCAGGTGTTTTCTGTATGCACCCACCATACTCAGGACCAGGAGGGAGACAACTCAGCATTGCAGTAGGTGAGGGGGGGGGTTGGAAAACTCTCCTGTTAACCCTTTCACCCTGGTGCCCTGGGTGCCCAGGGAGGTGGTTGATGGTGAGGCCAGCGCATTCCTGAGAATCTTTTTGGCAATCCGTTTCCTTTGAGATGGATAGGCTACTAACAGGAAGGAGTAAGGGGATCTTAGGCTCTGCTTGAGAGTGGTGCTTGAGGGGGGAAGGAGATTCTGCTCAGTGGTTTATCAGAAGTCTTATCTTGGTGCATGATTTTCTTTTTAGGGGGAAGGGGAAACTTTAAAGCCACTTGGTGACATGAACGGACAGAGGAGAAAGAGATAGGAGAAAATCTAGGATGAGCATTAACTTCCTTGGGGCTTATGCTAAAGTGTCGCCGGGGTTTCAATTAGCAGAGCACCTCCTTCCCCATTCCTGGCGGATCAGCGGTTACCATGGCAGCAGGCACACTGCTCTCTGTATAGCCCACCCTGTGGCGCGCCAGGTCCTGTTTGCTGAGCCCAGACCTGACTTCTCCGCAGGCTCGGGGTTCTACTGTCATCGAGTGGGACAGATTTTGGTGGGGAGGTGGCTTACGGTTTTGAGATGTGCCCGGCAGCTCTGTCTCGGTCGGATATTCTGTTCCTGCTCCCGTGCTTCCGACTGGAACCTTACACGCGAAGGCATCACAGGCTGTCCCGTGGGCAAGCACACCTCCTTGCCACTTCCCTTGTACCCTCACCTGGTGTCTCTCCATGGGTTTCCTTTGGTTGGGTCCTCCTGGAACAGGGTTGCTCAGAATGGGTTCCGTGGGCTTTCTGCCCAGGCACTTGTTCCCACGTTCCTGGTTTGGCGAATGAGGAAGATTGTGGAATCTGTCATTCTAATAGAAATTACGAGAGGAGGGGATATACCCCTAAGGGGATAAGTCTATCCCGTTTGGCGCAAGGTGAGCAAAACTGGTAAGAGTCCTAAGTAGGATTCCTAGTAAACACCTGTCAAGGAATCTGGGCTGGACATAACAGCCAGGGAGTCCATTCTCAATGGGTTTCTTTTGTGTTTTTCTGGATCCCTCTTTCTCCTCTAAACTATGTTCCCTCGGGTGCCTGTCACACCTTCAAACTCTGGAGCCCTGCCCAGTTCTCCCAGATGTTCCAAGCAACTGCACTGAAGAAAAATACTTTTTTTTTTTTAATTAATGTTTATTTATTTTTTGAGAGAGAGAGTGCGAGCCAGGGGAGGGGCAGAGAGAGAGGGATTCACAGAATCCGAAGCAGACTCCAGGCTCCGAGCTGTCAGCACAGAGCCTGTCATGGGGCTTGAACTCATGAACTATGAGATCATGACCGAGGCTGAAGTCGGATGCTTCACTGACTGAGCCACCCAGGCGCCCCCAAAAAAACTGAGTATGATTTTTGTGGAAGTTATTTAGGCGATCCTTCTTTTTATTTTTTTATTTTTATTTATTTATTTTTTAAATTTTTTTTTCAACGTTTATTTATTTTTGGGACAGAGAGAGACAGAGCATGAACGGGGGAGGGGCAGAGAGAGAGGGAGACACAGAATCAGAAACAGGCTCCAGGCTCTGAGCCATCAGCCCAGAGCCTGACACGGGGCTCGAACTCCCGGACCGCGAGATCGTGACCTGGCTTAAGTCGGACGCTTAACCGACTGCGCCACCCAGGCGCCCCACGATCCTTCTTTTTAAAATGTTGTTTTATTATAACCTGAGACCTACCTTCTTAACAAATTTTGAAGGGTACACACACACGTTATTGTTGACTTTGGTACGATGTTATATGGGAGATCTCCAACGGCTTATTCATCTTGCTTAACAGATATGCCCACTGATTAGTAACTCCGTCTTCCAAAAATACGGAATGCTTTCACCCATTTGGGTGTCATCTTTGGACACGGGCCAGGCTTACCTTCTTGGCTTCTCTTCAATTTTAGTATATGCGCTACTGAAACAAGCAGGCTGGTTGATTTGTTTGCTTGCATACGTATGTACGTACGTATGTGTTTTTGCAAGTTCAAGTTTGAGAACCACTGCAGAAGACTCTGCTTGGCCTGGCCTCAGTTAGGTTCTTGAACCATCCAGTGGTTCCCAGCCTGTGAGAGTCACACACACACACACACACACACACACACACACACACACGCACACGGCTTCAGCCCTGCACCTCTCTTTGTGGTGAGAGCTCCCGTGTCATTTGACATAATTGACATTACATTTGCCAGCCCTGTTTCATGGTGGTCCTCTTTTTTTTTCTTGGGGCCTGAGAGGCAAAGAGAGAGGGAGACAGAATCCCAAGCAGGCACCATGCTGCCAGCACAGAGCCTAGCGCGGGTCTTGAACTCATAAACCGTGAGATCTTGACCTGAGCCGAAATCAAGAGTCGGGCATTTAACCGACCGAGCCACCCAGGTGCCACCACATTGGTCCTCTTTCACATTCGTGGTCCGCCGTAATCCAGACATCGCCTAGAGAGAATGTCCTTCTGAAGCCTTTGTTTTCGGCAAGGCATTTATTTTCTGCTTTCGGCGGAAGCTGAAGGAGTACGGAGCTCTCAGCAGCCACGTCTCTCCCTTTCTCCGAACCCCCACTGGATGGCATTTCCTTTCCCACTAGGAACCAAGCCATTCCTCATGGTCCCCTGTGGTCACGTGAGAAGGTCTCTTCCCAGCCTGGCAAACATTTCTGCTCTGCCCCATTAAATCCTATTCGTTTCACCAAGCAGGGTCTGCCCTTGAACATGAGGGCCGCCTCACTCGTCCCCACACTGACCGCACTGGTAAGCCCCGCTCCACGTGACTTCCGATGGTTTTTATTCCTGCTGTCTCAGAACCAGGTTTTGTTTCGGTTTGTTTTTTTTTCGCTTTGTGCTTTAGCTTCAAGCGACCTCAGGTCAGTACAGATAGCTCTCTCTGTCAGTCTTCTCCTGTCTGACCCAGCCCTTCTGCCTCACAAAGCAGAGGGCTCAAGAGCTAAGCTTCCCACACTGGGGTCCACGCGGGGCGTCCTCCACGGCATCTGGGCTTCTCGGCATAGTGCCTGCCTGGTGTCCTTACGCAGAGACAGACGCCCTCTGAAGATTTAGGGTAGCCCCTAAATCTTAACCAAAAATGGTAGAGAAAGAGAATGTGTTTCCCTCCCGGGAGCTACATTTGTTTCCAGAGACCAATTTTCCTCCTGGCCCTTCCCCTTCCTACTTACGTTGATGGGAAATCTGGGGAGTAAGGAATAGTGCTCATTCTTCTCGGAAATTAGCTGTTGGGTGCTATTTCAACGATCCAGTTTCCAAGGTGAATTTCTAAAAATTGTATGTATACATTTTTTAAAAACATTAAATTTTAAAATCGAAATTTAATGGCCTAATGAAATAGCATTGAGTATATGATATAGTACCTAGATCATGTATGTATTTATGCACATATGTGCACATGTAAAGTTTATCTGCCTATCCATCCATCTGTCTATCTATCTATCTATCTATCACAGTTTTCTCTGGATAATAAACAACCACCCAGCACACTTTAGGGATGCTAGTGACCTACTTTTTCCCCATCTCTCTGGTTGTAACATTTTTGAGGAAGCGCAAACTGGTATTAATGTTAGTCTAAGTAAACGACATTAGATGAAAAATCTGCTATTCAAAAAAGAAAGAAGGAAGGAAGGAAAAAGAAAGAAAGAAAAGAGGACAAAATTACTTTGCAGTCCAAAGCAGAATAGACAATCTTAAAGGGCACCAAGCCCTCTCCGAGTATTGATGGAAAGTCTCTATTACCTTTAGCAGCTGGTGACCCTTCCTGAAAGTTGAAAATGTTGACATGACCATGAATCTTAAAAGGCTCTCACTTTATAGCCAAGACTGGGCTCAACTCTGCCAGCACAGAGTATTGGGATCTGAAGGTATTTGAAAACTCTGCACCAAATCCTATCATGATCCATTTTTTTCTGCCCCTTCATGGCGTTCTGCCCTTTTGGGCTTAAGTTAAGAACGGATTAAGTGTACTAGGCACAACATTAGCCTTCCTTTTTTCTTTTTCTTATTTTTTTTTAGTGTTTATTTATTTTGAGAGAGAGAGAAAGGGATAGAGGGGCAAAGAGAGAGGGAGAGAGAGAGAATCCCAAGCAGGCTCCCCACCATCGGTGCAGATGGGGCTGGAACTCACCAACTGTGAGATCATGAGCTGAAACCAAGAGTTGGGTGTTTAACCAACCGAGCCACTGAGGTACCCCAGCCTTTGATGCCCTCAGCCAGCCTGCCAGCCTCTTAGGCCGTGTCTGTCTTACTCCTCCCTGCCCACACCATCCATCCACCTTTGACTGACAGCCCCCAGGGGAAGTTTGGGAGAAACTACCAGACCACCTCAAATCAAATAAATTGGTGATAATCTGCATATGGGCACACATGTGCATATTCTCTCTCTCTCTCTCTCATTCTCTCTCTCTCTCTCTCTCTCTCTCTCTCTCACACACACACACACACACACACACACACACACACACCTGCACATCCTGAAAAGGTGAATAAGAGGAACACTTCTGGGCTCACAGCCATTGTAGCTTTCTTCCCCATTGATCCTGGCAAGGGAAACAGGTGGCTTCTGTGTCCGAATCACTTTTCCCCATCTGGTGAATGGGGACGTGGTGGAAAAAGTAGCCGATTGGTACAAGAGCTGCTGGGCTTGTTGGCCACATGCCCATCTGGTGGCACCAGCAGATTTTTCTGTTCACAGTCCACCCCCCACCCGCAAGTCCGACCTTGGCAGAAGTTTACCCAAATACGATGTGACTTTGTGTTCTTTGTACGATGTGTTCTTTGTGGAGAGGACCCATGAGTCTGGAAGTGTGGATTTTCTTTGTTAGTTGGGACTCATTCTTGTAGAGCTGGGTTCTTCTTAACACAGTGGGTAGCTGTGCTGAAGTTTACCTTTGCACTCTCCTAAGTGTTTCTTAAACAGATTAATGGCAGGATAATATTGCCAGGGAAATAGTTAGCTAATTAAGACAACAAACTTTTGGAGACATTTAGCTGCATTTACATAATGTGTAAAGTATTTGCATCTCGATGTGCTCATTGCTCTTTGCTTAGAAGCCCAAGCTGATTGGAAATGAGCCCACCCGACCCATGAGTGTCCTTGACATTGGCTTCACCTTAGGGCCGCGCTGACAACAGATTCATTGCTACCTATCAGCATACAGGTGCTTCTGCCCATCGCAGGTTCTGTCTTAGAATAGACTTGGTCCCAACCACGTCCTGTCCCCCAGAAAAGGGACTTTCTTTGCTGACCCTTGTGGAACGCAGTTCCATTTGCTCCCACCCTTGATCCGCTGGAACGCCTTCCTGGCCAGCGCTTCTGCTGAGGTGCAAGTTGTCCACTTGTCCCACCTCCACATAAGCCCTTGTTGTTCTTCATGTTGCTTTCGTGGAATCTGATCAGTGTCTGGAGGCCTCAGTCTTGGTGCGGGAGGCCTTCCTTGTGGCAAAGGAGACGAAGGCACAGGAGGACACCTGTGCCTACCTGTACACCCTGCCCTCCTCCTAGCTTCCTTCAGGCTCCTCCCTTCCCGAACCTGCTCGTCTCTGGATAGGCTCTCGGAATGGGGTGACACGAGGGTGGCCAAGGACCAGGACCAGCTGGATTGAGGAGACTGGCTGCTTCTATGGGCTGAGTGATTAATGAGGCCAGAACTCATGGCCGGGAGACCGTGCAGGGAACTGGGGATTTGCATGGGCAGCGAGCACTGGGTGGGAAGGCGGACCCGAGTCTGAGCCCGCAGGCCAAGTTCAAGTCCTCTTGGCCTTCGAATGTCTGTTCTGTTTGCAGCCCGGGGTGACGAGTACAGAGCCAACAGTCACCCGAAGCAGGCCAGTTACTTCGCAATTATGGGGTTCTTACAGACACCAGGGTTCAGCAAGGCTAGGAAAATACAAGGTGCCCGAAGAGCGGAGACTGTCACGCGTGCTCGGACGTGGGTGATCTTGGAAGGGACCAGCCTGGCAGCACGGGCTAATGAAGTGGGGCATTCTCAGAGCCCGTTACCAGGAAAGACACTAATGTCATGTGATCCAGCGGTTCTCATATGCTGGCCGGCCCGTGGGCCGGCAGCAGCAGCCCCACCTCAGAGCCCACAGAGATGCCCGTGGGCAGGCTCCTCCCTTGGGACATGCGGATCCACTAGGTCTGCCGCCAAGACTGGGAATCTGGATTTTTGAAGCTTTTCAGATCATTCTGATCAAGGCCTCTTTTCAGAAGCACCAGTCCAGTCCTTTCAGGAGACTTCCACGGCAACAAAGCTCCAAGAGCAGGTGTATCCTCCCTAAAACCTCCTGCTGTCCCCACTTGGGAGTGAGCACAGAGGATCCGTGGCTGCAGTGCGTGGTGGTCAGATGCGTCCTCAGGCGTCTGCATGGTAGAAGGAGGTGTTCGTGCCCCTGGTGCTTTAGAGAATTAACGGGTCGGGGGTCTTTGGGTTTTGGTGGAGGTGGAGGCTCCCCTGGCAGGGAAAGCTTGTGGCGGTGCGATGCCGGTGGGGGGGGGGCGGGGATCAGCCCCAAACTAGCAGTCAGGAGCCGGGGGCTTGACTCTCGGTCCTGCTGCGAACTGGCAGTGTTACCCTAGCGGGATCACTCGGTAGCCGAGGTTTTCTTATTTCAGTCAGACCTCTTCTGATTGCTGGCGACAGGAATCAACTTTTATTTGCTCACTCGTGGGGAGAGGTACTGAAAGCTCGCGGAATCAAGGGGAGCTTCAGGAACAGGCCTCGGGCTCTGAACAGCGAGGGCAGTACCATCAAGACAGCCTCTGCACCCGGCGCGTTTCCTTGTTCCTGCCCCGCGTGGCTGGGCTTCAGCCCACGGGGGCGGTGTCCACGGGGCAATATCCGTAGGCCACTGGCTCAGATCATACCTTCACCCCCGAACTGACCACTGTGCTCTGCAGACTAGACCAGGCTTAGGGTCGGGGGCTGGGGTTGGAGAGGCCTCCTGCTGAACACCTCCGTCTTCCCTGTCCGAGCTCTGAATCAACTTTAAGAGGCGAAGGAGGCAGAGGGAAATAAAAATTCCACGCTCAATACCAAAAGATTGGGTTAGAGGCAATGGCTGTGATGTGCATCAGAGTGCGATTCGTGATGGTGGGCTGTGGAATTAGGCCAATTTACTCACCAACTCACAGACACGCTGGGGAACCCCGTGAACCTTGCAGCATGGAGGCCTAGACTGGAAGTCAGGCTGCCTGTGGGCACCCTGGCACTCAGGGCAAGGGGGGAGGCTAACCCCAAATTCATCTCTCAAGAAACTCACTCTGTCCCCATGGGGAGGTACTAAGGGTGGCACAAAAGACCAGGAATATTCAGGGCAAAGTCCCTCCTCATGGAAACAGAAGTAGGGGCAGCAGAATTTCATACCCCACCAAACCGGGGGTAGACCAACCAGTTAGTTCCATGAAGGAGGCAGAGCTGGAAATAATGGCTGGGCGGCCGGTTGAAAGGATGTTAGGGTAGGCCACTGAGCTAACCTCTTGCTTACCTGTAACATAGGATTTGCAAGAACTTACCTCCCAGGGTTGCTTCTAGAATTAAAGAAGATGAAAAGTTTTCCAGGTGACCATGCCTGTGGGGTCTTGCATGGTGCAGAATAGGCATTTCAATTGGTGATCATTGAACCTGAATCAGGGAGAGAGAGGAGGTCATGAGGCAGGGTCCTGAGGTTATCTTGGGCCATCGCCTTTCACAGCGGGGTCGGTGTTTACATAAGCCTTTTGGGGGTTAGAGTGTCCTTTTTTCAGGTTGTCATCTACTGTCCCTCCTCTTTTTGCTTTTTTTTTGTCCCCTGTTGAGGATGAGGTCGAAGTAATGTCTTCTGTTAGTAGGCAGCTCTAATAGTTAGCATGCTAAACAAAAAGTCCGCAGTGAGATTAGTCTGCCACCCACTGCATATTGTTTCTTGGAGATCCATGTACACTGAACTCAGGTTCATCCATTGGTTTATCAAGCCCAGGCAGGTCCGGATGGGCCACGCAAAGCACGGAGTGTTGGGGGAAAGGACAGACAGTGCTTGCAAATGTCAAGGCAAACCTTTGCATGGACACCACAAGGTGTCCATAGGACGCAGCATTCTGTCATGGTACTCACTCTCTGGACTCTTCTTTCCAGTTAGTCAAGCTGACCAGTGACCTCCATTATGACTCACACATGGCTGAATTATCCACACCAGCCGCTGGGTGGACCCAGGCCATAAACTTCTTTGGGGAACGTAAAGGCTTAGGAATAATTCTCATGAGGGCTACTGATGACTAAGAGAATTGAATCTTAAAGAAATCCTAAAAACCCTACTTTAAAAAAAAAAGTTTATTTATTTATTTTGAGAGAGACAGAGATAGCATGAGTGTGGGAAGGGCAGCTAGAGAGAGAGAGGGAGAATCCCAAGCAGGCTCTGTGCTGCCAGCACAGAGCCCGATGTGGGGCTCGAACCCATGAAGCCGTGAGATCATGACCTGAGCTGAAACCAAGAGTCGGACGCTTAACCAACAGAGCCACCCAGGTGCCCCATTAAAAACCCTGCTTTTAGTAGCCTGGATCAGGGGCCAGCAAAGTACAGTCTGCTGGCCAGATCTGGCCTGTTTTTGTAAAAAAGAGTTTTATTGGAACGCAGACAAACCAACTCATTTACCTGTTGTCTGTGGCTCCCCTTTGCGCTACACAGGCAGAGTTGAGTAGTTTTCCAGGAAGCTGGAATGACCCACAAAGTCTAAAATATTTATTATGTGGATCTTTACCCGAACATTTGCTGACCCTTGCGATGTATGTCCATATGGAAGGCATTTGCATAAATAAATGTTGGTTGGTCAATCAATAGGATGTTTCGGAATGAGGGTCTTAATCTTTAATAAAACCATAGACTCTCTGAAAACATGTGCAAAATGTTCTGTGTTGTAGATGTGTGCGCACACTTTTCTGGGGAAGAGCGTGCTTGGCTTCCATTATTCATTCCACAGATATTTAAGGACCTCCTGTGTGCTAAGTGCTGTGCCATTGTGAGCATATGGACTCAGCCCTTTGTGCTGCTCAGGCATCAGAGGTGGTGGCCCTGTGCACAGACCAAAGATGCACTGGAAAGCGGTTAAATATTACGGAATTTAGGCTGTAGAAGACCCCCCCTCCCCCGCTACACACACACACACACCATACACATGTTCTTTCTACTACACCATTTAAATTGAGCCTGAAAAACAAAGGGCTCAGAAACCACCCTGAAGGTAACATTTATATCACAGAAATCCCAGAACAGTAAATATTGACCCTTCCAAGTTCAACCAACATTTAGCCAATTGTAAAGTGCCCGTTTATAATTCCTGTCCAGATGACTTTTAGTACTCTAAACACCAAAGCTCACTAGAGGCCTGAAAGGTAGCTGGTTGTACCAGACTTTGAAATGGTTTGGACAATTAACACATCTTTTCTTCTGACAAGAAAAAAATCTTGAGTATATATTGTTAGTTCTCTGTTTGACTACTGGAAACTCTGCCTTGTTCCTTGTTGACCTCCAGTAGGTGATGGAGATTTGGCTGAGAACCATTGACTCGGGGAGATTATTATATTATGATATGGAGGATGTTCACACCTTACCACTACGTGAAGTCATGTTTCAGAACTGTATGATCCACCTAAAAACGTGTGTGTGTGTGTGTGTGTGTATGTGTGTGTGTGTGTGTGTGTGTGTGTATGTTCATCTGTACAGATACAGCATAAATATGAAAAAGACTGTCAGGATTTGTTCAAGGTGGTCCCCTCTGGGTGGTGAATGATTTTTAGTTTCCCTGTGCCCTTATCAGTATTTTCTCTATTTCCTGTAATGTCTGGGAATGTTTGTATTGTCAGAAAATATCATAACACATTTAAAGGGAATATAATGCTTTTCGTCTTAGGGCAGAAAGAGATGCCGATTCCTCTGGGCAAACAAATTTGCCCCTCATTCAGTGGACGTTCTTACTTTCTGAACAGTGAATGTGCCATCTCTGAAGCTCATCTTGGGGCATTTCTGAGTCTAGAACAGAGTTGGATGAACACTGACATTGGAAATAGCCTCTCTCTCCTACTTGTCTGGGATGAGCGACCATGAAGGCCAGCGGTGGCAGAGCATAGAATTCGCGCTGGAAGGGGCCCCGAAGTCTACCTAATTCAGCTCATTTGCAGTTGGAAGAAGCTGAGACCTTCAGAGGTTGGGACTTGCGCAGGGTTGTGTATAGAAGACTAGGGATAGAGTTGACCTGAGATTTGTATGCCATGATTTCATTCATTTAATTGTGGCTTTCTAAGGACAGCAGGAAACCAGGTGCAATTGTGTAAAAAATTTTTTTAATGTTTATTTATTTTTGAGAGACAAGGAGAGACAGAGGATGAATGTGGGAGGGGCAGAGAGAGAGAGGGAGACACAAAATCAGAAGCAGGCTTCAGGCTCTGAGCTGTCAGCACAGAGCCCGACACGGGGCCCGAACCCACGAACTGTGAGACCATGACCTGAGCTGAAGTCGGACACTTAACTGACTGAGCCACCCAGATGCCCCGACCTGGTGCAAATTTAGTATAGACGAGTATATCAAAGCCATGGATGTCCAAGGACATGAATAAAGCTTCCCTATGGTAGTTAGTCTTCCCTAGTCCTTCCTTCCCCCTCTCCCTCCTTCTCCCCCTGTAATGGCTTATCTTCCAAACTTCTTGACTGTGCTTGGTATTTCCTTTCCCCCCACCTTGGAGTCCCGGTGGAAGATGGAGGCTGTCTCCCAGGGTAGAAGTTGGACTTCCGGCCTCTCTTGCAGCTAGAGCTGACCGTGGCTTGGCCAGTGGGACCGACCTGGTAGCAAAGTTATCCCAGCAGAAGTGGCCAGGACTCAGTGCCAGTGACCTGAGCTGGGGCATTTGGCGTCCAGCCTTGAGGACAGAGGTACTGCCACATGGGTGTGCGGTGGCATTTTGGTGGAGCAGGAGTCCTGGTCTCCCTTGGCTCTGTTGGGGTTCCAGGGTGGGTTCTGTGGCCTTCCTGGGTTAATTCCACGAGCCCCTCAGTTTTCTTCTGATGACTGACTTGGCTTCTATTGCCCTTCCCTGAGGCCCGTGCCCCGTAAATTCTCCCCGCTGAACCTGCCGTGGGCAAAAATTCTCCCTTGCCTCCAGGTAAAGCTCTCTCACCTTCTTGTAACCAAGACAACCAACAAACCACACATCTTCAGGCCTGTGCTTATCTTTTCCTTCCTTCCTTGTTGTCTCCAGCCACTAACTGTGTTCCCGTGTCAACTGTGCGTATCCTGAAAAGCAAGAAAATCCCCGGACCAAGAAACGTTTGTGGAATTTTAGATCCACGTGAACCTTTCCAGCACCGCGGTTTCCATTCAGTCACGTGCCCCTAGGCAAAAGGAAGGTTTTATTTCCCAGCGCCCTTTGCAGACCGTAATCCTATTGGTTAATACTGGCCATGTGTGCGCTCTCATGATTGTGGCACCTAACGGTGTCATTGATAGTGTCGTGTTGGGATTCCTGGTGGCCAAGCCCTAGGACACGAGAGGAAATGCGAGATAGAAATAGAGGGAGAGTTTAGGTCGACCTAGACCCTTCATAGACTCTCTGTAGACACAGGGGAGATAAGAGAATGCCTTGTTTGGGGGGGGAATTGATTTTTCTCTCAATTCTTCTGCTGGTGGCTGCCTTTCCTGGTGATGGTCCGTATTCTCTAAAAGAAGAAAAAAAAAGGATTTTCATTTGATGTAAGGAGACCATGGTTTCTGTCAGGATGGTACAATTACTTTTTACCTTCTGGTCTTAAATTCCTTTGCCTTCCCCCCCGTCTCCGTCCCCCGCCGTGCGTTTGGCAGTCATGTGTGTCCTTAGGTGCCCACATAGAACTAAGAATCAGGTGACTGAGCCACCTAGGTGCCCCTGGACTGACGTAAATTTAGAGACTAAGGAGGTACATGGAGTAAGTAGTACTGAAGTGGTCTAAAATATTAATTTTCAAAATCTAGAATGTATCAGAATTACCTTGGGGGTGAGGGTGGGAGACAGCATATGGTGGATTCCTGGGCCCCAGAATCCACGATGTGCCCTCGCCCACAGGTTCTAACCCAGTAGCTCCAGGACAGGCTCCAGGAGTTGGTGTCTTACAAGCTCCCACCATGACCCAGCAACGGATGGACTTCTACTCCACGCTTGGGAGATATAGTGGTCTAGGCTATTAATCTTCATTCTCAGAATTAGAGAGGACAGCAGAACAGCATTATGTCATAGGGGAAAGTGAACCAATGACAATTAAGTTAATATTTGCTGTTGGACAAGAGCCCTGAAGTGGGTGCTGTTCTCCCGGGTGCCTCCTCCCTGACCTGGTAATTGACAACCATGTAGGTTAAGCACACGCCTTCCCCTCCCACCCCCACCATCTTTCTGGGGTCGGCCGAGAGTCCTTTGCAAAGCTCTTATAAGCACTGGTATTTTTCAGGATGTCCTTTGTCTCTCTCCGAGGAGTGTGCTGGGAGTTTTTTGAAACAAATGTCTTTTGCGGCTGGACTCCCCCAAAGCTAGAATGATCTCTTTCCCACGGGAGCATTTGTGCTGAACACACACATGCAGGGTAGACAGCTCTGGAGCCCACCTGGGATTTATTTTTAGACCACATTCAATTCATCAGGAATGAGTTCATGTTGATTAATTGGTTGTTTGTACCTTTGCAGCAGAAGAACTGACCTGGTAGGTAATGTTATTGGATATTTTGGCTCCCTTGGCTGAGAATATAAATTATTACCTTAGATAGTTGGAAAAAGCCATGTTTTAGTGGGTGGTTTGCTTAATGGATGAGAAACCTCTCGCTAAGAGTGAGCCCATCTCTTCAGAGGTACATTTAATTTTTACCAGTTATGCAGATCCGTTTGTGTCTGTGTTGTCGCTAAGCAGTTGCTTATTTGTAGGCATCAATAGGCGAGGCATGGGTTACTTACAGGTCCTGGGAAATATGGACTGAAAAGACAAGGGAATCGAACCAGCCACCCTACCCAGGCAGCATTTGACCCTCTGATAATCGTGTGGCTCATGATGTTTAGAATGATAAGTGAAGACATCTATTCTAGTTACAGAGATTATAAATCAGGTTTTTTGGGAAATGTTTATTTTTGAGAGAGAGAGAGAAAGAGAGCCTGCACGCACCAGTCGGGGAGGGGCAGAGGGAGCGGGAGAGAGGATCCAAAGCGGGCTCTGTGCTGATAGCAGAGAGCCCGACGTGGATCTCGAACTCACGAACTGTAAGATCATGACCTGAGCCGACGTCGGATGCTTAACCGACTGAGCTACCCAGGTAACCCCTGTAAATAAGTTTTGCATCATATTTTTTAAACTCCAGATGCTTCTCTGCTCAAGGGTTAGTAATTAAGCATAGTAAATACTTCAGTTATCTTTCCATGAAGTTTCCTTCATCTCCAGTGGAATCTTTTCCTGCCCTGGATTACATGTGACCCATGCAGTGTCTCCTTGGACAGTTTTGCACTGAGAAGAGTGTGTGGCTGCTTTCAGAGTGGAATGCGGTTTGTGCATTCTCTCCCCACCTGAGAACTGAGACGCTAAATGGGGCAACAAGTAGGACAGTCAGATAAAATACAGGGTATCCGGGTAAGTTTCAGTGTCAAATAAGAATGAATGCTTTTTACGATAAGTATATCCCAGGCAATATTTGGGATATACTTATCCTAAAAAGTTTCATTTTATCTGAAATTCGGTTACAACTGAGCACCCTGTCTTTTTTATTTGCTAAATCTGGAAGCCCCAGCAGGGCTCCTGTTCCACACTAGATTCCTCTCGCCGTATGTAATGTTTGCGGAACTGCTGTTACTTACAAGAGTCCCAGGGTCATTGGGTAGCAAGAAGACTAGGGAAGGAAGAGAAGCTGTCATGTATCCTGCTTTTGAAAAAAAGTAGCGTTTCAATATTGAGAGAGAAACACAGCTTTGGGGACCATACCAGCCAGCAGCATAAATGAAGCGGATGACCCCTCTCCCCCTACTTTTGTTATCAACGTTTATTTATTTTTGGGACAGAGAGAGACAGAGCATGACCGGGGGAGGGGCAGAGAGAGAGGGAGACACAGAATCGGAAACAGGCTCCAGGCTCTGAGCCATCAGCCCAGAGCCTGACGCGGGGCTCGAACTCACGGACTGCGAGATCGTGACCTGGCTGAAATCGGACGCTTAACCGACTGCGCCACCCAGGCGCCCCATCCCCCTACTTTTTTTAAAAGGCAGTACACTGTCTTGAGGAATGTCAAAGCGGATTTTTTTTAAATGTTTATTTAATTTTGAGAGAGAGAGGCAGAGAGACAGAGGACCCGAAGCAGGCTGAGAGCGGAGAGCCCGATGAGGGACTCAAACCCACGAACCGCGAGATCATGACCTGAGCAGAAGTTGGATGCTCAACCGACTCAGCCACCCAGGCGCCCTGAGGAACTTTTTAAAGGGAGGCTGGTATCCCAGGTTGGCCAGGTGGATACACCTGTCTGATGTGTGAGAACACCCGCCGCTCCCAGCCGGGTCTCAGGTACCATCGACAAGCACAGACGCCTCACAGGAAAATTACCCGTGTCCGTAAGGAGTTAGTTAATCATATATCATTAAAGAGGCCTGGTTTGGACAGAGGACCCTTCACAAAAGGGGAAATAAATACACCTGAAACTCTGAAAAATGTTCAACTTCACCTGTAGTCAAAGAAATACAAATGAAGGGAAATGTCATTTCCTTCATAAGTGGATACATTTATTTTTAAATGAAAAATACCCATGCTGACTAAGAAATGCCATGGTGAGAACTCGTGAACTTCCCTCATGGAAATGGAAATGGCATGGCCTTTCTGGAAATTAATTAGCCAAACGCACCACCGCCCTTTCATCAACACTTCAGCTCTGGGAATTTTGTTCAAATTTCTGCTTGTTAATACAGGTGAAAGGTTTTGCAGTGATATTTATAGAAAAAAAATTAGAAATGGCCTAAATGCCCAACATTATGAGAATGTAAATAATAATTTCTATTGCTGGAAATGCTTCTAAGAGTTTTCAGTCATATGGGGGAAATGCTTCTATTTAGCGAGAATAAAAAGCAGTCTTCAGTTGTATAATATGCTATCCCGGTTACGTAAAACCAGGCAAAAAACACGGAAGTATACCAAACTCCAAATATATATGTTTTTAGGTGATGTGTTTATGTGTGATTTAAATTTTCTTCTATTTTTAGAGTTCCCAAGGTTGCTTTCATATGCACTTATATCTTTATAGTCAGAATGCAGTTACTATACCAGCAGGAGTATTTACCAGCAGGAGTATTTTATTTGGGGCACCTGCCCAATGGTGGAGAGGTGGGTCGAATGGCTGGCCAGCCCCCCCTTGACTACTGGAGCCCATAAAACTTATGGAATGGGCGACATTTAAATGAACGCCATGCTGTTGGCTTTATGCCAGGACTTCACATTTGCAGCATATATGTTGGCATTTCCAAGGGGTTGTGGAGGATCTAAGGACACTCATGGGTGAGTAGCCTTGTAGGGCTCAGGGAAGCTGAGGAACTTCTCTCGGGTGAGGGGGCCACGAGCATCATCTTGGCTGCCCGGTTTTGCATCGAGAGATGGATTGCTCTCAATTGCCAGCCTCAACGACTCACACCTTCCCATTTCCTAACACAAGTGCCCAGTGGGTTCTAAAGTCAGCATTTAAGGCAAAAATGTTGAAGAGTCAAAATCACCCCCTTGAACATCCTTTTTCTCCCTTAAACCGCCAAGACTTGCCCCTCACCCAGAACCTCCAAAACCAAGAATTAACTTTTCTTACCATTTCAACGAACACCTCTCTCTTTCTGGGCGATTGAAGCCGAAATTTCTTTGAAAGGATAGTGATGGAAAGGAGAAAGGGAGGAATGGATAAATGGAGTTTTCCCGTGTTTGTTTTCAACGGCACATACCTGAATTTGCAAAATGTGCCTGTGATACAGCTCCACTGTAGTTCAATGTTAGGAAACCAGTTGTTGGCCAACTAGGAGTTACAAGTAAGCCCGTGGAAGATTTAAGAACCATTGCACAAAGTTTCTCTATCTGCATTAGGAGCTTTTCCTCACATGCAGGGGTGTGTTTCCTGGGGTAGGTCAGCCCTCTGCTCCCATGGTGTATATGAACCATGAAGCCATAAAACAAAGAATTAGTGCCTGAGGTCAAGAAGGTACTTTTCCTGGGTGGGTGTCCCTCCTAGGTGGGAGGGAGCAGAAGGAGTATGCCCACCGCAGCTTTTAGCGTCTAGAAAACTGAATTAAACTTGAATAAAAAGAAATGGTTTTGCAAGTGATGGGCTCAGAACTAAGCAAAATTCCCTTAAGGCATTAAAAACTAGAGTCACAGAGGCTAAGAAATGTAGAAAATGTTTCTGGAGTTTTAAGTGAAACAAGTGGAATATGAAACTGTACATTAAGATGTATAATCAAGGGGCACCTGGGTGGCTCAGTCGGTTAAGTGTCCGACTTCGGCTCAGGTCATGATCTCACGGTCTGTGAGTTCAAGCCCTGCATCAGGCTCTGTGCGGACAGCTCGGAGCCTGGAGCTTGCATCAGATTCTGTCTCCCTCCCTCTCTGCCCCTCCCCCACTTGTGCTCTGTCTCTCTCTCTCTCAAAAAAAAAACAAGAAAACAAAAACCATTTTAGTACAAAGGCACTGAGGCACAGATATAGCATTTCTCTGAAGCCTTATGGCTAATGATTGACAGAGCCAGAGTCCCATGGTTGACAAAGCCATGATCCCATGGTAGGCAATGTGATCCCACATCTATTCTCTTTACCATTTGCACTGACCACAAATATGCAAAAAAAAAAAAAAAAAAAAAAAAAGCATGAACTGGACAAGGGGTAGGAACAAATGACAGTCATCGGGAGAGGGACACCGGAGACTTTTTCTTTAATGTAGTTATGTTTACAGCTTTACAAAAAGGAAGCAGTCTGAGTGTGGAGAGGTTTAGAGACAGTTATAGGCTTTAGTTTTGGGTATATTTGAACTGGAGGGTCATCTGCCAAGACTGTGAGAATGACCTGGCTCTTTCTTAAATTTCCATGTGACTGTCAGGAAGGGCCTCCATGGGCCTTGATCTCTCCACGTGCCAGGGTGAATACTCACCCATGTTGAGTCATTATTTCATGCTCAAATTTGGCATTAATTACATAAAGGAAGTCATGCTAATCCCATAAATGATTAAAGAAACAGAACCAAATTCTTAGCAAGCGTTGTCACACTCATGTTGATAATTGAATTTCTTCCCCCAACTCATTCTGATCTCCTGGGAAACCAACAGGAAGGAAAAATAATAAGTAAATAGATTATCCTCTCTCCCTGCTTCGGACTGGCCTTTTGATTTTGTTTGTGCATATGTAGTACGTAGTGAATATATATCACTGACTACTCTTCATTATATGTTTTGTAAATGGGGTTTAGAAGGAAGGTATTTTTCCAGTGGGTTGAAGTTTTCTGCACTTAGCAGATGAGGATTTGCCTATTTGTGTTAACTCAACCAGATCATTTCCAATGATATGTTGGGGATATTTTTAAAGCTCTTGTGGCTGGTGATTTATTAATTAGTGTTGCCGCATTCGCTGGGCGCTGAGGTTTCATCCCTGGGCCCTGTTAGATTTGGCCGGTTACATCATCTGAGGGACACCAGACATCCTGTGGGCCCCATCCCGGGCCCATGGGTTATGAAAACAAAGGTTAACGTGGTTTTCATTTTGCACGATGTTCTCGGTCTGAGGTCCCTGAATCCATGAGGATTCAAAAATTATTTCAAATTGTCTTTGTTTTTTATTAATTAATTTTTTATTTTTATTTATTTATTTATTTATTTATTTTTTTTTTTGCGAAGAGAGGATTATAGCTTTCACTGTACTTTAAAAAGCAGTTGCTGGGGCGCCCGGGTGGCTCAGTCAATTAGGCGGCCAACTTTAGCTCAGGTCATGATCTCACGGTTCCTGGGTTCGAGCCCTGTGTTGGGCTTTGCGCTGACAGCTCAGAATGTAGAGCCTGCTCTGGATTCTGTGTCTTCCTCTCTCTCCCTCTCTCTCTCTCCCTCCCCGGCTTGTGCGCTCGCTCTCTCTCTCTCTCTCTCTCTCTCAAAAATAAATAAATAAACATTAAAAATTTTTTTTTTTTTCAAAAGCAGTTGCTGATTCAAAATGGTTTAGAGCCACTGATACAGAGACTTCACCTTTCGCTTCACTGTCAAACCCCGAGGGGGACAGGGCCTACCCAGGCATCAGGGTTTGCCGTGACCCGTGGCTCGTGCCTGCCGGACCAGAGACGGCTTTGCTCTGTGATACGATGCTTTGGGATGAGAATCACCTGTGTGATTGTGTGAATGTGTCACAGAAGGTCGCCCCACCCTTCAGTGGGAGAGATGAGCCTTGGCCAGGTCTGTCTGTCCCCTGTGGTCCTTCTCAAATCCAGCAACGCCGTGCCTCTCCAGGAAAGGAGGACAACAGGCTCAGCCCCAGCAGTGGGTCCCTTCTTTGTGTGGATTCTTAGATGCTAACGTCTCAGGTAAAAAAAAAAAATGCTTTTTTGATAATGGGCAGCTTTGAAGTCTTTTCTTTTACCTTCTGAAAGAATCGTAACCCTGTGTTCCGCGCTAGGTGTTGATAACTATTTTCTACTTGTAGCTTCTTTATCCTTGGACATAGCAGGTCTAAGGGTTTCAGAAGCGTTGTTTTCAGGTTTGTCTATGAGTGGGACTGACTATAGATACGAGACGTCCACTGAGCCTTCTCCACCTCTGGGGTCACTGGTTGCAAGCTCACCAAACCCCCTCTGCACGCTGAATGTATCCAACATAAACATCTGGGATTTCAAGTCCCTGAATGCCACGGCAGTGAGAGCAGTGAGCAAAGAAGCAGATCAACAGCCCCCCCTCCCCACCCCTCACACCCCAGCCCAGTCAACAACAGGGTCCTGGTTAAGAGGTGGCCTCTGGAGGCAAAGACCTGGCTTGACTTCGGAATCCATCTGGGACAAGTTGGTGAGCTGGGACTGGTTAACTCTACCTCTCTGCTCTTCAAGCTTTTTTTTGCTTTTAATTTTTTTTGTAATGTTTGTTTTTAAGAGAGAGAGAGCAGGGGAGGGGCAGAGAGAGAGAGAGAGAGACAGAATCCGAAGCAGGCGCCAGGCTCTGAGCTGTCCGCACAGAGCCCGACGCGGGGCTCGAACTCACGAACCGCGAGATCATGACCTGAGCCGAAGTCGGACGCTTAACCGACTGAGCCACCCAGGTGTGCCCCTCAAGCTTTGCATTTGTTAGAGGGAACCTTCTCTGCTTTGTGGGGCTTTTGTGAAGACTGAGGATAAAGTTCCCTATTAGCCAGTGTCACTAATGCCATTTTGCGTTTCTGAATCGACATTGCCCGTCCTTCCTCTTTGCCAAATCCTACTTCGAAAGTGCCCAGACCTTTCCCCCCCCCCAACACGTTCTTGTCGCTCTGGCACACCTCTTCACCCCACCCCAGGCTTGGCCACTGCCCCCATGAAGCGGTCGTCCTTTGCTCACGGTGCTGGTGTTCTTGGTATGCGGTGGTCTCAACGGCCCTGCCAGGAGAGGCAAGGAGATTCATTGCTCAGGAGGCTTCGTACTCTCTGTAGTGATTACTTTGGACTAATTTTCCTCGTTGCAGACCCATTAGAGGCTGTTAGCAAACAGTGGCTTATTTAACATGCACGTGAGCTGTTCACACCATCTCAGGTCCCGTTCGGGCACAGCAGCTTTCGCACACGGGGACCCTGAGGTGGGGGCACGTGGCTTCACCTCTTTCTGCTTCTCCGTCGCTCCTATTAGACACTAGCACACGGCTGGGATTTGCTAACGGTGTCCCCATCTCTGTTGCTCTCTGTGCAAATTTGCAGCGGATTCAGAGTCTGATGCCTCCGTGGCCCTGACAGAAATAAGCACCAGCTTCAGAGTTTACTAGAGAGTGTACATTTCTGCCCTCCGATGCAAAGGAATTATTCATATCTTCTCTGTCTCTTCTCTCTTAAATTGTGAAATCCCAAGGGGAAGAGTTCCCCACCCCCCACCGCCATCAGCTCCCACTGGAGAGCGAGGTCAGGTCTGTGTGCTCAAAGGAAGCCCAAGGAATCCGTGGTGTTTCCTGACTGGTCCAGGAGGAAGGCGGGTGCCACCTCTGCCACCATATGGAGACCGCGCCGTGAATGTGTATTTAGCTTTGCCCCGTGCAAATAGTGTCTGGGTAGAGTGGCTTTCCAACAGAGATTGTTGGAGTCCCCAGAGGCCGGTTAAAGAGCTGCGGCTGCTGACTGGGTGGGGGCTGGTAACCCTGCATATTCTGGAGGATCCATAGAAGGCCCCTTCTCCCTAAGGGCATTGAGATTCGGCTGTTGTAAGAGAGAGAGAACCGACTGGGACCTGGGGAAGCCTGAGTCTGCCTGCCCTTTGGAACTTGCTTACTCTTCGGGCTTACTTGCTTGATTTGAGTGAACGAACACAAAAGGATTTTCAAAAGAAGATTCCCCCCTTCCCCACCCCCGTTTTGGAAATACAAAGCAATGTTCACTTAGGCGCGTTCATCCGAAAAGAGGATCAAAGACCCGGTCAAGTTTATGTAGCGAGATTCTGGTTGCTAAGATCAACCCCCTCCTACCTTTGCTTTATATCAAGAAGTAAGGAGAGGGGTGCCTGGGTGGCTCAGTCAGCTAAGCCCCTGACTTCGGCTCAGGTCATGATCTCACAGTTCGTGAGTTCAAGCCCCGCGTCGGGCTCTGTGCTGACAGTCTAGAACCTGGAGCCTGCTTCCAGTTCTGTGTCTCCCTCTCACTCAGCCCCTCCACTGCTCACATTCTCTCTCTCTCTCTCTCTCCCAGAAATAAAAAAAATAATGATAAAATAAAATAAAATAAAAAATGAAAAGAAGTAAAGGAGAGCCCCATGGTCAGGGCAAAAGGAGTCCTTATAGTTGCCTGTTGTTTCTTAATTTGACTCTGGGAAAAATTTTCTGCAACTTTCCGCTTAGAGATGAGAATTCTTTTGCTTGTGGAAAATTCATAGGGAAGGGAAGGAGCCCACCACAGAGAGTCCCTCCTACCCTTCAAGTTGATGACCATTAACTCCTGCAAGAGACGTTCCCCCCCAACACAGTGGAGAATCAGTCCAGCTTCTGCTGTTTCCTGCAGCCAGGGGAGCCACATCGCTTATTGTCCAGACCAGGACACTTTGAGAGTGAAAGGGGACACCAACAATCCCCCCACCCCCGGGGTGGCGAGCCCAAACTGGGATGTATGGTTGCCCTATTGTGTCCCGTCCAAGACCACTGAGTTGTGACTTACAGGTTCTTAGGTTCACTCGTGATAGCGAGACCCTCCTTTTCATTTGTGCCGCCACGTGCCCGAGATTCGCTCCAGACTCTGCTCCCCCAGGAAGCCGCTCCCACAAATGCGTCCCGTGCTGTGCACCGCAGTCTAGACACTGCCTCAGACCCAGGCGATTTGCCGCCATTGAAAGGGAGCAAATGACCCTGGAGACCATGGGTAGTTGGCACAGCCTGGGCCTAGGAGATGACATCCTTCAAATATATCCCCCAAGAGGAATGTTTGAAAGGGAGGTTGGCTCATGAAGTCCAGTGGCTGGGACCGTAGTCAGCCCGTGGGGCTCAGAATGTCCCGCGACACGCAGGCTGCCATTTGTCTGTCTGTCTGTCTGTCCGGCTGGCTGGCTGGGTGCATGATTTCCCATGTCTGTGTGTCTGTGTGCCGCCCCTTCCTTCTGTCATCTGCCAAGCTGTTTCCTTGCTCTCTTCCCTCGTGGGTCGTCAGGCTGCCCTCGCACGACCTTTCGGACTGAGAATCCACACACGTCACCAGTCCCTTGGCCCTGGGGAGGGGATCTCTTTGGCTGGGCCTGGCACACGATGGGTTCCCATGAGGCGGTGTGAAGAGGAGAGGAGGGTCACATACCCTGCAATGCTGTAGGGAAAGAGGAAACACAGGACAGCCAGCGCAGTCCACACCTACGCACTTAGCCCTTGCATGGAGCCTCTCATTTAAGCCTCACGAACCTCTGTGGGTTGGGTCCTCTTAGTGTCCCATTTTGTGACTCAGGAAACCAGGGCACAGAGACGGTAACCAGCTCGTGTAGCGCCACACAGCTGCTATGTGCACGAGTCAGGGGTGAGTCGGGGAGCCTGGCTCCAGGCTCTGAGCTCCTGGCCACTCCTCAATATTGTTTCTTTTAAATAGGCGTTGTTAGGGTGGCCCCAGTTCCATCTTTTTTTTATCCCTTCCAGTACCTGTACTTTGGGCGCCGTCTGTTCAGCGAATGTTTGCTAAAATGAATCAAGTGAAGGAAGGAAGGAGGAACAGGGAGAGAAACAGAATCCGCGGTCCCCTGGGAAGTCAGGAAGTGGACCATTTCCCGGGGTTGAGAGCTGCTTCCCGCTGCTGCTTGCCAAGGACCGGCGTGCACATTTTCAAAGTGCTCTCTCTCCCTGTCCCTCTCTGTTTGCTCAGACAAGAGTGAGAACGGGGAGGCCTATCAGCGGAAGAAGGCGGTGGCCGCGGGTCTTCCCGAGGGCCCTGCTGTCCCGCCGCCTCCTCGAGGGAACCTGGCGCAGCCCCTTGGCGGCAGCTGGAGGAGGATCGCGCTGCTCATCTTGGCCATCACCATACACAACATTCCAGGTGAGGTCTCGCCCCCGAGCGGTCCAGCCGCCTGCCCGAAGGTAAAGTCACGCCGTCAGCTCAGCTGCTCGGCTGGAACAGTCGTGACGTGGGTCCTTTTTTGATGGGGGTGGGGGACAGAATGCAAATCTTCCCTGGCTTTATTTGTAACTTGCGTTATTGCTGTGGGGAGCACCTTTTACAAGCCCGGGATGTCTCCGGTTCCGCTTGGCGCTCTTTTATTATTTTTTTTAAGTTTATTTATTTTGAGAGACAGTGAGAGAGAGAGGGAGTGAGGGAGGGGCAGAAAGAGAAGGAGAGGGAGAATCCCAAGCAAGCTCTGTGCTGTCAGTGCACAGCCTGGTGCAGGGGCTTGAACTCTCGGACCGTGAGATCACGATTTGCTTGAGCTGAAATCAAGATCGGACGCGTAACCGACTGAACTGGCCAGGCGCCCCTGCTTAACGCCCTTTTAAAACACTGACTTCTGTATAGCTGAGCACTGATAGTTGCCTTACGTGCCTTCTTGCTGTGGGACACCTGTCTGAGATGTCCTTGCGAGGCCTATCCTTTTTAGCACTCGGCAGTAACTCGTGTTGTGTCTTTGGATTTATTTTAGTTGAAAAAAAGTGTGCTGGCATTCTATTTCAAAAATAATATCACGTTTCATTTAGAGTAACTAGAGAATGTAGATAAACATGAAAAAGAATAAAGATGTTATAAAAAAAAATAAATTGAAGGAAGCTGAGGCAGTCCTTGGGTCGGTCACATCTTGGAATTCACCAGTTAGTGTATCTGGACAAATGACTCGAGCTCTCTGAGCCTTGGTTTTCTCATCTGTGAAATGGGCATTTGCTACCACTGAGATAACTGGGGTATTATTTACAAAATGAATTGATTTATTTTGATACTTAAATAAGATGCTGTAATGTGCACACACACACGCATACGTTCACAGATTTTGGTACCGTACTTGGGCCACATGAGCAATTGGAAAATGGTCGCGGTTGTTAGCATTAGTCATACTCCTGTCCTCCTTCCCAGCTGTGGCTTCCTCAGTCTTGAGTTCTTCAGCATCCAGATTCATCTTCCTTGGGCCAGAACTCGAGTCTGAGGAATAACCTTGCTGAGGGAGTGTCCCCGGGAGATACATTATCTGAGCCCTTGCCCAGTTCATAATGCCAGCCTGTTACCCTGTTACACAGCCGTGACTCGACTGGACCAGGCTTGCTAGAGGCACATTCTTCTCGTCGAAGCTCGTGTAGACGTTGTTCTATTGCCCTCTGGCTTCAGTGTTGTGGGAGAAAAGGCCACAGGCAATGTATTCCTCTCTGGGTAACTTGATATAACTTCTGCTTGCACAGAAGTCATTTTTAACTTTTACAACGTTTGTCACTTCTGCTTTGTCGTTTTTAAAGAATCAAAATTTCAATGTTCTATATTCCCGTATATACTAAACCTGTCTAGAACACTATGTGTCCAATTACTTTTTTTTTTATTTGAGAGAGAGAGAGAGAGAGAGAGCACACGCGTGCACACGTGCGCACACAAGTGGGGGAGGGGCAGACAGAGAGGGAGACAGAATTCCAAGCGGGTTCCTTGCTGTTAGCGCAGAGCCCCATGGGGGACTTGAACTCACAAACCGTGAGATCGTGGCCTGGGCTGAAATCAAGAGTCGGATACTTAACTGACTGAGCCACCCAGGTGCCCCAATCACTTCTTTTAAAATTTTTTTTTAACGTTTTTTATTTATTTTTGAGACAGAGAGAGATAGAGCATGAACGCGGGAGGGGCAGAGAGAGAGGGAGACACAGAATCAGAAGCAGGCTCCAGGCTCTGAGCCGTCAGCCCAGAGCCCGACGCGGGGCTCGAACTCATGGACCGCGAGATCATGACCTGAGCTGAAGTCGGACACTTAACCGACTGAGCCACCCAGGCGCCCCCCCCAATCACTTTTTAAACTTAGGTCTTCCCCTAGATGAGAAGCACTTTCCTTATCATTTCTGTCCTGGTCTTAGGAATTTCTATCAGGATCATACAGGCTGGTTGCCTTCCAGTTTTTCTTCACAATCTCATTTCCCTCTTGGCTCTTTCCCTTTTGGCCATAGGCATACTCTCTGGTTTTTCTAGAGCTTACTATTCAGTATTCCTTTGGAGGAAGTCTTATGTGGGACCCCAAAGCACCAAGCTGACCCGAGTAGATTTGCTCTGGTGGATGGGTCTGGCCACATTCACCCCCAAAGTTTTAGCGAGCTCATTGGAAGACCAAAGACTTGGCAGAGGGCGGCTTGAAAAACCTCCACAGTCACCCTCAACCTATTAAATTCTAATCAGTAGAAAAGAGAAGGTACTTACCCTGCCTCTTCAGTCGTAATAGTTAATTGCTATCTTGCTGCCACTCAAGGCTCCTTCTCTAACCAGTTGAAAACGAATAAAGATCAGCCCAGTGGGTTTACAGCCAAATAAGGTAACTATACTGGCTTGAGGTATCCCGTGGTGATTTTCTGTCTCCCAGAAGAACACAAAAGCGATCTAAAAATCCATATTTTATACGACTGGGCTTTGAGAAGCCGCGCATAAGCTTTCCTCTGGCGGAGCCCTTCCCATCTCCCACCTGCCACTACCCTCTGTGTTCCCGTGTGCTCAACTGGGACTGTTTCTGGGCTCATTTTAACAGAAGATCAGGGAGAGTCAGAGTTCACATATTTACGTGTTCATTGACTTCAGTAAGAGCTTGGATTAAGGCCAGAAGCAAAAATGTGTTAGCAGGCGGAGGTGTGGGTGGACACTGACATTTGATGATTCGTAATCAGCACAGATTCAAAAGTTACTTCTTTCCTGACAACAGACCTTCTTCTGGATCTCTGGCGTTCCCAAGTTCAAGTTCAACCTGTGTCCCTTTTATGGTGAATTGGAAGTACCTTTTGACTGTATGGAGGATTGAGTGGCTCATAGGAACCTCAACTAGTTGGTTCATCAGAAGCATGGCGTTAACAGTTCATGACCTGGGGAGCGGCTGGCTTGCCTAGATCAAGAGGTTCAAGGGGAAATTTCTCCTCCTTTCCTGCCTTTTATTAATTGCATTTTATGTATGTATGTATGTATGTATGTATGTATGTGTGTATGTATGTATTTAAGCTTATTTATTTATTTTTGAGAGAGAGAGAGAGAGAGAGAGAGAGAGAGAGCGAGCGAGAGAGCATGCACAAGCTGGGGAAGGGCAGAGAGAGAGACAGACACACAGACAGAATCGGAAGCAGGCTCCAGGCTCTGAGTGGTCAGCACAGAGCCCTACACGGGGCTCAAACCCACAAACCGTGAGATCGTGACGTGAACCAAAGCCGGATGCTTAGCTGGCTGAGCCACCCAGGCACCCCAGAAAGGAGTTGCAATTTTAAATAGAGCAGTCAGAGTGAGTCTCACTGAGATCTTGCATTTGAGTCTGACATGCAGCTCTCTGGGGCAGAGTGAATGTTTCAGGCAGAGGGAGCAGCCAGTGCAAAAATGCTGAGGCAGGAGCACGTGAGGACCTATGAGGAGTAGTCAGGAGTCCACTGTGGCCGGAACAGGGTGAGTGGGAGGCACAAAGGAAGGACAGAGAGGTCGGCCCTGCCCCAGTTGGAACTTGTAAGGATTTTCATTTTCACTCTGTGGGACCTTTGAACAGAGAAGCATATGATCTGAGTTGTGTTGTAAAAGATTGTCTGTCGGTGCTGAGTTCAGACTGGACTCAGGAGGGGGAGGGCGGCTGTGGAGAGACCGGGCAGAGAGGCCACTCACTGCAGGAATGCAGGTAACAGACGAAGGTGGCTCAGACCAGGGTGGTGGTGCCATAGATGCTGAGCAGGGGTCCCATTCTGGCTTCTGTTGAAGGTGGAGAGGAGGGATTTGCTGGTGCAGTAGACGTGGGGTGAGAGACGAAGGCAGGAGCCAGGAAGGACCCTGAGGTTTCAGGGCTGACCAGCTCAGCGTGGAATCGCCTTCGACTGGGATGGGGATGGCCCAGCGGGGGCAGGCTGCAGAAGGGCATATCAAGAATTCCGTTTCGGACTGCGAGGTTTGGTTGTCGGCAGACCTTCGAGTGGAGATACCCATCAGGCAGTCGGATGTTCGAATTTGGAGATCGGAGCAGAGTCTGGGCCGCAGAGATCAATCTGGGCCGCCTGTGAATCATTGGCACGTAGATGCGGTTGAACCCCCCCCGGCACCAGATGACATCACCAGGGTCTAAATACAAACAGACGAGTCTCCCAAGGCCCCACTGGGACGCATCCCTGGAGCCTCAGTCTGCTAACTCCGGTTGCAAGAGAAGTTCACTCACCCGCAGTTACCCGCGGCAGCTTCCTGCCCTTTGATGGGAACCATTTCAAGAGCTTGTCTGTCGCCAGCTTACCTTTGAAAAGGTCTCTTTTTTACCATTATCCTTTATAGTTTATTAAAAATTTAACTAGAGCTTTCACGTTCCCCGCGACTCTGGGTTTTAAGATAGACTTTTCACAGTGACTAAAAGGATACTTGATTTTTTTGAAGTTTTTTTGTCTTTGCTGGTTCAGTTTTGTATGTCCTGGGGATGATAGGGATGACATTTTGTTAATTTTTTTTTAATGTGGAAGTAAAAAATGGAAGCTTGTTAGTGATTGTCTTGTCCACTAGAGTTTTCTGGTGTGTGAGGTCACACATGTAGGCACACGCACACACCCCAGGCCCTGGGTTTACACATGTGTGCAAGGGAGGACGTGTTCTTTCATTTTATTTTATTTTTTTAATTTTTTTTTAATGTTTATTTTTGAGAGAGAGAGAGTGTGTGCGCAGGGGAGGGGCAGAGAGAGAGGGAGACACAGAATCCGAAGCAGGCTCCGGGCTCTGAGCTGTCAGCACAGAGCCCGACATGGGGCTCGAACTCACCGACTGTGAGATCATGACCTGAGCCGAAGTCGGACCCTCAACCTACTGAGCCACCCAGGTGCCCCGGGGCGGACACGTTCTTAAACTTTTGTGGCTCACAGCTGTTCTTAAGAACCTGGGAGGAGCTGGGGACCCCCTCCCATGCAGCACGCAGGCAGCCCCAAGTGTTCATGGACCTCGTGAAGACCGCCCACAGCCCTAGAGCAGGGAAGAATCCCCACTTTGGAGAAAAACACGCACAATCGTGCCAACAGTGGACGTGTTTCCGGAAGAAACCGTAATGGCCGAGGAAGACCATCAGACGTGAGCCCCTCCGGCCCGTGTGGCAGACCTCAAGTCTTTACAGGTAGATGTGCCGCCTCCAAGTTCCATGCCCCCTCTCTGACTTGGCCAATGTGCGTCGAAGGCGGGATGGGGTGCCCGAGTCCTTTGGAAAACGGTGCCCCGGGGAAATGACGTGTTTTCTGCACAAGCAACTCTGTCGCCTTCTGAGCCTTGTCTCTGAAAAGTGATTTTCATGCGGCATCGTGCAGGCTGAAGGGCTCTGAGCCTTCCAGAGGTCCCCGGGCCTTCGGAAAACAAGCATCCTCTGTGCATCTGAGTGGAATTAAAAATCAACTAGCAAACCGAGTTCCTACTAATCTCTTTTCATGAGCAGCTTATGGTCTCGACAGTGTGCTATAGCATCATTTTGTATGCCAGAAAGATAAATTTAGAGCTTAAAGGGATCTTCCAGAGTTATCTTCTTCAAGCACTACTCCATTTGGTGACTCAGGGTGTGTGTGTGTGTGTGTGTGTGTGTGTGTGTGTGTTAAATTATCGCTGCGATTCCTTTCAGCCCTGGCATTGGATGATTCTGTGAAAAATAATACAAAAAGTACAATATTCATCTAATGTATTTAACGGTGTAAATCATTCCTTTCTTGGTGATGCCTTGCTATGTCCTGTCTCTGCTTCTGTAGTGATGGTTATCACCTTGAATGGCAGTCACTTAAAGGGGTCTCGCTCTCCCCACCCCCACCACAGATGGAGTTTCCTGTAAGAAGCCCCATGCTGTCTCCCTTTTAGGACCTCATGTTGCATATTGAAGCTCAGTGTCTATTCCAGCACAAGGAATGACTGGTGCACTTGGTACCTACGGTCCATCCTGGGATGGAGGGCTGTCATCTGAGAGCCAAGGGTCCCAGTTTCCCTTCTCCCTTGGCCACAGGCGGGCTAAGGGACGGCATTCAGCTTCTGTGGGTCTCTGTGACACAGTGGGCTCTCCTTTGTGGTTAAAATTATTTATAAACCCATAGAAGAGGCGAGATGAGTCACACGCTTTTTATTTTCCTTTCATTAAAGTCAAGAGCCAAGTTCACTTTGCTGGTTGTTGCTGTGACATACAGCGAACTAGGGTCACTGCCTGTGTCTCCAGAAACAGCACAATTGATTTTAATTACTTGGCTTGTCTTCATTCAACGGTTCCTGTTAGGCTACATTCTGTGGCTTTACATGAAATGCTTGAGTGGGGCTTTTTTTTTTTTTAAGGAACAGAATCTCACAAATTTATACACTAAAAATATTAACCGTCGTTGGTTATTCCTGGGATTGTGGCTGATTTTTATTTTCTTCATGTTCTTGTGAGATTTATCAACTTATCTATCACAAGTGACTTGTATGATAAAAAAGGTTTTTGGAAGAGGAACCTCTATCGCTTAACTGCCTCAACATCCCTCACCCCCAACACACACACAAAAGGGTAGAAATAACAGTTATTCCTTTATGGCTGAGATAATCTTGTTTGGGTCGTTTTCATTACAGGCTGGAAACAAAACAAAGGATTTGCATTAGATTGCTTTCTCTTCTGTGTCTAATCTCTATGCCTCCTTCCTATAAAGATTCTTGGGTTATCTGGTCCACCCATATAACCTACGCTTGGTTATCCTGTCCCTAGATAATCCAGGACCGTCCTGTCTGCAAAGTCTCCTTTGTCATGAGCGCTGGGATTCCCAGGTTCCAGGTCTTGTCCCTGGCATTCACTTTACCCTTGTGTGTGGTCTCCACGTGCTGGAAGGGCAGCTTCAGCGGTCTGGCAACTTCGAGCTTACAGGAAGGAGCCAAGAGCTGGAAAGAACAGCTTCCTGACTCTTCGTTTTCCTGGGACAAAGACCGAATAGAAAATCCTGTTATTAGAAAGGGAGCTTTCCAGGGAAAACACTGAAGCAACAGCCTCTCCTTCGCATTGTTCTGTTTCCAGAAACTGGAGGAGTATTCTGCACAGCCAGGGACCCAGGCTCAGTTAATGTGTAAGCTGAAGACCACTCAAGACTGCAACTCATTGGCAGCCACAAAAGCCACCAGTCATACTGGAGGCTGCCACTTGCCGGGGCCTTTTGTAAGTGTCCTCTGTGTATGAGTTAGGTATTTGTACCCCCTGTTTTACATTTTCGAAGCTGTCCAGGGAGGCAGAAGATGAAGCTCACGGTTGCATGTGCAGGCATGGGCAGCCTGCCTCTCGCTACGGGGGCTATGCTTTCTTCCTCCCGATGGATCACAGAGTTTTTCAGAGCCAGTTACAGAGAAGTTCAGGAAATGCTTCTCGTGTTTTGAAGCTTGCCACATTAGATGTGAATGTCCGCGGCACCACAATGGCGTGTTGGTGCGATTGTCACTCCAGACGCAGCAGCTCAGATCAGCAGGGAGGTTTCGGCAGGGGAAACCTGGACTATCCACCGTGGGCGCTCTGCAGATGTGGGTACAGTGAGCCCCCGCGCGGTCCCCATGCACCTGTCGCCATCACCACCACCTCCACCAAGGGAGGACAAGCCAGGACCCAAGCAAATCGTTAGCCCTTTGATGTATCAAGGAGGGAGGTGTGGGGAGAGGGGACCAGCCCAGGATGTAGAATCAGAAAGGCCAGGGCGTGAACCCTGGAGTCACCAAATGCTTTGCCAGCTGGGTGACCTCAGCTAAGACGCTGGGAGTTTCAGGGTCCTGGCTGTAAAATGGAAATAATAATCCATCTTGGGGTTCGGTGTTAAGTGAGGTGACAGTGCTGGCCACCAGCAGGGCCACTCATTATGTCATCTGCTGTGACGTGTATATCACCGGGCCTAGAACACCTCGTCCTCTCCCCTCCCCCCTGCCCCCTCTTACTTTGCCTTCACGCCGCTCTGATCCCAAAAGACGGTTTCGTTCTGGCCTTGGGCGTCTCCAGTGGAACATCTCCAACCACTTTAATTCCTATCTCCAGCAGGTGACATTCGAAGATGCTTCCCATTTACCCCAGGAGTTGGGAAACACTGTAATATTCTCCTCTAATTATCTGTGTCTCAGTGGGAAGCCTGACATTATAATTAACTTGGGCTCCTGTCTGGGATGACATTTTGTGCAGCATATTGTGTTCCTGGGTGAGCACCGTAGCAGAAGCTGGTAGCGTGCTCCCCGGTGACGCTGTTGGGTTTGAGCAGGAGAACTGGCACAGAGCCCCCGAGGGTGAAATCGTAACTGGGATTCCTGCAGCCCCCCCCCGACCACCACCTCCCCAGTGCAACAGGGCAACTTTAAAATTCACTCCCAACTCCTGCCATGGGTTACAGACCCCTGCCTGTGCCCTACCGACTGGCCGGAACACGTGAGCTATGTTCTGGAGCTGCATAAGGATTGGGGCGCCTGGGTGGCTCAGTCAGCTGAGGGTCCGACTCTTGGCTTCTGCTCTGGTCATGGTCTCGCGGTTTCGGGAGTTCGAGCCCCGCATCGGGATTCTCTGTCTCCCTTTCTCTCTCTGCCCCTGCCCAGCTTGGGCTGTCTCTGTCTCTCTCAAAATAAATAAACTTAAAAAAAAATTAAAGCTGCATGAGGACTAGGGTTAAAATCAAGACTCATTTCCACATCTGCTAGATTAGGTCATCCTCCCATCTATTATGTAAATTAAAGGGAAAAATTAAGGCAAGAGGATCTGAACATGTTTTTGTCTGAAGACTCAATGTTTCCGGTAAATTCCAATTGTCTTTCTACTCTGGCCAGGCAGTTATCAGCCACCTCACGGTTTTCCTAAGTCCTCCCAGACCTGCACTGTCCGGGACAGCAGCTAGTAGCTATAGGGACAGACAAGCGTAGGTTCTGGAGTTAGAAAGCCTGAGGTCCCAGAGCCACCAAATGCTGTCCTATTTATTTGTCAGATTTAAACAAAATGCAGAATTTAAATCCTCAGTCACACCTAGCCACATGTCAAGTGCTGACTAGCCATACGCAACCAGTGGCTACCACATTGGACAGCACAGGTACCGAACAATTCTGTCATCACAGAAAGTTCTATTGGATGGCACTGGCCTGGACCCTTGGCAAAACAGTGTTAACTCCACAGGTTATCTAGAGCCTACCTCAGCTTGCCTTGGGCCGAGTTCTATTTAGGGGAGACATTCTGTTTCCCGAGACAGGTGTTCTTGGTTGTGGGGTCGGGCGTCAAACGTATTTTACGAATAAAATGCCTTACGTCTCAAAATTTGAAAATAAGTGGATTTTGTTAAAATAAGCTAAGGGGAGGACAGGGTCACCCCTGTGGTGCCATCATTCTTGTTCCCTTTGGTTCTGATCTGGCTTCCGATTTCTCAGATGGGGCGGGGGGCAGCTTGTGCAGAGAAATCACAGCAGGCTCGTCACCACGTCTGATGTCAAGGAGATGTGGAAAGAGCCACTCCAAGGATGATCTTGTCATTCTCTGCTCCGGGTGACACCCCCCTGCCCCCCGAGCAAGCCAGCATACTGGTCTGTGCCAGCTTAGCCCTCTCACAGAACAGATTCTCTTGCCTCAGCTCGGGTTTCGAAGGAAGGACATTAACTGTCACATGAAAATCACCACAGCATTTACTGTCACTTTTTTTTTTTTTTTTTTTTGCTGGGAACATTGCCTAGTTCATCCCCCAATGCTCCCAAATAAGGTATTTAGTTTAGAATGCACCGCCTGCGAAAGCTTTGCCTCGCTTGTGGAAACGGTATTCATAATTTACTGTGTATGCCTTTTCTTTTTTCCCTCGGCTGCTAAGAACACAGAGCCCCCTTGCCATCGAGATAAGAAGGAAGTGCATTCTGATGGTCTCATTATTGGAATTCTTCTCTTCTTGTACAACCTACTACTGTATTGCACTTCAATCCATTTCAAAAGGAGGGAGGTTCCTCATTAATTGGCACACGCGATTTTATTCCTTTGTCTCCGGTTTCCTTTGTTTCCTGGGCACAGATTCGATTTCTAATCCAGATACCTGAAAAATACTTTTATCTGGTTTGTGATGGAGACTGGGGGCCGGGTGAGAGGTGGTGCAGTCATCTGTTTATAATGTTCAACCAAACAATCGACTGATACGTCCTGTGTGTGGAGGCTGCTAGATCCCCCATGTCCAACAGGAATACAATGCAATCTGCGTCTCCATTGTTAGCTTCCTAGTAGCCATTTTTTTAAAAAATGTAAAAAGGAAGTGAAGCCGATTTTTAATTTTTTTTTTTAGCGTTGACTTATTTTTGAGAGTGAGAGACAGAGCACAAGCGGGGGAGGGGCAGAGAGAGAGAGGGAGACACAGAATCTCTAGAAGGCTCCAGGCTCTGAGCTGTCAACACAGAGCCCGACGTGGGGCTTGAACTCACAAGCCATGAGGTCGTGACCTGAGCCGAAGTCGAACGCTCAACCAACTGAGCCACCCAGCCGCCCCGAGACTAATTTTTAATACATATTCTATTTAACCCAAATAGTCAAAATCTTATTATTTCAACAGACTCAATGTAAAAAATTGAGACATTGTACATTCTTTTTTTTTCCACACTAAGTCTTTGAAATGCAGCGTGTATTTTACACTCTGGGCACAACTCAGTTTGGAGGCTAAATTTTTAATGGTTCAAGTGAAATGTAGTCCCCTCAAAACAAAGCTGTGTAGAGTGGAGAAAAAAAAATATTATATATATTTCTTCAGTTTTCAGATGTAAACTTAAGTTAATTAAAACAAAAACAAATCATTCATTGTCTCAGTCCCACCAGCCAAATCCCAAGTGCTTCGCGGCCACACGTAGCTAGTAGCCGCCATGTCCGATGGCGTGGATGTAGATGCTCTGAGAGCTACAAAACAGGATAAAAAACGGCCCTTGCCTCAAAAGAGCTTCCCGTCTGGCAGACAGGATGAAGTTTATACACACACGTATTATGATGCAGTGCAGAACGAATCCATTGTCACCGGAAGTCAAAGCAGTAAGTGCAAGCCTTTGGAGCAAGGGTGTCGTTTCTTTTGGCTGTGTGCGGTTTAAACAATAATATTTACTGCTCCTAGACTTGACATTGAAACCCAGGCCTTGTAGGACTGACTGGGTGCCAGTGATCCCACCCACAGCAGAGAGGATGGAGGAGGCCAGCGGGAATGCCCTGGGGAGCGGCACATGGGAAAGGTCAAGGCCACTGGCTCAATACCAGGCTGTTCTCTTTCTTCCTGCTAGTTAATGAGATTAGTGTCTCGAGCCTCGGCACTGACCTACCTTCGCATGCACCGGGCAGACCATCTTTTATGTCAGAACTACAATGTTGCTGCTGTGCTTGGCCCGGGCAGCTCCACGCTGGGCCAAGGCTGCCATGAGAAATACCTGCAGACCCTTTCCTCCACCTGGAGAAGCCATCCCGAGAACAGGTTGTTCCTGCAGACTGGCCCGCTGCTTCCGTCCCAGAACTCAAAGACATTATCATGTCCAGAGTCCCACGTGACCCATGTTGGCTTTGCGATGATCTTTGCCCAGCGCTTGACGTGTCTTTGCTTCACTGTAAAAAGAATTGTAGCTTCTCTCAAACTTTGATTTATAAAAATACCCGAAGCCTTGGCGGGCAGATTAATCCTCCAAGGAACATCTCATCTGCTGATGTGTCCCCGTCCCCTGTTGGGGTGGCCTCAACTCTTGAGAAGCTATAGCAGATAACAGGACTAATCAGGTGATAATATTTGAGGTACTGACTTTATAATAGTCCCAGCTCATTCATATTCATATATGCTAATTTTAGCACACATTAATTATGTGTTTAATAAGTCCCCTGTTTATTCTATTTTGTCTCCATTCCCTTGATAGCTGTTATGGTGTGGGGTTGAAAATAATTAAAATGTTACTTGTGTTCTGCAAATAACAATTAACCAAGGATGAATTCTGAAATCAAAATCCCATTGTCTTCCTCTCTCTCTGATTAAATACAGTGAGTGAAACGGCAGCCCAGTGTAGGTCTGTTCCCCGCGCAGTTGGTGTGTTTCCCTTTTCAGGGTGGTAAGTGCCAGAGATGGGTCCTGGCCTGACTCAAACAGCCTCCGTTGCCTTGGGCTCCTATCTTCTTGTGGACCTGGAGACACACATTCGGGAGTGGTGAGCTCCCACGGGGCCGTGGGAGACGAGGAGGGAGGCTGTTCTCCACAGAACACACAGGGGGGTGGAAGCTGGCCAGTTCTGTCTGTGGGAAGCCCCCAGGGGGGCTGTGATGGACCCGAGCTTCCTCCCACACCTGGGTCCGAGCCACGTCTAGCCACCCGTCCTTCGGCAGTTCAGCACCTTGGAGAAGAGACAGCCCCCTGGCCTGTGATTTTTGCATGTTACCTGCCCAAAGGGTGGCACCGCGACCTCATGCAGGGTCTCGTCCTAGTCAGTCACCTTCTGGCTGCTCTTGCAGTGGCTGGTAGCTATTGGGAATAGACATCGGGCCCCATTTCCTGTTGCCTTGGATCTCGTGCCACATCTTGCCCTGCTTCAACGTCCTACAAAATACCAGCACGTAGTCACTCTTCCCGCCCCTGAACTCTTTCTTCCCCGACTGCTTCTCTTTCCTAACCCTGGGAGTGGCCCCAAGCTGTCGATCTTTGCAGCCCATGCCCGTGACTTAAGCCCCACTGTCAGCTTTGTAGAGCACAGATCCCTCAGCTTGAGCCAAGCAGCTATTATAAACGGGGCTCGAATGAGTGCTTGAAAAGAAATCCATCGCCCCTTTTGGTCAGCAATTCTACTCAAGAGAAAATGCCCAAGGAGGGGAATCTCAAATAGATCTGTCTTGCTAATGGGCTACCAAAGAAACTAATTAGAAAATAATCCAGGGGTGCTTGGGTGGCTCAGTTGGTTAAGCATCTGACTGTTGATTTCAGCACAGGTCATAATCTCACAGTTCATCAGTTCAAGCCCTGCATTGGGCTCTGCACTGGCAGCTCGGAGCCTGCTTGGGATTCAGTCTCTCTCTCTCTCTCTCTCTCTCTCTCTCTCTCTCTCTCTCAAAAATAAATAAGCTTAAAAAAAAGAATAAAAAATAAAATAACCCAAAGCTTATGGGATTTGGAATTTGGAAATTGCCTTGGAATGATAGCAATTTAGACTAGCCAAATTCTCCATTTCCACACGTAAGTAAGAGCTAGGAATCAGAATCTATAGTTTTTATCTTACTGTGTAAATAACCGTGTGGTTTGTATGTATTACAACTTCAGCAAGTTGTGATTTCCAGACCCGCGAAGGAAGGTGAGTCAGCGTGGCCCCACCTCCCTGCCTCCCAGGTGACAGGAGGATAAACTTTGACCAGGGACATGAGCCTGCCTGAGGAGTAAAGGGACCAGAGGGACAGTGGTTTCCCTGACTACCGGATACAGTAGTTAAAAGCAGTGTTTGTCCACACCTTCCCTTCCACATCCCCATTTCCTCCAAGCCTCAGAGCGACAAATTCATCATCTCTTGCTCTGATTAAAGTTCAGAGCTGTCATTTCCAGATATTTTGTTCATTTGCTCTTCAGTATATTCTCAGAAATGCTTCCCGGTGCAGAGATGTTAGAGAAGAAGCAGGGACGTGCTGGTGGGGGGGAAAAAAAAATCTCTGACTCCCATTTTCAGGTGCAAATTCTTAAATGTCAATACAGCAACGTAGCCGTCTTCTCCCGTCTGCTTTTAATCAAATGCTTTTCTCCGGCAGAGCCATTTGTTTGCACAATTAGCAAGTCCCAGAGGCATCTTAACTTCCCTTTCTGTGCCCTGTTCTCAAGGGGCAGTCTCCCCTTCACACTAGGGCCATGTGGGGCTTTTCTGTCAGGAGTGGGGTACATGATGAACTGAGCCACTGACCCCTCCAGAGGTCAGGGGAAAACGCCCAGGGGAGGAGAGCAGAGAGGTAGAATTTTAGGCCCCAAGGACGGGAGGAGATGCCGGGTTGTGTATGGGGTCTGGTGGGGGTGTTTGGGGCCGTGCACCTTTCCAAGCTCCTTGGGCTGTGCCCTGGCAGGGACACACTCTGCCCTGATTTGCCCCATCCTCCGGGGCTCAGGATAAGCTCTAGGTTTTGCCTCCCGGTGCTTCTGAAGAGTGCCCTGTTGCTTAGAGACAGGGCACGACGCCTGGAGTGAAGATAAGGTTGTCAAGGAAACCAAGCCACAAATTCCCTTGTTTTTCTTCCAGTTGCTGGACAGAAGAGTAAAGGATTTTCGCTCTGACAACTGGGAAGGTATCTTCTTTTCTGTGTGTGTTTTAGACAAACACCAATTTGTTGTCCAAGATACAGCCGAGTTAGCACCTGAGTCGACAAGCAGGGTTGAGTTTTGCTTTTTTTTTTTTTTTTTTTCTTTTTAACAGCAGTGCGTGCTCTCTGACAGAGACAGAATTAAGCAGCCACTGTAACGTGTATCTTTTTTTCAGGTGTGTGGACCCCAGGACCCAACCCCCTCTGTTACACCACTGAGCTTTTTTGAATTCTGAGTTTTCACTTATTGCCCCAGCTTTTCTCTTCTGGTGGGATCGTGAGTGTCTTTTTGGAAACTCGCAGCAGCAGCGGCCGCCCTTTCTGTCCTCCGTCTTGGAGTCATTTCCATGTTTCACATGGTAGGAATCAAGGAACGCAGACATCTCCCTCTTAACTCTGGTGTTCATAATTCAGGAAAAAAAAAAGGCCTTTTGGGGTCATCCTCAAGGGATTCTTTGTTGAAGCCGCAGAAGTTCACATCTGCTCTGTGCTCTTGTGTCAGTGGACTGCAGAGTCGGGGGTCCACATAGTGGCACCCCCAAATGCTCCCTCCACTCTGGGGAGTTTGAGGTACAGGTAAAGGGTTCTTCATTTATCGGTGGTGGCAATTTTAGCTCCTGCTGGCAGCTTGAAGAATCACCTGTGAGCGTGTGTCCCCTAGCTTTCTACAGACTTACACCTGTTCCTACTTGTCCAGGAGAAATGCATCCTTGGCCCATCTCCTTTTCTCCCCATCTTCTGCCTGTGTATTTCTCTTGAGCAGTGTTACCAGTTGTCTGAGTCCCTCTGATGTGTTTCTCCGTGCCATCCCCTGACCTTATAAGGAACTTCTGCACCGCTCAGTGACATTCCTTAACACACACTTGGTTCTGCCCCTTTCCTGAGTTCTTGGGAACGTTTCAGCACTCCATGGAGACATTGGAGGGTCACTCAACCAAGTGAGGGAGGGGGTCAAAACACAGTTACTGAGGGGATGATCTGCTCCATTAGTGACCCAGAGAAAGGGCACCAGGAGCAGAGAGGAGGCACCAGTTAACTCTGGGTCAGGGATGCGAGTAGTCTGGGGAGCTGGGGAGGAAGGGCACACTAGGGCAGTTAGACAGTAAAAGATGCATAGGATTTTGATAAATGGAAAGGGCAGAAAGAGAAGGGCACCTGGGTGGCGCAGTCAGTTAAGCGTCCGACTTCGGCTCAGGTCACGATCTCGCGGTCCGTGAGTTCGAGCCCCGCATCAGGCTCTGGGCTGATGGCTCGGAGCCTGGAGCCTGTTTCCGATTCTCTGTCTCCCTCTCTCTCTGCCCCTCCCCCGTTCATGCTCTGTCTCTCTCTGTCCCAAAAATAAATAAAAAACGTTGAAAAAAATATGTTAAAATATCCCTCCAGTGGTAACACACTGTTTTGTCTTGACTTCCAGTGTAGTGCTGAAGCTGTCTTTTCAGGGTTTTGCCCGTGATCCCCTCCTCCCATCCAATGCCCTGGTGCTCCCTTATTCACAATTGGCCTTAGCCAATATGCTGCTCGGGTCTGTCCAGAGGCTGCCACAACCCCACCCTTCTCTGCTTCCTCCCCTTCCCTCTGTCCCCCTCCACCATTTCTGGCCCATCTTTTCACCTGGCCAACTTCTTTTTTTTTTTTTTTTTAATTTTTTTTTCAACGTTTATTTATTTTTGGGACAGAGAGAGACAGAGCATGAACGGGGGAGGGGCAGAGAGAGAGGGAGACACAGAATCGGAAACAGGCTCCAGGCTCTGAGCCATCAGCCCAGAGCCCGACGCGGGGCTCGAACTCCCGGACCGCGAGATCGTGACCTGGCTGAAGTCGGACGCTTAACCGACTGCGCCACCCAGGCGCCCCTCACCTGGCCAACTTCTACTCAACCTTCAATGCCCAGCTCAAGCATCATCTCCTTGGGGAACATTACTTGATCCCATCTGCCCAGCATGCCTCGGTGGCCCCTCCTGGTGACCCCAACACTCAGGACTCCCCCCACAGCCTGCATTTCCCATTCTGCTCCACACTGGCTTTAGATTTCTAGACTCTCAAAATCTAGACAGACACCTGCAGGTAGTGGCTCACCTTCCTCATTTTGGGGGTTGGTTCTGTTCCCACCTGAAATGGGGAAGGGCCTTGTACAGTCAGTCCCTGGTGAGCAGGGAGGTGGGATAGGGAAGGAAGGCATGCAGAGCTGAGGGGGACCCAGGGCTGCTGAGCAAATGACCACAAACTCGGTAGCTTAATGAACAGAAAAGTATTGCCTCACAGTTCTAGAGGCTAGAAGTCCAAAGTCAAGGTGTCAGCAGGGTTGGCTCCTTGTGAGGCTGGGAGGGAAGGATCTGTCCACACCTCTCTCCTCTGCTTACAGATGGCCATCTTGTCCCTGTGGTTCTTGACATCTTCCCTCTGTGCATGTCCATTCCATAAGGACACCAGTCACGTTGGATAAGGGGCCCGACCTACTCCAGGCTGACCTCCTCTTAAGTTATTACATCTGCAACAGTGTATTTCTAAACAAGGTCATGTTCTGATGTGTTAGGTGTTAGGTGACGTGTTAGGTGTTCTGACGTGAGGTCCTAGGTGTTAGGACGTCAACATATGAACTGGGGCGGGGGGGAGGTGGGAACCGTGACATTATTCCACCCATAGCACCCTCCTTCCAGGAAGACCAGACAAACACGTTCAACATGCCTCTTCAAAACTTGGACTATGAACATAAGCCACATATCACCTAAAGATCATCTAATTAGTCACTCAGACCAGCCTATTGATGGCATGACAATCTGTAGCTGACCTGAAGGGCAGGTAGCCTGCAGGATGATTAAATCATTAAACTCAAAGATCTCCAAGGCTGGAATTCTGATGCACTGTCACAAGGTGAAGACGGACAGAAACAGGGACCTAAGTACAGTCCCGAAATTAGATTCCTCACCCCCAAACAGGTGACAAAAGTGAGAAAGTGAGAAAAGTGTCTTCAGGAGGAAGGAAGTGAATTTGGATTTTAATTCCATAAGAAGCTTAATTGGGGGCGTCTGGGTGGCTCAGTCGGTTGAACGTCTGGCTCTTGATTGCAGCTCAGGTCATGATTTCTCAGTTTGTGAGATTGAGCCCTGCGTCGGGCTCTGTGCTGACAGCGTAGAGCCTGCTTGGGGTTCTCTCTCTGCCTCTTTCTCTCTCTCTCTCTCTCTCTCTCTCTCTCTCTCTCTCTCAAGATAAATAAATAAACATTAAAAAAAGAGAAGCTTAATCGTTCATTCAATCACGTATTGATTGAAGTGTTTGCTGCTCACCTCCTTTCTGCAAGGCACGAGGTACCACTGGAGTTGATAAGTGAACCTGGTGAAGCCGTTCCTTTCAGGGCTCATGCTGTGTCTACTGTCACCTGGACAAGGGGAGGTACAAGGCAGGGTACCCTCCTCTGAGAATCCAATGATAGAAGAGAGCCCCATAGCCTTGGTCTTGCAGACAAGGACCCCCCAGCATGCTGGGCTAGAAACTGAGGCCAGAGTAGCATCCAAGATCACCGGGCCTTTTAGGCCAAAGCAGTGAAAATGGAGGGGGTGTTGGCTGCTTTATGTCTTGGGAGGACCGCCATGGGGAGCAGAGCCTGGGTTTGTCCCATGTTCCCTCCCAAGCCGGAAGTAGAACGAACGAGTGAAGGGTATAGGAGAATAGATGTTAGCACAGCATAAGGAATAACTTTTTCACGGTTGGAACTATCTAAAAGTGAACTATTCTGGTTTATCTCAAGAGGTAGTGATGTTGTCATAGCCAACCTGCTCTTTCTGGAGAAAGAGACCCCAGGATCTGTCATAGTCAGCCATTCCTCTATCTGATGTAATATGACTGCCTCTAAAGAACCCTTGAAGTCAGAAAACACTCTCAATCAAGCTAATTGCTTTCTTTCCCAGACCACAGGGTTTGGAAGGAACTAGTTACTTATTTATTAGTGGATTCGAAGTAAATTTTCCTTTTGGAAAAAGAACTCTGTTCTTCATATTCCTCCACGTAAGCTCGGGCTGGGCTGTGGTGTATGAAATCTAATCTCCTACCAGGAAATGATTATTTATTTGAACGCTTCCTCCAAATCCATTACGCACTCTGGAGCGTGAGTTTGGGGACGATAGATCTCATAGCTGTGCTGTTGACACTTTGGGTTCATTCTATTCCACACGAGCCCTTCTTTCACGCGTGGCTGGCAGTGAGTGAGGGGGTTAGGAAGTCCCCGCTGTGATTGACAGATGCCTCTGCAGATATGGATCGCCTTTTCCACTAGCCTGGGAGTGTGTTCTTTGCCCCTGCTGCTTTCCTTAATACGCTAGCTTTGCGCTTGTGGATAATGTGCGATGTTCTTCAAGTAACTGTGCCACTGCTTTTCAAATGTTTTGCTTCTTCTAATTAAGAAAGGGAATTGGATGTTCTCTTGCCTGGCTGATTTTTTTTTTTTTTTCCTCCTCTGCATGGGATGGGAATGGGAAGGAAGAGCAAAAGAAATAGCTAAGAGATGTTTAAGAAAATAACCCTGTTGCCACCAATGATCAAAGCTGTGTCTGGGAGTTCATTCCTATGAGAGGTGTAGGGATCCACAAGTTCAAGTTCAGTCCAAGGAGTGCCTTCATGGAGACGGGAATACTCCACAGCTGGGCACTCCCCCCCCCCCCCCCAACACACACCTCCAGAAACTTTTCTCGGCCACGGAAATGCAGGCAGACGATGTTGAATGGAGCACGCAGGATCCAAAGACCAACGTAAAGAACCTCTCTGCCTTCCCAGTTGGGATGAGGGGTTGGCTGCATATGCAGAAAACCTGAAGCAACAGCATCTGCTCTCAGAGACAGGCAGTTCAGCACAGATATGGCGACTACAAAACACATTTAGGGACATAGGTCCCTTTTCATTTTCTGCTTTGCATATGGCTTTGATCTTGAGTTACCTCATAGTCAGGGTAGCCACTGGAACTCCAGTCATTACCCTACTCTACAGGTGGTACAGAGGACAACTCCAAACTCTTGCTTTGTCTTCTGGAAAGTTCGGGCTCACAGTGCTCTCCTGCTAAGGAAAGGGGGGCAAATGGATATTAGAAGGCAGGAATAGTCTCTGCTCTGCCCAGACAGTGGTCTGTCAGAGTCTCAGCACCAGTGATGTGCCTGAGCGACCTCGTGGAAAGGGAACCCCATTCAAGACCACTCCTTGCAGAAGCAGCCACATGGTGGCAAGAGCCCACCTGGGTTTGAATCCTGGCTGACCCGCTCACTGCAGTCTTTGGCAAGTTATCGAGCTTTTTTGAGCCTCCATTCCCTCTGCGTAAAATGGAGTAATTATCCACGCCACATGGTGCTCCTGTGGCCAGGAGTCTACGTTCCAAAGCTGACAGGTCACCCGTGTCGTTGTTAATTTAGTGCTCTTACCATCACCTCCTCATGGGCTGTTTGCATCCCTGCAGTCCTACCTGGGCTGCACGTTTCTCATACATTCCTTCTAGAACCTTCTAAGTTTGTAAGGCAAATCACAGAACAGCTTTATATTCTGTTCATCGCTGTATCTAACTGCCCTATTAGTTCTCCCTTACTGCCCCTGGGTGATTTCATGGGCAGACATCTCAATTTCCAGTATGTTTCAGGTGGATAAACACTTTTCCTTATCCTGTTTGATGCTGATGAGCCAGTCTGGTAACTTCAGTCTCTCATTCAGTATAATGAACATCCTTCTCTCCTCATCTGATTAGCCTTGGAAGCCCACAGTGGGGTCAGAGGTGGGTGGTCTGTCTTTTCCTTTGTTTTTTTTTTTTGTTTTTTTTTTTTACCCTTTGATCTTGCTCATCTTGTTGGGGATGGCTCAGCCATGCCAGGGAACTGAAGGAAGACAGAAAGAAAAGGTGGTGGTGGGGTATAGTTGGTGGTATTGGCAAACGGTCTTCCCTAAAGATGACAGTTGTAATTTAGTGTTGTGTACTCAGAGTGGCAGATTTTCAAGTGTGGGCCCTTCGCCTCATGGGTTTCTGAGGGCTTTTCTAAGCCTCCAATGGGAGTATCCACTGGTATAGGTAGGGTGCCTTGTGGTGGACCACGTAGGAGTTCCCTCTCATCCCCTGGTGGTCTTCTCTGCAAAAATTCCACTAGAAGTGCCATTTGCCCTTGTAGGTGGACCTCTGAGGAGAGAACCTGTAGACGTTGTTTCTAGTCACCTTCCAAAATAATCAAGCTGGTCCTTTGTCCTTTGGAAATGCAGGCTACTTCCAGAGTAGCCCCTTCTCCTCAGTCAGCCACTAGAATTCTCCCAGCCACCTTCTCCCCTCGGGACTCTTTCCAGGAAACAGTCAGAGAGCAGTTCTACAGGGAAGTATGCCAAGCCTGGCGAGCTTATTTCTTGGAGTGGACTTTCACTTGGCCTGAGTACAGAAAAGTTCCCTCCTCCTCAGGGCATACTCTGATAGCTCTCTCTGAGGGAGAGACCTCATGGTCTTTCCATGGGACCATTGGGAAGCAGCACCATTTTGGAGAGACTCCTCCCCATTAGACACTGCATAGAGCGTTAGACACCTTTGTAGATGAGTACTGTCCATAGAATTTTTTATGATGATGGAAATATTCCGTATACACAGTCTCATATGGTAACCGCTAGCTACCATATTGGATATGTGGGTATGCAATCTTGTTGAATTTTAACTAATTTAATTTTTTTAAATTTAAGTAGCCACATGTGGCTACTGTAACAGACAACACTATTTCAGAATGAGAGGGTGATGCCAGCTATTTTTTTTAGCAACGGTTCTATTCTAGCACTAGATACCTTGCTCTGCTCTTTCAAGAAAGTCATCCCGAAAGCCTCTCCCAACCATAAATAAGGAGCACTGTCAGTGACAAGTTTTAAATGTTGGTTCCCAGAGCCACATTATTAGGGAAGTGGACTTTACTCTCGTTAATGGGGAGTAGGTGTCTTTCTCTGAGCCTCCCTCTGCCCCACTCTGTCCCGACTGGAGGCATTTTGCTCTTGTGAGAGTAATGGCTGAAGTCTTAGCTCTGGCATATCTTTTGACCGCCTATTAAAAAGAAATTCTTTATTTTCCTGGAGTAAGTATTCCTAGCAGTGCCATCGTGGGCTTAGGCTGGATGATCAGCTTCTGCTTTCCTCCAGGAAATGGTTGGTAGATTGGATGCTGACAAGGGTTGCCCAGGATCCTGGTGATACCCATGATCATAGGGAAGGACAGAACTAGTCCCAGAGTTTGATACTTGAATGCAGTTTAAGTCCAGCAGGATAAAGGACCATGCTGCTTTACCAAGTTAATCTAGTACAGTCTACAGTAGCAAAAAAATAAAATAAAATAAAATTATGACTCTCAATGTGCAATAGCTCTGCTTATTCTAGTTAGGGAAAATGTATGTCTTATTAGATTTTTTTTAACCTAGTTTTTTAGAGTACGTTAAAATGAATTAAGTTTTATTAATTCGGAGAACAAAGTAAGGTCCCACAAGGGATCAGGAAAGAGTTCTGTGTCAGTTAGGATTCTTAGTTGCAAGTAACAGAGGTCAGCTCTGGCCAGCTTAATCACACCAAGGAGATTATCAGAAGTATGAGGAATAACTCAGACAATGAAAGGGAAAATGGATTGCCAGGCCTTGGAAGACCATAGCGAGGCATCCCAAGATTTGCAATGATAGATACAAGCTAACGGGTGTCTTTTGAAAGAGCTGACGTTACAATGACTCAGGGACAACCATTTTCTGCCTCTGTCATTCAGCTCAAGATCCAATTCTGGGAGAGAAAATCTGATCGACCTAGTCTACTGGGAGGGCTGGGGGTGGGGAGGTCATTCGCAAAGAAAAGCAGAGTGCCGTCTCCAAAGAGAGGAAGTAGGCATCCAAGCATAGGAAAACGGAGCCCTTCCCAAACACATTGCCTCTTTAAATAGTGTCAAAATCGTTACAGACACCAGAGAGAGTTACAAGAACAGACTTTGCATTTATCTTTGCAATTTTTCTCCACGTATCAGACAACGGTAAAGTTCATCATGTAAAAGAGACTTCGGAAATTATTTCATTTACCCTAATTTGCCCACTTTACAGGTCAAGAAGCCAAATGACTTGTCCAGGATTCCACAGCTGGGTAACGGTAGAGGCAGGACCAGAAGCAGGTCTCCAGAGGGAGTTGTGATGTCCCTGCTGCTGTGCCACTCACTCTGCCTCTCCCATCGACAAACACTTTTCAGTTGCTTGAAGGCACATTGTCTTTACATGAGGCTAACTGTTCCTTTTTCAGTCTCACCCTTGTGTTTCAGTTGCTTAGGCATCTTTGCAATAAATGTATCGAACCCTAGACTCTAGATTCTAAATCACTCAAGTTCATATTACTTTTTGTTGTTGCTCTGACTTCAAATAGCAAGCAAGATGTCTAGGATACGATGGTGACGATTCTCAAAGTTGACTCTGGGGGACGATCTGCAGAGACAGAGAGAGAGAGAGAGGCTGCCAGCCCATCAAATTGACTGCCCAGATACTTTCCCCCTCACAGATGATCTCTGGTTAGAATAAGATAACCTTGGAGGGTAACTCTCTCTTCAAACATATTATGTGTAGTTTTTCTTGTTTCTGGCCAAAGAGAATACAATGTCATTTCTGCAAAGGCCAAGTTTGGGTTGGGGCGGGGGGAAGGCAATTTATTCAGTGGCCCACCAAGTTGGCTGGTAGAAATAGTAACTCTCTCCAAAGGCTTGTATTATTAGACCACTTTGCTGATAGGCTTTTTATTGTGGATGCAGGTTCATTGCTTTAGATCCAATATATTTTATGGCAAAATAAGATTCTTTCATCTAACAGTGCCTGCCATATTCATCTCACTGCGATTGTTGACTACAAAAAACAGGGGTGATGTGGTCTCCGACCCCTGAGAGCTTATCTGGTCCGTGATGAGAGGGTAAGAGCAGAGGAATCCCGTGTCTGGTTGAAAAGGAGGGAAGAGATAGAATGTCTTTTGCTTAAGAAAAAAAAAACAATCCCCACTTTTCCCCAGTGGTCAAAGAATTTTGGAATTGGAATGGACCTCCAAGGTAACGTAGGTCACCCCCTGGTTTAAGAGAAACTCAGAGAAAGTGTGACCTGCCCAAGATCCACGGCGCTAATAGCAGAACTGGAGGGGCAAGGAGGTTGAACTCTATTTCAGTCAAGCATCTCAGTGACTGAACCGCTGATATGCAAAGATGCCAGCCCCTCCCCTCACTTCTGAGATCCAGGGAGGTTTGGGAAGGCATCACATCCCTTTTTTTTCCTCTCTGAAAATCTTTTCCCACAAAGCTTTAAAATGATAATCAGCGATACTTTATTTTTTCTGTCTTATTTATTTATTAATGTTTATTTATTTTTGAGAGAGAGAGACAGAGTGTGAGCAGGGGAGGGGCAGAGAGAGGGAGAGGCACAGAATCCGAAGCAGGCTCCAGGCTCCGAGCTGTCAGCACAGAGCCCGACGCAGGGCTCCCAACTCATGAACGGCGAGGTCATGACCTGAGCCGAAGTCGGACGCCCAACCGACTGACCCACCCAGGCACCCCTCTTTTTTCTCCTTTTAAAGTCAAGTTATAATGTATGTACAGTAAACACATCTCAAATATACAGCTGAAAGAGTTTTTGTGTATGTACATATCCCTGTAACCACTATTGAGATCGGGATGCAAAACATTTCTAGCCACATAGAAAGCTTCCTCATAGCCCTGCCCAGGCAGTAACTTCCTCTAAGACATAAGTACTCTTCTAAGTTACTTTCCCCACAGATGGGTTCTCCCCATTCTTGAATATCATTTAATGGAATCATCCTGCATGTTGTCCTTCTTTATCTGGTTTCTTTTGCTCTGAGATTCATCCATGCCTGTGTCGTATTAGTTGATGAATTGAACAATTTTTTTTTTTTTTTGCTGTGTAATATACTGTGGTATTTATGTGCCACAGCATATCCATTCTGCTGTGGGTAGATACTTGGGTGTTTCCAGTTTGCGGCTACTAGAAGAAAAGCCACGCTGAACATTTTCCACAAGTATTTTTGTGGACATGCATATTCATTTTTCTTGTGTATATTTCTATGGCTGGAGCTGCCAGGGAACAGGATAGACATATGTTTGGCTTGAATAGATTAACCAGTACGATTTTAGAATCAGGAAAGACATTTTCTTACCATAGTATTCAGTGATGATTATTACCGGTGGGTTTTTTTTTTTTTTTTTTTCATTTAAACACAAAAACAATAAAACAGAGGCTTGGAATTAAGCTGGCTTCCTTTAAACATGGCAGATTTAGCACATGCATTTCTGCTTCTTCCCCAAACCCCACTGAAATGATAGTAAGGACTTAAAAATGGGTACCTAGAAGGACAGAGATCTGGAGTGGTGAACAGATGTTGGGAAATGGAAAACAGAAGAAAAAGTGCTAATTGACTGGCTTCAAATGGAGAAGGACCTAAGTACCTGCAGAATGGAAGCCTCCAAGAAGCCAGATGAAATGTGCTAGTTAAATCCTGGGAAGCCTCAACAATCCTGGGAGTAGAATGGGGACAAGATGGGACAGCCAACAGGGTGGTTGGTGGTAATCTGTATCGGGGGTAGTTAGACTTTTTCTTTTTTTAAGTTTTAAAAATATTTATTTATTTTTAAGAAACACAGAGAGAGCATGGGTGTGCAAGGGAGGGGCAGAGGATCCCAAGCAGGCTCCGTGCTGACAGGAGAAAGCCCAATGTGGGGCTTGAACTCATGAACCATGAGATCATGACCTGAGCCGAAGTTGGATGCTTAGCCAACTGAGCCACCCAGGTGCTCCAGGAGTAGTTAGATCTTTGTCCCACACCCAACAAATGGACAGTCATGTCTCCTGCAGCATGGCAAGAGACACGTTTATTATCTATATAAACGAGGCCAGAGAGGCATCTGGCTTGATAGACCAGGAGAAAATAAAGGTGATGATCCAACTTGGTACAGGGAATAATGAAACCAAGAGCACAGCATCCAGGGAGGAAAGGGGAGGACTCTTTGCTGGGGAAACTGAAGAGTCTTAGGCAAATGATCTCCAGACACTGACACTGGGGAGTCTACCTACCAAAAAGATGTGACCACACAGCCCCCTGGGATTTCATCCAGCGCCCGACAAGCCCCATCCATCCTGGGCCTCCAGTGAGCCTTTTAATGCCTTGCGTGAAATATGGCTTGGACAGCCAGAGTTACTCAGACTTCTGAGGAATGCCTTCCTTCTGAAAGATAAAGTCCAAAAGCTAATTTGGAGATAACAGAAACAAGGCATCGATCACAAGAAAACATGAAAACAAAACAAAATGATTAATATCCTCAGAGAAGAAGAGGACATAATCACTAATTAAAAGGGATGATCTGATGAAGAAGGAGCTCTCAGAAACTAAAAACAGGAAACCTAGATTTAAAAAGTAGAAAGGCTAAAAGAGCAAGTTGGAGAAATATCTAAGAAAATAGAATAAAAGGCAGAATGCCACATGACGTGAGAAAGGAAGATAAGAAAATGAGCAGGTGAATCCAGTGGGACCAGCTACTGACTAATCACCATTCCAAAAAGAAAGTGGAGTTTCGAGAGTGCCAGAGTGGTCAAATAAAAATTTCCCCAGACTGAAGTAGACTAACTTTGCAGACTGGAAAAGAATTCTGAGTGCCAACCCCGTAAATGAAAAAGGGACCCTTGCCAGGAAGCGCCATCGTGAGCTTCTAGGGTGCCATCACCAGAGCTTGCAGAAAGGGAGACATAGTTCTGAGTTAGAAGGACATCACACATCCCAACAGCAGTGTTTCAAGCCAGAGGACGATTGAAGGAGGTTTTCAAGTTCCCAAGTTTCAAGCTTTCAAAGGCCTGAGGAATCTGACGCTGGCACAGATCTCTTTCCTCATTTCCGTGCTTTGAAGAACCATAGGCCAGAGTGGTCTGGTGCAAGTCAGCACGTGTCACCTCTCCTGGTCCCCACTCTTGGGGTGTCAACTTGACCTGCGAGCCCACCCGACATTCCCCAGAGCAAGCTGATTAAGGTGACGTGATGAGCAGGCCTTGAGGCTGTGTCTCACTGATCAGGGGAGGAAGGGAACACCAGCCGGGACTTCCACTCTCTTGAGTGTGAACGTGCCATCCTCAGAGGCCCCACAGCACATATGACAAACAGAACATCAGGCATTTTATGTGGCCAACTCCACGCACCAATGGCAAAGCTGCTGCCACCCAGGTTCACCCGTCAGCCTCCTTTGCACTCAGCCTTTGTGGAGGCCTAGGATGCCTACCAGGCTGGAGCAGTTGGTTAGGACAGGAGAGGGTTCACGTGCCGTCCGGAGGTGGGGGTGGGGTGGGGCTTGTTCACTAGTCCCATCAAGACTGCATGGAATAGAGCTGGGGGTCCTCAAAGAAAGGCAGGGAGCTGCCACCAAAAGTGGGGGGTAAGGATACCGAGTATACAAGAACCGGCTCCCCACCCCAAACCCCCAAAGCCTCTTCAATTAGTATCAAAACAGTTACACGTACCAGAGGCTGACTTTGTGTTGATCGCTGTAATTTTGTATGATAGAGTAGTAAGGTTCGTCATATAAAAGGGACTTTGGAAATTATTTACTTTCCCCTTAAGATGACCACCTTATAGATCGGGAAATTGCATAACTTCTCCAAGCTTCCACAGCCAGACAGAGTGGCAGAGATGAGTCCAGAAGGAGGTCTATTGATGCATTGTGTTCCGGTCGCTGTACCAACCCCTGGGCGTCACTCATCAGCAAATGCTTTTCAGCTGCTTGAAAGCACGTTATCCTCTTGTGTGATTAACCAGTCTTACGGTTGCAATTAAATTGCTCAGGTGTCTTTGTAATAGATTGTTTCTACCTCTGGGCTCCAGATGCTAAGTCTGGCCACACACCCTTGCCTGGGCTGGGCAAGGGGAGAAGGGGGAAGTGGGATGCACGCTCCCAACAAGGGTGTGTGTCCTCCTGTGGGTCCTTAGGTTGCCAGACCTGTGCAGCCACATCTTTCCAGAACGGTGGCCACTGGGCAGAGCTCTGTGCAGGACTGGAGGGAAAGAATAGGCAATGGTTCCAGATTCTTTGGACTTTATACTCAAGTGGGGGCTGTATACGGACAATGTTTACAAAGAAACATAGAAGCAGGTAAAATGGGGGGAGGGGCACCTGGGTGGCTCAGTCGGTTGGGCATCCAACTCTTGATTTCAGCTCAGGTCGTGATCCCAGGGTTGTGGGATCGAGCCCCCCATCGGGGTCCACCCTGAGTGTGGAGCCTGCTTAAGATTCTCTCTCTCTCTCTCTCTCTCTCTCTCTCTCTCTCTCTCTCTCTCTGCCATTCTCCTCTGCGCACATACAGAGTCTCTCTCTCTCTCTCAAATTAAAATATCTATATATATATAAAGAAACAGGCACAATGGCTCTGTTATGAAATGGAGGCATTTGTCTATAAGAATTCATTTCTCATCTAAAGTTGGTTAAATGGAGTAGGATTGATGACTGGTCTCAGAAGGGCATCTGACCCAGGGGCACAGGATCATCTGGATCCCAGGTGAATCATCTCCATCCAGATGGCTGCCATCAGCCCCCTCCAAAGCCACTACAGAAGAGCAAGTCCCAGAGGGTGAAATAAGACTCCCTTTCTTCTACCAAATATCAATCGAGGGTCTGCTCTGTGCCAGTGTGGAGATGTAAAGTCGAGAAATCAGATGAGATGTGCCTGGCTGAGGAGGGGGTCAGCTCTCGGTGGGTCTGTTTCCAAGCAATTGAGAGGCGATCCCGGAAGTAACCTCACACCTCTCTTGTGGGGCTTGCCTCTGCCTTTTAAACCCTTTAAATCCTTCACCCTGTGGAGAAGTGGCATGTGACAACTTCCCAGAGCTCCACAGTCCACGCAGCCCCCCTGTAGCCCCCAAAGTCGCTTCTTTGCACCTCCTGAGTGTGTTGCTTCTTCTCTGCCTGAGAGGTCACGTCCAAGCAGGAGGTGCAGATGCTGGGTGTGTTCGTGGTCCTAAGTTGCTAGTGCAGAGACCCGTGGGGTCACTTGCCAAGCCCTAGGCTGGCTGGAGCCCGGGGCCCTAGCCCAGCCCTGCGGGCCCAGGAGTCGGGAAGCCTTGGAGGATCTCCTTCCAGCCTCCTCCACCAGCGCTCCCCAGCATGAACCTCCCTGCAGAGGCGGCATTAAGCAGTGGTTGTGAGTGTATACCTTGGAGCAAACTGGGTTGGGATGCCAACTCTGCCACCTGCTAGCCTGGGCTGGACATTGACACCTGTAAGGTTCAGTCTCCCGGGTGTAGATCTGGACGGCGGGGGTTGCATCTCCGGAGTCGGCGCGGAGGACTCGGCGAGGCGGGACATGCCGAGTACCTGGCACTTACAAAGAACTCGGTAAATGGGACTGCTGGCGTGACTAGCCTTTGTCCCGCCCTTTCTTCCGATATTCCCTGGAATAAACAGAACCCCACCCTTCCAAGCCCTCTTCATTTTTTTTCTTTTTTTTTTTTTTTAAATTTTTTTTTTCAACGTTTATTTATTTTTGGGACAGAGAAAGACAGAGCATGAACGGGGGAGGGGCAGAGAGAGAGGGAGATACAGAATCGGAAACAGGCTCCAGGCTCTGAGCCATCAGCCCAGAGCCTGACGCGGGGCTCGAACTCACGGACCGCGAGATCGTGACCTGGCTGAAGTCGGACGCTTAACCGACTGCACCACTCAGGTGCCCCCCCAGCCCTCTTCAAATGCTACCTTCTTCTTGCCTAATCACCTTGGTGGAAGAAAGGAGGAAGTGTCCTTGACCTGCCAGCGATTGCCTCATTCCTTGTCTTATTCAATACTCCTACAATCCCATTCTACAGATGTGGAAACCGAGCCCTGCAGGGGCTCCCTATTGCCTCCAGCAGTAGACTAGACTGATGGGTATTCCTCAGGGGCATCATTATTATTTATTATCATTCACAGTAACATAGTCCTGTGCGCTGCTTTGAATCACAGATGTTTGTGCCCGTGTGACTGTTCGGTCCTCAACAAGCTCATGAACCCCTGGTGGGCAGATTCTTGTTTTGTACTAGGCTTTTCTGGCAGCAGAGCAGTGTGTGAATGCACACACATCCTGTACACAGGTACTTCCCAGAAACTCTGTTCTCTGGGAGTGATCTCCCCCACGCTCTGCAGAAAGTCAGGAAGTTTCAGCCCCAGCTTCCCTTGGGAACTCTCGGCGACTGCCTTAGCCTGTGGACAGCTCCCTCCTGACAACTCTGTGTGAATCACTTATTTGGCCGACGGCGTCTGCCATCTTGCATTATATTGTCATTTATCCTTTTTTGCATGTGTGTTGTTTCCCCAAGTGACTGTGAAAATCAAGAACTAGGGGTAATGTCTTTTTATAGACTGAGCACTTCCATTATCTTGCACACGGTCAATGCTAAGTCACTGTTGAGTATGATGCGGTGATGCCGTTGGATTTTAATGTGTGTGGTTTGCCCTGGACACACCTGGGTACTCTCCAGGGTCTGGGTTCTGTTCTCCCAGCCTCTCATTTTAATGCGTTCTCCATCCTGCCCTCTCCCTCCCTTGCTGCCACTGTCCGCCTCTGCCTCCTGCCCTCCCTCTCATCTGGCATTTCCCCAGGGGAAGATAGAAAGTTTTGCCTGCAGAGGCCACATCTCAGGCTGCTGCTTAATTGTTGAAGACATCCCTGCTCTGTAGAGAGGGCATACTTCCAAGAATCTCGATGCTGGGAGACGAGCAGAGAGACAAGCCCCCATTCGTATAGAGTGACCCAAAGTACAGGAGGCAGGGCACACCCACTGGCTGGCTTCCCTGGGTGCTGTTGCTGGGAACCATGAGATGTGAAGCCCGTTACTCCCAGGAGGATGATGAGGGAAGCCTCGTCTAATAAGCGAGATGTGACTTCCAGGCTCCTCTGTCTCATGTATTGGAAAATAGTTTTCCTGTTGTGGCCAGAGGCCTGCTGAGCCAATCTGAGGAGTTTCCTGCTGCCTGAAGCTGAGCCCAGGGCTCCTTCCTCATGACTCAGAGTGGTTAAGCTGCAATCCAAAGACACGGAGGCTGATGGGGCGCCTGGGTGGCTCAGTCGGTTAAGCGGCCGACTTCGGCTCAGGTCATGATCTCGCGGTCCGTGAGTTCGAGCCCCGCGTCAGGCTCTGTGCTGACAGCTCAGAGCCTGGAGCCTGTTTCCGATTCTGTGTCTCCCTCTCTCTCTGACCCTCCCCCGTTCATGCTCTGTCTCTCTCTGTCTCAAAAATAAACATTAAAAAAAAAAGACAAAGACACGGAGGCTGATTAGCATGGGGCTCTGGATACATTTCATTGCCTTCCCTTGCATTGTAGGAAAGTCAAAAGTCATCCCAATTTTTACTTCTTTCTTATGGTCATTTTCTGTGTCCTACTTCTTTCTCCCCCTTCTTTATTCCCCGTACATGTATCAGTCATTCGTTCGTTTATTTTTTTCACTCAACCCATAACGTTTTGTTGACCCTCTATTATGTACCAACTGCTGTGCTATTCACCAGAGATGTAACATACAACTGTCCTTGCCTTCAGGGGTTCTTGAATTTAGAGAGTTAGCACCCTGCAAATCACACACATAATTAGTTACGTGCCCTTGTTATAAAGTAGTAAAAAATAGAGGCATGATGTGCTGTGACCGCCAAGCCATCGAGCAGAGAATTCTGACCTCACGTGTTAGGAGGATGTGGCAGTTTTAATTTTTTTTTTAATGTTTATTTATTTTTGAGAGAGAGACAGAGACAGAGCACGAGCGGGGGAGGAGCAGAGAGAGAGGGAGACACAGAATCCGAAACAGGCTCCAGGCTCCGAACTGTCAGCACAAAGCCCAACAAGGGGCTTGAACTCATGGACCGCGAGATCATGACCTGAGCCGAAGCTGGATGCTCAACCGACTGATCCACCCAGGCGCCCGGATGTGGCAGTCTTACAGACATGTCCATAAATTCTTTGACATTCCTCCCTTTAAGAGGTGGAGGCTAATTCTCCTTCCTTTGGAAGGGAAGGGCCAGATTTAGTGATCTGCTTCTAACCAGATCACTGGGGAAGAGCAGAAGTGATGGTTATGCTACTCTGGAGAGTAGGTCATCGAAAGTCCATATTGTTTCCATCTTGGCCGCCCTGTCGATCTCTTTCCCTCGTGGATCACCTGCTCTGAGAAAAGCCAGCTTTCACGTCACGATCAGCCTTGTGGAGAGACCATGTGGTGCGAAACTGAAGCCAGCTACCTCCAGCCAGTAGCCGTAGGAGGGCACCATCTTGGAAGAAGGTCCCCCAAACCAGTCTGGCCTTTAGATGACCACAGCTCCACCGACATGTTGACTGCAGCCTTATGAGAGGCCATGAACCAGAACCACCCAGCTAAGCTACCCTTAAACTCTTGACCCACAGAGCTGTGAGGTAATACATGCAGTAAGTGGGATAATTTATTAACCAGTAATAGATAATGAATACATAGTGTGACGGAAGTTAATTCTTCAATACTCTACTTATCTGAAAAGTCTTCATTATCCCCCCACTTTGGACTGATGCCTTGACTGTGTATAGAGTTCCATTCTCTTCCCCCAGAATTTGGAAAGCGTTCGTCCATTGTGTCCATTGTGGGTGTTGACGTGTCCAGTGCCTTTTTTTCTCCACCCCCCGACCCACAGAAGTTGTGCGAGGTCATAAGTGTTAATTGTGTATGCTGCTGGATTTTGGGAGTGATTTGTCACACAACAATAGATAACTGATACAGAGGCAGAGAAAGGAAGGCGTTGATGGTAGGGACGCGCTCAACGAAGTGAAAGCTACACAGAGCCCTGAAGGCAGAGAAGAAATTGACCAGGTGAGGAGGAGGTTGGGGGACAGGCCCAAGGGCACAGCACACAGGAGCCCCGCACCATGATGAAATGCAGTAAGAGACAGTGGGGCTCATTAGCTGGAGTAGAGAAGGATGGGCAGAGAGGAGGGTCTGGCAATGAAATCGGGCACCTAGGGGGAGCACCAGGGCCTCAGGGACCATGCCAAGAATTTAGCATTTCATCTTGTGAGCAATGAGAAGCAAAGGCTTTGGTCAGGAGAGCAGCGTTAGCGGATTTTCTTACCAAACTAGCAAAAGGATTGCCTGGGACTTAAGAGAAAAGGATCCAGTTGTGTGCTAGTCTAGCCTGTCGATAACCAGCGCTGTGGCTGCACCAGCCTTTGTGGTTCTTAAGATCGCAAGACGCCTTTCAGCAGAAACCATGGGGAATCTTCTAGGAAAAATGCTTATTACTTACAAGACCTGGGAATTAGGTAGCGCACTGGCAGCCACAGGCGTGGTCATGGGGGGTGGGGGGAGAGAGCAGAGAGCGAGCTATAGCACAAGAAAGCCAGGCCTTGTGCATTGGGTTCTGCTCTTATTGGGGTTGAAGGTGGGGCCTAGGGCTTTGTGGGCTCACTCTTTATTGGTGAACTTAAAACACGAGAGCAGGAATTGGAAGTGTGGAAAGGGAAAGGCAAGTAGCCCAGATGGCCAGTCATCAACATCAGCTAACATCTTTAGAGCAGAGGAGCCTCCGTGTGGGGGAGGTGGCCTAGCTCTTTATCTGCTTGTGTAGCTGAACGTGTTTATTAGAGAGAGACATCTTTGAAGTGGATGCCTTCTTTGGGGTGCATGCTTAGGCGATCAAAGCTTAAGTCGTTCATTTGCATGACAAAAAAAGAAAAAAAATCAGTAACTGTCGGCCTTACCCTACAGATCCACACTGTGTGGGACCTTATTGCCTGCACTCACTGGCTTTCTGGGGACTGGTCTGCTCCACTCGGTTCTCCCAAGGCATGGCTCCGTTCTCTGGAGTAAGCCGTTTTCCTTAGCCTGGGTGATTTGTACTCCCGAACCCCATGGCTGTGTTGAGCACGCGCTTCTGATTTTCCGCCTCTAGGCGGGAGGAGATGCCGGGACCCACTGGCGACGTCTACGGTGACTGTTCCCAGGTACTGGCAGCTCTCAGGTGCAATCTCATTTCCCCAGGATGGGTGAGGGTGCTCTCGGGACAGCGCCACGAATCCCAGGCACAGCTGGATGTCGATAGCAACCCAGATCTTGGCAGGCTGCTATTACCAGCTGGAGGCACGACCGCGGGCCCCTCGGGCTTCTTTCCAGCCCGCAGACTCTGTCTTTTCCCTGTGCGCCCGCCTGTGCAGCTCACCTGGGGATGAGGGTTTGCCGCGTGGGAAGCCGCGAGGTCTGGTTCGTGTCTGCAGAGCAGGACTGTGTTTTTCTCCTGGCCCCGTGTGAAACCGCCGAGGTCCCCCTCAACCCCAGGGGAGCAGAACTTGTTGGCCTTCGCCGTTCCTTCCCTTTCTGTGCTCCCTTCCCATTCATCCAGACAGAGCAATGTGTATGTACGTCAAGGGGCAGTTTCAGGCGTATAATCGAAAATTTCATGTGTCATGTGTCAACTCTACTTCGATTTAAAAAAAGAGGCATTTTCTGGGGCGCCTGGGTGGCTCAGTCGGTTAAGCGTCTGACTTTGGCTCGGGTCATGATCTCACAGTTCGTGGGTTTGAACCCCACGTTGGGCTCTGTGCTGACAGCTCGGAGCCTGGAGCCTGCTTCGGATTCTCTGTCTCCCTCTCTCTCTGCCCCTCCTCTGCTTTCTCTCAAAAATAAATAAACACTAATAAACAAATAAATAAAATTTAAAAGGGCATTTTCCCCTTTAAAAGGAGAAATCTATTACCTGTAATCCTTTTCCTCCCTTACTCACCCATTCCTGTGTTCCACACAATTCGTTCCGTCATCATATCCTATGTATTAAAGAAAAATCTGTTTTGGGGCTCCTGGGTGGCTCACTTGGTTAACCATCCAACCCTTGGTTTTGGTTCAGGTCATGATCTCGTGGTTCGTGGGTTTGAGCCCCGCATCGGGATAATGGCACAGAGCCCCCTTGGGATTCTCTTTCTCTCTCTGCCCCTCCTCCACTCACATGCACTCTCTCTCGTTCTATCGCTCAAAAATAAATAAATAAGGGGCGCCTGGGTGGCGCAGTCGGTTAAGCATCCGACTTCAGCCAGGTCACGATCTCACGGTCCGTGAGTTCGAGCCCCGCGTCAGGCTCTGGGCTGATGGCTCAGAGCCTGGAGCCTGTTTCCGATTCTGTGTCTCCCTCTCTCTGCCCCTCCCCCGTTCATGCTCTGTCTCTCTCTGTCCCAAAAATAAATAAACGTTGAAAAAATAAATAAATAAATAAATAAATAAAAAATAAAATAAAAATAAGTGGATAAATAAACTTAAAAAAAAAAGAAAAAGAAAAATCTGTCCGAGGGTCACAAATATAGAGCCTCAGTGGACCAGGCAGTTCATGGAACCTAGGCGAGCAGCTCGTGAAGACAATAGGGGGGTGTGGGCCTGTGGCCACCAGGAGAGCGCTTGCCCAGCAATGGGACTTTTTAAAGTGTGCCGTCTGTGGCCTGCCTCTGGTCCCTGTTGGGCTGGCACCCTGGGAGTCCGTGGCCCTGCATCTGATCATTGACCAATCACTCCCTCCACAGCCCTTTGTCTGGAAGCCTTACCAGAAACCCACCTTCATGCTAGCTTTGCCCGCACTCTGTCCCCAGAATTGCCTTCCTAAAATGGCAGATGTCCTCATCCGTCCCGGGGCCAGGGCCTCTGCTGATTCACCAGAGCCCGCAGGGTACACCTCGGGGATGAACTTAAGCCCTTTGCAATGTTCTCCCGAAGCTCTCATTTGGATTTTGGTTTCCCCTACTCCGCTGGGAGTTTCTCAGGCCCCATTGTTTTGACATTGCCTTTGAGTCCCTGGCGCCTGGCAGGGTCCTGCCGGAGTCAGTGCTGTTTGCTGGGGGATCGAATGTTTTGTACACGCAGCGGACAGTGTTTGTGCCCTTGCTGATTTGCAGCCGGGTGTGTGGAGGGGTTGAGAAGGAAATGCAGTCGCCACGTGAGGGGGCATGTGACTCGTGGAGGAAGACCTTTGACCTTGGTACCCAAAGCCTCCCTGACGCAGCCGCTGCTTTACCAAGTGCGCGTGGGCCCAAGAGGGACTTGGTGCGGTGAAAGGCGATGGAGCCTCTAGAGCAGATGGGCTTGGGTTCAAATCCTGACTCTGTCACCTCCTACCATGTGACCTCATGTGTGTGTGTTTTAAATTTTTTTTAATATTTATTTTTGAGACAGAGAGACAGAGCATAAGTTGGGGGAGGGCCAGAGAGAGAGGGAGACACAGAATCTGAAGCAGCCTCCAGGGCCCAAGCTGTCAGTGCAGAACCCGATGCAGGGCTCGAACCCATGAGCTGCATGATCATGACCTGAGCCGAAGTCAGACACGTAACTGACTGAGCCACCCAGGTGTCCTGACCTTGTGTGTTTTAAAGCCGGAAATTCTGTGTGCTACCCTGACCTCTCTGAGCCTCAGAGGGCTCCAGACTTCTAGTCTTGAGTTCCCTGCTCTTGTTAGACGTGCTCCCCACCCAGCGGGGAGGGCTTCCCGCCCAGCCAGACCAGCTACAGTCCGCCTGGTCCCCAACCTGCCAGCATAGACACTCCAGCAGGCCGCTCGCATCCTCCATCAGGAATCAAGAGCCACTTCACCCTCTTTCCGTTATGAAGCCTGCCTCCCACTGTCCCTTCTGGTTCATTCTGTCCCTGAGTACAACCCCCAGTGGCCCTTCATGGCATGCAGTGTCTCCCTCTGCTGGCTGCAGGTGTATGTGATTAATAAGCTGCTGCAAATCTCATCTGTCCAGTGGCCGGTGTCGTGTGTTTGGCCATCTCGTTCTGTGTAGGGTGGGGAACCCCTCCCTCCCTCACTACCAGGTGAAGAAGAGGTGATCAGAGCACCTTGTAAGAACAGTCTGACCTCTCTGTGCCTCGGTTTCCTTCTCTGTAAAAGGAGAGGCTATCAAAGTGCCTCCATCATAGGGTCACCATGAGCATTGAGTGAAATAATGTCTATAGAGCATGTAAAACCGCTCCTGGAACACAGGAAGCACTGTGCCTTTGCTATTATAATTTGCTATGATCGACCTGGCGCCTTGGCTCTCAAACTTGGGGCTGCATCAAGATCACCTGGAGGGTTTTGCTGCTCTCCACCCCCAGAGCGTCTCATTGAGCGGGTCTCTGGGAAGGGGCCCAAGAACTTGCACTTCTAACAAGTTCCGAAAATGCTGATGTTGCCCATCTGGGGACTCCACTTTGAGAACCGCTAACTTCATGGGAAGATCTACCAGGCAGGGAGCCAAACTCGTCCTTGACTTGGGCTACAGGACTGTGTGGACTTGGTCTAGCTGTTTCTGTTTCAGCTTCCCTTCTGCCTTCTGCTCAGCATCCCACTAACTTTAAATGTGAATGTGATACGAATCCCAGAAATTCACTGCTTCCTCTGAAAGACGGGTGTTCTTCTTGTGACCTCCCTCCTTGGAAATGCAGCTCCAGAACCTCTCCGTGGTATAAAGAACGTGCCGGCTGGGGAGAACATGCTACCGTCTGCTATCTCTCTTCCCGCACTTTGTGGTTCTGTTCTGGAAGACTGTCACCTCCTCCCTTGCCAGGTTCTGTCTGTCCAGGTCACTTGGTGGGTATTCCGGATGCTTGTTTGTCAGAGCTGGGCCACGGGCAAGCAGCATGGAGTTTTTATCGCAGTCAGAAAACCTCTGGGATTAGCCAAGCCTGGGGTCCTGGATGTACCAGTCTGCTCTCCCGGGGGCACAGGCAGCGTTGACGCCACATGGTACTCAATGCCCTAGCCTACAGAAAGAGGGAAATAAACAGATATCTGTCCCGGTTTGTTATTGCCAGCTCCCCTCTGTGTAGCTGTGGGTAAGTCGCCTCCCGTGGCTATAGAACAAGCACTTTGTGTTGTAGAATCCTAGACGAGGAATGGACTTGTTTTTTTCATAGCGGCCTGCTTTCCCCCAGCTGAATCTTCTGTCCTCCGGGGGATCTCAGAAAACCAAACTAGAGTCAAATTCCCTACCCAGGCATCTCAGTTTGTCAGACCAGACGTGGAAGGTGAACCTTGCCCATGTTCATCAGTGATTTCTTCAGCATGGTGGGAGGCCCATTACCTATCAACAGATTTCTCCCCCTTCTCCAGTAATGCTTGACCACCGGGCCATCACTTGTGGATGTCAGTACCTTTACAGTGCTTCAGGGAATGAGCTTCCATAGATGCCCACATAAGGAAAAGTTTCTTTCTTTTAAAAAAAAATTGTTTTTAATGTTTATTTATTTTTGAGAGAGAGAGAGAGACACAGAGTGCAAGTGGGGGAGGGAGGGGCAGAGAGGGAGACACAGAATCTGAGGCAGGCTGCAGGCTCCGAGCCGTCGGCACAGAGCCTAACACGGGGCTCGAACCCACAAACCATGAAATCATGACCTGAGCCGAAGTCGGACCCCCAACTAGCTAAGCCACCCAGGCGAATTACAACTAATTCAGATGCTTCAGAGAAAGGGTGGGTTTTACTTAGATTGCTGTTTTAGATCATGCCTCTAGACTATCCAGCGTCTGCCATACAGTGGGTGACTGCTCAACCGAGCAAAAGGGTAGAACTGGAGGACAGGCCATGGTCTTCCAGGCAATAGGCCTACTTCTGGGGTGGTCCTCACCTTGGAGACACTGAACCTACTCCCACATCCAATCCCAAAACCATTCTTCATCTCACACACCCGTTACCCCGACACATTCTTCTTTGACTTGAGCCTCAAGGTGGCTAATCCTCCATTGTTCTCCGTGGCCCCCTGGCACGAGTGCAAAGTTCAATAACAAATAGCGAGAGAGAGTTTGGCATGGGTGGGGTAAAATATCACCCTGCCCGTGAAGTTTTTCTCTCTGTTGGTGACCCCTGAGGATTTGATACTCAGTCACATGAAGATAACACCATCAGGAGAGACACAAGAAAATATACCATGGTGAGACAGCTGGCTTTGTCACCCAGCCTTTCACCTGGGGTCCCATTTCAGTTGTGTGGTCTGCGGTGGCCGCCACATTTCACTCTGGCCGTGTCCCGTGCTCCCACCGTCCAACCTTCCCACAGCTTCCTGTCTCAGTGCTTGAGATTGGGTTCTCTGCCTCCGATGTCGTCAGGGACTTCTGCTCAAGCAGGGGCAGCATTAACTTCACTGCACACCCCTGATGCACGTCCTCTCCACCAGCTTTCCGATGGGGCTGTTGTTTGGCCATGGTAACGATAAATCCTGCCATCTCTCAAAATCATGTGTGTATCATTCTTTTTTTTTTTTTAACATTTATTTATTTTTGAGAGACAGAGACAAAGTGTGAGTGGGGAGGGGCAGAGAGAGAGGGAGACACAGAATCCGAAGCAGGCTCCAGGCTCTGAGCCATCGGCACAGAGCCCGACGCGGGGCTCGAACTCACAGACCGTGAGATTGTGACCCGAGCCGAGGTCAGACGCCCAACCGACTGAGCCACCCTGGTGCCCCTATCATTCTTACACTCCCCTTTTCTGGGGTCAGGTTACTGAGCATGCCTAATGAAAATGTGGGACTCGGGACAGAGGTACATCAAAAAGAGCTGCAAAATGGAGGGTTAGAAAGCATAAACTGGAACTGTGTGAAGCTAGCCAACTTCCTTGACTTTTGGTTTTTTTCTCTTCTGCATAGAGGAAAGTGGATAAACACTGATCTTCAGAAACTCTCCAGATGCTCATATGGTATCACACTCAGATGAGAAGATCATTAGAGAAAACTGTCAACCCACCGAAGCAGGGAAAGGATTGATTCAGCCAGAAGTCATGGCAGAGAGCTATCGGGAGAGCCCAAGGTAGATTGGATAGGAGGGAAGGGGCTAGGTCAAGATGTTTCTGATTGAGGGATCCAGGAGGCGTGGAGGAAATAGCCTGCGGTGCTAGTTTGGGTCTAATCAAGGGGGAAAGGACCTCGGTTTCCCAGACCCAGAGGATGCAGGCTAGAGGCTACTCGACTTACAAAATGCTGGGGAAAAAAATGCCAAGTGTTGGGGACGCAGCGGTTAGTAGAATGTGCTGTCCCTGCCCTAATGGAGATTTACAGTCCATGGAGAGGAGGACGCTGATTAAAGAGTCATACAAATAAATGTGAATCTTATGTACCTGCAACAGAGAGGTGCACAGTGCCATGAGGACACATAATAGCAGGACTGGCCCAGAGAAGCATCCAGGGAAAGAGGAGGAGAAGAATCATTGGGGTAGGCAGTGCATCGCAGGAGGGGAACAGAATGGACTAGGGACAAGAGGCATGGTGACTTTGGTTTTGGCAGAAACTTGGCCATGGAGCTGTGTTTAGCTCGAGTTGGGTTTTCTCCATACTTAAAATTACCGCTACCTTAAAATCACCTCTACCCCCAGGATTCAACAGATATTATTGGCTGAGTGTGTGCTACTCTGAACAGTTAGAAGGAAGGGCTCCAAGAGGAGCGGAAGCCACTGTAAAACCCCAATATTTCAACTTAAAAGAGGAGAATTGCCTTGAAATTTTGGATGGCTGCAGCAAAAGTGGCAAATGGTAAACGCCGGAGGTGTGTTATTTCAGGGTCTCTTGAGGCGTGTTTGTCCGAATAAGCTGACGCCAGGTCCCCTGCACTCTATCTTAAACATATGGAGGCTGCCTCTAGGACCCTGGTCTGTGGCATCCCTCACTGTCTCCAGTGTCACCATCCCTTAATCTCACTGTCCATCCAGAGGTACATCCCACCTCCTGTCCATACAGAAGGGAGGGGTCTAAGACAAATCAAGACATTGCTATGCATATCCCCCGTCATCAAGGAATATCCTGGGTGTGTTCTAATCTGGAAAAAAATACCCCAGAGTTCATCCTGAAATCTTTTTTTTTTAAATTTTTAATGTTTATTTATTTTTGAGAGAGAGAGAGAGAGAGAGAGAGAGAGAGAGAGAGAGAGAGAGAATGAGTGGGAGAGGGGCAGAGAGAGAGAGAGAGAGGGAGACACAGAATACGAAGTAGGCTCCAGGCTCCGAGCTGTCAGCGCAGAGCCCAATGTGGGGCCCGAATTCATGAACCATGAGATCATGACCTGAGCCGAAGTTGGACACTCAACTGACCGAGCCACCCAGGTGTCCCCTAAAATCTTCTGTTCCTGTAACCAATCTAGCATTTTGACGCATGGGGAAGGCGGCTTATTTTGGTAACTAGGACTACTTCCCTATCTTGAAGAAAAGGCAAGATGTGATGTATATAATAAGACGTATATGTGGGAGGGCGTATGGAGCATTTGCCTTTGAAATTGGGTTATTTACAGTAAGACAGGAAGATAAATGTAAAAATTTCACTGGCACAGACTGTGGGTTAATTGTCTGGAAGAGCCAGGATCAAAGGCATCTGTAGTTACAGTATTAACTAAGAATAGAACTTTTCATTGGCTGTCCTAGCAAACTCAGACTCTTCACTGCAGCTCCCATATGTTTGTAAATGGGGTAGGGTGATGTTTCTGTCAGATTCTAGCTGGGCGCCCAGGCCCTGACTCCTGGTTTCCCACCCAGAAAGTTCCTAGGATCCAAGTTTGTACCATAAGGCTTCCGCATGTGCGTACTGCCCTTTCAGGGTGTTTTCCACCTCCCTACAGGTTTCTGATAATTATGATCCATGAATGGGGGGAATATCTTATCCGATGAGGTAAAGAAAATGAATATTCAGTAGCCCGAAGAGTGAGCTTTGGTCCAATCCAATTAAACACTTTTTTTTTTGGAGCATAAAATTTCATTTCTGGGCCAAGCTAATATGTGTTCCTGGCTCAAGGTGTTTTTCATACTTAGATGTGAGATGCATTCAGCACATCTGAGTGACAAGACAAGACCCGGAAGATTCAGATACATACGTACAATACTCTTGCAGCTCTTCGGATTCAACTGGGAGCACAAGGGAAACACAGGGAAGAAGGAAAGCCATTTTCCCAGGATTCCTGTACCCGGGACCCAGTGGGCCCCTGACGCCTCCACTGAAGTCCAAATATTGCGGCACTGGTTTACTTTACATACTTGTGGGCTTTCCCTCCATCTTTCCTCAATTCTCTCTCTCTCTCTCTCTCTCTCTCTCTCTCTCTCTCTCTCTCTCTCAAGTTTTGTCACTTACTCTCTTGCCACATCCATTCTCCTTCTCTGTCTTCTTCCCATCAGCCTGCAAGTATCTCTTCCAGACTTAGAGGAAAGAGGGAGGGAGGGAGAGAAGACAGAAGGAAAGTGGAGGAAGACAGAAGGGGAAGGAAGGAGAGCGGATTATCCTCAGTAATAATTGCCCCTCGGGCTCTCATCCTATATCCTTGCCTCTTTTCATCTCCAGACGTCTCCCAAGTAGCTTGACACCCTCCGACCAAAGCCACCGTGTTGACATTCTGGTGACACATTGTTTTTGCCTTGCCTTGTTTGTTTTCTGAGCACTTCTGAATGCTTCGTTCATACCCTTTGCTTTTAGTCGCTCCTGGGGGTTACCCCCACAGCGTCCTGTTTCCACCCCACCTGTTTCCACTTTGGAGCCACCCTGCAATCCTGAGGCAGCCCTGCCCTGGCTCCTGAAAGCCCCAGAGTTCCACAGAGCCTTTCTCCGCTGGCTGAGGCGGGGCCGGGGAGGCACTGAGACTGCCTTGCTTTTTGGAAAGCGGCACTCGTGGCTGCTTTTTCTGTTCCTGCGTCTTCCTTCCATCACATTCTGACTCGGCCGTTGATAAACTCTGTTTCCTCTCCCTTCCCGTGGCACATTGTCTTCCACCCGCCGTTTAGAAGTTCGTGTTCCATTTGATCCGATCGATCATCCTCTGGATTTGTTGTCTCGTTCCTGGGCATTTTTTTTTACCTGCCGCAGTGGTTGCAGACAACCCGTAGGTTGATGGCTCCCAAATCAATATCTACCATCCAAACTTGTCTCTTCTGCCCCAGGCCTTCCACGTGACTGGGGCAGATTCCCCTGAACGTTCTGTAAGCGTGTTAAAACCTTGCGCCTACGTCGTTTGCCATAAGCTCAATTTCCATTCTTATCAAAACACTTCATTTCCCCCAAGAAAGAAGCATGCTGCCCTTGATCTGTCTTCCCTCACGTATAATATCTAGTTGAAATTCAGATCCTCTCAATTATACCTTATACATGCCTGTGAAGTGCATCTCCTACCTCCCATCCGGTCTGCCTCAGTCTGCCTTCAGCTAAAATCAGCTGAGCAGGTGTTCGTTGGGCTCCGCTCTGTGCTTTGCCACAAAAGGCTGATCGGATGTGTTCCATGTACCGCAAGGAAAGAATCCCTCGGACGGGTTATTTCAAAACAGTGTGATTGCCGTGACCGTGGAGGTGAATACGATCCTATGAAGAGGGCACGGAGGAGGGGTGTGGGGGAGGTCAGAGGAAGTCCCCCTGGAAGTAGGGATGTCTCTGCTGAGTCTAAAGGGGGATGAAAAGTAGAGAAGAAGGAGAGCATCCCGGGGAGGGGATAAACAGCGCTGTCTGCCGGATGTAAGGCAGCTCGGGCTCACAGTGTGGCCGCACACGGTTAGGACTGGCTGAGGGGTGGTGTCTGCGGGAAGGTGGGGCCAGGGGGCAGGCCGTGCCCAGCTCCAGAGGGTGTGGGGGCTTTATCCTGTACGCAGTGGGAACTGCCACTCCAGTGCACCCTTAAATTTTGTTTAATGTTCATTTCTTGAGAGAGAGCGAGCGAGAGAGCGTGCACGTGGGTGTGAGTGGGGGAGGGGCAGAGAGCGAGGGGGAGACACAGAATCCGGAGCAGGCTCCAGGCTCTGAGCTGTCAGCACAGAGCCCGACCCAGGGCTCGAACCCACGCACCGTGAGATCGTGACCTGAGCCAAAGTCGGACGCTCAACCGACTGAGCCACCCAGGTGCCCCTCCCGTGCACCCTTCACACAGATCGCTAAGGCAGCCATCGTGGGGAGAAACTGGCCATCTGCAAGGAGGTTGGGACCCTCTGGCCAGCACTTCAGGCGGAAGTTAAACAGCCCCAGTGTGGTTTAGGGTACAGGCTAAGTGGCTGTCCCAGGCCCCTGAAATACGGTGGCTTATGTAAGGTAGAAGTGTGTTTGTGTCTCTGTGGTTTATATACTTTATTCCAGTTACCAGGGAGGCCAGAAATAAAGTCTCTAGCTTGACAGCCCTGTGCTCAGCTAAACTCTGCTCCTGCAGACGGAGGGTAGGGTGGCTGGAGGGGGAATGGACTGTCTCCCACAGTAATGCCATCAGGGGTACGTGCTGGGGAGAGTCCACATGCCCTGGGCTTAGAGGTCGATTGGTATGGGAAACAGGAGAGAGGGCCCCTGTCCCGGGCTCAGGCAATCAGGTGTTGCCCTCAGGAGAGACAGAAAGCAGAGGAGAAGGAGGGAGGGAGGCACAGAGGAAAGACCAGGCGTTCCGGTTGGGATTTATTCACTTTGAGCTTCCTGTTGCTCCTCTGGGGGAGCTGTCCAGGTCTTAAACTTGGTAAGCCCGCCTTGAGCCAACCAGAAGGGAGGTCCTGGCCAGTGCCCTAAGAGCTTGGGCTACGATAATGAGCGTGGGGGGCGTCTGGGTGGCTCAGCTGGTTAAGCGTCTGACTTCGGCTCAGGTCGTGATCTCACGGTTCATGGGTTCGAGCCCCGCGTCAGGCTCTGTGCTGACAGCTCAGAGCCTGGAGCCTGCTTTGGATCCTGTGTCTCCTCTCTCTCTGCCCCTCCCCTGCTCACACTCTGTCTCTGTCTCTCTCTCTGTCAAAAATAAATAAACATTAAAAAAATTTTTTTAACTATAATGAGTGTGGGATGGGGGGAAAGAAATTTAGGAAACGTTTTCAAGAAAAACTGAATGCCGATCTAATATGGAAGGAGATAGAAAGGGCAGTTGAACTCTACGTGGAGGGATGAACTCGCGAAGCCCAGGGGCGGCTCTGACATATTTCTGTGCCCCCAGCACCTCTAGGACACGGCAGGGCAGGCAGGGCACATAGCATCAACACCCACCAAGTGAATGTTGCCCCTTTCATCCCGAACGTCAGCAATGAAATCAAAATTGAGAAGTTCTTACTAGATCTCTCAGAAAAGCTATATTTCTTCATGATGGTTGTGCCCAGCTCAGGGACAGCTGAGCTCAAGTCAGCCCCCAAACCAAGGACAGAAGCCAAGGCAATGACAGTAGGTCTTGCTTGGGAGGTGTTTATGGAGAAGACCTGGCTGGCTGAGCATTTACCCTGGAGTGATAATCAGTTTCTCCTCACTTCTTTCTCACTTGGCCCACTTAGAACTGTTCCTTTTTTTGCCTTTTTTTTTTTTAAGTTTTTTTTTCTTTTGAAAGAGAGAGAGAGCGAGCATGAGTGAGGAAGGGGCAGAGAGAGGGAAAGAGAATCCCAAGCAGGCTCTGCACTGTCAATGCAGAGCCTGATTCAGGGCTTGAATTCACGAACCGGGAGATCATGACCTGAGTTGAAATCAGGAGTGGGATGCTTCACCGACTGAGCCACCCGGGTGCCCCTCTTTTGCTTTTTAAAAATCCAGCATGCTGGAGTCCACAAAGGGTTTGGGTTGAAACAAAGAAATTAGGGTTTAGCCCTCCTTCACCTTGGGCCCTTGCTAAGCCCGGAGTGCACAGACCAGGAGGATAGTCACTGCTCAACCACCATGAGAAAGAATTCCATGCTGGCCTTGAACTTGGGCCCAGGGCCTTCGGGAAAGGAATCCCCTGATGCCATATACTCAGAGAAGGAGGTATATACACCACAGGTAGTTGTGCCTCCTGGGCTCCCTGGACTCCTTGCCTGGTTACGAGGGGAGCAGCTGCAGGACCCCCTAGGAGGAGCCCTCTTATGTGCAGGGCCAAGAGCAGGCTTCATGGCTCTGGTTTAAATGCAGTTCTGGGTTTGGATGCTCCTCACCGTGGATCATGTGAGCAGCTAGGACACAGTCTGGGGAGCATCATATATCAGCAGCAATGAGCCAACTGAAGGTAGAGGCCAGAGATGTGAACTTCCCCTTGAACATGAGATGCTGCCACGATGGTGTCAATTGGGTGGGGGGTGAGGGGTGGGGGGGGCATTCTTGCCCAGCGGCCACAATGCGTGGAGTAAAAGCATGGTACAATCAGATGAACTGTCTCCTTAGCGCTTACACGAGAAAAGCAGACAGCAGCCAAGAACTTCTTAGAATACCTCTTATGTCCCGGGATGTCTGCAGGGGGTCTCACGATGCCAGTCCCCCAAATGCCTTCTAAAGGCCATCCCGCCAACGGGAGAAACTGGACATTAAGCGAACATCTGTTTTTCATTCTGGAGCCCAGTGTAACTCATTCCCTGCCCCAGAAAGGGGGTGCCTCTGCAGGGCAACAAGGTTGGAGGGGGTGGAGATAGGAAAGCTCTTTCATCACGAGTGCCGCTGGGTAACAGGAAATTAAGGGTAAAGGCCTCCACATTCCAAGGAGAGATCAGAAAAGTCCCGAAGCGGTGGGTTTGACCCATGAAAGAAGCCGGGTCTCTGCTCAGTTCTAAGAGATTTGGTTACCCGCTTCCTAAACCTTTATCAGATGAGGAAGGAAAAGCACATGACACATGAAAGGGGGAGGTCTTGCTGCACGTGAACCTCCTGAAAACTGCAAGACAGGAAACGGACGGGGCATAAAATCTCATGACCACGAACGGGGCATAAAATCGATGACATGTGTCATTCGTGCAAATGCCACCTCAATGAACAGGCCAGCTGGAGGGTGGCTCGAACGAGGGACCTGATGTCCCCTCCTACCTCCAGATGTCTGAGGCCGTCATGTTTCATGGCCTCACACAGTAAGGAAGGTCTCTGAGATGACTCTGGGTCATCGGCGCAGAAATTAAATTTAATTAAGGATGTGGGAAAATGAGGATCATCTTTGAGAACAACCTCCATCAAAATAAAGGACAGTATCAGTGCTTAAGGGTGGAGGCGCAGCTATAGGAAAACCCGTGTTGATTACTGTGGCTCCTTCGTGGTCTGAGTCCCTGAGTTTCCCTCCATCAGCGTGGGTATGGGTGGCTGGTGGTGGCCAGCCGGGAGGGACAGAGGCGTCCCCTCCACAGCAGGGCGGCCCAGTGGCCAAGACCAAGGTCGGCAGATCAGGCCCTGCGTCCTGCCATCTCTGCAGAGCCATGTGAACTTGGCCAGGTTCCATTGCCTTTCTAAGCCTCATGGTCCTCTCTGCAAAATGCGGTTCTGACACCATATCCCTCGTGAAATGAATGAGGAAACGCACCCAGAGCACAGAGCCTGTCCCAGAAACTTCCATTACTGTTTGTATTAGTTTTCTAGGGCTGGCACACCGGGTGGCTTAAAACAAAAGTTTTATTTCCCCACAGTTCCGAGGCCATGTGGAATCAAGGTGTCCTGGCAGGGCCGTGCTTCTCCTCCTGAAGGCTTGGGGCCGGGGGTGGGGGGTGGGTTGGTTCTTCCTTGGTTCTTCCAGACTCAGGTGGCCGTGGAAAGTCCCTGGCAGGTAGACACATCACTCCGGTCTCTGCCTGTATTCACGTGACTGGCTTCTCTCCGTGTCTGTGTGTCTCCTCTTATAAGGACATCAGCTACTGGACTCTAGGACCCACCCCAATCCAGTACAACCTCATCTTAACAGATTACCTCTGCGAAGACCCTGTTTCCAAATAAGATCACATTCCGAGGCTCAGGTTGAATATGAATTTGGGGCGGGCCGTATTCACCCCAGTGCAGGATTCCCTGGTGTGACTTAGAGTTTTCTAAGGGGGTCCTGTCAAACAGAGAACTCGCTTCCCCTCCCCACTCCAATCCCGTTCACCTCACAGGACACGTGAGACGTGAGGCCTGTTGCTAGAACTTCTTTCATTTGGCTTCCAGATCCGTCCCCTATTAAAACGCACGTGGTTCAGTGAGGATGTTGCCCTTGTTGTTCGAAGTCTTTTAAAATACTGGAGCCCAACCGTGGGTGTGTTCATTTAGGCCTCCTCCCACATACTACTAGTTCACAAAGCAGATTCGTGTCACCTCGGCCAATCCTCTCAGCCTCCTGGAGATGTAGGCAGGACCCATATTGCAGATGAGAAAAGGCGGTTGAGAAAGGTCACGTACCATGAACTGTAAAAGTCGACTTCAGAGCCAGGACCCTTGGCTCTTGGTATCGAGGCAGGTGGTGACCAGGGGAGAGGCGGGATCCTTGCCTTACCAGACAAGCTTGGGGAGGTGATGTCACCTCTCCGAGCCGCTGTTATTCCACCTGGAGAATGGGATGGATGGCATCTTGTCTGAAATGCTGCTGTGAGAATTAGATCAGACATGTGTGTGTAGTATTGGGAATTTCCCGGCGAATGTTTGTTTCCCTTCTCCTCCATCTAGTAGTTATATTAGCAGCAACCTGTCTCTTGGTTTTGCTTGGTGCCTGCCTTGCATGGTCCCAGGAGGGTTTGCGTTCGAGAAGTGGCAAGTGTGGTGGTCAGGGTGTGTGGGAAAGGGAAGAACGGAAGCAATGGTTGTAGGTCCCCCCACGATCTTGGCAGCTGTCTGAGGTAGGTGCCAAGTGGACTTCCTGGAGGGGGTGACTCCACTGCCATCTGGCATTTGCAGGCACGTGTCCTGGTCCTACTGTTTGTAATCACATCTCCTCCAAGCAGGGGACCTTGCCCATCTGTATTTCCTAATTCTTCCCAGACCAGCCTGATCCAAGGAGACGTAACATGTGGTAGCTCTGTGGGACCTGCCTGGAAAAGAGGGCTTCATAAATAACTTAGAGCCGCAGGGTACCTCGGGAAGGGCTGGCAGAGGAGTTCTGTGTGAATATCCCTGGTCTTTCAGAAATAAGCATGGATCCAGCGCCAGCTAGCACCAAGCCCTCCGCAGCAGAAGAGGAGAGCTAAAACCTCATGCCTAATTTCTAGCCCAGCCCTGCTGTGGGTCTTCCCATCATTGGACTCCAGAGAAATGTGCAGAGAAGTGTGTCAGCTTTGTTCTTCAAGGCAGACCAGAAGAAGTGCCTTGAGGCAGAGAATGGCCCTGAGCTCGGGGCAGGGCGCTTCCTGTGTGTTGAGGCTTGAGGGTCAGGCATTGAAATGAGCTGGTACCTTGTAGCCCGGCTCCCTGCAGCTGTGCCCAGGTGATGCCTCCATCTGATTGGTATAGGCCCCCAAGATCATCTTGCAGGATATAATCCTTTACGAAAGACTGATTCCCGGAGGCTTCCGTTAGCATGTAGATCTTCCTGCTGCACTGGGTGGATATGAGCTCAGAGAACTCACCTCTCTTACCTTGTCTGGTTGTGCTCTGGACCTGGTTCCCCAAGGCCTCCAATAGGCAATGCTAGAATCAACCTGACCTGCTTGCGACAAACACAGCTTCCCTGCCCCTTCCGTGTTTCATGGGACCTGGGTGTGTATTTTTGAGAAGGGCCAGCGATGATTCAGATTCAACCCATCCAAGGACCAGCCAGCTGTCTGCTCCTAGAGTGGTGGCCCGTGGGGCATCTCAGCTGCCTGGATACTGGGCTGCGGGGGTGGGTGGGGGGAGGGGCTGGGATCTTGAGAGGGGCTCCAGGCTTAGAACCACAGAAGCTCTTATAGAGATGAAGCCGCTGCTTGGAGAAGGCTCCACAGAGCAGGGTCTCAGGGCTGGAAATGGATCTGATGAAAGGGAGCTGAGGAGAGAAGAGTCAGGTAGCAAGAGACTGGCTGGGTTTTTTTTTTCTTTTTTCTTTCATGTGTAGCCAGGCCCCACTGCTCCCTTGACAACAAGTGCCTGAAAGTTAGACAGGCATGGAAGGAGAGATGGTCCGGCCAGGGTGAAACAGAGCAGAGGGGAGATGTCTCCTGCCTGAGCCTTGTGGAGAGAGAAAGAAGGGAGAAGACAGTAAGAAGGAAGTTCTCTGAACTTCAGCTCACTCTGGGCTCACAGGACATACCCCTGACCTTGGCTTAGAAACAAGCACAAAGCAATGTGGCATCAATGGCAAATGTATACAGCTGGATCCAGACAGACGGGGGATGTTCAAGCCAGAGGCCACCGTTTCTTTTTCAAAGAAGATTTTTCATTTTTTGAAATAAAGACTGGGACACACAAAACGGCCCATTTGTCAGCTGTCGGTTGGGTCACTGCCTTGACGATTGGATTCTTAAGGCCAACTGACATACCCAATTAACGCGAGGTTGGGAGACCCCCTCTAGGCATGACTTCAGATGACTTTGTTTACCTTTATTTAACGAAAAGCAATGAAAAGCGGTCTTTGCAAGGTCTTAGGTTATCCCAGGGCGATGCCGCCTTGGCCAATTTAATTACATGCTGCTCTGGAGCTACTGTTTTGCAAACGGAGGAGCTGTAACGGAAGATCTGTTATCTGGTTGCTTAGAAACTCTGTACTTTTACTACCTCAAGTCGTCACCAAGCCCTTCTGGGGAGTCAAGGCAGGCTGCCACCAGCTCTCCTAAGTCGTAAATTTCTCAAGAGCCAGGCGTAAACCGTGCAGCAAGACGATGGAGATTTTGGTGGTGATTGTCCCATTACAGACCATTTCAGTCCCCGCAGGGAACACGAGCCTCATCTGGTCCCCGCTTCTGGCTCCGGCCGTCGGTTACACAAGTGCACCCTTGTTCGTTTGCATGTGTGCATTCCATGGACCAAGTCACCATGCCCGTGAGGATGGCTACTCCAGACAGCCAGAAACCAGGAGCGACTCTGTGACCTTTTGCATCCAAAGAGGCACAGGGGCCCAGAGTGCCTAGTTGGGAGCCCAAGCAGCTTTGGCTTCAAACTTGTCCCCACTTACGGCCTTACTAACACCATCCCTTGTTCTTCAGCTTTGTAATTACAATCCAGGCCGATGGGGAGTACAGATGCCTCCCGGGCCAGGCTCCATCTGTGGGTCAGTCTGCTCCTACCACTTCAGAAGCTGGGGGGAAGGTTGGGTGTTTTGACCTGCAGCCAGAACACCCCTCCCTGAAGTGTGTATTTTGTTGATGGTTAGGCTTGGAAATCTACAGGTCGGTGATGGTAAAATTGTGCTCATGAGCTCTGGTCAGCCTGGCTCAAGGTCACAACCTGCACTTTTGGCCACACGGCTGTGGACGCCACACCATGATATCCCATGAGTGTGTGTTTCAGCTTGTCTATAGAAGATAACCTTTCAAAGCAGCACACCAGCCTAGGGTGAAAGCATGCCTGATAAACTGATCATGCCAGGGCATACCTTCTACCAACTTATTCTGATCTGAGAATATCTGTGCATCTCTCCTTCATCTTCCCCCTTTTCTCTGTTCTTTTCATTGTTCCTTCTATTCATTTCACTCCTTTGCTTCACTGACTTGTGCACCCGCCATGAGCCAAGTTCTGTGCCGTGGGCAGCAGAACTGTAGTGTGGGTGATGAAACAGGAAGTCTGCACTTACCTTCTCTTTCTGTCTCTCCTCTCAGCTGAGTCCTGCCAAGCGGGTACTGGACTCCCTTATGCATTAGCTCTCCCCACCAGAACCACAGATAGCATTTTGTCAAGCAGGATCAGTCATTCTGCACCTGAGTTTTGAACAGTCACTGTGTGGCTTCCAGAGCTGTGGAGATGTAGAAGATGTCCAGGGTGGGATCCCCAAACCCAAGTAGCTTAGAGTACGTATTAAGAATAGAGAAAAATAAAGGGAGAAGGTGTGTGCCATCGTGCTAAGCCTGGGGGTACTGGTGGGCTTAACAGTCCTGGAGGGTCTTGAACTTGGATGTGGAGGTAAAGGAACAGAGTGCTCAGGTGTAATGAGGAAGGAACAGTATGGTATAAAGGGTGGGAACCCCAAATACTGCCTTGCTGTGGTGGAGGGATAACTGCAGATTTGGGTGGGGGTATCCGGAAGTAAAGTACAACTCTTTCCAAATGACCAAGTCAGTCTTGCTCAGCCCTGAAGATGAGTTTTGCAGTGAAGGCTTGTTGAATGAGCCCTTATCATCATCCAGTGTTGTTGGAAAGGGATCAAGGGGAGAAGGGACAGCCCCGGGAAATAGCTTTCCATCTCAGGTGTGTCCCCAGGCCAGGTGAGTGAATGACCAGGAAGAATAAAGAGTGATGTGTCTAGATACTCTTACTTCAGTGAGAGAAGAGGTGGGAAGGAATGAAGGATGTGGCAGGTCGAGACAGAGGAAAGCTCCCGTCTCCACAGGAAAAAGAATGTTGGCTGGTGGAGAGGTACCCACCCTCTCAAGAGGCGGGGCTGAGGTTCAGGACGGCTCTCTCTGCACCAGCACTTTCTCTTTCCCTCCAGGTCTTTGGCACTGGCTCCATTTCTTTCTCCGATGACTAGTTTGTTGCGTTTGAAAAATTAACACTATGTGAGACCTCACATTTTCCTTGATTTGTTTGACATCTAAAGGATGAAGCTTGTCCTCTCTGTAAACCGCACGTGGATTTTTCTCATTTCTGTGTTGCAGTTGGCCTCAGCCATGGCCGATGGGCACATTACAGTGCCATCTTGTTTTATTAGGAATCTGAGCCGTGTGCTTTATTATCCATTGTCATGTCTTCTCATTGAAGGCGTCTGGTGTGAAAGCAGAGGCAGCCACATGAAACTCTAAAGATAATCCGTCAGACCACAGAGACTCTCAACTCAGGCTCTGCCATCCAGGGCGAGGCTGATTCACAGGGAGTGTAGGCAGCCTCCCGCCAGGTGAGCCTGCAGGTGCAATCGTGCTATGACTCCCTATTCCCTCCTCTGGGCCGACTCCTGTAAAGCATGACTCACCAAGCGACTCCCGGCACACATCTGTGCTTCTGTTTTCTCATCCTTCCCTAATGCAGAGTGCTGTTTTCAGGATTTTTTAAAACGAGCCACACATAAAAAGTACAGAACAAATACCTGGCATATAGTAAATGCTAAATGACGTTGGCTATTATTTTCATCATCGTTAATTAGAGCCAAGTTATACACTTATAGTAATCCCTTACAGTTTGCTCATGTGAAAAATGTGGATGAGAATGCCAGCCTGCCTTGTAAGTGTAGGATACGCACATGCTTGTCATCAGTGGGACTTAATACACATTTATTGAAGGAATAATGTAGACTTTAAAGTGTTAAGTTCTGAAAAAAAAATTCAGGGCAGCTTTTGCTGTTCTTCCAAATGTATCACGCTAGTTCCAAGGGCATACGTTGGTCTGTAGGGCATTGATTGGGTGTTTCGCTCTTCTGGCCAGTGTGACAGTATATCAGCTCAGGTCCAAGCTGGTGCCAAGAAGGGCTAGATGTGCAAGACATCTGTTGGGAGAAACACATGGAAGGGTAGAGGGAAAGGAGTAAAAAGGTGGAAGGCAGAGCCTTCAGCCTGTGATGCAGGTCTGGCACCTGTGGAAGGAGACAGGGAAGGAAGAGTCTCCACGTGTGGCACAGTTCCAGAGATGTTTCAGTCAAGACAATGTGAGGGGAGGTCCTTCAGCCACAGGAGTCTGCTGAGAAGAGTCCCACATTCTATACTGGTCACCCCATGCTCAGTCACTGGCTGGGAGCAGCTGGGAGAGGGGGAAATGTGGTGGTGGGTTCTGAAAAGCAGCCACTGGGGCCACCAGTCACTATGCTCCCCACAGCAGATCTGAAGGACGCATTTTCATGGCTACCACAGATCGTCAGTGGGACAGGCTGTAAACTCTGAAGGTAGGGAATCAGTTGTCTCTGCTTTTCTTTTTCCCTCTGTGGTTTCTACTATTCTGCATGTGTTTGCCGAGGCTTTTTCAGGAAGAAGCAAGAGACTGAGCATGTTCTGGGAGTGGGCAGGGGGTAGTTAGAGGCAAGACAAGGGGTTATCACCGGATTGGTTGCAGGGCACTGTCCAGCAGCCCTAGTGCTGAATTCTGATAGAAAGACAGCTAGTTATGTGAGGAACCAACTGCTTCCTAGGAGAATTGGCATCCCAGGAAAACACTTAATGCATTGGCCACAACCCTTTGACAGATAAGGAAACAAAGTCTAAGAACCAGAATGATACATCTTATCTGCCACCACAGTTGCCATTTTCTTAGTGGTCATATCTGAGAATTTGCCTTTGGTTTTTGGCTCCTGGTCCACTATCTCAAGCTCCTGGAGGGTCACTGTAGTTTAGTGGAAGGGTAATTTACCTAGAAATCTGAGTATCTGGATCTTGACTTTCAATGAACATGCTGAGTGATTGATTCTATAACATGTCAGTGTGGGAAGCATACTCTGTGCTGTTGGGGATGATGAAGGCATTAGGGGCAGATCCCTGTCCCCAGTGTTCCTACGACTTTCACCACCAGCCTACCTTATTGATAAAGTGATGCTCCACAAAAATGAAGTGTGGGGGGGGGGGTAACATATGAAAGTAAAGCAGGTCTGTTTCCTATTTCCTTAGTGGTTTGTTTATCAAAGAATTGCTTTATTTCAAAATGTCAAGTAGTATTACATAGGATGCAAGTTTTACATCTAAGAGGTCATACATGGGGGTTTTTCCTGAACCTTATATTTTTTTATTGTGGTAAAATATATATAATACAAAATTTGCCATGTTAACCATTTTAAGTCTACAGTTTTGTGGCATTAAGTACATTCACATGATTGTGCAACCATCACCACCATCCATCTCCAGAATTTTTCCATTTTCACAAACTGAAGCTCTGCACCCATTAGACAATAACTCCCAGCCACTCCTCCCATCCTGCCGCCTGCAGCCACCATTCTATTCTCCATCGCTATGAATTTGACTATCCCAGGTGCCTCGTAGACTTGGGAGTCTTGCAATATCTGTCCTTTTATAGTTGGCTTATTTCACTTAGTATAATCTCTTCAAGGTTCATCCATGTTGTAGCAGGTGTCAGAATTGCCTTCCTTTTCAAGGCCACATAATATTCCAGTGTATGTAACCAATGAGTCTTTAAAGGTTGTCAACCTCTCCTCTGTTGTGTCATAGATGAGAGATACGCTGGAAAGATGAGCACCATGCAGGCCAGAGGGTTGTTGACTATCATGGGCTCTCACCACCTAGTATTAAGGTGCTTTTCTGAGTTCAGAGCCAGTGGCTAATAGTGTGAACTCTGGGCCACTTAGAGGAGGGTGGTGAGCAGTGAAGGATGGAGGGGGGAGAAGGGGTGTTTGCAAAGTTAGATCTAGAAGCCAAGCAAGAGTCCTGATAGCTCACACCTGGTCACCTCTCAGAGGCTGGCCAGGGTCCAGCTGCACTAATGACTATGCCATATGTCAGCGTTAGAGAGGCGAGAAGGGGCACAGAGAATGGAGAGCACAGGCCTGGTGGTGGGCGAGATGGAGAACACTGACCTCAGTTCCTGCCTCAGAGCAGGAAAACTGCTTAGGAGACTGCTCTCTGACTCTTGGGTTCCTTCAGGCTACACTGTGGGCCTAGGGGTGGCCACAGGGACAGAGGGTGCTAGGGCTCTTTGAAAGCAGGGTCATTTCATTTATCTACTTATCCTAATATGTGCAAGGCATTCACCTTGGTGCTGGAGATTCACATGATGTTGCATGAAACAGACACAGGTACCCTTTACCGGAGTTCACAGTCTGGTAGGGGTGATGCATGCTTATCTAAGCCACCTCTTCTATGAGGCTGCAGTGTGGTCTTGCTGAAGATAGCTCCCCAAGAAATACTCTTCCCAGCCCTGGATTATTTTTCTTTATGACACTCCTCATTACCTGACCTTATCTTCTGTCTCTTTGTTTATCTGGTCTTCTCTTTCTCCTCTACAAAAGAGTTGATCTCTAAAAGGTGGAGACTATTTTACGTATTGATGTTCCTTATGCACCTAGAGGAAACTCCAGCCTGATGCCGATGCTGAATAAATACTTCCTGAATGAACCAACAAAAGAAATACTTGCAATAAACATGCAATTCAGCATGTGGTGAAGGACAAGTTGAAGGTGCTATGAGAGCACAGTATGGGTGTGCCTGACCTACTTTGGGGGCCAGGGAAGGTTTCTCTGAGGAAGTTACATGACCACTGAAACCCAAAAGACAAGCAGATGTTAACTAAGTGGGCAAAGTAGAGAGAGGGAGAGACATAGCCAGAAGAAGCAATGGCCCAAAGGCCCTGCAGTTGGAGGAAACATAACTACTTGCAAAGTCCAGGTAACTAGAAAACAGAAAGAACATGAGATTAGGATAGACAAGGCCAGATGTGCAGGTTACCATTTTCACTTCCTTCTAAGTGCAGAGGGGAACCACTGGAGGGTTTAGAGCAGAGGAGAGCAACATTGATCCATGTTTTCTTTCTTTCTTTTTTTTAATGTTTATTTTTGTTTGTTTGTTTTTGAGAGAGCAAGAGCATGAGCAGGAGGCGGGGAGCAGAGAAAGAGTGAGACAGAGGATCTGAAGCAGGCTCCACACTGCCAACGAAGGGCCCAATGTGGGGCTTGAACTCATGAACCGTGAGATCATGACCTGAGCCAAAGTCGGGCACTTAACCCACTGAGCCACCCAGGCACCCTGATCCATGTTTTCAAAAGGTGCCATTGACCCAGTAATTCCCCTCCTAAGAATATACCCAAAAGAATAAAAACACAGGTATTCCAAGACATACTTGCACCTGAATGTTCACAGCAGAACTGTTCATAATAACCAAACGGTGGGAACCAAGCCAAAGGTCCATCGGCAGATGAATGGATAAGCAAAATGTGGTTTGCTGCACAGTGGAATATTGCTCAGCTGTAAAATGAAGTGAGGCACTGCTAAAGATGGCAAGATGGATGAACCTGAAAAATATGTGAAGAGGGGCACCTTGGTGGCTCAGTCGGTTAAGCATCCAACTCTTGGATCTTGGCTCAGATCATGATCTCACGGTTTGTGAGTTTGAGCCCCACATCGGGCTCTGCACTGATGGTGAGGAGCCTGCTAGGGATTCTGTCTCTCCTTCTCTCTGCCCCTCACCTGCTTGTGCTGTCTCTCTCTCAAAATAAATAAATAAACTTAAAAAATATATATTATGCTAAGTGAAAGAAAGCAGACATGAAAGGTTATATCTTACATGATCCGATTTATGTGAAATTTCCAGAAGAGGCAAATCCCTAGATCCACAAAGCAGGTTGGTAGTGGTCAGGGGTTGGGGTGAAGGGAAGAAAAGGGGGTCACCGTTTGGTTCTCTTTTGGGTTTGGGGGTCACACAGATGTTTCGGAACTAGATAGAAATGGTGGTTATAAAACATGGTGAATGTGCTAAATGCTACTGAAATGTATACTTTACAATGGTGACTTTTATGTTCTATGAAGTTCACCTTCAGTAATAAGAAAAGAAGGTTCCATTGGCTTCTGTTTGTTCAGTGTCAAAGGTGGTGCCCACACTGGCCGGCTGTCAAGGAAGTGTTTGCTGATGAGGATAACTATAGAAGGAGCAGCAAAGACAGCCTCGTGTCTTTACCTGCACGGCACAAACACTGCCCTACTTGGGTCCATCCTTGAGTGCTTGGAGACAAAGGGCTGGACGTGCCGTGGCCTTGAATCTATAACATGTGGCCATTGCTGACATATTGATCAGCCCATCTTCACCTTCAGACAGTAAAGGCAATGGAAGAGTACCTTCGTTCTGTTCACAGGTGGCAAAACCGGGCGCCTGTCTGGGATGCAGGCTGGGGTTGGCTTCTCTGGCCTTTGGTCAAAAAGAAGGTAAAAGAACGAGTGGTTTCTTTACTCCTCCTTCTAGAAAGTAAGTGAATCCTTGCAAACTGAAAGGTTCAGGGACTGGAAAATAAGACAGTTACCTGGAAGACATGTTTAAAATGACTGAATTACTGGGTGCCTGGGTGGCTCAGTTGGTTAAGTGTCCAGCTTCGGCTCAGGTCATGATGTCAACAGTTCATGAGTTCGAGCCTCACATCAGGCTCTGTGCTGACAGCTCGGAGCCTGGAGCCTGCTTCCAATTCTGTGTCTCCTTCCCTCTCTGCCCCTCCTCTGCTCTCTCTGTCTCTCTGTCTCTCTCTCTCTCTCTCTCTCTCAAAACTAAATAAACATTAAAAAATAAAATAAAATAAAATGGCTGAATTACTAAGTTTTCTTCCAGCCAGGAAGGGATAGGGCTATGATTAGACCCCCTTTGGGCCCTGGGTCCTTCTAGAATAATTGTCTACCTCTAGGGCAGCTGAGCCAGAGATGGAGGTAACAGCCTGTATCCCATCGTGCTTCATAGTTGGAAAACCTTCATATGCCTTTTGTCTCCCTGTGTCCTCACTATTTACCTTGGGGGGGTAGGTGCTATCACCGCCCTCCCTGGTCTAGCCCTGAGGTCACTGAGGCCCATTGATAAAAAGTGATTCGCTGAAGGACGCTCAGCTGGTGAATGATCTGAGGCCACTTGGCATCATCCTCATTCTTTTTTTTTTTTTTAAATTTTTTTTTTTAACGTTTATTTATTTTTTTGAGACAGAGAGAGACAGAGCATGAACGGGGGAGGGTCAGAGAGAGGGAGACACAGAATCTGAAACAGGCTCCAGGCTCCCAGCTGTCAGCACAGAGCCCGACGCGGGGCTCGAGCTCATGGACCGCGAGACCATGACCTGAGCCGAAGTCGGCCGCCCAACCGACTGAGCCACCCAGGCGCCCCGCATCATCCTCATTCTTAAAGTGACATCCCACTTTCCGCCATCAGGCCTCGTGACCTCTTTTGCCAAGAGGAGCTCCCAGCAGCGTGGTGATTTCCATCTGCTCTCTAGCCGCCAGCGGTGGAGGATTCTGGTCAGGCTGATGGCCAGCCCTGTCTGGGCTCCTGAGGCTGATGAAAAATTTTCCATTATCTCGCGAGCAGCACTGGGTCAAGTTCTGAGTCAGACTGTCCTTTGCAAGATGGAAAGAAAAAAAAAAAATCTCTCCTTGGGGAGAACCTTAGAACACAGAGATAAAGATAAAACTGACAAATATGTCATTACCAGATTAAAAAATAGCCAGTTTGTGGTTGACCTGCTTTTAAGAGTTTTCAGCTGCAGGGGAATATTGCTTTGTATTGTGATTTTATTTGAAAGGAAAGCTCCCCAGGCCTGACTGGCTCAGCTCCCAAGAGCTCCTGGGCACGGTTCCCTGTGTGTCAGCAGCAGGTACCCCAGTCAGCCTGACCCGATTCCACCATCACTGGACAGATGACCCTTTGTGGTGGAGCTGCAGGGTTTTGTGCTCGAACCTCTGCTCCCACCCCTCCCCCCGCCCCTGTCACTTATCTTTCTCTCCTATTTTCTGGGCTACAAATGGCACATGTGTAATACAACTTCCACAAGATGCAGCATCAGACCCCAAGCTCTGGGCCGGGAACGCCGGAGGCTGGCAACATGCCCTCCAGGATTCCCTGGGTTCACGTCTGCCCTCCTCCCCCACTCACCCTGTCCGGCCCCAGCCATCCGTGGTCTGTCCCACCAATGGTGCCACTTAGGCTCTTCTTGTTGCACGAGACAGACCCTGGGGCTACCTCGGGGGAGAGAGGGGCATTAAAAGGGCATGCGCAGACTGGGAAGCTGTCGTTCCTCCTAATGACCCAGTGCCCGTAACCACTCCCGCGGTTACCCACCAGGGTGTCCGCTTCAGTTAGGGTTATGGATGAGCCAAGGGAAAGGTGGGGGTGAGGGAATGTGGCGCCACGCTGTAGAAATCTCCCCTTGCCCTGGGTGAGTACAGAAGAGCTGCACCTTTGTTTCTACCACAGCTGCATGGCTGTGAAGGTCCAGTGTTTGCAAACCAGTGCACCCCTCCCCTGAACTCTGCTTTCTGTGAGTCACACGGTTCCTGAGACCCCGCTTGGGGTGGGAGCACCTCCCCGTAAGGTCAGCCATCATGACAGCCCTTCGCTCTGCTTCATGGAACTCCCTGAGGCAGATACCCGCATGAGCTCAGAGAAAGACAAGAAGACAGAGGGGAAAGGGGTCTGTGGTCGGTGACCCTGGGGTCCCCTACTGGACAATAGCACCACTCCTGAAGGAGATCAGGAGCTGAATCCACCTGGAATCGAATAAACCTTACCTAGGGTAGCTGGCCAAGGACAAAACAGGCAGAAACAATGGAAGCAAATGATGCGTCGTCACATTGCCTGGCAACCTCCAGGCTCTGGCAGATGGGCTCTGAGAATGTACCGAGGTGTGACCAGGTGAAATGGGGCTGCCTCACTGGACGGGACACTGGTCATCAGCTTCCTGTCCTGGAGAAATCCACTAAGCCGCAGCTCAGAACTCACATCTCCATTCAGCCCTCACTGACTTCTCTGAGCCACGCTGGCTATTCCACCCGTGAATGCCTTTCCCTTGAGCAGAACACTCATATTCCTGTACGTTCCCAGTTCTGAGCAGATGCTGTGGTGCAGATCAAGCTCTCAGTAAGTCCTTGCACGGTGACTAGGCCGGTATGACAGGGATGAGTCAATTTCCTTTTATTCAAATAAAAATGATATGATGGTGGCGAAGGCGGGTTTGCAAAAGGCTCAGAAACCTCTTAATTATTTTTAATTCTCCCAGGCAGTATTTCCCTGAACGAGTCCCACAAAACACAGGTTCTGCAAGATGTAACAGGTGTTATCTAATAAAAGGGTTCTGTTGTCAAATAATGTTTGGAAAACAAAGCTATACAGGTTTCGTTACTGTGGGGAATTATTCTAGCCTTTAAAATGTTAATGTAGACACCAAATGTTCAAGAGCAGAATATTCATGGTTTCCGAAACTCATTAGGTTGGACCCAATGAAATTGCTACTTTCTAGTAAAAAAAAAAAAAAAAAAAAGACAGTGGTTAAATTGCAGTAATTTCATAGGATTCAACGCAATATTTGACTACTGAATCTTTAAACATTGTTACTCGTGTTCCATGGAACGCAGTTTGGAAAACATGGATCTAGGACATTGGTTTTCCTTTGGAGGTGAGGGAGAATGTGGGGGATGCGGGGTTCAAGGAGGGAGAATCTTAAATCACATCGAAAGCCTTTTCACAGTGCACATCCCTAGACTCCTGTCCCAGGAGAGTCTGAAGTGCCTTTGGGGTTGTGAGTGGGGGTGAGTCTTAGAGAATTCTCTCCCTAGAGATTCAGGGATGATTGTCCCCACCTCCACCCCATGGTAGCCAACTGAAAACCAGAGAGGGAGGTAACAGCCTGTATCCCATCATGCTTCATAGTTGGAAACCCTTCATATACCTGTTGTCTCCCTGTGTCCTCACTATTTACGTTGGTGGGGTAGGTGCTATCACCGCCCTCCCTGGGCTAGCCCTGAGGTCCCTCGGGCTCTCCCTAGGCTAGCCTAGGGAGAGATCCCCTAGAAAGGCCAAAAACTTCTCTGCCAGAGTCAAGGCCTGTTTCCTCATCCCAAACAAGCAACAGCCTAGCTGGGTCCTAAAATTCAGAAGAGCCACAGTGAGAAATAATGAACATGATGATAACCAGTGGGACACGGGTGAGGCTGGAACTTTCTGGGCATTCTGGTTTTCTGTCTGTAGTCAAAGCAGAGGGTCGTGCTTGAATAAGGATAGCAGGAAGGGCTTCAGTGGGTCTGAGGAAACAAGGGCATGGCAACACACACGACTCCTTGGGGGAAACCCCAACAACAACACACCCACAGTCCCCCGGGTCCTTATTGGAAGGCCAGCCTTTGCCAACTCGTCATCTCTGGAATATCCCAGACTCTCCTAAGGCTGGCTCTGTATCTGCTGTCCACATCTACTCATGATTTGCCCCAGAGTGGAGCTCTGGTCCTCAATTAACCGTGGATTCCCTGTGTTCTTTCCTCCTCATTGTGGACGTAGCATGGCCCCACCCTTCTCTTGCTTTGACCTTGCTCTTGAACGCCTGCTGATCCGAGCACTGCACTGTGCTTGCTTGTAAGAACTTTGCAATCAACCAACAATTAGAATTCCTTTTCCCTGGGGATGAGTGGTGTTGGCTGGGAATTCTGGACCAAACCCACACTTGGATATTAGACAAATGGAGAAGAGCAGGTTGTTGGGGCTTCACAGACACGAGTGGAAAGCCTTATGTGACCTGGAGCAAGGTAGTTACCCTCTTGCTCTCATGTCTATAAGTATGTATTTATGTATGTATGTATGTATTTATTTAGAGAGCAAGTGGGGGAGGGGCAGGGAGAGGGAGAGAGGGGATCCCAGGCAGGCTCCACACTGTTAGTGCAGAGCCCGATGCGGAGCCTGAACTCGTGAACCATGAGATCATGACCTGAGCTGAAGCCGGTCGCTTAACTGACTGAGCCACCCAGGTGCCCCTGCTTTCTTATCTTCTAAATGCAGACATTGGTCATATGTATCTCCACCCCATGGTCATTGGCAGGATTGTGTTTGAAAATGTGAAATAAAGTGGCTAAGAAACAGCAAGTGCTCAAAAGACATCACCATCCCCTTTTATTACTTCTGAGGTTTGACATGGCTTTCTGGTTCTTTCACTGAGATGTTTTGGCATGGAGTTGGGAGGCCTGGGGTTGAGCTTGGTTAATATGTTTTATTTTACTTGATTTGGTTGACTGTACCTGGGGCATGTACTCTATAGTTTGCATTGTTTCATAGATTAGGTCAGGACTGAGTATAGGGAAGCAGGTGACACAATGGGGCTGTGTGACAAAGGGGCAGTCGTGGCATTGAAGGGGATTCCAGTAGAAGGAATGGTCAAGTAAGAAGTTGAATGGGTGCCTTTGCCAGCAAATTGTTCTCTAGGGGTTTCCCCAGTGGAAAGGTTGGAAGGCAGATCACAGGGTGACCCTGTGGCATGGGAGGTGGCTTGAGTTCACAGCCACCAAGGGGGATCATTGATTTGGGTTGCCTACAGAGCTGGTTCTGATGTGGCTGTAGGGTGGGGGCTGTGTTGCTGGCTTCCTTGATCATGAATATTCGATCTCAGTCAAAATGAAAGGGTGTATCTTCTAGTGCTCACATCAACCCTACTGATATCTCAAGGCATTTTTTAAAATGTTTCCAACAGGGGAAGAAGCTTATGCCAAACCAGCCACTTTTTTGCACTTAGCACTACCAAGAGTATAGTGCATGGGATGTAGGTGGCTGGGATTAGAGATGGAGCCACTCGGTGGCCATAGGACAGCTCAGTGTCCCACATGGAAACCACAGCTGTCTTTCTGCCTTACAGCCCGGGCCCAACTTCATAAACAGGGTCGAGCAGCAGGCTCAGACATTTCCAACACCCTCCTTGCAGAACACAGACACGGTTTCTTCGATGTCTTTTCTGAAGAGCATATGTTAAAATATGTTCCGTGAAATCCATGTATCCTGGGATCTGCAAAGAGGAAAGCAAAAAAGCATTCCATGGCAAAAGACATTTGCATAATTGCATACTCTGTACTTCTGTGACAGATTCACAAAACATGCATACTGATTAGTCTACTTAAATCCCCATACATTTATACACATATGTATGTGCACATGTAAACACACGCACGTGTATGTGCATATGTGTGTATACAGAAATATATATACATGGCTGTACATGTATTTAGGGTCAAATATATTTGACAGGCACTTCCATGAAATGCTTATAAACATGCACCAGACCTTACACTCCCCAGAATTCACTTTGGGAAATGCTATCCTAGATCTTTCTCTGTGGATTGTAGGTGAGTCAGACTCTTGACTAGAATTCTAGACAGAGCTGGGCTGACTTGAAAATATGTCCCCTATCAGACCTAACCTTAAAGGCACATCCAAAGCAGCATTCCAGAAGGAAAAGCCTGTCGATGTCAGGCAGGTAAATAAATCTGAGACTGGGCTAGATGTGAGTGTTTAGGGAGTGGTGACTCCTTCAAGGACTGGAGAGGACACACCCTATCTAAAGGCATTCTGTGTTTAAAGCCTGTGAATCTCCTTGTAGACCAAGTTAAACTCTGCTGTGAACCCAGCACAGCCTGCGGAGCGAGGTCTTGCCGTCTTCCCCCTACTTCAGCCACTATGGGAAGTTTCGGAATAATACAAGTTTAGGGTTGGGACAGATGTCGAATATTTGAATTTCCTGGGGCGATATCAACTGCGATGTCCCCTGAGTTTCTGTTTTGTGCTTCTGCCTAAACATGTCTGTTACACAAAGCCCTGACTCCCAGGGTGCGTGGATCTGTATAAATAGCTCTGATCCCAAGGGGGACCTCCTTGCACGGAGCCAAGAGCTGGCCACCTCTGCCTTCTCTTGGCCAGTTCTGTGTACCTAAGTTTGGGATGTTACGCTTTTCTTAGACGCCATATCTGAGCTAAATGTTTTCTCTCATTTTGCACCCTTTGTGATTTCTCTATCGCGTGTCTCTTGAGCATACAGTGTTCTCCATGTTGTGTTCTCTCACAGTTTTTCCTTCTGTGTCCCCACTGAAGTTGTTGATGCTCACACGGAGTGGACAGTGGCAACAGCCGAGCCACGTGGCTTAGCTCTTCCCGAGGGGTTGCACGAACCCTTTAACTGACACCCGAGTGTAGTCTCTCAGCCAGTTAGGAACGCAGTTATCCGCACCACGATGCATTATTTTACCTTGTTCATTTGGTATCACGAGAACCAAAACCTATGATGAAATCCGGATACATTATAAATATTGTGTCCTTTGCACCCCCCCTGCCCTCCTGGTTACAATCCGCCAAAAGGGTTTTGCACTTCGTTTGAAATAAACTGCTCATGAATGCCCGCTGGTTCCTCTTGGCTCCCATTCCTGTTTGTTTGTTTGTTTGTTTGTTTGATGGAGACTTGTGAACCAGACTTGTAATAATCTAGTTGTGGTTCTTTTAGCAGAGGACCACTCACAATTTCTTTGGCCGCCGTCTGCCATATTCCCCCCCTCTCCCCTCCATCAGCTAACTCTTAGCTCCCTGCTGCTCAGGGAGCGCCCACGTCTGTTTTGGATCTCCCTTATAGAGAAAAACCAGGATTGCACGTGCCAAGTACAAGGGCAGATCCTCCGTGGTCTGACTAAGGAGGACAGCCTGTGTGTGGGGCCTCGTGACAAAGCCAGCTGGGAGGATCCTCCTGGCACCTGCCGCTCTCTCTCCGGAGTATCTTGGATCAAATCTGACATTAATTAAAAGAAGGCCTCAGGCTTTGAGCACCTTGCTAGCTGGGTTACATATTTTATCAGTTTCTGACATTTACGCTGGACTTCGAATTGGGCAAATGTTTCGAAGTGATTTATGAGACCATCTCTACCTCTGCGTGGCTGAGCAGCACCTCGGGCAGCCAGCTGTCACTGACCTGGTGCGGGCATGCAAGGGGACGACTGGGAAATCAGAAAGAATACCTCCAAATTAATACTATAATTGCCATAAAAAATGTTTTTAAGTTAAATGGATAGACTGATAAGAACATTCTAGATGAAAGGCCAACCTGGGAAGTTAAGTAGAAAGCAAGCAGTCCTCCAGGTCACAGACACAAAGTCAAAGATGTAAAATGTGAGCAGGGATGCAGAGAAATAATTCTTAAGCTAAAGAAAACACACAGCCTTGCAGATTTTTATTTGTTTATTTATTTTGAGAGAGAGAGAGCACGAGCAGGGTAGGGGCAGAGAGAGAGAGAGAATCCCAAGCAAGGCTCAAACTCACCAACCATGAGACCATGACCTCAGCCAAGATCAAGAGTCAGACACTTAACCAATAGAGCCACCCAGGAGCCCCAACGTTGCAGATTTAAATGACCCACCAAATGCTGAGTATGAATGAACAGAGACCTCCCCCTCACACAGATCTTGGTGAGATTTTAAAACTCTAAACACGAAGATGAAAAAAATTTAAGAGCTTCCAGAGGGAAAAGTCAGCTCAACTACAAGGAACTGAGAATCAAATTAATACCAGACTTCTCAGCAGCAACACTGGATACCAGAAGGCAGTGGGACAGTGCCTTCAAGATACTGAGGAGAGGTCATTTGGGACCTAGAATTTTCTATCAGACCAAACTATTAAGTCACAGAGCAAAAAATCAAAATTATTTTTACACATGCAAGGACTCAGAAGTTTATCACCATCCATCCTGTGGGGTCACGGAGGCCCTCGAACAAAACAAGGAAGGAACACATGACATCTGAGGGAGGTGGCATCACAAATGCTGTGTGATCTCTCTTATACGAGCTTCTCTTTTTTTTTTAGTTTATTTATTTATTTTTGAGAAACAGAGAGAGAGAGAGAGACCCCAAGACGGGGCAGGGCAGAGAGAGAAGGAGAGAGAGAATCCCAACCAGGCTCCATGCTGTTGGCACAGAGCCAGATGTAGGGCTTGAGAAACCATGAGATCATGACCTGAGCCAAGATCATAACCGACTGAACCACCCAGGCGCCCCCTCCTATATGAGAGTCTTAGAGGAGTCACATTCATGGAGACAAACCTGGGATGGTGGCTGATAGAGACTGGGCTGGAGGGAAAATGGGAGTTAGTGTGTAAGGAGGACCGAGTTTCGATTTTGCAGGATACAAAGAGTTCTGGAAAGACAGTAGTGGTGGGTACCCAACTGTGAATGACCTTAACACCACTGAGCCTTAACATGGTTAAGATGTTAAATTTTATGTGATGTGTATTTACCGCCATTGAAAGAAACAAGGGGGTATTATGCTAAGTGAAATAAGTCAGAGAAAGATATCATATGTTTTCACTCATATGTGGAAATTGAGAAACTTAACAGAAGACCATGGGGGAAGGGAAGGGGAAAAAATAGTTACAAACAGAGAAGGAGGGAAGCAAACCATAAGAGACTCTTAAATACAGAGAACAAACTGAGGGTGGAAGGGGTGGGGGAGGGCAGGAGGGAGGGGGAAATGGGTGATGGGCATTGAGGAGGGCACTTGTTGGGATGAGCACTGGGTGTTGTATGTAAGTGATGAATCATGGCAATCTACCCCCAAAACTAACAGCACACTGCTGTATGTTAGCTAACTTGACAATAAATTATATTTAAAAGTAATCATAAAAGTAATCATAAAAGAAACAATGTAAGAAAGAGAGAAAGAAAGAAAGAAAGAAAGAAAGAAAGAAAGAAAGAAAGAAAGAAAGAAAGAAAGAAAGGAAGGAAGGAAGGAAGGAAGGAAGGAAGGAAGGAAGGAAGGAAGGAAGAAAGAAAGAAAGAAAGAAAGAAAGAGAAAAGAGAAAGGGAAGGAGGAAGTGAGGGAGGGAGGAAGGAGGGGAGGGAGGGAGGAAGGAAGGAAGGAAGGAAGGAAGGAAGGAAGGAAGGAAGGAAGGAAGGAAGGAAGGAAGAAGGTATCTAATTAAGACCCAGAAGATAAGATGAACACCAGAAAGAATCCAGAAAGAATCCAGTGGGACTTGATTCTTGGGACTATTTTCTGCAAATGGGAAGAATTTAAAGGCTTCTTGGGACTATCTTTCCGTCTCTTCATTTAGCAACCTGATTTGTAAAGAATATATGTTAGCACCCCACTATCATAAGTTCCATTTTTATTTGGGTTGCTGTTTTCTGAGCTGGTCTGAGAACACACCTTGGGTGGAATATATCTGCAGAACAAGTACCAAATGCGATAGCTTTCATAGAGTCAAGGTGGACAGAAGGCAGAGGTGGGAAGAAAGTACACTGAATCCCTCAACCTTTTCAAGGGAGGCTCAACAGAATAAGAAGCAATGGTTCTGTCAACTGACTATCTAAATCAAGACTGTGATACATTAAGGGCACCTGGGTGGCTCAGTCAGTTGAGCGTCCGACTTCGGCTCAGGTCACGATCTCACAGTTCATGGGTTCGAGCCCCACGTCAGGCTCTGTGCTGACAGCTCAGAGCCTGGATGGAGCCTTGCTTCCGATTCTGTGTCTCCCTCTCTCTCTGCCCCTCCCCTGCTCACAGTCTGTCTCTCTCTCTCAAAAATAAATAAATATGAAAAAATTGTTTTAAAAAAGCAAATGTATTAATATTTAAAGTTATGTAAAGTTACAGAGGCACCCACTGGAGAATGAAAAGTTAGAACTTAGAAAACATACGTCGCCTCATAGGAGGGGAACTAATGGGGATTTAGATGGGGAAATGTATTACTTTAGACTTTTTTGAGCGTTTTGAATGTTTTCTTCCATGTGTAGGTGTATTGCTTTGATTAAAAAGTAGTGAGTAGCATGATTTAAAATAACCATTTTTTAGGTTCAAAGTAAGAATATAAAATGAAACATTTTGATGTGCCTAAAGTCTTTTTTTTTTTTAATTTTTTTGACGTTTATTTATTTTTGAGACAGGGAGAGACAGCATGACAGGGGAGGGTCAGAGAGAGACGGAGATACAGAATCTGAAACAGGCTCCAGGCTCTGAGCTGTCAGCACAGAGCCCGACGTGGGGCTCAAACTCACAGACCGCGAGATCATGACCTGAGCCGAAGTCGGATGCTTAACCGACTGAGCCACCCAGGCGCCCCTGATGTGCCTAAAGTCTTAAGGAAAGTAAAAGGATGTTCAAATATATGGAGATGGTGGCAACAGAAATGGTGATGTTGAACAGGAGTCGTGGAAGGCATCAGAGGACCGGTCTCCACGTCTCCAACAGGGCTAAGAGTATACCCATCTTATGGGGTTGTTGAAAGGACCAGATTAAAGACGGTGTCCAGATGGATGCTCTTGCTGACATTGATGCCATTCTCAGCCCTTTGAGTTCCCAGAAGGAGAGGAGGCGTAATGGTCAACTAAATGAAGAAGCCCGTGTGGTGCACTATGAAAAAGAAGGAACACATAGGCTGAACGGCTCAAGAGGTGTGTGACTTTGGGCATATTGTTTGACCGCTCCGAACCCCGGTTTACCTCTCTGGGAAATACAGTAACAGTATCAATTTGGCAATCGAACTAGGGTTAAATTAGATCAGTTTAGGTGATGAGCATAGTGTACCTGGGACCGACTTTGGCTGAATTATCGAGTCTTTGGGTTGCAAGTTGCAGAGCGAGAACTCAAATGGCTTTAGGAAAACAGTGGGGGGTGGCAAGGACGTTGCCACATCTCACATACTCACAGGAAGGACAGAGCCCCAGCCGTGCTCCAGGCTTCAGGGATAAATGAAAACTAGACACAGACACTTTGCTTTATCCATCGCTGCTTCTTGTCACATGCCGGCTACACCGTCTCCTTCTGTAGACCAGTTTCTCCTACGCGATACAGAATGAAGATAATGATGGCTCCTGACCTTCCCTTCCTGTGGCTGCCTGGCCCTCTTCCTGCTCCATGGAAAAATCCCAGCTCTCACTGCGCCCACTTGACCAAGTGCCCAGTCAGCCGTGGCCAGGAGGACAGGTCCGTGCAGGATGGCCATGACCACAGAGGGCCCACCCTGAGGAGCCCAGAAGCCACCGCTGGGTGCACGGCGATCACAGGACTGGGGCAGAGAGGGCAGACACCATTTTCCTCCTCTGTTGACATCCTTGTGAAATGCTACGCTCCCTCTAAGGAAAATACTGCTCCCCACTGCCCCCGCCCCACCTCGCCCAGTACAGTCATTGTATTATAGTGCTGGCCATCAGTGTAGCGAAACACAACAGTGTCTGAGACATCAACAGCTGTTTCTTGCCTGGCTTTTAGAAATACTTTGGTGGTGGAGGGCTTAGGTGATTCAGTCGGTCGAGCATCCAATTCGTGATTTCGGTTCAGGTCATGATCTTACGATTCATGTGTTTGAGCACCGCATCGGGCCCTGAGCTGACAGTACAGAGCCTACCTTAGATTCTGTCTCCCTTTCTCCCTGCCCCTCCCCATCCCCTTCTCTCTTGAAAATAATAAAAAAAAAAAAAAAAAGAAGAAGAAGAAGAAATACTTTGGTGGGAGTTGGGTATGGGGAATGGTAAATTGAACCTGTGCCTTAGGTCGTTCATCATTCTAAGAGAACTGCCAGAGTCTAATTTTGTTCGTAAGTCCTTCAAGGGGGGTAAAAAAAAATTCTTTCCTCCCGGTTTCTTTCGGCCCTCGAGTCCACAGGAGTCACAGAACCATGAATCAGTCCCCCTCATACCTCCAAAACCGTCCAGCTTTCAGGCATGTCCCAAAGCTGGCTGTACCCCATGCGTGGGCTGTGGGGGAGGAGGCAGGCAGGTGGACCAGCTCACAGCTGCACTCACAAGACAGCCTGTCCCAGGCTGCCTGTCCCTGCAGCTCGGCAGCTCCGTCCTCCTGGGACCAAGACTGCAGTGACCAGTGACTCTTCATGCTGAACCCCAGGGAGGACCAGCAGGTGTCAGCTGCCACCCGAGGGCTTCAAGGTCCCTGGGCAGGGTAATTCCCACGGAGTACAGAATGGGTGACAGCAGCATGCTGCTGGGGGACAGCTGACTCCCTGCTCCCCTGGCTTTGCCTTGTCCCAGGAATCCCGTCTTTTTGTGGAGAAGAGCGTCCTTTTCAGGAAGCCTCGAGAAGCTGGGCTGTTAGGGGTGTGTGTGTGTCAGCTACAGGCATTTTCAGTGAGGCATGTTCTCTGGCTGAATTCCTGCTATGGCTTCCTTCCAGTGGTTGGTGAACTATGAGCAGGGACGGTGCCACGGGGTGGCTTTGGCCATGCTTTCCTCTCTTTCCTGGGACTCTGTCCCACCTCAGAGCAGTTTTCACCACCTGGGAGATTGAGATCGGGGGTGGGAAGCTTCAGCATGCAGCGTGGTGCCGGGGGGGGGGGCTCCCCATTGCCTGGGGGGATGGGTGCCACCGAACAGAAATTCCACCTGCAGCCCTGGCTTCAAATAAGCGCATCACTGCAGGGTACACTTGTATTGGGAAAATAATTCTATAGAGGCCACACTTTTGACCGCCTAGGATCCATTGTCATGGTTGTAGAGTTTCTTGGGTTTTCAGTGCTTCCTAAATCTCAAAAGGATTTGTTGGTAAGTTATAGAACAGAAACTTGTGCACTTAAATAGTGTGAATTTGTCAGATTCAAGCACCTGGATGCTCCTCTGCACACCAGGGCCTCTGCAAGTGGGGAGAGGAAGCTCGGTGACCAGGTGCTTGGAGAGCAGAGACCATGATGCTTCTCTGGCCCCCCCACCACACCTGGTCTGGCCCTCTACTGCACCTGGTCTGACCCCCCCCCACACACACACACACCTGGCCTGGCCCCTCCACCACACCTGGTCTTGCCCTCTACTAGACCTGGTTTCACACCCCCACTACTGCACCTGGTCTGGCTCCCCTCCCACACCTTTCCTGGCCCCTCTACCACACCTGGTCTGGACCCCCTACCCCACCTGTCCTGGCCCCCTTACCACACCTGGTCTGGCCCCCCTACCACATCTGGTCTGGCCCCCCTACCACACCTGATCTGGCCCTCTATGACACCTGGCATGTCCCTGGGTCTGCAAGTTTATCCTTTACCTGGAGGGCAAGCTGCGCTGTGGCCACAGTGGCACATGGTGAAGGGGAGCTGGCTAGAGTCCCGAGTCTGGGCACGAAGCAGGACTTGTGGGCTGGAATTGCCCAGCATTTTCTGTGCCAGCAAAGGCATTCCCTTCCTTTTTCTCCACGGGAACACAGGGATCTGATCTTTGTCTGGTTGCTGAAAACTGAAGCAAATTGAAATTGACTCTCGGATGTGGATATTCAACAAGACGCCTTCACTTGTTGAAAGATGTGGCTGAGTCGTCCGTCCTCCTTTCTACCAACAAGGAGATGCCTCCTTCTCTGCCGTCTGCTGGGGTTGGAGGCGGCAAGGACCACAGGACAGTAGTTCCTTCGGGTCCTTCGCTGGAACCCAACCGGAGACAGTAGACTATGCCAAAAAAAGCACACTTGCGAATGTTAATTAGGGAGTGTTTATTTTAATTAGAGGGAGATCCATGATGGAATATCTTTACTTATCAACATCTCTTAATAAGGTCTTAAGACGTGCCTGTTGACACTGATAAGAATTTGAGCTCGATTCATCTCTCCTGGAACACCTGTCTTTCCCAACAGTTGACTTTACCCAATACAAATAGCAGGGCTAGTAATCCATATTAGAAAGTGTGTCCAGGGGCGCCTGGGTGGCGCAGTCGGTTAAGCGTCCGACTTCAGCCAGGTCACGATCTCGCGGTCTGTGAGTTTGAGCCCCGCGTCAGGCTCTGGGCTGATGGCTCAGAGCCTGGAGCCTGCTTCCGATTCTGTGTCTCCCTCTCTCTCTGCCCCTCCCCCGTTCATGCTCTGTCTCTCTCTGTCTCAAAAATAAATAAACGTTAAAAAAAAAAATTAAAAAAAAAAAAAAAGAAAGTGTGTCCAACTACTTTTTCAAAAAATAACACTAAGTAGATCATTTTTATCCTTTATGGGGTGTTTGCCAGACCCCACAGGGATTCTGTGGCAATACCTGGCTGGTCGTACCAACATCTCATTTAATATGATCAGAGATCCTGCCTTGCTGCTTTCCCTTCTTGCTGGAAATCTGCGTGTGGCCAATGACAGGCCAAGTGGGGGAACCAGTATATTGTGGGCCAGTCTCCCCAGAAGGCCCAGCCAAGTTGTGGGTTCAGAGTAGAAATAGAGACAGCAGGCATGTCCACGCCAGATGGGTGAACCCTCCCGACAGCCAAAAGCAAGTCCTTATGGCCAGGAAATCCCTCCCGTAGTATGATGTGACACTGCCTCCTCATCCAGCATGTCACACCCCTCCCAGCCCAGGGACAGTGCCCAGATGGGCGGGAGCAGGGGAGGAATCAAAACTGGGCTCTCCCAGCATCCTTGAAGCCTCCCATTGCCACTGGGGGTGGGCATGCCCCCTTCCTCACGGCCCCCATTGCCCACACGGTCCCCTCCAGCCACAGATGCCCCAAGATGGTTATATTGCTATTTTTTAAAATAAATAACCCATGAGGACCTGGGAACATATAAGTGGCAGCTTGGCCTCGCTCTAGGACTGAGCCCCTATTTAATGTTGAGGCATCATGTGTCCACAAGGGCCAACACAAGGCCACCCTCTCCATTCTTTTCAATCCCGCCTATCACCACATCCATGGTCATCCCTGCCTGGGAAGCAGCTCAGCGGGGGCAAAGGCCACTTTTCTCCCAGGGAAGGAGTATTTTCAACCCCCGTTCAGTGAGGTATGTCATACGTTTCAAGAACCTCCTCCCTCAAGGTAATGTGTCCCCTTTGTCTGAATCCCTCCAGCTGCAATATGAGTCATGTTTCTCTTGTTCGGTCCTCAGTAGAGATGAGAACAAGTAAGTTGTCCTCTTTCACCTCATTTCTCCACCTTTGGGATTTGCTGTTGGTGGTGCTGGTGGCAGCAGCTGTTTGTTCGTTTTTTTAAGATTTTATTATTTAAAAACATTTTTTAATGTTTTTAATGTTTATTTTTGAGAGAGAGAGAGAGAGAGTGAGTGAGTAGGGGAGGGGCAGAGAGAGAGGAGACACAGAATCTGAAACAGGCTCCAGGCTCCGAGCTGTCAGTACAGAGCCCCATGCGGGACTCGAACCCATGAATCACAAGATCATGACCTGAGCTGAAGTCGGACGCTTAACTGACTGAGCTACCTAGGCGCCCCTCCAAAAAATTTTTTAATTTATTTAAATTCAAGTTAGTTAACATATAGTGTAATATTGGTTTCAGGAGTAGGACTCAGTGATTCATCACTTAACATTTAATACCCAGTGCTCATCCCAACAAGTGCCCTCCTTAATGCCCATCCCGTATTTAGTCCATTCCCCCCACTCCCTCTAGCAACCCTCAGTTTGTTCTCAGTATTTAAGAGTCTCTCATGGTTTGTCTCCCTCTTTCTTTTTATCTTATTTTTCCTTCCCTTCCCTTATGTTCATCTGTTTTGTTTCTTAAATTCCACATATTAATGGAATCATATGATATTTATCTTTCTCTGATTGACATATTTTGCTTGGCATAATACACTCTAGTTCCATCCACATTGTTGCACATGGCAAGATGTCATTCTTTTTGATCGCTGAGTAATATTCCATTATATATATATATATATACCACATCTTCTTTATCCATCCATTAGTCGATGGACATTTAGGCTCTTTCCATAATTTGGCTATTGTTGAACTTTAAAAAAAAAATTTATTTGAGAGAGAGAGAGAGCACACAACCAGGGGAGGGGCACAGAGAGAGGGAGACACAGAATCCAAAGCAGGCTTCAGGCTCTGGGCTGTCAGCACAGAGCCCAACACGGGCTGGAACTCATGAACCATGAGATCATGACCTGAGCCGAAGTCCAGCACTTAACCCAATGAGCCACCCAGCCGCTCCTCTTGTTGAAATTTTTAAGTAGTCTTTACACCCAAGAGATTACTTGGCTAATCTCTTACTTGGGGCTCAAACTCACAACTCTGAGATCAAGAGTCACACACTCTACCGAATGAGCCAGCCAGGAGCCCCCGTGGCCATGTTTAATATTAAGCCCCCACAGGCTGTGAGCTGCTCTCTTAAATTTAATACTTTTTGAATCGAGGGGAAAAAGTCATAACATCCTTCATTTCCTTCATGGCCATTGTGTTGACCTTCTCTAAGTGGCTTTTGGCTGTAATGTCTAGAACCGATAGCAAGGACACTTAAACCAGAGACCCAGCTAGAGCATTGAAAGTTGAGTAATCAGGAGATCCCATGGCCCCTGCACGACCACCCTGAGATGCAAAGAAGGAACAGCAGAGGCAGTGGCTGGAGAACCGAGGCTTCCCATCAGCGCATTAAGTGACAGACTGAGGGTTTAGTTCACTGCCCCCCAGTGTGAAAGCCACCCAAGAGGAATGTAATCGTGAGCTGTGGTGAGAGAGTGGCAGAGCCCAGGACAGGGAGATGAGACCCCCCACAGTCTTTAGCCCTGGCCTGAGTGCCCCAGACACCCAAATCTGTATTTCAGAAGGCTCTGTCTTGCTGAGACCATCTGACAGCCGGGCCCACATGGAGAGGAGCATAACCAGGTGGGGAGAGGAGGGGTGTCCCCACAGCAGCTCAGCTGAACCAGTAACCACATTTCTCCTGACCCCATGCTGGCTTTTCCTCCCATCCCCCATGTGACCTGACACCGTGAATGTCAGGCAGAGCTGAAATGTCACCTACGTCAACTGTTTTGGAGGCTGGCAAGGTCTCTTGGAGAAGACCTGTGAACTATTCCCCTCCCCCCACCATGCCCTTAAAAACAAAGGAATAGTAGGGGCGCCTGGGTGGCTCAGTCCAGCTAAATGTCTGACTCCGGCTCAGGTCGTGATCTCATAGTTTGTGGATTTGAGCCCCGAGTCAGGCTCTCTGCTGACAGCTCAGAGCCTGGCATCTGCTTCAGATTCTGTGTCTCCCTTTCTCTGCCCACTGCCCCCCCACCCCCACTAGCACTCTGTCTCTCAAAAATAAATGTTAAAAAATTAAAAAGAAAACAACAACAAAGAAATGGCTAGCCCTCAATGGAAAAAGAAAATATTAGTTGCTATGGTCCGAACGTTCGTATCCTTCCCCATATTCATACACTGAAATCCTGCCCCCCAAGGTGATGATATCAGGAGGTTGAAGATAGGAACCCAGGGATTAGAGTCTATGACAGAGGCTTAAGAAAGGTCCCTCGCCCTTCACCACGTCAGGACATGGCAAGAAGGTGCGTCTGTGAACCCGGAAGGAGGCTCTCACCAGACACCCCGTCTGCCAGCATCTTGGCCTCGGACTTTCAGCCTCCAGAACTGTTGAGAAATGGATTCGTGTTAGTTATTAGCCACCCGGGTTATGGTATTTGGTTATAGCAGCCAGAGCAGGCCAAGACACTAGTTTTTAACTACTCATTTTCCTACCATCTATTTAAACTCTTAGAGTGTTCTAGAATAGTTTCAAAACGCTTCCCCTCGATGAGAAACCAGTGGTTCTCAACCGGCCACGATATTTCCCAGGGGACATTAGGCAGTGCCCGGAGACATTTTTGACTAGCACCCCTCATGGGGAGGGGGCGTGGCCAGCATCTAGAGGGCAGAGGCCAGGGATGCGGCTCGACGTCCTAAGATGTCTAGGCCGGCCTCGTACAAGACAGTGTCCGTAGCGAGAAAGCCTTCCCCGAGCACATCATCCTGTACGCGAAGCATCGTTATCCTCCTTCCATTTCTAGAGGAACCTTAAATAACATACCGGACCTGAGCCGTAGCCTTTTTGTTATTCTTCTCCCCGGTGGGGGACAAGATGGGATGGAGACACAGGAGGGTGGGGAGATGGAGGGAGGGACGCACACGCACCTGCCGTCCAACCCTGCAGGAGGGCGGCGGGGGCGGCCTGGGCTTTCTGAGCCTATTCTCCGGCTTGGCTTGTCCTCAGGACTCTGCCTCGCCCACCATCTATCTGCCAGATGCGCCACTACAGATCTGGGATTTATCTTCTCTCTCTTTGCACCCGAGTTAATGGCAGTGGCTGTGAAAAGAGGCAGCAGCTCACTGATAATATTCCAGTCACTTGGGTTTCTTGTCTTAATTACCTTCCTAATTTGCACTTTTGGTGGAACACCTGGGGTGTGAGCACCAGTCGGCAATTTTTTCCTCTGCTCCTTCTCCACCCAGCGGGTTCTTTCTGCCATCTGTTGATCTTAAATATCTGCCTTAATTCTTTTATTTATGTTCTTTCCGCGCGTGTAATTTATCTTGGTCTCTCATTAGCTTCTCTGCCAGGCTCTATTCCACCTTCGGACGAGGTAGCGATTACATTTCTTTCCCCATCGCCTGCCCTTCCCCTGGCGGTGGGAAACTGCTTCTCCCCCCCCCCCCCCCAGGACACAGCTTATGCTTTTGGAGCAGAGAGGAGGGACCCTCTTCATGTGCAGATCATCACAGAATGTTCCGCACTGTTGGCCCAGGTACAGGGTGGGGGCAGAGGGACTATGCATTCACTGCTCCAAACCCCTTCAGAGTACGGATTCGGATGCCAGCTCTTGCCACCCACACCTGGGAGAAAGCCACAAGTACAGGTTGGCAAACGGGTGGGGGGGAGTGGGGGACCTGGCTCTGCTGCTCGGGGCTGCGTGCGTCCCTTTGGGCAGACGCTATTTTTTCCTGCCTTAACTGGTTACTCCCCTGCCCAACCTCCCAGAGCTACTGTGAGTCCAAGTGCTGGGGCTTTTGCTAAATAACCAGAAGGGGTTAGTTCGCTGATTAATATAGGTCCTGTTGCTCTGGGCTGCGCTATCGTTTACATTAAAGTGACTGATTAGAGGGGCGCCTGGGTGGCGCAGTCGGTTAAGCGTCCGACGTCAGCTCAGGTCACGATCTCACGGTCCGTGAGTTCGAGCCCCGCGTCGGGCTCTGGGCTGATGGCTCAGAGCCTGGAGCCTGTTTCCGATTCTGTGTCTCCCTCTCTCTCTGCCCCTCCCCCGTTCATGGCTCTGTCTCTCTCTGTCTCAAAAATAAATAAACGTTAAAAAAATAAAATAAAATAAAGTGACTGATTAGAGCAAAATCTTTAACAAAAGAGCCAACCAGCTGCTGTTTATACTTTAGAAAAGCACATTTTTTTTTCAAAGGAAGGGAGATGCCCCTCTGATGTTATAAAACACCTCTTAGTCCCTCCCCAGCTTTGGACACCTCTCCCCAGTGGGTCAGGGCTCCCTGGTGAAGTTCTTTGCCTTGGAGACCCGCAGTCACCGCTGAGAGCCGGCTGAGGGCTTGGCTGTTTGGGCACAAAACAAGAATGAGGACAGCAGCTTTGGAAACACTGGAGTCTCTGAGGGTAGGGGACTGGTCAAATGGAAGAAGCGTCGGAGATGTCCTCCAGCTTTCTGATCTCATGACCGCGGGCACCGGCAGCTACTGTGATTCAGATTCTGTGTCTCCCTCTCTCTCTCTGCCCCTCCCCTGCTCACAAGAGACCACAGCTCTGTCACTCTCTGTCCCTCAAAAATGAATAAATGTTAAAAAAAATTTTCTTTTTTTTAAAGGCGCCTGGGTGGCTCAGTCGGTTAAGCATCCAATTTCAGCTCTGGTCATGATCTCACGGTCCGTGAGTTCCAGCCCCGTGTCGGGCTCTGGGCTGACAGCTCGGAGCCTGGAGCCTGCTTTGGATTCTGTGGCTCCCTCTCTCTCGGCCCCTCCCCTGCTCGCACTCTGTCTCTCTCTCTCTCAAAAATGACTAAATGTAAAAAAAAAAAAAAAATTTTAGAATTTACATCAGGAGCCTTAACAATTATATAAAAATAAATCAGTCTTTAAAGCCTCGATCCTGAAACATGCGGTTGCTCTGGTGGTGTTGATTGCCTGGCCACTTCGGCCCCAGAGCCTGTTGGACGCAGTGTCTCAGGGGCTTCTCTGCAGCCGGCTCTGGAGTGTGCTAGGCATGCTGGGAGGGTGCTGTCTGCCATCTGGTTTTGGAAAAACCTCCTCCCCCCCCCCACCCCCCACCCCAACCAAACCGATAACTTCTGAGCCTGGCAGTGGCCCAAGAGTCATACCACGTGATCTCTGGGGTTTCCTCTACCTCTAAAGTCCTAGGATTCTGTATCCCACCATTGGTCATTATGAGGAATATGGGAAGATACTTGGAGGAGCATGAGAATCCCAAATTCTCAACCAGCAACCCCCATAGGGTCCCCACAGGAGATTGAAGCACAAAGGGTAAGGTGAGGGAAGAAAAGAGCCCTTTAGGCCTTAGCAGGGTGTTCGGACTCCAAACCCCATTGTGGTCCCTCGGTGAACCAGACTAGATAATGGGTGAGCTCTTACCCTTTCACATGGGACAAGCGTGAGCAGCTCTTTTTTCTCCAGGTGCCTCCTAGAATCCTAGCATCCTTGGCCCACCCCAACTAAAAAGGACACAAGGATAAAAAGGCGTTTCAAAGAGGCGGTGAATCCCAAAAGAAGACAAGCCCTTCTCACTCAGTGGATTTTTCCCTCTTCCCTCTTTATAACAAAAAAGTTCCTCCTGGCCCCAAAAGCCCTTGGTCTTGATTCTGACCAGTATTGGTAGGTCTCTTTCCTGTTATGATTCAGGGGATCTTTAAACTGTCCCACAGATACCAGAAAATGTCTTAACATCATGGTTCTACCCCACTGGTCCCAGGCCACTGGACCATTTTTCTGTAACCTTTCCTTCTCCATCAGATACTTGTAGACAAGCAGTGTTCTTCCACATTTGATCAAAGTCAGAGTGTTGGTAGCCTTGGCAGGCTTACTAGTCCCTCTGGAGAGGACTTGGGGAATCATCTTGTCCATCCCTAAGCTTAAGCTAGACTGTAGCCACACCATCTCAGAGTAGACTGTAACAGTCTACCATTTCAAGATGGCCCCTCGAATGTCTGGGAAGACATCATTGGGCCCCTGCACCAATCTCGGACTTCTTGTTGCGTGAGCTAAATAAAACCCTATGTGTTTAGCTTAGGAGCCCGTCATCAATCTCTTTCAGTAAAGGGCCAGACAGTAAATATTGTAGGTCTTTGGGCCATATGTTCTCTATCACAACTACTCATCTCTGCGGATGCAGCGCAAAAGCAGCCACAGACAACTTGTCAACAAATTAAGCCAATAAAACTTTATTTGTGAACACTAAAATTATACAACTTTCATGTGTCACGAAATACTATTCTTTCTTTGATTTTTTTTTCCAGTTATTTAAAAACGTAAACGTTCTTAGCTTTCAGGCCATACCAAAATAGGCAGTGGGCTGAATTTGGCCCCCAGACCATTGCCAGCCAACCCCGGGTTTAAACTCCAGTTATGTGGGTTTTCTGTTACTGGCAGCCTAATGCGGTCTCACCTGACACAGCGATGGTAATGAACCTTGTTCGAAAATTGCTCCTAACCCTTCATGCTTTTTTATTCCATTTCAGAGGGTCTTGCTGTTGGCGTCGGATTTGGGGCTGTGGAAAAGACGGCATCCGCCACCTTTGAGAGTGCCAGGTAAGCCAGCACCTGCTACCTAGAGCCTGGCACCGTACCCAGTGGTGCTCTGAAAATGCTTATTACCTCGATGGGCACCCCTGGCCCCAGAGGGCCAGGACTGGTGGAAGTTGGTGGGGGAGGTCAGGTGAAGATTGCCTGAGAGAGGGGTTCCATCAAACAAGCTGGTTTACGCCGTTTGTCAGATGAGCTATCTAATGGGTAACCGCTTTGAAAACACAACATGGAAATAATCGTCTGCGTTCTCCAAATCCTTTAAATGTATAAAGACTAAAGACAAAAAAAAAAAAATTGACAAAGCCAGCAACTGATGCTCTCAACTGCTCCCTCTTTTTGAAGCCACTCCTTTCTCTTTCCGGACCCTGCGCTCTCCTGGTTTCCCCCCACTTCCTGTTCCTCTACAGGTTCTTCTGTGGGCTTCTCGTCCTGCGACCCTCTCTGAAATGTTGATGTTGCCTGGGATCCGTCTCTGGGGCTTCGTTTCTTCTCACTTAGTGTACTCTCCTTGGGGAATCTCCTCCATTCCCGAGACTTTATTTTTCCGTGCATTTGCTGGTGATGCCAATGTTGATCTTCAGCCTAGACTGTTTTCTGGAACTTACACCTACGGGTCCAGCTACCTTGCAGACATCTCCACTCAAATGTTTTTCAGGATCCCCACGCTCAGCATTTCCAAAGTTGAGCTTATTGTCTTCTGCTGCCATCCTGCAAAAACCTGTCCCTCCTCCAGGGTTCCCCATCACCCCCTTGCACCCGGTTGCCCAAACCAAACTCACTGCTATCCTTGACTCCTCATGTCCATAGACAGTCTTTCCGCAGACAATCTGTGCCTTCTAAGTTCTTCTTCTCTTCTACCTCCCTGGCCCCACACAGGGCCTAGGCAAGGCTATCGTCTCGGGACCACGGAGGCTTATGGCTTATCCTGTAGCCATAATGGAGATGTGTTCTACGTGGTCCCTTGTGCCTACAGGACCGTGAATACTACAGCCTTGGGCTGCAGGAGAGCAGGGAGGAGCCTTCCATCCAAGGGTGGCAAACTCAGGTGCCTTCAGAAGACTAAGGGGCAAGAAATTGAGTGGAGACCATCCTGGGGTGGAGACAGTTAGGAACAGTGAGGACAGAGGTGAACCTCCACTGGGCAGCACATGCACTATCTCAAGGCACAATCATTTTAAAAATATGATTCATGTTCAAGAGATGGTCCCGGGGGCCACTGGTTTCTGACCCCTGCATCCAGCTCATTTCTCTGCCTTCTGACCGACTTTTTCCCCCTGTGGCAGTGGCTCCGCCTCCTTCAGTGATCAACCTGGTTTCTATTCCCCTGCTTGTCAGGAACTCATTTCTCACAGAGCCCCTTTCCCGCCCTCCCTCGGCTGCTGAACTTATGTGAGGCCTCTTTATGCCCCATCCCCTCCTTTTAGCTCCTCAGCCAGTGTGGGACCCCTGTGTGTTAAGTGTAGTCTCTGCTGGTCTTTATTTATTATTATTTTTTTAATTTTGGGGGAGGTCAGAGAGAGAGGGAGAGAGAGAATCCCCAGCAGGCTCCACATTCAGCACGGAGCCCGGCGCAGGGCGCAAGGCTCAGACTCACAACCCTGAGACCATGACTCAAGTTGACGAAGTCAAGAGTCAGACGCTCAACCGACTGAGCCACCCAGGCGCCCCCCTGTAGGGCTTTAAATTCTAATGCTACATGTTAAGGGACATGTGTGCTCCTTGAGGCCCCAGACGTGCATGTGGGCCGGCATGTTCCAAGTCGAAATTTCCCCTGTTCTCAACTTCTTTTTCCCACCTGTCAAACTGGTGGGTTCCTCCAGCATCATCCGTTCATGTGATACCTATTGTGAAAACCAGATGAGCTGGTTGATGGAGGGTGGGGGGAGGGCAGAGGGGACTTCATAGTGTAGAAGTGTCGCCAAAATCAAGGGTTAATTGTGATTCCTAATTCCCTGCAGGCTGCTCTTCTCACCCTGGGAGACGGGAGAGGGTCGGGGAGTATGGCTTTTTTGCCGTTTTGATCTTGGCCTCGCTTAGACCAGGAGAAACTTCCGAGTCAGCAGGATCCCAGGAGCCGAGCCTGTCAGCATCCACAGGCCGGGTCCTCCTGGAGCTCGGGCGCCGTGCACGTTGCAGGGGGTCGGTGGCTGGCAAGTGACAGCCCTGCCCCCAGCCAGGCTTTCAGTCCAGCCACATCTCCCGCGACATCGGGATGGCCACTCGGACGGCCCTCTATTCTATTACCTGCACTTTCCGCTAATCTTTATAAATATTTCTGAAGAAAGTAGAGCAACAATCTTTCTGACCCAGCCCCTCTCTTCCCTTGAACAGACGCTCTCTGAGTTACATAAACCCCCAACAGGACCTTCCAGTTGGGATTGACCTGGGGCGGCAGTCTTGGTATTTTCAGCCTCAAAAAACCCCCTGCTAATGGAGCCACTGGGGGGTTCTCACCACCCCCCGCCCTCCACCCACTCTCAGCCACAGCATGTGGGGCTTTGCTGTTGTCACCACTGTGTCCAGAGTATCTTGGGAGGGAAGGTTCCCCCTCCAACAGGCCCTCCCCATCAGGCCACCCCCCCCATAAATCCACCTACAGTTGTGATTTGGGTTCTTCCTTTTCAAATGCCCGGGGGCGGGGGGAGGGGGTGAGGATGGTGATGCATAAGAGCCCCCAGGCAAGGCACGAGGGAGAAGGAGAAAGAACAAGGCTAATGCCGGAAGGCTGGCTGCAAAAGCAAAGTCATCCGATGATTAAACGCATCTTGTACAAGAGACAGGTTTTGCCTTTTGAAATCCCAGCTCCGGGTGATGAACGAGGGGCACGCCTAAGACATGACACAGAAAAGCTTGAAAACAAAGGAGTGAAAAAAGGTGGAAGGTGCACCCTGGCCAAAAAGAAAGCAGGTATTACAGTCTTGGAATCAGACAAAACAGACTTTCGGGCAGAAAGCCACGTAAAGAATGGAGGTCAGTACTTTGCCGGAAGAGGAACAGTGCCCCGGGCTGATGGGCACCTGTATGCTCCTGGCAACCTAAGTCTCACACTGGGGAAGGACAATGGTCAGAATTTCAAGGGAAGTCAGACAAAACCGTCGTCATGGTGAAGGGTTAGGATTCCCCGCCCGGGCACTGAGAAGGCAGATAAAAAGTTAACACGACATACATCATGGATGTGCGTAGAGCCCCAGCCTGGTGATGAAAAAACCGACTTTCTTGTCAAGCCCGCGTGCGCATGGTTCCCAAAATTGATGAGCGCCGTGCCGCAGAGAAAAGTCGGAATGCCCCCCAAATCGATACCACTCAGACCACATTCTGTGACCGCAGTGTGACATAATTGAAAATCAATACCAGAAAAGATGGCCTAAATAATTGGTTAGTGGGCAGTGAAACCAGTAACACCATAAGAAGGGCACAGCGTGAGCTCCAAGGAAGGGATACAAACCGAGTTACTAAGAAACCAGTGGATGAAGGGCAGGCTCTTCCTCCGTGTCACGGGCACTTCATAGAACGGTGGTACTTCATCAGGACCGGGGGGGATGGTCAGCTTGAATTGGTGGACACGATGGAGGCGGGTAATATTGTGAAGAAAGGCCCAGGTAGGTCCCAAGGCATTTTCAGGGCCGGCGGAGAGGTGAAGTCACTGAGATGGAGCTCACATGGTGCTTTCTGGAAGGTAAGCCTGACGGCTAAGAAAGCACATCATGCACCGAGAGGTTGGCAGCTAGGGTGGGTTCTGATATCCAGGGAGATGAAATGACAAAACCCAAGAGGTGGTTTGATCCGTGATCTGGCTCCCGTGGAATAATTTGAGGCGAGGACATAGATGGACCCGTGTTGACCACCCACAGCTGTGTGCCCTCAGAGCAGGACGAGGGATGTGGGACTGAAGGGAGACCACAAGGAGGGGAGGGAGGAAGAGCTTTGAATGCAGACCCACCAGACGGCATCTGTCGGCGGATTTTGTTGTCCTGCGGAAGGGAGAAGGGGGAATTCAGGTTTGAGCGTAGGGAGACCTAGATAATCATGCAGGGCTCCGGGAGGGCCCGGAGGGCGAGAGGATGCATTTGCAGGTACTTGGCAACAAGAGTTACCTGGCATGTGCCTGGGGCCCACGTGGACCAAGCTAGCTGCTTTTCATTTAGCCCAGGGGTCTCAGCAAACTGTAGCCCCCGGGCCAGGTCCGGCCCAACACCCGGTTCTGGAAACGGCGTTTGCTTCGAACACAGCCGACACTCATTTGTTGACATATTGTCCGTAACTCCTGGTAATAATGGAGGCGGGCAGTTGCCGCAGAACCTCAAGGCCGAAAGCTGAGCGTCTATAGTCATCTGGCCCTTTGCAGACCAAAGTATGCAGGCCTCTAATTCAGCGGAAAACCGTAATTTTACTGCAGATTCATCAGCAAATGCTCTGACACCAACTAACTCTTGTACGACCTCTTTCTTGTGCCCTGTTAATAATGCATCCGGAAGCCACATATCTGCAGCCACCACGGGAGAAAAGAAAGGTATAAAATAAAGACTCCCAAGGAGGCACGATCCTTAATTGAATTTCTCCACAACCAGGACTCAGGCAGGACGCAGGCATGTAATTTGTGTAGGGCTGCTGCTGCCACCCTGTGTTCGGATGCTGTTACTTCACCTTTATGGCGCCTGTCCCCATGCCTTCCCTCCATCCACCCTCCTTCCTCACTGGATAGCTGGTGTGGCACTGTTTATCCCGAATTCAGTGTCCTCTGAACTGCGAAGCATCTCAGGCAGCAAAGGGAAGCCCGTGGTTCAAGGGAAACATAGCTTTCTTCTCTCCAGTCTGGTCCCATCGCAATTTCTTCTGGTGTCACCGCCAAGAAATTCTTCAGACCACATGTCCCTTGGGAGTTTGCTGCTTAAACAGTTTTCCTTTCTGAAGTGGCATTACCTCCAAAGAACATGTTCCCGACGGAGGAAACGTGCCCTCGGCTGTCACTTGACTCAGCGGCAGGCATAATGCAAACTAGCGGGGAGAGCAAGGCTATTTACACTTCACATACAGACCACTTCCTATTAGGCTTTGACTGAGCACACACGTTGGGTGGCGTTTGTCACCCACGAACATACCCTGACCGGCAGGTGCAACAGGCTCTGGGTAGCCAAGGAGGCTGGCTGCAGACTCATGGTCTTTGTGGATAATCCACAAAGCACATCCCCAAGATACGCCTCGAATGTGTTTCTTGTGTCCCAACCAGCTAATGCTAACCGACATCTAGATACTTGGGAAGGGATGCCTGGTGGATTAGTCTGCATCTGGACCTAAGGTGGCTCACTAAGTTGCACAGGAGGGACATCAAAATAAATTTTAAAGTGTATGTCTGCCTCCCTTATCAAGGGGTAAATCATAAGTCAGATATATACTTTCCCTGGCTGAAAAACCAACACACGTGTTGGTATATTAACAATCATTTAAGACAGCAGTCATTAGTCAACCAAGCAGCCATTTGTTTAGAAACAAAAATGGTAGGGCGCCTGGCTGGCTGGCTCAGTTGGTCAAGCACCTGACTTCGGCTCAGGTCATGATCTCACAGTCCATGAGTTCAAGTCCCGTGTCAGGGTCTGTGCTGACAGCTCGGAGTCTGGAGCCTGCTTCGAATTCTGCGTCTCCTTCTCTCTCTATGCCCCTCTCCTGCTCTCGCTCTTGTCTCTCTCTCCCTCTCTCTGTCAAAAATAAATAAACATTAAAAAAAAATGGCAGTAGACACATTTTCCTGGTCATTAGTCAACAGTAACCAGTCGATATGTCTTTATGTGGAAGACCCATTACCTATGTGCATCTGTCTGTCCAATTAATCCCCCTACTTTGGATCCAGAAAATTATTGAAAATAGGTTTACCAATTAAATGTAGAGAAGGTCAAGAGCAGGCCTCACTGTTGTGGTGGGGAGGGGTCTCGGAGAACTAAGTGTAAATTTCTTCAGCATCGTCCACTCACACATCTACCGTAACCGCCTGCACGGTCAAGCCGCCCTTACAAAGTCCCTAGATCACCCTGTGGCAGGACCAGCTGCCAGACTTCCAGAGAATTCTCAAGAGACTCTGCATGCCTCAGGCTGCCGCTCTTGACTTCCCCGCGCGCCCGCAGCTCTGGGTCTCACCGTTCCAGAGCCCAGCCCGGTCTCTCTGGAGACTGGTCTTCAGGCTGAGAAGCGCAGCCCCAGCATGAGGTCAGGAAAGGTGCCCGGGAGAGGAGGTCCTTGCACCCCTTGACCCAACCACTGCCACCCCTTTCACAGCAGAATAACACACACGCCCTCTCCCGCTCCCCGCACCACAAACCCCACCGCCACACGCTTCAATCACCCCAGAAAGCGAATTCTTGCGCTGTTCTGTATGTGTGACGGCGGACTGTGCTCTCCATTTTATTTTATGCAAACAAGCCCTTCTCCTGAACCCATCAAGCTACCTTGCCCGGGATTCTAGAGTTATCTATCGGCAGCTCTTTCTCTTACATGCTTCTTTCCAGTCCTCCCACACACCGATCCCTTTACCCTGTATTCTGACGAGAGAGAGGAATTTGCAAGTGTGGGCAGGCAGGCAGCAGGTGGTGGCCAGTGCCCCCGTGTGGTGGCTAGCCATCATCGATGCCAGGTGACAAAACCATGACAAAGGGACAAAAGCAGTCGGGACACGTGGATGGCTGAAGCAGTGTGGATCTCAGACAGAAGTCACACCTACAAAAGTTTAAGACCCGGTGTTATATACATACAAGTTTATAAAAATGCTGTGTGCATTTCCCGAAATAGTTACATCTTTATATCCCTGCCTTGTTGACCCCAATAGTTCATTGGATTCAGCCCTGACGGTGCTCCACTGTCGTGTTATTTTCCCGCATCAGCATAACGGCCAAGTTTTTGCGTGGTCCCGGCACAGAGAGGAGGGTGGATGTGGAAGGCACCAGAAGAGAGCAGGAAGTCCCTCGGGGCCGTGACTGTCGGCACCAGTAGGAAAGCAGTGGGGTGAACGGGCTTACCTTCAAGACACCCAAAAATTCATTCGATTTTTCTTTATGTTTTATTTTGCTAATGACTTCAAAAAACAATGTTATGAAAATTAGTCTATTAGTCCTGGAAGTAAAGAGGATGGGCCTAAAAGCCTGCCAAACACATGGACAGAGCCAGACTCGGGCCCAGCACTTCCTTGTAGGCAACTGGAGAGCCATTCCCTCCACAGAGCTGTTCCCGAGCACGCCCCACACGGTTTTTTGTTCTGTTTGGTTTTAATTTTTTTTAACGTTTATTTTTGAGAGCGAGAGACAGAGCATGAGCAGGGGAGGAGCAGAGAGAGAGGGAGACACAGAATCGGAAGCAGGCTCCAGGCTCTGAGCCGTCAGCACAGAACCCGACGCGGGGCTCAAACCCACAAACCGTAAGATCATGACCTGAGCCGAAGGTGGACGCTCAACCGACTGAGCCACCCAGGCGCCCCCTTCTTTTTCCCTCGTCCCCACTGACCCTCAAGAAGTGCCCCTCCCATCCTCAGAACCCCTGGGGGTTCTCCAACAGTCCTCCCGAGAACAGCCTCCAGGTGCTTTGCTCCAGGAGGCCTGACTGAAAGGAGCCGGCAGGGTTGGGGGATGGGAAGCGAGGGCGAGAAAGGAATGGTCTCCGTCCCGTCTCCTTGTCCAAACCCCGGCGTACTTACCGCCCTCTGCCACTCTCTCTCCTGGCTCCTCCTCCCTTCCCGTGGGTTTTTATGCTCCCAGCAAGAGCAGAATGGTACAGGAAACAATGAAAAAAGTAACAGTATTTTGCCAGTAAGCCCCCTCCACTTCCCGTGTTCTGTCCCCAAGAACCCCCAAGACTTTTCTTGGACTGGGTTATCCTCTCGAGGGGATAGCAGCACCCCCACCCCTTCAGACACTTTGCCTTCCACATCCCCAGGTCTGTGCAGACACACAGATGTCATTGTTACCTGCACACCTGGGGGACTCCCCCGCTGATGACAAAGAGAATCCAGAACCTAATAGCCACCTGCCTGCAAAATATGCCCATCGTGGGGCCTGGTGCCCATTCATTCCCTGCACTGGGTACACAGATACGTGAACAGATGGAGGAGTGAAAGCCTGTGTATTTATCATTTACCTGCTACCTGAGATTGTCCACGAGGAACCGTTTAATGTTAGTTTGGCTTCACCCACGAATCTGGCAGACTTTCCATACTTCCCAGGACAGCTGGGATAATTACCATTATTTGAGCACAAAGCCACTAGAAAGGATACAAAGAAAAACCCGATCGGTTTTGGGTGTTCTGGAAGTCAGGGTTCTTCAGACCTTCGCTCGCCTTTCCTGGCACACATCATCAAGTCTAAGGTGACCGTCAGCTATGTCAGAGTGACCTCGTCGGGAGGCCCAGGGACGGTCATTCATTTTTCCCTGCTGGTACTGGAGAGGGGAGCCATGTCTCCCCCTGGCAGATGGTTTCCTTCGAAGGTTGGGGACGTTCTCTGATGTGAACCTCCAGCAGCAGCATTCTGACCCCCACACCCATCCTTCCACACACACGGTGCTACAGAGACAGAAAAATGCTCGCAAATATGCTCATTTCAGCACGCGGTCCTTCCAATGGTACCTCTGTGTCAAGCAGAGGGGACCCAGGCTAGCAAGCCCCTGGCAGTCTGACCGTGTCCTTGACTCTTACTATCTAAACCTCAGTTTTTATGCGCATTTCGTGAAGAGAGGCAGGTTGCATCTGTGGTTCCGGGACTGTTGGGCTTCGCGGGACAATAAAAACGTCGCCTGTGTATGTGGACGGACGGAGAGCTGTCACCTTCTCTGTTTTGCAAAGTAAAGGCATCGATAGAAAGCTGCGATCATAGGCTCTCCCTGTCAGTCAATTCTTGTATAAGGTATCTCTCGGTTAACAGTGTACTTATCACCAAAAATCAGTTCATAAGGTCAGGAAAAAACAAAATCCATTCTACTTTTCAGATAGGAGTTTACTTCTCTTTATCTTTCTCTGTCTCTCTCCATTCAAATTCAGAGCAACTTACAACATGAAGAGCTTGTCCAACACCACTCGATACGTAATTATGTTCTTCATACAAATTCGTCAGTTTGCGCCCCCCACCCCCCACCGCCGGGCAATGCAACAAAGTGATCTTGAACATCCCCTGTATTCTACTACTGTGTATCATGCTACCTTGAAAATCTTACTGTATTTTATCTGTGTTGAAAACCAGTTTCCGCAGATCGGGATGATCTACTTGCAAAAGTCATACTGATTTTGTTTCAGCTACTGTGTGGAAATGAGGGATCCAGGACGGGATCATATCATAGGAAAAAAAGGTTGGTTTTTAGTGCACGTCTGAGTTATGGGGTGTAAATCTTGATACACACACACACACACACACACACACACACGGACTGCTTGTGTGCCCCATGTGGGATTCAGGGTGTGGTATGAGAGAAGGCAAGGAACAGTGACACAGTCAACCCCACACACTTGTGTACCTGTTTTCAAGCCCCGGAACAAAGCAGGTGTCATTCACCGGGAGGGAGATAGGGCGCCCTCTGCCCACAGCCGCTCGCATGCGCGGGGCACAGTGAGACCTGCGAGAACCAGTCATGGGGCCCTGGTGCAGCACCCGCCCCTCCCCAGCCCAGCAAGCCCAAGAACACACAGAATATTGGAGGACCTGGATCCTGGAGCTAGACCACCTGGGTTCAAATCTTGACTCTGCCACTCCCTGGCTGTAGAACCTGAACGGGTTGCCTTTCTTCTGTGCCTCAGTTTCCTAATCTGCAAATTCCCACAGTAATCAGTAGTCGTAGAAGTAGTCATAACGATAATAGCGTCTACTTCAACAGACTTAACTGGATTTCTTATACACGAAGAACCTGGAACAGCGCTTGGCATACAGGAAGGCAGTGTAGGATGTGGGATTTTTTTTTTTTTTTTTTTTTTTTTTGCATTGTAGGTATTGTTTTTTGTTTTGTTTGTTTTGTTCTGTTTTGTCTTCCTTTGGCCTGCCCATCGCAGGCACTACAGATAGTTGCCCGGCCCATTCCTGCCCCTGCCTGGGCTCCAGGATTGGAGCTCCCAACCCCCTGCCTACCCAGAAAGAGAACTGGGTTGGAAGTGGCATCCACAGTCTGCGTGGGACCACGCAGGCCTGGAGGCCCTAGTCCAGCAACGTGGGGGGCTCCAGGTGCGTATAGCTGCTCCCGATGTTGCTTCTGTTGGCCTGAGTCTCGGGCCCCATGCCTAACATCCTTTCCCCGATCCCCCTTTGGGGATTTTGCTGTCATGTCTCAGCACAGACGTGACATTCGTGTTCGTTGGCTCTCGCTCCGGAACCGCTCAGTGTCCTCAGCCGTTAGCGTGTACGTATGCTTTACCCCATCCTGTGCCCTTGCCCGGAGCATGGCCTGGGCCATCTCCTCTGCTGTCGCGTGGGACCCAGCACCAGGCTGGGCAGAGTCGGCTCTGCGCCAGGGGGTCGACAGCCTGCCTGGAATTCTGTACGCGGTTCCATAATGGACAGCACCCGCCAAGGGCACTAGCTGCTTCCTCCTGGCCCCGCGAGTCCCTGGACTCCCTCTCAGACCTTGAGTTGCTTGTCCCAAGCTGTGCAGGAGGACGGACAGGGCGGCGATGGGAACGGGGGAGAGAAAAGTGTGTGTCGTCTCCAGAGCCTGGGAAAGCCACAAAGAAACCACACTGCTGTTCTCAAAGAGCTTTGTAGGGTCCCTGCCTCCCCGCCGCCCCCCCGCCCCCAAGCCCGCTGCAGGCTAAACAGAGTGCACGTTGTGTAGAGATCCGTCCCCCGTGCCAAGATGTCCAGCCCTGTCGCCGGGGATGTGGGTGGGGGTGGCTGGAGGCGGTGGGGGGGGGGAGCGGAGGGGGCCACGGCACAAATGGCCCCTTGTGCTGCCCACAGGGAGAGGCCGCTGCTCGGCAGACAGGAGGCAGTGCGGCTGCCTCCCTCCTTGTTCAGACAGCGTGACTCGCGTGGGGCTGTCGGAGGGGTCCATTGCTGCCCCGTCCGGCCTCCCCCACAGCTTGTTGCAAGCAAGGAGAGGCAGAGAGTGACAGTGTTTTCCAGAGCAGACGCTAAGGGATCCGTAGGCACGGCTCGCTTGGGGTGGTGGTCTTCGTGCCACAACCCTTGCTTGGCAAGCTGCAAAAGGCAGCTTGGGTACGTGCGTTCGTTTGCCCTTGTGACACTAGTAGGGACAGCTGTCGTTATGGGCGGTTTACATGCACCACTTAATCCTCGCTGCCATCCCAGTATGGAGAGGAGGACGCAGAGCCTGGGAACTTTCTCGGGGGTCATGCTTCCGGCAAGCGGAAGGCTCAGGGTCTGTCTGAGGTCTGGCCGATGCAGAGGCCCATGCCGAACTGCCTCTCCACCCCTGCTTCCAGCAAGCATGAAAGCTGACGTTTACAGAGTGCTTTCCACGTGCAGACCCTGCGCCCGCTGACCTGTGTATTGGCCGGTCCTCGAAGCCCCCTGCGAAATGACGGGCCCCAGTTTACAGCTGCGGGATGCTCCTGCAAGTAAGGGGCAGAGGCCGGATTCGAACCCAGGAAGCCTGGCTCCGGAGCCCGTGCCCTAAACCATTGACCTCTCCTGCCACCCGGGTCAAGTACCTGCCAGGTCCACAGAGGCTGGAAAAACGCCCCCTAAGGCGGTGCAGAAGATAGTCTCTGCTTAGTTGTAAAAAGGTGTCTGACCCCTTTTGTGGATGCTTTTGTGTTGGCTGTAGGAGGTCTGAGTCCATTGTCAAACCCCTCTTTGACATCCTGTCTCATTGGACATTTTGGGGGCTAGAGGTGTATATAACTCTCCCCGGTGAGGGACAGACTTTGTCTAGCCGATCTTAGTGGCAGCGAGTATTTCTGTCAAAGGTCTTGCCGAACACCACTCTAGACGTCTGCTGCTGTAGTAAGAACCCTAAGGCTTGCCTGGTGTCTCCATGCAGCCAGTGGCTGAGGGAAGGAAGGGGGAGAGGAGGAAGACCCAAAGAGAGGGGACAGAGATAGTCTGGATGGCCATTACGTCACGGTCCAACTTCCCCACCTCACCTCCCAGAAAGCATGGACAGATAGGCTGGGACGCTGGGAGGATAGGACCAGTTACCTGTCCTGTGAGTGCCCGAACGAGGGGAGGTGGGGGTTGGCTGTGTGGAGGCCCCAGGTTCTTTTGGGCAATGGTGTTGTGGTAGAATCGTGTCCCCCAGAAAGTTGTGTTGACATCCTAACCTGTGAATGCAACCTTCGTGGGCGAGAGGGTCTGTACAGAGGGAATTTGTTAAGACCAGGTCACGCTGCGTGCGGGTGGGTCCTAAATCCAGTATGACCAGTGTCCCTCCAAGATGAGGAGAAAAGACACGCACACTCAACGCTCACACGGAGGAGGATGCCCCTGGACAGCACAGAGACACCGAGGGAAGACTTCGGGCACGTGAAGACAGAGGCGGAGATTGGAGTGACGTGGCTAGGACCCGAGAAGCGCTCAGGGGCAGTGACAGCCACCCGGAGCTGGAAGAGCCAGGGGGGCGTCCTTCCCTGGAGGCGTCGGAGGGAGCCCGGCCCTGCTGGCCCCTTGACTCGTAGCATCCTGAACAGTGAGCATAAATCCCTGTGTTCTGCGTCGGCGGCCATAGGAGCCTAATGCATAGCGTCTCCACGCTCCCCATCTGTACCTTCTCCGTCCCCTGACCCCACTCAGCTCTCTTCACCTCCTCCCACGGAGGACACTTCTGATCCCCGTTCTTCTCTATCTGGACGCACGTTTCCCTCACCCCTCCGGGAGCTTTCCTTTTTTTTTTTTTTTTTTTAAATTTCAGGAGGAGCTTCTGGTTCTGTTTCATTTTATTCCTGAAGTCTCTCTCAGTTCAGCTTGGACCAAATGGGAGAAAAGCGGCGGTTTTCTTCCTTCGTCCGCAGCCGCCTGCAGACGCGGGCCCATGGGAGAGTCAGGGCTGTCCCCGTATCGGAGCTATTAAACTGTCGTAAGAAAGAGGCCTTTGTCACAGGGAACACGGCACTCGGCTCAGAAACAGAGACAGATTGTGCCAGAAAACAAACAACAAAAAAAATGGTTCAACCACAGAATTCTTTGGGACTTCAGTCATCAGCCTATCGCTTGCTCTTAAAAGACGAATTTTGCCCAGACCCAAGGCTGGGGGCCCTCCCCGGACCATCTGCACCTGGCCTGCACCCCGCTCCCTGCTGGTGTGACCCATGCCTGCCTGTCTGCAGGCTGGGGAGTCAGAGCCCCTCGGGGCCTGGCTGCTCAGGGGGCTGGGCAGGAGAATGAGGACCTGAGTTCGCTGTTATTCGGGACAGAAAAGGGAGAAGCGCTCGGAGAAGTCAGGGAGGCCAAGTCATAGACGCCTTGGCCCGCCAGAGTGAAGATTTGCGTAATTTTGCATTCAGTCTGAGAGAGCCGCCTTTTATGCGGGAGAAAAACGGAAGTAACGTGACTTGCCCAAAGCCACACCGTTCACTAATGTCAGACCGTACCTGCCTGCCCGGGACCAGTGGCCAAAGTGCCCCATGTCCCAGCGTGGCACTCGGACCGCCCTGGGCCCCGAACCCCGAGAAAGCCGCTCTTGAGTCTGTTGGTCACAGAGCCCCAGCCACGCTCCGCTGGCTTTCACCCTTCACCACCTCTGATCACATCAGGGTTAACATCTTGGTGCTGCTCAGGTGGCCAGCATGAAGGGCGCTCCCCAGGCCACCGTGCCACAGAGAAAGTGAAGACAGCAGAGGAGGGGCTTTCCCCGGGCCTCAGGGAGGGGTCCGCATCTGGTTACAGAAGCCGGTACACTCGTTAAGAACGGCCTCTTTCAGAAAACAAGGCAAAAAGAGGGGCTCGGCGTTCAGAGGAGACAAAGGAAGTGGGGGTTCGTCGTGTCTTCCTTCTCCAGGACCCAGAGCAGCGCTTCCTGAACCCCGGTTGAGGACCACGGCGTGACCATCACACCCCAGACACGGTTCCACGCCTCTGCTTCCGGGTCGGGTCCCAAAGCAACATGTTCAGCGCGCCCCCCGTGTGCTGTGGAGGAACCGGCACGAGAGCCACGGCTCTAGAAGGAAAGCAAGGGAAGAGGGGCGTAGGGGCCCCACACCCCTGTTTCAGCTGTCCCCCATGAAGGGGGAGATGCTTCCCCAGCCCGGGTCTTTCCTGAGTCAGGGGGAAAGAGAGGCACCATTTCAGAGGACGCAGCCTCTGCCTGGGGTCAGAGACAAGTGACAACAGCAGAAACACCTGCTTTGTTTTATCCCCGAGACAAATTGTTACACAATCTTCAGGACCTAACACAAAATGAAGACTCGGGGTCCCTTGTTCAAATAGCTGGAGGACAAAAAAAAAGGCTTTTTTTTTCTTCTTCTATGATGTCTCTGTCAACCTGTCATCGTGCTTTATTAAAATCGCGTCATCTTAACATTTTTTAATTGCAGTAAAATACACATAACATACATAAAAGCTACCACCATAGCCGTTTTAAGTGTGCAGTCCGGTGGCATTTAGTGCATTCACACTGTTGCGCAGCTGTCCCCAGCATCCGTCTCTAGAACTCGTCCATCTTGCAAGAGGGAAACCCTGTCCTCACTAAACAAGGAGCCCCCACCGCCCCCTCCCCTCAGCCCCAGAACCCCCCAATCTACTGTGTTTCTCTGTGAATTGACTACTTACCCTCGGTTCCTCCTGTGAGTGAAATCATACAGGATGTGTCTTTTTGTGCCTGGAATGTTTCACATAGGTGGCAGGTGGCAGAAATTGCTTCCTTTTCAAGGCTGAATAATATTCCCCTGCGTGTACACACCACATTTTGTGTATCCATCCGTCCGTTGATGGACACTTGGACTGCTCCCACCTCCTGGCTATTATAAGACCCTGTTTTCAATTCTTTTGGGTATATACCCCGAAGTAGAATTGCTGGGCCACAGGGAAATTGGATTTTTAATTTTTTGAGGAATTTTTCATGGCATTTTTTAATTTACTATTTAATGTTGGGCTCCCTCAGGCACAGGGCTTCTTCCTGGAGGAATATACACCCTCACAGGCTCCCGGGACCTGACCCCTTGACCGTGACCAGGTGCTTGGGGGGCAGGGGGTATGTGCTTCTGACCTGACCTTCCTGGTGCCCAGGCCCCTGAGTGGCTGCACTGTTCGTGTGGCCCTTTATGACAGAGAGTGGAAAGAAACTGGGAAGAGAAAGTGAGGATCAGGGGTTCAGTGAGGCCAGGTGAGGTGAGTTTAAATATGTGCATGTAAAGATCTGTGATTCCAGACTTTTCTGTCAGCTCTTTGGCCAAATGAACCTTTCACTGTTGGCCTCATGCCTCCAGCCACGTTTCCTCTTCAGGTAGATTGGAAGCTCCGTGAACCCAGATCTGAACCTGGGGTAGTGACAGGATGGGCACACTGTGGGCTTCAGGTGGTCCCACCTTCCTGCCAGTTTTGGGGGAGCACCCCCCCCCCGCCCCGTGATCTCAAGGGGGGGTCTTATTCTCTGGAGTCTAAACACGGTGTTCCCCCCTCAAGCTTTCTTCCTGAAGCCTCAGTTTCTGCATCTGTAAAAATAGGGTTGCTTTGGGGGGAATAAATAAAAGTGAAGGTTAAGGTCTTGGGTGGTGCTCTGCTATGTAGCCGGTACCACTCTCAGCAGCGGGGGCGTGGATGTACAAGGCTGTGACTTCGCCTCTTCTTCTGCGGCTGGAGCATGCAAAGGCAGGATGAGGTAGAATCTTCTCCATGGACTAGGAGCTGGAGGAGCACGTCTCTCTGCTCTGACCTCAAGTTCTTCACGGCGTCTGCTTGTTGGTAACACGCCAGCAATCTGTTGTTACAAAAGGACCATGGGGGCACCTGGGTGGCTCAGTCGGTTGAGCGTCTGACTTTGGTTCAGGTCATGATCTTGTGACTTGTGGGCTCGAGCCCCGCATCGGGCTCACTGTTATCAGCGCGGAGCCCGCTTCGGATCCTCTGTCCCCTCCTCTCTGCCTTTCCCTCCACTTGTGATTTCTCAAAAATAAATAACATTTAGAAAAAAATGACCATGATGTCATCGCTATGGCTTGTGTGCCATATAACGTGTGGACATCTCAGTAGCTCCACATGACCAGTTGGGGCTTGTTCCCCAACTGAAGACCAAAATAAAAAGGGACCTGACATAACATGCCCCTCAGTGTGCCAGACAATGGTTTAGAAATTAACATTTATTATAACCACTATAAATATACCTAATAACATTTTTCGGTAACAGCTTTATTGTGATATAATTCACTTACTATATAATTCACCCATTTATAGTGTACAGTTTTTAGTATATTCACAGAGTTGTGCAGCCATCACCACGGTCAATTCCAGAACATTCCATCACCCCAGAAAGGCAGTCTATACACATAAGCTGTCACTACCCCCTCTCCCCATTTCCCCTCAACCCTTGGACCCCTGGCACCTGCTAGGCTACTTTCTGTCTCTGTAGAATTTCCTTTTTGGGACATTGCATATATGTGGTCCTTTGCAACTGGCATCTTTAACTTAGTGTCATGTTTCCAAAGTTAATTCATGTTGCAGCTCGTATCAGTATTTTACTTCTTTGTGTGGCCAAATAACATTCCATGGTACCGATACACCACATTTTGTTGATCCATTCATTAGTCGATGGACATTTGGGTTGCTTCTATGTTGGGGCAATCGCAAACAGTGCTGCATCAAACATCTGAGTGCAAGTTTGTACGTGGACGTTATTTTCCGTCTTCCTGGGCAGATTCCCAGGAGTGGAATTGCTGGGTCGTATCATAAATCTGGTTAACATTTGAGGAACTGCCAACCTGTTTTCCAAAGCAGGTGCACCATTCTCCATTCCCACCACCAGTAAAGGAGGGTTCTAATTTCTCACATCCTCACCGATACTTGTTATTATCTGACTTTTTGATGATAGCCATCCTAGAGGGTAGTGGGAAGCCATTGTGGTTTTCATTTGAATTTTCCTGGTGCTTAATGATGTTGGGCATCTTTCCAGGTGCTTAGTGGCCATTTGTGTATCTTCTTTGGAGAAATGTCTATTAAAGCTCTTTACCCAGTATTTAAATTGGAGTACACAACTTTATTAGTGAGTGTCAAGAATTCTTTATTCATTTGATATACATACAAGTCCTTTATCAGGTATATGATTTGCATATGCTCTCATATATATGGGTTGCTTTTTCACTTTCTTGATGGTGTTCTTTGAAGTACGAATTTTATTTTATTTTTTTAATGTTTATTTATTTTGGGGGAGAGAGAGCATGAGCGGGAGGAGAGGTAGAGAGAGAGGGGGAGGGGGAGAGAGAGAGAGAGAGAGAGAGAGAGAGAGAGAGAGAGAATCAGCAGGGGAGGGATTGGTGGGGGGAGAGACAGAAAGAGAGAGAGAGAATCCCAAGCAGGCCCTGTGACACCAGTGCAGAGCCTGATGTGGGGCTAGAACCCACAAACTGTGAGATCAGGACTTGAGCCAAAATCAAGAGTCAGACCTTAACTGACTGACCCACCCAGGTGCCCCTGAAGTACAAATGTTAAAAATTTTGATGAGTCCAGTTTATCTCTCTCTTTTATTTGTATTTTTGGTGACATATCTAAGAAACCATTGCTTCATCCTGGGTCACAAGGATTAACTCATTTTCTTCTAAATGTTTTATAGTTTGGGCTGTTAAAGTATTTAATTCATTTTGAGTTAATATTTGTATATGATATGAGATAGAAATTCAGCTTCATTCTTTTGCATGTAAATGTCCAATTGTCCAGCACCATTTATTGAAAATAGTCTTCTTTTCCCTTTGATTTGACCTGGCACCCTTATTGAAAATCAGTTTACTACAAATGGGAGGTGTCTCCCTCCCCCGCCCCCCGCCCCCTGAACTCTCAACTGCATTCCATTGATCTCTATGTCTGTCCTCATGTCAGTACACCACAGGTTTGACTACTGTAGCTTTGTAGTAAAATTTTAATTTAGGAAGTGCTAGTCCTCCAACTTAGTTCTTAACTGTCAAGATTGTGTCAGCAATTCGGTGTCCCTGTTGTTTCCTTATGAATTTTAGGACCAGCCTATCAATTACTGCAAAAAATCATTTGAGATTTTGAAAGACTTTGCATTAAATCTGAAGATCAATTCAGGGAGTGTTGACATCTTACCAATACTAAGTCTTCCAATCCATGAACATGGGATATCTTTCCATTTGTTTTGGTCTTCACTTTCAGTAATGTTTTGTAATTTTCAGTGTCTGAGTCTTTTACCTCCTTGGCTAAATTTATTACTGGAGATTTTATTCATTTTGATACTATTATAAGTAGAATTATTTTCTTAATTTTGTTTTTAGATGGCTCATTGTTAGTCTATAGAAATACCGTGTGTGTGTGTGTGTGTGTGTGTGTGTGTGTGTGTGTGTGTGGTATATTTATCTTGTGTCCAGAAGCCTTGCTGAACTCATTTATTATCTCTTGTAATTCTTTCTGGTGAGTTCCTTAGGATTTTCCACATATGAGCTTATGTTGTCTTCAAACAGAGATAATTTTACTTCTTCCTTTCCAATCTAGATGCCGCATTAATTTTTCTTATCTTATTATACTGGTAGGACCTCCAGTATAATGTTGAATAGAAGTAGTGAGAGTGGACATGTGTGTCTTGTTCATGATCTTAGGGGGAAGGCATTCAGTCTTCTACCTTTCAAGTACAATATGTGATGTTAGCTGTGGTTTTTTTTTTTTAACGTCTTTTTATTGCCCACACAGGTGAATGACAACCTGAATGGCTAAAGGTCCTGATTTGCACTTTTTTTATTTGAAGGGGGACAAAGGAAGAGGGAGAGAGAGAATCTTCTTCTTCTTTTTTTTTTTTTTTTTTTGAGAGAGAGAGAGAATCATTCTTAAGCAGACTTTACGCCCAGCATGGAGCCTGGCATGGGATTCAGTCCCACAACTGTGAGATCATGACCTGAGCTGAAATCAAGAGTCAGATGCTTAACCAACAGCCACCCAGGTGTCCCAGCTGTGGGTTTAAAACAATTTTTTTAAATGTTTATTTATTTATTTATTTATTTATTTATTTATTTATTTAATTTATTTTAGCATTTATTCATTTTTGAAAGACAGAGAGAGACAGAGCGCGAATGGGGGAGGGGCAGAGAAACAGGGAGGCACAGAATCTGAAGTAGGCTCCAGGCTCCGAGCTGTCAACACAGAGCCGGACGTGGGGCTCGAACTCATGGACCACGAGATCGTGACCTGAGCTGAAGTCGGCTGCTCAACCGACTGAGCCACCCAGGCGTCCCTAATGTTTATTTATTTTTGAGAGAGAGAGAGAGAGAGAGAGAGAGAGAGAGAGAGAGCGCACATGAGTGGAGGAGGGGCAGAGAGAGACGGAGACACAGAACTCGAAGCAGTCTCCAGGCCCTGAGATGTCAGCACAGAGCCTGACAGGAGGCTTGCACTCACGGACTGCGAGATCATGACCTGAGCCAAAGTCAGATGCTTAACTGACTGAGACACTCAGCTGCCACCCCCCAGCTGTGGGTTTTTAATAGGTGATCTATATCACATCAAGAAAGTTCTCTTCTATTCCTAGTTTGTTGAAGGTTTTTATTATGAAAACGTGTTGGGATTTTGTCAAATGCTTTTCTTGCATCTATTGAAATGATTTTTTTCTTTTATCCTATTGATACGGAATATTGTACTGATTTTCAGATGTTTAAAACCAACCTTACATTCCAGGGATAAATCCCACTTGGTTATGATGTATAATCTTTTTTTATATGTTGCTAGATTTGGTTTGTTAGAACTTGACTGAAGAATTTTATATCCATATCCATAGGGGGCATTGGTCTTTAGTTTTATTTTCTTGTGATGTCTTTGTCTGATTTTGGTGTCAGGTAACACTGACAATTAGTCCAATTAGATATCGGGGATAAGAACAACTAGAACTCCTCCCCACCCCCCCTGCCACCCCGCCAATGTTTTGAATTTGTGCAGGCAGGTAAATGTTAGTGCCTCTCACAGATACAGAGATTCCAAGGGAGGAAGAAGGCAATGATGAGTTTGATGATTAAGATCAGGGTACGAGAACAATTTGGGTTTTACCCCTATTGACGTAGCAACTGCTGTTTTAAGAAAACTGGTTCACAACCTCCACTTTCTCCAGAGCAGTTGGTGGGCCTGGCACCTACCCTTGGAAACTCTCCCGTCTATCTACCTTCTGGTCCAAGAATGTGGGCGTAGTTCCTGCTTTATAAGACACCTGTTCAGGACCTATGCGAGACCTGCCATCAGATACCTTACCTACGCTTAACACCTTGTTACTCCATTTCTGAGCTGGGCTTCAGGTCTCTGGCTCTGAATTCTTCCAGCCTGGATTCTGACCCCATTACCTACCGGGTCTGTGGATACAGAGGTCCTCCCCTCGCATTGCATGGGTGGTGAGCCTCATCACCCCAGGCTCGGATGGTATAATGTGTCTGCTTGAACCTACTTCTTCTCCTCTACTTTTCTTTTTACCTGGACTCTTGAGACTGTCTTGTCTGCTTTGAATTTTCAGTTGCTTCCCTGCCCTTGCTCGTTGGTGCTGCCTGTTACCACTGCCCCCTTCTCTCCAGAATCTTGACATCTGTTTCCCCAACTGGACTTGCCTCTTCTTATATCCCATCCTGATACCAGCTGACCTCACCTCTCCCCACACCTCCCACGATGTCTTACCTGTCCATCTTGTTGGTCCTGGATTTCCCTGGCCTGCCCCATGCTGCTGCTGCTCATATGTCAACTGTGACCCCATGGTATTGACTTCCAAGGTAAAAAACCTCAATTCCTTTTCCTCTGTGGGTAAGTTAAATACATGAAAGCATATCCTTTGACCAAGGGTCTTTGTAGATGGAGAAACAAGGAAGTGCTGCAGCTTTCCAGGGGAGGATTGCCTTTAAGCTCTGTGGAAGGTTCCTCATATCACCCAGCAAAGCCTTGGAAACCTTTCAAAGCAGACTGAAAACTCAAACCTCAGAATCACAAACACTGCTTTCTGGTAGGGTCGTAGCCAAGGTTTTAACTGGACCCAAGCCATCCTGCAAATGTTCTCTCTGGGTTGCCTTTCTATTTAAAAACATGCGAAGGGGAAAACAATAGATTACAATAGAGTAAATAGGGTTGGTGGAACAGATCACCTCTTTCTTCTTCCTCCTCCTCCTCCTCCCTCTTCCTCCTCCTCCTTCCTCCTCCTCTTCCTCCTTCCTCCTCTTCCTTCATCCTTTCTCTTCTTCTCTTCTTCTTCCTCCCCCCCTCCTACACCCCTTTTTTCCTTCTCCTCCTCCTTCTTCTCCTCTCTCCCTCTGTCATGCACCTACATACTCACATACTTCCTTCATTTTTTATGCATAGCTCAGTAAGGCTGTCAGCCTATAATTTCTTTGTCCAACAACCACTGTTCATGGAATACACTTCTCTTTGTCAAGTTTTAATTAATTATAAGAGAAAACATATTTGGCTCCGCTCGTCTATGTTCCAGAGGGACCTTAAACAACAGGGCGAGGGCCAGTCTACATATCAGTTCACCTTGGACTGGTCTGATACTTCTGGACACTCCAAACAAAAAAGAGCTCAGCTCTTTCCTGGGCAAGGAAATGGGTTTAAAAAGAAAAAAAAAAATCTGATTGTCTTAGCCTGGGTTTCTTAGAAAACAGAGCCAAAGGCAAAGTTTACGTGCTAAAGCGTATTAGGAAGTGAACTCCCAAAGAAGCAAGAGTGAGGGGAAAAGGAAGCGAATGGCATGAGGAAGGCAAGGAAGTAAATCTGAGACATATCAGTGAGCTGGCCATAGCGTCTCAAAAACTAAAATCTCAGTGCTCGGTCATGGTTATGAAGAACATCTTTATTGAGATGGAGTGGAACTGCTGAGTCTCAGAACTGTCTGTTGGAAGGCGCAGAGAGGGGGCGAGAGAAGAAATGCACACGGGATTTATCTCATAATGCCTTCGCATCCCCTGCTTCTTTGGCCCAAGCCCACCTCCGCCATGCTTCTGTCTTGCATTACCCATCCCTCCAGGCAGCTGCTGTGGGTCCAGTCAGGGGGATGTGGGCACTGAACCTGCTGTGGGTCCAGCCACCGTGGAAAGAAACCGAGTCCTTACTTCTGAGCATACCTAGGGCATTCCTGATGTTATGAGGTAACAAGCTGCAGGTGAGACTTCAGGAATGGCATGCTATATTAGTCATGGTTCTCCAGAGAACCAGAACCAATAGAATGCGTATACACAGAGAAAGATTTATTATAAGGCATTGGCTCGTGTCTCATGGAGGCTGACAAGTCCAAACTTGCAGTATGGACTGGCAGATGTGAGAATCAGTGGTGGCATTCTAGTCCAAAGGCAGGCTGCTGGAAAAGTTTTTCTTACTCTAGGGAGGGTCTGATTTGTATTTCTTGTCAGTTCCTTCAACTGATTAGATGAGACCCACCCACACAGAGGGCAGTCTGCTTTAGTCTACCAATTAAGATGTTAATTTCATCCAAAAACACCCCTGCAGAAACAACCAGAATAATATTTGGCCAAATAACTAAGCACTTTGTGGACTAGTCAAGGTAACACATAAGATGAACCATCCCACACATGAGAATTTCTGAGTCTGCTCAAGAAATTCTCTGCCAAGGTCCAGAGCTTGGGCAGGATCACAGAGAGCTGGGGTGGAACAGACTGGTCCCCTACACCGGACGTGGCACACAAAGTGACCAACATGTCTGATACAAGATTATTGCCGTGCGGCTCACTCTTTTTCTACAGAGATTATCGCTGATCATGTGTTTATCTTTAAATTCTGCCGACTTGCCTCTTAGTGCTGAAAACGTTATCATCTGAACTAGTTTACTTTGAGGGTATTTTTTTTGCCCTGCTTGAGAAGAATGGATAAAAAGAATCTTCAAAGTTGAACTTTGTCTTTTGCTAGGAGCCTATTAGTCCATGCTGTAGCCTTTGCCTTCCTAATCATGTTTTCTTTGGTGGAAAGAAAATAAACCGTGAATTAAAAGTGATATACCAGGATGGTATACTGTGTGAGTGTGGGTGTGCCAAGGGAGGTGATTGGGAATATATGGTCCATATAAATGGAAATGATGCTGACGTTGCTTGAAGACATGGACGTTTGCCTTCTTTCTCTTCCTTGAGTGATTCCTTATAGGTTTCTGACCTGTCCCACAGTCCCACCTACATGTTCCTGCCCATACACATACACATATTCTCACTCAGGGCAGGCCCGCTTTGTTTCCATTGTAATCATTGTAACAAAATTGTTGATGATGTAGTTGAATATAGCAAAATTGTTAACGATGGTGGAGTTGACTTTCTCTGTTTCATGCCAACTCTTGGAAATCTGGGATACATTTTCCATTTACAGCACATCTCAGTTTGGATTTACCATGTCTCAGGTGCTCAATAGCCACACATGCCTCATGGCTACTATATTGGATAGCACAGCTCTTGAGCAGTGGTTCTCAACCTTGGCTGCATGCTGGAATTTTCGGGGGGCTTTAAAATACTGATACTGAGGTCCTCCCCATAGTGATTCTGATTTAATGGGGCTAAGTTGAGGCCTGGGCTCCTTGGGAGATTTTTATACTGAGGCTTGAGAACCACTGGTCTACAGGGCGCTCTCCCTCAGAAGTTGAGTTCTTTTCTCCCACTCTGGCCAGACCTCTTTTTCCCTGATCCCCATGGGACCCACACTGTAAACAGAAATTAAGCAAGCTCTAACTTGGGTCGTGGGCAGAAGAAAAACAGAAACAGGATGGTATTAAATTCGTCTGACAGACGAGAGTGAACAAGCTGAATACACTTGTCTTCTCTGGGTCTGTTTACCAACAGGCTCGGTAATTATTTGCTTTTGCCAGGCCCTTTATGCTTGCAGTGTGTTTCCTGATCTCTCTTTGCCAGAGCACTCTCTGAGAATTGAGACTCATTTATGAACCCTACAGATTTGGCAGGATTTCCCCCTACATTGCACTGGGAGCTTCCAAAGGGAACAGAGGCATTCTGTAAAGAATCCTGGTTCCCAGAGACAACTGCAGGAATACATGTGGCGAGAAACCAAGGGTATCGTGACTTCTGCAGAACTTATATTTCTCTGCCTTAGACAAGCAAACTCTCCTTCTCCACAAATAGAAACCAGTCCAGACAAACCACAGAGACTCGGGTTTCCAAACGCATCCAAAAAAGATTGTTTCAGGGAAGTGGACAAATGAGGCATGAGTAATTCGATCAGCAGGAAAACAAACACAGTGACGCCCCACATCTGAAACCCAGGGTGTCGGCGGGCAGCTGTTAGCCAGTTCCAGCAGCTCACAAACACCTGGGGCCCCATCTGCCTGCTTGGTCCCTCACATTCAAATTAGACTTCCCAGGGAAGGCACGGACCTGGAGGCCATGTATCTTGGGAAACAGAAAATTGCTGAGGTCCTTCTGGAGGCTGTGGAACCAGAGAAAATATATATGGAGAATGGGATCATTGGGAGGATCATGAGTTATTTGAATTTTACTCTGGAGAGTCTCAGTCCAGAACTCATAAAGTAAATAATTGGCTCAAGCGAGAGCTTTTTGCTTTAGTGAACACACTGGGGTAAGGTGCATATAGCTCAGCCTTTGCCACTGAGCTGGCCAGCCCTCCAGCTGCTAGGATGCCAAACCCTTTATGTTGATCTTCAGGTAGAGGAAATGGGCCAACCCATCCACTCTTATCCATCTAACCTGTCACCCAGAGCCTGTAATTGCAAATGCTAGTTGGTAACAAGGGTACAATGTGGCTATGGATAAGAGAGTACAGCTCAATGAATAACTCACACAGGAACAAATCCCATGAATTTACTAACGACGTTCACAGATAATCACCTTGCCTACCAACATAGTTCACATAAAGTCAATCACATTTCCTGTGCATCCCTAGAGTTTTATATTTTCCTTTCATATAAAGGTGTGGGGAGAGGGAGCAGGATCTTGATGACCAATCTTTTCCTCACTCTGTTCCCAACCAGTATAGTGTACTTGTGTGCAACTTTTTTAACAAGATATTTTTAGTGTTCATTTATGTCAACGGTAAGAGACAGAATGACAGTACATATCGTCCTAAGCTAAAAAGAAAATTTACTGGGTTTGCAGAGCTAAAAAGTTCAGGGATCCTGGCTTCAGGCACAGTTTGGTCCAGGGGCGTAAATTATATCATCAGACCTCTGCTTATTTGTCTGTCTGTCACCTCTGCTCTCCTCAATGTTGGCTTGATTCTCAGGTTCTCTGTGGTAGCAAGATAGTCTCCTGCTAACCGCTCCAGCCCTGTGTCCTCCAGGTTCAGGTTCAAGAGAAATAGGCTATCTCCCCCTGGTAGCTCCCTTGAGGTCTGATTAAACCAAATTATATCACATAAATTGAACCAGCTAACTAATTACTGTGACCAGATGATTGGATTTACTCCTATCATCCAGAGTATGATCTCAGTTTGCTCCCTGGAGCCCAGAATGGAGCCTCAGCTGAATCCTGTGGACTGAGAAGGGACAAGGAGGTTTCCCCAGGGGAACGGCCTGGCCTCTCTGAGAGGCGCCTTCATACTCTTGTTCTCTCATGCTTTATTCCATTGGGCCTCCTTGGATAGAACACACACCTGCAGAGGTTACGCTTGGGCGTTTTGGGGGGACAGCGTCTTTGCATGCTTCGAGGCCACCATCAGACTGAGGGCCTCGCAGGACCCCCTGGAGATCATAAGAAGTGGGCTTCGTAAACTGCCCAGAGCTTCACAAAGTCAAGTCCTCTTTTTACTGCTGTTCCTCGGGACCCGTGGATTTAGCTCCTTCCTTTACTTTAGTCTTAAATGCCTGAAGAATCGGGCTGTTATTCCCCAGAGAGGCAACCTAGCACAGTGTCACGAGCACGGGCTCCGAAGCCACCCTCCCTGGGTCCAAGTCTGGGCTTTGCCACTGATCACCTGGGTGGCCTTGAGTAAGTTACCTCTGTGCCTTGGTTTCCTCATCTGTAAATTGGGTATGATAAGATGATCTCCCTTGTATTAATGAGTGTAATACATGTCAAATGCTCAGAATAGCATCTGGCATATTTGCAGGTACTCCGTGGTAAAAATCATAGCTTTTACTCTTATTATTTTTTTTTAAGTTTATTTTGAGAGAGACAGAGACAGCATGAGTTGGGGAGGGGCAGAGAGAGAGAGAGAGAGGGAGAGAGAGAATCCCAAACAGGCTCCGCACTGTCAACACAGAGCCCGATGGCGCGGCTCAAACCCACGATACCATGAGATCATGACCTGAGCCGAAACCAAGAGTCGGATGCCTGACCGACTGAGCCACCCAGGCGCCCCAGGTTTTACTCTTATGAAGTGAGTTCCTCTGTCCGAAGCCATGAAACAGAAATTGATTTCTGAGCCTCTCCCAAAGACACACTGCGGTAGAAGGCAGAGCTTTCCAGCGTTCATTCCTGAGTCTATCTTGTTGGCAATGGGATATCACCATTTTTTGAAAAGGATTTAAAAGCTGGATCTGTCTGGGACTCGGTCTGGCCTTTAGCACATCAGAAAAGCAGTTCAGAGCGAGGAACTCTTACCCTGTGTTCTTCACGGGCCTTGATGTCAAGACCAAGGATGCCGGTGACGTGCCTGGGGCCCCATGAAGCACAGATACCTTGAAAACCTGACCCGTAGGTATTGCCCCAACGGGCATTACCTTTACCCTGTGAGAGAATGCTCCTTTAAAGGCGTTCTTCTGCTTGCTGTGTATTCTTATCACAATAGCACCCCCACCTCTTGCCCCCACGGAACTGCTGTAATTAAAAGGCCATCAGCTCTGCAGCTCATGACTTGGCCAGAAAAGTTTCTGCGGGTTGGAGCTTGAGTCTAGAGGGATTTGATTTCGATATGCAGGGTTTATGTTGTCGTTTCTCTCTCTCTGGAAGCACAGACACAACAGGAACACCAGTCCTACAAGAGGGACTTTTCACCGCCTTATGGTTTGGACAGGATCCACTCCTGATGGAAACCCCCTAACATTTCAGGAAAAGCCTATGCAATAAATCCGAGCAGGAGGAGCAGGCGGAAGAATGAATACAGGACAATCCACAGTCTGGTGACGGGGTGATAATGGGGCTCAAGAGATCAAGCAGCCCATTTCAGTCTCCTTTGCTCATCCCAGGCTCTCAAACCCACAAGGACAGCTGAAGTCCATTCTCAAAATTCCTTGGAAAAGAGAAATCCACACCCTCTCCCAGGCACGCTTCCTGCTTGTATGCAAACGTGATTGCCAGAACTCGGCACCGTCGATCACTGGGACAGATCATTCTTTGTCGTGGGGACTATCGTGGGCATTGCAGGTCATTCAGCAGCGTCCCCGGTCTCTACCCACCAGGTATCAGAAGCACTGTTGGGGCCCAAACTGTGTCTAGACCCTGCCCAGTGTCCCCTGGGGGGACCAGATCTCCCTGGTTGAGAACCACCCCCCGAGGTAGTACATACTTCAAACACTGGAAGGCCTACTGTGTGCCAGGCTTCTGCCAGGTGCTGGTTGAATCAAAACCAGTGGGCTCCTGTCCTCGGACTCAGAAGAACAGAGCACTTGCAAATGAGTGTAAATGCAGACAGCCTGGATTGGTGCATCTGGGGTAAATCAGTCATATGTTCGTGCCAAGAAACGCCTATGTTCTGTAAACGGCGTTACTTAACTGTCTTCCGAGCGAGCTCTCACTGGCCCCAAGGCCTTCCTACTTAGCCAGCCCTCAAAGCCATTCCGCACTCCCTCCCCAGTGCAGAGGGAGCGGCTGCTCCCAGTCTCCTGAAGAACCACACTTCAGAGGCTTGGCCAGCGTCCTCTGCGCCTCCCTCTCTCCAGGCAAAATTCCAGGTCTCTAACCTCCTGGGAGGCGTTGTGGGTAATGCCAAAATCGTGCCAAACATCTGGATGAGAACGGCAAGATGTGGCCAGTTCCTGCAAAGTTTCCACGCTGTGCTGCTGGGGTAGAACGTGAAAGCATCTGTCCCCAGCTCCATGCTGTGACATCTGCGCTCAGTAGCGGGGCCCTGCGTCTCAGCTCCACCTCCCTCTCCACACTTTCTTGGCCTCCATCAGCTCACCTTGGAGCCTGAAGTGGGGACTGTGCCATGCCGACTCCTTTGGGCCCTTTTCCCCCGCAGTCCCAGCCCCAATTTTCGGCTAGTGTCTCTAGGAGGTACTCAGAAGTCAGTAAATACCTCTAGATGTTTGATGTTATGTATATAAACAGTCATATGTCCCCCTGGCCTCTTAGGTTTCACTCAGACTGTCCCCAGAGTTAGACAGAAATGACTTTATGATTCTGAGACTTAGCACCCTTCTCCAGCCCGGTTGTTGACCAAAAACTATCAACAAAACCTGAAACGAGGTCCCTGTCCCAATCGAACTCACGAGAACAATCACAGATGCAAAACATGAACTTTAAGTTAAAAAAAAGCAGCTGGCCCAAGCCGTGCCCCAGTCTCGGCCAAGAAGCCAGCGACATCGTGGAGCCCGGCCTTGGAAGGGCCACAGAGACCTTTGACCTGAAACCGGGGTTTCCACATTCTTGACCTTCCTCTCCCAAGACCTTGTGTTCTTGAAGAAACCCTATAGCCTAGTTTCTGTGTGGCCTTGGGTAAGATATCGGACGTACAGCCTCAGAGCAGGCTAACTCCCCACCCGGCTTTCTCCGAGGACCGAGTTTTTAGGTGTGGGATGCCACCAACACCCAGATTCTGGAAGTGGCCTCCTGAAGGGTGGACATACGTGGCACATGAGAAACCTGGTCATTCCAGGACTTGGGCAGCCCGTCTCCCCCCCCGCCCCCCCCACTGAAGATGGGTCATGGGTGGTGCAGTTAACAGAGCACAGAGCAGCACAGAAGGCTTTTGTCCCCTGCTCCCCTAGCTGAGAATGTTCCCAGCACCGGCTGCCCTTGGCAGCCTCTGTCTCGGGGCTGGCTGCTCCCTCCCCAGAGACCTTTTAAAACCAGGATAGTCCTGAGCGGTCATACCACAGCACCAAGGCGAAAGGTGGATGGGACCCTCTCTGCAAATGCCTGTCAGCCTCAGGGGGCGGCTGCTGTTGGTGAACGATACGAACGAGCGGTTCCATCACACATTGTGGGACCTCTCTGAGGCGTCTCCCTGCTCTGTCCTGCTCCAGAATTCTCAGGAGGGGCAGACTAGATAGATTCCCGAGGGGCCAGAGCTGAGCTGCTCCTTCACCCCCAAAACCCAGCAAAGTCTGCAAGGATTTCATTCCCGCCCCCCCCCACCCAAAGATCCTCCCCCAAAGGTATCCCTCAGTGCAGACAAAGCCCACCCAGATATTCACACTGAAGGAGTATTTGAATTCTAGGAAATCATATCGTTGGAGCCAGGGACACCCCTGCTCCTGTCCGACGCTATTTCCCAGCACCTAGGACAGTACGTGGCACAAATAAATATCTGTTGAATGAATGAATGAGAGGAAAGGAGTTTTAAGGCATTGCCTTTCAGCCAAAGCCCTTTTTCTTTTCCTTTTACCACGGAGTGTTTTAAACAACCATATGGGAAGGAAAACGTTATAATGAATCTCCATATGCCCATCACCAGCTTCAGTAATTATTCAGCCAAACTTGCCTTTTTTTTTTTTTGGCTTTTATTATGGAAATGTGTAAACATACATAAAAACAGGAGACTACTATAATAAACCCCATATGTGCATCACCCAGCTTCAACTATTATCAAAATGGCTTTTTTTTCCCCTTCTCCCTTTGATCTGAAACCCAGCCAACCCAGAGCCCGCCCACCCCGCCCCCCCAAACCTCCCAGCGTAAGGCTGTGTGCATGTAAATGCAGACATGGAGGCATATATAAAAGCACCTCCTCCCCCAGCAGGTCATTATCTGTGTTTATCTTATCAGGATACTCCTAAACCAGGCCCACTTAGAACAAGGCGTCCCCAGTTCCGTTTATAAATCCACCGTCCCAGGCGGAAAACAATCTGAAAGGCAGCATTGTTTCTGGACAAGGCTGTAACTGTGATAACGGAGCTTGTGTGGCTCCTGTCTGCTAATAAATTGTCAGCCCCCGGGGTTGTGGCCGGGGACCTTGGCAGAGCACTGTGCCCTGTGTCTTCTCCTTCCCAGGCCCGTCCCGGACACGTACAGATCAAATCAGACAGAAGAGCATTTACTGAGCTCCTGGAATATAGGGATAGTGGATTCTGCTCTCAGGGGCTCGGTCCCCACCGTGGGACACATCCCTGGCCATGACTCCGTGTTTCTCAGAGTGTGGGCTCAGCTGGGGAGATGGAATCCGGGGATCTGCCCTGTGGTGTAATGGGCTCCTTGTTCTGGGTACTTGGCTTTTTGGTTTCCATGAGATGGTTAGATGGCAGTGGGCATTGATGGTGATTATGGAAGTTGAGCGGGCCAACGTCTTTCTTGCCTTTTCTTGCAACCCAGCCAGCCTTACCCTGGGCCCTTATTGGCAGCAAATTAAGAGACACCTTCATGTAGGGGTGGTCAGGGAAGGCTTGGCAGTTAAAAGTACATACACAAAAGTACTTTGCAAAACCATAAAAGGCCACGTGAAAGTTGATGTCATTGTTACGAGGAGAAACAAACGAGACTTCTGTGGGTAAAGTGAAGTGGAACATACCGGGCACAGACAGTCATCTCCAGCCCTGGGCCAAGGTCCTGAGTTCCGCGTACAAGATGCAGATGCTTAAATATACCTCACGAGGCTGCGGCAGTAATCAGCTGATACTATACGCGAAGCATCTAGAACAGTACGGGACACGTAGCAGGGCTTGGAAAGGCAATGGTAACATAACAATAGTATTATACTATTTATGTGTAGTATAATTTGCAATGTGATTATCAAAAGCAAGTTCATGGAGGTGCTAAAAATAGGTGAGTAGGTCTGTGTGGGTGAATTGGAAAACTCTTGATGGGAAACGACAGGAGATTGGAAGAAGTTTTATACGGAAATCGTGGAGTTGGGGGCAATGAGGTTGTACGAGAGAGTATGGGTGTTTTATGGTAGGCAGTGGGAAACCCCTGAAGGCTCTTGAGCGAGGCAAGGATGGATGATGAGGAATGTCCACGAAGTCCAGCAGGAAGAGGAGCAGACTTTGGAGTCTGATTGGCTGAACCATGCACATGTCCTTTAAGCCAGGAGCCTTGGGTCTTTGATGTGTAGAGTGGGATTTAACAGTAGCCACCTTGCATCCCGCCACTCTCCTGGTAGACCTCTTTGAAATGGTGACTGTAATTATTTGTGCTCTGGAAAGATCATCTGTCAGCGTGGTGGAGAATGGGGGTGCTTTGAAGGAGGGCGCAACTCGAGGCAGAGGCTAAGGCCAGGACTCAGGGGAGGACCCAGGGGGAAAAATTGGGGGAGGACTCAGGGGAGGACTCTAGGGGAAAAATTAGGGGAGGATCCACGAGAGGACTTTGGGGAAGACTCTGGGGAGGATCCAGGGGAGGACCCATGGGAGGACTCAGGGAAAGATTCAGGGGAGGACCCAGGGGGAAAATCGGGGGAGGACCCAGGGGAGGATTCAGGGGAGGACCCAGGAGGAAAATCAGGGGAGGATTCAGGGGAGGACCCAGGAGGAAAATCAGGGGAGAACCCAGGGGAGGATTCAGGGGAGGACCCAGGGGGAAAATCGGGGGAGGACCCAGGGGAGGATTCATGGGAGGATCCAGGAGGAAAATCGGGGGGGGACCCAGGGGAGGATTCAGGGGAGGATCCAGGGGAGGATTCAGTGGAGGATCCAGGGGGAAAATCAGGGGAGAATTCAGAGGAGGACCCAGGGGAGGATTCAGGGGAGGACGGAGGAGGAAAATCAGGGGAGGATTCAGGGGAGGACCCAGGAGGAAAATTGGGGGAGGACCCAGGGGGAAAATCGGGGGAGGACCTAGGGGAGGATTCAGGGGAGGACCCAGAGGAGGATTCAGGGGAGGACCCAGGAGGAAAATCTGGGGAGGACCCAGGGGAGGATTCAGTGGAGGATCCAGGGGGAAAATCAGGGGAGGATTCAGAGGAGGACCCAGGGGAGAAATTGGGGGAGGACCCAGGGGAGGATTCAGGGGAGGACTAAGGAAAATCAGGGGAGGACCCAGGGGAGGATTCAGGGGAGGACCCAGGGGGAAAATCGGGGGAGGACCCAGGGGAGGATTCAGAGGAGGACCCAGGAGGAAAATCAGGGGAGGATTCAGGGGAGGACCCAGGAGGAAAATCAGGGGAGAACCCAGGGGAGGATTCAGGGGAGGACCCAGGAGGAAAATCAGGGGAGAACCCAGGGGAGGATTCAGGGGAGGACCCAGGAGGAAAATGGGGGGAGGACCCAGGGGAGGATTCAGGGGAGGACCCAGGGGAGAATTCAGGTACAGGCCTAAGCTCTGCCACTCCTTCCCAGCCCCGAGACCTCCGCTGACATGCCAGCTTCTCTGAAAGGCCCTGCCTTCCCGTCCACCCCTACCCCCATTTACTCTTCATCCCACCGGCCAACCTGTTTCCTTCTGAGCCCTTCACAAGCTGTAATTACATATACTTTCCTCTCTACTTAATTACTATCTGTGTCTCCTCACAGACTCTGCCCTGCATCAGGGTCTGTTTCACCACACCCGGCGTCCAGGTGTTGCAGATGTCTCCCCCCACCCCCCCCCCCCCGCCACCCTCTACCTAGTCTCCTCTGGCTGCCAAAACAAATTACCACAGAGCAGAGGGCTTAAAACAACAGGTTATGTCCCAGCTCTGGAGGCCGGAAGTCTGCAATCAAGATTTCGGCAGGGCCACCCTCCCTCTGCAGGTTCCGGAGGAGAATCTTCCTTTGTCTCTTCTAGTCTCTGGTGGCTCCAGGCAACTCTTGGGTTTTGGCGGTGTAAGTCCGGTCTCTGCCTCCGTCCTCGTGTGGCTTTCTCCTCTTCTGTGAGCCCTTCCTCTGTTTGTCTCTTCTCCAGACACTTGTCATTGATTTAGGGCCCTCCCAGGTAATCCTGATCCGTATCGTCTCCAGATCCTTAACTTAAATGCATCCACGACGACCCTTTTCCCAAGTGAGGCCATGTTCACAGGTTCTGGGCATGGCGTTCCTCTTTGGGGACCACCATGCAGCCCACGATGCCCTCCTTTGTGCGACGTTCTCCTGGAATAAAGATGCTTTGAACAGTAATGACTTGCCAAGTGCCCATTGGGTACAAGGCACCGTCCCAGGCACAGAACCCAGCCACACGTGACCCAGGACACGTCCGTCTCTCACGACGCTTGCCTTTTTTTTTAGTGGGAAGGGACCAACAATGAACAAATGAGTATAAATGTGCCAGCTAGTGGCAGACATGCCGAGGAGAAAAATCAAGCCAGGAATGAGGCAGAGCACATGAGAGAAGTGATGGAGACAGACTGTGTTTAGATGGGCACTCAGGAGAGGCCTGCAGGAGGGCAGAGGCGGGGTGGAGGCAGGGGAGGGAGGTTGAGGCAGAGACCTGAGTCCAGTAAGGAACACAGGCGGACCGGAGGTGTGTATTCCGCATTTCTACCCTTCTTGGCATTCCTGATCTCTGGCCTCTGTTTAGGCCATTCTCTTGATTTCCAAAGAGAACCAAAGGATTCAGTACCAGACCAAGAGAAAGGGCAGATTTCCCCCAAGAGAGGAGAGAACAAAGGACGGGCCAAAGGAGGCCCTACTCCCAACCACAGGGAGGCCAGCCCTGCACACATCACATGCCTGGCCTTGGCCTGGAAACAGGGAGCAAGAGAGAGGCTTGCATCGGGAGGAAATCTCAGGGTGGGTATCCGTGGAGTCCCCACCACCTCTGGGCCACAAAACGAGGGCAGCCGACTCTGCAGGGCAGCCCAGGGACAACCGGCCGGCTGGCCCCAGCCCCAGGCCTTCCTGCAGGTGGCCCGGGGCTTGTTAAAGAGAAACCACCATTTCAGACCGTGCTGGATAGACCCCGACATGACCCCACAGGTTCCCCTCTGTCCGTCTGTGCCCTGTTGATCATCTGCCTGTCGCCGTTCCTCAGCCAGCCACAGATCCCCTGGAGAGGACACAGTGGGAAAGACAGAGCCACCCGGCAAGGGTGGGGTCAGCAGACACCCCTCCGCCCTCACAAAGCACCAGCCACAGCCCCACAGCAGACAGGCGGGTCTGGCGGACGCTCACAAAATGGGGGGAGCCCGTCTTCAGCTGGTTCCGGGTCTGCAGCCCGACAACCTGCCTCTTTCTTGAGGAAATTCAAAGCCAGGTCAACTACCAAGCCAGGGGGGCTCCACAGTGATTTGGGCTGTGAAGGGGAGCTCCATGGAGGTGCCCCAGAGGCCGCAGGGACGGTGGTATCTGAGTGACGTCAAGGAGACCATGCCTTTGATGCCCGGGAAACAGGAGCCAGAGCAGGAAGCTGCAAAGGACACCAGAGCTCAGGGAAGTGTCCAGAAGGAGCCAATTCCCACATTTCTGACTACAGTTTAAGTAAGCAAGAAAACTACGCACTCTCCAAATGAAGCAGTATCTTTAGTCTGAATGTACATCTGCTACGGCCCAGGAATGACCTCACGGTGGATTTTGTGAGGTTGGCCTCACAGCACCCAGAGAGCCCCGCCTTGCAAGGTCTCAGGGGCCAGCACGTCTCAGCGAGTAAGCGGCTGTAGGCAGGGGACCCCCCAGTACCACCTCCTTTATTTCTTCTTCTCCCCTTCCCTCAAACTCCCTGAGCGTGGCAGACTGTCCAGATGGACACTGTCCCCTCAAGAGTCAGAACAGGAAAAGGGCACCTGGGTGGTTTAGTTGGTTAAGCGTCCGACTTCGGCTCAGGTCATGATCTCACGGTCGGTGAGTTTGAGCCCCACGTTGGGCTCTGTGCTGACAGCTTGGAGCCTGGAGCCTGCTTCGGATTCTATGTCTCTTCTCTCTATGCCCCTCCCCCGCTTGCGCTCTGTCTCTCAAAAATAAATAAACAGTAAAAAAAATTAACAAAATTCTGACAAAAAGAGAACAGGAAGGAGGGCATAGCAAGCTGACCATCATCTTCCTCCAAAGAGCCAGATAGTAAACATTTTAGGCTTTGTAGCAATTACACAGGTCTGCCCTTTTAGCCCCAAAGCAGCCGTAAATAGCATAAGTGGATAGGTGTGGCTGGGTGCCACTAAAATTCTGTTTACAAAAACAGTACGGGTTAGATTTGGCCCGTGGCCATAGTTTGCCGACCCCTGATGTAGACAGCAGAGAGCTTTGGAGTGTTTTTGAGCAGAGGAATGGTATGGCCAATTCTGTGCGCGGGGAAGATGGTTGCGGCAGCCGTGGGGAGGCGGAGACGGGCCCGGGGCAGGGAAGACTGGCGTTCCCTTGGCCTGGGGTCTCGGACTGGGCTCTGTGCCACTGAGCGTGCAGCAGTTTTCCCGAGATAAGGGAAGGCAAGATCTTGCCTTCGGGAAGGCGAGGTGCTGGGTACTCTGCGACCACCCAAGGAACGGACGGTTTATCGATCGCGTTTTTAAATAAAATATTTTAATAACGTTTATGAGTTCTGGTTACGAGGCCAGGGCCCTCCCGGCATCTGGGCAGCATCTGGTTCAAGGGCTCTGTGCGGGCAGCTCTGCAGGTCTTCACGCCCATCTGTTTGGATTAAAGATGGGAGGGGCCGAGGGAAGGAAGTCCCCCGGGCCACAAGCGTGCTGGAAGGTCGGTGGTCCACGCAGCTCTGGAGAAGCAGGGCCTGCGGGGAGCCAAGTGTTCACGCACCCTCTTGGGGCTGAGGGCCACCGGAGAGCAGGGTGGGCCCAGGCGAGGGGTGGCCGAGGTACCTGCTGAATTGGGTACCTGGATGGGGGAGGGCTTGCTTTGAATTCTAGTAGTTCCTTGTTTTGTTCCATTTTCGTCTGGGGACTCTCCCTACTTTAAAATTGATCCAGGTGTTTGGTTTATATGAAGATATTTGGCATCTGATGAAGCCCACGGAATGCTGAGTTTAATATTCTTTTAGCGCCAGGTGAACCCAACTTGCGTTACCGCTATCACTTCCTGGCAGACGGGTCTTGCCTGAGAAAGAGGACCCTGCTGAGGTCAGAGCCCAGTTCAGGCGATGAGGGCAGGTGAGGCAACAGGCTGTTGATCGTTCTCTCCGCTCCCCTTCTCCCCACGGCCCCCATCGGACTGTGGGCATGGTGGCTCACGGACGCGGAGTAAATGTGTAAATCCTTGCTCTCCTCACGCCATCCCATCACTCTAGGAGTTGAGCAGGTTTACAAAAGCCAACTCAGGACAAATGGCTAGGTGTGCAGTTGAGACAGGCATGGGGACAGATGGCAACCTACCTGGTCAGGCCAGATCTCGGGGGTTTGGTGGGAGAGGCCTCCTCCCTGTTCCCTGATTCCTCAAGCCCAGGAGTCCTGCCCCCTCTGTAGGCCACTGACCACATTGTGACAGTGTCATAGCTGGGAGGGCGGTACCTGGTCCAGAAATCCATAGGTCCGCAGGGCCCCGTGCATGTCGCGGGGAAAACTCTGGTGAACAAAGGATATCTGCACGTGGATGTGACTCAAGCGTGAGTCAAATGCAATCACTGGCTTTATTCATATTTCATTTCTACATGTGAGTAAATCTCAAAAAAAAAAAAAAAGCCACTGGTTCACTCTTGCAATGTTAGTGGAATTGATCCCGAACAGCTGAAGTTATTGAAGGCACTGTTTCAGTTGCAAACAGCTTTTTTGATCCAGTGACTAGAATGTAAGTGTTCTGGGGGGGTGGGGGGCAGCTCTTGCACTTCTGGCTAATAAGAAATTCTGGAGTTAATAGTTGTGTCTAAGTCTGATGGTGGAATGCCTAGTCGTCAGTTTCCAAATGGTCGTGCTAGTTAACCATTTTTAAAATTTTTTACATTTATTTTTCAAAGTTTATTTCTTTTGAGAAAGAGGGAGAGGAGAGGGAGAGTGTGTGAGGGGGGAGGGGCAGAGAGAGAGTGAGAGAGAGAAGTGTAAGCAGGCTCCACACTGTCCGTACAGGACCTGACGTGGGGCTCGAACCCACGAACCATGAGATTGTGACCTGAACCAAAGTAAAGAGTCAGATACTTAACTGCCTGAGCCACCCAGCTGCCCCAACCACTTTGTTCGGAAAATAAATCTCAGAAAGGCTAACGCCAGGGTCACGTATAGATGTATACAGATGCCTAGAGGATACTCAGGACACAGTGTGGTACATTTTACCCAGAGAGAAGCAGATACAGAGAAGGGAGTGTCTTGCCCAAGGCCACTGCTAGGAGCTAAGTGAGCCAGGATATGAGCTAAAGGGTTTACTCTGTCTCTTACCCCATGCTCAGGGTCCTCAGCGATGACTGCACTTCTGGATCACCTGGGAACTTGGTCCCTAGGCTTCATCCCCAGGGAGCTGGTACCTACGTTTTGAAAAAGCTCTCAGATCCTCCCCCATCCCTAGGCTGCCCTTCTGCTTAAAGTCTCCTTTGATAGAATCAATCCTTTGAGATAAGGCTTCAAGAGATCTTGAGACGTGCTGAGAAGAAGAGATCTCACATAAAATGGAGTGACCCATTTCCATACTTGCCCCTTCCCACAAAGGGCCTCTCTCCCTTGCATGTTTGGAATGTCTGGTCTGGTTTATCTGCTCTGGAAGTTGCCATGTGACTGCTGCTCCCCAGGGCTGTGTTTTGGGTGGTTCTACTGCACCGACGGCCTGCCTGAAACCCCCCCTGGCCTGTGGGACATAGTTTGGCTATTAGAGGGCCTTGTGAAATCTATCTGTGAACTGCTCCCTCCATAACACTCTCCTCCCATTGCTAGCTGAAGCTCTGCTAAACTTGGGGGGCGGCTAGGGGACATCCAGGAGGGCAGCTAATGTGTCCCCCTCCACACACACACACACACACACACACACACACACACACACAGCCTGGAAGGCAGCCTTCAGAGGGGATACTGGTCTTGGGTGGAGGGCAGCCCAGCTGTGGATGCACTCATGATGGCCTGGCAGCCACCGATTGGCCTGGCCAGGGTTGAAGTGCTTGTCCAGCATGAGGTCATGGCTGCAGAGTTTCCAGTTAGAAAAGTTGCATTGTCTGCCCAGGAAATATTAACATCTTTCCTTTCCTCCAGCAGTGCCTGGCCACTGGGCGCTCCCGCAGCCTGGCAGGGCTTTGACTTCCAACAATGATGATGCTTTGCATTTCCCCTGGGCCCTTCATTCAGGCATCTTAGGGCCTATTCTTGTTCTGCGGGCGCCTGCAAAGCACAGCTTCCTCATTCAGAGGGCGGAAACAGGCCCCAACAGGCCTGGGAGAGATCCGCGGCCTCAATGCATACTTGTCTTCCCTTAAGTTCACAGTTAATCAGCGCAGAGCATTCGACAACCAGCTCAAGTGGCCTCTAAAGCTGTTGGGCTCTTCCCGACGTGTAGCCAGCTTGGGCCGTTCAAAGGAGTCATGCAATCCTTGCACACAAAGGGGCCCTCTGATGCCACTGGTTGTAAGCGGAACATAGCCGGGTTCCAACCGGTGGTGGCTCTCCAGGACGCGTGTGGCCTTGGGGACGTCACTTAGCCTCTCAGAGCCTCCGTTTCTGCTTGTGTCCATTTAGAATAATTACACCAACTTGGGAAAGATTTGGAGGTTCAACAACAGAGCACGTAGAACCTTGCACACGGTCTGTGCAAATGCTTGCTCAGTGCTACTATTTTGTCATCCTTATCATTGTTAACATGCAGACCTTCTCCTTCCCATGCCTCGTCCTCACAGGGGCTTTGGCTCACTGCTGAGGATCTCTGTAATTTCAGCCACGGTTTCCAAACCCTGTCCCACAGAGATCTAAGGTCTCCGCGGTAGAAGCGGGAGCCGGGCTTTGCTCTCTTCTGTTTTAAATATTGCGCTCCTACCCAAGAGCTCATCCAAAGAAAAGGATTCCCCAGCCCGACGAATTTGGAAAGTAGCTATTCTAGAAGGTTCTTGAGAGTTTGTTTATTCCTCTGGCAAGGTTTACTTGCCTGGCCATAAGGCAATGGGACAGATGCTTGGCCACTCCTTTCGTAGCAAGCAGCAGACGGAGGGACCAGCTCGCCTGTGTTGGTCCCATCGCGCCCCTGACTCAACGACACTGTCATGTAAACTTCCTTTACTACAACTCAAGCCTGTCAAATAGGGAAATCGGCTGGCTGTCAGCCTGCTTCGAAAGCCCCTTATAAACTCGAAGGTTAGTATCTCAGGTGGACACCCTGGGTAGTTCTATCTTGGGCCAGCGCGGGCATCACAGCAGCATCTGGAGAACAAGTGGACAGAAGCCTGGCCTTGGGAGTTGGCCTCCTCCCGGCACAGAAGTCCCCAGGTGCGCATGCTTGGAGGGAGCGCCACTTGCCAGGCAGACCCGGGGCATTGTTTGGAGGAAAGGGCCCTCCAAGGTGTGGAGGGGAGGGCCACGGGCAGGAGAGGCTAGCGCTGTCTTTACCAGCAAGAGCCAGCCAAGAATAACACATCACGTGGGGGTCCCGGAGGCAGGTGGAGGGTGATAATGGTGGGGTCCAGGATCAAGTATTATTTGAAAGTATGGGCAGACCATAGTCAGCTTTGCGAAGCTTTGTTGCCACATAGCAGGATTCTAGACACCGGACAATGTCTCGCGGGGCTTCGGCTCTTGGAGGAGGGGCAGGCGACAAAGAGCACGTAAAATGAGGCACCAAAAAGACCTCAGCGTCAGGCAGTAAAGCATGCCAGCAGTGGAGCTGGGTTGCAGGGGCTTAGACTAAAGGCAGATAACCTATTTGCAGAACTTCAAAGGGGTGTTGGATCTCACATTATTGGACTAGAGGCTCCCACATGTATCTTGCGGTAAACCAGTAATGGCCCTGGGGGGAGAATCGTTCCTGCAGGTGGGGATCAAGGGGTCCAGCTGCGGATAGATTTGATGCCGAGGATGGAAATCTGGCTATTGCAAAATCAGAGAGTTGCCCGTGCTCCTCAGTCAGTCCCAGTCCCCAGCTGAGCAGTTCGCCTCTGTAGCTGTGTTACAAGGGAAGCCAGCCAAAAACACCTGAGAGGCCCGGTTCAACCCCGTTGTGAAAACTAACCTTTGCCACCATCCTGACATCAGTTCTCTTGGGGCTCATTGCATTTGGAATAAAGTTCAAGTTCACTCCCCCACCGTGTCCCGCCCCCGTCTCTCGGTAGACTCCAGCCACACAGGACCTCTTCAGATTCCTTGAACACACGAAGATCTTGCCCTACAGACAGGCCTTTATTCTTGTCTTGCCCTCTGCATGGAGCATTCATTCTCCCTAAAGTTCACTCTCTAACCTGCTGGTCCCGTCCCGTTCCTTCTTCAGATCTCGGTTTCAATTACATCTCCTCCCAGAGTCCAACTCTGGGCACCCTATCTAAGTGAGGGCCTCCCTGAAATTCCCCGTCGCATCCCACGGCCATGCCCTTCCCAGTCCTGACCACAGTTCCTCCGTGTGGAAGTGTCTGCTTACGTGTTTGCTGTCTGTTCCCTGCTCTTGTGAGAACAAGGAATGAGGCACCTAGGAAGGGCTTGCTAAGTTCTTGCCGGCTAAATGAGTATCTGTTTAGCAGAATTGAATGGAAGCATTTTCCCCGCTCAGCACTGCTTCTAGCCATTGCTTGGTCCATCCTGCATCAGTGCAGCTGGAATCAAAGGCCACAGGGTGGTTCAGGAACTTGATGTGTCATCACAGCCCTCAGGTGGCCAGCGGCAAGCCTGTGCACAGACATGATGAGAAGTTCCAGCTCCTGGGGGCCCAGGCTGCAAAAAGTCAGGTTTACAGTAGCTTTGTACGGTCTGGAGGAGAGTCCTCTGAGTTACCCTTGACCGTTGTTGTCAGGACTGGCCGTGCTGTCCTGCCCCATCCCAGGGTGGTGGCTCTGTCAGCTTCCCTGGTCAGAGAGAAAAGTCTTCTGTCCTGGCTTGTCGGTTCCTTAGCATTTGCTGCTTATTTTTTATGATGTGCTACCTTGCTCGTAAATTGTCTGCCTGTCCCACGAGCTTGGGCAGAGCCTCCAGACCACAAGCCGGACACTTGCACCATTGACTTTACCAGGATGTGGTGCCATTGACGTTCCGCTGACCTCTGGCGTGGTAAGTCCAGATGCTTCCCAGGGGAGGGAGTGGGTCAAGGAACCCAGACTCTGACTCATGAGCTGTCCGGGGAGCCTGACAAATCCACTTTTGGACACAGCCTGCAGATAACCTTGAGCTAATAGCAGGCCCCGGGAAATAACCCTGTGGCTCCTTGGGGGCCATAACTAGAGCAGAAAATCTCTCTTGTGAGTCACTATAAATATTTACCCTCGAAAGTCTGATTGTGAAATTTGCTAAGCTCTTGGATGGCTCTACTCCTGGGACTCATAGGGCCCCTGCCAGCAGAGCTTAGATGGGTAGTGCTGAAATGAAAAGGGTGAGGCAGGAAACTGGGAAGAGCCCCAAGCTGCCAGATCTCCAAGAGGAATCCTGGGGCTTGGGCTTCTCTAGGAAAATGCAAGTGATGGAGTCACAGATATTCTGGGAGCTTTTCCTCTGGTGGCAAATCTATTGGCTGCACTGGTTTCCTGGCTATGTGTTTACCTAAATGGAATCCCCCCCCCCCCGCAAGATCAACCCTCTGCCTCTCAGTAGGAGCTTTTATAGGCCAAGGGCTAGGTGCAGAATCCCCTGCTGACCTGATTCTGTCCTCACCACTATCCAAATCAGCCTTGACGAAATGGAACACCAAATCCAAAGCAATCATGGCCCTGGATGGCTTTCTTCTTTCTTCCACGGGAGTGTCTGTTTTGTGCATTCGTCGGCATATCCTTCCTTCCCGCCAACCAGGACCTAAGGAGAATTAGTTACATGGGAAGATCAGAGAGGGTCTTTTGTCAACGGTGAATTAGTGGTGAATTTTGTCAACGGTGAATTAGAATGCAGAGGGCACCCAGAAGAAATGCAGGAAGCAAAGCCTTCTTGGGAATCCACCAATAACCTGGCCACGTGGAAGACTTTCCATCTGAGGGTCTGTGCCCACCCTTTTCCTTTCACTGGTCCCAGTACAGACTAGGAACGGAAATAGCTCCTTGTAAAGATGGTGGGCAAGAGTCCCTGTCATAGATGCCCGTCCCCTGCAGAGTGGCTAGGAGTTCTGGCAGTGGACAGTTTTCATTTGGTTTGGCTTTGCTGACATTTTGTTTTTGTGTCAAAGAAACGGGTGCCTCAAGGTAATGCTGTAGGTCTTAGGTTATTCAGATTTGAACTTTTACCGTGTGCTTGAGATTGACTCACAAATCAGGCAGTTATATAAATAAGGGGCTGATAAGAAGATAGCTGAGGCTCGGTTTGAGTCAACAGCTTCCTAAAGGGTGGAAATCATCTCCCAGTCGGAGGCAAAGAGCCCAGCTGTACAGCCCCAGTACAGGCAACGGTCTGGAAGTGGAGGTTCCCTCAGACATAATGGGGGCTCCACTCCTGGCTTAAAGAGATGAGGAAGAGCTCTTGGAGGCCAGTGAGTTCCTTACAGTCCAGCTGGGAAGAAGTTAACAGTCAGCTGACATGCCTGTCTTGCCTGGAACGGGCTCTGCCGTTGGCTCAGCGGTCACATTGGGCGGTGGCGGAGTGGGGGGGATTTCAGCAGGGAAAATGGCGCTTTCTCACTCGTGACGAGATGTCCACAGCTCTGCCAGAACAGCAGAGGCAAAAGATACGTGGAAGATGGGACTCTCCACTTCTCTCCTTCCTCCTTGCCACCCTCATCTGGTCTCTCGTCCATCCCAGCCACTCCCGCATCCCTGTGACGTTCTGCCCATGCCAGCCCTAGAGAGTGCATGAAAACACGATTCTAGTAATGTGGCTCCTACCTGGGTGGCCCCCAGGTGCTCCGAGACAAGCCCCGAATCCTTACTATGTGGCTCAGCCATAGTTACGGGCCCCTCGTAATTGAAACGGTGTTCAAACAAAAACTCATACGCCCATGTTCATAGCAACCCTACTCATGATAGCCACCAGGTAGGAACCATCCAAATGCCCATCCATGAATGAATGGATAAACAAAACGGGTTCTGTCCACACCGGGGAATATTATTCATCCGTAAAAAAAGAATGAAGTACCGATAGACGATACGATATGGATGAACCTTGAGAACATTGTGCTAAGTGAAAGGAACCAGTCACAAAAGGTCACATATTGTATGATTCCCTTTATATGCTCCTGAGGCGGAAAGCAGATTAGCTGGTTGCCAGGGCTGGGGAGACAAGGGGATGGAAAATGACGGCCAATGAATACGGGGTTTCCTTTCGGGGTGATGAAAATGTTCCGGAACCAGGTAGCGGAGAGCGTTGCACAATATTGTGAATGTACTAAATGCCACTGAACTCCGCACTTCAAAATGGTCAGGATGGCAAATTTTATTCCATGTGAATTTTACCACAATTAAAAAAAAAATCCTTACTGTGCCCTCCGAGCCCACCTCACATCAGGCCATTGTCCCCTTGCTCACCCCACTCCCCAGTCATGACAAACACCTGCAGCTTCCTGCCACGGGGGTTCCATGTCTGCGCCTGGCCAGCCTCCCTCAGGAGACTCTCCAGAACCCAGATGGCCTGTCTTGGCTCTCCCTCTTTGGTTCCAGCAGCCGTGCCCTTCCTGGAAGCACGAATTCCCCAGGGATTATTGCCCTTTGGAGTCGTCAGGCTGTCTTGTCTGGAGAGAGAGAAGAGGAACTCAGTGGTGGCTGAGGATTGATTAATCCTTGAATCGCTTCATGATCGTGACCCCAGTGGCTGAGGAATGATCTCCTCGGAGTTTCAAATTCCTCCCATCTCCACATTTTGTCTCATTACTCATTTCTTAGTCCTTTCATGTTCCCTTCCCACTGTTCCGAGGGAAGGCCTTTTCCCGTAGGGAAAAAAGAACCAAACACAAACCATGTTATAAATGGTGATTCAGTTCCTGCCGTCCCCCACGAGCTTTACGTCAGCCATAAGGTACTCAAATACTTGTAAGCCACTCATGCATGAGTTAAATGGGCTTTTGTGAGCTGAGCTGGGCACCCAACCCGCCATTTGTAGCAGACCTTTGTAGGGAAACCTGCTGGGAGCTTTGAAAAGGTATAAATGTTTTGTATTCCAAAAATGCCATTGGAATGTGGACTCCCTGCCTCTGTTTGTGGGATGTTAGTTGATGGATATGGTTGTCCCTGCTCTGAGATGCGCGGAGGGAGAAGGAGCCCGAATGAGCTTGGAAGTCAGGCTAAGAGGCGAGGGCGGAGGCTTGTAGGTGGTGATGTTGTCTCCGAGATGGCCTTGGTGGTGGCGGGACAGGCCCTCTGTGGGCCTCCTCTGCTCCCTCCCTCCTTACGCGCTGCCCGCGCTCGCTGTGTCCCAGACACCCTCGAGGGAGCATGGCTAAGGACTCCAGAAATTGGAGACACGCTAGCTAGCTTCATTTCCCCCTTATCACTAGCCCCCACTGATGCTGCACCTGCTGTATCCTGAGCTTGCTGTGCAAGGATATGGAGGGGGCTTTCTCATCAACACTGACACTCTGAGGCAGAGGCTCCTGTGTAACGGGGGCCGGCTTGTGTCTCGGGGGATGTTCAGAACCATCCCTGGCTTCTCCACACTAGATATCAGTAGCCCGGCTCCCGCTGCGACACCAAGTCTCCGGACGTTGACAATGTACCCTGGGAGGCCGAGTCACCAGCCTCCCTCCCCTGTTGAAAACCTTTGGTCTGGGGGAACAGGAGGGACTGTCATTTTTATGGATGCCTGCATCCTTTCTTTACTGGAGCCCAGAGCTCACGCCCACCCCTCCAGCAGCACCAAGACCTGACAGGTGTGATGTGCCCTTGGCTTGAGCTGGGACATCCCAGCTACTGCCTGCATGGTAAAAGGCGCCTGAGACAGGGTGGGTGTGTGCATCTTGGAAGGCTCTGGAATAGTTCTGTTTCCCCAGAGCTCTGCCAAGATGGCCCCGCTGGGGCTTTTGATGAGCCCACCTCTCCTCCTGAGCCTTTTCTGAGCCCGGCTTCCCCACCCAGCTGCTGCCCGCCGGGGGCTGGGGTCGGGGGAGAGTGGATTCATGACATCCTCATTGCCCAGAGCTGCTCGTGCATTTGGGTGCAAACCATTCTTCCCTCTACGCTGCAGAAGCCCATTCGTTCTGATGGTGACAGGTAAATGTGTGTCTCTGTGTCAGCAGCTTTCAAAGCGTGGCCCCCAGCAACAGCAGCATCGCCTGTTAAAAGTGTACGTTCTCAGGCCCCACTCCCGTCTACTGGATGCCCTGGGCGGACCCAGCAGTCTGTTTTAACAAACCCTCTAGGTGATTCTCATGGACCCTCAAGTTTGAGAACCACTACTGCCCAAGAACTTAGCCTTCCTTTGCCTGGATGGCAAACGTGTGCCATTTAAAGATAGCCCTGTCACCTCTAGTCTTAAATCCGCTCAGCTCGGGTTATAAACACAGGCAATTTGGGATTCCCCCTCCCTCTTCTCCTCTTCCCTAAAGGAGATCTGAATTCTCAGCATTACCCCTCTCCTCACTGAGGGGAGCATCTGGTGAGGTGCTGTCCTTTCTCCTTGTAGCTTCACTGTGAAGCTACGTAGCGCTGTGTTGCACATAGCGCTGGGCACAAAGTAAATGCTCAATGAACGCTGGCTACTTCCTTCATCACCATGCTGATCAGTAGCCATGTATCAAAAAGAGTTAACACAGCAGGCTTGAAACGGCTCTCCTTAGGGAGGTCTATTTGCAGGGCTGGAAACTTGATAAGGGTGTCTCTCTGTGCCTAAACTGTTTGTGCAAATCGTATTGTTTTACGCTGAACGCCTGCTTCACTTCCGGGAGTCTGGAATGTGGTGGTGGTGTGTGGTAGTCAGAGGGTGCCTATGTGACCAGCCCCCAGTAGAATCTTTGGGCACGGAGGCTCTAATGGGTGCCCTGGGGAGACAAGAATTTGCGCGCATTGTCACAAATTCACCCCTGGAGGAATTGAGCACACCCTGTGAGCTAGCGAAAAACAGAACTTCTGCAAGCTTGTGCCTGGTTTCCACCAGATTTTGCCCCAAGTATGTCTTTCCTTTGCTGATTTTGCTTTGTATCTTTTCACTGCAATACATCTTATCTGTAGGTACGACTGAATGCTGAGTCCTGTGGGTCCTTGCGGTGGCTCATCCAATTGGGGTGGGCTTGGGAGACCTCCAGCGGAAGAAGTAGCAGCAATGACAGTGGCTGACGTCAGGAGGCTGCACCTAAGGGAAGCTGCACACGGCACCCATCACATCCTAGGGTTATGAGTGGGAGGCAGCCAGGGTCCTGACCTTAGTGGGTTGGAAATGGGGACTTAAGGGCTGAGAGGGCCAGGGGACTGGAAGAGGCTCAGTACACAAAGCCCAACATGAGATGGGCTCGTCACATCTTTTCATGTCAACACATTTTTTTAATTTTTAGTTTTTTTAAAAATTTTTTGTTTATTTTGGGGGGGGTTATTTTAAGGAGGAATTTAGTGAAGAAATGGGCAGAAGACATGAATAGACACTTTTCCAAAGAAGACATCCAGATGGCCAACAGACACATGAAAAGGTGCTCAACATCACTCATCATCAGGGAAATACAAATCAAAACCACACTGAGATATCACCTCACACCAGTCAGAGTGGCTAAAATTAACAACTCAGGCAACAAAAGATGCTGGCGAGGATGTGGAGAAACGGGAACCCTCTTGCACTGTTGGTGGGAATGCAAGCTGGTGCAGCCACTCTGGAAAACAGTGTGGGGGTTCCTCAAAAAATTAAAAATAGACCTACCCTGTGACCCAGCAATAGAACTGCTAGGAATTTACCCAAGGGATACAGGAATGCTGATGCATAGGGGCACTTCTACCCCAATGTTTATAGCAGCACTTTGAACAATAGCCAAGTTATGGAAAGAGCCTAAACGTCCATCAACTGATGAATAGATAAAGAAGATGTGGTTTATATACACCATGGAATACTACTTGGAAATGAGAAAGAATGAAATCCTGCCATTTGCAGCAACATGGATGGAACTGGAGGGTGTTAAGCTAAGTGAAATAAGTCAGTCAGAGAAAGACAGATATCATGTTTTCACTCATATGTGGAACTTGAGAAACTTAGCAGAAGACCATGGGGGGGGGGAGGGGAAAAATAGTTACAGAGAAGGAGGGAAGCAAACCATAAGAGACTCTTAAATATAGAGAACAAACTGAGGGTGGATGGGGTGGGGGAGGGCAGGAGGGAGGGGGAAATGGGTGATGGGCATTGAGGAGGGCACTTGTTGGGATGAGCACTGGGTGTTGTATGTAAGTGATGAATCACGGGAATCTACCCCCAAAACCAAGAGCACACTTCAATGTTTTTTTTTTTTTAATCTCATTTTTGAGAGAGAGAGAGACAGAGTGTTAGTGGGGAGGAGAGGGGCAGAGAGAGAGGGAGACACAGAATCCGAAGCAGGCTCCAGGCTCTGAGCTGTCAGCACAGAGCCCAACGCAGGGCTCGAACCCCCAGACTGTGAGATCATGACCTGAGCTGAAGTTGGGTGCTCCACCAGCTGAGCCACCCAGGCACACCCTTGACACATTTACTTATACAGTTATTTTCTGTGTCAGGCAAATAATGTTGTAGTTGGTTCCTCTTACAAAAGTATTACAACTTTATTTTTTTAAAAAAGGCATTTGAACGAAAAAAGGTGGATTGATCTAAAGTGAGAAATCGTGGTGCACATTGTGAGGGTAGGCGGGAGTGACCAGGCGGGGGGGCCGACCTTTAAGACCTTGGCTGGATGGGATTCCAGGAGACAGGAGACACCCGGCTGGGGGAAGGCAGTCAGAGGAGACCTGAGTGCTCTGGGAGGTTTCCAGGCTTTCTAGGGAGGTGCCCAGCCTGTCGGCATTGACACCCCTCCCAGAGTGGCTTAGCATGTGGAAACCATGGAGGCAAGGGAGGAGGGCGGGCCATCGAGCATGCTCGCTGTAGCAATGGGGGGAAGCACAGTGGCGTGTGGACAACTGACTCACTTTGTGTGTATGTGGAGAGGGAGGGGCTCTTTGTGTGTGTGTGTGTGTGTGTGTGTGTGTGTGTGTGTGTGTGTGTGTATAATAAGACTATTGTTCTCTCCATAGATAGAGAAACATTCACACTCACATAAACACACACGCGCACCTTTCTTCCCCACTGAACCATTTGACATGGCAGGGCTCCTTTTCTGTATGTACTTCAGCTGTATCTTTTAAGGATGAGGACATTCTGATTTTAAAAAGTAGAGGAGGGGCGCCTGGGTGGCTCACTCGTTAAGTGTCCAACTCTTGATTTCCGCTAAGGTCCTGATCTCATGGTTTGTGAGTTCGAGCCCCACATCAGGCTCTGGGCTGATAATACAGAACCTGCTAGGGATTCTGTCTCCCTCTCTCTCTGTCCCTCCCTCACTTGCTCTCTCCCTCTCTCAAAATAAATAAAAATAAACTTTAAAAAAAAGTTAAAAAGGGGCGCCTGGGTGGCTCAGTGGGTTAAGTGTCTGGCTCTTGGTTTCGGCTCAGGTCAAGATCTCCTGGTTTGTGGGTCTGAGCCCCGCCTCAGGCTCTGTGCTGATGGCAAGGAGCCTGCTAGGGATTCTGTCTCCCTCTCTCTGCCCCTCCCCTGCTTGCTCTCTCTCCCTCTCTCTCTCTCAAAAATAAATAAGTAAACATTTAAAAGATTTTAAATGAAATAAATTAAAAAATAGAGGAAAGGAAATGAACACTATTCATAAAGAAGGTATAATACACAGTACCTGGCACATAGACTCTCTAAATATTTGATGAATGGAGGGGGGACCCCTGGCTGGCTCAGTTAGAAGAGCATGCGACTCTTGATCTCGGGGTCGTGAGTTTTGAGCCCTATTTTGATGGTAGAGATTACTTAAAAAAACTGTAAATATTTGATGAATGACTAAATTTGTACATTAAATTATTTGAGAAGTCTCAGAGCAAAGCAACCTACTTAACTTTGAGGGGAAAAAGGAGGAATAAAGACATTCTCTCACATAACCACAATATGATTTTCCCACCCAGGAAATTCCACACTGGTCTAATGAAATTATCTAGTACGCTGACCCTCTCCAATTTTTGTAATCACTCCCAAATGTCCTTTATAGATGTGTCTGTGACATTTTATGTGTTGGCTTTGGCGTTGCATTTGGTTGTCACATCTCCTTAATCTCCTTTAATGGAAAGCAGTTTCCTGCCTTTCTGTCTTGGATGACACTGATGTTCTTGGACTGGCTGTTTTCGATAGGAAGCAGTGGAGAAGGCAACCTTCTTCATAATCTCCTGTTCACATGGAACGGTTCTTTTTTTTTTTTAAATGTTTATTTATTTTTGAGAGAGAGAGAGAGAGAGAGTGCATAAGCAGGGGAGGGGTGGAGAGAGAGGGAGACAGAATCCGAAGCAGGCTCCAGGCTCTGAGCTGTCAGCACAGAGCCCGACGCGGGGCTTGAACTCATGAACTGTGAGATCATGACCGGAGCCAAAGTCAGATGCTTAACTGACGGAGCCACCCAGGTGCCCCAAGAACATTAATGTTTGAAACCAACGGGGTATTTTACGATGTTCGTGATAGGCACCCCCTCTCCAACCCCTGCACTGGAAGATTGGTACTGGACAGCTTCGTGGTGTGAAATATTGCCCTTAATCACAGGTTACCCCCCCCCCCCATAAACTGAGAGTACAGGAAGATCCACCCTCGCTCTGCAAGGTTTCTGTAGGAGTGGGGGGTGGGGGCAGCACATGTGGGTGAAGTCCTTAAGCTCTGGAATCAGATCTGAGCTGGAATTTCAGCGACTTGGGGGCTCATGAGTTTGGGAGAGATATTTCACCCTCTGTAAGCCTCAGCTTCTACATCTCTAAAATGGGTTCGTGGCGTTTCTTGTGCCAGAGTAAAATGAGTTGGTTCATCCACAGCACTTGTCTTTGGATCTGGTGCAAGGCGGGATCTGCTGTTCTTGCTGTGGTTGCCGTTGGCCTGTGATCGGCACCTGCCGCTTCTCGCAAAAGCGGCTCTGACGAGGGTGGCTGCTTCGCCCACCCCCTCGGTGTCATTAGCAGCATGTACACAGCAGCAGATGCAGAACCTTCCAGCTGAGGATTATCCACAGCCCACCTCACTGGCGTGGGCTTCCTGGACATGCATCTTGCACTCGGAACATAGTCGTCCCCCAGCAGCAAAGCTCAGCGTCCCCAGCTAGCCAGGACGAGGAAGGAAGAGAGTTCTTTCTTGTTAGATTTCTTTCGAGCACCCTGCCTGGTTTTCTTCATGTAAGTCTGCACTCAGAGGCAGGGGGCTATGATCTATGGGCCACATGCTTTCAGTGCCGTGAGGCTGGAGAGCCTAAGACAGCGGTCTCACGGATGTCGAGTGTTCTGAGGCTTGGGGAGGTGCTGTTGTTCGGGGGTGAGGGTCCAGGGCTGGGCCATGACTCCCTGGGCCTTGCTCCTGCCTCTTCACCTGCACCTTCAAGTTCCGTAAAGAAGGACGATGAAGGATGACCAGACACCCTAACCCCAACGTCTTCACCCATCCTCGTGCACTCCTTGCAAGCCTCCCATGTTGTTTGCGTGACACTCTGACTCCCGTGCACTGCAACGCTTTGAGTTGCAGCTCGAGGCTTCCCATGCTCCAAGTCGTCTTGGCCATCAAGCCATTGACATCACCGGCCGTGCAGTTGGAAGTGGGTAGAACCCCACGTTTCCTTGCACGCCTCTCCCGCCCTCCCTGCACTGTGGGTCTTGGCTAGCTGAAGAGAGCGTAGGAAGTTCGGAGCCCCTCAGACTCGTTTCATTTGCAAGGAATATCATTCCTCTTTGTTCCAGGGGGCCCAGGCTGGTTGCCCCACAACAGACTGCATACTGACAGGCGGCTTTCTCCGCCCAGCTGCGGTTATAGCTGCATGCAAATCACCCGCGATTTCTCACCAGAGCTCAAAGCTCCCTGTTCGGTTTGCATTAGGCGTGCAGTTCAATTACTCTCCTTGAAGGAGGAGGAGCAGGTGGTGTTCAGCTTTGAACTCCGTCCACATGCCCCAGGGATAAGCGAAGGTATCGTTTGGTCTTAACAAGGGAGTGGGGGGAAGAAAAATGCCTGTTCTCTAAGTTTTGCATTGGCCAAGAGCCAGGCCGAGAGAGCAATGTGACCGAGACGGCAGTCGAAGGCTATTGAGAGCTTATGTTATTCAGCAACAGAGCATCGGGCTTCCAGTTCCGTGCCCAGAAGATTGTTTTGCGGGTGGAAAAGAAAGGAGCCTTTCAGCCCCTCTCATTTGGCCTGCACCGCGGTTTTCGCTGAGCACCCGGTTCGGAGTTTCCTCCTGGAGCGATTGGTTTATGCTGTCCAGATGTGCACAATGCGATGGTTTTTGTTTTTCGGCTTTCCAGATGTGCACGGCCGGGAAAACGGGCTTTGGCAAACACGGAGGCCAGTCTCTGCAGCCCCTGAAATCCAGAGAACCCACAATGCCGCCCTTGTGTAGGAATTGCAAAGCTTAGGGTCTGGAAAAGAGCTTACGGGTTGCCCGATTCAGCCTTCTTGCTTTAGAGCTGGGGACACCGCGGCCCAGGGAGCTGTGACATGCTCGCTGCTGATTGATTACCTGCGGCCGGCAGCAGGCGAGACCTCGGCCTTGCTGGAACTCACGGCCCGTCTCTCTGCGCATGCCTGTTTCATGGCCGTGTGCACCTGGCACTCTTCTAGTGTTCACCGGGACACCTAGGTGAACAGAGATTCCTAGCGTGTTTCGATGCCGGGTCAGACACAGGGGAAAGAGTGAATCATTTTTCACCTATGAAAAAAAAGTACATTATACAGTAGGTTAGATGGTAGAGATTTCTATCAAAGAAGGAAGAAGAGAAGAAAATTAGGTTTAAAGGGGAATGAGAGCTCTGGATGGTTTGCAATTTTAGATAAGGGGAGGAGGGAGATTTCACTGAGGAGGTGACTACCTTACAACTGCTGAATAACAAAAATAGCTCAAAGTTTGGTGGCTCAAACCAATAAACATTAGCTCATGTTTTTTTTGTGGGTTAGGAATTGGAGAGTGGCTTTGCTGAGTGGTCCCTGCTCCGTGTCCCTCTTGAGATTGCAATCAGGAAGTCAGCTGGGGCTGCTCTCATCTGAAGGCTGGATTGGGCTGGAGGACCTGCTTCCAAGATGGCAGACCACATGGCTGCTGGCTGGAGGCCCCCTTGTCACATGCGTGCCTCCATGTGGCTGCTTGAGGGTCCTACGACATGGCAGCTGGCTTCCCCCAGAGCTAGTGATCGAGAGAGACAGATGAAAGCCACAAAGTCTTTTGTGACCTAAGCCTTGGAAAAGTCATATAGCCCAGTCTGGAAAGAGGTGAAGAAGTGAGCCACAGATACCCAAGGAGGAATATTCCAGTAGAAATGCCCAAAGCTAGAGAGAGAGAAGGGCAGAGAGAGAAGAGCAGAGAGAAAGGCTGAACAGATAGAGTAGAAAGAGCCAGGGAAGAATAGAGGAGGTCAGAGAGAAGACACAGGGTAGGGACATGTAGGTCACGGCAAGCTAGGAGAAGGGCTTGGGTGCTGCCTCTGGGTGAACTGGGTAGCCACAGCAATTTTGGGCCAAGGAGCAGCGTAAGCAGGTGTAGTAGGTGTGGCGAGAACAGACTGGAGGGGTAGGGAGAGAAGCAAGGGGACCAGTTAGAACACTGCCACCGTAAACCACGCAGGAGATGGTGGCAGTTCCCACCTGGGTGCAGCCGTGGAGGAGGGAGGAAGTGCCTGGATCCACATAGGCTTGGAGGATAGATCCTACAGGTTTCTCTATCGGGTTATGGGTGAGGAGTGAGAGTAGCCGAGAATGACATCAAGGTTTGTGGTCTTCGTTCCCTGAAGCCATCACTGGCCACTTTTTCTCCCTGCTTTCTGTGGTTTTATATGAAGAGATGGCTTATGGGAAAGGCTTGGAACCCAGCACCGTTTGCCTTATTGCTGTGACCCGCGCTGTGTTCTTTGGTTTATCGTTCACCCTTTGTGGGACCTTGGTTATTACTGTCTACAAAATGGAAGATAAACTTGTACTTCTCAAGTGAAAGAAAGAATACATGTTCATAAAGGCACTTGAAGCTCTTTAAATTTTTTTTTTCAACGTTTATTTATTTTTGGGACAGAGAGAGACAGAGCATGAACGGGGGAGGGGGAGAGAGAGAGGGAGACACAGAATCGGAAACAGGCTCCAGGCTCCGAGCCATCAGCCCAGAGCCTGACGTGGGGCTCGAACTCACGGACCGCGAGATCGTGACCTGGCTGAAGTCGGACGCTTAACCGACTGCGCCACCCAGGCGCCCCACTTGAAGCTCTTTAGAAGAAACTACTAAAGTGCTGGGAAATTTTTTAATGGTTTGTCATGGTATTTTTCATGCTGGAGAACAAAATGTTTTTGCGGCACGCCCTCCCCTCCAATGTTGATCCTGTAGATGGAATGACTGATGCAGGCAGTGGATAAGAAAATGGGGTGAATCATGGCAGGGGGATAAACTCGGGTGTTCTAGGAAAGGCCTTACACCAAGCTCCAAACCTATGGCCCCGGGGAAGCCAGCTTCATGCCAAGTTTGCAAAGTGTTCATCACCCATAACCCTCCCAGGATCCCCCAGCAGGGTCTGGTAGGGCCACCTAAACTATTCACAGAATGTCCCCAAGCAGGCATGACTAGGCTGAGCCATTGGAAGCGAAGACAGTGGCTCCTCATGGGGCCGGAGCAGGGGGAGCAGGAAGCCCGGGGTTGGAGGCTCCTGGGGTGCTCATCATGTTCTGTTTCTTCATCTGGGTGGGGAGTTCGTGATGACCATCAAGTTTCTGAAAATTCATCAAGCAGAACGCTTATCGTATGTGCTCTTCTCTGCATGTACATCCAGCTGCAATAAAATGTCTTTATTAAAAGGCAGTGAGTGTGGGGGGGACATCTGGGTGGCTCAGTCAGTTAAGCACCCGGCTCTTGGTTTTGGCTCAGGTCATGTTCTCACGGTTCCATGAGTTTGAGCCCCATGGCAGGCTCCACGCTAATGGTGTGGAGCCAGCTTGGGATTCTCTCTCTCCCTCTCCTTCTGCCTCTCTCTCAGTCTCTCTCAAAATAAATAAGTAAGCTTAAAATAAAAAAGGCAATGAGGAGTTTTCTTGTCCCCACCCGGGACCTGAATTCCTACCTTGAGAGCATCTACATTCTCTACTAAAATGCACTGGTCTTTTTTTTTTTAATGGATTTTATTTTTATTTTTTAGAGAGCACGAGAGGGAGAGGGTCAGAGCGAGAGAGAGAGAGAGAGAGAGAGAGAGAGAGAGAGAGAGAGAGAATCTCAAGCAGTCTCCATGCTCAGTGCAGAGCCCGATGCACGGCTCGATCGCACGACCCAGGGATCAAGACCTGAGCCGAAATCAAGAGTCGGAAGTTCAACCAGCTGAGCAGCTCAGGCGCCCCCAAATGCACTGTTTTAAAAAATCAATTACTTTAAAGGAGAACCCACCAATAAGTTGTTGCTATTGGCCTCTGACACCTCCTATCAATTAGTAGGTGAGAGAAGGCATAGCTGGGCTTTGTCTGTTTGGGGATTCTATGTGATTAGAAGCACACAACATTCACGATTTGTATCTAGTTTTTCTCTTTTTTTCTCACTCAAAATTTTGCCTCTGAGATGCGTCATACTGTTGCACGTAGTTATAGGTCATTCATTCTCTTTGCTATATGCCATTGCACGGTGTGACCGGAACGCTGTTTCTTTATTCGCTCAGTCTTTGATGGGCGTTCGCTGAGTTTTCGGTTTGGGGCTGTTACTGATAGAACCTAGTAGCCTTTTTATGAATACGTAAGCACATTACTCTTGGGCACATAGCCCCAGGTGCTTTTTAAGTCTCACGAGGCAGCCTTGCACCTGGCCTGTGCATAGAGCTGATTTATTTGCCAGGAGACATGGCAGGTGAAGATCCCCGGGGTGTCCCTGGGGGGAGCGAGAGATTCCCCGCCTCCCCCCCACCCCACCCCCAAATCTGGGAGGCTTCTCTGCTTTCCTGCAAGGAGAGGTGCGCAGTGGTGGCCCGAGTCACCCCTGTACGCCTCCCTGCCTTGTGGCTTGCTTCCTGGGGCTCTTCCCCGCCCTCTCTGCGAAGGTCGGCAGACTTTAAGGGAAAGGATGGGTCATCCCGGCTTTCCAGCCTGTGGCAATAAAGCCTCCCAAAACTGTAAGAAGGGGGTGGGGAAGATCCCTTTCGTGCCAAACCAGCTCCACGGAGCGGGTAGGGCCCAGCAGCCCCGCGGGGAGCCTCCAGCCCCTACCCATCTGCAGGCTCATCAAACACCTCAGCCGGCAGCCCGAGTGGGAAGCTGGTGATGTCACCGCCGAGCCTGAACAGTCAGGCCTTTCAGGGCAGGACGATAACAATCAACACGGTGTGTGAGGGCCTGCCACGCAAGAACACACACGCTCACGGCACAGGGGAGGACCTGCGAGAGCCCGGGTGAAGCGGGGCTCGTCAGGAATATGCTGTTCTTTCATAACCAGCAGCGCAGAGATCATGGCCTGGAGAGCAGGCTGCCCTCACACCTGCCAACTCCCAGAGGAACCCGTGACGCTCCCTCCCACCCCCCCGGGGACCCCTCGCCTCCAACCCCAGCCCTAAACCCGCCACGGAGCGATAATCTGCGCGTGGGGTTCCAGCAGGAATGCCCCGTCGCACAACTCCAGAAGGGTGCCGGTCACAGAGCACACGACGCGCACAGCAGGTCCACGATTGTGCGACTCCGAGGCCCCAAAGCTACTGCCTTAGGAATGCAGGAGCAGAGGCCCCATCACTGCCCAGTGTCACTTCTACCTTGAATCCCAGCAGTCTGTCCCGCCACAGCTAAGTTCCCTGAAAGACTCAACTCCACTGAACCAAGAAATTCTCAAATAACGTGGATGGGGTCGGATGTTGTCCTTTGCTTGGTCTGAGCAATGTTTTCTGACGTTCAGATACTTGCTGAGGAAGAAACCTAAGCAGTGGTTGTCAAGCAGGGACCACTCTGCCCCCCCCTCCCAGAAGACGTTCTGCAGAGTCTGGAGACATTTTTGGTTGTCAGGACTGGGAGGGTATGGCTGGAATCTAGTGGGAAGAGGCCGGAGATGCTGTTAAACCTCCCACCATGCCCAGGACAGACCCTACAGCAAAGAGTGACCTGGCCTAACATGTCTGTAGTGGCGAGGTTAAGAAGCCGTGCCGTGGATGAGACGTTCCAACCCCGTTAACTCTGGGGGTCTCTGGTTAACACCTCTTCCATCAGGTCTGATGTCCTTGCCTCCAGATCGCCCCAAATCGCAGATCACCACTGAGTGGGCATACGGCATCACCTGCTCGTCTGCTGGGGACGTGAGCCCAGGTAACCATCTGTCTCCAAGATGGTGTGATGGGTCTGCGTGAGGCTCAGAGGACCCGAAGTATGTGACCACTGTCACTTCGTGGCCGGGTGACCTTGGGGATGGCCGCTCGTGCATCAGTTTCCCCGTCTGCAAAATGGGGATAGGAAGGGTAGAAAACACTTAACAAGGTAGTTGAGGTTAATTGTGTTGCTACGTGTAATAAAACACCCACAACCACGCCTCCCATTTTATCACCTTCAATAAATGGCAGGGATGATTGTCATTATCTTTATTCCAGCCAGGGGACCTTAGGCTCCCGTGATGGGCATGGTAAGCGGAGATGAGACGCGAGCTGATTTCGGGGGCGGGCTGTTGCCATGGGGAATGCGCGCCCTGTGCTTAGTGCTGCTGCCCTTGCTGAAAACTTTCCCCAAGTTCAAGGCCTGAGATAATTAAGTGGCAGGTTTGAGTGGAGACCACCAATTCACGAGTTTCGAGGGAACGCCTCCAAAGGTGGGCTGGAGGCCCCTGGGGCGCAACTCCACACCTGGCCTTGGGAAGACTGGGGTGCAGCTGGGCCGGGGCACTGAGCACTCAGCACTGAGCAGACTCAGCAGACTGTGACGCTTTCTTGTGCGCAGGAACGGTACAAGATGGGTGTCTAGGACGCCAGCGCCCGCATGCCCGCATGTGTCTGTGTGTGTGTGTGTGTGTGTGTGTGTGTAGGCTTTGAACTGGGGAAGGGGTGAGAAAAGAAGGCCTGGATGACCCTGGCCTACCACCTCACTCCTACGCTTGCTCAGTTCCTTCTTCCCTTGGGACACGCGTCTCCCCATCTCTCTCTGTTGATTAAAAGGATCCCTGTCCTTCAAAGTCCGTCTTGAATGTCACCTTCTGTCTCGGATCACCTTCTTCTGCGGGAATCGTCCTCCCCTCACACTTTGCGCTGCTCTTCCGGCTTTGAGCCAGTTCCGTGCCGTCCTGTCCTTTGTAGGCAGGTGTTTTGCCCTCTCTTTGATTGCAGACTCCTTGAAGATCGAGGGGGGCCCTTCCTACCATCTCTCTTCGTATGTGACCTGAGCTCTCACACATGGCCAGCGCGCAGTGGTGGATTCTGGAGGCGCCCTTGAAAGGGGGCTCCCTGCTGGCCGTCAGTTGCTATTTCTGGCCTTGGTTCCGACCAGGAGGTCACAGAATCAAGACGGTTGAGGAGCATGAGCCCGAGAAGAAGTTTCACGTGAAGCTGGGAAGGTCACCAGGCGCTGGGGAGCAGCACAGCCCGAATGCCGCCTTGTTCGGGAACCTCGGGCAATTTGAACAGTAGGACCGTTCGAGGAGCCCCAGCTCTGGGCTGTGTGCTGTGATTGGCACTTCACAGCGATTGTCCACAGAAGAACCCCGCAAATGGGGCATTCATGCCCCTTTTGTGGAAAAGCGAAGGCCGAGTTTCCTATAGCTTGCGCTGGGTCACAGTGGTGCACCTGGGGGGGTCCCACCGGGTCTGTCAGGCAAACCTGCTATCTGTCACGCCACCTCTCCGTGCCTTGGTTTCTCCCTTAACCATGAAGGTGTTGGACAAGGGACCTCCAAGGGCCTCTGCAGCCAAGTGTTCTCTGGCTTTTACTCTGGGGGCTGAGTGGGAGGAGGACGCAGGAGATGAGAAGGCAGGCCTGGGGTGGGGGGCGATGGGGTCGGGCTTCTAAGAAGAAGCAGAAACAGCTGCCCACGGGGATGGCTTTTCTTCCTGTCGCTCGCCTCTCAGGAAGATAAGGGCAAGGAGGGCCCTTCTGACAGCGGCCTGGACGGCCAGCGTTGCACCTGACAGGCCCCGGCCCTCCTCCACTTACTCTCTCCTCCCCACCCCTGCTCTCCCCATGGATGTCCTTTCCCTGCCCTTCTCTCCCCTCCCTTGCGAGTCCCAGTCAGACACAGATGACGGGTCACCGTGGGGCTTGGCTTGACCCTGAGACAAAGGGGTGCCGTCAGGGGACAGCCTGTGGTTTCTTTTCTTAATGAGCCCTTCGTCCCCACCTCCTTCTCCCTGCCGCTAATTTGCTGCAGTCCAGATTAGTGGCAGGGTCTTTGTGCTTCCTCTGGGAAGAACAAAACACAGGACACGGCAGCCTCACGGTCTTGGGAAGGACAAGGTTTGGGTTTCTCCCCTTGCTTTTCAAATCCGTTGGGAACCTTCATAGCCCATCCCGGAAAGGAACCCTCTCATCTGGGCTTTCCCTGCCCAAAGTGGGATGAAGGGGGAATGGCCCCCCAGGCCCCGCTACCTGGAGAGGCGGCAGGAAGGGCCCAGGCTCTCGCGTGGAGCCAGGGAGAGCACAGTAGGGCTGCAAGAGGAGTGAGCGTCTGGGGCTTCCTTCCTGGCAGACCGCCCTTTCCCCCTCATTCCTGGGGCTCCATCCTGCTGATCTCGGCCCCCACGGCTAAGGCAGCTCCAAGCTTGTCCATCCAAGGGACCAGCCCTGCCAGCCTGAGCCCCTGCTCCCCTTCTCCTCTTTTACCCTGGGCACCTGGGAGCCACTCTCTTCTGTCACTGCTGTTGCTACTCCTGTCGCCCCAGCCACCCTCCACTTTGATGCTTCTGTTCTCTGTTCTTCCATTCGGAGCCCCTCCAGGACTCCCCAGTTCAGGTTTTATGCACAGGAAGCATCCAAGCTGCTGGCCACCTGGTGCATTCACAAGGAGCCGCTGGTGTCTTCAGCTCCCACGTGGGGCCACCCCCGTGACACTTCTCAGCTGAGTGTCAAGATAGCAGGAAAGGGTCTCCTGGGCCAGAGGTGGGCGTGACGACGAGCCTCATCCTCACCCATTTTGGTGATGTCTTAGGTCACGGGTTCGCAACACTGCGGGCGCGTTCTTCAAGTCTGCGGATCTGGAGCCCGACACCATAGCGATCAATTGCGGCCTCCGAGGGTGGGCCCGGGCATCGGCCTTTCGGCCGGGGCTGGGAGCTCTGGATTTTTTAATCCAGTCCTGAGCTGACGCAAATGATGAAGTGGTACTACAGAGGGTGTGGAGGGGACTGAGCCCTTCCATGGGGTCCCCCCCACCTAGCTGACATCTTACAGATTCAGGGCATACGGTGGAGCAGGGAACACGGTGGGCTAGCGTGTGTGTGTGTGTGTGTGTGTGTGTGTGTGTGCACATGTGAAGAACAGAACCAAGTTGGGAAGGGATGTATATGAAGATGGGAAGGGCAGAGACTCTGTGGTCCGACCCTTGCGGGGGGTGAGGGGCCCAGGAGCACTCAGGAGAGATCTGGTGATCTCCCAGCAAGGTGGTGCCCTGCTGAGGACGGCCTGGCAGGTCTCAGAGGGCGTAGCACCTGGTTGGGCTGGGAGCCCCATGTCAGAGTCAGAGTCAGGGCAGGGTGGAGGTGATGTGGCTTGCCAGGGATAGAAGAATGGGGTTTCTGTGCTGCTTATCAGGATGGTGGCTGCTGGACAGGATGTGGAGGAGGCTCCCACAGCCCGCCCGGCGGATGGCTGCAGTCAGTGCTGCGTCATGGTGAGGACTTTGGCCGGGCAGCCCCACCTCTGACTTGCTGGTGACATGGGGCTGGCAACTCTGGGGTTAGGCTGGGGGTAAGTCGTGTGCCTACCTGTGAACGGGGTGTGGGGGGAGCAGGCGATGCTGTTTCTACGTCAGACAAGGGACTCGAGATCTGGTCAGACACTTTGACCTTCCTCGTTGAAAGAAACCTTAGATTCGGGTCAAGAAAGCTGGTTGTATTCACTTATCCATTTGGGGGCGGGGAGGGGATGCTGAAAAAGTGTGGGGGGAAGAAGGGACCACCACTTTGAGGGTCTATTTGAGAAGACAGGACAGGGGCTCATGAAATACTGGCAAGATGATATTGGCAAATGAAACCTTAAGGTTCATTTCTTCCACAGAAATATATTTTAAATGTCCCTTGCTCCTGAAGTAGGAGCTCAGGGTCAGTGTGGGCTATGACAGTGACAGCAGAAGCCTCTAGAGCCCAGGGCTCTCTGCCCAGGGCTGGTGGGAGCATATGGGGGCCCTGTAACTTGAGCAGGGCTTGACCAGATGATCCAAGGCTGGGTTTGGGTTCCTAGACCCAAGATCCAAGAGGTGAGGAGTGAGACTCCTATTTTTTTAAGTTTTTTTCTTTCTTTCTTTCTTTCTTTCTTTCTTTCTTTCTTTCTTTCTTTCTTTCCTTCCTTCCTTCCTTCCTTCCTTCCTTCCTTCCTTCCTTCCTTCCTTCTGCCCTCCCTCTCTCTTCCTTTCTTCCTTCTTTTCTTTCTTACTTTCTTTTTTCTTTCTTTCTTCTTTCTTTCTTTCATTCTTTCTTCCTCCTTTCCTCCCTCCCTCTCTCTCTCTTTCTTCCTTCTTTTCTTTTCTTTCTTTCTTTTTTCTTTTTTTCTTTCTTCTTTCTTTCTTCTTTCTTCTTCCCTCCCTCCCTCCCTCCCTCCCTCCCTCCCTCCCTCCCTCCCTGTCTCTCTTCCTTTCTTCCTTCTTTTCTCTTCTCTTCTTTCTTTCTTTCTTTCTTTCTTTCTTTCTTTCTTTCTTTCTTTTTTCTTTCTTCCTCCCTCCCTCCCTCTCTCCCTCCCTCTTTCTTTCTTTCTTTCTTTCTTTCTTTCTGTGGGAGAAGGCAGAGAGAACCCCAAGCAGTCTCTACCCTGTCAACACAGAGCCTGATGCGGGGCTCAAACTCACGAACTGTGAGATCATGACCTGCGCTGAAACCGAGTTAGATGCTTAGCTGACTGAGCCACCCAGGCGCCCTGAGAAGTGAGACTCTTGACTCTGATCCCAAGCCCAGCCCCCAAGGCCAGCCTTTTTTCACCCTCCGCAGATAGTAGGACAGTTTGCCCCTGAGCCTGACCAGTGACCACAGCACAGCCCCTCCCCCCTGCCGCCACGTGTCCCACAGGAGCAGAGGAGAGAGGATCTCAGTGAGCACCACAGGGGCCCAAAGAAGCATGGTGCCAGTGCCGGACCCGCAGAGGGTCGGTGCGGAAGCCAAGCCCAGGAGACCTGTGTCCCTGTTGGATTCTATTTGGCACTTCCCCGCCCCATTTCCGAGGTTGCCTCTCAGTAAAATGCGATGTATCTGTCTCCAAGCCAGAAGGGAATGGAGACCCAAAGGTACTGAGCACCTCACATGTGCTGGGAACTGTACAGGCATGAGGTCATTGGGCCACATGGCAGTCGGCCCTCCTTCGTAGGAGATGTTACCATCCCCACGCAAGCCCGTCTGTGGTATTCATAAGGCTCTGAGACCTACTAAGTCAAATGATTTGCACAAAGTTATACGGCTGAGTGGCAGAGCGCGGGTGGTCCTAATGTCCAGCCAGCATGCTCTCTGCTTTACTGCAGCGCCATAAAGATCCAGTGTCCCTGGGGACCAGGAGTAGCACCAAGGGGTGGACGGTCTGTATCAGCCCTTTCTCCTTGCGTCCTGCACCTGCACCTATGCCCTAACCTTGCCTTTTCCTCCACCTGGCACAGGTCTCACCTGGATCTCTGACACCAAAGGGCATCGTTGGGCCTAGGCGAGGGGGTCCTGCGTGTGTGGGTGCTCAGTTCTAGACGGTTGCCTCCATGTGTCTTCTTGGTCTTTCAGGAATTTAGCCATTGGAATCGGGATCCAGAATTTCCCGGAGGGCCTCGCTGTCAGCCTCCCCCTGCGAGGGGCTGGCTTCTCCCCCTGGAGAGCCTTCTGGTAAGTGCTCCGAGAGTGTCAGCTGTCAGAGGCCAGGGCCGTGTCTGACGTAAAGTCAGAGCAGTCCTCTGTATGGGCTTCTTTCTTCAAGAACCATCTCTTCCGTCCCGGAAGTGTCTCTGGAGCTTCTGGTCAAACGCCAACAGTCTGTTTGAGTCCTGAGCCCTCAAGGGTGGGAGGAAGCTCAAGAAACTCATCTCTTGACCTTCAGCCTTTACATAAACCAGCTCAAATCGCCAGGTTTCCTATTTCAAAATGTTTCCATTGTAGCCACGCCATGCCCGTTCAGTGTTAGGGCTCTTTCCCCTCCAGTAGGAAGTAAACCAATGTCTACCCTAAATATCACATGCCTTTGCTGAGGCCCATCTGACCACAGCCCGCCTCCAAGAGTCACACACTAGCCCCTGTCACAATCCTTGTCACTGTGAAGGCCAGGATCGTGTCCATAGGAAATGATGCCCTACTGTACTCAGACTTTGTGTTTTCATGGGCTCCAGAGGCCTTTCGAGTCTCTTCCTTAATTTTACCTTCTCAGTGACACATAAGGTGAGTCCTCAGTTTTCAGAGGAGAGAACTGTGGCCTTGAATGTCAGGTGACTGGTTTCAGTGGTGGTGACTCCAAGACCAGAAGTTTAATCTTCTGTCCCTCAACTCAGGACTCTGAGCCTCAGAATACTTCTCTGTTCAAGCAATCACTGCTCTAGAATGTATGGTGAGGGCATTTAAAAAGACTGCTAATAACAACAATTTAAAAATGCCTTCCATTTTATGGGGCCTTATGACTTACAAGTTCTTACACATACTTAAATTATCTTATTTCCCCCCTCCTGTCTCTTTCTCCATTGCCGGAGTCTACGGAATAGAGGCCTAGGTGCGGGCAGGGCATCATGGCCTTAGAGATTTGATTCAAATGTGAGTTCTGGGAGCCCAGTAGCTGTGACTGCTTTTTTTCATATGGGAGGGGCACCCCGGACAGGAGGTGAGGGACCCTGAGCTTAAACTTTTTTTCTTCTTGCTCCAGTCGGGGCCTGACGTCCAACTCACTTTTTCCCCAAGTGACAAAGCCAAGTCAGGAATTGTACCCGCAGCACAGAGCTACAAAGTCGGCCGACCCGTGCACAGGGCACAGGTCAGGCAGCGGTGGCCCCTTACAGGGTTCTGCAGCGCAGACAATGTTTCCCCCATGCCCACTGTCTGCCCCTGGCCAGGGAGAAGCAGAGAAGCGGGGGGCAGGGCAGGGGTGGAGTTCACAGCCCTGTCTTGTCACTGGGGAGGCACACTGGGCGGGGAAGTGCCCCAGTGCACCTCTGGGTTTCTTGCCCCCATTTTACAGATGGAGAGATTGAGGCTCACAGGCAGTATATCTTGCCAAATGCCCACAGCAAGGGATAGTGGGAAATATATCCCAGCTCCCTTGTCTAGTGGTGTCCAACCCATATCAGGTGACTTTTGCAGGTGGTGACTTTTGCTCCGCTATGGGGAGCAGGTGCCAGCTCATCTGCTCTCTGAATTCTCAGCGCTCACCTGGGCTACTGTTTTACTCAGGGCTCATATGATTTCAAGCAACAGAGACCCACTCTCACTAGCTCGAATAAAGGGAATTATTTATATTTTTTATTGTGAAAGAGAGTGTGCGTGTGCACAAGTGGAGGAGGGGCAAAGAGAGAGGGGGAGGGAGAGAATTTCAGGCAGAACCCACCACGGGGCTCGATCCCATGAACCATAAGGTCACGACCTGAGCTGAAATGAAGAGTTGGACGCTTAACCGACTGAGCCACCCAGGTGCCCCAGGGACTTAAAAAAAAATTTTTTTTAACGTTTATTTATTTTTGAAAGAGTCAGAGACAAAGACAGAGTGCGAGCAGGGCAGGGACAGAGAGAGAGAGGAAGACACAGAATCAGAACCAGGCTCCAGGCTCTGAGCTGTCAGCACAGAGCCTGATGCGGGGCTTGAACTCACGGACCGTGAGATCATGACCTGAGCTGAAGTTGGACGCTTAATCCACTGAGCTGCCCAGGCCCGCCCCCCCGCCGCCAACCGAGGGATTTTTTTTTTTTTAAAGAAGAAATCTCAGCTTAATTCAGGATGGGGGTAGTGGGGACAGGCCGTCAGTATACATCTAGCCAGGTAGGTCCACATCTTCAGCAGAGATGCATGGGTGCAGCTCCTTCAGAAGGGGGTATAGTTGTGACCCAAACACACCAGGCACAACTATGCTAGGGAAGTGTCTATACCACTCCTCATCAGTGTCCTCGCGGTCAAGAGACAAGGTAGACATCAGCTGACCAATGGTTAGCAAGCACGTGGTGGATCTGTCCAATGGGTTATTGCTCAGTCGTAAAAGAAAGGAATGATACGTGTTATGACATGGATGCACCTTGAAAACATTATGTGAGATGAAATAAGCTAGTAAAAAGGGCCACATATTGCTTGAGTCCGTTTGTACGAAATATCCAGAATAGGCAAATCCATCGAGACAAAAAGCAGATCAGTGGTTGCCAGGAGCTGGGGGAGGGAGGGGTGGGGAGTGGCCGCTGATGGGTGTGCGGTTTCCTTCTGTGGTGATGAGAATGTTCTGGAACTAGATAGGGGTGATGGTTGCACAACCTTGTGACGATACTAAAACCACTGGACTGAACACATTAAATGGGTGTGCCATATGGTATGTGAATGATATCTCAATAATGCTATTATGGAAGACAGACAGTGTGGAAACCTTAAAACTCTACCAGAAACCCGGGGCGGGGGGGAGCCTACTGTGTTAGAGGAGGTCAGGGAAGAAGGAGGTGGCTAAAAACGCAGTGATTTGCACTGCTGTGCGCGGATATGACGTGGAATGAAATGCATCCGTTTTCTGGGGCTGAGTCGGCAGTCTGAGCACAGAGTGCCTGAGCGCGCTGCTGTCTGCTTGACTTTCCTCATGGTGGCACTTGTCTCTGGTCTCTCCTCAGGTACGGGCAGCTAAGCGGCATGGTGGAGCCCCTGGCAGGGGTCTTTGGTGCCTTTGCTGTGGTGCTGGCTGAGCCCCTCCTGCCCTACGCCCTGGCCTTTGCTGCTGGCGCCATGGTCTATGTGGTCATGGACGACATCATCCCCGAGGCTCAGATCAGGTTGAAGAGCATCCCCTCCCCCATTCGTGCTCGTCTGTTTCCCAAGCCCGGCCCGGCATACAGATCTTGCCTTTCCTCACTTGCTGCTCCTTTCTTTGCTCCCACCCCTTTCTGCCGCTTCCCGAGATCGTCCCCACTCCCTTCTCAACTGTGTTTTCTGAAACTAGAGAGAGGAGTAAGGGGCAGGTGGGTGGGGATGGCCCAGGTGACACCAGGTAATGGCATACGGACACTCTACCTCCCCACCCCCATGACACAGACGATTAGCTTTTGCATATTGTCCCTTTCTCTCCCCACCCTTCTCTTTCTCGATTTTTCTAGGGCTAGAATCTCGGGAGAGGTGAGCTCTGAGAGCCAAAGCTATCCATCCATGTTCTTATTATGTAGCTATAGGCCAGGTGTCCGGGAAGGGGGAGGGGGGGTGCTTCCTTTCTTTGTTTTATTTATTTATTTATTTATTTATTTATTTATTTATTTATTTAACATATTTATTTATTTCGAGAGAGAGAGAGAAAGAGAGAGAGAGAGAATCCCAAGCAAGCTCAGTGCCACCAGCGCAGAGCCTGACGCAGGGCCCAGTCTCACGAACCGTGAGATCGTGACCTGAGCTGAAATTACGAGTCGGATGCTTAACCGACTGAGCCACCCAGGCACCCCTGTTTCGTTTGGTTTTTGTAGCTAGTTTAAAGGTCAGATTCAATAATATCATCAAGAATTTAATTGCCACTCTTTATCATTCGAGCATTTATTCCAGAGCCACAAGAGGTGTCTTTGGGCAAGTTACTTCTGTGTGCCTCAGTTTCCCCACCAGTAACAAGAGAATAACGGTAGTACTACTGATCTTGTGTGGTCATCCTTTGGGATTACATGAATTACTTTGCCTGGCATATAGTAAGCCCCAGTAAATGTTACACGTCAATATTATTATCCTTACTAATCGTAGTGGTACATTTTTATTGGAATTGGACATCACAGAGGATGCTTGCAGCTTGGACAGTGTCCCAGAGTACATTAAGGTCTTCCTTTCCTTCCCTCCCAGTGGTAACGGGAAACTGGCATCCTGGACCTCCATCCTGGGATTTGTGGTGATGATGTCACTCGATGTCGGCCTGGGCTAGTGCCGAGATGCCTCAGAGCCCAGGAAAAGCAGCACAAGGAAACTGCAGTGGCTGGCTTCTACGGGACCGCACGCCTCTTCCTGTAACATTAAAACATTTTTCCTTTCTCTCCTGTTCATCTCATTATCCTGATTGACTCTGATCATAACATGACAATTTTTGCTTTTCTCTTGAGGGAGATAATAGTTTTATTTAGAATGTCAAGGTGTCACGGAACAACAGATTTTTGTTTCTGGCCACTGAATAGAATCTTTCTTCGGCGGGATTACCAAGGACACACAGATCAGGGAAATCTCTGCTTTCACGCCCTCAGTCTCTCTCACTGGACTCTGTGGCAGCTTGTCAAGTTCACCTGGAGGAGCAAGCTGCTAAGAGAGAAGCTTCCAAGCATTTTTTGCCTCGTGACTCAGAGCAGAATGGTCAGGACCTCTCTCGTCCATCCCTCCTGACCTCTCACCATTGATCATCTACCCGTTAGACCAGAACTGGAACATCATGGACAGAGCAACCTACTTTCCAAGGTCCGGCCAGCCTAAGGAGGAATACGACTTCCTCCTGTGTCCCCCCCGAGGGACATGCTGGATGGGATGGGACACAGACAAAGGGAAGAAAATCAGTTTGTCTTTTTCTTTCTTTCTTTCTTTTCTCCTTTTCCAAGGCAAAGATTGACACTATTGAAGTTAAGGGAATTAGGGAATTCGGAGAGCCACGAACACAGTGAACCCTGTAAAGGCAGAGAGCAGCTTTGCTCAGAGACCTCTGCTTTCTATGGATTCCAAGAGCAAAGTGGTTTGTCATGGTTTCCAGATCCCCTAGACATTTCTTTCAATATGTTTATAGCCTCCAGTTTTCTAAGAGACTCGGGGACTCCAGCAGGTGGCTGGAGCCCAAACCCTCCTGGAGTTATGGAGGGAGCCACTGAAGCTAACTTTAGTGAGAGAAAGACATTTGGAATCTGCAATACCCCCTTCCCGGTTGACCATTCCGTAACTTGTAACCTGACCCAGGAGTCTTAAACTGCCGCAGGCTTTGCTGGAGTGTGGCCAGAGAGCGCAGGATGGGAAAGGGAAGAAGGGGTGGGAAGAAAAAGAGAGATTTTCACGTCCCCCTTGTAAAGGAAATCTTGGCCAAGTCACCATTCTGAAATGACCCTAAAGAATGACTTAAAGTAGACCAGAGGCCAGTCTGCCCCTTCCTGCCGAGAGCTTCTCCAACAGGGGCCACACACTGTCTGCTTCAAACAGAGCTAAAGCCTGCCGTCCTTGTTGGTCAAAGGAGCATATGCGACCTTAAATGGGCTCTGCCAACGTGGCCGGCAGCCCGGGAACCAGGTATTCGGGCACTGTTGTCAATGCCTGCCCTCTGAGTTTACATGTTGAATTGCTTCCAAGGGTGAAGAGCCTGCTCTGTGAATGCTCTGAGACCCCGAAGGCCAACCTCATGCTGGGTCTATGTATGTTCTTCTGAAGCACTGATGATCAAAATTGAAGACACATTCAGAGGGTTTTGATTGGTTGAAATTAATTGGTTTGGTGGTTGGTATATGTGTATTTTTTGATGTCTTTGTATGTAGTTCTGCATAACGCAAACTCTCTGATGGACAAGACCTCATAACTGTGATTAATATCAATAAAGGGGATATTGTTGTGGATGAGCTGTGTCCAATCCTTCTCCAAGTTGCTTCTTTCCAGGGTTGATAATGTAAGAGCTTACTAAAGTTAGTCCTAACATCTCCCCTACCTGACGTCAGCAGAAGCAAAGGAAAGAGCTCCGATGAGATGGGCCAGTTAGATTCATGGTTACAAGCCACAAATCCACCTCCAGCTAATTTAGATGGGTATTTAATGGAAGGCTGTTGGGAGCTCTCAAGATCTATAGGAGAAACCATCTCGAAAATGGGTTGGATCCAAGAAGTCTAGAGCTCTGGGACCACGACCCAATCACATCGCAAAGACAGCTTGGTTTGGGTGCCATGACATCTGGATACTGAAAACTGCTACTCAAGCTGCTCCTCCTTGGTTCTACCACCACCGCCATGGGAGTGAACCAGTCTGAACTGACCCTGATCCTTTGCGCCCCGGTTCCACATTCAAAGTTCTGGGCAGTAGCATCTAAGCTGGCAGAATTTATATCCTGTGTCCATGAACTAGCTGGTCCTGACTCCCTACCAAGACTCACAAAATAATGGCTTTTCAGTTTTTGGAATGAGTTCAGATAGTGGAGACCCAAAAGAAGAAAAAAATATGTTTCTTACATTTATTACAGCCTCACTCTCTTGCTGTTCCACATCTCCATACACTCAAACTTCTCTGTTCACCCTTAAACAAAACTTCTGCTAGATAATGGAGCTCTCCATCATGCAATGAAACTTCATACTTTCCCTTTTCAAAGGGAGTCACCCTAAGGGCCGGCTGCCCCAGTATGGAGCATTCCTTTCTTGGATTCAAAAATTCTAAACTGGTGGGGTCCAAAGGTGAAGAGAGTGTGTTATTAGGTAAAATGGAGCAGGCATCATCCCCACACCCCTGTCTTCCAGACCTGATTCGTCTGGCTTTGGGGAGAAACAGCCCCACATAGCAATCATTTGTTCTGAACCAGTGTCTTTTTTTTTTTTTTTGAACCAGTGTCTTAAAGGACACTTGTCCTTAAAGGACCACTTGTCTTAAAGGACAGTACCTCAACTTCATTAGGTACTGTCTCAGAGCTAGTCCTGAAACCAGATCTTCAATAATTCAAGTCACCATTCAAAACACATTACTGCTCCTGAGTGATAGGCTCAAATCACCAGGATATCTACCCAATGCCTTCCCTCTTTGACTATAAGTGAATTATTTGGTCAGAAGTAGTGTCACATAGAATGCCATAGTGATTGGATAGACAGGGGAGCTACTCCAAACCCACATATACGAGCCTGTTTCAGTGGGGTGATATCTCTGCCTTTTTCATAATGGAAGAGGTCCAAAGTAATCAATCTTGAACTAAGTAGTCTATGGGTGTCCCTGGAGTATCAGCAGTACCCAGGGTCATGGCCCAGTCCCATATAAACCATTTCCAATTGGTAACAGAACTTTGTGAGTGTGTTAGATGACCCATGCATAACGGATGGTCTGGCTCACACATGGCATGCAATACCTTAGGGAAAATCACCTGGTGTTCTATGTTCCTATGCTTCTCACACTAGCACAGTAAACCCAGAATCTCTCTAGCAATGAGACGTCAATGAATTCAGACTAGAATTATGTTCTTCCCTCCATGGTTGAGTACCCTAAAAATCTATTCCTGCACATCATTCCCCCAACTTTGTCAATAAAATTAGGAAACTCCTGAAATAGTGTTGGCTTCAAATCCTTATTCTCCCCGGGGTTGAGTTTGCCACTGCCCTTCCTTTGGGGGCATGCTGGGATATAACTCATCATTTCTGGAGACGATACAGGGTGGTGGGCGAGGAGAACTGGCTTTCCCTTGCAGGGTGACTCCTTCAGGCAAAGCAAAAACACAGTGAAGTGTTTCAGAAGACTGAAGGAAGGGGGTTGTTTCAGCTGACAAAGGAAGCTCTTTGAGGATTTAGAATTGAGAAGATTCCAAGGTTTTTGAATCCTCCCATATATCTCTGTTTTCCTTTTCTGGGTCCTACTGCTTCCTGACCATTGCTTTCTATGAAAAGGGTAGAACTTTACCAGCACGGACATTCAGCCAATCCTGGGGATCGGATTTTGCATTTGCTTTTTCTACTTTTCTCAGCCTTACGGATACAAGAGGTAAAAGGATATTTAAGAACTGTCATAAGATAACTCTTGGTTTAAAATTTTTTTTTAATATTTATTTTTGAGACAGAGACAGAGCATGAACGGGGGAGGGTCAGAGAGAGAGGGGAACACAGAATCCAAAGCAGGCTCCAGGCTCTGAGCTGTCAGCACAGAGCCTGACACGGGGCCCGAACTCACAGACGGTGCGATCATGACCTGAACCGAAGTCGGACGCTCAACTGACTGAGCCACCCAGGCGCCCCGATATCTCTAGGTTTTCATCTTTTCCTTGAGCTGGTATTTCAGTACTGGAGTTTGCTAGTGTGTTTTCAAGCTGCTAGCCCTGCCTGATGGGACTGACTCTGCCTTCATATCCTTGACCGTTTGGTGGCAGGAACTTGTTCCCTCAAGGCTTTGCCTTCGATGGACCGTTCATTCCAGAGGACTGTAATGAGATATTGAGAGATGGGGGTAAGTATCAGCATCTGGCTCTTCTCTGGGGACCTAACAAAGACATTCTCACCCCACTGTTCTAAAAAAGTTTTTTTTTCAATGTTTACTTATTTTTGAGAGAGAGAGAGAGAGAGAGAGAGAGAGAGAGAGAGAGAGAGAGAAAGCATGAGCAAGGGAGGGGCAGAGAGAGAGGGAGACACAGAATCAGACTCCAGGCTGTCAGAACAAAGCCTGATGCGGGGCTCCAACCCACAAACCATGAGATCATGACCTGAGCCAAAGTCAGACACTTAACCAACTGAGCCACCCAGGCGCCCTTCACCCCGCTGTTCTGAGGGAAGGACCAAAGGGCCATCGGGTGAAAACTGTGGGCCAGGCAGGGTGCTATGCGCATCACCTCCTTTACAGCTCCTTGACTTCCACGTTACTGCCCCACTTTGCCAACAAGGAAGGTGAGGTCCAGAAAATCTTCCTCTCTCCAAAGTGGTGACAGGCAGTGGCAGGGGTTGGCTCTACTTTGCACTAAGAATGCGGTAAGTGACTTCCCAGACCCTCCTCCTTGGAGCTTTCCAGGCCCAACGTTCTGCACCCCTCCACCCTCTAATAAAATGTTGGTTGAACCTGTGAAAGTTGGAAGCAAATGGGAGCCCAGGGGCTGTTCTTTTCCTCTCTTGCTTTTAAACAAGTATGATTACATATAACAAAGGCACAGACCGTAGGTATGCGGTTCCACGAATTTTTACCTACGCACCCCTGGGCCGAGCCCTGCGGCAGGGTCTAGGGAAGCCACCGGCGTGGGGTTCCCCGGCTCTCAGGTCTCTCCCCCGGCTACGTGCCCTGGTCAGCCGCCTGGCCCGCAGGTGCCACCCGCCCTCCCGGCCGGCCAGAGGAGGCTGGGCTGCCTGCGCGGGCACACGTTCCCCGGGGCGCGGCCCCGGGTCACCGGGAGCCCGACGCGGCGCCGGGGGCGGGTCCCCGGGCGGGATCCGCGGTCGGCGGGCGGCTGTTTACCTGCGCGGGGCGGGGCTGCGGGCGGGGGCGGGGCCTGGGGCTGGCGCTGGGCGGGGCCTGCAGCAGAAGGTGCTCCCGGGAAGCGCTGGGGCCCGCCCCTCCCGGCAGCCCCGCCTGCCACGAACCCGCCAACGCCATCAACCCGCTTGGTTCCAAGGAGGGCAGTCCGTCTCCACCGAAGGGAACTCTGGCTTCCTGGGGCTCCCTGCTGTGTGCAGGCTTGTCCCTTGCAGGGGTGGACCCGGATTTGGGGTTTCCGAAGTTTATGCAATTCGAGGAGCACTCTTTGGGGGGAAATTAAAGGACAAACACACCATTAGGTACCGGACTTTGGAAAGGGCGCCTGAGACCAGCGGCCCTGCAGTCGAGGCTTCCCTGGCTTTAAGGTAAGTTCACCTCTGGTCCCCGAGCCGTAATTTACCCTGTCTGACGGTGCTAGGGCATTTTGAGGTTCCAGAACGTCAGGGGTTTTATTGAGCGAGTTCACTTTGTGATCATCTTCCTAGTATAGCCCAGCCCTGCAACTGTGACAGGGGGTGGTAGTGTGTTCACAGGCAGGAGGAATACCTCTCAAAATTGTGCTTCTCTGTCCTGGAGCGGGAAGAACTACACCTGCCAGGCCGAGTGTTTCCTCCTTCCGGCCGGAAGCGGGAAGAAGGCTGGCCCCCGGCTGCCAGTGAGCGCTGGGGGAAACGGAAAGCCTAAGCCTTAGGATCCTACCCAACCCTCTTCCCTTCTAGTTCTCCTCTTGACAGTGTCTGGGCTCCGCCAGCGACTTGAGAGCTAAGGGGCCCTGCATGGCCACCGTCTGTCCCCAAGAGCTGTCACTGGACCGCTGCAGCTTCTGATGGGGCTGCTCAGCCTCAAGACCCCCAAGCGGCCTTGGGGCACCTGGCTATGCCCTCTGTTCCAAGACATGGAAGACATAGGCAGATGGCTGAGCGAAAAGAGCAGCTGGATTTTGTTGGCCCAGGGAAAGGCATAGGATTCTTTTCATACAGGGTAGACCTTGGGACCTGTATCCCAGCAGCCCTTGATTCTTATCCAGATTAAAAGATCAGACCAGAGGGGCGCCTGGGTGGCACAGTCGGTTAAGCGTCCGACTTCAGCCAGGTCACGATCTCGCGGTCCGTGAGTTCGAGCCCCGCGTCAGGCTCTGGGCTGATGGCTCGGAGCCTGGAGCCTGTTTCCGATTCTGTGTCTCCCTCTCTGTCTGCCCCTCCCCCGTTCATGCTCTGTCTCTCTCTGTCCCAAAAATAAATAAACGTTGAAAAAAAAATTAAAAAAAAAAAATAGATCACATTCTATGGTTATTTAAAAAAAAAAAAAAAAAAAAAAAAAAGATCAGACCAGAAATTGTGTGGGATCTCCTCTGATGTAGTCTCTACTCTCTCGCAAACTATGAGCCACAAAGTTAACGAGTGTTTTTGCTGGCCTTGTTGTCTAGCAGTACGGGGTATGGATCTGGGAGTTGGTGTTTGGAGTTGGTGAGGACCCAGCCCTGGGGTTTGAGGCCAGGCTAAACTCCCTTCACTGATGGCAAGAGCCATGGCCTCCAAGAACTCCAGGATGTGTCAGAAGAATGAGAAGGTAGCCTGGAGGGAGCATGCAGAGAGAGCCAAACTTTAGCGAAGGTTTGGCTTTGCTTTCTAAGTGCTCAGTAAAGGTGTTGGAAGTATACCCCCTTCTCTGACCTTGCCTTTTAGCTTTAGGGTTGGATGTGCACTTGGGTCTGCAGCCCGCATCGGTCACTACCACCCCGTGGAGGGTGTCCCATAGAAAAGAACAGTCAGCTGTTTTCAGATTAGTACTTAGGTCTGAACTTCATCAAAGTTTCTCCTGAACAGGATACCTGCTCCATTTCTGCTTTTTCAGTGAACAATCCTGAAAGAACTTACTATGTGAAAATAGGGGGAATATAAAATTGGTCATTCACTAACAAGTCTATAATATAGGTTAAAAAAAAAAGCCTACTCTTGGCTGTATTCTCTGGGGGCTCTACTGGGGAAGAGTTCACTTCCAAGAGCACCCAGGTGGCTGGCAGAATTCAGTTCTCGGTGGTCGTTGGGACTGGGAGCCCAGCTTCTTGCTGACTGTCGGCTCTGGGCTTTCCTTAGCTCCTAGGGGCCACCTGTGGTTCCACCTGTAGGGGCCGCTCACAGTTTCTTGGCACACGGCCTTTCCCAACATGGCTGCTTACTTCCTCGAATCAGCCTCTGGGTGAGTTTGCTAGCAAGAGGGGATCAAAGTAGCAGAATCACAGAAGCGAGACCCTGTCACCTTTGCCATATTCTCCGGGCTCAGAAACCCAGGTCACATGAGTTGACTTCATACGTTCGCCGTCTTTTTCGTCCATCGTGGCGTACGTGACACAGCCGACTTCGTGTGGGTATGATATGACTTTATTCTCTCTCTTGCGCATATGCATCAGAGTGGTACAGTGAGAAAATGGAAGGGTTGGGTGAGTGGGGGGGGGACTGCAGTCACGGATGCCCACCTGGAGAGATGGACTGTGTTGCGTGAGCCCCGTGGATCCTGGTCCATGTGCCTTCCTCGAGGGATGTCCATGGGCTGATCCCCCAGAACTCTGATCCAGAGTTGTGGCCAACTCTTGGCTTCTTTACATGACCCAGCGACAGGTGCTGGGATGCTGAGTGCTTGGAGAGGAGCATTTGCAAGTCTTTCCCCCCCTACCCCATCTTCTGTCATTAGCAGAGCAGAGCTAAGTATAAATGCTTCAGAGTCAGGGTGACCATTTCCATGCAGACATGGGATAGAGGCAGTGATGCCTTAATTTTGGACACTGTCTTCAGTTTGGTCTAGAAACTTTTACAGACCAGCTCCTATTACGTATTTCATGGCAATGGCCATGTAAGTCTCAGCCATTGGCTGTACTTTGTAGGCAAGAGGGAAGGAAGGGAGACACAGGGACGACAATAACCAAAAACCAGGCTCCTACCAGACCTGTAGGAGCTTATAGACCTAGAAATCTCCCAAGGATTTATATGCACATACCTGTATGTTCAAAACTTGTATAAATAGACTTGTATAATAAAAACACAACAACAAAAACCTGGTAGGTCAGAATCAAGCGTTAACTTTCTTGGTTGGGAACCGAAACTTTAATGTAAGGGAGATATTAGATGAATAGACTTTTGGGTCCCCGGCAGAGATTAAAACGGGCTATGCCTGGGGCGGGGGGTGGGGGGAAGTAGGTGACGGGCACTGAGGAGGGCACCTGTTGGGATGCGCACTGGGTGTTGGATGGAAAGCAATTTGACAATAAATTTCATATTAAAAAAAAAAAAACAGGCTACGCCCTGGAAACTAGAAAGGTTCACGAACCTATACCATCCTCCTTCCTAGAGCTGTTTCTGTATCCACTAGGTTATGCGGTTTGAGGAGGAGGGCTCATATAGGCGTGTGTATTTGTTTAACGCAGAATTGTTGGCAGATGTAAAATTCTTGGCAAACCTGTCAGGCTGGCAGGTGCTGAAACGCTTTTTCCAAGCCAGCAAACCTCTGCTGCCAGTTTTCCATCATCATCTTCGTGACGCCACCAGGCAGAGTGCCATCTGTCTGAGCTCTTGGTAGACCCAGGCACCAGCCACACTGACGGCCTCTGGAAGGATGACACAGCTCTCTAGATCGAAGGGAGGGCCAGGGTTAGAGCTTTTCCTCAGTGGGCTCTATCTGGCCAGCTGTGAAAGACAAGGGTGAAAATGGGGAGGTGGTTTATGCTCATCTTAAGCTTTGGGCTGGGGGGGGGGTAGGGTTGGGATGGGAGGGGCAGGGTAAAGAAGAAGGAGAGAGGGATGTTGATGGGGATGCCGGCTGGTACCATTGGCATCACTTGCACCACTGGATGGCAGAGGTCATGGCTGTGGGAAAAGGTAGGATCCTTCAAGGCAGCTTCTTTAGAATCCATAGCACTGATGGTGTGTCCGTGTAAGATGACATTGCTGATAGTGTGGCAGATTGTGATCAGCCTTGGCAGGGAAGCTCTAAGCAGGGCTTTGTGGTTTGGAAAAGCGCAGCAAACAGGTAAGGCACAGGGCGGCCTCAGAAAGCCAACCTCCTGTGCCCAGGGCTGCCATCACCCACCCACACACAGGCTCCTCTTACCGAGAGCCCAGCTTTCATTTCCTCCCGACTTTTGTTGATGGCGGAGCCTCGTCCCACCTCTTTGGCCCTTGGGAATATTACCCATCAGCACCTGGTGCCTCGCTTTTTTCTGCTGGGTCATTGACCCTCTGCGTTGCCCGTGTCCCACGAGTCGGTCAGCACCATTCTTCACTGAGATTTTGTTGGCAGGTATGAAGGGGAGTCGGGCCAGCCCAGGGTATGATATGGCTGCCTAAGTAAAGGAGGGTAGGATCTTACAGTCGGAAGGAGAGAGAGCACCTATGCACGTGGGTGTGGCTGTTACAATTCAGGGAGTGAACGGGTGACTTCTGATATTCTCTCTCTAATCCTTATCTTCACTCGCACCATCCACTAAGAACAAAAATAGCAAGGGGAAAAGATTCAGTGGATAACATTAGCTTGGGCAATGTACCAGCTAAAAGTGGAACGCTCGCAAACATCCTACAAGTGTCAGGCTATGCAGGACGCTTTACCTGGGATGGTTACCAGTGGTTTTGCTGCCATTATAGCTGCCCTTCCTCCTGCCGATAGAAGTATTGTAACAGTCCCCTTCCGAACCACGACTACAGCTTTGGCCAAACGTGTCCTGTGTTTAGGAACTGCCTCAGTCCATCTGATCTCTGCTGTGATGTAATCTGTGCTACAGCAGGAGTATTTGGGGAGTAAGTGTCACGAGACGTTCCACCAAAAACGAGTGGTTTACTGTCCAACACTGGAGCTCACTCAACTTTTTACTGTCTGGTTAAAAAAAAAAAAAAAAAAAAAAAAAAAAGCAAAGCCAAGTCCATTGTAACGGCTCTAATTTCAGGGCAAGGCCAGATCTGATCATTTGCTTTACGACGCATACCGAAGCCTTAGGTGGGCAGATTTATTCTTTCCTCCGTGTTTGGATCTTTAACATGTGTTTTTGTTCACATTTTATTAGGGAGAATTTTGAGCCTCCACTTCAAGTAAACAGAATGGTGTCATGGATCCTCTTGGACCCATCACCCAGTTCCAACCATTAACCAGCCTGGCCCCCCTCACCTCTCTCTTTCTCATTATTCTGAAAGAAGGTAAAAAGAAAATCCCAGACATTTGTCATTTGATTCATAAGCAGGTTGGTATGTGTCTCAAAAAGGAAAAGGATTGCTTTTTTTACATGACCCTGATACCATTACTATACCAAAAAAAAAAAAAAAAAAAGTGACATTATGTAATTTGCTTTAAAAACCCACATACACCTTATTCCCTCTCTTTAAGTTGAGGAGTGGCCTTTGGCCAAACACAGTAAAATCTTAACTGTTTAACTCAAATAGCCTATATTTCTAAGGGAATTTGTGCTTTTTTTCAAAACTCATTCATTAGCTCACTTCCTTTCCCTAAATAAGCCTGTGGGGTAAAGCGCAGGGAATGAGACCTGGGCAGCAGGGCCTCAATCAGCACTAATCATAACTCTGAACTTGCCTTGCACCCATGGCCTAGGCAGCTCGTGCCAATGGCCCCACCCTAGAGGGACAGCAGGTCTGGACACCCCCTCCTCACCTGTCCCCTCCGTCTGTGCTGAGTGCCAGGCCCCGGCTAGGCGTCTGCAGCTGCGGAAAAGTTATTTGCCTGAGGAAAATGCTTGTATCTTCCTGGCCAGGTGGCTGGCCGTCATGTGGTTGGAGAGTGGGAAGGGAGGGGATAGCCGGACCGAATAAGACAGCCTAGGATGGCTTCCAGGACTTGTCAAGAAGCATACTCACCGGGCAGCATCCGCACAGGCTGCTCTTAGACCACAAAGTCCCCTAACATCTGTAGAGCCTGCCACCTCTCTCTGGCTGCCAAGGGCAGTGGCACACCTTTCTGGTTGCTGTTGAATTTGTAGGGCATCTCATTTGGAAATCCATACTTCCATTTTCCCTCTTCCCAGGCAGGGTTCTGTTTTTCGTGGGTTTTTAAAATTTTTTGTAACGTTTATTTATTTTTGAGAGAGAGAGAGAGAGAGAGAGAGCACGAATGGGGGAGGGGCAGAGAGAGAGAGGGAGACACAGAATCCGAAGCAGGCTCCAGGCTCCGAGCCGTCAGCACAGAGCCCGACGCGGGGCTCGAACTCACGGACCGCGAGATCGTGACCTGAGCTGAAGTCAGACACCCAAGTGACTGAGCCACCCTGGTGCCCCGGCAGGGTTCTGCTTTTTAAACTGCCAGGCACATGAGCTGGGGGTGTGCACCACCTAAGTGCTCATAAAGTAGCTGGAAGATCCCTGTGCCTACATGGAAAAATGATTTTCTTTTCATGTAGCTCTCTCGGGGCTGGTTTTCAGAAAGGACATGTCAGAGTTTCAGGCGCACCTTCTCTGGCCCTGGTTGGCTTCTGGGGATGAGAGCCTAATGCCCCCCCCTCCTCCGCCCCTCCCCGGGTCCCCACCCCGGGCTTTTAGGTTGACTGACACTTTGCGTGTCAGTGAGAGCTCGTGCTGGAAGCCTGGGGCTTTGCTGGAGAATGTGGATCCTAACTTGCATTGTGTTCATCGAGGGCCCTGACAAGTGCCGATGGATTTGGCTTCCTTGCAAAGCCCGAGCTCTGGGCGGGGACAAAGGGGAGCATTGTTAGGCAGGGCAGGCCTCTGCCTGTGAGCCCACTCATTTGCCTGACGGTGGAGACAGGTGTATCACGCACTCAGCGTGCCAGAGCAACGCTGGGTGATTAAGATCTTGGCTTTGTTCCCCAGGGCCAGGCGTAGAGAAGCAGATGTGCAGAGAGGGACCGCCATGGTCACTCTCCCTGGAAGCTGCCCCTCCCTGCAAGCTCTTCTTCTCTTAGCTTGCCCTTCTGAGTTCTCCTAAAAATGGCATCGTGTGGGGACAGGGAACTCTGGATCCTGCCCTGACTTCTTGCCCTTTGTGGCTCGAGGGGGAGCAGTAGGGCATTGGCCATCTTCATGAGGGAGACACATCTGGATGTTGTTGAACCAAGCTGAGAGAGCGCCTTCTGCCACCCCCTGGTGGCACCCGAAGAGGCCACGTCATGTCTCCCGGAAGGGGGACCCTTCCAGCCTGACCCACACCAGCTAGGGGCCGTGCATGGATAGGTAGTTTCCTCGCACCTTCTGGGTGGTTGCCATAAATGTGTAAAACTATCTTTGTCGTTTTTAAAATTAAAATGCTATTTTAGGGGCACCTGGGTGGCTCAGTCGGTTGAGCTTCTGACTTCAGCTGAGGTCGTGATCTCACAGTTTGTGGGTTCGAGCCCCGCGTCGGGCTCTGTGCTGACAGCTCAGAGCCTGGAGCCTGTTTCGGATTCTGTGTCTCCCTCTCTCTCTCTGCCCCTCCCTTGCTCGTGCTCTGTCTCTCTCTGTCCCAAAAATAAATAAAAAAATTAAAAAAATCTTTTTAATGCCATTTTATTAAGTACCGGATACATAAGGCTTCCTAAATCAAGCCGCACGATAACATGTTTAATGAGTCAGCCATGCCCTGCCCTCTCCTTCCTCAAGTGTGAATTTGCTCCCTCTGAACACCTTTTTCAAGTGCAATTATATGTTTCTTTTGAGATTTACTTCTGATTTCCCAATACCATGCTTGCCCTGGCATTTCTCCCCGTTTTGGTTTCAGATACTATCTATTGACTTCTTACGTTGGAAAGTGAAAGTTTCCTTACTTGGCCTTGTGTTTGGGTTCGTGCAGTAAAAGCCTGCTGTGTCTTAACCAACGAGGACAGATTTCTCTCAAATTACTTAAAGTGCCGTCGAGGCTCAGTCTGGGATTGGAGCGGTGGTTCCGAGGGGTCACTGGGGACCCTGCCTGCCTCTTGCCATTCCGCTCTGTAATCCTCAGCACGTGCCTGCCTTCCGTCCACTCTTCCCTTTCTGCGAAACAACAAACTCTACCTGCCTGGTACAGTAGACGGACGTGTCTATGTTCTAGTCCCCAGAACCCATGAGTATCTTAGGTTATAGGCCTGAGGGGAATCAAGGTCGCAGGTGGAATTAAGTTTGCCAGTCTGCTGACCTTGAGATGGGGAGATCACCCGGGGTCATTGGGATGGGACCAGTGTCAGCACAAGGGTCCTCGTGCATGAAAGATGCGGAAGGGATGCTGAGGTGATGTGTGGAGAATGACTCTCCTGGCCATTGCAGACTTTCGGGATGGAAGGGGACCGTGAACCGAGGAATGCAGGTGGCAGCCTGAAGCTGGAGGGACAGGTGGGTGGGTTCTCTCCTGGAGCCTCCAGAAGGGCGTCAGCCCTGCTGATGCTCTGTTACCTTCTTAGGTCCCCTGCTGCTGTCCCATAGTTTGGCAGTATTCAGGTTTCTGGTGTTTTGTGTGACCTTGCTCTCTCCTTTCTTCTCCTGCTCCTTCCCTCCTTGGAAGGTCTTCCTTTCATTTCTAATGGGCTGGAACTTTGTGATCTTGGTGTGGACCTGTTTTCGTTCATCACACTGGGCCCTTGACAGGAAACTTTCAACCCTGAAAACGTGTGTCTGTTTTCTTATATTATTTGCCCTCACAGTTTCTCCCCCTCGGATTTCTCTCTTGGGATTGTTATTTGTTGCATCTCGAAACTCCTGGCTCTGTCCTCTTTGGTATCCGTTCCTCTTGTGTTTACTATGCCTTTCTCTGTCTCTGTCTCTCAACATAATCTTACAATTTTACCACTTTTTCTTCTTTTTCTTTTTTAAAAAATGTTTATTTATTTATTTTGAGAGAAAGAGAGTGAGCGAGTAAGGGAGGTGCAGAGAGGAGGAGAAAGAAAGAATCCCAGGTAGGCTCTGTGCTGCCAGCCCAGAGCCCGATGTGGGGCTTGAACCCACAAACTGTGAAATCATGACCTGAGCTGAAATCAAGGGTCGGACGTCAACGCTCAGCTGAACCACCCAGGTGCCCCTCTTTCTTTTTTTAAATGATTTTATTTTTAAGTAATCTCTACACCCAGCGTGGGGCTCAAACTCACAGCCCCAAGATGAAGAGTTGCCTGCTCTACCGACTGAGCCAGCCAGGTGCCCCACCACCACTTTTTGATTTTTGTTGTCACATTTTTCATTTTCTGAGAGCTCCAATTGCCATGATAATCCCTCTTGTGGCCTGCTCTTCTTAGTTCTTGGATGTAGTGCTTTCTTCTGTCTCTCCCAGTGTTACAATGAAAGGAGCTAGTAGGTTTTACTATGTTTTTGTTTTCTTCCAGTCCCTGCCTTGGTTTCCCCTGGGTTTCTTTCCTCTTCCCCTACCCCATTTTGTTGTTTGGGTCTCTGTCTGTCCTATTTGGGACTTGCCCCCAGTGTCTGGTGATGCCTCATTGAAAGCTCTGTACGCAGGGGTGGAGATGGCTGGGACCAGACGGCTGGTCGACTCCACTGGTGGGTGTTTGGGCAGAGACTAGACCTTGCACTGTGGAACCTCAGTTACCACTGTCTTTTCTCTTGGGGTGATCCGTGTTACCGTAGCGGAATCTGGACGTGTCTTGTCAAGGGGGGGGGGGGCGTAAATTGGTCACTAACGTTCACGGTGCTAGGTGGAGGGGCACATAGGCGCCTTTTGTTATCCCTCCCTCGGCTTCCTGCTTTGCCCCTGCTTCTGCAGTGCCCGCGTCTGGACCCTCTGGGTCACTTTCTCCGGAAACTGAATTGCCAGTCTCCCATGGGGTAGAGGGGGAAGTTGGCCGGCTGCACAGGGTGGGCGTATGCCAGGGATCTGGGGGAGGCTCTAACACCCATTCACAGACGTCCAGGGAACGTGCCGTTCTCTGCCCACCCCACACCCTGCCTTTGGCGCTAACTAGTGTTTCCAACTCCTGTGCCGTTCTGGTGTGCCAACGTGCAGGTTGGCTGCCTCGTGTGGCCTCCTCCTCTGCAGACAGCTGGGCTTCAGTTTTCTTCACGCCATCGAATCCTTTTTTGACTTTCAGAATTCTCTTATGTCCTCTCCTCTCCTGTTCTCTTTGTTTTTCTGACTTTTTTTTTCCCTTGTAAATACCATTGCTATCATTCCAGTGGTTTCAGGAAGGAGGGGAAGGAATCACACATGCTCAGCCTACCATGTTTTACTGGAAGTCTTTCTGATCTTTTTTGGCCTTATCCCAGTACCAAACGCCAGTAACCCGGTGCGACAGATCTCTACACGTCACTGGTAGGAACTGAAACCCAGAGATGTTAAGAGCAGCCACCGACATAGCCAGTGTTGGGTTGGTCGTTTGGGGCTCATGGCTAGTAATTAATGGTGTAGGATATGCCACACACTGGAGATATAAACATAAGACAGAGTTGCCATTCTGAGGGGAAAAACAGGGCGCGAGAGAATTATTGAGTCCTTACTGGGGATTCATGCATTATCTTGTGGAGTCCTCAAATCAAGCTTTCAGAGAGGTTGGGTAAAGTTTAGAGATACAAGATAAGCTCCCTGGGTGTCCCTCCTGAAAGTGACTGGGGTCTGGAATTTAAGCTCAGGTCTGTGTGACTCCACAGCAAATGTTCCGCGCTCTGACCCACTCTGCCTTTATTGTTTTGACTCTTTCTAGACCTGACAGCTCATGGCTCTGCTCTCAGAATCGCATCTTCACATGTAGCCTTCAGGTTTTCTGCACTGCCCTTCTCAGCTAGTTTTTGTTCTTGTCCTCATGTCTGCCCATCGGTGTCACAAAATGGCTGCTGCAGCTCCATGAATCACATCCCCATCTGTAGGTTGAACAGCATTCGCCCAAAATTCACGTCTACCCAGAACCCTAGAATGTGACCGTTTGGGGTCTTTTGCAGATATAGCTAAGGCAAGGATCAGGATGAGATTATATTGGATGCGAGTGGGACCTAAATCCAATGAGTGGCAGAAAGGAGCACACGAAGACGGAGTCAGGCTGCATGAAGCCAGAGGCACAAATTGGAGTGATATGGCCACAAGCCAGGGGACTGTCAGGAGCCACCAGAAGCTGGAATTGGTAGGGAAGGGTTCTGCCCTGGAGCTTTCAGAAGAGAAGCTGACACCCTGAATTTGAGCTTCTGGCCTCCAGACCACGAGAGAATAAGTGTCTGTGGTATTAAGCTGCCGAGTTGGTGGTCATTTGTTGTGGCTGCACGTGGAATCAGATACAGCAATCCAAGGCTGGAAGGAGAAGGGAGGGCTGCGCCTGCAGCCTCCTTCCCTTTTGTTAGGAATGCCAAAGATTCCCTAGAAACAGGCTTCCTGTAACATCTCCTTGTCAGAAATAGGTAAAATGGCCAATCCTAGCTGCAAGGAAGTCTAGCAGAACAAGAGGAGGGTTTTGTTTTTCCGTATTTGGAAAGTTCTGAGTTTTGGTGACTGCCCGTGCTCTGGCTGTAAAGAAATGACCAGGACATGCCAAGGAGTCGCCTTATTGCTTCCCCAGAGCCAGGTGCCTATGGAACGTCTCCTCTCCTCCCTGTGGTCCCCCTTTCCTACGACTTCCTTCCCTCTTGTTTTCTCCTCTTTCTCTAACAGCCTCCATCCTGTATGTAGCTCAAAGCAGTGCCTTGAATGTTAACTAAGATAATATGCAGTGAACTTGCCCTCTGTGTCGTTGGTGCTCAACACAAGTGCACAGGAAGGAGGCTTACAAAGGTAAGGGTAGATATAAAGTGTGAAAGTTGGGAAGGACTTTGTGAATGCTGAGAAATGTGCCGCCTTAGACGTGTCTAAGAATCGAAAGAGGGGCCGTGTGCCTTTGGTTCGTACCTGCTGCTCTCCTGGAAGCTGGGTCACGATTTGGACCAACACTTCTCACACTCGAATGTACATTTAAAAATCACCCACAGAAGGGCGCCTGGGTGGCTCAGTCGGTTAAGCGTCCGACTCCTGGTTTCAGTTCAGGTCACGATCTCATGGCTTGTGAGTTCGAGCCCCACATCGGGCTCTATGCTGACAGCGTGGAGCCTGCTTGGGATTCTGCCTCCCTCTCTCTCTGCCCCTCCCCAGCTCTTCTCTCTCTTTCTCTCTCTCTCAAAATAAATAAAAATAAACTTTAAAAAAAACAAAAAACAAAAATCACCCACAGAATTTACCAAATGCAGATTCCCAGATTCCTGTGTGCCACCACCCTCTCCCTCCCTACTCCTTGCTCATGGAATTGTCCGGAACAAGGCCTGGGAATCTATATGTCTACTACGCTCCCCCACTCAGGGTGGTCCGTCCACTTCCCACGAGCTTCATTCCGGTCCCACGATTGTGAGCTTCCGGAAGCACGGCCTGAATTGATTTTCAGACGCTTTTTGCAAGAAGCGGGGGCAGCTCTCTGTTCCTGGCTTTGGACAGGGATTTGGGCCCAACTGGCCTTCAGTCTTTGAGGAACTTTCCGCAGAGGGGGCTCCGGGAGTGTGTTTGGACCTCCTCGGAGCCGCAGGCACACGGGGACCGGGGACAGAGCGCGCACGGTGGCCGCGCGATGGGAGGGATGAGCCGCAGGGTTCTGTTATCACAGGATCCTGTCAGCCCCTGTGGGCCTACAGACACGTCTGCACAGCCACCTGCTGGAACAGACGGATAGGAGCTTCCTGCTTCCCGAGCACACGCCTCCAAGGAAGTGGGGGGAGAAAGCTGGTTAGAAACGGAGTTGGCCACTGTCACCTTTTAGCATTCCAACGGTGATTCTTCCTCCGCCTTGGCCTTCCCCGGACCTGAAGAGCATTCCCGTGATGCCGTGGGAATTCCTACATCTCTCCGCTGCCCTTCTACTCGATCTAATCTCTCCATCCCGTAGCACACCTCCTCTCAGGTACATCCAGTTCCCTCTCTGCGACCCGCTGTTAAACTTTCCTTTAGGGGCGCCTGGGTGACTCAGTCGGTTGAACATCCAACTGGCTCAGGTCACGATCTCACGGTTCGTGAGTTCGAGCCCCGCGTCGGGCTCTGTGCCGACAGCTCAGAGCCTGGGGCCTGCTTCGGATTCTGTGTCTCCCTCTCTCTCTGACCCTCCCTCACTCATGCTCTGTCTCTCTGTCTCTCAAAAATAATAAATAAACGTTAAAAAAAATTTAAAAAGCTTCTTCTATCAGCATAAGGCACCAAAGGCAAAGCTCCCAGAACAGCACCCAGCACGGGACGCACTAGGCAAACACCGCCTCTCATGTGGTGTCTGATGCCCCCCGTGCCCCTCCTTGCTGACCTCATGCTCACCCAGGGCTTCCTCGCAGCCCCGCGGCCCCTGCCCCCAACCGTCCACCTTCCTCGCCCGCTCTGCGCCCCTGCCGTTCCCAGCGCTGTGGGGTCTGGCCCGGTTTTATTGCCAGCCCATTTCCCGGCTACACAAAGGGGGCCTTTGTTACAGGCCCTTGCAGATGTTGAGTGTTTGGAAAACATTCCAATCAGAAGGTGTTTGTCCTCTGGATGCCCTCGGAAGGGTCCGGGACAGGGGTTCAGGGGTGGCGATCCCAGGCCTCGGGAGCTGGTTCTCCCTGAGAAAACGCGGCGAGTCACGAGTGCTTTTTGGTGTCATTTCCCGTAACCCTTTCAGTGTGGTCCCAGTCGATTTCCTCCCCGCTTATGTGATGTGCCAGCAAGGCCCCGCACCCCGCCTGCCAGTTGACTTCCAGCGAGTGGGTCGCGTGCCTGTCTTATTGGATCCAGCAAAGGAGAGAAGCACAAGGAGCTGTGACTGAATTGCGTCCCTAAAAGTCACGTGTTGAAGCCCTAACCCCCAATGTGACTGTATCCGGAGATAGGGCTTTCAGGGAGGTAACTAAGGCACTGTCTTAATCCAATAAGATTGGTGGCCTTATAAGAAGAGGAAAGAGGGAACTCGCCCTCTCTCTGCCATGTGATGACCCAGGGAGAAGGCGGCCATCTGCTCTCACCAGAACCCGACCACACTGGCCCCCTGATCTCGGACCTCCAGCCTCCAGAACCCTGAGAAAAAAATGTCTGTTGTTCAAGCCATTCTGTCCGTGGTGTTTTGTTACAGCAGCCTGAGCTGACTAAGACCCAGGGCAAGAATTGTGATTGACAGCTTCAAGCAGACGGGGGCCTTTTAAATGGCACACACAACCAGGACTTGGTGTTGTGATTCCAAACTCCGTGCTCTCCCATTACAATATGCCTCCTTTGTATTGTTTCTGGAAGAAAAAAAAAACAGGAAATATCATCTCTTTTGGAGGCTCAACCTGCAAGGTGGCGATTGGATAATCTATTATGGTGCCTCCTGGCTCTAGGCACCTGCCTCGTTCACCTTTCCCCTGATTCCCCAAGTCAGGAAGCTGATTCATAAACAGAAGTCGAGGCCCAGAGAGGTTAGGACAGCTTGCTGCAGGCCATACAGCAGGTCAGCCAGAGAGAGGGCAGGACTGGAATCTGGCTCTAGTGGGTCAGCACAGAGCCCTTTACTGAACGTCTGAAGTTATGGAAGAGAGGGAGGCTCAGCACCAAGGTTCAGCCATTCCCAGCCAAGCCTGGCCAATGAGCCGGCCATGCCAAGCTGTGCTGGGTATCCTCTTTCCTGCCTCTTGGGGACTCTGCCTAGTTAGAGGCTAGCTTCTCTGTTTCCATAGGTTAGCTCCCCCCTCTTTCCTGTGTCCACTCTCTGCTCCCCCCTGGCCTGAGAACCCCACCCCCCGTTCATCACCAGCAGGTGCCCCCTTTAACCTCTCTGGACCTCTGTTCCTCTCTTTACAAAGCACCCGTGCTCTTCCAGAGGGCCTTTTATAAAGACCAGGGAGCGAGGACCTCAGGAGAGATGGGCTTAGGAGATAGTGGGTGTGGGAGAAGTGGGGCAGTTGGAGACTGTTGCTGGGGAGAGTTTCTCACACTGGCTGTGCGTGTAGCTGCTGCATAGTCACCATCATCCTAGTACCTAGTTGGGGGGTGTTGGGAGGATTAAGAGGGTTGTTGAGGTTGTTAGTCCCCCAGACACATCCTACAGGACTGAGCGATGTCCTGGGATGTGGGACTGTCTGTGCTAAAACCAGGAAAGTCCCAGGCAAACCAGGATGAGTTAGTCACTCTGCCTGAAACAATGCTCTAAGGGGAAGTTACCCCCTGTTTTTCAGGCAAGAACTAAATATGGTGGGTTGCAGAGGGCCTGTCATAGCTTGGATTATTGTTTTGTTTGTATATACTCCCCCACCCCTTCCCACTAATCCTGCATCATGGCTGTTGGCCTTGGCCATATCACTTCTTTGGCCGGTGGAATGTTAGCGGTCCCACCAGGAGCAGAGGCTTTAGGGTTTGGCTTAGTTTGGTTTCCTGTGGTCTATCTCAAGAAGAGCATGTCCCAGATCTCTACTAGCCCTTGAGTCTTGGATCTAGAGGAGCACAAGTGGAGGGGATCTGAACCCAACTGTGGTAGATCGTGTCGATAATTAACTCTCTGCCTTGCCCCATCAGACGAATCATGCCAACCTGAATCCGTGCCCCTTTTTACTGGGAGGTTGCTGTTTATGTCTTCAGGAGGGGGACCTATTTCCATTGCCCTCCACTGCCTTGAACCTGGGCTGGGCACCTTGTGACTTGCTTTGACCAGAAGGTGGCCAAAGTGATATGTGGGTCTTCCAGAGCCCTTAAGAGACCTTGCATACTGGACTGTCACTCTCCTGGACCCCCGAGCCCACCATGTTGTGAAGACACCCTTCTAGATTCCTGAGGAACGAGAGGCCACATGAAAGAGAACCAGTGATCCCCAAAGGATCGCCAGCACCAATTGCTGGACACAGAAGTGAGACCACCTCGGACCCTAGCCACACGAATGAGCCCAGGCAAGATCAGCAGATCTGCCCGGCCAGCTTAAAGAACCATCAGAAAGAAAGAAACCATTGTTTTAAGCCACCGAGTTGGAATAGATGACTGTCCACCCACAGCCTGGGATCCAAGCTCAGCCAGCAGGCAGCCTCAAGTCACGTTGCCCCGTTGGGTCCATCCCACACTGGCAGAACCACAGTCAACCAGCAGGCCTGCGAATGTGGTATTCAATGCCTCTCATTGTAAGACAGTAGTGTTCCATCATTTGTCATGCTATTGGTATTGAACTTATGTTAACATGGGGAGATTCAACCGAAGTGAGGCTGGCTCCAAAGCCCAGCCTTTAACAGATTACAATCCTGTGCTGTCATCTTACGTCCAAGAAATATTGCCCTGGGTGCCCAGGGACATCCCCAGCCTGCCAGAAGCACCCAGAAACCCTATGTGCAGCCTGGGTCCCCTTTTATCTTATGGTCCTCATTGTAGAGGGCCTTCCACATTGTTAGAAAGAGAAAGGGGTGAGGGTCACATGCCAAAAAGAAATGATGGTTGAGGAACTCTTTTTACAAACTCTGTAAAGCTTTGCAAACAATCAATATAGACTTAAATATACATTAGGACAGCACAGATTATACCCAGGAGTGCTACAGCAGAGAGAGGCATAAAAAGTTGAGGAGCGGAGAAGAACATCTCAGAAAATCTGGACTTCAGGGTAGGGAACCATTTTGGGGTACCTGGGTGGCTCAGTCGGTTAAGCGTCCGACTTCAGGTCACGATCTAGCCCCACGTCGGGCTCTGGGCTGACGGCTCAGAGCCTGGAGCCGGCTTCAGATTCTGTGTCTCCCTCTCTCTCTGCCCCTCCCCCACTCGTGCTCTGTCTGGCTCTCTCTCTCTGAAAAATAAATGAACAACATTATTAAAAAAAAACATTTTAATGAGGTTCAACCACACAACTAAGCAGCATGTGTGTGAAAACTGCAATGGAAATAAAGGGAATGATAAACGGAATTTGGGGTATTTGTCCGGGAAGAGGAGGAAGGTCTACACAAAGAATGTCAGTGGTCTTAGATCTTCATTAAGCTGGGTGGTGGATTCCAGGTGTTCCTGTGACTATTGCAAAAGAGTAACAACACCCACACAGGAAGCGGCAGGATATGATGTGTAGACTCTGGGTTTGAACCTCAGTTTGCCACGCTCCGGGGTCTTGGGCAAGTGACAACCTCTTTATGCACTAGCCTCCTCATCGGTGAATAGACATTGGTGGCCACAGTACCTACCCCAGAATTACGAGGAAGAAGTGCTATAAAAAGTGCCTGTCAGGTACACGCCATGAGTTACGTGTGTTACTTTGTATATATCAACTCTCCTACGGGAAATGAGATGGAGTTGGAGAGGGTACTCATCTGTGTTCATTCATTAGCGCGGATTAAGCGTCTGCTCTGAACCAGCCTCAGGGGCTTATACGGATCTGCGGAAATAAACTGGTGAGTTACAGGGCAACGTCATTTATTGATTTGCAAAGCAAGAGCCTGATGCCGTTGTTGCAAAGTCTTGCACGGAGGTGTGTCGGCAGAAGGGTTGGGAGGGGTTTCATGGAGGAGGAAGGGTTTCGCTCAGCTGCTTCGAGCCCCCTCTGGGGCTGGGGCTGAGTGTGCTCCCCCAGCCGGTCTGGAATGGCTGTGGAGTCCACCTTGGCCTTGAATGGGAGTGATTGTCTTGTGCCTGGGGAGGAGCAGGCCGTGGAGTTCAATAATTAATTTGCCACAATTAAACCAGAGACTTCTGTCTCCAGCAGCAGATAAGCAAGCAGAGAGCTAACAGCGGGAAGGGAGGGGCGGCTTTGACAAACCGGTTGTGAAGGGAAGGCGGGGCTGACTGACTGGTGACAGTGGCCGGTCATTGCTTTATGGTGGTAATAAGTCATCCTCGGGCATCTGAGGGATCTAGGCCCCAGCTGTGGGGATAAGGGGGTAAGCCCCTGGCCAGGCTTTCTTGGCAGTCTGATGGACCGTTAGGGAAGGTTTGGGGGCCCTCGAGGTGGAGGTTGGTTATCAGTTTACCTTGGTCCTTCGTGTCTGGGCTAGGTGGACCAGATGCGCCAGCTGCTATGTGGACGTCGGGCGTCTCCACCAAGAGGCAGCTAGAGTCGAGAGAGGACTCTGTCAGGCAGACATGGCAATCAGCCCAGGGGGACTGGCTTTCCCTAGGAAGCAGGGACGGGAGTAGGCAGCAACAGGTTAGACTCCAGGAAGAACTTTCCTCCGGAAGCAGTGACAATCAGAACACTTGGCCTCTCTTGAGTGCTTGCTTCGAGCCCAGCACTAGGTACTTGACACATAGTCACTAATTCCTGTAACCCACAGGGTACGTAATTTTACTGTCCCTTTATAGAGATGAGGAAGTGGAGTCTGGCTGATGTTAAAACACCTTGGAGTTCTTATAGCTCCAAAGCAGCAGAGACACGAATGGAAGGAACCGACAGGTACTGACGAGCCTTTTCTTACAGCTTCTAGGCTCCAGGTATCCTGCATCCCCAAAGGTGCCCATCAGAGATGTTTCAGGACAGTCTTATCTCTGGAGTCTTCCTTGGTCCTCTTGTTCTGACATTTATCACCTGTGGCCATACATACGGTCATCACATACCTGCATAGGCCACACGCACATATACGACACACACATGCTCGTGCATAGCACATGCGTGCACCCACATCACATAGACACATCACCTGCCCCCCCCCCCCCCGCCCACACACACACACACCTTCGAGGAGCTGGTGTGAGGGCAACAGAATCGTTGGACCGACAGCAGCCGGTTGTCAGCCTCCCGGGGCAGCTGGGGCGGATGGTGTCCCTGGAACATGCTGAGGGCTGGGCTAGACCCCAGCCACACTGGAAAACAGATCTCATACTGGCCCTTGAAGTTGTCCACACTTACTGCACACTTGGCCACAGTAATTGGGTCGCGCTTCATCTTTGTAGGAGGTCTGCTGGGAGCCCTTCAAACTCCAGAAAGAGCTCATTGAACTTTGCATTGGTCTTGAGATGGGAACTGGGGACCATCCCTGCCCACGCTGACTTTATTAAATTGAGGCCCAGTGAGGGTGAGGGTCATGTGTGAGATTATTTGGCTCAGGAGCAACAAATTCGGTGGGGACGAAACAACCCTAAACGCAGCCTCACAAGCCCCCAGTGTGCCACGGTTGTCAGAGACTGAGACAAGGGGATAGGTGGCCACAACCCATTGGTCCTGAAATGACTTGGGCGCTCTGTTAACCGATCAGGCAGTGACTGAGGGATGCTGGTGTGACGGATGCACCTCCTCTCCTCCTTGGCGGGGGTCGTGTTTGCTCTGTAGTTCCGTTCCCAGAGTTAGTCCAAAGGAGAGTTCTAGGAGTTTGCTCCCTCGTTCGCCGTGGATTGATGGAGCTGTGATGGGCTGCTGGGCTGACTGACTGACGCCATCCACAGAGTTGGAGGTGGCCTCGGCTGGGGCCTGGGTTCTGAGATGTCGATTTGCAGTAGGCTTTCTCAGTGTCGTGAGGTCTGAGGCTGGATCGTTCTGTCTCGTGGGAGGCTGTTCTATGTGGAAGGGTGAGAACGAAAAATGTCTTAGACGTGCCCAGTGCTCCCTGGGCAAGGAGGGAGAGAATGTCTCCATTGAGAGCCGGTGCTATTGGTACCTTTGAATTAGGGGGTATGACTGTCTTCAGACCAACAGTCACCCTGCCTCTTGTCCCTTCTCCCCTCTCTATCCATCCCTGCCCTCCCCATCCGTCCAGTGGGCGTCGTGAAGGCAGAGGACGAAGCCTTTGAATCGCGAGTCTGGAGGAAAGCAAAACTCGTGCCCTACCTCGCACGGCCTTTTGCCACCAGCAAAAGCGAGCCGGGAGTGGGCATGGCAGCTAGGCGAAATGGGGCTTTCTTTTCTCTTCCCTCAAAGTCCTCATTCTCTGCAAGGTCTGCGAGTGGCCAACGGAGACCCGAGGCCGCTCTGCAGGCAAGGACCAGCCACCAGCACAAGCACCCCTCTGTCCTTTTCTCCAAAGGGGGTTTGCCTTCCTCCTCCTCCTCCTCCCCTTCCCCCTCCCCTTTTAGAAACTCCTGTGTTTTTCCCATCTGTCCACTTGCACAGCCACCCGTTCCCCCAACCCCCTCCCCGAGTCCTGGTACACCTGACTTATTTATTTATTTACGGCTGGAGTATTTGAGCTGAGGGTTAGTTCAGGTCTATTAAGTTTGCTCCTTTTCCTGCCTGGGAACCCGGGTAATGAGTAACCATAGCGTGCTACAGGCAGCTGGCTCGGACAAACCCAGAGACGCTGTGAGAGCTGCATAAGGGAGCATTTGTTCTGTCCCTTCTCAATAGTTCCTTGTGCAGGAGGCGGGGGATGGGAGGGAGGGAGGGAGGGAGGGGGAAAGAGACAGACACTAAATCACTGCACTTTTGACAATTCCTCTCTTCTCTCCTCCTCCCTCCCCCCCCCATCTTCCTCCCACCTACACCCACCATCGTGGACCCAAGGCTTCCCGAGTCTTCCCACTGGCTCATCCAAACCTTGCGGGGTACTTTTTGGCGTGTTGTAGATGACGCGGAGCCTGAGGGCTGATTTTTACCATGGGGAAGGTTTAGGCGCCCTGGGTCTCCCTCTCAGTATGTAGATGAACACAATGCCCATTGTCTTCCAGTTCATTTAATGATCCCATAAATCTCTAGATATCTATTCCCAACCTTGTGTGCCTGGCTATGCTATAAAGCTGTTTGAAAAGTGCTTTCATAAAGCAGTTCAAGTATATTATGGGATTAGTCATATGCGCCACAATCAACGTGGGGCTCATTAGGGCTGTACTAGGTTCGTATTATTGTGGAGACCGAGAGACAGACCAAGAAATATATTGCCTCTGTGGCCCTTGGAAAATCTCCCAAGTGGTAGTCATATCCATTCATTCCATGTGCGGGTATTAAATATGTATAATAAACCAGCCACTTGGCTAGGTACTAGGAGCAACTGTAGAAATGAGTGGGGCATGATTCTCGCCTCAAGTTTACAAAGTGGTAAGAAAAAGAGGAAAGAACGCATGTCTGTGGATTAGGATTATATAGAGTCGGATGGGATGTGTTCCCTACGAGGGGTACAAACAAACTATCCCAGGAGACTAGAGGAGGGAAAGATCACAATCTTCGGTAGCATGAAGGGAGGCTAGACTCTGGGAGGTAAAAATGGAGGGTGGCCCCTCCTCCAGGAAAAAGAAAAGTTTTACCAGAGATACTGAGGCAGGTGGGACTTGGAGCTTATTTGGGGGACAAGGAGGGGCTGGGCTGGTTAAGTCATGGGCAGATAAATCCAGATCTGCGTTGGGTTTTAATGCATGAGGCTATGGTGTGTGAAATACATACGAAAGGGAAGACATTAGCAATGTGGAAACCAGTTAGAAGGGGCTCCTCTGAGATAGAAGCAAATGAGAAAAGAAAGAATGGGCAAGACAGCGAACCATAAGACGGTGGGGGTTAGGAACTATGGAGACAGCAGCGTGGAGGGGCACTGAGCTTTTTGCCTGGGTGGCCGGGAGGGCCGAGCTGGAGAAACATAACCAATCGGGAGGTCCGGCGAAGGATCAGAACTGAGCAGCGAGATGAACAGCGTGGTTCGTGTGTGTTGGGTGTGAGAGGCCAGCAGGGCACCAAGGAGCAGGCGCCTGATAACCAGTTGGAAAGAGAGTTCTGGGGCTTGAACGGAAAGTCACGACTGCGATCTCTCGTTAATGCTTCCGTGACGGGGGGAGCATTCTTGGAACACAGGACTGGATCTCTTCCCTTGGCCTGTCCCGGTCCTCTCCCCACCCTGCCCCAGGAGCTGCCCTATCTGGATTGCATCGGCAGGCTCTCTTGGCCTCTGGATTCCAGCTGGGTTCAGCCAGTGGAACAACGGCGAGGGATGGAAAGTAGCCATAGTTCTTGGCACGTGGGTCTCCCTGTGTTGCTGCCTTCTCTAGATTCTGGAAACAATTGCTCCCCTTGTCCCCTCTGGCTTAGTGGGGAGAGGGGGGGGTCAAGCCTCATTGCTGGCAGGTGCTGAGGCCCTGCACTCTCCCTCGTTGGTTTCCCCGAACCTTATCTGTCCCCTTGTGCATGGTCCCTGCCTTCAACTCTCTTCAGCCCTGCAATTGGGAAGGGCCATCTGTATCCTACGAGGACCCTGAATAATACAAAAACTGGAGTCAGGGACACACAGAACATATCCTATCTCTTTCTTGTGGATGAAACTCCTAATCAAGAGAGACCTTCTAAGAAATGGACGAATAATCATTACAACTGAGGAAAGCTCTGTCAGCTGAAATGATTGGCAAATTTTCTAGGATCCGCCCATCATGGGATCAGCTCTTGATCACCTGCTTTTTAACATTTCCAGATTCTTCTCTGTCATACTGTCTGCCACCGACTTCCCCGGGAAGCTTCAAAACTCCTTCTTGACGCTAAGATGAGTTGCTATTTGAAGTCACAGCCGTGAGCCACCTATAATGGAGCCAGCATTTCCTAAGCAGAAAGGAATTCTGAGCAGGAACATTTGCTTTTTGCTCAAGTTTATCAAAACTTCTTCCAAAACTTGGCGAATTTCCAGTAGAAGATAGCCTCTAAATATCAGTCTGTTTGAAAACGCATGCGTGCCCTTCACGCGGTGTTTGCTTTCCTGCCTCGGTGGCGGCTCTCTTGTCACAATCGCTTTGCACATGGTTCGGGAGTTCATAGACTTTTTCATTGCAAGCGATAGACGCCCAGATGGAACTAGCATGGGCCCAAAGAGGAATTTCTTGGAAGGGTTTGGGGCAAAAAAATAAATAAATAAATAAATAAATAAATAAATAAATAAACCCAAATGAAAGGATGGAATATCCAAAGACAGGTTGGAAGGAATACAGTCTGTCTTCAGAACATGCGTGCAACTGCTTTTCTCTGCACGTTAGCTGTCTTCCTTCTCTTTGCAGATCTGCTTTCTTCATATGGTAGGGAGAGCGGTCGTTCTCAAGGAAGGGAGGAGTACCAGGCAAATTAGTGTTCACCATACACATGGTCGAACAGCAATTATTTCCAGAAGCCAAGTAATCAACTTCATTTACGAGGCTCCACACACACCATTTGACGTATTCACAATTTAACAGACAGAAGCTATCAGTTAAGCAAATAAATCAATCAGCTAATTGGCAATGTCAACGTAGGAACAACTCGTTATTTTCTGGTTGCCGATGGATGCACCTTAGTTATGTGATAGGGCGGTGACTGAGGTTGTGTGATAATGGATCATAAATGAGATCACACAGGTACAAGCCTCGGTGTATGTGACCTTGGGCAGGTCACTCAACATTCCTGACCTTGTTCGCTCATCAAGAAAAATGGGAATAACGGTACTGTCACCTCAGAGTGTTGACACGAAGCTTGAATGATGTCACGTTTGTAAAATGATGTTGCAAAGCCTCTTGAGAGTTCAAGTTGGAAGACAGAAGAAACCGTGATCCATAAATCCCAGCACCGCTCAGGTTTCTACACACCCTTTGTATCTCACTGGTTCTCAGAGTCATCTTGCAAAATCAGGAGGGGTGGGGAAAATGGCCCCCGCGTTTGAGATGGTAGAGACAGGTCCAGAAAGGTTGAGTGGCTTCTTGAAGATAACACAGGAGAGTCACTACCAGAGTGGGCTGTGTGTTCAAGACTTCAGCCTGGTGCCATCAACGCGACTGGTCATCAGTCAAGGATGGCTTCTGTGACACAAATCCTGATGTAACCTGTAAGTGTAGACACTGAGGACATGTTCGACATCACATAGCGGCAAGTCCAGAGGTAGGATGGGCTCCAGGACTAGTCAATCCGGTGGTTCAGTGATGTCATCAGGGACCGAGGTTCTCCCAGCCCCAGCATCACCTTCATCCTGAGGTTGGTCACTGGCAGGGTTTCAAGGTGTTCCTGGAAATTGAGGCTACATGCTGGTCATTTTAGATCAGGAAAGAGTGTTGCCCCACCCCCTCATTGTACAGGTGAGCTTTGAACGCCTGGCCAAATGTCACATGGTAGACTAGAACTGTAATATGTGATTAATGGGAAATCAAGTGCATATTTGGAAGTGCACCTCAACAGGGACCCAGATGGCTAGGGATGGAGGGCAGACTGTGACTTCTCAGTTCCTGGCTTGTGTTAGAAATTTCTAGGTCTCCCAATTTGCCATTAAATATGTTTTCCAACTGTTTCGAATATTTGCAGTGATACTGGCTTTATTCCATTGCCACTTTAGGTGACACTGAAATTGCAGTGTTTTCCAAGTGTGCCTTCATTTGCAAGGTTCACATAGAATGCCAGCATGTAATCGGGCCCTCACTCAGGCAGGTGTCTCGTTCCACAGGGAGGGCTTGTATTTCCCTTCTCCCCGTGGTTCCATGTCTCCCCCAGCCCCTGGCCATCACCAGCCTACTTTCCATCTCTATGAATTTGCCTTTTCTGGACATTTCATACAAATGGGGTCATGCAATGAGTAGCCTTTGCATCTGATTTCTTAGCATATCTTCCTTTTTTCTTCTCTTTTTCTTTTTTTTTTATTAAAAAAATGTTTAATGTTAATTTGTTTTGAGAGACAGAGCCCAAGTGGGGGAGAGACAGAGAGAGAGGGAGACGCAGAATCCAAAGCAGGCTCCAGGCTCTGAGCTATCAGCACAGAGCCCGACACGGGGCTTTGAACCCATGGAGTGTGAGATCATGACCTGAGCCAAAGTTGGACGCTCAGCTGACTGAGCCACCCAGGTGCCCTCTTAGCATATTTTCAATGTTCCTTTATGTTGTAGCATGTATCAACCCTTCATACCTTTTCATTGCTGAATAATATTCCATTGTATAAATGTATCACATTCATCCATTCATCCACTGATGGATGTTTGGATCGTTTCCACTTTTTGCCATTATGACTAATGTTGCTATGAGTGTTTGTGTACAAGTTTTTTTGTGTGTGGACATATGTTTTCACTTCTCTTGGGCAGAGACCTAGCAGTGGATTCGCAGGGTCATATAGTAACAATATGTGTAATCATTTGAAGATTGCTGGACTGGTTTCCAAAGTGACGGCTCCATTTTACCTTCCTACCAGCAGTGTCTAAGCGTTCCAGTTTCTCTGTATCCTCACCAACACTTGTTATTATCATGTCAGCTTTAACTAGACAAAGTTTTACTACTTCCTTTCCAGTCTCGATACCTTTATTTTCTTCCCTAGTTGCTGTGGGCTACAAACCCCAGTACCATGTTAAGGAGAAGTAGTGAGAGTAGACATCCTTGGCTTGTTCCTGACCAGAACACATCCCATCTTTCACCACCACGGTTCGCTGTGGGTTTTTCATAGATGGCCTTGATTAGGCTGAGGAAGTCCCTTTTGTTCCTAGTCTGAGTATTTTATTGGGAAAAGGTTTTGGATTCTGTCAGATGCTTTTTCTGTGTCAACTGAGATGATCAGGTAGCTTTTCTTCTCTTTTTTTTTTTTTTTTTTTCAATTCATATAGTGAATTGCATTGATGGATTTCCTTGTGTTAAATCAACTTTGCATTCCTGGGGTAAAATCCCACTTGGTCATGGTGTATGATCTTTTTTATATGTTGCTAAATATGGTTTGCTAGTATGTTGTTAAGGATCTTTGCAGGTATATTCACAAGGGATATTGGTCTGTAATTTCTCTTTATTGTTTTGTCTTAGTAACAAGGTAATACTGGGTGTTACCGGGAATCAGAGTAATACTAGCTTCATAGAATAAATTGGGAAGTGATCCTTTCTGTTCTGTTTTTTGGAAGAGCTCGTGAAGGATTAAATGTTTGTGCAGATTTTAAAGTGTGGTAGCTTTCATCCATGAAGCCATCTGGCCCCGGGCTTTACTTTGTGTCAGGTTTTTTCTTTTAATTACTAATTCAATCTCTTCTTGTAGGTCAACTTAGATAGCCTATTTTTCAGATGATTTTGGAAAACAGGTGGGTTAAAGGTCAATTTGCCAGATAAAGTAATTATTAAAGAGTTATACTCTCCGTGTGAAAATACTGCCGTCGACAGTGCTGAGCTTCTAACTTGGCTTCAGGTGGTGAAACCATAGAATGAGCCCCTCCCCGCTCTTCAGGGCCTGGCTCTGCCTCTCTTGATCCATGTGACGGTGGGAAGGTCCCTCTGTCTCTGAGTGCCCGTTTCCTCATCTGCAGCTGTCTTGCTGTGTGAGCTTGATCAGTTGCTTACCTTCCCTGGGTCTCATTTTCTACGTATGTAAAATGAATCAGTGAACACATTTGTTAGGAATGTGCCTTCCACGTCCGGATTGACTTGGGAGCCTCTCCATAAATACTTCAATGAGTAAATGAATGAAAATGTGACGGTTTGCTATTCTGTCTCCTCGCCTGGGCCTTTTCTATGAAGCCTGTGAAAAAGCCTGATGGCTTATGGCCTCTTCGGCCACTTGTACAGAAAGCCAACCCCTCATTTTCCCACAGGACACCCAGACTCTGTTAATTAAGGGCTGAGCCAGAACTTGAATCGAGCCTCTTCCTTCCTTCCTTCCACCTGATATTTCTTCACTGGACAGCCATCCCTGCAGGTGGTCTGATTTCTGGCATGCAGAGGCGGGGGCGGGGAAAATCAACAGGTTGTACAGAATAACTGATGTTCAAAGCCTGCTCGGGCACCTACCCACCCCATGACCTTGGTCACGTTCTTCGGCCCTCTCGAAGCCGCTTTGCTCATCTCCGTGGGGAGGAAGGACGGTAAAGGTTGCAGTGGGGCGGCAGGCTTAGAGACGCGTGCCAGCCATTATTAGCTACCCCTCCTTCCTGCCTCTCTCTTCCCCCCTCCTCAGCGAAACAGGAGGGGACAGAACTTTCAGTGTGGGATGAGGTAAGTGAGGAGGCTGATTTCAGAACCTCTAGCAAACAAAGCCTCAGTGTTCCAAGGGGAGCGCCCGTGTGGCTCCTCCTTACTGGGGGGTAGGAGGAGTGGGGTGGGGCCGAGGTATTTTCCCAGAACTGCTCACTCAAGTCTCCCACCCATCTGACCTGCTCCCTGGAATGGAAGAAATGACCCGAGAGAGAGAGAGAATGAGAGAGAGAGACAGAGAGAGAGAGAGAGAAGAGAGGGCATCTCAGGTGAATGCCTGGACCCGTGTCTTAGAGAGTATTTGCATTACAAAGCTTCTTGCAAAATCTGGGTTGGGCTTCCTGCTCACCCCAAGGAGGAGCCCTGTGCAAGTCCCAAGCTCTGCGTGTCCCCTGCCCATAACCATACCCCCTTTTCAGGGGCCTGTTTGGTTTTGCTAGTTCCATGAAAGGGAAAAGGTGTAGTCTAACTGCGTCCCATGCCTTCTGTCGCCTTGTGCTGGCATGCCTGGGTGTCTGGGGCTTTCTGCAGCCACTCTACTCCCCGGGGGGGGGGGGGAATGTGGGTTTCTGGCTGAGCAGCTTTTTGCCATCAGGGGGAGACGTGGGGGAGAGCCGCCTGCCACATTTCACCCAGACGTGAGACCCTATGGCACCGGTTCTGACAGAGCGTGCTAGTGTGAGAGCATAGCCATGCCTCCCTTCCCCGGCCCCCGGCACCTCCTAGCCTCTGCTTCCCCATCGTCCATGCAGCAAACTTCTCTGGCTGCTTTTAAAGCCAAAGTTGAGGCCGCCTCCTCCAGGAAGCCTTCTCTGACCACCCAGGTCGCTCACACTGCCGCCTGAGATGTAGGTGTCTCTGTGCACATGTAGTTCTAGTTTTGATCAATTTTATCACCTGTCCTTAGAGAAGCCTTTTCAAGTCAGACCCACTTTTTCTTCTGTTACAGCCTTTCCATCCTTGTGTATTTCTTTCCTTATTTCGTATTATTCTGCAATTATTTAATTTAATTGGGTTGTTTACTCATTTATTGTCTGTCTCCCCCGCAAGGAAAGGCTTTGTAATTATTCCCCCAGTGGTTTGCATAACACCTGGTGCTCGGTTGGTGCCCAATATATGTTTGTTGGGTGAATGAATGAATGGTCACCATCGTTCAGCGTAGAGACAAAAAGCCATCAACTCTCATTCTTCATGGTATTTCAAGGGCAAACACCATCCTTTCTCTCACGAGGCCATGAACCAGCAAAAATACTGACTGTAGTCGGATGCTGGCATGTAGGTGTAGCCTAATTAATTCTACCCTCTTGGTCAGCTTGCTGTAACGTCAGACTTTTGGGCAGAGCTTTGTGGGTGAGACTTCTGGGGGTTATTCAGTACGTGTGGGGGATAAGTGTTCGTCCACCTGCCAGGGCACCATTTACCTGCATTTACCTTGTTAATGATGTAAGCTTGTCAGTCACATGAAACCAGCCTAATGTTGACTGAGCCCCAATTAAGGAGATTTTTTTTTAAAAAAGCATATGATACAGGGGCGCTTGGGTGGCCCAGTCAATTAAGACCCCGACTTTGGCTCAGGTCATGATCTCACCATCCGTGGGTTCAAGCCCCACATCGGGCTCTGTGCTGTTAGCACGGAGCCCGCTTTGGATCCTCTGTCCCCTCTCTCCCTGCCCCTCCCCCTCTGGTGCTCACTCTGTCTCTGTCTCTGTCTCTGTCTCTGTCTCTGTCTCTCTCTCTCTCCCCCCCCGAAAATAAATGAACATAAAAATTTTTTTAAAAAAGCATATGATGCAGTTCTCGACCCTAATGTCCTTAAAATTAATTGGAGGAGTGAGACATGCACACGTGTAAGTAACCAATGCTGAAAGACCACAGACTGCCAACATCAAGTGAATGGAGTGGATAACGTTGTGAAGGAAGTACAGAGAAGAAAACCGTCTTTGGAATGGGGGGCAGGGAAGACCATCCCAGAGGAGCTTGAAGGACACACCTAGCACAAGGCATGGCAGAGAGGAGCCACTCAAGGACAAACCTGAGGAGCATTCCTGGCAGATTGAATGGGCTGAGTAAGGTGGAGGTGGGGGGGGGGTTCATCAAGGTGGGAGGTTATAAGGATTTGAACTAGGGTGGGAACAATGGAAAAATGGACATAAGATATGTCAAAGCATGAATCAGGACGACTCAGGGAGGTGGAAGGCGGAGAGCAAAGGAATAAAAAAGGAATCGGGGCATCTGGGTGCCTCAGCCAGTTAAGCATATAACTCTTGATTTCCACTCAGGCCATGATGTCACGGTTTGTGAGTTTGAGCCCCACATCGGGCTTTACATGGGCAGCACGGAGCCTGCTTTGAATTCTCTCTCTCTGCCTCTGCCCCACTCACTTTCTCTGTGTCTCTCTCTCAAAATAAATAAGCTTAAAAAAAAAAAAAGGGTTTGCGAGTTCAGCCCTGATGTCCGAGAGACCTAGAAAATCATGGGCATAAATAAAGAATCCAGAAATGCAAACCAGTTTGTGGATGGGGTCTGACTTTGGATTCTTCTCAAAGCAGACACATAACGTGGGTACCGTAAGTCATTGATCAGAGCGTTTGCATTCAGCAGCACCAGCGGAGGACGAGGGGAGAGTGACTAGGAGGGAGAACAGGCAATCATATAAATGGTGGGTTAATGAGAAGTTACGCCGAGGGCGTCCAGGGCTGAATCTCACTGGAGACCCTCTGGGCAACTGGATGAACTTCAGAACTGCCAAGTGGCAGGGTGAAGATGAAGTGTTTATCCAAAGACTTCCTTCCTTCCCTCATTGCTTGAGGGCCGTCCTTGGAGATGCTCTTGCCGAGAGCTAAACAGTCCCCAGGAGCATCAGGAGACAGAAAACAGGACCACAGCTGGCTGGGGCAGAGGCGGTCACTTGCTAGAAGTGCCCACCGGTGGCGTGGCTCTGTTGGGCGAGGCGGCGATAGTACGTGGGTCAAGGTGCTTGTTCTTAGGCAGCCTGGGGTGGAGACATCCGGCAGGCAGGTGGGAGACAGAGCTGGAGTCGAGCCACACTCCCTGGTGGGCAGGACTGGGTGCAAGAGGAAAAGGCACCCAAGGAGGGAGACGAGTGGGCAGCTCGGCCCTGGAGCCTGGCATGTGCCCCCCTTAGTGTGGGGCGGGTGGACCCGTGCAGACCCCAGCGCCTGGCACGTTACTGCAGAAGCCTAGGGAAGGAAGGATTTCGGGAAACTAAGAAGGCCCGGACAAGCTCCCTGGAGGCAGAGGAGGGGCTGAGTCTGTGTGATAAAGGCAGGTGGATGGAAGTAAGCAGGTGGCAGGCCAGGCTGTTTGGCCCCAGGCAGGTCACCCTGTGTCTCATCTGTAAGACAGCAGTGATCCTCTTTCCTATTTTTTTAAGGTCACTGTCTGTCTGAAATGTTTAAGTGCTTGGCACGGAGCCTGCCATTTAATTAGTGCTTGATGAAATTTTTCAGAATCATTTATTATTGAGAACTGAGCATGTTGCCAAGCAGAAAGCGAAAGAATGATAGTCTTGTGACCTGGAGAGAGAGGTGTGGGCTCTGATGACTCCTCGCGTGGTTGCACATGTGACCGCACACAAACTTGGAATTTTCCAGAAATCTAATGGCTTGGCTGATCCCTTCTGAAACTTCCTGGTGGTTCTAGAGCACTCCCTTCCATTTAATGATAGCATTTTTTTTCCTGAAATCTGTCTGAGTTTGCGTCTCTTAGTTATTTTAATCTCTGCAACCAAGCAGAGAAAAACCAGCAAGCTGGGTTTCATAATTAGAGCCCACAGATATGCCCTGTCTACTTCTCAAACATGCCCCAGTACCTTTGGCTCTTCCCTTATGCAGTCCCTGCTTTGATATCTTCAGGTGTCGGCACCAAGTTCATCTGCGTGTTTTAACCCGCCACCGAGAGTGTCCTGGGATCTCAGTGCACAAGACGGGGGCCGTTGGGTCAGTCTTGGACTTTGTTGAATTTCTTTCATGTCAAACTATTTCCAAATGTTCCGTCTCCCTTGCACTGCTCAACTTATGAAGGCTCTCTAAATCATATTGCTAATAAGAGAAAGGATATTGTGGAACGAGAGGTGGGGCATTCCATTTGTTTAAAATCAGCACTCTGTCATGGGACGCCACTCTGTCATGGGACGCCTGGGTGGCTCAGTCGGTTGAATCTCCTGACTTTGGTTCCAGTCATGATCTCGCGGTTCATGAGTTCGAGCCCTGCATCAGGCTCTGTGCTAACAGCTCAGAGCCTAGAGCCTGCTGGGATTCTGTCTCTCTCTCTCTCTCTCTCTCTCTCTCTCTCTCTCCCTGCGTGCCCCACACTGGTACTCTCTCTCTCAAAAATAAATGAACATTAAAAAAAATTTTAAATCAACACTCCGTCCAAGCCTTTTAATTTTTTTTAAAATTTTTTTAACGTTTATTTATTTTTGAGACAGAGAGAGACAGAGCATGAACAGGGGAGGGGCAGAGAGAGAGGGAGACACAGAATCCGAAACAGGCTCCAGGCTCCGAGCTGAGGGCACAGAGTCCAACGCGGGGCTCGAACTCACGGACCGTGAGATCATGACCTGAGCCGAAGTCGGCCGCCCAACTGATTGAGCCACCCAGGCACCCCATAAGCCTTTTAATTTTTAAAGTAGGATTGCGTATGTATGTAGGATTGTGCCCCCTTGCCGAATAAAAAAAATGTTTAAACGTACATCAGATGGTGCAGTTTCTGGGGCCGGGGGTGCAGCCTGAGAGTGTGCATTTCGAGATGCCCTCCTGCGTGGCCTCCTGATGCTGATGTAGCTCTGTGCAGTAGAACTTGGGCAGCGACGGAAATGTTCCATATCTGCGCTGCCCAGTACGTTAGCCTCTAGCCACCTGTTGCTACTAAGCACTTAAAAAGGTGACTAGCAAAAGTAAGGAACTGAATTTTAAACTATTTACTTCTAATTACTTTTTCGATTTAAAGAGCCACACGTGGGCTGGTGGCTCACTGTAGGAGACAGTGCAGTTCTCACCTGTTAACTTTCTGGGATTATGTCTTGTTTATCTGTGTGCCTCTTCGGGATTTGCATGTTGTAGGAACAAGCATGATGACACTAATGTTTCCTTATGTTACACTCAGGTTGTGTTTTAGGGACTCCTTTCATGTATAGGATCTTATTGAAGCTTCCCAATGGTCCTAGTATTGCCCATGTGGGTACCGAGCGATCGCTTTGTGCCAGTCACCGTCCCAGATGTTTTCCAGGTACTGAGTCATTTGTGCCTTGAAACAACCCAATGAATGAGCCCCATTCTACAGATGAGGACATTGAGGCACAGAGCCATCAGAACCCTGCTCAAGTCACTGCACTAGGCAGTGATGTCAAAGCTGGGCTTTGGGCCTAGGATCTAGTCTGGCTCAGACCGCCCGCATTTAGCTTGATGCTTTATTGCCTTAGAACATACCTTCTCTTCCATAGGTGTTTCCTTTTTAACAGGTGCAACAGTGCTGCTTAGACTTTCCCAAAGGCGTGACCGGCAGACCAGTGCCCAGCTACCACGTTTTATGTATGTTGACTGATGGAGACAAGGTGACTGGTTCTGAGCACTTCTGTCCCAAGCCAGGTCCCACCGTCACGCTGGCCCTGTGTCCGGCACTCAGGCCGTTTTACATCCGCCACGTGGCTGGTCGCCATCAGCCCCAGGACCTTAGGCAGTGCCTCCTTTCAACAAGGAAGAGTAGAATGGGTGATGGAAGAGTGTGGGCAGGGCAGGGAAGGGTCAGAAGGAAGGACAGGAGGACAGGTGGCCTCCCGAATGGCTAACATTTATGGAGCGCCTGTAATTGTCAAGGTCGCGCTGGGTGCTTCCTACTTATTCAACCACTCTCACAGCAGCTTGTGCAGAGCACCTGCTGTTCCTGGAACGAACCCCAGGGCGGTGGGTACCAGAGTGAGAGGATCAGCCCATGCTGCAGGGAAATGGATAGACAGACACACCATCTGGAACTGGGGAGGAGCCGGGGATGTTTCTGAGCCCTGACTCTGCTATTTGTTTGCTCTGTGACATGAACCGAGTCGCCTAACTGCTCCCAGCTTCGATTTTGCCTCTGACAAGTGATTAATACAACACCGGCTGCTGACACCTTGGGAAGTCATATGACACGATATGTCACAAACATTCGGGACAGTGCCTGGCATGTAGCAAGCTCTCAGGAAACGTCTGCATCCATGGCATTGGTACAGGTGCTACCCCTAAAAGCAGGTGTGCAACGGGCTCTAAGAACCCCAGTAAGAGTCTACCATGTGCCCTTCCCCCAGCAAAGCAGACAGGAGGATCCTGATAAACAGGAGATAAATGCATGGCCTGCAGAAACTTGGTCTAGAGAAGACTCAAAGCGCTTGGAGGTTGGATGGAGGTCTCTCAGGTCATGGGCTTTAAGAGGACTTCCCGGAAGAGGTGGCATGTGAGTTGGCCTTGAAGGCTAGGTAGAAGACGAGTCCGACATTCTGTAGCTAGGGCTGGGGGCGTTCTGGCTAGAAGAGGCACAAGCAGCCACAGTGAGGGCTGGAGAAGTCTGGGGTGCTTGCAAATAGCAAGTATTCCAGTTTTTTCGGAGTTCAAGGGGTTTTGTTGGTGAGTGTGGGAGATACAGATGAAGAACAGGGTTAAAGTCAGACTGCGGAAGGCTCTGATGCCAGGCCGTCGAGTTTATATGTCATTTTGTGGGCAGTGAGGGGCTTCTGGAGGTACTTTTCCTCCCCAGTTTTCACTTTTATTTACTTGAAATTTCACACCCATTCTACATTTAATATGGAAAGTCAGAGGTCCAGGAGTAGCCAAGAAACTCTTTTTTTTTGTAAAATTTTTCTTGACGTTTATTTATTTTGAGAGACAGAACAGAGCGTGAGCTGGGGAAGGGCAGAGAAAGAGAGAGGGAGAGAGAGAATCCCCAGCAGGCTCCATGCTGTCAGCACAGAGCCTGATGAGGTAACTCACGAACCGTGAGATCATGACCTGACCTGAGATCAAGAGTCAGACGCTTCACCAACTGAGCCACCCAGGCACCCCCAGATTTCCTTAGTTTTGACCTAACATCCTTTTTCTGGGCCAGAGTGTCCCTTTAGCGTCCTCTGGGCTGTGACAGCTTTTCAGATTTTCCCTGTTTTTGTTGACCTTGACATTTTTGAGGGGGACCGGTCAGGTATTTTGTAGACTGTCCCACCATTGGAATTTTTCTCTTAACTAGATGATGAGGGGGTTACAACCACCCCTCCGCCTTTTATCCTTTACTCTTGAAAGGAAGTCACTCGAGGCAGCCTACACTTAAGGGTTCTACGTCCTTGAGGGCAGAATACCTACGTAATTTTTGGAATTCTGCACAGATTTGTTTATTTTTCTTCATATATTTATTTATTCAATTATCTAATTGTATCAGTATGGACTCATGAATATTTATGGTTTACTTTGGGTTATAATCCAATAGTACTGGACTTATTTTGTTATTCATCTTGTTCTCAACTTCGGACCAACGTTCAGTTGGTTTCTGTGTCCCTTTGATGTTCTCCCATCATTGTGGGGTGTGTGTGTGTGTGCGTGTGCGCGCACGCACGCGTGTGCATGTGCGTGCACATGCTTTCTTACTTCCTGGCACTACAGGATGCTCCAGGCTCATCTTGTATATTTCTTGCCCCAGTCCTAAAATCGGCCATTTCTCTGAGGAAACCTGGTTCCTTTTATGGGGCAATCGTGATAGAAACAAACCATGCATCCAATGCTCATTGCCACCTGGGTGTCATTGTTTCTACATCCACATACAGCAGAGGGAGCCGGGAGATCTCTGTGTGTATATGAACCTGTCTACATACACACGTCTGTAAGTATTCTCCAGGACTGTGAAATGATAAGTGCCTGTTGCTCCAAGCCAGCCAGTTTGTACAGCAGCTCTAGGAAATTAGTACAAGTCCCTTCCCCTCCTCTTCAGTGAGTTCCCCTTTCCTTTTTTTTCTTTCAAAAAAATTTTAATGTTTTTGAGAGAGAGAGAGAGAGAGAGAGAGAGAGAGAGAGAGAGAGAGAGCACAAGTGGGGGAGGAGCAGAGAGAGAGGGAGGCACAGAATCTGAAGCAGGCTCCAGGCTCCGAGCTGTCAGCACACATCCGGACGCGGGACTCAAACTCACAGACCGTGAGATCATGACCTGAGCTGAATTCAGGCGCTTAACCGACAGAGCCCCCAGGTGCCCCTGCCTTCTTTCTTCTTGACCCTCATGGTGTCCTCCACATGGCCAGCTCTCTGCCTGCCTTTGTCGTTTTGTGTTTTGTGTGCCTCTTTGGCTCCTTCCTACCCATTCCTTCCAAACTCCACTCAGAGACCAGCCCTCTAGATGCCTTGGCTCATGCCCCTGAGCGGAGTTAGGTCCCCTGTTGCATACGGCCCTTTGCACATCCCCACGGTTACCGCCGTGTTGTATCCTCCTCTTACCTGACTGTCAGCTTCTTGAGGGAGGACTCCTACCTTTGTGCTTCCGGGGTGTGCAGGTGCTCAGGTGTTGGATAAATGAGGAGGCAGCTACAGAAACGGAAGCCTGCGATTAAGTGCCTGGCAGCTCCAGAATGTGATCTGGGAGCGTCTTGGATGGCATTTGGTTTGCAGAAGTTGAGCCTTGAAACTGAATTTACTTAGCACTTAACAAGTGTAAGGAAATTATAGTTGTTGAAATTAGAGATGGGGAGATCAGGCCGCCCTGTGCAGGCGGGTCAGCAACGAGTGTGGTCGCCTCCCTCTACAACCCCATGGAAGCAATCACCAGTATCCTGTGTCAGACGAAGTATCCAAGGTGTACATGGGAACTCCTCCGTGAAGGTCACACACAGCTAGTTCGCGCAGGCTGGGACTGCAGCCTAGCTGGGTTTGTCTGACTCCAGGGCTACCGAGGTTTGTCATCCTGGGCGGCATTTAGGTGCTTGAGGTCACCCACCTTGTGCACAAAGACCAGCCTAGACCTAACGGAGTTGAGAGCGAGGCCGGAATCCCAGCCTTACCTAAGACGGAAGGGTGCAAGGGAGCACAGCTGTTCCGTGTGGACCCCAACCGTTCCCACAGCTGTTCTGCATTTGCTGTGACTGGGTGAAGAGAACTACACCTCCCAGGAAGCAGCGCGGCGCCCTGGCTGCCCCCTCCCTACGCCCCGCCCCGGGGAGGCTCATATATAAGGGCGGAATGGCCCGGCCTCCGGCAGAGCGCAGGGGCAGCGAGGGCGCGCGGCGCGGTTCTGGGCTTGGGGGAAAGCGGCCACCAGGGCTGGCCTCCGCGGCTCCGCGCCTCTCCCCCGGCCTCTCCTGCCCCGCGGCGTCCAGCCTGCGCCGCCAGGGCCCCGCGGACCTGCCAACCGGAGGCCAAGAGTGGAATTGCCCTGCCGCTTTCCCGGGCTTGGCGGAGGGGATCCCGGCGGGGAGCTCGGCGCTCGCGATGGCGATGCGCAGCGAGGAAAGGCGAGGAGCTGCGTGCGGGCTGGGTGCCCTCGGAGCGCCGGGAGGCGGGGAGCGCCCGCCGCCGGGCCGGGGGATGCTGCCGCTTGGGAACCCCCGCGGCGAAGTCCCTCCATCTCCGCGGGGCTCCAGCACAGAGGTCGGGGCTGCAGGCCCTTTGGCCTTGGATGGAAAGTGGGAAATGGGGCGCGGGGCTGCGGACCCCCGAACGTGGATTACTTGGTGCGTGTCAGCCGGGCTCAGAAGACCCACGACCTCGTCTCCATCCTCGGATTGATTCATTCCACCTGGCAGTCGGGCCGCTTTACCTGGAGGTAAGTTTCCCTGCGATTCGAGGGAGGGGGTTTGAGTGGACTCGTCTGCCCCCTGCCCCCCTACCCCGCGACGCTTTCTGAAGGTCTTGGAGTAAAGTTTTGTCGTTGTACTGACATCTTCGCAGAGGTCGTTTGGCCGTCCTTCTGCCTCCAGGCGGAGCCGACTGGCCGGGTCGCGGTGGCCAGCGTTCATGCCGGGCGTGCGGGGTCAACGCCGTCCGCCCCCCAGCGCCGCCAAGCCTCTGGCTGCCCCGCGGGACAGACCCTCCGCGGGGGAAAAGGCCCCTCGCCCTTACCTTTTCCCTTGTCGCCCTCCGGGGCCCGTTACTTCGGGAGCGGTGCCGCCTCGGGGAGCTCCCGACCTCTGCCCACGGGCGACCCAGAATGCGGCTGGGGCGCAGCGCCTGGCGGTGGCGCCCGGGCCGAGCCCCTCTCGCCGTTCGGAGTGGGGGCTGGGGCGTGTCTGGATGTCCCTGTCGCCGGTGCCTTGGTGAGCGGCTTTGCCGCAAGCCCCCCCCCCCCCCCCCAACTCCGGGTCAGGCGGACGTCAGGGTGGTGTGGGCAGGGCTTTCTGGAGAGGTGGGAGACGGCAGGATGTCCACCCGCGCCCCTACCCCGTACGCCCCCACCCCAGCGCAATCTGTTTCTGGAAGGGGTTTCAGGGCCAGCGTGGCGGGGGGGGGGGGGGCACTTAGTCTTGAGTCCTGAGCTAACCGCTCTGAATCCACAACTCCTTCCTCTCCCTGTCCTTTTGTGTCGGTGCTGTTTAGGGCAACTCCGTGCCTGTCACTGCACTGAGTAGGCGCGGAATACGTGTTTGTTGAATGAATGACTGAGCGACTCCGCCTTGATGTACAGATAAAGCCGGGTCCCTCCTTTACCTTCTCCCTCCTTGCCACTTGTCCTCAACTCCAGGACAACCTCAGCCCTCCCCCCCCTCCCCAAGATGGCTTCCTGGAGATGCTTTCCCAGATGTGGGACTCCCTTCCTTCCTCCCGACCCTGTTGGCAGCCTGTTGGCGATGGTCCTTTCCCACCCAGAAGTCCCTCCTGCGCAGATAATTTCTGGGAGCTGTCAGGGGTCTCCCTCAGGGCGCCTTGCCTCCAGTGAGCACCTGCTTGGGGAAGAAGGGAGGGCCAGGCGTTGCCGGAGGGAAAGAGGTAATATGTGTTAATACTGCCCCCTCCCCCCAGGAGCCTGTGCCTGTGGCCGTGCCCAGGTCCCTGGACCTGCCCACGTTGGTGTGGCACCTTTTCTTTTGGCCCTTCCCCACCCTCGCCCCCTGCCAGCCCCTGGGAGACTGTTCAACTGCTCCACGATTGACTCGTAGCTTCACCACGGCAGCTCACTCTGACCTTAGAAGCAATCCGCGCACTCTCTCTCTTTAGGAAACTACAAAAAAAGTGTAAAGAGCAGGAAAAAAAATACCCAGTTCCAAGTAGTGCTGGCAGCTTGACGTATTTGCTCACTGCTGAAATCTTGCGCTAGAGACAACTTCGTTCGCTGCTTTTTCTCTCTCGGTTTTACTTAACAGTCCCCACGTGATGACTGGGTTCCACTGCCCGCGTCAACTCCCGATCTGCTTGACAGTTCCCCTACTGTTGGGCGCTAAGGTACTCGTAGATTTTTACCCTTAGAACTAAGGCATCAGTGGGGCGCCTGGGTGGCTCAGCCGGTTGAGCGTCCAGCTTCGGCTCAGGTCATGATCTCGTGGTCCGTGGGTTCGAGCCCCACGTCGGGCTCTGTGCTGACAGCTCGGAGCCTGGAGCCTGTTTCGGATTCTGTGTCTCCCTCTCTCTCTCTCTCTGCTCCTCCCCCGCTCGCGCTCTGTCTCTCTCTCTCAGAAATAAATAAACATTTAAAAAATGAAGAAAAAACTAAGGCATCATTGAGCATCATTTGTACATAAAGATGTGTCCACTTTTTGGATGATCTCCTTTGGAGAATTCCCAGAAATCACTGTCTGCTTTTAGTCAGAGTCATGGCTGCAGTGGACATTCCCAAGGTGGGCTTGAAGAGAGCCCCATGTCCCCATCAGATAATATCACAACTGGGAGCCAGAGTACAGGAGCTGGGAAGACACTTGCTGAGTAAATGCACTGTTTCATTTCGAGTTTCCTGAAGCCCAGGGTTGACCAGCACTGGTATGAGAGTAACTTAAAAATTTGTGTCCAGGATTATGATGTAAATTATTTTAGCAAGGCCCCAAGCTAAGATTTAGTAGGCAGCTGGATTAAAAATGCTGTCCTTTTTAAAAAGAATTAACCTTTGGGGCGCCTGGGTGGCTTGGTCGGTTAAGCGTCCGACTTCGGCTCAGGTCACGATCTCACACTTTGAGTTTGAGCCCCGCGTTGGGCTCTGTGCTGACTGCTCAGAGCCTGGAGCTTGTTTCAGATTCTGTGTCTCCCTCTCTCTCTGCCCCTCCCCTGTTCATGCTCTGTCTCTCTCTGTCTCAAAAATAAATAAACGCTAAAAAATAAAAAAAAAAAAATAAAAAGAATTAACTTTTGATTTGGATGGAAATCTATATTTATAGGAAAGTCACAAAAATAGTACATGGAGGTCCCCTATACCCTTTACCCAGCTCCCCTAAATGTTAACATCTTACGTATCCACAGTGCTATGGTCAAAGCCGTTGGACTGACACTGACAGGATACTTTGAACTCACCTTCAGGCCTTATTCAAGTTTCTCCAGTCGTCCCACTAATGTCCTTTTTCTGGTCCAGGATCCCATTCAGGATCTTGCATTGCAGAAAATTCTGTCTTGTAAAAAAAAGTGGGAGTGGAGAGGGATTCAGAAGACCCTCTCCTTTCTTTTAAACCACTTTATCGAGGTGTGATTGACAGACACAAAGCTGTACATATTTAATGGATATCACTTGATGAGCTTGGTAGTAAGTATACACCTTGAGACCCTTACCACAACCTAGGCCACAAACATCCATTGCCTACAGAAGTTTCCTCCCGCCCTCTTTATTATCATTATTATTTTGTTGATAAGAACACTCAACGAAAGATCTTCCCTCTTAGCAAATGTTTAAGTATACAATGCAGTATTGTTAACTGTGGACGCTGAGAGGGAACACTAGGCCTTGCTCATTTCAGCAGACCGTCTTTATTCTGGAGAAGGTTTTAAATGGGGACTGCTTTCGTCTTCTTCCCCAGGTTAACTTGCCCCGTGTCTCCCCCCCCCCCCCCCCCCCCCCCCCCCGCCCCCAGCACAACAGCTGAGACCCTTCAGAGCCTAGAGGAGACCGGAGACCTGACTGTGAATGGCCGAAACTCCTCTGCGCACCCCTCCTTCTTCCCCCCCACCCCCACCCCTCCACTGGGAGTGAGTCGTTTAGTAAAAATTGGGTTATAGCCTGATCTGTCCCGACACGTCTTCCAAGGGGTAGGTGGATAGATGACATCCGGTGTGCGTGAGAATGAGCCGCCGAGCGCCGAATCGGCGGCTGGCAAGTCCGGCGTGCAGTGCCTGTGTGGGTGACTCACGCGGGCCCAGCAGCAGGTGTGCTGGGGCTGCTAAGCGTGCAACCCCGCCAGAGACCGTGTTTTCTGGTTATCCGGGGACACGTAAAGGTTGCTCTTGCCTCAGACTGGATGTAGGGAATTGTCAACCGGTCTGGGGCTTAGGAAGTGATCCCCTTTTCTTTCGGGGACTTCTTTCTCCTGCCAGGGGTGAGGAGAGCCAGCCCGAAGGGGTTTGGGAAGCAGCTGACGCGGATGCAGGCTGGCTGGCCCTCGTGTGTCTTTGCAGAAGAGAACATCTGAGTTCATCAGAGAGAACATCAGAGAACAGCTGAGGAAGCCCAAGAAACAGGCCCTGCTCCTGCCCCTACAGCAGAGACCACGTTAGCCTGAATCTTCTGCCAACAGTGTGCCATCAAATCAGGGCTGTCCCTTCCAGCTTGGGGTGGCTGCCCGCACAGAGCGTAGGTGCTGTTTATTGGGAGAAGGACGTTTTGAGTTGCTTGGATCTCAACACAACAGACTTCAGTTGTCCAGGTGGAGTTTCTGTGTTGCCCTTAGGGTATGGTCGCCTAGAGTGGGTTTTTCTTTTCCTCTTTGAAGCGCTTCTGGCCTTCCTTTTCTATCTCGCAAGCTGGAAGATACCCCTCCTCTCCCTCTCCCCGTCTCCCATCCTGCACCGGCCCAGACGTTTTCCATAACCGGGCAGCTCCAGCGAGGAGCGTAACAGGAAGTCTTGGTGGGAGAGGGGTTGGGGATGTTGTGACTAACCAGCTCTGGAACAGCCCTTCCGTCTACACCTGCCTTCTCTGTCTCCTCAGTGACTCCTCACGGGCCCTCCCTCCAGAGCCCTCCCTCCAGAGCCTTCCCTGCAGAGCCTCTGCTCTTCCCAGTTAGGACCGTTCACTTAGCGCTACTCCACCGCGGTCCCTCAGGTTGTGGTTTGCCTGAGAACAGATCGCTTGAAGACCTTGTTAAAAATAAGTACTGATAGCAGCCATCCTGCCCTCCCCGACCTTAACGGTTCGGTTTCTGTACAGGTGGGGGCAGGGGAGGGCTCTGAGGTCTCGCCATTCCAGGACAGATGGTTACCTTTAAGAATCAGAGAGTTGACTGACGTCTTGGCCAGCAAGAGCCCGAGCTGAGTTTTTTTCCCTCTGAAACTTACCAGGCACAAAGCTGCACGCTCTCTCTCTCTCTCTCTGTCTCTCTTTTTTTTTTTCCTCCTCTAGGAAGCCTTCCAGGCTTACCTCCCTCCACCTGGTCTGGGCCTCCACATGCACTTAACTTAGTTTGTTGGTTTCGAAACGTGAAGTCTTGAAATCAGGTATCCTTTATGCTTGGTTAGGACAGAAATGGCTGCCTTTGGGTGAACGACAGAGGATCTTCAGTTCTGGGCTTTGGGAACAAATTAGATCTGCAGGTTCTCCCCCCACCACCCGCCCGGGTCTGTGAGTTCCCCGGGAGCTTGGAAGAAGGTGCCTGGTGATAGGCAGTTTCCCGGCCTGCCTACGCAGACCACTGCCACTTGTGTTTCTGGACAGCGTCATCCTAGGCTATGTCCACGATCGCCGTGGAGCTGGTCGGTGTCCTCCACGGCAAGGGAGCACCCCCTTCGTCACGTGGTACGTGCACCCAGCTCACTTTATGCGAGGAAGACAATGGTCCTGGACGAAGGCCCTCGCTTCGAACTATGCCGTCGGCCAAAAAGACACCCTGTTCAAAATCGCTCACTCTGCAGACCATGTTTGTGCCCGAAAAAATGTCTATACAAAACCAATCTCGGTTGATCACATGACCCGCGAAAGGCCTGGAGGGAACATCCAAGCGGTGGAATGCTGAAAAGGCTAGTTTCTGTCAAAGCATTCTTTCTGTGATGTGAATCATCGCCTACTCCCGCATTTGATTTGTTGGTACAGGTTTTCACCTAGAAGCCTTGAAACCAGGTGCTTTCTGTCGTTGGTTAAGGCAGAAGTGGCTGCACTGGGGCGAAGGATAAAGTTCTGGGTTTCCAGAAATCAGTCAGACCTTCAGTCTCTCCCGTCAGCTCTGTGAGCACAACACCCCCTCCCCCACCATCCCACCATCCCACCATCCCACCATCCTTTGGAAAATGCCCCTTACAAGGGTCTGATTTTAGTGGTTTTCTGACCCATTTCCTTTCCTAAAAAGTCATGTGGTCTCACTTCAGAATTGCCATTGCTTTCCTTTGACTGGACGGAGAAGCCTGAGGGGGACAGGACAGGGCAGACCATCTCTGCTGCCCCGCCGTCCATCTGGTAACGTGTTAGCCATGTCGGTGCGGGCTTTTTTTCTTTTAAGTTTATTTATTTTGAGAGAGAGAGAGCACACAAGCAGGGGAGAGGCAGAGAGAGAATCCCAAGCAGGCGCAGCATCGTCTGTGTGGATTCCAACGTGGGGCTTGACCTCACAGACCACGAGGCCACAGCCTGAGCTGAAGTCCGACACTTAACTGAGACACGCAGGTGCCCCGGTGCGTGCTTTTTGGGCCTCCAATGGACTGTTCCCTTTCCCTCGTTGTGGACATGTTGCCAATCATTTGCCAGTAAGGCTCCCTCTCTCTTAACTTCTGCAGGTAGCAAGTGCCTGCTGGATGCTTCCTCAGACACTGCTACAACCCCACGGGTTCCTCTCCTGTGGCCAACTAAGCAAGTTTTACCCTTTTAGTATGGGCATGTGCCTCATTCACACTGCCTTTCCATCTTCCCACCATCCGTCTCCAGAACTTTGTCAGCGTCCCCAACTGAAACTCTGTGCCCTTTAAACACGAACTCCCTGTCCTGCCCCTGCTCGGCCCCTGGCAACCACCATTCTGCTTTCTGTCTCTATCAATAGGGACTTCATGTAAGTATAATCATAGAGTGTTTGTCCTTCTGTGTCTGCCTTCCGTCACTGAGCATAATGTCCTCGAGGCTCCCCCGTGTCGTAACAGGTGCCAGAATTCTTTTCCATTTTTTTTTAAATTTTTTTTTCAACGTTTATTTATTTTTGGGACAGAGAGAGACAGAGCATGAACGGGGGAGGGGCAGAGAGAGAGGGAGACACAGAATCGGAAACAGGCTCCAGGCTCCGAGCCATCAGCCCAGAGCCTGACGCGGGGCTCGAACTCACGGACCGCGAGATCGTGACCTGGCTGAAGTCGGACGCTTCACCGACTGCGCCACCCAGGCGCCCCTTGGTCACCATTTTAAGGCTGAATAATTTTCCGCTGTACGTGGAGGCCACGTTTTGTTTATTCGTCCGTCCGTCGATGGCCACTTGGGTTGTGGCTGCCTCTTGGCGATGGTGGCTAATGCTGCTTTTGAACCTGAGTGTGCGGGAAGCTGTTCGAGGTCCTGCTCTCAGCTCTTTTGTGGGTATGCCCAGGAGTAGGACTGCTGGATCCCAGGGTCATTTCGTGTGTGATATTTATTTATTTATTTATCTATCTATCTATCTATTTATTTATTTATTTATGGAACCACCAGACTGTTTTCCACAGCAGCTGCAGAATTTACATTCCCGCCGGCAAGGCAGAAGGGTTCCAATTTTTCCACATCCTTGCCAAAATGTTTTTGTTTTTTGGTAATAGCCATCCCATTGGGTGTGAAGCGGCACTTTAATTTTAAAGGCAGATTGACCGGGATGGTTAGATATTCCCACCCCCCCTCCCACCCCGGTTTACGCTCAGCGTGCCCGCGGATCTCCTTTTTATCTCGGAGGAAGAATCTTCACTGGCAGCGAAGTGATGGGAAGAAAGAGCAGCCGTGGGCAGGCAGCCGTCAGCTCCCAGCCAGCTGCATCTGTTCTTGGGAAATTAAAAGGTCTGGTGATCTAGTGAGTTCTTAGGTCCTGATCATTTGCACCGGCGTTGTTCAAGCGATTCTGTGTCCATATCCCATCTGGTACCAGCCCCAACCTGGTGAAATGGTCAGGTGTCATCCCCGTTTTTCCGGAAGAAAATGGAGATTGGCATTGCCACTGGAGAGCACTCTAGGGGGAACTCTATCCTCCATGGTCAAGTTTGTGTGGCTGTGGGATTTCGTATGTGAAGTTTGCTGGCTGTGGGATTTTTTTTTTTTTTTTTGAAAGAAAAATTTAATTCTTCTTCTGTGGAACTCTTTTCTGCACGGTCACATGGCTGAAGAAATGCCTTTCTGAGCACATGGGTGCCGTGTCAGATTCCTGTCGCAGCTCCCGCGGAGAGCCCTGGTTAGTAGCTGGGCCAGGGTGACCAGCTCCCTCTTAGGGTTTGCTTCCTGAAGCTGTGTGTGAGTCCCGAGAGCTCAGTCTGTTCTGGTTGGTCATTGGACATCCCAGGTGTGCGTCCAGCCTCGAGGGGGTTAGGTGTTTGCAGTAAGTGATGTTAGTGGACTGGGGACCGACTGTTCCCCAAGTTTGTCTCTCCCAGCCTCTGCACCTTCTCCCATGCGGCAGAAGGAAGGTGACTTTGTGTCCCTGGAGCCATAATGAATGTAGTTCTATTTCATTTAATTTTTTTTTCATTCTGATATTCTTTTTCTTATTTTAGAGAGAGAAAACATGAGTTAGGGAGTGGGGCAGAGGGAGAGAGAAAGAATCTTTAAAAAATTTTTTTTTAAATCTTTATTTATTTTTGAGAGAGAGAGAGAGAGAGAGAGCATGAGTAGGGGAGGGGCAGAGAGAGAGAGAGGGAGACACAGAATCCAAAGCAGCCTCCAGGCTCTGAGCTGTCAGCACAGAGCCTCATGCGGGGCTCAAACTCAGCCACCAAAGCACCCTGAGAAAGAGAAGCTTAAGCAGGTTCCATGCTCAACGTGGAGCCTGATGCAGGGCTCGATCCCACAACCCTGGGATCATGACTTGAGCCGAAATTAAGAGTCGGGTGCTCAGCCAAGGAAGCCACCCAGGCGCCCCTGTTTCTTTTTATTTTTTAAATTAAGCAGCAAGAAACAAAGCTCTTCTTCCTCTGGATGGGGTGACAGAACAGGATGGTCCCAACCCCGAGGAGGCTGTCTTCTCTCTGGGAGGGGAGGGGAAGGGAGGAGGAACCTGCCCCTGACATCTCCCCATGGCCCTGCATGTGACCCTTCCTCTCTGACTTCACGCAAGACTTGTCTAGTGGCCCCAGAGTCACCCTGAGGGAGGCTTCTCTGAATCGAAGGAATCTGTGGCCCCTGGCAAGCCAGTTGGGAAATTGAGATGTTTGGGTTTTTAATTAAATTTCTTCAGTAGAGACCAGGAATGTGGTTAACCAAAGAGCTGAGATGGTCCCGGTTTCTAATTCCACCCTGACCACTGTGCTTTTCCGCCTTTCCTGGAATTGCTCTCTTGGTCACTTTCCGCTGACCTGGTTTTATCCTGTTCCCCTCCCTTCCCCACCCGAGCCCCTCATGCTGCATCTGAACTCATGTCTTTCCTCTCCTCCGTGTTCATTCTCTCTGCCCTTATCATCCTGGTATCTGTCCACCGGGCTCTGACTTGGGGAAGATGCTTGTGTGGCTGCATTCATGGCTCACAGTCGAAATGGCCATTTGATATCCCTGTCCCCTAAACTAGGACCTCGTCCTGTTCCTTCCGCACCCCTGAATAAGGGTTCAACAGATGGGATCCACCAACCAGTGCCGGCCACCAGAGCAGGAGTGTTCTGTTGGGAAAGAGCGAGAAGCCAACCTTCCACAGGCTCGTAGCAGGTGTTCCCAGCATCTCTTTCTTAATCCTTGTAGGCCTGGAGGCGGGCATTATTACCTCTGATGTCAGACGTTTAGAGACTTGAAGGAACACCCTTAATGCCCAAGAGCCTGGCAGGATGGAACCATGGTTCCGTGTCATGCCTGACACTGGGGTCCCATCCTGACCTAGTCACCACTGTCTGTGTGACATTGGACAAGTCACTGGGCCTCTCTGGGCTCACTTCCTCATCCGTAAAAGAAGAGTCTGTTTTTAGATTGGGTGCTTTTGGTTGCGAGTTAGAGAAACCAATTCTAACTGGCTTAAACAATCAAGTTTGGGGTTGTTCATCTACCTGGAAAGTCTAGGAGTTGTGCCTTGGGGTGATTTGGCTCTCTGTTTTTCTCCAGTTCTTTTTATTCTTAGGTTTTAATTCTCTGATGGAAGCAGAAAGGGCAGGGGTATTGGCACACCCCTGTCTCTACAGATCCAGAGCGAGAGAATGCCTTCATTTCAGCTTTCTGGAGAGCTGGCCCGGCAGCAGGGCTCACCCCTGGACCCATCCCTGTGGCCCAGTGGGATACACTGATTGGCTGTCCTGTGGTCACATGCCTCACAGCGCCTCTGCAGGTGGAGGCGGCTTCCCTCTACCCAAAGCCACTGGGATGTGCAAATGGGAGTGAAGGCCGTAGGAACAGGGAAGGACGCAGAGAAACATCGGAAGTTCGCTATGAGTAAACTGGACCACTGGATAATCCACCAGAATGAATGGTGGGCAGGGGGTTACTTGTGTTTCCCGTTGTATAGCTAGGACCAAGGGGGGTGGCGGGGTGTTGTAATGCTCAGTGACAGGTGGCAAATGGATGGACCTCTCCAGTTCTTTCCTCCTCTGAGCTTCTGGACCCGAGATTCTATTTTTTTTCACAGGACATCCTCTTGCTCCATCAAGAAATGGGATTTGGCCCTTGGACCTCCAGATCTGGCCTTGCAGGGGATGGCCCATATCTGGGTTCTCATTTACCTGCAGGAAAGGGTTGTTACTGGAATAGCAACTTGACGCTTGGCGTGGCTGCTGTCACCTGAGAGGACACATTTTGTCCTATTCCTGATATGAAAAGCCCAGTGATGGGAGATGGGGCTAATGGATGTGCGCAGACTTCTTGCGAAGCTCCTGCATGTGGCAGCCTGGGGAGGAGCCCGAGCGCCCCGTTAGACCAGACAGAGGGCTTGTCCTGCCGCAAGCACATATGTGGACTTCTCTAGATGGCTCCTTTGCGTCCACACATTCACATGCCAACTGGTGTCCCAGCTTCCGGGGGCTCCGTGTTAAAGAGATGGCTTCGCTCTCCAGGCTGTTGAACTCCAGGTGGGGGGCCGTATGTGCTTGCTTTGTCTGCATGTCAGACAGGTAGGCTTTGAGGAGCACTGATTTATGCTCGTGGGTCCTGTGAGCTCTAACGGCCGCCACGCTGCCCTGGCAGGTGCTCTCAGCTGCCCTCGTTTGCCGTTGTGAGGGGGAAAGTTCATGGTCATGTTGAGAGATCATTTCTACCCCCAAGCATGAGTGTGATTCGGCTTTTTCGCAAGGGTGGTGCGGTGGAGGGGAGGGGGTGATTATCATGATTAAAGTGATGGAGGTCCTCAGACGTGTGCTAGCTTCCGCGTTTAGTACTGCCCCGTTGAATAGACGAGGAAGCTGAGGCTCCCAGGGCTTCCGTCACTTGTCCAGAGTCACCCTGCCGGCCAGTGGCAGAGCCAGACCTCCATCTGCTCCAAGTTGGCACTTGACTGCATCTATCTCGCCTCAAGCTGCAAGCGTGGATCCCTGCTTCTTCTGGAAAGTGCTCAAAGTCACGGATCAGATGGATTTGATAAGGTCTCTGTAGCTGTGATTCATCTTTCGCCCCTTCCTCCGGAGCAACCACAGACAAGTTTAAGACAGTGCTTCCTTGTCCCTTCTCAGTGAAGTCAATGTTAAAAAATTTACACCAAACCAATCGAAAGATTCTTCTGCCAGAGTTTCGCCGATGAGGAGCTATCGTCAACTTCTCCCCGGGTTCCAGGCCTTTCCCTGAGGTCTACCTCTTCTGTTTTGCCATCTTCCCATTATTCCCGGCGGATGGAGGACCTGGCTGGGAGAGCTGGAAACCACTGCGTGCCATTTCCCAACCGGCAGGCATGGAGTCAGGATCCTCATGCAGGTAAACCACTACCTTTCCCTATAGTATTGTCCTGACTCTGTTCACGTGGGAGATGCTCACGTCCCAGACCCGCATCAATGTCCTCAACCCCCTTGTTGCTGAAATCCCACCAGGGATGCTCGGGCCACATTGTACTGAGTTGGGTTCCTGTGACTTTTTTCCGTCTCCTGCGACCGCTGGCATTCAGGGTGATGATTGTGGGGAGGCCTAGCGTCCTCGCTCAAGGAGCCTCACGAGGTTGGGTGCACACGTTTGAGGGGGACAGGGAGGTAGATTGGCCCACGATCAAGGTGTTTAATGGAAGTGTTTGTGTTGAAGGATTGTAACTGTCCTATAACAGGGCAGTGTCGTGTGCACTTTACTCCTTGAGCTCAAAGCTGAGCTGGGCTTTCAGACCACACCTGTGGCTGGCCTGTCCTTCTGATTGACGTTGGAGGGTAGAAATAGAGCCTGGGTGGCCTTGGGGCTGGGGAGGGGTGGCAGTCAAGGTGTGTCTAGTTCACTGGATCAGGTGGACTGCATCTTGGATTCCTCCTCCCACTTCTTTTCTTGCCCCTTCTTGGCTGGAAACCTGTGTAAATGTTACAGAAATGGACGAGCTCCATGGCTATATCTGCTGCCGTTGTCTCTCTACTGTGATGTCGCTGGATTTAACTGGGGAAGGAAATTTCCACTTTCTAGTCGAGGAGTCCAGTTCTCTTTGGGTTTTCTTCTCAGAAGTGAAGAATTTGGGCTACAGAGGGTAGAACTTGGGGAGTCCAGGCTTAAGTGCAGTGACCTGTGTGAAGGTGGTTTATGAGTGTGACTCACGAGTCTCAGGAGCTCTGTTGGCCTGAGGAGGCAGACAGCAGCAGGGTGTGGGGGAGGAGGCGGTGAAGTGCCCTCGATGGTTCTTCCTGGGGTCTGCATCGGGCTTGACTCAACCCACTCTTCCCTGTGACCCGTTAGCCACTCCTTTCCTTAGGGGTTGGGTCCTTCTTGTCTCTTTCCCTGGCTGTCCCTGTGCTTAGTCGGTGACACTCCCAGGTGGAGGGGACCTAGGGTCCAATACTGCTGTTACAGTGGTTGCTCAGGTTGTACTTAAACTCACCGATGGGTACTCACCCTTTCTTTTTTCAAATTTCTCTTTTATCCAGTCTTTCCCATCCCTGAATTTGTATTACTAATCATCTAATATATACCGCCATGACCGGTTCACGTACGTGGATTTTTCTTCTTCAGTAAAATCAGAAGCGTGCTTTCCCGGCGCCTGGCCTGATGCCGACTCCAGTGAAAACAGTGTGTGCTTGATGAGGTGACAGGTCAGGGGCCCACGCCACCCTGCCATTTTGCTGCTGTGTGTGGCTGTGGATGCTGGGTCCGTGGACTCGGGCTGGTTTACCCAGACACATTGCGTTGGAAAAATGGCTTTTCACATCTTGCTTTTGGAAGGCGTTGCTGGTCTTTGCTCCAGGTAGTCCTGGGCATTGCGTACCTCTGTCCCTTGTGCCTACAAACGGTGGCTCAGCCAGGAGCGCTGGTTTTGCCTGTTTTCAGTCTCCTAACTTGCCTTGTGGCTTTGGGCAGGTTCTGTCACATCTTGGGGCCTCAGTTTCCCCCCCCCCCCTTGTACCTTACTGTGTACTCGATGGTTCCTTGATTAATTTCGGCAGAGAGGGTGCCTCCTCGTCTCCCTCGCTGTTGTTGGCAGATTTCCGTGAGCCAGGTAGGCGAGAAGAAACACCCAATTGTTCTTGGTGGACACATCATTCCCAGTTCTTTGTGCTGTACCGCTCAGCTTCTTGGAGAAGTACTCAATTAAACATAAATGAAATCAAAACATACAACGGTCTCGTGGGGGCAGTTTTTATGAAACATCATTTGTGATAGTTTGGGATGCCTTCAGAAATAAGTGAGGGTGACCTTGTACCAAAATAAACATCTAGAAGAGTAAATTACCCTCTTTGCCCTGTGGCTGGAGAGAATTTTATTTATTTAAGGGCCTGTGGCTGCTTGCCTCCCCCTTTCCACAGTGAACATTTGGACCCAAACTGCCTTCAAAGGATCGATCCTTTAGTACAGTGTAACAGAGGCCCTTCACTTAGGGAAAAATGAGATTCTTTTCTGCTTGCGGGCGGTTCCCGAGCTGGATTCGGGAAGCAGACCCAGCTGCCGGGCACACAAGCCGTGTCACCAGAGTTCTGCTCCGTGGGGTTGCCTCTTTGCTAGCATTTCTGTTGCTTTTGAGGCTGAGATGCCTGGTTATAACCTGAATTGTTCTGGGAGGGAGCCGTCCTCGCCACGCCCCCTTTTCCTTCCCGCCCTCCCCACCCTCCCCTCCTCTTAGGGGGGAAAAAAAATCCTTCCCCTTTTCTGCATCTGTGTCTTTAAGAATTCCCTCCATTGTAGCCCTGGGACAGAGACCCTTCTGTGAAAGTCTGTTGGAGGCCTGTCCTCTGTGACACCCCGCCCCCCGTATTAAAAGACCATCGGAACAAGCTCCCCATTCTCCTCTGGAGAGGGTCCCTCTGTCCCAAGCCAAGCAACTCTTAAGGGAGCGTTTATCCTGGGACACTCAGCTTACAAAGACTGTTGCAGCTTCAGATAAACTCACTCAGACCCGCGGGGAGGAGGACAAAACCCCCTTTCTTTTCACCCCTGCGGGGAGACCAATAGAGACTTTGTGCTGGAGAGCAGGGGTCTGAGCAAACAGAGGAGGGGTCTGTGGTGGGGCTGGTGGGGGAGAGCCTCCTGGGTTATTATCTTATCAGTTTATCTTTCAGGGGGAAATCTCCGCAGGGGGCAGTGGACTGTAACTCTCCCAGAACCGCTGCCTCAGCTCTGGCTCTCCCCTCCGCTCCCCTCCAGGTCCTCAAGACTCTCTTGGGCAAGTCTGTCTTGGTTTGCCTGGAGGGATCCGTTTTTTGTTTTTTGTTGTTTCTTCAACCTATTGGGTACGGCAAAACTCACCCGCTTGGTGGGCCAGGCCCCAACTCTGTGTGTGTGTGTGTGTGTGTGTGTGTGTGTGTGTGTGTGTATAAAGATTCTTGGTCTAGGGGTGCCAGGGTGGCTCAGTTGGTTAAGCTTCCCAGTCTTGCTTTTGGGTCAGGTCACAATCTCACGGTTCATGGGTTCAAGCCCCGCATCAGGCTCTGTGCTGACAACATGGAGCCTGCTTGGGATTCTCTCTCCCTCCCTCCCTCCCTCCCTCCCTCTCTCCCTCCCTCCCTCCCTCTCTGTCTCTCTGCCCCTCCCCAACTTATGCTGTCTCTCTCAAAATAAATAAATGAACTTAAAAAAAAAAGATTCTTGGTCTAAAGGTCTTCGGGTGGCAAGCATCATTGGTAAATTTGGCCGCCTGGGAACGTGTGTGTGTGCGCGCGCGCGCGCACTCATGCGCCTCATCTGGAGGTATGTGGGTGCCCCCGGCCCCCACATGTGGCCATTGCCATAACTCTGGCGTAGCCTTTGTTATATGTGGCGAGAGGTAAACCACAAATGTCTGTGATTCGCTATTCGAATTGGAGTCTGAGTCGAACACTGCAGGTGCCTGGCCTGGCGTCACCAGGCAGTGGGGCGCCTGAGGTTCCGGCCCTGCTATGGCTGAGCCTGGAGCTTCTGCCTGCTGCTGAGCTGGAGGCCACACGCGAGGGTCCAGCACAGCGAGAGGGCCAGCGGGGAAGAGCTGAGGGTGCCAGGGTCACAGCAGAATGAGGGTGCTGCCAGGCCCTAGCCTTCCCGCCTGGCTTTGGTTTTGTCCTCTGCCTCCTGCCGTTCCTGCTGCCTTCCCCCAGGGTTGGAAATCTACTCACGGCTCTGGGTCCCGGTCTGTCTCGCACCCACGTAGGCCTGTGCCCTTGCAGTGCTCGGCTCCCACGCGTGCCCGCTGTGGTGGGGAGACGGCAGAGAGGCTGGAGCCTGCGGGGCCCAGTTGCAGCTGGGAGGGAGATGCCTGGCTGCTTGTGCACACAGGCTGGGTCGAGGCGCCTTGCTGGAGCTGGAGGAAAGTGCCTTCCCCACTGATGTCTTAGAGAGGAACTCTGACCCAGCCCCCGGCCCCAAATCTGTGACTTGGTCTTCCCATTTTCTTTTCTCAGGGTGGGGGACCCCGGGGGCCGACCTGTGTGCGGGAGTTGGGGGGTGGGGACAGGAGGGGTGGCTCCTGAAATTCCTGAGTCACCTGTGCTCTGTCTCCGTGCATGATCCTCCTGCGATGCCAGGAGTGAGTGCCTAGAGGAGGCAGGGTGGGGGTTCAGGGGCAGTGAGAGAGGCCTTCTTCTCTGCAGGGCTTTATGGCCAAGGGCAGAGTCCCTGTTCACATATCACAGCTGCCAGGGCAGTCGGGGTCTCGCATCCTAGGGCAGGAGGCTCCTGGGCCTTCCCCTTGTCTGGCGGAGCCTGTCTTGGCCGCGGAGGGCTGGCTGCACCCTGGGCCTGCCTGCCTCGTGAACCAGGAGGGTGAGAGTCGCCCTGAATCACTGCACATGGACTTCCTGCAGGGGGGAGGCGGTCTCAGAAGCAGGCGCTAGGCATGCATGGGGGTGGGGAAGAGGGGTTTGCAGAATTCAGGATGGAGCCAAGAGGGCGTTGGGCGAGAAACAAACCACGCTCCTTTGCATGGCTGTGCGGACCCACCGGGACCGATGACGGCAGGAGGGAAGGTTGGCCGGTGGCAGGGTGTGGGGGGACGGCATGGAGCAAAAGAGGGGAGCTCAAGTTCTTGGCTTGGGGATGGGGGTGGGAAGGGTGGTGACCTCGGGGGCGAGGACGCGGAACAGCGGCCAACGTCAGCCCTGCTGGGGAAGCAGCAGCATCGCCATCCCGGACATCAGAGAGTGGGTCTCTGCATCCTGGGGGCGTTCCTGGACTCCCAGGACAGGACCAGGAAAATGAGTACTACTGGCTCGAAGTCCCCGCCAACCGCGGGATCCAGAATAATCCCCAGGGACATTTGCACAATGGCAGCGTGCACCAGAGGGGACCAGGGCCGGATGGGCAGATCAGGGTCGCTCCTGGCAGGATGTCTGCCTTTGTGGGGGTGCCCAGGTTGTTTCTGTACCTTTGCCACGGCGTGAGCCCTCGTTTCGTACAGGCCGGTGTTTCTGAACCACTTATTGCCGTAGATGGAGGCGGTGGCGCCACGGGATCTATCGATTGGCCGCCTGAGGGAGGGTGAGACGTGCCTTAGGTCCGGCCGGGGTCTCCATGTTTGCTTGCTTCTCTCCCAGGCGAACGAGAGATCTCGGATCGCTCACCCTGCCTCTCTGTGCCTCCGCGCATTCCATAGGTAAAATACCGAGGATGTGTTCCCAAGTTCCGTCCAGCTCTAGACATCACGCGATCCCATGTTTTATGATGTGCGTCCACGGGGGGCTGGGAGTGTGTCTGGGCATGTGCACGGGCTCCCTTGTCCCTCGGTTCTTGTGCACCTTTCCCTGTGGCTCAAGTCACTTCTGCCCCGGAAGGGTGTCATCCCACCTCTCCACCCCGTCCCAAGGAGAAGGGGACCCTTGCCTTGGCGACGGTGAGGATGTGAGAACCCATTGGCCCGTATACAGCCTGGCGGAGGGCAGGGAGGGACGGGAGAGTCAGCTTGGGATCAGAAGTCAGGCTGCTGGTCTCCTGGGGGGACTCATCTCCATTGCGTCCGGCCCGATGGGTGGTTGGTGAATGCGCAGCACCGAGCGTGAGGTCTGGAGGCTCAGGGCAGGCGGTCGAGGAGGTAGGGCGGCTGCTGTCCCTTTCTGGCTTCTTGCACACCCCAGGAAAGCTGGAGGCTCTGGGGATTGTCCGGTGGGCCTGGGACGATGCTTGTGTGAGTCTGTGTCTGGGCAGGGTGACGTGTGCCTCGTCCTTCGGCTCGTTGTTCACACACACTGGCACAGCCCACATTCGGGCAGCCCAGAAGAAGCCCTTTTTACTGGTATCCGACCTTCCTTGGGCACCAACACGCCCTCCCCCAGCGTGGCAGGTCGGCCTTACTGATCTGACTAGGAAAAAAGTCTGCTTGGCTTAATTCCTCCTGTCACTGACTTTTTCAGTGGGCGAGGGAGCTTTCTTGATGAGGCGTGTGTTTTGGAAAACGGACGGAACATCCTTATCATCGGCGCTCTTAACTGCCACCTTTGTGTGTTCCCTTTGGTTCCAGGCCCGATCAGAAGGGAGGAGGCTGGGTTTGGGAGTTTCCCACAGGCGCAAGCCTCTCTTTGGACTGAAGCTTCACCTGGTAACACGTGGATGGCACCTTGAGCACAGGGCAGGGCTCTCCTGCCCTGGACTCGAGCCTCCCATTCTTGCGTTGGTGGAGGGCGACACTTAGCACAAGGGAGACTTTGGCGGGAAAGGGGGAGCTGGGCGGGCTAGGGGGATAAGCAGCAGGGGGTGAGGGAGTGTTGTCCTTTATTAGTGAAAACAATACAGGGTTTGTCTCCAGGGTACGGTGGTGCCTGGGGAGGCGAGTCATGTTGGTCCCAAGCAAAAAGAAAACCTGACCCCAGGGAGCAGGGAGAATAGCACCTTGTTTAGGGAGGTCAGGGCAAGTGAGGGACGGGGAGGCAGGGAGGAGGCGGACGAGGAGCATTCCCAGGCAGGGACCATATGTCTCGGGAACCTGGCTCCCTAAAAGGACCGCAAGCTGGGTGGGATTTGTGGGGTGGCTGGCCCCCAAGGCCTTGCATTCTGGGGTGGGTTTGGGGGAACCATCTCCTTATCGGCTCTGCTCTTTGAGGGTGGCCTAAAGAAGGTCCCCCATTGGGAGGGAGGATCCTAGAGGGGTCTGCCTTCATGTGGGGGCCCCTGGTGGGCTCCCGTCTTGCTTCCCACTCAGCCCGATTGCATGATCTGACTCCGGGCAGAGAAGCCCTCCGAACCCGGGGGCAGGCCCTGTGGGAATCTCCCGGGGCGCCCCTCACCTGGCCGCACTGTGGGGACGGAGACCTTAGGGGTCTGGGGGCTGTAAGAGGAAGCACAGAGACCTCCCTGCTGCAGTGTTTTCTGCCTCGGACCCTCCGTGACCTCGCCTGTGCACTTCCCCCAGCTGTATCTTTCCTGCAGACACCCTGCCCCCTCCTGTAGACGTGTCTCCCCAAACCCAGTGACTCACTTCTGTTTCTAGCTAACAATTCCTTATCTTTTAAAGCAGAGGGGCTTGTAGACCGTTCCTTCTCTCATTGGCAGAAGCACTCCCCTGTCTGGTGTGACCCTGCAGCTCTTGGTGACTTTGCCCTTGCTCACGTGATCCGTGACTTCAGCAGGCTCAGCAGTCCCTGCCCCCCCCTCTTCAACCCCGACCCCCTGCTCTCTGCTGAGGGATCTTGTTCCCAGAACAGCAGCCCTCACTGCCCATAAGGAGCCCCGAGCTGGGTGAACTTGGAGCGCCAGCCACCTGCCAGAGGGAACCGCGATGGAGAATCCCGGTGGTGGGTGTGGACACTCAGCTCTGACACGCTCCTCGCAGGGTGTGGGGGGTCCGGATCACACTGGGGCCGGTACAACCCCGTTCTGAGAGAGGGGTTCTGCATTGTTGAAGTTCGGTGGTTGAGGGTTAACAAGAAAAGCTAATACTATTAGCCGATAATAGTTGCTGACACTCCAGCACGTTCTGTGTTCCGAGCATCCGTCATTCTAGGACACACACATACAGCGTACGTGTAAGCTTGCTCAGACACACGCGTGCACACGCACACTCCTGTATCCCTCACAACGGCCCTGTGAGGAAGCTGTCATTATTATCCGTATTTTACAGATGAGGAAAGTCAGGCACAGAGAGGGCAAGTAACCTCAAAGATCACACAGCCATCACGCGGTGCGAGCTGGCCCCAAAGCCAAGCTCTCGGGCTCCGGGGTTTGCGATCGAGCGCCAGGCTGTGTTCCCAGGGAGCCGGAGGACGGCTGTGTGCCAGCTCCGTGGTCATGTCCACCCGCCCTGTAGCCTTGGAAGGGCTTTGTGTAGCCTCCTTCTCCAGTGGCAGAGCCTGAGGCTCACGGAAGTCAAATGACTCGGCTCAGGGTCACCCGCTTGCGCCCTTAGCTCAGCCAGCTCGAAAAGCCAGCGCCCCCGCGCAGAGACGAATGCTGTGGTTCCCGCTACCCGTATGCGGGTTGTCTCGCAGGAGGTTTTGGATCATCCGATCCCTGTATTTCGTTTGAGGGAGGGTCTGGAGAAGCCGGCATCATCCCCGGCTCACTGAGGGGGGCGGTGGTGGGAGGAAGAGGGGTTGGCTCTGCCCCCTGCCTGCGGGGTGCCCTGTCCTGCTGTTTTCCTGGCTCAGCCCCCACGGTCCCAGGCCCTGGGCCTTGCACACGGTCGATGCGAGTCCCCCCCTTCCCCCCCCCCCTTCAGATGACGCGTCAGCCTCAAGAGGCGGCCCCCTTCGGCCCATGAGTGCCAAGTGGGACCTGTTTGTTCCCTGAAGGAAATGCATCTTCCCTATTAAGTGTTTGGGGTCCGCCTGGCTTAGCGGGGCTTCCTTCATTGCAGGAGCTAGGGTGGGAGGAAGGGGAGCAGAGGCGGCCCTGGGCTGGGTTCCTGGCTTTGAGCAGCGGGTCCGGTGGGTTTTCTGAGGGAGGAAGGGGGGGATCGAGGATGCAGCGTTCTGTGAGGCTGCTCCCTTCCCGGCCTCCCCTGTGAGTCTTCATCTTTATTGATTTGGAGTGTGCTCCCCCTGCTCCCTCCCCCTCCTCCTCCCCCCACTTCGTCCCCGCCTTGTCCCCCTCCTCATCCCCTCCCCCTCCTCATCCTCCTCCTCATCCCCCTCCTTGCCCCCCTCCCTCGTCCCACCTCGTCCCCCCCTCGTCCCCCCTCATCCCCCCCTTGTCCTCCCCTTGTTCCCGTCCCCCCATCCCCCCCTTCATCTCCCCTTCATCCCCCCTCATCCCCCCTCATCCCCCCCTCGTCCCACCTTGTCCCCCCTCATCCCCCCTCATCCCCCTGTCCCCCCCTCCTCATCCCCCCTCGTCCCCCCTCCTCGTTCCCCCCCTCATCCCCCTCCCTTGTCCCCCCTCATCCCCCCCTTGTCACCCGCTTGTTCCCCCTGTCTCCCCCCTTATGCCCCCTTCGTCCCCGCTTCATCCCCTCTCATCCCCCTCCTCGTCCCCCTCCTCATCCCCCCTCATCCCCCCCTCATTCCCCCGACCCCCCATCATCCCCCCCTTTGTCCCCACTCGTCCCCCTCCTCATCCCCCCATCACCCCCTTGTTCCCCCATCCCCCTTTGTCCCCCCCTTCATCCCCCCTCATCCCCCCTCCTTGTGCCCCCCTCTTCGTCCCCCCTTCCTCCCCCCTCCTCCCCCTCCTCTTCCTCCCCCCTCCTCCCCCTCCTCTTCCTCCCTCCTATTCCCTCATCCCCCCTCCTCCTCATCCCCCCCATCCCCCCTTCCCCCTCATCCTCCTCCCCCCTCATCCTCCTCCAACTCTACCTCATCCCCCCTCCACCTCGTCCCCCTACCACCTCGTCCCCCCACCACCTCCTCCTGCCTCCACCTCATTCCCCCCTCCACCTCGTCCCCCTCCTCTACCACGTCCCCCCTCCTCTACCATGTCCCCCCTCCTCTACCATAGCCCCCCTCCTCCACCACGTCCCCTCCTCCTCATCCCCCTCCTCCTCGTTCCCCCTCCTCATCCCCCTCATCCCCTTTGTCTCCCTCCTCACCCCCCTTGTCCTCCTCCTTCTTCCCCTCCTCCTCTCCCCCCTCGCCCTCCCTCCTCCTCGCCCTTGCATGGCTACCTCTCTTTAAAGGCACCCGATGATAACTGAGCACGTACTGTGTGTTGGGTTCTGTGACATTCTCTCCACGTGCCACATCACCCCTCCTGACACAGACGTTGGAAGTGATTCCATCTTGCAGCTGGTTCTGCTGATGTGGTCGAGATGTGCAATATCCTGCCCAGCATCCCAGCTGGTGAGGGGCAGAGCAGGGATTTTAAATCAGGCTTGGGGTCTGGAAAGCCGTATTCTTCCTGACCCTCCTGCCTCTGTTCGAAGCTGGCTCAGCCCCTAGCTCCCCTGAGAGGCCCTCCTGGGGACCCCTTCCTCCCAGGCCATGGCTCCACCTTTGGATTTTTCGGCACTGCGAGTTTTTGACCCTGATGATGAGGTTTTATCCTCAGCCACCGTGAGTTGGTTTTTAAATGTGTCCACAGGTTGTAAGCCTGAAAATACAAGGCACTTTTTTCTATTACTTTTGTGTCCCTCAGAGCATCCAGTACAGGGCCAAGCACACTGTAGAGATCTCTTTAAGTCTTGTTAAATGGAAAGGAAAAGCACTAATGTGGTGTTGAGTGTGTAAGACGTGTCACCTTCTGGTGGCATGATGCATGCTGGTGAATATTATTAGCATCGTCACAGATGAGAAGACAGGAAAGCACGTGCAGGATCAAACTGCTGATGAGGGGCTCGGCTGGTCTGAGCCGGGAGCCCATGGGCTGCAGCCCAGCACTGTCAGCTGGGGCTTTTGGCCCCTGGGGGGCAGGAGAGCAACATTCGTGGTAAGGCTTGCTGGGGTGTGGGGTAAGGCTTGGTGGGGGTGTGGGGTTCGGCTCTGAGCATGATGCCTCATTCTTTTTACCTTGAGCTGCCTACCTGCACACCAACTCTTTTTTTTTTTTTAACAGCTTTGTATTTTTAAATGTTTGTTTAGTTTTGAGAGAGAGCACGCGCTCGTGATCACGTGTGCATGTGCTAGTGGGTGAGCGGGAGCGAGACAGAGACCAGGATCCAAAGTGGGCTCTGTGCTGACAGCAGAGAGCTTGGTGTGGGGCTCGAATCCATGAATCTCGAGACCATGACCTGAGCTGAATTCGGATGCTTAACTGACTGAGCCACCCAGGTGCCCCAAAACTGGCTTTATCAAGAAATAACTTAACATCATACAAAACTCATCTATTGTAAACGTTCAACTGAGTGAATTTCAGTAAATTTGGAAGCTTGAGTGACCATCACCGCAATGCAGGCGTTTTGTCCCACAATTCAGTTTTGAAATATCCATCAACTGCCTCTCCCCCGCCGACCCCCTGCAGATTTCCTCAGGCCGCCAGTCCCCCCTCCCCTGGGCAGCCCTAGGCAACCGCTGATATGCTCTGTCACTTTGCCCTATGTGGGCATTTTGTATCCATGCGATTAGACAACATCTGGCTTCCTTCACTTAGGATGATTCTGAGAAAGTGGCCGCCACCGAGTTTTCATTGAGGTGCGTGTGTGTGTGTGTGTGTGTGTCTGGCAGCAAATGGGTTAACCGGAAACGTGCAACACGTTTGTGTTATGGTAGGAGGGTGGGGGCTGTACCTGGGGATGTGAGGAGTGTCTTGTCTTCAGTGCTTCCTTCCTGCCCGGGCTCCTGATTGCACACGCCCCACCTTGCCAGCCAGCTTTAAAGGACCTGGCTTCCTCCTTCCGGGCGGTTTCAGCTTAATTAAGTCATAATGACAGACGGAGAAGCTGTTTCCTGGCAATTAAAGTAAGTGGAAGATTGGAACCTGGGCCAGCCCTCCTCTCAGCCAGGAAGGACTTGACCCTCCCGTGGCCTTGTTCCCGCTCCCCAGAGGGGGTCTGGGAGGATGTTGGCAAAGTCCCTCCTCTCTCCAGGGCTCCCCTTTGCTGCAACTGATTTTTCTCTTCCCAGGCTGATTCTCTAGGCTGTTGTCTACCAGGGTAAAAAGGCCCCATTTCATGTATTTTTAGGTTTTTTCCCTCCCCACCTCCCCAGCCCCGATCCAAGGAGACAGAGGAGCCGTTTATTCATTCAGCGAACTGGTCTTGGGTGCCTAGCGCAGGCAGGGGAGGAGATCCAGCCCCAGACCTCTGGAGGCTTCCAGCCGGGAGGGGGAGAGGAGGCGTGAAGTGGACAAACTGAGGCCGAGAGAACAAAAGCACCTGTTCCCAGATGGGGGCGACCACAGTGCCGCCTGGGATGGTCGGGAAGAAAAGGACATAGAAACCCCACGGCTCGGCTGTGGGAAGCGGGGAGGGGAGCTCTGGAAGAGAGGACCACGGTGTGGGCTGGCTGCAGGTGGAGGGGAGGCGCGTGGTCCCTGTAGGGCTGTGCCGGGGCCGTGGCCAGAGAAGGTGGGGATGCTCCGCTCCCAGGATCCCGCATCCGCAGATGTGCCATCAGAAGGCTGTGACCGCTGCTAAGCTGCAGAGCCAGGAGGAGAAAGCGGGTGGGAGCGGCCTGGTCCCACGCTCTAGATGGGGTGGGGTCTTGAGGAAGCCTGCCACGCCCCCAGACCCGCAGTCAGAGCTGTCCTCTGCTGCCGTCCCTGTGAGTTGTGCTCTGGTGACTTTCCTCCTATTTTACACCACTATTCGTCCAAACCATACCTTTTCTTCCCAACCACTGTGTCCTTAAGCTGTCCGCAGCGTCCCGCCTCCCTGCCGCACGCTTGTATTTTCCCGTCCGTCCAGCCCCTTCCCGGTCTGCATCTGGGTGTCGCAGAGTCCTGATCTCCGAGCCGGCGGTCTGATTCTCCTTCTCAACCCCTCCTTTGGTTCTCGTCTTTCCATGTTCTTGCGTTCCTCGTCTCTGTGCTTGCTTTCATTGCCCGTGTGGTATTCTGCCAAACCAACGCCACAGTTTGCTTCATGTGTAACTAACTCACTCTTCAGCAGAAGGCCACCAGCTTTAGTTTAGGCTTGTGTAAATGGGGCTACGAAACTTCTTATGTTGTGCTTCTTGTGCCTTTTAGTCAAACTGGGTATTTCGGTGGCAGGATGCACGCTGCTGGCGTATTCCTGGTCTCTGGGGTCTCGGGTCTTTCTGCTCTCAAGACGCACATCTGGGAGGCGTTAGGAGAGTCTTCAGTTTTGTTCTTGGACCTGCCTGACGCTCGGCTGCAGCTGAAGGGATGTTTCTTCCCCTTGCGTGGATTTCCAGGCTCCGGGTGGGGTGCAGAATTCTTAACCTTTAAAGGAGAAAGTTGAGTCTCAGGCTTGCTCTGTGTCCCCTCTCCGTGTCCATGTTTCCACGTTGGCTGAGCCCCTCTCTCTCCCTGCCTTCCCGTCCTGGAAGGACCACTGGGCACAGGAGGGACGGGGAGAAGGGAGCGGCTTGCTCTGGGATTCCTTCCAGGCGTTGAAAAGTCTTCCTCTTTTTGTAGCCCTGCCCGGGCTCAGGGGCTCTGAGCGTTGAGCAAACACCCCTTGAACAAGAAAAGCTGCTTTGTGCTCCCAGTGCCGATGGCCCGGTCTCAAGTGTCACCAGTGGCCCTGACTTGAGAATCACTAAGGGGCAGTGCAGAATGCATGTGTGTGTGCGTGTGTGTGCGTGTGTGTGCATGCATGCAGATGTACACAAACACATTTGGGGAGGGGGGCACTGAGCAGCTCTTGCAAGTCCTGTGGGAAGAGGGAAGGTGATGGGAAATGTTCCGGAGGTCAATGTGACCGTGAGCGATGCAGACACTGTTCCTGTTTATTCTGACGGCCATGGACATTTTAGAACACTGTCAGAAAATGAACCCTTGATGGTGGCCTAAAGATGAAATATGTCGGATGACCCCTTGACGTGCTTGACCAGACATGCATAGTATGGGTCCTATTCTTCTGTCATTTATTTATTTATTTTTTAATGTTTTCATTTATTTTTCAGAGAGAGAGAGAGACAGACAGAGCATGAGCTGGGGAGGGGCAGAGAGAGAGGGAGACACAGAATCCGAAGCAGGCTCCAGGCTCTGAGCTGTCAGCCCAGAGCCTGACGCGGGGCTCGAACTCACGGACCGCGAGATCGTGACCTGAGCTGAAGTCAGACACTTAACCGACTGAGCCACCCAGGCACCCCTGCTGTCATTTCTATAACAGGGGAGATTTTCCTGTGTCCCGGCCTACCTGGTTCATGATCCTTCATGGCATGAGGGCCCCTGAGTCAATGGGCCATTGTTTTCTTAACAAGTCCCCGGTGCTGGGCCTTTGGATTTCCATTTTTCACCCTGAGGCTGTCATAAACATTTTTGTATTTTTTTTTTTTTTAATAATAAGAGCATCTGAAGTGACTTGGGTCTCTGACTTGACAATCATAACCCTTATCCAGTTCCTTAAAGCTCGAACGGGGCTGGGGAAAGGAGCAAAGCTGTGCCCCTGTTCTCTCACTGACTGCAGGTGGGGCCGTGTCAGAAGCCAAGGCTGTGGGAAGTGGCCTTCACTGTGGCTGGGGGAGGGGGGGGGCGGGGTCTCACTCGCTGTCTTTCTCGGGGGCCCTACACTCTTCCTCTCCTCATCCTCCTTCACTTCAGGTAAAAAGCTTTCTCATTTTTCAAAGCTTGGAGCCTCATTCCTGCCTGTGTTCCTCAAGCTTACCTCTGTTCCCTCCCACCCGCCCCCTCCCGAGTCTGCTCTTCCCGGGACACAAGGCTGGTTCTCCCCTTCCTCATGGAGGAGGGAGGGTGGAGGGAAGCCCAGCAGCCAGCGTTGGCCAGAGGGCCAGGGGAGATGGGCTATGGCCAGGACTGTGGAGACCCCCCCCCTCCTCACCTTGCTTCTAGAATCCCCTAATCCAAGTGCTTGATCAGCACTTGACTTCCGGGCCCTGGATGATGGACCAGAGGGAAGGATGTCAGGGCGGCAGCCAAAGAAAATGTCTGTCTGTATGCACATCTGATTTTGTGCGTGCTGAAAGTTCAGTGTCCCTCTCTCTCTGACCGAGCTGAGCGCTTTTGACTGAAGTTTGATGATGTCAATCATAGAGGTTTATGCTTATCCGTCCGCTCTGAGTGCCCTCATGCCTACCAAGGGGAGAGAAGAAATACAAGGTAGCGTACAACAGAATGATCCTCAGCCATAGAAAGAATTAAGTGCTGACCCTTCCTACAGTATAGACGAACCTTGAAAACATTGTGCTCAGTGAAAGAAACAGAAAAACAAAAGGAACGCGCGTTGTCTGATTCCACTTTCGTGAAAGAGACAGAAAGCAGGTTAATGATTGCCGGGTCCTGGGAGAGGGTGGGGGTGAGGGCTGTGACTGCTTAATGGGCGTGTGGGTTTCCTTTTGGTGGGTTGACGATGTTCTGGGACAGAGTGGGGATGGCTGCCCCACACTGTGGACATGCTCGGTTGCCTCTGAAACGTACACGTTAAAATGGTGAGTTTTGTTAGGTGAATGTTACACCAAAGGGCACACCCGGGACTTTGTGATAGGATTTGCCTCAGGAGAAGGCTCAGAGTTCCATCCGCTTGGTTTTCTGCCCCCATCGAGTCCTCTCTGCTTCTTAGGAGTCCCGGCCCCAGAACTGGATGAGGCCCTTTGCAAGGTGGACCCGATTCTGGAAGTCTCTTGGCAGCAGGAAACTATGTGAGCAAGGTGGAACCGTGCCCTGGTGTGGTGAGCGCCCTGGTGTGGTGAGCACAGAAACTCTACCCTCAGGGCAGAGGAGGAGGGGCTCCTGCGGAGCTTTCTGGGGTCTACTTGGAAGTGTGGGTAAGCCGTCCTGCTAAGAGACGCAGATCGTCCCGCTAAGGGACGCGGATCGTCCTGCTAAGAGACGCAGATCCTCCCTTCCAGGCTGTTCCTGGCCTCATGCAGACTTTGCCAGGCGCTTCTGCCTTCACGGGCCCCCTCTTCCTTAAAAAAAAAAAAAAAAAAAAAAAGTAACTTTTATCACTATGAACATATTAGTATATATTAAGACATTTTCTTCAGCCTAAACTTTTGTGTTCTTTTATTCCTCTGATTTCAAAATAAAACATTTTCATGGCCCTTAAAAATACCATAGCTTCTACCACTGTGCCTCCGGGCCTAAGTTTCCGTGACCAACCCCTCTTACTCTGAGATGAAGGTCCCCAGAGAGCGGCCTCAGCGCCCCGCAGGAGCTCAGCACCCAGACTGCCCCCCCCTCCGCCCCCCCTCCATCCTCCGTATACCTCGACGAGGTGGAAATGAGGGGAGTGGTTGGAAAAGGACTCCCGTATCTCCACGCACAGGCCCTGCTGAGCCATGGTTTATGCATTAGGTGGATGTTGTTCTTGGACAAAGACTATGGTTATGGACCCAAAGCAAAGCTTATCTCCAGATCGTTTTCTCCCCGCGTTTGGGTTCATGCATCACGGGGGTCACAGGGAGAAGCAGGTGCTGCTACCTCCCAGGAATGATGGTGCGTACACACTGGCTTGGCTCGTGCGTAGCCCAGAATTTCAAGGCAGCGTGCGATGCAGGCCGCTGATGGGGACCAGGCGGGAGTTCACAGGCACCCGGGGCTGGAATGAAGGCGGCTTTCCTGATTGAGAGGTGACATGTCTTTGGGACCTATGTAGGTTCAACAGACTCCTCTTTCTTCTGGATGCGGGAAAGGTCGACGTTGTCCTTCTCTGCCCAGAAACCATGTTGGGGAGATTGTTCTTGACGTACGATTTTTTTTAGTACAAGACAGAAGTGGAGTAAGGACAGAAAATTGGAACCAGGGTATGTAACCGACGTTTCTGTTCCTATTGTGGAGTAAAAATTGGTGGCTGCTTCCTGCTGTGTTAGTTTTGCAGGCCAGTTCGGGCTTTGATGTCCCCGGTGCCTGGGGAGTCAGGCTGGGTGACCAGGAGGTCATGCTGCGCCATCGGCCTTGGGGGCAGGAACCCCGCCTGCAAAGTGTCCGCCTGTCCTCTGGGGCTTGCACACCTCTGTGAAATTTGGGGCAGGGGCTTGGTTCCTTTCGTGTATCTTCCAAATTTCTGTGGGGCAGAACCTGCTGAGAATGAGAATAGGACGCTGGCCGTGGTGGCCGGACCACGGTGCCGGGAGGGACCCTGACTTTCAGGGCTCCCGGTGCCTCTGGGGGTGGGCAACATGCACTTGCACCAACACCCACACCCATTCCTATCTTACTTTTTAAAAATAATTTCTTTGAAGTTTATTCATTTATTATTTCTGAGAGAGACAGAGCATGAGCAGGGGAGGGGGAGAGAGAGGGAGACGCAGAATCCGAAGCAGGCTCCAGGCTCCGAGCTGCCAGCACAGAGCCCGACGCCGGGCTCGAACTCACAAACCGTGAGATCATGACCTGAGCCGAAGTCAGACACTTAACTGACTGAGCCACCCAGGCGCCCCGAAAATGTGTTTTGAGTAGAGCTAGTCTTGGGATTAGTAACCTTTTCATAGTCCTAACTGATAACCCAACATTGGGCAGACACGAGGAAGAAGTTTTATTTGTATTTATTTATTTATAATATTTATTTTTGAGAGACAGGGAGAGACAGAGCATGAGTGGGGGAAGGGCAGAGAGCGAGGGAGACGCAGAATCTGAAGCAGGCTCCAGGCTCCAAGCTGTCAGCACAGAGCCTGACGTGGGGCTCGACTTCATGAACCGTGAGATCATGACCTGAGCTGAAGTCAGACGCTCAACTGACTGAGCCACTCAGGTGCCCCCCGCCCCCATCTTACTTTTTATAGAGTGAGATACAGCAGTGTTGTAGCCTAAGCAGGAGCATAAATTGCAAATGTTGTAAGAACTGGGGGAGGAAGTCTCAGGGCAGATAAAGGGACTCCAGACCTCCGAATGGTGGCTTAACTCCCCCCCTCGCCCCCCACCTCCGTTTGCTGGCAATGAGCCAAGTCTCCTGGGGACCCGCCCCTGGGCTCCACCAGCAACATTCACCCCAAGTTTATCCTAGCTCCGGGTCACCGAGGCCAGCACTCCTGAGAACGGGCTCCCGTTTGCCTTTTGGGAGGTGCTGGGCTACCGTGAAAAGCACCCCGTCCGGGTGACACTTGCCCAAGCTCGGCCCACAGCCGGCCCAGATCTCTGGCCGTGGAGGTGACTTTGCACCCTGGGGATTCGTGCTCCTCATCTGCAAGCGGGGTGATGGAACCAGCCCCCCCCCCCCCAGCTGCTGCTGCTGGTCTAACTGAGGTGGAATGCGCCTGTGCCTGTCGGTGCGTGGGAGAAAATGTCCTGCAAAGTGATGTGATCGCAGGTGCTCCGTGGCACCACCTCCTTTTATCCTCAGAGCACTCGGCGAGTGTGGGAACTTCTACAAATGCAGATTGAGCGGCCCGCGGTTTGCAGCTCTGGGTGTCCCCGGGTGCCCACTCACTGACCGGGCCCGTGCGTGAACACGAACGGGCGGGGGATGCACAGGTGCCAGGCCGAGAGGGGCCTGCCTCTTGCAGCATCATGTAGCTCAGATCGTTATGGGGTCTGCAGTGGGCCTTTCTCTTATTGTGTTTCTTGTCCCTGGAGCCTGCCCAGGGCCTGGTCGGGGCCGGCCAGACTCTTGGGCTATGGTGCCCTCTAGTGTATACGTTAGGTTGTTGCAGGCGCTTTTCCAAATCGTACCAACTTCAGGCTGGGGCTGAAAAGCTGAAAATCCAAGCTGCCTTTTCTCTCCCCAGGTGGACATCCCTTTAAGGAAGTTGTGTCGCAACTTTGCAAGACGTCAAACATACTTATGCCTGGCCTGACAAGGCCAAGTGAATTTAAGGCAGTTTATTTACAATCTTATTTTTATACATAAAGAAAATAAAAGTAGGGAAAATAAAGGTGGAAAAAATAAGATGAAGCCACGAACAAAGCTAGGATCAAGTGGTCTGCTGTAATCCCTAAATGCGTCATGGATACGATCTAGAGTAGTCTAGAGCTTTCTAGATCAGTTCTATCATTTCTCAGTAGATTACGATCTAGAGTAGTCTAGAGCTTTCTAGATCAGTTCTATCATTTCTCAGTAGATTTCATTGTCCATATGCTTTGATTGGTAGAGATGCTCAGGGCCTCTGGACTCCCTGCAAAATGCCATGTGGCTGAGGCATCGTATTCTTACAGGAATTCTGAACCTCAAGGAACTTCTGGGTTCATTCCGTGTCATTTCCCTTCAAGGAGGCCTGCGGTGTAAACAGCAAAGAGCAAGTCTGTGACTCAGAGGAAGGCCAGAACAGGGCAGCGACAGCCGGTGTGATGAAGAATGATTGAATATCCAGAGTGGTGGTTCTCCAGGCTAAGTGCATTTGAGCTGCATGGAGTGCTGTTAGAACACGGATCCCTGCTTCCACCCCCAGAGTTTCTGATACAGTAGTTCTTGGGGGGAGGGGAGGGGCGGGAGTCTGCATTTCTAATAAGCTCCCATGATGTTCCTACTGCCGGTCGAAGGACCCCACTGGTCTAGAGAGAGTAGATGTATGCTTGCTGGCAACGGAGTTTTATGGTGTCTATTCACTGGCACAACCTTGGAAGCTTTGCTCTGCCAGACCAGGGAGGGTCTCTCTTTGATGCAGGTATTACAGCAGAAACCCCCTGCTGAAACAGGGCGGACATTTCACCTTAAAATTAAGGGGCTCTCTCAAGAATGGGAGACCTTGTCTCTGCTCTAGCTCGACTGCCTCTAGAAAACATTTGCGTGTCTGTTACACACATGAATAACAAGAATGACAGACTCCAGTTCCAAGGTTTGGATACAGGCTGTGGTATTTTAGCCTAGAAAAAAAATATCTTTTTCTTTTTTTAAGTTTATTTATTTTGAGAGAGAGAGAGAGAGAGAGAACGTGAGGGTGTGCGCAAGCAGGGGAGGAGCAGAGGGCGAGGAAGAGAGAATCCCAAGCAGTCTCCACACTGTCAGCACAGAGCCCAGTGCAGGGCTCAAACCCACAAACCATGAGATCATGACCTAAGCTGAAATCCAGAGTCGGATGCTTAACCGACTGAGTCGCCCAGGCGCCCCCTAGCCTAGAAAAAAATTTTAAAGCAGTTGTTCCTAAACATTCACCTTGACCTTAAAACAAAAACAAAAACGTCTCAGTACCACCAGGATAAAACCTTGCCTTGTTGCCATGCAAATTCCTGGTGTCTCCCTCAAGACACGGGTTGCCTCATGTTCTCCCCGCATAAGGGGGGTGGTCCGCTGTGGTGGGTTCTTCGAAACTGGCTAGAGGTTGAGACACTCTCCCACCAACTGAACCTTCAGTTCTTGGAACTGGATACATAGGGCAGGTATTCATTAGGGCTCCTTCTAGAGCTCCCCCAGTAAGACCATATCCTGTCCATGTGACAGGTGGGGGGTTGAGGCGTGGGGTAAATATACCCCCTCAAGAGGGGGGAACGATCACCAAAAAAAAAAAAAATGGCAAACATTTATGAAGCACTGATTGAAGTGACGTTTCCCCTGTGAACGTATTTAATCACACAGGGCATCTAGCGAGATCTCCAGGAGCTGGATGAGGAAGTGAGGTCCTTGACTAGGCCAGGTGCCCGAGGTCACTCCTATAGCAAGTGACAGAGCTGGGATTCAAACCCAGGCAGTCGCGTTTTCAATCTGGAGCTCCTGAGGTTTAAAAATGGGGGCCAGAACCCCTGTTTTCCACAGTGGTGAGTCAAGATGAGTTCTGCGAACCCTGACTCTGAAGACCGAATATAAAGATCTGTCTCAGGTGTGTGTGCGTGTGCGTGTGCGTGTGTGTGTGTGTGTGTGTGTGTGTGTGCGCGCGCGCATGCAAATGGCCAAGGAAACACTGCCTAGCCTATAAAAAGCTTTGCTGTTCGGAAGTCTGAGGCAAAGAACAGTGTCTGAGCTAGGGATGGCCACTCTGTACCTGGATGCTTCTCCTTGACATTGGTAGGGTCTGTCGCCACCTAGTGGTTCTTTGCTGTATCACCTCTCAGTAGAACTCTCCAGGGCCTGGGACTGTGAACGTCTGACAGAGGGCCCCTTCCACTCCTTGGGCCTGTCTCTTCCATGGCTCTGGTCTTGAAAGGCACAGGGGGGTGCTCGTGGGAAGACAATAGGGGGTGCTCGTGAAGCACCCACATGTGCTTCAGGGCCAGCCCTGAATCAGAGGCACACCTGAATGCCAGGTGACTTTGTCGGGTTACTTAACTTCCCCCACTGTCTGTTTCCCATTTATAGGGAGGCTGACGCTCGAGGTGGTTTGGGAATTAGAGATAATGAGGTGGCCGGCATGTACTAGCTGTTCAACTGTCTTTCATGATGGACCGTGGGTCTGTGAACCTTGTGTATACAGCTTTCAGACATCATCCTGTTGTGTAATTCCTGGACGGGTGGTGGACAGGATGGTAATGGTTCTGACCAGTTATCCACCCGTTTTATCCAGTACAATTTCTTCTTCTTCTGGAATAATCTGAATTTACCAAAAAGTCGCATCGGTAGCACAGAGAGTTGCTCTAACGTCTTCCGTAACCCTGGTATAGTTGTTAAAACAAAGAAGTTAACGTGGGTGCAATGCTGTTACCTAAACTACAGACCTGATGTGTATTTCACTAGTCTTTTCGCCAACAACCTTCTTCTGTTCGGGGATCCAATTTGGATTCCCACATTGCATTTAGCTCTCTCTGAGTCGGTGCAGTTTTTAATGACCTTGACAGTTCTGGAGAGGACCGGTCGTGTGTTTTGCAGAGGGCTCTTCAATTTTGGTTTGCCTGATGTTTTCTCATAATAGACTGGCATGTGGGGAAGAATACCACAGAGGGGCGAAGTATCCTCATTGCACCACATCGTGGGTATGTGATATTCACGTGACTTCTCCCTGGCCATGATATGACCTTCATTACTCAGAAGGTGGCTCAGCCAGGTGTCTCCATTTCAGACTTGCTGTTTTTCCCCTTCCATACTCTGTTCATTAGAAGAGAGTCCCCGAGTTCAGCCCACACCCAGCAGGAGGGGTAGCCAGCCTATCTCCCGGACGGGGCAGTACCTGTGTGTGTTGCTGGGAATTCTTCTGTAAGGGAATTTTGTCCCTCTCCACCCCATTAACGTATCTGTTTGATTGTTTATTTATATCAGGATGGGCTCATGGATGCCTGTTAAAACACATTTCTCCTTGCCTTGATTGTGGAATAATTCTTTCCAAGCTTGGAGGGATAATCCAAGCTTGGGGTTTTGGGTGAATACTTCTTGATCATTTCTTTTAGTGCTATGTTTATAAAAAGCCCGTAATAACGTGTATGTCTAATTACCACTTGGATTTGGACCTTGCGGGGTCTTTGGGTAAGAGAACTGGGTTTCACGTGGGAGTCTGTTGGTGGCAGTCGAGGCGATACCCCCATGGTGATTGAGGACTGCGGATGTCTCATTTGTGGGAGGCAGCAGGGTGTGGGCTCCACTCCCGCGGGGAAATCCCGGTGCTGCTCACACTGAGTGTGCCTCTGCGGGGGGGCCTGCCCTGGTCCCTGCCTCCAGCTTTCCATCTGCAAAGGCAGAGGCCGGGACTGGACTTCAAGTCTGTATACCGCTGGGCACATAGGTCTTTGTTGTTACTACCCCTGAAAACGTGCTGTGAGCAGGGCTCTGGCATCACGCATCGCTCTATGTTCCTGATGAGGAAGCCCATGGGCCACACTGCTCAGGGCCCTCTGCAGGGTCATGGCCAAACCTCAGTAGGACTAGATCTAGACCATCACTCACATATCACATTCCAGCCTGAGTGGTTTCCGTGGTATCCACAGTAGCACATCTTGGAGGGGGGAGGGCTGACCTCGGATATGTATGGGGCCACCCATCCCTGCTTCCCTTGTCCTTCCTCCTGACCTCCCAGCGCCCCAGCATTAAGTGGTGGTCTGGGCTGTGAAGCAAGGCTGACACCAGGGGGAGAGGGAAATTCAGAGGGCGTCAGAGGCCTCGCGATCCTCCAGGGTCTGGGAATCAGTCTCCGAGGTCCTGGCTCCATTGGGACTGGATGACCAGGTGCCTGGGGACAGCCCGACTCTGGAGGAAACAGGGCGGATGTGCACATCAGGTGCTGGTGCGTCTGTGAAGGTAGGAGCCATCCTTTTCCAGGTGTTGGAATTCTCGGAGCTTCTGCCATGGCAACCCGCATCCCGGTTTCAGGGCATCTAAGAGGCCCCCTTATTGTTCAGGCTGTTGCCTGGTGAACACGGGGTTAGCGGTTGGCAGGGGGAGTGCCCTCAGCCTCCAGAGTCCGCCTCATTCTCCCTGGGTGGAGGTGGCCATGCACTGCCTCGGTCCGCCCTTCGAACCCGGGATGAGTGTGCACGACTGAGGGGGCATGTGCACACGGGAGCTGTGTGTGTGTGTACATGTGCGTGTGTCCATAGAGAACGAGGGCGTGTGTACATGGGTGTGGTTTTGTGAGCGCACGTGTGTGTGGGATGTGCACGCCTGTGCGTGGGAGCGTGCACACGCATGTGTCCGTGTATATGGTAACTGAGTTCAGGTGTATGGGTGTGCATGCACACATGTGTGAACGTGTGGGCGTGGGCATCGAGTATGAATGTGTGCATGTGCACGTGGGTACTTGTGTGCGTGTGGGGTTTGTACAAATGTGTGGGGGTGTGTGCGTGCAGGTGTGAGTGTGTATGATGCACGAGTGTGTGCGTGCTTACAAGCGTGTGGACGTGGACGTGTGTGGGGTATGTGCACGCGTGTGTGATCGCACGTGTGTGACTCGTGTGCCTGAAGGCCACTGCTTCCACGTGATGCCGCCTTTCGATGCGTCCGTGTGACCTGCCAAGCGTCACAGTCTCACTCGTCCGGGGACCGTCTGTTCTCTCTATCTGCTGCTTTAATTAGTTTGACTTCATGATAAAACATTTTTTTCTTGAATTTTTTTTTCGAGCTTCCTGTGACCATCCCACGAGTCACTTACATAGGGTTCCTCCCATGATCCATTTCGTGTTTTCCTGTGGCTAAAATTTCACTTCTATTAAACACAAACGGGCACGATGTTAACGTCCTTCATGATCGGCTCAAAGTTGTGGGACAGAGCACAGCATGGGGCCAGTGCGCCTAAATGTGCGTGTGTGTGCGTGCGTGTGTGTGTGTCTGTGTGTGTGAGGAGGTGAGTGTAAAAGGAGGAAATGCTAATGGGGTGGATCTGAGGAGGCGAGGGAAGAACTGAGTGGGGCAGAGGCTTTAGGAGCCGGAAGGAGATTCTCTTTTCCAACGGGATTCCGACACCACCCTCCCCCAGGAGTTTATGGGATGGTCGGGCTAAAGCCAGCATAGTTCCAGGCATGTAACATAAGATACACCAGGAATTCCCCGGAGAGGAGCCTCACCTCTCTCAGTGGGGGGGACAGGGGAGGAGCCAGCAGCCGTGGAGTTTCTGTGGGATTGTTGGGAGGGGAAGTCAAGTCCAGCCTAGTGGTTTATTTCAAAGGGGACATTTGCATGTGCACTGGGGTTAGGGATGTGGATGTTGGGGACAGTCCTATAGCCGCCCCCCCCCAAGACCGCTTATCTAGGGGTAACACTGGAGGTCTGGGAGCGAGATGACCAGGAAGGTGTTCAGGACGAGCAATGTGAGGGAGAGTCCTGCCGAGGGTTTGGCTAGCAGCGGAAGGACCAGTGCTGACCTAAGTGACGTGGCCTTGCTGCTCAGGCCTCACCAAGGAAGTTGTTCTTCTTACTACAGTGGGAAAGACTTTAATCAAATCAGGAGACGGAGAGCAATTTAGAGGGTGTCCTGGTTAAGTGTCCCTAAATTACATTCATCTAGGACCTTCTGAGCAAGAAGGAGCTGGACTGCAGAGAGCAGAGACGTGAGCACTAGCTGCGGGGGGGGGGGGGGGGGGGGGGGCGTGTCAGACACGGCCTAGGGGGTGCCCTGCTGAACTTTCTAGACCGAAGGGCGGGGGTCAGCGGCAGGGGCCGGCGAGAGCTTGCCAGGCTGAGAAGAGTCAGACTTCCGTGGTGAGTGGGCTCTGTGCGTCTACAGTAGACTTATAATTTACCTGGTTCTGTACACTAGAACAGAACTACTTTGGTGCACAAAGTAGATTCTTAATGCTTTACACGCTGCCAGGCGGGGGACGTGGGGGTGAGGGCAGCTCGGGAGGGCCTTCCGCCCTGAGTCACGGTTTTGACCGTGATGTTACAGGTGTTGGGTAGCGCCTGAAAGGCTTCGGAGAGGGGGCTTTGGGGAAGGTAAACCTGCACCCCGTCTGTGGGTGGGGGGGGGGTTGTGGGCAGGGGAGGACACTGGTCAGAGGCTGCTGTCACCGCGCCGCGGTGTGAAACTGTGACCAGGACGCTGGCAAGGCGCAGGCTGGCCCTCATGCTGGGGGGTTGTGCCGACCTGGCAGAGAGGTCGATATTTCTACGGTTGTTCGTTTATACCCTGCCTTCATTGAAAAGAGAGTCGAGGTGGTAAGTCATCACCTTAGAATCTAATTTTCTTTCTCTTCACTCGTTCAGCAAATATGCAAGTACCTCCTATGTGCCAGGCACCGTTCCCGCCACTTACTTGCTGTATTCGTGACCTAACGCTGTGTAACAAACCACCCCAAATTTAGCAGCTTGAAACAACATGTATTCTTAAAGTTTTGTTCATGTTTATTTTCTGAGAGAGGGAGGGAGAGAGCATGAGTGGAGGTGGGGCAGAGAGAGAGAATCCCAAGCAGGCTTTGTTCTGTGCAGGCAGCACCCAGCTCGGGGCTCGATCCCACGAATTGTGAGATCGTGACCTGAGCAGAAATCCGGGGTTGGTCACTTAACTGACTGCACCCCCCAGGCGCCCCCCTCCCCTTTATTTTATTTTTTTTCTCCAGAAACGTGTGTCATCTGAGGTTTCTGTGGGGGCAGGGATGTGGGTGTGACTCAGGGTGTCAGGGTGTCTCTGGAGGCTGCAGTCAGGGTGGTGACTGGGGCTGCCGCCATCTGAAGGTTCGAGCGGGGCAGGGTCTACTCCACGCTCACTCGAGGGTTGTCGGCCAGATCGAGTTCCTTATGGGCTGTTGGTTGAAGGTCTTGCCTCCTTGTCACGTGGATCTCTCAATAAGACAGGCCACATTGTGGCAGCTGGCTGAGAGAGACCAGGAGAGAGGACGAATGAGAGAGGGTCCAGCACGTTGGAAGTCACAGCCTTTGGTATCCTCGACGCCTGTGCTCTTGGAGCGCTGCACAGCCAGCCTGGACGTGGAGTGCTGTCCTGCTCCTTTGTTTGTTTTAAAATAAGAGTAATTAGTATTTGCCAGGTAATAAACGTGTTTTGGGCAGGATGTGCTAACTGCGAGACCTTGGGCAAATTATGTGAGTCATCCGTGAAATGGAAAGAATAACACCTGCGTCTTGGAGAGAAGTAATAGAAATTCTGGCTTATGGCATAGTAGTGCTAAAATCCTTTCCATTCGCTTATCATATCCTCGTATAGAAAGGTAATTAGAGTAGAGAGCACATATAATTAATACACGGTAAGTATGTCATTCCCCTCCAGGGTGATGTGCTGGGCCATGGGAAGCAGAAATGAATAAAGATTGAATTGTGTCTCACGCTCAGCTCGTGCCGGTGGGGGAGGCAGATACCTAAACGGATTATTACATCGGATGGGTGCGGGCCACTGCTCAGCTCTGCATTAGCAGTGGGGAGTGCACGAAGGTGGGAGCCACCGTCTGGCCTTGCAGACCAGAATGCAAACACTACCCTCATGAAAAACCCGAAGGCAAGGCATCCACCTACAAGCTTCAGGGATGGGTGGACCCTCCCTCACCTGAGAGTTTTGGCCTGAAGAATCGGGTCGTGGCCTCCATATGACTTACAGGACTTTTGTAGGATTGTGGCTTCCTGCTTTGCAGGGAAGCAAGAGGACACAGGTTGAGACACATTCATTTCCCATCTGTAAAAACCTGCCTTACAGGTGACCACCTCAGCGTCCTCCACCCAGGAATAGCCTTACCTGCCTGGGCAGGAGGCCCGGGACTCAGGGTCCACGATACTTTTCGGAGCCCACAGAAATGTTTCAATTTTAATTTCTTTTTTTTTTTTCAGTTTTTTAAAATGTTTATTTTTGAGACAGAGAGAGAGAGAACACAAGCAGGGGAAGGGCAGAGAGAGACAGAGACAGACAGACAGAGCCTGAGCAGGGGAGGGGCAGAGAGAGAGGGAGACACAGAATCTGAAGCAGGCTCCAGGCTCTGAGCTGTCAGCACAGAGTCTGATGCGGGGCTTGAACCCAAGAACCTTGAGGTCATGACCTGAGCTGAAGTCAGACGCTTAACCAACTGAGCCACCCAGGCGCCCCGTGCTTGTTGTTTTGATGAGGGAAATGACTGGGTGCTTGGCACATAGGAGATACTGAGTGAACGCATGTTGAAAATGTCTTTCCCGAGACCATTTAATTGTGCTCGTTTTTACTTTGCACACACTGGTAGCCTGCCCAGACTGTGGATACACAATAAAAACTAACCGAAATCCACAATGACAGAGGAAGACACAAGAATTCTTGTCTATTGGCTCAAAATGGCAGAGACTCCCTTGCACAGATTACGCCCCAAGCTCAAGGGCCCTGGGAGGCCACATGATGAGCTGGGTGGCTGCCCGGTGATCACGGGAACCGGAACATTGCAGGGGGGCTGAGTCGGGGACCCCCTAGACCACCCCCAGTTTCAGTGGCTCACTGGAACTCACAGGACTCCATATACAGCTATACTCACAGCTCTGACTAATTTCAGCGAAAGGATAAAATGCAAAGTCAGTCGAAGTCAGGGGGAGACGAGGTGCAAGCTGCCCAGTGTCCCTCCCCTGGGGAGTCACCCGGTGCCGCTTCGTGTGCGTGAATTGAGAGGCGCTGTGGTCAGTGCCAAAAGTGGGCGCTGGATTTCAGACACTCGCTACGGAAAAGTAGCACCATCGCTCATGAATAACGTTTACAAATTTGGTTCGTGTTGAAACGAGAAGACTTGAGATGTATTGGGTTCAATAAACATTATTAAAATTAGCCATGGCTGTTTCTTTGGAGCTCTTGCAAGTGGCTGCTAGAACATTCTGGATGACTTGTGGGACTCACGGTCTGCTGCTTTTGGCCCATGTTGGCCTATGTCAAGTACTCTCTAAGCCAGACCCTCCCCTCCACCCACCGCCACCTGCTCTGAGGGAGACCCCGCCCACATCCCATGATACAGAGGAGGAAGGCTCCGAGAAGTGATGGAACTTCTGCCAGCTGTCTGGGAAAGGCTAGATAGAGCCGGGACTTGTCCCAGGGTGTCTGGTTCCAGAACTCGCCCTCCGCACTGGTCGCCATATAGCCTGGGAAACCGTAAATCAACACTAATGTCGTAGGGTTTGCATAGTGCTGTGATGGGCATGCATAGGGCATGCCCAGGATACAGAGGGAATTGGTGTATCATTGAGGAGTCATCCTGGAGGGATTCCAAGAGGAGGTGACATTTGAACTAGGTTCTGACGGTAGTCGGCAGAGAAAGGGGTGAGCGTTCCAAGTGCTGGAATAGCGCGTGCCCAGGCACAGAGGGGACAGGCACCAGGTGCCATGCTTGGGAAATGCACAGTCTGGGATGTCTGAATGGAACGTGATCGTGCGGGGGGCCCTATGGGGAGATGCGGCAGGCACAGGGGTGACAGGAGTCTGATAATCCTGGGCTTTGTAATGCGGTCGAACCTCACGCTGATGGCAAAGGAAAGACCTTGCCTCTTATGTAGAGAAACAGCGTAATTTGAAATGCGTTTGAGGAAGCTCACTCTTCTGATGAGGGGGACGGGTAGGAGGCGGGGCAACAGGGGTGCACATCCTGTAGGAGGCTCTTCAGAGATCGGGAGCAAGATCTGGAGAACCTGGGCACAAGCCGGAGAGGAGGGCACGGGCTGAGGGAGGGAGATTCTTGGTGTGGTTGATGGATTCCAGGGAGATTGCTGGTGTGGTGGAAGGTGGATTCAGGACGAGTCCTGGATTTCTTGTCTCCATGCATCATCACCTGTGCCATGCCAGAAATAAGCAGAGGGAGGGCACAGGCTTGAGGGTGATGATGCCAGGAGCACTTGTAGACAAGATGAGGTCCTCAGAGGGACCACGGGTGAGCTGATCTGCAGTAGGTGCTGGAACTAGTCATCAAGTGCCCCGGACAGAGTGACGAACTGGCACTTGGGGCTGACACTGGCCATCAGGGATCGCGGAGCCCTACTACGTGCTGGACATCCTACTGAGCACTCCTCATGTATTCAAGTTTTTAAGTAACTTAACGGTGTTTCATCCCAATTGTACAGAAGAGAAGACGGGCTCAGAGAGGGTGACTGATTTGCTGTCGGCCACACAGCTCTTACCAGGGACAGGGTTGGGGGGGTAGGGGTGAGGAGGGGTTAAACCCCGGGTCTGGCTGTCTCAGAGGGTATGCGCTTTCCCCTGCCACGCTCAGCTGGACATTTAAGGAGCAGGTGACGGGAACTCCATCAGCGAGGAACACGGCGAAACAGTGGCCAGCGTTGAGAGGAACACAGGATGCCAGAAGAGAGTTTTCTGGAGCGGAAATGTAAGGGCTGTAATTCTTCCAGGAGGAAGGGCTACAGAGCACTCATTGTACTTGGCAGCTGGGGTGTCATTGGTGACCTTGACTCAGAGCAGTTTCGGGGACAAGCAGGGCATGGCTGTCAATTGCAGAGGCCAGAGCAGTGGCCGGGAGGGGTGAATGTAGAGTGTTGCAGGGAAGCCAGCGGCAGGGGAGGGTGGGGGAGAGCAGAGGCGGATCTTCCCTGGAGGTAATGAAGCAACAGCCCCCCACCTGCATGGGCCCTCTGCTCTGCATCAAACTATGTATGTCTAACCTCACATGTGCCTTTAACCTCATTATTTCTCTGAAAGAAGATGCCCCTCCCTCCAGAAAAACGTATAAGCTTCAGGTCCCATAAAACCCAAGTCTACCCCTGGGAGACAGGGGCTGGATGCAAAGAGTGGGTTCAGGAACCAATAAGCAAGGGAGTGGGTTCGGGGCTCGGAGATCCAGGTGTGGCCTTGTGACTTACCAGCTGCAGACCTCGGGCAAGTTATCTGGGTCCTTCCCTTTCCTTTTCTGTACAACAAAAACCATAAAAGTGCTCATCTCCTAAGGTGGTTTGAAGATTAAATGAGATAATGTGTATAAAGGAATTAGCACAGTCATTCACACATAGCCAACCGCTCAATGCCTTTGCAGCGATTTCCTGTTAGATACTATTTTCCCGGTTGGTGTTCTAAGGATTTGTAACTTTTCCTGTGTTGGGTTCCTCCCGTGGTCTGTGAATGGAGAGCATGTGTTTTTCTCTTGCGTTGCCCCGTAATTTGTTTCAGAGGACCAGATTCAGTCCCGGGAGGCACACGGATGGAATCACGCACCACGTCCCGGGGGAGACGTGTCCTAGTTTGTGGTCCTGGCAGGGCCAGGACCCAAACCCAGATTCTCTGGGAACACGCCAAGTGGCCTGTCTCACAGCCCTGGGGCCACACACCTGATGCGTGGCTGCTGTGTGCCTGTCTGCAGCCCCGAAGGGTGTGACCGGTACTCCTCTGCCCATCAGAGCTCCCCTTTGCTCTGGCCCCCGCTCTTCTTGGGAAACAACCCTTTTTAAGCTTGGAGCAAGTGGCTGGAGGAGAGGGTGGGTCTGGGATTGCAAAAACAGCCCCAGAGCATCCTCTAGGGCAGCCGGTTCCTGGCCAGCCCCGGGTTGCGTAGTGCGCCCGGACAGCTGGTGTCCGTCTGCAGGCTCCTGCCTGCGGGCCTGGAGTGACAGCTTGGCAGGCCCAGGCCCTGCTCCAGACCCTCCCCCGGAGCCAGTCAGGGCTGGGAGCCCTGGACCTCTTTCCCGGTCCCTGCGCGGCCGTTCCCAGAGTGGCCGCTTGATGGCGCTGTGGCTCCACTGAGCGCCTTCGCCGGTGGCCGCGGGCCGCTGCTGCCTCAGCAAGCACAAAGCCCCTGCCGGGTCCCAGCGGCTCCCCAACTTACACCCCGCATGGAAGAAGCCTGGGGCTTTGGCGTTGTTTCCCCTGCCCTTGTCCTGGCAATGCCCAGGACCCTCGCCACCGACTTTATTCTTCCTAAAACTTTTTTTTTTTTTTTTTCCTGTTTTGATTTGTTTACTTGCCTGCACCACGTTTCCGCGGTCTTACTAATAGCTATTTACCAGGTCCGGGGCCCCAAGCCCCGGGCCTGCCGAAGAACTACAATTTAATTTAATCTCTGCTCTGATTTTGGGGAGGAATTGAACGGAGCCATGGCCGGGCTGGCCTGTTTCCTCTTTTCAAGCTTTTCTGTGGCTCTAACTTCACTCCAAAAAAAAAAAAAAAAAAAAAAAAAACCCTTCTTAGGTCTGGTGCTTGGGAGAGAACGGTGTTTGAACACAAAGTTCAAGCAAGCCGCTAGCGTGGAATGCAAAGAAAATTAAGAAAAAGAAAAGAAGCTCTTTAAAAATGGGCTTTTTATCTGACTCCAAACATTCTGAAGTGCACATGTATAAAATCGTGCAAAACGCAGAGAAAGAAATAGAAAGCATTCGTACTTTTTCACCCGGAAGTGACTTCTATTTCAGTATCTTATTCCAAGATATATTGTCACTGCACGGATCTGTCTTCTGTAATCCGCCCCCCCCCCCCGGCTGGATCCGTTGATTCATCGGTTTGCTTGCCCAATTTTTAATTTAATACACGGAGCACGGTTCTCCTTGGCAAGCTGGCTTTTGAACGCTCACTGAAGCAGGTCTGTGTTTGAAGTTTCGCACACAGACGGTGCTCGGCTAGGTTTTTGTGTGAAAAGGTCTCCGTGGAGCCGTGATTCAGACGTTCGGAAGAGAGTGATTGAATGGTAGCTTCCAGGGAGGGCAGAACTCTGTAGATGTGGCTTTCCTCAAGGCCAGAGTTGCCCTGTTTCGATTTGCAAAGCGAGCTGCCCCATTTAACTCAGCAAGTCTGAGGACACCCAGAGCAGGGTGCTTGGGCTCCTAGCTTTGAGCGTTGCCTGGCAGAACCTCTGGGCACCTGTATGCAGGTGGGGGTGGGGGTGGGGGGGGGCTCTGCAGGCTGAGAGGCAGGCTCAGGGCTCACTGAGTCAGGCCCTCGTTCCTCTGGAGGGTCCCCGGACAGATGCAGAAGGCCCGGGTGTGTGTGCATGCGTGTGTGTGCTTATGTGCATGCGCGCGTGTGCATGCGTGTGTGTGTGTGTGTGTGTGTGTGTGTGTGTGTGTGCGTGTACATGTGCATGTGCATGTCAGGTTGCTGCTTCCGGCTCTGCCTTCCCTCCCTGGGGGCAGACACAGCAGCAAGCCTGTCTGAGCCGACTGGCCTGTCCAAACCCAGGACTCTGCACGCTTGTGCTCCGCCCGAGAGCAGCAAAGGGCAGGGGCAGAAAGAAGGCTGGAGCTGGCATTGCTGGGTCCCCCGGGGTCCCCTGTTCCCAGGGCAGCGGGACATCTAGCCCCAGGAGACAGAAAAAGGTTTTTTATTTGTCTTCTCTCTCTCTCTCTCTTTCCCCTGCTGGTGTTACTCTCCTTCTGCCCTGCCTGGCTGCCTCCTGGAGGCACAAGGGGTCCCGGGCTCTCTCAGGACTCTGGGAAGAAACCGCAGGGGATGGGGACAAAGGAGACAGCACTCCGGTCATCAGAGCCTTGATGGCCCAGGTGCCCTTCAGGTCCCCGGTGCCTGCGGTGGCCCTGGGGCAGGAACAGCGTCCCGCAGCCACACCGACCAGAGCTCACACCCTGGCTTTGCCTGCCTCTAGCTTTGTGTTCTTGGGGGAGTCACACAACTCTCTCAGCTTTGGTTTTCTTATCCAGAAAATCGAGAAACGTTGGCCAGTCCATAGGGTTGATGTGAAGAAAGCTGGGGTAAAGGAGGGTAATTTCTTTAAAGCTGCTAGTTATTAAATGCTCCCACGGGCCACACATCGTATAAGGATTTTGCTTAGATTATTCTAGTTAATCCTCACAAGACCCTGACTACGTACGTGGTATCATGGTCCCTGTGGTGGGCAAAAGACACCCAGACAGGTCGTTGTTACCGTGCCCAGAGTCACCCAGATGGCGAGACTGGAGCCTCCGAGCTCGACTGGGACACTTTTGCTGAATGGCTCTCACCCCACCTCCCCCGCATCACTTTCCCCTTCTGCCCCCCACCCCGTGTGCTCCTGTGTGGGAGGCATCCAGTCAGATGGCAGCTCATCCCACCCCATGCCAAGGACCTCCGGTTTGGAGCCTTGTGGCTTTCTTCTTCTAGAAGTCATGGGATCCACTTCCTGTTTCCGAAACTACACCAGATACAACCGTGGAGCTTTGAATAAAGGAGCAGCATCTTCAATAATGAATATGCACAACTGTGGTCAATAAGACGTGAAAAGTCTCCATTGAGGAAGAACACGCCTTCCAAGGGTGTGTGTGTGTGTGTGTGTGTGTGTGTGTGTGTGAACACGCGCTTGTGCGTATGGAGACTCCTCACCCCTGCAGGTGGAAAGAACACAGGAACTGGAAGACGTGAGCCAGGGCATCAGGTAGGGGCGATGCCATGAGATGAAGCATCTCTCCGGAAGGAAGGCAGGGGCAGGGGCGCGTGGGGAGGAGGACAGGAAGAGAAAGCCTTCTAGAGCAGGATGAAAGGCCGGGGTGCCTTCTGGGGCTCCCCCGCCCAAGTGCCTTCTGTCTCCTTGCTGCTGTGGTTTTTCACATCCTTTAAAGAAGAAACAGTCCTTTCATTCGACTCTGGGGTGGGGGCGGGGCGGGGGAGACTTAACAGGGCGGTGCCTGAGGTGACACTCCGGTGTGAGTTGCCATTAAAGCAAAATCAATCATGGAGGGAGCACGAGCGCCTTCAGGCCCACCCATTGGCGAGGATGACGATGGTGGTGAAGGTTTGTCACCTGGTGGATCGGCGAGAGGAAGGCAGACACACAGCAAACGCGGGGACGCGACTCGGCCAGGGTGACATTGCTTACTGTCTGGCGGGCCGGGTGTCTGTAGTGAGGGGCCTTCTGATAGCCAGGTGTCGGCCAGTGCGTTTCCTTCTCGGAGCTGGCCAGCTTGATGCAAGATTCTCTCCCTAGGATTTGCTATCTGAGGAATCTTTCCACCGTGTGTGACAAGGCGTGAGAGAGAGCACAGTACGGTTTTAGAAAACACACACACACACACACACACACACAGTTGTAAACGGAGTACATCTCCAGCTGTGATGAGAGGCTGTCATCGTCTGTGAAAGCCAGAAGTGGCCCCGGGCAGAAGGAGATGGCCCCTTGACTCCCCTTCCCATGTTCCACCCTGAAAACCCACTTGTATGGGTCCCACGTTCCCCTGATGCTCCCACAGGTGACGGTACTCGTTTCCACTTTAGGAAGCTGGTGGTTGGCCCGAGGATTGACGGACGGCCGGGGTAGAGACGCGGCTTTTTCTTGTAGCTCTAAAAATAACCCCACAGCGGCGGTTTTGGGAAAGTGTGGGGAAAATGGTCCTGGGTGAATGGTGGCGTTTCTCGTCTGTCTCAGGTGGTGCGGCTGAGGCTTCTGCTGTGTTAGCTTGATTATCGCTGGCGGGAGCCTCTCGCGTGCCTGTCCCAGAGACCCCTCTGCCTTAGGAGGTGTGTGTCATCGTTTGTGCCTGCCGCCTGCAGCTAGGGTAGGGTGACAGGCCTATGCTGAGAGCAGCACTTCACCGAAGCTATGAAAGGCTGCCCTCCTGGGCTTATCGGCAAATACTCCATGTCGGTACCGTAAGTAACAGCTTCTGGTTATTGATTACACGCTATGCCCAAATTTCACAATTCTGGATGGTAGGTATTATTTACATTTTATGAATGAAGAAGCATATTCAGAGAAGTTAAGCAACTTGCCTGAGGCCACACAGCTTTAGGGGCAGAGCTGAGAACCCGGCTGTCATCTGTCTGCCTCTCCAGATTGCGAGTGCCCTTCCTGCTTAGCTCCAGGTGGCACTGAGGTCTAGAGGCCGGGCTGTGACGCACAGGGAGGGCTCAAAGCAAGTAAATGACTGACTTGCTTAACCTGACCCTCTGGAGGCACCTGGGTGGCTCAGTGGGTTAAGCGTCTGACTTTGGCTCAGGTCACGATCTCACGGTGCGTGGGTTCGAGCCCCACGTCGGGCTCTGTGCTGACCGCTCAGAGCCTGGAGCTGCTTCAGAGTCTGTGTCTCCCTCTCTCGCTCTCTGCCCCTCTCCCCTTCAAAAATAAACAAACATTAAAACAAAAACAAAACCAAAAACCTTTACCCTCGAATGAGGCTGATGCAGCTAGAAACGCCCCGTTGGACTGACACTGCAGCCCACCGCCCTTCTGGAGGATGAGGAGGAAGGGGGAAGTGTCACATAGCCCCCTGGGCAAAGATGACAGAGGAGCATGTGGTTGTCTCCTGAGATTTGATCTTTGTTGTCTGGCAGTTTTTCAGAAGCCAGCCGGACAGCTACGTGCTGTGGTTGGACCCCTCTGGGGTTTCTGCTTCCCCATGGGATCTGCAAGCAGGAAAGTGTCTAAGACGCAACCCGCTGACCTCGTGGTGACAGCCATGTGTACATCCCTGAGTCAGATCAGCTCTGGATGTCGATGTCGCAAGCGGGAAGCACGTGCCGTCTGGGGTTTGTACGTCGGCAGCCCTTCTCCCCGCCTGTCGACTCGGGTCCGGGTCGGCTTCATCTGCCGGGGTTATTCTGAGTGAGGAATCTCCTCCTTGGATTGAGGGGTCGAGAAGCCAGGATCCCCCTGCGGGGGCTTAGGACTTGAGCCTTCAAATACAGTCAGGCCGGCACCCCTACCCCTTCCCGCGTTCCTTCCTGCAGTTAGAGGCCGCTTTCCGAAGATTGTAAGTGAGCAAGAGTGAAAAGCAGGGTGGTTGTTTGCTTGGGCGAGACAGACGGTGGGGAAATTTGCTTGAGCAAATTGTAGGCGGCACACCATCCCCGTAGACTGCCCTCGGGTTGAGGTGTGGGAATGACACTTGTCAACATCTGTGCCTGCGATGAGTTGTGGTATGTGTTTTGTGTTCCAAAAAATGAAGCCTCTTATCTGGAGATCTTCATGGAAAGAAATCGATTCATTTGTTAATTAATTCAGCAAATATTTGTTCGGCGTGTATTGTTGGCCTGGCGCGGTGCTGCTTGCCGGGGATACGGAGGTGCGTGCAGATACGTGCCCTCGAGGACAGTCCTCAGATGGTGGAGAGGGAGAAGCTTGAACCAGTAAGCATAATGGCACAAAGTTTGTGCTAAGTGGCTGGAGAGAGAAGTCTGGGCTTCTAGGGATCCACTGAGCGATGTAGGACTCCATCTGTGGTCAGCGGGAAGACTTCGTCAGGGACATTCATTCGGTGAGCCTTGAAAGTTTAAGAGGTATTCAAAGAGTGTTGCATGGAGGAAGTGAGAGGAAGGGCATTTCAGGCAGAGGGAACAGCATGTGCAGACGCACAGAGGCTTGGAAGGGAGCCTCTTGGAAGGGAGTGTTTAAGGAATAGTATGTACAGATGCACAGAGGCTTGGAAGGCAATGTCTAAGAAACAGTAACACTGGGGGCGCCTGGGAGGCTCAGTCGGTTGAGCGTCCGACTTCAGCTCGGGTCCTGATCTCACGGTCTGTGGGTTCGAGCCCCGCGTCGGGCTCTGTGCTGACAGCTCGGAGCCCAGAGCCTGCTTCGGGTTCTGTGTCTCTGTCTCTCTCTCTGCCCCTCCCCTGCTAATGCTCTGTCTGTCTCTCTCAAAAAACGAATAATCATTAAAAAAGACTTTTTTAAAAAAGAAACAGTAACACCAGAGCTTGGGCATCCGCTGGAGGTAGAGGTTTGGGGGAGGAGAACGTGAGATGGTACATGTGAAATGCATAGCTCAGTGCCAGGCAGGAAGGCTCCAAGAAAAGGTTAGCTCTTACTATCTTTCTGGTATGAAAATGACATCATTACCTCCCTTTTCTCCACCCGTCAGAGTTTATCTTCCTTCATTTTGTATTCTTGGTGTATTTCTTCATGAGAGAACGAGAGGCTCTGTGATGGCAGTTGTGAAAGAAAATCTTGACATAAATACTATCTTCATGAAACACGATGTTCTTTCGAACATAGTCATATCATGTGTTGCTTCGGACAGATGTGATCCGTTCCCTTTCAAGAGTGATCATAACTAAGTGTGGGTTGAATTGGATGGCTGGAATTTGAGTTCTGGAGACTTGGTATTACTGTGGGTGACCAATGTGTGTGGACGGTAGAAGGAAATTTGTTTTTAAATCGCTTTTCACACGTTCTGTGTTCTTACGCACGCTGACTTTAGGCAGTGACCCCTCAGAAAGCGGTCCTATGTATCTCGGAGTTTGCAGGGGGGCTTTTAAAAAAAACTTTTTTGAAATGTTTATTTATTTTCAAGAGAGAGCACATGCAGGGGAAGGGAGCAGAGAGGTTGGGGAGGAGAGAATCCCAAGCAGGCTCCGAGCTGTCAGTGCGGAGCCCGATGTGGGGCTAGAACCCCTGGAACTGTGAGATCATGACCTGAGCCAAAGTTGGATGTTTGACCGACTGAGCCACCCAGGTGCCCCTGGAGGGGGGCTTTATTGGGAGGATGCTGAGGTCAAGGGAGAGGCCATAGTGGGTGGATCCAAGGGGAGCTTGGAAGAAGGAGAAGACATTCTCTTCCTTTAAATAATTTCCAAAGCTTAAAAAAAAATACTTATTTTTAGGAGAGCACAAGTGGGGGAGGGATTGAGAGAGGGGGGCGGAGGATCTGGAGTGGGCTTCTGCACTGAAAGGCTGACGGCAACAAGCCCGACGTGGAGCTCGAACTCACGGACCACGAGATCATGACCTGAGCTGAAGTCCGGCGCTCCACCGCCTGAGCCCCCCAGGCGCCCCTAAATAATTTTCAAGTTTTAACGTCGCAACACTCTCGGGAGATTATAGACACAGAAAAGAACGGAAATTCTCATAAGGTCTAGCGATTTGGCCTGGGTATTTCTTTGTAGCCTGGAGAGTTTTCTTGGAAGTCACCTTTATCGATTCTCAAAATTCCTGGGAATTCTGCAACCTATTCCCCCGTGAAATGTCGCATTTCACAGTGTGCCCATTGTGTGTTTCCAGTGCCCTCTTGTCCCAAACCCCAGCACCGCCTGAGAAGTTACAAAGGGCGCTTCCTTCCTGACCCTCCCCTCTCTATTAAATTAATTAATTAAAAGGCACAAACCCTTGCAGCCCGAGAACATTCTCCGTTTCTTTCAGTTGACTTCCGTGCACTCAACAAAAATCTTCCCACCACTTGGGTGACTTTACCGGGCTGCAACCTGCAACATTATTTCAGGCTTTGTTTTTAACATCTTGTGCTCCAGATAGCGCCAGCAAGGGAGTTTGTCTGTTTGTTTGTTCATAAAGTGCCTACGTGGTTGGTTGGAAAGGAGGGAGGGAGATAGTGATGAGAAAGAAGGGTTGGCCAGGGAGCCGACCTCCGGCAAGATAATCAAAATGAAAAAAGAAACAAATGTGTTGAGAGGGAGTTACTTTAAGCGTCACGTGAGCTGCAGGATTTGGGCCAGGAGGGGGTTGTGTTTTCAAGCGCAAAGGGTAACCGAACTTGGGTCCTCGCTTGGCGTATCTCTCCTGCAGCCTCTGGGTCCACAGCAACCAGTGAAAAATCTTATTAGGAATGTTTTCCCCGTCCCCGGTCCCCACCCCTGTGAGATGATCTGAACACCGAGTGGATGGAGCAGATGCAGCAGTTCACAAATAGCAGAGTAGAGACAAGGGGAGGGAGTTTTGTCCTGGTGGGGACGAGCTGCTTGGGGGGGGGATCAGTTTTGGAGGCCAGGTTTTCTCCTGTTTGGCTCTCCCTCCGTTTTCCAAATTCTCAGGTTAAGTAAGAGCAAAGTGAGCAAAATCGTGGAGTTTGTACTGTGTGCGCACTACTGGCTGTGACTTTGAGGGTTAGGTTGACTAGATGTTTCTTTTGGGGTGTTTCTGGAAGTGAAAATGGGAAAGTTGGTAGCGTCTTGTCTGAAAGAATCAGGGAATGGACTTACCTTTAACTGTGCCTGTGCACAAATAAATCGTGCTGCTCCTGATTGTGTGTGTGTGTGTGTGTTTACATACACCTGGGTCCATGCTTCCTGGCTGGCATATCTGTTTGTGCATAAATATGTGCAGAACTATAAATAAAAACCACAAACGAATGCCTTTGAATGAAACATGAGGGCTACGCTTTCTATTTTGTGCAGGAAATGAGGCATGCACGTCTCGTTCAGAGACCAAGTCTGAACAGCAGCTCTGGGAAGGGATGGACAGGGGGTGCTGGGGCTCCCGGGGCTCTGTTTACCCAGGAGGCATATTTTCCTTATATAGAATTTAAGGAGGGATCCCTCTTTGATGCTCCAAGGTGACACGGTGTGAACCTCAAAGACAGACTGGTCATTCTCCCACGTGTCTTCCTATGGGTGACATTTGTGGGTTTCTGAGGCCACTAGAAGGCCTGTCAGACCGGCTGTGCTGAGGAGTGACCCTTGTGAGCAGGTGTAGTATCTACAGTTAGCATTGTTTGAGCACCAAAGGTGTACCGAGCCCTGGGCTAAGAGTGTTATCTCAGCACTCGAGGACCCTGGGAGGTGGGTCATATTGTCATCAGTTTACACACATAAAGAGACAACTGCTAGGAGGGCCCACACATCACCAGTATCCCCCAGATTGACGTAGAGCTGGGATAATAACTCAGGATGGCAGAGTGTAAAGCCTGCATTTATCCTTCCCTCAAAAGAGAGGATGGGGTGACCGGGTGGCTCAGTGGGTTAAGTGTTGAACTCTTGCTTCCAGCTCCGGTCATGTTCGTGAGTTCTAGCCCCGAGGGGGGCTCTGTGCTGACAGCGTGGAGCCTGCTTGGGATTCTCTCTCTCTTTGCCCCTCACATGCACCCACGTGTGTGCACGTGCACTCTCTCTCTCTCTCTCAAAATAAGTAAAACAAAACAAAACAAAAAACCTTAAGGGATATATACTAAAGAAGCTGAATAAATGCTTCCTGAGTGGATGAAATGTTCTAGCAGTTTGAGAAGTTAAAACACATACACGCTCTCTTTGTGTTTACCATGTAGTAGACGTTAGCTGTGCACCTGGAAGCAAGGTCTAGAACTTGCTCTCCATTTCTTCACTTGTACACACGGGGAAAGTCAGCACACACATTCATGAGGATTCAACGGGGAAAGGGTCGCACGGCTCTTGGGACAGAGGTGCCTAGTGCCACCGCACTTGCCCTTACTACGGCGATGGCTGCAGTTACCGTCGGGTGCGGCGGGAGCACGTGGGCGAGTGCAGGCAGAGACAGCATGCGTCATGGGTAGAGGGTGGCACAGAGGAGGCCGAAGGCACCCAGGGAGGGGGCACCAGCCGACGGGGTGTCTGGTGTGCACTGGACCAGGTTCCCGAGGATGGCACGGACGACAAGACGATACCCCAGGGGTGCAGGGACAACATGTGGGGGTGACAGGAAAGAGCCGGGCCTTGCCGGAAAGGTCCATCGTCGGTCAAAGTGCCAGCCGAGGAGAGCACGTGAAAACCCTGCTGGGCCAGGAGGCAAAAGAGCCCGGTCAGTGGCTCTGAGCTGAAGAAGCATCGAATGAATGGATGGTATTGGTTGTGCGAGGGGCAGCCTGGGTATTGAGATCGAGGAGGGGAAGGTGAGATGGGTTCTGCAGGCACCTGGTCCAGGCCCCCTGTGCAGCGCAACACCGTGGTTCCTTTGTGTGAGCCCGGGTACGTGGAGGCCGGCGCGTGAGCCTGGGTGTGCGCTGTGCAGGGAGGGGTTGGGGATTTGGTCACGTGAGCATGGGTGGGCGCTGGGGGGGATAGTCACGTGAGCATGGGTGGGCGCTGGGGGTGATGGTCACGTGAGCGTGGGGGTGGGCGCGTGAGCCTGCGTGTGAGCTGTGTGCGTGTGGGGGGTGGTCACGTGAGCATGTGTGCGCTCCGCGGGGATGGGCAGGGGAACCAGGGCGCCCTCCGTGGAGGTGAGCACGGGAGCGTGGGTACGCTCCGCAGGCACGGGCAGGTGAGCCTCGGTGCACTCCGTGGGGGTGGGTATAGGGTGGGGGACAACGGGAACGTGAGGATACTTCACAGTTTAGGTAGATGGGCTACCAGGGCTGTTTAGAGGCAAGACGACGTCGGGAGAGTGGGCAAAGCTGGTTGGTAGAGTGCCAGACAGGAGACTGAGGGTTTGTGGGCTCAGGCAAGATGAAGGGAGCTGCGCGTGGGCCGGGGAGGTCTTAGGGAGACCTCTGTGGCTGCGCCCCAGAGCCAGCCTTAGTTCGTGTGCCAGTGCACATCACTTTCGGCTCGGCTGATTAATAGCATCGACTCAGCGTCGGGCTCTGAGGCTGAATCCGACACACATTTGCACTGACCCAAGGGTGGAGCGTGACCCACCCACCATCCCGGGGACTACATAACATTAAAGCATTACGTTTCCCCGAGGAAACAGCAGCAAGGCCAGTGGGGACGTGAGGGATGACAGAAGAGGATCGTACACGAGACCAAGAGAGCAGTTTCCTGATTGCGTAGCCGGGAGATGAGCGGGGGTGATGGACGTGGAGAAACGGAGTCTGGAACCTTGCTCCGACTTGATAGTTGCGGAGGGCTGGCCAGTCCCAGACCTGTTGCAGGCAGCAAGCATCCTGATTGCGGGAAATACGATGGTTCTTTTTGGTGTGCTTCTGGATGAGATAAAGAATTGCAGGGTGGATGGTAGAAACTAGGAACCTTCAGTGTATTTGCATCCCCAGGTGTGCAGACGGGTGGACTTGTTTCGAACCCTGTGGGCATCGGCAGAGGCTGCTGGCATGTTGCTTGCATCATGCATGTTGCATCATGCATGTTGATTGCATCCCGCAATCAGGATAGACTGGAGCTATCGAATTCAGAGATGGCCCCAGCTGGGAGGCTGGCTGGCACACCAAGACGTTGAGGTTCCACGTGGCCAAAAGAGGCAGGGACTATGGGCTGAAATCAACAGGATGAAACTCAGCAGTGTTGGGTCCTACACAACTGTATAAGGGAGGAAAAGGGGTGATACTTTGGAAGTCGATCATATGATTAAAATAGGAAGCTGCATCAAGACCGTCACAACGTCTGAGGTAAGGAAAGGAATAGTCAAGTGATTCTGGTCCATACAGAGCCCTAGGGGTAGCTGGTTATTTTGGGGTCCAGTAATTCGAGTGTATTTGGAGGAGGGTGTCCAGGATAGTGAGGGGGTCTGAAAAATCATTCTGTGTAAGAAATAGTTGTCATATCACTGTCGTCCACTCAATAGGTCGAATGAGCGAATCGCCTGAATGAACAATACCAACGGACTTTGCTGTTTGAAAGGGTGCCATGTTGAGAAGAGAATGTTCATAAGACGCTCACGGCGTCCTATAATTCAGGAAGAGGACACGTTCGTTGAAGTTCTTGAGCGACAGATTTCAGCATGATTTGGGGGGAGTCTGGGGACTCTCCTTCCTCCAGATGACCTGGTAGAGCCAGCTTGGGTAACAGGAGTGTGGGGCTCGGGGGAGGAGAGGTAGGAGCTTGGAAGAAGGAATTAATTGTTGATTGGGACCTTTTTTGACAAACAACCTGGCTCTTGTTGGGCATGAAATAAGCCTGTGGAGACTTAAAATTTGTGTGTGTGTGTGTCTATGTGTGTATGTGTTCCTTTTTACTAAATAATGCATCGAAAATAAACAAAGACTGAATGTAGAGCTTGATGAATTTTTACATATGTATACATCTGTATAACTACCATCCATAATCAAGATCTAGAATATTTCCAGCAACCTGGAAGGTACTATTGTGCCAGTTCTTCCCCACTTACCCCAGATATTTCATGGCTCATCGTGGTGTTTTGTTGCAGAAAGGAAGGGTTGCGTGCTCACAGCTAGGTGGTCGACAGATGAGCCCATCCAGCAAAGAAAGAAAGAAGGGCTTCTGGTAGAGAGGTGTCTGAAATGAAGGTGAAATGGAGCTCGATTCTGAGTTGGAATGAAGTTTGGTGGGTCCTAGAACCTTTCTTTTAGGCTGAGACATTTAGGCACTGCATTTTAAGAAAACTGTTTTGCTCATGTGTAGACTTTTATCCGGCCAGATTTCCATCCTGAGGGTTTTTCTTTCTACTTATCTGACAAACCATAAATTTTATTTCCTTTAGGGGCAAAACCAACCTTCGAGTGCACTCATGGCCCACGTTTTAAGAGTCGGCTCCCTTTCTATCCTGGGTCTCTGGTTAAACACATTTTCTTTTTCTTGGAGCAGACTTCGCACAGAGGGGCTGGCGATACGTATTCCTCCAGAAGGAACTCCCGCCTGCCCCGCAGGAGAAGAGAAAGCCAGGTTCCACCTCATTCTGCTCTGGTAGCTGTGCCTGTCCTGCTGAAAGTCTTACTCCTGGTGCACGGGCATCGTACTCTACCTAACCTTGGTCACTTAGCGCTTCTTGGTTTCTAGTTTCTTTTCCTCTGCCTCCTTTAAAGAGCGGCAGAGTTTTGGACTTTGGACAACTTATAATGCCGGAAATCATGTTGATTTTCGGGAGTCTGTTTGTTTCCAGAACAGCAGCCCGTTTCCCGGTGAGCTGGCTGGCGATTGGTTGATGAAATGAAGGAAGCAGCCTCAGAATGCTGGGGAAGGCTTTAACGCCCGTGGTGTTGTCTCCTTGTCTTGTGTTTGGGACATCAGAGACTGAGGCATAGGCACCAAGACTTTGATGATGTCTGTTGAAGGAATCTCCTACCTCTTGCCCTGTTGGGAACATGGTGGTTGAAAACATAAGTTTCTCTTTGAGCACAGGAGTTTCTTTTTTCATTATTTATTTACCTATAGTTGTGGTCACACTCATACATAATATAAAATTAACCATTTTAACCCCTCTTATGTGTAACATTCAGTGCCATTAAGCACATTCACATCGTTGTGCAGACATCATCACCATCCCCCCACAGAGCTTTTTTCATCTTGTGAAACTGAAACGCTGCCCTGTGAAACAAGAGCTCTCCATTCACAGAGTCCCCTGACAGCCACGATTCTACTCTGTTTTTCTGCGATTGGACTGTTCCAGGGGCTTCGTTGAAGTGGAGTTATAGACAACTTGCCCTTTTGTGACTGGCTCATTTCACTCAGCGTAATGTCCTCAAGGTTCATCCATACTGTAGCTTGTCTCAGAGTTTCCTTCCTTTTCAGGGCCGAATAATATTCCACGATGGACACACCCCATTTAGAGCATTGTTTTTACATATTTTTTAATTTTTATTTAGTTTTCAGAGAGAGGGAGACAGAGTGTTACTGGGGGAGGGGCAGAGAGAGAGAGAGAAGGAGACATCGAATCTGAAGCAGGTTCCAGGCTCCGAGCTGTCAGCACAGAGCCCGACGCGGGGCTCGAACTCATGAACCGTGAGACCATGACCTGAGCCAAAGTCAGACGCTTAACCGATTGAGCCACCCAGGCACCCCTGGAGCATAGTTTTTGATGCGAGTGCATCATGGACCGAGTCTTCTTAATTTCACATATATGGAGCACCTACTGTGTTCCTGACCACACACCCATTATCCTGTGGCCGGGGTGGGGGCGGGGGGGGACTCCCAGGTGTAGCATCAGTGTTTTTCATGGGGAAACAGAAGTACGCATGGGTGAAGGTGAGCTCTTTGGGGGAAATACCGCCTAGAGCTCCTCCTTTCCAGTGTTTGCTGCACAGAAGGCTTTGAGGTATGGTCTAATAGTTCTCTTTTGGCAAGCCATCTTTCCTAGATTTCCAGAAATATGATTAGGATTGTTTTCCTGGGCTTCAGAGCCACAAACAGTGATGTGGTTTTAGGCATAGGCTATTGGCAAGGCTGATGAAATGTGGGATCATTTCATTATCCCCCTAAGTCAGTGTTGCCTGAAGGCTTTTAATGTGATGTGTAGGTAGGTAGGTAGATACAGGGGTTTTTTTTTGGAGAGACTCTAAAACACCACGCTAAGGGAATTGGAAATAAGAGGGTGAACAAGCCGAAAGTTAGACCCAGCTCTTCTGTTCATTCATTTTGAGACTCCAGGGAGGCTTTTCATTGCATTCCCTGGTTTTCTGCTTGGTCACACGTGAAGAGTAATCCTACCCTCTCTGTGTCACAGAGGTCTTCATGGGGAAGGGTGGTTCAAAGCCCAGAAACCTTTTAAACAGGGTCGTCCGTCAGTTGAAATGGAACTCCCAGCCCATCTCCAGTCTCTGGATCTGTACAACAAAATGCGTGCTCAGGTCACGTGCATTATCTGTCTCACGGTTTGCCTTGAAAGGCTTATTTGCCAAATGCGTTCACCTGTTCATCGAACATTCACGGACCGATTCCCTGTGCTAAGCACTGAATGAGTGTCCCAATGGAGAGAGGGGTGAACAAAACTCCAGACATTAAGGATCAAACTGTTTTGAGGAAAAAAGGATGATTACCAGATGATTATAATGCTCGGAGGCTAATTCCTACTTTGCAGCCTGTCCTTTCCCTGTCCCTCCAAGAGACAAAGAAAAAAAGAAAAGAAAAAAAGCTGAGTTGGACTCTTAGTAGCTCTTTGTCCCTTTTGGATGAGTGTCCGGTGTGTTCCTCGTGCTCACAGATAATCCTTCAAGGTCTTGGATGCAAACAGTTTTTCTGTGTCTCCATAGTTTTCTCTATCAAAGGGGAATATCAACAGGTGTGGATCCTCAGGGCTCGGTGGTGACTGCAGGGGGGTGGGGGGCAGGGGGTGTGGGGCAGATGGGTTTTGGTAGATATTTGGTGCAGGGGTCCTTGCTGTCTGAGAAGGAGACTGTCTCAACCCAGACATTCCAAGTTCATTTTGCAAATGACACCTTCCCCTCGGGACTGAAACTGTGGTAGCCACAAGTGTTTCCCAGATTACCGGTCCCATGCTAGGTAAGACTCACGTGCTGAAGAACCAAGAGGTAGTCATAAAGATGCACTCTTCTGAGTAGGGATAATAATTGCACCCTGAAAATGAAGATTTGGGGCAGAGATTCATGTGAAGGAACCCTTTTGTGAGGTGATTTCTTGGCCGTTACGGTAGGAGACAGATCTCATTCGTGTGCTGCTCTAAGTCATGGAATGAGAAGAAACAAAGTGTTGATAACTTGGAAAGTGCTGGATGTACCTCGGGGAGACCCGCCACTACCTCCTGGGGCGTCTGCTTCCCCACTGATGAAATGAAGGAGGTTGACCAGATGCCCCTGTGGCTCGTTGGTTTCTGATTCCTACACCCTGTTTCTGGCAGAGTTTGCCAGCTCAGCTCTTGGGCATAGCACAGCCTCTGGTACATGCCTTTGGGACCCGTTTCAAGAGAGTGTTGAATACACAACCCTGAAGACTCGTGCAAACCTTTCTAGGTAACACTTACTTCATTGCGCTTTTAAACACGAAACAGAAAGAACATGCCGCTTAGCAGGCTCACGGTAATCGGGGCTGACAGATGTCACTCAGAATTTTATTATTGAAAGCCACAATGATTTTCCAAATAACCTAAAAATGTATAATCCAACCTCAAAATAGTGTCCTGTAACACAGGCCAGGGAACCCTGTAGGAAATGAAGTCAGAATCTTGGCACCCCTGATGTGCTTGTTCAATTGCTTTGAAGACTTTCACGTCCTCCCGGGAACACAGGCACGTGAAACCATATCACGTTGCTCAGTGTGGCTGCCAAGCTCTCAGAGGACGGAGAGCGCCTTGGGTGTCTGACTCTGGTACCTAAGCCAAGGTGACACCTCTTCTGGTCCCCATGAAGAGCTTTCTCCCCATCCTATGAGAGCAGGGGTGGATAGAGAGCCACGTTAATACACTTAAAAAATTAAGCACCTTTCAGTCTGTAGGTGGTTCTGTTTTACTCGGAATCTCGGGCAGGTGACTCATAGAGACACTTACAACAGGAAACGACAATGTGTTGAGTGCCTACGATGAATCCAGGCAGGGTGCTTCATGTACCCCTCATGTTGTTTACGTATTCCTCATAGCGATTTAAGTGTATATGAAATATTATTAATATGTATGTTAACTACATTAACACAGGATGAATTGTCAGTAATGCGTTCATCATAAACAGTCTTGTGGGAATTACTGTCCCGTTCTGCAGATGAGGAAACTGAGGCCCAGAGAGGTCAGGGAGCTTAGACCCCGTGGATTACAGCTAGGAGACAGAAGAACTGGAGTTTGACTCCAGGTGGGTACTTGGGGTTTTGGAGTTGGCATGAGTCTCATTGCTGGCTAACTGTCCTGAGCCAGCAGCCCTGGGACAGTGGGTGGGACCAGCGAGCTGTCTTTCTAGGACTAGGAAACGGGCAGAACTGGTCTGGCCTGAAGGGGGAGGGAGGACAGGCCTGGGCCCCGCCCCTTCCAAGGAGCTGCCAGAAGCCACGCCCCCTGTCCCAGGTGGGCAGCCCCCGCAGCACATCCCGCTGGATGCTATCTCTCCAGATTGATCTCCAGGAAGCCTCTCCCGCGGCTTCCGAGCTGGGGGAGAGGCAGGCGGGGCTGCCAGCATCCGACTGGCCGTTATTTGGTTTTCTCTGACTAGATCTTTGTTTCTGTGAAACCCTTAGCTGCTGAGGCTCTCGCGCGTCGGCTTAATCGCTGCCTCATGGAGCGCTAGCCTGGTTAAGTAAACACCGCTGGAATATTACCTGTCTGTTAACCTGTCAAAATTGCTTTACAGCCCCCTTTTATCTCCCCCCCACGGAATTTCCCCTGGAGTGTTCTGCCTGCTCTCTGGTTCCTTTCCTCCCTGCCCTCCATCCTGCAAGGCCTCCCCACCCCCTGAGTCATTAAATATTGTCAGAGTTCCGCCACTTACCGCTGCCCTGTTTGCCCAGTGCAGATAAATTGCTGTTGACTCTGTGATGCAGACCAAGGACACCAGGCTCCTAGCCCCAAGAAAGTAACCAGGATGCCTGCCAGGTGGGCGGAGGCTGGGGGTGGGGCGGCTGGGGTCTGGAGCTGCCCCAGCCTGGGGGACGCTGCCTGGGGAGGGAGCCCTGCCTTCCGGTTACCCAGTTTGCCTCCAGGCCAGCCGGCACTCTGCTCCTGGCACGCCTTCTTCCTTCCCTCTCCGTCCACTCCGCCCTCTCTCTAAACGTGGGGTTTATGAATCTGAGGGTCTTAGGGGAACATCCAGTTCTAAGTCTCGTAGAGGCTAAGCCCTGGCTCCGTGATTTGGTCTCATGCTCCATTGAATATGTTCAAGGATTCCTTGGAGATTCACTTCTTTCCCCAAGTTATGGTAAAATACACATAACGTGAAATGTACCATTGTAATCGTTTCATTTTATTTTTATTATTTTTTTGAGAGAGAGAGGGTACAAGTGAGCGAGGGGCAGAGAGAGAGAGAGAGAGAGAGAGAGAGAAAGAGAGAGAAGTGGGGCTTACCCGAAGCAGGGCTCCTGCTCGCCTGATGCGGGACTTGAACTCATGAACCGTGAGATCGTGATCTGAGCCGAAATCAGATGCTTAACTGACTGAGCCACCAAGGCGCACCTGCATCGTAATCATTTTAAAGTGTGCAGCTCAGTGACATTAAGTGCATCCACGGTGTTATGCAACCCTTACCACCATCTAGTTCCAGAACTCTTTGACCCCGCCCCCACCCCAAAAGGAAACCCCGTCCCTGTCCGTCAGGTAGTCATTGTCCACTCCTCCCTCCCACCGTGAGCCCCTGGCTACCACTGACCCACTTTGTGTCTCTATGGATTTGCCTGTTCTGGGTATTTCTGGATATTTCACGTAAACAGAGTTACACAAGTTGTGGCCTTTTGTGTCTGGCTTCTTCCCTATGGTTCTCAAGGTGCCGGAGACTGACTTCTGTCTTCTGCTCAGGGTGGGGACTCCTCCAAGGGACAGTGGGACAGTTGCTGGGGAACCTCTGGGTCTTGTGCCTGGCAGGCGTGAGCCTCTGATCTCTCCATCCCTTGCCTTTTCCACCGGAGACTTTCCAGTGTCTTCTTGGGGAGGACGTTTTGACTTTCAGTAAAGCCACCAGGCCTTCCCCGTCTGCCAGGCTGGGCAGAGGCAAGTCTGGAGCCTGCAGGGCCTGGGGGAGGACTTCACGAAGAGGCTCCTCTGCTGAGCAGCCCTCCATGCTTGTGATCCGTCCAAGGGCTACCATTCTTTCCTCCTTGGGGTCAGAAATCTGATAAGTCCTGGAACCGTTTCCTTCCTGGACAGCGAGCTCAGCACATGGCGTGGAGAAGATCTAACTTTTCATCGGAGAGTCAGCGGCGTTAGGGGCGTGGGCTTTGGAGTCCGCTGGGCGTTTGAATCTCCTCTGTCATCTCTTAGCTGCATGACCTCAGTTTTTCCACCTGTAAAATCGGGATGACAATGCCTTTTCCTTTAGGGCTGTGATGATTACACGGTGATTGCGTGCATTACTGACCATAAATCGCTTCACGTTGAGTGCAGTGCGTGAGGTTTAGGACGTGTACAGTAATTGGTTATTCATAAAATGTAGGATAAATGAATTGGTACATCTCCCCGCCCTCCCCCCCCCCCCCATCAACCTTTGCCAATCTAGAGTTCTGGCAACTTCTAGAAAATGCACAGGGCTTTAGGGTATCATTTAATTAGATGCATTTGCTGGTTTTCAGGTTTCTGAAAAGCTCTCAACTTTTGGTTGCGACAAGGAGGAAACCTTGCTTCTATTCAAGTCAGCAACAAGACAGGGTGTCACCATTTTTTTTTTTTTCGTTTGCTTCGCCATGTTTGGAATCTCTCCCATTCTGAGGCCATTCCTGACTCATTCATGTTTTCCATTCCAGTAGCCTGACCCCTGGGACGTTGGTGACACGGCACTCATTAATCACGTGTGACACAGAGGGGCTGTAGAAAGTGTGGAAGAATCGCTACGTGCCCTGAGTGCCCGGTCCCTTACACGGCTGGGGACGAGGGGCTCCATTTCGTTTGCAGCCTGACATGGGGGCAGTATAATCTTTGTGAGGTTTGTTGAACGCCTACTAGGTGAGTGTGTAAAGCAGGCTGCAGGAATGTTGGTGGGCACGTCGGTGGTTCTGTTTTTTGGCTGTTGTGAGGGATCGGTGCTTTGTGAAACCTCTCTGGCCTCCCGTCTGTGAATCCTTTGCCCTCGGCCTGTGTGTGTCTCATGACACCAAGGGAGACTGTGGCTGAGCGTTTCACGGTACCTGGTTCCCACTCTTGTCTGGCGGGCGCTCCGTGGGTTTTCCAGGAGAGCTGGGCACAAACAAGTCGGAGCTTCTCAGAACAGCCTCTGAGCGGCCTCCTCAGAACTTTCTTGGGAACTTTTTGGTTTTTATTGACACCTCGGTCAAGCAAAAAGATACCGATTCCCTTATTTTCTCCCTAACTTTGTGTGCATATATGTGTGTGTGTTTGTTTCTTCAGGAAGGACGAACCTGTAGATTTTTTTCTAAAGTCATGTTTATTGACATATAACTGACATACAGTAACACTCACCCTTTTTTGGTGTTCAGTGAATTTTCATTTTTAAATACTTCTTTATTTTTGGGAGAGAGCGTGAGCAGGGGAGGGGCAGAGAGAGAGGGGGACAGAGGATCCAAAGTGGGCTTCACACTGACAGCAGAGAGCCTGATGCAGGGCTTGAACCCACAAACCATGAGATCGTGACCTGAGCCAAAAGTCGGACGCTCAATCGCCTGAGCCACCCAGGTGCCCCAGATTTTCATTTTTGATGCTATGTGCCCTTCCTGCGATATCCCCTAAAATCTGGATTGGACTCACATTTACCTGCAGATTCGAGTAACTGGGAAGACAATGCTTGGTACCCAGCCCTGGAGATGAAATTGTTTCCGGCATGATTAGAAAGTGGTCCTAGGGAGAAAGATAAAAACAGATGAAGGACATTTTTTGCCTTGACGAGGGGTGGGGGTGGGGTACTGAGGAACAATTTCTGGGCATTTGTCGTGGCATTTTAAGGAGGATACTAAGCAGAGAGCTGTGTTGTATGTGAGCAGATGAATTCGGGTGGACTCAGCCGGAAGCTTCCGGAGGCTGACCTGGGCTCTGAGTGCTTACCTGGAAGGCCCCTGAACCATCCGCACCAGGGATCCATGAAATGGGAGGGCGGGCCTGGTTCAGCCCCTTGCTGGGTGATCTCATCTTGCCTTCAAGAGACTGGACCTCATTTTCTTCTTTGGCTATAAAAGGAGCTTCCTGGGGCTTAAAAGTCTAGGCAGAGGTTTTGTCGTCTTCTCCCCGTGTCCGAACCCCCGCTCCCCCCGACCGGCACTGTACTGTGGGGGGTGTGAGCCCTAGTGACCCCCAGTGCCTTCCAGTTCACTGGCTCGCTGATAACGTTCCAGTGGGTTTTGTGTTGCGTTGCTTGGAGACGGGTGGAACGAGGCCAATCACGATTTGAGTGGGGCTCCTGAACTTTCTGGGGCCACTAGGTTTGAACTGGGCTCTGTCCTCTGACTTTGCTGGTTCGTCCGCTGGCCCTGCCTGCCTCCCGAGGAGAAAACAAACAGAACTCCGTCTACACTCAGATGAGCTGCCTTAAACGAGGGAGGGAACAGAAGCAGAGACCCACTCTGCCCGCGCCCCCCCCCCCCCCCCCCACCGGCTGCCTGCCTTCTCTTCTGGGGCTGAGGCGGGCAATTGTCTTGTCTTCAAGCCATCAAGAGACTGCAGCCAGCCTCTGAATGTCCACTCGGGGAGTATGGCTGGGACTGCGATATGCCTGTCAAACCCAAGGGAGGGTGCTTCAGAAGGCTCCAGAGAGCGGCTTTGTCTCCTCGCAGCAGCTCGTGGGCTTGCGGCCATATCCTGGCTGAGCCATGGTGCATCCAGCTTCTCTGGGGCCAGGGCTGAGTCACCACAAATCCCCCACAGCGTTGGCAGCGGCTGTTTAAAGAGACCCCGCCTGGAAGAACGGGAGCACTCTGGGGTTTCTCTGGAATCGGGCTGGATGAGGGAAGGCAAAGGGTCAGAATCTGTCAGAATCTGCTGGCATAAGGAGTGATCCCAGGGCTCCTGCAGTCAACCTTTCCACCACCTGGTAGACCCCTGCCCCGGCCTGGGCTGCGCACACGTGGAGTCAGGCCCTCTGAACACAGGTGGCCAAGCTCACCTCCCTCTTGAGAGATGGGCACAGGGGGCTTGGCCCTGCACGTCACACCGTCTCTTCGCTGCAGCCCGGAGGCCTGGGAGGCCGGTCCGGGGGTGCCGTGGCTTTCCCTTCTGCCTCCTCTCACTGCCCACCTCTGAGTAGCCCAGTAAGGAGGGCAGATGAGAGGAGCCCCAGAGTTCCATGAGTGCCCTTGATGCCTGGAAGGGCGGAGAGGCAGGGACAGACTGGGAGTCAGCCTTGGGATGAGATGCCCGCCCATTTCCTCTCTGCCTGGCTTCAGGGTGCACTGGGCACTCAAGTCATTTGGTGGGTCCTGGCTGCCCAGGAGATGTGATACCTGCCTCAGGTCCAGGGAGAGGGTTAGGGGGAGGCCGGCAGCAGGTGAAGGGAGAGGGGGATGAGTTTTCTGGACACCTGTGTTCATACATACAACCCCACACACTTCTCTGATCGATCCTGGCTACGAAAGTAAACCGTACTCTGGATGAGAGAACCAAAGCACGTTCTGAGGTATGAAGAGCCATCAAGTTCCTATAGATGTTTGCTTTGAATTTTTTGTTCTTATTTGATAGAGAGACAGAGTGTGAGCTGGGGAGGGGGAGAGAGCGGGAGGGAGGGAGGGAGAGAGGGAGAATCCCAAGCAGGCTCCACACTGCCAGCGTAGAGCCCGGTGCGGGGCTCGAACTCACGAACCGGGAGATCATGACCTGAGCGGACGCTTAGCCCGCTGAGCCACCCAGGTGCCCCGCCCTGCAGACCTTTGCTTTAAATGCGAGTGCATACATCCTTGGAGGGATTACAGGTGCTAGGAAGGCAACTAGGCATCTTTGAAGGAGGAGACAAGGACTCATGTGGTTTTGTTTATCCTGTGACATAGCATCGGGGTGGCATTCTCGTCCAGGATGCCCCAGTTGGGAGTCCTGGCTAAAGCCTCTGTAATCCAGCCTCTGGAGGGACTTACAGGGGGTTCTCCGCCCCCGCCCCACCTTCCCCTGTTCCCTCCTCCCTTCCACCTTCTGCCCCGCCCCCACCCCCACCCCCAGCTGACTCAGAGTCACCACTGCAGGAGGTTTGTCTCCCTTGCTGGAGTTGTGTGTGTAGCTCAGTGACACTAGGTTATTCCTAAATGTCAGGCCTGATTCGCTGCAAGTTTTATTTGATGCGAACAGCATGTTTTATTTATAGTACGAGGGTCCGTCCATGTATCTGCCCTCTTACAGTTTGTGCTTACAGGGTGTGCGTAACTCTTCACAATTAAAAGCAAACAAACACACGCAGCACCGAGGGAGTATTGCTTACAGCTCAGGGCTTGGGTTAAAGTGTGGTCACTTGACAAAGCCCGCTCCAAGATAAGGCATACACGTGTATACGCTCACACAGTTAGAATCGTGAGGTCCGTCTGATCTTCTCATGGCTTGGGTTTTAATTTAAGCTTGAGGGCACCTGGACGGCTCCGTGTAAGCATCCGACTTCAGCTCAGGTTACGATCTGGAGGTTCGTGGGTTCGAGCCCGCGTCGGGCTCTGTGCTGACAGCTCAGAGCCTGGAGCCTGCTTTGGATTCTGTGTCTCCTTCTCAGTCTGTCCCTGTCCCTCACCCTCTGCCTCTCTCTGTCTCTCTCTCTCTCTCAAAAATAAGCAAACGTTAGACAAACATTTTTTTAATAAAAACCATAAAAGATAATAATTTAAGGTTGATAGGTTGAATGACCCAAATGTCAAAGATCTCCCGGTCGGCCTAACACAGCTCCGTTAGCGACGTGTGCTCGCCTCACCCTGGAAGACACACGCTGGAGGAAAGGTGCCTTGGTTTTTAAGGCTTTAGTTTCTTCTCTGTGTGGTTACTTGCTTCTGTTAAGTTACTCTAGTACCTGCTCAGCTGACGAGGGGAAATGTCCCCTTTGTGTGAAAGGCAGGTTTTGTTTTCTTCCTCACAGCCAGATTCTGTATGTTCCAGTCCCCTCCTTCCCAACAGCCAGCGGACTGTGTGGGAAACGGGGGTAGGAGTGCATTCCGGGCAGACCCTACCCCTGTAACCAATTCCATTTTTCTCTTCCCTGGGAAGATCCTCTTATCGTTTCTGGGAAGAATTCAAAAGTGAAGTGGGTTTTACCAGCTACGCAACCAGACCGCACAGGCCCCAGGGAGATGACGAGCCTCAGACCCTGGGCATTGTTCTTCTTGGGGGAAATGGAACCTGGCATCCTTTGCCGCAAAGACTTGATCCCTCCTGACCTGAAGGTGTGGCCTTGACCAGAGTGACAAGATTGCAAACATTGGGAGCAAAGAAAGTATCTCATGTTGCAGCCCTTTTCCTCCCAGAATATTCTGAACTTCCTGTCGTTTTTCATCAGTTGCATCGAGAGGAGAGACTCTGGGTTTAAAGCAGTGTTTCTCCCCTTTAAGAGGTTGTGTTGTGTATGAATTCAAGCTGAGCTTGGCATGGAGGAGCATTCCCTCTGACCAGTAGCTTGTTTTTTCTTTTTCTTTCTTTCTTTCTTTTCTTTCTCTTTTTGCAGGCCAGGATGGCACTTAAGAATTCCCCAGCATGGGATCTGGCTCCGTTTCCAAAACCTCTCCTGCCACCCTCTTTTCCTGGCTTCTCAGATATATAATGCTTTACAGGGCTAAGCATGGGGACAGAGTGTTTTGCATTGACGAACAGGAGTCTCAAAATAAAATACGGGCTTGTTTGGAAAAGCAAGGTGATGGTTCCAGTTAGCATGCTGGGTAGGTTCCTGGTTTGGGTTCTCTGTGAGCCGTTTCTAGATACGAAGCCGCTTTGTGTCTCTACTCCTTCCCCTATTTCTTTCACCATAAAAAAAATAAAAAAAATAAATAAATACAAAGCATACAACTCTGCTGACCATCACGTCCTTTTGTCCTTCCTCTTGCATGCATTAGTGCACAACCCTGCTCAAGTTTTCCTTCAGGGACCTCCAGTAGACACTACAGAGAGATGAGAAGGAAATTAAACTCGGTGGGGGTCGCCCCTGCACCTCGAAAGTAATTCCATGATTGAAATGCCGAAGATCCGAAGATACCTCTCTCTGTCAGACCCGGAGAGAGGACGGTTGGGAGTAGCTTGCGCCGAAGGGAATGAAGGTTTAATTTCTAGGTGGCTCTTTGAAATGAGTCTGGTTTGCAAGGGATGTGTGTGTGTGTGGGGGGGGGGGGTGGGGGGGGAAATGCCTGTCCTGAATGTCTCTTAACTCTTTCCAGTCTGATGGGGTTTTTTTTTTTCTCTAGGGTGAAGGGTCTTTTATTGTCCATATGAATTTAAAGGGACTCATCTATTGGTCATAAGGCAAATGGACTCAGGCTCTCTGGAGGTGAGGGTGGCAATATACAAGAAAAGTCTTGAAGGACATACTCCTGACACACTCTCAGCACACTTTTAGAAATGGGTTCTGAGGACGTTGTTAGACACGCACAGCCTGGGTGAATTCGTGCATTTAGGGAACAGTGAAAACCCAAAAGCAATGGGTGTGCCCTTCAAGGGGAGGGGATCGTCCGTCCGTTGAGTGGGACATGTGCTAGGATGCTATTGAACATAACGCTGTTGGCGTCTGTTCGTTGACTTAGAAATATGTTCATGGTGTGCACTGTTCAGTGAAAGCAGTGTGTTTACAAACGCTAGGAGCCCTCTAGTGTGACACCCCAGACTGGATCCCGCAACAGGAACAAGAGATGTTGGTCGAAAAACTGGAGTGATCCAAAAAAATCTGTAGTTCATGGTAGCGTGTCCACGTTAATTTCTTAGTTTTGACAAATATACCGTAGTTATGTAAAATATCCATGACATTTTTTATCTTTCCTGGGTGAGGGACGTATGGGAACTCTGTACTGTCTTTGCAGCTTTTCTATAAATCTGAAATTCTTCCCCCAAAAAAATGTCTGTTAAGAAAAAGCATCTGAGCACGCTTAACACTTTGGAAGGATTTATAACCAAAGAACAGATTACCTCTGAGGGTTGCTGTGATTATAGATGATCTTAATTTTCTAGTTTGCAATGAGAATTATTTTATGTTAAAAAAAAAAATCAGGGAAGTTTATTCCCTCTGGGGAAAGAAAGTAGCACCCGATAAAATTTTGTCTTTTTTGTTTGTTTGTTTTGTTTTTTGGTATTATTGCCTATGACTCTCTTCATTAGACTTCATGGATCCTTAAAAAAATTTTTTTTTTTCAACATTTATTTATTTTTGGGACAGAGAGAGACAGAGCATGAACGGGGGAGGGGCAGAGAGAGCGGGAGACACAGAATCGGAAACAGGCTCCAGGCTCTGAGCCATCAGCCCAGAGCCTGACGCGGGGCTCGAACTCCCGGACCGCGAGATCGTGACCTGGCTGAAGTCGGACACTTAACCGACTGCGCCACCCAGGCGCCCCTCATGGATCCTTTAGGGTAAAGTTTTAGTTCATTCTTCTGGGCACAGCCAGGCAGGCAAGATATGTCACGATCAAGAGCTTTGCTCTTAAAATTTTTTTTTTAAATCTATAAAATGGGGTTAATGACTCTTTTCTCTTAAGGCCATGGCGAAAGCTAATCAAGTCTGCACGGTGTTACTCATAATGGGTGCCATGGTCACCTAGGGGACTCTGTGCCTGGCAGCTGCTCGCATTGGGTGTATCTTACCCCGATATATCTTTTCTGAAATCTTCTACGCTAATCGTTACTTCTGTGATGGATGAGTGTGTGCATTATATTTATTTGTTAATTCACTTAATAAGGATTTATGGGCTGTTACTCAAACATTAAGTATTTGAGGATCATGATTATGCTGTTCCCTTCCTATCCCACTGTCCCATGCTCCATGCCCAAATAATCTTTGCGGGTTGTGTCTGTATATGTTGTGTCTAAATTAGGCCGGTTGAGAAAAATCCTTCAGAGGTGTGACTTTTTTTTTCTGAGCCCAGATTCTCTCATAAAGGTGCATTGACTTCACATGTCCTCACCCTACCTTACCTGCAAACACACTCGAGGAGTCTCCCAGTGTCCCTGGGGAGATGGCCATTGTCATCTTTCCTGGTGGTGACTGAGAAAAGACATTTCTGTAAACTCGCATGTCCAGGAAGGGTGCCCCCCCCCCCCCCCGGATCGTCATCTCAGAGCCCCAGAGCCGACCCGGAGATCCCCTGCGGAGACTGGAACACTCTGCACGTGGCCCTGGGAGCCAGGCCACCTGCATCCTGATCCCAGCCTGGTAACTGCTTACTTCTCAAGCAAGGTCACCACAGCCTGTCTGAGCCTCCCTCCGCTCCACAATGCCATCCTGGCCGCTTGGGCTTCCTGGGTCTAATGTTCTGCGATTCTAGAACATTTGGCAAGAAGAAGCACCATCCTTCCCGCTCCCCCCCGCCCCACCTCCCCACCCAGAACACAAAGCAAAAAACCTCCCAAACCAACATCACAGGCTTCAAAGCTTTGAACATACCATTTCAATAATGTTTATTTAATATTGGATAAAAATATACTGCTTTACCTTTGAAAAAAATAATTAAATAACCAGGAGGGCTTCAAAGCATTTCCTTTCCCCTCTGCTTTCCAGGAGGAGAAATAGTTTTCAAAGTCATTTGCATATTAAAGAGCCGGGCCCCAGAAGCCCTTCGTGTAGGGGACTGAGATCAGCAAGTCAATCAAGTATTTCTCGGAACACCCGTTTTGCGCACAGTTTGAAACAGAGACCCCTTCCCCTTCTCATAATGTCCCCTTCTCCCTTTCCTGTATTTGTATTTTGTTTCTCTTCAGGCCCGCATGTGTGCGGAGAAACTTAATCCATTTGTTTCTGATTCACTGACACTTAACTCACCCAAAGGCCGTGTAGAGAGAGGTAGTCCAAGTCCAAGATGTGCTTCATCCCAAGGAACAGGAAATTGCGTCTTGAACGCAGACCCAGGCCGCCGCGACCGGTCTTAACGCAGACCACAGAGGGAATCTCTGCCTTGGGAGGCTCTGGGTCAGTTCTGAGCCCTCTGAGTCTTTCCCGTTCGCTCCTCTCTCTGCAGCCTCTGAAAGCCTCAGCAGCTCTGAAAACTCACCACAACGAGGTGCCTTTCACGTGAGGCTGTTTTGGGGTGCCCTTTCGTTTCTCTCCCCGCCCCACCAATATTTCATTATGGAAGTGTATAAATATACGTAAAAGTTGGAAGAAAGCATTTTACAGCAAGCGCCCATAGACCCTCCACCTCCATGCCGTGCTCGACTTTTGCCAGACTCCGTATCTCACGGCCAGCCTGATTTCCACGCATCTCTCTGCCCCATGTTCTTCGATCCATTCAGAGTAAGTTGCTAATCCCCCCCAAATACCACAGCACGAACATCATTAGCTGGACTTCAATATCTGGTTAGAGATCTTTTGCTTCCTTTCAGGCAACCTTTGCGCAAATCTCAAGTGTCCCTAGGTATGGATGCTCCCAGCACCCAGCAGGTTCCCCCATGTGACTTTGCCAGCCCCTCCCCACCCCGAGGCCCCCAGTGGCAACTACTCTTCTGTTTTTTGTTTTTTGTTTGTCCCTAGATGACTGTGCCCATTCTAGGAGGAACGCCACATAAATGAAGTCATTCCTTACCTATTCCATCGTGTGACTCCTCTTTGACTCAGGGTAATGTTTCAGAGATCCATCCCATTCTTGGACGCAGGGCTTTTGTGCCCTTGAGGGCTGCCCCGTTGAATGACGGTTCATTCTTCCATTCTCCCCCTGATGGGCACCTGTCTTGTTTCCGGTTTGGGGCTGTGTTGAACTAAGTTGACTGGACATTCTTGAGCAGAACTTTGTGGACACACATTTTCATCTCTCTCGGGTTAAATGATTATTAGGAGTGGAATCGTGGGCTCAGGGAGTAGCTATCCACTTAGTGCCATAAGAAACCATCAGACCCTTTCCCAGCGTGCCTGTACCCTTATGCACTTCCGGTGACCATGTACAAACAAACCTTCCAGTGGCTCTTCTCGTCATTAGCATTTGGGGCTGTCACTTTTTATTTTTTTTATTTTGGATTTTTTTTTTCTTTTCAAACTTCTGTTTAGATTCTGGTTAACCTATAGTGCCATATTGGTATCAGGAGTAGAATTTAGTGATTCATCGCTTAGCATGCAACACCCAGTGATCGTCATAACAGGTGCCCTCCTTGTCACGCATTTAGGGGCAGTCACTTTTGAGAAGTTTAGCCATTTTGGTAAGTGTGTGGGTAGATCTTGCGTTCTCACTGTATATTATGTGTGTCTTCTCTGCATAGACACAGAGCAGAATGTAGTGGGGGAAGGAGGGATTCTTTTTAAAAAATTTTTTTTAAACATTTACTCAGTTTTTGAGAGACAGAGGCAGTGTGCATGGGGGAAGGACGGAGAGAGAGGAAGACACATAATCCAAAGCAGGCCCCAGGCTGTCAGCCCAGAGCACAATGTGGGCTCCAACTCACGAACCGTGAGATCAGGACCTGAGCTGAAGTCGGACCCTAACCAACTGAGCCACCCAGGAGCCCCTGGAGGGAAGAGGGATTCTTACATGAAGAAGTGCTTATGAACCAGCTTACCTCTGGGGACCTCAGGAGCCTTCCTTTCTCTTGGCAAACTAGAACTTTCTGATTCCACTTGCCTTTCTGTGTCTTGTAGATCTGTGCTCCCTCCTTAGGGGACAGACACCCCCATGGCAGGGGCTGTGTCTCAAGTCAGCTTTCCAGCAGCGCCCTCGGGGATTTGTGCAGGTGCAGCTTGTTCCCTGAGGCTCCAGACTCACCCTTGTCACCAGACGGAGCCCCCTGAAACCTGGGCTCCCTCAGCTCAGCTGGGCCCCCATGTCCAGTAGAGCGAGAGACCCACGGTAGATGTTCAGTACATATCTGAATAAAGGGACCGACTGGCCTTTTCCTTCTTGCAAGTCGCGATCCATTTATTCAACAAACGTTGTCTAAGGATCTACTTACCGTCTCCGGTGCTAACCCAAGGCTGAGGACGGTTTGGAAGTAGATAGACCTGGTTGCCTGGCCTTGCGGAGCTCTGTCTGGGAGCCCCTTGACTTCCAGGCAGAAGGTGAGTTGGTGCCGTGACAGAGTCATGGGAAGGAAGGGCCCTCAGCCGGCACACTGTCATTTGTCAGCTGTGTGACCTGGCCCGTTGGCTTGTCCTCGGAGCCCCCATGTGCTCCCCCGTGCGATGGTTTCTACCTCACAGGATGATTGTGGGGATCAGAACCCCCGCCTCGAAGGTCCTTAGCATACTGCCTGGTACAGAATGACACTCAAGAGGGGGCGGCTCGTACTCGCGTTACGTTTACAGTTATGTCTCAGAAGAGACAAAAGCCATTGAACCCTAGTAGGTTAGTTATGTCTCCCAGCAAAGGCGTACATTCCTTAAAACCTGGGATCGAGGGGCGCCTGGGTGGCTCAGTCTGTTGAGCGTCCAACTTCGGCTTAGGTCACGATCTCATGACTCGTGAGTTCGAGCCCCGTGTCAGGCTCTGTGCTGACAGCTTGGAGCCTGGAGCCTGCTTCATATTCTGGGTCTCCCTCTCTCTCTCTGCTCTCTCCTACTCATGCTATCTCTTTCTGTCTCTCAAAAATAAATAAACATTAAAAAAAATTAAAAAAAAAACCTGGGATCGATCTGTCTGATTTTTCTGGGCTCTCCTCTTGTATATGGTGCTGAGTCTGTGCCTGCAGACCAAATAGACATGCCACGCTAAATGGAGATTAATGTGCAAGGGATTTTTTTTTCTTTAATTTTGAAAAGGAAGCCGAAATCCCACAATGGGTGTGGCATCATCGGCACTGCCCACAGACCTGGATAGTGTCAGACAGGCCCTTCAAACCAGCGCTTTTAAATTGCGTTACAACAACGGATGCTTCATGAGGATTTGCTGATATTCTTGGACGTGGGACCTAGACTTCTCTTCCTGCTGAGCCGCAGGCTATTGGGCTCACCCGGCTGAGTCTCGTCTCTTCTGAGTAGTTGCGATTGTAAATAATCGCTGTGAAATGCCTACAGGGGACCAGCCTGTGCACAGGATAAAGTCCCAGTCCTGCTTCTAAGAATATGAGTGAGGAGGGAAACGGTGAGTGGATGTGACCCGGGAAGGGTCACCCCGAAGCTGGCCCCTTCTCCCTACAACGTGCGCCTCCCCGGGCTCCCCAGATAGGGTCACCCTCTGCTCTTTCCTTCACCCACCTCGCCAAACTGGGCCGGCTTCCCTTCTGGGTCAGATATCCTCAGCGCACTTCCAGCAGCTGGGCCTGATGTCAGAGGCAGAGAACTGTCTGGATTCCTGTCCCAGCCTCCCTCCCCACCGCCCTTTTGATCCAAGATTGAGTAAGAGACGTTGGCAAGGACCGAGAGAGACAACTCAATTGTTTCAACTTGCAGAGAAGGGGGAGATGGGTTCTCATCTGCAAGATGACTCATGCCCCCCTCCCCCCCCCAACCGGCCCCCTCCGACCCCGCCCTGCCATTAGAAAGTTCAAAACCAAATACAAAACCAGCAACAAACCACAAGCGAATTGCCCCCTTGTCTGGGTACACACTTGGCATTCAGAGACGCCCTTGGAGAGAGGCTGTCCGGGATGAGCTCCTTCTCACGGGCTGTGTATTTCCAGCTCTGTTTTGTGGGGTCAGGACCCTGATTTTCGGGGTGTGCGCTTTGGAGGCAGGGCCACCCCTGGTCAAAGCCAGGTTAATTGATTGGACCGTCTCTCATGCAGCTCTCTCCCCCTGCTGACTTGCCCTTCCCCCCCTCTCCCCCCTCCCAAGTCCCTTCTCAGTGGAGCTCTGAGAACAGCTTTTTCTCTGTTTCCTGGACTCTGAATGCGGTAGCTGTGGTCCCCGGGCCTGCAGCGCGGGCATATCATGTAACTCCTCTAGGCTTCATTCCTATGCAGGACAGGTAGGCTGCAGGCTCTAACACGCCGCCAGCCAGGCTCCACTGAGGCCTCGGCACCAGTGGAAATTTTAAAAAAAGAGGGAGCAGGAGGGGAGTGAGTGAGAGGGATTATTTTGTTTCAACGTGTTTGAAAGCGAGATCTGTGGCCAGTTGGGTTTTTTTTTTTCCCTCCCCCCCTTCCCCCCTTATTTACACAGTCTGTTCGGAGGCACACCAGGGCCTGTTTGGATTGGGTGTTTGCTTCGGAGACAGGCCAAGTGTTTCAGCCCTGCCCGGTGGCACCAGGAGGCCCAGTCGGTCACAAGACCTCACAGGGCCTCCTCGCTCTCTGCTTTCCTCCTTTTCCCCGCTCTCCCTTCCTTGCAGCGGCTCTCGCTCCGTAGCAACCCTGGGCACGTAGCAGCCTTAGGGAGGCTGTCCGCTAAGGGGACTTCACCTGCAGAATGAGGGCTTTCTGAGTCCCGGGCAGGGGTGTGGGGGGTGTGGAAGGACAGAGAGGAGGGCTGGGGTGCAGACCCTGGGGTAGATGCTTCTCTAGAAGGTCTGGATTCACAGCCCCCCCCCCCCCGCCCCCGCCAAACCAGGGTCCATGAGCAAACTTGGCAGTGTGTGGAACAGTTTCACATTTGGGGAGCTAAGCCGTGGCCTGGGCCTCTGGAAGTCTGCGTAAGGGGTTTTCTCTCGGGGATGAGGAGCTGGGATAAGGCTTGTCTGGGGAGATCGTGCAGAGCAGAGCCAGCCCGCGCTGTGCTCCAGGTCTTTGCTAGGCCGCGTGGGATCCAGCAGCGAGCCGTAGCAGCCGGAACTTGCTAGAAAGCCAGGCTGTCAGGCCCCACCCAGACCTAGTGAATTAGAGCCTGCTTTTACCACGACCCACAGGTGGTTCACGTGCGTGTTACAGTTTGCAAAGCACAGTTCTGGACCTGCAGTTCCCCAAAGGGGGGTTCCTGACCTCCTCCTCCTACCTCGAGATGCTCTTGGACAGAAGGATTCTGCGGTCAGTGCCATTGGAGAGAGTTGTAAAATGCACCTTCCACCCTTGGAAATTAATTTATGTATGTCTGCAAGAAGAAGTCTGTTTAGTTTGCTTGAACTCAGGATTTGCCAAATTTGATTTAGATCATCTCCCACCATTTCTCTCCCGAGGAGCATGTGTTGAGGTCCCTTGGAACTAATGGTGTGTGGCTTCTCCTTGGAGAAGCACGGCTGTAGTTGATAAGGCAGTTCATCCCAAGGAGCTTACGTGCCTTCGCTGTAGAGGGAGGATGAGAGCCTAGTGGTTACGACGTAGACTCCGCTTAAGGACCTGGGTTCTAATCCCGGCTCAGCTCCTTTACTAAGGGAGTGGCTTTTGCCATGTCACACAGCTGCTCCGTGCCTTGGTTTTGTCCTCTGTGAAATGGGAGGGATGACGATACCTAACTAGATAGAGTCCTGGTGACGCTTAGACCATTGAATGGTGACTTAAATGAGAACGGCACCTGGAATGCAGAAACCCCTTAGTGAGCGTCGGCTTGTGCATCATTTTGTGTCTTACTTTCTTGGGGTCCCTGCCCCACAAGTAGTCTAGCTGAGCCATCCCAAACCCAGCTGTGCATCAGAATCCCCCATGGAGTTTCTGGAGCCCCATGGCAGAGCCACTGAGTCGGTCTCTAGCAGGGAGGCCTGGGAATCTGCATTTTGTAAGCCCCGGGACTGATTCCAGTGCAGTGGGCTTTTCCTTAGGTGGCTGGGGTACAGCTGCTCCAGAACCAGTCTTCCGTAGCCGAGGAAGGCCTGCCCCGATTGCTCACGCTGCTTTAAAGCTAACACTTCCCCAGGGAAGGTGCAGTCTGGTCTGGGGGCCTGAAGCCAGCAGTAGAACTTTCTCCCTGTACTTCATTCTGCTCATCTATCCAATGAGAAGGCGGTGCAAAGTGTGGCCCTTGGATCACCAGCAGCAGAAGCATCTGGGACTTGCTAAAACTGCACTCTCAAGCCCCAGCCCAGACCTACCGAAGCGGGATCTGCATTTTAACGAGAACCCCGTAAAGATCACGTTAAACAGAAGCAATGCCTCTCCAGGAACAGTTGAAAAAATCAGTTTGCAGAAGTCAAAATGCAGTAGCCTTTTTTCTTAATGAGGAGAACTCGGTTAAGCTGAGGACGGTACCGTGTTGGGGGACATTGGGACAGTGACCAGCTGTTATCCATCCAGCTGGGGAAGAGGAAACAGGCTTCCGGAGCCCCGGGGACTACAATCAGATTGGTGAGAACCTTTCCTGATGTTGAAGGTTGTAAGTTCCTAAGAAGGTTTGCAGGAATAAGTAAGCTTTGGGCCGGCTTCTCTAGCATTGATTAATATCAGATTGAGGGCTGTGTGTCCATTTTACAAATGTTTATCCAGGTGCCAGCTGTGTGCTAAGCTTGGGTACCAGTGGATGGCAGGGATTCTGTATTGCTGTTTGTATTCATACTCACTCAGGATAAGCACGTATCTCTGTGCTCAGAGCTTTGCATGGACCAGCACTCTGGCATAGCTGATGGCCTTACGGAGGTGTATCAGCTATCTACTGCTGCGTAACAAACCACCCCAAAACTTAGTGGCTTCAAATAGTAACTATTTGGTCAGGATTCTGGATTTGGAGCTAGGCTTGACTGGGCAGTTCTTCTACTAGTCTAGTCAGTGGTTACTCAGGAAGCGTCATTTGGCTGGAGATTGGATGGGGCTGGGCTGAGCTGGGTCCCAGGGACACTGGGCCTTTCTCTGTTTCCTCATCATTTCGGGACTTCTCTTTCTTCACATGGTGTCTCCACATGGCCCCTTGAGTAGGGTGGTGTGGCTCTCAGATCTCCTTAAGACCTAGGCCTGGAACCAGCACAGCATTACTCCTGCCACATTATGTTGGTTAAAGCAGGTCACAGGGCCAGCCTCCATTCAAGGGTGGGGAACCGAAGAAGGGTACAGTGTTAGGAGGCAAGGTTGACCGCGAGCCACCGACCTCATGGTTAGCGCGGAAGCTGCTGCCGCTGGTCTCCCGCAAGCCGGCTGATGGGAAAGGTCTCATTTTGTATCTAAGAATGACAAGGTTGTCTCTGAACCAGAGGGCCAACTCTCTGATTAGATTTTACTATTCCCTTGACCTTTCTACCTAAATAATTGGGGTGGCTAAAAACCCTTGCTAAATGTTTTTTTATTAGCGACAGGTGCCATTGTCCCTCTGGTTATCAGAGTCTGTATTAAGAAGTGGGATTCAACCCTTTCTCTTCTGTCAGGCTCCCGACACAGTTTCCTATCCAACCAACCACAGAGCAGCGTATGAAGAAGGAACTGGCAGGGCTCGGTGGCTGATTTCTGTTGTTACTACCTCACAGAAGCTCTTACTCATGGTGGGTTTATTGAGAGCACTTCTAACTGACCCCTCACCCCACTCGCTCCTGTTGGGTGTGTTCGCTCCTGAAATGACCACTGTCGTCTATGGTGGGTTCCAATGTCCTACAGATCAGTTGGAATTCCTTGGCTATAGATGAAACCCTTCCTCAACCCCATAGGTTCACCCCTTTCTGCTCTGAACGGATGGAGCCTGTGATTCATCCAGGGTGGCCTCCCCAGCGCCCCTCACCTTGGCTAGCTGAGTCTTGCTTCACGCTTGACTTGGTTGCCCACTTCCCCTTTCCTCCTCTCTTGCTGACTGGAATCACTTCCATCTTCGGAAGTCCAGTCAAGTCCTGCTTTCTTCATGACGCCTTCTCTGAACACTTGAGCCACAAATGGTCTCCGGTGGCTTCCGATCTTGGAACGTGTATGGTCTCTCCTGGTCATTTGGTGCCACTCACAGTCTGATTTCTTCTCTTGATCTCTCTCTTCTGTGACATTGCAGCCGTTGAAGCCATGCCTCTGTCTTAACAAAAATAATCGTAAAACAAAGCGCTTCCTCAACAGCTTCCTCACTACGTTCAGAGCCATAGCCCCTGTAGGGAATGCTTCTTAAACGTCTTTTCTCTGTGGGAGGGATGCACTTTTCGTTCTAGATCAAGCTCTGTTCTCTGCATGCTGAAGTTACCCAAGATGTTGCCCACGAGGCCGCCAATCATTCCACCGGGAAGCAGTCCATGTGGCGTGAAAAACGTCTTTGAGGCCGAAGAATGGAGTAGTAAGAACAACAGAGGCTCTAGAGGCCAACTTGCCCAGTTCAGATACTGGCTTTGCCTCTTACAAAAAAACAAAACCAAAAAACGGTGTTTCTCGACCGGGAAGTGCTGTGGGCGTTCAGGTGGGGAGGTCCTGTACGATGCAGGTATTCGGCGCCCCTGCCACCTACCTACCGGATGGCAGCAGTGCCCCATGAATTGTGACAACCCAGAGTGTCCCGTGCCATGTGTCCCCAAGTCCCCCCACTTTAAAAAGCGCTGAGCTGAACCTGACTAATTTCCTTGGGTGAGCTCTGTATCCTGAGACTCTGCAGTTGAGCCTTGTAGGGCTGTTGGAAGAATTACCTGCGTTCATGATATAAAGTGACTGGTACGTAGCTGGTGTTTGTTGAGCACTTAGGTTATTAATTTATTGAATAATCATCTTGGCCCCTCGGGAAGTCGGGTTTGGGAGGCTTATGACCTGGAGCAGGCCTTGCCTTTCGCCTCTCCATCTGCCCTCTGCCCAGGTGGCTTCAGCACCTCTTTGTGCCTGTTTCCTCCTCTGGGGACACCTGTCTCAACCTGCCTGTGGGGTGTGGTGACATTACACATCCGTGGTAGGAACTCCAGAGCAGCTGTTGGCACACGTGGGACTTGGCAATTTTGTCTCGGGACCTACAGGACATTTGACAGATGTTTATGGAGCACCCACTGTGCGTCTGCTTAGCTTAAGAACTAGAAAGTGGGTGTTGAGGCCAGGGGAAGGTAAGGGCAAACGGATTCCCATGCACGTTGGTGGCTAGATTGTTTCCACCTGCTCAGTCCTGGAATCGGCAGACGGATGTGCGCACGCGTGCGTGTGTGTGTGTGTGAGAGCGATGTGTTTAATGAGGGCAGATGCAGGGAGATGATGTCGGTGCGCCTCGGTCGGGGAAGGGGTAGACTAGAAGAGGTAAGCAGCCTGCTTCACAAACGCCGTTGTAGGCAACTCGGGAAACACGTGTGGAGGTTGCGCGAGCGACGAGGTAGATATGATTTGCTAAAAACGGGAATGTCTTCTCGCCGATGACGTCTTGCGCAGGTGAATCGGTTTCCAGGTTGTGCTTCACGTCACCACACGTACTGCATCCCAGTGGATCCTGCCCAAGTGCAGTGAGGCTCGGGGCCAGAGACGGCGACCTACGGTAATGACACGACACGTCATCGCCAGATGTAGAGGGAAGAACGAAAAGACCTGCTCCCCCCCTTCAGGTGCGAGGCACCTTGTCCGAGGTGTTCATGACGTTCAGGGTTTTAGGTTCAATGCTGACTTCACCAGGGTGACAAAAAGGGTCGTCGGGAAGGAGGGAGCCCATCCACGGAAGAGAGAAGGGATGGATGGGTTCTTGCGTGTGCTTCGCTGGGGCTGTCGTGGTCCATTGTTTCCTTCAGGTCTGCTCTGTGCGGCCTCTTCTTGTGAACGGTATATGCTGAGTCCGTGTAAGTCAGAGGTGGTCCTACCCAGAGGTGGCTCTTGTAGCGCATCTGATCTATCAATGCGTCTTGCTGGGCTGGCAGCGTTTGGGTGTGTTTTTTTTTTTTTTTTTTTTAAAGGTTCGCTACCAGCATTGCAAATTGCAGCATCTCATGAAAAACAATCCAGTTTTACAGCTTCCCTGGAAAAGTCGGAGAATCTGGCGGCAGCGGGCTCCTCTTTCCCATATGGCAAAAATCAGCGGGCTGGGTAATAAATGTCCCTTTAAGACCGGACATTCGCTCTCAATTTATTCCAATCCCCACCACTCCTGACCTGATCCCCACCATGCCGGGCCCTCGTGGCCTGATTTAAATTCCTGCTGGCCCCGTAGGCATTCAGGCCCGTGATCCCAGTCCAAATGCACGCCACCCCCGCTCGGATGCTGGGGAAAGTCGAGATGCCGCACGGCTGCCGGTTTCCTGGGGCTGGAAGTGGCTGGCAGGAATGCGAGTCTGTGCTGCTGGGTCAAAAGGCCAGGAGTTCAGAAGTCTCCTTCCAGCTGTGCCCTTGACTTTCACGATGACCTGTCAGCAGTCATTTAACCGAGGTCAAGCCGGGTGGCGCTGTGCTGAATACCAAGACTTACTCCTTCATCTGCAGTGGAATCATTTAAGAAGGGCAAAATGTCACTGTGTGAATTTTTACTGACATCCTTCTCCTTGCCCATCTCGTCCTTCTCCAGTGTCTTATATTTTGGGGGCAACAAGTGTTCTGGAAGGTCAGTTACAAGTCATTCTAATGGAGGGGCACCTGGGTGGCTCAGTCCGCTGAGTGTCCGACTTCGGCTCAGGTCACGATCTCACGGCTCGTGGGTTCGAGACCCCGCATCGGGCTCTGTGCTGATGGCTCAGAGCCTGGAGCCTGCTTCCGATTCTGTGTCTCCCCCTCTCTCTGCCTCTCCCCTGCTCATGCTCTGCCCCTCTCTCTCTCCCTCTCTCTCTCTCAAAAAATGAATGAACATTAAAAAAAATTTTTTTAATCATTCTAATGGATATGATCACTTTAGAAAACTGCTTGGCAGCATTTACCGAAGTTGAACATATATATATGTGTGTGTGTGTGTATACACATATATGTGTATATATGTGTATATGTGCATATATATGTGTGTGTGTATATGTGTATACTCACACACTTATGAACATCTCTCTATAACCCAGCAAACATACGTTCACATTTTGCCAAAAGATATGAGCCGATATTGAGAGTCAGATGCTTAACTGGCTGAGCCACCCAGGCGGCACTTTCCTATTGCATATTTTATTGCAGTAAAAAATTAAAGCTAAAAAAGGCTAAAAACGCAAAAAAAGAAAAAAAGCCCAACCTAAGAGACACTGCGCTGTAACGTCCAAGTACCAATGCTAGGATTTTTGCACAGAATCCTGTTTCCATCAGGTTCTTGTTTGCAAGCAACAGAAATGACCTCTGGCTCATTTAAGCTAAAAAAAAAAAAAAAAAAAAAAAAAAAAAAAAAGGATTTATTACAAGCACATTGCGCTAGCTCAGCATCTCTGTGAAGGGAAGGAAACCAAGCTCAAGGCTCTGCATCCAACAACAGGTCTCAAATGCTGGTCTGATGACGGTGTCACTTGTACCTTTGGGCACGTCTGTCAGAGGCTATGCCACTGACGCTGGGCACAGGAGACTGTGCTAGAATGGCTGCCTTCCAGAGCAGGTGAGCGGTCCTGTGTCAGCTGTGCTCCACCTCGCTGGACTGGGTCTCTCAGGACTTCCAGGGCTTTGTAGCACTCCTTAACGCTCAAGGTCAGGCATGGGCGTGAACCTAAGCCTTGTTGCTCTTTGCCCTGGAGGCAAGGGAGCTGGGGGAGGGGGGGGAGTGGAGAAGGAACCTGTATCCCGAGCTTCCTGGCCACAGGGACCTCTGCTTCACCAAGCGGGCCAGCCCCCAGTCCCAGGAGATTGACAGATGTCCCCAGTGTGACACCTGCCCGCTGATGCCATTGGAAGGGCACTTGTCCCCACTGCAGGAATTTTCTGTGTTTATCTGATCACATTTCATGGTGCCCAAGCCTTCCTATTGTTTTAAAAATAAATTTATGTATCCCTAAACTTATCTTTTCCGTGGTCCTAACTGCTCTCTATGTTTAAAAAAATTGTTTAAGTTTATGTTTTATTTTGAGGGAGAGAGATCAGGGGAGGGGGAGGGCAGAGAACGAGAATCCCAAGCAGTCTCTGTACTGTCAGCACAGAGCCCGATGCGGGACTTGAACTCACCAACCGTGAGATCATGGCCTGAGCTGAAATCAAGAGTCGGATGCTCAGTTGACTGAGCCACCCAGGCGCCCTGGTCTCTACACTGAAAATATGTGTGCTCTGGATGGGTTGTCGGTTGATGTGGTTGCGTCTTTGTACTTATGCTCTTTGTCATGGATTCCCTGGGAGAAATAACCTAGTCTTACTAAGCATGAGGATAGTAAGATTGTTGAGAGAAAGAACAGAGAGGAAGCTGTTCAAATTAGTGGCAATAACGAAGGAGAGAAGGGATCCATGCCCTAGAGAACCTGGAAATAAAATGAGATAATGTACGAAAGCACTTAGCACTGGGTATGGTTTGTAGTCAACACCCAACAAATTATCATGACAAAGCGATTATTTACGGACGCAGATGAACACTGTGATCTCAGCCACCAGATAACAGGGTGGGACCGGCAGGCCTGACAGACTGTGGGAGAAGGGTCTCCTCCCTCCTAAGGACCTCCCTTCCCCTGCCCACCCCTTCAGCTGAAGATACATTAAACAGATGAGGAAACCCAAGTCCTAAAAAATCTGGTCGGAGCAAAGCAGCTCAAAGGTGGGAGGCAGGACACATGAGCCCCCAGAGCCCCGTGGAGCCGACCAGGCAGGTGTAACCCAGACCTCTTTGGTTGTTGCAAAGCGGACATTTCCGGGAGCTGTACTTTGCGCATCCCGTCGAATCGGAGCACCAGGAGACGAGCAGGTCTCTTCACCGTATGCTAATCTGTACTCCCATCGTGTAAGGTCCAGAGTGTGGACACTACCCAGGTGCCCTGTAGCTCTCTAGCGACTGTCCTGACGCGTGCGCCCGGGGCCGAGCTGGGAGAAACACGTGGGGGACCCTCCATCTGCAGAGCCTGGTCTGCCGGGGCTGGAGGGACCCAGGAGCGCGCTGGCGGACCGCTGAGGAGCCTGCTGTGCTGAAGCCTGTGGATCTGAGGGCCGCAGCGTAAACAGGCTGGAAGGAAGAAGGCGGGGTGCTAGGGGGGGAGCACCGCGTGTTCCCAGCCTTCCTCTCCGTCCCCTCCCTGGGTCGTCTCTCGTGCCTTTGCTCGTGCCACCTTCCAGACAGCCTGACGGGGAGAGCGGCCTGTTTCCAGGGACAGGACGGGCTCCAGGACGGGAAGATGCCTCGCTGGAAGCAAAACCTTTGCCTGCGCGGTTCTGGACACCTGAGCCGGGCCCAGCGGGGAAAGCTCCGTGACTGCAAGAGGTTAAAACTTGCCCCTGTGTTTACTTTTGTTGGCTGCAACAGTGCATAATAATCTGTCAGCACGTCAGGTGCGGATTTATTTGTGCATTAAAAATTGCCTAGAGCGGACGGATGCAGACGCTCTACAGCACGCTGGAAAATGTGCCTCCAGCACAAAAACAGCCTCTCCAAATATTTCACCCTTTTAATAAGTGCATTTAATTAAAGTCATATAACTTTTTTTTATTATATTTAAAAAAAAAAAAGCCCTTCACTTGCTGAAGCTGAAAGTAAATTTTAGAACACAAAGGGTGTGCTTCCCTGGTCCCTATTCTTGAGGATGGAAAACTCATCCACCGGTGTGTTCCCTCTTGCCTTTTCCAGGCTCCCTGGAAGGAGGGTATCCTCATGGCTCCAGTGAGAGTGGGGTGTCCCTGCAGCCTAGAGGAGTGTCCCCAGTTGGCATGGAGACACTTACATATTTTTTAGGTTTATGTGTTTTTGAGAGAGACAGGGACAGCATGAATGGGGAAGGGAGGAGAGAGAGAGAGAGAGAGAGAGAGAGGGAGAGGGAGAGAGAGAGAGAGAAAGAATCCCAGGCAGGCTCCACACGGCACAGAGCCCGACGCAGGGCTTGAACTCGCAAAACCACGAGATCATGATCTGAGCCGAAACCAAGAGTAGGTCGATTTAACCGACTGAGCCACCCTGGTGCCCGGACAGTTACACTGTTTTGTTGTGCGTTTCGTGTTCCTTGCCAAGCACGAGGGTATGAGCTTAGCTCTGTATTCGAAGTCCAGGTACATATATAAGAGGGTGGTGTGGCATCAGCCTTTTAGAGACAGATGACTATTTCTCACATTTATTTTGAGGATAGCCCTGCCCAAAGGCAGGAGGATAGACTAAGTGACCTCTTAAGACCTTGCCTTCCAGTAGGGGGATTATGATTTTGGGGTTGGGAGGGGGGCAGGGGGAGAAAGAGGGAAGGAGACGGAGAGGACAGAATCCAGATGAGAGATAAGTATTAGTTTGAGTTCCTGCGTTTTCCTTATTCCCACCATAGCTTTGAAAGTCTCTAAATGGGTTGAGACTAAGTTTGGCTCTGAGTGGTGACAGCAGGGCTTTGTAGACTTGGTCTGCGTTTGCCAGCGGATTAGGGAACGTGTCAGTGTGAGGGTGGCGGCGGCCCTGGGGCTGCCGTGTGGGGGACCCAAGGTTGGCAAGGTGGGGCCGGGGAGGGCTGGGGGGAGGAAGGGCGGGGATGTGTGTGGCGTGGCGGCAGGGGTGGCGCCGGTGAGGAGGGGGCTCGGGGGGCTGTGTTTGGGAGTCGGGAACCACAGCATACCGGGCAAGGGCGGCCTGAAGCCCGCTAATTATGCAGCCCGAGGGAGCAATGTGGACCTGCCCGAGCCGCCCGGAGAGGTGGCATGGAAAACCTCAGAAGGGGTCTGTGTGCCTTGGGTCTGACCAGGAAATAGCCTCAGGGGCTGGGCTGCTGAGCCTGGGTGGGAAGTGGGGGGTGTGGGGGGGGAGGGTGGGACCGGACGGGACTGGATGCTCTGGCTGCTTGCTTACAGGTCAACAGGAAGGGTTTTCAAAACTAGCCCTCTGCAGGTTCTCCGTGCAGGACCGTAGGCAGTTGGAGAGGTCCCCGGGAGCTTCTGAATTCCAGGATGCCCATTCCAGAAATTCTTCGGAACCAACCACCTTGGTCTTCAGCATTCTGGTCCTCACTGCTCCCCTGGGAGTGCTCATTAGGTTCTTTCCACAGCCACAGAAACAGAAATCTCCCGAGTTGGTTCCTCAGAAGGCCACCCAGAAAGAGCCAGGTAACCAAAGACCAGGCAGGTTTCTTTTAAAGTTATTCTTCTCTTAGCATCTTCTAATGCCACGGGAGCATTGCTATTTAGGATTGTTTTCCCCGTTCGCAGAGGGTAAACAGATTCAAGCTGCCGTTCTCCACCTTCTTTTTGAAGTAGAAAACCTCGATACCCAGCCTGGGTTTAATTTTATGACTTTGCTACTTTTTCCCCTGGCTTTAAAAAAAAAAAAAAAAAAGGTTTTAATTGAAATGATCATGTATTGCTGTTACTGGTTTTGAGCATTTAATAGCTCTCCCGCTCCCCAGAAGAAAATAAATTTCATTTTAGGAATCGTTATTCCGGACGTAAGCCAAAGGTATGTCCCAAATATTGTGCTTTGCATTACGGAGAGAGTATTACACATAGGAGCTGGTGAAATGCTGTGTTTGTGTATCTTTATATATCCATGTAATATGCACTGTGTGTTCACAGAAAATTAGAAATAGAGGAAGAACCCAGAGAAGAAAATAAAATCGCTGGGGTTTGCCATAGGCTTTGATAATCTGTTTTTTCCCTCCTTACTTAGCAAAATCATTAAATACCCTTCTACAGTGATGCTCCTGCCATTTTAGTCTCGGGACTCTCTTACACACTTAGATTTTTGAGAGCCCAAAGAGCTTTTCTTTTTCTTTTTTTAAGAAATTTTTTAGTGTTTATTTTTGAGAGAGACAGAGCGGGAGTGGGGGAGGAGCAGAGAGAGAGGGAGACACAGAATCTGAAACAGGCTCCAGGCTCTGAACTGTCAGCACAGAGCCCCACGTGGGGCTCGAACTCACGGACCATGAGATCCTGACCTGGGCCAAAGTCAGACGCTTAACCGACCGAGCCACCCAAGGCCCCCCCCCCCCCCCCCCCACCAAGAGCTTTTCTATGTTGGCTTGTAGTTTTTGATATTTACCGTATTCGAAATGAAAGCTGAGAAAATTTTAAAAGTTGCTTACTCATTGAAAAATCAGAATAATGCATGCGTTGCATTTTTGACCTTATAATACTTTTATTTACCAAAGCCAAAAATTGGGAAGAGTGGCATTTTTTCCCTGTGTTTGCTGGGCTCTCTGTTGTCTGGCCGGATGGACATATTTGCTTCTGTGTTCAGTCTGTAGACGTACGTGTTGCTGTGACGTATGTGCAGAAAATCCAGTCGCATCCCCCTAGGTTTTTACACAAAGGGAGAAGTATATTCACAGCCTTTTTAGATAATTGTGGGTATTCTTCTTTGATATTTCACCCAAACTCTACAAGTGGTATTTTTTTTTTTTTAAGTTTAGTTTCAGTATAAATTTGAAACCATCTTCATGAGCTTTCTTATTCCGTCACCTTGAGGTCATTTTGTTCTTTTCCCTGTCTCGTGAGGGTAGACTTCTTTCCCAACATGGTCCTTGGGCCAGAGTAACAAAATGGTGATGGGTGATATTTGATGGAAAGCTTAGGGCAAAGAGCCACCCAAGCGTCCCAAATGAAGGTAGACTGAAGTACGAATAATATTTTTGGCTTTGTTTGGAAGGACAGAGTCTCTTTAAAATTTTCCCATATCTTCCGACTTCAGCCAGGTCACGATCTCACAGTCCGTGAGTTCGAGCCCCGCGTCAGGCTCTGGGCTGATGGCTCAGAGCCTGGAGCCTGTTTCCGATTCTGTGCCTCCCTCTCTCTCTGCCCCTCCCCCGTTCATGCTCTGTCTCTCTCTGTCCCAAAAATAAATAAACGTTGAAAAAAAAAAAATTTCCCATATCCCTGTTACTCCCAATTTTTTTTTTCTTCCTATGAATGCCTTCCTGCATCAAAACCCTAAAGACTTCTCTTTACTTATTATCCTGCCCGGAAGAAGCTCTATCATGTTACACAACTAACGTCTGGAAAAAGTGTGAATAATGGAGGGCCTCACTTATACCTTACGGAGAGACCAGAGCTTGCCGGTTCTTAAAGGTCCCCTCGCGCTTATCTGGGCTGAGCTAGAACTACAACTACCTGTTGACCAAATGGTGTCACTCGTTTTCACAGAGCGTCCTTGGATCTTTGTGTTCCTAAAGAAGCGGTCCAGTTGGATCTTTTCTGTGTGACCTCAGGGTCATGAACAGCCTCAGGTGTGCCAGGAACACTGCAAGGCTTGGTGGCGACCATGGACTTGGAGCCGCTGGCTGCCCAGGGGAGCACTGGCCTGCCAGTCAGCATGACCTCTGTGTGCGGAAGCATCATCTGTTCCCCACATCATCACTCACCATCCATCTCAACCTGTGCGGCTTGAAGAAAGTACTAGCAGTGGGAGGAGCAAAAAAACTGGTCACTCATTAAAAATTTAGGGGCATTTTAGGCAATATGCTGTAGCCGACAGGAGCACGGGAATCTCCCTTCGGAGAAAAATCCCATTTTTTCCAAAGACAAATCATGATGTACTTCTGGCTCGTGGAGCAAGCGTGATATGTATAAAAGTCCATGGCGGCCTGAAGGGAGAGTGTAAGAAGACTTTTTTATTTGCAAAAAAAAAAAAAAAAGCTCTAGAATTAAAATACAGTAGAACATTCTAGACTTTCTCTGCTTTTGAAGATAAGGACTGTGACTTTATTCATCTCATCAAAATATTTTAAGAACCTTCTAGGTGCTAGGCATTCTCTTTGCTGCAGTCTTAGCAGGAAATAAATAGAATGAGACTCTGCCCTTAGGAAGCATACATTCAGATTGGGGAAATAGGTGATATCCAAGGACACAAACACACAATCCCGCCGAGCAGTAAGGGATGTGAAGAAAAAGAAAGCAGGACAAGAGGTGAGAGAGGGATATGTGGAGGATTCAGGAAGGACCATTTTGATGGAGTTGTTCCGGAAACCCCTGAGGACGTGATATTTGGATAGAGTCAATGTTTAATAAAAGTGTGGAGGGGTGCCTGGGTGGCTCAGTCGGTTAAGCGTCCAACTTCGGCTCAGGTCATGATGTCACAGTTCGTGAGTTGGAGCCCCGCATCTGGCTGTCTGCTGTCAGCGTGGAGCCTGCTTCGGATCCTCTGTCCCCCCACGCCCCTCTCTGCCCCTCTCCTGCTCCTGCGTGTGCGTGAACGTGTGCTCTCTCAAAGATAGATATTTTAAAAAATTTTTTTAAATAAATAAAAGTGTGAATGGATGAACACACAGCTCAAGCTCAGAGTGCCACATCTTGTGCTAAATAAGCCATATGCATGGGCAACATGGCTGACGAGAGGTGGGGTTGGATGTGAGCATATTTGTGTCCTAGGGCCACTGGCCCCAATTGCCACTAACTGGGCAAAACAGCAGGAACTTGTTCTTTCATGGTTCTGAGGCCAGAAGTCCAAAATCAAGGTGTCAGCAAGGCCATACTCCTTCTGAAGGTCCTAGGGAAACATCTTCCATGGCCTCTTCCAGCTGGAGGTGGCTACGGGCTTTCTTGGCTTGGGACAGCCCTGCTCTAGTCTTTGCCGCCATATCTTCACATGTTCTCCTTGATGTGTCTGTCTTTGTCTCTTCTTGTCTCTAAGGACACCTGTCATTGGAGTTAGTGCCTACCTGGGTAATCGAGGAGGCCTTGGTCTTGAGATCCTTAACCTAATTCCATCTGCAAAGACCCTTTTTCCAAATAAGGACATATACATAGATTCCGAGGGTTAGGAGGTGGACTTGTCTTTTGGGGGCCACCATTCAACTCAGGATAAGTGTGCAATCTGGGAAAACCACTTCAACAGGAGGTTTTATTTATTTTATTTTATTTTATTTTATTTATTTATTTAAATATAATTTATTGTCAAGTTGGCTAACTAACATGCAGTGTCCACAGTGTGCCCTTGGTTTTGGGGGTAGATTCCGATGATTCATCGCTTGCGTACAACAGCCAGTGCTCATCCCAACAAGTGCCCTCCTCAATGCCTATCACCCATTTTCCCTCCCGCCCCCCCCCCCCCATCAACCCTCAGTTTGTTCTCTGTATTTAAGAGTCTCTTATGGTTTGCCTCCTTCCTTCTCTGTTTGTAACCATTTTTTCCCCTTCCCTTCCCCCGTGGTCTTCCATTAAGTTTCTCAAGTTCCACATATGAGTGAAAACGTATGGTATCTGTCTTTCTCTGACTGATTTATTTCACTCATCATAATACCTTCCAGCTCCATCCACGTTGATGCAAATGGCAGGATTTCATTCTTTCTCATTGCCAAGTAGTATTCCATTGTATATATAAACCTCATCTTTATCCATTCATCAGTTGGTGGACATTGAGGCTGTTTCCATAATTTGGCTGTTGTTGAAAGCGCTGCTGTAAACATTGGGGTACATGTGCCCCTAGGCATCAGCACTCGTGTAACATTTGGATACATTCCCGGTGGTGCTCTTGCTGAGTTGTAGGGTAATTCTATTTTTAATGTTTCGAGGAACCTCCACACTGTTTTCCAGAGCGAATGCACCAGACTGCATTCCCGCCAACAGCGCAGGAGGGTTCCCGTTTCTCCACATCCTTGCCAGCATCTGTTTCGACAGGAGGTCTTAAAATTAAACAGAGCCCCTGACCAGAGCCCTGGTGCTTCTTACCTCCAAGCCGGGTGGGGTTGTGATGCCGCTGAGTTGCAGTGGTGATGGGAGAAGCAGCTACGGGCACTGGAGACACGTGACACCGCAGTGTCTGCTGTGGTGTGGAGCCGCTGGGTGGGCTATGAGTCTACCAAGCTCAGTGGGCATCTGGTTAGACCTTGCTACCCAGGGGGAGTGATCGCGGCAGTAAGACACAGGGCGGTGGGTCTTCGTGGGAGTACCTTAGAGAACAAATAACAGTTCTTCCAAGATGGAGAAACATACTCTCAGAGGAACAGAGCAGAGAAGTAGTTAGAGCGGAGGCGGGGGAGGGGCAGTAGCGTTCTGTCTGGACATTTCACCAGCACCAGGCCAACAGCGCTCATGGAGGCAGGAGACCGGGTGATCTGCAGAAGTCAGCAGCTTGGGAAGCTAGGACCTCAGCCTAGGATGAGTTTTCACTGCATTGAGCAACCGTCTCTTCCGGGAACGTCCTGGCTGGGGGCGTTGCAGGTGTTCCAGAAGCGACTGTGGCATTGAACCCACCTCCAGAGGGCGGCCACTCTGCTTGAAGACGTGATTGCTTAGTCTTTCCTCAGTCAAGTCTTTTGCCAGAGGAAGGCAGGGAGGAGCAAGTCAGGGTGCCCGGAGTCTGCCTGGATGGGGGGTGATGTTTGCTCAACCCCAGCTGCTGCTCCAGGTGCTAAGTTAGAACCTTGGTAATTAGCGGGGCTAATTTATTTAATCATGTTTGTACTGTTTTTCTTCTTCCAGTTGTTCTTCTTGCCCTGACCCTTCAGGTTTTCCTGGATCCCCTCCCAGGTGTGTTTGCTGGAAGGTGGTGTTGAGAGAGGTGGATGCTCGTTGATGCCAGAGATCAGAGCAAGCTCTGGCTTGGCGATGGTGGTGGGGGATGCTCGTCTCCTCCATGTTCTAGGTCAGAGTTTCCCAGCCCTGACACCGTTGACATTTGGGGCCAAATAATTTGTGTTGTACCACGTTGAGCAGCATCCTTTGGCCCATACCTGCTAGGTGCCAGCAGTGCCCCCCTCTCCGGTTATGACCATCAAAAATGACTCCAGACGTTGCCACGTGCCCCCTGGAGGGGTCACAATTGCTCCCAGTTGAGAAGCCCTGTTTTAGTGATGGTACTGATCACTGATGTATTTCACTTGGGCTCTCTGGATGAAAATTAGCCTTCGAAGTCCATGCCGTAGGTTGAGATGATGAATGCCCTTTCTCAACCATCTCCCGTTGCTTTTTCTGGGCCTTCCCTGACTTGACAAACTGAAGCCCTCAGCCAGGGAAGGGGTTGGCTTAGGGGACAAGAAGCTAAACGCAGTGTCCTTAAACACAGGTTCTTTTCTCCAAGATGTACAATCCCTATGCCAGATGAGGAAGGAAAAAAGAAATCTGTGGCAGAGAGAGGGACCACTGGTCGCAGGGTTAGTGTCACCAGGGAGAGAAAAGAACCAGAAAAGCCACTTGCGTGTTGAAGGTAAAAAACTAAGCTTCACCAGCTGCCCACATGGAACTGATCCAACATGGCGGCCAAGCCAAAAGGGGAGGGCGTTTGCAGTTTCTGTGTTGGTGGGTTCCCCAGAGCTGGCTCTCTCAGCTTCACTTCTTAAAGGGGTAAGCCAGGTCCTACAGGTTGTTAAAGGCCTCCTGTCCAAGAGTCTGATTGATTTTGGGGTCCCCCACTGATGCCAACTTAGTGCTTTATGTGCAGAAGACATGTTGGATGTCTTTGGCAAGTGAATTAAGATTGATACACTCTTTAAAAGGATCCAGATAATCTGAGGCAGCTTTGCAAGGAAGGGAGGAGGCAAGGTAGGGGGAGGAAGGAGAGAGCAGAAACTGAGAACCATTAGCATAGAGCAGCGTTGTCCTATAGAAGTAAAACTCAAGCCACATGTGTAATCTTAAACCTTCTAGTAACCACATTTAAAAGAGGACAAGGACAGAGGTGCCTGGGTGGCTCAGTTGGTTAAGTGTCCTACTCTTGATTTCGGCTCAGGCCATGATCTCACGGTTTGTGAGTTCGAGCCCCGTGTCGGGCTCTGTGCTGACAGCGTGGAGCCTGCTTGGGATTCTCTCTCTCCCTCTCTCTCTGCCCCTCCCCTGCTCTCTCTCTCTCTCTCTCTAAAAATAAGTAAGTAAATGAAATAAAAAGGGTATTGCTTTGTTATTAAAAAAAAAAAAAGAGGACAAGGACATAGATGCAATTTTAATAGTATATTTTATATAACCTGCTATATCCCCAATCATATCATCTCAGCATGCAATTGATATCTAGTAGTGAGATATTCTACTTTATTTTTTGATACAAAGTCTGGGAAATTTGGTGTGTATTTTGCACGACATCAGTTTCAGTCTGGACTTATCACGTTTCCAGTGCTCATCGACGAGTGGCTCCTGTACTGGACAGTGCAGGTCTGGAGAGGAAGTTGAAGTGGTTAAATTTGGGGAATAAACTGTTCTCTGTAAACAGGAATAAAAAATGAATTTAAGGACATAGGTGGACAGATTTTATCCACAAGGGCTCATTACTGCCTTTCTCTGTAGCACCTCGGTCTCCCGTCTCCCGCAAAGAGGGTCTGTTCACAGGAATCCATTGGTTGTCGCTCTCCCCTCCCCCTGACCCCTTTGTAGCCCCCTCTATTCGCTTTTGTTTCAAACGAATGAGCACACAAAAAAGGGCCCTGCATTCCACTGGGCCGGCTAATTCACGCATGGCATGGCTGCGTTTTCTCAATTAATCAGGAGCCTGCCTTTCTCCTACTGTTTTCTCAGCATCTTTAATCAGGAGCCTGGCTTGACTCTAGCTTCCAGGATCATTTCGGGGGCCAAACCGACACCTGCCCAGGTAAATAAAAACCAGTGCAGGCCTTTCGGGGTCTCTCCTCCTATACTAATCAGAAACCTCCAGAAGACTTGGCCTCAGAAGGGATGAAGGGCCATGTTGGGGACGGGGGAGAGATGATGGTGGACAAGTCGTCTCCCTTATGAGATGTGGATTTCAGAAGGCGCCCTTGGCCTCTTGGAAATGTCTGCGTTCGGCTTGCATTTCCACTGCCCCATCCATTGTCCCGTCCACAAAGATGGAGACCTCCGGCTACCTTGATTTTGCCTTGGCTTTTCCCTCTGGCCCAGAAGGCCATGTTATTCTCTCTGCTGGTATCCCCATGACGTTTCCAAAATGCCTCGTGGTCAGAGTTTCCCAGGTAAGCCTGATTAGGCAGCTGCCCGGGTGGTATGATTTGATGGGGCCCTTGTTCCCCAGTCTCCCCGCCCACGCCATTACCTCTGTGTTCTCAAACCAGGGCCGATCTTGCACCTCAGGGCGTCTTACGACGCAATGTTTGGAGATATCTTCTGATTGCCACCGCTTAGCAGGGAGAGGGGTACCCCAGACATCACAAGCCTGTCCCCTCAGTAAAGAATTATCCATCCTAGATGCTCAGTGAAGTGTCTGACTCTTGATTTCGGCTCGCGTCACGATCTCATGGTTCTCGGGATTGAGCCCTGCATCAGACTCTATGCCGATAGCACAGAGCCTGCTTGGGATTCTCTCTCTCTCTCTCTCTCTCTCTCTCTCTCTCTCTCTCTCTCTCTCAATCTCAAATAATAAATAAACATAAAAGAATTATCCAGCCTAAACTGTCAGTAGTACCAAAGTTGAGAGACGCTATGTCAGCTTTCCTCTGAATTTTCAAAGACCTCTCTCTCAAAAATAACCTTTTAATCTATAAAAGCCCCTGGGAGGGGCTGGCTACACTTAGGGATATAAATGACTAAATCACTACCTTGCTTATCACTTAGCACCCTCTAGGACTTCATGGGCAGCCAACTGAGAATAAGACCTTCGTCCAGGCTGGGTGCTTGCGGGAGGGGTGGGTGGCCCTGATGGAGAGAGGGAGGGAATGGGAGCTGAGTGGCCACCTGAACTAAATGTCACAACTTCCGAATTTTTTAAGGGAGGGCGTATGCTTTCTCGGTAAGGGTCTCTTTCATTCTGCCCCAAGCCGCCTTCCACGTGAGAGCAAAGCCTGTGAAAATCCAGTTCAGGATCCATTACTTGTGTCTCTACCGTTAGGATAATGAGCCAGCCTTCCCGGAGGTCGCCGGGAAGGTGCTTGCGTAGATGAGCCAAGGCGAGCACTCAGCACTTGCCACTGCTCTTAGTAGGGTCAGAGCCAGCCAGCAACATTTGTTAGGAGGTCCCAATGGGGAAAGAGGAAAATCCAAAAGAAAAGAGGTCGGCCTCCTGGTCTACCAAGCCTGAGTGTGGGTTGACCGTCACATGTACTCAGGGTGGGTGGAGCCTTTGTGCCAGGCCGCCTGGTCTGGATTTCGTCTGATTCCACGAGATTCTCACCGCTGACAGAGGCGTCGATTCTGCGGAAGCAGACGTTTCAGTTCCAGGCCATTCAGTCAGGTGACCTCTGATGTCTGGCACCCGGGTGGGTATGTCCTGGGTCCAGGTACTGAGCTACTTTCTGAGCATCCGGGGGTGTCTGGAGCCTGAAGACCCTGGCACCACCTTGACTCTGCCTTGGCCCCACCCAGAGAAGACTCCTCCCAGAGGAGCCATCTGGGTGACTTGGCCGCTGGCGAGTTTCTGCAAAGGGTTTCCGACCTCGTCACGGGAAATCTGGAGTCCGTCACGCCTGACGATCTCCTGCCCACATCTTCCCTTCTTGTATCGCTGTTGGGAGGATGAAGAGGCATGTAGGGCCTGAAGGGAAGGGAGAGAACATAAGTCTTGGATACTAAACCTCCCGTTGTTGAAAAGAAATATCTGTGGCTTTCAAGATACATGCTCGGCAGTTTCTGTCCCTGTGTCATCTGAGATGGCCTTTCTAAAAATCAGTTTCTAAAATCAGTCAATACAAACTTTTTCATTTTAATTGTGACTATTTGTACTTGTTCTTGGTTAGGAGTTTTGTTTTTGTTTTCTATTTTTTGTTTTTGGTTTTGGTTTTTTTTTTGCCAGACTCCAAACAACTGTGGTGGCTGTAGTTACGGGGGGAATAGTTCCAGACTTGGGGCTGAGAGATCTGTCACTAGCTAGCTGTGTGATCTCTGGCAAGTCATCTAACCTCTCTGGGCCTCAGTTTCTCCTTCATAAAGCGGAGTCCCACTGCCCTAGCAGGGGTATTGCAAGGATCAAATGAACTAATGTCAGCGAAGGAGCTTTGTGAAGAATGACAGCAGATGTCTAATTACCTGCACTGGGGGGTGTTCTGTTCTCCCCCCCACACCCAGGAGACCTCGTAGTCTCAGGCAGGAGGCTTCACCAGCAGGCCTGTAACTTCTAAGACCTTCCCTCACTTCGTAACCCCTGGCCTCCCGGGTTCAGAGCAGTCACTTCTTGGAAAAGACCAGAACTGGGTGGGAGCAAGAAAGGGGAGGAATTTGGAGTAATTGTAGTGGTGGTCTAATTACAGATCACGGTCCCCATTAGTCCCCAAGCTGTGTCCAAGGATGTAAATCATTTGTGCCTCCCTTTAGGGGATCGATTCTCCCATCCCCTGTGCCCCCCACCCACCATTGTCTGCAACATTCCAGTTTTTTTTTCGCTAAAGGTGGGATTATTCACATTAATAAATTCTTTCCCCCAATAAAAGCCAGATGGGAGCCTAGGCAAACCCACATCTGCCAGGCCAGCCCTCTTCAGGCTGCGGCCACTTTCCTCTACTGCCCACTCAGCCCATCCCTTTTGTTCTTTTACCGTTTGGCTCAGCCCGTAGCATTTTGCCACCCGGACTCACCGGCTGTCCCTCGCAGAGGAGAGAGCAGAAGCAGGAGAGGGTGAGCAAACCCAGAAAGGAAGAGATTAGAAGGAAGGGGAGGCATGGCAGCCCATTAAAGAGAAATAAATTCTGTACAAGGGAAGCGAAGGTCCCTCCCTGTGTCTCCGTAAATCACCTTGTTTTATGGACGGGATGCAGAGGAAAATGGGGACGCCCTGACTCTGATAACCAGTGTCATTGCTCCTACTGATGTCTGTCTGAATTTAAGGATGTTCCATCTGAGAGCCACCTTGAGCTGCCAACCGCTGGGGCTCCTCTCCCTAATTTACTGTCACCATTATTACTCCAGAATCAGAACCGCAGTTACTTAAGGAGAGCATTTTAAGAGCTTTATTAGAAAAACATAGCTGGTTTGTTTCTACTGTCTGTTTTCCCCAAGACACCCTAAATCCTGAGCTTCTGCCTAGGCATTATGGACACAAGAGTGTGTGTGTGTGTGTGTGTGTGTGTGTGTGTGTGTGTGTTGAATTTTTATTTCTTTTTTTTTTTTGAGAGAGAGAGAGAGAGTGAGCGAGCAAGCAGGGGACAGGCAGAGAGAGAGGGAGGCAGAGAATCCCAACCAGGCTCTGTGCTGACAGCAGAGTCCCACGCAGGGCTCGAAGTCACAAACTGTGAGATCCTGACTTGAGCTGAAATCAAGAGTCAGATGCTGAACCGACTGAGCCGCCCAGGCGCCCCAAGAATGGGACTTTTGTAGGTTGTTTGAAAGCACCTCACTTTTAGATGTTACATTTTGTACTAAGTCGTATACTTTTAGACTCAAAGTTCATTATGACCTCAGGGTCTCAGCCCTTGCTTTTCTTCTTGTTAACTGGTCTTTCAACCGGAAAGGCATTCTTAAGGGTCAGAACGTACCAATCTATGGCCCCAGGGACCTGGGTATGGGTGTGATTGTTTTGTTTTGCTTTGTTTTACTTATACGTTGTTGCTACAAAGGTTTGAGTGTGTTGCCAATACTGAAGTTGTGGGTATTTCATAGGAAAGTTTGGACCTCCAGCTTTACTAGGAAAAGGGAGGCACTTGAGGAAGAGCCAGTATTCCCCGTTGGCTGCAGACCCTGAGAGCTGCAAAGTGCCACCTCCTTGGGGCCGTCACAGCTCTCCCACCCTCCTAATTCATTCGTTTTTTAATTTTTAAAATGTTTTTATTAAAAAAAATTTTTTTAATGTTTTTATTTTTTTTTTTATTTTTGAGACAGAGAGCATGAGCAGGGGAGGGGCAGAGAGAGAGAGGGAGACACAGAATCCGAAGCAGGCTCCAGGCTCTGAGCTGTCTGCACAGAGCCCGACGCAGGGCTCGAACTCACGGATCATGAGATCATGACCTGAGCCGAAGTCAGACGCTTAACCGACTCAGCCACCCAGGCGCCCCCCTCCTGATTCATTCTTACGCTCAGCCAGCTTGACTCGTTTCTGTGTTACCCCTGCTCCCGAATTTGAGACCCCTCTGTCTTAGGAGAAGCCTTGAATCACCTACTGCAAGAAACGAGGTGGATGATGGAACCCATGGATGCAATTGGGGTGGCTGCGGGGTGCGCTGCGGGGACCCTCTCAATTGTGGACTTACTTGTCAGGTGCGGGTGTGTTGACCAATCTGGGGGTATATGGGTGAGGGTGTAATCTCCCCTCACCGGTAGCTGTGTGTCCTTGGGTACATCATCTCCCCTCTGTAGGCCTCACCCTTCTCTTGTTGAAGGTGAACTGGCTGGAGTATATTAGTAGTTTTTTAAAAAATGTAGCCACTTATGCCTTTATGTCAACAAAATCTTGCACGGACGTCAAAGGTATGGGGAATGGTTGATTGTGGCCGCTGGAGGGGACCGGCGGGTCGGGAAAGGCATGCATGGGTTTTCCCCCCTTCCCCAGGCTCCCACAGCCCATCCTTCACAGGGGTGAGACCTACTTGATGTGAGCCAATGTGAACCCTGCTGCCTGCCGGGTAGTCACCTGTAGAGTGCTCAGAGCCTCTTCCAGGGGTTGCCGCGTGAGAAAAAGAAAAGTGCACTTATGTATCCTCGTAGCACGTATACGCTCACAGTATACGAGTGGCTGCTACATGCACAGTGTTTCTGCTTGGCCCAGAGGTGTGAGATCTGGTCCCTGTCCCCACGGGGGGTGGCACGCTGGTGTAACACATGGCGGAACATGTGCACATCAGGTTAGTGATCCAGGGCACTTTGTTGGAAGACCCAGGCAGGCAGAAGTGTCTGGGAGAGGTCTAGAAAGTTGTCAGAGAGGAATAGAGGCTGCAGAGGACCATTGACTTTTGTAGCAGAGCTGAGGTGGGCGGGAAAGATGGCCATGTCAGGTGGAAGCTTGCTTTGAGCAGGGGGCCCGAGGTGGGTCAGGGCACGCGTTCCCAGGAGCTGGCCGGGGCTGGAGGAGCGGAGTGGAGGAGATGGGGTTAAAATGGTGGGTGAGGTCAGGGTGCCTGGGTGGCTCTGTTGGTTGGTCCTGTGACTCTTGATTTAGGCTCTGGTCATGCTCTCGTGGTTCCTGAGTTCGAGCCCCGAGTGGCCCAGTGCTGTGAATGCAGAGCCCGCTTGGGATTCTTTCTCTCCCTCCCCCATTCATGCACTCGTGTTCTCTCTCTCTCTTTCTGTCTCAGAATAAATAAGTAAACATTAAAAATAAATGGTGGGTGGGGTCAAAAAGTGGGAGGATCTCGACAGCCAGGGCCTGGGAGTTTGCAGAACTTGGAGGGCTTTTGAGCTGGGCAGGATTTAATCTGTGCCCCGCCCCCACCCCGACATTAGGATAGGGGGAGAAATGGCTGGTGAGCAAGGAGCTGGTCACTGGACTGTGGAGCAGTAACAGAGCATCAGCAATGGTGGAAAAGTGGGCGAGGAAGCAGGTGACATTGGGGGAGGAGGTCGAAATTGACAATGTGGGGACTGAAGGCTTGTGGGGGAGAGGGATACATCCAAGATGATGTCTAAAATGTCAGCCTGACCCTAAACTAATGGGTGAGTGGTTTAATTTGCATTTACTGGGTATCACCGATGTGCTAAGATCTGGATGTAATGAGGAAGCTGAGACAGAGAACACAGGAGGGATTACCATGGGTTTCTGGAACTTCCATGATGTTCGTGGGAAGATGTCTACCTGGCCACTTGGAGATGGGAATTCACAGGTAGGACGAGAGGCCCAAGGTAGTGCTTTGTCTCCACATTTGCTGGGTTCCTTCTTTGCATCAGATTATACCAGGGATAAACTCATGCATCCATTTTCATTCCTTTTGGCCCAGCCAATGACCGATGGTAGCAGATAAGCATGCAAACACTGAAATTATGCAGGGGTGGAGCACAGGGTAGAGTGGGGCCCCGGGAGACTGGGGAGACTGGGAGTGTACATCTGCACCCAGGAAAGATGTTACTTGGGACAGGCCTATTGTGGGAGGGCTGGTAGATGAAGGAAAGGAGACCTGAGGACGGAATCCTGGAGGACGCAGTGACAGTAAGGTGGATGGAGGCTGATGAGCCACTGGGGACACAGGAGGAAGCCCCAGGTGTGCAGGGTGGTGGGGAGCAGCTCCATGGTGGGGACAAAGGCTGGTAAGAATAATAAATACTCATAATTGCTGGTTGCATGTGCACTATGGGTCACATGGTCTTCTAAACGCATCACATGTACCGCTTACTTATTAAACAATGGTAAGCACTGTTTCTACCCCATTTTACAGATTGAGGCCCAAAGAGCAAGAAGGGGTAGCTGACCCCCGAGATGACGGTATCTTGCATGTGTGGGGGGGGTGCTAATATCCCAAAGACTCACTTTCTGATGTGAACAGCGGCCATCGGTGTTGCCTGAAATAGCACTCACCCAAGCCAATGCCTCTTCTGAGATTCTTGAACTCAGTCGCACCTCACCCGTTTCCACCTGGCCTGCCCTGACCCTGCCACACAAACGCCAACATGCCAGCAGAGGCCAAGGGGGAATGCTGTGTTACCAATGTGCCGTCTGGTTGGTTAGAGGACTTTTTGGCTGTTCAAACAAGCCCTCTGGGACCTCTGAGTTTCTCACTGCAGGAAAGGGGACTTGGTCTTTGTGCCTTGGGTCTGAGCGGGATGAGGCAGGGAGGTAGGATCCCGCAGGTGTGGTTGCTGGCCAGGGTTTGGTATGTTTCGCTGAAGTTCACGGCTAATGACAGGGCACGGGCAGGTAGGAACATGATTGAGCCCTTCGGCTCGCACATGTGTGGTTGGGCAAAAGACAATCGCAGATGTTCCTGGAATTCCCAAACCGGATACAAAATTGCTAGCAGGATGCAGAGAAAGAGGAAGGAGCCAAGTGCTTTACATAATGAGAAGCTTGCCTCCCTCCGCATCGGCCTGTTGGAGCGCCCCGGCGGGTCGGGCCTCCTGAGGATTAGGAAACCCGCGTGCGTGTCTGCAGGGCAGAGCTCTGCTCCAGCAGCCGGCCCTCTCTCGCTTTGGTCGGTTTCTATCCAGGATCCGTGGCTTTCCACCGGGTGTGGTGGCCTCATGGGCAGCCAAGGAGTTCTCTTGCACCCACATGTGCCTTGGTGTGCCCGGGATGGAGAACAAATCGGGCAGCGGCTCTGAAAGGAACTGCGAGCAGCCACCCAGCTCTCTTCCCGGCTCCGGCCCCTTTCGAATGGAATTCTCTCTGGGGGGAGCAGCAGAGGGGGGCTCCGCTAATTTTGCATCTCGCTGAGAAGGTGGAGGCTGGCAGCAGGAAGGCTGGGGCCAGGAGGAAGGCAGAAACGAGGAATACTTGGGAGACCAGAGTGTCTGGAAATGGCCGAGGCTTCTTGTGGGGAGTTGCTTGCAGGGCAGATGCTACTTTGGGGATCCCAGTGAGCCAATTCCTGCACCAGCACTGAGAGTGATGACCAGAGATAGGCTCATATCCCTGCAGTCTGTCCCTTCACTGCACTTCTCTATGGCCCTCTGTACAAGGTGGCACTTAGCTTTTAAAATGTACCCCCCCTCCTCCCTCACCCCAGTGCTGGATGATTCTTAGAGGTCCCTTCAAGCCCTGTTTCACTTGGGAGAAGGTTTGAGAAGGAATTGGTACAGGGAGGAGATGGGTGTCCCTCCCCATTCCGTGGCGGCTCTGATGGGAGGCTTTTCTGAACTCATCCTACAAAGCTCCAGGCAAATGGCTTCCCGGACCTCCTCTCCTCACGTCCTTCTTAATATATTCTGTTGTTGTTTAAGGATGCCAAACCCGTGCCTCCTTGTCTCTATCTGGAGTCAGATTTCTTTTTAAGTTTTTTTTTTTAATTTATTATTTATTTTAATGAAGACAGAGAGAGTGCAAGGGGGGATAGGCAGAGAGAGAGAGAGAGAGGGAGAATCCCAAAGCAGGATCTGCATTGCCAGCACAGAGCCTGACGTGGGGCTCGAACCCATGAAACTGTGAGATCGTGACCTGAGCCGAAATCAGGAGTCAGAGGCTTAGCCGACTGAACCACCCAGGCGCCCCTGGAGTCAGATTTCTTAGATGAATACCCTCACTACGTGAGCTTGGCACATTGTCTTTTCCTCAGCCTCAGTTTCCCCATCTACTAAACAGGAATAGTTACCTACCTCGGGTGTTACCACCAGTGAGAACAGAAAGCAGTTTTCTTTGCCGAGTCCTTCTGTGTAATCAGTATTCAATAAATGTTAGCTATTACTATTGTTACTGTTATTTTTTTTTTTTTCAAAAGGAAGAATTCGCAGAGGGTTTCCTTTTCCACGGGCCCAAACCCACCTGCTACCTGTTTTTGTGCACCTCATGAGCTAAGAATCATTTTCACATTAAAAGTTTTTTTAAAAAGTAATGTTTTCTGCCACGTGAAAATGATACGACAGACAAGTTTCAGTGTCTGTAAATACAATTTTATTGGGTCTCCGCCATGCCCATTCGTTTGCACGCTTTGCCACTACCAAGGCAGAGTTGAGTAGTTGTCATGGAGAGCACAGAGCCCACAAAGTTGGAAGTATTTACTGTCTGGCCCTTTGCACAAAGTTTGCCAATCCTGGTTCTAGATCCCTGATTATTTAAACAGGCAGGGTACGAGTGGGCGCTCAGAACAACAATTATAGGGCTTCGTGCACATTGGAGTAAAGCTCACTAACAATCAGGAAAAGGAGATAAAGCTTTGCTATGTTAAGCTAAGAGAAGAGGGAAGAGGGTCAGAGTTTTGGAACTCCTACGGTGGTATTTATGACACGTTCTCTGAAATAAGCTCGGAGTTTCGGGATAGTAGGCTGCGAGTATTAGCAAAGTTGCGTGTTCTGAAGTCCCCTTAAGGAGAGGAAGCCCCTGGTTGCTGAATGAGTCAGTTCTAGTGGGGGCAGAGCTGCAGTGGGAGTGGGATGGGACAGAGAGCAGGGGGGGAGGTACAACATATTCGTCCCCCCCACCCCTCCTCCTCTTGCAAGCGGGGTCCCCTCATTCCACCTTGCCCTAGGAAGAATTTATGGCAGCTGGGACCCTCGAATGTTCAAAATCACAAATCACAGAAGAAACAAAGCTTAGAGACTGGCTGAGAAGAGTAAGCTGAGTAGATAGAGTGTTACTGGTGATTTTGATTAATTTATTGTTTTAATATTTATTTATTTTTGAGAGAGGCAGAGTGTGAGTGGGGGAGGGGCAGAGAGAGAGGGAGACATAGAATCCAAAGCAGGCTCCAGGCTCTGAGCTGTCAGCACAGAACCCGATGCGAGGCTCGAACTCATGAACCATGAGATCATGAGCTGAGCCAAAGTCACCTGCTTAACCAATTCAGGCACCTAGGCGCCCCTCACTGCTGATTTTAAAATGGTGACCCTCGGAGCATCTGGATGGCTCAGTTGGCTAAGCGTCCAACTCGGCTCAGGTCATGATCTTGAGGTTTGTGAGTTTGAGTCCCTCATCGGCCTCTGCACTGACAGCATGGAGCCTGCTTGGGATTCTCTCTCTCCTTCTCTCTGTGCCCCTTCCCCTCTCACTCTCTTTCTCTCTCAAAATAAACAAACATTTGGAAAAAAAAAATACTTAAAAAAATAAAAACAAAATAGTGACCTTGGACCCGAGCTTCAGATTTTTTCAACCGAGGGAACGGAATGTTGTTTTCCTGCCTTTTTCTCTGAGCCCACAGTGACACCGTTCCCCTTCTCCTCCTAGGACCCGCTGTGTGTGCTTGGGTCCTATCGACCAAGAGAAGAGGCAGAACTGAAATAAACCTGAAGCATTTGTTTGGGATCTTCGAATTGCACTTTGGGGAGCACAGATTCAGGTAGCATTTGTTTGGGATCTTAGAATTGCACTTTGGGGAGCACAGATTCAGGTAGCAACCCCTTGAGGAAGACATGGGGGCCAGGAGGGCTTTATCGGCAAATTACCCAAGTATCAGGAAACTCACACAAGTTGTTTTCCAAAAATTATGATTGGAAGATATAGTGACATTTCACGGTTCATTGGTTTTCTGAGTGCATCGTGACAGTCACTAGAAGAATGTGTTTTGCACAGTGTCCGACTTTTACCAAGAACGTGCATGCCGCAGCCCTCCGTTCCGTCATGTACCTTTGCCCAGTTCAATAGCTAAGTGTAGTTTCTGTTTCAAAAATACAAACCAGAATGAAGTGTTAGTCCCAAAACAGAGTCTCTCGTGTCGAGAAGTTTTACCCAGGTTCCCAGGGTCCCCGGTCTGATGGAGGAGAGAAGGCAGGAAGGAGCAGAGGCTGCCCTAGGCAAGTGTCAGTCCCTGCACGAGGGCCGGTCTGGAGCCGCAGCCAGTGGCCCTGACTCTGGCTGTGGGAAGGGCTCAGGGAAGGCTGAGTAATGGAAGCTGCAGGTTCATGGGTGTCCCGGCTGGGAGCTCAGTTTATGAATCACCCCACAGCGGCTCTCTGCTCACATATTCCCAGGGGAGCCAGTGTCTGGGAGACCGGGAGGAGAGTTTCAGCCACGTGTGGCCTCGGAGGAACTTGTTCCCATGGGTTACGCCCAGATCCTCAGCATGAAAAGTCCCAGGCGAAAGAGATGGGGCTCTGAACCTCCTGGAGTATATGTGCATGTGCATGCGTGTTTTAAAGGACGCGTCTTGTCCGTTCTGGGACCGCATTATTAGCTTCTGACTGTGTGTCCGTCGAGGGTGGTGAGAAGTCTTGTCTGCACGATCGTGGGGGAGGAGGTGGCTCTGATGGACCGCCCGCCTGCCCGCCCGCCCGTAGCCATCCTAGCATTTTTCCCAAAGACGCTCCCTCCACAAAACCCTGCTCCAAACCCACGATTTGCACGAAACATTGCCTCTTCGACCGCGATGTCTCCTCATTTGGCATGCACACTCGAATCGTGTGGTTAGAGGGGCTGGCCACCTTTAATTGATTTCAGAAGGGCAAGGCCAGCCGTGTGCAGTCAGTCTGCTTACTGTCTCCCAGCCTCTGACGACTTTTCCCATATAAATTGGCCCGTCAGACCTTCTTACCGCAAGGATAGTCGATAGAGGCAGGGGAGAGCTCACAGTAGCCTCATGCCGCTGCACTTTTTCTTACAAACCTGATAAACACACCGAGCCAACCAAACCCACAGATACCACGGAGGCCTTCCCTTTGCACTCTTACCCTTCGTTGCTTAATTAAGGCGTTCTTTGATATTTTTGTAAAATCTTCGTTCTCCTCACCTGTTTCGTTCTCCTCACCTGTTTCGCTCTCCTATTGAAAAGCCCTCGGACCGTCCCTGCCTTCTTGGGTAGCAAGAATAGGAAAACCCATACAATATAACGTCCCTTACAGATAACAGAACCACAAAGGGGACAAATCTAGTATATGCCTTCTTAACAATTAACTGAAAAAAACCAAGGAGCTGAGATGGGGCTCCAGTGACGGTCAGTGGCGTGGCATATGAACCGGGGACGTGATTTTGTGGGGGAAGCCCACCCATCTGTAATGTTTGCAGCCCACGCTAGCGCACAATACTTATTTAAAACAAAACCAAGGGGGCGCTTGGGTGGCTCGGTCGATGGAGCATCCGACTTCGGCTCAGGTCACGATCTCACGATTCTTGGGTTCAAGCCCCGCATCGGGCTCTGCGCTGACAGCTCGGAACCTGGAGCCTGCTTCCAATTCTGTGTCTCCCTCTCTCACTGCCCCTCCCCTGTTTGTGCTGTCTCTCTCTCTCTCTCTCTCTCTCTCTCTCTCTCTCTCTCTCTCTCTCTCTCTCAAAAATAAATAGAAAACAAAACAAAGTTTCCCAAAAATAATAATAAGCAGCAGTTACAGACTCATATTTATAAACTCATTATTTCATGAGCCTGTCTGTGTGACAGCCCCTGTGGGTACCTGTGCAGGTTCATCCCAGCATAGATGGGGAAAATTTCCAGTGAGTTCCTCATTTCTTTGTGTTCTTTGTGAGTGGGTGTAGCTCCGGTGACCTTCCAGTTCCTCAGAAGCGGAGAGGACCTTTGCGGATGCTAAGCTAATACCCAGGAACTGGGCTTGGTTTTGTTTGCCCCACCCACTCCCAGTAGAGGTACAGATAGAGAGTGGCCACGCCGTGGGCACAGCCAACACAGAAATGACCAGCGCTGTGGGGATAGGAGGCCCGAGGGCCGTGGTGATCCTTGGATCCCGGAGCGGTATCGACATCACATTTGAAAAGCACTTTCCTTTTTTTCACCTCCCCCCCCCGCCCCCAAACGCAGACGACTTTCTCTTGCCTTCCTGCCACACTCCTCCTGAACGCGAAAACTTGTACCCGGCGAACCTCCTCGTACAGGGCGATTTGCAGAGCCTTTAGGGGTGCCGGACTGACCCCGCCTCCTTCGTGGAGAGCTGCCTGGCGGCCGCAGCTCAGCAACTTTCTAGCGTATTGCGTCTTGAGACAGGTACGAGACACTGGTCAGGTTTTCCATTTCCCAAGGCTGCTGCTTTCTGACACGCTCAAAGCACTTAGGGTTGAATACAGGTGGGTTTCTTCCCCTCCTGTCTCTGTCACCTGGACATCACCATGGCGATAATCCTCCCCGAAACAAAAATAAGGAACAGAACCGGTTGGACAGAAAGTGTGACCGCAGACTCTTCCATTGAGACCAAGTGGTGAGGGACCTGGGGGCTGCCCGGGGCTCCTCCAGGTCACGTCCAGAGGACGGGGTGGTAGGAAAGGTGAGAAGCCCGGCGGCAGGGAACAGCCACAGATTGGAGTCCCATCGGGTTGCGTTTTTAGGGGAAGGCTTCAGTTGGGTTCCTTCACGGATTAGGTGGGATTGCTTTCTGCAGCGGGCTGTCCTGTCTGGTCTCCCTCTGCCCTTGGGAGAAACAGAACAGTAGATCCGTAATCTGTCAATGGAGCTTAGCTGGGCTGTGAGTCATAAGGTGGGGAGGGAGACCGGGGATTCTGATCTGTTCTGCAGAGGCTTCCGGGCTGTACCGTGGTAGAGGTTTGGCTCCTTGAGAAGGTTTAGGAAGGCAGGTTTCACTGTGTCAGCACTGAGAAACCAGTTTGGAGTTTAGGAAGCAAGGACCCACAGTAGGTAGATGAAGAGAGGTGGGTTTTATTCTCTGCTGAAAAAAGTGTATTTGCTCAGTCTCCTGGAGAGCCGTGAAGCTGGCTTCTGGTGGATGCAAGGGTGAGCCATCCATCGGGAGTTGCTTTTTTTCCCCTCTTCTCTGTCTTAGAGCCCTGCGTGGAATGTTCCGAAGGGATTGGCAGGTTCTAAGAGAAAATGCTGTTGGCTTATGGGATCTTCTCATTGGTGGCACAGAGCAGTGACCTAGGGTTGCTACCAAGGAGTGTTTGACTGTCTGATTTCTCTGAGATTCTCAAAAGAGAGAAAGAAAAAAAAAAAAAAGATCTGCGCAGGGTGATTTCTCATGTAGTCTCCCTCGGGGCAGGGAGGTGGTCTACTAACCTGGCTGACCTTTAAGTGTTCCCTGGTCCTAAAGTATGAGACACATGCATTGTTGCCTGACGTGGGCTGATGGATGGGGCAGTCACTCTTTCCTTCACCCAACAGATAGTCACTAAGTGCCAGGTGCTAATCACAAACAAAACAGAAAAACAAATCTTGGCATCACTGGAGGGAAAACAGACTTAACGGATAAACAAATAGAACCAGAAGTAATAAATGTTATGAAAAAAAATTAGGGATAAAGGGATAGAGTGATGGCAGGTATTGTTGAGTGTGGCCAGGAAAGGTTTCTTCAGGAGATAACCTTTGAACAGAGATCAGGCAGGTATCTGGGGAAAGAATGTTCTAGGCCAGTGGTCAGTAGATGATGGCCCTCAGGCCAAAACCCACAGCCACTTGTTTTTGTAAATAGGGTTTTATTGGGACTCAGCCACACCCACTCATGTACGTATTGTCTGTAGCTGCTTCCTCACTGTTGCTGCCGGATTAAGTAGTATCTGGCCTTTGACAGAGTTCTCGGACTTCTAATCTAGGCAGGAGCAAAGTGCAAAGTGCAGGCACTACTCTTTGTATCTACTGTCTTGGTGACAGACGCCTAAGTTGTCCCCAACTCTTTGGCACAAGACACAGCTCTTCAATAAGCATCCTTCCCGTGTCACTGGGTTTACCTGTGTGAGATTCCAGGAGTGGTGATGTTTTTTATATTAGGATGAGCAAGGGAACATAAAGCTGTGGACAGGAGGTTTTAATCACATTATAAAACCTGCCTCATCCTGCCATGCATCCTGCCACCAGGGCTGTGGATTCTCTCAGGGGCAAATGTGGCTCCTTTGGACCTTGTTTAGGGACGGTAATAAACCCCTGGTTCATTCTCAGGGATTTGTATACATTATCAAAAGGGACCGTGTCTGTGCAGACGCCTGGAAAATGAGGAACGGCTAATAAATGTTGAGGGTGAGAGAGAGGGGTGTTCTTAACCTCAGACTTGAGGTTGGTAACTTATCCATAGCACAGGTTTTAAAAACCTCTCTCTCAGGACGCCTGGCTGACTCAGGCAATAGAGCATGTGACTCTTGATCTCAGGGTGGCGAGTTTAAACCCCACCGTGGGCACGGAGCTTACTTTAAAAAATAAATAAATAAATAATCAAAAAATAAATCTATTTCCCGCCTTCCCTCAACACCTTCCAGTCTGGACTGAGAGCTTCCTAGAAACAGTGGGATCTCTACTTTCTCTTCCCACATCCTAGCAAAGCACTGGAACGTAATGGGGTCATAACAGATGCTTTTTATAGGAAGACGTGCCATTTCCTCTTAAGCTATCGTAATAGCTACCTTAAGTAGGAATGTTATTGCTTTAAAAAAAAATCCTTTAAATCCATTCCATTCTAAAACTGAAGGGAAATGAGTCCAGGTACTGGTTTTTTTCCTTCCGTTTTTGTGTTTGGTGGGAGTGTATCCTGCTTAACAGACAGTTGGTGTAAAGCTGAGCAGCTTTGTTTCTTGGTTGCAGAGAACACGGATGAGGGCACAGAATGATCTATTCTTCCCCTGTGCTTGGTCTTTGCCCACACCCATTCACCAGCTAGGAATGCCCCGCCTGGGTCCTATGTGCAGGCCTGTGCTTTTCCTTTTTCTTTTTCTTTTTTTTCTTTTATAATTTTTTGTAAGTTTATTTATTTTGAGAGAGAAAAAGGACAAGTGGGGGAGGGGCAGAGAGAGAGAGAGAGAGAGAGAGAGAGAGAGAGAGAGAATCCCAAGTAGCCTCCGCACTGTCATCGCAGAGCCTGATGCGGGACTCGAGCTCACGAACTGCCAGATCATGACCTGGGCTGAAGTCGGATACTTAACCGACTGAGCCACCCAGGGGCCCCAGGCCTGAGTTTTTCTTACATTCCCAGACCCAGCCCTTCCATAAAGAAGCTCTTCCTCATCCCTCAGAGATGTTCCTCTTGACTTCACAATGTTTAATAACTGTGTCATTCCTTTGGCAAAGAGTCACATATCACCCTGTGGTATCTCTCTCCATGGTTGCTAACATGCGGGATTCTCAGGGATCAGATCGTGGCTTTGTGTCTGGCTGGTCCTTGCAGGGCTGGCACTGGGCTTCCATGTGGCAGGCTAAGTGAATATCGATTTAATGATTGATAGGGCAGCCCACTGACGTTATAACCAGTGTAGGTTGCCGCATTAATATCTGTCACTAGCCTACATTGCTTTGATTCTCCAAATCACAAAGTAGATCCCCTGGGTGCATGGCCTTCAGGTTTCTTATCTGCACAACGGGGGCAGGAAAAGTTGCTTCCCCAGGCTGTCCTCAGGAATGCACGGGAGCATCGTGCTCCAGGGACTGAAGGTGAAGAAGCCCAGGCAAACAGGCCTTGCTTGCTGTGAGGATGTGCTGTCCCGTGTTTATGGTTCAAAGAACCTCCTCTTGTGAGCTGTCTTTGTGTTTGCTGTAGATGTCTGATGCTGGTCCCTGACACAGAGAAGTATTGGAGGCACAATTTTCACAATTAGACTGTTTTTTTTTTTCCCGGTGTCTGTGTAATTGACAGTCTTAACTTTGCATGAACCAGGAAGTTTGGCCATTTAACTTCCTGGTGATCTGGGGACAAGCAGGTGAGGCATGAGGAATGCAATGCCACATAGGAGAGAGAGGCATGGAAGGAAAACATCCCGTGGAAAGCCCAGAGATGGCCACGCCGAGGAGCCCGTGTAGCGACTGTTCACGGCCTGCGCCCGGTGGGTGCTGGGGCCATAGGTGGTGACGGAATAGGCTTTCCTCATGCCTGCTGGGCAGCTGCCAGTGTGAGGTTTAATTATTTCGTTTATATAGCTTTGCTGCCACCGATTTGTAGCGATTGGAAGCAGCCCCCTTGTAAGCCCTTTCTTTGCCTTGGGTTGTGACGCTTTCTTTTTCCTGTGTATTGCCATGCACGGCACCGTGTTGAAGAAAGTGAATAGCGTTAGGAGGCCTTATACTCTAGGCCTGTTTTGCTACAGACTGAATCTGTCCCGGGGCCCAGAGCCTTTCGTCCTGGGCCACAGTTTCTCCTTGGAAGGCCCTTCTGGGACCTTGAAACATTTCTGAATGGGCTCCACCCATGTTTCCCAATGACTGCCCTGGTCCCATCCTTTTTCTAGCTTCTAGGCAGGCCAGTCATGACAAGCAGGTGTCCACTGAGTTCTGGAGATCTGATAAGTGGGGCATGACCCCTGGGAACGGCCCGGAATGAAAATGATTTCTAAACATTCTGGTTTGCGACTTCCAGAAATGGTTGAATCTCTTGTCCGTCAGTCAGCTGTTTGTATGTTACAGGTTTTCTTTTACTGGGGCCATTTTAGTTCAGTCTTTACTATTTAAATCTGTTGTTGTTGTTGTTGTTTAAAGTGAATTGAATGAAAAACAGTGATTCTCAAATGGGGGGGGTGCCTCCCCTCACCCCACCCTGGGAGACATTAGACAATGTCTGGAGATATTTTTGGTTGTTGCCACTTGGGTACAGCAGTGCTACTGACATCTGATGGGTAGACAAGGTCAAAGATGCTGCTAAATATCCCACAATGCGCAGGACAGCCCCCCCTCCGCCACCGGCAAAGAATTATAACCAGCCCCCCAGTGCCCATGGCTAAGGTTGGCAAACTCTGATTTAAAGAAAGAAACATGACCTTAAAGTAGAATTTACTGAACCCATTACCACTTCCCATACAAAGTAAACCTAAAAATAATGAGCACAATGAAATCTCAACCATGTTTGTAAGTTCAAGGGAGATGGCGCTTGTCTGCCAAGCCTCTGGCCTCGAGATTATCTTTCTCTTTGCCACGAAGAGAAATCAGCACATGAAGCCATGTCACAGACCTGCCTGCATGGAGCTGAGCCTCTCTCCTTAAACGCAACCAGGATTCAAAGAGAGAGGGAAGGGGGTTGCTTCGATGCTACGTTGTGCCATCTGCTGGGCCCCCCGTGATGGTCCCCATCCCAGACTTTGGGGACTACTGCCTCAGTGCCGCGGACATAAGTACAGCTGCCCCGAGTAATTGCCCACAAGGATCTGCTCCCTGCCCCTCTGACTCCATGGGTGCTAAGAGCTGATCATTACACATGGATTCCCATTCTTCTCTCTCTTTTTTTCACAGGCAGTTATAATAATAATAGCCCCCTTTAGGCACAGGCTTTTTCATCTTCAAAGCACTTTATAAACATGAGCTAATCTCCCTGCTCCCCAGTGAGGTCAGGAGTCCCACGTTTTACTGGATGCTGCCACCAGGGCGAGAGAGATGAAGTGAGTCACCGGCAGTCCGGGCTGGGAGTTAGGCGAGGTTAGAGCCGGGATTCAACTTTACTGTTGCTGGCCTCCTGGACATGTCCTTCAGCGAGAGCCACACCTTTCTCTTGGCCAGCCCTGTCCTGGTGTTTGAGCCAAACCTCAAATTCAGGCGGGTCGAGAGAGAGAGAGAGAGAGAGAGAGAGAGAGAGATTTCTTTTCCCCTCCTCTCCGTCGGCTGCTCACAGGGGCCACTAAATGCTTTTCTTACAAAAAAAAAAAAAATAATAGTAATAATAATTCCCCTATGGCAGGTAAACCCCCCCAAACCAGGGAGTTACTTTAAGAAAATATTTACCTTGTAGACCCTGTTTCCCAGGATGGTGGTAGGGGCCGATCCGAAGCAATGCTTCTTTTCACAGCCTCTGTTTGAAGACGTCTGTGGTTGGCAGGGCCCGAGCGGAGCCGTAAGGACCGAGGGTGTCTGGCCGCGGGCCGTGACCGCTTCAACAAGGACCACCATGGCGCACGCAGGCCCTCGGTGCCTGTGGCCGCTGGGGTATTTCCTCTGCGCTCATCCCAGACACTCCTCGACCTGGCCGGGAGGGGAGCCAAGGCGAGGTGTCAGGGAGAACCAGGGCCAGCTTGAAAGGCAAAAGCTACAGGCAATGGCAGCCATTTCGTACGATTTCCCAAGGGTTAAAAAAAAAAAAGAAAAGAAAAGAAAAATCCTGAGTGTTCGAGACACATGTGAGCCTGCCTGTGGATTACCCAGGGCCTCTGAGTCTCCTGGGGAGACAATCCAGTCGGAGGTGCACGGGGTCCCGTACACGGGACCGAATAAATCTAGAAAATGTACAGTGAGTCAGACAGAGCCGGAGGGTGGGAATGACTTTGTGGATGTTGGTCAAGTTACCGGTTTTGGGCTGAGTGAACTTTTTGTGGGGGCTGGCATAAGGCTTCCGACCTTGTAGGTTGCTTTAAATCTTGTGGATGGACGCTAATACCTTTTGTATTAGTCAGCTTCGGCTGCTGTAACAAAGTCTCCGTAGACCGGGTGGCTTAAACGACATTGATTTCGTGGGGTTCTGGAGGCCAGAAGTCCAAGATCCGAGTGCTAGCATGGTCAGGTTGTGGGTGAAGACTCTTCCTCAAGGCCGCCTTCTCTCATCACGGGGGCTGGGGGGTGAAGAAAGCAAGCTCTCTCTCCCGTCTCCTCTTGCAAGGGCACGAGCGCTCTCGGGGGCCCCCCACCCTCGTGATCTAACTACCTCCCAGAGGCCCTATCTCCCAACACCATGACACTGAAGCTTAGGGTTTCAACATAGGGCTCTTGCGGGGATACAGTATTCGATCCGTAGCACCTTTCTACGTGACTTGGGGGTTTCACAGCACTGAGTGTGGATGGAGAAAAGGATACAGAGCAAATGACTACTCAGACCCCAGAGCAGCAGCAGAGTCTAGACCAGGTTTCTCCTGCATCCTTTGATGACGTAGATCACCTGTTACTTGTAGGATGTGAAGAAGGACCACGCAGGGGGGCAGGGCTGGGAAGCTGGAAGTGAGCCGGCAAGGAGGGAAAGGATGCTCCTAGCACAGGGTCCCCAGAGCTGGGGTGACATTGGGAACCTGGGCTTCGGTTGCGCCTGGTCCACAGCTGCCGCCAGCTTGTTTGTCCCATAAAGGTCAAATCCGGCTGTGGGACAGTGGGCAGCAGCCTGTGTGACATCTCACTCTTTGTTGCCAAAGGATCCAGTTCCCCAGAAAACAGAAGTATGGCCCCATGAGGCACCGTGGCCTCCTAGCATTTCAGTGCTTCTTCATGCTTCCTGTTTCCATGGTTTCTAACTAAACCAGGTAAATGATATGCAGGTAGATGGGGAGGAAGACAAGGGGAGGGGGCTCCCGCTGGGGTAAATATACCCCTATCAAGGCACATGGCCTGGTCTCCTCCTGTCCTCTCCATTATATGCAGGCTCTTCCTGTTTTTCTCTCCCAGTGGCTTCTCTGCGGCTTTTCCCTTGTCCCACTTAACCCCTTCCTTCCCCAAATCACAAATACGAACCAGAGAGCCCAGAAGCACTGCCTCTCAGGCGTGTTCCTGCCTCATCCTTCACTTTGACCCTTTTCAGCCCACTCATTCTCTCTCTCACCAGCTCCGCGAACATGTCCGAGGGCCTTTCTGAACTTAAAAATGTTCTTGGACCTGGCCGCTTACTTTCTTTATTTTTGTTTTTCCTTCCGTCTACAGAGAGGTAAAGATTTCTGTGAATCCTCTCTGATTTTAACAGCTCACCCATCCTTCCCTCTTGGAAATCTCACTCTGGCTTTTCCCACTCTTCCGTGTGGTTCCCTCCAAACCGCTTCAGATCTAGTTGCCTTTTCTTAGTCCTTCTGTGTTCACGCTGGCCTGTTCAACACCGACCACCCACAGACTCCCCATGCCACCTCTGCCCACTGGGGATGAGCTTCAGCCCTGCATTTCTATTCTACCGTCCAATCTGCTGCCAGGGTTTTGGCCACACCCCTCATTAAAAAAAAAAAAAAAACAGCTCTGAAATTTGCATCTTTGGTCTTGGAATTTCTTCGGATGTCAGCTCTGTGTATCCCTTTTTACACCCATCTCCTCAAGTTCATTACCTTTGCCCCCACGCTGGGCTCTGCCCTAGGTTTCTTTCCTGTTGGGCTACAAGAATTTGTCTGGACATCAGTATGAAGGTTTGTTACCTGTTTACCTCTTGGCTGGCATTCAGCTGGCCACTATAATTTAATCTATACCTGCAAGGTTGGCTCTTTAAAAACAAGGTCATTATGTCTGTCTTGTTCCTCTCTGGACTTCCTGGGAGTTCGTTACACTCTGCTGTCTTAATAAATGTATGATAATTAAACTAAAAGTATTGTTCCCTAAACTTGTACAGCACTTACGATCCTCTCTTCCTCTTATTCTCCCCTCCCTGCCCCCCCCCCCCCCCCCCGCACCTGGTTCTCCACAGCCCTGCCCTGGACAGGAACTTGACACCTTATCCCCAGAGCCTCTCATCCTTTTGAATGTGAAGACCCACATTAATATTATGTATTTTCACAGGCTCCTCTTGACTGAGTAATGACTTAATATTTTATCCACTAAATATTTGAAAAACTCAACATGTTTGTGTAAGGCATTATGTTGTCAGTCTTCTAACAATGCTTAGCATGCCTTCATCTTGTGGGACACTGGCGTTAAATTTTGTGGCCATCAGGTGACTGCCAGCCTCGACTCGGGCAGTAGTCCCCAGCTGGTTTTCCTGGCCACGTGCCCATCTCTCCAGTCTGTCCCACTCACTAGTGGGTTGTACACCTTTTTGCATATGCTACTTCCTGTTCCTGCCCTAGACTTTATCTTGACCGTAAGCTCCCTAACCTGCCATCTGGGTCCACCACTGGCTTTCAGTCTCTCCAGCCTCAGAGTCCACTCCCCTTGAACATACATAGTCCATTTGGGGAAATTTTCCCCCCACCCCCTCAGCAGACACTTGGGCCCCAGTTGCTTGATCTTGGCACCCTGCTGTTACCTGTGTGTGGAAAGCCCCACCAGTCCGTGGTGTCCAATCCTCTGCTCCGAGGGTCTCGTCCCATGGATTCGTGCTCAAAGTGTGTTCGTGAGGTGTCTTGCTTTTATAAACATGCACGTGTGCACGTGCCCACACGTTTTTAAACTTTTAATGTGGAAATAATTCAAGCATTCTAACAATAGTACCAGATACTCCTACATCCTTTACCCAGATTCACCTGTTTTTAACACTTTATCCTATTTGCTATATCATTTACTCTATTTTTTCCTTCCTTAACCGCTTGAAGGTAAGTTACATTCATCATGGGCCTTTACCTCTCAGTACATCGATGTGCATTTCCTAAGAGGGATATCCTCGTTTGAAGAGCGACCGCCTTCATAAATTTATACTGACGTGATACTCTCGTCTACTCTTCATCCATGGTCTGGTTTTATCAGTTATTCTAATAATGTCCTTTATGATACCATTTCCCTCCGGAAGCGAATGCAGGCTAGAGAAAGCGACTGCGATGGGTTGTCGTGTCTCCTTGGGCCCCTTTAATCTGGAACATTTCCATAGCCTTTGTTTTTTTATGACATGGACATTTTTGAAGAGTACAGTTCCCCCCGCCCCCGTCCTCCATTTTGCTAATGGAAAATTCCTCATTTTGTGAGCGCAGTTTTCTTGTGGTTCAACTGAGGTTATGTGTTCTTGGACTACTCAATAGGTAGTGTGGTGTCTTTCTCAGCATGACACATCTACAGGTACCCAGTGTCCATCTGTCCAGGATTGGTGATGTTAATTTTGCCCACCCGTGTAAGGAAGGCATCATCTGGTGTCTCCAATGTGTAATTACTGTGTTGGTTTTTTTTTTCTCTCTTGCAACTAATAAATGGTCTGTTGGGGAGATACTTTAAGGTCAGGCAAAAATTCTCATCGAAATTTCCTCCTAGAATTGGCATCCAGTGATAATTCTTGCCTGATCCAATCACTGTGATGGCTGCAAATGCTTTTCTACCTCTACTGTTCCCTCAACATTTGTCATTCGGTTCTTGGCATTCTACTATTATCAAGAGTCTATCCGCCTCCCTATTTATTTGTATAATAAATAAATGAGTCTGTTCACTCTTGGCAGGCACTCATGGATACCTACGTATTCATTGGCTTATAATTCACTACTTTACTTAATTATTTTGGTGCTCAAAATATCCCAGATTTGGCCAACAGGAGCTCCTTCAAACTGGTTCCTGGGTCCTTATACAAACACACTTTCCCTATATTGTAGCCCCTTAAAAAGATGTAAGCCTCTTGAGAACACATTAATATTGTGAGCCACATATGATAGTAACTCAGATGTGGCAGAAAGAGAGAGGGAGAGAGAGAGAGAGAGAGGTGACCTGTGTCTGTTGGATACTTTTTTGGGTCCCTTCGTGCTGCTGTTAAGTAACATCTATGGTGCACGGATCTGAGACATACCTGCTCAAATGATTTCATGGTTAGAGACTTTGAAGTGTCATAGCACTGAAAGTGCTACTGCCTTGCACCAGGGAACTTAAGAGGGCCAGTCACTGATGGTTACCTCTTCTCTTCCCTTTGGTCCCCTTTTTACCAAGCCATGTTGTTTCTCCGTAGGCAGGAGGGCCGGGTGGGTCAGCATCTTCTTTGACATTGCCATGAAAGAGACCAAATGAGAAGCATCTAGTGGAGATGATTTTTGACCAGAATTATAAATTTAAATGCGTTCAGGGGCCACGGAGGTAACCCAAGTGAATGAATAAGGCTGGTGCTTTGGCATAGCATAGATTACCGCACACTGGAGAGCACACGCCCTGCCTTAAAGAGACTGCTGCTTCTCAACTCGCTGCCTGCTCCCGTGTAGGAATTCAAGGATGGGGTTGCCAGATCGTCTCGTTTCTCAAGACCATCCCGGAATCCGGATTTTTGTGTGCGGTCTAAAAAATCTCCCATCTTTGCATCTCATCACCCGATTCCAAGAGAATGTCGAGGCACACTTCGGGTCTGTATGCCGAGCCAGCTAGCGGCACGCCTCGCGGGGCCCCCCTCACATCAAAGTACAGAGGTGGAGAATTAATGGTTGTTGGCCTTTCACGCATCTTCCTGAGGATGTAGTTCAGCGATTCTGTGGCTTCTTATCCAGAGGAGGAAAGCTTTAAGGTTCGTCTTAAAGTCCCATTTCAAAAACAAAACAAGGTATAAAATCCACATGTGTACAACCCAAACTGTGCAAATCCCAAGCGTCTGGCTAATGACCTTCCCCCAGAGCGGCAATGCTCACTGGCTTACTGGATCCAGTTTTCATGCAGATGTGGGTTTGTTACTCGGTGTTTGGAGATGAATTATTAGCCTCTTCCCTGGGGCCGAACAAAGGTGGATTGTAGTGACCGCTGCCCCCTTGTTGAGCCACACGCCCAGCCCGTCACCTTGCCAAGCCATTTCCAGGGGGAACATCTTCAGTGTGTGCAGTTGGTCGCGACTTCACAAATATTTCCACTGAATTGTTACCAAGAAAACCTTTGCCTTATGAATTTTTGTTTTATTACTTTGCTTAAGCAAATACGCTCCAGAAAGACATGCGGTAAATGCACGTCAGTCAAACGCTATGTCTACCGCTCCATCCCTCTCTCTCTCTCTCTCTCTCTCAATCTCCCTCTAAAGAAAAAGCAAAGGAAATGCCAGCTGCTAACACATTGCGTTTTTCAGAGGTCCGTGTTGTTTTCTCCCCTGCTCCTCACTATGGACAGATCAGTGAGACTTCAGATTTTGAAGCCCCGCTAGTTTTTTGACCCACAGAATCACATGAAACCTATTGATCCGTGTTTGGACCGGACGGACCTATCTGTTTACACTTGACCCCTTTGCCTCTTTTCTGAACACCTCCCCGTCTCTTCTTTCTGGATAAATGATACCACGAAGGTGGATCTCATGATAGAGATTTTTAAAATTCTTTCTGATCTGAAGACTTCCCCCCACCAGGCTTGGGTCCTAGCCAGAACTCTCAGAGAATACCACTCGGACCCCCTGGGCCAGAGCGGGGCGCCGGACTGCGCACGGCTCTGAGTAAGGGGCCACATCACTGCATTCCAGTCCTTACCCTAAAATTTCCACAGGACGTTGGCCTCTCTTTCCTGCTCAGAATAGCATCCCTACCTTGAGGAAAGCTGTCTCCTGGTGTCTCATTGAAAAGGGCAAATGAGTCTCCCTCGGCTATGGTTTTGCAGAGTCAGCCTCACGGGGCACAAACCTGAAATACAGTGGTTCGTGCCCTGTGTTTACTTTTATTTCCAGCCCCATCCAGAAGCCAAAATTCATAAATTTATCGCCAAGCCTGACAACAGTTTACTGACTTCGTACGTTGAGAGAAGGGGGGGGAGAAATGGTCTCCTGACTTGTGGAGTCTAAGATGGATGGAGAAGTCGACGACGGGCAGGGCAGACCATGAGCCCCAACTGTGCTTGTTAGCATCTGAGGCCTGCCTGCAGCCAGTGGAGGTGTGAGTCGGCCATGTTTGTCTTGGGGGTTTAGCCCAGAGAGCTCCATGGTGCACCCCCCGTATATACATACACAGCCAGGCATCTCTTTAACCCTCCAGAGACCGAGGGAGGGAAACAAGGGCTGTTCAGAGGTGGAGGACCACAGATTCGATAGGGGGAGAGAGGCAGTGGGCGCCCGGCCGTGTTTACAATTGGGCAGTACAGTGGGTGGGCCAATTCTCGTGACGTACTTGAGGCTTTAAAAAATGGTCATAAATCTGATGTCTGTCAAACAGGGCTGGCATTTTCTTTTCCTTTCACAACCAGGTTTTGTGTGACCAAAAAAAAAAAAAAAAAAGAAAACGATTTTTTAAAAGAAGAAATCCACTAGGCTCCTGTGAAGGGGGGGGGGGTCCCTCCAGATCCCACCGTTAGGGTGAACCACCCCCGCTCCCCTCGACCACCACTGCCGGGAGCACGTTGGAGTACCTGGGTGGGAGGCTCACAGGGGGAAGGCGGTTGCCAGAAACGCTGGGGTGGGTGCCGCGGCACCCACGGAACCGAGACCTGAAGCTCTGTGTTCAACAGCTTGGCTCGTCGCACCAGAGATTTGCCCAACTTGCTTTGGGTCAACCTGGAGGACCTTAAAGAAGCCAAGAGCCCTTTCAGGCAACTGCTTTTTCTGCCACAAATGAAGCAGGAACCAAGGGAGCCACTCGGGAGGGCCCCGGGCTTGGGGGGGCGGGGGAGGACGTGCTGTTTGTGGCCGCCAGCCACGGACCCTCTGACTAGAAAGAAATGTGCTGGGGGTGTCCTTTTAGCAGGCGGTTTGGCTCTCCGGGACCTCACGTCTGAGGTGAGCCCGCCAAAGAAAAGGGCGCTTTTTGTGGTCAGAGCCTGGGGCTTGGACGAAACCCTTGGACGGAGGGAATATGTGCCTGGGGGAAGGCGTGGCCCCACTGAGGAGGAGAAAAACCCCCCTGTCTGGGAGGAGTGCGGCTGCCAGGCCTCTCCGCTCAGGGAACAGTGGGCGACTGTTGGAGAGCTTGGCCTGCCCCAGCGTCCAGGTGTGCCCTGGCCGGTCAGGTATGTCATCTCACGAAAAGAGGCACGAAGGTCCTGGTGCCCCCCCCACCCCCACCCCTTGTGCCCCACCGTCGCCCACCTCTGCCTTCCCATTCCAGAACTTTCTGTTCACGCGGGAAGCGCCCCCTTCGTGATCACCGCGTGTCCCGCGGCCCTGGGCCCTCCGGTCCGAGGCCGGCTGCAGGGTGCCGAGGCCTCCTTCCCCTCCTCGCTCCACCAGACCTTCGTGTTCGTTTTCCACACGGGGCGGTGTCCCAGCCAAGCTGTGAGCCGTCTGAAGAGCTCACTGCTTTTCAAGGCATTTTTCCTGGCCGCTGGCCACACTTGACTGCTTGGTTGTTTGGGCAGGGTTGTTCAAGGCTGTGAAACCAGTCGGGCCGGAGGGGGAGGCTGGGGCTAAACCCCGTGCGGTGGGATTTCCCTGTAGGGTATGGGCAAGGGGGCATGGACGTGTCTCCAGCAGGGACCCCTGGAAGAAACCCAGCCACCCCATATGCCAGTACTTTTCCACTGGCGGGTGGGGCTGGGAAGAGGAGAACTTTGAGCCCCAGTGACCTAGCAGCCTAGGGATTTTCCAGGCTTGCCTTGGGGGGTTATCCCAATGAGGGACAAGGAATCCGGAAGCCTTTATCTTATTTAATTTTATTTTAACTAAGCTTCACTCGCGGTGATAAAATGTTGAGTGGTCATGCTCGAGGCCCTCATCAATGCCTTCCCAGAACCCAGTGGACCGGAGGGGTAAAATCTCACGGTTCTGCGTGGTCCCTTTAAGACCTGTTGCTGTATGCCTCAGTTCAGCGGTAGGTGCTAGAATGAGGCATTGGTCTCAAGGACGCTCTGAGTTTCCTACCTTACCTTGAGGTCATGTCTGCAGTTTGCGTTCCCCTGGCTTGTATCCTCATGGGTCTTGTGTTCTCTCAAGCCCAGTTATATTTTGCTTTAACTGTTTCAGAATTTCCACTCTGCAGTGTGGCCTTGGAGTGGGGTCCACCCCAGTTATGCCTGGGGTCCAGCCAAAGGCGGGAGCTCCCCTATGTTAGCTCACACGGCTCGTGGCATTCCCTGAGAGGGGCCCTCTGCTGTCACTGTAACTCGCTTCCCGCCCCCACATCGTTCTTCTGTGCTTCTTCCCAGAAGCTTCTTGATTGATAATTGAATGCCTGTGTGTACTTATTCATGACCGGTGTCCCCACCTGGGACTGTGTCCGCTGTATGACTGACGGAGCCCCAGCTCCCCGCACAGCGTCTGACACACCGTGGACGCCGTCACTATTTGGGTTAATGCCTCCAGGACGGGTGCTGGGGGAACGATGTTCGTGGGTACAGTGGGACATTTGTGCGTTCTGGCTCCTAACGCTTCCGTTGGCTCTGGTGCGTGCTAGGCCACTCCCAGAAATGGGAGAAAAAAGGAATGCTATTTAACATTCTAGCCTGATTCTTGATCTCTCAAATGGACGGTTGTGATCAGAGGTGTGGGGTTATGTATGGTATGTTTATGTTAGATGGAGACACAATGCATCACGATCATGGGTTCTATTTATTTGTTGTTGTTGTTGTTGTTGTATATTGCAGAGGTGGGTACTTATAGGGGCATTTTTCTGATCCAAAAAGACAGGGCTGCAGTCTCCTGGCCACGTGGCAAGTATCTAAAAGTCCTGAGTTCTGACGTGGTGTTAGTACAAGGTGAGCCGTTAGTTCCTGTCGCTGTTGGCTAGTGAGAGGTGACCCCGGTCACCTCCAAGGCCGCCCATGACGTGACCACGTCACGTGGTGCTTTCTGCAGAAGGGCTCAAAAGGCTTTGTGTGCTTTGAATTACTCACCAGGGCATCCTTTTAAATTAAGAGTTTGGTTTTGGTCACGAATTGTCAGGTGCCTCCATATTGGCACTTTGGAGTCAGCTCTAAGCATCCGCAAGTAGCTGGAACCTTCCGGTTGAAAGGCCCAGTTGGTATGAACGTTTTTTAGGGGGAACAGCACGCATCCTACAGACTGAGTTCTAGGTGATAACACCTGTGCTCAGCTACCTGTGTTCTAGGCCCTGTTCTGCTGCCTCCACCCTGGGGCCTCCCTCGATGCTGAAGCTGGGCACCCATATTTCACAGCTAGCGGCTGAAATAGTGTAGACAAGCAGAGAAGAGAATGCAACAAGCAAAGAGCTAATTTATATAGTTTGTGAAGATGTACATATGGCAGGCATATTAAGATGTATGTAAACACTGATGGTGACGGGACGCCTGGGTGGCTCAGTCGGTGAAACATCCGACTTCGGCTCGGTCATGATCTCACGGTTCATGGGTTCAAGCCCCGCATCGGGCTCTGTGCTGACAGCTCAGAGCCTGAAGCCTGCTTCAGATTCTGTGTCTCCCTCTCTCTCTGCACACCACCCCCCCACTCGTGCTCTCTCTGTCTCTGTTCTTGAGCAGGTATATCTGCATTTCCTGCCCTGCAGGGAGATTCAGGAGTGCAAAATACAGTCACCAAACTAGGAAATCAATTTAAGATGATGTGTTAGTTTGCTGGGGCTAATATTACAAAAAGTACCGCAAATAAACTGGCTTACACAATGGAAATTTATGGTCTCACAGCTTTGGAAACTAGAAGGTCAAAGGGCTGGTTCCTTCTGAGGGGTTTGAAGGAGATGTGTTTGAAGAAGCCTCTCTCTTGGCTTCCGGGGGTTTGCTGGCAATCTTTGGTGTCCTTGGTGTGTTGAGATATCACCCCGTCTCTGCCTTCACTTCCACCCGGTATGGTCCCTGTGTTGTCTGTATGCAGATTTCTCCTTTGTATTAAGACACCGGGCACATCATGGCAGGGGCCACCTTCAGTAGGACCTCATCTTAACCGATTACATCTGCCACGACCTGATTTCCAAATAAGATCACATTCTGAAGTACTGAGGATTAGGGCTTGGACATATGAATTTGTTCAGTGGGGGGCACGATTCAACCTATGACAGATGACAAATGACCAACCTTTACAACCGAGCTATAGAGGGAACTCGGATTCAAGAATTTTCAAATTACTAATCTCGCCTCATGTCTTGAGGTTAATGTTAGGCACCCAAGAAGATGTCCAGTGGGGGGTTAGAGATTGATGGGGGAGGAAGGGCAGAGTTAACCCTTCCAAACACTTCCTAAGACTTTTGTGATTTTTGCCGCGTCGCCACACACACTATTATTTTCTTTTTATTTTTTTATTATAAATTTTTCAAAAAAAATTTTTGAGAGAGAGGGAGGGAGCACATGAGCGGGTGAGGGGGGCAGAGGGAGAGACAATCCCAACCAGGCTCCACTCTCACTCCCCACGGAACTCAACATGGGGCTTGATCCCATTACCCTGGGATCACGACCTGAGCCAAAGTCAAGAGCTGTCCGGATGCTCAACCGGCTGAGCCACTCAGGCACCCCATACTATTGTTTTCTTAATAGTTTTCTACGTGGTTTCATATTTTAAAGTAAACATACGTTAAGAGAAAAATCCACATCAGTGTCAGAAATGGAATCAGAGGCCATTGGACATAAGTGGAAAATACAGTGGAATCATAAAAGATTGAGATTTTGTGACTTTTCCCAAGTCTCTGTGCCTAAGAATTGCTCTCTCTTCTTATAGTTGGACTTGCAGAGGTATTACTGAAAACACCAAATGGGGGTGCTTTTCCTGCTTGGATCAGTATGGAAAGAGAGCAGAAAAGGGAAAAGCACTTCTGCATGACCCGGTGTTATTTAATGCCATATTAGACCGTGGCCAACATTTATCTCAGGTACCCCTAGGGGGTGCATCACCCCTAGTGTGGGAAACACCGGTACAGTCAGGGTCCTCATCTCGCGGTCTAGAACTTTAAGGCCTGTGGAAAACAGAGACCCCTGACAGCCTTCAGATCCCATTGCTAATCTGTGGCCAACCTGACTCTAGTCTAGTGGTTCTTAACCAGGGGCCATTATGCGTCTTCCCCCAGGGGGAACATCTGCGTCTTCCCCCGGGGCACATTGGACAGTGATCTGGAGACATTTTGTATCTTCCCAGCTGGGGGTTGCTACTGGCATCTGGTGGGTGAGGTCAGGGAGGCTGCCCAACATCCTGTACCCTGCAGGGCACAGGACAGACCCCACCACAAAGAATGATCCAGCCCCAAATGTGTCTACTGCTGAGGTCGAGAACCCTTCTCTAGGGGCGGGCTTCTTGGCTCTCGTCTTCTTTTTCCCCCTTGCTCCCTGCTGCCTCTTGCACTTGACTGCAAGTGCTGTCTGTTTGCAAAGCTAACCAGTAGCTTTTGCTGTACCAAAGAAGGAGTGGAAAACATCATCTTCTCTAATTTATGAAAGCCATTTGGTGGCATAAGTTACCACCTCCGGTTCTCCCAGCAATCTCTTGACCATGTGTCGTTAAAGTTTGCCTGTCATTCGTTGGAAATAGCGTGAAATCGGATGGTGGCAGAATTGGACTCCCCTACGTCCTCCTACACACAAAACACCAGAATGATCTCTCCATCCCCATCCTAAATAGAGGAAGTTTTGGGAAGTGGGGTTTCTTAGGGTGGGACTCTGAAGGATTTTACTTACAACCAACGGCACAAAAAGGTAAGTTGGCTTATGGCTTATGCCTTCAAGGGGCGTCCTTGTGAGGACAGTAAGACAGCGCCACTAAGTTCCTATAACACAGATCCAGCTAGAAATTCGCAGGAACCAGGGGAGAATGGTGGCGGGCGGCGGGGGGGGGGGGGGGGGGGGGTGTGGCTGGGCCCAGAGCAGCTACGTAGAAGGACGTGAACGTCCACCAAGTCATACGGGAAACCACCTGTGCCAAAGCTTGTACTGATGCCTGTGCAGACGCTGTTCTATCCAGTTCTTTCTGAAACATCTAAGGCGACGGGCATACCCAGTCTCTCCCCAGTTACAAACTCGACCCTTCACCTCCGTAAGTTGATAAGACTTTGCTTGTGCGAGTCTCGCTGTGAGGCATGGTTCTGCAGCCTGTGTCTGTGCATTGTGAGCCCAGTACAGTTGGGTTTTGTGGAGTTTCTGCATTAGACTCTGAGCGCTTGGTGGCAAGGTGTGTTTACTCCATGCTCCTCTATACGCATGCCCTCATGTGCAAATCACCGCTCCCCAGCAGGCCGGTTGGTTACGTGTTTGGGGGTTTCTGAGTCTTGGCAGGAGGTCGGACCTCTCCCAGTTTGCCCTCTGTCTCTCCCAACCCCTCCCCACGAGCCTTCCTGCCTATCGACTGGCGGACTCAGCTGTGTCCCGGCAGGTCCTGGGTCTCACTGGAAGCCTGGAATGACCTCTGACTCTCAGTTTAAGTCACTCTTTCTGAAGATCCTACTCCAAACAGAAGTCGGTGATGCCCGGTCCTGAGATGGGGGTTGGTTGCCGTGGGATCAGGGAGCCAAGTTAAACAAGCTTGTGATCTGTCCGGCTTCTGGTTACTACTCAAGGCTTTAAAATCAGCCAAGCTCAGAAAAGGAGGCATCGTATTATGGGGCTTTAGTAATTCCGTTTAATATTTTTTAATATCTGCACATTCTTTCCCGGTCTCCGCTAAGTAACCTCTTTTCTGTGAGGATTTCCTGATAAGCCTGAAGAAATCACAACCGTTGTCCACGAGTTAAATAATCTTCCAGCTCACGGCTTGCCTTTCTTCTGAAATCACAGATCTCTTACCCGACTCTCTGCCCCAGCTTGGTTCTCATGTGTCCCCAGACATCCCCGGGAGACAGGAAGGAGGAGGAACGATGGCCCAGATTTTGCCGACGGGGCTGGTAAAACGGCATAAAAGCACGGCCGGGGCCGTGCTGCCACCGGGCTCCCATGAGGGCCTCTTGCTCGCTTGTCTGACTTTGAGCCCAGCCAAGCACCTCCCGACGGCCTCATTCGGGCACCGCCTCGGCCAAGCTTTCTCGCTTTTCTCTCCTTGGCAATTAATTGATCACCTACTGCCTGCCTGCTGCGTGGGGGTGTCCGTGCATCATGCGCTTTTTACCGATGCTCGAAAAGGTGTTAAAAACCCAAGATGGTACCGCGAGAAAGTGCCAGCTTAATCCCCGCGCAGAAATGCCTGCCATCCTCCTTTCCACCGAAACCAAGTGAACCTTCTGGCTAATGACCCTGCGACCGTTTCCTCCTCTCCTGCCGAGGTGCCCCCACCCTGCCAACCCACAGAGGTGGGAGCCTCCTTCTCCCCCAGCTCTTGTAGGTATCCGTGCATGTGTACATATGTATGACATATGAATTATAATATATAATACGCACACATAATACATATCACAAGATAAAAGTGTCAGTTGTTTTGGACCTCTTCTCTCCTACCAGGTTTTCTGCTCTGGGGAGCCTGGGGCCTTCCTTTCTGTGCTTTGTATTTCTTTCAAAAAAATTTTTGTATTGAGTTTATTTATGTATTTTGAGGGGGGGGAGGGGCAGAGAGAAAGAGGGAGACAGAGAATCCCTAGCAGGCTCCATGCTGCCAACGCAGAGCCCGATGCAGGACTTGAACTCGCAAAACTGTGACATCACGACCTGAGCCGAAACCAAGAGTCAGAGGCTTAACCGACTGAGCTACCCGGGTGTCCCATGTGCTTTGTATTTCTGGTGCCTGTACTAACATTTGGCACACAGTAGGTGCTACGTTGACATTGACATGCGTCCGTGGTGTCTGTGGTTTGCAGTGAGTTTAAATAAGGTCTGTGCCTGTGTGGGTCGTATTTTGTTGTTGTAGGATTGCTGGAAGTCTTTGTGGTGGTTTTTCCTTAAGAAAACCCCTCCTTGGGGCGCCTGGGTGGCTCAGTTGGCTAAGCTTCCGACTTGAGCTCAGGTCACGATCTCGCAGTTCGTGGGTTCAGGCCCCATGTCGGGCTCTGTACTGACAGCTCAGAGCTTGGAACCTGCTTTGGATTCTGTGTCTCCCTCTCTCTCTGCCCCTCCCCTGCTCACCCTCTGTGTCTCTTTGTCTCTCAAAAATGAATCAATGTGAAAGAAAGAAAGAGAAAGAGGGAGGGAGGGAGGGAGGAAGGAAGGAAGGAAGGAAGGAAGGAAGGAAGGAAGGAAGAAAATAAACCCCTCCTTGGGCACCTGGGTGGCTCAGTCGATTTAGCATCTGACTCTTGACTTTGGCTCAGGTCATGCTGTCACGGTCGGTGGGTTTGAGCCCCAACTCGGGCTCTGTGCTCACAGTGTGGAGCCTGCTTGGGATTCTCTCTCTCCCTCTCTCTCTCTGCCCCTTCTCGACTTGTGCGCACGCACTCTCTCTCTCAAAATAAATAAGTAAACTTTAAAAAAAAACAAACCCAAAAACCAGAAAAGAAAACCCCTCCTTCCCTTCAGCGTGGTGGCTGCTCTCTGTGTCGGGCGGGCAGGCAGGTCACAGTGTGGTCCTGAGGAAGGGCTGGGTGGTGAGCGTGTACTCCCTCACCAACCTCGTGCCGCACCCTGGCCGGCCATGCGTCGTCAGCCTGCCCCTGGACACCGGCTCCTGGGAGAGCTCCTTTGTGTTTCCACAAAAGACTTTGTGGTGTGGGCAGGCTTGTGGTGTCAGATGGCAAGTCGAGTGCTTTCAGGCCTCAGCACGAGCAGTGGCTGTCACACTTTGTGCCCCGGGACCCTGCGGGGCCTTGGAGGGGCTGTGGTGGCCCCCTGGAAACAGGAAACCTGGGATGGGGGGCGGATGGCTGGAATGGGCAAGGCCTGGCCTTCTGTGCTCCTGTCAGCCAGGACAGATCCAACTCTGTTTTCGGTTAAATGCCGGGTCCTGATTCGTGTGTGTCAGGGAGGAGCGAAGGCTTTTAAACGTGGAACATCTATCATGCCCAGATCCTGTTGCAAATGCTTTACCAAAATTAATTTAACCTTCCAAACAACTGTATAGGTAGATATCATACTTACTGCCCAAATTGTTGACGGATGAGGAAACTGAGGCACAGAGCAGTCCAAGACTTCTGGTAAATGGACACACTCCAGCCTGGTTCTGGGTTCTCCCGCTTTAAGAAAGAAGTTTGAGAGTTTAAGAGCCTAGTCCCCACTGCCCTCGGACTCCTAAGTTTGCCGACATAGCACCCCCCCCCCCCATTGGATATTTGTGCAGGAAGTAGCCCTTCATTGGTGGACAGGGGGTGTGCAGCCCAGAGTAAAGTTTGGGAGGTTCTGCGGTGCGTCCCAGGGGAAGCTGGTTGCTGGGTGTTGGGAGAGGGGAGGAAGTTGGAGACAGCCGTGGCAGTGCCCTGGGGCACTTCCCTCTTCTCCAGCCCCGACCCCAGCCCCGGGGACGTGGGGGCCTCTTTCTCCCCCAGCCTTGCTGTACAGCTATTAAGTGGGGATTGGCCAATCAGTAAATCAAGGCACCGGCTCTCTCCCTCTTCTTGATTAACACAAACAACCTTATGAAATGTCAACCTGTCAGTCGTTTGGAAAGTTTGTGGCATGGAAAGGCGATTACCCAAATGACTTTTTAAAAGTATGAGAATTTGCCTGGCTGAACGGTTTTTAATTAATGCCCCGAGTTAATGTTAATAACTATTCATAGCTCAGGGAGCTGGACTTGGGGTGGGTTTAGGAAACATTTGGTATCTCTGGCAGAGGCAGAGTGTTGACCTGGCTGGCAAGAGAGGGGTGGGGGCTGTTGGCAGCTCTTGTAAAGCTAAAGGGACCTCGGGGTCCCTTTGGGCCTCAGAGGGGAGGAGGCTGTTTGCAGGGAGGGTGTGGGTTCAGGTAGCATCATGACTTTTCGTGGCGACTATCAGGGTCGCTCCTGCCCAGGTCGCCTCTAGGGTAAGGTCTCCCCAGATACATACCCCACCCTCAGGGCATTCTTTGAAAAAAAATGTGGCTTGGGGTTACACCATTTCAACTTACCTCCCTGATTTTCTGTGATCTCATATTCCCTTAAAATATCATCGGAAAAGTGTTTTTGAGTTGAGCATTTTATTTTCCATTAACCACGGTGAAACCGACGCACGTGGAGGCCAAGACTTGGCGGGAGGGCGGGGGACCGGGAGCCTCGCGCACCTCTGCCCAGCAGCCCTCAGCAAACACTTGGCCCCAAGGCCGTGCTGATCCCTGCCAGGGATGCTCCGCCTTGATGCTCCCCTCCCGAGGGGTACTTGGGGGGGTCCTTTCTGACACCATATGCGGAAGGTGTCCCTGGGGGCAAAGAGGTGGTTTTAAAAGAGAAAAACGGATGGGCTTGTAAACTTTCTTTTTTTTTTTTTCCCCTCCCTTTTCAGCCCAGTGGGTTAGGCTCTGTCTTTAGGTTCATGTCAGAGGCTCTGCTCGGGGAAGACCCAGGAGAGAGTTCAGAGTAGCCCTAATATTAGCAGTTCCAGGTGGAGATGGGGTGGGAAAGGCTTGAGAAGCCAGCCTCCAAGGGCACTAAGTGAGAGAGTTTTGCCGTTGTGCCGTCACCCCATCTTTGTCTTTAATTTTTTTAAATGTTTATTTAGCTTTTTTTTTTTTTTTAATTTTTATTCATTTTTTGAGCGACGGAGAGAGACAGAGCATGATCAGGGGAGGGGCAGAGAGAGGGAGACGCAGAATCGGAAGCAGGCTCCAGGCTCCGAGCTGTCAACACAGAGCCCAACATGGGGCTCGAACCCACAAACTGCGAGATCGTGACCTGAACTGAAGTCGGCCGCTTAACCAACTGAGCCACCCAGGCGCCCCAATGTTTATTCAGGTTTGAGAGACAAAAAGAGACAGAGCACGAGCAGGGGAGGGGCCGAGAGAGAGGGAGACACAGAATCCGAAACAGGCTCCAGGCTCCGAGCTGTCAGCACGGAGCCCGACGCGGGGCTGGAACTCACGAACCATGAGATCATGACCTGAGCCAAAGTCATACACTCAACTGACTAAGCCCCCCGGGCTCCCCAGGCACCCCCATCTTTGGAGGACTGCAGGCCAGAGTATGGCACATAGCAGCAACAAAGCTCCTCTCATTTAGGGTTTATACTGGGCTCCAGGGATCCCAACGCAGGAGGCATGTTGCCCGCCCTGAAGGAATTTAAGATCTCTTTGCAGCGGGCAGGAGTGGGGGGAGACAGGATAGGGAACCTCTTCCTTCTTTCACCTCATGTTCAGGGCACCTGTGGGGCGCCCAGTAATACTGTGGCTCAAGTGCGAGCCACCACCAAAGGCTGGAAAGTCCGGCGGCTTCTCGTGGGAGGTGGGACCAGGGCTGGGCCTCAAGGGAAGGTGTTAGGGAGAGGCAGAGGGAGGGAGGCGTTGCAGGTGTGGGGAACGAAGATTAGATAAGAAGCAGAGAAATCCTGCAGATGAGGCTGGGGAGAGAAGAGGAAGGACAGAGCATAGATGGCCTCTGATTTCAGGCGGGGACGTGCAGTCTGCGTGGAAGGCAGCAGGGAGCCGCTGATTAACTGTTGAGCAGAGTTTGGTAGACGTAGTTGGTATTTTAGAATGATAAACTAGGAGAGCGATACAGAAGGGTCTGGATCAGGCAGGTGGAAAGCCCACACGGGGGGTTACTGCAGCGTGGAAGGCAGAATAGCAAGGTGGCCGTCGGCTTTCCCCTTGGAGCCAGAAGAGCTTTGGTGCAAGTGTGGACTCCACTGCCTAGTAGCCTCGTGACCGGGAGCGAGTTGTAAATCTTTCTGTATGTCAATTGCCTTACCTTTCACGCGGGGGTACTAATAGTCATTCATTTAGCCAAAAGAGGGCTGCCTCCTACAATGTATGCTGATCGTACAGTGGAGAACCAAACAGATATCATCTCTGCACGCAGGAATCTCATAGCCTGGAAGTAAGATTGTAGGCAGACACACAAACTAAAATGAAATAAATACATCTGATCATTTCAGATTAGGTTAAGTGCCGTGAAGAACACAGTGGGTTTTACTGCTTGGGTGGCCCGTGTAATAGAGTCATCATGGACGGCCTCTGCAAGAAAGTGGCAGTCTAAGCTGAGACTTTGGAAGTTAAACAGAGTGTTTCAGGCTGAGGACACCGTACGTGCAAGGGCCCCGAGGCACCAAAGAACTTTGGAGAGCTTTTCAGCCCAGACATAGAGCTCGTGTATAGAGGGAGAGAGAACAGGGTGAGACGCGGCACAAGATGAGGGAATTAAGTAACGGAACACATGTAAAAGGCTGGGACACAGTAAATGCTCAACAAATGACATTTTTATTATGGGGATGTTCTGGACCTGAGGTTAGAGAGAGCCTAAACTATGGTCAGGGCCATGGGGACAAAAGAGAAGACAGATCATGAACACCACCTGCAGAAGAACTGAGCAGAGGTAGGGTGATTCACGCACGTGATTTGGGGGAATATTGCCCATGTGGATAACGGAGGGAGTGAAGTGAAATTCATTTCACAGAAAATGGAGAGGTTCCGAGGGGAGCCTGGTTGAGGGGATCAGGAGTTCTCTTTGGAGGTGGAGAATTCAAAGTTCTTTGGGAATCGGTGATCAGCCTGCCCTGCGGCTTGCATGCTGGGGCTTGGGAAAAAGGACAGGGGCAGGGATTTGGGAAGTCTTCAAGAACGGGAGGAAAGGACGGCCGTTCAGCTGGGCTGAGGCCTGAGCCGTGGGGTCCCCCTGTATGCTGGACCCAGGAGGAAGAGGAGGTTAGGGGGACGCTCCTGAACCTGGGCACCCCGAGTGAGGCCCATGAGGGTCCTGGTTCTCAGGCTCAAATCCACCCTCCCTGTTCCACGCTGTCATGCAGCAGGCCCTTAACTGCTGGCGTGGCCTCCGCGTCTCCATGGAGCTTGGCCTCTGTTTCCAGCCTGGGCTTATGTAACAGGCTCCGGGAAGTGCACGGGGCCGTGGGTCCTGAACCAAAACGGCTAGTGTCATCAGAGCCCTCTGTCTATAATGGCACAGGTATTTGGAAAATGCCACGGAGCAGGTCTGTTAACCCTCTGGCCTGCAGCCTGTCAGCTGAGTTCGGATTCTTGGTCAAGTTTACCGTTCCAGCCAATGTTGACTGTATCCTTCAGTGGAAAGTGCCGCTCTCCTGTCAGTGAAGTCTGCGGGCTGTTCCCCTCACCGCCTGGGTGTGTCTGACCCCTGGTCTGTGGATCACACGGGAGGTCCCAGGGGGCACCCTTGCCAGATCTGGTCTCAAACCCCAACTTTGGGGCGAGCTTGTAATATCTCTTTCTGATTTCACAAGCAATCCTGCAACTTCTGTTTTGACTGTTGTTTTTTGTTTTGTTTAGAGAGTGTGAGCGGGGGAGGGGCAGAGGGAGAGGGAGAAAGAATCTTAAGCGAGCTTCGCGCTCCGTGTGGAGCCAGACGTGGGGCTCGATCCCACCACCCGGGGATCATGACCTGAGCGGAAATCGAGAGTTGGACGCTCAACCGACTGAGCCACCCAGGCGTCCCTTGGCTGGTTTTTAAAAACTGCATTTATAGCTTTATTTCTACTTGAAGACGATGAATGCCCCCCCTTTTTTTTGGATTTTTTTTAAATACCAAGACTTTTTTTTCTTTACCAAATGATGCCTATTCACTTTCGACATGCAGAAATGAAACAAATTGTCCATAAACTTACCCTCCAGAAATGGCAATGGTTAACCTTTTGTTTTCTCCTTCCAAGTTTGTTTTTCTTTTTTTTTTTTTTTTAATTTTTTTAAATGTTTATTTATTTTGGAGAGAGACACAGAGTGTGAGCAGGGCAGGGGCAGAGAGAGAAGGAGACACAGAATCCGAAGCAGGCTCCAGGCTCTGAGCTGTCAAGCACGCAGGGCTCGAACCCACAAACTCCGAGATCGTGACCTGAGCTGAAGTTGGATGCTTAACCAACTGAGCCACCCAGGCGCCCCTAAGTTTGTTTTTCTAACTATGCAATTCTGTAACCTATTTATTTTTACACTGATAGCAGTTATATTTATCAGTTACTTTCCATTGACCAGGTAATATGCTACACAGTTGAACAAATGGTTTAATTTAGTAGCAAGAACCCATTTGTGAAATACAGACCAGTGCAGCCCTGTTTTACATCCTCAAATAGAAATAACAAGAATGATCATGGCTAACCGTTGTGGAAGGCTTACGAGTGACAAAGAATGGTCGCTACTGCTGTCTCTGCTTTTCAGGTGAGAAAATGGACACCCAGGAAGGGGTCCACGGTGATACAGCTAGCTGGTGGTCAAGCTAGGATTTTAACCTTAGACTCTCTGACCCTAGAACCCAGAAGTGTGTGACATACGTTTGATCATTCGCCAAGACTCTGTGTCGTCCATCTGCGATGGATTTGATGGATACTCGACATCCTCTTGCCCGTCTTTCTGGGCTTAGAATGGTCAGTGCTTCAAAATAAAGCCCGCGTCAGCAGAGTCACTGTTCGGAAAGAGAGACGCTTTTCTTGGCTGCTTCCCTCCTCCTTCCACGACCCCTCAAAGCAGTCGGCATGGAATGGATGTTTGTCTCCTTCTTAAAAGCATACCCTCGTCTCAACCTTTTTGGAGTCGGAATCTGAGATTTGGCTGGAGCTCTTTACAGAGATTGTAATCCAGCTGACAGTAAATTTGCACGGTCTGGCGCCCCTTTCCTCCGCTCTTAACTGGGTCACCTAGAATCCTTATGGATTTGGTACAAGAAAACCACATGTCTGTTGCTTTAAGTCAGAAGCTGTTGTTTAGAACGGGTTTGTTTTCCCATAAACTCATTGTCCTGGGTGTATACACATATATACATAGCCACACAAAGACACAGTCACTCACTCACCCATATGTATATTTTTGAGCTGAGGTTGTCCATATACAATAAACTCCCATAAGAGCAAACGTTCTGTGGGCTCCACATCAAAGCCTACGGAAGCACGTGCTTTTTCTCTGAGCCGGGGCAGTCTCCTAGAGAGTCACACCGAAATAATTTCTGGGGTAGATCATGCTGGCATCGGGTGGTCCTCTGCCTCTGTGCTCATCACCTCTTTATTTCGCAGACAGACTTCCCTCTGCAGTAGCCACTAAGGCGTGAGCACTAAATCCCGCTCTGTTGACCAGTGTTTCCTCTTTCATCTGTAGGGCTGACTTAGGAGTCCAGGTAGGGAATTTATTGCCCCAGAGGAGACCCCCCAGAAAGGTACACTGGGAAAGAGAGGGAAAACCTCACTGTCCTGCCACAGTGCTTTTTTCGGTTCGGTGAAGGGTAATCCTCACGTGGTGTCGGCTTGCCCTGACCTTCCGGTAACAGGTCTTTGGTGATCTGGCTGTATATGAGCTAAGGAGGTAGGACCCAACTCTTAAGAGGCCTCTCCTCTTGGAAGGCTCCTTGGAAGGGAGGTGGGAAGGAGATGGACAGAGAGAGAGAGGGAGAGAGAAACAGTGTATTTAGGGAAGTGTGTATATATGATTGTTCTCCAAGTACACATTTCACAGTTGAGCCAGAATAATTAGGAGGTAAATTGCCAGCTGGGCATGTCAGTTCTTTTGTTTACTTGTACTGAGTTAGTGCCAACTAATAAAATAAAGCCCTTGATTTGGGTTTGGGATGTCCCAACTTTCCTTTCGTGAAAAATTAACTGGCTGCCTGTCTACTTACCTACCTACCGATCAATCGATCGATCTATTGATCAATAGATCTCTGTATCTATCTGTCTGTCTCTTCTAGTTGTGCTTTGTTTGATATTAGCTAGAGTGACTTCGTTTGTGGGAAAGATCACTGGTCAGCTTGCTTGTCTAAAAGCCAAACCTGGATGGGGTGGGGAGGTGAGGGCGGGGGCGTGGGGGTGGGCAGCAGAGGTCGCCTTTCTACCCATCCTCAGCAAGAAAATTAAAGAAGACCAATAAACCTTAATCCTGACCTGGGGGCGAATCCCAATAAAGATCCGGGTTAATTTTTCCTGCCGATACAGCCCTTGAATTCATTGTACGAATTAGACGTTCTGTGGCCCTAATTTGCCAGATCAGATTGTGTAATTATCTTTTATAGGCCTGGGTGTGAGGTGTGCTCAGTGTTTATGCTGCAGGGGGCTGAGTGCGTGTTTGGATTTCAGAGATGCCTCTGTGTCTGCCAGGCTGAGCTGCTTCCACAGAGCGGGGGTGGGAGCTTGTCTGCCTGGTCCAAAGCAGGCCCAGCGCACCTGCATGGAACAGAAGGACTTGGGACAGAGTCAGCGGAGGGTCGTTGGGAGGCCCTTGGGGGAAGGCCTCCGGGCTGGGGTGGGGGTCTCCGAGAAAGGGCATTCAACAAAGGATCTGCGTAAAGGGTGGCAAGGTTGGAGTTTGGAAGGAAGTCAGACTCTGAGCTGGATGAGCTGCTCATGACCTTAGGCCCTTTTGCCTTCCTGAGCCCCTTCCCCACCCCTCCCCCCAAAAAGTTCAAAACGACATTTTATTACTTAAAAACAATTGTTTATTTATTTATCATTTATTTATTTATTAATGTTTATTTTTAAGAGACAGAGAGAGATCGCAACCATGAGTAGGAGAGGGACAGAGAGAGAGGGAGACAGAATCCGACGCAGGCTCCAGGCTCTGAGCTTGTCAGCACACAAGCCTGAGGCAGGGCTCGAACCTCCGAACCGTGAGGTCATGACCTGAGCCGAAGTTGAATGCTTAACCGACCGAGCCACCCAGGCGCCCCTTATTTATTTTTGAGAGAGAGAGAGAGAGAGAGAGAGAGAGAGAGAGAGAGAGAGAAAGCGAGCACACGAGCGGTGGAGGGGCAGGAGAGAGAGGGAGACACAGATTCTAAAGCAGACTCCAGCCTCCAGCTGTCAGCGCAGAACCAGATGCGGGGCTCGAACCCACAAATTGCAAGATCATGACCTGAGCCGAAGTCAGACGCTCAACCAACTGAGCCACCCAGGTACCCCTAAAAATGACATGTTATGATTGCAGTGATTTTAAGGGTGAATATCATCCAGGCTGGATTCACTGTTATATAGGCATAAAAATTATACTCATTTTATTGCTTCTAATTTTATAAGAAATTAGAACATTTTCGTGGATCAGGGTCCTGGGCACTGCATCCTGTGCTCAGTGAGTATCGGCCTCAGGTACCTTCTTAGAAATGGGGCCCGGGGGGTTGGCCAGCTGACAACTCCCTGGCCTGTTTTGTAGAAGTCACTCCCCTCTGATACTGGACCCATTTAGAAGGTCCAAGAATTCTCCTAAACTGCAACACTTGTTTTGGCCGAAGAGGGACCCGTTGCTTACAAAATGTTAAAAGCTGGTGTTTGATCTTGCCCTCCCCTAGTCTTCTCCACCGTGTGGCCTTCTGTTGTCTGCGAGACTGACAGCGTGGGTGGAGAGGAGAGACCAGCGTGAGTTGCGTGGCCTGGACATGTTCCAGACTCCTGTCTTCTTGTGGCCTCACCTGCTGAGCCTTCAGTGGCTCAGTCGCAGGTATCCGGGAGGATCCGCCCCTTCCATCTTGGGCCGAGGTGGTTGGGCCAAGAGCCACTAGATGGTGTTTGGCTCAGGTATCCCTGGAGATGTCTGGAAGGAACTGGTCAGGGTGGGGGGTACAGATGGAAGGGAGGGACCTTTGGGGCAGGCTGTGGGTAACCCAATGCAAGCTCAGAGGTTTGGTGCCGGGCGTGGCCGGCTGCCATTGGCCACCTTCGAGGGAACACCATCCACTCCCTGTCCTGCCCTAGTCTGCACCGAGAATGAATAGGCAGCTGGGAGGTGGGTGTGTGGCCACAGAAGGGCTCCGTGTGGCAGGTGCTGAGCCAGTATGCCGTGGGCAGGGAGAGGCTGTATCCATGGTCCCCCAGGCTTCCCGCCTGCCCTGGATAGGCACCTTGACACAGAAAGCAAAGGGGAAAACCCCCAGAGCAGAAACAAACTGTTCCGTTGAACGCAGTGTTTCTTAGAGTGTGTTTCAGGCTAGCGTTTGGATTGCTGAGAACTGGATTAAGCGGGGAGGGGGAGAGGGGCAGCTGTCTCTTGGGATGTGGCCCATCTGGCATTCCACAAGTCAGCTGGGTAGGTCTTGGGGCCTGCTGGAGAGGCAGTGGGGAGACTGGGGCAGGGTGGGGTCAGTTTGCCCGAGGTTTCTGCGGAAGGGGACGTAAGGTGTTTGAGGGCATCCCTGCTGAGCCCTGACTACTGGGCACGTTCTGTGGGACCACCAGCATTGGGCCGGCCCAGGAGCGTATTAGAAAGGCAGAATCTCAGGCTGCCACCTCAGACTTGTTGATTTGAATTTTAACGGATTCTCCAGTTGATCCTTACATTTTGATGCATGTTAAACTTTCCTGGGGGAACTTAACATGTTCCTTAACCCAATGCTCAGACCTTACTTTATACTGGCCAGAGCTGCTGGGAGTGGGACCCAGGCTGCAGTAGGATTTTCCAGCTGCCAAGGGGAGTGATTTCAGTGAGTAGCCTGGTCTGGGAGCCTAGGCAGGGAGAACCATTCCTCCCCCTCTGTAGGGTTTAAGACCCCCACTCCCCAAAGTCTACTACTACATTGGCTAAATCAAAATGTCATGGGTGCACGGTGAGCTTAGACCTCCTTGTGTTAAATGTCCTATGTCCCCTGGAAGGGTGAGACTGGAAGCATTTCCACTCATCTGCCCTTTGACTCGAATGGGGTTATTGGATGCTTTCCACCTAATGAACTGAACACAGGTTGGGCGTGGGGGTGCCCTTACATAAAGTAGTAACAGGAGTGGGAATCCAAGTTGAAGTTGGAGGATACGTTGTGGTTTGCTTTGCTTCTTTTTGATGAACTTTCTAGCATGGGTGAGTCATCTAGTTATGTCTCAAGTATTGCATGGCTCAGCGGAGCTAAAATTGTTGAGTTCCTTGCCCTGTACTCAAGAGCCCTACATTGCATTTGAGGTTGCTCTTGGGATAAGTTCTTGGGCACGGTGGAAGAAGCTGGCTCGGCAGATGCGTGTCCCCAGGACTGGGGGAGGGAGTTGTGGGGCTCAGAGGATGCCGATCTGCTGGCGGGCATTGGTGGACGGGGTTGGCCACAGAGTACCAGCATGGACCCTGTCTTCCATAACTCTAGAAACCGCGGGAGTGATCCGGGCCCCAAGATGATGTATGTGTGCATCCAGCGAAAGAACAAAACACCACCCAAACAATCCTTCCCCTTGTGAGTGAAGGTTACAAGTTTTCTGTTTCAAATCTGATGGTATTATTTTTCCCCCTTTTCTTTCTTCTCCCTGTTTTCATTTGCCAACCTGGGGGTCTAGAGTGATTTCTTTGAGCCTAATGATGGGGAAGCTTAGAATAGGGCTATTATCTTAAACACCTTTTGAAATACTACTCTTCCTGGTGTCTGAATCAGGTTGAACAGAGGTTGGATTTAAAGATTAAATATCTATTTTAGCAGCAGCGGCAGCAACTATGCTCAGGAATTATGTGGACGGCATGGAATAGCCTTGCTCTCTAGAAGCACGTAAAGGAATAAATGAAAGTGAAGCTAATAACAATGGTAGGGGGCAGGCACAGAGCTAGATGGTCCTCCTGATTTATCCCATCTGATGAATTCAGACATACCATAAAGTCAGAACATACACAATTCAGTAGTGTCATAGGAGTCTTTGAGTAAAAGGACCCTGAAAACTGGAACAACTCAGGCCTGTGGCAAGAGATTATTATTATTATTTTTTTTTTTTACTAAAGATTCACTGTGAATGTAAGATTTAACTTGAAAAAAAAATTGCTATCCAATGTAATATCCGTTTCATTTTATTGTAGGTGTTGTTTATTAAGATGATAGCCTGTATTTCTTTTTTTTTTTATTTTTTTTTGTTTTTTTGTTTTTTTTTTTTTAATTTTTTTTCAACGTTTTTTATTTATTTTTGGGACAGAGAGAAACAGAGCATGAACGGGGGAGGGGCAGAGAGAGAGGGAGACACAGCATCGGAAACAGGCTCCAGGCTCCGAGCCATCAGCCCAGAGCCTGACGCGGGGCTCGAACTCACGGACCGCGAGATCGCGACCTGGCTGAAGTCGGACGCTTAACCGACTGCGCCACCCAGGCGCCCCAATAGCCTGTATTTCTTTGACAGTATTCTTCCATTTGCCACGTCTGTGACGGACATAGGAAATGGATTTTTGCCTTTATTCAGAATGAATGTAATTTTATTTTATATTAAAGAATAATCAGGGGCACCTGGCTGGCTCAGTCAGTTGAGGGTCAGACTCTGGATTTTGGCTTAGGTCATCATCCCTGGGTTGAGTGAGCCCTGGGGGTTGGGCTCTGTGCTGAGCGTGGAGCCTGCTTGAGATTCTCTCTGTCTGTCTGTCTGTCTCTCTCTCTCCGTGTCCTTCTCCCCCTCCCATTCGCTCTCCCTCTAAAATAAGTGGGGAAAAAAAGAATAAACAACTATTAAACTCCTATGTCCTTGGCAGGCTGTCTGGCATTCAGAGACCACTCCCTCTACATTTTAAGCTTAAAGATGAGTTTTATTGTCTTATTTCCTGGTGTAACTCTCCCTTCTTTTTCTAGGTGAAACCAGAGGTTTGAGGCTGGCCTGCGTAGGTGCTCCGAACCAAGAAAGAAGGGCAAGACACAAAGGTGAGCTGCAAGAAGGTAACCCCTTCTTGCTTTGGGGGTTTTGTTCCTTCTACAGCCAAGTTCCTCTTCCCAGACATCCCGAATGCACCTGTACCTGCACGCCAGCCCACAGGGGTGATTGGCAGGCAGGAGCCTTGCAGTTAGCTGTCAGAGGAGGTCCAGGGACACAGGTTAATAAATACTAACGGTCATTGCAATTAATTCCAGGCAGGCTGTGTTCTCACAGCTTCTACCTGGGCGAACTCGTTCCCACCTGTCACAACCCTAGCAGGTCAGCGTGTTCTACCCAGCCTGCAGGTGAGGAGACAGAGGAACCGTCAGTCGCCCAGGTTGCCTTCCATCACTTCCTCCCTTTGTGACTATAGGCCGATGGCCTTCACTTCCCTAGACCTCAGTTTTCGCCGCTGTTAAATGGGGACGACGCAAGGAAATCCCTGCTATGTTGGGCCATGAAATGAGAGGATACAGAGTTAAGTGCTTGGCATAGTGCCTGGGATGTATTAAGGCACACACTTAATGTCAGTGGGGCTTTTTCCCTCTTTAGCTCCGGATATGATCTGGGGTGAATTGGTAAGCCTGTCGCCTATAAGATGGTGATGCTAATACCTTGTCGTCAGGGGAGGTCACGAACTAAATGAGACAGTACAAAAATACAAATGAAAGTCCAGATCATAATAGATGCCCTGTCTGTTTCCTTCCTTATTTATCTTATTCCTCATGGATCACGTAGAAGGAAGATATCCAACCGTGTTAACTCCCCCATCCCCTAGAACCCTGAATCCTGACCATTGCTCCCCGGTGATTTTCGGAGTTGATCCTTCCCCTCCCTTCTCCCGGCCACCCTGCTGATCTTGACTTTGGTTGCACACACCGGGATACTCACTGGGGGCGCCAACCTTTAGATTTCCAGTCTTTCTTTCCGCACATGATCCTACCTGTGCTTTCTCTAACCTGCTTTCTTAAACCCAGTATTCATCATGGCTACTTTCGGATTGAAAAAAAAAAAAAAAGATAAAACAGAAAAGCAACCCTGTCATGCTTCTCTATTTGTTATCTGAGCAACCAGACCTCACTGGACACTTAATCTTATTGCTACGACTCCCCACTCAAATCCGGATCCTTTTAGACAAACTTACGTGCTTCGTATCCTACCTCCAAGACTGGAATGTTTCCATGCCACCCCCCAGCGCAACCCCCCCCCCCGCCCCGCCCGCCATATTGCCATCTATGTGCTCACCTCCTCGAAACCCCGTAACCATGGGGGCCCAGGGCACTGGAACCTCATCTCACCTTTGCCTCCCTCCCCCACTGGTGCCTTCACAGCTGGGGGGGGCGGGCGGAGTGGGAGCTTATTTTCTTTTGGGTGTGGGTGTTTCTTCCATCTCATCCCTCCCTCCCTGCATGTCTTAATACATGACCCAACACACTGGGTGCTCAGATGGCAGTGGGGACGAAGGGTGGGAGGCTGGGCCTGAGAAGGAGTCAGTCGGGGAAGTCAGTGTGGCCGCCGTCTACAGTTCGGGTGACTGGCAGGGGAGCGTGAGTGGGGGGCGGGGTGTTAATGAGTGACTCCGAGGGGATTTCCAGGCCAACTGTGGGCACTGCCTTTGTGAAAACAGCTCCCTCTGCCTTAGCCCGCCCTCTCCCCTCCCTCCCCAGGTGACCTCAGCCTCAATAGCAGTTCGTTCCCTGAGATCCACAGCCCTCCGTGCCCTTGGGAACGGCAGCGAGTTCCTCATTCTTTCCTTCATTCGCTCGTGCATTCATCTAACGGAGCGTTACTGGGTGCCCGGGCCGTGCCGGGGCGCTCGAGGCAGAGGACGCCATCCTGCTGTCACAGAACTGGCCGAGAGTGTGGGGAGGGTGGATGCTAAACAGCAAAATAGTAAATATGTTAATCACCTAGTACCTGGGAAGGCGCTGGGCTCTGCAAAACAACAGAGATGTAGGCAGGAAAGGCAGGCCGAGTGTGCCGGCAGGGGAGGGGAGGGGAGGGCGGGTTGCAGTGTTGAATAAGGCAGGGCTCCTCACTGAGGAGGGGACCTCTGAGCACAGGCTCGAAGGAGCTGGCCGCGTGAACACTTTGGGAAGAGCTTCTACAGAGGGAAGAGGGGCGTTGAGACCGAGGCCCCCGCCCACCTGGTGTCTTTGAGGACAGGGGCACCGGTGGGGTTTGAAGGAGGCCCTGGCCAGCGAGAGCCTGGGGGGCATCAGCCTTTCCCACTGAGGAAACTGGGAGCCACATGTGTGGAAACGGAGAGGAGCAGAGCAGCTGAGGGGTGACGGCACGATCGGTCGGGCTCTCGGGGTGCCTATCCCTGTCCCGCCCAATCACATACGTGTGACAACGGGATGACATTTAAGGTGGGGATGAGCTGAGAAGCTCCGAGGCCATTTCTCAGGAGCTGTGATTGCCCCGTTTAGGCTAGCCTCTTGCCCTGGGGTGGTGGCTCCCTGTGAGGGTCAGTCTCCTCTCCTCCCTGCCTTCGAAGCCATCGGGCATCAGACCGGTAGGCTGCGGGCTCGGCTCAAAGGGAAAGAGGAAACAGAGGGAATGGGGGAAGAATTCTGGGAAGAGAGAGGCCAGATGCCCCCGTTTTTCCCGTCCAGTAGTGGAAGGACAGGAGAGGGAGCAGGCTGCCCTCAGGGGACACCCGAGAGGCTGATCCCGGCCATCCCTGTGGTCTCCCTGCCGCCCGTCAGGGGGCTCTGCCTGGTGCCCTGCAGCACCTGTGTCTTCCTCACCTCTTCCTCCTGCCGTCAGAGGGAGCCTGACGGTGACGGGGCTGTCCTCACTCCCCGTGTGTCTTTCCTGTCCTGCGGTCAGAGTGACCGCCCGGCTGGGGCAGGCTCGTTGTGCCCCAGAGCTCACCCCTCAAACAGCGTGTCTCTTAGAATGCTCCCGTGGGGACCTGAAAACCTGACACCCAGGGAGGACCTGCTGTTTCCTCGGGTCCAACCATCACGCGTGTGTGGTGGGGACAGAGAGGTGGCTAGGACGCGGACTTCTGCCGTAACCGTAATTGAGAGTGAAAAGCCCGGGGCCCTGGGAGAAAGAACGAAACAAGCCCCAGTTCCGAGCGCCAGTGGGGATGACCTCAGCCGGGGGACGGGAGCCGTCCAGAGGACTCGCGGATGGAACTTCCCCTCGGGGTCCAAATGTGAGTCACCGTGGCTCGCGTCTGTGCAGCGGGCTCCGTCCCCGGGCCTCCCACTTTTCACCCTGGGACATCATGGTCACTGCTCAGGCCTGATGACTCACTTGGTGTCCCTGAGCCAGCCACGGCGGGGTGGAGCCTCTCTCTCCTGGCATCTGCACCCTCCGTGCTGTGGACGCAGCTTGGCCGGCCACGTCCTCGGACAGTATGTGCGAGACGTGTGTGGCAGACAGAGCCCCTCACGCCGCACGGGGTTGAGCCACAGCTGCCAAAGCCGATTTCAGAATTCAGTCTGGAAAGTCCGGGGGGCTCCGGGCCTCAAAGAGCACGGCAGCCTCGCTCTCTGAGCCCCGGAGTGAGTTGCACTCCGACACCTGAGAGGTGGGGGACACACGCCCGCCCGCCCCAAGGAAGCACCCTGTCGCCCCATCTAGACGAGCGGAGTTCACCCAAAAGGCCAGCGGCTGGCGGGGTGTCAGATTTCCCACCACACCCGGCACTCAGCCTCTCCTCTCATCTTCCCCCCTTGGTTTTCATCTTCTAATGATAGAAAGAGTGTCATCTTTTCTCAACCTGTCAGTCTCACACCTGCCGGGAGCCCCTGGCGGTGAGGCGCCCAGTGCTGTCCAATCTGATGTCATCTGTGTTTATCGTCTGTTTTAGAAACCAGGTAGCGGGAGGGACTTTCTGAGGATTAAAAAAAAAAAAAAGTAAATCCCCAGACTATTTCAGTGAGGTGTTTGGTTTGTTTGTTTGGTTTTTTTTTTTTTTTTTGCCTCCTGTTTTTTTCTTTTTCATAATTTTCATTTTCCCCCCTCTCTCTTTCTCTTTTTAATTAAAAAAAATTATAGGAAATACCATGCAAGGGTGGGGAAGGAAGGGGCACCTGAAGAGGGGTCCACCCTCCCCCCGGGTGAGGTTGATTTGGTGTATCTCCAGAAAACACAGAAAGGTGGCCCTGCCAGGCCAGTCCTGCCTCCCACCTGACGCAGGGCATAGAGAGTATGTTGACAGTCATGGGACTCAGTTTACCACCCACAGCCTCTGTCCTTCCTGAGGGTGATGGAGCTAACTTATGGCCTCACAGTTTTGTCCTGTGGCTCATCATCTAGAACTTTCCACTTCTGGTCATCCTTGTGTGCAAATGGAGGGGTGGGCAGGTAGGAGAGCGCTCTTTAGGGTAAAGGTCAAAGGTGACAGACACCTGACCCACTGTCAGGCCTGGGTGACCACCTGTCAAGTACCCCTCTCTCAGACATCTCTCCAGACTCCTTGGGTCCGGGGTCACTGTCCCTACTGAGGGAGTGGGGAGGGATGGGGAGGGGCAGAGGCTGGGGCACGGGGACACTGTTTGGCCTAGACCTTGAGGGTCCACTTCACAGGGCCCAGCTGATGCGGAGAAAAGGTGGTCGAAGGTATAGGCACGGATGCCACTTGGCCCAGGTGTGAGAACTTGTGTGAAAGGGTCGGCCTCCGGGTGACTCAGTCTGCTAGCAAACTATAAAAGGGAAGTGACTCACTGTCAACCCTGAGCAAGAACTCCTAAGGCCAGGCCGCCAGCACCTGTCTGGGACGTGGTTAGTTATTAACGCTGCCAGTAAGAGTGTCATGGGAACCGGACGCTGGCCTAGATTGCTGGAGGTGGCTGGGCTTTTTCACAGCCTGCACACCTTCCACTCCCTTCTTACGGCTCCCCTCCGGCTTGAACCCCAAGGCAGAAGAGCCCATGGAGCTCTTTGTTGCACAGGGTCTCCCAAGGGGCCTTGAGGAGGACACAAAGTCCCACACGGGATGAGGAAGGGGACAAAGCAGTGGTTTGGTAAGGGGCAACCTTGGCTGGAAGGTTAAGTCCACGGAGCCAGCCTGAACCCGGGAATTCCAGAAGGAGTGGGCTGTGGATAGGGCTGGCCCTGCCCTGCCCTGCCCTCCCCGCCCTACAGGTGCTGCCCAAAGGGTTCTGGTTCTGGGACCTCGATCAGCTCTGCCGTGAATGCCTTGGGGCGGTATGGGCTGGTCTTTCCAGCGGCCCTGGGAAAGGAACCCTGCCTCCTCCCACGGAGGGCCAACCCGAGGATCATTAACTCCTGCCCTCCTGACCTGTGGCCCCAGAAGAGGGTAGTGTTGTTCTTGCTCTGCTCTTCTCTGAAGTCACCCAGCCACTTCCTGGGGCCGCTTGAGACAGGGCCCGGCTCTGACGACCTCTACAGAGCAGGTTGGCAAGGCTGTAGCTCAAGAGCTGAGCCCGGCACTCGGGTCAGCTCTGCGTGCCCTTGGTCTTTCCCCGTGCCCGGAGAGGTACACACGGGCTGCTTCTGCTCCCAGATCCCAAAAGGCGTGCTTCGCCGCTCTCGCAAGGGTGGCCCGGCCTGGACAGGAGTCATGCCTGCCTCTGCCGGTCCACCTCCTGCTGTGAAGCAGGAGGAGCAAAGTTGATTGAACAGGAAGAGGTGGGAGTTTTAGGGAGTCACGCTCCCCAGGGTCCAGAAAAGAAGCCCAGCACCGAGAGAAGGAGGTGCCATCATCTGATCTTTGTGGTCTCCTGTGTAAAACCCCAAAGTACTCGCGGGCAGAACGTAGGTGGTGGGGATGCCATTTGCGAGCCTGGGCTGCAGAAGGAGCACTGGGCTGGTGACCGGGACATGTACTCCCTGGGTGGCCCTGAGCAAGTCCTCGAAGCGCTCAGGCGGTTTCCCCATCTGTAGAGTGGGAATAATAACAACACCTGTCCTGCTTACTTGACAGGGTTTGTGTGAGGCCAGCTGAGATCACCGAGCACGTGACAGGCTTTGGGAGTGGTCAAGGGCCACCCAGATCGGGGCCGAGGCACTGTGGTTCTTACGGTGATTAGCAGTCAAGCAGGGCCTGAGGTCTGGGCTCCCCTGGGAGGGTGGCTTTACAGGCACCCACCTGCGGCTTAAGAGCTTTTTGGGCCTCACACAGCTGATAAATCACACCGGTAGGTGTTTTTAGTCTGGGCTGCTGCTGCAGAAAATGCTTCTCTGCCTTCTCTCCCTTCCTCAGTGGGCCAAGGAGGAGCAAATACAGATCCCAGGACCTTATCTCTTAGGCTTTCCCCAGGAACCCACCACCTGCCCCTGTACCGACTCTGGTTGTCCCAAGTCTCTTTCTCAGTCCACATAATCACTGAGGTTCAGACTGAGGTGTCTCTGGCCACGTGATTTGCCCTGGTATGTCACTGGCTTGCCATGAGGGAAGAGACAGGCACACGGGAGTGTCCGATCGGTATCTCATAGGGCAGTTCATCAAGGAGGTGCTCGACAGATAGTCGTTGAATATACAGATCATCTAATTCTTAGTTTAATCTGCTCCAGAATGTCCCACACTTTCTTTGAAAGGAGGAATGTTGAGATTTAAGGGGGCCTGTCTGGTGAGGCAGTAAACATCTCTCGAGTGCCTTTTCCTTGCCCAGCACTGTGCTAAGTGGATTGGGTACAACTCCTCGGCTCTTGTAAAGCCGTACTCTCCCTGGCCACCCAAATCGATCTCCTCTGCAGACCAGGATCTCCTCTGAGTCTTTCCAGGCGGGTGTTCTCTGCTGGGAACACTGGCGTGGTGCAGAACCTCTCTCTCGAGGCTGCCCTGCCCGCCATCGGCAACTCCAGCTGCCAGGAAGTTCGTTCATTTAAGGAGACTCTGTCTGCCCCTGGGTCCTTCCAGGCGGGATTGACGTCTGGGACCTGGAGGACTCCGAGAAGGCCTTGCGGAGTTGCCGAGACCCAAAGAAAAGGCTGTCTGCAGCGCATCCACGAGCGTCCCGCAGAAGCCACGGCCACCCACAACCTCACATTGTGACTGTGTTTGTAAATAGGGTCTCTGCAGATGTGATTAGTTAAGGACCCAGTGACAAGTCCTCAAAGGAGAGAGAGGGAACAGAGAGACGCAGAGAAGAAGGGGATCTCAAGACGGAAACAGAGACTGGAGTGAAGCATCCACAGGTCGCCGACGGCCGACAGCCAGCAGCAGCTGGGAGACCAGCCTGGAACGGGTTCCGCCTCCCAGCCTCTGGAAGGAACCAGCCTTGCCGACACCTTAATTTCGGACTTCTGTCCTCCTCAACTCTGAGAAGAGAAGTGTCTGTCGCTTCATGCCACCAGATCGTGATCATTTGTTACGGCGGCCCCCGCATGGCATGTGAGGCAGACATAAACACGCTCTGTGATGGGTTAGGGGAACAGGCTGGAGGTGAGGAGTGCAGGGGACCAGGCTACCTGTCAGGAGGGTCTGCAGGCTCGTGGGTCCGTAGCTGGAGGGCCGTGATGCCAGGCTGAGGTGTGTGTGGAGCAGAGCCATTCTGCCGGGAGACGGTCTTCGGAGCCCAGAAAGGTACCGACCTTGGATTCTGACTCTCTCTGCCAAATTGTGACTTACGTGATGCCAGAGGTAGTTATAAGATGCTTACCATTAGAAAATTTTATAAAAGGGGGCGCCTGAGTGGCTCAGTCAGTTAAGCGTACGACTCTTGGTTTCGGCTCAGGTCGTGATCTCGTGGTTCATGAGATCGACCCCGCGTCGGGCTCTGTGCTGATGGCACGGAGCTTGCTTGGGATTCTCTCTCTCTCCCTCTCTCTCTGCCCCTCCCCTGCTCTCTCTGTCTCTCACTCTCTCGAAATAAATAAATAAACTTTTAAAAAGGTTTAAAAAAAGAAAATTTTATAAAAGGCAAGGAAAATATTCAGGATCCATACTCGATTATATCAATGCTCTCTTTTTAAGGAATAGCATCACGGTGTTTTTATGGTCATATAGTACGCCATAGGACTGTGGCATAGCTATTTTGGAACCCTTCTTTGATGTTTCCAGCGGTGTTTTCTTTTGTGCCGAAAGGCTCTGAAGAACATCCTGGTAAGAACTTGATTCATGTCCATTCTACTTTCCGGGGGCTGCTGTAACAAATCACCAGGAGCTTGGTGGTTTAAAACACGAATGTATTGTCTTATGGTTCTGGCGGCCAGAAGTCTGAAATCTTATGAGTCTCATGGGGCTCAAAGCAGGTTGTGGACAAGGTCTCTTCCTTCTGGAGGCTCCAAGGAAGAGTCCTTCCTGGTCTCTTGCAGCTTCTGGCTGCAAGAGGCTGGCACATTCCTTGGCTTGTGGCCACATCACACCAATCTCTACCTCTATGGTCAACGTTCATTCTCTCTGTAGTCAGATCTCCATCTGCCTCCCTCTGATAAGGACCTCTGTGAGGGCATTTAGGGCCCATCTGGATAATCCAGGATCATCTCTCCATTTCAAGACCCTTGCCGTAATCCCACCTGCCAAATCCCTTTTGCCATAGAAGGTAACATTTATGGGTTCCAGGGATTAGAACGTGACTCTCATTCTTCTGGGGGAAGGGGATGTTGTTATAGAGCCTATGCCTATGTCCATGACTGCTTCCTCATAGTAAATTCCTGTAAGTGGGAATACAGGGCACAAGGGTCATACTGATGCTGCGTGAAGTGTTTGGAGAAGGCACTCCGTGTCGAGTAGATTGACTGGCGTGGTTTGCTGCTGTCCCTTTAAGAGCCCTTCTTAGCCCTCCTCGGAGTCCAATCCGATAGGGAGGCTGTGGACTGAAATCCCCATTACAGGAATCATTTAGAGTCAGCCTCTGGGAAGCTCGGGGCTAATGAGATAATTCCCATTAGGAGAGGAAGGAAGTGAAGGTGGCCTGACATCCTTTCTGTCTCTAATTTATATGATTCACTGAAACCTCCCCCTCTTCCCCCATGGGGCCCCCCTCCTCCGGCTGCCCCTTTGAATTCTGGTTCCGCTGTCCACCCTCATTCTGCCAGCCGGGGCTCTGGTCTCCAGCAAGTCCCAGCATGCCGAGGAACCTTGGGAAGGTTGCCTTCCGCCCAGATGAGGCATTCAGGCTCTTTCCTCCACAGCTCTGCCAGAGAATCTGTTCTTCACCTCTTTCTTCCCTTTTCCCAGAGCCTCACCCAGTTGCCCTCTCCCCCCATCCCTGCCCAACCGGTGACCCACCGACCGGTGTCTGCAGGACCCAAGAAAGGGAGAAGAGCTTTCAACAGAGCACAGGCGGGCCCCAGGGTGCCCAGAGGTACCAAAGCGGCCAAAATTTTGTTTGCCTCCCCCTCCTGTCCCCCTCGCCCCACCCCATACTTTTAGAGTTTTAGAAGGGAGGGAGAACGAGAGAGAGAGAGAGAGAGAGAGAGAGAGAGAGAGAGAGAGAGAGTTCTCTTCCTGTTTTGTTCCACTGCCTACACTTTTGGTCAAAGTTGTCTCTGCAAACATGAAAATCCAGTTTGGGTCTTTAATAGGCAAAGTGTGAAGTAGCCCAAGGTCCAGGGTGTTTGAGGTTCAGATCCAACCCTGGGAACCCATCTGGGGGCTGCAGAGCACAGAGAGGAAGACCCCATCTCATCGCGGGCATCGTTGCTGCTGTCAGAGTTCACTTTGTGACACTCGCTTGCTTTTCTGGGACCTGCTGCTGGGGACAGTTCCAGCCTCCCCTCCCCCAAGCCCAGGAAGGGTCCCTGGCGCCCAGGGGGAGGTGTGGCTCCTTCTTGCCCATCCCCCGTTTATTCTTTTCCTCCCTCTCATCCTCCCTGAGGGAGGCCATATGGTGGAGTGTTCCGAGTCAGGGCCAAGGGCCAGAGCCGCGCTGGCCCCGGGGACAGTCCAGCGGTCCTGATGTGCCGTGTGGGTGGCCTGTCCTGTGAACTTGCTGCCTGACCTCCCCCGGCCTCTGAGAGCCCAGCTGCAGCCTTGGTTAACAGCCTGGCCCCGCAGTGACGGGAGGGTGCCGAGGCCCTGCTCCCCCACCCCCCACCACCCTGTCACCTTGGCATCCGTGCCACATGCCGTGCAGGCGGGGCTGGGGCTGGGCCGGGCAGACCATTCAGAGTCCCCAGAGCCCCCTTTCTGTTGGGTTGGCCTAAGCTGGCTCTTCAGGCTGTAGTGTCTCTAATGGGGGGGGGGGGGGGTAGAACACGCGGCCAAGGGTTTGAGGAGGAGTCAGGGACTCCAAGTTAGGAGGAGGAGAGAAGCAAGGGCAGGACCCAGGAGCTGGAGGTGGGCAGAGGACGTCCGTCTGTCCATCCTTCCTTCTGTCCATGTGCTTCCAGGTTAAACAGCGTCAAACCTAGAGGCCTGATTTACGTCAACTGGGTTGGAATCCAGGTCGCAGCCCTGTCCTGTCCTGTCCTGTCCTGTCAGTGGCTGGGCCATCCTCTTCTTGGGGTGGGGGGGGGCGCAGGGGGACGGCTCCAGGAGGAGGGGCCCTTGTCACCTGCTCCCTGTACGGGGACACACGTTGCCACACGCTTTAGGGGTGCTGGAGGGAGCATGGAAGGCGTCGAGGTAACGGTTAATCTAAATGCTACAGACAGCTTTATTGATTTCACAAAAAGAGTACCAAGGATGAGTCTGGAGTTTTTATACACCTCTTAGGTCTGGTCTACACCAGGAAGATAATCGAGGCAGTGACTTACAGTCCCTCCTTCCCGAATTTTTTAGTAGAGATCGAGATAGATACAATTACAGGGACAGATTCACTTGTTGAGCCGTTAGTCTTTCACTCCGTCCTCACAACATGGATCCTTCTCTTATTCCCGTTTAACACCTGGGTTGGAGAGAACTGAGGTAACTGGCCCAAGATCCGGGACTCGAACCTCGCCTTGACTCCATTTCAACAAGCCGAGGTGTCCTCAGCGACGTGTGCTGCCGGACGTCTTTTCCTGTTGGTAGGAGTGAGTGTCCATGCCTCACGTCCCTCCTGCACTTCTTGGGTAACTAGCCTCTGTTTCTGGTGATTCACTTATTCGGTCATTCATACATTCATTCACTCATTCGTGTGCCTCTTCAGGGTCAGACACTAAGGGTCCTCTGAGCACCGAGAAGGAAAACGTGGTTGCTGACGGATGCCTCCAGCTGACCGGTGACCGACCTGTGAGGTGCTGAGGAACATTCAGGGCCCTCGAAGCCCGCCAGCATGGGTCCTTGAGTGCACGGGCTCTTTTCTCTCCCATGTGGTTGACAGTCCTTGGTGTTCTAGATCCAGACAAGCCACAGGTCCCACAGTGTCCTCACTGCAGGCGGCTATGGGCCCTCAAACATTTGGGTAGACGGTAGAGTCCAATAAGAGACTTTAGGGACCAAGCGAGGGGACCTATCCATTTATCCCTCCTGAGGAGAGAGGGTAGCACGCGCCCTCCTGTGGAACCCCATCCCTGGCATGATTCACAGAGGGCAGAGGAGCTCCTGCAAGATCTCCACATAGGTGTCCCTCTGTCCCCTTGGTCCTCATGGTTGCAGCAAAGCCGGACCCTCTCTGGCCCAGTCCCCTATTAGCTACTGTTAATGGGCCATCTGAAGAAAGAGAAGAGAAGGGCCTTGTGACTGGCCATTGGGTGGCCCCTGAGGGACGTGCTGCATGATAAGGAGAGGGCAGAGGGAGTGTGGGACTGGGGTCCGTATTATCTTTAAAGTCCATCTTCAGGAACAGTCTCCCGCGGATACACAAGGGATCCAAGTCGGCTGGTTCAGAAGGGTCTTTGATCCACCTAGAAGTTAATGCTTTTCCACGGAGAACCGCAAAGCAGCCCCACCCAGGGCAGCCGAGATAACAGGCTGGTGCAATCACAAACCACCAGTCTCTCGATAATGCCCAGTTTTATTGAGGTCTGGTTTTCACCCAATGGGAACACATCCGGCGAACATCAAAGGGAGCAGGCGTCACCTTGTGCAAAGAACCCCGAGCCCTCAGGTGTGTGTGCTGGGAAGAGTGCGTGTGGGGCTGTGTGTGCACAAGGCTGCCCGTTGGCAATTGCCTTTGTATAGATCAGAGGCCACCAGCCCCAAGGGGCCTTGGCCAGCCGTGAGCACCGTCCCCTTATTCCAGCTGGTCCAGCTCCTCGGATGTCCCTGCAGGTGGGGATTTCACACCTTACATGTGTAAGGGACGCTCTGTGTCATTTTGTACTTGAGTCTGCCTCGGAGGCAGGTGGTGTAAGGATTTTGAGGGTGCTCTGAGGAGACAGAGCCCGAAGGCATGTTATTTGGGATCTCAGGCTCGCTCCTTTGGAATCTTTTGGAGGTCTCTGCACTACAGGGAGCAAACCTCAGGGGGATATGTCTCACCCATAAGGGTGGAAGAACAAAGAGGAAGCGCACGGTCGCATCTCTGCAGGGGGAGGGTTGGTGCATGAATTGGTCGAGCGTGGCCCTGGGGGAGGGGCATTTCCCCCGCTACCCCCAGGCGGTGGTGCCCCTGGGCGTCGTGCACTGGCCTCCGGAGACAGGAGCAGAGAAACACCCCCATCCAAACAGAACATCTGGAAGCTTTTTAAAGTTTATTTTTTAACACATTTGCAAGAGTCAGGACATTTGCACACGAGGTTTACAGGCTGGAGGGAACCAGGAGTTTCGTCAAGCGGGAGACACATTTTGACTCTGGAGAAGGCCAGTAGTGTAGGGAAAGGAATGGGGGAACCCTGGGAACGGCCGGTGTCAGCAGCAAAGTCCTATATGCTTTGGGCTAATTGGTAGCGCAGGAACTTGTTAAGAGGCCCTCGGAGCAGAAAAGGGACCCGAGTCCTTCGCCTCTTCGGCACCCCTGGTAGAGAGCGGCTGGATTTCTTCTACTTTGTTCCGATCAGCTGCATTACGTGGTCAGGACAGAAATCAGGTCCTCTGGGAAAGAATGGGAACGTGCTGGCAGACTCCATCCCGTTGAACCTTAGCTTCTGAGAGCCTCGCTAGGTGGGGAGGGGGGCTTTTTCTGTGACCTCTTCATCTTTCCATCTAGGCTAGCCACTGGGGGGCTGACGTAGGCAGGGGACAGAAAGGCCCACTCATCCAGGTGCCTCTGTGAAGGGATGCCTGAGAAGGTCAGAGCCCTGTGAGCTGCTCTCTCGCCCTGCACTCCTCTTTTGCCCCACCCCCTCCCTCTCTCTTTCTCTCTCTCGGTCTCCTCTCCTCTGCTCTTCACCTCCTCCTCTTCCTCTTCTTCCTCCTTTTTTCTCCAGCCCCCACTTCCCCTAGTGACATCCTGGACTTAATGGTTTGGGCCAAGGGAACCAAGGAAGAGCTTGGCTCAGCATTTCAGCAGGGTAGGCAGGGAGTGAAGTAATGGAGGAAAAAGACAGTCCCAGCAGGACAGACAATTTACACATGACTTCATCTTTCTTTTCGAGGAGCCAGAGCATCAACCTGTTCGGCCCTCCCTTTCTTCATTGCTGGTTTCTCATTTAATTCTTTCCTTCCTTTCTGCTCCAACCCAGTGTGGAGCCCCGGCCAAGCTGATTTTCAGGGCTCCGTTAAATAGATGGGAAATCTCTCCTTGCTCCGGGGGCATCCTTGTGGGAGGATTGTGGTTTCAGTGCCTGGGGAGTTTACCCAATTGGAAGGAGAATTAATGCTCCCCGTTTCTGAATAGGCCCCACTGCCAATCCCACTGTCTTTATTAAGACAGTTCTTTTTGTTGAATGAGCTCATGTTTCTAGCTCGTGGGAGCTGGTTCATTGTGTGCTGTTTATTAGGGGAGGAAACTGAGGCTTTGTGTGGTTATTCATGGGAGACACTGAAAGGTGTCCACCCAGTTCTGATGGGAAATGAGGTGACACAGGGAATAGGAATTTCTATTCCACCCCATCTAGTCACCCTCATCTGGCGACTAGGATGCCGGTTCCCAGGTCCACAGCAAGCCATGCTTATTGTAGCTTCTTGTGTGCTTCCCATAGTCAGGATTCAGGTGTGTCCCCTTCCCCAGCTCGGAGAGGTGTCTCCTCCGGGCCCACTGGCCTTCTGCAACGTGCAGTGCTTCTCGGCATTGGCCGCACACTGGGATCACCCAGAGAGCTTTAACTACCTCCTGATCCTGCCCTAGTAGATTCTGATTTCTCCAGGTTGGGGCCAAGGTCCAGCCACTGGAATATCGAAAAGCATCCCAGGTGATTCTAATGTGCAGCCAAGGTCAAGAATGAACCACCCCTGAGAGGCAGCCTTTCTCAAGTGGGAGAGATTTTGATGACCCCCCCTCCCTTCCCTTTCTTACCATGCCCAAGACAGTTTTGATGGCCACACGGGGAAGAGGGTGTTGTTGGCATCTAGTGGGTAGAGGCCAAGGGTGCTGCTAACCATCTTACAAGCTACAGAACAGCCCCCTGTGGTTTTGATTCAGTAAGTCTGGGGCAGGGCCTGAGAATTTGCATTTCTAACAAGTTACCCGGGTGCTTGCTGAAGCTGCCGGTCCAAGGTTACACTTGGAGAGTCACTACTCTAGACTGACTCTGAATCCTGTTTTTCTAGATCTGTGACAATACCGCCTCCATCGTGGTTACTAGAAAACTCTAAATTGGCAATGACTTACTAAGACAGAAGAGCATTCTCTCCCACATAACAGAAATCTAGAGAAAGGCTACAGCTGTTTTTCAGTTGATGGAACTGAGGCTTTCAGAGATTAAGCCACCAGCCCGAGTGACAGTCACAAATGGTATAATTTGAGAGCCTGCTTAAATCCCGGACTGCTTTTTGCCTCAGTTGCTCTCAGAGACCCGACCTTTCCCTTCTGAGCCTGCAGGGTGTCTGGTAGACGATTCTGAGCCAAATTTGGGACCCCATCCCTTCTGACCAGCTGCATTCCGTTGTCACCTGTATCCCTAATGCCCTCTTCTCTGGATCCGCCGGGAGACAGAGGCATGGTAGGCCCGATTGACAACATTAGTTTCCTGCGGCTGCTGTGAAGTTACCACAAGCGCAGTGGCTTGAAACAACACAAATGTATTCTCGTACATTCTGGAGGCCCACTTCACCGGGCTAACCTCAAAGTACCCACAGGCCTGGTTTGTTCTGGAAGGGCTAGGGAAGAATCCAGTTCCTAGCCTTTTCTAGCTTCTGAAGGCCTCTGTGTTCTGAGTCCTTCCTGAATCACTGCAGGCTCCTGCTTTCATTTTCGTATCTCATTCCCCCTGCCTCCCTCTTATAAGGACACCTGTGGTGACACGTGGGGCCTACCCGGGTCTTCCAGAATCACCTCTGTATGTCAGATCTCTTCTGCCACAGAGGGGAACAGTCACAGGTTGCCCAGATTGGGACATGGGTGTCTTTGGGGGCTGATATTCCGCCAACCACAGGGGCTATCTTGCTCTTGCCCCCATCCTCCCATTCTTCCTTCCTTGGCCCCAGTTTTTCCTCCATCAGCTGTTCCCCACACAGACTCTCCATACATTTAACTTCTGTCCCGGGAGTTTTCAAAAAGGCCAGAGACTGGTTCTGAAGGGCAACACGGTGTGTCGGAGGTTTGTCTGATCAGCTCCCAGCGGCCTTGGCAACGGGCGCGAAAACATTCACGTGGAGAAAGGATTGGGGGAAGGGGATCCTGCCCTGGACGTGGCAGTGCGACTTCACCTGGGCGTGATGCACGCTGAAGAAGCATACATAGGAGATACAGTTGTCGCGTAGCAAGCTTCGCAAAACCGTCTGGTTTGTGGGTAATCTCCCAAATCTCTAGCTGCCTGCTAATCCCTGAGCCCCCTGTTTGTTGCCTTTCTCTAGGCTAACGGAGGCGTGTCTTTGGCCAAATACAAATGCTACTACCCGGAGCAGAGTTATGTGGGGAGGGAGGACGGGGGTGTGCTTCTCTGTGGGGCTGGTTCTTCCCTAACCTTACTTTCCTTCCCTGCAGTGATCCCCTCATCGCCCCCCCCATCCCAACCGCCACCCCACCCCCCCGCCCGCCTTGGCTGGGTCCGCCTGCTGGGATGAGTCTGGGGTGTTGTATGTTTTACTCTTTATTTTATTTTGCAAATGCCTCCCAACATTCCCCTCTGTGTTTAATGTCCCTCTGCCAAGTGCATGAGGTTGCCCAGCAACAAGAAGGAAGTCCCAGTGTGATTCACCCGCTGTTGCCAATTAATTTGCTAGCTGTGTGCGTCTCCCTGGGGAAAAGGCTCCTCCTGGCCCTCCGTGAGCCTGTGCAGAGGGCCGCTGCCCGGGAGGGGGAAGGAGACCAGAGAAAAGTTAGCACAACCTTGGGGCCGTTCGGGGGTGTTTTCGGGTCCAAATGAAAGAGTGTCTGGAGAGCCCAGGCCACACCTGGGTGAGACTTACGGTTTCCTCTTGGCCGCCAATCAGAGAGCCTCCTGGAGTGCCAGAGCGCCTCTGCGTAGGCACATTGGCTGGCTTTCTGCGGGTAGGTGGCTCTCACACGCACACTCGCCCTTTGCGGTTCTCCTGCAGAGCAATGTCCTCTGAGTTCTCTGCTCAGTGCCTCCCAGCCCGCGGGGACCTCCTCCCGTCTCTGACAGTTAGCACCTTGTCTCTGGGGATCACGGCAGCTGCACACATCACTGCCTGGGGTGTAGCCAAAGCCCTCAAGAAGGAGAACACCCCTTCGTCAGGTGCAGGGGGCTAAGCTGTGACGTCCGTAGGTCCTCAGAGGGGTGGAAGGGGGCCTGTTGACCCCCGGAATCCCTAGCGTGCGTCCCTCGAGCTTGATCCGTGTCCCCTCTCTCCCGAGGCCTGCAAGGGCCGGTTTGCCTGTGTGCTTCAGCCGGCCCGGTCTGGGACTTGGGTTCCCCGTACGGATTTGCATGGATTTGCAGTTGTCCAAGTTGTTCCGTGTGAGTTGACGGTGATTGCTGCTGTCGTGAGGGAGGCCTGGGCTATCTGTGCCTGTGAGTAGGCCCCTGGCTTGCCTTGCTGGGCCTCGTCAATTTTAAAATGGGGAAGTCCCCCGGGGGCACTTGGTGGCACTAGCTATATTTCTCCGAAAAGGGAGCCACAGGGGGTGGCGGGAAGTGACAGAGGTATGCAGAGCCCAAACCCATCTTCGTTCATCTGCAGTCAGCATTAGGAAAGAGAATGTGTTAAGCTGTGTCTTCCCTTTTCCTCTAAGGAGACCCATCTGCCCTGGATCATTTCCTCATTAGTTGTCAAGGGATTTGTGAGAATAGACAGAGGTCTCAGCTAAGGTGAACGTTGGGATAGGGACCAGGCCCTTGTCATCCTGTACACTGAGAACACCGGCACCCTCTGCGCCTCAGTTTTCCCAGCTATAAAGTGGGTGACCTAACACCCCCATGCTTCTTGCACCATGTCTCACAGCCTTCCTAGTGAAATGCTGAAAAAGAGAATTTTCTACTTGCTCTGGGCTGGCTGTATTCGGTGTGTTTTGGTTTGTTTTTTTAAGTCAGCTGTGGGTATCGCGGTGAGGTCTGTGTGGAGGGTTCCCCGTGACAATTCCGCGTAGGAGTTCCTTGAGTGGTATAAATACGCCTTTCTTTTTTTTCTGTCTTAGCTCGGATAGCGCGGTTAGCACTGGAGGTTCTGTTCACCGGCTAGAACATTGTGGACTAAAGACAGGAAAGTCAAGCTCACTGCTGAAAGAGCAGAAGCCAGACTCTAACTCTGATGCTGTGTTTCGGTCCACAGGCCTGGAAAGGAGGGGCGGCTAAGGGCTGCTCTTCCTTGCCCACACGTCCCGCCAGGAAGCCGGGCGGGGCTGGCGTGTGCCGCCAGGATCCCCGGGAAGGACCCGGCTAAGATGGGACCATCTCCTAAGAGGCAAGAGCTCTGGATCTGATTAAGACTTCCTCTTCCGGAGAATGAAGAACATTCTAGATTGGAGAGGACATTGGAGGAGAAAGTAAAGACTCGTGCACTGAGGAGTAGTCTGTGTCTGGACCTGCGTGAGCCGGACGTGACCTGCATATAGCTGGCGAGACACCGTCGTCACAGACCTCGTCCTTCCTTCTTGTGGGAGACATTCCCTGTACCGTCGCCTGGTCTTAAGACTCCGCCCCCTGCTCCGCGCCCCAACCCCCGGGAACCACAGGGCTTTCTACCGCACCCTTTGTCTTGCCCCCCGGCTCCCCCGTCTGCTGTGCCTTTGGACGCAGTCATTCTTGTTTGCTCCATTATCTTCCAGCCGGATACAGAGTGAATAGTTAACTACACTTAGGTCAAATGGGATTTTAATTTTCGTTCCTGTTCCTTCTAAAGCGGCCGGTGTTTGCGTTGCTCTGTGAGCAACATTGGAATAGTACGTCCTCTCCCTTATTTGGGATCTGGCCCCCTGGGGTTCCAGAGCGAGGCAGGTGAGTGCTGAAGTTCTTCAGGGCTCTCCAGTGTCAGGGACACCGGAGGGGCTCCTGCAGGGGAGCTGGCTCAGGACGGCTGGCGTCCTCCGTGTCCAGCTTCTTTCGTTCGGATCACACGCAGGTGTATGTCTGGAAGAGTGAAAAAGACGATTTGTTCATCCCAGCTACCTTCTACCTTTTTTAAACTGTATTTTTGACATATAACTGACATACTGTTATACTTGTTCCCCACCTGTCTTCTGTTGAGGCAGACGCACCGCCCGCTATGAAGACCCCCTCCCCCCCCCCCCCCCCACCTCGCAGGTGGCAGTTGGGACCCATGCCAGAACATGGTGCTTCCTTACAGACAATCTGGCTGCCAGAGCTGGTGTGTTTATTGAGGATCCTCGTCCCCCAGAATGCCGATGACACTCCTGACGGCAGGTTGGGCCTCGTGAAACACGAGTCAAATATTCTGTCACCACCATGCGCATGGCTGAAAGCACTTCTAGATTCGATCTTGTCTGCGTTGCAGAGCCAACGATGTCTGCACGTCCTGCACCCAAAAAATGGATGGCTCATTTTTGTAGAAAGAATTAAAGCTGTACATATCCACCTTCTCTGTGTTGTAGGTGATGGGTTTCTGTGACCATTTAATGACTTTGGTGTCTTCTAAGGGGAACAACGGGGACCTTCTTGGCATCTCAGATTCACCACAAAATGAGGGAGGGGACCCTCTTGAGGAAATTTCATGCTGTTGAAATGTGAAGCTTGTCTGTGGGCTTTGCCTTCCTTCCTTGACATGCACACAGACTCCTCGTCCTGGTTAGATTCCTTCAGGTTTCAAGGAACAGAGATCCACTTACATCACTTCCGTGAATGAGGGTTTATTCCAAGTTGCATGGGAATGGAAGTAAGGTAGACAGGAAACAGTCTACCCAGCAGCTGCCCGGCAAGACCTGTCTAGAAGCCCAAAGTCATTCAAGATATCCATTCGCTACAGAGTTTCCAGGAAGAGCAGGAACTCTGACACCATGGTCATTTTGACCTTCTGTTCAGCAGCAGGAATCACTGCTCCTGCTTCTCGCATTCGGAGCTGTTCCAGTTTGCCCAGGGCTGAGCAGTTTTCCGGGACACACGACTTTCAGCAATAAACCTGGGACAGCCCTGGGCAAACCAGAATAACCGTCACCCTAGTGGGTGACTTGATGACACTGCCTTTGCTGCTGCTTTACCTGCTGTAGCGAGCCGATGCTCTCGATTAGTCTGGCCAGCTGCCATTCGGAACCCTTGTGTCTGACCACGTCGTTGACCACCAGGTAGGCTACAGATGGATGCCATTGGATCAAGCACCAATCTTGACCAAATCTGGTGTTTCCAGGGTGGTAGGGTTCCATGATACTGAACAAAAGCCTGGGTGTCATGAACCAGTCGAGACCACATGCTTCAGAAGAAGTGCTGTGGATAGTGGATATGGCAGCCATTCAAAGTATCAGGGATTCCTCTCCAATACAGTCCTACTTAAAAAGATGAACCTAACCTTTCATGTTAAGAACAAAGCAAATCAGTAGGAAACAAAAACAGCTACCGGGAACAGGAGAAAACAGACTACGATGTGTGCATGCACATGCGTGTGAGATACACGCACATACCACATAGAATAAGCCAAGAAGAAAATGATGCATCTTTGCAAGATGGAGGCTAAGAGCTAATAATCATTGGGATGGATGGGGGCACCTGGGTGGCTCAGTCGGTTGAGCATCCGACTTCGGCTCTGGTCACAATCTTGCTCGTGGGTTCAAGCCTTGCGTCAGGCTCTGTGCTGATGGCTCAGAGCCTGGAGCCTGCTTCAGATTCTGTGTCTCCCTCTCCCTCTCCCTCCGCTCCTCCTTTACTCACACTCTGTCTCTCTCTCTCTCTCAAAATAAATAAACGTTAAAAAAATTTTTTTTTAATGATCGGGATGGCATTGTCTGGAGAGCAAAGGAGTTGGCTGGAGGACTTCCTGAAATTCCTTTGAACTCTAGGATTCTTTGAAATCTCAAGGGTATGTAAGTTGGACCCAAGTGTGTACTTTCTCTCCAAAGTCTCCCAGATAACCTTTGAGTTCAACTCCGATCATATTGAATGGGACCTCCCAGCTCACTCTTACCTTTCCAGACACTGACTTTATCTGGGATAAAGGAGCGGAACTTGGTGGTGGTCGTGGGCGGTAGAGGACGGGAAGGTTGTGTCTGCCCAGTTTTCGGTGTTCATGACAAGTAAGAACAATCTGAAGGCAAATTACAGGTTCTTTTCAGGCTAGGCAGATCCGGGCTTTCGGGATTGCATACCATTCTGAAGTTGTTGCTTCTTGTCAAGGGATCAGGCCTCCATCTTTGCTGTTGAAAGATGGGCACGAGTGTCTGCGGTACTGGAACACGAGCCTTCGGCTAATCCCGCGCCTCTCGCACGCCGTGGCCACAGGGAGGTCTTCGCCTACTGAGGTAGAATGAGCACGCAAAAGTCTAGGAACCAGTCTCTCATTACTCCTGTGTAAAAACTGAGATTCCCCCGTGCACCTGAGTCTTTGCCCTTGTTCAGACTCTCTCCGCCTTCACCACCCTTGAAGGAACACTAGCCCAGCTCCTTCGACGCTGTTTTTCTTTTTAAAAAGACAAACTCATTTCAGACATTTCCTTCATTTATGTCCCACGTACAGTCTTTGGTTCCAGAAGTCTCGCTGTTGTGCCAAAGGCAACAATCTCCTCTTTCTCTCTCTCCTTATCTTCTCATTCACATAGAAACACAGAACCCCAGAGCTCGAAGTGGTCTGTAGCATCACCTTTATCTAGATTTACCTCTGACTGATGCAGGAATCCCCTTTCCAACATCAGACGAGGGACTGTCCAGGCCTGGGGGAGGCAGCCATTTTGGCAGAGTGGGAGAGAACGGTGAGAGAGGGGTGGGTGGTATTCAGCCTGGTGGGGAAGTGGTAGGATTTTGAAGAGCAATTCATAGACTGTCAAGAGACCCTGAATGTCAAGTTCTTAATGAGATTTCGAGGCAGATGCTTCTTGCCCTCTCCCTGACGCACATCAGTCTCTCTCTTCTGGATCTCGCGTGTCTTCTGCTGATAAAAACCACAGAGTGGGGAGACCAGGAAACCTGAGTTTTCATCTCAGAGAGCCCCTCACCTTCAATCCTTCCCTGTAAAATGGAGGGGTCGGGCCATGTGATCCCCAAAGCCTCTTCTGTCTCTGACATCCACAGGCCGTCCTATTTAATAGAGTCCATGACTTGAAGATTTGCTGGGGTTTTTTGGCTCAATAGGAGAAGAGTAAATCAGATGTTGCCCAAGGTACAGTGTAAAGCCATTTCATCCACATCCTGAACCAATTCATCTTGCTGCAACTCATTATGAACAGAACCTCAAATTAGCACCCCAGCCCCAAGATTTTGTTCAGGCTTCCCTGTGAAATTTTTCCCGTGGCACTGAATCTTGACCCACAGGGACTTTTGATCATCTACAAAGGGAAACCCTGGTGGTGATGGAGAGATAGGAGCTTCTAATCGTGAAGTAAGGCCCTCTGCTCGGGAATATGCTTTAAAGGGCATCACATTGACCTTGGGAATGGCCCTTGACCTTGGACAAGACCCTTCATGCCAGGCTGGTGGAAAGCAGGGCTGGTTCCCCCTACCTCTGCTTCAGAGTGAGACCTTCTTTGCCCAGGCTACATCTGTACCCTCGTCCTTCAGCGTTAGATCCGTTTCTGTGGGTCTCAGTTTTCTCCTCCACCAAATGGGAGAAGGAAGTTGGTGATCGTCTCGGGTCCCTCCCATGTGTCAAGTTCGAAGCCTCCTCTGACCCAGCTGATGCCTGCCTTTCCTCTGCCAAGTAGCTCCTCTCCCTTGATCCTCGGCTGCACAAGCCAAAAACCAGGGCTGTCCTGGGAAGTCCATTACCAAAGAATACTTCAAAGCTGTTTGCACTGGTTGTCAGTTGCACTAAACTTGAGTTTGTTGAGGCAGAAGATAAATAGACATACAGACTGATGGCAGGCACGGGGAAGGGGGAACTACTATTTGCCCGGGTGACAAGGAGCAGGGGGGAGACCTGCCTGCAGTTTTGACCAATAAATAAAAACTGGTCGCTCTGTGTGGCTACAACTGGAGGGGATTTATTAGTTTGCTTAGTGAAAAGCAAATATTAAGTCTTAAGTTGACCCGTCCTGGGACCTGCCTTTTGGCTTTTGTATGCCGTCCGGCACCGATCACCATGTACTTTGGGTTATCGAGTTCTGTCAAAGGGTGGGGTTTTTTTGTGTTTTGGTTGTTTTTTTTTTTTTTATTGTTTTCCATCTCCTCCTTTTCTCCGTCCTTTGCCTACCTTCCTCCCTGTTACTGTAACCTCAGGTCTGGGTTTTAAAGGCATGGGGATAGCAGGGTGTGGAAGATGCATCGTCCTGGTCATGAAGCTGTCTATATTCAGGGCTCCCACCGGCCTAGGGACTGCCCAGTTCCCGGAACGGAGGCTCAGGGGGGAAGGGGTTGTGAGCCCACCAGGTGGTCCTTGTGGGGCCCCTCCGTCCTCGGCCCTGAGCATAATTATGGGCAATAGGAAAGGCTACGCATTCATATGTGACTGTTCATGCTGAACAGTGATTTCAGCCAGATGCACTGAAAGACGAACCACCGAAGGTAGCACTGTGAGTGCTAATTGGGGTCTGACCAGGGTTTCTCACGATCCGTGGAGCGAAACGTCCAGACCAGAGGGGCTGGACAGACACCTGATCTCTCCAGTTTCCAAGTATGAGCTGCAGTGAAGCTCAACAACATGAAAGATTCTTTACCCTTTGCCTCAAGCGTCCTCAGTGCGAGCCAGTCTGTTCTGAATCACTGCAGTCTGTGGCTTCTCGGGCCTCATGGGTGCTGCTCGCTGATACCTACCACGGTGGGCACAGGGCACAGGGCTGCATGTCAGACCCTCAGGGCCCTGGCCACTCTGACAACTGTCCACAGAGGATGCACCTTAAGGGCCAGTTCAGGATATCATGGTTCACTGCCACTACTCCTGTAGCCAAGAGTTGGGAACGTTCTGGAATGGCTTCATTAAGAACGTTCCTTTCACATTCCAGTGGTGATTTTTGATTGAACTCAGCACGATTTTTAACTCATGCAATTTTAACTCGGCAATTTAACTCGGCAATTCTTCCTGGATGAGTCTATTTTTAAAAAGGTCGATGTTGGGTACCCAGGCTGCTGAAGTCCTACTGATCCTTCAAGGCTCAACTCAAAGGCTCCGTTCTCTGGGAAGCCTCCCTGAATTCCTTCTTCCCTGTCAACCGGGCACGTGTCCTTTTAAAGCAGCTGGCATTGGACGGGTACTCGAGAGATGCTGATCTCTCCTTCCTGGACCCCGGCACTTTTCATATGTCTTTTACTGAGCTTACACTCAACTTATTTTAACTATTCCTTCTTCCTTTTAACTGTCTCCTTCTCTCCCCCGTCCCGACCCTTGTAAGAGCAGGACCTGGGTCACTCCTTATGCATTGAAATTTATCCCTGAGATGCCCCCTCATGTTAATGATCACATGGCAGGCACTGTGGTTGACATTTAATCCTCAGAAAACAGAATCACATGGATCAGTCGCTTGGACCAATTCTTACAGGTGAGGGTTCAGATCAAAATTGAGGTCATTAAAGGGCCTCAAGTTCAGAGCTCTTCAGTTGCTGCGTGATGGCTTGAACATGGCAGATGTACAAGAAAGATGTCAAGTTGAGTTTTCCTACTAATGACCTGTCACTGTGTTGCCCACCAAACTGCCAGTTTCTTGTTTGCCCACTATTCATCAATAAAGTGTTTTCTTTTTCTGAACAGTGGAGGAAATGTGCTTGTTGCGTGATGGGTTGTTTTCCCTGTAGAAACTTTTCTTGCAATAGAATGTGTCTGTTTTTTGCTGATTATTTGAGAGGTAGGTTCATTTTTAAAATAGGAAAGAGAAATTGAAACTCAAAGTTCTGGGGCACCTGGGTGGCTCAGTGGGTTAAGCATCCGACTTTGGCTCAGGTCATGATCTCACAGTTGAGGAGTTCGAGCCCTGTGTCGGGCTCTGTGCTAACAGCTCAGAGCCTGGAGCCTGCTTCAGATGCTATGTCTCCCTCGCTCTCTGCCCCTCCCCCCCTCATGCTCTGTCTCTCTGTCTCCCAAAATGAATAAACATTAAAAAAAAATAATAAAGGAAAAAAAAAGAAACTCAAAGTTTAGGTCAGAATTTCTGAAGAATTTCACAGCGTCTAATAGGAGAAACACACACACTAAAGGAAACACACACACACACACACACACACACACACACACACACACACACACGAGATGCTCCCTGCCTTCAGGATCTTACAGTCTTAGTCTCATTTGCCAGATGAACTCTTCATTAGGGTTCCTGAATGGATGCATAATGCTGCCTGTCCTTTACTCTAATGCAAACATTTTCACCAAGTCATGGGCAGAAAAGTTGGCTAATGGTGATTAGATCCCCTGCTACAGGGGATGGGCCTGGGTTCAAGGGCTTATCACCTGGGGACAGAAGGCAAAGATGGAAGAATTGTCACTCAAAAGCAAGCAGGCCCCAGGGAGAGAGGCTGTGTTCCCATTTGCTCTCTGACTACCCCCTTTCAAGGGCAAGAGCATAGGAAGGAAAAGAGAGGGGCAGAGATCTATGTCGGAGGTTCACTTTCTTTGGGAAGAGGGGAAGAACTCAAAGCCCACCCCCTCTTCTCACTTCGTACAAACAAGTAAAATTAGAGTTTGGGGCACAGTGGATGCCATCTGTGGGCTGCGGTCACCAGCACCGATGTTAGATATGTGAGAGATGATAGGACGTTCAGCGGAGAAAAATCAGGCAGTTCAGGAAATAACATGTTCAGTGTTCTACCGTGCTTTACAATTTTAAAGCTGCTCGTTTGAATCTCACGGCCACAGCGGGAGAAGGTTTTGAGACTTCGTTGTTACAGGTGAAGGGACCACGCTGAAGGGGTCGGTGACTTGCCATAGAGCGTACCCCATGAGGACCCTGCCCTCCATGCCATGTTCCGGTTTCTCTACGGCCACCTCAAGGAGGGACTGAAAACGCAAGCCGTATCAGCCCCAGGTGGCTGCTGTAACAAAACACCCCAGATCTTTGTTGTGTCTGTGAGTTTTTCCATTCACACCTCCATGGTATGTGAGGCAGCAGTGGTGGGGGCAGAAGGCTCCTTTTCCTGCAGAAATTTAGGGACTCTGACTCCTATTTTAGGACACAGCAACCTTAAAGAGAGGCTGAATGGCACAGCCTCTGGCTTCAGACCGTCTGCACTGAACCATCCCAACCACCCTAGTCATGAGACCTCTCGGAAGTGTAGGAAGACCTCTAGTCGGTTGCCTCCGTGGGCCTCAATTTCCCGATCTTTAAACTGCGTCGTGGGGTGGCAGCAAGGTGTAAGTGAGTTATTGCAGGCAGAGCACTGAGAACGGTGCCAGGGACTCAGCACTCAGATGACCCGGGGGATCTGCTCGCCAGTTCAGTCAGCGTAGGCTCTACATACACGGAGCCGGTGGCCCGCCTGCCATGACTCTTGGCCCAGATGATCTCTGTGCCTGGATGGGAAGAGAAACGTCAAGTGTGGACTCTGCCGTGGAGTCTGTGTTTTCCTGATGTGCCATGGCATCGCTGCTTCTCTCTGGCTGTGAGCAGGCTCTTTGGCCTGTTTGCTTTGATACTGGGGATAGAGCTGAGCTGCTGGCCGGGGGTATTGATGTGGGTGATGTCTGGACCCTGACTCTAGGAACACTGATTCTCCTTCCCGGGCACACTCACCACCACGTTCCCGTCATCCCACCCTACTACCAGTCGCGCTTTCTTCCCCAGAGGCCAAGTTCTCTCCGGCATCTGTCCGTGGCCTCTGCCGACTAAGCGGCCTACCAAATGCCCGAATGGACACGCACGTTGGGTACTCAAGCCCCTTTCTGTTGCCTCTTGCACCGGGGCAGAGAAGAGGTGATTTCACGAGCCGGACCGCCTTCTCCCTGTCTCCACACCTAGACTTCAAATCAGACCCCTGGCTGGGCGTGGCTGCCTGTAGCTGGGAGACCTCAGTCGTCCAGGATTCTGGCCACAGCTCGGTCTGTTCCGTCTTTGACGACTCTCCTGGCACCACTGGAGAATGGAAAAGCTGGTCTGTTTACAGGACACGGGGCCAGAGCAGCATTAAAAACTAAGGGGCAAATAAAATGTGGTAAACAAATTTCCTTTCCAGTAAGGATCACTGCTTTCCCCCATCCCTCCAACACGAACCATTTTCCTCCTGTGTTTGGATAAACTTTCATCCTGTGCAATTACCATTCCCAGGGAGGGGCCGCCTATTTCCGTTGGCTATTTATTTTGATTTTGACCATTCCTCTGCTTTTTGAGCATCGCACACCTAATAGTGAAGAAAATACGCTCCCTATCAGGACAGAGGGAGCAGCTCTACCCTACCCTTCCTTCGTCCTCCCGAGTTTCCCCCTTCCTTCCCACTGCACCCTCACCTTCGGATTTCGTTCACTTCAGGGTATAGACACGGGGGACGGTCCGCGCTGGCCAGACGCTGCTCTCCTCCAGGAGAGCTGGTAGCATTAGTTAAGTGAGAATCAGGAAGGAGGGAGGGAGGTGAAGCAGAGGGGAGAAGTGGTTTCCAGGAAAGCTAGAACAGATACAAAGGGGTTGTGTGTGGGCTGACCACCTCTCTACGCAAAGCTCTTCGAATCCCCCTCGTGAGTTTTTATGTGAGCGGAAAGCCATTGAGCTCAGGTTTCCTGACCCCGGCAGGTAGCTTATCGTAAAACAGTTCATCCAGAGGGGGAAGAAATACCTGGTTCCGATACCTTGTTTCAGCACTTAAATTTCGTTATTGTTGTTGTTGCTGTTCTGAATGAAAGGAGAGAGGAAAACCTTTTTATTTTTTTTCTTTCTGGCTCTGAGATACATGAAACTGTGGGGACGGGGTGGGGACACCAAAAACCAAATTCCCCCAAACCAGTTTTGAAAGACGATTATTCTTGTTTATAGATGCACTGCATTAGTAAGGGCCCCTATTTGCGTATTCTAGACCTACCCTCTGCCCTCTGCTGTCCTGGGTTGGCGTGAAGGAGGAACACCCCACGCTGTCAGCGATATGTGTGGGTCGTCCCCACTTTCTATTAAAGTTCGCTTCACTTTCTAAATCCCTTGCCTTTGCCCGGTTGGACGAATCGATATTCTTGGAGGTGCTGAATTCAGAGAGGCCACGGAGAACAGAGTGGCGTGGCTCACGGACAGGTCATGGCATCAGTTTGACTCCAGATTCCGTAAGATTGAACTCAGTGGAGGCTCCAGGAAGTGGCCTGGGGTGGAGGGCAGGGTCTGCTGCACCCCCACAACTTCCCGATGGGCTCCCACCGGCCTCCTCTGTTCTTCCTGACTGCCCACCCCCACACCGGACCTCTGACAACATCATAGAGCTGTCCCAGGGTCCCCTGACCTAGGCTTGGTACCGGGGTTGGGAGTGGTGGCATGATAAAGGGGAAAGCTGGACACCCCCCTTTGAAGTATGTGGGCCTTCTTCACAGCCCCGTCTCCGGAGGCCTGAGGATTCTTATTCCAGAAGGTCTGAGGGCCTCACTGGTGAAACCTGGTTGACACTGGAATGATTTCCTGGTGTGCGTGCTGAAGAGTGAAATACACAGAACCACGTGCTTTACCCAGATCCCCAAATGTGCCACTGTTGTCGTGCCGCGTAGGTAGGAGCTTTGGGTAGACTCTTCCAGAATGCAGGAGGAATGTCTGCCGACCCCCAGTCTGGTGCCCAGTCCTCCTTGAGAGCAACAGGAGACCCTAAATAAAAATTAGCACGCAACAATCTAATGTAAGACAGAGACCACAGTGGTCCTTGTTCTCAGATGTTGGTTTCGGGAACGCTGAGGTGCAGGTGGGGCAGTGGAGCCCCCCAAGCTCACTCAGCAAACTAATGGTGAGCAGTGATGGGAGCAGGCCTCTGAATCCCTGCCTGGAATAGGATCCCCTGGGTACCTCCGAGGGTAAATGCAGGGACAGGAGACCAAAGGAGGCATCCGAGATGCCCGAGAGGGAGGAGGGGTCCAGCCCAGGCAAAGTGCTGCAGAGGCAAAATCCATTTGTGGTGGCTTCGCGCCTGCCGTCAGGCTTGGGCGCTCCGGGGTCAAGAATGCTTTGAATAAGAGGCGCTGGGGGGAGACCAGCCCTCCATGGGGGACGCCGGGCTCTCCAGGGAGGGGAAGACTCCATCCGGGCTGTGGCCCCATTCTCAGTTCCGCTCTATTTAGAACACTTTTTTTGTGGAAAGCAGATTGCTGAGGAGGGAAGCAGCAGGCCAGCGGAAGAGGATTCTGCAGTGCTTCCAGAGTAGGGGGTTGGGGGAAGGCCGAGAGAAAGGCCAGGACTTGGAGCCGGCGGACTGGCCCCATAGGATTCTCCCCTTCCTCCGTCTCTGTGCCCATCACCCTCCTCCAGCCCAGCAGCCCATCTCCAGGCAGGGCTTATGGAGGCAGAGTAGAAGCGTCTGAAATTATTTCTACTTCGACAGGTGAGACAGGCAAGCAATGCTTTGAATTCCATGCATCCCTGGAACAGAAAGCCCCATTGCAGTAAACACGCCCTCTGTGGTGTGCACTGTTGAGTGGGACTTAGCACGCCTGCCTGGCTGCAGGATGGCATTATGACGTGATCTTCTTCTGGAAACGTGGGCGGTCTGAGTTAAAGGCGATCCCGGCACATCATGGACGTGCTCGCCGGCGAAGATGGGATGTGAGGCGATTGACATTTTGACTTCAGGACTCAGTCGATCCTCCCCCGGACCCCCACCCTGCAAAGGGACAGCTGTGTCAAATACAGATTAGGTCCTTGCAGACTCCGTAGGCCGAGTTGGGGGTGGCCAAGGGGTCTCTGAAAACAATATCTTTAAAAACCATTCCCCGATCCCCTACCTTCTCCTTCGCCTTTGCCTTGCAAGAGAAGCTTGGTGTCTGAGGAGTGACTCTCATTGGCCCCATACGTGGCTCACTTTGGAGCCCAGTGAGACTGGTGGCTCTACCCACTGGACTGCAGTTGGCATCTGGATGTCCCTTCTCCGGAGACTTCTTCCTTGAAATGGATCCTAGCTTCCCAGCGAAGGTGACTTTGAGACCACTGGTGACTGTTTGCGGAACTTTGGAAGTAGCCTAGCTGTGTGCTTGCTAGTTTACTGCTAGGACCTCCGAACCGACAAGATCCCAGTTGTGTCGATCTCGGTGCTGACAGGTGGCTTTCTGCTGAGGTCCTGGTAGCACACAGCTATTAACAGCCAGCAAAGGTTCACATGCCTGAGATGCTACATTCCTTTCCAGATGGCCGGCTGTCTGGCCCTCTGAGCCTCCACCACGAGCTCGTATGTGACTTTCAAACTCGGCCGTGCTCTTGAGTTATACAGTGGTTCTTGACCAGCGGTGGTGTTGCCCTCTGTCCCCAACCCAGGGGCCATTTACGCTGTCTGGAGACATTTTTGGTTGTCATCGCTAGAACGGAGGGTGCTGTTGGCATTTAGTGGGTAGAGGCCCGAGGAGGCTGCCAAAAATCTTACAATGAACTGGACAACACCCCACACTGCACAGCGTTACCCAGCCCCGAATGTCAATAGTGTTGGACTTGAGAAACTGCGCTTTAAATCTCCGCTGCAGGGTTGAACCATGCGCCAACTCTGGGCCCCCGCCCCCCCCCACCCCCCTCCCCATCACTTTATTTACCAAAGGGGGAAAATGTCTGTTATTTTTTCCGAGTGCATTTCCACCTGTATCTTATCAAGAACGACCAAGTTCAGCACACCCTTGATTAGTCACTTCCATTAACAGCGTTGACTTTGGGGTTTGTGTTTATTTTTGAGATGTAGTCTCCTTCTCCCCGCCTTCTTCCTTACGCACCAGTGGTGTGCAGCCAGCTTTCTGGCACCGACTTGTCCACACGTTCGTCGGCCATCCATAAACCCCTCCGGCCAACTTCTGAGGACATCTCTCCCCCTCCCTTCCTCCAAGGGGGTCGTGGGGGCGGGGAAGTCTGCAACTATCTGAGGTTCTCTTAAAGCGGCAGTTGTCTTCCCCCACCCCCCAATTTCTCAGATGCGCTTGAAGATCCTTTTCATTAGTGACTCCGTTGGCCAGCTGACCTGTGACAAAGCTGAGACTTTATTCCTAGCCATCCACATTCCGTGAAACCAAAGACTCTTGGTGGTTTTCTGCATTGAGTCAGAGGCAAGGAGGTTTTTGCTTTGCCGGGTCCCTCCTGTTTCCCTGCACCCCTCCTCTCCTCACTGCAGGCTAGTCTCTGGACTATATTTAAGTGTTTCTGAGTCATAGAGAACACTGGTGCCTGTTCCTCGCCACTCACCCACCCATCCGCTCTCTGAACGGCACCTAGCACTCCATCCTCAGCTGGAGGGATTTCAAGGCTTATGGCTGAGTAACGAGGAGTTCAGAGAGAACCCCATTCCGGCTTTGGACGTCTTGTTCTTTGCCTGAGCATGGCCCCCTGCCTCTGCTTCCCTGAGCTCCAGCAGCCAGAAGCTCCCCAGACATGACTTATAGACCTCTTTTTTGTTTTAGGAAAGGTTTTTTTTTTTTTTTTTAATGTTTATTTATTTCGAGAGAGAGAGAGCGAGATAAGGAGAAGCAGAGAGAGAGGGATACAGAGAATCCTAAGCAGGCTCTGTGAGTCAGCGCAGAGCCCTACTCGGGCTTGATCTCACTAACTGAACCATGAGATCCTGACCTGAGCCGAAAACAAGAGTCAGATGCTTGACTGACTGAGCCACCCAGGCGCCCCGACTTTTAGAACCTCTTAGCCCATGGGGTCCCTCTCCATTCTGGTGGGTCTCCTTAGTGTTGCACAGAAGTCCTGGCCGGATATTTGCAAAGAAACACCGGCCCAAGTTTGCTCCCGGCAGGGAAGGCCCAGAGTACCCTTCCTCCTTCCCCCACACTCCTTCCTGGGACATTTATTTGAATACCACCGGGGAGTGGGTCACTTTGGGGTATTTATTTGTTTAAGCATGGGTGGTTCCTACAGAGGAGGGTGTCAGGTTTCAAGGTTGAAGGACCAAGGCAAACAGAGAGTGGGTGGTCTGGAAAAAGAAGTGGGCAAGGGGCAGGGGGCGAGAGAACCCATTCACCCTTTTATGTTTGTAGGTGGAAATGCTGAATGAAGCGTGACCTGACTTGTGACCCAGTTATCTCTGTCTATAAGAGCAACTTCGAAGGTGGGGGGGCATGTGTCCAGACTCTCGGAGCAGGCTTTTCAGAGACTGTTGAAGAGTATTTGGAAATCATGGGGTATTTAGGGGCAATACCTCTTAACTAATTTATCCTGAGGGCTCTGGTGGTTCTCAGATCACCTTGGGAAGGAGCGGAAGTGTGCAGGCTGGACTGCAGACCCAACTCCGCGATTCTGGAAGATTCCTAAAAAGCTGGGTGCAGGAGTGGAACAGCATGCCAGTGTTGACCAGAATGGATGTTCCTGCCTTGTGTCCCAGGGCTCGCCTCTTTTCTGGTTTAAAGTGACCAGAAAAATCTCTCTGATTAGTTTTTTTTGTGGTTCACGTCAGGCTAGACTGACAGAGCTTGGAGTTTGACTTTTGGCAGGTCACTGTCAAAAACAAAGACAAGGTGAAGGAAGACCAGAAGTGGAGGTGACATGGCAGCTGTCCGGTCCATGATATCCTGAAACCCGGCCGCCGTGAGTAACGGCAACGTCGCGTGTTGTCCCTAAGGCCATTCCAATGTCCTCGAGTACAGGATTGGCAGGGGCAGTGGCAGGCTCATCATTAGTCTCCACAGATGGGATCCTAGTGCCCTGGAGGGTCTGCCAGGAGGGTACACACCAGGGCAGGTGGGGGGGACATGGCAGTATCCAGTGAATGACATTGTTAAATACGAGAGACGCAGGAAGATAGTAGCGTGTGGCCATTGGCTCATGTCCTACCAAGGGAAGGAGGAGGTGGGGCTGACAGAGGAATGTGGAATGAGGTCAAACACCAGCATTCATCTCCACTGTTCCCTCTGGACAGAAAAAAAAAGACTATTGCTAGATGAATAGCTGTGCCAATTGGAAACCTTGTTAAAAATTGATGATGTAGGGGCGCCTGGGTGGCGCAGTCGGTTAAGCGTCCGACTTCAGCCAGGTCACGATCTCGTGGTCCGTGAGTTCGAGCCCCGCGTCGGGCTCTGTGCTGACCGCTCAGAGCCTGGAGCCTGTTTCCGATTCTGTGTCTCCCTCTCTCTCTGCCCCTCCCCCGTTCATGCTCTGTCTCTCTCTGTCCCAAAAATATATAAACGTTGAAAAAAAAATTAAAAAAAAATTGATGATGTGAATACCGAAGGGTTTAGGGATGAAGGGTCTGGATGTCTGCAATTTACTTTGACGTGCATTTAAAAAATGAGATGGGTTGATGTAGATCCACGCATAGATCCGTGACGAAACGACCATAGCGAAGTCTCGACGATCATAGAATCTAGGTGGCACGTATGTGGGCACGATATTTCTACGTCTTTGAACATTTTCAAATAAAATATTGGAACAGAGCGCCAATGCCTGGGCCACCCATGGTGATTTCGATCCAGTGAGATGGTGACGAGATCTAGGAATTTTTCAAGCATTGCAGGGAATTCTGATAATGAGCCAAGTTGGGTCAGGCATCTGTGGAATACATTGGTGTACCTCCAACTCGGATGTACACAGGAATCCCCGGGAGGTTCTGTCGAAATGCAGAGGCTGACCCAGCAGGTCGGGGGGTGGGGTGTGGGGGGTGGGCCTGGGAGTCTTCACTTCTCGTAAGCTCCCAGGTGATGCTGATGCTATGAGTGCATAGACTCCACCTTGAGTAGAAGAAAGAAATGAGAGGGTCCTCCCTTGTTCTCCCCATCTGTGTAGTCCGGTGGGTCTCAACTTGGGCTTCGCAGTGGAATCATCTGGGGAGCCTCAAAATAAACTGATGCATGAGGGTCTCACCCCCAGAGATTCTGGTTTAAGAGGTTTAAAAGCTCCTCACATGATTCTAATGTGCAACCACTGACTTAATGTCATGAAGTGAATCCATGGAATATTGAATTTTAGGAAATGAGGTTTTGCACAGAAAAACACCAAGGACCCTCATCACCCAGGTATGCAGAGTCTCTTTCAACAACAGCGAGAGACTCAAAGCCACTACCCACCCTGGAGTCCACTTCATTCCCATCATAATGAGAATTCTTAGAAGCTGGCATTTATTAAATGTCAGGTGCTCTACTTGGTTCCATCATTGCTGTAACCTGGTGAGCAGGTAATGCCATTCATTAAAGGTGGGGATGAGCTTGATTAGGTGGCTGGTCCAAGGTGACCCAGCTAATAAGTCTTGGACAAAGATTTGAACTAGGGTCTGCCTGATTTCAAAGCCCATATTCTTCAGCCATCATATCATTCCATTGTCTTGAACTGTGCCAAGGTGTCGGAAAATTATAGCCTGTGGGTCAAATCTGGCCAGCTGCCTGTTTTTATAAATAAATCTCCCCCCTTTATTTCTAGATTTTATTTTTTTTAATTTTTTTAATGTGTATTTTTGAGACAGAGAGAGACAGAGCATGAACGGGGGAGGGTCAGAGAGAGGGAGACGCAGAATCTGAAGCAGGCTCCAGGCTCTGAGCTGTCAGCACAGAGCCCGACACGGGGCTCGAACTCACGGCGCATGAGATCATGACCTGAGCCGAAGTCGGACGCTTAACCGACTGAGCCACCCAGGCGCCCCTCTAGATTTTATTTTTAAGCCATCTCTATACCCAGCATGGGGCTTGAACTCACAACCCCAATATCAAGAATGGCACTCTCTACCGACTGAGCCGGTCAGGCGCCCCTGTAAATAAAGTTCTCCTTGAACGAAGCCATGCCCCTTCATTTATGTATTGTATCTGTTATCATGCTACAGTGGCAGAATTAGGCATTTGTGACAGAGACCCTATGGCCCCCAAACCAAAAATATTTACTATCTGGCTTTTCACATTAGAAGTTGGCTGACTTTAATGGATTGGTGAGGCAGCTGATGCAGAGCCAGGGTGCAATCTTTGGCTGGGCTCCAAGCAAAAGGAATAGCCTGTGAAGGATGAACTTGAACTCATGATCACTGCAGCTCTGTTTCTGCTCAGACTTTTCACTTCAACCTCGTGGCCTGCGTTTCGCTCCGAGGGTTACTTGCTTCCTCTCGACATATTTTATTTTGATGCCAACATTTCTGATCTGTTTTCTTAAGAGCAAGAGGTCTTGATCCCAAAGCCCCGGCCATCACACAGGTCTCTGTGGAGTGGGGTGAGGGAGGCCAGCTGCTGGCCACCTCCCCCTCCCACACTGTGGGGGGCCTTCGTGGAAAAGCTCTGAGCCCTGCTGCTCCTGGGAGGTGACAGCAGCTAAGCGGCTTCTGTCCCAGTCCCATCCCATCATCCATCCAAGGAGAAACCCTACCAAGAGGTCAGGAGGGCAGGGGGAGGGGAGGAAATGCCAATCAGTCCATCAAAGCCCCACCCTCCCATGGCTTCTAGCTTGGTGAGCGGGACCTGAGGACCCTTGGCCCACCCCCAGGGGCCGAGGGCAGGGCAAACAGGGGAAGTGCATTTGGTAATGATTCTAGATTTCCTGTTTGGTTTCTGCCCAGGGGGCTTTGGGATATGCTAACTTGTATTATGTGTGTATACATGCGTGTTTTGTTCTTCTTCTCCCTGCCTCTTTTTTTTTTTTTTTTTTTTTTGCTAGTTTTCCTCTTCTAGGGCTTGTTTGCATTTTTTTTTCTTTTTTGTTATTGTTAAATGGTTTGGGGGCAGAACAATGGGCCAGTTCCCAGCCTCCTTTGGGGAAAATTTGTGGAAAAGGAGAGATGAGAGGTAGGGAGAGGCTAGGATCTCTGGCCAGGGTGCCTGGGGATTAGGCTTGGGTGTCAGATAGGCTTGGGGTATCCTGTGCCCCTCGGACACACATCGTAGTAAAGCTGTAAAGAGTCTGTTTAGGTAAACACACACTGAGTGCCTACTGTGTGTATGGGATACAAAGGCACAGGCAGAAAGCCCAATCTTGCTTTTAAGAGATCAAAGGTGAGAGAGAGAGAGAGAGAGAGAGAGAGAGAGAGAGAGAGAGAGAGAGACTTCCAAGTAGTATAATAAGTACAATGGCAGAAATAGGCAGGGATCAAGATGGGGTTTGGCAGGGGGCGGGGGATGTCAGGATCCTTCTCTTCCAAGCAGGACTGAGCCTTAGTGTTGAAGGCAGTGAGGGCACCTCTCACCAAACAACCTTCCAAGAAGTCGTAAGACCCAGCGTCACTGCTAAGCCTGTCCCAGCGATGCCCAGAGCAGGCGGACAGCCTCAGCAGCCACCATTCGTTCTCTGGGATCCAAGCCTCAGCCTCTGCAGGGCCAGGAGGCTGGGTCCCTGGGCTGCTTAGCCTCAGGGAGCCTGGCGCTCCCGGGGGAAGGAGCCTGCACTTCCTTGGGGGCACGGAGGTGATCAGCCTCCTTTTCATGAAGTGAGGACTTTGATCTCTCCAACTGGGGAGAAAAAGAGAGCTCTCCTTTTCAACACCTTCCAATATTTTCCGCCCTTGCTGTGCCTGGCCCCACTGTCACCTCACCTACAGGGAGACAGGATGTGTTTCCAGCTGGGCCCTTTCTCCTCAGGATTTAGACTTGGAGTGAGTGAAGCTTATGATACTGATTGTGGCTGTGGCCGCGTGGCTTAGGTTGCCCTGAAAGGAGCAGGTGGAAGGGGGGGGGGGGGGACAGGGACACGGGGTTCTCCCTTGCTCTGCTCAGGTTTGCCCAGAGGCTGGGGGCTGGGAGATGTGGGGCTGGGGTAGCTCAGTACGCAGGACTGCAACTCAGCGGGTCAGGCAGGAGTCCATTGCTTCTGAAAAACCCGTACAAGGCCCATCTGCCTGTGTCGTTTAACCATGCCTCTGGGTTTTCAAGCTGGTGGGGTTGTCATCTCCCCTCTTGACCTCCTGTCCCCTCTCACCAGTTGTTCTAAATACTAAATGGTTAAAAAGGAAAAAAAAAAAGAAAAAAAGAAATCTTGGGCAGGATGCTCTGATGTTAATCTTTCCGGTTTGTGTGTGAATTCGCCACCTGAACTTGTTTCAGAATCGGGCAAACCCGAGCAGTCCGTGAACTCTGAACTGAGGGAGGGCAGAAAAACAAATAGAATGCTTGCCTCCGTGTGCAACTCAGAAGGCCCAGCCCATCGGGCTGGAGCGCGCCCTGGAGCCTTTGTTACCCCCATCCTGACAGCACGTCCTCAGGCAAGCGGCTTTCAGGGACTCACCCCCCCCCCCACCGCCCCCTCCCCCTGCCGCAGATGCATGGTGGGGCTGAGGTGCAGGTGTGCTTTGCTTCCCGTGAGAAAGAGTGTGGCACAGCTGGGTGCCAGAATCTTCTAGAAGTTCTGGGGTTTCCCCAGAAATGAAAGGATCTCAGAAGCAACTGGATTTCGGGTTGCTTTCCCATCTATCAGCTCAGTTTCTCTGAAATTTCCTTTCACACAGAGTCCCATGCGCAAGCCCCAACCTTGTAGACAGGAATGTCACATTTGATCATTTTGCCAAGTGAGGATTCTTGTTGAAAGGTGAATAATTACCCCCCAATTGATCTCTTTGGAGAATTCATATACATATATGTATATACATGGTCTGTAAACATACACCTTTTGTGAACATACATAACGTGTAAAGAGTTTTACCAAGGACTGAGGCCCCCTATGTGCATGGCCCCCCAGGATGCACATGCTGTGCCTGGAAGGGTGACCAGCTTGTCCCGGCTTGCTGGGGAATGTTCCTATTTTAAGCCGGGAAGTCCTACATCCAGAGAACGCCCCCAGACTGGGGCAAACTGGGAACTCTGGTGGCCATAGAGCCGGGCATTTGAAGTCCCTTATCTCACACATCCTTATGACGACACTGTGCATTAGATGGGTCTGCACAGAGAAGGCACCGGAGACAGACATGTCGAGTGAGTTTCTCAAGGTCACACGCCAAGTCAGCGGCTAGGGCAAGGCCTACACTTAGGCCTCATTCTACAAGCGTGCGTTTTTTATGGGGACACCTCAGATCTTGCAAATGCAAGCGGGGAAAGCCCTGCTGAAGATCCAGAATGATGGGCCGTGGCTCCTGGGGTTGGAAAAGGGAGGGCAAAGCCAGGAGGAGGAGGAGGAGCCAGACCTCCAGGATCTCCAGCTTGGCGTGCTTAAGGAGGATGGAGGACTTGCCTCGAGGACGCTTGCCGGGGCCTTCTACAAGGAAGGACGCGTGAAACTCCTCCCTCTGGTCCAGCGTGCAGCCCTCGTCCTGCAGCCCAGCCCGTGAGCCTCCTTATTTGGCACCAGAGGAGCCTCGATTGCAGACGGGAGAATTTGCTGGGAGCCCCCCTCACAGGAGCAGCCCGCATCCCTCTCCCCCTCCGCCCCCAGCCCCATCCCAACCCATCCCCTTGTGCTGCCCCAGGGGCTTCCAAATAGGTTCTCCTTGCCTGTCGGCCAGACCTGCTGGGCCTGGTGAGCAGAGAGAGGGAGAGCTAATTACTGTTTTCTCTTTTCAGTGCCCGTAGCTCTGCCAAATGAGGATCCCCATTCTGTAGGGACCCTAATCCTCTACGGGTGCCCGGAGGTGCCGCACGCAGATTTCCATCTTGCTCATTATCGTGGGCCCTTTTCCAGAACGCGTCCGGTCCTGGCTTCCGGGACTCCGCCTGCCGCGCACACCTGTACTTCCTGTCGCCTGCCTCCTGGAGGAAGGGGTGCTCGGTTTTCCGGGGGTCTCCTGATCCCCAGAGTGGAGCTGACAGGAAACCAGGCCAGGTCATTCCAGCGACGTGGCCCGAGGAGCAGGGGCCCTCTTGGGAGTTTCCTCGTTTAAAAAGAAAGGGATGGCGGAGGACTGGGGCGTCAGTATCCTGGAGGACAGTGGTCTGGGGTAAGCAAGAGTCACAGAGGACGCAAAGGCCAGCAGGAATCAGCCCGGGGAGAGCTTCCCGGGCTGCTGTGCCGCATCCTAAGGGGAAAAGCATAGCTCCTGTCCGTGCAGCCGGGTATGGCTCCCGGCACCCCCTGTCCCAGCCCCCTCTGCCCCGATCCCGTTCCCATTGAAATAATCACAGGGTAGGCCCGGCCTGGTAGCGTTGTCATGACAACTGTCTAATTTCTTTTAATCCCAGTGTTCCTTCCTAAAGGGACCTCCTCCAACCCCCACTCCCCCCTGCAACGTGTTTTAATTGTAATAACCCCTGGGTTTTCGGGAGGTAATGACCGTGTGTGGGGAGCCGGCGTTGGCCTGGCCCCATCCCCAGCGTGGCCCGCCCAGCGGCGCCAGGCGGCCCCTCCGCCTCCCAGCGGGAGTCCTGGAGGAGCCCAGGGCAGGCTCAGGCAGGGTCTGCCAAGGGGGTCTGCGGCCTCGGCAGTGCTAATGAACGCAAGCCGGGGGAGCCTCAGCCCTGCGGGCTTCGTGTCCCGAGGACATTTTATGGCACACCGCCCCTTACCCCCATCTGCACACTTTCCCCCACCTCTGTGCACACCTTGAAGGGAATCCACGGGCCATTACTCTGCTCCGGGCCCCAGCCAGCCACGCTGCTTCAGGGATGTGACCCTGCATGTGGGCTCATATCCCCCGGGGTCCTGTTACGATGCAGTTTCCAAGTCTCCATGAGGCCCAAGATCCTGCATTTCTCACCACCTCTCGGGGGGACGCCCAAGCTGCCTCGCTCCAGACCACGTTTTCAGTAGGAAGAGTCTGGAGCGCCCTTGTCCAACAGATCTTTCTGCAGAGACAGAAATGCCCATATTTACACTGCACGAGACGTATTCGCTAGGAGCCTATTAAGCCCTTGAAGAGTTGCTATAGCACCACCGAGGAAGGGGACTGTCAATTGTATTTAATGGTCACGCATTTAAATTTAAATAGCCACGCGGAGGCTGGTGGCTACCGTGTTGGAGAAGCGGCAATGTTCGGTGAGTCCCCGACTCTGCCTGAACCGTCTCTGCAAAAGGTGTCCCTCGGATGCAGTCACCTGGCCAGCGCCTGCATCTGCTCCCTGGACCCTTCCATTAACCCTGCGCTGCGGGGACCCAGCTCCTCTGCTCCACACGTGCTCCTCTCTGGCTTCTGTCCTGCTGAAAACGGACCGCAGAGAAACGAGCAAGAACCTGAAGTCCGACCAAAGCCTGCAGAGGTCTGCAAGGCGCCCAGCTCTTCTGGGAAGCCCGTTCTTTTCGAAGCGGCGCGGAGGTTCCCCGGGCCGCTACGGGCTATCAGATACTGTCTTGCGACTGCTCTTTCACTGCTAATAACTTAAGGGACAGTTTGGGATTGATGCAGTAATGCTGCGGGAGCTCTCGGCCCACATTTGCTTCCACCATAGCCTTCCCGTTCGCACGCTGAAATATTAGATGTTCAGTTGGGAGTCCAACAGCAAAATATTTCTGAAATTGTGTGTGTGTGTTTTTCTTCTAATTTAATGTGCCAGACAAGCCTCCCTGTAATTAAAACCAGAAACAAGGACCAGACTTAGACAGAGATTTGAAGGCTGTAAAATTCTAGGACAGGTTTATGTAAAGCAATTAAAAAGGGAGTTAAAAATTGTTAAAAAATTAAACACTAATTACTTTTTTTTCTCCTCCCATTTCTGCTGAGCTGTTTTGGCCGTGGAGCTCGAAGGACGATATAAAAAGGAGAAAGTTTTGCCTCGTTGCTGTAAATCATGTTCAACAAATGCTTCTCTGCGTTTTGCAGCCGGACCCATCTGCTCTCAATTAGCCTAAATCATGCCTTTTCAATTAAACGGGCTTAGGGAAGTCTGGTAGCGAAACGGGCATGTGTGTGTGCATGTGTGTGTGTGTGTGTGTGTGTGTATGTGTGTGTGTGTGTGCGTGCGCGAGCGCATGTGTGCGTGTGTGTGCGTGTGTGTGGAGGGGGGCCGGGAGGGGGGTGGTTGTGGAGGGCGGGAGAAAGGTGAAGTCTGATTTCAGGCTGCGAGGTGGAAATATCTTTTAAAAGGTGTGATCCTATTTTAGTGTTTTCCATATAAAATGGGGTATTATTTGCTGTGCTGCGGGGAACAGTGAAGGGGGAAAACACCGTGAAGGAGGTGAGCCTTGAGAATTGGGAGCAAATTAATTCTCGCGAGCTGAGTGTGCTGCCTAGAAGACACGGCGTGGGGGACTCCGGGGTCGGGAACAGTGGCTGCGACCGGGGGCCCCGGGGGTTCACAGGCAGAGGCTTCCTTGGAGGGACAGGGGGCTGAAGTCCAGGACCAGGTGGCCTGTGGAAACACGGAGCAGGGAGGGAGGGGAAGGTGCTGTTGTCTTTCAAAACAGCGTGGACTTCTAACACCGGGGTGTCCTGGGAGGCCCCGTCTCCAGGGACTTCCTGGGGGGTACCTGTGTCCGACTCCACTTTCCTTTTAGAGACCCACAGGCCATGAGGCTCTGCGTCCTGTGTCCTGGTGGGTTGTGGCTCCCCCAGAGGCCAGGGCTGTTGAGTTTAGGAGCGGCGGGACGGGAGTGTTTGTGTATCTTTGCACGTGGGACCCCTCAGTGTGCTCACGTGCCCACCTCTGGCTTCCCAGCCTGCGATGGTCCCGAACCTTCCCAGCTCCTGGCTCCGTCCCAGCGCTCGGGTTTGCCAGGTGCGGCTGCACCTGACTGAGGAGGCGATGCTCCGGGTGGCAGTTTGCGGCACTCGTGTCCGATATCCTGTGGCCTCCTCTCCCCGGAGGAAGAAATGCGTTTGCCTTGACTCAGCTTGGTTGGAGGAACTTGTATTCTCTCCTCCCGTCCGCGGTGGGAGGGGCGACAGATGAAGTGTGTGGTCTGCTGACGAGTGTTTATTTTTAGTCACCCAGCCTCCTCCCCCGCTGGTCCCAGCTCCCTCTGCGGGACTGCCCTGAGCAATCAGCAACCTGCCTGCAAACCTGCAACTTGTTTGGGGTTTCGGAGGGGGATTTGGTAACGGAAGGTCTAGTGACAGGAGCTAGGTCTTTGACATCCAGGCTGACGTTGACGTTAACTGTAATGCTAATAACTGTAACACTGATTGAACATTTACAGTGTTCAAGCACTGGCCTAAACGTTTCACCCCAAATCCCTCATGATCAGCCTCACAGTCGAGCTCTGACGATAGACCATCCGTAGCTCTATTCTTCGTTAAGAGGAAGCTACGCCACAGAGAAGTTACGATATTGGCCCAAAGTCACACAGCTTGGAAGCCCAGAGCCAGGGTTTGAACGCTGCTCTGTGCCCTTGAGTTCAACACAACACGGCCTCTTAGAGTCAGTGAGGCTCTGAGGGTGTCCGTGCTGTCTGCTGCCCTGCTCCCGGGAGGAGGGTGTCAGGGACCAGCGGTGGTCTTGGGTACGATGGGTAGAGTTCTGACTTTGGAGTCGGGCACACCTACGTTTGAATCCTAGCCGTACCCCCCGTTACGTCGGTAACTGCTTCGGTCGTCACTTACTGTCTCGGCCCGTGTGTGAAATGGGGCAAAGCCTGACCTCCTCCGAAGGGTGATATTTCACATGTGCTGAGTGTGCCCAGCGTGGAGAAGACACTCCACAAACAGTGGGCTCTTTGCCTTCCTTCCTGGTGGCCTGATTCCATGAAGCTTGACCTGGTTTCTTTCTGGCTCTTGGCCTGTGATTTCCTGTAGGATACAGTTTCAGGTCTCTTTCCAAGTGATTCTCTCTAAACAAGACCCGGGTGGGAGCAGGTCCACACCCCTCCGAGGACTCTGGCCACGAGAAGCTTTCCTTTCCCCAGGAAAGGCCACCTCCGGAACCCAAGGGCTCTGCCCTTTGGGACAGCTGGAAGGAAGGAGTGAGGCCCGTTCAACCCCTGTTCCCTGTCCACAGCTTCTCAAGGCTGCCTGGCATCCCATGGGCTGGGCAGAGGAGGGCAGGGCCGCCTGGCCTGGTTCCAGAACGGCCCAGCAGGCCCAGCCACGCAGACTGCCCTCACTCTGAGCCCCTTTAATCCGATGGCTGAGTGCAGTGATCCGTGCCTGGGGCTTCTAGGAGCCTCCCCGAGCCAGGCACCAGTGTTCCCAGCCATCTCCGAGGGTGGCGGAGAGGTTGCTGCCTGGCTCCAGGGAGCTGGCAGGATGTGGGAGAAGGATCCAGGGGCCAGAGGCTTCAGTTGGATGCACAGAGGTGCCAGGACCCCCGGGAGGTCCTGTCCAGGCCATGTGAAGGAGGGTGTGAGCTGCCCGTGCGAAAGAGTGCCTGGTGAACACAGGATGGGTGAGCTGGGGGAGCCCACTCTGCACGTGCCGCTTCCTTCCCGTCCCGGGCTCACCATCATCATCTTCCCCCCGAGGGTGGCACACGGCAGTCCCCAGGCTGAGCCCGGATGACCACATGGTTGAGCCTTGTTCTGGCCACCCACTCCCTGTCCTCCTGTTCCCTGATGTCAGGACGAGCTGAAAAGCTTTTCTGATCAACAGAGGTGTGAGTGAGGGTGGAAGGGGGGCTTCTGTTCGGGCAACATCGTGCATGAGGAAAGCAGGGGCTCTGGTGTCACATGAAGCAGGTTCCGACCTCAGTGCTGTCACTCGGGGCTGGTTGACCTTGGGCAAGCCATTTAGCCTCTATGAGCCTCCCTTCCTTCGTCTGTTAGCTGAGGACAAATCACACCTCTCGGTATGATTCAGATGATCTAAAACGATGTATGCAAAGCCCCTGGCACTGTGCCTGGCACAGGTTAACAGGCAAGGAGTGAATTGTTCTCTGTCCTGTCTCCTCTCCGCAAAAAACCCTATGCTTTGCACCCACTCACCCCCATGTGGTTGTCACAGACTTTCCTCTGTCAGACCCCATTCCACAGGACCCTGTCAGAGCCCAGTGGCCAAGCTGGGTCTGCCCCTTCTTTGGGAAGAGCCAGGCTGTGTCAACAAGCTCCCTGGCCCGTAGTCAGTCACAGGATAGGGTCGACAGCAAACTCAGAGCTGCCTGTCACACGCTCCTGGTGGCCACCTGGGAGGTGGCCCTCTTTCTCGTGTGCAGACACAGTCTCTGGGCAGGGCCGAGCCTCACCGTAACTGTGGAGAGAAGTTCGGCATCTGGAATAACACCACCGGCCTTGGGGTTTTTGCTGTGTCTCCTCATCTGGGAAGGTAGCCAAGCCAAATCGTCATCTTGCTCTCCAGGGGCCTGCAGAGCCAAACTCTGGTGGTTTATCTGCTGGTCCCCAAGCTCTCACTCCGCGGAGACACAGTCCTGAGGAACTCAGTTTTGGGGTTCTTCCCCCAGCCAGCATGCTGTTTTCATGACGACAGCTGCCATCAGAACCCTCCCTGCCACCTCAGCTCTCTGGGTCTTGGGAAACTGATGCCAACCTTGGATAAAAAACCAGCTACTGACTTGGGGGCGGGGTCCCTGGAGATCCTGGTGCTATTCCCAGGAGACTGCATCTACTGGCATGACCTGGAGTGTCTGGTGGGTTGGGCTGGCCCAGACGGAGCCAGCAGAGCCCTGATTGGAAACAGCATCTGTCTGATCCAGGGGTTATGATTCCAGTCCAGCATCACCTCCTCCAGGGAGCCTTCCCCGAGTTTTAAGAATGTTTAAAATTCTTTCCCTGGGTTTATAGTCTGCCCTGTGCTTCCCCCATCACATGAATCCATTTGAATGGTAATTGTCTCCTTGTCCATTTAGCTCCCTAGGCCATGAACTCCTTGAAGACACAGACTATATCCTAGGGGTCGACCAGTCCTTGGCTTGCAGGGAGAGGTCATCACGGTGGACATGACAAGGTTTTTAAAGATGAGCCAGCTACCCCGAATGTGCTTAAGACTCGCGGGCAGAGCCTTGGGCTTGGCTGCGTGGGTCTCAGGTATCTGGGGACTTAGCTGTGCTGGGAACATAAGGTGGGCAGAGGACACAGCAGTCAAGCACTGCTGCTGGGGCTGATGTAGGGTTAGACATAGAGTTAGAGAGTTAGATGTAGAGTTAGACGTGGGGTTGGATGTAGGGTTGGACGTAGGGTTAGACGTGGGGTTGGATGTAGGATTAGATGTAGGGTTGGACGTGGGGTTAGACGTGGGGTTGGATGTAGGGTTAGATGTAGGGTTAGACATGGGGTTGGATGTAGGGTTGGATGTAGGGTTAGACGTGGGGTTAGATGTGGGGTTGAATGTAGGGTTAGACGTGGGGTTAGATGTGGGGTTGGATGTAGGGTTAGACGTGGGGTTAGATGTAGGGATGGATGTAGGGTTAGATGTGGGGTTGGATGTAGGGTTGGACGTGGGGTAGATGTAGGGTTGGACTGGGGTTGGATGTAGGGTTGGATGTAGGGTTAGACGTGGGTTTAGATGTGGGGTTGGATGTAGGGTTAGATGTAGGGTTAGACATGGGGTTAGACGTGGGTTGGATGTAGGGTTGGACGTACGGTTAGGCGTGGGGTTAGATGTAGGGTTGGGTGTAGGTTTAGACGTGGGTTTAGATGTGGGGTTGGATGTAGGGTTAGACATGCGGTTGGATGTAGGTTTGGACGTAGGGTTAGACGTGGGGTTAGATGTAGGGTTGGACATCGGGTTGGATGTAGGGTTGGATGTAGGGTTAGACATGGGGTTAGATGTAGGGATGGTGTACGGTTAGATGTGGTGTTGGATGTTGGGTTCGACGTGGGGTTAGACGTGGGGTTGGATGTAGTGTTGGACGTGGGGTAGACGTGGGGTTGGATGTAGGGTTAGATGTAGGGTTAGACGTGGGGTTAGATATAGGGTTGGATGTAGGGTTCGATGTGGGATTGGATATAGGGTTAGACATGGGGTTGGATGTAGGGTTGGTTGTAGGGTTAGACGTGGGGTTAGACGTGGGGTTGGATGTAGGGTTGGACGTAGGGTTAGACGTGTGATTAGATGCCACGTGGCAGGACAAACGCCCAGTTTCTAAAGCATGAAATGGGCTGCATTTGGCCAGAAAGCCACTCAGCCCACCAGCTCAGGAGAGCAACAGTGCCCTGGTGGGAGGGAAAGATGGCCACGTGGTATGGCCACACCTTCCAACACAGCTAGCGTGAGTCAGGCTCTTGGGCAAAGATTAGAAGTGTAGCTCAAGGTCCCAGGTCTTAGACACACAAACACTATTTTGGAGTCAAGAGTTTGGGTATTTCGAGGTCCTCTGCCGGCAGGTCTGGGTCTCTGGGGTTTTTGTTGTTGTTGTTCTTGTTCTTGTTGTTGTTGTTGTATCCCAAAGTAGAGGGTTTGGGAGGTGACTCTTGGGAGGCTCAGACCACAGAGACACTGGCAATAGTCTGAAAAGGGCTATCCTTGGGTCCAGAGGCCTTGGCCTAGTGAGGGTTTTACCCCCGCATCACTGGGTGACTTTGGGGTAGTCCCTTAACTGTTGTGCACCACACCTCCTTACTGCTGTTGAAGTGTTCTGCCTCACGTAGGTTCCAGACTTGGCATGAGAGTTATGTCAGATGATCCATGTTCAAAAGTAGCTTCCAGAACAATACACTGAACCTGTCAGGTGCTTTTGGTATTTAAGCGGCGGTGGTTAGCAGGGCTCAGGAGAGCTCAGCCCTGATCCCCACCTGCACCCACCCCACCCCCGACTATCACCATTAACTGGGTTCTCTGGAACTTTCTCTAAACCAAGAAGTTGGTCTTGCCTGTTCGTTTTGGCTTCTGAGGGAGACAAAAGCCTCATGAGAGGTGGAAAGCCTCTTGACAGCCAGGCCGATGCTCAGGACGCCTGGCCTGGATGCCGCCTCCGGGAAATTAAGGCCCTTGTGACCGGTGCCGCTGCATGTGATTTCTCTGTAGAAAGTAGGTGGGCGGGGAGTTTGGCAAGCTTGCTGTGCCATCGATCCTTCCAGCTCCTCCTGGAAAAAGCCTGGTCCATGCCCCCGGGGACGCAATGGTCCCTTTGAGCTGGGCCAAGTTATTGTTGAACCTGTTCCTAGGTTGTCCTGTCCTTAGCCTGTTGTCCTGAAATACCACTTAAGCCAACACCACTCTCTGCCCAGGGCCTTCTGACTTAGCCCAAACCCTCAATTTTAGTGTATTGGCAACTATTTATAAAGAAATAGCATTTTATACATTCAACTTGAGTGGACACTACAAGCCAACCTATAGAGGAAGTTGATGAGTCAATTAATGCAAAAAGTACAGAGAACAACAGGCTTTGTTTCATCTCAGGGACTGAGAAATACGAATTTGGACACAAAATGTGGTATAGCAGAGGGATTACGAGGCGAGACTCAAATCCGTGGACGTTTTCAGATCTCAGCAACCCCTAATAAGCCTCTTATTTTTGGAGGCCCCACCCCTCATCTTATCAAAAGTCTTAAAATGTCCCCACATCCCACATTTAATATAATTTTATGTGTGGGGGAGGGGGGAAGGGACAAGAGTTTTATTATTTTTTTTTGAGATTTCGGAATAAAGGTCTATTCTCATGATTTAAACTTTATTATATTCATTAATAACTACTTGAGAATTGAGTTAAATTACCATTGGCCAGTTAACAAGGTTATTTTGAGGATATGTAGCTAAACATTTGGTAAGAATGGATTTTGTAAAAGTTCTTTTCTTTATATTTTGGAGCCAATGCATTTTTCTTTTCTTGAAGGGTTCAAATGTTTTTTCATGGGTCCACAAAAAGCCTGTTGGCTTAAGTCCCTGCCCTTATATATCTCCTAGAAAAAAGTAAAGTCTTGCTGAAGTTGGAGGGCTGGTTTTGATTCCTGCCTTGGTAGAAACTGTTATTCACTGTGCGATCCATTTCAGCCTCACTGTCTCCATCTGTAAATGGGGCTGATTTGCTCTTGGTGTGACAATTAATAGAGATAATAAATGAAAGCACACAGCCCAGTGCCTGACTCCTACACAGAAAGCTATCCAGTTCAATATGTTAGCACTAAAAATCATATATGTAGGGGGATGCTTGGCTGGCTTAGTCGGAAAAGCATGCAACCCTTGTTCTTGAGCTTGTGAGTTCAAGCCCCACATTGGGTGCAGAGATTCCTTAAATTAAAAACAAAACAAAACAAAAACCCTATAAACAAAAGATGCATGATTCTAGAGTTCGAAAAAAAATTAATTTGAATGATTTCCTCCCATTCTCAAGTAAGGTCTTTAAAGCTCAGATTAAAAAATAAATCATATACATATATTATATATATATGATTTATTTGTATATGTATGTGTATATATATAATATATATATTATATATATTGTAATTATCAGGGATTTCATTCATTAAGAATTCAGAATAATTTCAGAGCACCTGGGTGGCTCAGTCAGTTAAACACCCACCTCTTGGTATCGGCTCAGGTCATGATCTCACGGTTCGTGGGTTCGAGCCCTGCGTCGGGCTCTGTGCTGACGGCGCAGAGCCTGCTTAGGATTCTCTCTCTCCTTCTCTCTCTGCCCCTTCTCTGCTTGCTCTCTCTAAAAGTAGAGAAATAAACTTAAAAAAAAAAAGAATTCAGAATTATTTCACTGTGTTTTAGGTTTACCTCTAGATTTTCTCTGATAAAAAGTGTAGCCCAGGGAGTTAACGACAGAAACAATATTTGGTGGAGAGAGGGAGGGTTTTGGTCTACTTGAGGGAACAAGCTTTTCAGGCCCTTAGAAACATCTACTTGGAAACAATTAGTGTGTTAATTAGGAAGGATTCTTATCAGATCTCGCAGAAACTCTTCTTGGCTATGCCCTCTTAGGTGAAGTACTGTGCAGTTGGAAATCATACAAGCATCCCTGTGCTTGGCAGCTTTTTTGCACCTGGGGGTTTTCACTAATCCAGACCAGTCTTCCTCCCTGAATTTGACCTTGGGGGCTGTAGGGGGGTGGACTTTGATAGCCGGTGTCATGGGCGTCCCCCGGGAGGCCTTCCCTAAGCACATGACGAACACACACGTGACATGAGTCACACCTGAGTCCAGGTAGTTTTCCCAACATGACATTTGGCAGTCAGATTTCTTGTCTTTCTAATTGGAAGGGCAGAACGGTGGGTTGATGGATGGGAAGCCGCACGCTGGAAAATATGTGGGCATTTCGGGGGAGGAACTAACAGCCACGTGGCCCCACTTCAGTTGGGTCGGTTTCTGCTTCAAGACCATGTGCCTGGGTTGTCTCAAAGTATTCTTGATGGTACGGGAAGCACTGAGATTCAGGGCACTTAAATTCCCCTGGGTTTCTGTTAACAATAAACCATAGATAAACAACAACGACAAACTATGACTGTGAATTGGTTAGGGTTTATAGCATATTGAATTCAACAGGAATGATATATTGGGGTAGATTAGATACTTTCAAAGAGCGAGCTCTAAATGAACGAGGTTTCATTTGACTGTATCGTCTGGTTAAAAGAGTACATGTGAGCTGGTGAACAGTTTTGTTCGGCAGATCCCCAGATAGTTAAACAACTCTACCCAACGTATCAATCAAAGCCTCATTTCAAACATAGTTGCATTGTGCTTTAGGCCTCCGTGGGCATCTGAATTTTTATCAGTGACCCGACTAAACATCAAGAAAGTCTGAAGATGACCCTAGGCTAGAAGGGGAGCCGGGATGATGCGTGCACGCATTCACATCCCTGATAATCTCCGTGGACCCAAATGCTCAGCCAAACCCAACAAGATAGAAGGCTTTCAACTCCTGCTGCTCAGTCTCGTGTGGTTTCAAATTCAGAAGCACAAGAAGTAGATTAGAGAGTCCTCTGTTGGCAACAGTTCACATGAAAGAGATGTGGAGGTTTTCGTTGACCACAAGTCTAATACGATCCAACCGTGTGACTGTTGCTGAAAATGCTAGAATCCTTGTAGGCTGCTCTAATGGACATATGGTATCCAGATCCAGAGAGGTGATGCTTCAGGGTCTCCTGGACCAGGCCAGGCCACGTCTAGGGAAGTGTGTTTAATCCCGAGCGTCACTTTGAAGGGAACCAGAGTGACCGTTGGAGGCGTGCAACGGAGGAATTGCTGAAGATGTCCAAGTGGAGTGAGTGGTGCGGTAGAGACCCCTAGATGCTCTTCATCCCACGTTCTCTTTGGAGGCACGCTGGAAGTCGATATTTCCCGGCCTCCCCCCACCACGGTTAGTTTGGGCTACGGCTGACGAGCTTCTGGATGACGGAATACGGGTAGCTCTGACGCCCTCCATCTGTACTGCCCTGCGAAATGTCCCCACGACACTCTTCCCTTTCACTGGTCCTAAGAGCGTGGCAGAACAAGATCGAAGAGCCGGGCACCCCTGAATCGTTTGAAATCCCACCTGGGAGGCTCCCCATCAGACGCAGCCACTTGGTCTGTGACAAGAATGAAAAATAAAGCTTTCCAGTGTGAAACCGCCGAGGCCTGGGGAGTGTTTGTTACGGCAGCTCGCGTGAGTCGTCCTGATTAATACACTTGCGGGAGAGAGAACCCCGGGGAGATGTGACGGTTATGTACTGACAACTTGGGGGGCAGCACAATCTATTGAGATACTGCCTTGCTCTCCCAACTACAGGACACTTAACAGAATGAAAAGGTGATTTTATCCTCCTGGAAATATTCCTGGAAAACAGCTCCCGGAGGAGCAATTATAACCCTCCCTCTCCCTGAACGCCCTCCGCCTGGCAATTTCTTTTCTTTTTTCTTTTTAGTTTATTTATTTTGAAAGAGACAGAGAGAGTGCACGTGGGGGAGGGGCAGAGAGAGAGGGAGAGAGGGAGAGAGACTCCCAAGCAGGCTCCCCTGGCTGTCCGCACAGAGCCCCATGCGGGGCTCAGACTCATGAGGTCGTGAGATCATGACCTGAGCTGAAATCGAGAGTCGGAGGCTTAACCAACTGAGCCACCCAGGCGCCCTGAACATTTCTTTTTTAATGGTCTAATCCTATTGCCCCCCACTTGGCAGCTGTGTGGCCTCTGGCCAGTTACTTGAATACTTTGTGCCTCCGTTTCTTAATCCATAAAATGGACACAAAGTAGCGCCTACTTCGTGAAGCTGTTATGAAGGTTCAGTGTGCTAATCATATAACATTCAAGAGTGCCTGGCTGTGTTGTTGTTGTTTTTTTAAACCTTTTTTTAGGGGGCTGTCCTCAAGAAACTCCTCACTCAGGTCTTTTGGAAAGTTGGGCAGATCAGCTTCTTCACAAATGAGAAAGAGACCGGTTTTGGCTTTTCTATAGGTGACGGAGTCAAGGCCTGTCTGGCCCTTTTTAGCCTTGGATAGAGGAGAGTATTTCTGCAGGAGAGGGGTGGCGGTGGGGAGCGGGGAGGGTTAGATGCACAAACAGTGGCGGAACCCTTGTTCCAGGGGAGAAGCAGCATCTGACAGCGGGGGGGGGAAGAGCCACCTGTGAATCCAGTGCCGTGAACCTGAGTGATGGAGGCCGCTTTCTGGACTCCCCTGCGTTCAGGGAGCCACATGAGCCCTCGGGGTTTGGAGAGAATGTCTTCGAAGGGCGCTGCTAGCCGAAAGTGGGGGTTATCCAGCCCTGGGGCAGATCAGTATGCTGATACGGGGCCACAGTGTGTTTATTGCTGAGGGCAGGAGCCTCGTGCCATCCCTGCCCCTGGCCCCCATGACCTTGCCTTATAATTGCTGTGTGCTCTCGGAAAAGCCACTTAACCTCTGTAAAATGGGGCTAACCATACTGCTCTGTCACTGCCAGAGGAGGTGATGTTAAGGAAGGCTGTGTCTAGGGAACATTTGCAAACTCACCTGCCAGGCACAGAGCGCTCCCCCTAGGTGCCCCTGTCTTCTGTTTTAGCCTCGAAGGAACTTCCCAACCTCTTCAGGGGACTTGAGATATTTTACCAGGCAGGGAGCACCCCCCCCCCCTGCCACCACCAGAAACCGGGAGCCAGCAGAGGTCAAGGACGCAGGGGTTCTGGCAAGAATGATCGTGGAACCGGGCATACTCCTTCTTGTCCTCTTCTTGGGGGTGTTTTCAGGGCAGGAGCCCTCGAAGGGGCCGCCGCCTTGGGGCCGGATCCCAGCCCTGTTGCGACAGCATGCGCTGCACTGCCCTTCTTGGCCCATCTCGGTCCTCACCTGAAAGTCCCTCAACCGGCAGGGTGGGCGGGCGGTGCAGGGAGGGGGGCTGCGGGGAAGGGGAGAGCCCAGGCGCCTGAGCGTCTCACGTCATAATTCAGGACTGCCTACAGCCCAGGGAGGTGTTTCACACTCGGCAGAGGCAGATAATGAAGCATTCTTCCAAAATAAGAGAATGTGCCTTTTCTTTGCCTCCCCCGCCCCTTTTCCCAATAAAATAATTAAACAGGGATTTCTGGAGGCCTGACACCTCACCGCCCTAGCAGTTTCTGGCAGTTTCTGCAGGGGAGGGAGAGGGGAGCACTGAGCTTCGGGTGGGAGGGTAGAGGCTGGGCTGGGAAGGGGCCTGCTGGTGACAAAGAGAGAGCAGGCCCGCGGAGAAGGGCGTGGGGTGTCAGAGGGCACAAGGGAGGGGCCTGCTGATTCCTCGCCGCCCCAGATGACATATGACTTAGCACGTCCCCAGGTCTCCAGGGCTGCAGCCTGCTGTGTACTTTCAACATGTGTTTGGTATTATCAGTGTTTTTATAATAATAACTGTGGTCTTGAAAGGGACTAAAATTAATTAAAATGCAGCACTCTGCCATATTCTACATTATTATCATAGGAATGCTCGCCTGGGAAGGACCTCCCTTGGTGGGGGGCGGGGGGATGGGAGGAGCAGAGGAGTCGGGGGGGGAGCCAGGGTGGGGGGCATCTTGCCCACCCCGCTCTCTCTGGCTGGGTCTCTACCCCATTTGGCCCTATCAGCCAGCCTGGAAGATGGCCAATGGGACAGTCTGCCATCTTGAACGTGAGAATTGTCTCTTTTAAGGAAATCTTTCTTGGTATCTTCACTACACGAAGACAGTGCAGACATTCAGATGTTGTGCTCACAGTTGTAGGATTACACCTGTGAGGTGTAATCTCACAGCCAGGAGGCCCCACTGGTGGTGCTTCTCAAACTCTGCCGCAAGCTGTCACCAGAAGGCACCTGCCTGAAATCAGCCCGTGGTTCAGAGGTGCCCGCTGGGATCCCTGAAATAAGGAAATGGCCGAGGAAGAAAATTCAGGAGCTCTGGGGTGGGGCCCGGGGGTTTGCTTCTCTAACGTGTTCCTGGGAAAAGCTGAGATTGCCGGTCTGGGAACCAAACCTGGAGACCCTTGACCCCAGGCGGGCTTCCCCAGCCTCCGCACTGCTGACATTCGGGGCCGATTATACTGGGTGCGCTAAGCATGTTTGCCCGCATTCCTGGCCTCTGCCCATCAGATGCCACTCACATTCCTCCCAAACTGTACAAACCCAAAATGTCCCCAGACACTGCCAAATATCCCCCCGGGGCACACAGTCGCCTCTACCTGAGAACCACTGATTTAGGGCAGCTTCCCTGGAATTGTTGCTGAGAACCCAGGTGTCCAGGTGGGGAGAGAGGCTGTTCCTTATTTCAGAAAACCCCGCCCCTTGATCACCCCCCTCCAAGGAGAAGTGACATGTGTGTGTGTCACCGTCACTCGTGAGGAGGGGAACAAGTGACTTGCCATGAATAACGTCCTGAGGTTTGTGAGTGATTCACTCTTGAAAACAAATTCGAGCAGGTACTAACATAGCAACATGGCTTGCAGTCTCCCGGATTCCAGCAGGGTTTTCCGAGTGGCCAGAATTGGCCACTCTTCCAGGCCTGTCTCATTTAGGTCACAGCCCGGACTGACAGGAAGGGAGAGGAACTTTTGCTAATATTGTCCTGAATGGTGTCAGAATTACAAATTGCTGCCGTGTTTCACTGTTGCCTCACATCTGGGTTTGTCCACGGGACCGTGCTGCACACAGGATGGCCACCCTCTCACTCCACATAGAAGAGCCCCTGGCCCCTTGGTGGGATACAAGGTGCCGCGAACCCCCCTGGCTCATGTCCTGTGATCTCCCATCACTCGTCTCCTGTGCTTCGGCAACAGTCCCCCCTCTCTACCTCTAACGCACCTCTCCCTCCCCATGCCACCTGGAACCCTCTCCCCGGTCCTCAGGGCATGGCAGACTGCCCCTCCTCCTTCCTGTCTCCGGTCCAACGTCACCTTCTCAGAGAAAGTGGGTACACTTGGCGTCTAGCTAATATCGACCTCTTTGGCCAAGTCAACTGCTGCCATCTTGCCTTCACGGGGTGGGTTCCCCAGGAAGCAAATGCTGAGATGGGGTTAAGGTTATATTTGCTTCTATAGAAGAAGCAGAGGGGGAGAGCAGCCTTGGGCAGGAGAATGCCCCCCATGTGGGAATGTGAAGACCTGAAAAGTCTCTGCCAGCCCCCGAGGAGCTCTAGGGCAGAGACGGCCTGTTGGAGAAATCCCCTGTGGGTGGAAATGGCTTGGCTCTTGGCCCACCACCTTGCTCAGGCATTGGCCAGGGGCTTCCCCAAGAAGAGCATGACCTCAGCTGGAAAGCCGAAGAGGAACTTGGAGACACCAGTGCTTAGGGGCCGGGGGCCAGTCAAGCTCCTCGGTCAGGCAGCGAGTCCTTTCTTGAAGGGGGATCTGAGTGCCACATCTCCGCGCCTGCCCTACCAGGCTAGAACGTACATTCTCCAAGAGCGGGGATCTTGGACGTCGTTCTTGTGGCTGATCCCCACTCGCTAGAACAGAGGCTGGTGCATAACAGGTGCTCCAACGATACTGTGGAAAGACACATGCATGTTTTGGGGGTGGGCAGAGAACCAGTGCTCTGAGCCAATGTCAAGCCATTTTTTACCAAGGTTTTAAAAGCTTAAAAAAAATCATGATGTTGAGGCATCCCGCTGCCTCTTGGGGGGTTGGAGGACGCTGGTGGGGCGACATCTCCTGAGCCTGCTTTGTAAGTCAGGAGGAGGAAGGGTGGGGAGGGGAGGGGAGCAGCAGCCCAGGCATCCCAGAGGAAAAGGAAAACAGAACTATCAGGTGGGCCAAAGGCACATACCAGGGGGCTGTGGGTGCCTGTCAAACCGGAATGGTTATCTGGTCTGGCAGAGCCCCGGCACCTTGGGTGGCCAAACAAACCTCAGATACGGTGTTCCCAGAGACGGCAGGCGGGGGAGATTGTCCTTTTCTGGTTCAGCCTCTCTGCCTCCCCAGCGTTTTCCTCTGCCAATGGATCGGGCTGGGATGGACTTGTCACCAGAACGGCTGCCCTTGTAAGGGGGAGGCTTGCAGCCCCAGAATCCAAGAGAACAGGCTCCAGGGTGCTGTATCCTATGTGTATGCAGCATGCAGTGATGTGCAAGGGTCTTCCTGGGTGGTAGAGACGTCTGTGGGCGGGTTTTTGGGGCTTTGGGGTAAAGAGTAGAGGGTGTAAACTCTGCACCCTTTGAGGAGATTGGGGGGCAGAGATGCCTGGCCCAGAGGGCAGGTGTGAGCCTCTGTTTACAAACTCAGAAATGGGGTGCCTGAGTGGCTCAGTCTGTTACGCATCTTGATTTTGGCTCAAGTCCTGATCTCATGGTTCGTGAGTTCGAGGCCCACATCGGGCTCTGCACTGACAGCACGGAGCCTGCTTGGGATTCCCTCTCTCTCTCCCTCTGTCTCTGCTCCTCCCCTGCTCGAGCGCTCTCTCTGTCTCTCTTAAAATAAAGAAATAAACTTAAAAATATATGATTAAAGACAAACCCCTCAGGAATGCAACAGCTACAACTTGATTTTCTTACAACTCCATTCTACCAGGGCATTTCAGGGTCCTTCCTACACTTTTCGTTGGGGCTGCGCTGAATTTCTGGGGAGGGGGAAGGTTAGTGGGGGACAGTAGCACTGGAGGGGGGCCGGCAGCCTGCTGTGTCTGTGTCATCGTCCCCACTGGCCTCCTTTGACATCTCCAATAACTAGTCAAGAGCCATTAATCCACACCAGCCACTGCTCAGTCATCTTTTGTTCCCAACCAGAGACCCTCAAGGGCCACACGCTTCTAGAAGCCTTGGAAGCACCCCTTACCTGGTTCCTACTCCTTCCTCGGTGTCAGGCTCCCTTTGCCCTCCCCAAACACAGGGACTCTCTCTTAGTCTTTATCCAAGGGCTTCTCTGCTCGTCTTCATCCTGCGTCCTCCCATGTGTGATGTATTTGCCGTACATTTCCAAAGCCTTCTTTGAAACTCCAACTGGAATTTATCATCTCTTTGGTTTTCACTGTGCTGTCCATTCTGTAGTGCAGTGGATTCCACGGGGCCTCCCCGACTAGTTGAAGAAAGGCCAAGGGGCGCAAGGCGACACTGTAGGGAAGCCATGTGAGCATTGGTTAAGACTTGCAAAACATTATCCCTCCACACCTGCTTTGGGAGAGCTTGTCCTGCTTAGAGCCCGGCTCCTTTCCTGCCTCACCTAAAGCTCCTTTCCCTTTTGGGGGCGGGTCAGGCCGTCCCAGCTTGGAGAACTAAGCAGTTGGTGCCATTTTCCATCCTCATTGGTGGCCAAGATGCAGTCAGGTACCGGTCGGGGGTGGGTCCCTCCATTCCTTCCATTGGCGGGTCCTTCCTTTGCAACGACCAGACCCCCTTGTCCCGGGGAGGGTGGGGAAAGTGGCACAGCCCACGGAATAGAAACGTACCTCGGGACACCACTTGGGGGTCTCAGATGCCGTTAGATCCAGATTGACGTCCCCTGAACCCACATCTAGGTAGTAGTGTGCTGGTGTGGATGGGGGCAAGGGCTCCGAAAGGAGAGTGACTCAGGTTTAAATAGTAGCCTTGCAGGTGAGCCGCGGTCCTGGGAAACCTACTTCGTCTCCCAGGGAATGTCTCCATTTCCACATCTTTAAATGGGCATAATAATCGTAAAGATAAAATACGGTGATGTTTAGAAAGCCCTTTGGCCTGTCTGTTCATGACCAATACTGTTCATTCGCTTCGCGTTCTCCTAGGACATCCACAGATGGGGAGACAGCCCCCGTCTCTGTGATCCTCAGTATTTAGTGCTGAGAAGCCATGGGACACTAAACCCCCCCAAAATGAAAATCAACCAAACGCGGAGGAAGGAAGAATTACTCAGACCTTTCTATCTTTTATTTTGTAGCTCTAATACCTGAGAAGATGGGTAACTGAGTATCTCATCTGGGCACAGATCCTAGCATGGGGTGACTCAGTCTCTTGCAATGCCCTGCATCACTGGGGACTTATTTCATAGCCGAGAGTCTCTCGCTGGTAAGACATGTTTCCTTATTCAGTATCAATTTCTTCAGCTGACTGGCACCATGCCATCTGTCCTTGTCATGGGTGCCCAGCTAACAGAAGTACAGCTATAACACTGTAGAAGGAAATGCACAATAACATTCTTGCCTTTAAGTGAACTCACCATATACTAAAGCCAAAAGTCTGCAGGAAGGATGGTGGGAGGGATTTTTTTCTTTAAGTCATGGAAGAAACATCTGGGATCACCACTACAGCTCCTTCTAGGCACAAAGCTGGGTTCTGTGCCCTTCTGACGTCAGATGACTTCTCAGCTTTTGTGCACTCTTGGTTCAAGGGCACTGTGAAGAGCCCTAATGCTCTGGAGGTAAAAAAGGAGTCCTGGGATGTCAAGGGAATGGCTAGTTTTGTGAGAGGAGGAGAGCTCAGAGTCTAAGGCCTCAGAGGGGCTGGGCCAGACCACAATGGGGTCACTTGGGTACTAGACCATCCTCCTGTTTAGGATGTAAGGGGGCCAAATAAAAGGTGTACCGCACATTACATTCCTTAGATGTGAGTCTTTGGTTGAGGAAGGAGGGTTCCTGGCAACATTCCTCAGGAATGGAGCTGTCTTTCTTCTGACTCAGAAGGTTGGGGCTGAGCAGGGCACAGAGGAGGAAAGGGGCGCCGGACTCAATGAAAGTCTGTTATCTGTTTTCACCTTTACCCAGTCACCTGCCCCTTGTCTGAAAGTGGTGAATCAGGAACACTGCCTGTGGGTCAGTGGTGTGGATTTCACTTACTGACCTTGAGCACGGGCACAGGAGGCGCTAAGGACCGGCCCATTTTTTACCTTCTTTGTGCCGAGTAGAGGGGGCAGGAGCTGCATAAAAGCCCCGCGGACCCACACGTGGCCCGTCACAGTCCTTCAGAGTTGGCTCTTTCCCTGCTGCCGGTGAGGTGATAGGTGTCACCAGAGTTTCCCAACCAGTGGAAAGGGCTCAAGGCCCAGGCAGAGGTCTGGACTCACAGTCATGGGAGTTAGAGCTGGAAGGCATCTAGAAAATAATTTGATCCACTCAACACCCTCGTGTTATAGATCTGCACCTGGGTGGGTCTGTCGGTTGAGCATCTATCTTGATTTTTGGCTCCGGTCGGGATCTCAGGGCCGTGGGATTGAGTTTTGTGTCGGGCTCGCTCTGAGCATGGGCACTGGAGTAGGAGGGTGCCTAAGGCCACAGACCAGTTAGTGGCAGAGATTCTTGCATACCCAAGTAGATGTGTGATACTGGAGCTAAACATCTGATTGTGGTCATGCCTGTCTTCCTGCATTCGAAGGGACAGTTGTGCCTGTGGATTTCCCCTCTTTGCCCCTCTCCACCCTGCCCCACCTGCTCTGTGCCCCAGGAGACTAACCTCCATGAGCTGCATCAAAAGTTTCCCTGCCCCGGGGCTCCTGGGTGGCTCAGCTGGTTACGAGTCCCACTCTTGGTTTCAGCTCAGGTCACGATCTCATTCGTGAGTTCGAGCCCTACGTCGGGCTCTGCTCTGACAGCATGGAGACTGCTTGGGATTCTCTCTCTTTCCTCTCTGTCTCAGCCCTTCCCCGCTCGTACTCTGTCTCTCTCAAAATAAATAAACTTAAGGGAAAAAAAAGTTTCCCTGCCCCTCTGGCTTCCAGACATTGGCTCTGGACAATGGCGAGTTTGGAGGAAGGTGGCAGAGGAGGGAGGACAGTGAAGCTGGGGTGTTCACCGCCCCATTCTGTCACCCTCTGTGTGTGTTCACTGGTAACTGTTCTCTCAAGGGCAGCAGCTGAGCCCCTATGGATGGTGCTACCCCTCATGATTTCCCTACACCTGCCCACACCTTGTAAAATAATCCTTTTACTAACTCACCTCAGATTACCTAATTTGAATGTGTCATGCACTTCCTGCCAGGACCCTGACTGACACCGGAACTGGAAGTTTGATGGAAGAATTTAGAAATTGCAATGGCATTTACCAACCCTTTGCTTTCACATTCCTTACGAGTAAGCTAAGCTTCTGGGAGCCTCACCCAGGAGAACCTGGGGAGCCGGGAGGGTGGACAACTCACAGGTAATCACAGGAACTAGCAAAAGGCTAGTGACTCTCCTTTGTTTTGCCTTTTATCAACACTGTCCTTGCTACTTTTGTTGTTATTCAAATTATGCAGGTGACATTCCAGTTGTAAACAAATAAAACAATACGAGAGGGTGTAGGTTGAATAATTCAGTGTCCCTTTCTGCCATCACCCCCTTCCTTCATCCCAGTGCACTTTGTACTAGTCTTTCTTTCTCGATATTTTTGTATACACACACACACACACACACACACGCACACGCACACACACAGCTATAGAGCTTGTATAAGAGAAATTTGGCTTATAATATATGCATTGTTCTGCCATTCTCCCTATCAAAACATATGGACCCCTTGTTTTTTAACTGCTGTGTGAAATTCCATCACCTAATATATAATAAGTTATATAACCATTTTGTAGATGTATGGGCTTTTTGTGGTTTTTCTCTGCTACCCAAAAGATTGCAGTAAGCATTCTAACACATATGCACCCAAAGGTGGGTATTTCCTAGGGACAGATACCTATACATAGAATTAGGTTGAAGAAGGGGGGGCCTGGGTGGCTCAGTCATTAAGCGTCTGACTCTTGATATAGGCTCAGGCTGCATGGGTTTGTGAGATTGAGCCCGTCGCGGGGCTCTGTGTTTGGGATTTAGTGCCTTCCTCTCTCTCTCTGCCCTCCCCCCTCAAAATAAAGAAATAAACATTTAAAAAAAAGAATTAGGTTGAAGAGTATAATTTAAACTTGGTAGATCTGCCCAGGTGACCTCCAAAAAGATCCCACTGACAGTGCAAGAGGATCTTTTCCTCACAGTACTTTTTAAAGTGTTGATTTCATTTTTTTTTAATTTTTATTTGGGGCGCCTGGGTGGCACAGTCAGTTAAGCGTCCGACTTCGGCTCAGGTCAGGATCTCACAGTCCGTGAGTTCGAGCCCCGCGTCAGGCTCTGGGCTGATGGCTCGGAGCCTGGAGCCTGTTTCCGATTCTGTGTCTCCCTCTCTCTCTGCCCCTCCCCCGTTCATGCTCTGTCTCTCTCTGTCCCAAAAATAAATAAAAACGTTGGGAAAAAAAATAAAATTAAAAAAAATAAAAATAAAAAAAATAAAATTTTTATTTCAGAGAGAGAGAGAGAGAGAGAACGCGAGGGGGAGAAGGGCAGAGGGAGAGAGAAAAAATCCCAAGCAGGCTGCACACTTAGCGCGGAGCCTGACACGGGGCTCGATCTCACAACCCTGGGATCATGACCTGAGCCAAAATCAAGAGTCGGATACTCAACCTACTGAACTACCCAGACGCCCCTGAAGTGTTAATTTCTATGATTCCCAGGAGACTGAGCATCTTTCCCTGCCTTTTGCCATGTGGATTCCTTCCACAAATCTCCTGTTCCATTTTCTGCAGTATTGTCTTTCTCCAGGGTGACTCTTTGACTTCATTATCTTTAGGTATGGAGACAAGGATACGTCGTCTCCAGACTGTTTACTGAAGCTATATCCAAATTCAAAGCACATGGTTTTACTGGGGGTTCTTAGCAATGAAAGAGAAAAATCTAGATCTTAGAACACATGAATCACATATTCCCTATCAGCTTATATAATTTTATATTCTATTTGATATACTTAATTACAGATTTTATCTATCTATCTATCTATCTGCCTACCTACCTACTTCTTAGATTTGCTCTGATGTTTTCTGTCATGTTCTTGGGATACAACTGTCCCCTGAAAACATTAAGGCATGTTTCCTCAAGGACTTGTGGGACAACAATTATTGATGAGGTTGGAGAAGATTCCACTTAACTTCTACATATCCTACCGAGGCCCGGAGAAGAAAACCACCACCAACTAATGGTAAAGCTAGAATTTGAATCTGGCTCTTCTGATTATAAGAGCCATGCCCTTTCCATGACACCCAGTTAATTGTCTCAATAGAATTCAGTTCAGGGGGCATTACTGAGTACGTACTCGCAGTAGCAGCTCATGAAAGCATCTCACGCTGTCTCTCTTTCTCTCAAAATAAATAAATAAACATTAAAAAACGGTATGTATATCTATCATCTGTCTACCCATCCATATCATCATCTACGTAAAGATACAAGCGTATGCACATACATGTGTATCTTATTATTGGGTCTAGTTCTCTGGAGAGCTCTGATTCAGAGCGTTACTCTCTTGCCCGCGTTTATATTTTAAGAACGGGGGGGACGGGAAGAGCTGGCGGCTGCCCAGACGGCAGCATAAAAACTCCCGAGGCCAGTCTGGACCGTGTCCTGCCTGTTGTCTCCAAACACACCGCCCCAGTCCTGTTCCCGTCGACGCTCAGCCATACTCTCCCCTGGGTTTCCTCGCTGGCTGGTCCCTGGTCCTCTTATCAGCAAGAGAGCTCTCCTCCAGTCCTTTCTGGTGTCAGTGAATACCATCCCTGGGACAAGTCCGTTCCGTCGTTCTGTAATCCTGGACATCTGCAGGGAAGCGTACGTCCCCAGACTTCTTCCAAGTTGCCAGCCCCAGGCGTGTGCCCAGCCGTCTCAAACGGGCTAACTGCTGGCAGTCCCCCAGCCAGTGACGGCTTTTCCCCACAGGTGCTTGTGCGACGTGAGCTCTGCAGAGGCTGCCCAATGGGTGACAGGTAAAGGGGCCAGCTGCCACCAGGACTAGTCTCCACACTGAACCTTCAGGGCAGACATGGCTCGCTCTTGCTGCAGCAAGACGACACCAAAAAGAAAAGAAAAGAAAAGAAAAGGAAAGGAAAGGAAAGGAAAGGAAAGGAAAGGAAAGGAAAAGAAAAGAAAAGAAAAGAAAAGAAAAGAAAAGAAAAGAAAAGAAAAGAAAAGAAAAAAGTGTGTCTCAGAAGAGATTTGCCCCATTAAAAAAAAAAAAAGTAATAAAAAGAAAACCTCTTGGGCCATGTAGCTTTGGGGTATGGAAGAGGTGGAGATCTCGCCAGAGCAGGCCTCCGAAGCTTCCTGTTTTCAGGCAAGCGGGAAGCGTAGTGCAAACATCCTTCTTCATTTATGGGCTTTGTTCTTGCTCAGCCAGTGTGCTGTTCAACAGGGTGGCCTTTCAGACGCATGCTCCCTTCTGCGTTATCTGCCTCAGATCAAAAGAGAAAATGCATGAGAATGCGCTCGGAAGGCCTGGTTACCACACACATGCCAGTTATAATCATAATCATAAATGCTTGGGCTGGGACCTCTTGGGGGAATCTAGGACTGTGTCTGTCCCTGAGATCGGTCTCCTCCCTCAAGCTCGGGCCAGCCAACACTGGCTGCGTGTTAATGTGCCACGCACCAAGCTGAGCGCCGGGGGACTCCCTCTCCAGTGGGACCCTTGGTGAGCCCCGTTGGAAGATGAGCGTTGCCATTTCTCCCAGGCAGCACAGCGACCGAGGGATCCATTCATTCAGCCCCTTTGGGCATCCACTTTTCAAGTGCTGTTTGAGAAAGTGCACCTGCCTCCTCCCCTATCCCCCCCAAGATCTAGAAAATGCAAAACCACACCTCCCCATTGGCTCGAGACAGTCCCAGTTTACATGGGTGTTCCCCATGTAGTTATTAAGAGCACGTTTCTGCTCTCAAGAGTGTTCCGATTTGGGTGAACAGGTCTGTGGGCTCACTAGCTGTAACCCCTCTGTACAGCCATAACAAAGTCAAGGACCTTCCCTAGGAGCTAGAACAGGGCTCGGCACCAAGAAGGAACCTCAGAAATGGCAATTATCCAGCCGATTTGGCTGTTGGATTATCGTGGAGATTCGACGCCTGTGGAAAGCACAAGGCAGGGGGTCTGGGAGTGATTCTGTTGCATTGCCAGGACAGCCCTCGAGTGGTTCAACGTTCAGGAAGAGTGGACGGCCATTTGTGCGATATCCTTATACTCTGAGAAATTAGCCCCTATCTTCTAAATCCCATCAGTGAGGTGCCTGAATCAGGTCAAGGTCTTCGTGGAAGAAACTGGGCCTTAGGAAAATGGCAGAGTTGAGTTAAAATACAAGCGTGAACAGAACAGTGTCTGGGCCCCTACGTTGACTGCCTCACGTCCAGTGAGCTGGACAGCTAGGAATATGTGTCATTTGTTTAGAATTTGGCAAGTGAGGAAGCGTATTTGAATATGGTTCTGCTCTGGGCTGACAGCGCTGGGAGGTAGGAAGGATCAGTATTCTCATCCCCACTTAAAAAAAAAATTTTTTTTTTTTTGTTTAATGTTTATTCCTGAGAAAGAGAGAGACAACACGAGCAGGGGAGGGGCAGAGAGAGAGGGAGACACAGAATCCGAAGCAGGCTCCAGGCTCCGAGCTGTCAGCACAGAGCCCCACGCGGGGCTCGGACCCACAAACCGTGAGATCACGACCTGAGCCAAAGTCGGGGACGCTTAATAGACTGAGCCATCCAGACGCACCCCCCCCCCCCTTATTTTTAAGACAAGGAACCTTTTGCAACTGCAGGCTGATCTGTGGCGGAATCCAGTGTCTCCTCCGAGCCCAGTGCTCTTTCCACTCATTATCATGGAGGTGGCTTTGGCTTCCCAAGGGTGTTTTGACGCTCTCTGCAGAGTGAGTTTGCTAGTGGGACCAAGGTTGGGTTTTCGTTCTAGCAGTTCAGGCAGTGACCCGACAGATCTGGGGGCGGGAGTCGGGGGGAGGGGTCCGGCCACCCGATTTCCGTGCACAACTTGCCTCCTGCCCAGCCCTGTGAGTGGGGAGCAGGGGACAGACGTCGCCAGTGGGTGCCAGGCTGGCGCTCCCACTACGTGATTGGGAACATGTGAGGGCAGGGCGAGTGAACTGCGGGTGACCCCGCGGAGCAGGGAGGCTAATTAAAGCTTCTCTTCTCCGTTCTTCAGTCACAGCCCCCTGCCTTCCTCCTGATGGTGCGGCTGATAAGGAGGGATTGAATTTATGAAAAGCGATGATGTTTGGATAAGCCGCAGTACCAAGGCAAGCCGGCCAGACGAGTTAGGGCCTGATGAGGCACCGGCAGAGGGGGTGCCTGAAAGCTGGAAGGGACAGGTGAGGCCCGGCCCAGAGGAAGGGGGCGGGGCCTGAAAGTGACAGCGCGTGGGCGTGGCCTCCGGCGGGCACCCCCCCCGCCCCCCCCCCCCCCCCCCCCCCCCCCCCCGGCGGGTCAGGTGGAAACGTGCTCCCTGAGCGCTGGGGAGACGGCTGTGTTGGCCTGTGTCACCTGGCGGCCCCGACAACGTCCAGACCTGCCACCTGTGTCCCGGGTTCCCAGGAGAGCCTGTGCGGGCTGGACAGGAGAACATGGAGCCCATGAGTAAGGAAGGGGTGAGAGGCTAGGAAAGAGCACCTCCCTCCCAAAGGTGAAGAGGTTAGACTTTCCCCAGGGGGACTGGAGCAGGAAGACAAAAATAACCATGGGGTTTGAGCATTTGCTACCTGCTGGGCACTGCGCAGCAGTGGGCTTTATATGAAATATCTCACTTAATCCTTTTTTAAAAAAGTTTACTTTGGAGAGAAAGAGAGTGAGCAAGGGAAAGGCAGAGAGAGAGAGGGAGACAGAGAATCCCAAGCAGACTCCACACTGCCAGCACAGAGAGGGACACAGGGCTTGAACTCACCAACTGTGAGATCATGACCTGAGCCGAAATCAAGAGTCAGACGCTTCACCCCTGAGCCACCCAAGCACCCCTCGCTTAATCCTTTGATATGAGTGGTGTGGTTGTTATATCCAGTGCACTGCTGTCCATTGTACTGTACTGGAAAATGAAGCTCAGAGAGGGTGGGTAGCTTGCTCAAGGCACACAGCTACATCTGGGAATCAAAACCAAGTAGTGAAGAAAAAAGCAAGTAAGACCCTGCAGACTCTATTCTAAATTAGCGTGCCCCCAGCCGGTCCCCGGTGCCACATGGCAGGGGAGGGGCAGGTAGGTCTACCAAGACTGGAGGGTGAGCTCTATCATTTGTCCTCAGATGCACTGACTCATTTCTTAGCAGGGCTCCTTACCTGTCTTTCCCCACTGGTCTCTCCAGTCTTCCTCGGGGAGTAGATGCTATCTGCCAACCGGAAACACCCCCAAACCCTCAATACTGGCTCATGGGAGCACCAGCTTTGAAGGGCTTTGGGGTGAAATGCCCCAATAGCTGCCTAACCCCGAATACCCATGCTCTCCTGTCACAGAGGAGCCTCAGGACTCCGTGACCACCTGGCCTCCTGGTCCGGCCCACGCTTGCCCACCTCAGGGCTGCCTGAGAATGAAGGCCGCCTGCAGCTCTGTTTCTCCCTGATGCTCCCCTCCCCCCCCCTCCCCCCCCCCGCCCTTGCACAGAGTCTGTGATTCACAGGCAGATGATGCAGGCTGAGTGGCTGTTTTGGGCCGTGTCCCTAGGGCCAAGGGTGGGACCAGGAGGAAGGCAGGCTGCCTGGTGTGAGTGTGGTGTTCTGTGGGATGAATGCATCACTTACTTCTAAATTAAGGGAGACCACCAAGCCCAGCATGCTTGGGAAGTGGTAAAGGCAGCAGTGGGGCAGGCTTCTCTTCCTTGGCAGGGTTTCTGCAACTCAGCCCTCCTGGATCCTGACCTTCTCTTGCCTCCTGGAAGCCAGCCTCAAGGAGGTGAGAATGGTAAGCGACCCCTGCTGAATTGGATCCTCCCCGCTGGAAGAGCCCTCCTAAAACTGGGTACCCCTACCTTTTTTTTTTTTTTTTAACCATAGTGAAGACTCAAACCATTTGAATTAGTCAATTCTATAGCATGCTTATCCCACCGGATTCCAAAGTCACATGTAGTACATCATTTTCAACCCTAGATTTTCCAAGAAATTTCCCCTCTGTTGGGAATCCCTTTTCACCAAGGAAGCAGAACTATGATCCCAGCAATTAAGGCCGGGACCGTCTGGTGTGGTCTGGTCTGATCCAGTTGGGGCTGGGATGTAATAAGAAAGAATAAAGCCAGGGTGGAAGAAGTGTCCGTGCATTTTGATATAAAATACCCTCCATTCTGGTTAAATGCAAGGCACGATGTATAAATCAGCCTGGGTCACTTAAGTTAACAGTGTAGACTTGGTTTTCATATTGGTCATGGTGCCCGAGACTCATTAGTGTCAGTTTAACAGTTGGATACATGGGCCAGGGGTAATATTAATGATTACTTGTTAGTTAAATGGACACGGAGCTCTTACACAAAATGCCAGCGGCACAGAGACCTTGACGGTGGCTGTTTCGGGCAGGCGCTCCTCTCCGGCGAGCTGTGGTAGGCAGGGCGCCGCCACGGGTCTGGGAAAGCGGGAGCTCCCAGGAGGACAGCTTACGAAGGATCCCCTAAAGCCCAGCAGGCCTGGCCGGGCCTCACCTGGAGCTCGGCCCAGGAGGCCCCTGGAAAGGTGAGCTTCCGCCCCTTTGGGGCTGAGTCACTGTCTGAGCAAGAGCTTTCTCTACAGAGCCAGAGACAGCTCCCCAGGATCCAGAAGAAAGGAAGGGAGCCGCCCCTGGGCCTCTCTCTTGGGGAAGAAGCCACCTTTGCAGCCTGGGATGGGTTTTTCCTTGTGCCAAGATGGGAATGCCCACCAGTGATTTATGCAGACATTTATATAGAAAGCATACAGGTTTGTTCATTCATAAAATAGAAGAACGGCGTGTTTTTTTCCTTTGCCCTGGCAGGGCCCTGGGGCAGCTCTGCGGGTAGTGTGGCTGATTGCAATCATTTCTGGAAATGCCCTGATTTGCCGTGGAGGGGAAGGCCGGGGTTGCATGGGAACAGGCCACAGATGGAACCTGAGTACGGGCCACCTGCCCCATGGAACAGAGCTGCACTGAACTGTTAGGAAGGATCCCCTGCCTCTCACGCTGCCCTGCAGCCCTCCCCTTCCCCCATGCCTCTTCCAGAAGACAAGGAGGAGGCTGCGGCCAGGGCCACATGACAGAGCACAGGAGGTCCGCCTTGTCAGAACAGTAAGGAAGGGCATTCTTCTTGGCCTCGTCTGATCAGTCAGCCCGGGGGGTTCCGGGGAGCCCGACCCGACTGTGGCCGCCAGCCTAGTGGGGGTTCAGGCCCACCCTCCCTAAGCAGCCATCGTCCTTGGTTGAGCCGAGAGTGACTCACCACACCGGTGTCCTTGGTGTGCAGCCTTACCTGCGGGCCTGGTGGGTGAGTGGGTGGGCAGAGAACCCATTCTGTCAGAAGTCAGACACCAGTAAAGAGCGATTTTATTCCAATGTTGCCCTGACCTCCCAGCTGCGAATGCCCCGCACTATGTTCCGTGGGTTGTGGTTGGTGCACGTATCACGTCACAAGTGTGGCCAGGGGTAGTCTTGGATTTTTTTTTTAAGCGCAAAATAGAATCCGAGGAAAACGCAAAGTCCGGTCTTTTGGGTTTTTCCGCCATCTTCTTTTGAGTCAAAGGCTCAGAAACTGGAGTCCTGGACCGGGTGAGCCGTCTCACCTTGTCCCTTGAGGAATGCTACCAGTAACACGTCAGCCACGAGACTGTCCAGAAAGACCCAGGGGAGCTGGGAGCAGGGCAGGCAGCACCCAGACGAAGAGAGAAGGGAGAAGGGAGAAGGGAAAGGCAGGGCAGGAGCTGAGGAGAAAGGCAGAGTTATGGCACATGTCTGTCTTCGTCTGCTCAGGTTGCCCTAACAAATCACCACAGCCCGAGCGGCTTAATCGCCACTCTGGAAGCTGGAACTCCAAGGTCAAGGCATCAGCACGGTTGGTTTCTCCTGAGGCTTCTCTCTTTGGGTTGCAAATGGCCGTCCTCTCGCCGCGTCCACTCAGCGCACACGTGTCCGTGTCCCACCCGTATGTCCTCAGTTTACCTTTATTACATCTTTAGAGGCCCTGTCTCCAGATACAGCTCCGGTTTCTGTGTTCTCTGGGCTAGACTGAGCAGAGCAGCAGTGGGAAAATACGTTGTCTAGTTTAACCACAACACAGCCCCGAGGTGGAGGGATCCCTCTTCCCATTAACAGAGGAAACAGGCTCGTGGAACCTCAGGTCGAAGTAGGTTACTCTGGCTGCCTGATTTCCAAAGCTCCACCTTTTAAGCAAAAGACAAGTAGAAGGGCACAGGAGGAAAAGAATATAAAAATAAGGTTTACGTGAGGCCAGCATCAGAAGCGCTCCTGCAGGCTCTCCGTGGGCCTCTGGTGCCCCTGTTTTACTTAGGGAGGGACTCTGAGGTCAGGATCAGTCGCTGTTCCCTGCGGTTCTAGGATGGGGGACCAGGTGACTGCAGTTTTCTCTCTGGACCGTCCTCCAGCCAGCACCGGCTGACCCGTGTTACTCTCCTAATCTGTAGGCCTTGTCCTCACTCTGACCCCGGAGAGAGGGATGCATGGTGGCCCCTGAATGGACCCCCTTCTGCTGGGACATCTGGAGCCCTCACTCACCCTGCTTTGGGCGCGGTTCCTGGACAGCTGCCCTGGTCTCATCAGCGTCTGAAGTGTGCTCCAACAGGGCGGGTCCTGGGCCGCATCCCACTGTTTGCTTCTGGACGTAACCGTAGCCCCGACTCATGCTGTGTGTGAGTGGCACAGGAGAGCCGGCTGGGGGGCCTGTTTCAGTGTGAGGTCCTCAGCCGGATACACTCTTGTGCATGTGAAGTGGGTGGGGGTGAAGAAGAGCCCAGAAGCTCCTGCTTGTTTGGGTTTGCTCTCTGTTGACATGAACTGACCCAAGTCAAGGAGAGGCCAGGCTGCTAGTGACCAAATGCCCTGCCGTGAGACTAGGCAAGTCTCCTGATGTTTGGGGACCTCAGTGACACCATCTGTAAAATGGGAGTAGGAAAACCTTAGCTTTCTTTCTTTCTTTCTTTCTTTTTCTTTCTTTCTTTCTTTCTTTCTTTCTTTCTTTCTTTCTTTCTTTCTTTCTTTCTTTCTTTTTCTTTCTTTCTTTCTTTCTTTCTTTCTTTCTTTCTTTCTTTTTCTTTCTTCTTTCTTTCTTTCTTTCTTTCTTTCTTTCTTTCTTTCTTTCTTTTTCTTTCTTTCTTTCTTTCTTTCTTTCTTTCTTTCTTTCTTTCTTTCTTTCTTTCTCTTTCTTTCTTTCTTTCTTTCTTTCTTTCTCTCTTTCTTTCTTTCTTTCTTTCTTTCTTTCTTTCTTTCTTTCTTTCTTTCTTTCTTATTAAGAGATCATGTGGGAGGGAAAAGGCAATAGCACAAAGAATTAGACAGCTCTGGTGCCCAAAATGAGGGCAGTCAGAGGGACTCTTGTATCCAGGCTGCTAAAAACTGCACAGAGCGCCACAAAAATTTGAAGAATGTGGCATTTAGAGCTGTAACTAGTGCAGGGGAATAACTAGTCCTGCCTCTGCCTGTGCCTCTAAATCTGTTACTCTACGGCTCCAAGAAGTATCTCAGAAAGGGAATGGCAAGTGAGCACTTCTATAGTCATTTCTTTGACTGCGTTTCTTATGTTCTTGTTAAGGTTTGTGTTAAGAGGGGCACGTCAGCTCCTCAACAAAACAGATTCCTTCCTCTCCCCAGGATGTTGGAAAGGCCAAGCGGGGGCTTCTTCCTGCTGCCTCGAAACTCTCCTGCCTTCCTGGAGTCTTCAGCTGGTGATCCCACTGGAGTATCCAAGTGAATAAGGTCCTCTTGGTACCAATTTAGAAAATGATATAAATTTAAAAAGGGATGAGGGGGGGTGTCACAGGGACACAGAAATCAGCTTGAAGGAGCGCTCCCCTTGGCTAAGTCTGGCACAAATTTGAACACCGCAATGATTTAATACGGGAGTGAATTATTATCTTAGCTCCAGCTGCTATAACAAAAACACCAGAGACAGGGGTGCTTAAATAACAAACATTGATTTCTTCTAGTTCTGGGGGCCGGGAAGGCCAAGATCCAGGCACCAGTGGAGTCAATGTCTGGTGAGGACCCACGTCCTCGTTCAGAGGTGGCCCTCTCCTTGCTGTGTCCTCACATGGGCAAAGAAATGGAGGGGTCCTCTGGGGTCTTTTTTATAAAGACACCAATCCCACCCTCATGACCTAATCCCTTCCCAAAGGCCCCCCCTCCTAATACCATCTTTAGCCACGGAGACTTGGGGGCTATTTGTTATCTTAGCGTGACCCATCCTGTCCCGTCCTTACACGCTACATCTTTGCAAATGTGGCTACCTCTGCTTAGAATATTCCCCCGCCTTCCACCGGGAAATTTTTATTTGCCTTCCAATGCCCTGTTCAGGTATCACCTCCTTGCTAATGTCCTCCAAAGATAGAAACATCATTCATTCTAGGCACTGCTCCTCTGTGGCCATATGGCCAGAATTTATTGAATGCCTGCCGTATACCAGGTACTACTCGAGGTGCTGGGATTATACGCCGTGAATACAATCGAGTCTCTGTCTTCCTGGGGCTTTCGGAGGGGGATGTTTTGCACACAGCCTCAGTGTCCTTTTCGCGATATAAGTACCGTGAGGGTAGACTCAGACTTGGCCATTTCCATTTCAACACCTGCCACGGAGTAGGAAGTCAGTAAGCGTTTGCTAAAATATGCACGTTCACCCCTTCCCTCGTGCGTCTTCAGCCCTGATTCATAACGCCCGTGTGTACAATTTGCACATATTGTCGTGACCCCTGTTTTGTCTTCCTTCCTGGATGTGGCCCCCTTGGGAGCCTGGCTGTGCCTCGTGGGTCTCTGTGTGTCGGGACTGCCGATCAAGGGGTGGGGGCTGGATGTGCGGTAGATGTCTGCAGAGTGATTCTTGCTCACACCTCATAGGAACGGGTCTGGAGATCATCATGCGGTTCCAATGACGTAATTACTTATGCAGAAAATGGTAAACAGGTGACGCCGACATTGAAGGCTTTCCATCTTCCAGGGCTACTACTGTGTCATGGGATTGTCTCGAAGAATGAACAAGTGGGCAGGAGACAGAGTTCCGGGTCTAGTCCCAGATCGACTGGTGACTGTGTTAGCCGTTTGGCTGGTCCCTTCCTTCTCTGGCCTTGATGGCCACATCTGCAAAATGGGGAGGAGACATGGATCTTTCTTTGCCTCTTTGTTTCCTCAAAGACTTAGGTCTAAGTGGGGCCACGTGGGCCAACTCTGGAACGACTTCAGAAAGACCAGTGGGGGGAACCTACACGTTTTGCACGGTTCAAGGGCAGTGGGAGGGCAGCCCTGGCCCGGTCTGAGCCCTTGGACACACCGTCCTATGGCCTGGGCTCCTGGGAACATTTTTGCGAAACAACGCTGCTTCCCAGTCCCAAGAGAAAAATCTGGCAGAAGAGAGCCCTGCGCGCTCACCCTCCCCTCTGCGTGGGGGTAACACTTCAGTAGGCGCTCTAACTCGCCAGCTCCCCTCCCTAAAGCCATGCTTGTTTTCTTCTCCTAGGAACCTGGCACAGAGCCCTAGATACTGTCATTGTCTTGGGGACAGACGCCCCTCCCCCGGCACCTTAAGTGGCCCCCCCTGCCAGGTTGGGTGGCTTCACCCCAAAGCAGCCTCCCACCCTGGAGCACCCAGAGCATTTCCTCCGTCCCCGTGGCCGCAGGGAGCGGCACGGATGGCTTTAGCTGGTTCTGTGTGAGTGCGTGCGTCTTTCCGTTCGGCAAGTTCTCAGGCCGGGCTGGCGGGGGCCGATCTGCAGACACTTCATTCACAACTTGTTGTTGGTTGGTTTTTCTCTTCCAAGGGAGGCGGGGGTGTGGCTGCAAAATAAATCTCAGGGTTTTTTCTTCTCCCCAAAGAAATCATTGTGTTGTAATGCAGGGAGAGCCCAAGCCGATGACATTTTTATGGGGCTGCCTCTAGTGAAGACTGTGGTGTCTGTTAGGGCCATCCAGAGAGCCGGTAGATCCCTCTCCCCTCCCCCCTTTGCCACCGCCCGCCCCCTTTCTCTCACAGCAATACAGCTTCGGCTCAATACTTGTCTAGAATTCTCAGTGGGGCTACCTAGGCCTAAAGGGGTGGGGGTGGGGGAGATGACATCATATCCTCACCAGCTGATTGGCTGCTTTCAGGCTTCAGGAATGATATCATCTCTGCTTCTGCCTCCCCACCCCCCTTGGCTTCCAGTCCTTTCCTGGCCGGGCAAGCCCCCCTCCCCAGCACCCCACCCCAGGATACCCCGTTGCCTTGGAGACCACGAGTTTCCAACCCTGTTGTCTGAAGCAATGGTAATTCATTATATGTCTGACATGGGGGTGAAGGGTACAGGGAGGGAGACCCAGGCTGGACGGTTGTGAGGGGAGGTTGTGGACAAAAAAAAAAAAAAAAAAAAAAAAAAAATAATGAACAAAAATATGTTTCACGCATGAGAAACTGTCAAAGATGGTGGAGAGGGAAAGGTCATTGCAAACGGCGTTTGTGAAATCGAAAAATGGAGACAGAATTCTAAAAAACAAGCAGTGGCCGAAATATGGTTGAAAATGCCCCACCCCTCCACCCACCCCCAGGCAGCTCATTAGGAAGGTTTTGGAGAGAGAATCACAGGCTGTCTGGGGCTGTTGTGCTATCTTTGGAGGAAAGGCCATCCCCTCGTTACCCTGTCCCTAGGTGTAGACACTGAGACAACTCTCTTCTCCCACAAGCTTTGCACAGGGAGCAAGCTGTTTCTTGCAAAAAAAAAAAAAAAAAAGGACCAGATAAGGATCCACCCATACCCTTGGTGTTTGTGGGTGTCTCCAAGAACAGGAGCACCAATGCCTTGGGTTGAGTCCCCAGGAAACCAAGGCAGGAGTGAAGAATCCCAGTTAAGGTTGCATGCCTGTGTGTAGGTATATGTGTATGTGTGCGTGTGTGTGTATTTCAGTTACCCATAGGTTCTCTGTCTACATGGATCATATTCAGTAGGGGATAATTCAATCTCTGATTTCCCTGGGGCGGTTTAAAGGTACCATAGAAATTCACCTTGGTGCTACCCAGTCTCAACTGTGTCTTCTCCACTCTCTTGTGTCTGCTTCGCTCCATGTGCTGCTAGTGTGTATCTATTTGTGGTTTCCCCTATGCATGTTCAGTGTTCGTTTTTTTTTTTCTCTTGTCTGGACATTCTTCAGAGTCAGGAATTCCAGATGTGTGGTTTAGAACATTGGCGGGGCACCTGCCTCTTTTGGTCCCAACTCCTTACTCCTGACCCCCAACTGCTGGCCCTCCTTGGTCTTCTCAGTCCCTTATAAGGAATTCTGAATCTACAGTGGTGGAAAGGAAAATAGCAAATGACCAAAGGAGGTGTTACAGACATAGTTGCTGGGCAACAGAGGAAAAGTCTATAGGTTTGTTTTAAGAATAGACTCTTCTAGATGTGCTCGTATGTAGAGATTGATGACTGTTTTACACCTAGAACATACTAAGAGCTCAATAAAAGTTGGGCATCGTTAGCTTCTTATGTATCCATACGTATGTGTGTATTCATACAGCTAAAAATATATTTTAACATAGTAGCTAGAGATGGATGAAAACTCTAACTGTATAAATATGTTAACTGTATGTATAAATATATATACACATACACATACACACACGTGCACATCCATATGTAGGTCTGTGTGTGTGTGTACGTATGTATGACTGCATTTCCTTATTTCTGTTTCTGAAGTTTCCAAATATTTTGCAGTGGGTAGGTATTGCAAATATAATCAGGGGGGAAAAAAAGCTATTTAAAGAAATCAGTCATTGGGCAGGATGTTCCAAAGGCCAGATGAATATAACTCCCAAATGAAGTAACCGGATGTCTGTCAACTCGGCGTAGCAGAGAAAACAAGGTATGCGTTTGTCCCCAGCGGGGTGGTGACGTGCACATCTCTGGAGTCCTGTGGCTTCTCTCCCGTTTTGCCATGGCCTAATTTCCGAACCTCAGAGGGGAAGCAAAAATCACCGAGTACCAGGATGGAGGTGATCTTGGATGGCCTTTTGATCCACCCCGTTCACATCTAAATTGGACATTTAATGGCTCTTGAAAAAGGGAATATTAATCCGAGGTTTGACACAAGCTGTTGCCTCAGAATCCACATGGCCGAAGGCAAAGTCATAATTTCCCCAAACCGTCTCCTACCACCCCTTAACTTTCCCCACGTCTGCCCCCAGAACCACTATTTTTGAACAAGCTAGAACATTTGGAGTCACTTTTGATTTATCCCTAAATGTCAGTCTCCAAATGATCTGTCAAGAACAGTTTGTTTTTCCTTCCAAGTCTGCTGTTACATTCTTCCTTCCCAACATCCCACTCTCCTAATCCAATGCATCCTTCAACTTCCAGCTAAAATGCCATCTCCTCCATGAAGGCTTCCTTGATCATGCCTGCTTTCACTGATAAACATCTAACCTGAATTCCAACAAGAACAGACTTAGTAGTACCATCCACCCTGGCTCATGTAGCCTTGATTTGTTTGAGGGATTTGACTTAGTTTCTACCTAGACCACGTAGCTCTAGAGAGAAGGGGCTGAGTAAGGTCACATGGGAGGAGCTCAATACAAGTTATTGATTAAACAAGAGGAAACTACCTCCTCTCTTGACAAACCACGCTGGTGTTTCACCTTCTTCTGTTTGTAGGTATTTTGCCAAACACCTGATCCTATGAACGCCTGCTTTTTAACTTAAGCAAACTCTTCTCTCTTGCATTTCCATGGGATCTAATGTCTTATATGTTCTTATCCTTGAAGATATTAATTAAACTCTACCTCTAGATTTTAATTGTTCTCCTAATAAGTAGTTCCAAATTCTCTCAATTGATTTAAAAGACAGGATAGTCTAATGTTTAAGAGTGTGGATTCTGGAGCCAGACTGCCTAGATCTGGGAGTCCAGTATGGTAGCCACTGGCCACAAGTGGCTGCCCGAATTTAAATACATTAAAATTAAATAACATTAAGAGTTCGGTTCCTTAGCCACACTAGCCTCAGGGGCTCAATAGCCACACGCAGCTAGTGGCTTCTGTTTTGGAAAGCACTGATATGGGACATATCTACCCTTAGAGAAAGTCCCATTGGATAGCTCAGGCCAGATCCATATCCCAGCCCTGCCACTCACCAGTTATGTGAGCTTACACAAAATATTTGGCTTTCTGGGCCAATTTCCTCATAGTGCCTACCTCGTTGGGTTGTTTGAACCTCATAGGAGTTAATGCATGTAAAACACTTATGTCCAGAGTATAATAACAGATCAACATAGTTAGCCATGATGGTCCGCACCAGTCTCCTTTCCTAGCTATTGACTCGCCTACATGACCTGAACTTTATAGTCCGTGGATCCATATCATATTTTTCCTAACAGCGTTCTTACAATCTCCTTCCAAGAGTTCTCTTTGATCGCCCTTAAAATACAGCTTTATCCGGCCAGAAACTATTCATGGAGACCACCTTCTTTCTCACTCACATATCAATTACGCTATAAAGCCGTAGGCAACCCTGGGAAGTGAGAATCACTTTCTGTTGGACCCTGATGGCCGTTAGGCTAGGCTCCCAGTCTTAGTTACAACCCACCCAGTTCTCCCTTGGATCTAGGGCAGCGAGTGGAGAAGCTCGGGTGACATTGCATCAGGCCGAGCATTCTTCACTGGTGACTTAATGAGCCGGCATGACTGAATGACCATTAGCTGGATGTTTGTGTGAACTGCAATAGAAAAGTTCCTCTAAACTTCCTGAAAAGGGAGATAATATATCTAAATAGCTTCCTGTCTCTCTGCCGCCAAGCAGCAGCAGAGGCAAAATAGACTCTCCAGCAGGGAAATATTTAGCACGTTGGGTGCGCTCGGCCTCTCCCTGTCGGAAGATGGAACCAAACAGGGAAACGAGGGAGCCTCCAGGTAATCCCAGATGCCCGTGGTATTTGGCAAATTGTTTCCGAGCTGGATGTCAGAAAGCCATCGAGGGTGTAGGGGAGGGTAGGAGGGGACATGGGACACAGATGGGGTGACTTTCAGGCTCCTTATTGCTCACCTTGCTGTGGTGTCAAGCAATATCAATCTTTGCTTTGGCTCCTAGAAACCTCAGTTTGTGTCTTAGCAGGACAGAGGAGAACAGATTGCTTCCTGCCTGCTGGATGATTGCTTCTGAGCCTCTGTGCGTGTTGCTCTGGAAGACCTTTCCATTGCTATTAAAAACATGTTTGGGGGCTTGACTTTAAATAGAAACTGCTACTTAACACAGCCAAACCACAATGCAGACTCCAGAAAAGCCCCTCTTCCATTTGCCATGGTTGGGTGTGGGCATGGCAGAACTTTGTCAGAAGTTCACATCATGTGTCCCTCCAACCCTCACCCCCTGAGGTGTATGCAGGGGGGACGAGGCAGGTGGTTTGAGAAAGACAAAGCATGGCCTGTCCTGCCCCACCGGCTGCATCCCCAGGGACTGGCTCATGCTTATTTGCCCAGCAACCTGCATTCAGCCCAGATGTGAGCTTTGGGGTTCCTCTCTCAGCACCCGTCCCCAAGCGCCCTCTCCTCCCTTTCTCTGACTTCCAGCTACACGAAGCCCCATCAACAGCTGTCTTGGGGATCTAGACCTGAGGTTGGCAAACTTTTTCTTAAAAGGCCAGGGAGTGACTCTTCTAGGCGTTGCAGATCAAGAGGCAAGGTCAATTACATTATGTAGGTACTTATATAACCATTTAAAATCTAACCCTTTCAACGTTAACAAACTAAATAAATAAACAACAACCTTCTTAGCTTGAGGGCTATCCGAAAGTGGATGGTGGCCTGGATTTGGCCTATGGGCTATATAGTTTGCTGACCCCTGATGCAGGGGGTAAGCCGTGATGCATCATTGCTGTTTCATGGATGGCGAATATTAATTGAGAAGTTACTATGTGCTAGATGCCATCCTGGGTATTGGGGACACCACTGAAAAGCGAAACAAAGTCAACAACAGGCTGTGTCCTCAGGGTTCACTTTGTAATGGGGATGATAGGTTTATAAAAAGATCATTACAAGACCAATGCCTAGGAGCACATGTTCACAGAGACAAGGTTGCAGAAGAGCCAGCTCCCCCAATTCAGGGGATTCTCAGGCTGAGGCTTTAGGACCTCGTAGATTAAATTGGAATCACCAAGGCCAAGGCAGAGGAGCAGGGAAGCAGGGAGTTTCAGGAATGGAGGGGGAAACATGGAGGGGGGAAACTGCACAGCATTCTGGGAGCAGAAATGCAAGCCAAGAAGCGCAGGAGTGGGCCATGCCAGCTATAGTCCTTATTCTCTAGTGGAAGAGGTCACTGGGGACCTCACATATGTGCTGATAATGACTTGGCGTCCGTTATCAGGGCCTCAGACACAACCCTGGAGTGTACTTGTGTGATCATCTAGAATGGTACAGAAGAGTTCTACACCATCCTCTGGTTCCTCACTGTCATCACAGGGCCCCCAGACTCTATGGCTGACCCCTCCTTGGCTCTTCCAGCTCAGCCCACAGGGCTTTTGTCAGGAGCCCTGGCGTAAGTGGCTAACGGCTACCATATTGGATGGTGCAGACATAGTACATTCCCATGATTGCAGAAGGTTCTACTGGCCTACAGGACCTGAATTGTGTTCGTAGCTTGGCTTTGGGGAGCAGTTACATAAGAAAAGAAAGAAAGAAATCTTTGAAAGAAAGAAAGAAAGAAAGAAAGAAAGAAAGAAAGAAAGAAAGAAAAGGAAAGAGAAAGAAAAAGGGAGAGAGATGGGGCGCCTGGGTGGCTCAGTCGGTTGAGCGTCTGACTTCGGCTCAGGTCATGATCTCATGGTTTGTGAGTTCAAGCCCCTTGTTGGGCTTTGTGCTGACAGCTCGGAGCCTGGAGCCTGCTTTGGATTCTGTGTCTCTCTCTCTCTCTCTCTCTCTGCCCCTCCCCCACTCACACTTTGTCTCTCTGTCCTTCAAAAATAAATAAACATTAAAAAAATTTTTTTGAGAAAAAGGGAGAGAGAAAGAGAAGGAAAGAAAGAAAAGAAAAGAAAGAAAAGGAAGAAAGAAAAGAAAAAGAAATAAAGAAAAAAGAAAAGAAAAGAAAGAAAGAAAAAGAAGAAAAAAAACCCTGCAGCTCTTCTTTGCAAACCAGGGGGTCCCTCGTGATGTGGGAATGTCAGGGCCTCTCAGTGAAGTGAGCAAGACAGAAGGGAAACAAATGGAGCTAAGGTGAGGACTTGGTGTTTTCCCCAATATTACCAAGCAACCGTGTCCTAAAATCTGCAGAGCCAGCGACAGCATTTTGTTTACCAGGAAGAAAACACTTGAAAAGGAGAATATTTGGCGGAAATGCGCTTGGGATTAGCAGGGTTTTTTTCTTTCTTTCTTTTTTTTCTTTTAATGCTGTTTTGTTTTTCTTCTGGGTTGTTCAAGGTACTGACCTAGCGCTCAGCCCCCTTTGCCAAGAAACTCCTTCCCGGCCTAATTAGCCTGTGGTATTGTGCGCGGTTCTGGGGAAGAGGGGGGTGCAGCAGGACCAATGGGGCCCGCAGTTGGCCCAGGGAGGCGGGGGGGGGGTGGGGGGAGCCGGCTGGCCATTAGATGCCGAGGTCTTGAAAATCCCTCTGTAATTAATTTTCTCCTGCATTAATTAGAGAAATGTTGGACCGGGTGGGAGAGGGAGGGGTTTGAGGGGGATCCAGTTTAAATCGGGGCTATGGGGAGGCATGAGCTTTATTTTGCCTTGGGCAGGATGATGGTACATACCTCTTCCTGAGCCTGGAGTGTCTGGGTGCGTGCACACACACACACACACATACACACACACGCACACGCATCACTGCTTGTCCATCATTTGCCCACGCACTCTGAATACACAAACATTTAGCCCAGTTCTCTAGGAAGAGTCCCATTGCCCCTCTCCCTTGCCCCGATCCCACAGCTAGCGGCCCTGGAATGTAAATGGGAGTCCCACTTGGTTGTATCCCCTCAAAAGACTCCATGTTCTCCTGAACAGAAGCCATGGACATTTTCCCTGTGCTTTTATTTTTTCCCTAAAGAAGCAACTACGATTACCCTCCCTCAAGTAAGTTTCTAGCCCTATGGAAAGACGGCCCTGAGAAGATTCTAATAAAAGCTTCTGGAATCATCCAGCCCACAGATTTTCTATCCGAGTCCCAGTGTGCCGAAAATGACGTTTGGGAGGCAGGAAGCCAGCACACTTCTAGAATCCAATGACAGTTCCCTGGTCCCTGTTAGACACTTTTATGGAAATTTGAATTGAGCCCAGCTCCTTCGAGACTCTGGTCCCGTATGGATTTTATTAATTCGACCAATGGCTTTAAGAGTCGTGTTCGAGCTGGTGGGCCGCTCCAGCGAGCAATGAGCCTGTGTCTTCGGGCCTGTCCCTAGGGCCAACACCTTCAGTGAATAATTCGGTGGAGTCCTCCCAAAGAGGAAGAGCCAGCCTAAGTCTGCTACTATTTTCAAAGCAGGCAAGCCACTGCAAAAGCTTTGGGCCCAAATGCAGGAGACTTCTTCGGGGCTTGCTGACTAAAATCAATACATCTTCGGTGGAAAGAGGTCTCAGGATGGACGGGCCAGTTGCTGGAATAGGGTGATGGCCGGTTCACCTGGCAGAAGCTCTTTGACTCCGCTCTCTCTCTCTCTCTCTCTCTCTCTACGTGCTTGGGTCCAAGCAACTGGACTGGACCGGGGCCCCCAGACATTCCATCTGCCATCATTATTGCCCACTGAATGCACTGCTTCCTTAAGTCTTTCCGGCTGTAGGTTTCTTCGCTAGGGCAGAGAGTCTCAGGATTCAGGCTCCCTTCGCTGCTCATGACCAGCAAGCCTTCCAGCGGTGGGAAGAATCTTTGACCCGCTCTACTTGGGCCACGTGACTCTTATGTCCCTTGAGGGAGGGATGAGAGGAGATATGAGGAGAGTGTGGGGCAAGTTCTCGGCAGGAAATGGGGTTGGGAGGAAGGGTGATAAGAACGAGATGGAATCTCCTGGAAGCTATCAGCACCTCTGGGAAGCTGTCCGTGCCCTCTCTCCTCTCTCTCCCCAGGCCCAGCCCGACCGCATTCTTCCCAGCAGCTGTTTCAACTCTTCTACTCCCTCCTCAGGCCTCTAAATCCACCCCCATCATTCACAGCAGATGACTTCACCTCCGGCTCTACCGACAGGACGAAGCCACTTGTCTATACGGACTCCAGGCAGCCTGCGAGCCTGGCTGTTTGTGCTGTCAGGAGGACCTGGGTTTCAGTCAGGGCTCTGCCGCCTCCACTCTGCCACTCGTGGGCAGTTTCCTTCGCCTCCCTCAGCCTCAGTGTCCTCACCTGTAAAATGGGTTGCGGTGAGGTTTAAATTAATGCGCGGAACTTGCACGTAAACAAAAAGTGATGGTAGCTGTTAACCGTTGGGACGTGTGACACATGAAGAGTGTCTCGACTGTTACCACCACCGCCGCTGCCACTCACGTCATATGCCCCAGTGTGACAGCCGCACTTCCTTCCAGCCCTTCTCGATGTTGGGGAGTCCCGTCTCTGGTCCGTGGCCAGCGTCTCCGCCGAGGCAGATGCCATCTGCCCCTCTCTCATTCCTAGCGAGCATCTCTGGCCTCTTGGAACTGCCTTCTCCTCGCAAGCATCTTCTTCCTTCCCTGGTGTTCAGATGTGCTGGGGTTCCATGTAACTCGCCCTCCCACCCCCCGCCAATACTGGCCTTCTCTTGATTATTCCCTTAAACCACAGTCCCATCTCTTTCCTTCCTTTCACTAACACGTCTCTCCAAAGAATCGTCTGTGCTTTGTTGACACCACTTCCTGGCCTCCCACTCCCTCCCTGCCCACTGCAATTTGCCTCCTGCCCCCGCTGCTCTGGCGAAATGGAACTTTCAAAGGTCTTTCTAATGGCCCTCCTCCAGCCGACTCAGTCCGTCGGGAGCGTCTAGCTCTGAGGATCTAAACAGTCAGCCCCAAACTCTCTTCTCCCTGGGCATCCACGATTCTGTTTCTCCCTGGCTTCTCATTTCTTCTGCACATGACTCATTATCATCTGTCAGTGAGCCCCTGGAGTGTCATCTCGTCTGTCCTCTTCCTGGGTGGTCTTACACACTCCCTCTCCAGCCACGATTTCACCCAAGAGTCTGCCAAATCCACATCTCCAGCTCTGACCTCTCCTGTGCTCCCGATTCCCATTTCTGGCTCCTTGCCATGCTTCTCCACAGAGGATGTTGTTCACCCCCTTGGTTCGACTCACCTACCACCGAAATACCAGCCAGCTCACAAGCTCCCTCCTTGTCTCCTTTACCAATGCACCCGTCTTGTTGCGCTTACCCTCGAAGCGGGTCGTTGATCTGTTAATGTTCTTTCCATGCCCATTGGTTTTTTTCCCTTTGGAGATTCTTATTTCCTACCCAGATACTTGAAATGGCTTTTGCACAGATCTCTCCGGGGCTAGCTTCTTTGTGCCCTGGCTTCTCCCATTGATAGCACGGTGAAAAACTGCTGTGGCCACATCGTTAACTGTCCAAACAGACACACTCTGTGCGTGAAAGGGAGTTCTATTAATAGTTACACAGCGGGACTGTCCCGGGCAGATAGAGATGCAGGTTCATGCTGTTAACGTGACATTCGGACGATGCCACTTCCTGGTTTCGAAATCTCATGGCCCCCACCGATGACATGTAATCTCCGCGCAGTGCTCATGGATCCCTCCTGATCTGGCCTCCTCGGTGATTTTAGCCTCGCCTTCTTTCTGGGCCCTTGTGCACCTGACCGTTCAGTTCACCCAAATGCGTCATCATTTCCTGACATGCTTTGTCCCTTTCTGTCTCTAGCCTGTGCTCTGACAGTTCCCGGGCCCCGAAGCCTCTCCTGCACCTCCATCCTGGTCCTTCAAGGCTCAGCTCAAATGTCACAGGCTCCCTGAAGCCTTCACCACCACTACTGGCTAGAATGAATCGCTCCCTCTTCTCTGTTCCAATAGCACATTGCACGGCCATGCCTGGTACCCAACATTGCAAGCGACCTGTGCATATAAATCTTGCCCCCTAAAGACCCAGCGCTTGGAGTGCAGGGCCAGGTACCATTCTTCCCTGCACATCTCGGAGTTATTAGCACCATTCCCTGCTTAAAGAAGGGAAGAGGGAATAAAATGTTCCGTCCTACACAGTGCCGGGTGTTCTCATGCGGTCTCTTGTTCCAACGTGACAGCTCTGCACGACAGATATCATTGTGCCTCCCGCCCCCACACAGTTCTTTTTTTTTCTTTAAATAGAGGAAAGATAAGGCTGGGGAGATTAAGTAATTCACACAGCTGGGAAGTAATGGAACTGCATTTCAAACTGAGGCCCGTCTTCTATAGCGAAAATGCCTAAGAAGCAGGCTGCATGAATTACTTCTAATCCTGTGGGCTTTCAATACACCACGCTACTCCTAATATTTATTTATGGAATGGGATTTAAAAAAAAAAAAAGAAGAGGGCATGGTATACAGCAACAGGGACCCTCAACACGCCCTTGCTCCAACGAAACAGTAAGCAAATGCCTCTATCCCTGGGGAATCAGAGAAGGGTGTGCATTACGGTCTTGAACAGGAAGACACGTCATAGGCAGGCAGCCGAGTGGAGAGAGTAGGTAGAGGAGAGGGTTTGGGGTAAATATTTTCTGTCTTAGTAACGGTGTGAGAGGTGTTTTTATGAGCAAAAGAAGCCATTGGGGCTTCTAATTTTTTTTTAAGCCTTATTTATTTATTTTGAGAGAGAGCTTGCGCAGGGGAGGGGCAGAGAGAGAGAGAGACAGAGAATCCCAAGCAGGTTCCACACCATCAGTGCAGAGCCCGACTCGGGGCTTGAACCCACGAACCACAAGATCATGACCTAAGCCAAAACCAAGAGTCGGATGCTTAACGGACTGAGCCACCCAGGCGCCCCTCTAATTTTTTTTTTTTAAATGCAAAATCTCCTTTTTCTCTTCTCTTATCACTATTTAACTGCCAGGATGGTGGGGTCTGTATGGAAAGCTGGCCTACGGCAGTGCCTATATCCTGGACTCACAACCTGTGAGTTGGGATTTAGGGTTAAGAGAAAATAGGACTATAAAACTGAACCACGTCAGGGAATCAAAACCAAGAGCCAGAAGAGGGCTTCTGGAAAAGTTCCCGATTACTGCTTTTTCTTTCCACTTGGGCCTTCTTCACTTGGTGGTTCTCAACTTGTTGTTTGATTTGGTTGTAGGGCAAAGTGACAAGGAAATAAAGACCCCTGGAATTGGTCACCTCCATTTCGTAACCTCCTACCACATCACTAGGTCTGATAGGCAGGCTGCTCTGAGATGCCGTTCCTGCATTCTGGACAAGCGTCCCATGTCTAAAATGGTTTAGATAAGGTGTCCCCACTGGAAACACACACCAGGAGTTGGGGCAGGGAAAAAGAGGTGGGAGAGGAGAGAAGGACTACCTACCTCATGATGACCTGTGTCTATGCCAAGGTGAGTGTGATGGATTCCAATCCCAGGAAGGGGGATTTCAAAGCTTCATATCGTACATAAGTGTATATACAAGTGCATCATGTGCTCTCACTGAGGGTTCAGTTTGTCTGTCTACAAAACCGAGCACCCTGCAAAACATCTATTTGCACCCCTTTGAAAATGACTGAGGATGCAGCTAGGGCACAGTCAGCCTTCCAACTCTCTCCTCTCCTCCCTCTGGAACACAGTGGCCGGAAGAAAACAGAACGATAGGCCTAGGACCCCGGGAGCCTCTACAGCCACATGGATGGCAGAGAGTGGGAATCTCTAACCAGCTATCAGCTGTTCCAAGTCTGCAGTCTCAGCTGTCGTCCCTTGGACTTCTGGCTTTCTTCACACCCCACCCCACCCCACTATCAGGGCCCGAGTGGGTGGTGCAGAACAACCCACTTGGAAGGTGGTGTCCATGGTGGGAAGAGGAAGCACCTTGCAGTGGTGAGTAAACAGGACCCGTCACGAGAGCCCTTCGCCGACTGCTTCTGAATAAAGGCTTCAGACTGACTCGTCGGGAGAATGGGGAAGAACTTTGCCTCATCTGATTCTTCTAGAAGTCTGAAACTATAGTTGTTTTTTTTTTTAGGCTGGGAGAAATTCAAATCACCCAGACCAGGAGTCGGTGAACCAAGGTTATGGGCTAAAATGAACCTGCTGCCTAATTTTGCAAATAAAGTTTTATTAGAACACAGCCATGCCCACTTGTGGACGTATCGTCTATGGATGCTTTTGCCATACAACAGCAGAGTCGAGTAGGTGCAACAGAGACTGTATGATCGGCAAAGCTTAAAACGCATTTGCTATCTGGCCCTTTCCAGGAAAACTCCACAACCTTTGATCGTCCATTGTTTAGGTTCTGGACAATGTGCTATGGCAGGACTGGGACCATGCCGAGCTACTTAGAAACATACATGAGGCCACGCGAGCTCTTAAATAATTGTTTTAGTTATAAAATTATAAAGAAAATAAAAAAGCACCCATAATTCTATCACCTTCTAATAAGAACTGTTAATATTTTGCTGTGTTTGCATTTAGTCTTTCCCTATGCACCTATAAAAGTATAAATATATGTAATTACATAATTAAAATCCTACTGTGTTTAGTTTTGTATCCCGTTGTGTGTCCTTGTGTTTCGCATTTTATGGTGGCCACTCTGCATGTCCTTGAATATTCCTTGTTAATGTGACTGCTGATAACTTGTTAATATGTGTCACAGCATCACTGAACTTCTGGGTGGTTTTACTTATTCACAAATCAAAATAGTGTGTGCTATCACAAATCCCACGGAGCAGAAATCTTTGTCCGATTCTTTGATTATTTCCTTGAGATAGATTCCCAGAAGTGAAATTACTGGGTTAAAGGGTAAGGACAATTTTCAGGGTCTTGATAACATATTGCCAAATTGCTTTCCAGAAAGACTGTACCAATTTATGTTCCCACCAGCAATGTACGAAATTGCCACCTTAGCCTACTCTCACCAGCATGGAGTACTATCATTAAAAAAAGTTACCAAATTGATAGGCAAAGATTGCATTTTGTTGTTTTGATTTGGATTTCTTTGATTACCGGTGAGGTTAAACATTTTTTTCATATGTTAAACACTTCTTCATATGTTTATGGCCAAAGGGAATCTTAATAATGGTCTTCAAGTGTGCAAAGGGGTTATTTCGTAGATTGGGACCAGCTGTTCTGGAGAAGAAACTGGAAATGTTGAAACTTGAGCAAGAAAGCAATCTGCGGAAGGTCCTTCAGTGGAGGATGATCCCGAGCGTGGTCAAAGTCAAATGGAAGTCTCTGTGCTCCTCAGAGCCTCTTTCCTCAAGGTACAAGGGAACTGATGACAAGTAGCTACAAATTGTGCTTTGCAAGTGATAGGAAGGCTGCTAACATTTACATACGTTTGCATTTAAATGCTCACAAAAACCCTAGGAGAAACGGGGTGTGTGGGGAGGGGAGCTTAGGCATAATTTATTATTAATTATCCCAAGCAATCTTGACATCCTCACCCCCAAATCCTGGTTTCATAACCACACGACTACACTACCTCTGAGAGAATGAATTAAATGAACATTTCAGCTTCTGGCTGAAGCGTTTTGCAAAGTTTTCGTAAACAAAAGGGAGTGTGAACCAAATCTCCCAGAAGACCTCAGGGAGACCTCACCTCTCTCAAACAAATCAGCGCATAGTCCTTTGCTACCAAGAGCCCACTCTCTGCTCTGATGTTTGCACTCTTCATTTTTGTTGAATGCGTGAGCTTGCATAGCTGGGCTTGGTTCTTTCTTTTCTCATCTTTGTCTTCTATCCCCACCCTGCCCCATAGCAGGTGTGTGCCTCCCTACACACTGTAATCCTCAGCAGCACATTGGCCAGCCGGGCGATGCTTTCTTCCTTCTGCGTCCTCCCCTGGCCATGCGGATGGTGACGAGGGTAACGAAAACCCTCCACGGGCTCTCCTCCTCTCCACCACTCAATGGGAGCTTTGTCTCTGCAAAGAACAAACCTGAAACCCATCCGGCTGTGGCAATTGTCGTCTGCCGACTCCCGCACCATTTGGATTCTGACTCTGTTAGAGATCTTGTAATGTAAACTTCAACCTGCTTATTAGAAATTCAAGGAAATCATCTAATAGTATTGAAAATCTAAGGAAAAGCAGGCAAAGCCTCTCCTCCCCCAGCCCCCTTCCTCTGTCCATCCCTCACTTCTCCTTCTAGAGGTGCTCTGAGATCCGGGTTCCAGACACAGTGACGGGCATTTATTCATCTTCAACAAATACAGTGAATCGCTCAGGTGAGCAATTTCCAGGGTCACAAGGACAGGATGGCCAGAGTTCTTTTATTCTGGGGGGAGGAACTGAGGGCATCGACTTTGGTTCTTCTGTCTCTTTGGTTTTTCAACTGAGAATTTTAGTGCTCTCATCTTCCAGAAGCTTGGAGTTCTTCTTTTTTTTTAAAAAAAATCTATTATTATTATTTTTTTTAATGTTTATTTTTTGAGAGAAAGAGAGAGAAGAAGCAAGGGAGAAGAAGAGAGGGAGGGGGAGGGACAGAGGATCCGAACAGGGCTCTGTGTTGAGGGTGGAGAGCCTGATGTGGGGCTCAAACTCACAAACTGAGATGATGACCTGAGCCGAAGTCGGGCGCTTAACCCACTGAGCCTCCCAGGCGCCCTTGGAAGCTTGGAGTTCTTTATCCTGTGTGGCCCAACACAAGTTATTGCTCTGACTAGTGTTGCTATATAAACAATGATCCTACATCTTACCCACTTGTTCATTTCCCACCCTCTGTCTCTTTGGAGTGCTGGCCCTCGTGAACCCATGTGTGTGTGCGTGTGTGTGTGTGTGTGTGTGTGTGTGTGTGTCTGGGGGGGGATGGATGGAGAGAGGAGCTATGTTTTGCTCACTTATGGTTGAGATGACAATTCAAGCATCATCATTTCAATAATGGGCTTGCTTCTGCCCTCCTCACCTCTGAGCATAGAAGGCACCTGTGCTGCCTTGAGCAAGGAAGCGTCACTCTACTATTGTAGGAAGCGCCCTCTGCTATTGTAGGAAGAGCCAGAAAGGTTAGGTCACTGTGGCTCTGCCCTGGTTTGCTGTGTGAGCTGCCTCCTCCCACTGGGTTCGCTTCCTTCCCTTTTACAACGAAGTGGTTTTGGCCACCATAGTCCATTTCATCTCCCTAAACCTGTATTTCCACAATGGGGAGCCATTTCCAGAGTGGCAGGTGACTTGTGTGCCCAGTGTCAAAGTGTCAGCCTCCTTGGCCCTCCTCCCCCAAACCTAAGCTCAACCTTCCCCAGCTCTCCCATCCAGCTTTGTCTTCCATCTGAGTAGAGAAGGCAAGTCCTAGTGATGCCTTGGCTGCATTGGATGCATGAAAGGTGATCATCTAGGGGAGTGTTTCTCCAAGACTTATCCAGGACCAACAGCATCTCATCACCTGGAAGCTTGTTAGAAATGCAAATTCTGCATCCCAACCCACACCTACTGAGTAAGACGCTGTGGGGATGGGTCCTAGAAGTCTGAGTTTTAACATCTAGAGAATTGGAATGTGTGCCCAAATCCCACACCCACTGCTCTGGGCTGAATCTGCAGAGGAGAATCCAAAACATCCCAGGTCCCCTCGGTCCCACCACACTCTGGAAAAGAAAAGAAGAGGGGCAGGATCCTTTGTCCTCCCATGCATGGGAGGAGAGCCAGATCCTGCTGGAGAGATCTGATACTTTCTAAATGAGCTCAGGCTCTTCAACACTACTTCCCTCCCCCCCCCCCCCGCCCCGGAAAAATGGGCTTCTCCTCACTCTGGGGTGTGGCAGCAAGATTGTTTGGAATTGGGAAAATGGGTGCCTAGGGAGTGAGGATACAGTAAATAATCAAATGGAGACAATATGGTTTTCAGTTGGGCCACACAGTTTAACACTAACTGATGGTTTAGTAGTTAGTAGTGATTAATATTCCTTTCACATGTATGATCTCAGAAACCACAAGGCATGCCTGAGTTGAAAGGAACTGAGGTGCAGAAGAAGGCATGGCACATGACCCCATGGGCAGGTTTAATGTTAAGGCCTCCTGACTCCTTATGCTGGTGATGAAGGGGGTTATGCCAGGGACGTCCTTTCCTTCACCCGCAATTAAGCTGCTTTCATAGGAACTGAGTCTATAAGCAGCTGACTGTTAGATCCTTAATACATAAAATGTTATTTATCAACTGTTTGGTCATGGGTGTCTCAGTACTGAGCATTGCTTAAAACAACCAACCAAACAAATGAACCAAACCCCCAAATAAACAAAGAAGGTCTTACAAAGCTGAAGATAGTCTTACCATGCAATCCAGCAATCGTGTTCCTGGATATTTACCTACCTGAGTTGAGAACTTATGCCTTACACACAAATGTTTATAACAGCTTTACTCACAATCACGAAAAACTGGAAGGAACTATGATGCCCTCCGGCAGATGAAATTGATTGAGACACTTTGGTGGGTACCCCCAATGATCAATGGAATGCTATTCAGTGGCGAAACGGGAATGGATTACCAAACCACACAAACTACACCTCGCGAAGTGTAAGGAAGCAGCCTGAAAAGCTACATACTGTGTGATTCCATTTTTATGATATTCTGGAAAAGGCAAAAATACAGGTGGCAAAAAAAAGAGGAAAAAAATCAGTGATTGCCAGAGGTTCAGGAGGGAAGGAGAGTTGAACAGGCAAAGCACAGGGGGTTTTCTGGGCAATGGAAGGAACAATTGTGTTGGATACAGTAATGGCATATACATGACAGTATGCATTTGTCAAACCCATAGAACTTTACAGCCCGGAGAGCGAACCTTAATGTATGCAATAAAAATATACATATTTAGGAGGTTGGGGGATCCTAGGATGGAAGGAAAATGTGATACTGGGATCCAACTGTATTGGAAATATACGCAACAATCTCATGGGAGGTTTAGGGCGGGAAAGGTGTGAATCTAAGCGACTTTGCAAATGTGTCTATAAGACTAGAGGCAAAAGGAACTGCACGTAATTGTACTGTGGTTCATTAAGTTGGTTCCCATGGGAGCATGGGTTAGCAGTTCTCATACTTGTCCACGCTTCCTGGAACTGAACAAGTGAGTAAATAGACAGCAAATGGTGGGAGCCCAGCTTCTCACTGTTGGAATGGACTTTTCAGATAAAGAAAGGGAGGAGGCTAGAATGATCCATGTGGTCATGGATTAGAGTTGGAAATATTAGTAGGAGCTCGTACTAATATGAGCTTAATATACATACAGATGATTACATACAGAAACATTTATAAATGCGTGTGTGTGTGTGTGTGTGTGTGTGTAAACATGGATTAGTATACACATGTATTTCCTTGCTCTGTCCATTGAAAGGACTTAGAATTAACATCACCACACTCTCAATGAGCGCACTGAATGCCCTTTGTTTCTGGTCCTGTTCTCCAGTAATGAGAACCAGGGCTCTTTAGAGAAATGGCTGACTTCCGGGCTGAGGCAGGAAATATCCAAGATGAGCCTGGAGCACCTGTCTTGCCAGAAAGGAAGGGAATGCCTAAACTCCAAACAGATAAAACAAAACAAAAACCAAAACACACATACACATGATGATGAGGATATGTCAAAGGAACACAGGAGCCAAAGTGAAAGAGCTCTCAGTGGCCAAATCTGAATCAACTTGAGCAAGAAAATAAATAATGTAGTATTGGATTATAAACCAAAGTATAAAACAAATATCCATGAGAGTCCACACTGATGTAAATAAATATTTCATAAATAAATAGATGGGAAAGACAATTCTCTGTGCAGAAGAATTTCAAAGAACTTATGTAGACACTCAACCATCAAGGACATGGGACCTAGTGATTTCCCTCTGAAGAACACAGTCAGGAAAGGAGGAGAGAGAGGGGACTTCCCAGTGGAGAAGCCTGATGAATACTACCTCAACCAGGAGGTCAAGGTCAGTGTCAACAGTAATAAACCATGTTGAGAGCATGTAGTCTTGAGATGATATGATAACGATGGCACTTTACCTCTGTGTCCTTCCTTCCCCAAACTTGTAACTCCTGTCTTACCATGAGAAAACGTCAAATGAATAAAACCAGAGGGAGATTCTCCGAAATATCTGACCAGTACTCCTCAAAACTGCCAAGGTCATGAAAAGCAAGGGAAGCTTGAAAACCATCACAGCCAAGAAGCATGGGAGGGGACAATGATAACTAAATGTAATGTGTTCTGGCTGAGAAACTGGAACAGAAAAAAGACATTAGGAAAGACTAAGAACATCTGAAAAATGTATAGGCTTCATTTAATAATAACGCATCAACATGGGCTCATTAATTGTGACAAATCTACCACAGTAATGTAAGATGTTAATAATAGGGGAATCTGGGGTGTATAGGACCTTGCTGTATCAACCTCCTAACTTTTCTGTGCATTGGAAACTATTTTAGAATTAAAGATTTACTAAAGAAAGACCAGAGGAGATTCTTGCCTTTGAGATTAAAGTCAAGAACACAGACACGGATATGAAGTCATACGGAGAGCAGATTTGATATTGAACTATGAAAGAAATAAGTGAATGAAGTGAATATATTTTGTGCCTGAGTAAATATGTCAAGCTTATATAAGCTCCATGAAAGCAACAAGTCATTTTATCTCCTTAGCTGCCATGTTCCCAGCAGGTGAGGGGATGGATGGCTTGGGAGCGCTGGGCAAGTTGCAATTTTAAATATGGTGGTCCAAGAAGGCTGTGCTAAGAATGTGACATTCAAAGGGCGCCTGCCTGGGTGGCTCCATCGGTTAAGCATCCAACTCTTGATTTGGGCTCAGGTCATGGTCTCATGGTTGTGAGATTGAGTCCCGCATCAGGCTCTGCACTGACAGTGTGGAGCCTGCTTGGGATTCTCTCTCTTCCTCTCTCTCTGCTTCTTCCTTGCTTATACTCTCTCTCTCTCTCTCAAAATAAATACATAATTTTTTTTAATTAAAAAAAAAAAAAGAATGGGGCGCCTGGGTGGCGCAGTCGGTTAAGCGTCCGACTTCAGCCAGGTCACGATCTCGCGGTCCGTGAGTTCGAGCCCCGCATCAGGCTCTAGGCTGATGGCTCGGAGCCTGGAGCCTGTTTCCGATTCTGTGTCTCCCTCTCTCTCTGCCCCTCCCCCGTTCATGCTCTGTCTCTCTCTGTCCCAAAAATAAATAAACGTTGAAAAAAAAAAAATTTAAAAAAAAAAAAAAAAAGAAGGTGACATTTAGTGAAAATCTGGAGGATAGAATAAGCCAGGTATTTTTGGTGGGGCAGCATGGTGGGGGGTGGGTACTGAGCTTAATAGCATGGAGATAATTTTTTTTTCATCTAATGACACCAGGGTAAAAATGTCAAGACTGGATTTAAACAATGAGTTAAGCGTTCTGCTAAACAGAAATGACCATACATGTACTAGAACTTAATGAAGGGAAAAGTCATCAGGATTGGAGAAGTTCAACAAGGCTTTGGGGAAAGCTGAGTTTGTGCTAGGGCTGGAGGAATGGGAAGGAAGTAGGGAGAAAGACCGTGCTGCCCAGAGGATGTAGCAGGAATGCGTGAGGCAGAAAGTAGCCAGAGAGAACTCACCTGGGGAGAAGCAGGAAGTAAGGCTGCCAACGGGGGAAGGTGAATGTGATAAAGGGAAGTTGAAAGTCAGTGAAAGTTCTTGATTTTGGTATATGGACGATGAATGTGGTATCTGGGGAATGTTGTCTTTAAAAAATTTTTTTTTTATTTACAAGAGAGAAGGAGAGAGCATGAGCGGGAGTGGGGCGCAGAGAGAGAGAGAGAGAGAGAGAGAATCCCATGTAGGCTCCACTCTCAGCAAGGAACCTGATGCGGGGCTCCATCCCATGACCCTGGGATCATGACCTGAACCAAAATCAAGAGTCGGTCGCCCAACTGACTGAACCACCCAAGTGTCCCCAGGGGATGTTGTCTTGACAGGAGGAGATGGAAGGATTGAAGGAGGAAGATGGAAAGAGCAGGCTCTTCCTCTAGAAGCAGCTAGGGTGTCTGGATGAAGGATGCAGGGCACGTCACTTTGGGTGGTGGCGGTGAGAATGGAGAGGAAATGGTGAGCGGTGAATGGGGGATTAACTGTTGAATTGGGGACAGGAAGCGTCAGAGAACTGATGGAAGGGGTGGGGTCAGAGCAAGGCTTCTGGAAAGGCTCTTGAAACTGGCAAGAGGAGGACACTGGCGATAATTATGCTCTGTCTTTAGAATCAGTAAGAAAGCCTGTTGGGCTGTGCACTTAACATAGGTACTGCTCGTGGTCAGTGGACCATTCTCATCGTCTAATGGAATTGATTGGTTATTGTCACTGAATAAAAACAGAAGGAAGCTGGTTGTCTCCAATAGTTACAGTTCCCTGTATCCCAACTATAAGCCTCATACTGTCCTGAGTGTTCTGTATCAGTGGTTCTCAATGGGGGGGGGGTGCGATTTTGCCCCCCAGAGGACATGTGACAATGTCTGGAGACATTTTTGATTGTCACAGCTTGGGAGAAGGGTGCTCCTGGCATATGTAGTGGGTAGAGGCCAGAGAAACTGCTAAACACACAGTGCGTAGGACAGCCCCCCCATAATAAACACTCTCCAGTCCAGAATGTTGATGGTGCTGAGGCTGAGAAAGCTTGCTCTCTGTATGTGGAAATCTCTAGGTCCTCAAGACTTGGACACAAAGATAGTCTGTCTCTTTCTCATTCTAGAGGTGAAGTTTATGAGACTCTGAATGATCCAGTGGCTCTCCACTAAGTATGGCACTATCCCCTAAAGATATTTGAAATGTGTGGGATGATTTGGCGGGGGGGGGGGGGTTCTCCTCAGGTAGGGCACTGCTTGCAACGAGTAGGTGGGTGGTTTTTAGGGTAGGTCCTATGATGAATGGACCCTCCTGCCATTACCCTTCTCATGGAGGAAGCTCTGGAATCCACGTGCCCAAGGCCGATGGCTATGGGGGAAGAGCCAGGCTTGGAACCTCAGCCTGACTGCCTACCTCTTCTTCCTCTGGGATGTGTTCCCTTAGATCAGGGAACTCACAGCTCCGTGACCACCATCTCCTACCAACTATGAGCAGAGTTCATCTCAAGAGGACGCTCCGTTGGCCAAGATGCACCAGATTCCCCCGCCATCTATCATGAACTTCATGTACTAACGAATGTCCTTGATTCCTCACCTGTAAAGTGGAGGAAACAATAGAACCCGTTATTATCATGAGGATGAAATGAGGAAGTCCTATAAAGTCTTACATATTGCCTACGACACAGTGAGCGGTGACAGTCTGGGAGGGGGACGAGTTCACAGCCCTCATCAGAGAACCAGGAGTGGAGAACCCAGTACGGGAGTCGTCCACGACTTCAGGTCCGTGAGCGTCCTCTGCAGGGCATCAGGGAGGGCCCGGGGAAACATAATAATCGCTAGAGACCTGCCGTGGAGTATAAGCTGCTGTTGGTGAGTGTGTTTGTTCCCTGGGCTGCCATAACAAACCCCGATCGGGTGGCTTGAACAACAGAAACGTAATGTCTCACAGCTCTGGAGGCTGGAAGTCTGCTATCACCGTGTCACTGGGGTTGGCTCCTTTTGAGGGGGAATAGGACCCTTCTGTCAGAAATCACTGCCCCTCTCAGCCCACCCAGTTCCTCTTCCGACCATTCTGAGACACACACTGAGGGTCCAGCGGTGAAGGAAGCCTAGATTCTGGCCCCTCCGTGGCCAAGTGCAAGGCCCAAAGCATAGCAACAGTGCTGGCTGTTATCCCGGGAAGGGAGCTCTTCCAGAAGAGTGACTTCAAGGAGAGAAACCAGAACCGCGTGGACCCCTTTACCACCACCACCCCTGAACCTCACACCAGGGAGCTGTCGCGTGTGGCAAGAGGCCGATCCGGCAAATATTTTTCGCCTTTGAATTATGTGTCCCCTTGCAACGTTAGCGGATGGCCGTACACAGTGGCTGCATGCATGCAAATAGTTTTGCATTGGGTGTTCCTCAAAGGCACACGGAGAACCGCATTTGGTTAAGTCCAGTCTGCACCCCGATTAATCCCAGCTCCCTTTTCGCTTTCACACATTCCCTCCAACCCTTATCACTTCCTGCTTTGGGATGCCCTTGCTCTAAATCTCCGGGTTTCTGTTGTTCCGTTGCCATGAATCACCTACTGCTGTTATCTCACGCAAATAAGCAGGGACGGGTCGGGGGAGAGCTGGTGCGAGGCACCTCGGCAAACTTCCCTGGTCCCCGCGCGCAGCAGCTAACATGCAGATTGCAAAGGGCATAAAATAGAGGAGTCAGTCGGCCAGGGCAGAGCCCCGGGGCGGTCAGCCTGGGCCGCTTCTGCGGGGCTCGTGGAGGTCGGGAGCTGCTGGCCGTGACTGAACTCTAACCTGCTCTCGTGACCTGCAGAGCCATTCATCCCTTCCGAGGTTCCTCACGGATGCCACTGCCCTGCCACTTCCCGCCTCGCAGGAGGACGGTCCCGAGTCTCGTCCCTGGCTGCCTCCCGGCCTCATGCCCACACTTCCCCTCACTGGCCTCCGGTCTGGGTATCTGCCTCAGCCATTTGCACACACGGTTCTGTTGTTTCGAATGCTTTTCCCTTAGAAGGGCCCAGGGTGGGGTGCTGTCTTCATGGAGAGGTCTGCTGGAATGTTCTCTTCCCAGGGAGGCCTTCCCCTTGGACTTTGTGCACGATGGCATCTCACGAGCTCTCCGTCGCTTGCCCTGGCCTGGCCTGCCTTTCCTCCTAGCCCTTTGGACCACTCTGTGCCATCGGCGTTGTCTGCTGACAGCATGCGCCTCGGGCCTTCACCTTTGTCCCTCTGGTCACCGCCGTGACTCCACAGTACAGAGCGAGTCTGGCCTGGAGGAGGCCCGCTGTGTAGATTTGAAGGAAGGGACCACTAGACCACGCTCGCCCAGCTGTGAGGCGCTTTCACATAGGACATGTCACTTGTCCCTCACCGCGGCTCCGTGAGGTGTGCGGGGTGGGGGGTGGGAAGGGTCGGGGCCGTTGTGTAGGCGAGGAGAAGGTGGGTAGAGGGTCTCTTGGTCTCGGGGGTCAGTCGGCGCTGCATTCGAATTGCAAGGCATGCAGATGTAGAGAAACTGTGTAACGTGTGCCTGGAAGGCAGGGATGAGTCCACCTTTGGTCTCATATATTGTTGGCAGATTAACTGAGGCCTTGCATGTGAGATGCTTAGCACCTTGCGGACCCAGGACGCCCTTCACCCTGGGGGCTATTATAATTACCGCTGCTGTGGCGGTTATTGGGGCTCTCCTGACCGTGGCCCGCGGCTGCTGGTTCCCGTGACTCTTCATCCGACGTCTGTTCCACCGGCTCACGGAGGGGTCCCCATGTGGCGTGTGGAGTGTAGGGGGCTCAGAGCAAGAGGGGGACTTGTGAATCTCACCTGCACGTGCCCCACCTGCCTTCACGGCACTCCTTTTCCATCAGATTCAGTAACTATGTTTCTGTCTTATTCCCTTCTTTCTAGACTTTCCCATCACACCCCTCCTTCGTTTCCTCATTTCCTGCAGCATTTCGAATCATCGCTCTTTCATATTTCCTTTTCTTCTCTGATCAGATTGAGCTGGTCACATCTTCTTTATAACACATTTTTTTTAAAGCCAGCCACCGTGCCGAAGTGTCTTGAACCCAGCGCCGAGCCATCAAAAAAGAGATGCTTGGCCGGCTGCAGTAGACAGCTGGGGAGGGCGCAGTCCGGGTGCCCCGTGTCACAGATGGGTGGAGAGGCTTTCTCTAAGCTTTGAAGCTTTGGTGTCAGCAGAGAAATATGATCTCGTTGATTTCATTTTGCATTTCCCAGCTTTTCTTGGTAAGTTTTGGAATTTGGATTTTAAACCGTGCCTCTAAACGGCTCGAAGCCCTAAAATCTGTCCTTGCAACTGCTCTGGGGAATAAAGAGGGATTGGAAGGAGACATTCTGGTCCCTGCCCCACTTCCATGACACCCTCATGACTTTGTTTTGCCGTATGGTGTGGGCATTCACATGTGAGTTTTCTGCAACTCAGCAGCTAATATTTTAGAAAATCACCATAGTGTATTTTTATATGGTTTGGACTCATTTTCCGAGATCTCACTGTACCATGATGTAACCTTCTTGTTCTAGAGAAATACATCTCCAGCTCCTACCATAAATGCCATCAGGGAAATACGATTTGATCCTTAGGACTGTGCTTAGAGAAAACTTTCCAGGAAAGGGAGATGTTGCAAATGGGATATTCCTATCACAGCCTGGGAGTGTTTGGGACAGATTATGTTGCGCTCTGACTTTATTATAGCATTTATTTATTCTTTTAAGTACATATCTGTTGTGTACTTATGGTAAGCTAGGCATTAACCAGATAGCAGGGAATAAAGACTCAACGTTGGTGCCCTTATGAGGTTTACTGGTAGTGAGGGAGACAGACAAGAAATATATTTGTACCATTCATGTAGATAGTGATATACTGAGAAAAAAATAAAGCGGGGTCAGAGGACAGACAGAGTAACCACAGGGCTGTCGCAAGTAGAATGGCCAGGGGAGGCTCCCCAGAGGGACACAGGGAAGCAGAGACTGAAGGAAGTATGGGAGCAAGCCATTGGCATGTCTGTGGGAAAACATTCCAGACAGAGGGAAGAGAAAATGCCAAGCCTCTGAGGCAGGAACGTTCTTAGCATTTTCAAGACACAGCCAGAAGCCCAGAGTGGCTAGAGTGGAGTAAATGAGGCAAAAGTCCTATGGCATGTGTTCAGAAAAGTAGGTAGGGGCCAGATCACGGAAGGTCTTAATGGTCAGAGAAAGGAGGTTGGATGTTATTATCATTTTAAAATACATTTGTCCCGGGGCACCTGGGTGGCTCAGTCGGTTGAGCGTCCAACTTCGGCTCAGGTCATGATCTCACAGTTCGTGAGTTCGCGCCCTGCGTCGGGCTCCGTGCTGACGGCTCAGAGCCTGGGGCCTGCTTTAGATTCTGTGTCTCCCTCTCTCTCTGCCCCATCCCCACTCATGCTGTGTCTCTCTCTGTCATAAAAATGAATAAAACATTCAAAAATTTAAAAAATAATAAATAAAAGACATTTGCTCATCTGTTATCTTTACAGACTGCATTCCTGGAGAGAAGGAACATGGCTTCTTTGTTTTGCATTTTGGGGATCTGGGGACAGAGTGAGTGCTCAGCAAATACATGTTGAGGGGTCTCTTTCGGTTCCATGCGAAAATCCAAGTGGGAATAACTTCTCTCCCTCGTCTGTCTCCTTTTGGCCCGTGAGCTTGGAGGAGGGGTGTGGCGGCCATCAGCAGAAGAACCCAGAATGTCTTTAGGGTGCAGCCTGTATGGCAGCATCTCATATCGCTGCTGCCCATTTTCCATCATCCTTTCCTCAAAACTGTGGCCGTAAGTGCAAAGGCCCTCTGTGTATTCTCCACACACTAGCCCCACTGCCCCTGTGTGTGTGTGTGTGTGTGTGTGTGTGTGCGCGCGTGTGTGTGTGTGTCCATGCGGCCTCAGGGCAGAGTCTCGTGGATTTGAATGGAGAATAACAACAGCCCGATTTGTAGATGTTCCTGAAGTTTTTAAAGGCCTCTTACGGACACTGGATCCCGACTGCCCGCGGGAGCAAGTGTCGGTTGGGCGGGTGGGTAAGGGGACGCATGGAGTTGAAATGCAGGAACCGATGTAGCACAAGAGAGCTGCAGCTTGTGCGAAACGCCACGAAGGACGGCTGAGAAATCACCATCCGCAGCAAGCATTTTGCTTCTTGATTCCTTGAAGGCCCTTTCAAAGCCGGATGGGCAGGGTGTGGAACCGGTCATTTCCCTGGTGGCCCCGGGGCGGGGATGGGACGCGGCAGGGGGGAGATGGTGTCTTTCTCTCCTGAGTGACGCCAAGAGCCTGTTAGTCTCAGCCTCTGACCAGAAAGCGAGATTTATTTCTCACTGGCTACAAGAGAGTTATTTCAAAATCTTCTTCCTCCATTACAAAACTCCCCTCTGGGAGCGTGGTTGGCTAAAGCGGCCACAATCTTGGTTTCTCTGTCTTCTGTGCATCTAGAGTTACATGCAGAAAATGAGGGTTGGGGTTATGGAGGGGCAGGCTCGGGGTCCCTGCTGTCCCTGTAGCTGTCAGCTGGCCGCCCTGGAAATGGGGCCGGCTTCTGCTGCATTCTGGAAGCCCCACCTTCTCGTTGTGCGTGCGGACAAATATTCCCTCTTGGTAGAGACGCCAGCAAAAACAAACCTCCAGCAAAAGTGTGGGGAGTTCTGTTTGTTTTTACATTTCTATTTTATTTTTTTTGTTTGTTTGTTTTTCTTTTGCTTTGCATAGCTCTCTTGATAGAATGCTCAATTTTTAGCCACAAATAACTATAGCTGAGTCCCAGGAAGTTAGGGAATCTTGGAGTGGGGTAGCTGAGCCATTCACTTTAGGGAGGCATTGCTAATGACGGATCCTTTTCGGAACCGTGACCAACGTTCGTGTCCCGTGTTAGCGTGATGTCTGGCCCTGCTTACCATTCTTTATAGCGGGTATCGCCGTCTGAAGACACCGTATGTTTCCCCGGGTGTGTTTGCTCTAGTCTCCGTCCCTCCCCATTAGAACATTCATTCCACGAAGACAAGGAATTCATTCTAGTTTGTCCACTGCTTTGTTTCCAGTACCTAGAACACAACCTGTCCGGGGCAGGTTCTCGCCGAACATCTCGTGAAATGACAAACAAACGTGTCAGGCACTCAGCTGGACCTGTAAAAGCCTTACCTCACGTTTTCTTTGTTTTTCCTCTCCAACCTCTGTCCGTAGGCATGGCCGTTCTCCCAAGCGTTTGGATGAGGAAACAGGCTTAGGGAGGGGACGGCACCTGCCTGGGCTCACAGGGCAGGTGAGCAGTGGGGCGAGGGGGTTGGGGGGGAGGTACCTGAAGTTTGGCAGGGGCACTGGGACTTGGCTGAAGCACGTGACCCCCACACGTGAGCACCTTTGGAGCTTCGCTCGCTCTGTCGTGGTCCAGCCCTGCCTGGCTGAGCGCCCGTAGGACCTGAACTTCTCCTCACGGGACGGGCCGGTCTGTCGGGTAGGGATTAACCCAGACACACTCGCACACAGTCACCTACGCGCACACACGCTTACACACCCATCCGCTCACACACGAACGCTCTCACGCTCACAGTGTGCGTGCACACACGCGCCCACTATCATGTTAATACTCACGTGGGCACACACCCACCTCCCTCGCCCACAAACAGTCTGACGCCGATGCACCCACACACCCACACACACAGACGCATACACACCATGGCCTTTGGTCGTGCTGCTCCTTATCGGGGGCCAAGAAATGGGCCCGGCTCAGCACCTTTCCGGTTCGTGTCGTAAACGGGAAGCATGCTTCCTTTGGGCCCACCGGCTTTAGAAGAACCTAGTAGAAATGACATTTAGACTAAGCCTCAAAGAGAATCTACTGGTGGTTCCCAAGTCTGGATGCCTTGACCGCTCCCTGGAAGCCCGTCAACCAGAACTGTTCCCAGGCCCCAGCCTCAGAGAGTTTGATTCACAGTTCTGGGCACGATCCGGGGACTGGGTTTCTTTTTTTTTTTTTTATACATTTATTTAGTTTTGAGAAACAGAGTGAGACAAAGCGTGAACGGGGGAGGGGCAGAGAGAGTAGGAGACACAGAATCTGAAGCAGGCTCCAGGCTCTGAGCAAGCGGTCAGCACAGAGCCTGATGCGGGGCTCGAACCCACAAACTGTGAGATCATGACCTGAGCCGAAGTCGGACACTCAACCGACTGAGCCACCCAGGCGCCCCTGGGGACTGGGTTTCTAATCGCTCCCCTAAGTGACCCTGAGGTTACCAGTCCACGGGCCAGCCGGCGAAGCTGAGGATGCCTCCTTAAGGACAGAGCAGGTCTTTCGTGTCTAAGGGGGAAAATATGCTGAGTGTCACTTACGGCCGAATGGACGGAGCACCCCTGGAAGATAGGTAGGGCCGAGTCACCTTTTAGCACCAGTGTCTTATTCCTCCTAGAAGATTCTCCCTAAATATTCGTTGAAGCCGTTTGCCATCAGAGGAGGGAGCAGTAGCCGATTCTGAATCATTGCCAATTCTATAATTACACAAGGTTTCTCCCAACAAAGTCTAGACCTTAGCAGCATAGAAATCTCATCATGCTTGAGGCTACCCCTACCCCATTCTCACTTAATTGACCTGGGGTGGGCCCACATCAGTTATCTTTGCAACTTGCCAGGTGATTCTAATGTAGCGCTAAGGTTGTCACTGTTCGAGACCAGGAGCTGGCAAACATTTCCTGGACAGGGCCAGGTTTTGAGGGTCACAGGATCTCGGTCACAATTATTCAACTCTGCCATTGTACTGTAAAAGCCGCCACAGCGTACAAATGAGTGGGGATGGCTGTGTTTCTTTTTTTTTTAATTTTTTTTTAACGTTTATCTATTTTTGAGACAGAGAGAGACAGAGCATGAACGGGGGAGGGTCACAGAGAGAGGGAGACACAGAATCTGAAACAGGCTCCAGGCTCTGAGCTGTCAGCACAGAGCCCCACGCGGGGCTCGAACCCTCAGACCATGAGATCATGACCTGAGCCGAAGTCGGATGCTTAACCGACCGAGCCACCCAGGCGCCCCAAGGGATGGCTGTGTTTCAATAAAACTTTATTTGTAGAGACAGGCCATGGGCCACATTCTGCCCATGGGCTATAGTTTGCCAATCCCCGTTCGAGGCTATCCTAGCCTCCTGAAATGTGTGGTGGAAAGCATCAGAATGGGGCACCTGGGTGGCTCAGTCAGTTGAGGTTGAGTGTCTGACTTCGGCTCAGGTCATGGTCTCACACTCTGTGAGTTCGGGCCCCGCATCAATCAGGCTCTGTGCTGATGGCTCAGAGCCTGGAGCCTGCTTTGGATTCTGTGTCTCCCTCTCTCTCTGCCGCTCCCCCACTCATGCTCTGTCTCTGTCAAAAAATGAATTAAAAACGTTAAAAAAAATTTTTTTTAACTGCTCATTTCTTGGCCCCCTTTGATGGTCTCCTAAGTCTAGGTGGAGGCCTAGGAATCAGCATTGATCAGAAGCCTCCCAGGGTCTGGGGCTATTCTGATTATTGGGAGCTGGCGACCCACACTTCGAAATACCCAACAGTCATCTGGCTCATCAGCCAAGGCGCTAATCTTTCTCCAACGCCTTCACCCTGCCAGGGTGTCTCACTCCAGAAGTGTGTCAGATTACCTGGCCCGTGTCGCCTTCCTTCTCTCTTCCCTTTCCGTTCTTTGTGCCTTTGTCCTTCAAGCCCTTCTCAGACATCAGTTATTAACTCCGACCAGTGCGAGGAGAGAGTTGGTGCCAGGCCTTTTGACCTGACAGGGTGGGAGGGAGGTGGCGAGGCAGGCTATGGGGACAGCAGGAAGGTGGCCCACTTCGAGGCTGCCCTTACTTCACTATCCACAGGCGCGACTCTGGCTCCTTCGAAGCCCAAACGCTTATCGCTGGCTTGTTTTCACAGGGCGAGGTGACAGGAGCCCCTCCCACGTTTCTGTTTCGTGATAAGATGCTTCTCTCCCTGGCCTTCTCCAAGCTCCGGGGTGATGGCTCTGCAGAGGCCCCAGCTTCTGCTTGGTTGTTGTAATTAAATTTGAAATCGACTTGAACAAGAGGGCTTTGGGAGCTCGGTGGGCTGTGGGCCAAGGGCCCGAGCAGCTACCACGGAATAGCACCACCTCCCACAGTCCTGATCCCCGGGACACGTGTACGGATTATGGAGAAATCCTTCTGCAATGAAGTTATGTTAACTCTTTAGCCTGGGTGCTAGATTTCAAAAGCAACCACAGATCAGGGGCAGAGAACCCTGGCTTTGCTTGCTGAGTATGTGGAGGGGTTATCTGGGGCCATGGGAATCAGGATCGCCCCGGCCCCAGGACTTCCAGTGTGGTGACTGGGGATCCTCGAGTCCTAAAACATGATTCACTGCACCAACTGTATCCACCCCCCCGCCCAACCTTTATTAGAGGATTTTCCCTTAAAGTGACCTAAGGAGTTGGTATATCCAGAACAGAATATCCGGGGCTTTTAGGAAAAATACAGAGTACAGAGGTCGGGGTGGTGCGAGACTTCTACAGACAAGGGACAAGGAGTCAGCTCCCCGCAGAGGCGAACACTTCCTGGTACCTCCACATGTACAACAGTAGGTTCTGGGGAGTGCTTGTGTGTCACACACACAAAGCAGTGGGAGTTGTGCAGGGCACAGCGGGAGATAATACCCAGCACATGCTTTAGGTTCGCTCTCTTATTGAGTCATTACAATAACATTGGCGGTCACCATTATCTCCACCAAAAGATGAAGAAACTGAGGCACCGAGAGGTGAAGCAATTTGCTCAAGGCCATACAGGTGGTAAGTGGCCGAACTGGTATCCGATCTCAGGTTTGCCTGTCACCAAAAGCACTGGGAAATGTTTTAAGATTTTACTTATTTATTTTGTTTATTTATTTATTTTTGAGACAGAGAGAGAGAGAGAGAGAGAGAGAGAGCACACGTGGGAGAGGGGCAGAGAGAGAGAGGGAGAGAGGGAGGGAGACACAGAATCCGAAGCAGGCTCTAGGCTCCGAGCTGTCCGCACAGAGCCCCACGTGGGGCTCAAACCCATAGACTGTGAGATCATGACCTGAGCCAGAGTTGTATGCTTAACTGACTGAGCCACCCAGGTGTCCCAGAACTGGGAAATGTTTTTTTTTTTTTAATCTTTATTTATTTTTGAGAGAGAGAGAGACAGACAGAGCATGAGTAGGGGAGGAGCAGAGAGAGAGGGAGACACAGAGTCCAAACAGGCTCCAGGCTCCGAGCTGTCAGCACAGAGCCCGACGCGGGGCTCGAACCCACGAACCATGAGATCATGACCTGAGCCGAAGTCGGACGCTTAACCGACTGAGCCACCCAGGCGCCCCAAGAACTGGGGAATGTTTCAAAGGTGACAGCGTATGCCCCCTTGTCACAACTGGAAGATGCTTTCGAGGCAGCCCAGGAGCAAATGCAGTGTTGCATGTTAGGGTCTGGAGGGAGGTCAATGCAATGGCAGGTTCTTGGGGTGACCGAGAACTTGGAGAAATGGAGTTACTAGTGAATACCTCCGAATTCTGCCTGCTGCCTATAGCTGCAGGGAAGTGACACCAGTGTGTCACCGAGGGTCACATGCAGTGTGACAAGCGGTGGCAAATATAACAGCCAAATGAAGGACGAGTAAGGACCACCGAACACTGAGACCAGCCCTGGGCAGCACTGTGAACCCGTGTCCCTCTCCCCTCCTCCCCTGCGGCGGCTGATCCTCACATGCTGGAGTCCTAACCCCCAGTCCCTCAGAATGGGACCTTATTTGGAGATGGGGTCTTTACAAAGGTGGTCAAGTCAAGCTGAGGTCATTAGCGGACGGGCCCTAACCCAATATGACTGGTGTCCCTATAGAAAGGAAATCTGGACACAGGGACACACATAGAAGAAAGATGATGTGAAGAGACACAGGGACAAGACGGCCATCTGCAAGCCGAGGAGAGAGGCCTGGACGACCCTTCCCTCGGGGCCCTCAGAAGGGGCCAGCCCTGCCCACACGTTGACACTGTCTTGACATCGACCCCCAGCTTCCAGAAGATGATGGGCTTGTATGAAGCCACCCGCTCTGCGACACTTTGTGACCACAGCCTCAGCAAGCCAAGACAGCAAGCGATTTATATCCCAGCATGAAGCAGGGTTCCCACAATTTCAGGAGAATTTTCAATTTAAAACAAGAGAAAAAGGCCAGAGAAGTGCATCTGAAGGGATGGCATCCAAGGCTGTCTGCAAGGCGGTGGGGCAAACGTGGGTGTGGGGAGTGGGGGTGCAGATCAGGCCCCGGGCTTCCTGGCGTCTTCCCTTCTGAGAACTTGGTGTCTGTTTAGCTGCTTAGTTTTGGTATCCTGGAAACTGAGCAGTGCTAGGCACCACGCCCCCCCCCCCTCGCCCCCCAGCAAGCAGGGCTCCCTAGAGCTGTGACTTCTGGAAACAGAATGTTCCTGCTTTCCCGAAGGTGAAAAAGTTCCCTGGGGTCACTTTCTCCTTAGCGGCCAACAGGTAGTGGCCAAGCTCTGCTGAGTTTTACCCAGCAGCTCTGTAGCCTGCCCTGCTCAGCGTGTGGCTCTCACAGGGGACGCTGCACATTTAAACGTAGGGCTGCGTGAGGAATTTGGGAGGGTTTGGGCAGTCTTTGGTGGTGCCTTTATTTGTGTCTTCTGCGGGGAAGCGGAATTCCTCTGTTTAGCCGTGTGCTGGGGAGACCACCGTGAACATGTCTGAGGCTCTTGGGCCGTCCGTCCAAGGGGGGGGGGGGAGCGGATTTTCAGATCTGCTCATTATTCAGAAAGGGAGAGTGTGGATTCCATGCTCCGTGCTCCTAACCTGATGTCTGTGGACCTTTATGTGCTTGTTCCCATCAATCTTAGATTATAAACGTTGAGGGCACGGCCATGTTGCCGCCATATTTCCTCCTAAAGACTTCATGCGCTCCCAGTATACGAAGGAAATGGCTTTTACCAAACCTGAGCAGACATTTATTGCTTGGGGAGGTTGTGAAAATGCAGCTTCCTTGGCCCTGCCTGTAGAGGGTCTGAATTCATGGATTAGGGGAAGGGCCCAAAGATATGCATGTTTTTAAGTTTATTTATTTATTTTGAGAGAGAGAGAGAGAGAGAGAGGCAAAAAGAGAGGGAGAGAGAGAGAATCCAAGTAGGCTCCATGCCAAGAGCACAGGGAACCACATGGATTCAAACCCACAAACCACGAGATCATGATCTGAGCCGAAACCAAGAGCTGGACGCTTAACCGACTGAGCCACCCAGGTGCCCCAAGGATGTGCATTTTTAACAAGAACCCCACACCCCCAAGTGACCAGGATAGTCGAAATGTGTGCACTACAGGAGAACATTCTCCTAGGATCCGGGGCCACTTGATACTTTTCTTTGTGTTTCCACAAAGGAGACAGAAGAAACACACACACACACACACACACACACCCCAAAAAACAAAAACAAAAACAAAAACCTATGAAACTGGCAAATGTCAAGGAGGAAAAAAAATATTTTGCTGAAACTAGCAAGTCAATTAAATGATGTTTGGATTGAATTGGATCCCTGCCATCAGAGAAATTTATTATTTTTTTTTGAGGCTTTATTTATTTTTTTTAGAGCAGTTACAGGTTCCCAGCAAAACCAAGAGGAAGGGACAAAGATTCCCCATATACCCCTGCCCCTCACACGTACAGCCTCCCCCCGTTGTCAACACCAGAGCGGGGCATTTGTGACAAAGGATGCGCCTACGCTGACACGACCTGATCGCCCTGAGTCCACAGCCGACATCAGGGTTCGCTCTTTGGCACATGCTGTGGGTGCGGACAAGGGTGTGAGGACGAGTGACCCCCATCCCAGCGTCCTAGCTTCACCGCCCTCAGAATCCTCGGTGCTCCGCCATGCTTCCCTCCCTTCCCCTAAGCCCTGGCCAGTCCTCATCTTTTTACCTCCTCCATCACTTTTCTGTTTTTCAGGATGTCAGGGATTTGGAATCATACTATATGCATCCTTTTCAGCCTGGCTTCTTTCACTGAGTGATATGCGTTGAAGGTTCCTCCGTACTTTTTCGTGGCTAACTGGCTCATTTCTTTTCAGTGCGGAGTAATATTCCACTGTCTGGATGGACCACAGATCGTGTATCCTGTTGTTTGTTTTTCTAAGGGCAGTGGGTCCCTTAGACCAGCTGTGGGTCCCTTTCCTTTTTAGTAATCAAGAGCCAGAAGAGCCCCAAACTTTATGGCGTTTGATTGAAAAACTTTCCATCAGAGATATTCGTCTGGTCCTTGGATCCCTTTGATTTTCTTATGATTGGAGGCTTGTTAATCACAGATCCTGGACTCTAGTCTGGACTGAGATGACAAGGTAGGTGGACGATGTCACCTGTGTGCCCATCCTGGAGCCCACAGGTGACAAGGTGGTGGAGAACTGTGAGGTCAGTGTCGCCATGGAGACAGACACGTGGGGTCCACGCACCAGCACTTCTGCATTGTCTTTGCACATTGTCTTGTCCTGGGGGCCAAAAAAGCGACGTCTGGCCAGCCAGCTGGGTTGCTGTGTGTCTTAGATAAACTCCTTGCCCTCTCTGAGCTTTGGTTTGCTTATCTGCAAAACAGTGGTACCTAAGAACTGCACTAACTTGGACGTTCTATGGCGTGGCCGCATCAAAGTCAGAACTAGGTCATCACCCTGGCCTCGTCGTCCCCATCCTACCTGCCCTGGTGCATTTGTCAACCCAGGTCGGGAACAGTGTGAGATGCAAAGTAAGCACTCCGTACATGGGTACGACCACTCTGTGTCTCGGCATATTTCTATCTGAGTGGGTTAGGAAGAGAGAAGCTGGAGCCAGTGATATGTTTTCCCTTAGGGATTCCCCTCCTTCTCCTTCAGCCCCATCCAGCTGCTGACACCCTGAGCCCCTGAACGTAGAGCCAATTTCCTTCCCACTTCTTCTGACTCATATCTTTCATCATGTCTCAGGAGAGCGGCGTCTGTCACTCCCTTCTCCTGGTGAACAGGAGGGGCTTGGGCGGAATCTGAGCCGGAACCCAGCACAACCGGGAGCAGGCGTAATCCCGGAGCAGTTAGCAAAGCCGCGAGGCCTGCTTCGGGGCGCCGTGCACATCGGGGTGAAGGAAGTTTCCCGACCACCTTCCTCCCTGCCCCACGAAGCATTAAGTAGAAAGAGGGAAGCATTCTTGCTTCTCGGCCCTCTCCTCCTGGAGGGGTGACTCTGAAGGACCCTGCACATTATCTTCTTTGCTGTGGAGGCTTGTGCACCACGGTGCGCAGCAGGGACGGACTCCGGCCTCTTTTCCATGAGATTTCCAGAGCTCATCCGTGCTGAAAACCCAACCCGAACCCTTGCCAATGTGTTTGGGAGAGGAAAGCTTACTTTAGGTGGGCACTCCAGTGCATTCCTATAATTACAGCTTGATTCTAAAGCACTAAATGGCTATTATTATAAAACCAGTGTGTTTTTACTGCCAAGGCGATAGGAAAGACACCCTGTGAGCCACACCAACACAAGCTTCGGGGAGATCAAGACTTTTCACTGGATTTGAGAGTAAGGCATAATGGTGAGAACAGAAGACGGGGCTCTTTAGCTGTTCTTAGGGGGACAGAAGAGAAGGAAGGAGGTGAAATGGAGGAGAGAACCCCCTGAGGACTGGTGGCAGACACAGAAGGCACTTTGCACAGACACGAAGTCAAATAACCATTTGCAAGGATTCTGGAATATGCAGACTGCTGTGATGTGGAAACGTAGATTTCCCCAAACTCGTACTCATTTCCAAGTGTTTATATAGCGTGCTATGTGCCAGGCATTGTCCCAAACCCTCTACATATATTCACTCATTTAATTAAATTTCCATTGAGTTTCACAGTTTCTAGATTTATGGAATTTTCACCTGGAGACTTAGTCAAATCTGTGATCACTCCTCACCCAAAAGAAGCTCTTGGAACGGTGACAGATCATTCTAGAGTCCAGCCCACACTTTCTCTGTTAGCACCTGCACCTCTGTTGCCCGGCCTCTCTACTTCTGGGAACATTTAACCCTTTGTGTGCTGGATAAGACGAGAGCTAGTGAACAGGAAAGGGGAGGGAGGAGAGGTTGAAGGATCAGGGGAGAGGAGAAGACAGGTTGGGGAGAAAAAGGACCCGGATCTGAAAGCAAACTCGGAGGAAAGCTGCAGCCTAATCATTTGAGACTCTTTTTCCTAAGACCTACCACCGAAGCAGCAGGAGGGAGGTCTGGCGAGACCTTCTGATTCTGCCACGCCTCCCCCTTAGCTCCTTCTGTGCAAGTTCATCTCACAGCAGCGAACAAGGAATTTGTGGCGAGCTAATGGCCTCAGGAACTTGGTAGAGGGGGTCATCTTTCTCGCCAAGGGCACTATCCCACTCTTTGAAGGATTGGTTTTGAAGAAGGCCCAAACTCAGGCTTGATGCGGCATAAACAGGGTGCACGGTGGCTTTGCTTTGAGCCCATTAAGAATCAGAGGTCAAAGTGTAGGAGCTCGTGCTAAGAGGGCCAGAGGTAGACCACTTTGGAAGAGGTCCAAGCCCAGTAGTGATTGAGAGGGTGCCGGGTCTGGGATGAAGCAGAGAGCACCCAAGACAGCCACGGGGAAAGGCTTGGGGGGCGGGTGGGGGGCGAGTGCTCCCTTCGGCACGGCACGTTTGGGGCTGCTTGGAGAGGTCATAAGCAGTTTCCTTACAGAGCGAGGCCAAAAGTCTGTTGTGGCTCTGCTAAATGACACAGTTCATGACAAGTGCCTAACAGAACGCCGGATATCAATATTTATTAGGTTAGCTTTTAGGATTATATGTTGTGAACCAAAGTCTTCAGAGGTCATAATAAAATTCACCGCTGTCTGGCCCGCTTACCAACAAGCACATGGTGACATTTGCTTCAGGCGGCAGGAAACAGCCGGATACATATTCTCCATCCTGGCCTGATATTTTCGGAGTCCCGGGTCGGTGGGTCTGTGGTAGTTTGCATGGCACAGAAACACGCGCTGTCGAGTTCGGGGAACTATAAAAAGAATCTAGTTTCAGGTTTGGGGATTTGAAAGAGGAGTCGCCGAGAAGGTGGTGGTAGGGTTTGGTTGCTCTCCAGCAGGGGTCTGACAATGACTTGGAGAGGGAACGGAGGCAGCTTGGTTTATATGTATTTGAACTTGAGGATCCTTTGGTGTGTCTGAGGGGTGGGGAGGGGGAGGGGAAGGGGGCTGGAAGCGCCGGGAGGCAGACGATAGGGAGCTCCTTGCTACGAAGTCATCCAGAGCAGTGTTCCCCAACTGCAGGGGCGCCCCAAGTTATATTAGCTGGGCTAAAACATTTTGGGATTCCTTGCTCTATCGTAAGCGGTGACATGATAGAATTCCGTTTGTTTGTTTGTTTGTTTCCTTGAAGCCATTTTTCTCTTGCTCCCTCCTTCGACGTGGCTCTGTTCCCAAGAGCCTTGCTTCTCTGGAGGTCTGAAAAAAGGCAAAATATCTTAGAAGCTGGAAAACCAGGGGTGCTTGGGTGGCTCAGTCAGTTAAGCATCCGACTTTGGCTCGGGTCATGATCTCACGGTCCGTGAGTTCGAGCCCCGCGTCGGGCTCTGGGCTGACAGCTCGGAGCCTGGAGCCTGCTTCGGATTCTGTGTCTCCCTCTCTCTCTGCCCCCCCTCTGCTGGCGCTCTGTCTCCTTCTCTCTCAAAAATATATAAATGTTACAAAATTAAAAAAAAAAACCCAGAAGCTGGAAAACCAGGCTGGAATTGGGGTGCACCCCTTCCCGGCCGGCTTCCCCTGCATCCTCTTGTTCCCCCAGCCCAGGCTTGGCTTGTTGCGAAGTCGCATTATACCCAAGAAGCTGCAGGCCGGTGGGGCTGCAATGGTCAGCTTGACTCTGTCTCCCATCTCTGCCGGACTCAGGCAGCCGCTGATTCCTGCCATGACCAACAGAGAGAGTCAGTTTCAGGGAATTTGCAGGAATGATAGGAACGGTCTGTGAGAGCAGCAACCTAACACATGGGGAGACTGTCTGTTCTCTGGGGTGCAGACTGATCTGCTCCAGGAGCCACAGTCCGGTGGCCAGACGCTCGAAGGCAAGGCCGTTATTTCTGGGGTGGTGGGGAAACGGAGTCGGAGGCCAAAGGGGGCTTAGCGTGCAGTGAAGGCTCCACGGATTCGAGGGCTGGTTTGGTATTAGCAATCCCATACTTCAAATAATAGAAACTCACACATAGTTAGGGGCCTACTTACAGACATCCCGTGTTGGTTATATGATCCAATTTTCAAGGTAATATTCTAGATAAAAGTCTTCGTATTTGGACCTGGCTGCATTTACTGAGGTCATCGATGCCCTTTTCTTCTGTCGGCACATTTATTCTCCGTTGTATATATTTGAGATGAAAGACTGGGAGTGGCGTTTCTTCTTTTATTTCATTTATTCAAGTATTCGCTCCACGGAATTTTATGAGTACTCACTATACCTGAGTCGAAGCCCTTGGAACATAAAGACAAAAGAACGTGGCTCCTCCCTTGGAAGAAAGAAAGAGACAGATCAACAACCCCATACAATGTGAATCTTCTGGTGTGGTCAGGAGAGACTCCTCAAGAGAGGAAATCCTAGAGCAGAGATCCCCAAGGCAGGCAAGAGGGGCACAGGGTTAGAGAAGAGCTGTTTCAGACGGATGAAAAGCAAGTGTCGAGGCGCTGAGGTAGAACACGCGCTGGTGAGCACCTAGGGGTGCCTGGAGTATCGCACACGAGAGCAGCCATGATGAGAGATAAAGCCGGACAAGAGGGGAGGGGCCAGGCTCACAGAAAGTCCGATGCCGTGAAGGTACCTCTCCTCCTGCCATCAGTAAGGAGCCAGTGAAGAGTTTTACACGCATGGGGACGAGATGATCGTTTTTGCGTGCTGGAAGGATGACTCTGGCCTGGCACAGGGGGTAGAGGGTAGGGAGTTAGGCCGGAGGCAGGAAGACCAGATAAGGGAATTTTCCAAATTCCGGGCAAAGGAAACTGACAGTAATGGGATGCAGGTGGTGGTGCAAAGGGGGGTGGGCGGTTGAGAGATTTTGGGGGATCAACCAGATTTAATTTTTAATTACAAGTGAGTAATGAGGGGAGCATTCAGCGTGGCCCTTGGTTTTCTCATTTGGACAATTCAGCGGTTGGTGGTTCTGTTCGCGGAGGCAGATAGAGAGGAGGTGAAGGGAGCCAGTGGTTAGAGGGGTCTTGACGTGCTGAGTCTGAGGCGCTCCAGGGAGGTCCCAGTGTGGATGCTCGGGATGCAGCTGGCAAGCAGCTGGTATGGGAAAGGAGGAAGTCTTGGGAAAAACCGACGTTCGAGGGATGGGGAGAGAAAGACAAGTCTACGCAGGGCTAATGGGGTGCGTTGGGAGGAGAAGAGAGCCGATTAGGAGGTAGTGGCGAGTGTCTGAAATAAAGTCAGGAGGACATCCAAGGAAGGACACGTGGGCGACATGAAAACGTGGCAGAAAGGGCAACCCAAACCACTGAAAATCACTCTTGTGTCTGGAGGAGGCCACATGGGACCTTGGAGGGAGCTGTTTCAGTGCAGAGAAGGAGGGGACACATCCAATGAGCTGAGGGGTGTTGACAAGGGACAAAGTAGCTACTCTAAACATAGGCTTCACTGCAGAAACCCTGGTAGTGTGCATGCAGGGAGACAGACGGACGACTGTTCAATGGGTACGTAGATGATAAGTAGGCAATGGGCAGTATTCAGAGGGGATGCAAAGTCAATAGACTCTTTAAGATAGAAGACTCTTGAAAATGCCGATAGACTGACAGGAAGAAGTCAATGGAGAGAGAGAAGTAAAACACAGAGGAAATACCGAGGCCAGCTGTTCGAGGGAGGTTATAGGAGAAATGGGCGTGACATGTGGGTGCATCTTGGATGCAAGGCAGGTAGCACTCGTATTAGCGATGTGGGAAGGAGGTTTGGATGCAGGGAGGGGTGGGTACCAAGTGAGGAAGTTTATGGCCGCTTGCCTCTTCTTTCTTTCCATTTTGTCTCAGTGAAATGGGCAAGGTCCCCTCTGATAGGAAAGATGGCAGAAGGGGCTTCAATTATGTCATTGCTGTGAGGCAAACGGGGCATGAGGTTGATCAGAAACTTGCAACAAGGTGGCTGAGCACTGAGGGATTCATCCGAGTCTGACCCTTGGCACACGGGGGTCCCGCCCGTGTCGGGGTCTGTGAGCAATTCTCAGAGGTGCCCGGCCATCAGGACGTGGGAGCAGAGCAGACCGGTGGCTGGGCTGGTGCACGGTTGGGGCTGGAAGTGGAAAGAAACCCAGCATTGTTGCACTTGTTGGCATGACGGTGGCTGTGGCTGAATGAGCTTACCTGGGAAGAAAAGGACAGTAGGAGGAAGTGACAAAGTGTGAGAAAGGGGAGGGGTCCAGAGTCTAAAGAGCATGACGAGGTGAGAGATTGAGCAAGAGAAAGAGCTGGAAAGTTGGGACACTATGTCAAGGATCTCAGGTTTTAAACGTCAGAGGCAGGACAGTTTGGGATGATGGCAAGTCCAAGATGTGGGCCGTGAAAGTGGGGTGGTGACAGGCGAAGAAAGGGACAGGCACTTAAACTGGGGCCAAAGAAGTAAAAAGCTAGAATGTCCACTGGACGTCAGCCACCTCTGGGGCACTTGCGTGGTTTGTTGTGGGAAGAGGCCCAGAGGGAGCGGGCATGAGATGGAAGGATCCAGAGAGCTCAACAAGGTGATTCTCATTTTATCGAGAAGGACTCTAAAGTCGGAATTCTTGATAAACGTGGTCATCCCGAGCAAAACAGATGAGGGGCCGGGCGGGCCCCTCCTGTTTGGTTTCGTCACCTTGTTCTGCCAGGCCCTGGGCCTGTGGACCTCGGCTTGTTTTATTTTTTATTTTTAATTTTTTTTAATGTTTATTTTTAAGAGACAGAGTCCAAGCAGGGGAGGGGCAGAGAGAGCGGAAGACACGGAATTCGAAGCAGGCTCCAGGCTCCGAGCTGTCAGCCCAGACCCCGACGCGGGGCTCGAACTCGCATACCATGAGATCGTGACCTGAGCCGAAGTCAGGCGCTCAGCCGACTGAGCCCCCCAGGCACCCCCCTCTGCTTGTTTTAATAGCGAAGGGGCAAAGCTAGTTATTTCCAGGATGTGGAGAAATGGAAACTTCAATAAGCGTGTTGGTGACTTTGCCCAAAATGACACCACCGAAGTGTTGACCTCAGTCTGTCACCTCTTCTCCCTCCCTGCTTGGCTTCCTCTCTCTCCGTTTAACCTATTGCAGCAGAGCTGGTCCACACGGGCTTCCTCGATGCATGCCCTCCGGAGATCTGGCACTGAGCTCCGATACAGGGATGGGGACGGGAATTTTCCCACTTGGCACAGCCGTGTGAAAATCAGGAGGGAATGTTTTTCCTGCTCGGCAACCAGAGGTATCAGATCATTACTTCTTCTTTCTCCCTCCAACTCTGTTGCTATTTATGTACGTGTATCAGTTCCATAACAATACCTTTTGCCTGGAAAGGGCCTTCTCTTACTAAACGTAAAAAAGAGAAAGAAAGAAAAAGAAAGAAAGAAAGAAAGAAAGAAAGGCTATGTTTTTAATTCTAGAAGTAGGTATACTCGCTTCTCTCTCCACTTCCACCTTAAAAAAATAAATAAATATGATGATCTATATATACATTTACCTCGGGGCACTGGGTGGCTCAGTCGATTAAGTGTCCAACTTCAGCTCAGGTCATGATCTCACGGTTCGTGAGTTCGAGCCCCGCGTCGGGCTCCGCGCTGACAGCTCGAAGCCTGGAGCCGGCTTGGGATTCTGTGTCTCCCTGTCTCTCTGCCCCTCCCCAACTTGCGCTCTCTCTAAAAAACAAACAAACAAACAAACAAACAAACATTATATATACACTCACCTCTCACCAATCTGACCCTTGAGAAGTTGTGAGATCCTTGAAAGTTGGGCTCTACCGAGTCTTACTGATTTCAGAACACTCTAAACTCTTCTAGTCCTTAGCACACAGCAAGTGTGTCTGTTGAGTGAATAAGGTGTGTTCACTGAATGAACAGTGGTTTTGTCCACCGCTCTAAAGCAGGTGCTTTGAGGCCTGAATAACCGTGACAGGTTTCATTCTGCCCAGCCGTGGTCTCTGTTCTCTGTGGTAAAGGCCACATCTATGGTAAATGGAAAAAGGACCAGGTCTTAAGACAGCCGGGTTTAATCTTGGCTTTACCACTGGCTGTGAAGCCTCGGGTAAATCTTCCAACCTCTGCATCCAAGTTTGTTCAGGCGAAAATTAAAACTCCTTCGTTCGATTGTTAGGAGGATTAAATTAGATGTAGTCTGGTAGCCAAAGTCTAGGAACTGGTCAATTAAGAAAAGATTCTTTCTTGACTCCCATCCATATGGACAACCATCTACCCATCTTTGGGTCTCAGGGCAAGTGTCTCTGAGAAGTTGAACTGATTAAGACTTGGTTCCTAAAGCCACAGAAGAGCTTTTTGCTCCGTATGGAATTAATCTGGAACTCCTTTCATGATCGGGGCCTAGGACAAGCCATGCTCTGAAAACACTAATGAGCTCAGGTGCCCATGTCAGGAAATTGAGGCTGCACATAGAAGGTTCCCGGTAAATCATTGTCCCTCCTGTCACTAGGCGGTACTTTGGTTCAGAACACAATTAGAGGAAGCTCCTTCCTGAAAGAGATGAGGAGACGTGCTGGTGGTGGCCAAGAACCTCAAAGATCAAAGAAAGGACATGAGAACTTACTTTTGTGGATATTCACCACATCTCAGGCATGTGCTGGTTGCTCTCTATTTACAAAATCTTCTTTCTTTTTCTTTTTTTTAAATTTTTTAATGTTTACTTATTTTTGAGAGAGACACAGAGACAGAACATGAACAGGGGAGGGGACAGAGAGAGAGGGAGACACGGAATCCCAAGCAGGCTTCGGGCTCTGAGCTGTCAGCACAGAGCCTGACGTGGTGCTCGAACCCACGAACCGTGAGATCGTGACCTGAGCCAGAGTTCTATTTACAACATCTTTGAATTATTGAACAAATCCCTTCAAGGGGTTGGGCGAGCTGGAAACCTGGAGGAAAGGAATTCTGGATATGTCAAGCTTTCAGACTACCTCTGAGTTTTAAAAAACAGGGGTACAGATTGAATTGTGCCAAGCTGTGCAATGCAATCAGAATCGAAAGGAATCAGAATCACTGTATGTGGACATATTCCAGGACATTCTCTGGACTAACAGTAGACTGCAAGACCCAAGAAGTCGGGGTCCTGTCTGGCCCATGCTTGTACAGTGCTTAGCAGATGATAGGTGCTCGGTACAGGGTTTGATGTTTGGATCTGCAGTGGCCATTTTGTGACCATGAGGAAAATTTCAGGGAAGGTGACCCAGAGCCCAGACACGTTTGAGCTGCCAAATTAATTCACCTTGGGACCACCTACCTCCAGACCTCTTACTCTATGATATAATTAAAGGTTTTTATTCTTAAAAGTCATTTTTCTCTGGCTATTTTTTTTTTTTAAATCATGGCCAGAAACATCTTAATTGACCCAATCTCCAAATAGGAGCTTGGGCTGGCCACTCGATGTTTCTGTGCTTCAGTTGGATGAGCACAGTCGTTCTGTATAATGAGGCAACACCATATGTGAATGATGGCGGGCACCTATTTCTTCAGGCTAAACCATAAAAGTTGTTGGGACCCTTGCGCGGATCTCCCCTACGTTTAAACAAAGTCTCACTTCATCCAGAGTTGGATTCCCGGCAGCGCGGGTGGTGGAGAACGAGTCTGGCCGTATTTGGTTTGTCAAGGGTGCCCCGTGGAGCTGGGTGTTATGTTATGTGAGCTGGGCCACTTCTTTGACCCACCCGCTGCCATGCCCCGTGGCAGGCCAGCAGTTGAAACAAAAGCATAGTTCACATTCTTCCCTCTCCTGGAGAATTCTATGAGGAAAGACACCTGAACTGGTGTCCTAGGCATTTCCTCCTTCCTTTTCCTGTTGGATCTGCATCTCTTGAAGCTAAACCATGCTGGGCGGGGGGCGCTGGTGCGCTCGGAGGCATTATTAACCCTTCATCAGAGAAGACGGTGATTTGCGTTAAGTGTTCAGGGCAAATATTTCGGAGTATGTGTGACTGTGGTGGGTGGTGCATCTGTCTCTCATGTAGATGAAGCCATCTGACCACTTTGCCTCAAAAACGCTACCCTGACACACGGCTGGCTGCCTTGAAGAGCCTTTCCATCCTAGTAGCGCTGGATCCCCCTGTGACCTTCCCCGTGGGGACTCAAAGTAGTAAGGATAGAGGTGACACAAAGCCTGAAATGTATCCGGGGAACTGGTGCTGGAAGGTTTATTAATACTGGATAAGCAGGGGCTGTGTTTTCAGCTCCTTCTCTTGGAAGAAAGGAGCTCTTCCTGCTGAGTCTCTGTCATTGCCCCAGTGAGCTGCAGGCCCCCAGGCTCCGCAGAGAAGAGCCGGGAGAAGGTCCAGGTAGGACAGATAGACAGCCGGGTAGGACGGATCCCACGGCTACAGCTAGCACGCTGTAGGGGAGCAAAGAAGCAAAGCCTGCCCGGGAACCTGCTGGTAAAGTCAGTGGCATGGACAGGGTGTCCCGGAACAGAAAGACGTCCACAGTGAACCAGAACTAGGACGATTGTTTTAGCCTCATTGACTGTGAATCATCACAAGCTCTTTGGGGAGGCGGGGCTGAGGAGGACCCACTTTAGAATTTTCTGCATCTTTCCTGTGCTTCATTGACATGAAGTCGTAGAGTCAAGCCTGTAGCTCCCAATTCAAGTTTGGGCCCCATCAATTGTAATCAACTTCTTGGTCTTGATAGAATCCCAAAGCTAGTTCCCTTACTACCACATTTTGATATCTGTATCTCATTACCTTATGGTGTCTCTTTTTCATTACTTTTTAGGCTTTTTAAAAATGTTTTATTCAATTTTTTGAGAGAAAGAGAGAGAGAGAGAAAGACATTGTGAGTGGGGAAGGGGCAGAGAGAGAGGGAGACATGGAATCTGAAACAGGTTCCAGGCTTCGAGCTGTCAGCACAGAGCCCCACGCGGGGCTCGAACCCACGAGCCGTGAGATCATGACCTGAGCCGAAGTCGGACACTTAACCAACTGAGTCACCCAGGCTCCCCTAGGTTTTTATTTTGAAACAATATCAAGCTTACAGAAAAATTGCGAATACAGGACAAAGAATTTTTTTATTATTTTTTTTAATGTTTATTTTATTTTTGACACAGAGAGAGACACAGCATGAGTGGGGGAGGGGCGGAGAGAGAGAATCCGAAGCAGGCTCCAGGCTCTTGAGCTGTCAGCACAGAGCCCGACACGGGGCTCGAACTCATCAATTGCGTGATTGTGACCTGAGCCAAAGTTGGACACTCAACCGACCGAGCCACCCAGGCGCCCCAGGACAAAGAATTTTTGATTTTACGAGCCACTTGAGAGTTAGTTGCCAACATGATGGCCTATCACCATGAAAACGTTAGTGTGTAATTTCTACCAACAGCAAAGATCCTTACATAGCTGCGTATCCATAACTACATTCTCCATGGCCGAGATACAGCCATCCCAATCCCGACGTTAGCACGGACACATTACTCCTGCTTAACCCGAGGCCCATTCCCATCTCCCCAGTTGGTCCAATAATGGAGCCAGTTGTCGTGATTGACGTGTCTCGTTTGGACCCTTGGAACTGTCACAGTTTCTTAGTCTTTCCTTGACTTTTGTGACCTTGGCGGTTTTAAAGACCACAGGCCAGTAACTCTTAGAATAGCCCTTAGTTTCAAATTTGTGGAATGATTCTTCATGGTTACCGTTGGGTGATGCACAGTTGACAGATATCACAGAAGCAATGCTGTGTTCTTTTTGTTGCATCCCGAAACGCAGTACACAACTCTGAGCCCTGAAGGAGGTGGGTCTGCCAGATCTCACCATCAGAAAGTTACCACTCTTCCCTGTGTAATTAGTATTTTTTCTGCGTGGGGAGGCACTTTGAGACAATGCAAAGATTCTGTGTCTCATCAAAATTTCAGTTTATTTCTATCAGTATGGGCTCATGAAATCTTCTTTTCATGAGTCAGAAGCCATTACTTTACTGATTTTGTTGTTGTTCAAATTATCCCAGGTTTGGAAAGTGGGATCTCCCTTTAAGCTGACTTTTGGGGGCTTTTCAATGCCGGGCGTGAGGACCCACAAACGTGCCTCAGAGAAGCACAGTATAGCAATGTTTCCACCTCGGTTCTTCATTTCATCCATTTCCTGCCCCCAAGATTCTTGAACTGTGTAAATCCTTCCCCAGAGAACACAGTGGCATGGTCATAACTTGCTAAATACCGTAATTAAAATAGTTCTCTTATTAACTTCGTGATAACGCTTCCCCCCCCCCCCCGCCCCTCCTCGAAATTACATGTTAGCGTTTTGTTAATTAAATTTCCAGTTCCAACAGAACTTCTTGCTGCTGCCATGAGGTTTACTGGGGGCCCTCTTCCTGGGGGGTGGGAAGGTGGCCCAGCAGGTCAGACAGGCTCTCATCTTTTCTACTGGAAAGTTGAGGGAGGGAAAGAGGGGAAGAGATTGTGCACAGTCTGTGCCTAAGTAAGGTAGCCAGAGTGAACAAATAAAAAGAAGAGGTACTCAGTTAAATTTGAATTGCAGATATATGATCAATATTTTTTTAGTGTAAGTATGTCCCCAAAATTGCACGGGGTGTACTTATGCCAAAAAGTTAATTGTTACTTCTCTGAATTTCAAATTTAGTGAGATGTCCTATACTTTGTCTGGCAATCCTACACCTACCAAACCTTGGTTCATGGCTCCAAAGAAGAGAGGTTTTTCACTCCTCTTTTAGTATATGTTGGCTCCTTAATTTCTGAATCAACATTGGAGGTTGTCTGTATTATTTTGGTCAGCTCCTTAATGCACACAATCTCAAAAAGATTTTCCAGCTACCTGTTTTACTAATACTTGTATGATGACTAATATTGATTCATTGATCTATTAATCTTTTTTAAAAATGTAAATTTTTTGAGAGAGAGAGAAAGAGTGAGAGAGAGAGAGAGAAGAAGAGAGGGGCAGAAGGAGAGAGAGAGAGAGAGAGAGAGAGAGAGAGAGAGAGAGAATATGAAGGCTTAGTGCAGAGCCTGACACAGGGCTGGACCCTGAGATCATGATCTGAGCCAAAATCAAGAGTTGGACACTCAACCATCTGAGCCACCCAAGCACCCCACCATCTATTAATAATTTAAACAGAGTCTGCAATGCACTAGGTGTTGTGTGAGGTGCTACAGATACAAAGGCCAGTAAGACATGGGCTTTAACCTCAAGGAGCTCACTGCTGGAGCAGGCGTCCTAAGCTTGGTCAAATCCAGCCGCCATATTGTTTTATAAATAAAACTTTATTGGGACACAGGCACGCCAATTTGTTTATAATTGTTTATGACTGCTTATAGCGGCTGAGTTGAGTAGTTGTAACACAGACATGTAGCCCCCAAACCTAAAATATTTATTTTTGGCTCTTAAAAAAAAGAATTTGCTGGCCCCTGACCTTGAGAAAGATCTAGTCACCAATAGGAACAATAGGCTAAAAGAGATGTAAGCAAAGCACATGGGGAACACAAAGAAGGGAGCACCTAGTTCTGTTTCCGTGGTGTTGCACCAGTGAGTGGAGTGACATTAGAGCTGAATTTTGAAGGATTTGTCAAAAGGTAAGAAGGGACAGGAGTTAGGATTCCACGTAGTTCTGGGCCATGCCCTGGGGATATGGAAGGCATATGGTGAGGGCTGGGAAAATATCACATCTCAAGGGTCTCAACGTGTCAGGTATTTATGGGTGTTCATTTACATAATGCACATAGCAGAGCTTGGAGTTGAAATTAGAATTCATATTTTACACATGAGTAAGAAGGCTCAGAGACGTTCATGGGCCACAGAAGAAAGCAGAGGAGTCAGAACACGAACTCAGGGTGACCCCGTTGAAAGGCCCATGTTTTCAGCGTCTTCCATGCTCCATTGCTCTACGTGCCGGTCGATTCTACCAAACCACGGGCGGGCTCTCGGAGGGCAGGGAGCATGTCTTATCCTAGAACAGCAGTTCCCAACTGTGGATGATTTTGCTCTCTGAGGGACATCTGGCAATGTCTGGGAGACACTCCTGGTTGTCCCACCTTTGTGGGGAGTTGCCACTGGCATCTAGTGGGTAGAAGCCAGGGATGCTGCTAAACATCCCAGAATGGATGGGACGGGCCCCCACAACAGAGAATTATCTGTACGAAATGTCAATAGTGCCACGATTGAGAAACCATGCCTTGCATCCCTGTGCCCAACACAGCGCTTGGCAAATAAAAATGGTACTTGGTGATGTTTGTTGAGCTGAAAAAAAATTTATGTGTTTAGGGAATGGTGGGGGGGGTGTAGTCCACAGACGTAAGTGAGTAGAAGATGGGGCAAGAATGTGGATTGGAATGGGCTGTTGGAGTGCGAGGAATGATATCCAAGAAGTTTAGCTTCTTCGAAAAGCGTGGTGACATCAGCGAGGCATTTTAGTTCAGGAGAGTGACCCGATTACGGTGGCTTTTCGGAGGGTCACTGACTCTAGCACGAAGGCGAGGTGCCAGTCGGGAAGCTTGACGGTGGCCATAAGGAGGTAGCGCCAGCGGGAAGACGGAGGCAGAAAGAATCCCGTGAGAGGTTGGAAAGTGGCCTCAGCAGGATTTGGGTGTATGGGGCGAGAGGAAGGCTCATGAAGATACTTGTTTGAGCAATTACCAGATTGGCTGAGGTAAAGCATATAGAAGAGCAGAGCAGGTGTGTGTGCAGAGGTGGGGGGTACAGGGTTGGGGGGATGACGATGTTGGATTTGCCAATTTTGAGGTGGCTACAGGATTCCTATGTTTCTGTGTGGCAATTGTTTCATTAAGGCACCGGAAATCTGAATCTGGAACTTGGAAAATGGAGATGGAGTGAGAGTATCGACCTATGTATCTGTCTATGTGTCTTTTTCCCATTGATGTAATTCCTTCCTGTGTTGTTTTGCCCATTCTCCCTGACCAGACCATACATCCCCAAGGGCGAGGACAGTGCAGGGATCATGAGCTCAGACCGGATTGGGTTTGGATTCTGGCTCCCCCCGTGTCCTAGCTCCATGGGAGTAGGATGTTATTTTGCTTCTTTGAGCCGTAAAGTTTCCTCATCTGTAAAATGGGGTAAGATTAGCTACCTATAAGCTGTGGATGTAAACCGTGTAGAATGCCTGCAATAATGGTAGCAACTCAGTATCTCACTCTCTGGTCCTGGTGTGCAATGTACACGTGTGTTCACACGCACCGCCTAGTGCATCTTTGCACTGACCAGGTGGTGTTGAAATTCTCGGCTGAGGTGTTTATCTTCCCCAAGGACTCTTCCAGGGGAGGCGGTTACCTTTGTGTCCCCAGCGCCTAGCACGGCTCCCGGATCACAGATATCAAATCATTCCTGAGGGTTCTAACTGAGGCTAAGGCACATGCCTGAGGTTATACAACTTGCAACAGGCAGAGCTGAGGCTTGCCTTGGCAATACTGGGAGACTGAACCGTCTCTGATCATTGTGACCAGCAGAGAACCCAGAAAAACAACATCAGTTATTAGCTTTGGAACACACGTGCTTAGCTTTGCAGGTAAACTCACCCTCACAACTCTACTTTCCTTCGGGCTGATGTGAGGACGAGTTCGCATGCCCGAAGTCGGCTTCACTGGCCAGTGATAGGAAGAGGCAAATGTGAAATATCAAACCCCTCCCAGAAGAGGCGCGAGTTAATTGGTTCTCACCTTGGCTTGGACTTGGCCGTTTTCGAGCCTGGCCCCTTGGGACTCTGGACACTTGGAACCCACTCTGAGCTCCGTTCCTGACTTGAGTCATCTTGGAACACACATGGCCCCACCCAGCACGCCCACTGCCTTCTGACTGGTACCGTGTCTGCTCCGTAGAACAGGAACGAGTCTGCTTTCTACGGTTTTCTGAGCGGAAGGTGCCCACCCGTCCACTTCTGAACACCCCTCGTTATTACCCACAGGTTGCCTCACACACAGATCATTCTCTTTGTCAACCTGGGTACAACAATGAGTGAAGAAAATCTGATGAAACAGCTTCAAAAAGCACTCTATTACAGATTTCAAAACCAGTCCTCTTTGGTACGGCGATAGTGTAAGCCAGAGAGGGGGCAGATATAGGCTCTCCTGGTTTCAATCAGCACACATTTCTGGAACTTCTACTATGTGCCAAGCACTGTGCTTGCTTTTCCCTTGGGATGTTCGACAAGTGGCAGTGACATCTGTCTTATCCTTGGTACTTAAGTAAGACATCTCATGGTGCCCTGGGAACGTCAAGCCGTGGGGTGTTCAGGCATCTCTGAACTCATCCCCAGGGAGCTCCTAAAGCCAGAGTTAAATTCTGCCCCTCCTCGACTTTTGGAAGGATCTACTTTGGGATACAGAGCACCGCGGAGTTGTAGGACTTCTACCTCGGCGCCCTGCGGTGTCTCATCAAGCAAGGAGGCTCCCCCCCTAAGCCTGCAGGCTCCTTGCTGTCTGACCCCAGCCATCTACCCTCGCTTCAAATTACAAGTAGGACTGGAAGCCAAGAGCCAGCCAAATGCATCATGGTTCCCACTAAGGAGGCAAACCAAGCTGCCAGCCAGCAGGGCTTGGCTACAAAAGCCCAAGAGGCAGCAAGCTTATCCTGAGAAGGTGATTTTGTGTGTTTGTTCCTACATGCAGCTCCTCTCTGCAGGAAGCTACACATTTCTTCAACTGCTCTTCAATTTAGAGATGGGATGCTGTGGGGAGAGGGTTAAGGTGGCATGCAACTGACTGATTTAATTGGCTTCAATTAAGATAAGGACAGCATCCTCGGTTCGGTCCCCTGGAAGTTCTAATTGGCCTAGCTGTCATCTGGGGCCACAAAGGCACTGCTGATCCAAGGTGGCACTTCATTCATTCATAAATGAATAACCTCGGTCCAAGAGGGGACGTTACACAAAAGGATGTGAGGGATTACTTTCTCAATCTACTCATGGCATATGTGACCAGCTTTCCTCCTCACCGTGTCCTCCCCCCCAAAACACACACACACACGCGCACACACACACACACACACACACACACACTGGAACTACATTTTTGTTTGTCAATCACTTGATACTACTATGATGGGCCGGGGGTGACTCATTAGGGAGAACCCCGGTAGTTCTACTTTTCAGCAGAGGTGGCTACGTCTGGGGTCCTGGGAGAGGATTGTCTCTGGGTTGTACACTGGGTATTTAGGGATGCAAGATTTTTACAGCTGGTTATTTTGTAGCTGCGAGTTGGCTTCGGAATCCAGAAACCCTGGAAAGAAAGATACTGAGGGTGTTCATCGATTCATTCATTCATCAAACATCTGCTGCACTGCTCCATGTGTGGGACAGACACGGCACTTCCTATGAGAAGTATGTCGGGTAACTAGGCAATCCTGGGTGATGTCATTGCCTATGTCGAAAAGCCCTGGATGGGAGGTGGGATCAAACCTGTCTTTGCTGGGTGACCGTGAGCAAGTCACTTTCCATCCCAGGGAGCCTTGCAGCTCAGAGGCCCTGTGTTTCGGCTCTGGAAGTCAGGGAGGACCTGGGCTTCAGCCCCAGTCTCCCTCCACCTTCTGCTCTGGGCAAAGACGGAAAGCCAGACCTGGTGGGGCCAGCCCTCACTCTCCCTTCAGGCTTGTCCCGGGGATTTTTCCTTCTCCTCCTCCTCTCTCCCCGCAGAGGTGAGGAACAGGTGAAAAGAGGAAGAGGGCTACAGAGAGAAAAACAAAACACAAAATAACTCATGGCTTCCTGTAGAACTCTCAAGTTGGAACCTGAGCAAAAACATGCCTTCGTGCTCCCTGGCTATTACCTGACTTTGGAGCCCAAATGGATGTTCTCTGTCAAGTCAGCGATTGTGGCTCAGAGTGAAGACCGACTTATATACACATCACCATGGCAACGTTTAGGCAAACCGGCTTGGAGGCCTGAGGATTGATATTATGGGATAGCTTCCTTTCTTCTTCTTCTTCTTCTTCTTCTTCTTCTTCTTCTTCTTCTTCTTCTTCTTCTTCTTCTTCTTCTTCTTTTTTTCTTTTCCCCTTTCCTCTCGTAACAGTAGCCTAAAGTAAAGAACAGCAAAGTTGGATTAATGGACTTCTTTTTAGAGATTTCTTACCCTTGGCTATATTTGACTCTGAAATTGTTAGTGGAAATTTAGCTAAGGTGTCAGCCAAGGCATTCGGGGGTCCTTGAGTTATACTGATAGGTGGAGGGTGTGATTGATGATTCGTGTTGAACGTGACTGATGATGAAGCTGGAGGGAGAAGGGGCCGTGTGTGTGTGTGTGTGTGTGTGTGTGTATTGGAGTGAGGATAGTAGTGTGATTTTAATTTGCATGTCTACATTTTCCATTCAGGTGTCATCTGCTCATCCTAGATTCCCTCTGTAATGGTCACATCCAGTGACATTGTCTTTTGTCTGCTTAGCCAGAATAGTCTACCTAGTGCCCTGTGATCAAACACCAGCAGGGTCGTGGAACACCAAAATGGGCTTCCTCCAGAGAGGCTCAGTGCAGATGCAGGAGATAAGCTGATGCCCCTTATCCCCTCTAGGGATTGACACTAGAGACCTCCAAAAGCTTATATTTATTTTTACGTTTTTTAATGTTTACTTATTTTTGAGAGACAGAGAGAGAGAGAGAGAGGCTGGAGGAGGAGTAAGGTGAGGGAGACAGAGGATCCGAAGCAGGCTCTGATTGACAGCAGAGAGTCTGACGCAGGGCTCGAACCCACGAACTGTAAGATCATGACCTAAGCCGAAGTCGGACGCTCGACTGACTGAGCCACCCAGATGCCCCTCCAAAAGCTTCTATTTAAAGCAATGAGTCTCTTGGACTTCCCAGGCTATTTTAACTTAATTTATTGCTTTTCTGACCTGGACTTTCAGGTTGCATGCTTAAAACATCAAGCTGACCCGCATATAAAAAAGATGGGTCCAGTAAATACTGATAAAGGGGTTTCTGGAGCTCATCCTCTAAGATGGGTGGGCAGCCTTTAAGGGAGAGCAGAAATCTCCTTTGCCAAGGTTCCACGCACCCTACAGAGGTGGGCTTTGGGGAGGGGATTCACAACTGCAACTGGTAGAAATTGGTGGAACCAGTTCATTCTTCCTCCCAACCTGCCCTGTAACTACAAATTTGTAAAGTGTAATTTCAACTGTCTTATCAAATGGGATAAAGATAGGATATCCTTTTCCGAAGACAAAACATCTGAAAAGTTAGGACTTCTACAGATGTGTGCCTTACATTTGCAGAAGACAGGTGCCTAGACATACATGGGGATATGGACATTTTGAAGTGGGTGATTTTGTATGTATTTAAGGAAATCATCAGAGGAAATCTTTGGGGATTCCCTCATAAAGTGCATTGTTACTTTCAATATTTGTTACCCAGATCCTTCTGCCTTAGGTTGGATTGGAATAGAGAGTCCCGAAGCTTTGGACAAACACAAAATAGTGTTGGTCTGGGTAAAATTCAGAGTAAGCAGTAAGGGCTTTGACACTTTCATATCTCTCCTTTTGACATCCACTTAGCATTTTGGGGATGTGTGGACATTTTTCTACTAGTTCCTATAGTTGCTTGGGTCATACTTCTTCTTTATAAATCAAATGCTCTGGTATGAAATTCTTTTATTTTATTTTATTTTATTTTATTTTGTTTTGTTTTATTTTATTTTATTTTATTTTATTTTATTTTATTTTATTTTATTTTATTTTATTTTGTTTTTGGTTCGTTTGTATTTTAGAAGCTTCAATGGCAGGGGCACTCCTCAGAAACCAAGAATTTCTAGAATCACCTTTGAACATATTGTCAGCTTTAATGTATAATGCACTTCTTGGAGAAACCTGACTTCTTTGCCATCTCTGATAATAAACCCCATTTTGATATTCAGAGTATTGAGTCAGCAACTTCAACAGGAAGGAGTAACAGGAACTAACCAGAAGAAGCCTGCAGGGTTACTGGACAGAGGCGGAATAAATGCATTTTAGACGGCAGATGCCTTCCGGACCCAGGTCTGGGGCAATATGAAGCTCCCAGGATGCTTCCAGCTTACGGAACTAGTGATATCTCTCCTTTGGTCTTTCCTGGGTTCTGATCGATTTTAATAGAACTCAGCTCTTGGCAGTGTAGACTTGGAAGCCAAAAGTGGACTCTTTATACTTTGATCCTTAAGGAAACTGGAACAAATCAAGTTGCTTATTAAAAAAAAAAAAAAAAAAAAAGCCAAGGGTGAGGTTCCCTGGGGTGTGGTATGAGGATTGTGCTGGAAAAAGAAGGCCATGGTCCAAGCAAACACTTCTGAGAAAAGTCTTCCAGCTGGACTGGGTTCCAAACAATTTCTCCGGGCAAAGGGGAGATCCACTCTCAGATAAAGAGCAGCCCATCGTCCTCCCAGCGGCAGCTGGGCGGGCGGCCAGGCTGGGAGAACAATGATTTCCTCGCTTTTAAATTTGATTATTAGTTCATATTTATTGGAAGCCTGTGCTACATTTAGCCTTGTAGCCAACATGCAAGACAGCCTAATGGGATTCATTTTTTCCTATTAGCTTTTTCCATATTTCATCAACTGAGTCAGCATCCCACTAGTTAAGAGATGTAGAGCTGAATCTCCCCTGATCGCCACACAGCTACTAAAAGGGACTTGCCCTCCTTCTCCTCCCAGCCCCCACGTCATGGTGGCCTGTGCTGGCCCCCAACCCCACCCCTCCCATCCCCGCCCCCCCATGTGTGCATCCGTATCAATGAAGTAAAACGGCCTATTTCTTTGAAAATGCCTCTTCCATTGAGGGTTTCCTATAATTGCCTGGAACAAACCATTCCAGTGTTTAATGTGGTATTTTAACTCGCTTTAGGGACAGAAGGAAAAGAAAATGGGTCAGGATTGTGAGCATCTTTTACTATTTGTTTTTTTTTTTTTTGAAAAAAAATGTTAATGTTTATTTTTGAGAGAGAAAGAGAGAGAGAGAGAGTACGAGAGGGGGAGAGGTAGAGGGAAGGAGACACAGAATCCGAAACAGCTCCAGGCTCTGAGCTGTCAGCACAGAGCCCGACATGGGACTTGAACCCACAAACTGTGAGATCACAACCTGAGCCGAAGTCGGACACTCAACTGACTGAGCCACCCAGGCGCCCCTCTGTTTGTTTTTAGTATTTATTGAGTGCTACTGTCTTTTGGACTCAGTGTTTTGTGAATTATGTCACCCCTGTTCACCACCTCCATGTTCTTGGCCCCATTTTGCAAATGTGGAATCAGAGGCCAGCAGAGCTATAGGAAATTTCAAAGCCTGGCAGTTAATGTTTGTCTTCCCACCAATTCCTTGGGATGAACCACTATGCATACTGCTTCCTGTGGCTTTGGACACTGGTCAGAGCCTGGTGTTCTAAAAAGTCAAAAACCAATGGACAAATACCAAGTGGCACCCCCACTGCTCCTCTAGGAAAATAATTGGCCAACTGAATATAAAACTCAGGTCCGTAGAAATGGTTTTGATTATAGGTCTGACATGTAGGGTATCTTGAAGCTTGAGGCATCCATTTAAGAATGCTGCTTTTTTTTTTTTTTTTTTTTGAGAGAGAGCGCGAGTGGAGGAGGGGCATTGGAGAGGGAGACACAGAATCCAAAGCAGGCTTCAGGCTCTGAGCTGTGCACAGAGCCCAACATGGGGCTGAAACCCACGAACTGTGAGATCACGACCTGAGCCAAAGTCAGACACTTAACCGACGCCCCTAAGAACACAAGCTTATGCTTGAATTTGCTCCTGAGACCAAACTTAATCTCAGCTTAGATGCAGCCGGGGTGGGGTGGGGGCGGAGGGAGAGCTGCTTGCCTCCTTGTTGAACAAGCTGGTGGGTGTCTGGAAGTTGGGAAGTCTCACTCAGTGAGTCCAAATGGAGCATATATTGGCGACCATCCCTGGAGACTACTGGTTCTGGGGCCACCTGAGGTTGACCCTAATGAGGAATTGTTTCAACTCCTCTATTTGCCCATTAGATGAGCTCTGGGTGCAACAATTTGGATATGAGTAAGTGCTGTAGGGTTTGCATCTGAGGCCAAGATTTTTGCAATACGTTGATGTTTATTCTTCTGGGGATACAGTGGATTGTGGTTTATAGCCAGGGGCAGAGCAATCATAGACTGCCAGCAGGAGTGGAAGCCAAGAGCAGAGGGAGCTTGATGGCAAAAACAGTGTCTTCTGGGGGATTTTATGAATGGCCCATGGATGTCCCTGAGAAAGTCAATGTAAAACATAGAAAGTCAAGTTTCCATATAATTCACCCTGGGTCCAGAAGGAAGATTTCTCATGGCAGGAGATTCATTAAACACACTGTTAGGTCCTGAGACAGCACTGGGTATTCAGTAGGATCTGGGTGGAACTAGTTGGGGAATAGTGGAGTGATTTCTTGTTTCCAGAAGGGGTAGTAGATAGCTGTGTGACCTGGCAGGAGTCCTGGTGCCCATGGGTCATGTTAGGTGATCATCTCCAAAACAATACTTCAGCGCAAGATGCAGGCATCATTAGAGTGAAATCAGGGGTTTAAGCAAGGCGATCCCAGATGCTCTGAGATTCTAGCGGGCTAGCCAAACAAGCCTTCTCCCTGAGCTGACAGGGCGCTGTAGCCATACCCAGCATGACGCACCCGAATGGGACAGATGGCATAGTTGATGCCGATAGCCACCAACTGGTCAAGTTCTAGACTGCTCTGTGGACAATGCTGACGAGGTCACCTGGTTCTACCAGCGTTGAGCTCATGGGTACATGGAAGTGTTGGTTCTGATGGACTATACTTAGCTCCAAGGCTGCTTAGATTATGTCAAGACAGACCTGCAATTGACACGTTATTTGTTTTTGTATTCTTGCAGACTCTGACGTCCAGCCCAAATCCCTCTTTATCCCATAAGTATTTCAGATGGCGATGTTTTCTGTTAATTCCTCCCGCTGGACCTAATATGAGAGGCCACAAAGAGTGAGCATGTGTGTCTCCAATTGTATTGATGCCCTGAGATCTTTCTTCTAGATGTTCCATCCAGCCACTAAGTCCCCTTGTCATTGTCCCCATACCTAAGAGGTGGCATTCTAGGACTAATAACCAGTCAGAGTCCCAGTTCCACGTAACTTAGGGAAAAGTTTTAAACTTCTTAAGCCTCACTCTTCTCACGGGGGAAAGAAAAGGGTCGTCGTTGGAGCTAACATTTATCCCATGCTTACATGAGTGACCTCATTGAATCCCTATGGTGACCCCATGAGATTGTGCTGAGTGTTTTCAGTTTGCCTCTTCACCCTGTTCTGGGTCTCAAGAGGCTGAGCTGTAGGGAACAGTGTCAATAGGTTGCCTTGCTCTTGGCTTCCAGTTGGGTTAAGCCAAGGAGGGCAGGAGACAAAGGTGAGCCAATCCTTATCTTTTAGAGTTACCCTGGCTGGTTGCATCTCTCCATCAGAATTCACAAGTACCATTAAGGGATATCGCTCTTCTGCATTCTTGCCCTTCAGTCCTGGGTGATGGCCCTGCTCTTTCTAGCCCTGGGGTACTGCACGATCCCCCCTATTTCCCTGCACTCTGCCCACTCCTCTATAAGTCGCTCATTCATTAAACTCTCCTTAAATTACCCAACTTGAGTGTGTCATCTGTTTCTGCCAGAACCTTGACAGACACAGAGGTAGACACAGAGGTAAAATGATTCCCATTTTACAGGCGAGGAAACTGACCCTGAAGGAGGGCAAGCCACTAAGTCCAAGGGCTTCTACCTAATAAGAGGTCTCCAAACCCAGGTTTGTCTGAGCTCAGAGACTAGTGGTTGATGACTGTACCTCAGCACTTCTGTATGGTCCCTTATTGTGTTGGCTGTCCCTGGCAGAGACCCCAATAACTCACCAGCCATGGAGCACTGCTCTCAAGGCCTCCTCCATACCCCCTGTTCCCTGAAAGGGGAGCCAGGCAGATACACCTGGTCTCATTCCGTCACCCTTGGGACAAAAGACGTGAGTCTGTGTGGCAGATGATCTGGTCTGGGATGCAAATGGCATTGCAGTGCGAAGAAGCCACTTGAGAAGTGGCTGAGCATGGCTTCATTGTCACTGTGTCCCTTCATCTGAGGGACATGGCATTGATGGAACGTTCCATGAGATACAGGAATTGCAGACCTGTTCGCCTCATCCTGGAGTCATTCCTGAGAGCATGTATTTACTTCCAGGAAGCCCAGGAAGTTGGCTTAAATCCCGTCCCGCACTTCTTCAGAGCTAGGTCTTAGAAAATGCAGGTGCAGGGGCACCTGAGTGGCTCAGTTGGTGAGTGTCCGACTTCGGGTCATGTCATGATCTCGCAGTTCGTGGGTTCGAGCCCCGCGTCGGGCTCTGTGCTGACAGCTCAGAGCCTGGAGCCTGCTTCGGATTCTGTGTCTCCCTCTCTCTCTGCCCCTCCCCTGCTCACACTCTGTCTCTCAAAATAAAAAGGAAAGAAAAAAAAAAGAAAAGAAAATGCAGGTGCATAAGATTGAGAGGATGCTAGGCACTCTCCTGTTTCTGTGCATCTTCGTTATGCTTTTTGTCACTGATGCTTTAATACGAGTAGAGTTTAATTGGTTAATATGCTTGATATGCACTAAGCTTCCAATATTGTTGAAAGAATGAATGAATGGGATAAGAGATCATACTCTGAGAACACTAAGAGGCATTTGAATCACTTCACATCCCTCTTTCAGAACACGGATTAAGGTCAGGGCCAACAGAAGAAATTCGCTGAGAATTTAGTTATGCTGGGAATACTTTCTGGAAAAATAATAAACGATAATGGCTACCATTGGTGAGAGCGTGATATTTACCAGACACTGTGCTAAGGTTTAATATGCAGTATCTCATTTAATCTTTCCAACTCTGTGAGACTGATAGAATTATCCCCATTTTACAGATGAAGAAGTTGAAGGTCAATGAAAAACTCTGCATTGCATCCAGATTTATATTTCTAAGTGGCCGCATTGGCATTACAAGCCAAATCTGCCTTCAGACCTCAGAACTTTGGCTAATTATTCAGAACTCTGGGTTGGATGCCTGGCATTTATGCTCTGTTAATTTGATCTTGTGGGTACGGCCTAGATGCTGCCCTACTGTCCCACCACACCTATAACCTCGCCACCCCAGCCACTTCTCTCCCCGTGCGATTCCTTCTCACCCGGTCCCCCTTTTCTGAGGTTTCTTTCTTGCCAGTTTCCTCTTCTCGTTGTGAAATGGTTTTCTCTCTGTTGCTGCCTGTCCCAGCCCTTAGGCGAGAGGCACTGAAATTGATTCGCTAGCGTTTGCCCTGACCTGTCTGTCGCATCTCACAGCACACCGGGAGATGCTTTGCCTCTCAGCCTTATTAATCATTTCAATTTGACATTCTGTGTGTTTTATGCTCTTTACTTCCGCCCCCACTTTGCCCCCATTCAATTATGTTTACCTTTTAAAGCAACACTGGAAGGGGAAAATCTATTTCTCCTGCCAGATGTTAAAAAAAATAGAAAAGAAAAATACTCCCTAGACACACACGCGCGCGCGTGCGCACACACAGACACACACACACACACACACACACATTTCTGCCTCTAGTTTTCCTCTTTAATGTACACAGATAAACAGGACAAACGAGCAAACCCCGCCTTCTTGTTTTTCATATGAGAAGCTGGGATGTTGTCCTGGTGTATGTGGACCTCTAAAGCAATGTGTCTCACACTTGAACGTGCGTCTATAACACCAGGGGCATGACGTGAGAATTCAGATTCTCATTCGGAAGATCTTGGGTGGGATGTGAAGTTCTGCATTTCATGCCAGGGAATGGCAAGGTACAGCTTTAAGGAAGGCGCCAAAGTTTCCTTCCCCCTGCCCTCCGCGTCTCCACTGCTGTGTGCCCGACGCTTCTCCGTTCTCCAGCGTGCGGGGAAGCGTGTCCTTGCCGGGAAGCTCTTCCGGGCTCCCCAGCTCAGCCACATCTCCCACAAATGCTGTGCCTAACTCAGTGGCATCGCCTTTTATGACTGAGGGTCTTTTATGGTTTAGGTTGGAGTCTCCCTGCTAAGCCCTTCCAAGGATAACAGTTGGTTGTCACTGGCTGGGAGACAAAAGAAATGCGCTTTGCTGGAGCCAGGTTTCCCCCAAACGCTAATGGTACCTTTATCTCCGGGTAATTAAAGCTCTGACTGATGAATGCATAATTATGCATAAGCCGGACTGAAATGATCACCTTGGTCTTTTCATCTTTTCGCTTACTTCATTTAGAGGTAACAGTCTCAGGCCTGCTTCGGAGAATAGCTGTTTCGAGGTGTCTGGGTTGGGCGGGGTCACTTGGGGGCCCAGCCGCCACCACAATTGCTGCAGTGTGTGGAGGCCAGAGCTGTCTCTGCGTCCATGATGTAGTGGCTCTTTGGTGGCTGAGGGGGCCTTGGGGAAGGCATAAAATTTGTCAGGATTTGCCAGACTGTTTGGAAGTTCAAGCTGTGGCCCATGGGTCTGGTCCAAATTTGCCTCTGGATAAATGAGGTGACAAGGCTGGGCTCAGTCTCTGTCACTTGGGCCACTGACCTCCTCTCCACCCCTCCCCGTTTGGGAACAGGCTCATCCTTCATCTGGGCTGCCCTTGAACATAGCGAGGCTCGTATCACTGTCGCCCTGTGACTGTCCCACCTCATGTCTAGGTCAGGGCTGCCTTCAGCCTTCTCTCCTCCTGGGCAAGTGTTCACGGAAGCAGGGAGAGCCCTAGGGAAGGCTCCAGGCCCCCAGACACCTCAGCAGGAAGAGGCCCATAGAGTGATGGCAGAGCTCATGGGTTTCAGACACGAACTGAGCTCAGAACCCTCTTTCTCCTCACGTGATCCCCTGCAACAAATGACAACTTGTGAAACTCTTCTGAGCCTCCTGTTTCCCACAAGTGAAATGGAGAAGATAATTTTGCCAACTTCATGAATTAAGTGAAATTAAGGCTGTCTGGGCTTAGCACATGGCCTGGCTACTGTCTGGGACGGCCACTATAGCCTCATGGGCACTGGAGATCCACAGGAACTGTTTGAGTCGCCGCTTTCGAGGGGTCTCTCCCGCCTCACAGGACCCCCAGAACTGCTGGGAAATCTGAGACCACGTGGGATCCAGGCCACAGGTGCGATTGGACTGTTGCCTTAGATGGTTGGCGTGGGTTTGCAGTGAGCTTTCTTCTGACCTCCACAAGCACAGGGACAGTCACGTGAGGGGTGATTCCCTAGGCCTAAAACTACATGACGAAAAGGGAGAGATCACCAGAAGGCATTGAGGAACAAGTGGATGTTTGATGGGGAACTACTACGTGCCGTGCTCTGTGTTGTGTATTTTCACACACGCTAATTTCTCTTCACCACAATCCCACGTGGTAGATATGCACACTTTCATTGGACACGCAAAGATACAGAGGCTTTGAGGGGTGGCTTCTGCCCGTTTATACACTGCTAAGTAATCCATATAGGGCCCCTCCACCATCCCAAGAAAGACCTGGACACCGCCGTCCTCCTGGGCTTTCTAGCTCCTTTTTTTCTTTTCTCAATTCATACCCAAGTTTCCCTTCCCCTAGGCTTCCATTCTCAGCCCTCTAGTGACACTGTCACTCAAAGGTCAACAATGACCTACCTCTTCGTTGCCAAGTTCAATGACCTTTTTTCACGTAGTCTTATTTTCTGGCACATTCCACTGTTGATGGAAGCTCTTGCCTAAGGCTCTCAGACAATCTATTCTACCAATTCACTTCTTCCCTCTCTCTCTTTCTCTACTGACCACTTCCCCCCTCCCCCACCACCCTCTACTGCCTCTTTCTTCCTCCTCATATTTATGAATCTGGACCGATTGTTAAATCACATTACTTGACAAACTCATCTAATATCACAACTTCTGCTCCATACTTTATGCTAACCATTGTCCATACTTGTATTTTTCAACTTTTCTTCTAATGAGCTGTAGGCATGGACCCCTCCCCCTCATCTGTCTTTTGCTAGACATGTTGCCACGGTCTCCAGTTTCAGAATTCCAAAACAGAGGTCCCCATCTCTCTTTGAATTTTCATTCACTTTCTGACTTCTCTGTTTTGGCCAACGGATTGAGACACCTCAAAGAAAAATCTCTGTCACCTTTGACTACCCTGCATTCTGATCTTCAATATCAACTTAGTATCTGAATCCTACAGCTTCAGTTCCTGACCTCTCCATCCTCTCCCCGTGGTGAGGCTCTGACCACCTCACGCCTGGCTTATGGGAGTGATTTGCCCAAGTGTCCACACCTCTTCCATTGGCTCTCCAGACTGGGACACTCTACAAAACACAGCGAGAGTGTTTATTCTTCTGGAAATGCCGCACGTATTATACTTGTCTGCCCAGAGAGCCTACAAGATCAGTAACACGTGCCTTAACTTGATTCGAGAAATTCTCCACAATCTCCATTCTTTCCTAACCTGCTCTCCCACCGATCACGTACAGAAACTCAGATCAAATCAATTTAGACTGTGTTCTAATTAGGATTAAGTTCAATTGCCAGTAACACTGTAGCCTAAAATAACAGTGACTTAAACTACATAGAAGCTCATTTCTCCCTCTTTTCAAAGCCCAGGACAGGAATGATAGTTGTACTTCACCAAGTGCCCCAAGACCCAGGCTCCTGCTATCTTGTTGCTCTGCTTCGTGTGACCTCCATTCCCAAGGTCACCCTGGATCCGGATTAGGCATTTCACACCCTGCTGTCAAATCCACAGTCCACCCAGAAAGAAGTAGGAAAGGTGAAGAGGGAACACAGACATTCCATTTAAGGACATTTTTGGAAGTTGTATAGATGACTTCCGCTTAAATCTTATTGGTCAGAATTTAGTCACATGATCACATCCAGGCCCAGAGGAGGCTGGGAAATGTATGCTTCACTATGACAGGGCATGTGCATGCCTGGTTAAGACTCAGGGTTTTATTACTAAAGCAAGAAGGTGGGAAAGGCTGTTGGGAACAGCCAGTAATCCTGGCTAGAGTCAATCCTTTCATTTGTTCACAAGATGACATTTGGGGAATCCTGCTGTGCTGCATAATGGTCTCCCTTGCCTGACACTCTCTCCTGCTTGTCTAAGTGCTGCCTGACAGGGAAAACACTCTGACTAGGGAGGATGAGCATTGGCCCCAGAGTCACACAGAACCGGGTTCAAATCCTGGTTTTACCACCTTCCCTCGCTGTGAGACCTTGAACTCACTCAGTGGGCCTGAGCCTCAGTTTTCACCTCTGTCAAATAGGATGACAAAACTCGTGTTGGTTCTCAGTATGAGAATCCCATGGGGGCAGTTTTGAGGAAGCACATAATACAGGTCTGGCATCACCTATGCAGCTGAGAAATGAAGGTGACCGGTCTCATCAATAATCATGAGATTTACGATATTTTCCCGAAAGGTTCAACTCAGATCCTTTTTCTTTTGCAGAGAACGTCCTATCCATTTCAGAGTTCCATTTCCATTTCAGCCACTCCTGCTTTCAGCTCTTTCTAATAATACAACTACCATTTAAGACACTCCTGTGAAAAGGAAGTCAGCTGGTAACTTATATATTTCTTTATTACCCTCAGAAAAGTTGAAAGAATAGCGCTTTGACTTTTCGTGAACTGTCACCTTCGGTTATTACCTCTTCATGCACACATGCACCGTTTTCTCAACTAGATGAAATGTGTCTCGAAGGCAATGCCTATTTTAAACAGGAAGTTTCCTTTGTTTTTCATCCTTTGCTTTTTTTTTTTTTTATCCTCTTAGTACCTCCAATGCTGCTTAAGAAAAATGTGCATTTCACTTCTTCCTGTCTTCTCCTGTCTTTGATGATTTCCATGGATGTCTGAACAGCTGAAGGCAATAAGGAACGTACAGAATAAGACTTTAAGGCTTGTCAAAATTGTCCGTTATTGCTCTCAAGGCACCATCCCCGGGGCCAATGTGCCCTTCTGTTGTTTCCCTGTACGTATCCTAACTCCCCATGGTATTTTTAAAACAAGCAAACAGCTGCAAAGTGAGTGAATGTGTGAATGAATGGATGAATGGCCCCGGAGATCCAGCTTACGGTGATTGGAAGCGACTGAGATGGTCAGTGAGAGAGCACAGACTTGGATGTGTGTGAGTCAAGGGATCTGAACTACGTCCTGCAACAGCGAGCTCACCCAGAGGCAACAAATGGTCCTGAAGATGCTTTGGACGCATCTCCCATTTTCCCTAGGGAAGTACAAATGAACTAACTTCTATGCCAGTTCCCCCTTTTAAGAGAACTGGATTGCTAAGACAGAACATTTTCCAAGGCTCTACGGAAGCTTGATTGGCTATAACTGATTGTCTTCCTCTCGTGGACGCCGCAGGGGGCTAAGACGGCTTCGCAGCAAAGGCAGTCAGAGAACGCCGATCTCCCTCAGCAATCTACCTCTTCGGAGTAATACCAACCCCCTCCCCCCCAGTTGCTCACTGGTAAATGATAAATGATAAGTCCACGTGCAGTGTTGGGTGTCCATGCGACCAAACTTCCAAGGTAGGAATCGTGATTCCGTTTTGCAGGTGAGTTTAACAGAGGAACAAAGGGGATCACAGGAGATCACACAGCTCCCAAGGAGCAGAGGCTAGGTTTGAATCCAGGTTTGTTTAACTCCACAGCTTTTTTTTTTTTTTTTTAATTCTACTGTGGACGACCCTCCGTGAATTTTTCATTAATCGAGAACACGTTTCAGAAAACATCCACAGAAGCCAGTATGCTGCAAACAGGAAGTGAATATGCATTCTGTTACTCTTCAGTAATAGGCTGGTCAATTTCCCACCACCCCTCTCCCTCCCGCACTGCACTCCCAGAAAATAGATGTGACCCTAGACAGCAAGGAAAATCTTTTGGCTTGTTCTTCGTCCAGGCTCTAGGGGAGCAAGAATTAACATAGCCATTTTTATTTATTTATTTATTTATTTTAATTGTGTCTACTTTATGAAATGGCCTCTTCTCAAAATCACTGCTTGGCTGGAGATGATCACAGTTAGGATGCCCGAAGGCCGGCTTGCCCAAGAGAAAGCAAACTCTCACTGAGTCAGAAGTCGTTGCATTCTCTCCCCTCTTCCTGGCACGCAGTCTATATACTTTAGAGTCCATAATATGCATGTACACCCATGACACACACACATAATAAACCAAGCAGATACAGGACATTATTATGCCTTGTCTGGATCACCAAATAACGTCCCGGCAGAACAAAGGCTTTTAGCAGAAAGATTGCAGACTACGTTGTCCTTTGTCTTGCTTTCCTCTCCTCTTTTCCTTTCCGCTCTCCACCGCCCTCCACCTGTCCCTCCTTCCCCGGCTCCGAGCACTCCATGTCAGGACTACAAAGCGTCACATTCCTCAACAGGCTTAATCTCTGCAACATTCCGGCCTTGGACTTATTAAGAGGAGATTGTGCAGAGCCGTGATGACGGCTAGATGGAGACTTTTCCTGGATAAAAGGTCCTTGCCTGGGATTATCGTTACCTCATTTGCGGTAATCTCACCGCCCCCTCGGCTGATTTTGCCATTTTGGGGGCCGGCTGGCGTGGAGGCAGGTGCAGAGAGAGGGCTCAGCAGGGCTCTTGGAACGGACAGCCGTGAGGGGAGTGGGCTGGGGAGGAGTCTGAAACCTCTAGTCTGCGGAGGGTAGAGTCTGAACGTCTGAACAAGGCCCTGCTGCAAGAGCCTGGGCCAGGGGAGAGTCTCTAACACTTTTCTTCAAAATGCAGAACGAGGCCAAACCGTTCGGTGGGCTTTGAGGCTGATTGTAACGGTGGGTCCTGGTGCACTGAATGGGCAGCATCTGGGTCCAAAATAGACAGTTTCTCTTCTGTTCCAGTCCTTTCCATGTTTTCTACACTTGCTACCTCCAACTGTGTCTGACAGAGGCGTGTGTCTTTCCCCAATTACTTGATTATTTCCACTGATACTCAGATAGGTAAAGGCGGCAAGGCATATGCAAATTGAGATTTTAAAGGGCTCAGATGTAACATGTCTTTCCTGCTGATGGGAGAGAGATGTGAGGTCACTCCCATCACTATCCATTTAATAAGGATTTTAGGTGTTGACGGCAGAAGATTTCTCATCTACGAAAAGGGTATCCCGGTAGCTATGTAATGGCATTGGCATCGAGTGCTGAGCAACTTTATGGCACATGGTAAACAGGGAACAGATGGGGGCTACTTGTGGCTGATGAGATTGAGAATGTGTCCCAGGAGATACTGTGACCGCAGAGATTACCACTGTTCGAATGCCCACTGGATGCAAATGGTTTTTAATCATGGCGGAACACCAGGATTACCTGGGGGAACTTATTATGTATATAGCATCCTGCGTGCTCCTGTTTCAATACAGTCCATAAACTCTAGTGTCCCAGCTGGGGCACTAGATGAACACTGAGGATGGGTGGATCGGAGCAGGGAGTGAATGGTGGTCTGGAGCTGTAAGACTGGTGGTCCAACCACAGGGGGCAAGACCTCTTCTAGGTCCATAGCAAATAGAAAGGGAAGGAAGGGATAGATCCATGAGACATCTTGAAGAAGAAAGGACACATTTTAGTTACTTACTGCCTGTGGGATATGGAGAGGACACAGGAAAAAGTTCTGTGCTTTCAAAACCGAGTGCCTGGGAAAATAGAAATGAGGGAGATACGGAATCATGGAAAATGCTTGCATTGATGGGAATTAGGCATACTGGGAGGAGAGGAGGGTTTGAGGGAAGATAACCTGGATGTGTAAAGATTCACAGGAAAGTTTGGAGACTAATGAAAATACCCAACAGGAGACTTGGGTAGATGGGGAGAACTTGACTTACAAACATGGGAACGAGCTGCACACAGGTACATAATCAAAGCTCTAAGAATGAATGAGCTCTCTGAGGGCTGCAAAGGAGAAAGATCATGTTACTGAACTAACACTCTACGCTTAGTACTCATCACAAAAAGCAGTAAAGAAAAACAAAAAGCAAACCCACGAAGTGCTCTTATTATGAGGGCGTAGTGGGTTCACCGGATGCCCAGCACACGAAAACAAAGACCGACAGCGTCTCTCGTAAACGCTGGGACTCTCCCATGGCCGTCCAGAGTCCTAGAAGGGACCCAGTGGCCTTGAATGTGGCTGCCACAGGCTTGTTTCCTCTCAATGCAGAGACCAGGTCTGAGTGTCCAACTTCTTCCTCAATGCAGGACATCTGGCTCATTAAATTTCCTCTTTGATGTCTTTCCTGGAAAGACGTCATCTTAATTTCTGCCCCTTCCCTAAAACTTACGTGGTTAGAGACCCTCATGTTGAGGGCATTTGCAGATGCCTTTAACACGTGGCACTTGTACCTAGAGCCATTTTCCCTCCTGGAGGCTAAATGTTTATTCCAGTCATATGTATGTTCTAAGGGAAGGGGCTTCAAAGTAGAAGTGCCGAGGTATTCTACGTCCAGAGACTAATCACGTCATTTCTCTCAGTCCCAGTTTCCTCCACCAGCTAGAAAGGAGGTAGAACTAGATCTTTTGAACCTATCCAGCACATTGTCTTTCAACAGTGTTGTGTTACTTGTTTCTTCACATCTGATTTATCTTTGCATGTCCCCTGACCATTATCCATATTGGATACCCAATAAGTGTTTGTTGAATGAATAACGAGGTATTGGGGTACAAACACCAAAATCAAGTAGGAGATGGTTTACTCCTGAGCCCTGAGTGTACCTCCTTCCTTCTCTTTTAGCTCTGGGTCTCTCAAAATCTGTTCCTCAAACTTCTCACCCTGTGGGATCAAATAACACTGGGACGTTAACAAGTGGTGGTATGTGTTTGTGTGTGTATGTAATTTCTTGTAGGGAAATGCTGTGCTCTACTTTGGGGGATTCTGTGTTCGAAACAGCGATGAGCAAGGCTCTCTTCCTGCAGGACATCTCAGAGCCTTGATCACACTAATGTATATCGTGAACATATACATTAGTGTATAGCTAATGGTCTAGCAAGACCCACTATTGAATAGGCAGCCTTTCCCAATTACATTTGATTGCAAGGATCACCCTCACCCATTTTTAAAGAATATTTCGAGGAAATAATTTTCTGCATATTCCACTTTGGGAATCACTCACTAGTTGCTGGAATATAGAATAGAATTGTATAGAATTCTATATTCTATAGAATAGAATTGTAAGAAAAAACACATATATTTGTATACTACAGTTGTAGTATACATGTACATACAACTAGAGGGTTTTTTTTATTAGTTAAGATCTTTGGGGATCCCAATTTCAGATGTTTTCTCTTCCCAGAAGTGGAATTTGAAAGAAGCAGCAATAAAATAAGTTTTTAGTGGGCCTTAGGATCAGGATATTTCAACTAAAGTCTTGACAATGTCCATACAGATTTTTGAAGCATGTTTCATTCCATTCAAAATAGTGTTTGTACTGCAAGTTTGAGGCTCCTGTAAAGAGAAGTTAAATCAAACCCCGGCACACCCTGAGTGCTATAAAATTACTCATGAGAAACTTGTTGTCAATTACCAGAGTAAAATAATAGGGCGTTTTTTTTTCTCTCTTTATTTAAAATACCACTTCTCAGCCAGGCAGTCATGAGTGCCGTCAACAGCCGGATGTGTTGTTTCCCAGCAGGGTTGGGCAGGTTGCTGGGGCTCACCCAATGGGTGGATTTATGGCTTAGCTGGCATTCTGGGCGACACAAGGCAGTCTCGTGAGGAGCTGCAGGAGGAGAGAGCCCGTGCATGTGACCGGTCCCATTTTCTTTCCTAAGATGGCACCAACCTCTTGGCCGCACAGTGGCTGTCCGTGCCCCTTGAAGATTTCTGTTCTGACCTTGATAGGCTTTCTGTGACCGTGCTGGGATGACTTCTCCATGCTACCTATTGCTGCCTCCTCACCGTCGAGATGAATGGAGAGCTCCCACAGCCACGGAGAAGCTGCCATATTGGTCTCTGGAGGAAGTGCTCCTTTTCTCCACTCTTAGGATCCATGACAAGGAAACGAATGCCTTGGCAATTGAGTTGGGGTTTGTTCGTGGCTCAATCCAGATGGCAAAAAAGGAAAGCCTCAACGAATTACCATATTATAACATTTCTAAAACACTCCCAAATCACTAGCTCTCAACCAGCAAGAAGCATTAGCTAAGAGACCCAAGTTATGTTCTTAGCTATTATATTAACCAGCCATTTTTTAAACTAGCCATTTGAACATTATTTCACCTCTTGAGTCTGGATGTTCTGAGCTAAAGAATATCAACACTTATAAAGTCTCTTCTGGCATTGAATACTTTTACTCATATTCTAGAAGATGATACTTAACAACAATACTCTGTGTTGAGCATTATCACTTATGTCACACACAGTGGAGAAGCGGGGCTCAGAGAGTTTGAGTGACTTTGCCCAAGATCACACAGAGAGGGAGAGACAGATTCTGGAACTAAACCCAAGTTTCCGACTCCAAATTTTGCACCCTTCTTCCTCATTACGCTGAGGAAATGGAACTTGACAATTCAGCTTTTAACATCATCTTACTGTAGGATTCAGTGCCCGCGGGGAGGCTGTCCCCTGCACACAGCGGCCAGCCAGAATTCAAAAGGGCCATCTGAGGACATTTCAGCCTTTTATCCAGATAAAAAATGGAGTCAGAGTTCCCTCTTCGAATGTACTCCGGAATCATTTGGTCTTGCTTTTAATCAGCCTCACTATCGATGAGGCACCTTTCCTGGAACCTTTCTTCTGCTCTCTCCTGCTACAGAGCTCAAGACAGTTTTTAAATTTGTATTTCTTTTTAGCCATTGGCTTAATTACACAGGTCATTAATCAGTAAGCCTGTCTATTTTCATCAAGGACTGGAACGCATGAACGCCAACAGTCAGTATGGATTCTCCCCCCTTTGATGAGACTTACTTCTCTCTTACTTTCCTCATGGGTGGTTTCCCTCTGAGTCTGCCATCCACTTCCCCCTTCCTAAGTCTTCAGATGTGCCCAGGGTCTAACCCTGACATGGCCATGACCACCGTACTGTTCACTTAGCTGCATATGTCCCTGTGAGGTGTCTATCTTCACACTTTCTGACTCTCCCTCCCTCCAGCTCTCTGAGTTATCGGTCCCCCTCTAGTCCTTCGTGTTGCCCCTACCATTTCACCCCTTCCTGTTCTGGTGTCAGTTCTCAAGCCAACGTGCTGAGGAGAAAAGAGAAAAGAAGTCAAGAATCTGAAACCTGATGCCCAGCCAGCCTGTCTAATCCTGTTCCCTGGTATAGCAGGGGCTGAAAAACCTGCACCCCAGAGCAAAGAGGGGGAGATGGGCACCCTCTCTTTCTCTTTCATTCTGACATGCCTGTCAACGCCCACGGGGGTGCTTTGAGGCCAAGAGGCCAAGGGAGTTCCAGATTGTTATTTCCCTTCATATGGTTTGGGGAGCACACTTACTTTTCTTGGAAAAGGAATGGCCAAGACGGCATGAGCTAAACAGAACCTTATGTTCCTGGAGGAGAGGAGAGGAAGAACTCAGGCTTCCCTGACGGGATTACAATCCTGGACACACCGTCCACTAGACAGGTGGCCATGAAGCCTCATTTACCCTTACCATCCATCTTACCACTTGAAACCTAGAGATTCCGATGTCCTCACGAAGTCTGTGAAGTTAAAATTTAGAGATATGAAGCGTTTTGAAATAATACTTACGTCACATGATTTAAAGGATAGTTACTCTTCTGGAATGCATCACCTCTGTGGGGGGGAGGGGGAGTTCCTCTGGGGGAAGCATCAAGTCCCCATGGGTTTTCCCCGTTAGCTGTATTCTGTTGAGGTTGATTGAAAAAGACCAATCGATTTTGATTTGTTTGGGTCATGTTGTGTAATCTATTCATGTCTATTTCCAGATGTGACAATAATCTATCACTCACTGATCACAGGGTTTATGTGAATGATCTGGTTGGCTAATTGAGCAGCTTTTTTTTTTAATGTTTATTTTGTTTTTGAGAGCTAGAGATAGAGCACGAGCAGGGAAGGGGCAGAGAGAGGGAGACGTAGAATCTAAGGCAGGCTCCGGGCTCCCAGCTGTCAGCACAGAGTCCAACGTGGGGCTCGAACTCATGCACCTCGAGATCATGACCTGAGCCGAAGTCAGACGCTTAATCGACTGAGCCACCCATGTGCTCCTGAGCGACTACTTTTTTTAAATGTACATCCCTCCCACATCCACATGCTCAGTCAAGAAGAACATTCTTCTTCCACAGAAACGGCCAATTCTTCCATCAAGTTATGTGAGTAGCTGGCCTCCCCTGTTAAAACCCTCATCTCTTGCTTGCTGTTACTTTTTAGGTATGTAACATATATCACACAATAGGGGAAGTTTCCAGAACTCTTTTAGTTATTCCCCTTACTTATATTTCACGTCGTCATGAGGAGGAACTCAAGGCAAGCTTTGTTCCTGGGAAAAAGACCCTGTAAGCAACATCTCAATTACCAGTTTGCAGTGAGGTAAACTGAGGAAAGATGAGGTCACCAGCACTATCTAATTATAACTGTCACCATCCAGCACTGATGGGTAAGTTTCGTCCACTCCTAGTATACTCTTATATAAGTAAATCTCTGGAATCCAACATATTGTAATATATTAATTCCAGGATTATCATTTTCAAAGGAAAAAAAAAATCTAACCACGCTCTGAGGAGGGATGTGTTTTCCTCATAGAAGACCAGATGGGGGCATCTCTGAGAAAAATACAGCGCTGCTGGCTTTGGTGAGGAGGGCTTGCTTCTTAGGTAACTTGTGAGTATATCAGCGGCAGCTTCCTGCTGAAGAAGGTGTAATGTGAACTTGAACTCCCACCACCTACCCAACTCTTGGGACTCATTTCCTTGAGTTTCCAAACACACATAGATGAGATCCTTCGTTAGCATCTAATAGAATGCTCAGTTTGCTACATCTAAGTAAGAAATGAGGAAAGGGTAGATTTCTTGAGGAAAGAGTGTGGGGTACGTTCTGGAGGAGCTCATGGGAGGATACGGGGCCTTGAGGAAAGGGACGGACAGGAGAAGGGGTATCTCCACATGGGAACTCTACTTTCTTGAGTTCTGTGATGCCTCTTCACCTTGGTAAGGTACAAGGAGATAAGGAAGTTGAAGTCCCCAATATTGAGATGTTCCTAACCCCTCAGTGAAAAAATGTGCACATTCAAGCAGGTGGATCGGGGAAGACTAGAGAGGCAGAGGCTCCCAGGGCAAGGAGGGATGTCTGCTTCCCCTTACCTTGTGGATTGTTCCAACTCTTAGGGGGCTGGGGGGCACCAACCCTCATCTCTGTGGATCACCAGCCACATCACCTCAGGGTAGCAGCAGTTGTGGAGGGACCAGAAGATCAGCAGCGGCTGAGACAATTCCCTGAATGTAGGCAGGCATTAAAACTAATTCTGGGATGGCTCCTTCCCCTCCTTGCTCAGAAAGGAAAACCCCTGTGAGAAAGAGCCAAGACCCGTATGCCAAGCAGGTTCTTCATGGACGCAATTTCCATGCCCCATCCTTCGTAACCAGTCCATGCGCCCCACTCATCACCTCTTTTTCCCCATTGCACAGCTAATACACGATCAAATGATGCCCAATAATGTAAATGGGAGCCAAAGCAACTCCAAGGAGGTAGAGAAGCAATTGCAATATAAAGCATTTTTAGCTCATCTCAAAATTAAACATAAGCACCTTTTTATGTACACTGTGTTAGTTAAACTTTGTTCGGGTGGATAACCAAGAGTAGCCTTTAAATCTCCAAGTGTGAAAATGAGGCATCTTTCTTTTCCTTTCTTTCTTTTTTTTTTTTTTTTTTTTTTTTTTTGTTTCTGTATGGTTTAGCCAAGATCTGCTAAGATTTGCAACTGCAACCAAGCCCTGTCACTTTTCCATGGGTCTCTGAGCTCTGCTGGAGTCGTTGGCTGGGCTTCCGTGGCTCATCCAAGGGTTTCTTTCCTTCATCTTGGAGGATGGGACAGGTTGAGCTGGCTGTTGCCAACTTCTTGAAAGCATTCCCAGATAGGAGGGAATATCCCTGCCAGGTGGTTGGAACAGAAAGACTTTCTAGAGAGGAGTTCATGTTGGGTCTAGTTTTCATTACTAATTAAAATCTGTAGGTAATGGGTTACTAATTTGTTGGTTCCTTTTACCGTGCTATTGCTTTTTAAGGACTTGGGGGCTAAGGAGGTTACATTTAGTATAGCTATTGTTTGATTGGGGTGTGGGGGTCTGGTGATGGTCTCCAGAGCATCTGCCCTGGGTTCTCCTTCTCTGACTTGGTGATAGAATTCAGAAGGGCCTCTCATTCTGGGTCCCTACCCATTGGAAATCCAAGCCAAGCTGAACCAAGTTTCTCTTCGGTTTAAGTGAAAGAGAAATGCAGCTCATTGAGCAACTCTCCCTTCCCAGAGGGAAATTCATAATCCATTACCATCAACCCGCTTGCCAGTCAGCTTTGCAAGAAGTGGGACCAGTGGTGACTCTTAGTTTTCTAGAACAAGCTAGGGTGGAAAGTCTGAGCACTGGCCTTGGCATCAGAAGCTTTGAGTTTGAACGTGGACATGTCATGTGAATCTGGGGAAGTCATTTGAATTTTCCGAAACCCGATTTCTTTATCTGTGAAACCAGAGTAACAATCCCACCCACCCCCCGCCCCACCGTTGCCCATTTCAGAGGGTTGTGGGACGGAAGAACATGAAAATGAAAGACTGTTTGTGAAAAGGCGATGGAAAACATAAAGTGCAAGACCTAGCGGGATGTGAACATTGCTCAGGGAATGTGAAGCCAGAGCATGTTATAACTTATAAACTTCACCCAAATAGAAGACACACTACCCCCAGCTCATTCCCTAATATAGCCTCTCATCTGAGGCAACCCTCAGAGGACTTTGCTAGAGCTGTTGAGTATTGGGTCCTGAGAATAACAGATGTGTTCTTGACTTAACCCTTCTGCACCTACCTGCCGGATAAAGACAGCCTTATGCCCTCACATGCTACTTCCTGGTGGCTTTTTTGGGTGACTTCCCATGGACTTGGATATTTCTAGAGCATGTCAGTCCCATTATTTAAATCTTTGCTTTAGGAGCTTTGTATGCCGGTGGGGGGGGGGGGGGAGCATGAGTGGCTTCCAATGGCAAGTTTTCCAGAAGCTCGTGGCCCTAGCAGTGACTGCTGTGGAAACGGAGGCAGATCTCAACAGGCTGATGAGCGGGCAGGTCCAGCACCAGCCACAGGGAAGAACCTCAGGCCAGCTGCCAAGTTTCAGCCAGGAGGGAACATCTCTTCTGGAGTTTATAACCCTGCGAAGGAAGGAGTCAGTAACAAAAAGCTTCACCACACCCTTCATACCACAACATTACTCATGAACACCTTGCTGTTAATTAACAGCGGTAAATACCACAGTTATTTCATTTTGCTTATTACTCTCTCAAGCAGCAACACAGAGACACCCAGCAGTGGGATCAGGGGTGGTTTGTCTTCACAACGTTCCCGAGGTCCCACTGACACTGGGGCTCGAGCCATCCCAATGGATCTCCCATCAAGGGGCCAGACTGAACCCTTGTCGAGCTGCTCAAACTCTGGAACCAAATGGAGGGTAAACGGCCATGACTTCTCTGGAGAGTTCAAGCTGGAACTTGTCGATTTTTGAATATTCCAGCAAGTGCTTATTTGATATAAACAAGTCTCCAATCGCCTGTGAGCCTCCCTGCTTCCTGAGAGGGCCTCCGGAATGATGGGGTAGCTCTGGCCCGGCGTTGACATGTGTTCGTCCCCACTGCCCACAACCTGGAAGGTCTCACTCAGGGAGCATTTTTCAACTGTCCACCACAACTCGGTTTCCCCCATGTAGACATGTCCCCATCGGATGTTCAAATTTGACAAGGCCTGTAGTAGTCATTTTTCCTTTTATTTTATTTATTTATTTATTTATTTATTTATTTATTTATTTTTCAATACGAGAAACGTGCATTGAGGACTACTTCATGCCAGATACTGGAGAGAACGAAGGTGAATAGGATCGGATCCTGGCCTCCGGGAACTCACGGTCCAGCAAGATAGATAGACACGTAACATGTTCAAACATAGCGTTGAATCACACATGCCACGATGGTGGAAGTCGAGGGTACCGTGGTAATCCCTGGGAAAAGCAGTCATTTTGGGGGCGAGAGATGAAATGAAAACTAAGTTTTGAAGGATGCAGAGGAGTTTTCTGGAAAGATAAGTCTTGCCATTCCAGGGAGAGATAATTGCAAGTGTCAAGATCTCAAGGGATAAGAAAAAGAAAGCAAAACATGTTCCACACAGCGAGAACAAGCACATGGTGATTGCTTATCCCAAGTGGGTCTTTTCTTACAGACTTTGCTGGTTTTCTGATTCCTCCTCCCCTACAGCACGTATACTAGGTTGGCTCTGTGACATTTCCTACCTGTGCTAGTGGGCTTATGCTAAGCCACTATGCACCCCTTCACACATTCTTGTGTCACCCTGCAACAATACTGAGCTGCGTCGATGTTTTGTTCCTTCTGCCTCCTCATCTCCAAATATGGGGCTCAATCCCCATTCATCCCAGCTTAATTGCCTCCAAAGGTAATAAGTTCAAATGCATCTCTTTCAAACTTCACCCGGATGCCCCCTTTTTACCTGATGTCGAGGAGTGGGGTTGCGGGAGAAAAATATATGAGGCTAGTTGTTGCCTTCTGTCCAGCTCATAAGCCATTGCCCTCCGTTCGCCCCCCCCCAACCCCCGTGGAACAATTATCTAGATCTTCCAGTGGCTGTTCCCATTCTGTGGGTCTCCAATTACAACCCTGGCCTCATGTCTCACCTCCATGCGCCACGGGCTCAGCGAATGTCCTCCGTGAGGTCGATATGACAAACATGAGGGTGGAGACAGTTCCTGGCACAAGCCTCGTGGGACTACAAAGGTCCACAAAGTGCTTCTGATTCGTTTATTCGCTCCTCCTTTCCGACATTCGCCTGCTGGGCTCCAGGAAAACTGTTAGATGCTAGGTTTGCCACACTGGACAGAGCAAATGGTACCTGTCTCTGGGAAGCTTCTATTCACAGGATCCTGATTGGGAGCCACCAGCCAGGCTGAGATACGGGCTCTCTGGTACCCAACCACCTTCTAAGAAGGGCACAACACACTGTAAAACTACAAGTGCCTTTTGGGAAGGGGTCAACGAGCCACCATTGACCTGGAACAACCACAGCTTCCGGTGAGGGTCGAGGCAGCCTCTTAACGGGCACACAGATTCTGAGGAACCGAGCTGCGGAGGAGATGATGCTCCAGAGAGTTGCTGGTGTTTGGGCTCCAAATGGCTTTAGAATGAATATTTTATTTGGGCAAGAGATTTGGAGATCCAATGAGCGTCCAATTCATTCATGAAGAAAATGTGTCTAAAGTCAGACCCCATAGGGCCTCGGGATCATAGATGTCTATGTTTTGGAAAAGGGCCCATAAAATAAACAGTTTTGGATTTTTCTTTAAATGAGCGGTTTCCTGGCAGACCGGCTGACCCAGTGGCAGGACTGGGGTGCCACATGTGTAGAGACCGGACACCAGCCTCTGTCCCCAAGCTTCTTAGAGACTCCGTCTCATCTACCCACTACTTGGAGCAGGGGTTTCTGTCTGTTTTGCTCACGGCCACACCTCCAGTGCCTAGAACAGTGTCTGCAACATGGCGAGTGCTCAGTAAATTTTTGTGGGCTGAGTGGTTGAATGTTCATTTTGACCCAGACACAACCACCCAGCTGCCAACACCTTGTGAAAAGGAAGGCGAGGTGCTTGTTCTTTTTCGGCTTAATAACAGTCTGCAGGAACTGTTGTCTTTTATAAGCCTGCTTAGCTCATTGTGAAGGCCCAATAAATATTAATTGATGGACAAGAAGCTCTGGGGTTTGGCTCCAGCCAGATCCAAGTACTGTTTTTTGAGGAAGTTTATAAGAGCAGGGGAATGTAGGGTGTTATGTTGTGAGTCTGGAGGCTCTCAGGACCCCCTCCTCCTTCTCCCATACCCAAAGCCTGAGAGAAGTGGGTGGGGACAGAAGGGAAGCGCCTAATTATATTCACGGGTTATGTAATTACACTTTCAGGTTCCCACTGGTGGTGGGTTTTAAAGAAGCTTTGAGGAATTTCAATTTTGAAATGCTTTGTTTTCCTGGGCTTTGTTTCGCCTATCCTTTGTTCATCATCCTTGATCTTTTCCCGGTGCCTTCCGCGGGGAATTATCTGGAGATCAGCAGATATTATGTCACCTCGTTGGGCCCCCAGTGGACTTGGTATCCACACACAACAAAGCAGAGACCTGGAGGGACTGACTTGTCAGTGGCTTTACCACAGGACCCAAATGCCCCCAATGCAGCCCATGCTCCATCCGTTCCAGTCCCTTCCACCGTCAGACCTCATGATGTCCTAAAATAGTGGTTCTCACAGTCTTGTCCCCAGAGCAGCCTCAGCAACAACACCTGGGAACTTGCTAGAAAGGCAAATTCGTGGGTCCCACCCCAGAACTCCCAGAAACTCTAGGGTGGGGCCCCGCCATCTGTGTTTTAACAAGCCCTCCAGGGGAGTCTGATGCGTGGTAATGTTTGGAAATCACTGCTCTAGATTCTAGAGTCTAGAACAACGATTCCCAGGCCAGGTGACCGCGTTATTACAATCAGCTGCCTACCTGCCACCCCAGACCTGCCAAGTGAGAATTCCCCAAGAGTGTGGCCCAAGCATCAGATTATTGGTTAGTTCTTTGAAACTCCATAGGGGTTCTAATGATGCATGGTCATGGCCGAGAGCCCCGGAACCAGAGTAACAGCCTTTGCATTGGACATGTGTCAGGGCTCTTCCCATGAACAAACCACCGCAGAGGAGACAGTGGTAAGAACAAAGGTGTGGGCTCTACGCATCCTGTGCAAGAACACAACCAGCTCCTGCACGCTGACCACGTTGCGCCCCCATGCATGACTGCAGCCGGCGATGCGGCCTCTGCCTACGCAGAGGCTGTGATTCAGGGAACCGTGTGGGACGGCATCGTGCCACGGTTTCATGAGGAGCTGAAATGATTCGTGTGACATCTCCATTTGGGGAGATAAGCCTGTTTGAATCGGTAGCTCCATGGGGCAGAAGACTGTCACAGAGAGAGACAGAGATGAGAGGTCATCATTCAGAACTTTAGCCCAGTGTCTGCCGATAGGCAACTGTGGGTGGTGTTTCTCCTGGTCTCCCTCATCAGTCCGGGTAGTGACTCTAGTACGTAGGCTCACTCAGAGGTCCAGTAAAGACTCAGAGGCCCGGGCTTGTGGAAGTAAGAAAGGGCCCGGGCCTTTGCGTTTTTATAAAGTTCCCTGGGGATTCTGATATCCGCCAAAGTTTAAGGACCACTGCCTGTAGGCCACTTTTTTTTTTTTTGTAAAGTGCCAGATAGTTACCATGTGGTCTCTGTTGCAGTTATACAACTCTGCCACTGTAGTGAGAAAGCTGCCATAGACAATGTGTTAAGTGAATGAATGTAGCTATGTTTCAATAAAACTTTATTTACAAAATCAAGTGGTGGGCCATTTGGCTCATGGGCCATAGTTTGCTAACCCCTACTCTATGCAGTAGATCCTGACCATGACGGCCTCACATTATGCAGATTGTCCTCTTAATCCTCAGATCGATCTCCTAGGTGTTCAAAACGATTTGATGTCAATCTAGCTGTGTTTGAGGGATGAAACTAACACAGGGTCCCCCTGCTACAATGCCATCTTCACTCCTTATGACCACGACTGCACAATAGAATCACTGTAAGAGGTTTTTTGTTTCCCTCCCTCCCTCCCTCCCTATAGCAGATGAGAAAATGAGGCTTGAGGAGGTTAAATCATTTGCCCCAAGATCATAGAGCTGATAAGCTTCATAAGAGTGTTAGTTTGTCCCCTGATACCTGCTGGGGTGGGCAGCTTTGAGAATGGCTACCAGTGATCCCTGTCACCTGGCATGCACACCCTTCGTAAGTCCCTCCCCTTGAGGGTGGGCTGGACCCAGCCACTCACCTCTAACCAGTAGAATACAGCAAAAGCTGATGGGTGTCACAGACGAGTGGATAAGCAAAACGTGGTCTGTCCAAACAAAGGAATATTATCAGCCTTAACAAAGGAAGGAAATTCTGACACCTGCTACAACACGGATGAACCTTGAGGGCATAACGCTAAGTGAAAGCAGTCAGCCACGAAAGGACTGGTTTCCAGTCACGTGGGGTAGCTAAAGTAGTCAGACAGAGATGGAAATAGAGTGGTGGTTGCTAGGAGTGGTGGGGGGGTGTGTCAGGGGAGTGTGGAAAGGAGTTTATTGTTTAATGGACGGGGAGTTTCAGATGGGGAAGATGAAGAAGTTCTGGAGATGGATGGTGGTGATGTGACACTACATTATAAAGGGATTTAATACTACTGAGCTGTAGATTGAGAGACAGTTGAGGCGGCAAATTTTATGTTATGTGTATTTTGCCACAATAAAAAAAATTGGGGAAAAAAGGGATGGGGTTTCACTTTCAAGATTGGGCTACAAAAAGTCTGGGATTTCCGCCTTGCTTGCTCTCTCATTCTCTCTGTATTAATCAGGGTTTGCTAGAGAAACCAATAACAGGACAGATGGATAGCTGATGGATAGGTAGATGATTGACTGATTGATTGATTGATTTTAAAGAATTGGTTCATGCAATTGCAAAGGTTCAGTGAGTCCAAAATCTGATGGAGGAAGCCAACAGGCTGAAGCCTCAGGGAAGAGTTCAAGTCTAAAGCCCATCTGCTAGCAGAACATCTTCTTTCTGTGGGCAGGTCAGTCTTTGCTCTGTTAGGGCCTTCACATAATTGGATGAGGCCCACCCATACTACAGACGTAATCTGCTTGACTCAAAATCCACCCATTTAAATGTTAATCTCACCCAATGTACACATTCAGAGAAACGTCCAGATTAAATATTTGACCAAATATCTGGGCGCCATGGTACAGCCAGGTTGACGTATCCACTTAACCATCACATTTTGCCCTCCCTCATTGTAAGGGAAACCAATAACTAGGTTGTGAGCCATGTTCCAGAGAAGCCCACACAACAAGGAACTGAAGGAGGTTTCAGGCTAACAGTTATTGTGGACCTGAAGCCCTCCATCCAGTGGCTATGCGAGTGACCTTAGAAGCTGATATCCTCCCCTACTCCCTGGGTCAAGGCTGGAGATGAATCCACTCTGTGAGAGTTGGGGCACCCAGCTGAGCTGAGCCCAGATTCCTGACGCATAGAAACTCTGAGATAGTAAGTGTTTGTTGTCTGCAGCTGCTAAATTTTAGGATCACTTGTTACACAGCTATAGATAGCTAACACATTCGCAGTACTGCTTAAGCTGGTTCTGAGATTTTTCCCGAATATTTCATCTTAACTATGGGTGTGTGCCCTGGGTCTCCAGTAGAGAGACTGATCTGTGACCCATCCAACATTCGAATGGATTGACTCGGTGAAATTTTTAGTGCCCTCCCTTCCCATCTCCATTCTTACTGTGGACAGTTTTAATCCAGTTCCCAGACGGGAAACTGAGTTTGAAGTGGCCTGTCCAGAATTATGGAACCGCGTGCCTCCCAGGACTGGAGTTCACATTTACAGCTCTATAGCCCCATGGATTGACTATTCCCATGTCAAAATCACAGCTTTCCTTCAGTCAAGGCCCTTCGGCAAGGAGGACTTGATCAAATTCCATATTGAAGCAGAGACTTATTGCATCTGGGGAAGGAATTCATTCCGCTGAGCCCTCCGCAGTGGGGCCCTCGCGGTAGGCAGTCCATCCATGTTAATAAATGTCTCACCTACCAGACAGCTTCAATAAGGTGAACCGCCAAGGGGAGGTCACGCTTGCCAGTTTAGTTTTACTAAGACATGGAGGGCCCGTCTGATGAGGCTCTGGAATTTAGCTGTTGTCCTGAAGGAAAGACAGACTGGCAGCAGCTTCCCAAAGACCTGGCCCCCTCCCTTCCCAGACACACTCTTATTCTGTTTCCACTCTTAACGGCTAGAGACCGCTGGAGTCACGCTGCCCTGTGTGTGTGTGTGTGTGTGTGTGTGTGTGTGCGTGTGTGCGTGCCACACGTGTGTATTATTAGATATAATATGCGTACGGCTTTTCTATTTTTAACAATGCTTCTAGCAGCTGTCTCATTTGTTGTCCCAATAAACTGTAGGGATTACTCCTCCATTTTACGGGTGGGTATCACTGAGTGTCAGAAGTGACCTGCTTCCCTCGGGTTACACTGTTATTGAGGGGTGCCCCCCGCCCCGCTCACCACTTAGGGGTGCTAATCCTCCAGGGACTGTGTTCTCTTGTTGGACACGGTATTCCTTTGCATCATCTTCCCTAAGGAAATCTTAGGGTCCCAGGGTTCCCTACAGTTTCTCAGGGCTTCAGATTTTCACGAAAGGAAGGAAGTAGCAGAACACCCCGAGCTTGTAGCGAGAAATGGAAAGAATAGCAGGGCGGAATTTGACAATCAGAGAGATTATAAAAATCACGTGGGATCAGCCCCTTCGCTTGACAAATGAAGAGACAGAGATGTGTATGGGAAGGTGAGTCAGGCAGGTTAAGCTTGAACTGTGGTCCCGGACCCCAGCTGTGGCCACAGCGCCGTCCTTCCGCACAGACACAGACGGGGAGGTTTCAATGGCCCTGAAGGATCTGCCTGAGCACCTGCGTCTTCCTGTTCCCTCCTCCCCACATGGAGGCTCCCCTGAAACTCTGAGAGCCAGATTTGCTCAGCTTGACTCATGGTCAGCTTTGAGCTTACTCTGGGGCCCGGCCTTGATGAACTTCCCTTCCGGGACTGTCCCTCTCTGCTCCCCCCTCCCCCGGATTCCCAGAGGCCTTCACCTGCCAGTTAGGTGCCTTCTTCTTCCCCTGGCTGTCTTCCCCTCAGTTCACTCTGTCGGGCCATGAGTAATGGCGCCTCTCCTTCAAAGAGGAAAAAGATTGATGGCAGAGGAAAAGGCCAGTGAAGATGCCTGCCCCCCCCCCCACCCCGCCCCAGCTCCTCTGGCTCCAGCAGGAAAAGTGCCTCTTACGGGTGGGTTTATGAAGTGGCCACATCTCCCCCTTCCAGATAAAGCCTGGCAGAGACTCGCCCACCCACAGTCCCGTGTTTCCTCTCTGTAGCCAGTTCCAGGGCAATATTCTCCAAGGTGGGTGTGCAAATAGGACCACCAGCGGGGAGCAGCGGCTACTTTTTCAGACGGAGAGAGATCTAGACAACCACGCAGACGTCCCCTGGTCTTCCAGTCCCGCCTGAATTCTGAGAGCGCTTCAGTGGGATTAAGGGGAGATCTGCCTTTTTTGTTTTCAATTACAGGTCAAATCCTGCTCCAAGAAAATGGAATATTTCTGCACCATGAGAACATCGCTCTGGGTTTTTTCCTTATGTGATCACCACCACGTGAAGTGAGTATTGCCAAATAAGATACAGGATCCCCAGGTAAATTCAAATTCCAGATGAATAACCAGTAATTTTTTTTTTTAGTGTAAGTATATCCCAAATATGACATGGGACACACTTATACTAAAACACGCATTCCTTGCTGCTCTGGTTGCCAAATCTGACAGCCCTACCTGAAGAGCCATTTCTCTTGTCTCTCTTTGGTCTAAGTTCTGAGGATGAATTTAAAAGCACTTTGGGGCAACAGATTTCCTGAGGTCAGGAACTGGGCATGCTTCTTTGTATTTCCTCCTTTGTTATGACCCCCAGGGCCCTCCTTCTCCTGCCTGTGCATGGAAGGCCCTGGGAGCCAGCATGGTCAGGTTGAGGGCATTGCCTGGAGGAGGCAAAAGGGAGAAGAGCAGTGATTCTCAACTGGGGGTGATTTTGCCCCCAAGGGTCATTTGGCGATGTCTACAGATATTTTCTGATTGTCACCACCGGGTGGGGGATGCTATTGGCATCTTGTGGGTAAAAGCCAGGGATGCTGCTGAACATCCTACAGTGCACACACACGCAAAATCACACACACATGCACACGCAGCAATTATCTGGTCCCAAATGTAAATAGTGCTGCAGCTGAGAAACTCCAAAGTGAAGGAGAAACCAGTTTTAAAGTAAAGGGCTTGAGTAAGCTCTATGCCCAACGTGGGGCTTGAACTCACGACCCTGAGATCAGAGTTGCATGCTCCACTTAAAATAATAATTGGGGCGCCTGGTTGGCTCAGTCAGTTAAGTGTCCGACTCTTGATTTCGGCTCAGGTCATGACATCATAGTTCGTGAGGTCAAGCCCCGCATTGGCTCTGTGCTGACAGTGCAGAGCCTGCTTGGGATTCTCCCTTTCCCTCCCTCTCTGCCCTCCCATGTGCTCTCTCTCTCTCTCTCTCTCTCTCTCTAAATAAACAAATAAACTTAAAATTTTTTAAAATAATAATAATAAAATAGAGGGCCTGAGGTTTAAATATAAACCTTCAGCCTATAAGTAACCTTAGGTCCCTGGGCAGCGTCATCAAGAATTGGAGAGCTAGCCTGGGACCTGTAATCCCACTCCCTCCTCCACTCAGTGCCCTGAGGCTGTAAGACCCATGATGTCCCCTTCAAGGCTAGCCTGGGTTCATTTTAGCCACCTTTCATGCATGGAAGGATGCTGGGGGATGGGCAGTCTACACAACGTGGGGCTGAGCCCTCCTCTCCAGCTTCCTGCCCTTTCTGGCCACCATCCCTCCCTGACGTGAGTCATTTAAGGCTCTGTTCTGATTCCTGCAACACCTTTCCAATGTGCCAAGGAAAGTTCCTTATGCCTGGCTGGAGGCTGAAGGTGAGATGTCCTCTTGCTTGCTGCCCAGTGGGAAACTGGAAAGCCCTCAAGAGGCACAAATATCGGGCCTGCCCTACTCCCGGAGCCCACCTCTTCCCCAGTCCCCAACGCCAGAGTCCCCAGGCAGGATACTCCCAAAGTCAGGATTTATTCCGGACTGGAAGTTATCCTAGCAAAGAAGAAAGGCTCACCTTCTACAAATTAAATCAATTTTCAGTAGCTTCTGGTTCAGGGCGGTTTCCAAGGTCGGCCCTCCTGTGTGCCTGTTCATCCCCGTTTTATTCTCATGTAGCCCTCAGCAGAGATGACCAAGGTCTGAACCTTCACACTCAGCAGTTTGCTAGCCTGCCAAGGATGGAAACACTGAAAACTCCCCACCTGCTTCTCTAAGAGCCCCCCATGTGGTGTGGGTGAGCAAAACCCAGTCCTTTCCTTAGAATGCAAAACCAAAACAAAACAAAAAACAAAAAAAAACAGAACAACAACAAAAAGAAAACCCTTTTTTAAAAAAGGAAAACCAAAAACCAAACACACAAGAAAATAAGGACAAAACAAAAGGCAAAAATAAGCAACCCCGAAGGCAGGGGGACTTTGCTTTGTCAGTAAAATCCTATGATATATAACTTTGAACTTGTTTTTGGAACTCGGAGAGTGAGAAAATGTTCTCATCTTACAAATTAGATTTCCCACAGCCTCCTACTTCTTCACCTATCGCTGGACAAACAAAATACTTTATTTTATGTGACTTGTGACTTTCCCCTCTACCAAGCACGTGAGCCGGCGGCCGCCTGTTGGACTGCAGCGGTGAAGCTCGGAGCAGCCCGCACCCCTCCCTCCTCTGACCCTTTCTCCGTCTACCCCTCACTCTGCCCCCCTCACCCCCCCACTCCGCCCTCGCCAAAAGATTTATAGAGCAGAGTGGCTTGAGAACAAATGAGCAGACATTAGGCTGATGTGTTCTGCATACTAATGACAAGATACTGCTTCTGTACCTAGGGGCAAAGCCAGGTCAGGCCAGTTTAACCATAAACTTTATTTATGGGCTTATAACCTGCAGCTGCAGTACTTAAGCTCAATCTTGGGACTGAGATCTGTCTCTCTCTATAGATTCATGCATATCGCTTCAAACGCATTTGGGGGATGGGGGCGAGCTTCCTTCGGGATCTCCTGAGCAGTTCCAGTACCAAGTTTAAACCAAAGGGAAGCATGAGTTAGACCAAAAAAACAAACAAACAAAAAATCGTAGCGGTAACGATAGTACCAACAACAGCGATACTAATACTTGCCATAAAATAACGATTTCTCTCTCAGAGCTCCTGGAGGAAGAATCTGCTCGATTACTCTAAGTTTTTTCACAAGTTCATGTTTAGAGTGACTCATCTGGAATCCTGAATCACAGACGGAACCAATCCCCTGCTTTGAAGTGACTCAAGACCCTTCCTTCCTGCAGAGAATATTCTGAGTTGGACTGCCTCTAATGCATCAGCGGGCTGGTCCCTCCAGTCGAGAGGGTGCGAGGCTCTGAGCTCGGCGACCGCTGGCTGTCCCCACCTTCCGCCCTCACCAGGCCCCTCCTGCATTCTGATTCAGTGTTCTGACCACGTCGGCCCAAGTTCTGTTGTTACAACCATGTTAGCGCTCCTCGACTCCAGGAGAGAGAAGGTGTAGAAAGTCTCGGTCATTCGATAAAGATGTATTGGTCACCTGCTCTGTGCCAGGCCCTGTGCTTGGTGTCAGGGATACCACAGTGAACCAGGCGCAGTAAGCTCCTTCCTGCGCCGAGCCCAGCGGATGTAGACAAGCCACTCCCACTGCTGAACACATTTCGGAGTATTTGCTGGTCCCGTTCTGGTTTCCGACCCATTATTTGTAAAGCGTGTCTATCCTTTGAATCGTAAGATAAACAGGATTGGATGGGTGGTTGGATGTCAGGACCCTGGGGGCTTGGGTCCTAATCCCTGCCCATCCTCAGAGTGGCTAATCCATTTCACCCGCTTACACTTCAGCCTGCCTTTCAGAAAACATCCAAGACGCTGTGGGTGAAAAGAGGGAAGAGCCCGTGAACACCTGTGGCCGTCAACCAAAGCTTAGGAAACACACGGTCACCCTCTGGCAATGTTGCTTTTCTCTTAGTAGGAGCTCACCTGTCAGCTCTGCTTCCTCTGAGGTGGGAAGTTTGATGAGGCCATTCCTTGAGATTTGCTCACACCAAAATATTCCCCTCTGGGGAAGGGCCCTGGCCAACCTGTTGTGAGATGCCAAAAACTGTTCTGTCAATACAGGCTTTCGTTCCAGGTGGCTTGGGTGCTCAGCTGTTGCTTAGTGCTGAAGGAAGGTAGTGAAAGATTTTCCATTGGTTCTTTTAGAGAGTCTACCCTCATTTTCACCCCCCTCTTCCTTGTTTACCCCCTGGAAGTGGTAGATGTCTCTTTGGTTGGAAGACACTAGAGGGCCACAGGGGTATGGGAGGATGAGAAGAGGGTGGCTGGTTTGTGTGTACCTTGGGGATGGGTGAGGCAGTGGGTTGGTGCCACAGAGCTTTGGAGTTGGACCAGATTCACTTGCCTCTTGCTAAGAGATCCACGGAAGATGCCTTGGCCATTGCATTGGAAAGATGTCGGCTGAGCCTACGTGCTTTCTGTGCTGAAGGAAACAAAGCAGCTAGACTGGGGTGGGAACAGAGTTTGCAGATGCTCCACAAGCAAAAGGTGGCCTGGATCATCTCTGGTTCTTGGAAAGGGAGCCGCTTTGTTTTGCCGGTCACAAGAGAAGGAAATTACCAAGCACCTCTGGGAGAGGCCATCTCATTTTGAAGCTCCAGGAGAGGAAAAGGAGACTCTCACCATTGCCTACCCGGTGCCCTGGGGACTGCAGATTTCTCATGGACAGAGACAAAAGGTTAGCACGTGAAGGCTTTGGGGATATGTGGAAAGAGGAGGGAGCTGTAGGCTAGTGGGCAGTCCTTGGCTTACTGGCTGCATGACTTTGGACAAATCATTTATCTGAACCTCAGAATGCAAAGATTTAAGATGGGTGCAATAACAATTCCTGTGCTAGGTACTTTGCGAGGCAGATGTATTTGTAAAGTCTATGTAAACTGTAAAGGACTATAAAAATGTTAGTTTTGTTGTTGTTTCATGACAAATCGGACAATGGAAATCAGATACTGTTGAGGATTTGTTATTTACATGAATAAACAACTGGAGAGTTTGAAGTCCCCACAGTTTAATCATATTGAGTCAATGCCTATACATATATATATATATACATATATCTATGCAATAATGATAACTTGTCTAAATGTGCTTTTTAATGGTTTCATTGACTCTCCGTGTGGGGATAGATGTACCTGCATGCATGCTAGACTCCCCAGGACAGCATGAGGTTCCTGTGGGCAGAAAGCAGATCTCTCCCTTTGCCGATGTTCCTTCAGTGCCTGCTATGAAGGGCTGTGCTCTCAGCTGGAAGTCACTCCTTGTTTGACCAATCAATTGACTAGGAGTAGGTATGGGCTTTCATGGACGCAGAAATATGTCTGCTAATTTCTTAATGTCTATGTGGGACATAAGCATAATGTCTATGCTTGTGAGATCCCTGGAGTTGGCATCTATAGATATTGGCTGTATGATAGCAGGAAGCCGTGCAACATCTTGTGCTATTTGCTGGCATTTGCATTGAATGTGGCTGAAAGGTACCATGTGGCTGAAGATTCCTTTGCACCTCTTCCCCTAGTTAGTTTTGTCTCTGCTACTTCAAAACGAAGAGATCTTGAAGGAGTCACTTTGCTCTTTGATTCTTAGTTTGCTGATCTTTAAAACTGGAATACTAAGGGCTACCTTGCAACTATTGTGTGGTTTGGAAATAGTGTGTGTAAAGGGCCTAGCCTGGTGCCTGGAGCATGATAATGGTTAATAGGCTTTCTTCTCCCTATTGCTTTAGTACTGATACAGATACAACACAAGACTACATTTGCTAAGTGCAGAAACCAGTGTTCCTGTCATCTGTTGGCTTCCCTGGAAGACAAAGGGCCATCCTTTTTATATACCTGCTGCTAGCTACATGGCCCATGCCTCTGTTCCATTCATCTCCATTTTTATAGCTCCTGAGGATATTACTTCTGCACCTCAGCAGTCCCCAGAGTAACTACCTGACGATTCTTTCGTCACACATCGTTCATTCTTTATTTCATTCATCCATAAAACATTTATTAAGAACTTCCTGTGTTTTGCGTGCTATGAGGGGCATTGAGATGCTGCTAGGCCAACAGCACTGAGTTCAGAACATACACATAAATTCTATAAATAATCTACTTCTAAACTCTACCCACAAAACCTTGATAATAAAGAAGGTTCCTATTGATCCTCTGTTTACTGCCTCTAAAGGAGAATTTTTAACTCATTGCTGAGGCTCAAGATACCCTTATTCCTTTTTAGATGCTCTCTTCTTTCCCAAAGCCATAAAAGAGAAAGATCATTGAAAGCAGAGTTGGAAGAAAGAAGGTCAGCAATGTGAGCTCTGCATCAGGGATCAGAAAACTTTTTCTGTAATGGCCAGATAGTAAGTATTTTAGGCTTTGTGAATTGTAGTTTCTGTTTCAGCTTCTCACGTCTGACATTGTAGTGTGAGAGCAACCACAGGCAATACGTAAATGAATAAACATGGCCATGAACCAATGAAACAGGCAGGAAAATGAGAAACACTGGTGGGAAAAAAATCAAAGATTTAAGTAAATGGAGAGATATACCATATTCATGGATTAGAAGACTCAATATTGTTAAAGTGTCAGTTCTTCCTAACTTGATCTTCAGATTCACCACCATTCCAATCAAAATCTCAGCAAGCTATTTTATAGATATTGATAAACTGATTCTAAAGTATATACGAAAAGACAAAGGACCTCAATTAGGCAACACAATACTGAAGAAGAAGGGCACAGTTGGAGGATTCACACTACCAGATTTCAAGGCTTACTAAAAGGCTAGTCATCAAAACTGTGGTATTATTTGAAGAACAGAAGAGGTCAATGGGACAGAATGGAGAGCTGAGGAAAAACTCAGAGAAATATAGTCAGCTGATCTTTGACAAGGGAGCAATGGCAATTCAGTGGAGAAAGGATAGTGTTTTCAACAAATGGTGCCAGAACAGTAGATATCTTTTTACAAAACTGAAGAAGAAGAACCTAGACACAGATCTGACACCTTACACAAAAATTAAGTCTCGAGGAGTGCCTGGGTGATTTAGTTAAGTGTCCAACTCTTGGTTTTGGCTCAGGCAGGTCATGATCTCATGGTTTGTGAGTTCGAGCCCTGTTTCAGACTGCACTTACAGTGCAGAGCCTACTTGGGATCCTCTCTCTCCCTCTCTCTCTGTCCTCCTCTGCCTCTTTCTCTCTCAAAATAAATAGATAAACTTAAAAAACGTCTTGAAGAAAACATAGAAGAAAATCTACATGATCTTGGCTTTGGGGATAAATTCCTAGATAAATCATCAATACCACAATCCATGAAAGCAAAGAATTGATCAGATTTATTAAAATTGAGAACTTCTGCTGTGCAAAAGACATTGTTAAGAGAATAAAAAGATAAGACACAGACTGGAAGAAAATATTTGCAAAACACACATCTAATAAAGGGCTTGTATAAAAATATACAAAGATCTCTTAAAACTAGGAAATAAGAAAACAACCCAATTAATGAATAAAAGATATGAACAGAACTTCATCAAATAAAGCATATAGATGGATGACAACTCAACACATAAAAAGAAACTCAATGTGTCATCAAAGAATCAAAAATTAATAACATTTTTCTTCATATCTATTAAAATAACTAAAATCCAAAAATGGAGGGCTCCTGGGTGGCTCTGTCAGTTGAGCGTCCGACTTCAGCTCAGGTCATGATCTCCCCATTCATGGGTTCGAGTCCCAGGTCAGGCTCTGTGCTGACAGCTCAGAGCCTGGAGCCTGCTTCTAGTTCTGTGTCTTCCTCTCTCTCTGCCCCTGCCCTTCTCGTGCTCTGTCTCTCCCTCTCTCTCCCTCAAAAATAAAAATAAACATTAAAAAATTTTAATTAAAAAAATAAAATGCAAAAACTGACTACCAAATTTTGGCAAGGATAAAGATCAGCAGGGACTCTCATTTGTTCCTGGTGGGGTTGCAAAATGTTACAGCCTCTTTGGAAGACAATTTGGCAGTTTCTGATAAAACTAAACATAGTCTTACCCTACAATTCAGCGATCACACTTCCAGGTATTTGCCCAACTGGGTTTGAAAACTTATGTCTACACGGAAATCTGTGCATAGCAGTTTTATTCATAATTGCCCCAAACTGGAAACAGCCAAGAAGTTCTTTATAGGTAAATGGATAAGTAAACTATGGTATATTCATACAATGGAATATTATTCAGCAATAAAAAGAAATGAACCAGTAAGCCATCAAAAGACTTGATCAAAAGCATATTGTTAAGTGAAAGAAGACAGTCTGAAAAAGCTACAAAAGTGTAAGATTCCAAATATAGGACGTTCTGGAAAAGGCGAAACTATAGAGATGGCAAACAGAGGAGTGCTTCCCAGGAGTTCAGAGGGGACAGACAGCTGAAGAGAGGGAACACAGGGAATTGTTTAGGGCAGTGAAGTTGTTCTGTAAGATATGGTAATGATGAGTACGAGACATTAAACATTTATCGGAACCCATAGAACTTTATAGCACAGAAAGTAGGCTTCATACAAATTTTAAAAAGTGACTTAAGTACTTGGAGGAGTCCCCAGATGGAACGTGGAACGTGACAAAAGAATGTCGGTGTATTACAGATGTAAGCACATAAATGACTGAAGTTGAGGATCAAAGCGTTGACCTAATTAACTTTGGAAATGACTGGAGTTTGCAGGACTACAGGAATAGGAGTTGAGAATTCTGAAGCCATAAGGCACGTATGCCAGAATTGGGCAATTATGTTGATTGGGGGAGGACGGTGAAAGTCAGGTTTTTCATTGTTGGAGTGGGAGATAATAAATAAACAAGGAGAGGAGGCCAGAGTTAACCATGTGGTGATGCTTTAGAGATATCTAACTGGACTCCTATTTAGCTTAACAAAGATACAGATGATTACATCTAGAAATATTTATAGATACATGTGTATGCACAGGTTAGTGTACATGCATATGTCTCCTTGTTCTGTCAGCTGAGAGAAACTAGAAGCCATGACACCCCAGAAACAATGAGCACATCTAGTACCCAGATCTTGGTTTCTATACCAAGATCCTCTCCAGTAAAAAGACATATCCAGGCATCTTTAGAGAAATAGCTAATTATTCTATGGGGACAGGAAATATACACAGTGGTCCTGGAACATCCTATAGTGCCAGAATATAAGAAGATGTTTAAAAAACAAAGTCACAACAACAAAAAGCACAAAACAAACACCCCACAATGATGGGAGTATGTTAAAGGGATACAGGAACCATCTGAAAGCTGCTTGAGCAAGAAAATTAAGTAATGTTATATATATCCCGAAGTATAAAACAAATACCCATGAGTTTATAATGACATAAATAAGCAATCAGATGAATAAATGGAGAACAGAAGAATAAATGGAGAATGTCTCATGCAGATTTCCAAATATTTATTTAGTTATTTATTTACTTATGAATGAATGAGGGAAAGAGAGAGAGCAAGCAGGGGAGGGGCAGAGAGAGAGCAGAACAGGGGATCTGTACTGGGCTCTGCGAGGACAGCAGAGAGCCCACGTGGGGCTCGAACTCAAAACTGTGAGATCAAGACCTGAACTGGAGGCAGATGTTTAACCAACTGAGCCACCCAGTCGCCCCAAAGTAACTTCTATAGCTACTCCATCTTAGATGTGGCTTGTGCATAGTGACTTTCTTCCGAAGAGTATGGTACGGAAAGTGGGGAGGCAAAGAGTGTCACAGTGGACAAACCTGGCAAATCCTGCCTCAGCCAGGTGAGCCAGATTAACATCAACAGTGATAAATCTTGTTGATTCCATATACCCTTGACGTGATATGATGAGAATAGCACTTTACTTCTGTGGGCTTCCTCTCCAAAACATATTATCCCAGTCTAATCATAAAAAAAAAAAAAATCAGACAAATTCCAACTGAGGGACAATCAACAAAATTCTGGACCAGTGTCCCTTCAAACTGTCCAGGTCACCAAAAACAAAGAAAGTTAATCCAGGAAATTATCACAGCCAAGAGGAGTCTCTAAGGAGGCATGATGGCTGAATATAATGTGAGATCCTAGACAGGATCCTGGACCAGAAGAAGGACATTAGGGGAAACTGAGGATATCTGAAGTATGGTAATGAGTTACCTATACTTATTCATTAACTATGGCAAATGTACATGCTAATGCAAGATGTTAATAATAGGGGAATAACTGGGTGTAGGATATACAAGGAATTTCTGAGCTATGTTCTCAATAATTTTCGAAGTCTAAAATATTCCTAAATAAAAAGTTAACTAAAAAAAAAAAATATATAGGGGGCAGGCTGGATTTTGTCCACAGGATGCAATTTGCATCATTAGCATCACTAGAGGAAATTTTTAAGAACTTTATTTTTTTTTAACAGGTAATTTAGATACTCCAGAAATTCAGACGGTATCCAAAGTCTCTATCCAACCCATGTCCCCAAACATTTGTCACCCTTTGCTCCTTATAGTCACCACCTTCATTATTTTCTTGGGTACCCTTCCAGTCTTCCTTTATGAAGATATAAACAATATGAAAGCATATTCTTGATTTTTTCCCCTTCCTATAGTAACTACTCTGCCTGTTGCTTTTTTTTTCTTTGTATCTACCCAAGATGTCTTTCAATATCAGTGCAATCAGAGAGATCTTTCTAATTCTTTTTTAACAGATGCATAGCATTCTAGGTCACGATTGTACCAGACTCTATTTAACGCATCTCTTCTAGATAAACGTTTGGCTTGTCTTCAATCTTTGCTATTACAAATTATGCGGTGTGAATAATCTTGTACCGATGGAAGTATAAGCTTGTGGAGGAATATCTTGGATGCCTACAGCCCACTTTCAACCAGTTAAATCAAAAATTCTGGGGGCAGGTCCTGGCCATCCTCATTTTTTCAAAGTCCTCCAGGTAATCCTAATGTGTAGCCAAGAATGAGCTGATCAAACACATCCTTTAAAGGAAGGGGGCGGTCGGGGAGACTCTCAGCAGATTTTCCATGTGGGACAATGGTTCTCAAGCCTGGCTACCTGTCAGAATCATTGAAGAGCTATTTAAAAATACCCACGTGCAGGGCTCACCCCAGAAAAAAAAAAAAAAAAGGAATCCTAATCAATGGGGGTAGAGACCCAGCACAATTTTGTAAAGTTTCCTCTGTGAATCTGATGCACGATCAGGGTTAAAACCCACCACGCTGGGGGAAAACACACCCTGTTAAGAGAAAGAAGTTGTTTTTGAAGTCAGACCTCAGTACCTGTGCTTCTTCGCTGCGCTTTTCCACTCACTTTCCATCCGTCCAGTCCCCTGCCTGGCCTCGTCTCAGAAAGTAATTTGGAGGTACATCTAGTCCAGAGGGTGAATGGCATGTCATGGCGAGTGCCCCCGGTGCAAGGGTGGGGTGGTAGGCTTGTCCAGCCCGCAGGTAGCATGCTGCCGGAGAACGCGCATCACTGCCCATCCGTGAGCTTCCAGATTAATATTTTGCCAACCCTTGATGAGCTTTTGTTTCCTTCCGGCAGCCTCTCTTTCCCATCAGCAGAACTGTGGTGAGTGATGAGGATGTTGGTGTACAAACTGAAACTTCTCTTTCCTCATCTTTACTCGATTTCAGTGAGTTGGCCTGAAATCCAAGGCATGACATACTTTGGGCATTGCTTCCTCATCGTGTCATATGGAGAAGGACATATTTTCAAAAGAGAAACAAGGAAATATCCCTTAATAATTGATATGTGTTGAGTGCTTACTCAGAAAACTCTTGCCCCAAATGTATGCTGTTTTATCATCCTCGTGTGACAGTGGGAAACTGAGGCCCAGGGAGGTTAAGAAATTTGTTCAAAGTAACACAGCCAGGCAGTTTCAAAGCAAGTGGATGTCAAAACCAGGGGTACACGGCTCCCCAACCCAAGCTCTATGCCATACCGTCTTCTTCCAATAGGAGCTGAGAATTTTCTCCTCGTTTCTGTGAGCTACCCTAAGCCTACAGTATATTCTTGACAGTTGCCATCTTTGAGGGAACCTAGAATGTTGGCCTCCATCTTGGGGAGAAATAAAAGCAGTCTGGGCGCCTGGGTGGCTCAGTCGGTTAAGTGTCCGACCCTTGATTTCAGCTCAGGTCATGATCTCATGGTTTCATGAGACCGAGGTCCGCTTTGGGCTTCACGCTGAGCGCGAAGCCTGCTTAAGATTCTCTCTCTCCCTCTCTCTGCCCCTCCGCTGCGCTCTCTCTCTCTCCCCCTCTCTCTCTCAAAATAAATACATGAACTTTAAGAAAAACAAAAAGGAGTCTTTTACATTATCTGCTGTTATTCCAAGATGAACTTTCTACAGGAGGCAAAAAGGATCGCTTTTCACCTCCAATAAAGTCGTAGTGATTTTTCAAGGCGTTGCATCCAAAAGTTCTTTGTAAAGTTCCTCCTAAAACACTGCAAATCCCACCTGTTACAGCACCGTTAGAGTCACCTTCATAGTTACCAGACGCATAGAAGTGTTACCCTCATTGCCTCATTTAATCCTCATTCCACCCTATTCAATAAGCAAACTGGGCTCCAAGAACTTCAATAGCTTGTCCAACATCACGTCGCTAGGAAGTGGTATGGCCAGGTTCAGATTCAAGTCTCACTTCACACCAGAACCTCTGCCCAGCCCGTCCCAGCGTGTTTTCTAGCGAAACGTTCTTTTCACCCCTGGTGCTTCTTGCAACTTTCCACATTCCTCTCGCTACCCCTAAGGACGTTCAAAAGTCTTAAGATGCTATTTCTTCTCCTGCCCAAGTCAGAAAGCATTAGGCCACAGTGGGTAGATTGATAGACAGCTAAGCCCCGCCTCCCCCAATCAGGGCCAGAAGAATTCCAGACATCGGAATTGGGGCAAGGGGCTGGAGTGAGAACCCAAGGGTTAATATTGCTATAGTGGGAAAGTTATCTGCTTTGTTGTACAACACGGCTTCCCAGCACTACAGAAGGGGCTATTAGCATGCAAATGTACTTTGCCTCTTGCTTTTTAATGTTTTACTTCTCTTAATTGCTGAAACCGGTTGTAATTTCTGAGCACTGCTGGCTTCAGGGAAGCAGTTTCCTCTAAAGGGATCCATCATTGCACCTGGAAAGATTTTTGAATTCTAATTTTATTAACCGGTTGGGTGAGGCATGTTCTCTTTTTTTCCCAAAGAGGTGGGCGGGGGTTGGAGGGGGGGGAAGTCCAGGTTGAAGTTAGAAACCTTCTCGTTTTGCCTTAGTTTGGTTTAGTGCTTGGCTTCTCCTGAATTCCTTGGTTTCGATATTTGACATCTGATATTTGATGAAGATAAGAGGGAGCTTATTAAAGATTTCAGGTTATCAGATCCCTGGTTATGACTTTGCGACGAGTTTTTCTGAATGCTACCTGGACTGGAGCGTCATCTGTTCTCTTACTCAGAGGTATTCTGGATGAGCACATTACTTCCGTGGGTGCTCTCCCAGGCTGCAACTACTTTCCATAAATCAGGAATATGGCTGGAGAGCCTCTGTTGTGCTAAGACCCGTGTCGGACCAAGCAAGACACTCTCAGCCAGTGTGAGGACTAATCGCCTCTCTCTCCCCATCACATACATCCCAACTGGGCTTTCGGGAGAGACTCTGAAACCAAGTGTGGGCTCCAGAAAACAAGTCGCTCTTGTAGACCTTCCGCAGGTGCCACTGTTGGTCAAGCCATCTCATCCTGGAAGTATCTTACTAGGGAACTCTTGGAGATGACTAGCCTGACCGGGCACTTCTTTATGGTTGAAAAGCAGCCTCGTGGAACCTGAAACCTCACCAGAGGTAATCACTGGATCATGCAGATCCGGGACCACCGTCTGCGGAGGTGGGCATTAGAGAGAAGGTGAGAGCGAGGGGAATGGCATCCTATGTGGGGAAGGAAGCAGTTCCCGCCCTAACCCACTCAGTGCAAAAGGTTGATAAAAACACAGATTTACCTCTGCTGAAGCTGTGCTGTCATACGTACATCTTCTGGCCACGTGCTGTAGAGACAAGATCATTAGGGTCTTTGATGGGCAGCTCTTCACCACTTTGTTATGAATTCTGAGTTTCTGGGAATGCCAAGTGCGATGAGAAATGATGGAGAGCCACGATCTCGTGTCTTGTTGAATGAAGACGTGATACACTCACCACCTCAAAGGCTAGGGCCAGCCCGCAGGGTGTTTATTTTCTCGTCTTCCGGGCACACTTCTCTGCATCCCCATGAAGTCCTGCCTGTGCTGTGTGATGATGAACGCACGGAAAAGAAATCCCCAACAGAAAACAGATCACGGGCTTACCCGCTGATTTATTTGTGGACGCATTTTCAGGGCTGGGGGACTGTGGTGTCCGAATGCGCTGAACTTAAAGCAAACAAAGGTCGTGGCAGAGCCGAGTTCTGGATGGAGCTCTGGAAGAAACCAAAGAGAAGACAAGAGACGTGTGCTCCCAGGTCAGGGAGGCTAGAAGACCATGAGGGAGTAAAGTGACATTAGTCCACAGTATCAAAGCTCACCTTTGTCTATATCTTTTCAGTGGTAGTTGGGAGAAAGCCCGTCCCATTTCTGAGCAGCTGATTGTAACAGACACTTTCCAATCCCTGAGGCTGCTCAAGGATCCTTGGGGCTGCGTTTTATCTCCTTTTTGCATTAAAAAGAAACTGAGGTTCAGAGACTCCCACTGATGCTCCAGGGCACAAGACCACCACCACCACCACCACCACCACCACGGAGAGACTGGCAGAACCAGGGCTCATACCAGTGCTCCCAGGTTCCAAAACTTTCCCCTCCACACCACTGCCCGCCACCCTGGCCCCCTGCCCGAATCTTCCATTTACCCTGACAGAGCCTCAGAGCAGATGTGGCAGTGGGGAGGGCTCCCTGGAAGGTGGACTTAGTCCCAAGTGGCCTCGCTCTGTCCCCCAGCCACCGACCAGCCCTTCCGCTCCCCAACAATTTCACCCTGTTTCCTTTGGAGAAAACATGACTTTAGCCATTGATGGAACTCTGAGGCCAACAACACACCCACTGCAAGAACACCCCACCCTTCCCCCCCCCCCCACCAAGCTTTAAGGCTGGCGGTCCCCTCCTACCTCTTATCCCCCCCACCCCCACCTGCCTTGACCTTCCTTAGTGGGAAGCTTTCTGCATGACAATGTCTGGCCCCTCCTGCCCCGAGCTGCCCTTGTGCTATTAGCACCTAATGAAAATGTAACCGTATTTAACCCCCCACAGTCCCAGATTAGCAGGAGAGAGCCCAAGTGGGTTTAATTCCTTTGTATGATAAGCATCCAGCTCTCCATTTGGACGGTCCAGCCCCTTCTCCCTGGAGAGGACGCAGAGCTGTGTAGGGCTAGCTCGGACCTCTCAGCTGTCCGGGCACAATGGGGAAAGTATCTTTTGTGGCATTAACGGCTTTGGGGAGGGGAGAGGGGAGGGTGCGGGCTGGTGGGGAGGGGTGCAGTTGAAGAGGAGGAGAACAATGTGTGAGAAGCTGAGGCTGTGGGTTTCCCACACGGACCAATATGTCCCCCCCACCCCCCTCTGGGAGAGACAGATCTGCAGCGACCAGCCCACAGCTGATCCCGCCTTGATTGGCTTTTTTTCCCATTGTGCTCTCTAGGGACGAAAATCCTTTTGTGGCGTGAAAAGAGAGGCGTTCCTGCCATCCCCTCCCTCGAACTGATTGGCTATGTCACAAGATGGCCAAATCCACCCGGATTAATGTGCGGCCGACCCCGGCCCAGAGTGAGGATGTCTGAGTCCGCCCCTTCGGGCCAGCGTGTCTGCTGCCCTGGGAGCAGGGAAGGGGGACCCGGAGGGGCAGGCCACCACCTTCTTCATATTTAGTATTCTCCCCACCCCACCCCACCCCACCCCCAGCCCTGCGGGGATGTTTATTCATGGGCCACATCTGCTGGCTGGCAGGCGACACATCTCTTGTTAGAATGCCTGGAGTCCCCAAGGAGCCAGGAAAATGGGGCACATTCCTTAAGACCCGCCTCTTCACTTCGCTCACATCACCCTTTGGCTTTTGAACCCACCTGTGATCTTAGCCCTCCCCACTGCCCAGCAACCCGCCTTTAACCGCCCCCAACTTCTCACCCATGAGGTTCTGGGTTCCCTTAGCTGCCTCCTGTGCTCTGAGCTGGACCAGAAGGAGAACACCTTCTCTCTCTGCCCTTTGCCCCTCTGTTGCTTCGACCCGAATCACAGTTCCCCACGTGGCTTCTGGTAGGAGTAAATTCCGAGCCTTTAAAAACCAGCTCAGATTTTGTCTCGCTGACTCTCTTTATCCGAAGAACACTTTTCTTTCCCTGACTTCTCATATGTCTATACACGGTAAAACCTTGGCTTGCGAGCGTAATTTGTTCCAGAAGCATGCTTGTAATCCAAAGCACTTGTGTATCAAAGCGAATTTCCCCATAAGAAATAATGGAAACTCGGGTGATTCATTCCACGACCCAAAAATATTCGCATGAAAATGATTACAATGCTGTAATATAATACAAAATAATAAAGATGATTAAAAAATATAAAGAAACATAAATTAGCCTGCACTTACCTTTGAAAACCTTCCTGGCTGGTGCGAGGGAGACCAGAGAGAGGAGGGATATTGTGTAGGACGACTTTCACTGTCACTAATGGAATCACTGCTGTCTGTTGGCTCGATGGAATATTGTTCTACGTGGGGGCCATTGTATACGCTCACAGGGATGTTGACTATGGTACAGTATTAATAAACTCTTGTCATATACTGTATTTAGTGCAGCTGGTAATAAGGCAGCAGAGGGAAGGGTCTCTATCTGCAGGCAGCCTGACCTAGAATGAAGCAAAGCGTTCCTAAGCTCACTCTTGGATGGAGAAGCCAAGGACTGTCCATAGGTCCTTTGAAGTGACAAAAAATCACTAGTGCCAGCCGTGGGTACCTTCCGATGTTCTGGAAAATCACTGATTTCTGCCAAACACTGAAGCCCGAGACCGAGTATGGGGACAGTCACCCACAATCCCCCAGAGAGAGAGACAGAGAGAGAGAGAGAGAGAGAGAGAAGAACCACTGGCTCAGTTGTGATCACATGACATTCGGCTACTTGTATTGTAAGACCTCACTCGTTGAGCAAGTTAACATTTATTAGAAATCCTTGCTCGTCTCGTGGAACACTCGCAGAACAAGTTACTTGCGATCCAAAGTTTTACTGTATGTTTTTTACCTCTTGCGTTGTGCTTCCCGTTCTCTACCATAAGTAAACGTGACTCCTGGTACGTTCTTTCCTCTCAGAAACTACAGGGTCCTGGAACACAGGGTTTGTCTCTGGTTTACCTTTGTCACGTCCCCTGCCCCCATCTAGTGCTGATTCGTGACGTGTGTGCGTGTGGGAGGCGTCACTCAGCAGCCGTGGCGGAATAGAGTGGACGAATGCAGGCTGGACCCCAGGTCTTGGACCTCTCTTTCAGAGGTACCATGGGTACTGGGACTAGTCCAGAAAGTGCGCGATGGCCTTTTTCCCCATTTGAAAAGTGACGCGAGTCTGCTTCAACGTCGCTTTCCGTTCGTCTGTCCTGTACGTGGTTTTAGCAGTAGTGTGCTTTGCTGCTTGACATTTCCAAAGATGAGATGTGAGGGAAATAGGAAGGCCCCAACATGAAGAGGAGGGGAAGACCCCAGACTTGAGGGGACAGGACACGCCATCGAGCCCCTCCCAGGTCTGTGTGTGTGTAGGATGAGCTCCGTGGCAGTCAGGCTGGTAACTACTTTTATGTTGACAGCTGGGAACGTCTTTGCTATTTTCTATTATAATTTCTATTATAATCTATTATAATCTATTTTCTATTATAATATATAAAATTATATATTTTCTATATATAATTTTCTATTATAATTATAAATAAGTGTATATTTTCTATTATAATATATTATAATATTTTCTATTATAATTATAATCCAATTATATAATTGGTTTGGAGAAATGGGATGGCCTCCAACAGACTTAGAAATATGGGCAAGGAGGGAAAATGGGAAAAATGAGAGAAATTGTAGCATTTTTATGGACAAGCTGCGTCAAATCTTTCCAGGGTTTAAGCAAAGAAATACTAGCACACCAGGTTGTGTTGGCGTTACACGATTTTAGCAGCACTCACTTTCAGGAATTCAGATTAGACAGTGGCTAGTTCTGGATGTGAAGGAAGAGTATGTCAGTGAGATCCTGGCAAGGGGTGGGTGTGGCTTCCAAGTGGGATGGCCGATTTTAGGATGATAAGTGGGACATCTTTCAGGTACGAAGTGGAGGGACTAGAAGAGATCAGAGAATGGGCTTGTGACTGGCCCAGGGACACTTTTACCTCTAGGCACTGCTCAAAAATTGCTCAATGGCATCAGTCATTCACACGCTAGTATGAACTACTTTGACCACATTGCCCTTCTTTTACATCTTAGCTGATATCACCTGCCCTAGGTAATGGGAACCTGATTACCAGGAACAGATGTGAGAAGGGGGGAATGAAGGCTAAGAAAGCCTTAAGATCATCCAAGAAAGCCATAAGATCCTTATGCACACACAAATTTGAGCACAATTGGGCTAAGTAGAAGAGTCCCATCCAAACCCTCCACGGCCCCTCAGAACCCACTGCAGTACCCACTGCCCTCCTGAGAAGATGCTTAGCTGAGGGGAAGCTGATCCGTGATCTCAGAGTTAAGCAGCAGTGGAGGTGATTACCACTTAAAATGGAAAAAAAAATCCCACTTTGAACTCAATTAACTTTAAGAGCCTACTTTTTTTTTTTTTTTTAAGAGGACTGGCTTTAATAGAAAAACGTTAATGTCCGAACAAGGAGATTCATCTTCCAAGGCATAGAAGGTTAAAAGGTAGCTTTGTGAAAGTGGCGGGATAATAGAAATTTTGAGACTTTTCTTTTGAAAGATAAAAGGTTCGTCTCTGCGGTGAAAGTCCCTGGTTGCCATTAAAAGGTTGAGTGCCTCTAAGTAGGCTCATGGAAACTTCTCTGTGTTTGTTATCCGCTTACCTGCACCAATGCACAAATAATGCATTTATTTGCTCTTAGCTTTCTAAGAACTCAAACGTCGAGACACAATTTAGTCTGGGGGAATGTTGCACGAATCGGGCATTACTCTGGAGGTTTATGCCTCCGTTTCAAACTGGGTTGAACTGGGCTTAGAACAGGTGGGGAGAAGATGGCCCAGGGAATACATTAGGAAAAAAATCTGAGGCAGGTTTTGGTTTATCACAAGGAAGCATTGAAACTGATATGGTTTCTCTCAATTGAATTAGATAACTATTTTATACTTAAATATATACCCTTTTTTTAAATAAGAAGAAACATCTTTAGCTCTGCTTCTAGGTTTAAGAAAATCTGCACCCATTTTGTAAAGGTCCAGTTAGAGCTGAGTTGGGATCTCATAATGAATTACTTCCCAGTAAGGTGCATGGGTTGAGAACAACCTCCGAGGACAGAATTTACAACCTGAAGTTAAAAACCACGGTTTTCTAAAGCAAGCATTCTAATGAAGTGGTTTGTTATGATGTTCTTTGGCTCAACGTTTCAGAACGATAGTACGGAGTACTAATACCATTCCCGTCAAACGTGCTTTGTAAAATCTATAAATTTTCCTATGTATTAGTTTATGTTTACCACGGTCATACATGCAGTTCTTTGCTTTTTTACTGAAGTATAATAATATCCCTATAGAACAGTGCTCAAATTGCAAAGGCGAGCGGCTTGATGAATTTCACGAGCCGAGCACACCTTTGTAACCAGCACTGGGATTAAGAAACGGAAACTTAGAAGCCCCTTCAGGCTTCCTTCCAGTGGCTCCTCCCTCCTTCCCACCGAGGGAAGCCCTCATCTTGACTTTTAACACTATCAGCTTGCAAGACTTATTTCTGAACTTCATATAAATGAAATCGCGCAGTACGTGTGGTTTTGTCTCAGGCTTCCTGTCACCCAGTCTGATTGTTGCAGAGAGTCATAGACTGTTTATTCTCATTGTGGTAAAATATCCCATTGTGTGAAAATACCACAATTTATTTTTCCATTCTGCTGTGGATGGACATTTGGATAGTTTCCAGGTTGGGCTGTTATAACTGGAACACGCATAGAGTTTAAAGAGTCAAAAGCGGGTCGACAGAGCAGGCAAGATCAGTACACTCTCTAATTGATAAAATCCTATCTAATTTTTGCAATACGATGCTTAAAAAAAAGAAAAGCACTCCCGAGTTGTAAACGTGTCATCGTACTACGGAAAACAAACAGAAATGGCCCCCTCATCTCCAGAGGTTATAATCTAACACATAGACGATACAAGTACTGAACGAGTCCGAGATGATGACGTTAAGGGTAATGTATTGAAATGCTCACAGTCTGCAGGTGTCAATTTTAATTTAGAACTAGTAACATGCTTCTTTACTACTGGTGCCTCTAGAGGATTTTGCTTGCCCTTGACCTGGTTTGCCCTGGGAGCCCAGTACTGCTGGGCCTCGTGAGCCCCGAGGGCTCGGCTCTCCCTCCCGCTCGCTCTCACATCTCAAAGGCCAATGCTCTCTCATTTCTGCTTTGCTGATAGATCTGCTTCCCAAGCCCTCTGCAGAGTTGCTTTGCTGCGTGCACTCGTGGTTTCTGCTGCGCCATAACGTTGTGCCCATGACCCTGGCTGGCCCCGTGCTGACCCAGCCTAGACTCCACTTTTTCACCTCCTCACTCAGCTCCCCCTGCTAACTGGAATCACATCTTGCTCTCTGTGTCCTTATTCCCCCAGCCCTCGAAGGTAGAATCTGCTTGGCCGGGGTCCTCTTGTGTTCACTTGGTGAATTGGACCGGTTGCCTGTGAGTCAGGAGAGGCAATCAACTATTATTTGGATGATGGGTCCAGACGACCTGCTTGCCTGTCAAGTGGGGTGCAATTGGCTGCTTTTTTGTTGTTGTTGTGTTTGTTTTTTTTCTAAAATAATGTATTGTCAAGTTAACTAACATACAGTGTCTACAGTGTGCTCTTGGTTTTGGGGGTAGATTCCAATGATTCATCGCTTACGTACAACACCCAGTGCTCATCCCAACAAGTGCCCTCCTCGGTGCCTATCACCCATTTTCCCCTCTGCCCCGCGTCCCCTCAACCCTCATTTTGTTCTCTGTATTTAAGAGTCTCTTATGGTTTGCCTCGTTCCCTCTCTGTAACATTTTCCCCCCTTCCCCACCGCCCGCCATGGTCTTCTGTTAAGTTTCTCAGGATCTACATATGAGTGAAAACATATGATATCTGTCTTTCTCTGACTGACTTATTTCACTTAGCATAATACCCTCCAGTTCCATCCACATTGCTGCAAATGGCAGGATTTCATTCTTTCTCATTGCCAAGTAGTATTCCATTGTGTATATAAACCACATCTTTATCCATTCATCAGTTGATGGACATTTGGGCTCTTTGCAATTGGCTAAGTTTTAAGTTCCCTTCCAATCTGGACATTCTGTGAGTCCAAGAATGATGGCCCCATCCAGGCCTGTCTCTGGCACAGGCAGCAGAAACTTCTTTTCAAACATTCTACTCACTGCCTGGAGAGAACTTCATTGTCATTCACCATTATCATTATCATTAATTTTGATATTGATGCTCCCTGATTCATTTACTAATTTTGCATTTTTATCTAAATGCAACATTTCCTTTCAGCCCAGAAACAAAAAGCAATGCTCAAGTACACACAAGGGATAATTGGTGCTCATGGGGGTAGTAAGTCTGGAAGAGTCCTCACTGAGCCCCGTTTGGACTGGAGCCAGGGAAATGATTTCAGGTCCCAACGTCCCCTCCGGGCCTAGCTCTAAAATAATGACACTGTCCGAAGAGCAACGAACATGTTCCTGGATCTAACTGCACTGTGTGTGTCCTTTTTTTATGGAGAAGATATTCTGTGATTTAGAACATTGATTCTTAACACTATTTTAACTATATGTGTGCATATACATGTATATGAACATATGTGACATATATACATACATAATACATGTATATAATTAAATAAGATGGCAAATACACAGATACATATATATGTGTGTTGTGCATATATAACAGATAATTATATTAATATAAATTATATATTTATATAAAATTTTATAGAAAATATAAATGAGTATGTTTTATTAATATATAATTTTTTGATGCATAATATATCCTATAGTTTATTTGGTGATATCTAATATTAATTATATTAATGTATAATTTTGCACAAGAACAAAGTGGTTCTCTGAGCCAGTGTGATGGCCATCTCATTTAATTCCTGAAATGTTGGCACTAAAAGGGATCTCTTGGCTTTTCTGAAGAGAAAGTGAAGCATAGAGAGCAAAGCTGACTTGCCCAAGGTCACAGGATAAGCAAGAAAGAGCAAGAACGACCAAACCTCCAGTCTCTGGCTTCCTCTTTCTGCCCACGGGCTGAACTCACGATCAGGCAGAAACAACCAGTGCCACGCTCCCCCAGGACCGTGTGTGCTGGAGAAACCCACTGAAGGGGACTTTGGACGGGGTGTTTTTTACCCTTTGGAGGAGTGGGCACGTCTGGGGTGCTCCAACGTCAGGCCATGGGAGGTGGCCCAGCTAGCACACCATGACATTAAGGCAGGAGCAAAGCACTTGTCTCCACTCCGTATCCTCAGTGCCCGAGTGCTCGCAGTGAACTGGAGTCCCGAAACGTTTGCTAAATCAACTTTCTTATTTAATTAGCTTTCCAATCTAAATGACTACGGGGTGGGTTTATATTTTAAATTGTCACCTGTCAGCCGTGCTTTGGCATCAGTGAATGAATGAAATGTTCGGGGAGCAGGCTTTCTATCAGGGAGAGGGAGATAATGTGAAATCCCTGGGTTCTGGGAAATGGGGAGTGAGAACAGGTACCGACCAGGAAGACAGTAACGACTAGAGCAAGTGTGCTGCGTTTCACAGCCTGTACGTGGACTGCCCCAGCCTCCAGGGCCCCGGTGGCCACGAAAGAGGCCTCTCCCAGGCTAAGCCAGTGCCCCGCAGGTGATCCTTCCTGGGTATTTGTCCATTTCCTATTTCCCCTGAGCTACTAGAAGTTTCCTTTCTTTCCCTTACTGGCTTTAATGTCATAATTAAGACACACTTTTCAGCCTAGCGTTCTTACCTAGGGAGCGGTGGTTATGGCCACAGATCATAACCCCCTGCGCCCTGGCTGTGGTCCGCTTCCTTCAGCCCATTGCTTCCTTCAGCCCGTGCCTTAGTTCACCGTATAGTCTTACCCTTGCTGAGCGTCTCCTTGCGCCAGGCTCCATATATACATTCTATATCATCTCCTTCCCACGACAGCCTTGTGTAAAGAGTAGGTACTTGTTTCCACACCTTATAGGTGAGGAAAATGGAACTTTCCTACCCAGTAAGTGGCAGAACTTGAATTCGGACTCTCTGTTGTCTGATTTTAAAGCCCCAGCTCTTTGAACAACACCACATATTGTCTCGCCCTGTGAGGCCTTCAACTCTACACCCCCCATGCACACCATGAACACCATGAACACCACCATGTCGCTGGTGGGTTTTCAACAATCTGGTCTTACTCAGATCTGTTATTCATCCTTCTTTCCAGGCTTGACACATCCCCCCATCCCCAGCTTCGGGCCAAGCACGACACATCTCTTCTCTCCTGCCAGTCATTAAGATGTGTCAGTCATTTTTGATGTCTTTTCTTGGCATCCGCCAACATCAACTTGAAAGTTTCTCTAGTTTTGGGGCACCTGATGGCTCAGTACGTTGACCGTCCAACTCTTGGTTTTGGCTCAGATCATGATTTCATGGTTCATGAGATCGAGCTCCACATCGGGCTCTGCTCTGACAGTGTGGAGCCTGCTTGGGATTCTGTCTTCCTCTCTCTCTTCTTTCTCTCTCTCTCTCTCTCTCTCTGCCCCTCCCCTGCTCTCCCTCTCTTCCTCAAAATAAATTAAAAAAATTTTTTTCTCTAGTTTCAAAAGTTGAGCTGACATTTTTTAATTTATTTTTTTAAATAAACTTTTAAAAAGTTTATTTATTTTGAGAGAGAGAGCAGGGAGGGGCAGAGAGAGGGAGAGAGAGAGAGTGAGAGAGAGAATCCCAAGCAGGCTCCCAACAGCCAGTGTGGAGCCCAACACGAGGCTCCAACTCACAAACTGTGAGATCATGACCTGAGCCAAAATCGAGAGTCGGACACTTAACTGACTGAGCCACCTGGGTGCCTCTGAGCTGACATTTAAAAATGAAATCTAAAAAAAGGGATTTGACAATACTCTGATGTCATTGGGCAAGAGTGAGTTGTAGGTAGAGAAAATCTTGATTTGGGATGTGCTTGTCATTCATTCATTCGTTCTTTACTCATTCCTTCAGCCCACCAGACATCTTAAGTGTCGCTGAAGATACCAATAACTTCAGAACACAGTGCTGCCCTCTCCGGTCAAGGTCCCCAGTCTCCAGCCCGACAACCCTGGGTAGGCCACCATACACAGAACAACTAACTTAAAAGGACTTTGGAGGAAAGTGGGAAGGCCGCTAACTACATCTCGCAACCACTGTCTTGATCGCTAGTGTTAGATTGACCTGCATTCAACGAGTCCCCTTCTCTCATTCAGTGCCTCTGCCTCAGATCCAGAGACAGTGGTGATGAGCTCACAGGCATTTCTGCTAAAATCAGACTTATACTCCAGGTTAGGAAAGAAACAGAACAGTTTGAACCTAATGTGTGAGGTTCAAGGGGGCATCTTTCCACCACCCCCCCACCCCAGTTTACTTATTTCCAAGTCTTAAAATGAATCGGTGACATCATTACACGACCACATCATCATTCTTTTCTTTTCCTTCTTTTTCTTTGTTTCTTTGGCTCATCTTCAGGCAGCTTTTCTTGTCAGTCAGTCCCGCCAGGATTCAAGAAGGTGTGAAAAGAGAATAAACGATGGTCCGCAAAAGAGCATAGAAAGTGGCACCGTTTGGGGGAGGCTGTTCACCCGGAGCAGAGTGATTTGAGATCAGGGCTAACAGCTACCTTTATCCTGGCGGAAGGAAGAGGTGAGACACTGACATTCACAGGACACGTACAATGGGTCAGACGCTTCTATGCAGCTTTCTCCCGTGGATCCCCAAGCCATCGGTGAGATCGGTGCCACCTCCAGACTTTCCCACGGGAAGACACTGAGGCTCAGAGAGGGTAGGTGATTGGCCTAAGGTGCTCAGCAGAACCACTGCCTCACCTGACTGGCTGGCTACTGCACCCTTGCCCTTCCTGCCACCCCAGTGAAGCCTGTCCCCTGGCGGTGACGCTTCTGGCTCCTTCCACCCATCCGGAGCAGCGAGAGGACAGAAGGAGAAAGGGGAACTGTGTTGCATCAAAGACTTTTCCATTTAGATGGCACACAATTGAGGGGAAGGAGTCCAGGAAACTCAGTGATATGGTCCTGGGGGCAGCCGGACCTGGGCTCATATTGTGACTCTGTCAGTGTTTTGCTCTGTGTGCTATTTATTTCTCCTCACCACAACAGGCATCAATGCTACGGCACTAACTGTAAGCAATGCTGAACACGTAAGAAGGGTCCTGTATCGGCAGGCGTTACCGATACCAGGGTGTTGGCTGGGTCTGGACTCTGTGATGGGCTGTGCCACCCTAGATAGACACTTCTGAGAAAGTCCTGGAGCTACGGCACATTTGGTCTGCCCACCTGCGAGATGCACTCTGCTTCCTTAAGGAGCGTCTGCATTTGATAACAGAACGTATTTGAACCGCGCTGCCGCAAAGGACTGTGATCCTTTTCGCTCTGGCTTTCAGATCTCACGGCTGGATGAGAGGTGGTCTGGGAGTCCAGCCATGCCTTCCTCCACGATCTCCTTCGGAAAAGTGGTGCGGGGACCTGATGATGCAAGTGTATCCCCTTGTGACTCCAGTCGGTGGGAGGAGGTGTGGCAGGAGAACGTGGGGCACAGCTTCCCCCAGGCCTGGCTCCAGGTGGGCCCGTAAGTGTCGGAGCCTCTCAGGGAGCTAACCCTCAGATCCCAGGGCTGACGCAGGCACAGAGGAGGGGACGGCCAGAACCCCCAGGCACAGCTTCAGGCTCCCCTCAGAGCTCAAGCTCCCCAAATCCTCCTTGTTAATGACCCCATGACACCTGGAAGTAAAAGGCAGTCCCAGGCAATGACTTTGACTCTTGGTAGAAAAAAAAGGAAAAAAAATTTTTTTTTTAATTTTTTAATGTTTATTTATATTTGAGACAGAGACAGAGCGTGAGTGGGGGAGGGGGAGGGGCAGAGAGAGAGAGGAAGACACAGAATCCGAAGCTCCAAGCTCTGAGCTGTCAGCACAGAGCCCGACGTGGGGGTTGAACTCACGAGCTGTGAGATCATGACCTGAGCCGAAGTCAGACTCTCAACCGACTGAGCCACCCCGGTGCCCCTAAAAAGGAAAAATGTTTGATTGAAAACCAAGAATCTTCAGAATTTGAGATATTCAGCCTGCCTTTTTTTTTTTTTAAATCCCAGAATTTTAAAATCTATGCAGTTCAAGGTTGTAACGGTTTGGTGTTCTTAAAGCATTTACATTGAACAAAAGAAGTTTCAATAGCACTCACAACCCGAACGATTTTATGAATATCCTTACATGGGCGTTAAGTCAAAACTCCGAATTCAAGGTGCTTTGGAGACCTACTGCCTCGCCTCACCACAGTGTCTGCGGATAATAAGAAATCTTCTGGCCAGCGGTCATGGCCCACGCCATGGCCCATGGCTCACTGGTATCTGAGAGGCCTTCTCAGGCTTGGGGCTGAGCGTCCAGGGTGGGGATCCCAGGATTCCAGCACTAAGCTCTGGTCACCTAGACTTGCATGGAATGAAACACGAACAGCAAAATCTGCGCTCCCAGATTGAGGCCTCTGCTGTGCCTGCAGGGTCCCCCCCCCCCAGTCCTTGCACCAGATCCCCCTTTATGCCGCCAAAGACACACCTGAGGAACAGCCCCTGCCCCTGACTGCAAGCAGAGACCCCGCGCGACAAAGCCCCCCACCCCCACCCCCCTGCGGCCGAAGCTCTCTGGACGCAGCCGCAGCCGCGGGGGGGGGGGGGGGGGGGTTCGACGGCACAGGATTTTCCCAATGGAGGTGAAGTGGCCTCTGAGGCCCCGTGGGAGGGGCGGTGGCGGGGAGGCGGGCAGCCAGGCCGGACTGGGACTGTGTGAATGTGGCCAGCGTATTGTTCCGCAGCTTTGTGCTTCAGGCCTCGATGGGGCTGATTTAGAAATCCTAATCAGGGAGCTCTCAGGGCTTCCCGGGTGTGACATAACTTGAGCGGCTCTGGGGGATTCTTTGTTCTCTGATGACAGCTGACTCGGTCTCCAGTGGGAACAGTTTGAACATAACTCCACAGCACACGCACTGGCAGCTGCAGCCTTAACTCTTCGTTACCCACCTCGGGGGCCCCTCTCTCGTCCGCTCCTTCTGCGATGTGTCGTCGGCGCTTTCCGCAGTGTGTCAGCTCTTCAAAGCACCTTTCTGCGGAGGGAGGGGACGTGCTGACTGCGGGAGGGGCGCCTTGTGTCCCACACCTGGGACCCTCTTGGAAAAATCAAGTGTCCCCGGCCCCGTGCGGTCTCACTCTGCTAGCTGTACCGGCGGCCCGGTCTGACTGCGGCACAGAACATGACCATTCGCCTCTCCGCGGGTGCTCGCGGGGATTTCTTCCCACCCCTGGCACCATCTGAAACACAGGCTCACGCTCTGGGGGTTCTTCTGGTCTAAACACAGAGCCAATCCGTTCGGGAAATCCGACGAGAAGGCAAGGCGGGAAACTGGTAGGAGCACTGGCTTTGGAGTCCGGCAGAACCCCGTGGGGCTGCAAGGTCACGGACATCGGGCCAGTCGTTTCCTCTCTCTGGGCCTCCGTATGTCCAGCTGTACACGTGGAGATGGTCCTGATGAGAGCGCCACCCAGCTGGATTGCCGGGACGATAGCACGGGGTTGCGCATGCGCAGGGCGGTGGTAGGCATCACCACTGCTGTGGTCGCTGTGGTACCGGAAACCTTCTCCGGAGAGAAGGTGTGGCTATTCCAGGAAGCACGGAAGAGGTGAATGCCGTGGGTGTCCTTGAATTAAATCGTTCTTAATCTTCTCTTTGGTGATGAGCTAACAAGGCAGCCCTAGAAACTTCTTTTCGGCACCAGATCGGTTCTTCGTTCCACAAGCTTTGAGTGCCAGCGCTGAATGGGCATTGAGGGTAGCAGAGATGACAAAGTCACGGCCCTGGGCTCCAGGGGCTGACCTGTAAGGGGGGCTGCATAGCTAGGACGGTTGGCTGCAGACGTGGAAGCCCAACTCCGATTAGCACGCGTCAAAAGAGAACTGGAAGGAAGAATGCTGGGGTAGCTCATGGGATCCCAGGAAGAGTCGCACAGCGATGCACCTGCCCGCGGAGGGGAGCAGCTAGCACCAGAGGTTTGATTGTGGTCAGTCCCCCCTCTCTGGCGTCACTTCTCACTTCCCGTGTGTGCTGGTTAGTGTGAAGCATAGCAGACAGCATAGGTGGGAAGCATTCTCCGGTCGGACATGGCATAGAATTCCCGGTGAGAAAACTCATTGACCTAACAATGATCGAATGCTCATTCAGGACTGAGCAGTTCTGGCCATGGGACCAGCTCATGTTCTGACATGGCCTTGTCTTCTGAAGCCCCCCAAATGCAGATAGGGGGACTTAACCACAGCTCAAAAGAGTGGGAAGAGTGTACAACTGGGAAGACAGTTGTACAGGAAACCACTACGGAAGCAGGACCGGGTTGCGAATACGGTTGACTTTCTATCTCTAGACCAAAAGGAACCACTGAAAAGTTTTAAGCTGAGGAGTTAAAAAAAAAAAAAAGGCCATGTATATATTTTCCAACTATAATGGGAAGAGCAAATGGAAAGGAAGGGGATGATTTGGGAGGTGGAGAGGTCTATCAGAAGGCTACTGCACCAGTCCAAGCATTAGATGATGAGGGCCTAAAGTAGGGTAATGAACAATGGAGATGGCCAGAGGTGACAGACATGAGAGATATTTAGAAGGTAATCTCAGGGTGCCTGGGTGGCCCAGTCGGTTAAGCGGTCGACTTCAGCTCAGGTCACGATCTCATGGTCCGTGAGTTCGAGCCCCGCGTCGGGCTCTGGGCTGATGGCTCAGAGCCTGGAGCCTGTTTCTGATTCTGTGTCTCCCTCTTTCTCTGACCCTCCCCTGTTCATGCTCTGTCTCTCTCTGTCTCAAAAATAAATAAACGTTAAAAAAAAAAATAGAAGGTAATCTCAACAGAACTGGTTAACTAGATACTGAAAGAGGGGAGTGAAATGTTGACTATGACCCCTAAGTCTCCCCTGGGAAAACACATGTTTATAAACACGGACTAAAGCAATAGCCCACTACTGGTCGTATCTGATAAATTGGTGGGTCGGTGAAATTCCCAGGAGTGTGTGTGTGTGTGTGTGTGTGTGTACATGTAATTTAAATTTGATATAAATATAATATATGTAAATATATAAATTACATATCCCTTTCAATCTGTCTATCTGGAGGGGTATGATAGGATTGTTTTGGTCCCTGGGAAAGAGATGAGGAGACAAGGGTAAGTTGCCAACAGAATGGTGACCTTTCCCTAGCCTTGTCCCAAACACAAGCCTGATTGTAGAAAAAATCAGCTCAGAGTCAGAAATGGTGTATATCTGGTTGACACTATGAGATCCAGAGATGGGGAAAAAGGAATACTTCCTATTGCTTCAAGGCTCTAGAAGGGATCCTAGGCCAGTGAGGATGAAAGGACACCACACTCTTTGAAAATCTGAAGTTCTGTGCTCTCAGCATCTGTTCAGCGGCCTTTTCCTGGAAGGCACCAGTGGCAGCAGCAGGAGGGAGGCTTCAGCTGTAGGGTGTCACAGGGCTACCAAGGGACTGTCATGGAGGGCAACACATCACCTGCTCCTCTACCCCTGTTCCAGCTTTATGTGAAGAAACCTTGGCTTTTTCCATCTTGTGTAAGGCTTCAATTGGGCGAGGGGAAAGAGTGGTTCTTTTGGAACAGTATCGTATTTTCTAGTGATGGATAAGATAGAAAAGCATGAGGGGGGGGGGCAGAAATAAGGAGATCAAATAAGATGCAATTACATTGTTTAAGTGACACGTTAATGAAAACCTGAAGTAGGAGGTGGGGGTAGACAAAGAAAGGAGGGGGCAAGGTGAAAACCAATGAGCAGCTGGGCTCTTCAGGGCTTACAAGTTGCATGTGGGGGCCAAGTAGGAAGTAAGGAACGATGATGATTTCCTAATTTGGGGCTTTGATGAGGAAAACGGTGTTTCTGTTAACAGAGTTTGTGGAGTCGACAGTTTGGTTGGAATTCAATGACTCTAAGGCACATGTAAGTCCTCATTTGAGAAGGAAAAAACAGAGAAAGAGGTGTACGTGTTAGTTGGATGCTAAGGCCCTGCAAGGCTGAGACATAAGAGGTAGTTTTCCATCATCAGATTTGCTGAGATACCTGAAGTGGTGAAGATTACAGAACCTGGGTGTGGATGGATGCTATTGAAGAATGTGTTTTGGACCAGCAATCACAGAATTAGAGATGGGTTCCTGCCTTTGGAAGGAATGTTTCAGACTCGATGATGTGGTGTGGATCAGTGTTCTTTTCATGGAGAGCTCCACCCATCAGCCTTACATCCATCCATCCATCTATCCATCCGTCTATCCATCTGTCCATTATTTCTTGGGCTTCTCCTCTTTTCTTAACTCTGCAGTTGTGGGGAGTCAAAGAACAAAGAACAGCTTCATCCTTGGATTAGCAGAATACAGCCAGTAAATCACTAAGTCTCCAAAAACAGTATTTGGCATTAACTTCTCAGTACTTTCCCTTGTGTATCTGGTCAGAGTAATTAGGGGGTCCTTCTTGCAGACCAATGATGAGTTAACATGTTCTTTTCAGCTACATGACAAATAGTTTAATTCCAATAGAATGCCTAAAAGTCTTTCTCAGCAACTGGCATTGGGATTATCGACATATTATATTATTCATTTCTAATTCAAATTCCTTATCGGTTTCTGGAATGCTTGAGCACTTGCAACATCATTCTTCACAATGGTCCACGTTAATGCTCAGAGAATGCAAATTCATTTAAATGTTAGCTTTAGCTACGTATAAAAATGGATCTGCTTTTCATAGAACATACAGTGCACTACAAAATGTTCGCTGTCTCCCCTGACTTTTCCCCCACCTTTTAACAAGAACTGTCAAGAGTGGACTGTGCTTGGATACCTTGAACAGCACAAGCTGGTGACACAGTTTGGTCATTCACCAGTTTGTACCTCTCCAAAGAGGAGATTTCATTTGTAATCTCAGACTTCAGATCTTCAAAACTTGTTTTTGTTCATTAAGGGCAAAATTGTCAAACAGATGACAGTTTGGGTAAGTATGTTGGTTAGGTTGCTTGTCACTTTTAGAAATTTTTAAACGATTAAAAAATTTTTAAATTAAAAAATTTTAAACAATTTATTAGGACTCTTTGTTTTGGAAAGAAAACAAGTAAACAAAAAGACAGCCCATCTCAAACTGGCTTAAACAACGGAAGGGATTTATTGGCCTAGCCCATTGGAAAAAGAATGGATAAAGTGGAATTCACGGTTGGTTTGATCCAACAGATTAATTAAGTCATCAGGACTGGTTTTGTTTTGACCTTGCTCGGTCTTCATTGGTGCCATCTTTATTTTCAGGCCAATTTCCTTCACGGTGGCAAAATGTTTAAAGCTCTAGGATTGTCATCTTCAATGTTCTCCAGGAGTGAGGCTTTGGTGGTTCTCCCTGACACAGTTAAGAACTTACTCTCTCAAAAGTCCTGGCAAAGTTTCCCTCAGGACTCAGGAAAATGCTGTGTGTTGATTGGCATAGACTTCATTTATCTCAACCAAACATTGTGGCAGGAGGATCAGAATCAAATCGCTGATTGATCCGACCCTGCAGCTGGGTGGAGTCAATCTCTATTTAAATCCCATGCAATGGGATTATACAATGGAGGAAAAAGAACTCTTAGGGATTCAGCTGTAATTTCTAGTATAGCGAGGCTTAGAATTTTCCAGTGTTCAACCAACCAGCATGTTTTGAGTACCTTCTGCAAGCAGTGAACGCTGCTAGTTTTTTGGCAACTCATGCTCCACAAAACCAACTGCAAAAATCCTGGTCTTGATCCTCACGGCTACTGCAGTGACAAAGCAATGTTGTGAAAGTCTAGAACAATCGGCTCAATCTGTCCTCCAGCTCCAGAGGTGAGTGCTGTGAGCGTCTTGTTATAAGAATCATGGCAGGCACCTAGAATTAGAACAATGCAGATGACTGAGTTCAAAGTACCTAAGTACTTTGTCCCGTCTATTTTCCAAAGTGATTGAAGGAGGTTCCAGTGACCAAGTCTTCTAAATATTCTGCCAGATTTCAAGGCTTCTTGTGCATGTATCCATTATTCAGACTTGTGGGTGAAGTAGAAAAGGGAAGAAGAAATGGGCACTGAAAACAACTAGAGCTTTCCATGTATGGCATCAACATGTATCAGAATGATGCAACTCTCAGTGGTGAGAAAAGAGGCTCCTGGTCCCAAGGGCAAAGCCCACCTGTGTTACTTAGTCCCCAGTCCCCCTCCAACCCTCAATAGACTAAAGGTTCTTGTTGGCTCATATTGATTCCCTAAACACCTGTGTTCACCAGACTGTCCTTTATGGATATTTCCTGATTTCTTGGCTTCGGCTGGCTGGTGTCTCCATGGTAACAGGGAATGGGGAGGGGGATGTGGGGGCAGCTCAGCCCATTTGTCATCAATTGCCACTGTTTTGTTCTGCCTGGTGTGTGCCCTCAATTGAGTCCTGGAGGAGGCAAGCAGAGCAGAAGGGATTCAGCTGACGGGCTGCCCCCCGCCTTCTGAAAATGGGGGTGGAGGGACATAACGGAGGGAACTGCCTCCAGAGAGAACCAAGGCATGGGGATCGCAACAGAATGCCCAGCTTCTCTGGGAGAATAATGTGTTTTGTTTTGTTTTGTTTTTGTAACTGAGACTTTTGTTTTAAGAGGGAGGGTGGCATTTGTGTCAGCCCAAAGACCTTTACTATTTTGTTGAATGAAGAGGGAGGAAATTTTGCCCATAATATGGAATAGGATGCTCCCTTTCTTTTTCTGGGTTGGAATTCTATGTTAAAAAAACAGAGTGATTGGGCTACCACGGTACCACTGCCTTAAACACAGCATGAGTTGTGCATCCTGTTTCATTGAGTGCCCCTCCTATATGCTATGCATTCATTTAGATAATTCACAGAAAAGATTGCTCCCCCACACCATCCCCTCAATCAGGCTTTGAAGGGTGGGAACATTCCTGGTTGGACTCAGCCTATGAAGGTTCCTCTTGCTCATGGCCCGATGAACTCTGTTTTGTTTCACTCCCATCTTTGCCCTTAGCAAAGGCTCAGGCCGAGCTCCTCCCAGACTCATGGCCAGTTGAGTGATGCCTTCTCTCTTATTCCATGAGGAGCTCACCAGTGGGGTCAAATGAATGGCTCCTCTTCCATGTTTTTCTGGGTGACTTCTCTGCATCATGTTCAACTACCCCTCCTCTAAATCTCTCCTCTTAGGGCCCCATAGGCCAAGGTTCCATGTCCTCTTTCTTCCTCTCTATTGACTCATCTTGACCATCTTTTTTGGCTCTTTTCTTTCCTCCAGTTGAAGTTGGCTCTGTCCTTGGTCCTTTCTTTATACTTCTTTTCACTTCTTGCAGTGTCATCTACTCCTGCAGCCTTAACCGTGAACTCGGAGTCTGGCTCTAAACCTGCCTCTAAACCAGGTCACCCTCCTAAGCAGCTCTGAGAGACAGCTTTGCATGGATGTGGCCCATCAAACCACTCAAAACAAATTTGACTTTCCCTTAAAATTTCCCCCCATTTTCTTGGAGCGTTGCCAGCATCCCTCCCAATGCTCAGATTCAAAAGCTTTGTATCATCTTTACTCCCACATATGACATGACTCTCAACCCCCTCACTTTCTTACTCCCCCTCTTTCTCCTCTCCCTCCTTCTTTCTCTTCTTCTTCTTCTCCCCTTCCCTCCCCCCCTCACTTCCCACTCTGTCTCTCTGTCTGTCACATGGATGCAGATCATCTCAGTACTCCATTTTTCCCCACCTGCACCAGGGCTCTCTGCTGGGTCAGTTTCTCCTCCTGTTTTTGCCATTTCTGGCCAAGTCCATCTCTGCTCAAAACGTAAGTCTCTAATCCTTATAAATCAAAGTCCAGTCTTTACTTAATGTCACCCAAGGTCCCCCTCAAACACGGCTTGCACTCTGACCCCCCCCCCCCACTCCAGCCATTGTCTCCTGCTCACACGTTCTCTGACTAAGCCTTCCAACCCCCAGATGTGGCTGCTGGGATTACAAAAAGGCACACTTTTTGGCAACATACATCCAAAACCTTGAAGGTGTGTTTTAACCAAGTTCTTCCATTTCCAGGAATTCATCTTGAGGAAATAATCAGACAGCTGCACAAAGATGCGTGCCTAAGAGGTTTCTTTACAACATGATTTGCAATTATAAAAAAATGAAAACAATGTTCAGTGTCCAATAATATCAATACAATGAAACACTAGGAAATCATTAAAAAATCATATGGATTTATTTACTGACATGGACACATAGTTCCAGAATTTTTCTAGGTTTTCTAAGTAAAAATGAAGGCATGTGGAGATAGAAATACATAATTAATACTTATTAATATATGATCTTTATAATTAATGATTATATGCACAAAGAACAACTCAACTGGACAAGGATGTGTATGTATCTACATACATACATCCCATTGCTGGAACTGAAATTAGTGGTTTCTCTTTTCTTTTTTTTTTTCTTTTTTTCAAGAGAAAGAGCACAAGCCAAACAGTGGAGGGAGAGAGAGAGAGAGAGAGAGAGAGAGAGGGAGAGAATCTTAAGCAGGCTCCGTACCCAGCTTAAAGCCCAATGTGGGGCTCGATCTCATGACCTTGAGATTATGACCTGAGCGGAACTCAAGAGTCAGTTGGATACTCAACCGACTGAGCCACCCAGGCACCATTAGTTTTTTCTTTTTTTTAATCAGTATTTAAACATTTTTATACAATAACCATGGACTAAATGCATAAAGTAATGAATAGTTAAATTTCCACCATGCTGAAGTAAAGCAATTTAAAAAAAATTTTTTTTTTTAAGTTTATTCATTTATTATTTCTGAGAGACACGAGGGAGGGGCAGAGAGAGAAGGAGACACAGAATCCAAAGCAGGCTCCAGGCCCCAAGCTGTCAGCACGGAGCCCGACGTGGGGCTCAAACTCACCAGCCTCGAGATCATGACCTGAGCCGAGGTTGGATGCCCAACGGACTGAGCTACCCAGGCGCCCCAATTAAAAAAATTCTTAAAAGGAAAATGTCTTCCACTCTCTTGTTACCTTGTCTTTGTTAATCTCATCATTGTGCCTATCAGTCTTCAATTCCTCACGTTGCTGTAAAGTATTATCCATTTCCAAGTTCAATTAAATGCGTTCTTCAAGGGAGAAGCCAAGGATCTGGGGTCAAAGGTCCAAGGTTAGTGTCCTCATTCTGCTCATCACTATCCCAGATTTCTTCCCCTGTAAAGGAGAGAGGGGTAACAATATAGAACTCACAGACATGACATGAGGATCAGACAATGTACAGGAAAAGCATTTCAAGAAGGACAAAGTTATCACGCAGCAGTCAGGGGGTGTGGTTTGTTATTATTACTGACGCCCCTGGGTCTAACTCGGTGGACTGAATTGCCACACGAGGATTGGAGCCTTTTCAGCCTCAGCTTTGAGCCCAGTATGGACACAGCTCAAGTTGCATATTAGTTTGAGCCCTGGCCCCCAAGAGTTGGCTGTGTGGGGTGGAGGGGAGGGGTATGGTCCCTCCTCACACACCCCAGGACTTTCCGTCCCTTCCAATGTTTCCAAAGCGATGCTTAACTCTAGAAGTTATGGAGAAAATGCTGTGTCCTGGGCCAGTCTGTCTGGCACCCACCACGTGGATACCGGTGCAGCCTTGCCGTCTTCTTTCAGTCCCCTACTCAGGATCTGAGAAGGTGACCATTCCCAGGAACTGGGGGCTCTCAGTGCCACTGGCCATGTGGTTGAGAAGGAGGCCTCCGTTTCCCATCCTAGCCCTGGCTGGAGCACAGGCTGGGCTGCTGCTGCTGTGTGTGTGTGTGTGTGTGTGTGTGTGTGCGTGTGTGTGTATGTGTGTGTGTGTGTGTGTGTGTGTGTGTGTCCCTCACCTACTTTCAAGTCTCTGTCCACAAGAAGACTGGGCCCACTGCATGCTTTTTAAAGTGATCCAAGATGCAAAAAAAACACCTACCCAGGCCCCTAACAGACCGAGTGGGAAGGAGAATTTGGGAGGAAGAAGGGTCCATGAGGATCCATGTCAAGCTCTGGGCAGCCAGTGATGTGGGCTTGGAGAGCAGAATCGGCCTGATCCACCTGGGCCTACTCATCTGCCTGTGGAGCGAGGGCCATCTGGAGAGGGTCCACGGGGTGTCTTGGAGGTAGACAGCAATCCAGGAGGAGCACTTGGAGACACGGAGGGGTGCAGGCGCTGGAGATCATTTGTCTTGGCGTCGTTGGGATGCTGTTTGGCCAGCCTGACTGAACCTGTCAACAGCTTGAAAGTGAGGTCAGCTGGGCGCTGGAGGCCTCATTAGCTATCTCCAGAGCTTGAATCTCAACCTCTTGAATCATCCATGATGAAACTCTTTATCAGCCGGGGAGGAGGCAGCCCCGGGGAATAACACTCCTGTATAAGGCTTGATTCTGAGCAAGGCTGCATCCGGAAGGACTGGCCAGGATGAGTTAGCCCCAGTACGCACTCCAAGATAACCAAACATGCTGACTTGCCCAAGGGAGTTATTCAGTATTCTCCATCTGGGATCAGGGGAATGCCGTTGTTCTTCTTCCAAAGCCAGGCTAACTTAACCCTTCGAGCCCCCGTCTTCGTCTTCCCTCCCTGCAAACTCCAGCCTCACTCAGGAGGGACGGAGAAAAACCACAGGGGCGGCTGGGGGCTGAGGCGTGGAAACAGCTCAACTTCTGCAGAAAGATTAGGAATCGTTGTGAGGCAGGGAGTGATGGGCCTGGGGGAGAATTAGTTTTGTCCCGGGGTTTCTGCTAAAAAGAGACAATTGCAATCCTCCCTCAACACATTTGAGAGATAGGAGAGAAGGGGCATGTCCTTCCTGTGCCTCCCGCATCTCCAAATGCTTCAAGGCCTCCCCCTGCACACCCCCCTCCCCCCCCCCCCGGGGGAGGCTGTGAGCGACCCCATCCTGTGAGCGACAAAGAGGGACAGGCTGCCTGCACCGCTAATCCTGGAGGCTAGAATCATGAGGGAGGCTGGAATTTTTAGTACAGCCTTGAAAGAAACTATCAGCCCACCCCACCCCTGGGATGGGAATATGATAGGAGGCTAGCAAAATAAATAGAATCTGCGGTCCAAACTGACCAGGCAGAAATTGTTACTTGAACGGCAAAGAAAAACAAGTGCCAGATATCCTTCCCAGGCGTTGTTTCCCTTCTTCTCTTCCTTGTGTCCTTTTATCAAAGTGTTTCTAGAAGAAGCCGTAGAGGGAGCAACTGGGTGAAGGCTGAAAGGGAGCGGGCCTGGAAAAAAAGTGTGAGGTTTAGGGGAGCTGGGCGAGGGAGCTTGGGGTCCTGCAGGACCCTCAGACTGGCATCCCCTTCCCCAGGAGGGGCATCCCTGACTAGGGAGTTGGCTGACACCCCCAGAGCTAGGACTGGCTGTTTGTAAGAAGTGTAGACATCTCCTTCAGACTGCCCAGGGACGCAGCACTAACAGAAAGGAAAAGTGGGCTGCATAAGGCTTCCCAAGGAATTTCAGTTGTTATTCAAGTGACTCGGGGGCACCTAGGTGTCTCAGTCAAGCATCCGACTTTGGCTCAGGTCATGATCTCACGGTTCGTGAGTTCGAGCCCCGCATTGGGCTCTGTGCTGATAGCTCAAAGCCCAGAGCCTGCTTCTGATTCTGTGTCTCCCTCTCTCTGTCTCTGGCCCCCTCCTGCTCATGCTCGGTCTCTCTCTCTCTCTCAAAAATAAATAAACATTTTTAAAAAAATAAAATAAAATAAAGCGACTCAGTTTGCAGCCCCAGGGAGTTTTGAATTGTTCTCCTTTGAGCTTTAAGTCTGTTGTTCTTGTATCTTTTGTCCATAATGTTGCCATCAGCAGGGAACCAGAAAGATGGCTGAAGGCAGTCCCCGGCACCAAGCTCTTCCGTCTTGGTCTTGCCTCTTACTGGGAGGTGGCCTCGCTGTAACCTCATGGGTGAAATTAACTTCACTGCAAAGTGATTCTGCACTTACGAGGTTGTTACACTGTTAGGCCAACCACAAAGGCCGAGCCGATCCCCTAAAGGGTGCGTTCACTCATTTCGGTGGCAACTGCCGTGTTGCTGGGCATCTGGGCGAAGGGGGCTGCGCGGGAGCACCCTGGGTGGGTGGCCGGGGTTCGCGATCTCTGTGTGGGTTGCACCAGCACAAGGTGACCAGAGGAATGTGCTGGGACCCTTTCCACATGGAGACAGTCAGGAACTTCGGGGAACATGCAAATCCTCTTAAATTGTCCCAGCACCTTCAACACAGCAGACAAGTTGCGGACGAGGACACGGCCAGGGGGCCTGGGAATGAGCTAGCTGTGAAGGTTCAGAAAAATAAGCTTTGTAATCTGGATGCTCGCTAAACTTCCTGTGTTTTCTTTGTTTATTTTCCTTTGGTGTTCTTCTCTCAGTTTCTCTGTGTGTCTCTATCTCCTCTTTGTGTCATTAACATTTCTGTCTTTCGGCGGGGCTAAGGGAAAGCAAGCGGGGCAGATGGCTGGCCACACTTGGGCTGGAACTCTGAAGACTGAACGGCAACTCGGTGCTGGGCTGACATAGTCGTGGCTGCGAGAGTCAGAGGGAGAGGAGGGCAAGGGAAAGAGGAAACTCAGGAGAGGTCCTGGCTCTGCTTGGTCAGCACCCCCGCCCCACCTGGAGACTTGGCTTCCAGTTTTAAGGCCTTGGGGACTCTGTGTTTTATTTAAATAAGGGAAGCTGTTTCCCTTACCTCCTTTCAAAGATAAATAAATAAAAAGGCTGTCATATCATCTTACAGATGCTGCTACCAAAAACAAAGGTTTCAGAACTCTGGCCACTTTTTACAAAATTAAAACATCAGAAGACGGGAGGGAGGTACGAGGAAGGATTTTAGAGACAGAGAAGGCCAGTTACCTGGTTTATTTATGTCTTGTGTCATTTTCACTGCCACCACTCGTGACAATAGGGGCGTGCCATCACCGTCATTGCCACCGCCACAGGCACCATCAACACCAACGTCACCACCACCACTGTCACCATCACCACCACCACCACCATCAGCATCACCATCATCGATACGGCCACTGTCCCCACCGTCTTCCACACTGTGGTTACCCATTCACCAATCCACCATGACAACCACCACCCCTGCTGCCACTGCCACTCCCCCTCGTTACTGTCACCAGAGCCACCGCCAAGTAACTCTTCAAAACCCCAAAACGAGGGACTGTCACTCTTAGCCGAAATGACGCATTCCAGACTGGTGGACCAGCTGAGCCTACGGTTGCCTTATGCCAGGCGATGGGACCAAGTAAGTACATTCTAGAGGAATCCCCAAACTACTGGGCAAGAGCAGAAGGTGATGGAAAACTTCCGTGTCTGGAGCCCAAAGACTCGTGTTCTTGCCTTGGCTCCGCCTTTTACCAACCGTGACCTTGAGCAATCCCCAAAGTCTGACATATAAAATGGGGAAAACATGGCCTTACAGATTTTAAAGGCGAAAACCCACGTAAAACGCTTTTCACGTGACTTAACCTACCAAGGTGCTAAAAGTCCTTCCTTTTCTCCATCCCTCCATCTTCCTCCACCCTTTGTTCTTCCGACTCTTCCTTTTCCTATTATTCCCAGATTCGAGACCCGCATCCGTCCCCAAACCGCAGACTCAGGCAGAGAACCATGACTATAGGATAACAAGACGCGTTCCGACCCGTGAGCCTCATATCTGCCCCCACCCTCCCATGTGCATAGCACACTCTTCTTTTTCTCAAGAGGACCGAAACCAATCCCAGTCCTTGGGCACCCGGCACGTGGAAGATGGGTGAGGACCACGGCGGAAGAGTGGAGGGGGAGGTCCGGTCCCTGCAGAGAAGGGGGTCAGGCTCTGTGCAAGGGCTAATTAAAAGGTTAGGCCCCGTTTCTCGTGTCCTCCAGGAGAGCTCGTAGGGCGAGCGGGGGGAAGGCCGAGGCTTCCTGAAACAGTCTGCCAACTCTGAATTGCAGCTGCTTGCTGGAGATCGGCTCCAGAGAGCTGTTTGCTTTGGCCAGATGCGCTACACGGAAACAGTAGTAGGACAATGTTGGGGGAGTGGCAGGGACCGGGGCAGAGGGGGCCCTGTGCATTTTCAACAGGGAGGAGAGTTTTCTTTCCAGGTGCTGCCTCGAGGAGCCAGTTGTGACTTGGGTTCGAGAGGCCGGCCTGCGGGGACATCCAAGACGCTGGGGCTGAGCGTGGCGGGAGGAACAGCTGTGCCTGTTCGTGCGCAAGCGGGCCGTGGGCCGAACGCAAGTTAAGCAAGGGTCCACGGAGAGCCACACTACGGCTTTTTTCTTTTCTTCTTCTTCTCCTTTTTTTTTTCTGCCTTGTCTCCATCTGGGCTGAGTTTTCATGGGATAGTGAAAAGTCTGTGGCTCGTGGACATATGTGACCCAGAGAGGACACAACCTGAAAGCGGAGGAGGGGGGCATCCCGGCTGGGAGGTGGCGCTGGTGAGTGTGGCCCAAGCAACATGAGCTTCCAGATCTCACTCTTGCCGTTTTTCACTTTCCTTGCGGTAACACATGAGATCTCTTGCAGACCACGTGCCCTCACAGTGTTTGTGTTTCACACGCATATTCTCATTCAGCCTTTTCTCTTTAAATAACTTTTTTTAGGTTTATTTTTGAGAGACACACAGAGAGAGCATGAGCTGGGGAGGGGTAAAGAGAGACAGAGAGAGAGAGAGGATCCAAAGCGGGCTCGGCACTGACAGCACAGAGCCCAATGCGAGGCTTGAGCTCACAAACCGGGAGATGGTGACCTGAGCAGAAGGCAGGCGCTTAACCGACTGAACCCCCCACGGGCCCTTCTCATTCCATCCTTTAAAAATAAACAGGGATGGGTGGCCTGAAGCTCAAGCTGTTCAGAGAGGACGGGTCCTGCAGCTAATGAGGTGCGGGTCAAGTCGTGTCCGCCTGTAAGCCTGTCTGCTCAGTAGTCCTGTCACGGGCACCAGGTAGTAACGACCACTTTGCAGCAAGTTGTACAGCTTCGCCAAGGACAATGCGGGGATGGGACCGACGCGGGGTTGAAGGCGTCATGCGTGATACTGCAAAGAGCCAAAGTCACGGTGAAGCCGAACGAAAGCTGGCTGGCAGCCTCTCCTGATCCGGGGAGAAGGTCGCCGGTCCTCCCGTGTCTTGGAGAAGCAGCCTCTCTGCGAGCCAGCTGTGATCTGCCAATCGGAAGCCTTTCCACATGGCTGGGGCTGAAGGGAAGAGAGGACTAAGCCCGGTGACAGAGGACGACCCTACGCCTACAATTCCTTGAGCAGAATTGCTAAGACTGACCCGAGTCTCACGCTTCAGCGTGGGGAGCAGCTCTGAGAGGCAAGACTCTTCCATGGGAGCCAAAAACGGCAGAAACCCCAGTGGAGCTTCCAGGCCCCCCAGACTGTGAATGTTCCTTCCCTTGATAGAACCCAATAGACTGTTCCCGGCCCCTTGGTCATGTACCTTGTTGCCCTCTGGGGCAAATAAATATCCAGGAAGGATTTTTCCTCTTATCCTGCTCTCAGAAGAATTCAAAACAGCTGGGAGAAGCAGCCGCATTTGGCTGCTGGGATTGTCCGGGGGCCTCAGAACGAGTGGAGGCGGAGTCAGACAAAGGATTGCTACCCCATCATTTAAGGAGAACCCCAAGTGAGTTTGCAGCCTCCTAGCTTCCGGGCACCGTAGTGGGTCCCTTCTGCCTCCCCAGCCTCCAGCTGGTCACCACAGAAGACCTGATCACCCCCACCCTCCGTCCACGGAGGAAGTTTGAACTTGCAGGCTCCAGCCCAGAGCCTGACCCTGGCCCGCCGCACGCCTGTGATCTTCTCCATCCCCCTCCTTCCTCTGGTCCGACTTTCTCCATGTCCCAAGGAGGGGGTTCCAACACTAAGAGGCTAACACACCCTTGGCAAGTGCAGGGAAGAGGGAAATGTGTTTGACACATGCTCACCCAGAGTGCACGGGAGAGCTCCCAGCAGGATACAATTAATGATCAAGGAGAAGGAGGGGGTTGCAACAATATGTTTTTTTTTTTTCCTCCTCCCCCTGTCCCTAGTTCCTGGGCTTCCGCAACATTTCATGGTGGAGAGAAGAGCATCCCAAAAATCTGTAAATAAATCAGCAGGGCACATTGGCCTCTGGAGTAAACTGAAGGGGGCTTAAAGGTATGTTGTTTATCCTGCAGTGGAAATTCAAGGATTTCAGAAGAAAACTAGGTTTTAAACCAGAAACCAGCTAAAAGGCATTGGGAAATTTTCCTCAGCCTTTTGAGCCTCTGGGTTAATTTTGAAAAAAAAAAAAAAAAAAGGAAAAAATACAGAAGGGAAGCAGGAAAACTAAAGTTATCAAAATTGATTACATTTAGGCTAAGTAATCCATGAGCATCAGAGTCTGATAGGAGATCGGCATCGAAAATGGGAACAGAACTTTCTGTTTCCCATCTTTACAAGCTGAGTTTGGTTCTTGCATGTCTCAAGACCATAGGAAGCCCAAATCATACTCCCTTTGAGAAAATCTAATTCGCAGTCTCCAAACCACCAAGCGTTTCCTTAAGCCGTAAATGATAATGAGATAGACTTACTGATCCATCATAGATCTGTTGTATTGTTGTATTGTAGTCCGCCAGCTGCTGAAGAAGCTCTGTGTGGATATAAAACTCCAGAATCCTGAGCTGTTTCCTTCCCGCATCTCTGGGAAAGAAAGAAACAAACACACAAAGGAAAGGCAAGGAGAAAATGCTACCGATCATACGTTGTTTAGGGGAAATCAGATCTGGAACGAACAGAATAATTCCGTTTTGGTGGACAAGTTGGAAAAACTTTCAGCCACGTCTGTTTTTCTGGGACAGAAAATATGGGACAAGTGGCTGCCCCAATCCACACCTGTGTGATGTCCGTTGTGATTCTCAGCTCTCTTGTGAGAATAAGGCCAGGGGGACTTTCAAAGCCCCCTTCTGTAAGGAAGGCAAGTGAAAACCCTAGTGAGTTCCATAGCTCCCAAGCCTTAGGGTTAGGACTGGACACCAGTGTTTTCTTTCTGCTTGTCTGTTTTACTTTGTTCCAGTTTTCTTTGCCTGGACGTGATGCTCACGAGCTGTGGGGCGACGTGCATGATCTTGTAACGATAAAGTGAGTGGTGCTTCGATGCGGCCAGACCAGGAAGGTCTAGGGTCCCAGTCTTTTTGCCCCTCTCAGTGCCCTCCTCCCACCTCTTGTCGGGACACGCGGCTCTCCCGGAGGCTGGGTGTATCAGGTGCCCAGCTGCACACACAGTAATCAGCAACTAGTACTCTGTGTACACAATGAGGACGTTGGGGAGAAAGAAACAGAGACCTTGGACATTGCTCCCACCCTCTCTTCATGAGTGTCCTGCAGGTTTTCCTGACCTGCTCCTAGAAGGTTATTACCTGTTGTTTATTTTATCTGAGGTAGCCCAGTAGGTTCCATGATCTTGCTCTGTGATCTTTCTTGGCACAATGCTAAAGCTAAGGTTGGGATATCTGGGTGTGGGCTCAACAGAGCTTGGGGCCAAGGCAACTTCCTTCAAGCCAAAAAAACATGAGAAATTTCAAAGACCAGCACCGGCAGAGCCAATCGGGGGTGGAGAGGCCCATTCGGAAATGCCCTGAGTGGAGCCTGACATCGGGAGTTGGAAAGCGACTCTTGACCAGCATCAACGGGAAGACGTTGGTTGCTTCTCATTCGAGGACGAGGTACAGCTTGACGGCTGGAAGTTGAAGGAGGTTTGTGAACCTTAGCCTTTTAAAGAGCCTATCGCTGCATAGTGTCTGGGAGGGCAGCGATGGTGAGGTTAATGGAAGAAGTCCACATTCCTTCCTGCCCATCCCTTCCTTTGTCCAATGGAATCACGCCCCCTCCCTCTCCCCACGTGACATTGGCTGTCACAGAAAAGCCTTCAACAAATATTAGCTCAACCTGGATCTGGCCGCAGCAAGCACATCTTGCTCCCGGTTTCATCCCAGGGTTTGGCGAGGAGGCCAGCCCTCCAGTGCCTGGCACCCCGCAGAGATTTATAGAATTCCAGAACTGGAAGCCACGTTAAAGTTCCTACTGTTCTACCTCCTGTCCTGGCTCCCAGGAGGGAACACCGCATCTTCCCCCACCCACCCCCCCCTCACTCCGGTCCTCGCTGCTTCTCCATCATCATTTTGTATCCTTTTCACCTCGGCCAGTATATAAAGAGCTATTTTAGGTGTCCCCGCGCTTCTAAACAGTGGAAGTTGAACAAAACTACTGTGGGTGGGACAAATCCTCAACCATAATCTTGGTCCTTGAAGTGAGGGCTGCCTGAATACAGCGTGCTGTTTATGCAAATCCCATGCAAATCAGGGCAACGGGATTAACAGGGGAGAAAAAAAATCCCATGGTCTTTCGGAGCCCTCCCAGCACTCCATGTTGGCCTCAGAAAGGATGCTTTTTTTTTTTTTTTAAGGGCTGTTTTCTGTTTGAAACTTCTCTTGTGCACTGGTAGCCTCAGCCGGTCAGAGTCGGTCTCCCAACTTGTCTCTTTCCATCTCTCTGGCCCATGTGTGAACAGGGAGGTTTGTTTTAAGCTCTGTCAACGGGGCCTTGTTGGAAGTCACCACACCTTAGCCAGGCTTGCCAAGGTCTCTGTAGGGGGTGAGCATGGGGGAAGCAGCTGGCAGGGGCCAGGGCATAGGGAGGACCCAGTCAAAGCACATTCGCTCAGCCAGGGTCAGGGTACCTCACCATAACCAGGGCAGAGGAAGAACCTCTTTGGGGTGGGAATCTGACTGTAGGATCTTGGATATCCGATTTGAAAACGCAGTCAGTTGCCATTTGACATCCTTAGAGACACCAGCTCAGCCGCTGGGCTTGCATATTTATGCAAAACAAAATGCAAATGAGCCCATTGAGCCCTTTGTATATATCCTGCCAAGCTGGGAACCTGGGTCTCCTGACAAACTCCTCCTCCCAGCCTTTATCCCCTCCAGAAGAGTTTTTCTAATTAGGACATGGAGCCTCTGAAACTTGGCTTGTTCAGTGAGATTCAACCGAATACATATGTTTGCTCAACTCCTACTAAGTGCAAAGCACTGTGTTAGGCTTTTAGTGAAGTGCAAAGAAGATGAAAAAAAAAAAATGTAGTTATTCACCGTGAACAGCTCCCTATCTCCTTTCATGAGATTTCCAGTCTTGGTTACTCTTCCCACTTAATGTGCGAGCACTACTATGTGTACTGAGCACCTACTACGTGCCAGACCCTCAGCCCAGCACTGGGGATACAGCACTGAGCGAGTCCTGCCCTCACGAGCAGACTCTGGGTAGATGACGAACAAGGGAGCGATCTGGTCCGGTTCACAGTTTTGAAGATTTTCATCAGCGGCTCTGAGCAGTGGTGAGACAGCGCGAGGGCCGAGGGGGAGGCTGGAGCTCCAGATGTCTGCAGTAGTTCAGGCAAGGGGCAGTGGCAGTTTTAGTTCAATGAAGACCGTGGAGCTGATCTGTAGGGAGCAGGCTCAGCCGTATGTGGGAGGGCACGCTCACCTGACCGGTAAGTGGACTGGATTTGGGGTGTGGCAGAAGTGAAAGGTTTGAGAAAGACGCCTAGGCTTCTGTCTGGCACAACTGGGAGGGCGGTGATGCATACGTTATGCTTTGGGGAAGGTTAGGGGAGCAATGGTTTGGAGGGCATTAAGAGTTGTGTTTGAGACATAAGGAAGGTTGGGGCGCCTGGGTGGCTCAGCCGGTTAAGCGTCCGACTTCAGCTCACGTCATGATCTCATGGCTGGTGAGTTCAAGCCCCGCCTTGGGCTCTCCACTGTCAGTGCAGAGCCTGCTTCAGATCCTCTGTCCCCGTTTCTGACATATTTCCCACCATTTCGTAAAGAAACGGGATGCAGTGAGGGCTTAGGGGACAGAGGGGCTGAAGGGGCTGAAAGAAGGGGGGACAGAAGGGGCTGAAAGAGTTGACACGGTGGGGCTGTGCTTGAGGGCTGAGGGCCACGTGTACTGCTTGTACATTTCTGAAGTAGGAAGAGGGCAGAGCAAACTCTCACGGCCTGCTGGTTGCCAGTATCCTGACCTTCCATGGATTTATCAGGCTTGCGTCAAAGAGGTGACTTCCTGGAGACAAAGTGAGGAAATTCTCATGATAATCTGAGGGAGTGCCTGGAGTGCCAGGTGTTCACTCCTGGGAGGGCCTGACATGAAGCCAGCCAGCCGAGAAGAAAGTGGCCTTGCCTTTTAGACCATAGCAACTCACGGCTTTGCAGATGAGGAAACCAAGGCCTGGAGGGGAGATAGGCTTGGACCAGAGGTGTACCATCTAGTTGTACGCACAGCTGGGCCCCGGAGTAGGGTCCTACTTAGGTTCCCACAACAGTCCTTTATGTGGGGACCAGCATGAACGCGCTGTCGAAGGCTGCGACCTAAGAGACGAGCAGGCTCCTGATATCCACCCTTCGATGGTACCTCGATACAGGGTCCCAAGGAAAGGCAACAGGAACCCTCCGGTATCTCACCTTCAGTGGCTAACGATGAGGTCCAGAGTCTGGACCATGTTGGTGCTGCCTGAGCGAATGATTCCATTCAATTCTCCTGCAAATGCTTCTAAAGCCCGACAACAAATCCGACCACTGGAAAACAAAGCAAAACAGAAGAAAAACCCTGTCTTTGAGGTGACCATTTTCATTCGTAAGGCTAGATGTATCGGTAAGGCTATGGATGTCTATGCATGTTCTTTCTGGACACCACCACCTTCCCCCAAAACAAGGTTTGACCTGTGTGTCGGGAGATTTCTTTTTTTTTTTTTTTTAATGTTTATTTATTTTTGAGAGAGAGACAGAGAGACAGAGAGTGAGTGGGGGAGGGGCAGAGAGAGAGACAGGGAGACACAGAATTCAAAGCAGATTCCAGGGTCTGAGCTGTCAGCCCAGAGCCCGACGCGGGGCTCGAACTCACGGACCGCGAGATCGTGACCTGGCTGAAGTTGGACGCTCAACCGACTGCGCCACCCAGGCGCCCCTCTAGAAGATATTTGTAAGGCAATGAGGGAATTTTAGAAGGGGCTGCGTAGCAGGTAATGATGGGCAGAGTGACTTAGGCTCACCAGTGTTACGTGATTATGTGGGAGCATGGCAACATTCTAGGCCTTTGAGAAGTGACCTGAACCGAGCCCTGCAACTTGTCTTCAGCTGGTTCAGCAACAAAACACAAATCACAAGTCAAAAATCACACACACAGCGACAAAGCGAATGTAGCAAGAGAAAAAAAAAAAATTCAGCGGAACTACATGGGTTCTCCCTGTACTATTCTTTCAAGTTTCCCGTAAGTTTACACCAAAAGTTGAGAAAAAGCTTTTGAGTAGAAAGGCTACTCTTATCTCCTTGTTAAGGATGTAGTTTCTTGTATGGGTTGTCTAAGTTGGAACTCAGCTCTCAGTCACAATTCAGTTGTAAAGGTTGCTAACTGCCGAAAGAATGCACCCGATCATATTTTAGCAAAAACCTCTTGACAGTCACGAGTCAGAAGCAGGGGGAACTTAAGGCAACCCTCCACCCAATAAAGAAAATAAAAGGAAAGAAGGTGGAAAGAATTAGGTGTCAGAAGACATTCTTGTGGCAGAAGGGCTTAGCCAAACATCCTTAGCCAGAGGGGCTAATGTAGTGGATGATGAGACACAGCAATACACAGTTCTCTTCTTGCTTCTTCCACTTGGAAGGTGAAGGAAGAGCTCTATGAGGGAAAGGAGGTCAGTGTTGGGAAATAAAACCATCGTGGGGAAGAGTGGGGTGGAAGGGGGTGTGCATGCAAGAGAACGGTTTCCTTCCTTGAAATAACTAAAGATAGTCATGGGGGGCGCCTGGGTGGCTCAGTCGGTTAAGCGTCCGACTTCGGCTCAGGTCACCATCTTGCGGTCCGCGAGTTCGAGCCCCACGTCGGGCTCTGGGCTGATGGCTCGGGGCCTGGAGCCTGCTTCCGGTTCTGTGTCTCCCTCTCTCTCTGCCCCTCCTCCGTTCATGCTCTGTCTCTCTCTGTCTCAAAAATAAATAAACGTTAAAAAGATAGTCATGGTTTTAAAGCCTCTGAAATGCTCTCTAATGCCTGGCATTCAATGGGAACTAAAACAAACAAACAAATAAACTAGCCGAAATATTTAATCAAGCCGAATGGACCTGAGAGTCACAAGAGAAGTGGCTGACTTTGCTAGTCGCAGAACTGCAGAGAAATATTCTTATTATGTCTAGTCCCACAGGTAAGACCGGCATGGGGACCCAGGAATTAAATATTAGTGTAAAAGTTTTCAAATTATGCCCATTTGGATGTTTCTTTAAAAGGGTGTACTAAATCTTTTTATCAGCCTTTTGAGCTGTTGAATACAATTTTGATTTTAATTTTTTTTTTTTTGAGAGAGAGAGAGTGCAAGCAGGGGAGGGGTAGAGAGGGAGAGAGAGAGAGAGAGAGAGAGAGAGAGAGAGAGAGAGAATCCTCAGCAGGCTCTGTGCTCAGCATGGAGCCCCGATGCAGATCGTGGGATCATGACCTGAGGTGTAATCGAGAGTCAGGCGCTCAACTGACTGAGCCACCCAGGGGCCCCTCGATTTTAATTTTAAAAGATGACAGGAGTAAATATATTATTCTGATCTTGCTTTCAGATGAAAATCAAGGTGGCCACAAAATAAATCTTGGTTTTCTGGGGCTGTGGACAATGCAGGCAAGATATCAAGGTTCTCTTGGTAGTGTAATTTTGCAGTTCACAGGCAGAGACCTCCAGGGAGAGACAGCAGATGAATTTGGTTGAGTACTTGTGTTCAGGATCAAACAGTTCTGCCGGGGATCCCTAACTCTGTTTCCTGCTTAGGTGATCTCAAATCTCAGTTTCCCTATGTATAAAATGAGAGAAGAATAGTATATCCTTCATAGAGTTTGTGAGGCTTAAAAGTGTCCATGCAGGTGAATTAGCATCATTTCTAAAACACAGTAGCTTTCAATAAATATCACCTGTTATTATGTCCTTTACTCCTCATAAGGACATAGGTCTGATGAACTATTGTAAACTTTCAGCCTTAGACATATCTCCCTGCAGTGATCTCGTCAGGAAAACACATTTTGAAGACCACTCTCCTTTAAGAACTTCTGGAGACACGTGCAGTGCTCTTCTGAGACTATGACCTTGTTTAAGTATTTGGTTCTAACACACAGTGCTTTTTTTTTTTTCCCTGAAACCACATGCTCTCATTTAGAAGGACTTGCAATTGTCCAGGGTCTTGGAATTTGGGGTTAAGTCCTGGGAATGAGGGGAACAAGAAAGCAGTCCTGAATTGGGAGAGGGGGGGCACAGTATGAGAAAACCAGAGAAGCAATATTCTGCCCCAGCTCAGGAATACCTGGCCCCAAGCACTCACTCTGGAGGGCAGGTGAGCGAGAAAGGGTGCTGGGACCCTTTATGGTGCATAATAACCATTGCAGCTGTGCAAGCAGAGATCAAAGATCAAATCAAATTTCAAGCTGCAGGGACCTCAATCTGATCACCTGCAGAGGTCAGGGAAAGGAATTTCTCTTCCCCGAAGAGCCCCAAGATTGGCTGAATTCCCAACAGGGGGGGTTGGCAGTGCCTTGAAGGATCACATTACTGGCTACTGCCCAGAAGCAAGGGGACACGGCCTCGGGGTTGATGGGACCGGTGTGGCCACTCCATTGTCCCCCAGCAGAGCGTCTGACAAGCAGAATGAGAGACGCAGAGAAAGTCCGGGACTTGGCATCCAGGGGCATCCGTGTGGTCAGTGCTCAAAAGCCTCCTTTTAAGCGTCTACCCTCAAGGTAGGTACCTAGAATGTTGAATGTTGACGCTTCTGTGGGTGCTATGTTGGCTTCCGTCTCATCCTCCTTTGATGAGCCTGGGGTGAGATGGGACTTTTTCCAGAAGGAGGATGGGCTGTTGACGGCATGGCCATCTGCACTGCATGCCATCCCCCAACCCCAAAGCACACAAAGGAAAGTAGCTGGAGCCCAGACACTCAGGCCTGTGCCCAGTTGTGTGGATACTTGCTCAGTGTGCCCCACCGGAGACAAGGCCATCTGGTCAACAGGAGCCCCCTGGCATCTCTGAACCATCGGAAAGGAACAGCAGGCTCCGGCATTAGCTCTGCAAGGCCCCGAGGAACTATCTGAACTGGGATCTTCGACAGCAGATCTCTGTCCTTGCTCGTCCGGGAGAAATTAGGTAGATTCACTGCAATGGTGGAGATTGGATTTCATTCGATGATAAATAAAAAGAAACCAAAATTTAGTTCTCGAGAGATGTAGTAGGTTGGTTTTGTTGTTGTTGTCGTCGTTGTTTTAAATATTCCCCCAGTGGTATTTCAACGGTCTTCAGCAGAAGGGTGTCCTTCGGGGCGAGAAGGGGGTGTGTATAAGCCATGGGGAGGGTGGGTGGAATTAAATGCATCATCCAGTGAACGTGGAGAATGCCGTGAGGGTGAACTTGGCCACTTGGACTGTGGACGTCAATCAAAGTAATGTGTTGGGGGAAGGGGGAGGAAGTTTGTCACCCGTTTTAATATCAGAAATTCCTTTACGTGGGTGGTAACTTGGGAACAGCTGCAGGTAGCTGAATCACAGCCCAAATCCTTGCAAAAACGCTGGCGGGACCCCTGCCAACAAGTGAGCAATGGCTTTTCAAGCTGGAAGGGAGCAAGTCCGACTAAGTAAGGCAAAGTGGGGGGGGGGGGAGGGGGAGGGGGGGAGAAGGGAGTGTGTGTGTGTGGGGGGGTGGGGAAGCCAGTTTTTAAAAAGCTGAGTTTGGAAGCCGGTGCATATTTAATAGGATTAGAACACATGAGTTAGAGGCTGAAAATTCTCAACCTGCCTCGTTAAACAGCCAGCCTGCAGGAAAGGCCGGGCTCTCCCAGCGAGGCAGGGAAATAGGGGAGGGAGGGAGCTAAAACACCTGGGGTTCTTCCAGGGGTGCCGGGCAAGGCTGCGGAGAGATTTGGGAAGTCCTTGCCTCTCCTCCAGCTTCTCTGCAGCCGTGGAGTTTCCCTCCGTCCCACTCTCTCGGGTCCACGAACACACCCGGTTTGTCAATAATGCCTTCGGATGCCCTGTCCCTGTTTGACTTGGCCTAGGCTGGTCCACGCACAGCCTTGGCCAATCCTGGGGAGGGAAGCGTTCGCTTTTGCCTCCTCGTGTGGCTGAGCGGGCCCAGCCTGGCCTCCAAGGTCTATTTGGATACCTGTTGGATGTGTCTCAGGTGCGGCTCTGAGTCTGGGGTTCGGGACGGCAGGTAGTGGGAAAGCATTCGAGTCAGCTGGAACATTCTCCTTCTAAATATGGATCCTTATTTGCTTGCCTGATGACTTTAGCCTGCAGGTGAGCGGGCTGTCTGGTCCCTGATGCCCCGGCTGGACGTCCTGGCCCGCGAGGCCGGGAGTTAGCTGGCTTCTCCCAGGCTGCAGGCTCATGAGCAACTTCAGACAGCCCCTCTCAAGGGCCTCTGTCTCCCTTACTTTCTTACAGGGGTCGTAGGTCATTGAGCCCTTCTTAGGGCGGCTTTCAAAGCCACTGGAATGAGAAACAAGTCCCAGCTTTGCTACAAACACTTCATCGGAGCCACTATGCAGATCAGGTAACGAGGGTCAGAGATCACAGATGCAGCCGTGTGTGCACGACTGGGGACCACTGGGCACTTCCTGTGATGGCGCCTGGATTTGTCTACACGGTCCAAACCATCTGTGTGTTCCCCGCCGCATCCCAGGTACTGCGCTTAGCGGTCCAAAGGCATACAGCCTCTCTGAAAAGAACTACTAGAAGGTGTGGAGGCTTAGAGACACGAACACTGTCCTTCCTTGGTTTTTCATGCTACAGACGGTCCTCTTCCTAACGTTCTGATGTGGAAAGAGATAAGTCAGCCTCGCCTATAAGCCCAGGAGGTATTGGCTCTATTTTATCCTTAAATGTAGGTGGAGGCTAAAACATCCGCATTGAGAACCCAGGTTTTAGGGTTGGACAGGCCTGGGTTCGTGCTCCGGCCACCACCCATTAACTGTGACAACTTGTGAGAAGTACTGACCCTTTCTAAACCCCAGTGTCTCTGATCTAACGTCGGTCAAAAAGAGGATCATGTGGAGAGAAAAACCAACGTGCACGTAACATGCTCAGCATGCAGGTATATGCTTCCTGTACCTGGAAACACAGTCCCGGCGATGATGATCATCAGAGAGCGGTGATGATCACTAATCATAGCTGACCTTCAATGAGCTCCTCCCAGGGGTCAGGCACTGTGCTAAGGACGTCACACGATTCGTTCCTCACCGTCCTCAGCTCCGCGGCCTACTCAGCCCGATCGCCCTCCTTCTTGGTTGAGGTAGTGACTTCCCGAGTCCTCCTTCCCAGACTTGACGCCCAAGGCCTTGGACTTGGTAGATGAAAATCTGGACCCGGCCTGGGGAGGTTCTGGAGGCCCCCGGCTTTGGACAACCCAAGGGGATTCTTGAACCCCTATGAGGGGGGGGGAACTGAACACCCGGATGCGGGGGCCTCAGGAATCCGGGGAAGCAGGGACCATTCCGGCAGCTCTGGGGAGCCCTGAGTGAACAGTGTGTGTCCTGCCGGCTGTGTAAACACAGTAACCCAACACGCTGATGATTTCCAGGGCCCGCCAGACGGCAAGTACAGTGGGTGATGTGGTTTCCGTTTCTTCTCCTCCTTATTTTTATTTGCTCCCCGTGCCTCAGGGCAGGACAGAATGTGAGCCTCACTGGAAGCGTTGTTATCATCCCAAATCTTTGCTTTATAGATTTGCACCCTCCCTTGTGGGGTCCTTCCCGGCTTTGCTAAGATGTCCCCTTCTCAGTGCTGCCTCCTTGGACCAAAATCAACCAACCAGCTTCCCAGCACTTCACATACTGTGGCGCGACTGTCTTTTCCTCCTTGGAGCTCACTCTCTGGCATCCATGGATTTTAACTGCTCCCTTGTTTTTTTGGTTTTCTCATCCCCTTTCCTCTCCAGCAGAAAATGGGTTCCTAGAGGGAAAGGATTTTGGTGGAACTTCTTTTCTTTCATATTACCGCTCTCTCAGATCCCGTAACAGTGACTCTATATTTTGAGCGAAAGAATGTATATGTGTCCACCGTGGGCCAGGCTGACACGAAGCTGAATCCTGCTGAAATATTTTCTGGAGGCTTAGGGACGTCACATGCCGCACTTCCAGACTTTTCTAGAAAGGCTAGAACAGAGGTCAAAACGGGATCTTCACACCCATGTTTCTGAGATAGAGAAGCACTCCGTGTTCAAAGGCAGGGCAACAGTGAGTGCACAACAGTCAGAGGGGTAGGATCGCCCCCCGCGTCCTGCTGTGGGGGCCGCAGCCCCGAGCACACCCTCCCTCCCACCTGGCTCCTCATACTCAGCAGAGATGGGGCTGGTGACGGGCTCTCAAGCTTCTTCCTCCTCCATGGCCCACGGCCTCTGGAGGTTCCAGTCCAGGCTCTGCTCCTCTTGGAAGCTTCAACGCACCTTTCCTTTCACAGAAGCGAAATACACTTTTCTATGTCCTGCCTATTGTTTTTACCGCTTTGGGCGGTGAGCGTGGAGGTAACAATAGTGGCCAGTGTCCCTGGACATTGCCCAAAAGCCAGCACTCCCAGCTCGCTCTCTGCACTCAGCGTGAGCTCATCAAAGAAAACAGAGTGAAGGAAAGGAAACTGGGCTCGGGACAGATGGAGTCATTTAGTGGGAAAGCCGGGAACTTGGGAGGGAAGGGGCAGCAACGGGCAAGCTGAGGTAGGGCTCTAACGGGTTTGCCCACGCCGGTTTGGGAGCACGGGTAGCTGCATCTGAGGGTGTCCTCAACACCCTCCACAGTCTCCCTGCCACTCTAGGGAAATCAAAGTCAAAGCCCCAAGTGATTGCCTGTCCGGTTTTGGCTTCTTGCCAGCTTTGCTCTTGGGACATGTGCAGCCGCGCTTCGTGGTGGGGGCAGTCATTTTGCCAAGTTCTCCGTCATTTGAGAGCAGGCTTCAGTTATGTAATCAACGCGACGAAAACGCAAAAAAAGCCCGTTATTTATTTATTTTTTCTCTCCCTTGGCTGAAAAAAAAATGCATCTTTCACTAATCTCTTAATCTTCCTTTCATTTTTGTCTTTCTGATTTCTCTCTCTCTTTATTTTTTTTTTTCTGAATAAATTACCGGGCCCCAGAGGAGGGATATGAAAGGCAGAGTTGACGGATTTCAAGTTTGTCTTTATCTCATTCACAACCTATGTTTTGTTTTATGATAAGAAATGCCAACATAAAAGAAGAATGTCCCCGTACTACAAACACTAACACTGAGTGTCTACCAAAATATGGTTCTGATATGGTCCCTGCTCCTGGCCCAAGGAAGGAGGCAAACAAAGATAAAGTGCACCCTCCATGCTCTGCGAAGTTTCTATAACCTGTATGAGGAGTATTGTGCCAGGTAAGCGGTAGGGGATGAGGGAGGGTGCTGGGGGGATAAGGGATGGATTTTCAGAGTCTTCCCAGCAACCGAAGGGAGGAGGGCCATTGTAGGCCTGGAAAATAGCTCCCATGAGGATATTGAGTGGCAAAGAGCATGGCCTGTTTGGGGAAACCATAGTCATTGCATATGGCGGCATGTTGGGTCAGTAAGGCCTGGGGAGTTGGAGGTAGGCATGGAAAAGAGGCTGCAGAGGTGGTGGACTGGGCCCTGGCACACTGTGGTTGCCACGGTAGCACATGGGACTTATTCTATGGGTGACTAGAAGGCCTGGAAGCATTGGCCTCCATCAAAGAGTGTGGGTTAATCTGTGTTTCAGAAAGTCAGTCTCGCCGATACAGGCGAGGGACTGGCAGTTAGTTACATGAGAGTGGAGGGAGGGAGACCCGTTTTTTGGTTTATTAAGCAACTATTTATAGAGCTCCCTTTGGGTAACAGCCATTGTTCCAGGTCCTGGGGTACAGCAGTGAACAACACAAGATTGTTTTCTGGAAGGAAAAGCCACAACAAATGTAGGATACACATCCAAGTACACACATGGTATATCACTGTATGATACGTAGTTACATGATATATATGGATGCATGCGTGATGTGATGAGAGGCGTGAATAGGGCCTTTTAAGAAAAATGGGGTGGGTAAGAATAAAGAGTGATAGGAAGTCACATTGTAGATTGGGCGGCTAGAGAGGGGTTCTGCGAGCAGGTGTAACTGAAGCCTGGACTGGATAAAATGAGGGATCCAGTGATGCTAGTATTGGGGGGAAAGTATAATAATATTGTGGAGAGAATAAACATGGCCCAAATTAAGCGGTGATGCTAGGGAAAGATGAGGGAAAATTTTAGGAGGTCAAGTTGAAAGGACTTCTAGCTGTGGAAAGTGGGAAGAAAGGAAAGGGCACAAGATAGGGCCTGGTGCTCGGGCTTGGTCATCCGGCTGGCTGTCTGTGTCATTGGGTAGAACAGAGAATGAGCGTGGAAGACTATTTCTTTAGAGAAAAATAATGAATATGTTGCCTTTCAGTGGCTGGTGGCACATCCCAGGATTCTCTTCCTTTTTTTTTTTTTTTTTGTTTGTTTGTTTGATTGCTTTTCTTCCTGAGAAGTCACTCCAGATCTTGAGAAAATCATACAATATCCATTCTCCTTTTTTTTTAATGATTACTTTAGAGAGAGAGAAAGCATGTGAATGGGAGGGGGGGGGAGAGAGGCAGAGAGAGAGAGAGAGAGAGAATGAATCCTAAGCAGTCTCCACACCTAGCCCAGAGCCTGATAGGGGGCTTGACGTGAGCTGAAATCAAGAGTCAGATGCTCAACCGAGTCACCCAGGCCCCCTCCATCCATTGTCCTTTAAGAAGATGATGGAAAATCGCAGTCCCTAATGTCAGGAGTAGTTTAGGGACTGATCTCAAAGGTGACTTGGTTTGTTTTCTATATTTTTTCTACTTCGATTTTCTGTTTTCTGTTTTTTCGATTTTCTTTTCGATTTCAGTCAATGAGACCACTTACTAGGCAAAATCAAACCCTCTTATACCTTAGAAGAGTATACTCCAGACAGTGTGTGAAGATAACACCATGGACTTCAAAGCACAGGGACTCTGCTACTCCCACAGCAGAGGTCTGGAGGCCCATGGTCTGACTACCGGGCTGACTTTAAGACCATTCTAAGCAGATCTTGTGTTCCGAAGACCAGCAGGCAAAGGTAAAACTGATGACAACTTTAGCCTGTTCAGGAACAGCTGAAAATGAGTTTTCTGAGCTGAATTCTTGAAGAGGTTTTTGAACCAAACGATTGCCACAGTCTGGAGAGTTCTGAGAGTCACTTGCAAAATCACCCAATGGCGTCGGATACTTGTGTTTTGGCGCTCGTGTGCTGAATGCTGTTATGTGTTCATTTAGGGGGACCCCGGTGCTACTTGAATTGCTTACATATTTTCCCATCATTTTGCTAATGACACCACAACTCATTTTGCCTCCTGTGCAGCTGTTAAGCTGGAAAAGGGGGCTTTAGCAAAGCCACTTTTCCATGGGGAAGGGACCTGTGCCTGTGGCTGTGTCAGGACGTGCAGGGAGTGGTCGGCTAACCTGTGGAGTTGCCCCAGTAAATGTGTACTAGCCCCACGATCAGTTACCCATCTTGGCTCCTCAACACGAATATCGTGCCATCTTGACACGTTTCCAAACGAAACAAGAGAGGAGTTGGGTCACCTTTACACTTGTTTTCCAGCTGGGCTGAAATTCTGGTCCAGGATGGGGGCCCCATCTCTTTGGAGCCTTCTTGTTGCTGATTTTCAGACTTTGAACACCCACTCTGTCTTCTTCATGTGGGGCATGTGATGTCAGGGACTGTTGTGGGTGGCATGACATGAAAGACGCTCTTTGGTTTCGGGGAAAGACTTTTAGTGTGGATAGGAGTAAAATTTTAACTCAAACCAGAAGGGTGTGTCCCCTCTGGAGGAGCACGGGGGCAGGAGAAGGGAGGGGGCAGGATCCATGGCTTCCCCTTCTTCTTAGGCTGAAGCCAAAACCTTACGATGGCCTCCGGGGCCTCCTAGTCCTGAGGTACCAGCCCTTGCTTGCCTCTCGGACCCATTCTGTGCCCTTCCTTTCCTTGGCAAGTGTTCTCCATTAGTTTTGGCCTTTGATTGTTGTCTGTGTCCCCAAGCTGTGTGCTCTGTGAAGTCAGGGGTTATGTTTATCTGCTCACTGGATTTGTTGGTTAAATGAATGATTGGAGGAAGGAAAGAGAGAAAGAAAGAAAGAAAGAAAGAGGAAAGGAGGGAAGGAAAGAAGGGAGAGAGGAAGGGAGGGAGGGAGGAAGGAAGGAAGGAAGGGAGGAAGGGAGGGAGGGAGGAAGGAAGGGAGGGAGGAAGGAAGGAAGGGAGAGAGGAAGGGAGGGAGGAAGGAAGGAAGGAAGGAAGGGAGGAAGGGAGGGAGGGAGGAAGGAAGGAAGGAAGGAAGGGAGGAAGGGAGGGAGGGAGGAAAGAAGAAAAGGAGGAAGAAGAAGGATGGATATACGCATTTCAGGAGCTTGAAGTTGGAAAACTACCATGGCGCCATGGTCAACAGCTCAGCCTTCCAAGCTGGGGCTCAAGGAAAGGTCCTTTTCCAATAAGCTACCCAGCTCGAAAAAGGTTAAAAGCTCCTTTCCTGAAGGAGAAGACACCTCAGAAGCCCGAATGACTTAATCCTCTGGAGACTTGGTAACTGGGGGTCCTGCATCTGGGAAAGGTGTTACCCTGCAGCCCCTCCTGAATGTGGGTCTCAGCCCCAGGCTATGGCTAAACAGTGCTTCCCCAGACACACGTCCAGCAAGAGGGTCCGGTGTTTAAAAGCAAGGTATACGTTCGGAGGATCATTCAAGCTAAACACCATGCTGGTCATTAAAAGGGACCTGAGAATAATTTGGCATTTGATTTTTTTTTTTAATGTGACATGAACTTTGCTTTGAAACTTTAAAAATAAATGAACGCAAAAAAAAATTTTTTTTAATAAAAATGTAAACTCACCACCAATTCCGCAAAAGGAAAAGAAAAATAAAAACGGGTCAAATGTTAAGCCCGGATCACCCTGACAGAGTGTGTTTAATATGTATATGAGCAGCAGGGTTTTCGGCAGCCAATTTTCTTCAGTTGGGAGGCTGAACGGGGGCAATCCTGCTGATTCTTCCAGAGGGAGGGAGGAGTCGGGTTTACACCCCTATAAAAGACGACTTATCAAGGCTGACTTCCTTCCAGAAACTTTCATCTTTTTATACTATTTGTCTTGCAACTCCTGAAGTCTAAAAGGAACTTGGAGTCGAAAAGCGAATTTTCCAAAAGATAGGGTATGTTTGAATTTGGATCAGAGGAGCCGGGGGAGGAGTGGAGCTCGGCTAGCAGAATATTCTGGATCAGACTCAGCGTCTTGGCCAGCGGAGGCCCAGCGAGGATTCTAGGTCCATTGTGTAGAGCCTTCAGAAATTATTAGAACAGACATAATGTGCTTGGCTCCCAGGATCTTTCACTTTACCTCTGCTTTCTGCTCTAAACACTCTTTTAGGATGTCATTGCATTTATTTAGGACCTGCTTGCCATAAATCCACCTGTAAGAATCCCGAATGGGAGAGAGGGGCTCTGATGGGAAGGGCTTGCGGCAGCAGCTGTCAGAGGTCCTGGACACCGGCCAGCCGTCCGAGAACGCATGTCGTAGGAAGGGCACGCGATGCGGCGTCCAGCCACTGGTATTCAAGTCCCGCTGTCCCCATGACCCAGCAGTGCCACTAACTCTGACCGGGTCACTTCTTCTCTCTGGGTCTCGGGTCTATCAGGTATAAAAAGAGACAACTGGATGGAAGAGCTTATCAGTTTCAGGGTCTGTGACCTATCCCTGTCTGCGCCGGGCAGGCCATCCCACACGTGTGGTTGCAGAGATCTGGAAATTGCTTTGGTTCATGTCAGTTGTCCAATGTGAGAATCTTTTGGAAAAAGCCGCATTATCCCTGGTGTACAGGACTTTGCTGAGTATGCCAGATGCACAGGTGTGTGTGTGTGTGTGTGTGTGTGTGTGTGTGTTCCCTTCACAGTGTCTGCTCTGTGTATGTATGAAGTTGAGTCTGAGCCTACATTGATGTTTCATTATCCCCTGGAAATCGTGGGACTAGCTTCTACAGGCACCTCTCAGAGGAGCGGGGATTTGAAGGCTGGACTTCGATGACGGTCGTCCGCGTGATCTGATGAGGTTGGCACCCGATGCCTGAAGTCGGCAGGTCCTCGCTTGGTACCCGCATAACTCTGGGGACAGACGGGGGTGCAGCGGCCAAAGAGCGAAGACCTGTTTGCTGGCCAGTCGGAAGCTCGCTCCCGCCTCTGCTCTTTCCCGTAGCACCTTCCACCCCATTCCACCCACCCTAGGATGTCTCACACGCCGAGAGAGGGCACGGAGCCCCAGCACGTCTACGCTCTCAGCTGGGCCGCAGCTCTGGCCTCAGAGAAGCCAGAAGGGCTGCATTATAAAGGCTGTTACTGGAGCCAGAAGGTTGCAATCAGGAGTCGGCTGGCCAGGCTACGGGTCACCAGAAGGGTCACCCCTGACTTATTTCCATGTCCTCCAGTCCTGTCAGGGGGTCGGTGGGGGCCCAGAAAGCAAACACGGTGGAGGGCTCCAATCAGAAACAGCCCGTGACCTCCCGTAGCCCAGAGCAGGTACGACGGTCAGCTCTCTCACAGCGCTCCCTGAGGACGTAGGTGGAGGCAAAAAAGTGCGTGTCTGAGTGTGGGCTTGTCTCTGCACTCCGGGCCCTTCTGCGGGTGCGCGCAGATCTGTGCCGAACACACATGCACTGTGGGGGGGCACTGGACCCTCACGGGAAGAGCACTTTCACGACGATGCAAAAGCCTATAAAAGCCTGCCGGGGGGTGCCGGCGAGTTCAAAGTGACCAGCCTCACGGGCCGCTCCGTGTCCCTTGCTCTTTTGTCGGAAGGCTTGCGGGAACCATCCTGAATAGCGTGGCTAATGGACAAGAGGATCAGACTGCCTCCCAGTCACTCAGTGGATTTGACCAATCAATCAGTATCAGGTCTGATCAGTATGGGAAGGCGATGAAGGAGAACGTGTTTCGAATACAGCATTGAAAGGGACGGGGAGAGCAGACAGCAGTCTCCATTCTAGTTTCTCTCTCTGTTAGGTTTCACTGTCCCTGCTTCGTGCTGGGTGACAGTCTTTGGCAGCAATGCTCTCTCTTTGACTATCAGATCCCTTGGGGAATGGAAGGTCTCCTGCTAGCATTATGGGTCTCTTCTAGGTCTTTCTGTGCCGTTGTCCTGTACTTTTAATATGCATGGTACCTCACCTATTGACTTCATATAATGGCCCCAATTTACATGTTGCTTTGCATGTGATTTGCATTACATTAGGTCCATTCCTCCTTCAATGAATATTTATCAACAGTCACATACCATGGGAGATGCTATATAATGAGAAGGAGGACCAAGGATACAAAATCCTCTGCTCGAAATCTTTGTTGCTTTTCACCAGCAGGCTCTACCCCTTCCCCGTCCGCTAATCCATCTCGCCACCCACTTTTCTTTGACAGCTTCTTAGTAAAAGTGGATCTGCTTGGGATAATCACTAGTTTGGCTTCGCAGAGCTTAGCCCCGCCTGGAATATATACCTGAAGCATCAGGCCATACTGCATTGTGACTGCAATGTGGGTTCTTTAAATAATTTCTCCCAAAGATGTTATGGATTTCTTGGACTCCTCCCTCTTAGACTGATGGAGTGTCTGCAGTTCTCATATACCTTAAGCACACCCCAGAAGGGGAGCCTTTATTCCACTAATCCTGAAGAAAGGAAGAAACTGAGACAGGAATCTTATGAGTTCACCAAAGGCCGTTATACCAAGTTCAGGCCGAACATGAGGCTAAACTTGATTAGGTTCAACATGCATTTTCTGGATTCTATTACGTCTGAGTATTAAGTTCGATAAAGAGAGTAGCCACAAAACATTGTGCCCTAGAGAGTTCATAATGTGTCTTCCCTGTCCTCATACAATCTTTCTGAATTCAGTTTTGGGGGCAGTTTCTCTTGTGAGGTTGTATAGGATATGATAGACCTATGTAATATTTGGGTCCACTTGTTTGCAAGATTCTCCATTTCTCCATGGAGTAGTGTATCATGGATCTTCTTTGGAATGGGACCTTTAGAATGTCCCTGGGTGGCTCAGTCGGTTAAGCGTCCGACTTCAGGTCTGGACTCACGATGAGTTCGAGCCCCTCATCAGCCCCTGTGCTGACAGCTCAGAGCCTGGAACCTGCTTCGGATTCTGTGTCTCCCTCTCTCTCTGCCCCTCCCCCGCTCACACTCTGTGTGTGTGTGTCTGTCTCTCAAAAAATCAACAAACATTAAAAAAAATTTAGAATGGGACCTTTGTATAAGACAAAGTATAGATCGTGCTTTAGCAACAAATAAATGTAAAAATGTCAATTTGCACAATCCAAAAAGATGGTCAGCTGTCCTCCAAGTGGTGACTCAAAGGTCCTGGCTCCTTTTATTTCATGGCTCAGCCATCCTGAAATGTTTTACTTCCAGTCATAGGGCAAAAATAGACAAAGTGGTTTAGGGGTGAATCGCTTCTGTTCACACTCCAGAGCTCAGTAACATGGTCAACACCATTGCAAGGAAGATTGGGAAATGTAGAGACAGACAGAAATATGGGTGAACACGGATGATCCCCATCGTACACGATTAGCGGTGGGCCTCCAGACTAATCACCTGTTGTCTGGATAAACCTGTTGCTTATCCATACAAAAGGGACAGAACCCCCTAGCTCGTTAATTTACGAGGATTAACTAAGATAATATATAGGAAGGTACGGGGCACAGAGCAGACGCTAAAGAAACGTTCACCTCTCTTTTCAGTCCCGCCTCTTGCCCCGCGTTCATTGTTTCGTATAACACATAGGAGAAGACAAGGCATAATGGTCTACATATGGTTTTCATTGGATAAAATCAGGATGTGAGGAGAATGACATTTGCATTCTTTGCTGAGTAATATCTAGCTGTTTGGGAAGCACAGGTTTCCCTAGCCCATGTTGAGTCCTTCCCCTCTGCTTTGGTGGCTGTTTCCAGGCTTTGTTAGAAACAGTAATGACACAAAATGGTACTGCCTGGGAACAGCAGGGCACTGAAGTCTTAATCAGGCGCAGGGTTCTGGGTTGTTCTTTGTACACAGAAAAAAGCAGGCTGTATGCCCCCTGAATTAACACAGGTGTGGGGAGCTGACTCAGCTACACTCTGCTTGGATAAGCTGAAGGTGGGTGGATGTTGTATGTACAGATGGGCTCTCTCTCTGACTCAAGTCCCAAAGGTGTTGACACTTAGGGCGCTGCTTTGGGAAATGCTGTCTTTAGAAAGGGTTGGCTGATGGCCTGGCTATTTTCTCATCCTCCAGAATATGTTAGAAAAGTCAATCAGATTGAAATCCTGGCCTTGCTATCCTTAAGACCCTCTGCCTGCATCCCCAAACCTCCATAACGCTAGCTACCAGGACTCACTATTTCTTTGCCACCACCTGACAATTCAGATTGATAGCTTTAACACTCTTTGGGAATTTGTTTTTGTTTTTGTTTTTAAATCCAGTGTAAGGCAATTCTGAAAATCAGTATGGGTCCAATACCTAAAAAATACCAAACTGCAGTAGTAAGGTACATACTTGTATGGAATACATTGAGCTATAAATAATAAAACCTTAAGAGAGCCTAGGTTGCTCAGTTGGTTAAGCCTCCAACTTCGGCACAGGTCATGATCTCATGATTTGTGGGTTCCAGTCCCACCCTGGGCTCTGGGCTGACAGCTCAGAGCCCATTATCTGCTTCGAATTCCGAGTCTCCCTCTCCCAGCCCCTCCCCTGCTTGAGGTCTGTCTGTCTCTCAAAAACAAATAAACATTGGGGCTCCTGGGTGGCTCAGTTGGTGAAGCATCCAACTTGAGTTCAGGTCATGATCTCACGGTTCTTGAGTTTGAGCCCCGTGTCGGGCTCTGTGCTGATGGGTGCAGAGCCTGGAGCCTGCTTCACATTCTGTGTCTCTCTATCCCCCTCCCCTACTTGTGGCCGCCCTCCCCCTCTCAAAAATAAATAAATAAACATAAACATATTTAATAAATACATAGATGTTAAAAAATTAATAATAATAAAACTTTAATAACAGTGGTTTAAAAATTAAAAGCATTTAAACAGCCTCACAAGAAAGTCTGCAGGATGGTAATGCAGGGCTGGTTCGGCACTTAATGACAACTGCAAATCCATGCTTTCGTCTACCTTTCTACAGGGCTTTTCTTAGCTTAACATGTTGGCCTTTAACCCTCATGGATGTCACCTCATGGTCACAAAACAGCTTCTGCAGCTCCAGGCATCATAGTTGCATTCCAGGCAAGAAGAGGGAAGAAACTAATAGTGCTAATTATATCTGTCCCTTTTATCAAGACAGCAGAAGCTAATCTTAAAATATAGATCAGGATGAACGATTAATGCAATCTAACTTCATTTCCAAAATCTCAGTTCATTCATGTTTCTGGAATCTCTCCTTTCTTCCTTGCCTCTTTGCGGAGGGATATGTTGTCCTATTTCTTCTGGTATGTTTCTTAAAGATGGAGAAGGAGATCTCCAAAGATAAGAGAGGGGTCCCTGGGTGGATGAGTCGGTTAAGCGTCTGACTTCAGCACAGGTCATGATCTCAGGGTTCGACCCCCACATTGAGCTCTCTGCTGTCAGCACAGAGCCCGCTTGGGATCCTCTGTCCCCCTCTCTCTCTGCCCCTTCCCCACACGTGCCCTCTCTCTCTCTCGCAAAAATAAATAACATTAAAAAAAAGATGGGAGAGAGAGAGAGAGAGAGAATATGGATTATCCAGAGAGGAGTGTTTTGACCTATTTCAGTCTATGTAATATCATATTTCAACCTCCTACCCTCCAGCCATACCTTTAACATCACCTGCCATGAATTTACCTGCTTTCCCCTTGAGGTTCTGCACCTTGATCTTTGATGGTAAGATTTCTGATTCAAGTGGTGATACCAGCCTGTGGATGGATAGGTAGGTGGCTGGACAGTCAAGCTGCTGGATAAATTATTGTAGGGAGGCAGAAAATAAAGTCTGCTACAGTTGTAGAAATCAACTTTTACTGAACTCTCTAGGATTAGATCTGGTATTTGGATAGGAAGGTTTCCATGCCTGCTTTAACATATATAAATAAAAACTGACTTCAGACACCAGTTCATTCAAATATTTTTTAAAAGATTAACTCTTCCTTCTCTCTCTTTTGTATTCTAAGAAAATGGAAATGAAGGCTTAGGAAATTAAGAAACCATTCAAGGATTCTTTGGAACAGTCGCATTAAAAAAGGATGAATTTTCTTTCGTATTATCCCAGGCTCCCATCCAAGGCCACCACACCTGACCGACATTGCTAACCAATCACTGTTAACTTGCACACACACACACACACACACACACATGCACACAGGGCAGACGTTGCTAATCGATCGCAGTGAACAACTTAGTGTTGGTTTATCACACCAAACCATCAGGGTTGGTTGCTGAGATGTGATTAAAACCTACCTGCCACACCTGTGTGTCACAGACATCTTTGGATAGATCTAAAAACCAGAACGCTATTTCAATCGTTCAGTTAAAATCTGTTCAACTGTTTTCTAAGATGAGAGATTTTCTTTCAAACGTATTTTATCCCAGTACACCCCCCGCCATCATAAAGATCTCCATTGAGCCATAGGGCCAGAGACAGCATGGGGTGTCCCCCAAACTCCGGGGAGCACACAGCCGGCCTTGGAGACGTTCCCAGGGAGAGGTATCAGCCTCCTCTCTGCAGGAGGCTCCTCAGAGAGGAATAGCCAGTGGGTGACGGGGTGTTGTGAAAGGACCCCCACCTCTCCTTCCCACAGCTGGGAACATTTGTCGGTGGATGGGATGTCTTGTGTAAAGAGACTGTGCCCCAGAATTAGTGATAATAGCGTATCCCGTTTCCCACAGGGCTCCAGCATAACTAAACCTAACTCTTGGACAACGGATCCACATGGAGCTGTGTAAAAGGACCTGAGAATTCCAGGTCTTCGGAGTAGGTGACATTATGGTAGAGAGGAGCAGACCTGGAAGGGGTGGCGGGGGTGGGGGTGGGGGGCGGACGGCAGGCGTGATATTAACGCTGGTGGTAAGGAAGCCGGGTAACTAAACAGTGGTTAATGTTTCTAACCACCTTTACTGACTAAAGAACAGGTCGCAACATGATCACAACTGGAAAGAGGCAATTATTTTTGTTATTGTAGTTGTCTCTGACCTTCGTCGGATGGGTCGCAGAGAGCCTGGCTTTAGATGTGAAGAATGGGGAATTTGAAGTTTACATGTGTTGGGGCGCCTGGGTGGCGCAGTCGGTTAAGCGTCCGACTTCAGCCAGGTCACGATCTCGCGGTCCGGGAGTTCGAGCCCCGCGTCGGGCTCTGGGCTGATGGCTCAGAGCCTGGAGCCTGTTTCCGATTCTGTGTCTCCCTCTCTCTCTGCCCCTCCCCCGTTCATGCTCTGTCTCTCTCTGTCCCAAAAATAAACGTTGAAGTTTACATGTGTTTGTACAACACAATTTTCATTTGCAAAATGAAACGTTGATGCGAACCCCTTGAGTTCAGAATTGTGAACACGTGCACGGTGTTTTTGATCTGGTCTTCCCCCAGGTTGGGGGGTTCTAGAAGATGTAAATTCATTCTTACAAACCAGTGTCGAAAAAGTCCTTCACGTTGATTGCCTTTTTAACTTTCGCCAGGCACTGTTTCGAGCACATTCTGTGCGTATCTTGAATCCTTACAAACCTTTACGACACACGCTATTATCCACCCTAGCCGCAGATGAGAAAAACGAAACCCAGAGAAGTTAAGTGACTTTCTCAGGGTCACACAGCTAGGACTCTTGGGAACACCCAGATTAGAACTTAATTACTCTGCCCTCAAAGCCAGTAATTTGAAACCCAAGTCACTCCCCTGTCCCTTTCACCTTTAAAATGCACTAATTATTACTCAACATCTCTTTTCCTTGAATGAGGGTGAAGTGATCTCCTCTCAAAGGAGCAGCACTGGTTCGAGATGTCACTCAGGGCGGTCTGGTTCCGGCTTTCTGCTTCTTTGCTGAGCCATGGAGAAAGCACCCCCCCCCCCACCCTCAAGGCGTCAGACCGGTTTCTGGATCTTTGTGGGCTCTCTTTTTTTTTTTTCCCCCCACTTCATTTTGATAGAGCCCCGGTCTTTCTTCCACTTCCTGATCAGGTCCACCGGGCGAACATTCCGAGGGCAGCAGAAACTTCAGCGAGGGAGCCCCAGTCGTTGTTGTTTTTCAACTTCCTTTGATCCTATTTTGTGGTTGACTTGGCGAAAGTCCACATCTGTCACCAATGAGCTTTAAAGCGGCTGCAGCTCAAAGCCCATATCGGATTTGACCTCAACACACCCAGTTCTGAGGCATCCATTTCCTTTCCATTCTGGATGAATAAACGGGGTTTCTCTTATTGGACATTCATCTTCCTTGCTCGCTGTCTCTCCCTGGCCTCCCCCTCAATAATCCTTCAGGCTCAGGAAGGACCTTAACATGTTTCTGTTGCTGTGCCGCATAGGTTGTGTTCTAATCCTTCCTGTGTTTGCTGTAGGTATGGCGGGTCTCCAAGACAAATTACTGGTGTTGTCGGGGAGGTCACCCGGGCGTCGTTCGGAGGGGGGGGAGATGGGGCGGGAGATGGCTCTGGTGATGTGTCCCTGGGGCCGCCTCCGCCCCCGGGCCCGCTCGGCCGCTGGTTGGAGGCTCGAGTGCTGGGCCCCGGGACCCCAAGCTGCGAGCTGGCAGAAGGGCAGGGAAGAGAAGGGCTCTGCCTACTGGCCCTGTCATCTGATGAAGGGGAAGCTTGTATGGGGCAGACCGCGGGCAGCAGATGTTGGCGGAAGGCCTGCCAAAAGTGTGTTGAGGGTAGAGCTCGATGCATATGTTACTTGACACGGGGGGATTAGGGAAACCAGGAGGAAACATGCCTCGTCCCTTCACACCGTGACACCTCGGGGAAGCGGGCTATGAGAACAGAGAGGCACAGTCCACGCACAGACGGGGAATGACGGGCCAAGGCAGGCAGCTTGAGTGACGCCTTCCTCTGTCCCCCCCCCCCCCCCAGCCGCCGCCCACCCCCCTTGCTGGGGCGATTGGCAGGCGGGGTGAGAGGTGTTGGACGAGCAGCAACATCAAAAGCACGAGTCCTCTGCTGGGAGGACGGAGCTGTGGGCCCTTCTCCCACACCGATAAGGGCACTCGAGGCCCTGCCTGGTCCTGTCCTTTCCCCTGGACGTTGCAAACGAGGTCATATGGAAGATGGACAGAGGGTCAGATCGTTCGTCTTTGTTGATGGCACTGGGCGCAAGGGGGCGTCAGTGAAAATGAACGGCGTTCAAGGGGCTCAGAGAAAGCAGGCATGGGACCACTGGAAACTCGGACTGGGCCAAGTGAGGTCTAGGCAACGCATGGGAAGCAATGGGCCGGTTCCACGGTTTCTTTCTCTCCCTGTGTTAGGTTTTTGAGGGACTCCACGTTCTGAAGGCAGGCAAGAGATGGGAACATTCCTCCGCCTGTGAAATGATGGTAGGGGGTGCAGGGGACTTAGAAGAAAGAGGGGAGCCGTGGAAGACTTGGGAGAAACACATTCTGGTAACGAAATGGCTTCTGGAAATGAAGCCGGGATCTCAGTTTCTTTCCTTGACTATTGCATTCTTGGAGGAGGGGGAAAGACAACCCACCTGAAGTCCATTACTGGATCCAGTGAAGTCATGGGAATTCTCTAAGCTGAGGCACCCCCACAAAGAGAGAGCAGGATCGTTTATCCCCACCAAGTGAAGCAAGCCTGTAGACCAAGTCTTGGTCGCCTTCCAGAATTCCAACCTATTTCCACCAGAGGTTGAGGAGGGATGGCAGGAGTGGGGGTCAAGTTGGAGAAAAAGAACAACATGAGGAGAACGCAAGAAATGTGGAGAGAAGGGGCGCCTGGGTGGCGCAGTCGGTTAAGCGTCCGACTTCAGCCAGGTCACGATCTCGCCGTCCGTGAGTTCCAGCCCCGCATCAGGCTCTGGGCTGATGGCTCAGAGCCTGGAGCCTGTTTCCGAGTCTGTGTCTCCCTCTCTCTCTGCCCCTCCCCCGTTCATGCTCTGTCTCTCTCTGTCCCAAAAATAAATAAACGTTGAAAAAAAATTAAAAAAAAAAAAAGAAATGTGGAGAGAAATGGAGCAGAGAGTGAGTGTGTGTGACGGAGAATGAGGAAGAAAGGGGGGGGGGGCACAGAAAGAGAAAGGATGACACAAACACGAGAGAATGTTAAAGGCGGGGAGACCTAGAGTTGTATCAATCTCGTCACACTCGGCTCCGGGACCTGCCGTCTCCTGCTGCGGACCGGCAGGAGCGACGTTGAGGCACCGAATCAAGCCAGGACTCAGACAAGAGGAATTCTTAGGGCATACACCCCGAAGCTCAAAACATCTCCCCTTATCTTTCCCATCGCCTTAAAATCTGACTGAGCGTTCCCAGGAGAAGTCCTCCAACTCTGCAGACTGTGTTCAGAGCCCAAGAAACATTATAGGAAAATAGTGTCTGGATGGAGGCAGCTTTGTATATGACAGGAACCGGCCAAGTGTATTTCTTCTACTGCTTGTCACTGTTGCTGGTGTTTTCCCATTAGAGACGGACTCCTATAGACCTCAAAGTTGTTCTAGAAGTGATGGTGAAACGTTAAAATACTCTGGGAGGATGCATTCATTTTGGGGCTGCCATAACAAAATCTCACATCCTGGAGGGCTTACCTAACAGAGGCTAGAAGTCTAAGATCAAGATGTCGGCAGGGTGGTTTCCTCCGAGATCTCTCTCCTTGGCTGGTAGATGCCCATCTTTTCCATGTGTCTTCACATGACCTTTCCTTTTTTCCTTAATTTTTTTGTTTATTTATTTATTTTGAGAGAGTGAGAAAGTGGGGGAGGGGCAGAGAGAGAGAGAGAGAGAGAGAATCCCAAGCAGGCTCCACACTTCAGTGTGGAGCCCGAGGTGGGGCTCAAACCCACAAACTGTGAGATCATGACCTGAGCCGAAATCAAGAGTCAGACCCTCAATCGACTGAGCCACCCAAGTGCCCCTTCACATGGCCTTTCCTTTGTGCGTGTTTTTTTTTAATGTTTATTTATTTTTGAGACAGAGACAGAATGCGAGTGGGTTGGGGACAGAGAGAGAGGGAGACACGGGATCCGAAGCAGGCTCCAGGCCCTGAGCCGTCAGCACAGAGCCCGACCCGGGGCTCGAACTCACGACCCGGGAGATCATGACCTGAGTCGAAGTCAGACGCTCAACCGACTGAGCCACCCAGGAGCCCCATGAATGTGTCTGTGTTCCAATCTCCCCTCTTCTTATGAGGACCGGGCACGTGACTTCATTTTAACATACCGATCTCTCTGAAGGCCCCATCTCCAAATGCAGTCATGATCTGAGGTGCTGGGACTTAGGGCTTCAACACAGGAATTTTGAGGGAGACACAACTCATCCTGTGACACGGGGGCTCTGACCTCTTTCTTTCTGAGCCATTCACAGCTTGGTGGGGGAATCTGACAACGAGCTCACAGCAATTTCCACAGGTAAGGAAACCGAGGTTCAGAGGAGCCTGGTAACTTGCCCACGGACATGGACCTTTTAAAGGGAAAAGCTAGGGTTTCAACACAGGTCAGTGGGACTTGGTGTTGGCTGTTTCCATCATGTGGAGAAAAGGTAATTAATAATGGAGGAGGTGTAAGGGGTGGGATCTGAGTCCAGGTGTGCCCTTCTTCGCCTGGTACTTCTCTAGCACATGGTCTCTCTGGGGGCATCTTCACCCACCCAGCAGCTACCCCTTGCATTTCGCTTCCCAGTAAACCCAGCACGCTTTAGGATCTGGCTCACAAGGCTTTGACTCCAATTCTAACCTTACCAATGTTACTCCTGTGATTATTATTATTAATTAATAAATGTTACCGTTTGTTTGTTTGTTTGTTTGGAGAGAGAGACAGAATGGAGAGAGAGTACATCCATAAACGAGGGAAGGACAGAGGGAGAGAGAAAGATAATCTGATCTAATCACAGCCATGAGATCATGACCTGAGCCGAAATCAAGAGTCGGATGCTTAGGGCCCCTGGGTGACTCAGTCAGTTGAGTGTCCGACTTCAGCTCAGGTCATGATCTCGCAGTTTGTGGGTTCTAGCCCCGCGTCAGGCTCTGTGCTGACAGCTCGGAACATGGAGCCTGCTTAGGATTCTCTCCCTCTCTCTCTGCCCCTCCTCCGCTTGCACTCTGACTCTCTCTCTCTCTGAAAAATAAGTAAACACTAACAAAAAAGAGTGGGATGCTTAACTGACTGAGCCACCCAGACGCCTCACAGGTTACCACTATTAAGCATCTGCTTTGTACCAGAGTCCACGTTAGGTTTTTAAGATAAATTAGCTCCTATGCTCTCAACAACTCTGTATACGATGACCACCATCAGTTTATAGACAAGAAAGGATGCATATTACACCATACTGTGCAATAGAAAAACTGGAAACAAGCACACACATTTGCAAATTATAACTTCTTTATTCTTCCCTTTCTGAGCCTTTACGTGAGTTCATGTTAGTCTAGACTCTGCGACCTTGAGGAAAGCAGGTTTAAAGGGATAGATACTGCCAGGCTGCCCTGTGAGGGGACATAGTTCCTGACACCTGAACTCCCAGTGTATGGGGGCACCTGTCTTCCCACACTCTGGGCCACATCAGTCCTTTAAGTTTCCACAGGTTTAGATCTACGCTACCTGAAACAGCAGCCACTGACCACGTGTGTCTGTTTCAAGCTCATTAAACTAAAATTAAATTGAAGAGTCAGCTCGTCAGTTGCACCGGCCACCTTTCCAGAGCTCACCAGCCGCACGTGGCTCTAGTGGCCTGCCATGCCGTATAGCCCAGGTACAGAGCATTTCCATCACCACGGAAAGTTCTGCCAGACAGTGCTACTCTTGGACAAAGAAAGGAACCTCACTGTTTTGGGAGGCATGTGCCTGACCCTAATGAGCTTGACCAGCCTTCATAGAATAATTACAGCCAAGTCTCAGGCTACATAACAGGCCACATTCCAAGTGCATGACAGAGAGAGCCCAGTTAGTGTTTTTAACCAACTGGATGTGTAAATGGTGGAAAGCAAGCACAAGAAGGGAAGAGGAATTTGAAGGGGTCTTGGAACGGGGTCTAACTGAGGAAGCAAGGTCCCAAGGAGGATGCAGGGCACGAGGTTTACAGGAGAAGGACCGTGTCTCCCCAAGCCCTAGGGGAGGAGGCGAGGACAGATAAGGTGCTGGTAAGTCTGCGGGCTCAGGGGGATGGCTTCTGTTTCCTCTCTTTCTTAAATTGTTTTTAGAGGGAGAGAGCGCGCATGCATGCACACGAGCTGGGGAGGGGCAGAGGGAGAGCGAGGATCTCAAGCAGGCTCCACACTCAGGCGGAGCCCAACACGAGGCTCGATCCCACGCCCCTGAGATCATGTCCTGGGCAGAAATCAAGAGTCGGACACTTAGCCCATTGAGCCACCCAGGAGCCCCTTTTTTCTCTAGTTTTCGGTAGGAGGCATGATCGTCACCCTGGAGTGAGGAGCAGAAGGGGAATAGTGACTTGGAGGAAAGAGAAAGGGTGACACAGCCATTTTCGGAATGGGAACACGAGCTCACTAAGGAAACACACGTGATCTCTGGCTATTTCGAGGGTCCAAACAGCGGGCCTCCCCAGCCCCACCAAGAGCCCCTGAGAGGTTCGTAGTTGCACTGGCTCTTGGCCTTGTCCAGAGCTACGGATTGTTGGCTGTCCGTTGACTGGGGGTAGAGTGGATAGAACGCTCCCTTCCGTGGGAGAAGTTTCTGCAGGAGTGTCCTTCCCCGGGTCTCTTCAGCCTCTGACCCCTGACAAACAGGTAAAATGAGCTCTTTTGGAAAACGATACGCACCTTTGAATCTTTCTAATGAATTCCAAACTAACCAATCAGAAAACAAAAGTGCAGCTTGGGAAGTGGGGGGGGGGGGGAGGGGGTGGGGTTTGCAAGGGAATGGGAATGTCTCCTCAAGGATTTTCTCCCTAGGCCCAAAGTATTTACATTCAGATTTGCATATGATTTGCATATAATTTGTGTCTGGCTACAAAGCCTGTCTGTTGTTCAGATAATGTTTAAGCTAGAGTTAATTTCTAGAATGTCTTTCTTTCCCCCATCTCTCCTTACCCCCATCTACTCAGACGCATGGTAGAAATGTCAGGACTTTCAGGGGACAAGGGGAGACCCTGGGTCACATGCTCTCTGTGTCAGCAATGTTGCACATTATTATGAGTTTTATTGTCATAGAACGTCTTGGACGGCAGCAGAAACCCGGGCAGGGCTGCCCGGAGGGCTAGAAGCAGTAAATAGGGAGTGAACTCAGCTGAGTCAGAAAGAGGAGAGTTATAGCCGGATAAACCAAAAGAAGAGGAAAATTGATGGAAGATGCTAGCTAACAGTTACCCAAAGAATGCTTATCAAGGTGCCAGGCGTTATTTGTAAGTGTTGTACATGAATTATGTGTTTATCACCACAGCAGCCCTACTAGGTGAATTCATCTATTACCCCCATTTTATAGATGAGTAAACACACACAAAGGGTAAGTAACTTGCCTGAGATCCTGCAGCCCCAAGAGGGACAGTCAGAACTTGGGCTTGGTCCCCAGACTCCCAAACTATGGCTTAGCTGGTCTACTATGTATGCTGTGCGTAGAACCAGAAGGCATAGTTCTGGAAGGGAGGGTGAGGCCAGCTCTTAACTTTAGCGGGAGGTCAGGCCAGGAGAGGGTTGGGGGGGGGTGGCGAACGTCTGGATATCCAGGGAGTCAGGAGGCAGAAGAAGGTGGCGAGCTGGAATGGGCCGTAGCTCTGCTCTTAGTCCCTCTGGCTCCTCCAAAGCCATCCATGTTTACTGTTTCTTTTGACAGAGAACGCCCTCCAGGGCAGGAACTGGTCTCAGCCTGTGGCAATGCCAGCTTAAGCCCGCAGATGTGGCCGAGTGGGAAACACTTGGTCAGTGGCCTGGAGTAAGAGGTTGGCAGGCAAACAATGGCAAGAGTGACTCAGCCCCTTTGTAGTCAAAATCAAAAAGAGTCCATCTTATCAGGCCCCCATGACCAGCAGGAAGAAGGGACACTGCTTCGGGAGTCTTCCCGCAAAGGGAGGAGGAAATAAAGAGGCCACTGCCCTGTGGGATGCCTGGAAACAGCCCCACCTCCCTCTTCAGCCTGACCCCTCGGGATTGATCCGCCATGTGGATTTTCCTCTGCTTGTTATTTACTTTGCTTATAGTTTATTTTGTTTACCGGGATGTTCTCAACTGCTCCATAATGAAACGTAGCCAGCCAGCCGCGGCTGGGGGAGTGAAGGGGCTGTAAGCCGAAAACCTTGCGGGAGTGAAGGGGGTAAAATAATTAATGAAAGATGGTGTAGAGGCCACCGGTTAGCATTGGCTGAGGCAGTGTGAGAAACTTCCCGGTGCCGGGGCGTGTTGTCGAGGAGAGAATGTTGTCATCTGAATTAATTTGCATGACAATAGGCTGAACTCTTATTATGCATGGGGATGCTAATGGGCACCAGCCACCGTGCATTTCCATGGGAAAAGGATCTTCCTTTGAGAGGCAACCTCTTCCTCCACCCCCTTCTCCTCCTCCCCTCCCCCTCTTTCTCCTCCCCTTCCCCTACCTACTCCTCTCTCTCTTCCCCCTCCTCCTTCCTCCTCCTCCCCCCTCCTCCTCCAGTGCCCTCCCCTGTGCTCCCCCTCCTTCCCCCCTCTCCTCCCTCTCCCTCCTGCCTCTCTCCCTTCTCACCGCGGAAAGACCCAGCCCCTCACCCAGTGGAATATGCCCTGGGGTGGGTGCTCTTAGTGGGGAGGAAAGGGCGCTATGAGGTGGAAAGAATGCTTTTCAAAACCTCCCCAGACCCCTGTTTCTCCCTCCCACCTCTTAGGAAATGACCAAGAAAGAGGTGTGAGTGCATGTAGTTTAATTAAAAACAGATGGATCCTCAATGCTGCCAGCCTCCTTGTAATTGGTGATATTGGGGGAGAAGCCATAAGGGTAGGTGGGGGGCAGAAGATAGCGAGGTTAAGGGTGGGAGTCGGGTGCCGGGCAAAGGATAGAGACACAAGTGGCACGGACTATTCGGGGACCTTGGAATCTAGTTCAGAGCACGCTGTTCTCTCCTAGCTTTCCCATCAACGCTCCCTGGAAGGACTTGAGATTGGCATGATGCAACTCTCTTCTCTCCTGCTTCCCTCCCTCTACTCCGGAGGCTGGAGAATTCAAGGGGAGGGTTTGGAGCCAGATTATCTGGGTATAAATCCCCTCTCTGCTGTTCACCAGCCATCTGACTTTGGCCCTGTGAGTTAACTCTTTGTTTCCTCCAGTGTCCTCACAAGTAAAATGGAGATCATGGTCCCTTCTCCCATTACGCAGAGAGAGTGCTTAGAACATACTGGGCGCGTCGCAAGCCAGGCGTGATATGTGCTGGGCATCACCACCCTTCTTTTCTTCTTTTGTTCATGCTTCCACTGACTGGTTTCCACTGCCTTCACGTCCCCTCGCTCTGTGTGATGACTCATTGGGTGGACAGCCCATCCCCCACCCCTCCGCTGCTATCTCCTGCCATTGCCACCAGGGGGGTGGCCAGCTTACTGGAACTGGACAGCTCGTGAGCCGACGATAGTGCCCTGTTTGTTATATTGTATCTAACAGGTCAGTGGAGAAGCCCAACTCATTTTGCTGTGGTTGCAGCTTGTTCTAGAAGGTCTTATCTACAACGGTCTCATGGTATGAAGTGTTCTGTCTCCCCCAGAACAAGATGTGATTGTCAGAGTTGAAATTACTGCATCTAAAAGTAATTTTGAGTTTCTTAGCTTTGCTCCACAGTATCCCTGAGAAGAAAGGGCATCTCATGACCCACTCGCTGGCTTGGAGACACGTTTCGTAAAATTCACGCTCAGTTTTGAGAAACAGAATTGTTCGGATTCCTATCCTGTCATCTAATATTTCGAAATAGACATTTTCACTAAATGCAAATCAAACAGATGGTCATTTCAATATACGCTTTGCAAGTCCCTTACTAGAGGGCGTGAAGGAAGGAAAAATTAGCTGTCTGATCTCAACTCACGAAGTTTCTAGCTCCGAAACTGGGTGGGACGCATGGCACCCATAGACCTGGATGGCACCAAACAGTGGAGGGACTTGAGGCAGATATGAAGCCTGATTGTCCTTGTGCCCAAGACGGCCACATCTTACAAGCATGTCTCAACCGTTCAATACTAAATGAGAGTCAGTATGACAGAAAATCTATGAGGATCGTTTGGGTTTCACTTTGCCACCATCCCACTCCACATTTTCACGCACAAAAATTTGATGAAATGCTTATGAAACGTGTCTGAGATCAATAACTGGAAGGGAAAACTAATATTGAGAGTTGGTTGTAGTGGCTCCAGATAAGCCAACTGAAATTCAACAGAGTCCAAAGTAAATTCCTGAAGATTTTAAGTTCAAAAACCAATCAGGAATGGCTTTTATGGGACGGAAACAAGCTATCTGGGTTAAAGGCAAGCCCAGTCAGTAAGAACTAAAAGTATCGAGGAGGTAGCCAAAACGATTGAATCCAATCTTATGGTCTATTAATAAAGACACGTGTAATTTCCGACTCCAGAAGGGATGATTTTCCAAGCCTTCATCTGTAGCTTTGTTTGGAGTTTGCAATGTATCTTTTCACCTAGCAGCTCTGTTATACATTAAGCAGGCTTTGATACAGCTTCAGTTAACATCTAGCTGAACAACAGTATAAATAATAACTTTGATTCCCATTTGCGGACAGAAAGACAACCCTGATCTAATTGCTTCCAGACTTTACACGTGTTTTGCTCTCCTTCATTTCCCCCAGCCCCTGCTCATCATCTCCTCGCGCCCCTGTCATACACTTGTTCTTGAGCAGCTGGGTTGCAGACAGAGGGAAAGGTGGCCACTGGCCCAGCCATCATGAGAAAAGACCCAGGGAGGCAGAAGAAATGGATGACAAAATTCAAACTCAAACCCAGGCTCCATTTTGGGAAAAGGCGTTGTTCTTACTTGATCTGGAGGCAGAACAGATTAGCAACCCCAGGTAGAAAGTCACAACCTGCCTTTAAACAGATTTCCCATGAGGGGCACCTGGGTGGGTCAGTCGGTTGAGCATCTGACTTCAGCTTCGGTCATGATCTCATGGTTTATGAGTTCAAGCCCCACGTCGGGCTCTGTGCTGACAGCTCAGAGCCTGGAGCCTGCTTTGGATTCTGTGTCTCCCTCTCTCTCTGCCTCTCCCCTGCTCACACTCTGTCAATCTGTCTCTCAAAAATAAATAAACATTAAAAAAATTTTTTTAAAACAGATTTCTCATGAAAGGTACAAGTTCAAGACCCAGACCATGTTCTACTGGAATTTCAAGACTTAGCAATTCTTTTTTCTTTTTCCTTTGGAGATCTTTAAATTGCTAAGTCTCATTGTTAATATTGTCATTTCCAGGCAAAGGGAGAGAAAGCACAGCAACCCTGTGTTGGTGTCTGGTTTTTAGAGGGTTGAAAATTCCTTCCTAAATCAGAGGAAATCTCCGTATGGTTTCTTTTATTTTGTTATTTTATGATATTTTTACTTTTTAATTCTTGACACACCTAAGTTTCAAATATGGTTAAAATAATGATGTGTACTAATGAAATCATCTCATTAGAGCCCCTGTCCTGGGTGCATGGACATTGATGTGTTTCTGTTACAGACTGAATGAATGTTCGTGTCCCCCCACTCCCCCACCCTCAGTTTCCACAATTCATGTGTTGAAGTCCTAACACATAAAGGCCGTGGTATGGGGGGGAAGGGGGCTTTGGGAGGTGACTAGGTCATGACAGTGAAGCCCTCATGAAGGAGATCAGTGACTTTATAAAAGATGCCCCAGAGAGCTCCCTAGCTCCCTTCTGCCCTATGAGGACACAGGGAGAAGACAGGATCTATGAACCAGAAAAGTGGGCTCTCACCAGACACAGAATCTGCTGGAGCTTCGATCTTGAACTTCCCTGCCCCAAGAACTATGAGATGTGAGTTTCTGTTGTGGTGGTGGTATTCTATTACAGAAGCCTGAAAGAACTAAGATAGTTTCCATCAGTAGTCCCAGCAAAGCCAAGATGAACCGGACACACACACAAGATGACCCCTCTTGGAGCATTGTTTTCCTTCTTTCTGAATACTTCGAAAGAACAGAGTTTTTAAAAATCCTAGCCCATATGCATATATGACACTTGTCCTTCCTCCTCATGGCCAGCTCTATCTCCCATTCTGGACTTTTTCCTGCATCCATAGCTTCAAAGAGATTCTAGTTGTGAGACTCAAGGAACTTTTCTAAGCCTTCCTTAATGTAAAGGAGTTTGGACATGAACTTGAATGGCCATCGAGCTGATTTTCCAGCTGACAGGAGATGGTTAATTGTATGCTGTCTATAGGAGTCTTAAAAATCTGTCTGGCCAAGTTAATAGTGGCTTGAAATTTATGACTTGAGACCACTGGGGGCGATAAGGAACTCAGAGCCCCAGCAACTCAGGGTAACAATCCCTTAGGTAGAAAATAAAGCCCAGTGGGCCGATCTCACCGCCCTATAAACAGAGATGATCAAAAGTAAACATGGCCCAGGTTTAGCATCTCTGGAGGCATTATGTTCTTCCCTTCTGGGATAGCATCTGTTTGTTCAAAGCACACACAGTCAAGTTGAGAGTAGGACTCCAGTTCCAGGGTCGTGGGATGGTGTGTTTATATGCTGCAGTCATGGGAACTCCGCACAACTTTCTGATATGCTGTTTTATTTTAGCAACTGAAAGGTAAGACAGGCAATTTATTTTAAGTGGATGCACGGGTGGACCTTTCTTCTCTCTCGAATTCTGAGTCAAAGTGCAATATCGGCCGTTGTGGAAGGGAGAAACCCAATCTGTGTTGGGGCGAGTGTGGAAGCCCTTTCCAGAGTTCATACAGGGTATCTTGTTGAGGGATGCTTTCTGGTATAATCTTTGGGAGAGAGGACAGATTAACGGCAGTGTGAGCTGTCATCTCACCGCCCAGGAGCTTAGAGTCCTAACGAGGATCTGGCCGCTGATCCTCTCCTGTCAGCTCCTTGGCCTACCTGATCCTCAGATGCCCCAGTGGTTCTTCTGACGGCTGCTTCCACACTGAATACCCGGAAAATGGGGCAAATGGGCCCTCTCATTGGATCATCAGGAGGAGACATGAGACAGGTGTTCAGTACAAGGTGCTAAGTACGTAGAGATCCAGTAAATCAGGTTGCCCTATTCTCCCTCTTTCATTTCCGGGACACACACGCGATGGAAGGGCACGCGTGTGTGGTCGATGAGGGTATCCACCGGGGATGGGGGTGTGCGGATTCTTCTACGTATTTCTATGCATCTGCAATGCGTTCATTGTTCACAATGTGTAGGGCATTTTTATAGGTAAAAAGAAAAGCTGAAACACCATAGTGGTGAAAATTGAGGGTCTCTTGCTGTGCCCCACATGTAGCAAAGCAGCTAAGGGGAAAACACCTTGTCCAGTGTGAATAGTAGTTACTTGGACCCATAGAACAGGTGAGAAGAGTGGCTCTGAGTATAGGGTTTTGTAAAAATGTTTATTTGTTCTGAGAGAGAGAGAGAGAGAAGGAGAGAGAGCAAACATGAGCAGGGGAGGATCAGAGAGAGAGAGAGAATCCCAAGCAGCTCTGCTCTGTGAGCCCAATACAGGGCTTGAACTCACGCACCGTGAGACCATGACCTGAACGGAAATCCAGAGTTGATCACTCAACGCACTGAGCCACCAAGGTGCCCCTGAACATAGTTTTGAAGGCTTCTTCAGCTCATGGAGTGAGCTGGTCTTCTCCCTTTCTTCACCAACCATGCAGCCACAACATGCCTGCTGACGGTCTACTTCAGTTGCACTGAGAATCCCCCTTCCCGTTCTCCCGCTGAGAAGGCACCTCCACCTGCAGGGAGTGTTGACCAAAGGCCTCTACTGCTCTGTGGAGCCCACCCCCTTCTTGGTGCAGAAGCCATGCCTCCCCCGGGGCTGCTCCTGGCCAAGGGCTGAAGACGAAGACGCGGTGCTAAGGGAGACTTGCTCTCGGCATCCCTGCGGAGGCCTCCTTTGGCCGGACAATTCCCATTGGGCCTCCCTCAGCGGGCTAGGATGCTTTTACCTCTCCTTCACTCAGGGTCAGGCTTGCATTGCGGTTGGATGGCTCTCCCTGCATCTCCGTTTCCTCCCCCTCTCCCCTCACACAGGCATTTCCCCTCATAAAGCCTTTACACACTTCATCTTCTCTCAGCTTCTGCTCCCCAGAAGACCCAGGCCAGCACACTTCAGGCTGTTGCTTCTTCGCTTTGTCTTCCTGTCTGCAACTTCCAGAGAGACAAATGGGATGATCCTTGCTGCTTTCTCGCTCTCAAGAGGGAGAAAGATTCCAGGACTCCCCGCATGGCCTCTCATGGCCTCTCACGGCCTCCCTTGGAATCATATCCCGAGGTGCCCTGGTTCCTTCCTTGAGGGGCGGGAGAGCAGCTTCTGGCCGGGCGGTGAGATTTGCTCCTTTCCAGGAGAGTGAATACATTTTGCTTCTCTGACGAGAGAAGTAGACTAGGCATTGTTCAGAAATCCTTGAGCTCAGCCTTTGGCATCAAGATAAAGCAGGTTCAAATTCTGCCTCAGCCATGTCCAAGGTGGGGCCTGACCCTGGACAGATGAACAGAGGGGTGCTCGTCTGTCATGCGGAGCCCCTGACACCCGCTCCCTGGGGCTGTGTGAGAATCACAACCAAATGCATCCATCAGGTGGTCTGTAGAGCTTCTGCACGTAGTGGATGCTCAGGGCAATATGTTTGGACACTTTCTAATTTTTTATTTTTGCTCTTCCTCATTAACTTGTATAAATTTCTGTATTTTGTTCAGCATCAGTTCACATTTTGAAATGTATGAGTTAAGCCATTAAAATATGCAAGTGTACACATTTTTTTATTTTAAAAATATTTTTTAATGTTTATTTACCTTGGAGAGAGAAAGAAAGAGAGAGACAGAGGGGGGGAGGGGCAGAGAGCGAGAGGGGGGCACAGAGTCCAAAGCAGGCTTCAGACTCCGAGCTGTCAGCACAGAGCCTGACGTGGGGCTCGAACTCACGAACCGTGAGATCATAACCTGAGCCGACGTGGGACGCTTAACTGGCTGAGCCACCCAGGTGCCCTGCAAGTGTACATTTTTAACTACAAAGGCTAATGAATTGAATATTTTCACAAGGATGCATACAGTCTGGAGTATTTATTCGTTCTTCCTGCCAGGTTTTATGCACATCTGAATATGTGCATGTGAATACGACTTCAGCTCTGTGCTAGGTTTGAGGAGCAGTGCAGACGTGGGTCATTTAGAGGCCGTGCCTTTAAGAAGACTGCATTCAGAAAGACAGAAAACCCAAACACAGTAACTGTGATACAGGTTAAATGTACAGAAAAGAATAGGTTTTGGAATACATATTTGGTTCATTGATGTGAAGATGCACGTCTTGTCTTTCAATCAGTGGCATCTTATAGATTTGATCAAATAGGACAGTCCCTTCAATACACTTTGCTAGTTTGGAGGAGGGAGAGATCCTTTAACTTGAGTGTGCGCGGGAAGCGGGCAAGACTCGGGAAGCGCTAAACTGTTGAGACGGACAGACCTGGGCGGAAGGCAATGGGGAAACGCATTTTGAGGGAAGGAAAAGCATGAGCTAAACAGAAACAGGGGAAGAAGCAAGAGCTGAGGCTGGTGAAAACACAAGGGCAATAGAAAGAGAATGGAGTGGAAGGGGGTGAGAAAGGCAAGGGGTGATGGGGCAAGCTCAGTTTTGGGATTTTATCATCCAAATAAGAGAGGGCCAGTGGAACTGTTGGCACGAGTAGGTGAGACCATCATGGTGAATAACTAGGGCTGTGCTCTGGGATTAGGGACGTATGGACACACAGAAGGGAGTTAGTGTGAAGTGGCATTGAAGGCTAGTACAACAACATGGTGGACAAGTCATGAAGACAGATGGAAGCCCGTCTCTTGGTGTGGCACCATATGCCAGGTATGATCTCATGTGGGCTTTGAAAAGACCCTGGAAGTTATTGGGAAAATCCAATGAGTCAACTCGGTCTTCCCCTCTCCAGGCTCACTTACTCCCTCTGGTCCACTTTAAGCTTGGATAGACCTTGCCCTCACCCCGGTCCACGGGCACGTGCCTCGTGTGAGATGTAGTCACCCCTTGCCCATTTCGGTTGCTTGGCGTTCAGGCGTTGCCCTGCCTTCCATACCTTCACCACTGGCTCGCCTTTGCACGCCATCTGGAGGCTCCTCAGAGTTTGCGCTGATGAGACCTGAGGCCTGCACTCTCCTCGCAGCTGCTCCTAAGCGCACTCGTCAACGAAAAACGAAAACAAAACTACAGATGCCGAAGCTCTGGATTTAAGGTTGTGCATTTCGGGAGGTTTTCCAATCGACAGTTGTCATTTATCAGGAAGCGGGGTCCTACGTAGGCCCAGCCAGACCCAAAGCCAGGGCCCCTCAGGCTTAAGCTTTCTGATGATGATTTCAGTGATTCAGGAAACACCACTATTTTGTCCCATCTTGACGGCAAAGTTGCTCTTTTCATTAGTTTGTAACTCTTCCTAAGCTCAATGGGACCATTTCTCTTGGGCTTTCTGGACATGAGTGAATTTGCACTGCAGGCTTGAACTACCAGGCCTGGTGTTTTGTTTTTTTTGTGTTTTGTTTTGAACAGGAAAGTTTAAATAAAAACAAAAACAAGACAGAATGTTCTCCTCGGGAGAAAACCTGTTGCTTTAATGAGGTTTTGCTTCTGTATCTGCTGATCTTGTCACCATCCACTCTTCCTTTCCGGCTTTCTGAGAGCACCCCCTCCTCTCCTCCTGTTGCCTCTCCCTGCGGGTCCCTGGGGTGTGGACTGGGTGGGTAGTGTTCCCTTCTGGTTCCTCTCTTCATTGTCCCGAGAGGAGTTTGTGGCGGCCTGGTGTGGAGTGCGTGTGCATGCATGCATGTGTGTGCTTTGCTTCTGGGAACAGGGAAAAGGGCAAGAGAGAAACAGATGGGCCCCCTGAGCTTCTCCTTGGCCTGAAAAATGAAAGGCGGAGAAAATCGTAATAAAAAACGGAAACAGCTGTGGAGGGACAACAGCAGCTTGTGGGGTGGGTCCCCGCCCGAGGGGGGTTACAGGCTGTCAAGATTCTTCTCCCAGGCAGGGTGGGTATCACCAAGATTGGTGTCCTCGGCGTAGACGGTGCTCCTACACCCTTTCTCCGTCTTCACTTCAACCGAAATGAAGGTTGAATTATCTGTTAAGTATCAGAGAGGAAGATTTGCAAACAGTCTTCCCCGCTGCTGCTGGTGGTAGTTAACCGTCTGTCTGCGCAGCGTGGCTGTTCTTTCTTTGAGCTCATGTAAATTTGAGATAAATCTGGCTATGTCAACTTTGTTTAAAGCTGTTTTTCGTCAGGCCCTTGGCACATAAAGTCAACAGAAGGTTAGCACAGCGTATCGTTTCTGTCGACGATGGACCAGGATGTTGCAGGGAGTGAGCAGTAAAGACATTTTAGACAGAACCATTGGCTCCCTTTCGAGAACCACCGGACTCTTTCTCCAGGGGGACTTTTGGGCTGGGTAGCTCTGAGAAATCAAGAGTGAAGAATGTGGCCACTTGGAGGAAGGATGTAGATATCGCATCAGAATAGACAGAGTTGCTGGGAAAGTGAGGAATCTGTCACCTCTTCCCCCTCTTCCCCACCACCCACCATCAGTAAGGCATCGTAATTACAGTTTCAATTAAACCACTGGGGTTGTCGTCAAGCATAACCTTGCCAGGTAGGATAATCTAGATGCTAACCAAACGGAAGGTGGCTCTGTAAATCAGGCTCTTGATTCCCCCCCCTCCCGGGTGATCAGTTTATTTATTTATTAAGTAATCTTTTATTTTTCTTTGGGTAGTTAAAAGCAGTACACGTTCAGGTGATGAATTTTAGAGGCTAAGGAACACCTGACCATAAGCTCTTTATTCCCTTAACTCCCTCACTGTGTTTAATCCAGGACCATAACTCCATGATTTATTAAAATTACTTGTTAATGCAGATCTCTCCTTACCAGGTGTGGGGTCTCTTTGTACCACCAGCTCCCAGCATTGAGCCTGCCAGGTGGTAGATGAGCATGAAACATTTGTCGTCTCAGTGATTATGGCCTCTTGAGCAATGTGGCTGAATAGACCAGAGCAAGATAGTTCTCTCCACACTGTGTGTCCGCGAGGGCCATTTTGATGAATAGCTGTGGGTGCTGGCCTCTAGCTGGACGGCTGAATTTCATTTGCCCTCATGTCTATCGATCGGTTACTGCTCACGGCTGGTTTCTGATACTCCGTTGGCTCAAGTTACTTTGCTGCCACGTCAATCTTGCCGTCTGGTGTGAATGCAGACTTGGTTTCAGTAGTTAACCACTGGCACCATGGCCGAATCGAAAGTACCAGATAACACAGATGAAAGCTGGACGTGAAAGAGTCTTGGTGGGAATAGGGAATCTAGGAACAGGGGCATATCTTTTTTTTTTTTTTTTTTTTTCTTCAAATCCCAGGAAACAGCTGCAGGTGGAGAATAGGATGGATTTCAAGAATTCTCCATGGAGGCAGAGGTTCAGACAGGGGCCAGCTGGGTGATGAAATCAACGCAGAGGTCAGATGTGTGCTCATGTTCAGTGAGGGCTTCAGAAATTTCAGGGACTTTCAAAATTGGCTCTGGAGGGAGGTAGTTCTGTTGACCGGGAGACAGGACTAATGCCTGGCCATTCTGGGGTTCAGGGGCTTCGGGCATAAGGGGAAATGTAGCTCCAGGCTTTTTCCTCTATCTCTGCTTTGGGGAACCCTCCAAGAGAGTGCTCTTTTCTCCCATGAATTTATAGAGACGAAGGACCCCCAGAACAGGAGCAACTCTTATCTTTCCAGGGGCTTTGAGCCATAAAATGAAAATGCTCTGCAAATGTTGTGTTTCTATAAGGTCCTATATCTGAAAAAATGTGGGTTCCCACAGGTGAGAAAATTGAACTTAACTTGAATAAGCACCACCTAGAAGTTCAGATGTTTATTTGGGCTTGAACTTTCCCTTCCATTATCTTCACTTCCTCTGTCTCCCAAGCTGCCCACAAAAGAGCTGGGAGTTTCCTGTTAGATAGTCCTGGATTCCCAGCCTTATTTGTCCGGCAGCTGGACCCAGAGAGAACCAGTACAACTGGCCCCCCTACATGCTTGGCACGCCTCATGTGGTTCTCGCTGGATTCATACAGTTCAGAGGCAGCTGCAAAATGAAAAGTCATAAGAAAAACGGATACCTAAACTTTTCCCATCCAAAGAAAGGAAATAAATATCTGGGTTCCCAAAGAGTGTAGGGGGTTGTCAGATCTGATGTCACGTTAATTCTGTACCGCAGAAGAACGTACGAGAGCATGACGTAGGGCACTGAGGAAGAGGACTCGTGGGGAATGCAAACGAAAAACACGGATAACCATTTCACAAAAATAGGTGTCAAAATTTTAAACTCTGACAACAAATGTTGCTATCGATAGAGAGGAACTGGAATTCTCCATATTTCGTGTGGGAGCGAGCATATGACGACTTATGCACTTTGGAAAATGGTTTGGAAGTTTCTTACAAAGTTGAGCATTTATCTGCTCTACAACACAGCGATAACATTTCTAGATATTTGCCCAAGAGAGATTTCTATCAGCTTTATTCACAGTAGTCTCAAACTAGACCAAATCCTCATGTCCCTCAGTAGCAAGATAGATAAACTCATTGCTGCATATTGATACGAGGTAATACTATTCAGCAAGAGAAAAGAATCAACTATTGACACATGCAACATTGATGGATTCCATAGAAATAGAACAGAACCGCGATGAGCAAAAGTGGCCAGACATAAATAGTTACGTATCGTGTCATTCCATGTATATGAAGCTTAAGAACAAGTAGATGTAATGTGTGGTGATGGAGGTCAGACGAGTGATTGTCCATGGGAATTGGGGATTGACTGAGGGTGATGGTTCTGCGAGGGTGATGGTTACATTCTCTAATCTGATTGGGGTGGTGGTTGCTCAGACGAATACATTGATCAAAAAGTACAGACTTACACACTTAAGATCTGTGCGTTTCAGGGTATGTAAAGTTTTGTGTTTGTTTTCATTTTAATTTTTACTTCAGTAAAATAAGGGAGGGTCAGAGTCGGAAAAAGAAAAGGAAATCTGTGAAGGTGCTTCTGGGGAGTTGATGCTATGGTCTCCATAGCATAGTATGGTCTCCATATGGTGGTGTTATCCAGTATCTTCGAGTTAAGCAAACAGGGCTTTAAAAGATGTTGCTCACAAAGCTTTGAAATGCATTCTTACAGTCAAGAAACCCAGAGAACTGGTGCCCGACTCAAGAGTCTAGGTAAGTCAGGTGGGATGTGAGAAGTGGTGACTTCTCCTGGGTAAATGATATGTCTCCATCCACCCGATGTGGTTCCCTGGGTCAGAGACCAAGCAGGGGATCTTCTTGGCTCCTTTTAGCAGAGTCATCTTCTGGGGCAGGACCTCACAGGAAGAGGCTGGAGGTGTTCTGAGTATGCTGAGCAGTGGGCTAGGAGTTGAAAACCACCTGTGTGAATGATAACATATATCCCTGGGTCAAGACAGCTGCCTAAATGAGAAGTCATGAGGGTGGCCCAGGGGAAAAAGTCAGCTCTGATCAAGTGCCTGGCCCACCAGAGATAAGCTTTGACCACCTACCAGGACCTGACATGTGATGCCATCCCAATAAATGTTTCTCTCCCTTTCCTCCCCTGTTTGTCCCATCCCTGTGGACTCTGTTGGGCAGACAGGAAGTGTGCGAAGAAGGGTAAGACTACCCTGCTTCCCAAGTCATAAGGTGAGGAAGGGAGAAGATATCATGTTTATTTATTTATTTAGAGACCGAGCATGCACGTGTGGAAGAGGGGCAGAGGGAAAGAGAGAGACCATCCCAAGCAGGCTCCATGCTCAGTGTGGAGCCCCACTCAGGGCTCGATCTCAACGACCCTTGGATCATGACCTGAGCTGAAATCAAGAGTCAGACACTCAACGAACTGAAACACCCAGGCGCCCAAGGAAGAGGATATAATTTTAAGCCAATTTATGTGTTTCCTGGAATGGGACATTGCAATGACTGAAATGACTTGTAAAAATTATTATTACTTTATAGGTATAGAACCAGAGAACTTTTTATCTTCTGAGAATGTTGGGATGAGTCTTGTCCTCATTCCGCCCAACCCCAATCCCACTCCCAATGATCACTCAGGGCCAAGGGAAGACCCCAGCTCCTGCATAAAGCCTAAAGAGCCAGTAAAGGGGAAAATCAAGCTGCATTTTGATCACATCGCACAGGCTATGCTGTTTCGTGTTATAGGTTACACTTGTAGTCAAGTGCTACTAAGCATGTTCCTGCATTCCAGTGTGTTCAATGGCACCACTACTCACCTTGTCACCAGAGACAGAGAACAGAGGTCTAGAGTCACCTCATAGCCATTTCCATCCGTCTCTCCGCCTTTATCACCACTGCCTTAACCTTAGCTCGGGCTTTGATGTCCCGTGCAGTGGGTGAAACAAGAGACTCCAGACTGTTCTGCCTGTTTTTCTGGATTTTGACAGCAAAAATCAAAAACCTGGGTTGGTGCAGGGGAAGGAACGCCTTTGTTTAAGCACACTACTGCTCTTGTCATTATCCTGGCTAAAATTCCTTGAGATTCTACACCCCTGCTTATCTCTCAACTAATTCTCTGCCATCTACCTACCCACCTCCAAACCTGGTCACACCGAACCAACTTGCGGTGGCCCCGAAACATGTATCTGTTTCATATCTCCATGTTCTTGCCTTGGCCCTTCTCTGTGCCTCAACAACCTTCCCCTCGGCTAGGCTGCTTCCTTCCCCATCTTCTGTATTTTTATAGCAGCCCGTGCACACCTCTAGCTCAACCCTCAATACTACTATTGTTGGTTTAATTACGTTACTTCTGTCCTTTTCCTTTTTTTTTTTTTTTTAAAGTTTACGTATTTATTTTGAAAGAGAAAGAGCGTAAATGGGGGAGGAGCAGAGAGAGAGAATCCCAAGCGGGCTCCCCACCGTCAGCACAGAGCCCAACTCAGGGTCTGAACCCATGACCTGGGAGATCATGGCCTGAGCTGAAGTTGGACCCTCAACTGACTGAGCCATCCAGGTGCCCCATTTCCGTCCTTTTTCTTGTGAGCTCTTTATCTTATTAGTTTTGGAGTCCCCAGCTCCTAGCTGAATGCTCATCGTGTGTTCACTTAGTTGATGATTTAATTACAGAGGAGTTGGGGCGCCTGGGTGGCGCAGTCGGTTAAGCGTCCGACTTCAGCTCAGGTCACGATCTCGCGGTCCGTGAGTTCGAGCCCCGTGTCGGGCTCTGGGCTGATGGCTCGGAGCCTGGAGCCTGTTTCCGATTCTGTGTCTCCCTCTCTCTCTGCCCCTCCCCCGTTCATGCTCTGTCTCTCTCTGTCCCAAAAATAAATAAACGTTGAAAAAAAAATAAAAAATAAATAATTACAGAGGAATTGATGACTTTCTTGCTTCTTAATCCCTAATATTCACTCCTCACCTGAGAACCTGGGGGGAATGAAAACAGCTTACTCTACCAATGAATTCATCAATAAATAGTTACTGAGCTCCTGTTATGCATCAAACACTTTTCTAGGTACCAGAGATAAGCTGGAAAGAAAACCAAGTTCAAAGCCTTAGTCAAAGTTGATGAACACACAAATGACAAAGATGCATCCAGAAATTGATGGTATTACAATAGACAGGATAATGGGAGATTGACTGTGGACCTCTCCATCTAGGGTGGCCAGGTCCCTTGGGGAAGGTGACATTTGAGCCGAGAACTGAAAGATGGAAAGGAAAAATGGAAAACTCTGATGAAAGGGTGCTTTAGGCCAGGAAAGTAGCACGAGCAAGGGCCCTTAAGTAGCAAAGAGCTTGACAGATTTGAGAATGAGAAAGAAGGCAGAGGGATGGGTCATGGGGAAAAAGGAGAGTAATGGCAAGAAATGAAGTCACAGAAACAGGCAAGAGCTAGATATAGATAAAGGGTCAGTAAGAGGTCAGCTAATAAATATTTTAGACTTTGCAGACCATGGTCTCTATTCCCACTGCCCAATAGTGCTGTCATAGCGGGAAAGCAGCGTACATGATCTGTACGCCAGTGGACGTGACTGTGTCCCAATAAAGCTTTACTTGCAACAATAGGTGAGGGGTTGGATTTGATCTGTGGGCTATAGTTCACAAAGCCCTGGAGTATCCTCTGGTCAAGATTTTGGATTTGATTCCAAGTGAACAGGTAGGCATTGCAAGGTATTGAGCAGGAGGCAGGTGGGTCATCTGGTCGGATTTTCCTTTAAAAGAGATTCCCTATAACATAATTAACAACCTAAGAATTTATTCTCTTTTTCCCATTATAAACTCTATTTCAAATTCCCTTTTGAAAACTGAGGATTCAGTAGGTGGGGGCCGGTAGTAGGTTGGGGGAGTCAATGGTAGTTGTCTGAGCCATTTACTATTTACAGGACCTTAGGTTAATTGTTTAATCTCTCTGAGCCTCAGTTTCCTTCTTAAGAAAAGTGTAATAATAACACCTGTCTCTAAGGGTAATTAAACGGATTAAATGAGATCATGTATATAAAACATCTGTCACGGTGCCTGGCAAAGTAAGGGCTCAATGATGTAAATCGCTTTTCCTCATTTTCCTTCCATAGAGCCTGTATATGTCATACTTCAGTCAAGACAGAGGCAAATGTAAACCTTGGTAATTGGGTTCAAAAACCCAGTGGCACAATTATAGAATAGGTGAGAGATGTCTCACCATAACATAACTGAGTGCTTTGGCTACCACAACAATGAATACAATTTTAGTTTAAATTAATAAAAGCACAATTTCTGATTACAAAGGGGATAAATTGACTTTCTTCCATATTAGTCAAACCAGATTTGGAGGCCTGGAATTAATTTGGGTAATGCCAGTGAGTGAAATACATTCAAAGAAGGACAAGGTACAGAAACGTTTGGGAACCAGGTCACATGTAAAATGTATTGAAAATGTTTCACATGGGGAAAAAATACGGAAAGAAAACTTGAAAACTGTATAAATAGTCGAAGGGCTATCATTCTAAAGAAAGACAAGTCTCCCATCATGTTGGTATAAAGCCAGGTCACCTTGGGCTGTTGGTAGAGACCGCAAAGGTAAGATTTTTTTGCAAAATTACAGCTCTCCAGGAGAAGAAGTCCGTACTCATGAACCAATGTGAGCATTCTGGAAGGTATTGAAGAGTACTCAATGGCTTGGGTGTTGCAAAAAGGATTTTGGCAACAAGAGCACAACCAAACTAAAACACCACCCATGGTGCCTTCTATATCTCTGATTCCATAAACCTGTGGGGTGCATTCAACGAGTCTCTGAAATCAAGAGATCCTCCTGGATTTCAGGGGTCTCAGGTAAAAAGAGAATTGTGTGATACATGAAGGTGTGGTTCATCAAAAGGCAGAGGAAGACATGACTGAGGTAAAAACACAGTGGGTCACTTTTCTGTAAATTGGGTCAGAATAAATTCATGTCACTGAAAAACGGATGGAGATGGGGAGAGAAAGAGGTCCCAGATCCATCAACGGCCCAGTCCCTCTGTGCTAGGCCAGGCTGCCATCATTCTCTCCCGGATAAGGAGCAGCCCAGTTGGCCCTCATCAGGAGTGTTGTTTTCATAGCGCGTGAACAAGAAAATGCCAGAGTACATTGGTTTTTGCAGGCCTTCGCTGCTATACGATGTAGCTCCCTGAGGGCAGGGACTGCATCTACCCTTGTCGGCCACTGAATCCTACCTATAGGAGATGTTTTGCAAATGTTGGTGGGGACAGTGAGTAGAAACTTTCCTCAGTGGACTATGGTGGCATGAAATCACGGTATGTGGATTAAGTTCTATATAAAATCCTGTGATTTCAAGGGATGTGTCTGGTAGTAACTTCAAAGTAATGTACACACTGCCTTGAATTTTGCCTGGTTGTTTTGTTTTTCTTTCTGTTTTTTTTTAAGTGTACTTATTTATTTTGAGAGAGAGAGAGAGAGAGAGAGAGAGAGAAAGAGAGCATGAGCAGGAAAGGGACAGAGAAAGAGGGAGAGAGACAGAATCCCAAGCAGGCTCTTCTCTGTCAGCACGGAGCCTGATGCGGGGTTTGAGGTCATGAACCGTGAGATCGTGACCTGAGCCGAAACCAAGAGACGGACACGTAACCGACTGAGCCACCCAGGTGCCCTTTGCCTAGTTGTTTTGAATGAATGTAAATCCGATATTGCTGTCCCCATCATTATATTTGGTCTAAGATAATTCTTCAGAGGGACACCTGGGTGGCTCAGTTGGTTAAGCATCTGGCTTTGGGTCAGGTCATGATCTCACAGTTGGTGGGTTGGAGCCCCACATCGGGCTCTGTGCTGACGGCTCGGAGCCTGGGGCCTGCTTTGGATTCTCTCTCTCTCTCTCTCTCTCTCTCTCTCTCTCTCAAAAATAAATCAACATTAAAAAATGTAAAAACAAATAAAAAATAAAATAAGTCTTCAGATACAGAGAGTAAAACAGGTCTGGCCTGTGAATTATGGAAAAGGAATAACCCAATAAGGGCCCAGCAAACTTTTTCTAGCCACAAGAGTCAAGGAGATACCCTAAGAAAATGCAGGAAAGAGGTGCTGGAAGATAGGAAAAAAATAGAATGAGTTGGAAATGAGAAGTGAAGGAACCAGGAAGGACGGGTAATTAACAGTCTTGTGAGATCTACTTTACTTAACTTATGCCCAGGAGAAACTATCATTTGAGAAATGGAAACGCTTTGAGTCTCAGAGGGATGAGAACACCGTGCAAGGTCTCATGGAGGAATGTTACGGCAGAGATTCCCAGTGACGTATCTGGGACGTTGCCACCAGGTCCACGGTTTGATAAATGTTGGTATTCAGCAAGCTCACTATGTGCCGGGCACTGTTGAGAATAGAAATAAAAGTATTTATTTACCTCTCAGCCTCTGATACCATGGTTTGCTGTCTGGGTCTTGGACAGACCCAGGTTTTCTGGGTCCTGGAGCTTATACAGTTGTGTGTGTGTGTGTGTGTGTGTGTGTGTGTGTGTGTGTGTGTTTGAGGGAGGGCAGAATTAAAAAAAAAAGATACTAAATTGTTAAAATACGAGATTAAGTGCAGGGCCTTAAAAGGAGTCTGTGCAGGTGACCAGACCTGAGGCTTCAGCTTATTTAGCATCATGGTAAATCTATCTCTGGCTAAAGTGATAGTTCATCAATTAAGTTAATATAAAAAGTGCCTCTGCCCTGCCTCAAAAATATTTACTGTGGAAATCAGGGAAAGGAAGGGATGGGATGGGGTTGAGGTGGGAAAGTCAAACACACAGCTCAAACTAATCCGTAAGTGCCATTTTAATAAAAGCCCAAAGGACTGATTCTAAGCGAGGTTTTTATTCCCTTATGTTTATTCCCTTTTGTTTTTTAAAAAAAACCTTTTTGTTAAAATAGTAAAAAAAAAAAAGGGTTTTATTTGAATACGAAGAAATAAATAACTCTGGATCTAATTATAAGCTTTTTCTGGTCTGGAGGACTCTTTCCCAGGTTTTTTTTGTTTTGTTTTTTTTTAAAGTTTATTTATTTATTTATTTCGAGAGAGAGAGAGAGAGAGAGAGAAAGAGAGAATCCCAAGCAGGCTCCACACTGTGAGTGCAGAGCCTGATGTGGGGCTTGACCCCACAAACCATGAGATCACGACCTGAGCGGAAATTGAGCCAGACGCTCGACAGACTGAGCAGGTGCCCCTCTTTCCTAGGTTTCAATAAATGTCTTGTTGTCAGGGCGATAAGCTCTGTGTTTCTAGATTTAGAATAAAAATTCCTCTAAAATATTTTATAATCTGGTGGTGCTGGGCTTTGACTCAATCTGGTGGATGGGGGTGGGTGGGATTCAGATGAATTCTCCCTGTGCCCCATTGTCTCTTGTCTTTTCCTGTGTGTCAGGACCATCCTGTGCACACCCTTTTCACCATTTATCTTTTATTCCGGTGCTGTGGAATCCTGTGCGTACCAAAAGATTCAGATGCAGTGAGTTTCCAGACTGCTTCTTGCTAAAAACTGCTTGAATAGCAAACCCTGTTATAAGCGGGAGAGATTATAAATGTTCTTAACAAAAGGGAAAACCAAGGCACAGGAAAGTAAGCAGCTTGTCCTACCTCACCTAGCAAGATTACACCCGAATGGAACCTTCTGGCTCTAAGAAGGTCTGTGGAAGGTCACACACTGGGGGGAAAAAGCATATTTCTAGAAGAGAGGACAATCTAGCAAACATTACAGGTTTGGTAGGGAAAGCGTGGTCAGGATGGTCAGGATGGGGTGGTATGTGTTGAGTTTCATAGATAAGGGGATTTGGGGGAATAAAAGTAAGTAAGAATGAACACCACGCACACTTTAAAAAGGACTTTGTGAGTGTTGGCAAGGGGAAAAACAATAGAGATTTTGTAAGAATGGAAGCCAGACTGAGCCTAAGCCAACGGGCACCGTGGCACAACTAAACAACAGAATGTGACCTCTGGGGGTGGGGTGGGGGAGATTTGCACAGCGCCCCGCAGATCGCAGGCCCTCAATCAATGTTGGAGGAATTTGCAAAGGAGGCCGAGGACTAATGTTGCCTCGATTTGATAACTACCATTTTCCTGGTTGCCATGATCCAGGCGTGGGACGCAAGCCAGGAATCCAAAAGGCAAAAACAGACAACGTGAGGTAATGCCAGAGAGTCTGGGTACCATTTAAGACTGTCAGAGACAAGGGCCTAGGAGTAAAACCAGCCTGAGGTGACAGAGACTTGCCTCCTTTGGAGACACTTCCCCAATCAGCCGGGGAGGGGGGGGGTGTGAGGGAGGGGGGTGTCTCTGTGTGGGGGCGGGAGGGAAGGAGTGATTTCATCTGTTTAATGAAAAATAACCTGGACGTTTCTCTGATCCTGGAAACTCCCATCTCACTGAGGCCAAGGAAAACAGGATTAGGTCTTATTACTTCTACCAAGGCTTTGCATCTCCTCAGAAGGCGTTAAACTGCGGGGAACAGCAAAATAAGGTAATCTCACTCCATTGTCCCTGCAGATACACCAGGAAGGCTCTGAATCATTTAATGGGTTAATGGAACAGACTTCCTTCTGATCTTCTTTGCCAACTTTTATTTTGGCTTCTTCTGCCTTTTGAACAGACACCCCCCCACCCCTTTTTTTTTGGTATGTGTTCGTAGTAATAGAAAGTTTGCTCTGTTAAATTCAGACAGTGAAGTCACCCCCTCTGGCATTGTCTGCTGACCAGCTACTGATTTCAGGTCTAACATCCCCCTCTGACTTCTACAGACCAGCTTTTGCCCTGAAGCATGAGGCTGTTAATACCACAGCAAACATTTTGCCTGCGCTGGCGACTGCTGATGCATAATTGTCTATGTGACCTAATAAGATGACACTCTCCCAGATTATTCCCCCCACCCCCCGCCCCGGTCGATTTTTGGGAACACGGTCTCTTCATTGGTGCCGAAAGTACACACACACACACACACACACAAAACGTAAACATCACAGTGATCTGTATGTAACCGTCTCTTTTCTACGTCAGTTCTTCAAATTATCCCTAAATGGGAGCATGGAGTAAGTCCACAGGGCCGCTTTCTTTTTAATGCAATGTATATTTATTGTAAACAATAATATACAAAAAAAAAAAAAGAAAAAAGGAAAGATGAGTTTCACAGAGAGAACAAAGGTTTGGGGAGGAAACAAGCAAAACAAACAAAACACAAACACAAACCAAACCTTACCTAAGGACAAAATATGATTTAAATGCCAGGTTTCTTAAGTTACAGAAATAGTTTTTTTTTTTTAAAGATCTGCTTTTATACAGAAAATTGAAAGATGCCATATTATAAGAGTGCTTTAAGATTTTATTCTACTGACTTCTAAAACTGTTAATATATCTTTTTTTTAAATTAAAAAAAAAAGTTTGCTGTCTTTTTTAAAAAGCAATCCTCAAACTCTCCAGCCACAGAAGGAATTAAGAATTAAGGTCTCGTTGGGCTGGTCCCCTCTGCCTTTCTTCCCTATCTCCAGGAGAACTTGCAGGGGACTATCCATGACACATGCCAGCATTGTTTTGCGTCACCACACGCACACACGCACACGCACACACGCGCACGCGCACACACACACACACAATTTAGGCAGCCCAAAGATCTGTGGCAGAAAACATTGCAAATGACTCAGTGATCCACTACATTTGCAACCTCTCATTTGTACAAAAACAGAAACAAGTTTCCAGTTTGTTTTCAACAAAACCACAAAGGAAAAAAAAAAAAAAGGACAGACAAAAAGGCATTTATACAAATCTAGGACAAGAAATCCAAAGAAACTTGCTTTTAATAATAATAAAAAAAGATTAAAGAGATAAATAAAAAAAAACTGGTTACAGTTAAGAACATAATTTAACAACAGATGACCATACCCTTTGAGGAAGGTTCCAACAACCTATTTTAAAGAAGGTAAAATTAAAAAAAAAAAAATTTTTTTAAAGAGAAAGATTTTTTTTTTTTAATGAAAACCTCTCCTTACAGAATAAATAATTTTAGCACGTGGAATGTCTTGAAGGTCAACTGCTGGTGTTCGGAGAGGCACAGTGACAGTGTCAGAGAAAGGCCATAGCATCTGTACCCCACATGGGGCTTGAGCAGGCAACCAGGGGGCAGTGCGCTGGGACACTTGGCTGCTGAAACATTCCCAGAACAGATTTCAGCTCCTTTGCTTGGTTTCTACTTCTCTCTCAAGATTGCAGCAAACAAGCAAACGCAGCAGCATGGTTTTAAGGCTCAAGGTATTTTCTCTTGTTTTTTTTTTTTTAAAAAAAATATATATGATAAAGCTTACCAAAGGCTTCTCTAAACTATGGTTTACTTCCATATTTGCAAACTAAGGCCTTTATTTCTCTAAGGCAGCTCCTCCTTGAATCAGAAAGCCTGAGGAATTAAGCAAAGCTAACCCCCCAAAACTGATCGCCTAACACAAATTTGTGTGTTTTTTTTATGTTAATACAACAACACGCACACTTTTTTTTTTTTTTTTTTTTTTTTGTAAGAGAAAGCAAATCTGTACAAAAATACTCTGGTGGCAGGAAAAGCTAGGGCACGCTGTTCAACTAAGTAGTTTAGCTGTTGGGAAAATAAGAGTATTTAATTTCTTTTATCTAAAAATATGTATAAATCCCCTCAAAATGGTAATGAATCATACACAGTACATACTAAAAATATTTAAAATAGAGAATATTCCTCACAGAGGACTTTTTTCTTTAATTACTGCTAAAAAATAATTACAAAGTCCAAACAGGCAGAGAGACTGGGCAAATAAATTGATCACACGATTCTCCATTATCCTCCGTGATTGCTCTGAAGAAGGTCTTCGAGTCCGGTTTCTTACGGGTTTTCCAACGGTCCATCCGGCCAAGAGCGGCCTGGCCCCCGATTTGCAACAAGGTGGTAATGCGTCTGGATGGCTAAGGTTTGTGTCTTGCAATCTGGGTCTGAGTTGCCTTTAGCTTAAACGTCTTTACGGAACGAGGTGGGGGAAAACGTCCCCAAGGAAATTCTGCTTGGTGATTGGTTTCTTCGGTTCTCCTTCTGATCGTCAAAGTCGTCATCACCCTCCGTGCAAGGTTTCCTCAAGGTCTGGTGAGCTGTGTGTAGACGGGCTGTTCCCAGTGCTGGGGGCTGTGGGTCTGCGGGATGGAAGGGACCCCGGACGTGTCGGCGATGGGCGTGTACATGGGCCGCTGCGCCGGGTTCATGTAGCTGAAGGTGGAGTAGAGGCTGGAGCCCTGGCCCGCCGCGTGGCTGTAGTAGGAGCCCGAGTTCTGGTGGTCGGTGTAGTCGTACTGCGAGCGGGTGATGGGCGGGTAGGAGGGGCTGTAGTGCGGGAGGTTGAAGGGGCTGTAGGCGATCTGCTGCGGCGAGTGCTGCTGCTGCTCGCTGTAGTGGCTGGGGCTCAGCTGCTCCGTCTTGATGTGCGTTCGCTGGGACTGGCCCGGCTCGCTGCTCAGCGTGGTCAGCGTGTGCGCCGGCTGCGGCTGCGGGGGCGCCGGCTGCGGCTGCGGGGGCGCCGGCTGCGGCTGCGGGGGCGCCTGCGGGGCCTGCGGGGCCTGCGGGGGCTGCTGCGGAGGGGGCGGCGGCGGCGCCTGCTGCTTGGACATCCACACGTGGCCCGCGCCCGTCGGGGTCGCCGCCGTGCTGTTGATGCCGTAGCTCCCCGTGTAGGTGACCTGGCCGTGCGTGGCCGGCACCCCCGGGTGGCCGTTGGGCGGCAGGTACTGGTCGAATTCGTTGACGTCGAAGGTCTCGATGTTGGAGATGACGTCGCTGCTCAGCTCGCCGATGTCCACGTCGCGGAAGTCGATGGGGGGCTGTCGGCCCCCCTCTGGCAGGGGGCGCCCCTCTCGCTTCAGGTCAGCCTTGCCCGGCTGCACGTCGGTTTTGGGGGTGGTGGGTGGCGTCGGGGGCCCCTGGGATTGCCCTGCGGGCAAGGAAAGAGAAGCAGCGCGGAAAAGTCAACCAGGGCCGTGCAGCGCAAAGGCCTCAATCTTAGGAACCCTCCTGGGACCCTCCCTCCAAACGACAAGTGTCGTTAAGGACCCGCAACCGCGCGGGAGGCGCGCAGCACCCAGCTAAGTCGACAAATGATTAACCTGCCGGTACACATTCGGGAATCTCCTTTTATCAGGGAGGGTCCGAGGCCCGGAGGGTCGGGAAGGCCAAATTGCTACTTGTGGAAGAAGCCTGTGTGTGCTTTTGGGGTGGCGGAGCCAGAGAAGAAGGGAGAAGTCCTGAAAAGCTGTAAAGGCATTTTACCTCGCCATAAAAATGAATCCCCTAGGATGGCTCTACATCCGTGTGCGTGCCTGTGTGTGTGTGTGTGTGTGTGTGTGTGTGTGTGCGCGCGCGCGCGCGTAGGGACTTCGCGGGGCCCTGGAAAAGGAGGGGAGGAGGCTGAGGCGCTCGGGGTTGTTTTTCCCTCCCCGGGGAGCGCAAAGTCCCCGGGGCGAGTCTGCTAGGTGGAGACCCGGGGGTGTGCCCGTCGGCCGCGGGAGGCGTAGCCGGGGGCTTGTGGGGGGACTCACCCGAGTGCTCGCCGCCCGGGGAGTGCACCTCGCTCATGCCGGAGGAGGAGTGAGGCGAGTCGGCCTGCAGCGCCTTGAAGATGGCGTTGGGGGAGATGTGCGTCTGCTCGGTGGCCTCCTCGGCCTCCGCCTGGCCGTTCTTCACCGACTTCCTCCGCCGCGGCTGGTACTTGTAATCCGGGTGGTCCTTCTTGTGTTGCACGCGCAGCCGCTCCGCCTCCTCCACGAAGGGCCGCTTCTCGCTCTCGTTCAGCAGTCTGGGGGCGGGGGAGGGGGCGCAGAGGGAAACAGAGGGGCTTCTGTGAAACCCGCCGAGCTGTCAGGTCGGCGGGAGGGGGAGGCGACCCCGACCGCTCGGCTTCTTCGCGCACAACCCCTTCCTCCCTCCTCCCCGCTTTCCAGCCACTGCTGCAGCTCATAACTTTTCTTAAAAAAAAAAAAAAAAAAAAAAAAAAAAAAAAAAAAAAAAAAGTAAAAAGAAGGAAGAAAAAAAAAAAAAACCCAGAAAAATAAATCTCGGTTCTTTCAGTCCGACCTGAGCGGTCACTCCCGGCCCCGCCCTCTCTCCTCTTCTATTTTGGAAACCCTGGAGATGAAAATAGCTCTCCGCTGCTCGGCTCTAAGTGCCTTTGCCACCGTAGGTTACCGGCCCCCGCCCCCAACATCTTTAAAAACTTTCCAAAAAAACACTTAATCGGCAAGGAGCTTTCTTGCTCCCTCCCCCGCCCACTTGCGTCCACCTACTTCCAGCAGCGCTCCCCCCATTCCTGCCTGGAGTCTCCTCCAGCCTTGATGTCTGCGCCCCCCCCCCCCATCCCATCTCCTCGGTTGTGAGGCTGCACGGGAGAGCGCAGTTGGAGCGAGTGGGGGGCAAACTTCACTTCCCACCCAACCCCCCACTTGGGATTGAACTTCACAGCGACGGAAGATAGCGCTGGCAGCCCCCTCCCACCGCGTCTCCCACCAAGTCCTCACCCACCCTCCGGCTCTCTCCGTCCCCTTCCCCCCAGCCCCCCCTCCCCCCGCCTCCCTCCCTTCCCCGAGAGCAGTCCAAGAACTTTGTCAAACTCCGAGCCAAGTTACACTTCGTACCCCCCCCCCAATGCGCCCCCCCCCCCGCCGGCTCCGGGACCGGCAACTCCCTCCTGCTGGGAGGCGGGGCACGGAGACGGTGTCGCGGCCAGCGCCCCCCGCCATCGCGGAGCCCACCCCGCCGCGCCGGCCCTACCTCCAGAGCTTGCCCAGCGTCTTGCTGAGCTCGGCGTTGTGCAGGTGCGGGTACTGGTCGGCGAGCTTCCTGCGCGCCGCCTGCGCCCACACCATGAAGGCGTTCATGGGCCGCTTGACGTGCGGCTTGTTCTTGCTGGAGCCGTTGACGCGCACTGGCATGGGTACCAGCGTCCAGTCGTAGCCCTTGAGCACCTGGCTGACCGCCTCGCGGATGCACACGGGGAACTTGTCCTCCTCGCTCTCCTTCTTCAGGTCCGGCTCGCCCTTGGAGAACGTGTTCTCCTGGGGCCGCGTGTTCTCGGTGTCCGAGCCGGAGCCCGAAGGGCAGGGCGAGCCCGCCGAGTCCTCGGACATGGTGGGGCTGGGGGCGCCGGACAGGCCCTTCTCCTGCTCGTCGGTCATCTTCATGAAGGGGTCCAGGAGATTCATACGCGGGCCCGGGGCAGGGGGCGGGTGGCCGGGAAAGGCGAGAAGCCGCGGCGGCTCGGGGGCTCGAGGCGCGGGCTCCTCTCCCCTCGGCTGCCCGGACGCGGAGCGAGCGGCTCCCGGGGAGCCTGGCGCGTCACCCGGCTGCGGCGGCGAGCACTTAGGAAGGCGCGCGGTGGCCAGCCCGCAGCTGCCCGCTCCAAGTGGGGGAAGGCGAACTGGAGAGGAGAAGGAGGAGGGGAAGAAAGAGAGCAAAAGCGGGGCGCTTGCACCCCTTCTCTTCTCCTCCTGCAAAGAAAAGTTCCTGGAGTGAAAACTGGCAAGTCGCGGCGCCACTGAACTTTCCAGTGAGTTTCAAGCTCCGCTCTCAGCTCCTCAACTCCCAGCCCCGGGGCTCTTTAATAACTACTGCTCCTCACCTTAGAGACGGCCAGCCAATCACAGCACGGCATTTCAGGGGTTGGCAGGCAGCTGATTGGATTCGATTTTGCGGGGAGGAGGATTGTGGCACTGGGCTTGGGTGACGAGAGGGGAGGGGAAGAGCGGGGAGGGGAGCGCTGCCTCTGGTCTGGCTGGGGTGGGGGGGCGGGGGACCCAGGACGTCCAAGTGTGTAAGTTTGCCGTACTCTCGTAATGTCAGAAGTTTGGGGCCGTCTCCGCACGAATCTTGCGTGCCTGTGTGTGTGTGTGTGTGTGTGTGTGTGTGTGTGTGTCTAGACCAGGATCTGCCTCCACCCCCAAGCATTTCTTTTCGCTGCTTTCTGCGCGGTACCGGAGACTTAGCGAGAGTTTGCAGCGATCAAAAAGCAGTCCCTCCTTCACGCGTAGCCCAGTGTATGCGCCCGGAGCCTGCCTCCTCCGAAAAGTGCTTAGAAATGGTCTTTTGAAGCAAATGTTTTGGTGACTCAACGCCCGCTGTTCCTCTGTAATAATCCATATAAATAGATTAACATGCTCTGCTTCGCCGGGGCTGCTGCGGCTGGTAGGGATTCTGCTGCGCTCTTGCAAGGGGAATCAATGAAAACCAAAGCTGAGACTGGCGGTGGCCGCGACGCGGTAGCCCCGCGCCCGCGGGAGCCGTCCCGCGCCACAGCGACCTTGAACTGTGACAAGCCCTTCTCCCAACCCCCCCCCCCCCCCCCAAGCCCCCATCCCGCGACACTGCCCAGAGATAGGCAACTGCTTTGAACGTTCTGCTTTTCACCTCCCGGCCGAGAGACGGTAGTCGGGTCCTATTGCGACTCGCAGACTGCCAGGAGTTCTGGGGGAGGGGGTGGGGGGTGTCTCTGATGTATCTCGAGTGAGATTTGCGCACGATCTTTGTGTTTGCACCAATTGCCTTTAGTGCCTGGTTGGGTATCAGTTCTGGACAAGGAAAGTGCTAGACGCCTGCGGGTTTCATGCCTTCAGGATCGCAAATAACAGCACAACTGTGGAAATCTCTTAATTTTAAACTTCCCCCTTTCTGGCTCTCCCAAATATCCGCCTCGAACTAAATTATTGTCACGGGGAATCAGCCGCATCACAGCAGAGACTTGCTGACTTCTAATTTGCACATTGCAAGATTTCAAGGATTGGTTTTCCTTGAAGAATTGTTTTCAAAGATCTCGTTTTCTTCCGAAGAGGTCGACGTTTCTTATAGGAAACGGAGCTCTTCAGAGGGTAGTTAAGTTACCACTTACAGTTAACTACTATTTACTTTTTAAACGAATGTAACTCACTCACAGTGGATGTCTATAGTGTCCTACATGGTTTGTTTACCAGTTTCAGAGACCTCCGGGTACAATAGCCGCGGTATTCATGGCCCCGTGAATTCGCTGGGAAAGTGTAAGAACAACTTCGTCCTTTCTTTGGAGAAGAGAGTCCCGCGTAGTGTCAACTGATTTCTGTGTCTTGGGGAGGGGACATTTGTGCATATAACTGCGTGATTCACAGACACCTGACCCGGGAGGACACTCCGAGACCAGAACTTCGGGCGGATATTTTAACCAAGGCATCTGTATTTAGTTGCATTGTATTGTAGTTCTCATGTTTACTGGCTCAAAAGCACGGAAGACTGGGACTTGAAGATATTTTGGAATATTTCTCTAAATATTTATCGAGATAAATACATGCACATATAAATATATATTTAATACACTTACGTAATAGGAGGATTAAAAAACCGAACTTTAAATCATAAAATTACAGTGTTTTGTACATTTTCTGTTCGTTTGATGCAAGCATTTTGTATTCTTGTATCTTCTTGAAAACTTAGGATAAACAGTGGACTTTGAAAATGGCGCAATTTTCAACTGAATCCAGAGGGGGCGCCAAAAGCTCAGAAACTGCCTAACTCCCAGAAACTGCAGGAAAATTTAGATGGTGGTGGGGGGTGGGGGTGGTGTCTTCCACTCAATCAAGACTGCTCTGCGGCTGAGATTTATCTTTGCAGAAATTCCTACTACTCGATATTTCCTCCCGTTTGGATTCACCTCTGGGCAGCCCAGTTACAGGAAGTGGGAGGTGTGTGTCTATGGGGGACCCAGCAAGCAAAGAGTGTTCAAAGTGCCTGACGTTTCTGGTCTGCACAGAACCGGGAGACCGGGTCCCCGAAGGACCCCCCGTCTCCCAGTTACCAGACGGCGCCCTCTGCTCCATGTGCCGGGACCAGGCCAAGTCTGACTCGTGGACACCACTGATTAGCCAGTGGGGCGGTCCTGCATTTCCGCAGGGGCTCAGGTGCTGATTCCCCCACCTCCACTCAGGGGGCCAGTTCGCTCTCTTGTGAGTTTCTCGGGTCCCCTCTGACGTCTCCTCTCTGCCCTGGGAAGACGCTCGCGGTCTGCCGACCAGAGGACCCGCATCAGAGCCAGCTGGAGGGAAAGGAACCCATTATCAGCCTTCAGGTTACAGATCTGGAAACTGAGGCTGTTGGCTCAGTTTTAGCCAGAGCATTCTGCCAGGAGCCAAACTCGCTGGGCTCCTCATTCTGGTGGGGATGAGGAAGGGAAACGGCGCAGGTCAAGAAAAGCTGCAGGCAAGGAGGTGGGGTGGGGGCACTTCACAAGCTCGCAGCGAGCATTCCGGTCTCCACTCGAAGCCAGCGCCGTTAGGTCTGCCGCCAGGAGCAGAGACTTGGAGGTGCAAGCGGATCCCAAGGGGGAGCTCGGGAAACCGAGGTCTGGGATCACCCCTCCTCCCCTCTTTGGGCGACCAGGGCCGGCGCCGGGCTCAATTTCCCTAGCCTGGGCCGCCAATCTTCCTCCGCGTCTAAACGGGCGCGCCGAGTCCCGGAGCCCGGAGATGTTGGCGTAGGGCGAGTTTCGCGGGCTCTGTGGGGCGGTGCGAACACCCTGCACAGGGTGGGGGTGTCCTACTCCGAATGAGGGTGGCGGTGGGTGCGAACGGGGTTCCCTTTACCTGGGGAATTAGGGACCATAGTCTCCCTCTCCAAAATGTCGTAGCAAAAGTGGGGAGCGTGTCTCAATCCGTTTTCAGCAAGGATGCATGTCCCAGAAGAATTCGGTTGGGTTGAGCAGAAGAAGCGTCTCCCAAAGATCTCAGCCCCGGTTCTCTATAGAGGTGCTCAGGGAAGGGGATACCCCTTCTCTCTGCCAATTCCCTGGGGCGCGGTTCCCTTGAGATTAAAGACCCCAATCCCTGGGGGGGACCCTTGGGTCCCTGCACCCTCAGTTCCCAGCCTCCTCGGTAATTAGTACTCTTCCCGGACGTGGAGCGCCTTTGTCGGCCGCTCTTCAGGCCAGTTCTCTGGGGAAAGGAGAGGCTGCCGGTAAGCCCAGTCTCAGGACGGGTGTTGGGCTGGACAGCATCAGCAGAGGGAAAAGGAAAGTGCCAGACAGCTTCGTAGGGGCGCAATAGATATCTATGGAGGGCCGAATGCATGTGACCTTTGGACGTTTTGCCCGAGTGGGTGTATGACCCGTCACAAGCCTCCAGAGCCCCCAGCGACCGTTTTGTAAACGTATGTGACTGTACAGTCTTACATGTGGAATTCTCCCCAGACAGGCGCCTTCTTTGGGAGATTATCCGACATGTAGAAGACCCCCCCTTAAACTGTAGGCCAAGAAGGGCGGTTCGTTTTCTTCCCTTTTCTGTTTTCTAACAGAAAGAGGAGTGAAGTGGACGGAGGTGCTGGGTGAGGGAGGCGTGGACCGGGAAAGTGCTCCCCGGTGACCTGGCCGGGGTGTGAGGCCCCAGGGGCTTTAGCCCAGCGGGACTCGCCCCGGGGGTGCAGACCAGAGCCAAAGCAGGGGACTGGACTAGCTCCTCCAGGACCGTCTTACTAGCTGAAGGGAAAAGAGGGAATGGGAGGGGGAAGTCCTAGTTCCGAAGGGCCTGTTGTGTTCCCAAGGGGTGTGTGTGTGTGTGTGTGTGTGTGTGTGTGTGTTCTCCTTACTTTTCCGAAAATACGTCTCAAGGCAGTGTACAAGGGAGCCTTGCGTCTTTTGGATTCCCTCAATGCATCCCTAGAACGGCCTGGAAATTTCCTTAGGCCAAGTTTTATGACCAGCCTCCCTCCTTCTCCTTTTTAAAATCTTTAAGGCATTTGCAGCTGAAGGTGCTTTTGCCTTGTTGATCTAAAAATACAAATAAAGTAAAGCGCTCAACACCCGGGTGCTTCCTTTTGGGGCCGACTCCAACAGGCCAAGGAGGCTGCCCTCAGCACCAAGACTTCCTCCGCAGTTCCTTCCACCTGTACCTCCTCCGTCACCCCCCCATCCCCTCCCACCCCCTCCCATCCCTTGTTGGTTTAAGGGTGCTCTGTCCCAAGGGGGGACAGACAGAGCTGAGAATCTCAGAGGACAGTTTTGTGTGAATCTCCCAGGGTAGGCTGGGTGGTGCAAGGACTTCATCTCAGCCTGAAGGGACTGGAGCCAGCTGCTCCCACTAAGCCGTCCTATCGGGTGGGTCATTATGTCGGATCTTCATTAATCCGAGAAAATATGTCCGTCAAACCACGTTAAAGGAGAAATGCTCTTAATATACAATCCCGAACGAAGGTAGCTGTCAGAATTAAAGACGAATGCTCTTGCGACTTTCTTGCAAGCCTTTTCTATCTCACCCGCCCCCCTCCAAAAGACCCCCTGGGGGGAGGGGTGCGCGAGCACATCTCTGGGTTTGCCAGGACCCACAGCTTCACTGGGTCAAACCGGGCGCCCTGCAGCTGGGAGCTGGGCTCGGCTTTGGAGAAGCGTGAGCGAGCAGCCGGGTTGCCTGACTTCGGGCAGGAGCTCCGGTTCTGCCCCCGGGAACCGCGAGGGCAGAGCCCGTGAAGTCAGCCCCCAACTTTGGGGTTTTCCGGAGGACAGTGACGTCCTCACGCGGGGCGGGGGGAGGGGCAGGGGGGGGGCTCTGGCTGCAGAGTGTTCTCGGATCTGTGATGTCAGAAAACTGCCAGGGGGTTGTCGGACCCTGAACCCCTTAGAACCGCCCCCCGGTGTTGGGGGGGAAGCTTAGGAAAGTGGGGGCCACAGGGAACGTGGGGGGGGGGGGAACCGCTGGGCTTCCAGCCAAGTCATTGTTTATTTCAAATTAATTTCTTGGTGCGCGTCCTGTCTGCAAGCCTGCGGGAGAGACAGCGTTATTACCCGGTTCCATTCCGGTTTTGTTTGAAGGGGAAGCCAGGGGTGTCTCCAGCACCGTCTCAGCTTTGAATAGGCAGATCAGAATATTTTTGAGAAAGTGGGGTTGTTGTTTTTTTTCCTTTTCCCACTTTTCTCCCCTTTTCTCTTTAACATCTTTCTCCCAAGGCCCTTTCACTGACGTCAAAGGTGTCAGTGGACTCTTAAATGCCTTTTCTTCCTCCTCGGTTACACTCTCCCTCCCTAATTTCTTTTATAAATGAGAGTGAAATTTGGCCAGGCAAAGAAAAGAGGGACAGTTTTTGTTTGTTTGTTTGTTTGTTTGTTCCTCTCTGCTCCCTTTAAATCATTAAGACCCAGAAAATCTCACAGTGTCCCTGTCACTATCTTTAGGACACAGTGTATTTACATCTAATGGGAAAGGGCAGACTGTTTGCTTTCACAGTGAGTCCTAGCCCTGGAATCTGCTGCTACCCCAATTTCCAGATTGGCTGAAACGCAAGGGAAAGTCCCAATGAGAGCCGGGCAGACAAGGTATGGGCTGTCTACAGAAAAGGCTTCCTTCTGGGGTGCTCTTAAAGCTCACAAAATTGTCAGCTTTGATTGGCAGGAGGCTGTCTTTTTAGCCTCATCTGCCTTAACATCCACATGCAAACCAGAGACATATAAGCAGTTATTGCTGTAAATTAGGGATAAGGTCACCATAGATTCAATCACCAGAGCATTTATCATTCTTTAAAAGAGAAGATAAAGTCTCGGAGGGCCTTAAAAGTAGACATCTTTCCCTTAAAATACTTTCTTGCGGGCAATGGAGACATCCCGCAGGATATGTTTCCCTCAGCAACTGGGAGAAAAGGCGGTGTCTGGCTAGGGTTGATACCTCTGGTGGGACAAGAAGGCACACTGGGTGGTCTTGGCTCAGACAGGGTCCCCAGCCATTCACCCACCCCAACCCCTGCCTCCAGGGTCTACTCTCTCCCCCCGGGACCCTCCCCTCCAAATCTCGAGAGGGAGCCCAGAATCCAGCTTTCCTCTGAATCCTAACTAATACATGCACGAGCTATTGCGGGCAGCAAGCCCGATGCTTGCAGATTTTGAGTCATGGATGACCGCAGAAGGTTGTACAGGGCTCTCGGCAGCCGACCGGATGGGTCTGAGTGTTGGCGCTCGGGCCGTAGATGATGGAGGAGAATTCTGGGTGGAGAACGTCCAATGTAGTGGAGACATCCTTCATTCTTTCGCTTGCCATCCCTCTCCCAGTTAGCCCGGCACTAATCATTCTCAGCCCCCACACACGTCAGCTCAGCAAATATCATTGGAGGGCTCACTACATGCGTGAGCACCCAAAGGGGCCAATGCAGGGTCTCTGCTGTTACTGCCTTCGAGTCTGGTTGCCTTCCGAATTCAGCCGCTGTCTGCTCCTGTGCCAGTTTGCCCCCGGGGCATCTCGTGTCCTGAGACCCTCTTTCTCTGCCTCTAGCATGGATTTCTGTGTCCTTGCCCTGAAAGCGTGCGTGGGTCACAGGGAGCTGCCCTCCGTGCTTGTTCCGTCAGAGTGCTGAGCGGAAGGCGAAACAGGGGCGCCCGGCTCCACGGTGGGCTCCCTGCCCTCCCTCTCCTGGGCCCCCGAAGTCACCTCTCTTCTTCCATCTCTGCTGCTCTTTGCCTGAGCCGTCACCTCCCACCCCGCCTCCCCTCCCCTTTCTTGGTCCAAGCCCAGAAATGCCTTGTAGTGTGTGGTAGGCTTCACTCTCTCTTTGGGGGACATCTGCCAACCAGCACAGTGGTGATGACAGTTTCCAGATGATTTTCCAGGAGCAGAGAAATCTTCTGAGGGAGGAGAGAGTGGCATTGGCCAAACGCTGAGTGGGCCGAACATTGTGGTTCCGGAAGAGGCCCAGGGAGGTGGAGCTTCGCAGGGCTCCAAGATTTCTTTTTCCCCTCTAGATTCTGCCTAAAGCAAAAGTCACTAATTGCCTTTTATTTTCCTGGCACAGTGGAGGTTCTCCGGATTCTGACTCTCCTCCAGGACCTTAGGTCTGAGGAAAGCAGGGCCTCAGGGTGATCCCGGTGGGGGGCGTTTGCCTCCAGGCTCACCTGCCGCAGCTCAGCTAGGCCCAAGACCCGATCCAGCCAACTTCTGGGCTAGTTCCCTTGGCCAAGGGGACTGGACAGGTGAGGCGGAGGATGGAAGGAACACTCACCGGCCCCCTTCCTCTGTCCCTGTGCTTTGTCAGCCCAATTTCACTTCTGCCGAGGACTCTTTGATTTTTCAGTCAAACCAGCCAGGAAGTGGGGGTGAGGTTGCCTTTGAGATTTAACCATGGGTCCCGAGAAGAAATGGTTAGATTCTCTTTTGATTCTGAAAAATTCCAAGCAACGCTCCCTTTGAAGGAAAGAATTATTGACTTACATTTATTCCTAAGAGCATCGCTAACTTCTCAAGTCTCTTCCATGTCCTCTGGCCATTTCTCAATGACTCATGGGCGGAACTCGCCCTGTCTTTCTAGACTAACGTACTGGTTTCTTCCCCATAGTCAAGATTTTCCTTTCTAATGTGCCGTGCCGGGGAGCCCTCATCACAACCCTTGCTTGCACTAATCCTCTCTCTTTTCGGGGAATGGTGTCTCTCTCAATAAAAGCTGCCCTCACCAACTGTTCTCTTAGAAAAGATGTGAGACTCATTCAGACTATGGAGTAAATGACTATTAAGGCTCTGTATATTCTGAGTCTAAGAGACAGTCAGATTTTGGTAGGCAGTGGAGGTCCAGTCCAAACGCTGAACCCTCTGTGAAGACTTGAGGTCTCTCCAAGAAAAGGTATTTGCTCCTGTCTCTGTGTTCTTACAACATTTTGTTCATGCCTATTTGTGTGGTCATTGGTCTGTTGTGTGTATATGCTCACCCCTAAACCGTGATCTCCTCGAGGACAAGGACAGAGTGTTATATCTTCCTCTATATGCCACATAGACTCTGCCCAGTAAATGTTCAGTGAGGGAAGGAATGACCAAAATTTAGCCAAAGCAATGACTACCTAATGGTACGTCTCAGCTACCAGGCACATCGTGGGATACCTTGGCCAGTAGATGAGATCTTCATGGCTTTCCTCAAAATGTCTCCTGTAGATGCCTACCTATGCCCCTCACAAGAAAGTCTGTCCTTGCCTGGAACCCTCTTCTAAATTCCCCGTCCTCAAGACTTCTTTCTTTAAGAAAGGGTGTTAGAGAATATTTGGAGACTATTTGGAGTGATGGACATAAAGCTTTCAGATTGCAATCTTTATACATTTCTGGCCTGGATTTACAGGTTTTGAGAAAACAATCAAACCACAAACCAAAATCATTATTAACCTATCAGAACCTCTAAAACCTCTAGACCTTGCTACCCAAATATACCATGATAATAAATATTTTTTTTCTTCCTGGTTTCCTTGCTTGCTTTTCTAAGCACAAAGCACAGTCCTGTCATGGATGAGCCGTGCAGTGGCTGAGTGCTGAATGGATGGCAGGCGGGGGTGGTGGGGGGCGGGGGGGGGCAGGGGTGCAGAGGAGACAATTATGACCTGGCTTCCCCCTGCAGCTCCTCTAAGGAAGGCATTTTCTTTTCTCTGCAAACGGCCCTGCTGTTTGTTTGGAGAAGGAGAGCTGTGGGTCTGGAATTAGGGGGTATCATGTGGGCTGCACGTGTGGCTGGAGCTACCTGAAATCTGTAGGCTAATCACTCCCAGATGGCCCCAGGGACTGCAGTCCCAAGAGCCCCAGAAACCCAAATCCGTCCCCAAGTCCTCCCGGGGGCGGGGCGGGGGCGGGGGCGGGGGCGGGAGGGATTTGAAGGGAAAGTGAGGCCGGCGGTAGGTACACCGCCGCATCTTCCTGCTGAGGCACTTTGGGGGCTTGCGATTCCGTTTGGAACAACCCCCCTACATCCTTTCCGACCAGAGGCATTTGCAAAAACAATGTCACCCATCTCCACCCCTGCCCCTAAATCCAAACTGTGATTTATTTGGAAGGAGGAGGAGGAGGAGGAGGAGGAGGAGGTGGAGGCGGCGCTGGAAATTGAGAAGCAGGAGAGGAGAGAAACACTAGCCTCCAGGCCCTGTTGCCCAGCTTGAGGGTGGGGTGGGGTGGGGTGGGTGGAGTTAATTTCAACAGGTATTTATGTAGATATTAAGTGTCAAAATGCCTTAGCTTTTTGCTGCTTCTGGGTGAAATTTTTTGCTCAGGCCGGTGGGGTGATGCGGTGAGGGGCCAAGAATGTGCATTCTCCGCTAGCCAATGAGCAGCCACCCCACGTAGGAACGGCGGGGTGCCAGCTTGGACAGGAGAAGCCGTCTTCGTGGCCTCCATCTGTTCAGAGACTCCCCCTGCTCTGCCCCAGGCCCTGTCCGCACTACGGGCTGTATCTCTCTGCCCCCATAACCAGCCTTTGCCTGGACTCGCTTAAGACCACTGTGCACAGCCCCCACCCAACAGCCATCAGTGGGCTGCGGGCATCCTCGTTCACAGAGAGGAGCCCGGGGCAGGCTGCTCGTCCTGTCTGCTACACGCACATCACTCTGAAGCCCACATAGTCACCTGCTCTTCCCCTTCTCACCTATGGCTGAAAAAATAATCCCACTGCTAATGAATATTCCTGGCTGCTGCTTCCTGCTTCTGCTTTTGAAATGCCCTTACATCCACTCGTCAACTCTATTCCCTGGACATGTCCTGGAGGTGGTGAGGGGAAGAAATTACTCTTTGCTTTTCATGTGAAGAAACCGAAGCCCTGAGAAGAGCGTGTGGCTCGCTCAAGGTCAGGCAGTTAATGGGAGAGGCAGATCCCGGGATGCTGGTGCGAGGTGGCTGCCGCCACCCCTCCTGCAGGGCCTCACGCACCGGAGAATTCCACAGCTGCTGTGAGCGGGGAGCCCTGTCCGCAGGCACGCAGGCTCCCCCACAGGCTTGTCCTCCCCGAGCTCCAGCTCCTTTTTGGGTCACACGGAGAGACTGGGGCTTCACTCTTTTGTGAAGTGCAGTTTTTGATCTTATCTCCTCCTTTCTCTCCTAATCAGAGTTTGGCTGCCTTTGTCTCTGGGGAGCAGAGAACAAATTGTGACTTGAACCGTGCACATTCCACGTGTCTTCCCTCCTCTTTATTCCTCTTTCGTGAGAACCTTTCTGGGTTTGCAGGAGTGGTGCCTTGGTTGATTTTGTCTCACAGCACTTACTTCATTTTGCTCTGTGAGCTGGGCTTTCTTTCTTTCTTTCTTTCTTTCTTTCTTCTTTCTTCTTCTTTTTTTCTGGGTTATGTGGCAGCCCCCTTTCACCTCTTGAGCGAGGCTTGTCTAGATTTCCAAGATCATTTTGTTCTCCAGGGCAGAAAAGGATTGTCGCTATCCCCTTAAGTCCAGGCAAGTCCTCATTTGGAAGTGCAGGCCCTCCATTATGAACCCGATCCAAATTTTCTTTCTGTCCCATGGGGACATTTATTAGCAAGGGGAAATGTTTGCAGAGCCCTTACTCTGTGTCCATGATGTACATAGGGCTTTCCTTGGATGAAGCGCCTGGACCCCCTCAGAGAACCTTCTGTGGTCGTTCTTCTTCTTATTTTTTCCCATTTAACAGGTGAGAAAGCCGAGGTCTAGGACGTTTAATTCTCTTGTCTAAACTTCCAGCTCTAAGTGTTAAGGGGTAAAAGCCCTACCAACTCCTGGGTGCTCACTGTGTAAAAATTCACTTACTACAAAGGCCAGGTGGGATATACCTTCATCATCTCTATTCCATGGTGGGGGGAGCTGTTTACCCACGGTCTTCTTTATTAGGGGCCCTGCCTTATTTCCTTTGGACTCTATCTTGTGGGGGGTGTTAATCCACATTTGGGGTCTTGCATTTTGCACAAGCCATGGCGGGTGTGGTGACCTGATGATTTCAGTGGTTGCCTGCACCTGTCTTTGGGACTCCCTGTTTGCCCTTATGAGCCATGCTCCCCCTCTGCACAGACTCCTGACGTGTCCCCTGAGGCCAAAGGGCATGTCCTTTTTGGGATGAGTCAAAATTAGGATCCTCTGGCTCAAACGTGGCCTGAATGATAACGCATTTCATTTGTACCGCAGAGATTGATGTTTAAAACTTGACCGTGTTTAACACGCCCAGGGAATGCTGTGATGCCTGTTTAAGGAGAGAGGAAGCTGGAGCACAGAAGATGGGGCAGAGACACGGCTTTGGAGGCATGGCATTCAGACCCCTGATGACGGCGAAGTCCTTCCCACTGTTCTAGCTGTTTTTTTCCGTGGAAGAGCCAGCTTAGAATTCAACAGATCTCAGTCTTCATTTTGGGCAATTATCCCTGTATAATTGGTTGGGAAAATGGAAAAGTGGGGTAAAGGCGATTGCTAAGGACTGTCTCCAGAGAATATATCAGAATGAGGACAGCAGACTTCAAAGAAGGAGAAAGATCGCATTTAATTGCTGTTCCCTGAGCCCAGAGCCTCTCTGGGAGGCCCAGGAACCTAGTGGGGGACAAGAACGATGACAAATTCAAATGTTAGGACTCTTGCCTCTAGGAAGCTTCCAATAGGTTCTAACAATGGCACAGAAATCTTGAAAGAAGCAGCACAGGTTCGTTCCACAAACATTTCACGAGCGTCTAAAAGCGGCCTGGTTGCACACTGTACAACTACGTAAACGGACCAACCCAAGGGCAACCGCATTTCTTTTCTTTTTTTTCTATAAGTTTTTTTTTTAAGTTTATTTATTTTGAGAGAGAGAAAGAGAGCATGAGTGGTGGAAGGCAGAGAGAGAGGGAGAGGGACAGAGAGAGAGAGAGAGAGAGAGAGGGGGTGATCTGTCAGCATGGAGCTGGACACGGGGATCGAACTCATGTACCTTGAGATCCTGACCTGAGTCAAAACCAAGAGTCAGAGGCCTAACCAACTGAGCCACTGAGGCTCCCCCTGCATTTCTTAATTCATCCTATCATGCTGTCCTACTTTCTTAGTTCTAAAGCCCTTGTCAGCTTGGCCTTTTGCAAACAAACAAACAAACAAACAAACACAAACAAAGCCCCACGGCTTTGGGGACCTGATTAGCAAAAGGGAAAGCAACACATGTGTGCTGTAACTGGCACTCCCATAGCCCTTCCCCCTGTGTGGCTGACTGTCTTTTTCTAAGGCTGTGGCCACAGAGGTTTCCATGGACATTATAAAGTGCTTTGTGTATTGGAAACTGTGAATAAAAAGGTAAGGGTGGGGGGGGGGGTGGGGAGGCGAGCCACCGAGCTCACCCAAACCCTAAACCTCAGACTCTTGGAAAGGAGCAGTTGCATGGAACCGTCCCAGACTGCAAACATGCCTTCCGCAGGGAAGGCGAAGGACACATTGCCTGAGAGACTGGTGGTTCAGCCGCTCTGGAGGCCTTGGCTGCTGAGTCCACACCGAGGAGGAGTGGAGAGCCTTTCTAAGTTTCTGAAGGCAAGGCAGTTGCTTCCTGCCGCCACCCCCCCCACCTCCTCTATGTGACAAGGCTGGCCCTCTCCCCTGGGGGCTCCTGGCTGCCCCCCAGAGCTAACCTCCTCCATAGCAGTCACCTGTCCTGCCAGTGCTTATCTGGGAGAGCAGGAGCCCCACCTTTCAACCCCCCCCAACCCCCCCCCCCCCCAGTTTCTGAAAGAAGGTATTGTTATTTCCTCAAAACTGCTCAGGTTAGGAACAAAGGCAGACTCTGGATCTTCTTTAAGCAGGAGAGAATTGAATTGACATTCCTTTAAAATGGCTTGTTATTACAGCCGATTTCTGCTAACAATTACTTGACAATATAGAAGGAGATCTGACTCCTTTAGGGTCTTGCTGAGTTTTCCTTTTCTCTTTTTCTTTTTGCAGAGCCTAAAAAAAAAAAAAATGGATGCGTACTTGGAGCGCTGACTGAGACAGGTCTAGTCTATTTGCATCCACGATGTATGTGTAAATCTTACCGGACAAATAATGATTTTATATGGGTGTGCATGTGCGTGTGTATGTGTGTCTGAGTGTGTATATGCACACGTAAGTGTGCTGTCAGAGCAAAGAAAGTGGAGATACTTTCTTTCCTTTTATAATCATGTGCTCTCTTCTTGAGAACAGGGTTGCAGAAAGAAGAGTGAGTTTTAGAAACACGTATGTGAAAAGTGTATTATGACGGCTTGTGTCACAAGTGGATTTCATATTTTCTTTGTTATCTGGTTTGAGCAAATCCGGTGCACGTACTTGATGTTCAACAAATATTTGTTAAAGAATTGCACCTGTTAGGTTGATATGTTGAAGTAGAAGGGAGTCCAGACTGGGAGCTGGAATCTGTCAGCTGGGAGTAAAATGCTTCATTGTTGGTTTGGGAGATACGAACAGCCTGAAGATTCTAGTGCAACACAGGGTAAGCAGATGGTCAGGACATTTGGTTACACCTAAATTTTTTGTGAACACAGCACAACCTCCATATATCTTTCTGGTAATAATCCTAAGTCCTTAGACCAAAATGCAACCTCTGTGTTCCTGTAAACACGTTATGTGATCTTCTGTAAAACACTGTGCTTCTCAATCAGCCAGTTTCCTCCTATTAAAGATGAGAAGTTGTCTTGTCTGAGTTTCCGTTGATATTCAAGCTGCATGGTCTCCGACTTGCCAGGGGTTTTGAAGTCCCAGAGAAGAGCTAGATTTAAAAGCCCATCCAAACCAGACGCCTGGCATTATCAACATGGTTATTCCATTAGACCTGTCTGCTTGAGAGAGAAGCTGGGGTGGAATTGGTGGTGCCTCAAATGCCCCAGCCTCTGAAGGGTAAGATACTCCATAAATGTCCCTTGCAGCCTGACAGTATCTCGTCAGCTCAGTAGACGACCGAACAGAAAGTTCCCTGAATGCCAGGAGATTTGGTGGTTTGGGGATGGCCGGAAGCTGCATCGGGACTTGAGATGTGTTCTGGCTCTTTTGGAGGTCATGTCCATGTAATCGTCTCTGTAACGTGAGCCTCACACCAAAGGAGCAGAATCTTTTTTTGATGAGGATGTGTTTGTTAGCAGATGGATAGGTTTTTGTTTGTTTGTTTCAACCCAAACCGAAGTGTCGCTTTTCCCTCTCACCCCTTTGTTCCTACCTTCCCGGCTCCCGCTTATGGGCCCCACACATTGATTTTAATTTTCAACACTTAGCGCCTGGCTTAGTGATCTAAGATCACTGACTCAGAAAACGGGAAAGGTCAGTCTGACTAACACCTCACCCGGCGTCCTGGGATTAGCATCCAAAACAAACAGATCAGAGATGGGATGTACACTCCCAAGAGACAATTCCCACGTGTGAGAAAGCCCAGGAGAAACGGATGGCATTTCTCAAGCTCACTGACGTCACTCGGGTTCATGATCCAAGGCTCTACCTTCCTGAGGTTGGGGGTTGGGATCCTCCCGGAAGAACAGAAGAACGGGGCTGGTGGATTAAAAAAAGTAGGGGGAGGGAGAGGCGTTCTTTCTGCTAATCGAAGGAGAAACCAAATAAAAGGAATGAAGTCCAAGAAAAATACAACTCTATTGTTTTGGGGGCATGAGATGCTGGCTTGGAGGCTTCATTGAGTAATCCAGACCACACCCCTCCTCTGTGGGACTGAAGGAATGTTGGCTCTCTCTCTGGAGGCCAGGTGGGAGGTGGGTAGACAGGTCTATGAAGATGAGAATTTCTTGGAGCTGGAACTCTCTGAACATCCCCCATGGCCTTGCAGCTGGGAGGCTGGGGCACAAGGAAGCAGGAATGCAGTGCTGAATTGGAGCCAGGGCGCCATGACCACAGTAAGGGGTGGGGGGAGCAGAGGAAGGTGGAAGGAAACTCGGAAATGGGGAGGGGAAATGATAGCGTTCTTCTTGCCCTCCTCTGAACAGGGGCTTCTGTGTCCTCAAAAGCCCCCGGTTTCCTTTCCTTAAACCGTAGGGCGGAGACCCAGGGAGGGGTGGTGCGTCTGGGTCCGGGGAGCGACAGGAAGCAGGAAGTACCAAGTCATTTCACAAGAAGGCTTGACAGTGTAGAGAGAGCCAGCGAAAACTGGCAGACCCCCAAGGTGGGGTAGGAAAGTCTGGCCCGGCGTAAGGATCACGTGGCTTCACATAGTTTTGTGGGTTTGTTAAAAAACAAGGCAGTCCACAAAGTTGTTCTGCCAGCCCACCTAAAACATCACTTTCTCTTCCCCATCGTTGATTGTTTCTCTACGATGACATGTCAGCTGCTGGCGGTGAATGTCTGTGGCCCACGGAAGGGTTAAGCTGACCAGAGGTCTCGGCAGGACAGTCCTTCAGAGCATCGAGTTCTTACCTGTGATTCTTGTGAACATATGTAGGTGTTCGACAGACCCTACTACCTTCTTTTATCTCTCTTCCCCTCTCATTCCTCTGTCTCTGTAGATTTCAGCAAGAGCCCTACTGGTGTGGATATAGCTCCAGAATCGCTTGGAGCTCTATGTGGGGCAGACTTTCACTGTTGGATCAGTGTTGGATTGGTTTCCTTCTGAACACATCTGTTCCCCCTTTTTTGGATCTTTGTCTCTCTCCTGGGCTGGGGATCTCTCGTGCAAACTGTAGCTCCCACTCCCCAAATTCTAACTTATCTTCTTCAACTATTACTGGCAAAGACTCAGAACATGCCTCTGCTTTGTCATCTTGGATGCAAAATTTATCAGATTCATCCACAGTGTCCTATCTTGGCCTATCTGAAACTACATCCCTTTGAGGAAGATGGTATCAGTAGAGTGCCTTCAATTTTTTCCAAAACACTTGCTCTATAGTTGGATTTGTTTCAGTTCTCAGGTCTCTGGACTTATGCTAATGGGCATTATTAATTATTTAATGCACAGAGGCACTCTGGATTCAGAACTTACGGGTTTGTTTTCTTTCTTCCTCTTCCTTCCTTCCTTCCTTCCTTCCTTCCTTCCTTCCTTCCTACCGTTCAGTTTGCTCTGTGACTTTAGAAGAGCTAAACCACATGTCTGGGTTTCTGTGGTATCTCTTACTCAAAGGCGGTTCTTCATCAAAAGTTAGTATCCATTCACCCTTTCTTTTGCCTTTCCCAAGGCTGAGAGTCTTACCTTAGAGATCTGTGACACACTGCCTAACGGAGGAATCTGGTTAGAATGTGTTTGAAGGAGCTTAGGATGAGGGAAGGGTTGGAAGTGGTCCAGAGCTTTTTGGGCTGAGAGATGGCAGTCTCTCTGCCTTTAAGGAATCCCATGCCTTCCCCTAGAAACAGACAAGAGCTAATCATCTTTGGGGCACCAGCCCCAGAACTTTAAGGGTTTAGAATTTGTATGGCAGCCACCATGGAAAATATCTTTGCGCTGAACAGATGAGAGATGAACCGGTCTGGAAACATTTCCACAATGTCAACAGCCATGTTTACAGTAGAACATATGGATAGAGTTTAGATTTGATAAATTTCCATCACTTTTTACAAAAAGATGACCCAGCCAATAAAAGGTATATTTTAACAAGTGCTTGTGTCTGAATTCTATTTGTCTGATATGGCATGGGAGAAGCCAACTACGGCATTTTAACATAGTAATTGCTTATCGGAGCCATACCAGCCAGTGTTCTGAATTAAAAATCTGAACCCTCAAAGCAGGTGCTTTGCAAGAAGAGTCTTTGCCCTGCCATACGGAAAATAGCTCTCCAGGTGTCCCTTCAGTTTGGAGGTGCTTCCCTTAGGGCTAGGTGCTACCCATGCTAGCAGTGGCCTCGACTGTTAAGACGATGAGGTGTAGGAAGCCGGAGTAATGAGAAGCACTCGTTGTTGGTTATGGTCTCAGCTGTAATTGGGTACTGACTGGGTGCCCTCTATAAAAATATTACTATGGCTGGGGCGCCTGGGTGGCTCCGTTGGTGAGGCGTCTGACTTCAGCTCAGGTCCTGATTGCTCAGTCCGTGGGTTTGACCCCGCGTCGGTCTCTGTGCTGACAGCTCCGAGCCCGCAGGCTGCTTCTGATTCTGTGTCTGCCTCTCTCTCTCTGCCTCTGTCCCACTCGCACTCTCTGTCTCTCAAAAACAATAAATCAACATTAGAAGAAGGTAAAGAGATAAAAATAAAAATAATACTATGGCCAATAATAAGAATTCTTGAGTCATTCACTGAAAAGCCACTGCAGTAACAACTCCATACGAAGCGTGCCATGTTAAGTATTGCTCATTTCACAGCGACACCACCAGGCAGGGGGCCTGGGTTTCCAGCCTGATTCCCTCCAATGGGAGTTAATACTCGTGCACCATTCCTGGGGTTTACTGTGAGGATTTGAGCTGGTGGGTGTCATGTGGAAAAGTTCCTGGCGTCTAATAAATGCTCAGCATAGGTTAATTGGATTAGTTCTATGCCTGCCGGACATTGAAGGCAAACTGAGGCTGAGAACAAGAAAATAACACACCCACGTTCGCTTAGCTGGTAAGTGGAAGGGTTGTGATCAAAACCCAGGTCTGTCTATAACCCTAACCTGGATGGGGTCTTCTTATTTTTCTTTTTTCTTTTTCTGGAAGTTTATTCCTGTTCACTTTGAGAGAGAGAGATAAAGAGCAAGCGGGGGAGGGGCAGAGAGGCAGAGAGCGAGGGAGACAGAGAATCCCGAGCAGCTGACAGCACAGAGCCTGACGCGGGGCTCGAACTCACAAACCGTGAGATCATGACCTGAGCCAAAGTCAAGAGTCTCGGATGCTTAACCGACTGAGCCACCCGGGCGCCTCAGTCTTCTAATTTCTTTTTTTTTTTTTTTTTATAAATTTTTTTTTTCAACGTTTATTTATTTTTGGGACAGAGAGAGACAGAGCATGAATGGGGGAGGGGCAGAGAGAGAGGGAGACACAGAATTGGAAACAGGCTCCAGGCTCTGAGCCATCAGCCCAGAGCCCGACGCAGGGCTCGAACTCACGGACCGCGAGATCGTGACCTGGCTGAAGTCGGACGCTTAACTGACTGCGCCACCCAGGCGCCCTAGTCTTCTAATTTCTGACAGAGGACAGTAAGCAGCTATGGCAGCTGGCATAACCTCAGAGCCCTGGCTGCCCATGCCAGGGGGTTCCCATGACGAGGCTCTCGAGAAAAAGAGGCTTGGAGAAAAGGATACAGACACAGACAGCACGCAGGAGAGGGTAGTCACTTAAAACTGTATCTCATGAGTGATTACTGTACGTTGTTGTTGTTGTTTTTTCAAAGTTTCTGGACGTTTAAAATTTTCGTTATAAAATGCTGAGAAGAAAATGGTGTAATCGAAGCTAGACGAGGCTTCACGTAGAGTTATGTGTCTGCTTTGTGGTTGGCGGGAGGCTGATCGGGGTATGTTGATAGTACATGGAGTCTTGCATGCAAACTTTGTTTATACACCGGGCCCTCCCTCCGAGTCTGGGGCAGGTAGCTGACTGCACCTCCTCCATCAGAGCCTGGGAGAGTCGGTATTTTACGGATACTCGTGTTTATTTTGCCATCTAACTATGTTAGCCATTGTGAGTTTGGCTAAAGCAAAGCGCCGTAGAGACATGGAGAAAGCATCCCTTGATACAGAAGCGATTTTGCACTTTCACATGTATCTCCCTTGTCAGATGGCATCCCTGTCCGTGGAGGAAGGGCCACCCAGGGCCCCGAAGGAGGCCAGAGTCCTGATTTGATGCTTCATCTGACAGCCTAAAAAAATTTGCTTTTGCGTGGATGCCCACTTAAACATTTGCCCTAGTTTTATGTCGGTGGTGGCCATGGGTTTCTGAGAACCGAGAACTGGCATCCCATCTTGGAAGGTAGAGAAGAAAGATGCATTCCAGTTTGTCTCTTCCAAGCCATCGGATCTGACTGGGAAAAGAGACCAGCCCTTCTCGAGAAGCCTCCACCATCCCAGCCAAGAGGGAGCTCAGGCCTCAGGTTGAGGCAGGTTCCCACGAAGCAGCCAAATGTTTGCAAAACAAGCACCAGGTTGAAGAGGCTCGGTCTGCAGAGACATCCCAAGGTTGCGACAGGCTTGGAAGATGTGAGTGAGTTGATAGAAGAGCCCTGGGGAGCCAAGGCTGGGAGGCAGACCTGCCTGGGAAGAGCCAGGTCCCCTCTGCTCCCTGCCCAGGCCCAGCGTGCCCAGCAAGGGAGGGCCGACAGGCGGAGATAATTGTCCGGTGTTTATATTTGAAAAGGGATCCTACACTTCCAGGATAATTCCCTCCAGCCCCCTCTTGGGCTAAGATTTCCAACTGGTCTAAAATCCTAAAGAGAAATCGGGGGCTGATTACCTGGCCGACTGGGCTGCAATCACACCTTTCAATACTAATTATCTGCTTGTTGAGTTCAATGACATTGAGCGTCCAGGCTCTGGCTGGGGCCAACCTTGCCCAGTGGCTTGTATCACTGGCTTAAGACAATGATTTGAATGGACAAAGTACCCTCGCTGTGCCTTGATAAGCAGGAAATGAACGCTTGTTTGCAAATAAGATTGGGAAATGTGATCAGCATCTTTTTCGGCATTTGTCTCTCGGTAACTAGCCCGATAATACTAATGTAGAAATAATATGTTAGAGGACACCAGCAAAGGATCCTTTCTGTACCTGAAGCAAAGGCAGAAGTAAATGAAATGTTTTGTGGATTTTTTTTTTCCCCCACTGCAAGGATCATTCTTGAATGTTTCTTTCTGGGGATTTGGGGAAACAATTTGGTAGGAGACTTTTTCAGTGTGGGCATTTGTTCATATACATGAAGTCTCCTAGATGCCTGTCTCTGATCTCAGTCTTCTATGAACCCCTTTCCCCAGAAAGCCTTCCTTCATTAAATAGAATTAAAAATTTTACTTCTCCTTGGATGCAACGTAATCAGGGTTCATTAGTTAAATAAACAGCTTCAGTGTAGATTCATTTGATTGGCATATAACTTGGTGGCTGGAATGCATTATGAGGCCTAAAAGCTCATGGAGGAGTAACCTAAGATCTGGCAAATGGAGGGAGAGAGATTGTGGGCCAGTTATCTGTTAGAGCCGCCTGCATTGTGTCTATCTTAATGTATCATTTCTGGTGAAGGAGTATTGGGTACAAGGAGTGCATGTTCATGGTCTCTAATCTTTTGGGAATGTTACTTTCCAATCCTGACCTCTCGATCACAAATTAGAGAAAGCTAGTGTTATGGGTTGAATCGTGTACCCTTAAAAGATGCTAAAGGCCTGGCCCCTCAGGACCCCAGAACGTGACACCTTCTTTGGACATAAGGGCATTGCAGAGGTAATTAATTAAGATGAGGTCATGATGGAACAGGGTGGGCCCCTAATCCAATATGACCGGTGTCCTTTTAAGGAGGGGAAATCTGGACACAGTAAAGAAAGAAGACACAGGGAAGATGCCATGAGAAGACAGAGGAATAGGATTGATCTATAAGCCAAGGAATACCTGAGACTACCGCAAGCTAGAGGAATGATGTGGAACAGATCCTTTCCTGGTGCCTTCAGAAGGAACATGGCCCTGCTGATACCATGATTTCAGACTTCCAGCTTCCACAACTATGAGACAATACGTTTGTGTTGTCTTAACTCACCCAGTTTGTGGCGCTGTATATAGCAGCCAGCCCCAGGAAACGAACACACCTTACGTCCACAGAACCAAATAGTTTAGATGGGAATAGCAGGGTCAGCCTACCCAAGCCAAAGAACACATGTGTCCTTTGACTTTCCCACCTGGGCAGCGGGAGGTTCCTGGGCTCCTTGGCCTGTGACCACTGATGTCTCAAAAGTCCTGGGCCTATCTTGGAGGTGTTGAAGTTTCGGGGGACTGAATCAACCAACAGCACACCCCAGGCCACATTACTAACAGAGGCCAGGATGTAATTGAGACAGCAGTTTGGTATGATGGACTTCTCCTTTGCATCCCTTCCTCATCCTTAACCCTGAAAGGGCAGCCAAGAGAGAAATGCCTAGAACAGGGGCTCACTTTATAGTCAAGCATGGTTAAAACCTCAGATGGTTTTAATGGATTTTCTTACCTACTTGATCAATCTCAGGGCCCTTAGTAGTAGATTCAAGTGTGCCCTTCAGGACTCTTCCCATGCAACTTCCCCCAAATAAAAGTGGAGCTCGGGAGATGCTTTGGGTTGAAACCCTCTGGGTTGAGAATAGTGTAGGTATCTCACCCTCCTCTCTCTGTTGCCATCCTGAGAACTTCTAGATTCATGAGGTTCTGGTGAGTTTCTTTCTCCACGTGGCCACTGCTCCATGTTGGGAAAGACAACCAGTGAGCACATTTCTCTTGCCCTGTCCCTTACTTTTACCATGGCTGTGTTTAACACCATTGGACCATAGAGGTAAAAGGGCCTTCAAAGATCAATAGTAAAACTTTCTTATTTTTGCTCGAGAATGCTGAAATCCAAAGAGGGAGTTGAACTTGCCCAAAATGCTTTTGCCTTAAAGTGGATTTCGAGTCCATGTGTTCCGAACCTTGCTCTTAGTTAGCCGCCATGGCCCCATTCCTTCCTCTTCTCTGCAAGCTTCAAGACTTGCCTCATGGTTTGACAAGTTCTCCCTCCTCTGTCTTTCCCAAACTCCCATCCTCCTGCCACCAGACCACCTAGGATTATTCTCTCTTTTCCTACGGAGCCCATCCTCTCTTCTTAGACTACTTTTATCAGGATGGAAAGGAGAATTCATGTGTGCTGCATGCCCACTCTTCACCACGCGTTGTGCCAAGTGGTTTAGCTGTGTTAGCGGACCAGGAGGCTGTGATGCCAAGAGGTAAATGCCCAGGATCACGAAGCTATTAGAGAGTAGAGCTGGAATCCACATTTCTCTGGGGAGGCTCTTTCTCCAGCTAGAGAAAGGAGACCGCACCCAGTGGTACCAGGCATGGGCGTAGCTGTAATAAGCAAAGGGGCGGGGGAGGGGAAAATGGTACCTCCATGCTACATTTCCATTCTCTGCCACGTTCTTCCAGCTCGACTGTTGCTTGTTTCCCCACCAACCAGGGCATTTTGATTCAACAGGAGCAATTTACTATCTGTAAATGAGGCGATTTCTTTTTTCCCATCATAAATAGAACACACTTAGTTGTGGCACACACAGACTGCTTCTTTGCACAGCATCAGAGTCAAAGCAAATCAACAAATATTTGGTGGATGCCCACGATCCCCAAGGCGAGAGGAGTGATCTGTGAGTTCTTCTGTTTGAGTTGGTTACTGGCCTTGAGAGGGATGACTCAGGTGCCACTCAACAAGTCATTGTGCCCAAAATAAGGATGTTCCATGAGGAAACTAGCCACTGGCCACCCCTCAGTTCACCTCCAAGCCTTTTCTGTCACGTCTCTCCACTCCTAGCCTAGTCCCCTTGCCACAGCCACGGCCACATCCTGCTCACTCTTTTTGGTGCTGTGGCTGAGATTTTGCCCTACCTCCTCTGGAAATGGCCCAGATGATGTGGTGGAAAGACTGGGTGCCTGGGCTTCTGGCTCCCTGACCCTCCTCTGTCGCAGGACCCATGTGGGGGAAAACCCCACCAGACCTCATTGTCTGCATTTGTAAATAAGGGGGGAAAGGTCTGCCAAAGGAAATGAAAACAGGGTATGGAAGAGATATGTGTACTCGCATGTTTACTGCAGCATTATCCACATCCACAATAGCCAAGATATGGAAACAACTTAAGTGTCGGTCAAAGGATGAATGGGTAACGAAGATGCAAAATAGATAGGTAGATAGATAGATAGATAGTCACACACACACACACACACACACACACACACACACACCCCACAGTATGTTGTTCTGCCATGAGAAGGAAGGAGATCCTGCCATTTGCAACAACATGGATGGACCTTGAGAACATTATGCTAAGTGAAATAGGTCAGACAGAGATAGACAAATACTGCATGATATCACTTATATGTGGAATCTAAAAAGGCCAAGCTTCTAAAAACAGAGTAAAATGGTGGTTACCAGGGGCTGGGCATGGGGCACTAGGACTAGAAGAGGTGTTTTTTGTTTTGTTTTGAGAGAGAGGGAGGGAGAGAGAGAGAGTGGGGGGTGGGGGAGGGTCAGGGCGAGAGGGAGACAGAGGATCTGAGGCAGGCTCTGTGATGACAGCGGCCTGAATTCATGCACCATGAGATCATGATCTGAGCCAAAGTCGGACAAACAACTGAGCCACCCAGGTGCCCCTAGGAGAGGTGTTTTTTAAGGGCACAAACTCCAATCAGGAGACAAATAAGTCCTGGAGATGTAATGCACAGTATGGTGAATATAGACAACATCATCATAATTATCAAACTTGATAAGACATGAGATATAATTATTCCCACCACAGAAAAAGAAATGAAAATTATTTGATGTAACAGAAGTGCTAATGATCCAAACCTAATGGCAATCATATTGCAATATATCAATGTATCAAATCCACATGTTCTACACCTGAAACTTACACAATGTTAGGGGTGCCTGGGTGGCTCAGTCAGTTAAGCGTCAGACTCGAGTTCAGGTCATGATCTCATGATTTGTGGGTTCAAGCCCCGCATGGAGTTCTGTGCTGACAGCTCAGAGCCTGGAGCCTCCTTCGGATTCTGTGTCTCCCTCTCTTTCTGCCCCTCCCTTGCTTGCACTCTCTCTCTCTCTCTCTCTCTCTCAAATGAATAAACATTTTAAAAGTTTTTTTAAATTTTGAAACTTGCACAATGTTATATGTCAAATGTACTTTGATAAAAAAGAATACTGTAATAAGGGGCTTCTTAATAAAATAAATCCGGTTTAAACCTTTATAATTTTTCTATGCCAATCCCTGTTTACTCATTCTGTTTAAGACTTTAGCCAAAACTCTTTGAATTTTTTTTCTCCTAACTCATTGTAACTCACTCCGACCTTCAAAGCACTTAACTGAGTAGTTTTTATATAGTTTTTTGTTTTTTATAGGCCGGCTTCTAGAATAGTTTCACAATTGTATATTTTGTTTTTCAGCAAAATATGGCTACTGAGTGTAGAATTGCATTATTCGTACGTTTACAATCTCAGGCACTCAACAAATTTGTATTGTACGAATAGACCCTGATTGTGAATTTCTAAGTGTTTACTTGTCGTTGATAATATTTTTTTCATTTGGTCTGCTGTTCAATCCTTTGATGATTTAGATATTTTTATAATTATACTCACACTCTTGTGTAGGTAGAAAATCCCAAGTGGGTATGAGGAAAATGTTATACAGTTGATGTAATATGCTGGTCTCAAGTTGTAAAATACACAAAGAGAGTTGGTGCAAAGTAGTTTCCTTGGCCTTTTGAGCTGTACATCTTTCCATAACTGAGATTTATTGTTGATGTGAGTGCAGTTGAAGAAGAAGTTGTCCAGGGGCATCTGGGAGGCTTAGCTGGTTAAGCTTCTGACTCTTGATTTCAGCTCAGGTCATGATCTTGTAGTTCGTGAGTTCAAGCCCCACATCGGACTCCACAGTGACAGTGGGGAGCCTTTTTGGGATTCTCTCTCTCTCCCTCTCACTCTGCTCCTCCCACACACACTCCCTCTCTCAAAATAAATAACTAAACTTAAAAAAAAAAAAACCCAGATAAAATTGTCCAGAGGATCAGGAGTTCTGGGCTCTGTGGTTGTTAACTCTCCCTTGCACTAATTAAACCTGGACAAAGCAAGAACACGTATTCAATATTTAAACAGGTATTTATTGAGTCCCCATCAGATTCCAGGCACTGTGCTGACATAGCAGAGGGCAACCCTCAAGGAGCTTCAAGTTGGAACGGAAAGACAAAGCAAATAAAAATTATTGGAAATTTGATAAATATCTGAAGAAAGCCAATGAATGCCCCAAACAGACAATAACTGGGGTGGGGTAGGTGGAGGGAGGCTTGGCGGGGGTGTGGGGGGGTGCTCTTTGAGAAGATGACCTTGAAACTGACACCTGGAGGAGATCGCCATCAGGGCAGGAGGGAATGAAAGACGGGAGGTGGGGGACAGCATCCCAGGCAGAGACAAGAGCACATTCAAAGGCCCTGAGGTGGGGAAGACTTTGGTATGTTGGAGGAACCAAAAGAATGTTGGCAAGTTTTCAACTGCGCAGCCTGTGCACAGAGGCTAAGCAAATTCTCAAGCCCACCCTGCTAGAAAGTGGAGAATCCAAGTTTGTGCTTTTTCCCGCCCGCCATGCTTCAAGAACTTGCAGTCTGCTGGGGCGTGTGCGTCTCCGTAAGGAAGTCAAAATGGATCACCTGTCAGGACTGAGGAGGCTGGGGCTTGGCTGGCAGGATGTGGAGTGTGTGTACTTTCTGTTTATTCTTGAAGTTTACTTCCCTGCAAATACATGCCTAAACTGCCATGCGCCTTCTACAAGGAAGCCAATGCCAGCACTCCATCGCTCATGAGCAATCCTGCAAAAACAAATCCATATTCTCCACGCAACCCTAGGTGCCAGCCAGTCAGGCCTGCACTGGCCGGGCAGCCCAGAACTTAGGAACAATCCGGTCCTCAGGAAGGGAGGGAAGAAAAACAATTTCAAATTCCAGGCGCTGAGGGCCTCTTACAGACGGCCATTGTCGGGAGAAGGGAAAGCTAAACGGTGTAAAGGAGCCCAGTGGCGCCTCTGGGCAGGGAGAGGATATTGAGGTTAGGGGCTGCCGCTGAGGGCTGCTCAGGGCTGCATGAACGGTGGGGATGGGGATGGGGAATCTGAAGACAAGGCTCAACAGTTTACCCGTGTGAGCTTGGGCAACTTGTCTTTAAGGGGAGTCAGTTTCCCCATATTTAAAATCATGAGATGAGTGATAGGTGCCCTGTCTCCCTTGGGTTGGATGCAGGAATGAAGATAGTATGGGGGGGGGGGGGCGAGCAGACTCTTTAAATGTCAGGAGTTCCAAAAGGGGGCTGCCTCCCTCTTGAAGTATGCTGTTGGCTAGACTCTCTCCCTCCCCCACCCCAGGGTGTCCTAGTGACTTTCACCCTCCTGGGTATAACCATGTGATGGGAGTGCTGTAGTTTCCCGTTTCCCGTTCTCCAGGGCGATCTAGACTAGGTTAACCCTCAAATGGCTTTCTGAGCTGCCAAATCGCACCAACTCATCAAGTTTTCAAGCAGCAGGAGCCAGCATGGAGAGATGCAATGGGCTGTTTTGACATTTTGATGACAGTGTGGATGATGGCGATAAAGAAAATGACAATGGTGACGGTTGCCCTTTATTGAGTGGATGGAATACTACTGCACTCCAGGCATCTTAGCTCAAAATATCACAAAAAATAAAAATATCACAGACGTGGCTTATAAAGAACAGGAATTTATTTATTTCTTACAGCTCTGGAAGCTGGGAAGTTCAAGGTCAAAGTAATGGCAGATTCAGTGTCTGGAGAGAGCCCACTTCCTCCTAGACAACTTTCTTCTCGTGGGTAACTCACATAGTAGAAGGGGATCTCCCTGGGGTGTCTTGTGTCGGGGCATTCGCCCATTCCCGAGGGCTCTGCCATCATAACCCAACCACCTCCCAAAGGCCCCACCTCTTAATACCATCCCGTTGGGGGATAGGGTTCCAACATATGAACTTTGGGGGGAGATGAGCAGTCCATTGAGCCTAGTAACTAATACTCAGCCCTTCATTCTGTTATCTAATTTGATCCTAACAACAGCTCTATTGGGCATGTGCTAGGGTAGCCCTCCACTTTGCAGAGGAGGAGACTGAACCAGAAAGGGGCAGATACTTTGCTGTAGCAAGTGGCCGAGCTGACTCTCAAAGCCATGTATATCTGACTTCAAAAAGGATGACCTGCCAATTATATATGGATCATTTTTTGAGACATGAACCTTGAAATTTGAGTAATTGGTATCCATTTTGTTAACAAACTTGTATGAGCACATATGAACTATATTTAACATTTATTGGTTAAAAACCATTTACCATATGGGATTGCATGATTTGTTGCTTTGCACCTTCTTTATTCCTTAGAGCTTTCAGAGAAGCAAAATATTGATATAATGCAAAAATTCAGCTCTGGGCTCATACTATTTGTTTTCCATCAGTTTCTTTCTAGTCCCGTAAAAGTTAGCCAGCGAAAGGAAAGGTGGGGAGGATAAGTTCCAGACAGATGGAGCAGCATAGGCAAAACTCAGGTGTCCTGAGAACACATGGCAGGTTCTGGAACTACAAGTCAGTGAGATGGTTCGACTGTAGAGGGCTTGGCGGGGCGGGGTGGGGGGCGGGGTGCGGGTTGTGGGGTGGAGTGCGAAATGAAGCTGGGAAAATAGTCTGGTGCCATATCAGAAAAGGCTTTTTATACAATGTTTGGGACTTTGAAATTTATCTAAAACTAAATGAACGCTATGAAGCTGGAGACGGACAAGATCAGATTTGCATTTTAGAACACAATGCTGGCTGCGGTAGACCACTTCTCATGCTGCAGACCTAGATCCATTCCGTCCCCCACCCACACTCAGATTCTGAGAGCAGCTGAATTGTTTTCATGATCGGATTTAATACTCCACCGGTTCCTCTGAAGAGTTATGCCATTTTCCTCTTTGGTGTCAGAAAGTTGAGCTAACCACCGCCCCTGGGGCAGCCCTGCCCTAACCTACTGAGAACATGGGCTACCTTCCTGGCTTTCACTCCAGGGGTGTGCCCCCCCACCGTTATTCTTCATGGGATGCTACAAAGACAGGTGCCGGGTTCCAAGGCTTTCAGCCTATTCACTATTAGCCTTTATAGTGAGTTTCGAAGAGTGTTTAGCTGAAGCCACTTGGGCGCAGACGCTGATGTGAGGTCATGAGTGGTTTTTCGCTCTGGTCATCCCACACATCAGGAGGGAAAAGGTTGAAAAGATTCATGGCATCTCTGTACTTAATGACAAATAGAACGTGCTTCTTCATCTCCTGCTGGCACTCAGATCTCTAAATGTTGTCTCTGCTACCACCACAGCAGGATACACAGTTGAGGGACAGGTGAACAAAGATCTTAAAAAGTGGCACGTTGGGCTTAAAATGTGCCAAGCCTGCTGATCTCTGTCCTTGAGTTTCCGTTTCCCTGAAGTCAATGGTACCAGCTTTATTTGGTCTAATCCCAAGACTTGTGGGTCAATGTAGGAGGCAGGAGCAGAGGTGTATAGATCTGGATTTGTTTTAACATGGGGAGTGCTTGGTGCTTTCTCTGATTCCAATTGTCCAGTTTATTCAGATCACTAAATACAATTTTCTTGAGGCTCAGTTGTGATGGCCAACTAATTGGAATAGATGAATCCGGGTAATGACTGTGCCAGGAAGCAGAGCCAGAAAATTCCTTCCCTGTTACTTCATAGGTGTCAGGTCTTCGGAAGGTGAAGGGCTGTTGTTTGCAGGGTGGACCTTTGTCACCTGAATGGAGCTTGGGAAACTTCACAGCTCCACTTCGAACTCCCCTGTAAGAAGTCAGAGCAAACAGTGGAGGTCAATGACTAAATCATGTCTTCAACTCTTTCCATGAGAGTCAAATTCCACTGCCAGCTGTTTAACCAGTACATCTGGGCCCTGGATGTGAACATTCTGACATCTATTTTTGAAGGGACGGTCCACTGTCAGTACTCCACCGGTCCCTGACCAAAGGAAGAAGGAGAGGGAATAAAGATGGACGAACATGCCATTAAATGGTTTGATATTTCAAAGTTGGCCGCTAAAAGATTGGTCATAATTACATATTTCTCTTCCATGTTATTTTCTCAGTTTGAATTTGCTTCAAGTTCTAAATCTTATCTGTGTTAGAAGCCGTGGTTAACTTAGAATGAGAGCAATATACTGTGATCAAACAAGCCTATGGACGTGTACTTTTGTACAGGAGCACATTTAATATTTAGCTCAGAGCTTCCATTCTCTAACAAACACAGCGAGAAATAATTAAACAGGTGGAGGTGTCACGACTACCACTGTGGGTGTCTTCATTAACGCCTTAAAAATCAGCCACCTGTGTTGGACGAACGTGATGACGGACAGACACATGTGTTCTTGGCATTTTAGCCTTTTTCCACCTTTAGTTTGGTAGTTATATCATTATTTTTAAAAAACTTTTTCAAGTTTATTTTTATCTTGAGAGAGAGAGGGAGCGTAAGCAGGGGAGGGGCAGAAAGAGGGGGAAAGAGAATCCCAAGCAGGCTCCACGCCACCAGCCCAGAGCCCAGCCAGGGCTCGAACTCACAAACGGACAGATCGTGACCTGAGCCGAAATCAAGAGTCAGACACATAACTGACCGAGCCACCCAGGCGCCCCTGGTGGTTGTGTCATTATTTAAATGCATTAAAACGTTTGAAGGTGGTGTGTAAGACTTTGTGTCAGGCTCTCCAAAGACCCACACATAGGCTGCCTTCTACGAAATGCAATGGGGATGTGTTTCAAGGATTGGTGTAGGTTCAGGGAAGAAAGGAACACCCTGTCCTCCATCACAGTGACTCCCTAGATCTTAGTAGACCCCCGACTGTGAGGTATATCAACACTCATGGAGAACTGGGCTTCAGACACCAGCCTTCTCTTTGCCTAAGAGTCATAGTTTCTGAAAGAAAGGATTTTATCAGGCTTAGACGCTGCCGTTTCACATGAACAAATTTGGGGGGCAGAAATTAAGGAAGGACATGCCCAGAGGCATTTAGCCTTCTTCATAGTGGGTGTATATGCGGCCGTCTCCGTCTTATCAAGCATTCCCTGGGGCCATCAGGTGTGGTGAGAAAGCAGGGCTGGTTTAGCCCCACAACATGGCAGGAGCTATACCATCATATGTAGGAGTGAACCACTTTAGCCATTTGTCCTTAAATGCGTGTGAACATTAGACACCTGATGGTTTGGCACATCTCCCGCAGCCCCTGGCTCACACCATTCTCATCTTGCCCAAAGTCTCGGAGTATAATGTCACTCGTGTGCCACTGGAACAATGCATTCGATTCCAGTGATAAAATTTGGTCTTTATAGGTATATCTAAGAGAACTCTCTTTGCGGAACTTGTATTTGAATAAGCCTATAGACATACCAGGCGGAAGCCCAAGGAACCTCAAGTTAAGACTCAAGATTAGCGCTGAGAACCGCAGGTCTTCTTGTCAATGTGAGTTTCGTCCAGAGACCTCTGGGAATCCCAACCTGAGCTCAAAGTGGAACGCTGGTCCTGCTGTGCTCTTCTCTTGTGTCACATTTCTCTTGAGAATGATGTGTTTTCTTTCTTTTCTTTTTTAATTTTTTTTAATGTTTATTTATTCTTGAGACAGAGACAGAGCGTGAACAGGGGAGGGGCAGAGAGAGAGGGAGACACGGAATCTGAAACAGGCTCCAGGCTCTGAGCTGTCAGCACAGAGCCCGACGCGGGGCTCGAACCCACAAACTGTGAGATCGTGACCCGAGCCGAAGTCGGAAGCTTAACCGACTGAGCCACCCAGGCGCCCCGAGAGTGATGTGTTTTCAGTAGACATGATTACACCACGAGACAAACTGCACTGAAAAAGGTTTTTACACTTCTTTTTCCCTGCTTGTCCTTTCTTGCAGAGCCAGGACTATAGTGAGGTAAGCAACATACCTGGAGGGCAAAATGTGAGGGAACACTCACTCTCAGGGACGCACAGGTGCATGGTTGGCACCTGAAAGTGAGTGCGTCCTGACATTTCGCACCCTCGTTGCTTTGTTACTTTAGCCAAGCACTGAATGAAATAATGTTTTCATTAATTTTTCAAAATAATAGCATTAACAATAACCGGTACCTATTCTAATATGGACCTCCATGTATTTGCTTATTTCTCCTCCCATAAAACCCTTTGAAATAAGTCCGAGTCATATCATCCGTGTTTTACAGACAAAAGAACTTGAATGTGCAGATGTTAACAATAAATATCCCAAGACCATTCATCTACAAAGTGCCAGACCCAGGCATTGGATCTGGTAATCTGATTTTGAGCTCTTTTTTTTTTTTTAATTTTAATTTTATTTTTTTACCGTTTATTCATTTTTGAGAGATACAGAGAGACAGAATGTGAATGGGGGAAGGGAAGAGAGAGAGACACACACACACACACACACACAGAATCCGAAGCAGGATCTAGCCTCTGAGCTGTCAGCACAGAGCCCAACATGGGGCTCGAACTCACCAACCGTGCGATCATGACCTGAGCTGATGTCAGATGCTTAACCGACTGAGTCACCCAGGCACCCCCGATTTTGAACTCTTGATCTCAAAATTTCTACCTTATACCTCTTCAAGAGTACTTCTGTCCATGGGTCATGTAGAAAACTTCCAAGGCTGGCTTTCTGACCAGCCAAGTCAGATGTTCCCTAACACCAGATTACTCATATCACATGGGATTTGAAGCTGTGAATTGCTACAGGTCAAGGATTTTCAGAGTAGCTCTCTAATAAAGAGAAATTTCATCTATCAAACCCCAGGACTGCTTGTTCTCCAGAGGGTCTTTTAAGTGACCAATCCTTGGACCAGTCCGTTGATTCATTCATTAAACAAATATTTATTTATCGAGCCCTTCCTATATGTGGCATACTGCTCTAGAGGCTGGAAACATAGCCATGATTAAAATTAATTAATGTCTCTGTCCTCATAGAGCTTACCTGGTAGCAGGGGAGACAGATCATAAGTAAACGAACAAATACATGATATGATGGCAGAAAGAAAGATGAAGCAAATCTAGAGGGTAGAGGGTGTGTTAGGTGGTAGAAGGTGCTATTTTAGAGCAGGTGGCCAGGAACGATCTTTATGAGACAGCAGCGTTTCAGTAGCGTCTTGAGCGACATGAAGGAGAGACGCAGAATGCAAGCATTACATAGAAGTGCTGTAGTTATTTTGTGAAATAAAAGCTTTCTACTGTGCATTTGACTTTTCGGTAAGAAAGCATGAGGTCAACGCGGACAGCAATGTAATAACAAGACCGTCACTCAGCGAGTAAGGCTCTGGGAGCTATTTTAATCTCCTTGCTGCGGCCAGAGGGAGTAGGTGGGGTAGATGGTCCATAAAACTGTTGGCTCCCTGGGCACAATTTTCTGACTGGGGATTTGAGGTCTGCTGAGTGATTCTGTTTGTCCTTCTGAATTAAATTAGAATCGGCCGGTCTCCCGTTCGCGGTTTTGTTCTTCAGTCTCTGGCGGACCAGGGCATCAGCCAGTTTTCATTTGTGTTGATTCACTTGGAGGGAAGGGCTGGGACAGGAGCTGCCCGACACGCGTGAACTACAACCGTTTCCGGGGGGTGGCTGCAGGCGCCGTGTCCGGTAGCCTGTCCGTGGGGTGACATTGTCAGTGTTCTCAATGAGTGTGCACGTGGCACGACCCGGGAGGGCCCGTGCGGCGGATCTGTGAGTCGTACCTGAGGCTGGATGAGGACAAAAACCCCGGAGACATTGTTAACGTGCAACTGATTGGGCCGGTGACTACACCAGGGGCGGCCCGACTGCGCCTCGGGAGAGCTCTGGCGTGTGGCGAGCACCTGGGCTTGAAGACGGGGGCTGCTTCTGGCAGCGTCTTGCATCTCTTCCAGACTGGCGCTCACAGGGAGCTGATGTCAAAATGTGGCCCGGGTACGTGTGACTGGCAGTGGTGGAGGATGCCCCGGGACGTCTTTGGCCAGAGGTAACGTTTTAACCCTGTTCGGGGCCAAATTTGATGTTTTGGCATGAAGGCGCTCTGCAGCTCAAAACTTCCCTGCCTGACCCCGTTAGCGTTCGCTGAGAAAGCTCAGCACCTCGGCTCTACCCGCCCCTCCCTCCCATCCCCCCCTTCCTCCCACCACTGCAAACTTCCCAGCTCACAGCCGTGCCCAGAGGAGCCGTGCATCACCCTCTAGGACGGTGGATGGGAAGGATGCAGGCAAGAAAGAAAAGGCAGAAGGGGAAAGACAGAAGAAGAAATTTCTAATCCATCCACTGCCAGTCTTAGAGGTACCGCTCCCCAGGACACAGTGCGGGCAACAGGAGTGAGAACGGTCGGGTTCAGATCGGATCCTTCGCTGAAAGCGCCGTGTGACCTCAGATACCTTTCTGAGCTTTGGGTTTTCCTCCTCTGCAAAGGATTCATTTCAGCGAAAACACATCCGCCAAGGGATGCTGTCACGTTGTCAGCAAATTGCTTAACACGTCATGCAGGCGTGTAACTTGAGACTTGTTTCATTATTATTTAGACACCGAGAGCCCCACGTCATGGGGTGGCGCTGCCTGGCATGGCACCCACACATCCCAGGCCCACAAAGTCTGCAGCTTTGCATAGCTAAGAGTTTTGAACAATCTGACAGCTTCTGATGCTACACGAACTTCACGGAGAGGTTCAGATGCCAAGGAAACCATCAAAAGCAGTGATGGCTCCTTTTGTATCCACTCGGCAAAGCTATAATAGCTATTATAAAGCTATAATAGCACTGAGCTATTTCATCAAACGGTGGTCTAAATATGCTGACAAGGTATTTTGTAGGTGTGGTTAACATTTACAACCTGTGGTCCTGCAAGGAAAGGACAGTACCTCAATAATGCGGGTGGGCCTCGTTCAATCAGTTGAAAGATGTAAGAGCAAGAGCTAAGGTTTCCCAGAAAAGAAGAAATTTGCTTCTAGATTGCAGAATCAATTCACACCTGAGTTTTTAGCTTAGTTGGCCTGCCTTATGGATTTTGGACTTTCTAGTCCCTATAGGGGGACTAGAGCCATAGGGGACAGGAGCCAATTCCTGACAATTATACACACACACACACACACACACACACATGACCATATACATGTATGTATCATATATTTTGTGATTATTATACATACACATGTATACTATGTATTGTAAAACTATGTATTATATATGTATAATAATCATTAAAAATATATGATACATACATACCTGTGCATGTTATGTGCATGTGTGTATAATTTTCAGGAACTGGCTCATGTACTCAGCCCTTATAAATATGTGTTTATATGCATCTATAAACTATATTAAACTATATAAAATAAATATCATATATATACAAGTATAGATTCATGTCCTATCGATCCTGTGTCTCTGGCTAACCCGGACTGACATAGAAACTCATGACTTACACATGTATGTGGATAATTTTTAGCTGGAGACTTTTTTCAGCTCATCTATTATAGGAATCTAGACTTGAGTCCTTAATGAAAACAAACAGAAAAAAAGGATGAAGGCAGGAGCTTCTGGCTCGGTGGGGACCGGCCTGGGGAAGCATTTCCTAATCCTAACCTGAAAAGAGAATTTCAGGGTGGAATGAACACCATCCCAAACCCCAGCCCAGCGTTCCTTCTCTGAAAGGCCCGGGGAAGAGTAAACAATTCGGTGGGGTGTCCAGTTTTGCCGGATCCGTTGATTAGCATTCTGGGCCTTTCCCCCAGGCTCGGTCATGGTGGTTTGTTTAAAATTAGTTCTTGTTTGGCCTGTGGGGGAAGAGTGAATTGCAGAGTCTGGGATTTACTCTGAGACTTCTGAATTTTCGGTTCTGAGGCTGGATCACTTGGCTATTTTAAAAGCGGACAGACATGAGCCCAGGACTATCACGTGACCGAATCTTGGCCCTCATGGTCAGAACTGGCTTGAAGCTGGCATGGAGCCAGAGGCCGTCACCTTGGTCGAATCTGGGAAGGATCTCCCCTGTTCTAAATAGAGCCCCCTGTCTCCCATGCTGAGATGTCCCCAAACGTCCCAGAGAATTGTCCCTTTCAGGAATGCCCTGTAGGCAGCTGCCCCATTGCAAAAGTGTCGTCTCAAAGTCACCACTGCCCACAAGCTGCCACTTAATTTCAGCTTAAGGGCTAGGTGGCATCTCCTGAAGCAGGGACACTGCAACAAAACACGGGAAGGCTAGTTTGGATGGAGAGGGGGCGGGGTGGTGGCAGGAAGGTTGAGATACAGATCGCCTGTCACTACTTTGGAACTTTGGAAAAGAAATCCGGCTCTCTGGGAGTCAACGCACCATCACTGGGGGCTAGGGAGTGACATACACAGATCGAGGGCCCTCAATAAAGGGGCAAAGGAGCATCAGAACTGCCATCCAGGGGCGCCTGGGTGGCTTAGTCGGTTGAGCGTCTGACTCTTGAATTTGGCTCAGGTCATGATCCCAGGATCATGGGATCGAGCCCTGCGTGGGGCTCTGCTCTGAGCATGCAGCCAGCTTAAGATTCTCTCTCTCACTCCCTCGGCTCCTCTCCCCCACTCCCCCTCTCTCTCTGTCTCTCTAAAATAAAAACCCAACAAAACCAAAACAAAAACTGGCATCCGTCCACTTCTCCAGTGTGTTTTCAGCTGGCATGAAACCTTCTTTGACGCCAGTCTGGTTTTCTCTAAATATATTTGTTTTCCCCGTCTGTAAAGTTGGTTTTGATTCCAGTATCAGAGTAAGGCTACACATGGCGGGGTACACATATCGGCTGGTCCCTGTGAAAATACCTAACTACTCTGGAGTTCAGGGGCACTGCTGAGGGCTGCCCTTAGTGCACTCACACTGTGCAGCAATATTTAAGTCAAAAACCATATCAACAAGTCATTTTGCAGGCATGTGTTGTCAGCTAGTAACACACACCATTATATGCACACTTGCTCAAACACATACACACGCACACACACAAGACATTCTGCTACATTATAGCCTGAGCTTAGTTATACTCACTTCATTTCAGCACTTCTTGATTTCTTTGCCAGATATCAATGGTAATTGGGCCTTTAGACACTTGATGGTACCTGTTTAAATCTTTGGTTGGTGGTGCTCCTGAGTGGCTCAGTCGGTTGAGTGTCCAACTTTGGTTCAGGTCATGATCTCATGGTTCGTGTGTTTGAGCCCCACATTGGGCTCTGTGCGGACAGTGCAGAACCCGCTTGGGATTCTCTCTCTCCCTCTCTCTCTCTCTCTCTCCGCACCCCCATTTGCACACACACATACACACCCTCTCTCTCTCTCCAAATAAATAAATAAACTTAAAAAAAAAAAAACTTTGGTTGGCAATTTAGTCTCATGGTTACCAAAAAAGTGATGCTTGGGGTAAAAATAAGCTTGGTAAGAATGTTAAGATTTTAATACCCAAGATACAGTCAAACAAACAGACAAAAAAAAGAAGTTAGAAATAAGTGAAGACTTTGCTGTAAACTCATATATAAGTTATAATAAAAAAGCTTCCACACACCTGCCATATAGACATCAGGTTTCTGTTCCAATTATAGGTAACTGTAATCTGTCATTCGGTTAAGAAGGTTCATACAGTTTGTATTCGGATGAATGAACAACGAAATTGTCGCCATGTCTTCCTAACAGAACCCTGGTGGAGGTTTAGGGAAGCCATGTGCCAAGGGAGGTGAACTAGGAGGATGTTAAGTGAGGGTCCTTGGTTGATCAAAGTCAGTCATGTGACTCTTGAGCTTACTCTTTCCAGTGACAGGCTTGGAGGTGGGCAATCTAATATTGGCATATGAAGGATGATGGGGATATGCTAGAGGCTTTGAGGAAATATTGCACAAAAGGATTCAACGAAATAGGCTTTTCCTTTTTGTCTTGAATGTCGCCTTATAGGAAGTGACGTTTGGAGCTGCTACAGGCAAATTATAACCATTAGAGAAAGCCAGGAGACTCTGAGAGACGCCAACTATTGAGCTCTTGAATTAACCCTTCCTGGAGCCTCACGACATCTTGATGTGTCCCTGCCTTTTAAAGCACTTTTGTTACACGATTCCAAAAACATTCCACTGATACATTTTGCAGTATTAGTTAAGAAGAAAAATAAATGCGAGTGAGGCTTAGTCTTGATATCCTTCTTTGGTCCTGAGTGAAAGAAAGGTAATGTAGTGGACAAAAAGTCAATTGGACTTTTTGTAACTCTAGTAGCCATCACGTGAGAATAAGGCAATTTGGAAGGCAGGCACACGTGCGTGTGTGTGCGTGTGAAGATGTGTGCATGCGGGCTTGTGTGCATGCGGCGTGTGCACATGTGCGCGTGCGAACACACACATTCCATTCTTGATGCTGATATATCGGAGTTTCCAGGTATCAGTTGTTTCACCATTTCTATAGATAAAAAAAAATGATGAAGGGTCCAAGAGATCCAGCTGTAGAACTTTTATTACATGCAAGTGTGATAAGTTGATGATGCATAAATGGGTAGGGAAGGGAAGCAAGGGACAAATAGGGTGGGTAATCTCCAAGGGGAGAGCAATGCTCAGCCTTGTTGGGGTTCTTCTAGCCACATCATTTCTGAGCTCAGAAGTCACCTTTGCTAAGTATGCATTACAGGTAGAAAATTCAAGATGCAGAGAAGTCAGGACCTGCTCACAGGAACTGAATGACCTAAGTTCTCAGTGCTCCCAGAGGATTTTCCTTACTGCACATTATCTCTGGTTTATCTCCTCATATGAACAAGGTTGTGCATGCCTGCTCAGCCCACTGAAGATCCATTGCCTCATTATGAGCTTGAGCAGAAAGGAGATTAAGCTATGGCTGAGTCTGCTTGACTTGAAACTATGAGTCGGTCACAAGAAAAATGGTTTTCATTTCAATCAACCCAGCCATCTGGACTGCTCATGTCCTAATAGCCAAATGTAAGGCATGACATTTGGAAGAGATTAATTTACTTTTGTAGTTTAGCAAGAGGGTCACACAGGTCACTCTCAGGGTCTTGCCAACACCAGACCAGCCACTGATGGAGATCCTAACTGGGTGTGACAGGTCTGAAAGTCATGCTTCCAGGTTGCTTTAGGGACACACTTCCTGAAAATCACCTCTGATTTAAAACTTTCCCCTGACACGAAGGCACAGTGTCCATAATATCCACCAAAGGAGCTAAAGAAAACATCCACAGGTTATCATGAACATTTCTAGTTCAATTGCCATCAAGCAATTTCTCAAGGGCAAAGAAGGGTATGAAAAATAGTGTTAAGAGGGACCAAGATGGTTCAGACACCACTGCTGCTTTGGGGTTGGGCTTTTCTGTAGTGTGAGAATACCATGGGATGAGGAGTCATCATAAACTCTTCTCAATTGGCTAGCGGCAAGAATTAAAAGGGTTTTGATAGATAGAAGTCTTGTAAAGTCTAGTAGGGAAGAGACACAAAGTCAAGGACCTTCAACTTTCTGCCACTTACACTCCGTCTCTCTCTTGGTGACACTCTGAGGTGGTTACAGCCAAAAGTGATGCTGTTCCCTCTTCTTCATGGGAGTTGGGGAGTGTGAGGAGAGCTTTTTTTAAATATCTTTCTTTAGACAAAGACAGTCTACGTTGTTCAAAAATACCACTGTTTTGTAAAATAGATTTTTATCACAAGAAAACAGAAAAGCATATGAACATGAAGTGGGTGTGCTTCCAAAAGTAATTCTTAGAAAACTAAAATATCACCCTAGAATAACTACTAGGACCAACAGGTTTTGTCCTCATTTCTCTGGTTCCTGTTTCTGTCCCATTTGGTCTGGGACTTTTTATACTCCTTAGAAACAGGTTGACCTAAGCTTCATGCTCTGATTAAAGTTGCATATTAACTGGCATTTGTTGTTGCTCAAATATATGTGGTCCTCAGTGTGTATCATCTGAGGACAGGACTATGATTTACAGGAAGAATGTTGCTCTTTGTATATTTATGCAACATGTAGGCTTAATATGCCTTGTGCCCAATAAAGACACAAACTCTTCCTATTTTTTGCTTCTCACTTCCACTGCTATCTGGATTATTCTTCAGATAAATCTGTTCTTTCCTTCTGGGAATGTTCTACCAAGAGTCTAAGGGAATTTGGTAACTGCTGCAATGCCGTGAAGTATCATCTCCCAAAATGTGCTTCAGAAGCACTGATCCCCTGTGAACTGGTATTTCACGTTCCGCCTAATAACATGCTCCAGGACTCATGTTCTTAGGGAAGTAGTTTGGGAAATGTTGGAGTGATGCAATGTTCTGGGGAAACAGACTTTTAATAAATACTTGGAATATTGGAGAAGGTTTCTCAAAAGAGATGACACTTGATCTTGATCCTGAAGACTTAGTAAGAAGTCAGTCAGGAACTCAACCAGAAGAAGAAGCTAATGGCACTGGTTTAGATTATGTTGAAGTATGGACAACTCAAATAGCTTGGTATGTTTGGGACTTTAGAATGTCCATAACAGAGGCTATCTGTGAGTGAGGGCTGGAGAGAAGTGAAGAGGAGTTTGGACCAGAGTTTGAAATGTCTTCAATATTGTGCTGGATTTCTTTTGTTTTTTCTCTCCAGGTCACTCTTCACTTTTGTTCACTTTGTTCTTGGAAGGACATCAGAGGGTTCCCTTGCCGTTCAGCTTCTGGTTGGATTCCCCCAGTGCAGCGATCTGAAGAAGGGAGGAGAGTGAGGTCAAAGTATTTGTTCCATTGACTCCTTCCATGAGATTTCATCTGGTGTTGGCTGCTTCCCCCAACTGAAGGTCATTGGCACTCTAAGCCTGGCCAACTCAACTTGTCCCTTAAGGATCAGGTCACTTCTGCCTCTTCTCATCCCAGTCAGGTCTTGTTAGTGAGTGTGTTAATAAAGAAGCACATATGTCACAAACGACAATTTTGTTTTCTAAGTACTTGGATAACAATATTTTGATATAATTTATTTTTTTATAATTCTATATATTTCAAATTATGCATTTAAACCTACAAGTCTATGGGCTTCAACAAATTTCCAAAAGGGTTCATGGCACACAAATTGTTAAGGACGTCTCTTCATTCATAGCTACTCATTCAAGAAAGTATAGCAATGGCTGAGTCTCAGGGATATACCGTTCCAGAAAAAAAGAAAACTCCCAGGTACTAGAAGGCCTGGATAATTTCTGTATATGGAGTTTTGGAGTAAATTCTTAGAGTTCAAAGTGCTGACTGTATTTAAATCATCCTAAATATTTGATTTGATTTCACTCTATCTGTTATTTCTTCTAATCCTTTGTGTTCCATAAATGAATTTCCTATTTAGCGTTTGACTCTCAGTGTTAAGAGCAAAACTTATCATCGTTGGCCTCATTTTAATTTTCATTATGTAAACCTCTAAGAAGTAACTCACAACTCGGTGTCACATAACTCACTTCTGAAACATCCAATGAGAAACTGCCAAGTTCTTCACAGTTGTTTATTTTGGTCCCAATACACTGTCCATGCCCTGGTTGAATATCTCGCCAAATTTCCTCCAATTTATTGCAAAACCAATTGGCAGAACAATGAGGAAACCTGTTTGGGGCCAATTTTAGGCAATTGATAGTGCCGCCTCTTTCCCCCACCCCCATGGTCCACTAATCTCTCAAGTTTCTTCCAGATCTAGCCATTCTTCATAGGAATATAACACTTTGGCCTGACTCCAAATATGAAAGAAACACATTCTTTCTATCCTTACTCCATTTCTCCCGTCCTCTCTGCTTCCTGTCCTTTCTTGAATAATCACACTCCTCCCACCCCAACACTTAACCTCTCTCGGCAGGGAGAATGGTTGACCTGGCATTGCAACATCCAGAATAAATCTTATTTTGAAAATGGGTGATTGTGCTCTTATCAATAAAGGAAATTGGAGATCTGAAACTCTTCCTGTCAAGGTGTGAGTTTTTCACAAAGCAGCAAATCTGGAGTGTTTCCTGTGTGGTTGACATAGGTGGGAGGAGCTGTCTTGCAGGGACTATTGAGACCAAAACTAGTGTCTTTACAGCCTGTTGATATTAAAAGTAGTTTTGAAGAGATGATGGTGTCTTTCAAACACCAGCTTAGGACTGAGCTCCCATTTATGGTCTGAAGACTCGAGGCTTGTTTAAGGTTATTCAGACAATTAGTATCCCACCCATAATGAAATTATTTTCTCTATTTGACTTTGCTGCCATTTTGTGTTTAAGACTATGTTGGGTTGGTCCTCAGATTTCTCTCTGGGCAGCAGGCAGAAAGAATCCTTAGATACTGTATTTGTTAAGGATAGAGGTAGGAAAATGGCAACCACATTAGGAATTCAACAGACAGAATTTAATATAGGGGATTTGTCATATAGCTCTTGGAGGATGGAACAAAGAGGTAATATAGAGGTAGTGGCAGATGGAAGAAGCTACCTCCCTAATGCTGGAGGGACACAGGATGAGAATGGGGCTACGGAGCCTAAAAGATCAGACAGAGAAGCCTGAGGAACTGGAGCCTGAGCCCCTGAGGATGAGGTTCTGTGCTGATGGCATCCGAGGGGCTTGGAGGAAAAGCCTGTGGAGTGGTAATCCCGACCTCTGAGGAAGCAGAAATGTTGCCTTGTCGAGGTTTGTAACTCTGAGAAAGCTCTTTGAGGCTGACTCTGGGAGGTGGAGCCTGCATCGACACCTGGTGTGAGGTGACATTGGCAGGCACCATAGGTAAAAAGGGTGAGGGAAATGCATTGTCCATTCTCTCCTGCTCTCTATCTCTCTCCAGTGCCCTTAATGACAGAACCTCTTAAAAAGCAGCTAGCAAAGGTAAAATGTCATTTGTGGAGTATCCTTTGGCATCAGAAGCAGAGTATAGGTTTAGAGCAGGGGGACAACAGCTTACTACCTCACGCAGGTATGTAGGACACCTTCAGATTACCAGAGGACACATCAGTCACTGGTAGGGACATTTGGTATCAGGAAGAGGTTGATTTAATGGGAAGTCTCCCGGTCATGTAGGTATGGCCTACAGCCGGCATATGAGTCACTGGGACTTCAGAGTTCCTGGGGCCTCTCTCCTGTTTGCATAGTCCTGTTGCTTGGGGCGGAGAGAGTGGGGCTGGTGTGGAAAGAACGAGATTGCGGCATACAGAGCTGTGGGTGGTGGTGCCAATGCCCCTTGTCCAGCCATGAAGGTTCTAGAAACTCCACAGTAGTCAGAACCAGCCTTACTGGGCCGAGCTGCAGTCTGGGGTTTGGCAGGGAGGAAACTAACAGAATATCTGAAGGACCACGCTAATATCATTTTCATGAGCAATCAGTGTATTGGTCTAGAGAAGCATCTGCACCTGCTCATGGCTCAGGTTTCTGGAATTATAAGGAATACAGAGAACCTTGGTAATCTAAGTCTACAGATTCATGTACTCGTCAAGCACTTATGGAATATCTAGCAGATTCTGTCCACCATGCTGGATGAATCAGGTAAAGACGAATTGGCCTTCAGGGGAGTTCAGACATTAACAGACGTGTGCAATAGTGTTACAGTCACTTTTGTTCTGGCAGAGTGGGAACGGAGGTGAAGGAAAGGTAATGAGGGCACATCAGGGACAGCTTCAGAGAGAAGATATGACCTGGGTCTTGATATAAGAATGGACACCTAGTCGGTGACAAGGAGGCAAGAAGAAGCAACATGAACAGAGATCCAGAGAAATAGGACAGCCTGGCGCACATGAGAAAGTGGGAGAAATAACATGAGAAGCTTCGGGTTCCCATTAACAGAGGAGCTTCTGCCTCTTCCTTTGCTCAAACATGCTACCAGGTAGCAGCAACCTGACCGGTTTGGGTTTCACCTCCTGCTCACCTCTGATGAGAGCAATAATCATCACTATCCCGGAGAGCAACCAAAGGAAGAGGAAATGCAGAAGATTTGGACAATACATCATTGGCCTAATCGGCTCTTTGGATAATTGAGACAAAGCTGCCATGTGAACAGTCTTGATGTACTAGTGAAGTCAGAGCACAATGCCCTTGGCATCTGCCTTTTTCTAGAACTAGTCCTTGTGGTCTTTTTGGTCTTTTTCACATGTTAGAGAGGATGGATCCACAGCATCTGGGTACGTGGGATGTGATGTGCAGGTCTCTCTGAATGAGCTGGCCATTGGAGTCAATCACTTCCAGGAAGCTGTCCTATGATTTAAGCTCTAGCAGCCTCCTCTCACCTCCCTCCCCCACAGAACCTTTGGCTTCCATCTGACCAGCCTTGACACCCGGTGTCTAAACACCGATAAAATTGATTCCCCTAAGTGTGGGAAAGTCCTAGAGCATTGATTATTTCCTCCTCTTCACCCCCCATGCCCTGGTATTAACACTCTCCCAGAATGTACCTTGCTTGTTTGGTTGGAGGAGGTCAAAGCCCTGGTAAAGAATGAGTGGAATTCTACAGAACCAGGCCAGTCTTGATAAATGACAGTGGGGGGATGGTATGGGGAGGGGAAAGGATCTAGTGCTCTTCAAGAGACCAAAGGTTTGCCATTCTAAATACTTCAAGTTTCAAAAAAGGATCTACAGAATATGTTTCTTTTTTCAAGTTAAAATACTTTACAATTATTTTTGAGAGTGTTATTATTATACCTCCGATAGGTAGAACCACTCAGGCAGGATTGGCTGTCATTCCTTTGGGGAGTCTTTTTATTTTGACACTTTTTTTTCTTATTTCTGTGAACCTGCTCAGTCCATTTCTAGCTGTGAATATCCCATTGTCCTCTGCCCAGGGCTCTGCCATGAAGTAGCTCATGACCCTCCTCAACTTGCTGTAAAATGAGGGGTTGGTTGGTGGTCACTTGTGTTCCTTCCAGGTTTGACTTTTATGGTCTTTAATGTCAAGGAGCCTCACTGAGTCTGCACAATAAATATAGACAAGTTCTAACTTTCGGTGAGCTGTCTGCAAGGTGGTACCAGCACGAGACAGAGAGTCCTCACACGGTCTTTTATATCTTCTCAAACCCAGGGGTCACAATGGCAACGCACCATGGAAAATCATGGCAATATTTTTGGTTATTCCGGCATGGGTAGGCCACAGGCTTCCCCTGTGAAGAAGGTACATGCCCACATTATCAGGCAGTTACACATAGATCCAGATGCCTTGGTTACAAATGCTACTGAGATCTCCTAGTTAGGATCACAAGTGCAGAAAACCAAATGGCCCTTGAACACGTCTTCTCTGAAAGGCCTCTCCAAGTCCTGAGAAATGTCTTTTTATTATTTCAGCTTCTGCATAGACCAAGGGGGAGCATCCATTTCTGTTACCTCTGGATTTAAAAATCAGTGAAGGACTTTGGTGTCTGGGACTAAATAAGATAGGGTTGTAGTTGTGTACCCTCCGTTCTGTGACGATGAACATTTCTGTCCATTCAGTGCCGTGGTTCTCATCTGGAGATGATTTTGCCTCCGGTGGACCTTTGCAGTGTCTGTAGACATTTTTCATTGTCAGACTAGGGGGATGGGTGTTACTATTCACCTAGCGAATAGAGGCCAGGGATGCTACTAAACACCCTACAATGCCCAGGAAGACCCTGCACAACAAGGAATTATGTGGTCTCACCTGTCAATAGGGCTTGAGAAATCCTGTGAAATCCTGTGAGAAATAGTGATTGAGAAATTCTGATTTAGTGCCTCCAGGTTCCAGAGCAGTAGAATGGTGGTGGGGGTTGGGCTAAAGCTTTCCTGTTGTTTAGTGGGAAGATTCAAATTCAATATTTATATTTGGTTTTGTTTACGGCCAACAAGCATGGCTGGCTGTGGAGCCAAAGAAAACACCTCCTTTATCAAAACTGGCTTCAAAAGATGTCTGGTCCCCTTTTCTGGTGAATCCTATCTCCACTCACAAGTGTGGAAAGAGGGAAGGAGGTCCCTGAGAGGCTCCCCAAGGATATGATAACTGGATGAAGAAACCCTCGAACTGAAGAGGCCTAGTGAGCACATCATCCATTCCTCTGCTTTGAAGCTTCAAAACCAGGGTTATCCAAGATGAAACCATGAATTATGCAATTTTCAACATTGCTCTCCATATCTACTCTTCCCTCCCCCATTCATGCTCTTGTTGGTGCATCATTTTCTTCTGGACACTTTCCCCTCTTCCCTGAGCCATAATCTGGCTACTTTGGATCCCTGCATCTATGGGAAAACACAATCTAATTGGTTATTTCATGGCCAATGTCAGCAACTCATTGTGCTACCATTAGCAACCCTACTAACCTTTTAAAACGGAACTCTTGACGAAGGAATAATGCTTAGTCCACCTTTACAATGGCGGAGCACTAAGTGTGATATTACACGCAGGAAGAAAACATTTTTGACTATGGACCTCTTTCATCCATCTTCAAATTGTTGTGTATAGGCAATCATTTACTCAATTGCTACCTTCTTGACGATAATATTCTGAGCAACACATTATATATATTATACATTATAATACCATATAGCTTCCTTGGAACCACACCTGGATATTTTAGCGGGTTGGAATCCTCCAGATAATATCACTATATTTGCTCAACTCTAAGCTCTTGAGTATAATGAAAAAGTAACCCGTCTGAATTGTCTCAGAATATTCATGATTTATAGCTGCTAAACTACAAACCAGTTAAGTCCCCTGGCATTAAACATGATTTGCCTTTGAGTATGCCTTATTAGCACTTCTCCAGCCTCCTCTGACATACAGTCCCAGACCATAGATATGGCGTGTGTGGCCCGCTCCTCTGGCTCCTGAGTTTAACAGAAGGAAGGAGGGGGTACCTTCCTAATCAGGGAAAGAAAAGCCGAATGAAGTTCAGGAGCCTAGTCCCCTCTTTCCTCCAATTCCCTACGAAAAGGCTGAGCCTGGGGTTCTCAGTGATGATGAACCACAGTCTGTTTTCATCTCCTCAGGCTTCCCCACACCTTTTATGACTCTGTTTTAGAGGAAGAAAACCGCCCTTCAAAGGCTTGGCTGTACCAAATTTTCCTACCATATGTTCTTATTAAAATGTTTATGATACTCTTTATCTTAGGATTATGATGTTAGGACTGCAATCAATTAACAAAATGTACTGCAAACTATAAATTACCACTGAGATATTTTAAAAAATATGGCGGGAATACATGTATGGTTTTAATCAGGTTTAAAGCCAGTCCCAAAGTATTTTTAATATCAAAGAATGTTAGCAGGTCACTATTATTTTCAGGCTAGAAAAACACTGAATATATATTTGCTGATGTTGGGGTCACACCCCTTGCGATGTTGTTTGTCACAAGAATATATCAAGTACGTTTCAAGGCTGATAGCAGCAGAGCAGTTACTGACATAGCTTAGATATTTTTCAGTTGTCCATAATTTGTCATTATTAGACAAATATGGCCTCTGCAATTCCTTTGATGTTGGTATTTTAGCAGAGCAGTAACGTGTGTTCATATATTAGCCTTCCAAGCATATGGTAAATAAGCTATTTCCATTAAATGTTTTGACTGATGATTAAAGTAATTATGCTTGTTGTAAAATTTTTGGAAAGCATTAGAAAGTGTAAAGAAGAAAATCAATACCATTCACGATCCCATCACCCATTTATAACACCGTGAACTTTTTGATGAACATGTGGATACATGAACATTTAACGTATCACATACATGCACATTTATAAACAAGTAAAACATAGACGTATTTTGGTAATTCTATTGCATATATGATTTTCTATACTTTGATTAATATTTTACTCTGAGCATTTCTCCTACTGGTACAGAATTCTTTATAAACAATTTTTAAAGGTCTGGTGTTAAAGCATCATGTGGGCACGACATAATGTTATTCTTAGCAGTTACACAAAAAGGCTGGTTTCTGTTTTTCACTCTTACAAACAATGCCACGAGCATCACTGTCTCAATCCTGTCGACTTCGTGAGGATGAAATGAGATGATGCACATAAAATTTCTTTTTTTTTATTTGAAATTTAGTGTCAAATTGGTTTCCATACAACACCCAGTGCTCATCCCAACAGGTGCCCTCCTCAATGCCCATCACCCACTTTCCCCTCCCTCCCACCCCCATCAACCCTCAGTTTATTCTCAGCTTTTAAGAGTCTCTTATGGTTTGCCTCCTTCCCTCTCTGTAACTTTTTTTCCCCCTTCCCCCCCAACCCCCATGGTCTTCTGTTAAGTTTCTCAGGATCCACATAAGAGTGAAAACATACGGTATCTGTCTTTCTCTGTATGACTTATTTCACTTAGCACAACACTCTCCAGTTCCATCCACGTTCTACAAAGGGCCATACTTCATTCTTTCTCATTGCCAAGTAGTATTCCATTGTGTATATAAACCACAATTTCTTCATCCATTCATCAGTTGATGGACATTTAGGCTCTTTCCATAATTTGGCTATTGAAAGTTGGCTGTTGAAAGTGCTGCTATAAAGATCGGGGTACAAGTGCCCCTTTGCATCAGCACTCCTGTATCCCTTGGGTAAATTGCCAGCAGTGCTATTGCTGGGTCATAGGGTAGAAGAGGCAGCAGATTGAAAATTTCTAATATAATAGTGATAAACATTCAAACTGTTACTCTTTCCAATGGTCTCCCCACCCCACCTCACCCCCATCTACTTTTCCTTTTCTCTATCTTTCATGCATTTCTTTTCCCCTTAAGAATAAGACCCTAGAATTGTAGCTGTTTAGTTAAAGTAATATACATTTTTTTAAGGTCCCAGTATGGGTCACTAGGTTACTTGGTAGAGAGTTTGTACCAATTTTTCTTCCACACTGAGTGTTGCTATTTGAATCCAGTTCCTGGCTGGTTTGTGCAACTTCATTATCCTCTGTTCCAGTCTAAGGTCATGTTAAAATACAAGAGGGCGGGGAGCAGGGTGTGCTCTGGAGTCAATTATCACGGAGTGGGAAGGCACGTGAGCACGTTGCCATGTCAAATCCTTGCTCGCTTCTGGCTTTATCCAGCTGAAACCACCAGAGGATCAGCCCAGCTGGTTCCTGAACCAATCTTGACAAGACTGGAGGTACATTAGGAGTTCCATCTCCTCTAAGAGTCAAGAACTAGGCTCATTGTGGGTGTCACTTCACTTCTTTCTTGTAGTGGAGACCCTGTCCTAAACACTAGCCTACCTGGTTGGGGGCTTGAGCCACTCTCTGGCTCCTGCTGATCCCTCACCCCCAGGGAAATGCAGTCTGTTTCCAACTGCACGGGCCACACGGAAGCACACTGCTGTCATTCTGTCACTTAGAAATAAATCAACTTAAAAATAAATGTTCGCTCCTCAGTCTCACCTACAAGAGCCAACCTCCTGGAGCATTTACTGTCTTTTCCATTCCTCTTTGGAGTTTTGGCCACCTCTGTTCCCCAAACACTGGCCTGGGGGCTGAGGTGACCCCACTGTTCCCAGCGTCCTCCCTGCATCCTCGGCCAATGCCGCTAAGTTCTGAGCCTGCTCGTGGCCAACTCAGCTCACAAAACAACACCTTCTGATATGCTGCTTGCTATTTCGTGGCTATGAGGAGAAGCAGCAGCTGGCTGGAAACATGTTAAATAGACCTGGCTCCTATGGGAATCACAGAGTTAAGCATTCCCACCCGTTAGGCCACCTTTCACATTTGATTGATTTTTTTTGATTGGTTGTTTGCCTGACCTGATCAGAGAGTTTGGACAGCAGTTTCTGTTGACATTTTATTTCACTTTGGGTAAAGTTTAAACATGACTTATCACAACACTGACACATCTAGAAGGCCATGTTTTGCACCCCCCCCCCTTTCAGTTATGAGAACATTGAGTATCAAGACTTTTTTTTTTTATATATATACATAGGAAGCAAGTTCATTGCTTTGGATCTTTTTGGAGAAAATTCTTAGACATTCCAGACTGTTACACTATTCTCTTTTGCTCCAGAGTCGAAAACTTTCACATACAGGTCAAAACCATCCATTTCTTGGAGCTATGATACTATGATGTTGCAAGTCCCAGGACCAAGACTTCTACGTGTCTCTTTTTTCCAAGTGAAGTGGCTGAAGATATGGAACTGAAGTTCAAGTGTCATAGCGTCCCTGAGTCTCAAGTCTGATAAAAGTTCCTAAAGGTCCTCCGCTTCAACGTGCTGCTTAGTGTGGATATGTTTCCTACAACATCCTTGCATGGGAATCACATGTCCCTGTACTTGTCTAGCACACTCCATTTTGGGGGTTATTCTCCTAATGAAAACCTCTTTCTGGTATTAAATGGGAAATTACCTCCAATTTCCATTCACTCCATATTTGCTCAATACCTACTATATGCCAGCTGCTCGTCCCATGGACTACAAAGCTGGGTAAATCCCGGGATTTGCCTTGGAAGGGGTTAAGGGTGGAACAATGGAAATGGTCAAGAGTATGGTGCTCAAATTTCCCAGGGCCAAAGGTGGAAGAGCACCTAGTTCTGCTAGGGGAGGTGGAAGAAGGCTCTGCAGAAGATGTGAGCTCAGAACTGAGGCTCGCGAGGTAGGGATGGGATCTCACCCATAAAGTCGAGGAAGAGGAAGAAAAGTGCCTTGCGTAGTGAGGAAAAGGCACTCATCTCTCCATCCATCCGTATCTGCCGCTTTCTGTTATGGGTGGAACAATGGAATGGATGATCCCGGAAAGCTGGGCTAGAGTGGACCTTGGGTGCCCTGCTGAGGGTTTCGAGCTTTTTGCTGCTGGGAAGAGGAGACATTAAAGTGAGGATGCATGGGCGTCAGTGGTATAACTTCTGACTGAGCAGGAGAGCCAGGAGCTTGGGGCTGAGGCAGCACCGAATTCAATAAATATTTGGAGGCAGGGTCACAGAACTTAGCGACCGCTGCATCTGAAGAGTGACGGAAAACATTGTTCTGCATTCTGCAGCACCCTGAACACAGTTCCGCTTCCCTAGGAGTCTTCCTTCTCTGGCGCTCAATTGGTTTACACACCACATGTTTGCTGGAACCTTCAGCATCCTTGTCATTGTTCTAAACTCAGAGGTTTGTTGGGGCTCCTCTGGAATGTGGTCCCCAGAGTCAAACACATATACCCAAAGATACCCCACCAGGGGAGATGATAGTGTCTTTTCAAGTGAACAGGACACTCCTTCAATTCCATATTCTGTCCTTACCTCCCTTCATGCTTGGGAGAGGACCCATCCCCTCCCTAAGTCTGTCTGTTCATCAGCATGATCTATTCAATAGGGCACATGATCGCTTAAAGGAAAAGGGGATAATTTCTTTTTTACATTCACTTGTTCATTCAGTAAGAATTTATGGTATTTGTAGTGTACAAAGCATTATAAACATTGCAATCAAATACCTACTATGCACCAGGCACAGCACTGGGCCCATGGGATATAATGTTGGGAAAATTCCAGAATGTGCCTTGAATGAGTTCAGTCTAAATAAGCATCTAAATATCTGAAGAGATGTGTAAAACAAGTTTTCTACTAATAAGGGACTTAGAGCCTAGAAGGCAAGGAAGGACAGCCACCCATACTTTGATTCATATTTTACTAATACGTGGTGTGCATTGAGTGCTTTTTCTGGGCAGGTATCCTTCCAGGGGTTGGCAGGAGTGAACTCACTTTGTTCTCATAAAACACTATGAGGCAGGTAGATTCTCTCCCTAACCTTCCCATTTTAGAGGGGAGGAAACGGAGGCACAGTTGCTCAAGGTCACACAACTATGAACGAGAGGAATCAGAACGTAAACACAAGAATTTTGCCTCCCGAGTCTGTACCATTTACCGGTCCGTTGTATAATCTCTTGCAGATAGGATTGAAAGAAATGCCGTGAAAGAGAAAGCGCCAACTCCTGTGCCTAGAAAAAAGTGGCCCGTTTTGATCCCTTTGTAAATGATTCATCCCTGGTGTGGGCTTTTCTCGGGCAAGCTTCCAGGTATGGGGGAGGAGGGCATCATTGCCTACCTTGTGCATCTATCTGCTGCGCCTGCATTTATATCAGGAGAGCTCACACCCAGATGGGCCTCGGTGTTAAAGTGATAATGTTTTATGCTTTTTGCTTTCAGCAGGTGACAGTAAAAAAAATCAATGGTTTATAATTACAGGTCCTTGAAGTTCAGCGTTGCCACAGACTGTAATGAAAATTCATTTGTAGTAGGACAGCCACAGATTAGCAATTTATCTCTCCCCAAATAGCAGGGTGGTTTATGATATTGCTGCTTTGCTACCTCTTACAGAAGGGACCAGATCATGTGCCAGGTTGCCCCAGTGAGTAATTGCCTGGTTTTATTATATGGGATAAATCAATCACATAGACTTCTTGCGTTGGCTTAATGAGGTTAGATCAGCAAGCATCGAGCTTGGGAAACAGTTGTTGGTCAACAGCCTCTGAGCGCTGACAGAGGGCCCTTGAAGGGCTGAATTTGGAGTGAATACTCAGCAGTTGGCCTGAAGGTGGGTGGTAAGAATCTGGGGTTTGCTTTGGGAATTGCCTTTCAAGAGGGCAAGAGTTCTAAAATACAGTTGAGCCTGCAGAGAGCTTTTGCACATTGGTAGATGAGTAACTAAATAAGCAAAGCAAAACAAAACCAAAAACAAATAAAAATGAGTCTTTTTTTTTTCAACTGATAGCCCTTGTCATTTCCCCATGCGGTGATGGCTTTATTGGGGGGGGGGGGCAGTGTATAGAAGGAGAATGGATTATAAAACACAAAGGCCTTCTAGGGGGAAGCACCTTGCTTCTCTACAGCTAACACGGGTTGGGGGCTGGGGAGTTGTTTAGTAACCCCTTGTATTTCCAAGTTCCCAGATGTTGCAAGAGCCAGGCTGCATTGCTTGAGCTAGGGTCATGGCAGAGAAAAGGTGTTGCAGTTTCCTTCTGCCCTTTGTACACTGGCTGATCTCTAAATGAGATTCCTCGGAACACTTCTTAGACATTTGCCAACAGGGACAAATTGAAAACCATCAGGAACTTCCTCTCCCTCCAATGAATCCTCCTGCCTAAATGTGCGGTGAAGTCACCCCATTCGCCTCCCTCTGTTAATACAGTCGATGAGCATATCACACTCTAGAGACTAAAGTGACCACAAGGGGCTGTGTTGAGGTCGCTGGAGTAGAGAGGAGCACAGTCAGAGAGAAGTTTCAGGGGATGCCCACTATTTACATTCTCGAATTCAGACTCAGTCATGTCTTGCCTCTTGGGATGCAGCGATAAGCCCTAAGGAAATTTTGGATGAGGAACCTTTGAAGACTTCCTGCCCCAGATAATGCATTTCATGTTTGTACTTTGTCCTTTTCATTACAAGACTTAGACTTACCAGAAAAACAAAGCTTTCAGTTCTCAACTCAGAAGACAGAAATTTCTTGACATCTGAGCAGAAGGGGGATCGCTGAGACACAAGAAAGCAGTTTGTCACAGGGCCATGATGGTATATCAATCAGGGTTGGCTGCTGACTATCAGTCAGGGCAGTACGGGGTGGTAACAAACAGCCCCCAGATATTTTTTTAACCCGTTTGTGTAAAATAAAACACAGATACTGCAATCCCCAAGAAACAATATTTATCATATTATTAAAAAGCTAACACTCTTGTAACAGGCATTCAAGTTAAGAAAGGGATGTCAGATAGGCACCCCAGAAGCTCTTCACATGCCCTGTCCTTCCTCTCCCTCCAAAACTAGCCACTTGCTCCCCTTTTTGGAAAAAGCCCCAAATCTTAATGGATTAAAACAACTAAAGTTCATTGTTTGCTCAGACTACTTATCTATCACAAGAAGCTGAGTGTTGCTCCTTCGTCATTGTATCTTTATTCTGGGACGCAGGCTGACAGAACTTTCCAGAACATTGCCAGTAAGCACGGCAGAAGGAACAGTGCCTTCTGGGGAGACACACATTGGCCCCGTCTGGAAATGATAAACATGACCTTCAGTCGCCCTTCAGTCGCAACTCCTTGGCCAGTGCTGGCCCCGTGAGGTTCCCAGGAAATGTAATCCCACCCTGTCCCCAGAAGGGGGAGCTGAGGGGGGGTGGGAAGGAATATTTGGCAAACAGCACTCAAAAGTCTACCACAGATTTGGATTTGGACTCTGGGTTCAAATGTTAATTCTACCGGTGGCCAGTTGTGTGTTTTGGACAAGTAAAAATTTTTTAATTTATTTATTTTGAGAGAGAGACAGAGAGAGCAAGCAGGGAAGGGGCAGAGAGAGAGGGAGAGAGAGAATCTCAAGCAGGCTCTGTATTGTCAGTGCAAAGGTCATGACCTGAGCCAAAACCAAGAGTCGGACGCTTACCCAACTGAGCCACCCAGGTACCCCTGGACAAGTAACTTTTTAAATGCTGTTACCTCATTTATAAAATGTATAGAGTTCTGAGAAGTGATGCTTTAAAGCCTTAGGACAATGCCTGGCAGTGGTAATCTTTCCTGAGAGCTTATTGCGAAGACTGTTTAAACACCCCCTATTCAGGTACGATGTTCAAGATTGGAAGAGATTTCTTCCAAGTGCGGTCTGAGACGGGGTGGGGGCACGGATCAGATGATTTGAGGGGTCTGCGCTGCCATAACCGCATGTGTAAACACAAAGTAACAGAGCGAGGGGCCATTTTTGGAAGCACCTTGGAGTCTTTCTGTTTCCTACCCCAAGACCTATCAGTTTGAGGAGGGGGTGGAGGGGAGAGAAGGAAAGGAAAGACAAGACATCCTCACTGCATATCCCTTTGGGGTTTCAATGGTGTTGTTATTGCTTCGGGATGTTGGTCTTTCTCCCCTTCTTGGATGACAAGAAAGTGATTCATGTTCGGGGGGCGGGGGGGATCCCTTCCCCTCTTTCACTGACAGTGAAACTGTCAAAAAGCCCATCCCTATAAACACTAACCTGGCAAAGGAGACCAAGCCTCCATATGGAAAATCAAAGTAAGGGATCTGGCAGGGAGTTGCAAAGATGGTTTGAATCAGAGGCAGAGACAGCCCATGGATACTGGGGTGGGGGCTTGGGGGCCGTCTGCGCCCTCGTGCCAAGATGGCTGGGAACCTGGGCCAGTGAGTTTCCATTCGTTGGGGAAGGCAGGCCCCGTCTGCACTGGAAGCCAGATCATGGCAGGTCTCTGGTTTAAATTCGGCTCATCGGAGGGTCCTCTGAGCTAATTGGGAAGGAGTCGGGCTGTGTTTTCTTTCCCTCTTCGTAACGAGGGGAATTGCTTACAGCTCTGGACTTTATTAGGGGGGAATTTGACAATGTTTTGTTGGACAGAGGCTTTGTCCAGGGAACTAATCTCTCACACCTGTTTGGCTTTGTTAAGGAGCCAAGGGGTCCTGGCCTATTCGCTATTGGTTACTGTAGGAATGGACGGAAGGGGAAGAAAGGAAGGGACCAAAGAGAGGATGAGGGTTTTCCTCCTTACTCCTAACTCAGAAAATCCAGTGGTAAAGATGATTACAAATGCCAGTGATGGAGTTAAAAACTATGCCATTTGCATCTGGAGTAGACCCTCCAACAATATCAATTCCCTAAAGACGTAGTAAGCATTGCTGTCTGCAAGGCACTGGCCTGTGCTCGCAGCCAAGACAGGCAGAACTTCTGCCCGTTGGGGAATTCATATACTGGTCATCCCACGAAATGGTGGAACTGACTGGCAGGATTCTAGGAAGCCAGACCTAGGAACTGCTGTTGGCTCCTTGCCTGTGCATATTGTCTTTCACCGGAGCACCTTGCATCCTTGGTAGGCTATTTCATGAGCCCGGGGAACCTTGGCTTCTATCCTCTGGGGGAAACGTGTTGCTCATTAGTGCTGCTAGAATTATGGTCAATGGAACCTGCGGAGAATACGTGTAGGCATATATACCTGTGGGAGAAGGGATGAATGTAGGACAAACCCAGGGCTTGTGGTTACCAGGTGCACACATTCCCTCTTCTTGTGACATGGGTGCTGGCAAGGGAAGAGTCTGTCAGCGCTGGAGCAAGAAGCTGGTTGGATGGCTTGGGGAATAATAATAATAGTAATACCCTCATGGGTAGCAAAGAAGAGGCATCCCACACAGGGATCAAGAACTCCATCTCTTGAGTTATCTGGGTTTGAATCTGAGCCAGATCCAGCTACATAATGGGGGGGGGCATCAATGAGATCACAACCTCCATTCCAGAACATGCTCAGAATCTGGATTAGGGGTGAGTGAGAGCCCCCCTCGTTTCCTCCCCCCAGGTGGGAATGGCTGAGCCTTCCTCTCTGGAGAAATACAGGACAGGCACTTGACCCTGTCCCTATGTGTACCTGTGCCACGGGTGCGAAAGTTGATGACGGAACATGAATTTTCCTTGTCTACCTGCTGCCCCGGTGGTTAGGGCGGGGGTGGCAGAGGGGAGGACAGGCAGGCCCAGATCATCAGGGAGGGGAAGCAGGTGGGTGAGGACCCATCCCAGGAAGGCTGTTAGGCAGTGGGAGGCAGGACCATATGTGAGCAGAGGCCCCAGGACCCCACACATACCCCATTTGACTGTATTTACAGAACACAAATTCAAAGATAAAATTATTAAGAATTTGAAGATAGCACCTGAAGAACATTATACCCCAAGCATGGGCCCTTAGAATCTCCCTGGATGATTGCCATGGTTGCCCACCTAAGAAGCCGGTCCCGGTCCCAGCTTCCCCACTTAGAAGCACTAAAAGCTTGAGAATGTCCCTTACCCTCTGTAAGCCTGAATTTCTCCATGTACGAAGTCATGATGATGAAGATACCTATCTATAAGGGATGTTATAAAAATACTTATGGACCTACCTGCTTGCTTTTCTATGGTATGATGTATGAGTGAAGCTTTATTTTTCTCCACCTACTTCACTGAGGGGCCCCACTCTTTCCTTTTGTCTTTTTGTGGCCAGCAGCAGAAGATTCCAAGATATTTAGCCAAACATAGGGAGAAAGACAGAACATGGGGCCCTCTGCCCTTCAATATATATATACACACCACACACACAGCACTCACGCACAAAAACACACACGCACGCACAGATCCACACACATACACAGACACACATGTACACACATTACCTTCATTAACATTAAACGCTAATGTGGATTTTTTTAGGCACTTCAAGGAGACTAAGTTTCTTCGCTGGTGCTGTGAGGGTCCCCATGAGCAGATAGGAGTTGTGGCCAACGAGCCCTGGCTATCCCGTTCTCCCTATCCCCATGCAACCACAGAAACTTGCTCTTTGGTCTGAATTATATTTTGCTGTTTTGTATAGGATTTTGTTTGAAAAACTTAAGAGTTCTGCTATTCTAAAAAAAAAAAAATAGTATGAAAACCAGCACATGAATCAGTGGGTTTAATCCACCAAGTTTGATTCTCTGGCCACATGGGTGCTGACTTGGGGAGGTGGCTGTACATGGGCTGGCAGACAGATCGAAATGGGGGCTCTGGTGTTATAGGTTTCTTGCCCAAGGAGATACAGCTAGTAAGCATGATGGGGTTTGACAACAGAACCGTCAGATTCCCAAGTGCCTTCTCTTCCCACCGCATTGCCTCCTTGCCTACACACAGGTCAAAGAGGTATGGAACTTTCTAGAAGCACTACTCCAACTTGGGGATTTTAATCGGATCTTGAGAAACACCGGGCTGGGAGTCAGAAGATGTGTGTTCTACTTGGATCTTAGTCACCCTCAATTGCATGGGTACTTTGACAAAGGACATAAGCTTTGTTGGGCCTCAATATGTTCATCTGTAAAGTGGAAATGCTCTGTCTTACCTTTATCACAAAACACTCATGAGGTTCTCATGATATAGTCTGTGCAAAAGTCCCTTGGGAAACTGCAAAATACTATCCACATGTATGAAAATGTTATACATCTTGCTTCCTTTGCCTGTCCTTTGATGAGCCTAGTTCTTGGCAGGCCTGATGAAGCAGGGCCAATGAGAAGAGCTCATACTGTGTCGTTTGTCTACCAGTAGCCTCCTCTCCGTGTTTTGTGATCTGCCTCTGTTAAGCCAAAGCCAGATGACGAACCAAACACACACACACACACACGTGCACATATACATATATGCCTATGTAATTGTCATCCTATAAATCGTTAAAATTATCCCCTTTCCTTACATGTAGTTATGCTATGGGACAAGGGTGTGTTGGTAATTATTTAACAACCAGCTCTCTGGGGGCACCTGGGTGGCTCAGTCGGTTAAGCTTCTGACTCTTGATTTCACCTCGGGTCATCATCTCACAGTTCATGAGCCCCACATGAGCCCTGCACATCAGGATCTGCACTGAGCGTCCGCCTGGGTTTCTCTCTCGCTCCCTTTCTCTCTGCCCCTCCCCCGCTCATGCTGTCTCTCTCTTTCTCTCTCCTTTTTCTCTCAAAATAAGTAAATAAACTTTAAAAAAAAAAACCAACCAACTCTCTGAAGAAAGCATATTTGGGTTTATACACACACAAGTGGATTATGAATCTCATTCACATAAAGGATATGAAGCCCATAATTTGTGAATAATTATAAAATATGCAAAACTCTTTACTGTAAATTCCATATAGTTAATTGATACTTGAGAAACATTCCACCGACTTCTCTTTTGTAGTTGATGAAAGAGTCTGTACTCTTTCCAACATGAATGCTGGTTGATATGATATTTGCATTTTCTTTAAAGAATCAAAGAATGAAGACATTTGTTGGAGCCTCACTTCTTAGTCGATGATGTAAGCGATTTCTTCACTGAGTCAGAGAATAGTTTTGAATACTGAAAGAGTATTTCATGTTATATATATATATATATATATATATATATATATATATGGTAAGCACTATAGATGTGATAGAATTTTATGTGTAATCTACATCCATAGTATTTTCTTTGTCATTCTCAAGTCTAAACAATTATAAAACCATAAATCAAATCCTGATGTATAGCATTTTTAGATTTCCATGGTATTGATGTTCCCACCATGACCAATTTTAAGCTACAAATGTGACATCACAGAGCACAGAATAGGGAAAAGATGGGCAGTGGTCAGCATTAGATGATAGTTCCACCATATACACACAATATATGTAAATAACCTCAAGTCCATTGATCGTGGTAAAACTTTGTGAAATAGTAAAGAAGTGATAGCTCATTGGGGCGCCTGGGTGGCTCAGTCAGTTGAGCGTCCGACTTCGGCTCAGGTCATGATCTCACAGTTCGTGGGTTCGAGCCCACGTGCTGTGTGCTGATGGCTCAGAGCCTGGAGCCTGCTTCAGATTCTGTGTCTCCTTCTCTCTCTGCCCCTCCCCTGCTCACACTTTGTCTCACTCTGTTTCTCAAAAAGTAAATAAATGTAAAAAAAATTAAAAAAAAAAAAGAAGTGATAGCTCATTTACCTTGGTTTTTAATATAATTTATTTAGCTGCAAGTTTATAGAATTTCACTTCTAATAGAGGCTGTGCTTAATAACTGGCTCACAAAACTCTTGTAAATCTAACAATCAGCCCCTGGGACTGGGCACGAGCTGGCCCCAGCACACGACTGTGTATTTGCTTTTTTTTCTTCCTTGCGAACCTGGAACTTTTCGACATTCAGGAAGAGTATTCAGTACTAATACGGGTTAGATGTTGGGATTTAGTGACACAATCCTGGTTCTCATGGAGCTTACAGTCTCTTTGGAAAACAAATAAGTAAAGCAGTGATTTAGAGAGTTTTCTAAGTGTGTTTTTGATTTTTAAGGACGAGCTAGACAAATCCTGTTTGGTTCAGGTGCGTATTTCTTCCGTCTTTATTTCCTAGTTACCTTCTAGGCCTGGCTGTTTCTGTCACTGCTGGCTAAAAAGTCTTCCTCTTAATGAAGAACCTTGGCTCGGGACCGTGGAGCTGAGGGCTACGCTACGAGGTGCTGTCTCCAGGTCTGAAGTCTGCATATAACTGACCTGGCACCCGCCCCATTTAGAAGAGAGATCCTTTTATAAACATCTGCGATTTGTTTAGACCACAGTGACCACCACCCCCCCTTCCTGTATCATCAGAACTTAATTCTAAGGCCTCCATCCTCTTCCTTGGGCAAGTGCGAATTCTGGGATCCCGAACAGAAATCAACACAGGAACAAAAACTTTAAAGTACCCACTTACCCTTTGTTAAGAACAAAATAGGGTTCATGTCGAGAGGGCTTCCTCATTTTGTAGATTTCCCCTCAAATCAGGGACTTTCCAAGCAGTGGTTACGCCTCTGCTTATGTGAAATGGTGGCAGGGCTCTGAGAATATCGATCATTTTGTCCAGGACTGGATGCCTGTGTGTGTACACGCACCTGTCCACACACACACACACACACACACACACACGCAAGGAAGAAAAGACTCTCTCCACGTACGAGCACAGGCTCTTCATCAAAAAGGGCTAGCAGTGAGTCCTCTGGTCATCATTTGTAATAGCTCCTGAAATGAGTTGGAAAACTTTAATCAAGTTACTGCTTTATTTTCAGCTTCTGTTATCTTTTGAACTCCAGCGGGTTGGGGGATGGGTTAACCAGCAGCGCGGACTTTTTCTAAAGAGCCTTTGTCTCTCTGCCCAGGTATTAAGTTGGTGGTGTAACAATCATAGGTACATTTGGTTCACTCCCCCCCGCCCCCCCAAACCGAGTGCCGTCCTGGGTCTGAATGTGGGCCTGTGTTCTCCCGGTCCACCGTCCTCAGGCCTGCACAGGGGACTGAAAGAGAATGGGCCACAGGAATGCACCCAGAACAGAGCCAAATTGTTCAAGCTGCGTGAAGAAGAAAGAAAAAACGAGTTGGGGGGGTGGTTGGGAGAAGAAGAAAAGGTTTCCTTGTTGGTTCGATTTCTCTGGAGATATCTGGAGGATAACACGGCAATTTTTTTTTTTTAGGAGGGGCACCGGGGAGCAAAAACTAGAGAGCCGGGTTTTATCGGCACAGCGGCCCATACAGAGAGGTGACATTGGAGAGAACAATTGCTAGGTTGTTTGGTCACATTTGCTGGTATGAATGAAGCTTAAGAAAAGCTGTCTTTGGATTGCTACTAATAGTCATCTTCAACATGCCTGCTCTCTCTCTCTCTCTCTCTCTTTCTCGGTTCCCTTATGAAATAAGGGCACACTGGTAATAAACAAAGCACTATAAAAGATCAGATTGACGTATTCCGTGGGCTCATTCAATGTCGGGAGCGAGGCTTCTGCACACCATCGCTGGTGCTTTCGGCTCCAAAAGCCGGGCCGGGACGGACAGACGGTGGTGGGATGAGGCTAGACCCCCTTCTCCCTTTCTGGAACCTTGCCGAATCCATCAGGGCCGTGTCCCTGGTCAGCTAACCCACACCTGACGGCTAAGGGACACAGGAAAAGATGGCAGGGTAGAGACCCTTGGATTTGCTCCTTTGGATTTTGGATTTTGACCTGAGTTCCTTTGTCAGTCCTCATGCCAGACCCAGGTGAGTAGCCTCCCGGGTTAAAAAGCCATCGTTGAGTTGAATCTGACTACCGCCGCCCCCCTTTGACGTTGATTCAGTTGGGACTCTTATTTTTTCTGTCCTTTGCCACGGTTTAGGCACTAGTGGGACAATCTCTCAGCGGAGTCCTTTCTGGCCACCTGCTGCATGAGAGGCATGTCCGGCTGTGCGGGGATCGTATCCTCGGGCAGGAATGAGCTGGGTGGGCTCATGTGATTTGGGAGGATAGTCAGCAGTGGTGGGTGAAGGGGAGCACGCATGAGTCTTCTCCTGACAGGCAAGCTTTCTCGCCATGAGCCTCTTGCTCCTGGCCAGGCCTCTGCCTTCTGCCTTCACTTTCTCTATAACTTGCCCTGTGCTTTCCATTTGCAAGACTCGCCAAAAGCGCACAAGAGAACTGTCCGGTTTCAAAGACAAGGAGCTTAGATGAGTGAATGGTGGGCACCGGCTGTGGATCTGGTTTCTCTCGTGAATTGGTACCCGGTGCCCTGGCCTAGAAAGTTCATCCGCACACAGGTGCTGGTGAGCTGGGCTCCTATAGGCTCGGCCCCTGAGTGGAAGAGTAAGGATGAAAGCGGGGACCCCAGGGTTTGGGGGCTCTGTGCATCATCAGAGCCTAGCGCTTCTTCGCATTGCTATTTGTCCTTCTTTTCCTGGATCACAAGCACCATTGCTGGGAATATAACCTCATAACAGACCTGAATGAAATTATCTCAATTTTGCAGACGGGAATGGAAGGCTGGTGTGTGTGTGTGTGTGTGTGCGTGCGCACACGCACGCGCGCGCGCGTGTGCGCGGAGGAACACATCCGAGGATGTGACATGCATCCTTCAAAGACCTGCTTTTACTGAGTCTCAAAAATGCCCGTACCAAATATACACAGTGTGATTACAGCAGGGGCTTAGATCTGCACGTCCTAAAGGGCAAACTGTCGTAGCATCTATGTATTCATTTCGATCTTTCCATTAGTGAGTAATGCCAAACAGTGGTTCAGTACATGCAGTCTATAGGATTAGACACTCGTAAGTTGATACAATATGTTTAGCCTTGGGATTTTAGGCATTTCCCAAATGGCCCATTTATTATTATTAGTAGTAGTAGTAATTTTTATTTTACTTTCTATTTTATTTTATTATGATTTCTTTATTATTACAGATTATTATTTATTTTTAACCTCCGTTTTGGGAGTCAGCTTTGAAAATGATTCATCAGGAGTCATCCTCCAGTTATTACAAAGGGGAGCCCTTCTGGAGTTTAACTAAAACCCGAAACTTCCTAGATGAGAAAGACTGTGTGTGTGCGTGTGCATATAAAAACATGCGCTGTGGGAGCTGTATACAACACAGTGGTATAGTGCTGGTTCTATTTAGGTGTGCGTACAGGACTGTGAAGTAATCTTCTGGGAGAACATTGAGTCATTGTGGCTTGGTCATTTAGGCTGAGGCTCCAGATTTTTCAACAGAGCTTTTTCGGAGAGCATCCTACTGCGAACACGTAGTATTAATTCGTAGGAACGGGGTTCTATGGAATACCTCATCTACGCATTTCCTAGACATGCACAAAGTTTAACGTATGTTGGTCTGCTCGATAATGAACAATAGATGGTTGAAAGCTTTCCTGATTTGTTGTCTCATAGAAAATTTCCTTTTTATTTGCTCAGCGTTGAGCCTTTTTTTTTTGTGCCTGTGTTTTCCAAATGGCACTGATTTCTCTGGAAGTAATGGGGCTTTTAATATGGCTGCTCTAAGAGAAAGCTAGTAAATGGCCTTCACCTGTGCTGGGAACATAGTAGGGGTTCAGTAACCTTTTGAAGAAGAAAGGAATGATTGAGTAGTTCACCTCTGCAGGCGATGTTCACCTCTACATTTGTTTATACACATAGGTATTCTCTTGAGTAGAATATTCACAGAGTTACTGGACCAGCTGTCTTTGAACTCAGCCGACCTATTCTTTTCTTAGTTATCCGTAACTTAAATGCAATCACTTGATTGCTTTGGTATTATGTAAATGGATCACCAACCTTTCTGTCCTTCAAATTTTCTTCTTTGTGTATCTCTCACTATTATCTGCATTTAATCCCCAAGATGTATTATGGACTTTATTGACATATATCATATATGTGTCAGTGTAGGCTAACACAAGAGTTCGTGTTCTCTGAGACCACCGCTTAAAATATGTTTGCAGTGTATACAGAGCCCTGGAATAGACTTTAATTTCCTTTCCCAATATATACTCATTATTCCAGAATGGCCAGCAGGATGTAGTAGTACGGGGGTCAGAGATTGTTATTCATATGAGGTGAAAGGGGGAGAGAGTACATCATTCTGGAGAGTTCTACCATTAACACTAACCACAAGTCACAATCTACTGCTGTGTTCTATAAGCCTTTTGCCGGCACAACGTTGGATGAAGCGGTTGCCAGTGATGTCTGGCCCCGGACATCTGCCTTTCACAGACTTATGGGGGCATGGGGACCCGGGGCTCAGACATGTGCATTATTCACTGTTTCTTTCTCTGCTTATTAGCCTTGTGGGTAAGGGCAGCATTAAGCAATGGCCCCGCAGCCTTCGAGAACAACACGGCAAAACGCAGGAGAACACACAGTCTTGTGTTTGGGGCTTTAAGAGGCTCTGAGGTGACTTGGTGCTTGGGAGGAGTTGAGAGCAGATTGGCTTATAGCCATTACTGTTGGCTAATAATTGCACTAATCTTTTGGAGGGAGGTTTTGTGCGCTCGCATGTTCCCCCTCCCCTCAATACCCAAGTCAGAGAACAATGGGGGACTTGTGTTTCTGCATTATTCCATGAGATAGGTCAGGGAACTTCCACCGGGTGGATAAGGTCTGCGATGGATGACCCACGACATTAGCCCCAAGCCATCACGAAGGAACCGGTGAGCAGAGCACAACTGCTCTGGCCAAATTACAGGGAAACTTTTCCCTGGCTGAGCCAATTGAACAGCAGCTGTTTGGGGGTTATCAGATCCAGTGCCCTTTGGGGGACCTCAGAAGCAAATGAAATTCTTGCCGAGAGGGAAGAGAAGCAGGGAGGGCTGTGTGCGTGCTTACTCCTGCTCATGCATACACTGCAGACTATCCATTTTTCTCTCGCCTAAAATTCGCTCAGTAAAACCATTCTCTTTTTCTCTCTCTCTTTTTTAGAATGGATGATATTTATTTATTTAAAATGTTTATTTTTGAGAGAGAGAGAGAGAGAGAGAGAGAGAGAATGTGAGCAGGAAAGGGGCAGAAAGAGAGGGGGACAGAGGATTCGAAGTAGGCTCTGCACTGACAGCAGAGAGCCCAATGCGGGGCTCAAACTTACAAACTATGAGATCACGACCAGAGCCGAAGTCAGACACTCAACCAACTGAGTTGGTGCCCCGGAATGGATGGTATTTAACTCACACTTGGAGCAGAGATGCTAAGTGGGGATGTCCCTACAGAATGAACTGTGTGTGTGCGCACCTGTAGGGAAGGGGGGGGTGGTGAACATATTCGTATATAAGGTCAAAGTCCAGTTGTCAGGAGTGAAATTAATCTGCAAGGCTGGTCTATGATGCAAACATGTCCTCTCATGGAGAAAATGTTATTTAAATGTTCACTTGTGATGAGAATTCTCCCTGCAATTTATAAAGCAAGTACTTGGTAAATACCTTTGCCTAGAAGGTCAGAACAAGAATCTCAAGGGTTATAAGATCCAAAGAGCAGGTAAACCTCACAGTGCCTCTGTCACTGTGCGTGCCAATTTCCTACACTCTCCCCCAAACGGAGCACATAATCACGTTAAACATCCTGAGCCCTACTATTTCCTTTTAGTGAATTTCCACGGGCTGGTCGTTCACATGTGAGGCGTTGTGAAAGCAGGGTCCTTGCCAACATATCAATTGGGGTAAGCGCAGAGCATTTTAATTCCACTCCGCCTCTCAGCCCCAGGTTTCCCTAGTGCCCACTTGGGGGGTGTTTCCCGCCTCTCCATCTGCTCCCCGTTAAGCAACTGCTGGGTTTAGTACAAGGAGGCTGGTGTGGTGGTGGATGGAGCACGCTGTTCGTGTAATTTGGCAGGAGGTTGCATGCTGGCACCAGAGGGCAGTGAAAAGGAGAGGAGGTGAGCATGTTTCCACAGGACAGGGTGTGTTTGGGGGGGGCAGACGATGGGGGCTGGCAGCGGGAGGCCACCTAACTGCCACTAGTGGCTGATGCCCCTGGAACTGCTGGTCTGAACTGGATTAAGATCCAAGCAGAGACACAGTTTCTTCCTTCTCAGACCCCAGGAGTTCTTCAGCCTGAGTGTTCCAGCTCCCCACGAACATTTCCAAATTAAAAAAAAAATAAAATAAAATAAAATAAAAATACGTGTGGAAAATACAGTAAAAGTGACAGTGCCTTCCCAGTTTCCGACAGTTCTGTTTTGACTTCACAATCAGCCAAGCTCCAGCCCCTGAGTAGCTGGCTTAATGTGTCACCGTGAGTTATTAACCGTTTCCCTGCCTCTCTTGGTGGGTGTCTTTCCGGCGCCTTGCCTCCAGCTGGCTCCGTGACCTGCTAATCCTGTGTCCTTTCTCTCAGGCTTCAGGCATGACCTGAACGGCTCGGTTTCTCTCATGAAGTCAAATTTGAATTCACTTCGCTCCCGTTGGCTTTTGCCAAGTGGTGGCTGAAACAGGAGGGCGATGGGTAGAGCGAAAAGAATGACTCCAGAGGCAGCTCTCAAAGGGTCCAGAGTGCCCCTTAGACATCCAACGGTCTAGTACATTTTTCTTGCTTAAGGGCCAAAAGGCAGAGAAAGGCTCATTCCAGAACTGGGAAGATGTGGGACACAGTCTATTGGGAAGTGGAGGGAGAGCTCATCTCATATATTTTAATGCAGCAAATTTAGTCTTTGTGAGAAGGAGTCAGTTCCTCCAGGCATCTCAGCTCTCCCTTTCCCACCATCTGTCTGGTGCCTCGTGCTTTTATTTCGTCAGTTGGGCACTCAGGATCTTCTTAGGCAATACCACATATTCGGAACGTTACCCAGTGTTCCCTTTTCCCTCAAAACTCCCATGTCCCCAGGACCATTCTCCTTGGAGCTTTGAACTTTTGGGCCACACAACGTATTACTATGGGGAATAATTCAAATTAATAAATCGCTTGGGGCCTACTGATTTAATGCATCTTTTAAAAAATGAATTTCAAAATGAAGGCATCTTTTAGAAGCAACTTAACATGGATTAAAAATTCTGTTTTGTTTTTATAAAACATAAACGTCATTATCTTAAAAGAGGTAGCAAATTCGCATGACCTCTGAGTCAGAGGACGCATGTGCGTGTAGCGAAATCTCCTCCAGTAACTCAGCCCCTTCTCTGCAGGCAACTGAAATTGCTAGTTTACGGCCTATTTTTTTGTCCACAGACGTTTTGTGCATATGCGAGCAAAATATATTATCTCTACCTTTTTAAAAATTTGTAATAAATGTTTTATTTTAGAAAAGTTTTAAGTTTAAAGACAAGTTGCAGAGATATTACTGAGTTCCTATGTGTACCATCACCCAGTCCCCCTCTCCTTAACATATTTTTTTTTTTCAATTTTTCAGAGAGAGAGGGAGAGAGAGAGAGACAGAGCTCGAATGAGGTAAGGGTAGATAGAGAGGGAGACACAGAATCCGAATCAGGGGGCTCGAACCACAAACCACAAGATCATGACCTGAGCGGAAGTCGGACATTTAACCGACTGAGCCACCCAGAAGCCCCTTATGTTATTATGTACATTTGTCACAGGTAAGGACATTACAATTAACTACATGTCAGAGTTTACCAGATTTTACTAGTTTCATTCCAAAGTCCCTTCTCTGCTCCGGGATCTCATCTGGGACACTACCTTAAATTCAGTTGTCATCTCATCTGAGCCCCTTCTAGTCTGTGATGATTTCTTAGACTTCCCTTGTTTTGATGATCTTGACAGGTTTTTTTTTGGGGGGGGGTCATTGAATGCTCCTCAATTTGAGTCAGATTGGTGTTTTTCTCATGTTAACCCAGGGGGTATGGGTTTGGGGGGAGGATGACCTAAGTGGTGACATGCGTTTTCATCATTGCATCATGCATACATGGCGTCCACATGACTGATCACTGGGGATGTGACCCTTGATCTCCTGAGCAAGGTCGTGTTTGCCAGGTTTCTCCACTGTAAAGTTGCTTCCTCTGCCTCCAGACTGTATTCTTGGAAATCATTTGGTGAAAGTCACCAAATGCATCCCATACTCAATGGGGAGAGTTATGTTCTGCCTCCTGGAAGCCCCTTTCCTTAAGCCTTATGGGATTCTTATGACAGCCTACTTCACAACCTTTACTGTGCCTTGACTTTTTTTAAACAATTTATTTTAGAGATGGCTCCATTATTAGTTGGGAACTTCTACATCTGTTGTTAATTTTCACTGATTCTGCGAACGTATTGACACCATACATGATTTAACTAGTCCCCCTGTGATGGGTCTTTAGGCTGCTTCAAACGTTTTGGTTTTGTACACGATGCTGAAATAAAAATCCAGTACACATTCAAGTGTATCTTCAGGATAAATTTCCAAAAGTTGAATTGCTGCTTGAAGGGAATGTGATTGGTAATTTCTCGAGCTATTGCCATACTGCCTTCCACAGACAGTGGATGAATTTATATGCCCCCAGTGATATCTAATCAACATGATTTGGTGGATGAAATTTCAAGTTGGTGGAGGAAATGTTTTTACACTGGTGGTCCATTCAATGCTTCCACAGATCTCCTTAAATCACAGCACAGTAGGAAAAACAATAGATAATCCAATTATCTGGGAGCAATATGGCCTGTGAGCTAATTTAATGAGGCTAGAGCCCAGCCCACCCCCATCCTGAAGACTTCACCTGTCTCCAGTCTGACTCCTTAACTAGGCTCCCGTTCATGCCCATTTCCTGGCATGCTCTGAAAACTTTTCATCTGTGCCTAGAACATTCTTTATTCTTTCAAGACTCTCACCTTTTCCCCAGCTATCCATATACCCATTGAAAGCTCACATCTTGGTTGGGCCCATTTGGCTCCTTCTTTGTCAATTTAACCCAGATGCACTCCATCTGCCTTATATTTTTTGGCACCTGTGTATGATGTTCAGACTCTTTGAAGTCATTGCTACATCAAAGATTGTGCCTCTCAGGTGCACTGTGAATATTCTGGGGCAGGGGGCTATTTGTTCTCTTTATTGTATCATTCTCCAAGGACTCTTGAACCCACTGTTCTGTGAATCCATGTTGTCAGTAGTGCCACCAATGGACCCTCTTCTTCTCCATCCCCTGGAACAGGAAAGAGCCCTGTGGAAGGAAACCACCTCTGTGAGGATGTCTGCCTATCGCTGGTCTCTCGGTAACCATCCTCTCCTCAGAATTACATGAGAGGGACAAATATTTGCTTTGTGACTAAGTGATAATTTCCCAGAGGTGGTGAGACATAGCTATAAAGGTCACTAGTGAGATTTGAAATTATGTCAAAATGTTGCAAATCACTGAAAACTAACTCTGGGCCCCAAAAGAGGCCCCACTATTGTGGATAGTGGGGACCATGGTTTCTGTGATGTGTTGGCACTGGGCTGACATGAATTTATTTACTGCAGCTGGATTGGCTGCCTACTGGGAAGGCTCCCTCACTTGGCCTTATGCTAGGATCCTTTTGGTCTAAGTCCTAGCTGAGGCAGGAATACTCTGCTCTCACACAGGTTGTCTTTTGCCTCAGTCTCTGAAACCCAGCCTTCCTACAATCAGAGCCCTGAGAAGGCCAGTGTTGCACTCGGGGACAGACTCTTCTCTGTGACCAATGAAACATCCCCTATCACACTTCTACTTTCTAACCCCCTTATACATTTCTATTGACATGGTTGTTATTCCATTTGGTTCCCATCCATTCAATCTATTTAAATTGTGGGATTTTAGAATCTGAAGGAATCTTCGAACCCTAAGGAAAAGGAACCCAGAAAGGTAGAGTCTTTCTCAAACTCACAAAGCTGGTTGAAGAAGCCCAATGGTCAGCTCAGGTGGGTCTCTGACACCCATGAGATTTTTTTTTTCTATTACATGCCCTCATTACCCACTAATAATAGCTAACACTTAGTGAGGACTGTCTATGAGCTTAGCACACACAGTAAAAGGTTGTGCAAGGGTTTTATCACAATCCTCTAAGGCAGGCACCTACCATTTTACCCATTTGGCAGATGAGAAAATTGAGGAAATCGTGAGCAAGTTACTTGCCCAAGATCACATGGCTAATAATAGGGGAAGTTAGGACAGTCAGATTGCAGAGCGTGCCTTCTGCACGACATTACGTAGCAAAGTAGCATGTAGAATGGACCGCATTAGGTTTTACAAAGAGGCTATGGAAGAAACAATCTCTGCCCTTGACCGTCTTTGTTCTAGTTGAGGGGATGCTAGGGTGGCCAGTAAAATACGGAACACTCAGTTACACCTGAATTCCAAATAAGCACCACATATTTTTTTAGTATAATTATGCCTCAAATATTACCTGGAACATATTTATACTAAGCATTATTTGTTGTGTATCTGAAACTCAAATTTAACCAGACATGCTGCTAAATCTGGCAACTGCACGGAGAGCGCCTAGAGAACGTTGACGAGCCGAGGCTCCTGCAGTGTAGGCTCTACGTACTTCCCTATTCTCACCGCACGCAGTATCTTCTCCCCTCCTTCCTTGCTTTCTTCTCTCCATGGCGGGCCCCTCCCCGCTGCAGGCGCACCTTCCAGAATGGGCAACCTTGCCACACACAGCAAATTGTACGGCTGTGTCCCAGGCTGGCCGGCATGGAGACGTTTTTCTTTCTGCCCGTGTGCCCAACCCTGGGGTGTGTCCTGTGGCTCCCAAGGCCTCCACTCTCCTCCAGGAGCACTCTTCCTCTTGGCTCTCCCCACTTGCTCTGCCCAAGCCTCCACCAGCCCAGACGTCCGTTCCACCAAGGTCTCCACCCTGCCCAGTGGGTGCGCTGGTTTGCATCAGGTCACTGTGTGCTCATTAGTATTCGCCCAAGTCACGGGGCCCAAAGGGAAAGAGACGGCCAAGTCATCTGGCTACTCCTTCATCCTCTCTCTGAGATAGGCTTTCACGGGAATCGGGGTGAGCTGTTGGGGTGGGGTGGGCGGGTGCTCTGAGCACACTAGGTAACAGTTGCCGCCTGTGTACTCTCTGGGATGGGGGCGTTCCGCCGGCTATTTTAAGGCCAGACTGGTGAATGCTGGGTTCCCCTTCATTTACCTAGGCTCAGTATTTTCCCTGGCACACTCTGAGGTGGTCACAGAATGTGGGAAACCAGGCAAAGGAAAAAATTAATGCTCTGTGATGACGCCCCTGGTAGCTGCTGCTAAGTTCCATGGAAAAGACGGAGTTGGGGGGGAACGGGGGGCTCGCTATCTGTGTCTATGGGTGTCTCCAAAAGCTTTTAGCTGTATTGGCACCTACTCAACTCTAGAGATGGTGGAAAAAGAAAATTGGCTGCTAACTCAGTCCGAGGCCTGCCTGGTGGCCCCAACTCCACCCACTCCTGTGGAGTGGCTTTGCCCACAGTGAATGCCCCTTTATCGTCAGTGAGCGATACTGACTTTTCAAAAATACTGTGTAGGCCTTGTGTCCCAGATGCCTGTGGCATGCTGGCTCTGCTTCCTTTTCAAGGTTGTTGGCTTAAAAACCCACCCAGAAACCTGAGAAAAATATCTCCAGTTGGCAGCTCAGGAGGCTGACACCAACCGCCTCCTGTTTCTTAGCCCGCTGGCCCCCAGCTACCGAGAGGACAGTTATTATAAGTGAAGGGAGAAATTTCGGTGGTGGAAATGCGCAGCAGGTAAATCACAGTTGGTTAAGAGTCCTATGGGGAGCGTTCCCCGCATCGCGTAGACTCGTGTGGTGAAGACATAGTTCATTATCTTCCATGAACAGTAGCTTCGCTTTGCAGGAAAGTTCCATTGGCTTTCTGCAGGTCTGGCCATCTTGGTTAGCGGTTTTCTATCAGAGCCGATGGTGGAAATTGAGTCCAAATGTGGGTCTGAAGTTGGGAGTGGGGTTGGCTATTGGCTTTACCCGTGGATCAAGCATTTGTTATATGCTGACTGTGTACCAGGCCCTTGATGAATCATTCTGCATACATTATGTCATTTGACCTTCACAACAACACCATGTAGTAGATGCCATTAGACCCGCTTTATGGATGCCAGATTGAGTATCTTGACCTTGGCCCCGGACAAGGTCAGCCTAGAACACCTCCTGTGCTGTATCTCCCATTATGCTAAGTCTCACTAATGGGAGGATTTTTCTCTTGAGTTTTTTTCCGTCTAATTGCAGCTTCACTCTTCCTGGAAAAATTGGTCATGCCTGGATTGAGAGATCCACTTGAAGATTTTCCAGTCGTTTATCATGTATTTGTAACTGAGTTTTATTTAGATGCCAGTAATGTGGTCTTACAACTCTTCGATCAAAGTGTGTAACCAATGCCTCTCCCAAAAACTATTGTCTTCTTGTCATACCTGGATGGGTTTTGTCAAGTGGGGAGTTCATGCATTTAACTGGTCAAAAGATGGAGACCATTAAACGTGGTCTCCAGCTGCCTCATAGGACGATCACTTGGGGCTGTGAAGAGTGAGCCCAAAGGGTCCATGAAACAATGCTCCATGTGACCTGTTGCTCCTGTAAAGCAGTGCCCAGCATACAAGCTCTCCGTGTTACTTTCTAACTTCCCAGTTGGAAGTGAGCTGTGGGAAAGTGCTCAAAGCCCCTGGTATTTGACTAAGTCTAGGCAACACCATACGACCACATTCTATCGAGTCCTACCCAGGTCCCCACTCTGATCTCAGTTCCCACTATTACTTCTATCAGCCAGCCCACTTTGCCTTCAGTCGATGGTATCACTTCCAATTTCGGTGACTCCTGGCTTGTCTTCATTTTGATGGCAACTACAAGTTAAAAAGCCCAGCAGCCTTGGCCTGTGGCCACCCCATTATTAACACAAGTTATGATTTTTCATTCACTGCTTGACCACCCGGCAAGCACACTCTCCTCCTAATAGGCAGACCTTCTCTCTGCCTGGAGACAGGAGCTGGTGAAGCACAGATACCTAGAAAAAAACGTCGTGCTCCCATCTTCCTCCAGAAGACATCGACCCAGCACCCTGGAAAGTAAAATGAGGCTGCAGTATTTGTTCGGCTGGTCTAGGTCCTTCCCTAACCCCCAGACTTGCCCACCACTCTTCATCCGATGATTTTCACCCCCTCTATGAACATTTCATCTAATCTTATATGTATTTTGGTACATAGTATATAAGAGCTGGCTCTTATATATTATTACTGATCACCTTTTCCCCAAATTCCTTGGCCTGTGTTCTTTGTATTATGCAGCAAAGACATTCATTCCATCGCATTTCCAAATTGCCCACTATGGGCCAAGTCCGATGCTTGGTTCCCTGAAGAACGTGGATGAGGTCAAGGGTGAATAAGGGAGACTCAGTGACCGGGCCTTGGATGAGCCGACAACTGCGGACGACACACAGGCTGTACTAGCACAGCACCGACAAGGCATCATAAAAACGTGCTCTTGCCAAAATATGAAGATCAGCTAAACCTCATAGAAATGAACGAGAAAAATACAATCACGCATTCATTCTTAGTTTCGTTCAACATACATTTTTGGAAGGTCTTAAATGTCTAAACTTCTAAGTTCAACCGTAGTGGAAAATGAATAAGCTTCCTGTCCTCAAGTTGCTTATAACTGGGGTCTTAGGGGAGGCTGTAAGCAGCTCTTGTTTATATTTTTATTGTAAAACATAAATATGGAATCTAACACTTACTAGGAAGTATATTATTTGGGACACGCAAGGACATTCATTAGATTCAGACAGACACCGCTCTTCCCTAGTCATTCTTAGATTTTAAAATATTAAAACAACTTAAAATCAGAGGGAAGAAAGGTTGACACTGAAATGAATATTTTCAAAAAGGATTTCTCTGTGTTGAGGTCGTCAACATGAGCTGACGAGGCGTGTTGAGCACGCAAGAAGGGTGGCCGGCATGAGTCTAATTCATCCGAGAAATCCTCTCAGGTGATCTTTCCTTCATAGCGCATCATGCGTGCTTGAAAAGGGCAGTAAGGGGGTGCCTGGGTGGCTCAGTCGGTTAAGCGTTCTACTCTTGATTTTGGTTCAGGTCATGAGATCTAGCCCTGGGTCAGGTTCTGTGCTGACAGCACGGAGCCTGCTTGGGATTCTCTCTCTCTCTCTCTCTCTCTCTCTGTCTCCCTCTCTCTCTGCTCCTCCCCTGTGTGCTCTGTCTCTCGCATGCGGTCTCTCAAAATAAATAAATAAACATTTTTTAAAAATAAAAAAATAAAAAGGGAAGTAGTAAAAGTCACCAGATAAAAAGGGCCCAATGCTGAGAGTCAGTTTACAAAATTTACCTTGAAACAAATGAAAACAAAACTAGCATCGAGAGTAAAGTGTGCATGGATTCTAAACATAAAAATAGAAGGTGGAAAAAAATGTATTTTCAGCCGGCCGCAACCAGACTCCCAGAAATCTTTTTGCACTTCCCTGTGCTATTAGCATCTATTTGGTTAAAACTTTGAGGAATACTGCCTTCCATCCCGTCACCAACATTCACCTCTCAGTTTGTACACTTAACACAAGACATGCCATGAAAAACATTTGTACCTTCAAAACAGCGTGATATCAAAACACCTAAAGCAAACTGTTAGAATTTGCAAGAACAATTTGGGCAAAAAAACACACCTGTGAACCCAAATAAGCACAAAACCACAAAAACAGCAAAGGGAGTCGCTTCTGTTGGGCAGCTCTTCGCGAACATCTCTTCCCTTCCTTTCTTATGGTTCTTTTGGAAAACCTCCAAGATCTGCTTTAAGCACCAATTGTACCGGTCATGCCCACAGCTGGAATATTGACGCCAGTGGAAGAATCTGTAGCGTCTCGCAAACTGTGAGGCTAAGGAAGGTACCTGGTTGGAGCCTGAGAAAATGGCGGCCCTTTTTCCTTCCAGGAAAAGAGACTTCATAGGAGATAGTAGGTTTTACTTCTGGATTGTTACCAACGTCAGAGCTTTGCCTCTTCTCGGCCCCTTCTTTTGAAGGGAGAAGACAGACAGCCACTATTTCAAGAATGCAGTGAGCCAGAGGAGCTGTTACCATGGCCAGTTGATGCTGATGTTGGTGACGATTTTTTTTTTATTTTTATTTTTTAATTTCTTTTTTCAACGTTTATTTATTTTTGGGACAGAGAGAGACAGAGCATGAACGGGGGAGGGGCAGAGAGAGAGGGAGACACAGAATCGGAAACAGGGTCCAGGCTCTGAGCCGTCAGCCCAGAGCCCGACGCGGGGCTCGAACTCACGGACCGCGAGATCGTGACCTGGCTGAAGTCGGACGCTTAACCGACTGCGCCACCCAGGTGCCCCAAGTGACGATTTTAATGTTAGTAAAAATGCCATCTAATATTTATGGAACAATCACAATATGCTAAACGCTAGCAGAACAGTTCTCAATCAGGAGTGATTGGCGTGCTCCCTGCATTTCCATCTGGAAATGTCTGGGGACATTTTTGACTGTCGTGAGGGAGGAGTGGTGGCAAGGGTGGGGTGCCACTGGCACCTCTCTGGTAGAAGCTAGGATGCTGCTAGACATTCTGTGATGCAGAGGAAAGGCCCCCACAACAAAGAAGAATCCCACCCGAAATGCCAAGAGTTCAGTAACCTTGCAGCAGACTGAGGTTTTTCCACATATTTGACTTTCAGAATGACCCCATTAGACATGTTGTCCCCACACTACAGAGGAGAACATGGGCTTAAAGTAGCTCAAATTGTTTTGACCTTTGAACATACATTTTTAGGTTTCTTTTTGAGATCTATTTGGTCCTTTGATAACTGCAGAAAACTTAGGTTTGTTCTGTGGCTGAGAATTGGCTCCCTCACATGTCAGCATGAAAGTTTTCCAGCTCAAGCTGACTCAACTCCCATCCCGTCCTGGGAGGAGACTGCCTAACAGTTGGTGATGGGGGCAAGGGGAAGAATATATTATATAATGTCTACAAAAGTCATGAAAAGCCGACTTAACTGCAAAGATAAGCAACCAGTAAGAGAGAGAATGAGAATCCACAGTGATTTAAAAATACGTTTTTGGGACGCCTTAGTGGCTCAGTTGCTTAAGCATCCGATTTCATTTTAGCTCAGGTCACGATCTCAAGTCATGAGATCAAACCTGGTTGGGATTCTCTCTCCCTCCCTCTCTCTGCCCCTCCCCTCTCATGCTCTCTCTCTCTCTCTCTCTCTCTCTCAAAATAAATAAATAAACATAAAATAAAAATAAAAATAAAATAAAATACATTTTCAAGCATGGCATCCAGCCTAGCACCCCACATCCCCTGCATTCTACTCCTAATCTCTGATAGTGGCATCTCTTTTGAGAAAACAGAGGCCCCAGCGCCATGACACTCAGACAAGGGAGGCCATCTCTCTTCTGCAACCTTGCACAGAATTAGGTCATGGAATTTCAAGAGTGTTGGGTCCCAACACTTCCAACACGTCTTGGAAGACAACTTCCGCTTTTCCTTTCTTCCCTTTTGATGCTAAGCTCCGTGTCAAAATATTTAGGATCAGAGCCAGGAAAATCGGACGTTTTCTTTTGACTTAGTTCTCTGCCTCTGGTTGGGTGTTCTGGCCACTTCTCTTCCCACTGCTTATTCCTCTTTCCTCCTTTCCACTTTTCCAACTTTTCCTCAGTTCCCGCTATTTCCATCTTTTCCTCTCTCTTTATAGTATTTCTCACGGCTCATGTACAATGCAGAACAAGGGAATGGGGAATAATTACCTAAATAAGTAGACTGTCCAGTGGACAGGTTGTGATGGTCGGGTCAATGAGGGCCATGATCTCTCTCACGTAGTTAGGAGGTACCCACTTTGAAGACTTTTTTTGAAAATGAACTAAACCCTTTGAAAGTCTAAGCTGTAAATGGGTAACACTAAGGTACAAATTCAAATATTTTTTTCCCTCATGATCTTCAAAAACTTTCTGCCCTAACCAGCTGCCTACTCTGTCCTATCGCTGATACATATTTCAATATTACTGTTGTTGTTTAAATTGACTGAATTCAATGAAACCCAAACTATAGGTCAATTTGGCAAACGTTTGTAAACTTGTTTTATTGGGCAAGATGAGTATGATGTAACTTAAGTCCTGCCCTGGAGGAACTTCACACTTTGGTGGGGAGAATAAATAAATATATATCCATTTAGATAGATAAATGTATTAGTTATCTATCACTGTGTAACAAATTACCCCAAAATTTAGTGGCTTGAGATAATCCACATTTGTCACTGCACAGTTTGTGTAAATCAGGAATATGGGCATGGCTTAGCTGGATCCTTTGCCTCAAGTTTTCTTTTTTTTTTTTTTTTTTTAATTTATTTTTTATTTTTTAAAAAAAAATTTTTTTTTCAACGTTTATTTATTTTTGGGACAGAGAGAGACAGAGCATGAACGGGGGAGGGGCAGAGAGAGAGGGAGACACAGAATCGGAAACAGGCTCCAGGCTCTGAGCCATCAGCCCAGAGCCCGACGCGGGGCTCGAACTCACAGACCGCGAGATCGTGACCTGGCTGAAGTTGGACGCTTAACCGACTGCGCCACCCAGGCGCCCCTCAAGTTTTCTTATAAGAGTAAAAAGTGTTGGTTTAGGGTCTGTGGTTCTTTGTGAAGACTCAACTATAGGAATTTTCATTTTTTAGTTCACCAATGGGGTTGTTGGAAGGGTTCAGTTCCTTGATGGTTTCTTAAGCTCAATTTCTCAATTTCTCACCAGCTGTGGGCTGAAGGCCACCCTTAGTTCCTTGCCACATGGCCCTCTCCACCATGGCAGTTTGCCATCAAAGTATGCAAGCTGAGAAGGCAATAGAGATTCTGCTGACAAACCAAAGTTACCATCCTATATAAACTAATTTTAGCAATGACAGCCCATCACTTTTGTGTATTCCGTTGTTTAGAAGTGAGTCATCAGGTCTAGCCCACACTCAGAAAGAGAGGATTACATGAGGGTCTTTAGACCAGCAGGGATGACCACTGGGAGCTATGTAAGAAGCTGCCTATTACACATAAAGGTTAAGAGATTATTAAAGTGAGGCTCAAAGAAGCCACGATTCTGTCAAAGCAGGGAGTGGTGGAAGAAATCTTCTCTCTACAAAAGGAGGTGTTTTCTGACTACACTGGGCTTCTCTAGGTTTTGGCATCTACCCAGTGATTTGTGGAATGATCCTTGACTTGCAGAATTTGTGACTGGAGCCTTGACAGCTAACCACTTAAGGTGTTATGTCCCTAATCATGGAGAAACAGGGTGCCTCCACAGGGTCCTGAAAGCCATATTTATAGTTGTTCTATTCAACATCTGTCTCAAGGAAAGTTTTGTAGTCCCTTGGTCATTTAGTTGTTTATTTATTCACTTATTTATGTATCGGTTAATGCTAGACAGTGAAACTCAAAGATGAATTACCTTTGAGGCACCTGGGTGGCTCAGTCAGTTAAGTGTCTGACTCTTGGTTTTGGCTCAGGTCATGATCTCACAGTTTATGAGATGCAGCCACATGTCAGCCTCTGCACTATCACTGCAGAGCTTGGGATTCTCTCTCTCCCTCTCTCTTCTCCTTCTCCCCAATCTCAAAATAAATAAATAACTTAAAAAAACCTTAAAAAAAAAAGATGAATTACCTTTGAGGTAATCAAGATCTAGATCACAGGACTCAGAAATGAGGTAATCAAGACTAGATCATGGGACTCAGAAGTGAGTAAGATTTACTTTTGAGGGTCTCTCCTCAGTCCAGACAAGGGTTCAACAAACTACATCCTGTGGATCGAATCTGCCCCTGCCCTCATCTGTTTCTGTATAGCTCATGAGATAAAAATGGTTTATACGTTTCTTAATCTTTGAAAGAACAAACAACAGAAGAATAATATTTTGTGGCACATGAAAATGGTATGAAACTCAAATTGCAGTACCCGTAAAGCCTTATTTGGACACAATCATGCCCATTTATTTACATATTGTCTATGGCTGCTTTTGCAGAGCTGAGAACATATGATGTATAAAGTCTAAAATATTTGCAGTCTGGCTCTTTAAGAGGACGTTTGCCTACCCCTGGTCCGGAGAAGGATGGACATACAAACAAATGATTAACCGCCTTATGATACGTGATATTCTAGACACACATACCAGGGTCGTCAGGAGCACACAGGCATGAATTCTGTTCATAACTGCTTCTGGGTTGGTGATGAAAGGCTTCGTGGAGGTCTCCTTGAGAATAAGTAAGGGTTTTCCTGAAATGGGAGGTGTTAGAGAGAAAATTATTCATGGCGCTTGTTAAAGATGGTTCAGGAAGACTTTACCCAAAAGAGACTGCTGCAGTGTGGATTTTGTAGAAAGGGAGATAGAGGGGACTCAACCCTGAATACAACAAGGGCTGGCAGAGATGCATAGCCAAGGAGCAGGGTGGGGTCCCTTGGTGGAAAAGTACTAGGAGGAAATATCAAGACTGGGGGGATTCTGGCTAAACCAACCCAACAAGATTTTTGCCGAAGACTGGCCAGGGTGATAAGATACCCAGGGTGCAGGATGAGGAATTTGATCAGATATCCAGGGTGGGGGATTTTTGCAAAACTGATCCAGCAGGATTCCTGCTGAAACTAGACTGAACGATCCAAGGACTGAGCCCAAGGTTGGGGCCGGGTCAGAAAGAGGATTCAGAACAGTCTGACTCAAGTTTGGTCAGAAGAGAGAGCCTTTGAGTGTCTGTCGGTAGAGAAAAGAGAGAAAGGACGATCTCTTTCAATACCCTCAAATTGGTGACTACAGGATCCTTAGAGGGTTTAAGGTACCCCTGAAATTGTTTGCCAAACCTGTGTTTATATGCATATGTGTGTTTCTTCCCCGCTAGGGAGAGGGTCCAGTTCTCACAACAGGTTGTTTTTTTTTTTTTTTTAACTGTTTAAGAATCACTCTTGCAGGCAGACATGGCAGCCTGTGCAAAGCCACAGATGTGTAAGACACAATAATATGCTTTTAGGGGTCAACAGTGAGAATACAAAATAGGTTTCTATGGGGTGTAGATGGAAATAAGGCTAAATAAAGCTACTCGCCATTGGAGGGATAGCCTGGACCTGAATGGGGCAGAGGTCTGAGGCTGACTCAGTATAGTTTAAACGACTCACTAACACAAGGATATTGACCAAAATCAAGTTAAACAGACTTGGTCTCTGCTCTCAAGTGGCCACTCCATCGAAAGCAGCTGATGGATAGGCTAGAAGAACTCAGTCACCTATGGAGAGGCTGTGGGTTGGCAGTTCACTGTAGTAACACTGGGGAAGTTGGCCAGATATCCAGCTCTGGAGTCAATCCTTGATCAAACCCCATCTCCTATCCCCCTCCAAACCAAAACAGCATGGACTAAACCTGCCGTGGCCCTGCGAAAGTCTGGCCAAACAGCAAAAGGCAGGCACAAAAACCAGCTTCCTCTTCAAGAGGAGGGGGGTGGTCTTGGTATTTGATGGTGCTGGGGGCACACAGAACAACAGAGAACTCTCCAGTACTGGCAGGGAGAGTCTGCAGGCTCTGGACGTGAGGTGTGTGGGGAGGAGGTAATGGTTTTCACTGAATTCCTTTTTATATTTTATTTAGATTAAGTTCTGCTCAGCGGGGTGATTTCTTAATTAGAGCCGCCCAGCCAGGCAGACCTCCAGCTCAGACCCCTGTGCTGCCTTCTAAGGTTTCATGAGGGACCTTGTCCTGCCTTATTTCCTGAGTTCTAATATTTGAATAGTGTGCAGTGGATTTCAATGGGAGGAAAGACATGTAATTTAATCATCTTTATTAGATTTTGCCTGTGGATGGGGAGAGGGGAAGGAAGGAGGAGGGACGTGTGTCCTCTCTTTGTTAATTTTTTTTTCCTTTTTCTCTACCTTTCTTCCAGTGGTCAAAGAAGGTGGAGACTCAACGGCTGTTTCTTTTTCCTTCATTTTTCAAACAAAGAAGCTTCATGAGAACATTAAGCCCCAAAGAGAATTGTGTTCATTGCAAGACTTGTCAAGGATCGGTGGAGAGATTTATATAAACAAATCATTCAGTTCTTCCTTTGGTGACCTTGGTCCTGAGAGTGAATGCGATGGTCCTACAGCTTTTTGGCCCTTCATCAGTACAGAAGCTGCAGTCTGTGCTCAGCAAGACCTCACCAAATGCAGGAAAATTAAAGAGAGAAATGGTCCATGGCGTATTCTTACCCACCATAAATTGGCGTCATTTTGGCCACCATCCAGGGGAGAGAAACCAGCCTCCTGAAACAGAGAAAAAAGATCAGAAGCTGCTGTAAGGAAGGGAGGTTTGTCGAGTTGCTTTCCTCAGGATGGGAGAGGAAAACTGAGAAGGAATTAACAGGAGCAAATAGTCAGCAGGGGTCTTTTAGGGGAAATAAATCTACTGGAGTTTTCCAACAAAGAAAGACAGAATGCAGCATAGCACATCAAAAAAGTAATAATAAATAATAGAAAGAAAGAAGGAAAGAAAGAAGGAAAGAAAAAAGAAATAATTATGTCCAGAATTATCCCAATTGTCTTGCTCAATGCAAACACACACACACACACACACACACACACACACACACCCTGCAGCCTATAATCCTCCCTCATGCCCCTATCCTGTTGATCTTTCTTCACTTAAAAATTATCGGCAAAGAATTTATTCATTTGGGAGAATTCCAGGCACTACATTTATGTTCAGTTCAAATGAAATGGGATCCAGACTTTTCAAACTGTGCTGTTCTGCAGATAAAACACAAAGGCAGGACCTCATTATCTGGAGACATGGTCCTTTCTTTTTCCTCTTGCCTTTTGTTTTTAAGCAATTTTAGGCTTGTTTGGAAAGTCTCATAACAGGGGCAGAGCATTTTTCACCACATCTATTTCAGGAGGGTTTTTAGTTAAGAATAATGAATTTACCTCTAAACAGATGGAAGAGTTTTACTAAAGCTAGAAAAGACACTTTTACTAATATCCCCGATAGGCTGATCTTAATCCTCTCATTGTTAAAAATGCTTGGTCTACGAGAGTCTTATTTATGTGCCAAATGTCTTTATTAAATCATTAAATTAACACAGAAAAAAAATCCTATTACAATGAGTTTCTGTGTATGATCAAAAGTTGTCCATGGCCTTGCTGATAGCCTACTTATTCCAAAATTTAAAAAGGTGAAATCCCAGGAGAGTCCAACGCTTGGCCAAGTTTTTAAGATTTCATTGTAATATGGCCAGAAGGGTTACTAGGCCCTCGCCAAGAAAAGGCCTAAATTTTTATCAAGGCAGTAGTCCCTAAAAAAAAGAAAACTGTGAAAAATAGGCTTCCCATTCACCCATAGACATGAACTCTTGGCAACATTGCAATATGATTTGACCTGTAGAAACACGAGTCTCTGATATCCACTTTGATTTAAAAAACCCAAGGGTCACATTCAAAGACCAATTGCACTAGTGAATCCGGGGCTGTGGGATTGTGAAAAGAGTTTAAAAAGTCAAGAGAAGCAAAGTTTGGTATATTGGATTTTGAAATTGAACTATATATATATATATATTTGAATGCAAAATTAGTACATGTTGACCACAGGAGAAAAAATTCACTCCTGACCCTCCCACTGAGAAAGTACATTTGTTTTGGATTTCTAGACTTGATTCCTGCCTTTATGTGGAAGTGAGCATTAAAGATTCTGTGTTAGGGCATAGTCTAGAAGCACGGGGCCTGATGGACATTAGGAGAACCTAAAAAGAGAGGAAGAGATCCAACTTGGAGGGTCCAAGGCCTATGGCCTGTCAAGGGGATTCGGAGGGGTAGGTTAACCAAGTAATGGAAGGTGACAGGAGGTCCAGATGAAGCAGTACACGAGTTGAGACAATGCAGGGTGCAAGATCTTGGGTAGAACCAAGAGGTAGTGGGGGGCCTGGGTGGCTCAGCAGGTTAAGCGTCCGACTCTTGGTTTTGGCTCAGGTCATGATCTCACAGTTTCATGAGTTCAAGCCCTGTGTCAGGCTCTGCACTGGCAGCACGGAGCCTGCTTGGGATTCTTTCTCTCTCTCTCTCTCTCTCTCCCCCTCTCTCTCCTGCCCCTCCCCAGCTCGTGCAGTCTTGGTTTCTCTCAAAATAAATAAATAAACTTAAAAAAAAAAAAAGAACCGAGAAGTAGCAAAAGATATGTGGCTGATGTCGGAGAAAGAAAGGAAGCATGCAACGGGCTTGGTCCTGGAGATGCACTTAAAATCCTTTAGCCCTTCAAAGATTGTTAACCCAAATTACTTTTCTTGGTTCTTCCAGATGCCTTAGTATCTCACATTATTACTAAGTACCTGCTATGTTCAAAATAAACATTTGGGAAGCAAGGGTGATTTTTCTCTTTTCTTTTTAATTGCAATTGTGATGTACTCGTGGCCTGACGTTACATGAAGTCTGGCTTAGATTAGCCCCTGGCTGAGAGATCCCTGCTAATTTAGTGACTGCAATTATGCCTGCCTCTAACCGTGGTCTGCTTTTTGTGGGACATGCCCTTGGAGTCGTTTTTCTCCAACAGAAGCAATGGTTATGCTGGCCCTCTATATGTTTTTGCCCCATCGGTGAGACAACCGCCAGGATTAGGGGTATGATCTGTGACCCTGAAACAGAGTGAAATTAATTGGCAATGAGGGGGCTGATTCCATGAAAAAGCCTGAGCACCCGTAAGTACTCTCATAAAAGAGCCCAACTAACACAGGTGCACACCTGCCTTTCAGCCCTAACGATTCCTCCAATAAAAGCAGCAAAAAGGAACAAACATACAAACATACAACCCTTGCTTTCAGTCTGCAAGGTTGGCAAAGAGGAAACGCTCGCATAATTTAATGCTGGCAGAGGTGGTGAGTGGGTGAGTGGGGGGGGGGGGGTTGGTGTCTCCCCTCTCCTTGTACTAATAAACTGCAGGAGCTCTAAGTTTGGGGTTTACACAATTTGACTCCAGAGGAAGGTAGAGAGCCTGCACGTTAAAAACAAATTTTTTTACACCAGTTCTAAAATCTAAATTAAAAAGCAATTTCTCCCCGAGTATTATTTATTAACAGAAAGAAGTGTATGCCACGTGCTATCTGTGAACCCACCTTCACGCTTCTAGATTCACAAATGATACCAAGGAAAGCCACTGGTTGAGTCTGTGCGTTTAGAGGCAACTAGGGATGTAGACTGAAGCGCGTTGAAAGCTCACTAAAAGTCAGCTCATCTTGCTCTTCCTGAGACGAGGAATGTGGCTGCGAAGCCACGGGAGGCTGGGGGTGTAGAGGCTGCAAGCAGGAAGAGGGGGAAGTGAGGGGGGGGGTGGTGCCTGGGAGGGCTCCGGGCAAGTAACCAACTCCTTCACTGGGGGCAGGTGCAAATCTCCAGGGTCAGTACAGGGCAACTTGGGAAGGCAAGGGAGGAAAGAGATTTCTGGAAGTCTCCCGCTGTCCCTCCTGCCCGCTTCCCTCCTTTTCCTGGTGGTTGATTGCAAGGAGCCGCGGAAGGAAGGATGTATCAAACCCGAAGAAGAAAGAACCCCTACCATGTTGCCCCCCACGACACCAACTCTGAACTGCAGCAACACCGTGGCAGCGGCACGTTGCAGATTAACAGCAGCAGGGGCAGGAGGCAAGTCGGGGCTGACTGTTTTCTTTAGCGCCAGTGTAGGCACAGGCTCCATATCAAAGGGAGAGGGGAGCGAGTCTGTGCAATCTCGCATCAGGTCCTGGACTAGGGGTGGGGGTGGGACCAAGTCCCAGAAGATGTCAGTCAAACACTGGCTGGATTTCTAGACCTCATCTCTGTGACCCTTTGAATGTGCAAGGAAACTTACAGTCCATCTGCTACAATTAGTTTGGGGCGGGGGAGGGGGTGGGCGTGCTGAGCAGCTGGGAGGGGCACTTCAGGCCTGCAAGTGTAACTTTTGTTTGATAATGCTTGTTTTCCCCCTGCGTGGAATTTCTCCCTGGGGGACAGAGTAGGAGGGTCCCAGCTAGCATTATAATGGGTTTCCGCTGGCTCGCCTGGGTGGCTCAGTCTAGCTGGCATCTGACTCTTGATTATGGCTCAAGTGATGATGCCAGGGTGGAGGGATCCAGCCCCACATGAGGCTCTGTGCTGAGTGTGGATCCTGCTTAAGATTTTCTCTCTCTCTCTCTCCCTCTGTCCCCTCCCCTACTTTCAGACTCTCGCTCTCTCTCGCTCACATACAAATAAAAAATAAAATAAATTTTAAAAAATGGGTTTCCCCAGAACACAGGATGAAGGCACGGGAGAAAGTGCCCAGAGCCAACATCAGATCCTTTGTGGGGGATAACTACGGGTCCCCAAACTTGCCCACAATCAAGGGACACCTGGTAACATAGGTGACCGTGTACTTTTTATTTCCAGCTCTGTCATCTCCCTGAGCAAACGTTAGAGGGATCACACATCTTGATCCTGAATTATCAGATGGCATAAGAGAAGCCCCGCCAGGGTTGCTATCGATTACTTAGGATGAAAAGGAATCGCTTTGTGGTGGGAGTACTTCTTTATTTTTGCACGTTCTTGAGGACAGCTGGGAAAGGAGGGGGAGAGGACATTTTGGAATTGGCCATTTCTCACGGCTGTCCTGTTCGCCGCTGAGAACATTTTCTCCAGACCCCAGATCTCACTGAGAAGAAATGAGACTTGTGATCGGGCATCCTGGAGCCTGGGTATTTTTCTAAGCCTTTCTATGTCTGTCAGGTCCCCTGAAGCTCTTACCACTGTAACTCTTCCAACTTTCCATTGTAGATGCAACTTTCCTGGGAAAGAATTATCCTTTGCTCCATTGCTCAGTCATTCAACAAACACCACCCAGGACATACATCGAGTGGAATAAGGCCTAACGCTGTCTTTCAGAGGTACGTTTCCCTAAGTATCATCTCCCCGGCCCCCAAGACCCTGCCAAGATTTTGAGAGAACTTCTTTGAGAAAGGGTGAACAAGGCTCACACCCATCAGAAGAAACTCCCTCTGGCATTTCCATTCGGAGGTCATTACTGGCTTCCGTGGAACCACTCTGGGACTGGGAGGGTACCTCAGGGGATAGGGGATGTGAATTTTGAAACTAATAATAAAGACAGCTTATGTGCAGATAGCTCTTTGCAGTTCACACAGAGCTTTCACGTGCTTTTAACCTGTTACACAGCCAGGCATGAGCTCAAAGCCACGATTCCCCTCTCGCTGGGCCCTGTGATGAGCGCTGGGGGCTCAAGTTGCCCAAGGCAGGCCTCCTGGTGACTCGGCAGCCCCACGGTGCTTGTGAGGCCCTGGGTACATGGTATGTCCTACTCAGAACTTAGCAATCACTCATATTTGCGATCTGTGTGACACACAGCCCCCAACGGTCAGACTGCCTCCATGACACATGAGGACAGCACCGAAATCCTCTCTACCTGGCTCCGTCTTCCTGTTAGCTACTCACCTAGCGTGGCCGTTCACTCACAAAACAAAACCAACAGAATGAAAGAACGAATTAAGAAAATCACAAGAATGATGATTTTAGGGATCGAGCCTGGTTTCAGGATTTGGGGTTATTTCTGTTCTTGTGGGTATTTCCTTGGACCGAGAATCAGCATTAAAACAAATAAAAAAAAAAACAAAGCCCAAACAGCAAAACTATAATGGTTCTCAAGTTTTGACCTTTGTGCCATTTACCATCAGAGGTCATGAGAGCCACAATTACAGGACCCAGAACGGAGTTTATCTGTGAGGGACAGATTGCAGCACATTCTGTTTTCTGGGGCTTTTTCAAATCTAAATATCTTCGCCAGTGATATATGATCGTCTGTGATGGTTTATTTAGTTTTGTCTTTTTTTTTTTTTTTTTTTGCTTTTTTTTAAAGGCAGCTTTTAGGGTCAGCCTTCACAAACAGTGGCTCAACATCTCTACAGTGTCAGCCCAGCCCCAGGCTTCTGCCTCGACCAACCCATGATGACCAGGCATGTGACCTGTCCCCAGCCGGCCGGGACACGCTGCTCCTGCCATTATTTCTAAAGCTCTGGGGGGGGGGGGGGGGCGGGGTGTGGAGAATCAGCAAACCTGACTGGTTCAAATGGATTTCCACTCTTCATGTTCAAGCATTTTGGGTTTGAGGAAATCCCAAACATTTTGAGCCCTGGGCACTTTTTCCATTAATATTTTAAACTGATGTGTATGTCAAGGGAAATTTAATATGTAGGTTTCTGATTCATTTACACTTAACCCATCAAAATATTGTTCTGCAAGAGGCATTTGGTGTCCAAGAAATCTTAAGAGCCTTTTTATAAGCTTTTAAACTTCTTTTAAACGTTAAGAAGCAGAAGTTACCGTCTCCCCAGTGTAAACATGAGTGAATCCCCGGTGGTGGGAGGGGAAGGGGAGGGTAGAGGGAGGTGGAAGGAAGGCGCCCAGACACATGGACCTCAGTCCCTGAGGGACACCAGCCCGGGGCCCCCCGTGCTTCACAAGCCCCCTCCTGGTGCTTCATGCCTCCCCCACAATCTGGGGGAACAACTGGGCCTACCTTTTTGAATCCTGAGGGCAAAGGCAAGCTCTTTCAGGGGTCCCGCTGTTGGCAGAGAAAGCTCTCGAGTGTTCTCCAGAGAAGGATACAGACTCCAAGATTTTACTTCCAGGCAAGACCCTTTTTTTTCCCCTTCAAAGAAAGTGCTCATAATGTGTCCTTTCATTTATAATTTTATGAACGTCTCAATTGAACATGTAAAGAAAGTGGAAAAATTCTAAGTTGCCGTGGATGTTTGGCATTTTTCCTCGCTCTGCTAAAATTTACTTTCACCCCCAAGCGAAATGGTTTCAGAGCCTCTCATGAAAGGGGGGGAAGGCCCGTGGGGGCAGCCGTCTGGAATCAGAGTCTTCGTGAAAGACATTTGTATTTTAATTATTCCAGTAGGATCTGCTTGGGTTTTCACCCTCTTTCACTTGGCTTTCCATGGTGAAAGTGAACGTTACATTTCGCAACGCCTGTCACTTCCGTAAACAGGTACTCTCGTATTTTATCCTGTTTTACCAACAGAAAGCGGTAAAGGCTGCCGAGCCTAGCATCCCTGGTACAGGTTAGTTTGTTTGTGGCGTATTGTTGTTATCTTTCTGTTTTTCTAAAAATAGGGGGGAAACTTGAGACTAAAAGAAATCATCCGTGATAAAAATTTTGTTCCGTTTTTGGAATTTTTTTACGTTTACTTATTTACTTTGAAAGAGAGAGAGAGAGAGAGAAAGTAAGTGGGTATGCAAGTAGGGGAGGGGCAGAGAGAGAGAGAAAGGGAGAGAATCCCAAGCAGGCTCTACGCTGTCAGCACAGAACCGGATGCAGTGCTTGAACTCACAAACCATGAGATCGTGACCTGAGCCAAAACCAAAAGCCAGACACTCAACTGACTGAGCCACCCAAGCACCCCTGGATTTTTTTTAATCCTCATAGTTTCAAGGAAATACAGAAAGCATTCATATTCAGAAAAGAAGCCGAGGAAAAATGTTAGATGGCACTTCTCTTCAGATTTATCAAATATATTATTATACGGAGGCTTTTTTTTTCCCCCTGGGTATCAGCGATATCTGTTTTTCTCCTGCCTCGTTTTAAAAAGATTCAGGCCCTCTAAAAACTGATGTTCTACAGGGTGCCTGTGTGGCTCAGTCAGTTAAGCATTCGACTTCAGCTCAGGTTCGAGCCCCGCGTCGAGCCCTGTGCTGACAGCTCGGAGCCTGGAACCTGCTTCGGATTCTGCGTCTCCCTCCCTCTCTGCCCCTCCTCTGCTCATGCTCTGTCTCTCTCACTCCCAAAAATGAATATATGTTAAACAATTTTTTAAAAAACTGATGTTTTATTCCCATCAAGATATATTCTCTTCAGTTCTCTTACGTGATTTCAGGTGCAGAGACAAGATCGTGCGTATGTATGCTGTAGGAGTTGGTGCTATTGGAGCTGGTCAAGAAATAAGGGAGGATAGAGAGGGAGCCAGGCAAATCCCTGGTCGCAAGAGTGCAGGCAGAATGCGTTTGGGGAATGCCATGCCTTACCCGTTGGCTCCAATGCCGATATAGATTCTGTGCACTCATCCTTTGCAAGGACCTTTCGAATAGAACCTCTTGAGACACACGTTTTGTACCTGATCAAATGCGTGTTGCTGTCCTTCCAGCCTCGTGGGTAAGGAGTGCCTTACCCTGTGTTGCCCGTGTTGTCTGACATGGATGTCGATATTTTTGAGGAAATCAGATTTAGAAATTCTTCCAGAAGTTCCAAAAGGAACGTGGAAAACATCCTTCTGAAAAGCAGGGTAGACTTTTGGGTACCTTAAGGTAGTCATCTCTCTCTTATTGTGAAAGTGTCTCTTTCTTCAGTAAAATTTCAAATAGCATCGTTATCATTATAGTCCCTCCAACTATACTATAGTTTATTGCATTGTTAAATTTTTTGTGTTCTTTTGATTTTTCTTCTTTTGAGAAAAAGGTAATATAACTTGTGTACCTTTATAACTGCTTTTGCAGTTTTAAACTCTTTTGACTATTTAATTTTACAGCATCCCCCAAAGCTTGGCTGGAAGGTGTGCCCGTGACCATGACGAAATAGCAGAACCGTGACCTCCCAATATTGCATTTGTGCGACTTGACTTACGGGTTGGCAAAGGAAATTCTTGTCTAGGAAGAATAAGACTAGACATATGTTCGTCAAGTTTTTTTATTTACTTGATTTTTTAAAGTTTATTTATTTATTTTGAGAGAGACAGAAACAGTACAAGTGTTAGGTGGGGGGGGGAGAGGGAGAGAGAGAATTCCAAGCAGGCTCTGTGATGCCAGCACAGAGCCAGATGGGGGGCTCAGCCTCACAAAACTGCCCCTCCCTGCCCACACTCTGTCTCTCTGTCTCTCTCTGTCTCAAAAATAAATAAACATGAAAACAAAACTATAAACGTCACCTCCACGAAGCATCAGATGAGCGCAATTCAAACTATGATTCTGAATTCTGGAAATATGTAAATGAACCAAATAATATGCTTCATTTTCAGTTCTTTCATGGCTCTTAGTTACCAGCAGAGGAGGGAGTCGATTTCCAATTTACTTCCAATTTTAAGAGCTTTATTTGAACGTCGAACATGGTTTTCCATTCTAGTTAGAGCTACAATCCTAAACTTCTCTTAACAGCTACAGTAGAAGACCCTTCCCCAAATTACCCTCTTTTTTATGGACCATTAAACGAGCCGAAAACACTAATTAAATGATCATTAGCTTGAGGATGAATAATTATACTTAGATTTACATGTTGCCTCTTATGTTCAAAGAACTGCTTAGGCACAAGCTAATTAATCTACAAATGAAGAATACTCCAGCATTATTGTATAATTAGACAATCTCAGGAGGAAACAAGAGAGTTGCCAGGGGGAGGCAGACAGTTTTGCAGGGCTCCGTGGCATTTATTTTTTCGTTGCTCAGGTGAAATGGTCAGACCTGAATTCAACTGCCAACTCATGACTTCTATTTACAAATATATTCTTTTTTTTTAATTTAATTTAATTTAATTTAATTTAATTTTTAATGTTTTTATTTATTATTGAGAGACAGAGAAAGACAGAGCATGAGCACGGGAGGGGCAGAGACAGGGGGAGACACAGAATCTGAAGCAGGCTCCAGGCTCCGAGCTGTCAGCACAGAGCCTGACGCAGGGCTTGAACTCACAAACTGTGAGATCATGACCTGAGCTGAAGTTGGATGCTTAACCGACTGAGCCACCCAGGCGCCCCTAAATATATTCTTTTTTAAAAGATTGAAGTTACCGAAATGATGAGGAATTGGAAATGAAAACACATGAATAACCCAAAATATTGCCTTTAATATGAACTTTTTGGGCTATTTTTTAAGACTTTGTTCCCCATGAACAGTGAGTCTATTTCATGATATGTGGTGAGTCTATTTCATGATATGTGGTGACTGTACATTCTTTTCTTCACCAGTGTACTCATTTGCAAAAATTATTGCTGTGTGTGTGTGTGTGCACATGCGTGTGTGTGTGTGTGTGTGTGTATGTGGTGGGGGTAGAGAATTGCTATTTCTTTCAAACCTTGATTTTCTGAGAGTTAAGGATTTCAGATAGCACAGATTCTAAATATATATGGAGAAAGTGACAAAATTTTGAAATGGTTTTGGGAAACAAATGTCTGTGGTCATAAAAATCATTTATTTGTATATTTGTATGTTGGATGTTGGGCATCCCTTTGGTGCAATGATGAATACAGATGAAGTGGATGATATATTTATAAATTCTAGAACAAATTATTAAAAACAAGGACTATTACTAAAAGCACGTTACGCTGGAAGCGGCAAGATGGCGGCATAGGAGGACGCTGGGCTCACCGCGCGTCCTGCTGATCATTTAGATTCCACCTACACCTGCCTAAATAACCCAGAAAACCGCCAGAGGATTAACAGAACGGAGTCGCTGGAGCCAAACGCAGACGAGAGGCCCACGGAAGAGGGTAGGAAGGGCGGCGAGGCGGTGCGCGCTCCACGGACTGGCGGGAGGGAGCCGGGGCGGAGGGGCGGCTCGCCGGCCAAGCAGAGCCCCCGAGTCTGGCTGGCAAAAGCGGAGGGGCCTGACGGACTGTGTTCCCACAACAAGCGCGACTTAGCGTCTGGGAGGTCATAAGTTAACAGCTCTGCTTGGAAAGCGGGAAGGCTGGAGGACAAAGGGAGGGAGAGCTGCTGAGCCCCCTGACGACAGAGCTCAGCTTGGTGGGGAACAAAGGCGCTCGCCAGCGCCATCTCCCCCGCCCATCCCCCAGCCAAAATCCCAAAGAGAACCGGTTCCTGCCAGGGAACTTGCTCGCTCTGCGCAAACACCCAACTCTGTGCTGCTGCGGAGCCAAACCTCCGGCAGCGGATCTGATTCCCTCCCGCTGCCACAGGGCCCCTCCTGAAGAGGATCACCTAAGGAGAAGCGATCTAACCCTGCCCCTCCTGCCCCCGTGCACCTTGCCTACCCACCCCAGCTAATACGCCAGATCCCCAGCATCACAAGCCTGGCAGTGTGCAAGTAGCCCAGACAGGCCACACCACCCCACAGTGAATCCCGCCCCTAGGAGAGGGGAAGAGAAGGCACACACCAGTCTGACTGTGGCCCCAGCGGTGGGCTGGGGGCAGACATCAGGTCTGACTGCGGCCCCGCCCACCAACTCCAGTTATACACCACAACACAGGGGAAGTGCCCTGCAGGTCCTCACCACGCCAGGGACTATCCAAAATGACCAAGCGGAAGAATTCCCCTCAGAAGAATCTCCAGGAAATAACAACAGCTAATGAGCTGATCAAAAAGGATTTAAATGATATAACAGAAAGTGAATTTAGAATAATAGTCATAAAATTAATCGCTGGGCTTGAAAACAGTATACAGGACAGCAGAGAATCTCTTGCTACAGAGATCAAGGGACTAAGGAACAGTCATGAGGAGCTGAAAAACGCTTTGAACGAAATGCATAACAAAATGGAAACCACCACAGCTCGGCTTGAAGAGGCAGAGGAGAGAATAGGTGAACTAGAAGATAAAGTTATGGAAAAAGAGGAAGCTGAGAAAAAGAGAGATAAAAAAATCCAGGAGTATGAGGGGAAAATTAGAGAACTAAGTGATACGCTAAAAAGAAATAATATACGCATAATTGGTATCCCAGAGGAGGAAGAGAGAGGGAAAGGTGCTGAAGGGGTACTTGAAGAAATAATAGCTGAGAACTTCCCTGAACTGGGGAAGGAAAAAGGCATTGAAATCCAAGAGGCACAGAGAACTCCCTTCAGACGTAACTTGAATCGATCTTCTGCACGACATATCATAGTGAAACTGGCAAAATACAAGGATAAAGAGAAAATTCTGAAAGCAGCAAGGGGTAAACGTGCCCTCACATATAAAGGGAGACCTATAAGACTCGTGACTGATCTCTCTTTTGAAACTTGGCAGGCCAGAAAGAATTGGCACGAGATCTTCAGGGTGCTAGACAGAAAAAATATGCAGCCGAGAATCCTTTATCCAGCAAGTCTGTCATTTAGAATAGAAGGAGAGATAAAGGTCTTCCCAAACAAACAAAAACTGAAGGAATTTGTCACCACTAAACCAGCCCTACAAGAGATCCTAAGGGGGACCCTGTGAGACAAAGTCCCAGAGACATCACTACAAGCATAAAACATACAGACATCACAATGACTCTAAACCCGTATCTTTCTATAATAACACTGAATGTAAATGGATTAAATGCGCCAACCAAAAGACATAGGGTATCAGAATGGATAAAAAAACAAGACCCATCTATTTGCTGTCTACAAGAGACTCATTTTAGACCTGAGGACACCTTTAGATTGAGAGTGAGGGGATGGAGAACTATTTATCATGCGACTGGAAGCCAAAAGAAAGCTGGAGTAGCCATACTTATATCAGACAAACTAGACTTTAAATTAAAGGCTGTAACAAGAGATGAAGAAGGACATTATATAATAGTTACAGGGTCTATCCATCAGGAAGAGCTAACAATTATAAATGTCTATGCACCGAATACCGGAGCCCCCAAATATATAAAACAATTACTCATAAACATAAGCAACCTTATTGATAAGAATGTGGTAATTGCAGGGGACTTTAACACCCCACTTACAGAAATGGACAGATCATCTAGACACATGGTCAATAAAGAAACAAGGGCCCTGAATGAGACATTGGACCAGATGGACTTGACAGATATATTTAGAACTCTGCATCCCAAAGCAACAGAATATACTTTCTTCTCGAGTGCACATGGAACATTCTCCAAGATAGATCATATACTGGGTCACAAAACAGCCCTTCATAAGTTCACAAGAATTGAAATTATACCATGCATACTTTCAGACCACAATGCTATGAAGCTTGAAATCAACCACAGGAAAAAGTCTGGAAAACCTCCAAAGGCATGGAGGTTAAAGAACACCCTACTAACGAATGAGTGGGTCAACCAGGCAATTAGGGAAGAAATTAAAAAATATATGGAAACAAATGAAAATGAAAATACAACCATCCAAACGCTTTGGGACGCAGCGAAGGCAGTCCTGAGAGGAAAATACATTGCAATCCAGGCCTATCTCAAGAAACAAGAAAAATCCCAAATACAAAATCTAACAGCACACCTAAAGGAACTAGAAGCAGAACAGCAAAGGCAGCCTAAACCCAGCAGAAGAAGAGAAATAATAAAGATCAGAGCAGAAATAAACAATATAGAATCTAAAAAAACTGTAGAGCAGATCAACGAAACCAAGAGTTGGTTTTTTGAAAAAATAAACAAAATTGACAAACCTCTAGCCAGGCTTCTCAAAAAGAAAAGGGAGATGACCCAAGTAGATAAAATCATGAATGAAAATGGAATTATTACAACCAATCCTTCAGAGATACAAACAATTATCAGGGAATACTATGAAAAATTATATGCCAACAAATTGGACAACCTGGAAGAAATGGACAAATTCCTGAACACCCACACTCTTCCAAAACTCAACCAGGAGGAAATAGAAAGCTTGAACAGACCCATAACCAGCGAAGAAATTGAATCGGTTATCAAAAATCTCCCAACAAATAAGAGTCCAGGACCAGATGGCTTCCCAGGGGAGTTCTACCAGACGTTTAAAGCAGAGATAATACCTATCCTTCTCAAGCTATTCCAAGAAATAGAAAGGGAAGGAAAACTTCCAGACTCATTCTATGAAGCCAGTATTACTTTGATTCCTAAACCAGACAGAGACCCAGTAAAAAAAGAGAACTACAGGCCAATATCCCTGATGAATATGGATGCAAAAATTCTCAATAAGATACTAGCAAATCGAATTCAACGGCATATAAAAAGAATTATTCACCATGATCAAATGGGATTCATTCCTGGGATGCAGGGCTGGTTCAACATTCGCAAATCAATCAACGTGATACATCACATTAACAAAAAAAAAGAGAAGAACCATATGATCCTGTCAATCGATGCAGAAAAGGCCTTTGACAAAATCCAGCACCCTTTCTTAATAAAAACCCTTGAAAAAGTCGGGATAGAAGGAACATACTTAAAGATCATAAAAGCCATTTATGAAAAGCCCACAGCTAACATCATCCTCAACGGGGAAAAACTGAGAGCTTTTTCCCTGAGATCAGGAACACGACAAGGATGCCCACTCTCACCGCTACTGTTTAACATAGTGCTGGAAGTTCTAGCATCAGCAATCAGACAACAAAAGGAAATCAAAGGCATTAAAATTGGCAAAGATGAAGTCAAGCTTTCGCTTTTTGCAGATGACATGATATTATACATGGAAAATCCGATAGACTCCACCAAAAGTCTACTAGAACTGATACATGAATTCAGCAAAGTTGCAGGATACAAGATCAATGTACAGAAATCAGTTGCATTCTTATACACTAACAATGAAGCAACAGAAAGACAAATAAAGAAACTGATCCCATTCACAATTGCACCAAGAAGCATAAAATACCTAGGAATAAATCTAACCAAAGATGTAAAGGATCTGTATGCTGAAAACTATAGAAAGCTTATGAAGGAAATTGAAGAAGATTTAAAGAAATGGAAAGACATTCCCTGCTCATGGATTGGAAAAATAAATATTGTCAAAATGTCAATACTACCCAAAGCTATCTACACATTCAATGCAATCCCAATCAAAATTGCACCAGCATTCTTCTCGAAACTAGAACAAGCAATCCTAAAATTCATATGGAACCACAAAAGGCCCCGAATAGCCAAAGGAATTTTGAAGAAGAAGACCAAAGCAGGAGGCATCACAATCCCAGACTTTAACCTCTACTACAAAGCTGTCATCATCAAGACAGTGTGGTATTGGCACAAAAACAGACACATAGACCAATGGAATAGAATAGAAACCCCAGAACTAGACCCACAAACGTATGGCCAACTCATCTTTGACAAAGCAGGAAAGAACATCCAATGGAAAAAAGACAGCCTCTTTAACAAATGGTGCTGGGAGAACTGGACAGCAACATGCAGAAGGTTGAAACTAGACCACTTTCTCACACCATTCACAAAAATAAACTCCAAATGGATAAAGGACCTAAATGTGAGACAGGAAACCATCAAAACCTTAGAGGAGGAAGCAGGAAAAGACCTCTCTGACCTCAGCCGTAGCAATCTCTTACTCGACACATCCCCAAAGGCAAGGGAATTAAAAGCAAAAGTGAATTACTGGGACCTTATGAAGATAAAAAGCTTCTGCACAGCAAAGGAAACAACCAACAAAACTAAAAGGCAACCAACGGAATGGGAAAAGATATTCGCAAATGACATATCGGACAAAGGGCTAGTATCCAAAATCTATAAAGAGCTCACCAAACTCCACACCCGAAAAACAAATAACCCAGTGAAGAAATGGGCAGAAAACATGAATAGACACTTCTCTAAAGAAGACATCCGGATGGCCAACAGGCACATGAAAAGATGTTCAGCGTCGCTCCTTATCAGGGAAATACAAATCAAAACCACACTCAGGTATCACCTCACGCCAGTCAGAGTGGCCAAAATGAACAAATCAGGAGACTATAGATGCTGGCGAGGATGTGGAGAAACGGGAACCCTCTTGCACTGTTGGTGGGAATGCAAATTGGTACAGCCGCTCTGGAAAGCAGTGTGGAGGTTCCTCAGAAAATTAAAAATAGACCTACCCTATGACCCAGCAATAGCACTGCTAGGAATTTATCCAAGGGATACAGGAGTACTGATGCATAGGGCCACTTGTACCCCAATGTTCATAGCAGCACTCTCAACAATAGCCAAATTATGGAAAGAGCCTAAATGTCCATCAACTGATGAATGGATAAAGAAATTGTGGTTTATATACACAATGGAGTACTACGTGGCAATGAGAAAAAATGAAATATGGCCTTTTGTAGCAACGTGGATGGAACTGGAGAGTGTGATGCTAAGTGAAATAAGCCATACAGAGAAAGACAGATACCATATGGTTTCACTCTTATGTGGACCCTGAGAAATTAACAGGAACCCATGGGGTAGGGGAAGGAAAAAAAAAAAAAAACAGGTTAGAGTGGGAGAGAGCCAAAGCATAAGAGACTCTTAAAAACTGAGAACAAACTGAGGGTTGATGGGGGGTGGGAGGGAGGAGAGGGTGGGTGATGGGTATTGAGGAGGGCACCTTTTGGGATGAGCACTGGGTGTTGTATGGAAACCAATTTGTCAATAAATTTCATATAAAAAAAAAAAAAAAAAAAAAAAAAAGCACGTTACTATTACTAGTAACAAATGATGGTCCTCAATGTTCTCATCTGTATGTTGGGTTGGTGGGTATGTAATATTAAAATGTTTGCCCCCTTGGGGCGCCTGGGTGGCGCAGTCGGTTAAGCGTCCGACTTCAGCCAGGTCACGATCTCGCGGTCCGTGAGTTCGAGCCCCGCGTCAGGCTCTGGGCTGATGGCTCACAGCCTGGAGACTGTTTCCGATTCTGTGTCTCCCTCTCTCTCTGCCCCTCCCCCGTTCATGCTCTGTCTCTCTCTGTCCCAAAAATAAAAATAAACGTTGAAAAAAAAATTAAAAAAAAAAAAAATGTTTGCCCTCAAGGTGTCTGGGTGGCTCAGTTGGTTGAGCGTCCAACTTTGGCTGAGGTCATGATCTTGCAGTTCATGAGTATGAGCCCCACATTGGGCTCCGTGCTGACAACTCAGAGCCTGGAGCCTGCTTTGGATTCTGTGTCTCCCTCTCTCTCTGCCTCTCCCCAACTTGTGCTCTCTCTCTCTCTGTCTCTCTCTCTCAAAGTTAAATAAACATTTAAAAAAAATTTTTAATGATAAAATAAAATATTTTACATCTGTGGTCAAATGGTTGTTTATCAAAGTTTCCCTGAAGCACAATCCATTTTCTCAGCTTCGAGAAATAGAGGGATGTAACAAGTGAATTCGGTTCGATTGTCTGGCTTTGGTTGATTTCAAACGTGCTTGTATTGAATGCTAACCCTTCTTCAATTCAGCAACTAGCTTATATATGAAAATTAAACGTTTGGGGGGGAATTTCTTCTATTCATTTTTAAACTTGTAGCTCAGCACTTATTTGTATTAAATTTTCTTTCCCTCCTTCACTCACTTGCAGTAGATTAAAGTGTTGATCTTTTCTTTTTGAAATCATAGTTTGGTAAGTGGGTGTCTTTGCAAATAGTAACTTAATTTTCTCTCTGGGAGTTTGCAGTTCCCAACCTGTGGAGACAAACACGGAAACACCGTGCCACACAAGCATTCTGATATGAAATTTGGAAAACTGGGATTGTTGAAAAAGCTAGGAAGCACAGATTGCACTCCCTTTGGACAAAGGTAAACAGGAAACATGCTTTTTTATAAAGTCAGAGATTAAATGAGTTAGTAGAAGCAAGCCTAGACATCCACATAAGCCAGAGTCGAAAACTATAGACTAAAATACATCTGATAGCAAAGAGAATGACCCTTTGCAAAAGCCCTCACTTTTTATTTGAATCAAGGATTCTTCGTAAGTTCAGCAACCTGCAGGATTTTAAAAAGAAAACTAAAATCCTCAGAACAGCAGGCTTCCATCCAACACTTTTGCGATTATCAAATGACCAGATTTGAAACGGTCATCATCTCACACCTAGGGATTTTCTTTTTTTTATGTATGTTTTAATTTGTGAAGCATATCCACAGACAAAATGACTCGTGAGAAACAGAATCCTCCAGTGCTCCCAATTGGCCCTATTTCTCTATCAAGTCAAGAAAGTCAGTTTTGCCTTGGGATTTTAGAGTGTCCTTGGGTAGCCCTTAAATGTACGCAGTGTTCATCTTGCAGCTATGATCACTGGTTTCTTTTGAGATGTACTTAAGCTTTTCTGGAAGTTGTTCAGGAAACTGGAAAATCCTTTTCTACAAGGAAACTTTCTTCCTGGGCCTTCTTATAACTTGAGATGATGACCCCTTTGGGTCACGCAACCCATGGATCCCACTCTGTGAGTCTGTTTTATAAAGACAGTATAGTAGGTGATATCTATGAAATACATTTGGAAAGTGGGTAGGAACTAAGATAATATCTTTTGAGAGTCACTGGTGGCCTCTGAAATTATAATTCACAGAAAGTCACTGCTAGCCAAGATCTCTTTTGAGTGGAAACCAGAAAAGACAATATAATAGAACTCATCTCTTACGAAGCAAGTCTTGATTCTCTTGGAGTTGCTAACACTAACGTCATTGTCCTTTTTCCTCAAAGATGGAATGACACTGGTTAAAAACTAAAGGTCTATTAATTAGCATTTCAGATATGCCCTAAATCACTTGGAAGTATAACAATGGAACAGAAAAAGAAGAATAGTATCAACAACAGAGAAATGCTGCCTAACAGAATATTAAGCCCTTTTTAACAAGGAAAGCCATAGCTAAATTTACTCATTTGCTGATGAGCCACAACTTCCCCCATAGGAAGAAGCTCTTTCTTAGCTAATATGTTTTTTTAAGTTTTTTAAAATTTATTTATTTATTTTGAGAGAGACAGAGACAGTGCAAGTAGACATCAGAGGGCGGGGGGGGGGGGCGGGGAAGAGATCCCAAGTAGGCTATGTGCTGCCAGCACAGAACCCGACATGGGGCTTGAACTCACAAAACCATGAGATTGTGACCTGAGTTGAAACCGAGAGTTGTATGCTTAACAGACTGAGCCACCCAGGCGCCCCCTTAGCTAGTATCTTCTAATGGTTTAAAAGCATAGGTTTAAAAATCCCAACTAACAAAGTGCCTGGATGGTTTAGTTGGTTAAGCGTCCAATTCTTGATCTCAGTTCGGGTCATGATCTCACGGTCCGTGGGATAGAGCCCCACGTTGGGCTTTGTGCTGACAGCTTGGAGCCTTCTTGGGATTCTTGCTTTCCCTCTCTCTCTCTGCCCACCCCCACTCATGGTCTCTCTCTCTCTCTCTCTCAAAATAAATAAATAAACATTAAAAAAAATCCCAACTAGCCCAGCTAGCTGTGTGAGCTTGGGACTCCTTAAGCTTCAAATCTTTCATCTGCAAAATGGGGTGCAGAAAGTACTTAACCTTGTGTAGGGTTGACCAATTGTCCCGGCCTGCCTACACCTTTCCCAGTTTTAGCACTGAAATTCCCAGGTTTCAGATAACTCCTTGGTCCTGGACCAAGTACTGGTCCTGGACCAGTACAATTGGTCACTCTATTTATGAGAAACAAATGAGAAAATGCATGTAACTTTTATGGCATCATGCCTGGCACATAACAAAAGTTTAATTTATTTTAGCCATGGATTGGAAGGGGTCAAATTTTATCCCTTTTCCCCCTCATACATTGTGGATGTGCTTCTGCCAAACAAGAAGGAGATATAACCTCCCACGACCAGCTGTCAGATTTGGTCAGAACCTTGCCGTGACCATGAGGGACTTGGGGCAGCATGTCGTCTACCCTTGTGCAGATATTCCAAGGTAGAGTGCGGGGCATAGACGGCACAGGAATGGAACAGCTATAAGATAAGGGCATACCGTTTTGCTTGTTTGCTTTCCCAGTGCTAGTATGATATGGATTTCACTTCAGCTCAAGTCTCCTTCCCGTGGATATTTTCATCCCTAAGTATCTTGGGTGCCAAATTTTCAACTTTTTCCCCTTCCTCGTATTCACAATAGCCAACACACATCAAACACTTGGTGTGTCACAAATCATCTTTAAGCATTTTTACACTTCTACATTAACTCATTAAAAGTAACAGCAACCGTGAAGTTATGACTGATGTTCTCCCCCATTTTCTGAGGACACACAGAAAGATGGAGAAACTTGCCCTGGGTTTAAGAGTTAGTGGGTGGGAGCTGGGATGCAGATCGAGGTGGGCTGACCTCCTTCTGCCTCACTCTCCTCACCTGTAAAATGGGCAGAAAAGGAACTACTCATGTAGCTCACAGGGTTGTAGAAAGAATCAAGTGATTTGGTACATTTGAAAACACACGGTCAGCTTGCAAATTTTAGGCAAATGTGCCTTCATTATTCTTCTATTACACTCTTATCTGCTCATCCTTGTTTCATAGTCATGCAAACATTTTGAGAGCTGATGAGATTATCCTAAGTGTAATCAAGGTCCCCTCTGTGATCAAGGATACAAAGACTTATTTCCATGGAAGCCTCTCCTTGGGATGAAATTTAGAGCGGAGAATTGCCCTAAATTTCTCAGATCAACGATGCCCCCGACTTTCCCCCTGTTAAGTAGCACTTGTTGTCGAGACACAGAACATGAAATGAGGTCCCTACCGTCACTATCGTGCAGTACAAAAATGGACCCTGCAGCTTGGAAGGCAGGGAAACAGATGATGTGGCCAGGCGGGCGCTGAGTTCCCATTACGCAGACTCCCACTGCAAGCTAATTAGAATGCAGGACTGTTCCAAAGAAGCCAACCAAGCCACGGTGTCCTTAGGACACCAACTAAAAGGAGCATGACACGGGAGCTTGGGTTTGCTTTGGATGAGAAAGCTCAGAAGAGACGGTGTGTTCACGCTGCAGATCATTCACTATCCTGCAGCCCCGGGGTGAGCACGCACCCCACAGCATCACTCTGATTAATGGAGGCCCTATATGCACACTGACATCAGTATCGGGGCTCCAGAGCGTTAGGAATCTCACCAGGTGTGGCTAGTTTATTTTCAGGTGTGGACAGGATAGTCATTAAAAACAGAGCCAGATTTGGTCTCCTACCTAAACTCAACACCTCGGCTGCCCCGCCCCTGGCAGCATTTCCACGCCTGCAGAGGCTGCCTTTTTCTTGTTGGGCATGCAAACCTTTCACTCATCAGAGGCCCAGAGGACTTTGGAAGACTCCAATGTGTCAGTATCGGTCAACTAATGGAAGCCATGTGTTTGCAGAATGGAAAAAACCTGGCATCCTAAGGATCCAGACATGTCTCATCATAAATGGGTCTAAAGCAGAGATGCTTTTTTTTTTTTAGTTCGTTTTTTAGGATGTTGGCCCCCCTCCCGATTAGCTATGGATAAAGCTATCCTGAATGACCCCACTCCTAAACACGAAGTGCCCTTTCACCAAGGGCAAAGGAAGCAGCTAAGATTTCTTGACTACATACAAGGTCCTATGCAATTTATTAATGTAATGCTGATCACAATGGTTATATCAATGGCTGCGAATTTAGTGCATAGACCCGCTAAGAGCTCTCTATGTTGGCCAATTTACTTACCAGGTGGGGAAGTAGGTATTGTCATTCCCATTGTATGGAAGGGAACTAGTATACTAGTTGTATACTTTTCCTCCCATGGCAGAATAAATCAGAGATATAGGAATTACAATTAATTTTATAGCCACAGAGGCTGAGATTTAGAGAGTTTGAGTAAACTTTCCAAGGACATGTGATTGGCAAATGACAGTGGAGGGATCTCAGTGTAGTGTTTAAAAGTCAGGAAGGGGGAGCCTGAGTGGCTCAGTCGGTTAAATGTCCAACTCTTGATTTCGCCTCAGGTCGTGATCTCATGGCTCATGAGTTCGAGCCCTGCATCAAGCTCTGCACTGACAGTGTGGAGCCTGCCTAGGATTCTCTCTCTCTCCCTCTCTCTCTCTCTCTGCCCCTCCCCTGTGCTCTCTCTCTCTCTCAAAAAAAAAAAAATGAATAAACTAATAACAACAAAACAATATCAGTGAGGTCTGCTGTGCTTACCAGAGGATAGAATTTCTAAGGTGAGAAGGATTTGATTGCTCAACAGACAGGTACGTTGCATACTTAACATACCACTGTAGTAGCATAAGCATCAAAAGAAGGAGAGAAATTCTTGAAAGAACTTGATTATTTCATGGAAGTGCCAAGCTATCAAAGTAGTCACTTGGGAAAGGAATCCTGCAGACTCCTTTCTTACGATTTTATATTTTTGCATCTTCAGTAAAAAAAATGATGTCAAAATCTCCATGGCTGAAAGCAATAAAGGCGTATTTTTAATTTGTATTACACATTCACTGTGGGCCGGCCAGGAGGGACAGTGGATCCCGAGACGGAGGGGGGGGGGGGGGGGGGCGTGGTTCTGTACTACTCAGCCTTCGCTCAGGGAAGCAGGACGGTCACAAACAGCCCTGGCCTCAGTGGCAGAGGGGAGACAGCATGGGCAATTGTTCATTGGCCGTTGAAGTTAGTCTCCTGCCAGAAAACGTCTGCTCACATTCCATTGGCCCAAGCCAATCTCGTGGCTTATATGACTTTAAGGAGGTGAAGACTGGTGGTACTGCCATGTGCATGGAAGGAAAATACCAAGCCTATTGGGGAACAGCCTGACAATCACAATTCTGCAGATAGACAGAAGATAGGTAGGTAGGTAGACAGATAATGATGGGCAGAGAACAGATAGATACAAAGATAGACAGACAGTGAGATGAGGACAATAATCTTTTCAGTGTTTGGGGCTCTCAAATGTCGTAATCCTTCCCAGAAGGGAGGGAGAAAAGGCTGGTCGTCCCTCCTTGGAGTTGGATAAATGCAAACAGTAAGATCCCACAATCTCCTGTTCTCCTCCAGACCCTGTGATTCTGATTCCTTGCTTTCTGCCTCCCACCTCAGTTCCAACGGTTGAAGACTTGTTTTCTCACTGGAGTGGGAGCAGGGCTGATGACCTCACTGACCGTCTCCAAGCTGCTTTTGGGGGCAGGTTTGTATGCAACCTCGATGCCTGGGTTGTCTTCATTTCGGACCAGAGCTAAAGGGTCCTGCGGCTCTTGGTGTGAACATGGCTCCAAGCCAGTGGTTGATCTTCTGCAGGGTCACCCGGGGTTCCAAGCTTCCCTTCTTACTTCTTTCCCAGCCCTTCCTGCTGAACATCTCTTCCCACATTAGCATCTGAATCCTGGAGCCTGGGAGGAGGAGGTGACCACTTTGGGGGATGAGGGGTTCTAAAGGCTCCTTACAGTTATGAGGGCAGGTGAGCCCTGGGAGTCCTCTGTGGGTCTCATTCTTCCTCACTAGCCTGTGGGGTATGACCCCTTGCTTCAGATGCATAGATTATAAAAACAGACTGCTTTACCAAGGAGCAGCCCACAGTACCCACACCCCAAGACAGTTACCTCACAATGCAGTTGGGCACCTAGGCTCAAGGCTCCCTTCTTTTGCGTTGTATCACTGGCTCTTACCAGCTTCATCCCTTTTCGAGATAAAAGGCTGTGTCTGAAAGGTCAGTTCTGATGGTCCTGGGCCCTTTCATGAAAGTCATCTGAATTGCTCATTTCTTTATCCCTCTCCTCCTATGGCCTGGTTTCGCTCTGACATAGCTCCCGAAGGAATCACTTTGACATTTCGTCAAAAATTGGTTGCAAACTGAGCTCTTTTCAAAAGTAAGTCTTATTTAAAAAAAAAAAATACTTCCTTCTTTTTCTTTTGTGGTTCATTAGCATCTTCTATTTTTTTTTTTTTTTTCTTTTTCTCTGTCTCTTTCTACTGGAAACCAGAAGTATTTCACCCTGGCTTGCCAAATGATTTTTATCTCAGTAGAAAAAGAACTTGCTATTTCCTGAAAATCTACCACCATCACGACCACCACTACCCCCCTTTTGAAAATACATTTTGTGCTGGGAATCAAAGTCAGGTAACTTGATAAGGAGTTAATGAAAACAAATTAATTCTGTCTGCATTGAAAAGAGAGACAGCTTGGCCTCACAGAGTTATCTTATTTGCTTCCCGAAGTTGGCACTTTCTTGATGTAACACTGTTGAAAACTCTAGGTAGTTGGGGGAAATAAACAAGGGCACACAATTTTCCCACTGGAGTAAGGTGATTATGTGTGTGTAAATTATTCAGATAATTTTTGAGGGGTTGTGGGAGAAATTTCATTCCAACACATCTGGCTAATTGCATCTAAATTGTCATTTTGACCCTCCGTTATGTGGACAATTTGCATTAAATCCTGGGATACAGAATACGAATTCTAAATAGTGTTTGTGTGACAGCTGTAAAAACAGTATTTTAATCATCCGAGGTCTCTCCTTCTGGAATGGGATTGTATAACTGTAGGAGAGGTGTCATGACCCTTACTCCCTCCTCCCCTTTCTAAGCCCTGTGCTCCCAAGGATAGAACATGCTCACTTTATAATCATTCTGGACTTGAAGGAAGACTTCCCAGTTTGAGGAAATATGTATCATTCAAAGCTGGCAGCTTTTATATTCTTGTAGAGTCACTGAAAAAAAAATGTCACCCTAAAAGTGACATCACAAGGGGGTAGTCTAGGGGACAAGAGACTACATTTTATATCCAGTCATGCATTCTTATGTAGCTACCAGAAGAATGGTAGCAATGTATTGGAGATCATTGTTATTTGCAGTATTGTGGGGAGTGGGGGCCAGGGTCTGGGCTTGCCAGTGTCATTGTTTGGGGGTTTGTCCATTCTCTTGACTTCCAAAGATGATCAAATCAAAGTAGAGAGGATCAGAGGCTAATAAATGTAGGCATCCTAGGAACCTTGTGTGGCTTTCTCTGGCCCCAAATAATTACATATCAGGATTCCCTTCTTTTTCTTCCTCCTCCATTAGCAGGTCCTTCTAACTGATAGGAAGTCCGTGACGTTAGAATCGGACAGTACAGGGGGCACCCAGGGAGAAGTTGGAGCTGTGTCTGATGTCACTCCAACTCTTGGTCCAATGAATTTTCTTTTCCTTGTAGAGACCTCAAATGAAGCTATCCTTTTCTCTTTATCAGTTGAAAGAATTTTCTAAAACTCAACTAGAGATTTAAGGGTCTCACAGACTGAGGTGAAAATCCTAGGCTAAAGCTTAAATATTTACAGAAATGTCTAAGGTGGACATTTCATACCCATCAGGTTTGAAGGTTGCTTTCTAGATCATTTTGCTTCTTTATGGATCTTATTCCAAAAGGTGAAGCGAGGGGCGCTCCATATCTTTATGATCTCAACCAAGACGTTATATAAATCATTCCACCTCTTTTTAGGGTCACCTTCTTGTACTGGGTAGCCTTTAGACAGGATGTTCATAAACTGCTTCAGCAGAAACCGCCTGAACCTTCCTCCAGTTTTGGATGTTTCAGTGAGGTGACTGGGAAGAGGGATGGGTCTGTGGTCTGATCCTAAAATCCAACAGCCAGCAACAGTTATTTGCCTCAGGATTTTGGGGTTTGAGATGTTTGGCTGTTGGTTGAAGATGACAGAAAGGGAGAAACCCAGTAGACGGAAGGGAAGATGCTAGCAATGCCAATGGAATTCAGATGGGGGGGGGGGGTGGCAAGGACTCTAACATCCTCCAAATAAGGCTCCATTCAAGTAATTGGGCATTTGTGCCTTGAGTTTCTGGATTCCATTCTCAATATGCATGCTGAGTCATTCCATTTTCTTCCTAGGGCTTTTCAGTTTGCCTTCCAGGATTACAAATTGATATTATCTGCTAAGGCAGACCCAGGCTTGTTAGTATCAGGGCTATTTAAAGTTGAGAATGGCCAGGAGATCCTGGGGAAAGTGCAATAGAGAATTATGGAAACATCAATTTAGGTAATCTAAATCAAAATCCTCCTTGTCCCAAGTATCTGGTTATCTATTTCTTTCTCTTTTTTTTTCTTTTTTTCTGAGTTATCAATGAGTCAGACAACCAGCACTGCCTTTTGATGATATGGCTTAGCCTACAAACAATCCAGGTAGACTCCTATATTCCCTTTACATATACTATCACGACATAGTTTCTTGTGGCCTCATTATTAGGGCTTTCTCTTAATTTCAGCCAGTTTTCATAGTAAGTAGGGATTCGGGGAAATGATATGGGAAGTTTAGGATAAGACATTAGAGAACTTGAACTTGAGTTTCTGATTTACTACTAATAACTTGTGTGATCTCAGCAAGCCATTTAACTTGTCTGAGGGTCAGAGATCTCCAGTGGAAACTGGACTAAGATGCTACGACCAAGTATGTAGGAAAACCAATGGGAGGGGCCACTGATGGCTATTGTCTCTGTGTCACTCATGCACAGTTCTTTTTATTAACCTTTTATTGTAAAAGACTCAACCACACTCGCACCAGTACATTTAGGTGAGGAGCTATGATTATTTAAAGGCAATTGTAAACCACAGGTAGTTTAAAGATGAGACAGGGATGCCTTATCTATGGCAATCTTTCTCTTTCCAGGCTGTTCTGGGGCACTCTTGTGATTTTATTCCTTTGGGTTCATAAAGTTTTCCCTCAGGAGTCTTTGGCAGGCTGCCTGTATTGGTTTTCTATTGCTGTCATAATAAGTTACCCTAAACTTTGTGGTTTAAAAGAACACAAATCAATACCTCATAGTTTCTGTAGGTTGCGCATCCAACATGGGTCTCACTCACCAGGCTGACATCAAGGTGTCGGCAGGACTGTTGTCCTCACCAGAGGCTCTGGGGGAGAGTCCCTTTCAGCTTCATGCAGTTGTTGATGAACTTGGTTTCTCGGGGTTGCAGGACTGAGGCCCCTGTTTCCTTGCTGGCTGTCGGCAGGGAGTGGCCAGCTGTCCTGGGCTCCCAGCTTCCTTCCTCCTTCTTCAAAGTCAGCAACAGCAAGACAAGTCAAAATTTAAGTTTTGGCCTCCCTTTTGGCCTCCTTGTGCTGGATAATCCAGGATCGTCTCCCTACCGTAAGGTCAGATGATTAGTAACTTTAATTTTCTCTGAACATTAACACAACAATACCTAAATTAAACGTTTGAATAACCAAGGGCTGGAAATCATGGGGTGTGGAGGAAGCATCAGATTCTAAAGAGTTGTCCTACAGGTAACATACTTATTATCAGTTATCAGCACCTTTAGGAAATTAGCCTAATAGGTGGGTTTCCAGCATTGCTGCCAGCTAAAAGGAGTAGGATGATTTTTTTTTTTTTTTAAGGCTAAATGGGACATTACATGGGAGATTACTTCAGTGTTTAGGTTCAAGGGTTAGAAACTTTTGGCAGGGAGTATATGAGGGCAGTGAAGATCTAAGCTAGGTAGTAGAGACAGAGAAAGGCTCACTTATTGGAAAAAATAAAATAATAAAATAAAATAAAATAAAATAAAATAAAATAAAATAATAAAATAAAATAAATAGAGATGACCAAGGGGGAAAATCATTTACTTAACACTATGCTGCTGTGTTTGAGATTGAGATGTATCTATTTGTAACTGATTTGTAACTAATTTGTAACTAATACAATATCTAGAAATATACAGCATGCTCACTGGAAATATAGCTTTGAAAATAAATGGAAAAAATATTCAAATATGTTAAAAAAGATTTGAGAAAATATTTGAAGAGATTTGCTTGAGCTGGGTATGGAAGAAATCCTCCCTTCTCCCTTTCACCCTCCTTAGATTTTATAATTGTGCCCAATTTCTATTTAATGTACACTTTGTCATTATGTAAGTATTTTTACAGAGATACATGCATAATGTTTAAATAAAATATATATGCTATATCAAAATATCTTCAGGAAGTAAGACTCCACTGCCTTGTTTGGTGACATTATGTATATATACTGTATATACATTCTATTTGTCCGTGAGTATTGGTATGGAGATGATAGATAGATAGATAGATAGATAGATATGGATAAATGTAGAAGTTGACGTAAGTATGTTATCATTACACAGGCATAAATACAAGACCTCACATTCTCAAATAAAACCAATTGCAATACCACATTAAAAAAAACAAAACAAAACAAGCCTATAGCAAGTTTCATTTTCACCCAGATTCCATTATTCCATGACCCTTTCTCTTTTAATCTGCCTTGGAGTAGATGTAGATCTCATTCAAATATCCAGAGTCATTCCCGTTACAAGTCCTTTCCAGGACAATGGGAAATATATTCGATTTACATGTTCATTTTGTGGTCATCAAGGTTTCCTGTCCGTGGTCCTTCTGTGAATTCCCTTTGGGCTTAGTTTGGCCCATGCTTCTAGAAGTGACCGGAAGACACACATGCACAGAGTTTGACCCACCCACAGTACCTGGGGTTTTTCAACTCATACATCTGTCTGGGTCAAGCTGACTATTGTCCGGTGTTCAGGTCCTTGACTGGAAGTAACAAGACTAAGGGAGAAAAGAAATCATATCCTGTCAATAAGCGCTGAAAATATTTAGTGTGGCAAGCTCTGTGTTTTCTTTCTTATGAAAAGCTGATTAATATTCAGTGGTTGAAGGTTAATACCCCATTCATTTTATTCACTTTACATCCTGCACACAGCAGTGACTGTTCCAATTTCAACTCCTAATTCATACAAATCTGGTTCCAATCAGGAGATTAGTAACTTACTGCCTAAGCAGAAACAAATCACACAATTGCTAAGCTTATCTTTCTACCCATGCACAGACATGTACATGTGCTTGAAATGGACTCATTCATGGACAGATGCAAATGCATACAGACCAGCAAAGTCCAATCAAGGTGGATATATCTAGAAAATTTTATTTGCTTGTGCAGGCATGTGATAAGAACAGATAGATGAAACGGACCCCAGAAAGCATGGTCTAAATAAACTCGTATGTGCAACAGTCTTTAACCTTACTCAATATTTGTGTCTTTGCAAAGTTTTCTATATCACAAATATTCCTGTGCTGAATCATATTTTCAAAGTATTAGGATGAGACATATTAATAGATTCTTTATACTATGTCCTTTCATAGAATATGGTATTATTTTGTAAATTATCTACAACCACTCAATCTATTTGTTTATAAATTCATTTTTATATTTGAGAAGTTTTCGTAAAGTTGGACAGATCGCTTTTTTTTTTAAGAAGACGAAATTGCTACAGGAAGGATAAACTTGAGAGTAATGATAATGAAGGTTTTTCTGATCCTATGAGTAAAGCTTCAAAACAGGTCACCAAAGTAGGGAGGGTATTTGCATTTTCTGATGACCTTTTGAAATCGTATCTCATTTGTCTAGAAAGGATTAAGGAGGGACCTGCAGGGGTCTGTCTTAGGGCTCCTTCCAGGTTAGTGAGCCTGTGATTGGGAGAGATCTGTCTGTAGTCACTGTAGGAAAGGTAAGTTTAAGTGGACATCTGTATTCAGGGTAGGAAGGAGAGGAAGGCAGGTCCGTCAAGATGTTGCAGTTTTGGATGATGGCACACAACAGTTGACCTAAAGAATTCATCATCTAGGGGCACCTGGGTGGCTCAGTCGATTAAGTGTCCAACTTAGTTTTCACCTCGGGTCATGAACTTGCGGTTTGTGAATTTATGCCCCGCATCAGGCTCTGTGCTGATGGTATAGAGCTTGCTTGGGATTCTCTCCCTCTTTCTCTGCCCCTAAGCCGCTTGCTTTCTCTGTCTCTCTCTCAAAATAAGTAAATTTTTAAAGATTAAAAAAAAGGAATTAATCATCCCAGTGATTGGCAATCTAACGGTGAGAATAACTGGTACTAAGGTTTTTTTTTTTTCTTTTTAAAAATTTTTTAAAAAATATTTATTTATTTTTGGGAGACAGAGACACAGAGTGCAAGCAGGGGAGGGGCAGAGAGAGAGGGAGACACAGAATCTGAAGCAGGCTCCCGGCTCCCAGCTGTCAGCACAGATCCTGATGCAAGACTTGAACCCACGAAGTGCTGGATCGTGACCTGGGCCAAAGTCGGACGCCCAGCCGACTCAGCCACCCAGACGCCCCATACTTTTTTTTTTTTTAGTAAGTTTTTTATTGTTGTTGTTGTTTTGTATTTCTTTCTGCTTTCACAACATGTTGTGTTGCTTAAAAAAAAAAATGATTCAATGGGATGAAGAAGAAAGTCTTGGTATTAGACTAAATGCCTTATTTGAGGGCCTCAATTCTGGTTATAGTTTTTTCCTAAAAAGATATTTCCTAAAGCCTTGCAGAGCTAGGAATCAATGAGAGACTCTTCCAGCTTATCTGAAAGCCTGAATTTCATCTATCACCTACAGACTTCTATGATTCTATCCTTTTTTCCTTTCCTCTTTGACCCTTATATTAGGAAAAAAAGGCAAAATACAGAATTTTGGGCTAAAAACATGCCACAAACAAATAAACGATTCTGTCTTAGAATCCTGTCTCTTCCACTTACCAGCCTGGATGGTCTTGGCCTCTTCAAACATCCAAATCTGGGCTCAAGATGAAAAATTGCAAGAGATAAAGATGATGACAAGCATATCATGGGCCCTCAGTGGTGACGATCACCATGGCTTTGCTGTGAGGGTTATGTGGTCTATATCTGAGGAAGCATTTGGAAATTGGTACATTGCAGAGAAAATTATGCATCCTTATTATTTCTCCATGTAGTTATATTTCAAATGGCCTGAATGGCTTTCATCCGCCCTGTGTCTGTCTACTTTCCAGACAAATTCCAGCTCTGGTCAGTGACCATCTGTGTTTTCTTTGAATCGTAGGGAAACACAACCCCTCAACTCTTGAGCTAAGTCAAACATCTTCTAGCTGTTGCTGAAGCCCTGGGTCGGCAACGGCCCGAGGAACTGGGGAAGTTTCTATCAGTGAGGACTGTATTTCTAAAAAAATTTACGATGTCCTTGTCAAAAATGTTTGAGGGACGCCTGGGTGGCTCAGTCGTTTGATCGTCTGACTTCTGCTCAGGTCATGATCTCGTGGTTCGTGGGTTTGAGACCCATGTCGGGCTCTGTGCTGACAGCTCAGAGCCTGGAGCCTGCTCCGGATTCTGTGTCTCCCTCTCTCTCTGTTCCTCCCCCACTCACACTCTTTCTCTCTCTCTCTCTCAAAAATAAGTACACATTAAAAAAAAGTTTTTTAAAATCTTTTTTTTAATGTTTGAGAATATGGAAGTCCAGATCCCAGATTGATGTCCCTGGAAACCAGATGTCATCCTTACCTGGGGAAGAACTTGGAGTCTCAGGTGGGACTTTTCTAACCACCTGGCCTATGTCATCCTTTTAAATTGTGGCAACATACACATAACATAGAATTTACCTTGTGAACCACCTCTAAGTGTAGGGTTCAGTGGCACAAGTACATTCACATTGTTGTGCGGGATCACTGCCATCCTTCTCCAGAACTCCTTCCTCTTACAAAATGGAAACTCTGTCCCCATTAAACACCAACTTTCCATTTCATCCTTCTCCCCGACCCTGGCGGCCTCCATTCTACCTCCCGTCTCTATGAATTTACCGACTCTTGCTACCTCCTATAAATAGAATCGTACCTATGTGTCCTTTTATGACTGGCTTGTTCCACTTAGCATCATGTCCTCAAGGATCACCCATGTGGTAGGTGCCTTTTCGTGCCAGGAGAGTGGGGGTGATGTCCCTCGAGGACATCTGGGGGGTGTCAAGGATCCAGCATGTTTAGAGTCTCTGTGAGGTCACTGGGTACTGACAGGAACCCAGGGGGGTGATAGCAACATTAGCTTCACTCCTTATTGGTGATGATAAACCACCCTTAGCAGCTCCAGACTTGCAGGGCTTCTGAAGAGAATTCTAGAAGACACGGACGGGATCCTGACAGAAAAGCCCACACCCTCAGCGATTCGGAGGTGGCGATCCCTTTGGGGAGACTTGGAGGCTGTGTCGTAATGGGGTTTCTCACTGCTTAGCACTTAGCACTCTCTTTTTATTTCGCAGATGCCATCAGGAGGGACTCTGGCTTGTGGAAATACTATGTTCTCTTCCTGCCTTCGGGTGACTGTACAAACTTAAAAAAAAAAAAAAAAAAGCCCAGGCTGCAGCTCCACACAGGGTGTCTAGCCAAAATGCAAAGTTTTACCACAGCACACAAGTAGACAGTGTTTTTCAAGTGCGGGAACCGAGTGAGGTGCCTTTCAGCACCTTTGCCGGCACCTTCTTTAAAAATGATTTAAATTGGAGGCAATAGCATCGAACGCTGAACATCTGACATTCAGACAAGACTTAATGAATCGTACACTTTAACAACATCACTCTCCTCCAGCCACTTCACTTGGAGCCCATGGTGGTTGTTTCTCCCCCCCACAAAAACATTTGTTCTGCAGACCATTTGCTGGTTAGAGTGTCCTGGGCAACTCTTCATTCATGGCAGGGAGAGCTGGTCCAAGAGAGACTGCAAACCTGAGCTCCTCCCGTGTCCAGTCTCTCCGGCTTTGGACTTCAGACTCGAGAGACAACAGTGGTCCTTCGGAACCCGACTTAGAACCACCTCGGTCTCTCCCCAGCGCGGTCTACTGCAGAGTATTTAAGCTGCACGACCAAATGTCCCCAACCTACAACAGCCAGTGCTGTCATTTGACTGATTTGAATCAAACTGACAAAAAAGCTATGACTCTGTGGATCGGAAAATACCAGTGTTAGGGGGAAAAGACAACAATTCTGATACTCAGGTTGGAGCGAATCATTATCTTCAGTGTTGTTATTTAATCCTCTCCCCGTGGGGGTGACAGAATGTCTCATAGCTTGCCTGACAACTGCTAAGGACACAGGCAGCGTGGTCCAAGGCTGCCCAGCTTCACCAAGGACCATACGCTATTGTCTCATGCACCTTTTGGACGGGCTACCAATTCAATGCCATTGGCAGAGAAAGCGGGAAGGGGGGGCATTCCCTCGGGGCTGCAACGTATGCAAACAATTTAATCTTCCAATCCAATCCTTAATGTAAATGTTTAATATAAACCTGATGTTAACACGATGTACATGAATTTACTGGCCGGCAAAGCTGGGATTTACATCATTCTGAAAATCAGATGTTCTTTGCAGCAGGGATTGGGAAAACCTTTAAATATGGCAAGGTTTTCCCTCTGAATGGCAGGTGCATCCCTAACGCGCACAGGCCCAGGGCTCCCCCGGGGGACCGGGTGTTCACAGATGCCAGATCCCGTGTGCAAGTTAAAAGATCCTCAGCTGTTGCTTCGTATACCTCCCCGTGAATGGCAGGTTACATTCTAGACCGGTTACTGGCAAACTAAGGTCTAGGGGCCAAATCAGGCCCACAGATTGTTTGTCTTTTTAACAACTTTCATGAAATATAATTGATATACAAGAAATAGCACATTTGTAATGTATACAATTTGATGAGTTTGGACATAAGCACACACCTGCGAAACTGTCACTACAGTCAAGGTGATAGACGCATCCATCACCCCCAAAAGTTTCCTTGTGCCCCATTGGGTTTTTTTTTTGTTGTTTTGGTTTTGTTTTGTTTCGTTTTGTTTTTGTACTTTGGGGTGAAGAACACGTAATGTGAGATCTACCCTCTTAACACATTTTTAGGGGAAGGCGTTTAATGGAAGTAAGTTTTGGTTATGGAAGAAGAGTATCTTCTAGGGATCTTCTGTAGAACACAGTGTCTGTCATTAACAATACTGAATTGCCCACTGCCTGTTTTTGCATGGTACACAAGCTAAGAAGGGGTTAAAGGGTTGAAAAGAGTAGAGAAAAGGGAAGGGGTACCTGGGTGGCTCCGTCTGTTAAGCTTCTGACTTCGGCTCAGGTCATGGTCTCACGGTTTGTGGGTTCAAGCCCCACGTCAGGCTCTGTGCTGGCAGCTCAGAGCCTGGAGACCGCTTGGGATTCGGATTTCGTGTCTCCCTTTCTCTCTACCCCTCCCCTGCTCATGTTCTATCTCTCTCTCAAAAATAAATAAGCATTTTTAAAAATTTTAAAACAAAGGGAAATCGCATTTTATGACATGTGAAAAATCTATGAAATTCAAACTCTGGTCTCCATGAAGTTTCATCGGAACACAACCACGCTCGGTCAATTATGTGGGGTCTGTGGCTGTCTTTTCAACATAGTCGTAGAGTTGCGTAGTTGTGGTGGTGACTCTATGGCACAGAGAGGCTAAAATATGTACTCTTTGGCTCTTCGTGGAAGAAGTTTGCGGTCTCCTGCTCAATGCAGTCTGCATAGTGATAATGACAATGGTGGCTAGCAATTATTGATGGCTTCTTTACATTGTGCCCACTGGATGCATACTGCCTGCCCCTTCAGCACACGGTGTGCAGTATGTTAATTTCCACATAAACAATTATATTTACTAAGTGTTTGTGGGTTTGTCATTCTTATGGACCTTACCTTTGTTTACTTCTATGCCTCCAGATTTGGACTTCTCAAAATGTTAACAATTATCAGGAAGAAACAAAAATAGTAATAGTTTTTTTTTTTTTTTTGTTTTTTTTTTTTTTTTACTCCTTCAAATTTTACCATTGCTCCAGATATTTGATGCTGGGTAAATTAGGTATTAAACAAAACTGGCTACTCATCAGTATGACCAGGGGAAACTTAGAAGATGCCTGTACTTAATGAAGCAGGGTCTGAGGACGGAACCCAGAACTTTTGTTTGTTTGGTTTTCATTTTTAGGGTTTACCAGTGATGCTTAGATTCAGCCTGATTTGGGAAGAAACGGCCAAGATTATTATTTTATTGTACACCCTTCAGAAGGATAAAGCCTGTATTGTGAATACCGCCTGATTAGGAACTCTTTGAGAGTAAAACTCATGTCCCTATTTTCTTAATCTCTGGCCTCTCAAGCCCCAAATTCCCCCACCTCCACCCCCCGCCCCATGCCCTCCACTGCCACAGGGTAATGAGATAGGACTTTGCACATAGGAGGTGCCCAAACGTGGTTACTTGACTGACTAGATAGCACAGTTCCTGATAATAAGTGTTGACTTCCTCCCCCTGCTTGGGAAAGAACTTATCTATGAAAATAAAATAGTACCCACAGAACACTGAATGCTTACATGAAAATACTTAGGGCAGTCTTGGACTGGCCCAGGTTACAGCTTTTGTTCCTGACCAAATTTTCACAAAGGAGTCAGACTGACCCTCACTGAGACTGAAAATTCCTATCTGGCCTTAATGTAACCTCCTAGAAAGGTGAGGAGTCATTATCAGCAGATTTAATATCTGTAGTTTTATGATGGGATCCTAATTTTTTTCCTCCAAGCTTTTAGGATTAATATCCCTAGTTTATAGGCTGCATGGAAACGTCTCTTTGGCCCCTGCGAATGAAATAATTAGCTACACATGCTATCCAACACTCTTCTATGCTTTGGCCCCTCATTAGTTTCAAATCTCAATTTAATTTCCAGGAGAAATAGTTCAGGGTTTCCTGAGACTTAGCAATTGAATCTGACCAACGGCAGGGGGTCCAGTACCCAGACTGCTTTTTTTTCCTGGTCCCGCCTCCGCCTCTCACCACGGCCCACCCCCCACCCCCCCACCCCCCATCAGATCTCTGTAAGATTCTATTTTGCTGCCTCTGTGTTTGCAAATGGGACAGACCAGAAATTGTTTCCTGAAATACAAATACTTCCATTTGTTCTCTTCCTAATTGCTCCTGGAGTTTGATTTGGAGCCGGTAGCTTTCTGGAATAGTTTTTCATAGGTTGATCTGTGGTAAATTGATATGGCCCTAGAATCAAACATCTGAATTGCTAACTCAAGAGAAGTGATGCTAATTTGCCATTAATTCATTTGATGGTAACTGTATGTAAATGCCAGTTTTGTCCTCATTGACGTAACTCTGCTGCTACTCCTCAAACCCTGAAGCACACGGGTAGTTTTTTTTTTTAGTTTCAGCTTGCAGATGTACACATGGGTTTGGCCATCCTGGAGAAGGAAGATTGGTAGGCTCTTATCCATGAGCTCTGAGCCCCCCTTTTGACCACCAAGTAAGTAGTAGATTTTAAAGAAGATAAACATGTTTGAAGGCAATGCTCTGTTATGGTGATAAAGCATCAAACTTTAAAGACTATTTTGGTAAATTTAGGTATTCGTCTTAGAGAACCTCTCGTCCTAACAAAAGAAAAAAAAAATGGAGTGGAAATTTTGAGATGTGAAGAAGCCATGGGAAAGAAATTGTGTACGAGGAGGACAGCATGTGAAGAATGGTCTTGCACTACCTTGCAAAATTATGAAATGACACTGGCCATCGGTCATGTCTGGGAAAATGTTAACACGTCTAGAGTGCAATGCTTCGTGTGTATAATTCATATAGAAATGGGAAAATGTACTGCATGAGCACTCTCCACTAAGTGCTACCTCTGGAAATTTCCTTGGCATCTTTGATCAAGTGGAGTTGTTTTATTTTGTTTTTTCCTCCTGACAAGGAGGCTTCTGATAACTATATTCTTGCCAGGCAGAGATATGAGGAGAAAAGTATAGATTTCAGTGTCAGAGAGAAATAAGTTGGGTTCTGACTTTTACCGTTTATTAGCTGTGCCCAGTTAGGCGAGGCCCTCAACCTTATAAAGCCTCAATTTCCTCATGGCTATATTATTCCTATATGTTGGTATTGAGAATTAATGGGAAAAAATTATGTATACAATATATTAGTAAATATTACTTCCATATCAGGGCTCACATTTCAGTATTTCAAAATGTGGCCATTTTTGTTTTAGGCACTTAAATCCTCCTTATCCGTCTCTGGACATATTGAGTTCTTTTTCTGCTGTGTAGTTTTGCTCATTTTTTTTTTTTAACAACCTAAGTTATTTAAATTGTGAAAAAAAAAATCATGGAGTGCTTGCCTGGTCAACCATACCCTGAAATTGGAATAGTATGGATATGATTAGTTGAGCTCCTAAAAGAATAGTCCATGAATTTATGAATCTTTTCAAAAACAAAACTACATGATACCTTTATGAAGACTCCATGGAATTTTCCATGAAGCTGGGGTTGTCAGAAGACGGGACATTGAGGTGTTTTTTTAAGTTTGTTTGTTTATTTATTTATTTTGAGAGAGAGAGAGAGAGAGACAGAGAGCAAGTGGGGGAGGGGCACAGAGAGGGAGAGAGAGAATCCCAAGCAGGCTCTGCATTGTCAGCACAGATCCCGATGCAGGTCTCAAACTCAAGAGCTATGAGATCATGACTTGAGCCAAGATCAAGATGCTTAACCAACTGAGCCACCCAGGCACCCCTGTTTTGTTCTGTATCAGGGAGAGAATGAGGGGGGGAAGGGAACAGTAGACTCAGGTAAACAAGTGAGGGCAGATAAAGAGGTTTAAAGACAGAGGATATATGGAACCCTCTTCTTAAGGACTAAAGGATACTCTCAAGCAGGGCTATATTTGAGAGACTAGAAGTGGTTCAGCTGCAAAATAGAGAATAGGAAGCAAGAGGGGTTTGCTTACCCTGAGGATTAGCATCCTGGCAGACCAAGGCAAGACCCTCCATTGGCTTGCTCCATGCCTGGCTCTCTTTGCTTCTACTAGTACCTATCCAAATGGATTTTCCTGCCCAGGTCTGTGTCTTCAACCCATACTCACTACGTCATTTGCAGGTTCAACACTTAACCCTCCAAAAATTTTCCCTGACCAATTACATTTCATGACCAATCACTTAGTCATTGTTCTATTCATACTTAGGTATGTAGAATGAACTATAGTATAACACTGCCATTTTCTTTCCAGTTATAATTATTAAACACAGACCTATTTCCTCTTTCCCTCTCAACAATAAAAATTCTGAAAGCAAAAGGTTGTGTTCAGATGTTATATTAATCACACACAGTAATAGGACCTAGCATTATACTGATCACATAATAGGCAACTTTGTAATGCCTGTTGGAGTGAATTTATTTGATTATATTAAAACAAAAAAACAGTTACAGAATTACCTATTTGGTCTTGTCCTATTGCTTGGTTCACAACTAACTTTGCTGCTCACTTTAGACTATATTGGCTGAGAACAGAAGATTTTGATTTAAAAATGCCATTATTATGCATGAAGGACAGCAAAGCAATTAGTTCTCAAATATCAGGCTAAGTTTTGAACTGAAGTTTGTCTTCTTGAAACTTAAGGAGATAAAAGCGGAATCTGGTTACCCTCCTGGAAGTTTGCACCAGCTCCTGGCCTACTGAAATTACATGGCTTTAGGATTCAACTTTTGTACTCTATTCTTGCCTAGTGACCTGTAGGTTCTGGTGCAAAGTTGGGGATGCTAACTGGGTGCATTATCCCCAAATGAACAAAACATTTTCGGGGTGATGTCACAGTTCACCATTGGATGTTACCATTAGATTTCAGTTCAATGGTAATTTAAATCTTTTTTCCTCCACATGTTATTCATCAGAGCCCCTCTTCTTCTTTGGTCCTTTACAATCCTGAATCAGTGCTCATCCTAGAAATGGACAGAAAGAGAATTGTATCAGAATCCCCTAGGGCTCAAGGGAAAGAAAATAATGACACAATGGTCTTATTAAGAAGGATTTGTTATAGGGGCTCCTGGGTCAGTTAAGTGTCCGACTTTGGCTCAGGTCATAATCACATGGCTTGTGGTTTCGAACCCCGTGTTGGGCTCTGTGCTGATAGCTCAGAGCCTGGAGCCTGCTTCGGATTCTGTGTCTCCCTCTCTCTCTCTGCCCCTCCCCTGCTCGCACTCTGTCTCTCTATCTCTCTCAAAAATAAATAAACATTTAAAAAGTACTTAAAAAAAAAGAAAAGTTTATAAAGTCATACAATAAAATGACCTGGGATAAGGAAATGAAGGTGTGATTAATTCTTTTGTTTAGAAATGGTCTTCCAAGGTTTGGATTCCTTCCGACGGCTTTGTCAATCTTAGGATATCATTTAAGATCATCTTTGTTCTTACCCAACTCGTCTTGCACTTGAAAGATGACTGCCACAGCTTCAGGGGTCACAGACAGACCCATCACCATGAGGCAGAAAGGGGCCTCCGCTTTCTAGCTCTTCTTAGTTACAAGGAAACTCTTCCTTGAAACCTCTCCGTTCTCAGACTTCCCTTCCATCCCATTGGTAAGAAGTGGGCCACATGCCCTTTTCTAAGCCAATCACTTATTATACACACAATTATACAATTGAGTGAGACTAATCAGTATTCATCCCCCTTTGGTCACAAGCAGAAGGAATGAACAGTTGAACAAAATCCAGGCAGGCTGGCATAGAAGGGTGAGGGATGGGTGGGTATGTGGGTAAGGCCATCAGTAAAGGATAGTGCTTGCTATATTGAAGAATGTACTACAAAAGAGGCTTACAGAATGTTTTCATTGAGATAAGGTACAGACAGCTCTGCTAAAAGTTGACAAAGGCTAATTGACTTCTTAAGAGTTAGCCACATACCCTTGCTACAATATTCAGGGCTGTGGGCTTAGATGAGTGGATTCCACATTCTGCATTGTTTGATTGCCTCTGTCTCTCCCTTGTAAGACTATGACATTGGGTGGCTCAGTCAGATGAGCGTCTGACTCTTGATTTTGGCTCAGGTCATAATCTCACAGTTGGCTCAGTCAGATGAGCATCTGATTTGATTTTGGCCCAGGTCATGATCTCACAGTTTGTTAACTAGAGCCTCATTTCAGGCTCTGCTAACAGCATGGAACCTGCTTGGGATTCTCTCTCTCCCTCTCTCCCTGCCCCTCCCCCACCCTGCGCGCGCGCGTGCGCGCGCGCGCACTCTCTCTCTCTCTCTCAAAACAAGTAAATTAACATTAAAAAAAAAAAGACTGGGGCGCCTGGGTGGCTCAGTTAAGTATCCGACTTCGGCTCAGGTCATGATCTCACGGTTCATGCATTCAAGCCCCGCCTCGGGCTCTGTGCTGATGGCTCAGAGTCTGGAGCCTGCTTCTGATTCTGTGTCTCCCTCTCTCTCTGCCCCTAACCCACTCTCACTCTGTCTCTCTCTTTCAAAAATAAATAAACATTAAAAAAAATAATAAAAAGAAGAAGACTATGACATTGGGTACTGTTAGAGGAAGTGATATTGAATTCTTGCAATTTGGTTATTGCCAAAGCCACAGCATGATGAATCGGAGTTCTTTCAAGTTTTTGCTGGATACCTACCTCCAACATGAACAATAGTAGCAATGCTATATAAGACCTGCATTAAGTTTCAAGCTTGATTTAGTGCCAAATCCTCCAAAAAAGAACCAGAATTGAGGGAAATGGAGATAATCAGAAGTTTAGACCTCATATTGAGTTGTTTTTATTGGCTGGCATAATGCATGGATTATTTCCCTCTTCATGGAACAAAACATGATACCACATTTCTTTACAATTAAATTAAAGCTAAAGAACAACAAAGACATTATCATTCATATGATGCATTTGAAAGATATTGCTAGCACTCGGTTGGAATAAAGGATAGAATGCCTTTACTTTGTTGCCTTATGAAATGCCAAGTTTTCAGGGCAAATCCTATTAAGGGCTTTAGTTCCTGCCTAATATTTTACTTTGTTCTCTGCTAGCTGCCACTGCATGGAGATGTCTGAAGATTGCTCAGGCTCTGGTTGGACTTAATCCGGAAACTGAAACTTCTAAATGGGGGAAATTTGCCCATTTCTTTATTCTGTCATCTATTTATGAACTATCTACCATATTTATAATAATTTTATTGTAATTGCCTGCCTACTTATTGAGTCCCTCCACTAGTCTGGAAGCTTCTGGTGAAACTTGTTCCCAGTTGTATCTTCAATGCCTGGCATAATAAGCACTCAGCAAATATTTATTCAGTGTTGGAACTCTCAGTGACCTTATAATCTGGGAAGGAAGATAAGACATGTAAACAACAACAACTATAAAAATATTATGTTGGGCTGAGGGGCTGCCACAAAGGAGTTATTAGAATTTTGAAGACAGAGGGGTACCTGGGTGGCTCAGTCAGTTAAGAGGCCAATTCTTGATTTCATCTCAGGTCATGATCTCATGGATGAGTTCAAGCCCCACATCAGACTCTGCGCTCACAGTGTAGAGCTCGCTTTGGATCATCTGTCTCCCTCTCTTTGCCTCTCTCTCTCTCTCTCTCAATCTGTCTCTCTCTCAAATAAATAAATAAATAAAGATTAAAAAAAAGAATTTGGAAGACAGAGAAAGACCTCAAATAATATACTCATTCATGTTTGGGGCAGGAGGGAATTATCTATCTATCTATCTATCTATTTATCATCTATCTACCTACCTACCCTCCTACCTACCTACTTATACAGCACACTTTAGTTCTCTATTTAGAAGTCATAAACAAGCCAAGCAAATAAATTGATACAAAAGTTTTGAGAGAGTATAAATATGTTTATTGGCAGTATTTACTCTGTTTTCTATTTAAAATATAGGCAATCTATATGAGTTCCTCACAGATAGCAGATAGTAAGGTGTTGCTTTTCTATACAATTTAGCACACCCTCTACTCTGAATATTTAGGCCATTCACATTTAGTATCATTATTGAGACCATACACATAGCCATCTCACTATGTGTTTCCTATTTGTCCTATACATTGTTTCTTTCTGTGTTCTTTTTTCTTCTTTTTGTGGTGAGGCTGGGATTGACTGAATACTTTTACTTACCTATTTTACTTCCTCTATTTTGATAGTCTAGTTAGAATTAGTGTTATACCACTTCATTTACCGTACATCATAAATATAAGAACTGTATTAGTTAGGATTCTCCAGAGAAACCTAACTCATGTTTATATAAAAGGAGATTTATTATGAGGAATTGCTTAATGTGATTGTGAAGCCTGAGAAGTCCCACCATCTGCTGAATGTAAACTGGACACCGGGTGGGTAATTCTAGTCTGAGTCCAAAGGCCTGACAACCAGGGGGAATTGATGGTATAAATCCCAGTCTGAGGGTAGGAAAAGACTGATGGTCCCAGTTCAAACAGGTAGGCCAGAAGACAAAGGGGCAGATTTCTCTTTCCTCTGCTTTTTTGTTCTATTCAGACTCTCAGTGGATTGGGTGATGCCCACACTGAGGCGGGGGCAATTGCCTTCACTGAGTCCACACATTCAATCTCTAATCTTATCCAGAAACACCCTCATAGACACACCCCGAAATCACAATCTGGGCACCCCATGGTTCAGTCACATCGACACATAAAATTAACCATCACAAGAGCCTGATAGCAGAATAATTTCAGTTACCACGCCCTTAATCCTTTTCCCTATACTTTACTTGTACATATGTTATAAACCCTAGACTGGATATTATTTCTGTTGTAAATAGTTATTTGTCTTCTAATGAAATTAAAGAAAAATAGCTGATATTTTATTATATACCCCTATAGGTACCATTTTTTGTGCACTTTTTTCTGTAGATTCAACTTCTGTCTTGTATTTGTTCATCTTTAGGCTGAAGAAAGTCCTTAGTATTTCTTGTAATGTTGTTCTCTTGACATTCTTATTTTATCCTCATTTTTGAAGAATGTTTTCCCTGCATAAAAAAATAATATGCAATGACCCTTTTTATTTCTTTCACTTTAAAGATGTCATTCCATTGTCTTCTGGCCTCCGCTGTTCTGATGAGAGGTTGGCAAAATTTGTGCTGGCAGTCACCCCTGCATAACATGCTATTTTTGTTTGGCTGCTTGCAAGATTTTCTCTTCATCTTTCGTTTTTAAAGTTTGACTGTGATGTGCCCTGGAGGGATTTTCCTTGTATTTATCCTGCTTGGAGTTTGCTCAGCATCTAGCATGTATAGATTGATGTTTTTCACCAAATTTGGAAATGATTTGACCATTTTTCCTTCAAGGCTTTTTTTTCTTTTAGTTTTTTTAAATTAAAAAAAAATGTTTTTAGTTTGTTTTTGTTTTTGTTTATTTTTTTTCTCATATGCTATGTTTTCCTCCTGGGATACTAAATATATATATATATATATATATATATATATATATATATATATTAGACTCCTTGGTATTCTCCCACAAGCTACTTGGGTTCCATGTATCTCAATCTTTTTGTTTTTTTTTTCCCTCTGTGTTCTTCAGTTTAGATTGTTATTTATCTGTACTCAAAGTTGCTCACTTTTTCTTCCTCTAAATCCAGTGTGTTGTTATGCCTCCCCATGTTTTGCTTTTGCTTTTTTAAATTACAGTTCTAGAATTCCCAACTGGTTCTTTTTCTTATGACTGGTAGTCATTAAGACTGTAGTTTTCTCTAAGTTCTTAAGCAAAGGTTTAATACCTATGTTAAAGTCCTTGTCTGCTATTTACAACATCTGGGTAACCTTGAGATCACTTTCCATTGCCTGTTTTTTTGTTTTTGTTTTTTCCCTGATTATGAGTCACATTTTCCTTTCCTTTGCATGGTTAGCATTTTTCTTAGTCATTTGATGAATATTATGTATATGCATTGTCAGGAGGCTGGATTATATTGTCTGGTTTAAAAGGTGTTAAGTTTTACCCTGGCAAGCAAATGATATACTAGATGTTCTCCTCGATCTTGTTGGAGCTTCACTTTAGGCTTTCTTAGGGCAATCTAAAGTAGTCCTTACTGTTGCACATGAATTGACAAAGTTTTCTTAAAATATAAATATTTCAAAGAAATATTTTAGATTTGTAAGCTCTATTGTCTCTGTTGCAACTGCTCAACTCTGCCACGGTAGCATGAAGGCAGCCATAAAAATATATAAGTTACGAGGCATGACCGTGTTCCAAGAAAAGTTTATTTACAAAAACATATGGTCTGTCCACAGGCCGTAGTTTGCTGATCCCTGCTGTAGATCACGGGCCTTGTTCCTAAGGAATGGCCTCACAGGTATCCAATAGCATGCACGAGACATTAATAATATCTCTCTACTCTGGGTGTAACGTAATTCAGTGTCTCCCAGTACTATGTAACCCCTAGAGTCTCCCTTCCATTCTTTTTTCTTTTTTTAAATGTTTACTTTTAAGAGAGAGACAGAGACAGAGCATGAGTGGGGGGAGGGGCAGTCCCTTCCATTCTTAATACTGGAGTAGCTTCTCTCTGTAAGGACTCAGCCTCTCACCAAGCAAATCTGCAGCCCAGCCCTTGGCTAAATAAGGTCGTGCAGAACCCTACACAGGCCACCTGTACCATTCTTCACTCCCCCTTGCCACATGTACTTTAACCCTTTCTAGAACCCTGCCCTGAAATTTTCTACTTGCACTAGTATTCCTTTATTTATTTATTTGTCTATCTATTTATTTATTTATTTTGAGAGAGGGGGAGACAGCATGAGTGAGGTGGGGCAGAGAAAGAGGGAGAGAGAGAGTATCCCAAGCAGGCTCTGTGCTGCCAGTGCAGAGCCCCGTGCGGGGCTTGAACTTAGGAACCGTGAGGTCAGGACCTGAGCTGAAACCAAGAGTTTGATGCTTGGCCGACTGAGCCAGCCAGGCGCCCCACGTTAGTATTCCTTGACTCTGATCTCTGCCCCCTCAGCTCAGCAGGACCGCCAGGCTCTTTGGGTTCTACCTCTTTGTGCCATGCTTGGGAAATTCTCCCTGGCAGAGAGCCCATTGAATGTGGGGAGCTTATCTCATACACTTCCCTTATCTCAAGGATCTTAATCCAGGGACATTCATCTTCCAATGACTGAAAATAGGTACCTTATGTATTTTGACCGATGATTTTATTTTTGTTTACAGGAAAGAGCAACTCTCATAGCAGCTGTGTCATCAGGGCTTGAAGAAGTCATCTCTCATTGTTTAAATGTAAAAGTCAATGGCTGTGCTGCATACGAAATGAGAAAGACTAATCCCGTTCAAATGGTATCTCACATGGCTATAGTAAGGAGGGCTCTGAGCCAACAGAGCTTGGGTGTGGCCTCCTTTATCACATTCTGCAATGATTACCAGAGCCCTCTATGTATGCTCAGCCTAAAACAGATGCTCTTATGGGAATTGTAATGTTTTCAACATTTGAATAATGGCTTCTAGTCAGAAGCCAATATGTCAACAAGAAATTCCAGAGGATTGTAATTGATTAAAACCCACCACAACATTGATCTCCCGTAGATTCACTGACATCCCTCTACCTATTAATTCAACAAGAACAAAATTTTCAAAGCTCCTTCTAAGTTCTAGGCCCTACGCTAGGTTCTAAGAATATGAAAGTGAAGAAGGCACAGACCTTCCAAGACCTCATAGCCTGGGAGAAGACAATAACCTTGAAAAACAGAGCACTGTAATAGTGCGAAAAATCCCATAAGGGAAGTGAGATGGGAAGTGGCACAGACAAGTTAGAAAATGCTTGAACTAAGCCTTTACTAGTTGGTAGCAATTTATCATTCAAACGTTCCTTGCACGTGTGATGAGCATTTCAGGCAAGAGATCATCTGAACACGGGTGCCAGGTAGTAGAGAGGGAGAGTGTGTGCTCTGTGACTCAAGTTCATAAGCAAGAGATGGCAGAAGAGGCTGGACTGGTAAAAAAAGACCCAGCTCATGAATGACATAACAGGACGTAATAGGGAGTTCACGTTTTATCCCTAGAGAATGAGAAGCTGTTGAAGGATTGTGGAGAAAGGCACTGATAGGACCAAAATGAGCTTTTAGAACGATCTAGAAGGTGAATAGGAAAGGTTCAGTTGAGTGGGGGGACTCCAATCAGAGGGGCCAATCATCATGGTGAGCCAAGAGAAATCTTTCAGCTTAGGGCATCGACCTGGAGGCCGTGAGGAGGACGTCCATTTGAGAAGTATTTCAGAGGAAAATTGGAGGAGGAGGGTAGTTTTATTACTTTTTTATTTTTAATTTTTTTATGTTTATTTTTGAGACACAGAAAGAGAGAGAGAGAGAGGGAGACACAGAATCCGAAGCAGGCTCCAGGCTCCACGCTGTCAGCACAGAGCCTGATACAAGGCTCGCACCTGAGCTGAAGTTGGCACTCAACCGACTGAGCCACCCAGGTGCCTTATGATGGCATTAAGAAGGAGGAAGTACCAAGAAGAACCCTTATTTGAGTTGGAGTAAATGGATAATGGCAGTAATATTTGCTGAGGAAGAGAGATAATGGGAAGGACAGATCTGTAGGGGATGATGATTCATTCACAGTGTCATTCAATCATTCATTCACTCATTCAGCAAATATTTAGTGAATGCCTACTATGTGTCGAATGCTGTTCCAGGGAAGTAGTGACTGAGGCAGGCCAAGCTCTTGCTTGCATGGGCGGGGATCGGGGAGGGGGTTTTGGATAAATCATTTAAAAAATGAATAAGAATTTTAGATACTGAAGACTACAGAACAGGGTCTAGTGAGTGACAGAGAATAAAAGTAAGGGAAAGAAGAACGCTTCAGGTCAGAAAAATCCTCTTGGAAGATCTGGCATTTGAGCTGAGATATATGTGCTGATCAGAACTTAGATATGCAAAAATCCGAGAAGCCTCTAGAAAGAGTGAACTGCAGGTGTCAGCCCTGTGGTTGGAATAAGGAGGACTTACTACTAAACTAACGGAAAGGTCCGTGTGCCTGGAGAAGAACGAGTAGGAGGAGACGATGGACCTTCAGGGGGTCATAGGAGAGGGTAAGGATGAGGCTGTTGTTCAGACTGCAGACTCGCCCTTGATATGCACGTCTCAGGGCATTCACTCCCCTTGCGAAGCCGCCCTCATTCACGTTTTAGAGACGCTGATGCTTGTCAGGCACCCTAAATGGTGATGTTCAATGTTTGCCAGGTGGTCAAATGTAGTCCTGAAACTCTGCAGAGATACAATGCCTGGAGAGGTAGATCTGAGAGTTATCCACCAATGGCATACGGGTGACAGTTGCAAAGGAGGGTGTGGCTACATTCTCCTAGCAAGAGTCTGTCCAAGCAGAGTCCCAAACGAGGTGTCCATATGCACCTTGAGGACAGGCATTTCTAAGCATTCAAAGTCAATGAGAGATGGCAGTATCGTTTTTAGTTGCAACATGAGTATCCAGCCAGACACCTCTGTTTTACATCTGGTTCGCTCCATTTATGTATGTATGTGTGTATTCTTATTCATTGGGTTTGTTTTTTAGATTCCACATATGACTGACATCGTATGGTGTCTGTGTTTCTCATTCTGGCTTATTTCACTTAGCATAATAACCTTTAGGTCTATCCATGTAGTCACAAATGACAAGGTCTCATCCTTTTTGAGGGCTGTGTAATATTCTGTTGTGTGTGTCAGTGTGTGTGTGTGTGTGTGTGTGTGTATGTGTATATACGTACGTGTATGTGTATGTGTTACGCATCTTCTTTGTCCTGCTACATGCAAAGGACTAAACTTGACCCCTTCCAACACCATATACAAAAATAAACTCAAAATGGATTAGATCTAGCTATGAGACCTGATACCATAAAAATCCTAGAAAAGAACATGGCAGCAGTTACTCTGACTTCGGCAATAGCAATGTTTTTCTAGATCTGTCTCCTAAGGCGAGGGAAACAAAGGCAAAAATCAAGTATTGGGACTACATCAAAATTAAAGCATTTGCACCAGAAAGGAAACCATCAACAAAACAAAAGGCAACCTACCGAATGAGAAGATATTTGCAAGTGATATACCTGATAAGGGGTTAACGTCCAAAAGATATAAAGAACTTCTACTGCTCAACACCAAGCCACAACAACAAAAACCAGGCTTGTTTTAAAAATGGGTTCTATGCATTTAAAAGCAGTACATATCCTTCTCAGGAACTCTGGCAAAAAGGAGGAGAAGCCAGTTAAAAATGCAGTCTTGGAGAACACATTTTCAGATTGGCCAAGCTGAGTATGAAAATCAGGTAAACACAGGCAATTCATATTTCTCCACTCTATTCCACTCTATTATTTTATTCTGCTATCCTACCCTGTCAAAACTAGCATCACTTGGGTAAGCAAAGAAGCTATTTTGTGTGTACTATTAGCTGTAGGCTGTGGCATTACACCTGTTGTATACCTCAGCAGAGTATTGGTTCGCAACTCTTGTGGGCTGAGAGTTTAGGATTGATTCCAAGTCTCTCTCTTTTCTTTTAAAACTTTAGCCAAGTTGCTTGACTTCCATAAAGCCTTCCTTTATTTATCTTCAGTGTTTCACCTCTCTGGAGTATTAATCATTTTGTATCACCATATGGCTCTCCTTCGTTGTATGCATGTGTACAAATTATCAAAGTCCTCCCAAATTGGGTAATTTTGATTTTGAGATTATAAAAAAATTGCAGATTATTAAAGAAAAAAGTTCTGTTTAGCATTATCATTTTTTTTTTTACATCTTCCTGCTGATATAGTGGGAATTTCCTCTAAACTAAACAATAAAGCCACTCTGTGACTCCACTAACTTGGAGGGACCTGGAAGGCAATCTGGTTTCTCCATCAATCCTCTGATTGATTTCTTTCTGCAACTCATTCCATCTAAGGAACATGTTTCTCATCCATTAAATTGATGTAACACAGCAAATTAAATCAAGCTTTCCTGTCTTAAAACTTGCCTAGAATTCTGTGACGGTGATATTTTGGGTTGCCATGTACTTTCTTAAAGACCGAACGTCAAGTAAAAGTAAATAGAGAAAATAGGGCGTCAGCCAATAAGCACCCTTAATAAAGGAGGGTGCATGTTAAAAGCAACTATTTCCAACAGTGTTATGAACTACAAGGATTGATTCGTCAATCTTAAAATAAAAAGTGAGAGAAATAATGCAAGCATGTTGCCATGAGGGGTGCAGATTCTGCCTGATTGCTGATAGAGCAGCTCTAGGGTCTCTATTGATATCCACAGCACCTTTTTTCAAGAAGCACTTTTTAGAGCAGGGTGAGGGAGCAGTCTGGAGGAAGTCATGAGCGTTCCACTGGGAATTCTGTTGGTATTGATTCTGGCCTGTAGGCAAATTCCAGTGGTATCTCAGGGTCCCCAGGTCTGAGAACTAGATTCCTGTAGGGACTCTGACTGCCTTTGGCTATGACACACCCTTTGGCAGAAACTCTCAGCAGTTGTCAGTTGTAGTTTCAGTGTGGAAATAAATGATTTATCATCCCCTGAAAAGTGGTGGTGGTGAGCAGGACTGACGGGACAGCTCCCCACAGTTTTACGGATCTAGAAGGGGCTCGGAGGATGAGGAAATTTGCCTTTTGCTTGCTTTAAAAAAATTTTTTAGGGGCGCCTGTGTGGCTCAATTGGTTAAGTGTCCAACTTCAGCTCAGGTCATGATCTCATGGTTTGTGAGTTTGAGCACCACGTTGAACTCTCTGTTGTCAGCACGAAGCTGGAGCCTGCTTCGGATTCTGTGTCTCCATCTCTCTCCGTCCCCCCACCCCCCAACTAGCGCTTTTCTCTCTCTCTCTCTCTCTCTCTGTCTCTCTGTCTCTCTCTGTCTCTGTTAAAAATGAATAAACATTAAAAATTTTTTTAAATTTAATTATTTTTTAATGTTTCCTTTCAAATAATGGCGCTTTTTTTTTGATGGAGAACAGACAGAAATAGATGAAATATTAAAGTATTATAGGAGAAGTATATGAAGCCAAATGTTTCTTTGCACACACTAGGTGATCAGTGTGCGTTATTTATAATGTGGGGATTTAACTGTGGATGGATGATACCCTGTATAAGTCAAAGAATACTCTTCTCCTGAAAATGTGTACCTTATCTGCGACAGCTCAGTGTAGCTAAATGCTTATCTACATAGAAATGCTTTCTCTTAGCTGTGAATCACAAGACATTGTATGTCACACGGCTCCATCCATAAAGTCGACCGACAAAAAGTTCAGGAAAGAAATACCATCAAACTTTTTACTGAGTTTACACAACAGAGGGAGCCTGGGGAATGACTATATTGGACCAAAGGAGGCTGGTTACATGGGATTTTTTATGACTTTTATGAATTATAGAAATCCATTTCAGGAATTTAAACATTAATAAAGTATTAAAAGGAAGAATCCAGTTCTGTTTATCTCGAGAGGTCAGTAAGAATCACTGGTTTGTCAACTGTAGATTCAAATGATCTTAATATTATAGAATCTTCAGAGAAATTAGAGGCTATAGTTACTACTTTATGTTTTAGCTTCTTGGAGGTAAGAAAAGGAGGATTTTACTGATAAACTAAAAAGTAGATCCTGTTCACTCTGCTTTCCCAGGATGCTTCTGGATTTTCTAATGAGGCTTAAAGAGCACTGACTCCATAACACAGAAAATAAGGTTAGCTATGTTCTTTTAAATGTCCCCAAATTATCATAGTGTGAATCTACCTTCTTCCAGGGAGGGAGGGAAACAGCCAACAGACTCAGGGTCATCCCAAAGTACACAAGTGTCCCATGAGTCTTCCTCCCATATTCCTTCTCAGGCCCCTCAACCTACTGTCCCATTGGAGTGAGGCTCGCAGTTTGCAGGGTCTCATATCTGGGGGCCTCCTGGTCTTAACTGATGAGGTTTTCCAACCTGTGGTCCAGGCTGCTGGCAGAAGTTACCATTTTCTCTCTACCCCTGATGAAGATAGGAGTGGAGGGACACAAGACTATAAAAAATCGAAGTACAGATGGATGATAATAGAGGGTCTTCATGTTATCCTCCAATGCTAATATTTATAGAATCAGGACAATAGTACCATTTGTACTGTTTTTGTAAAGAATCCAAAAATATGTTGCTCCCTTTGAATTAAAGTTGGAAAAGACCCTGCCTGGGGTCTACCTATTACATTTTGACTCTGTTATTTTGATAGATCTCTAAGTATAGGCTTTGTACACACACACACACACACACACACACACACACACACACACACCCCTATCTATCTGTCACCAATGTCCAATGTGTCCATCTATGTCATAAATATGCATGACATACACATATGGCTTCACTCTCAGCTTTGCAGGGAAGCTCTATCTCCTTTGATCTTTAAGGTGAGTCTTCCTTGGATGTTCACTTGCTAGAAAAAATTCCACGGTTGTGTTCAATGAGAATAAACTGGTCAGGGAAGGACATTAACAACACCACCTGGATGGAAATGTGAGGTTCATGTATTTTTCTGGAGGCTACATGTGAGTTTGGAAAAAACTGTTCTTTGCTCTATTATCCCTACTGGAGAAGGAGCTTGGATTCCGAGCTCAACTATAATCACTAGCTCCAAAGGGCTGCATAATTGTCCTGGGACATTGGTGACTCCACTGTGTGATTATATTTGGGACAAGCCTAAACAGCACCTGTTGAGAGGCTGGCTCTCCTGGGTGTGATGCTTGGGAAGCACCCTGCAGCCTCAGTGTGAGGCTGTCCCTAACTTTCCTAACTATTTGTGGTGTGATGGTGTCAGGCCTCATCCAAGAAGCCTACCTGGGCCAGGGAAATAGTTGACTAGGAGATCTTCAAGGAATTGCTTAGAAAGGGGGTTTTATTGACATCAAATTGTCCTTGGCAGATACATCCAACAGTCTGTTGGGGGAGACAGTGGAGGACACTAAATGTATCCTACCATTCCTGCCACTGCATAGTCCTGTTTATGAGAGTTTGGGTCATATGAGGCTTGGCCAAGTAGACACCCCATGGGTGGAGTGATACTCACCCAACCACACCTCTGGTATGCTGTGACACCCCAAGGAGCATGTGTGGCAGGCAGGGACACCACACCCTGAGTCAGCTTCCCTCCCTGCTGTGAGAAAATAGAAAAGAGCCTCCAGAAATCATTCTTGCTTTCCCAGAGGTTTACCCTACCATCTTGGAATATAATGACGAGAGAGAAGACTGGCATGTGGGAATGTTTTCCTGGGAAGTTAGTTGGAACCCTTATTCTCCTCATATATTTATCTGAAAATAGTTTAAGTAGTTCAGATCTCATGGGACCTTGAACACATTGGCATGTTAGACCTTGGGCAATAAAGTTCTGGTTGTTTTCTTGAGGAGCCCATTAGTTGTTCTGTACATGAAATATGTGTCCAAAGGATTCTCTCTCTCTCTTTCTTGATTTTTCTTTTCAGATGTGAGTTGAGATACTTTGACAGAAGAATATTCTTTTTACTTTCTACCTTCTGGAGAATCAAATACAGCTAAGAGGTAACATTTGCAATGCGCTTATTATATGCTAGACACATTGGTTATCACTTTACAGGCAATATTTAAAAAATCCCTTTTACAAGGTAAATGCCACAATTTTCTCTACTTGACAGATGAGGAAATCAATACTTAGGTTTGGAGAGTGACTTATGATCGCTCAGTTCATAAGACACTGTTTTGGTCAAAATAATCTAGGTTATGCCATGGTGGTCAATAATCCTCAAAGCCCACCAAACAGTCCCCAAAGCTCATGGTTTAAACCAAGTTTATTTCTCATGTACACTACAGGCCCACATAATTAAAGACCTAGACTGAGGGAGCCTTTACTATCTCGAAGCTTCAAAATCTCAGAACATAGCCCTCTGGTTACAATGGCAGTGAAGAGAATGCTAGAGAGTTTCTCAATAGCAGTTATGTTCTGGAAATGACATGCATCACTTCTACTCATAGCCCATTGGCCGCAACGAGTCACATGGCCCTGCCTAAAGGCAACCAAGTGCGCTGGTACTCCTCCCCATGCCTTGGTGAAAAGATGAACCAACATGGCTGACTAATAGAAGTTACTACGTCAGAGGCCGATTTTGAGCTTTTAACCACAATGTGATACTTGCCTTCAGGAGAATGACTTACTGCTGGATAAGAAGATCAAAGTGGGTGTGTGGTGCTTCCTTATTCATTCTCCCTCATCCATCTTAACCTTACCATGCCTGTTATTGGATCCCAAAGAGGCACAGTATGACCTCCACTCAGTGGTCCTTCTGGCCTCTACCAAACTCCCGTGTTATTCAAGACCAATACTCAATGCCCTGTGGCCCATGGTTCACCTTTGGGATTCACATGATTAGCACCCACACAGCTGGGAATCACTGAGTCACAGGCTGAGTCGCTGCTTGCATCTTTTGTCCCTGGAAACGAGATTTGTAGGGCAGAGTATATTCGCCTCCTACACTTCTGGCAGGTTTCCGGGGCTCTGCATTCCTGCTGCAAAGCCCTATGGAGCATATCTTTGACATCTCAGGGAAGCACTTATCAAATGCCACCATCCAGAGCTGACAGGGCACAACAGTCTTAGATATGGGAACCTCAGATATAAACATCTCAGCAGGGATCTCCACCATGTTTCTAGATATGGGGTTCGGGGAATGTGCCCCCTTACTACTGACTGGCTTATGGATTCATTCACTTTTTTATCTTATCCTCCAGCTAAGATACAGCTTCAATCAGCCCAGAAGTGAACAGCAAGAGAGTCTAAGAAGACTCCAATGTTGAAACTGCTTGAAAACACTGCTTTTGTACAGAACTCTCTCCCTTCTATGACAAGTGCAGAGAGGGGGGAAAAATTAACATCATACCTGTGGGAGACAAACAATCAATACAGAGAAAACAGAACTGTATCCTGAGAACTAAAGGAAAAGCATGCTTCTGAAAATTACTTCCATAGGAAGTTGAATTAAAAACAAATGAATAAAACTAGCTCTTTGTTTCTTGGTCTTTCCATTTTAACTTGTTCTCTCCTCCTGGTTTGCTCTTTTGTTTCACAGAGTGCAAGTCATTTTTGCATCCTTGGAGTAGAACCAAGTCAATGGACAAAGAATATAGAGGATACTGAAGAGAAATACCTCCAAAGAAATAGAACTCACAATGTTAGAAATGTCTGTCTCAGAGATAGTAAAAACATAGACTTGACACGGTAGTAAATGAAATAAACCAACTTAAGAACAGGGCAGCCTGGGTGGCTGAGTTGGTTAAATTCTCAACTCTTGATTTTGGCTCAGGTAATGATATCCCAGTTCATGAGATGGAGCCCCTTGTCGGGCTTTGTGCAGACAGTGTGGAGCCTGCTTAGGATTATCTCTCTCCCTCTCTCTCTGCCCCTCCTCTATGCTCTCTCTCTCTCTCTCTGAAAATAAATACATAAACATTTTTTTAAAAAGAACAAACTTAAGAAACTGTAAGAATACAGTTGGATAAAGAGAGTGAGAAAACCCAGAAAGGAAAATGATCAATATGAAAAAGAGAGAACAAAAACTCAATAAAAAATTCTGGATACTTTTTAGCGAAGGAAATATGAGATCCAGTCATTAATGGTTATTGGTATAAAAAATCACACATGAAAACACGAGTAAATCGTGCTCCCAGAGCATCAATCCCTAGCTAGTAAATTTCTAAATGCTCAATCCAAATAAAGAAATTTTTTTGAGACCAACTATGATAAAATACTAAAAGAAACTTACTAAAAAAAATCCAAAATAAGATTTGGATATATATTCCTGGGCAGAAGATATGATGGTACAAAGGTATATATTCTTCCTATATTATGCTATAATTTAACTAATTTTAATAAAAATCTGAATGGTAAGGGCTAAAGGGATGCCTGAAAAAGCGAATCTAGCATTTATCTGGAAGCAGAAATAGTACAAGTAGCCAAGACATTTTTTAGGGTTATTAGAATAGATTGTAATCAAAACAGCATGGTGGTGGTAGAACTGATAGGCAGAGAATGAAGAAAAGATGCCCCAGCATTATTTAATGATTCTTTCTCCACTAATTTTGGATGCCAAATTTAATCACAAACTCACTCTTCTATATATACCAAAGTCTATTTTTGGAAGAAGTGGTTAGCCATTGGAAATAAAGTTGGCATCATTTCTCAAAGCATCCACCACAATACAGAGACCAAAAGGGCTAAATAGTTAAATGCACAAAAAGAAGCCAAAATAAAATGTAGATGGATATATCTCTGATCTTGAGCTTGGTTTCGTTTGTCTACATATAATGAGATGGGGAAAATTTTATTCACCACAATTCCAATGATGAATGGAACTCATTTGTTGGAGAAAGTTCATGAAGTGGAGAGGGAGGCGAGAGAAGAGGCCGAGTAGTAAACATTGCTCAGTGGGAGACAAAGAGAATTTCCTTGAAATTCCAATAAGGTAGAGAGATTGAAGGCAAAAAAGAACGAGGGAAAAAAAAAACCCACCTGAAAACAACAACAACAACAAAAAGACATCATAATGTGTGTGGAGGGGAAGAGGAAATTCTGTCTAGAAGAAGTGAGATGTTGAACTGTTACCAACTACCAAAATCAGAGTTTGGGCCAGTTTTCAGCAACCTCTACAGGACAGGAAGTGCCTATCAAGTATCTGGGTTATATGAGTATAAAAGCAGTGGAGAAAATCTCAAAGAGGAGCAATTGGTGGATTTTCTAACATAAGATTAGAAATTTTTTTTACATCGAGGGTCTGCAAACTACAACCCATGGGCCAAATCCAACCACACCCATTAATTTATGTATTATCTATCCCTGTTTTCCGGCAACCGGGCAGTGTTGAGTAGCTGTGATGGAGAACATATGGCCCGCAAAGTCTAAAATATTTACTGTCTGGCCCTTTATAGAAAAAACCTTGCTAATACCAGCTCCGCATAAAAACATCGTAATTAAAAGGCAAGCTGCAAACTCAGAAACAAAATGAAACATGACACAAATATTCCAAAGCAAAGAAAAATACCCTAAGTATACAAAGGGACCTTCCAGATTTGTTGAAAAACTCCCAGACCACAGGAGGGAGAGGACGTAAATAGATGGTTCATTGAAGAAGAATATGAAGGTAGCCATGCAGGGACAAAAGGAAGCTCAGACCCACTGGTGAGCAATCAAAAGGAGCAAAATAAACCCCCATCGTATCAGTCTTTGGAGTGGGGAGGTCACAACGTGAGCAGCTTCATCGACTACTTATTGTTTGGGGGTGCTCCTCTAAAGCAGTTTGGGAGTACACACTTGAACCTTAGACCAAATTAAAAAAAAAAAAGGTTATATCCTTTGACCAAGAAATTCCACTTTTGAGAAACAGTTTGCAGATACACACGTGTAAAGGTGAGCATATTCCCTGAAGTAATAATGGCCCCGGCTCCACCTCTTACTAGCTGGGATGGCTTTGTGCAAGCCACCAAACCTCCCTAAGCTTCCGTCTCATCATCTGTAAAATGTGAATTTAAAAGTAGTACCCGGTTGTAGGGGCTGTGGTGAAGGTTTGGTGTAACAGTCCACGGACTTTTTTATGAAGAAGACATATCACCTAGTAGCAACTGTCTCAAATCCCAATGACTTTTTAAAACTGGAATAATAAGGAAAGAGTTAAATAAATACTGGTGTGCCCTTAAAAAGGAATATTATCAGCTGTGAAATTAATGCGTCTAAGTCATACCAGTGATATAGAAAAAAATCCATGGTGAAAACAAATCCAAGTACAAAAGTGAATATGCAATATTATTCCAACGATGGGTAGAGAATCCATAAATGCATGGATATGCACACAAAAGAACTGGAAATGAATACATCAAATATTAAGAATAATCCCTGACTGGCAGGAATAAGGTTGACTCTATTTACTTACTATTGTTTAAAAAGCATTCTAAATATTATTTTTCAGAACGAACCAACAAAGCAAACATTTTTCTAATGGAAATGAGAATAGGTAGGAAATGACTAGAAGATTATATATTGTTGAGGGAAGGAAAAACGACAAACATATGTTGACTCTTAACTCGGCAAGAGTTGGCGGGAAAAGCAAGGTCAGGCTCCCATGAGTGGAAATCAGCCTCTTGTCTAATTTCAGGCCAGTTGCCCGTGTGTATGTTGCACATGAGGAATGAGGAAAGGTGTGTATAGGGGTCTGGGTTGATCATAATTCATGTTACAAACTTCTCATCCTCTATTTTATTTTTTTTCATTTTTTTAACATTTATTTGTTTTTTGAGAGACAGCATGAGCGGGGGAGGGGCAGAGAGAGAGGGAGACACAGAATCCGAAGCTGGCTCCAGGCTCCGAGCTGTCAGCACAGAGCCCGACGTGGGGCTCGAACCCACGAACCGTGAGATCATGACCTGAGCCGAATTCAGACGCTTCACCAACTGAGCCACCCAGCTGCCCAATCTCATCCTCTATTTCAGAAAACTGGGGTCCTCAGACTACCCCCCATCTATCTCCACCAGATTGTTATTCCTCCAGGCTTCTGCCAGGCAAATTTGCCTTCCACTCCTTCACCCAAGCGCTCCTTGAGCCTGTGGTTCTCCACTCCAGCTCACCAACCCCACCTCTTCCATCATTAGGGCACTTTCTTGGATCTCAGCCCTCCCAGACTGACTTGCCAAATTAACCAGGAATGAAACTCTGGTCCACTGAACAGCCACCCATGCTCCCCCCATGGGTTACCACTGAAATATGATTATAAATTGTTTTACTTTACCTATAGGATTGCGTGGACTCTTTTGGAATTTAATAGTTCAGTTCACATCACTGAAGTCTGATTGTAAAATTCCTCAAATTAAAACTAAACTCCTCACCCTGGTCTACAAGGCTTTAGTGGCCTGGTGTTTGCTAATCTTTCTGGACTTCTAGCCTTTCAAACACCCCAGGCCTATGCACTTTCATTCTTTCTACAGCCATTTCCTTCCCTCCAGTCTTTACATGGCATCTCCTTAGAGGGACTTTCCCTGGTCCCCTCATCTTAGGCAAGGTACCTCCCTAATCACCCAACTTCTTCTTCCCCAGAGCCCTCGTTATACTATTATTATTTTCATTTTTATTTCCTGTCAACTCCCATTAGAATGTGAATCCCTTAAGGGAGATGCTCTGTCTTTTGTCCTGTGCCCAATGGCCCAGCCCAATGTAGCACTAAACAAATATTCACTGACTGAATAATAGACATTATTTCTAATGGCTTCAACTTGTCCCATGAAGTACTTTCATGTAAAGGGTAATAGCTAGCACTGAAAAATAAAATACATGTAATAAGATACCAATAACAGGGCACCTGCGTGACTCAGTTGAGCATCCAACTTCGGCTCAGGTCATGATCTCATGGTTCATGAGTTCGAGCCCCACATCGGGCTCTGTGCTGAAAGCTCAGAGCCTGGAGCCTGCTTCAGAATCTGTGTCTCCGTCTCTCTCTGCTTCTCTCCCACTCACACTCTGTCTCTCTCTCAAAAACAAATATAAACATTAAAAAAATTTTAGATAATATACCAATACTGTTTTTCTAGTTACTGCTGCCATGCCATTCATGCCTTGGGATAAAAAGACATCATCATAACATTAAAAGTGGGAGAAATGGGGAATAGACAGTCCTAAGAGGTTGGATAGACCAAGAGATCATTGGATCCTGTCCTTGCTATTTCAGAGGAGAAACTGAGAAGGTCCCACAGATGGTTGATCAGAGCCAGACCATGAACCAAGATCACAGCAGATCTTGCCTGAGTCACCCATACCAGTTCTAGGGCCTTCAGGAATTCCTCCTATCCATGGATGCTTCCCTACCTCTGGTGGATCTGGGAGAGTTCAGAGAATGCATCATTTGTTGGGCTAAAAGAAGACTACGAGGCTTCCGTTCTTGTTCCGGGATCGTAGGCACCAACAGGACTCACTTCTAGCCCAGTAAGTGGGTTTCCTGGACAACTGAGCATAATGGAAGGAAATGTTTGTTCAGGGCCTGGCCCAGGGACTTGGCTTTCTGCCCTCTAGAAATTGGTTTCACCTAAGCCAAGAAACCAGTTATCAGATGGGAATGGCATTCCATCATCTCAGCCTTGGGTCACCAGAAGCCTAGAGGTAAAAGCCTTTGGGACATATTTCCCTGATTAAACCATCATGGTATCCTTCTGACACACATGCGTGGAGGGAAGGAATGCATTATGGAGACTCAGTGAACTAATCTTTTTACAGCATGACGTTGGGCATGAGGATTTGAATGCCTGAACACTAACAGCATTTCAGAAGAAAAAAATCTTCAATAAAGAGCTTCCCAAATGCCATCTGTGTGACATGGAGGGAACAGTCTAAAGAACTGCAAAGAAATAACGTTCTTTGTAAGCAAAAGATAAGGTGCAGTTTGTGTCACTGCTGCTGCGGACAGAAACAACGCTAGTGGACTGGAGATCAGAAGGCTAAATAGGGGCCAAGGGACACTGTGGAAGTGGAATCTCCTGTTGTAGATTTTTAAAGTTTATTTATTTTGTGAGAGAGATAGAGAGAGAGAGCAGGGGAGGGGCAGAGAGAGAGGGAGAGAGAGAATCCCAAGCAGGCTCTGAGCTGTCAGCACAGAGACTGACATGGGGCTTGACCCCATGAATGGTGAGATCATGACCTGAGCCAAAATCAAGGATTGGACACTTAACTGACTTAACCCAGGTGCCCTTAAAGTTTATTTATGTATTTTGAGACAGTGAGAGAGAGAGAGAGAGAGAGAGAGAGAGAGAGAGAGAGAGCACAAGCAGGGGAGGAGCAGAGAGAGAGAATCCCAACGTAGGCTCAATTTCACAAACTGTGTCAAGAGTCAGACACTCAACAGACTGAGCCATATAGATGCCCCTAATCATAGTCATTTTTGAAGGCAGAAGCCTAGACCCTAGCTGGGGGATCAGGACCAATATGGATAATACAGCTTAATCTGGTGGGAGTCAGGAAGGGTTGAGGCAAGGAAATTAAAATTTATGGATTGACCATGATGTGCTGGTCATTTTTCAATTGCTGACCCATTAATCTTCCAAAACTTACCACAAGCTCACTATTATCATCTCCCCTTTTCAAAGGAGTTCAGTGAGGCTAAGGGAACCTACAAGGGGGAGAGGTGGGAAGCAGATCAGGGCTCTTCTTATGTTATGCTGAGAACAAGGACAACCCCCACTGTCAGATACTAATCAGGACCATTGTTATGAAACTGGGTATTTTCTTAAAAGGAAAAAGTAAGCAAGGAGGCATCCTCTGGTTTAGAGCCAAGCATCAGGGCCTTTCCATAGTTCTGACTCACGCACAGTTTCCATGGCCTTCCAACCTGGAGTCTTCTGCATTCCCAGGCCCAACTCTGCTGGGGCTTTTCCCTGTGAGTTTCACAGATGGGGCCACGATCACCTGTAGCCTCTACTCGACTATCCAAAGTAGCATCACACCAGGACGACCTCTGCCCACAGGCAGGTAGAAAAGTCTCAGTACGAGTATGTGCAGGCTCAACCAAACCTTCCTGGCTGATGTTTGTGGTCCTGATCTCCTTGGGGAGCCCTGGGCTTTGTGGTTTCTTTTATTAGCGGTTTGTTGAAGCTGCATTTTGCCAATAAATGGGAGCCGTGAGTTCACTTGCGCGGCACAGCCGTTACCCTGTCTGTGTGCTCCGCAGTGGGGCCCCGGAACCCAGCACTGGCCTCAGAGGGGAACTCCTGTTTAAAAAGGTAGAGGGAAGCAGAGAGGGTCCAGGTTCATTGATGTTGATGTGACCGTGACAAAGAGAGGTTCTCTAAGCGGCCCGGGGAAATTAGCTAAGCAGGGAAATCCTAGAAGCTCTCCATGTTTTACTGTTTGGTGATTCATGGGCACAACGTGATAATTTACAGATATGCTCTGGACATGACCGATGGGAGCTTAGCCAGAGTTACCAGACTGAATGTTATCTATCTGTATTGGTTTTGTACGGTTGTTGTAACAGATTATCACAGATTTAATGGCTTAAAACAAATTTATTATTTTATAGTTCTGGAGACCAAAAGTGTGAAGGGGGTCTCACTGGGCTAACATCAAGGTGTCAGCAGGCCCGAGTTCCCTCTAGAGGCTCTGGCGAGAGACCCATTTCCTTGCCTTCTCCAGCTTAGAGATAACCTGTGTTCCTTGGCTCATAGGCCCTTCTCCATCTTCAAAAGCAGCAACAGTGGGTTTCATCCTTCTCTTAACCACCATCTCTCTGACTTCTAATCCAGGTAACATTAAGGTGTGGATCAACTAGAATGTGCTTGTAAGTTTTCTCTCTCCCTGTTAGGGACTAAATGTCTGTGTCTCCCCCCGCACTGCCACCCACCCAAATTCATATGTTGACATCCTAGCCCCTAATATGGTGGTATTAGGAGATAGGGTATTCCAGAGGTGGTTAGATTAGGGCCCTCATAAGAAGAGACAAGAGATGGCTAGCTTCCCCTCTTTTCCACCAAGTGAGGCTACAGTAAGACCACCATCTGTGAACAAGGAAGCAGGCTCCCATCAGACACCATGTCTGCTGGCACCTTGATCTTGGACTTACCAGCCTTCAGAGCTGTGAGAAGTCACTCCGTCCATGGTAATGTGGTGTAGTAGTCCAAACTAAGCCACTCTCCAAGGTATTAATTAAGAAAAAAGGAAGAAAAATAAACATTCCTTGTTGGAGCTATATATATATATACCTCCTCTGGGGCACGGCTGGAGTCCTCGAGAATAACTCTAAGTCTCTTTCATGTTCTCTTTCTGCCAATAACTAAATATTTGACCATACGAGGTCAAGGTGACTTACCTGCAGGCCATGGTTTGCTCGTCTCTGTAATGGGCACAATCCCCCTGGTCCTCCTACCCTCTAGGACTACTATAAAAGTGAGTAAGATAAAGAAACAGTACCTTGGAAAGGATGTCACTGTTGAATCGAGCAGTTTCTGTGACCTCACCAAGACAGGAGAGAGGCCCATCCATGCCCCCACCACATGCCCCCCACCCCCACCCCGACACCTTTACCAAGTACACAGTTGCTCTCTTGCTACAGGTTTTAAGTTGAACTTATTATTATTATGCTTACAAATTTGATTTGACTTTCATATGTAAATACAGCAATGTCTCATAAGAAGGAAGGCATCAGCCGGACCATAGCGGTCACTCGATGGATATTTAAGGAGTAAGGAATGAACGAAAGGGCAGGCAAAGGGGAGAAGGAGGAGTAAGGATGGGTGGCAGATGGTGGAGTCCCTCCTCACTACACTTGAGTAGAGGAAGCTCACTTCCACTCTCTTTGGGAGATTTCTTTAAGTTCACCTTCCATCTACGCCCTCCCCGTCTGAAAGAAGGGGGACGGTCTCGGGCGCCTGGGTGGCTAGCTGGTTAAGCGTCTGACTCTTGTGTTCGGCTCAGGTCATAATTTCGCGGTTCTGAGCCCGACCCCAAGTCGGGCTCTGGGCTGACAGTGTGGATCCTGTTTGGGACTCTCTCTCTCCCTCTCTCTCTGCCCCTCCCCTGCTCCTGTTCGCGCGCGCGTGCTCTCTCTCTCTCTCTCTCAAAATGAATAAATAAAGTTTTAAAACAATGAAAGAAGGAGACAGTCTTGAGGAAACAGGTGGTACAAAGGAAAACAGCACCCCCCCCCCATACCCGTTGCCCCCGTGACCGCTTTGTTAAGAGAGCCTCGCTGTCCAGGGCATTTGTTAATCAAGGAAGCACCAAGTGACCTCAGGCTTCCTTACTGAAGGCATCTAGCGCGTAGTAGGCCCTGGAAATAACATTGGAAAATTGAGTGAATGAATGAGCTCAGGACTGATGTGTGTCTGGACACCGCAAAGCACAGCCAAGAAAGCACAGGACCACATTCAAATCGCATAGCATGGTGATTACTGATGGCGATGGGTGGTTTCAGTACTTGGGCGCACTCGGCGGTGTTACGTGGGGTTTTCACTGTTAACTCTGCTCCCGACCTGGTTGCTGGGCTCCCAGGGGGGAATCTGATCAGTCTCCACAGAAAGGAGCTGAGCCGGCAGATTGGACTCGTCATGGGACCCACGGGCTGCCAGAGCCCTTCCCTTCTGCAACCTTTCGAGAATCTGAAACAAGCACTCTGTTCCCCTCTGCGACTGTCTTTCCCTCTTCCCTCCTCCCGGCCTCTCCCTGGAGCTGGGCAGCGGCTACTTCTGGCAGGGGAGAAAGGAACCTCCTCTGAGTCAGGGCTGAGTGAATAGCTGTTGTTTCACCCTCAGGCCCTGAGGGCTTGGACAGAGCCGACCTGCTTTGTCCACAGGAAACTGCTAGGCTTGGGCCGGTTTGTTGTGAATAAGCAAAAAAAAAAAAAAAAAAAGTGTTCTTCAGATTGAATTTAATTAAAAACAACCACCCACCCCCTCAAAACTCTTTCCTTTCCTTTTGGGCAGCACTATGGTCCGGTGTCTGCCTTTGAGTCAAAGGAGGGAGCAGAGGTTGGCACCCTAAATCTAGAAATGGAGGCCTGGAGTCCAAGGGCTCAGGACCACAGGTCTATAGGAAAGATGTGGGTGTCAGAGCCCCCAGCCCACCCGGGCTTCCTGCCTCCAGCACTGGAGTGAAGGGGAGCGGAGAGCTGGGCCAGGCCAGGAGGTGGGGGGAGCCGGGGAGCCCGGGAAGGAGGCCCGGCTCCCCTGCCCCAGCAGACACCCGCAGGACGAGCGAGAGAGCTTTCCTTCCAAGCATTGCAAAGAGTCTCCAAGAAGGAAGCGCTCTCGCAGACAGGCCAGGAAGGCAGCATTTGAAGCTGCTGCTGGCACCGGGCGGGGCGCGGGCTGGGGCTCTGTTCTCCCACCCTCTGGCTCGCCGGGAACCCCAGGCCTCTCTGACATCATGGCTGAACATCAGGCCTGGCTTTCAAATGTTGGGGCTGCCCCGCCCAGTGCAGCCCAGCCAGCTGGACCCTCCCAAAACGGGATCTCTTGTCAGCTGCCTTTTATAGAACTATAAAACCAAAAGTTCAAGTAAGAAGCCTTAGACCAGGCATCAGAAAAGGCAGGCTTTGCCTCCTTCCATACTCTTCCTGACTTTTCCCCACGGCTGCGGCTTCTAGCATGTGACAGAGCTGCAGGGCCGCTGGCTTTCACCTCCCAGCTTCATAAAGATCCCGCAACTCCAAAGGCACAGTAACCTGCCAAGCAGAGGGCTCTGGACATGTGCTTTGGAAGTAGAAGAAGGGGGAGAGATGAGGGGAGGGTGTGCCACAACCACCCTCCCCCCGTCCCCAGGGGAAAGGAAAGATTCCTCCATAAAGTAGTAAAATGGAAGACAGAACTAGAAAAGGTCAAAGAGGCAGCACAGGACCACAGTCAATGAGGGCAAGACTTTTGTCAAGTGTCTGTGACCTCTGCTATTTCAAGCTTGGTCTTACGCGTTTAATCCTTTGGCCAAAGAATACATGAGTTGGGGGTGGGGGTGCACCGCCAGATGAACTTCTGCTCAACTGAGTGTAGAAGGGAGAGAGCATTAGACATTTGGAGCTTGAGAAAGGAGTTGAATCTTTAGGTCAAGAGCCGACCACAGTCGACCCTAGGTCAATAATGGCGGCAGAAAGAAGCAAATGGGTAAACTCCGTTATTTTTGCCTCCTGAACAAAAAATCGAACTAAGTTCAATGATAAAGGTCTCTGTGGTTCTTGGGGAAATGAGACTCCTACAGTTTGGGAAGCCCCTTTTATGCTCTAAGCGTACGAGAAGAAAAATCAAAACCACATGGAACTCACCCAAAGGTCCAAGATGGTGGCTGAGTCAGCACAGCTTCCCCTGTGGGACCATCTTGTCCCTTGGCCTTATCTTTTAAGCATGGAGTCTAACTGCAGCTTAAGGGATTGATGTGAAGAGGAAGGAAGGGTATTAGTAAAACCCTTCTTTGCTCAAATTAGATCAGTTATCTTGACCTGATAAAGAGACTTTTTTTTCAGGTATAATACTTGGGACCTTTCTTCTCTTGGTCTTGGGATATTAGCATGTACATCAAGCATTAACATTCCTGCGGGCCCCTCAGATTATATCAGACTGTTATGTAACTGGCATTATAAGATTGGAAAGGCTCTTAAAGATAATACCTGGGTCAAAGTCTTTATGAATGAGGCCGAGGGAGGTTAAATCACTTATGCTTTGTACACACCTACATTTATTCATCAAAGGTTATTATTACCATCACTCTGGTCTTGCTGTTGTTATTATTCAGCACCTACACACGCTTAGCATTGTTCTGCACACTGGGGAGTCCTCGGTGAAAAAAGGGGAGCGATATTCTTTTTTTGTGTGTGGAGCTTGCAGACCCCTTGGAGAAACTAACAAGTGAACAAATGTGAAAATGGTATCTTTTCAGAATATGATGAAGAGGGGCGCCTGGGTGGCGCAGTCGGTTAAGCGTCCGACTTCAGCCAGGTCACGATCTCGCGGTCCGTGAGTTCGAGCCCCGCGTCGGGCTCTGGGCTGATGGCTGAGAGCCTGGAGCCTGTTTCCGATTCTGTGTCTCCCTCTCTCTCTGCCCCTCCCCCGTTCATGCTCTGTCTCTCTCTGTCCCAAAAATAAATAAACGTTGAAAAAAAAAAAAAAGAATATGATGAAGACAATAGTGACAGAAGGGACGATTGGTTAGGTTATGATGGGCAGGGAAGATCTCTCTAATCAGGTGACCTCTGAGATGAACTCTCTGAGACGAGACAGAGCTAGCCACAAGAAGCTCTGAGAGAACTGTTTTCTAGGCAATGGGGTGGCAAGTGCAAAGGTCCTGAGGCTGAAACAATCTAGGTTTCTTTTTTTTTGAGGCAGAGATAGACCAATGTAGCTGAAGTGTAGCAACTAGAATGACTGAGGGGAAGAGCAGCATGAGAGCCACTGCCTACTGCCACCCTACCCCCAGCTGTCTACAAACAAGGTCCACGAACCTTTGTATAGTTCTGGAATTAATGTGAGCTTTGTGAGACCACCTCTCTCCTATTGTAATACTACTCAGGTTGCCCTACAAATTCTCGCAGAGAACAACTCCAAGATCAAAGCTTGTTACCCACCCCCACATTACATTGCAGTTTACCATCAAAAGTCCAAGCCCACAAGAACGTGTACTATCACTGAGACCTTCAGACCTTGTTATAAGTTGGATTGTGTCCCACCCCGCCCCCCAAAAAGAGATATGGTGGAGTACTAACCCTTAGTACCTCAGAATGTGATCTGATTTGAAAATGGTTTTTTTTTTCTTCAGATTTAATTAAGTTAAAATGAGGTCATCAGAGTGGGCATTTTTCCAATACAACTAACATCCTTATAAAAAGGAGAAATTTGGACACATAGGCAGTCTTTCATTTTTGTTTCTTTTTTTCCTTTATTTATTTTGATAGGGAGAGTGAGCAGGGGAGGGGCGGAGAGTGAGAGAGGGAGAGAGAGAATTTCAAGCAGGCTCCACACTGTCACTGCAGAGCCCTATGCAGGGCTCGAACTCACAAACTGTGAGATCATGACCTGAGCTGAAACCAAGAGTCAGACACTCAACCGACTGAGCCACCCAGCAGTCTTTCAAAATCCTTCCATGTGACTGGTAACTCAGAGTCCCTCCTTTATCGAAATGCCCCATTTCTTTACCCTTTTCCATGAATGTTCTCCTTGAATGTCTTCTGTGACTAAAACCAGTCACCCCTCGAGGTGACCTTTCAACCTTCTGTTCCAGTGGCTTTTCCTTCCTCCCCATGGACACAGGGCATAGAAGGGGGTTATGTCTTCCTTGCACCACATTCCATCCTCTATCCTTTATCCTCCCCAACCCCAGACCCTTTGATGCCCATAGCATCGGACTATACACGCCATTAACCACCCTTTCTTGGGTGGGTTAACCCCTGCCACCCTCTGAGCTTCCCCCCATCTATGGAAGACTTGCACTGGCTACCTTTTACCGCCAACACCAGCTGCCGCTGTCATCTTCTTGGGTTGTCTCCACGATCATTTAGATGGGCCTTTCACTACTCAGGACTCTCAGGTTTTTGGTCTGTTCTCTTCCAACGATCTTGTCTTCTACACTCACTGGCTCTCTCCCATGGTCACACCCAGCCATTCAGTAGACACTCTTCCTCCCAAATCTCATTTTTAAGAATCTCACTCTCCAACCACCATTTGCTATCTTCCAGATAATTCTCTCTACTACCCTGACCTCAGCAATTCTTTGGTCCTACGAGACCTCTACACCACCAGCTGGTCCATTTGGCATCATTCCTTCAACCCTTTCATGGCCTCATTCTCTTATTTCTGTTGTTACAGTCAATGCCTTGCATAAATTTTCAGCTTTCATCTCTCCCTCCAGTATACTGACCTAAAAGCCACCCTGCTTCAACCCAGCTCTTTACCAGCTTGGAATCTGCACAAAATATTTAACTATGGCCGGGGGAAGACACCAAGCAGGGCTGTCTGGTCACGTGTTAGTTTTTGACCACAAACAAACCTCAGTCGGGCCCTCAGCACTGCCTGGCCATTCCAATACGTTCCCCTGGTCAATTTACGATCCCGTTCTCCAAGGCCACTATTTCACATGTCCTCTCTCCTTGCATCCACCCCCTCACTCTCCGTTGATGACCTCATCTTTTATTCACCGAGAGAACAGAAGCAGGCAGAAGAGAACTTCTTCATCCACCTGCGAGTGAGTCACCTACCACCTCCTGCGGTCCCCATATATTCTGCTTTCCCTACAGATGGTGCCTGCTCCCCCCTGAGACTTTGTTGCTAGTGTGCCAGGTCCTGCCCGAGTTGCACCAGGTCCTGCCCTGAATTGCACCAGACGCTATCTCGGATCACACCAGATCTCGCCCTGAAGTAAAGGCTGCTCGGCAGTGATCCCTCCTTCCCTCAATATAATCTTCTTTCTAGTGTCCTGTTCTTGCCAACTGGTAAATGTGCTGGAATATCTCCTGTTTAGATAATCTCCCCCTTTCTTCCTATCTTCCTCTAGCTATCACTTGACTTTCTTGTTGACATCTCTCCAAACTCCTTGAAGCTGTTACCTGTACTCTGCCTCTCCCTCTTCACCTCTGCATTATTCGCTCTTCTCAATCCCCTTCCACAAGGCTTTGTCCCCATTTTTCTGCTCTTGTCTCAGCCCTAGGCCAGATTGAAAGGCCAATTCTCAATCTATGGCCGCATTTGGAATGGCAATTTTTCCTCACTTCGTTTTTTTGGGCATTATGCTCTCCTGATTTTCTTGCTTCCTCGATGGATTCTCTTTTTCCATCTCCTTTCCTTTGTCCTTCCTCTTTTTCTCCTGGTCTCTAAATATGTGTTTGCTCTGGGGCTTAGCTCTGGCCCTCTTCTCTTCTGTGTCTATACTACCTGGCACTTCCTATCCAAGATCACAGCTTTACATGTCATCTATGTGTTGATGAGTCACGAATTTTTATCTCCAGACCCAATCTCTCCCCTGAATTCCAAACTTGCATATCCAACTGCCTACCAGACATCTCCACCCAGACATCTAATAGGTATGTTGAATATAACATGTCCAAAACGGACATATTGATCCTCCTCACCCCCTTTCCTCCCCAAATATGCTCCTCCCACAGATTTCCTCACCTCAGGAAATGGCGTCTCCATTCTCTAGCTGTTCACGTCCCATTTGTAAGAGTCATCTTTGAAACCTTTCCTTCTCTCCTATTTCACTGGCAGATCCATCCACAGGTCTGTCTGCAGTACATGTTAATGGAAGGAACTGACCGATGCCATGAAGAAAAATAAAGCAAGGTGTGGGGACAGAATGTACCAGAAGGGAAGAGAAGATAGACTCTGAAAAAGTGACATTAAAGCAAAGACCTTCCTGAAATACAGGAAGGAGCAAACTCTAGCAGGATCTGGGGAAGAGAGCATTCCAGCAGAGGGAAGAGCAAGCATGAAGAGCGTGAAGTGGCCAAGAGTACATCGCGTCTGAGGGGCGTGTTCAGGGTGCCTGAAGCTGAGAGTTATGGCTCCGCATTATGAAGGGTCTTGTCATTGTAAGCCTGAGGTTTGCATTTTATTCTAATCATTATGGGAGATGAATGGAAGTTTCCAGCAGGAGAGTGTCACGATGGTTTATATTTTGTAGGTAATGCTGGCTGCCTGGTGGAGAATGGGTTGTAAGAGACCAAGAGAAGAAGCCATGGGCCCAGCCAGGACCTTGCTGCAATATTCTCGAGATGTCAGTAATTTTTTTCTGTAAAGGGCTAGGCTATGGACTGAATGTTTGTCCATTGGTGAATTCCTCCCCCCAATTCATACACTGAAACCTTAATCCCCAGTGTGATGATATGTAGAGATGGGGCCTTTGGGAGGTAATTAGGTCATGAGGGTTGAGCCCTCTTGAAGGGATTAGCGCCCTTAGAAGAAGAGATATGAGAGCTTCCCCCCCCCCCCCGCCCCACCCACATTGTGTGAGAATACAAGAGGATGGCTATCTGCAAACCAAGAAGAGGACCTTTCTCAAGACCACACCCATGCTGGTTCCTTGATCTTGGACTTCCCAGCCTCCAGAACTGTGGTAAATACATGTTTGTTGTTTAAGCCAGCCCCCACCTCCAGTCTGTGGCATTCTGTCATAGCAGCCTGAACTAATGCAAAATAATAAATATTTTAGGCTTTGCAGGCCACACACTTTCTGTCACAACTACTGAATTCTGCTGTTGAGCAATAATTTGGCCATAGACAATAAACAAATTAATGGGCGTGGTTGTGTTCCAACAACGCTTATTAACAGCTGTGGGCTGGATTTGGCTTGTGGGCCATAGTTTGCAGACCTCTGTTTTAAACCAGAAATGCTGATGGTTTGCCTAGGCCCACAGCACTGACAGAGTTTTAGTAGCTCTGGAAAGCGGCAAAGGGATTAAATGTGGGAGCTAAGAGGGTAGTACAGAATCAAAGACACCCTCCTGAGATCCACTTTTTAATCTTTCCATTTTATTATGTGACTTCGTAGGCTTTTCTTATTTGTCATTTCTCAGCAATAGTTACGTTTATATGTGTATTAAGGTGAACAGGTAAAATCCGTTTGCTATCAATGGAAAAAAGTAAGAATCAAGTCCACGTAATGGGAAATTAGGTGACCTCCACCTGGCAAGCCCCGGTTTTCTGCTACACAATATTCTCCCCCAAACCAACCTTCTATCCCCATTGGGCTCAGTAACTCACCAATGGGTGATGGGAGAGATGGTGGGAGTGGTCTTCTGGGGGGGTGAGTCTTGTAGCCCTCAAAGTGTTTAGAATTGTCAGTGCAAGGGCCAATAAAATACAGATGGACTGTTAATTGTTTTCTAGGCTGCTCTTAAATTCCTCACCTTTACTCCACCTTTTTATTGCCTGTGCCCAAGGCAGACACACCCATTGCCCCCATTTCCTTGGTAATCATTGTCCTAGCCATTCAGAGAAAACAATGAGGGCCCCTGACTCACACTTTTGCATCTGAACAGTGAGAAGGGGATACTCACTCCCTGTTCTGCCATTAAATTTTACACACGATATTGAGATGAAAGAGCGGACCTAGACCGGCCGACTCCGTTTTGTTCTGTGTCCTCCATCTTGAGTGACTATGTTCCCGATATGGCCCCCTTTCCGGAAAAACCGCAGAAAGAAATTCCCGCTCAAACCTCAGACCACGCCTCCTCCCCTTGAGTAACTTCCCGCTCACCGGTTCAAACTTCCTGTTCAAACCACGCCCGGCAACCTGCGCAGTGGGACTCTGACCCTTCCCCAGCCAATCGGCTAAGGCCACGACCGTCACCCCCCCCCCCCAACTGCCCCTAGATCCCTATAAAACCTTTGTGCTTTTGAAACAGGCTCTCTCTCTGGCATCTCACCGCTGCATCGGTGCAGGTAGGGGATTGAGCTCGAGCTAGCTCAAATAAAGGCTCTTTGCTTTTGCATCGGACTCGGCTCCCTGGTGGTCTTTAAGGATTGCGAATTCTGGGCATAACAGAGAAAAGACTCCCACTAGGAAAAAGAGAAAGGAGAACATGAGAGCAGGAGGGAAAAATCTAGTTATTGAAGGAATTAGTTAGGTATCACTGAATATCTGAGTATCTAGAATTTTCCCCAAGGACAGGCGCTGATGGATACAGAGTAACAGCTATAGGGAGGTGCCGTCCACCGCTGAGCTGAGCGTGAGCTGAATGCAGGAGGGAGAATTCAAGAGGGTAGCCTGTGTCCCCAGCAGCTTCCTTTCCTGCCCCCGTCCAGGTCGCCATTCCCTCACTGGGAACACACTGTGCTAGGTAGGCCTGGCTGGAGAGCATTCTCGGTGTGGTAATAAAGTGCACACTTATAATGTTGGGCTCAGTGACAAGAACAACACGCAATAGCGCTCTACCCACCCACTGAGAAAACCGAGTGTGTCACACTCCTCTGTGTCACGGTTTTAAAAATATCTCCACTGACGGTCCAAGTCTCAGGTTGGGTTTGAGGGGTGTTTAGTGCCTAACTGTGCCAGGTGGAAAATGTTTTCATCAGAATCCCAAGGACCCGAGTGATGGACGTCTGCTGGCTTGGCGCACGTGTGTGTGCGTGTGTGTGTGTGCGCGCGCGTGCATGAACGTGTGTTTAAGAAAAACGGGGGTGGGTGGCTATTTCTTTGCTCATTTTTTCCCCCTTTTTCTTTCTTTTTTAATTACATGTTCTGACAAAGAGGTGTGGTCGCTGGCACTGCAGCCGAGACTCTCCTCCACCTCTAACCACACGGGGAGAAGAATATAGAGGGCTTCTCAGCACTCAGCGTGATTCTCGGCATCAATGGAAACACAAACTCCAGGGCCAGCGAAGAGCCAAGGCTTCTTGGGAATGAGGGGTTTAGAAGCTTGGTGAGCGTCTGGAGAAAGAGATGGGCTCTTCCCCAGGGTTTATCTCTTGGTTTCCCTCTATCGTGCTTTCTTCCCTAAGAAGAGCACATCTACTGGAATTCTGAAGGGGGCTTCCAACAACACGGTGAGCCTTTTAACCCCTTTGTGGCTCAGTCTTACTTTGGAATCTCCAGTGCTTATCAGCAGGGCAACTCTGGCAAGTGGTTTAACCTTTAAGTCTGAGCTTCCCGACTTATAAAAGGGGATGATAATAATACCTATGCGTTAAACTTGCAGGGGACAGTCAAATGCTATGACTCAAGGCGAGCACTTAACACAGGACCTGGTGCATAGCAAGCGCTCAAGAAATGTCATCTGTGTTTGCAGCTTCAGAGCTTTGCAGATAACAAACATGTGGAGGGAAAGTCTTTCACTTGAATGTAACACAGGAAAGATGTACGTGAGGCTGCCTGTGCTCTGGTCCCCACCTTTTCTCCGGCCCCATCTCCATTCCCTCAGATGGACGCTGGCTCGCTGACCTTCTGGAATTTCTTCATACACATCAAACATCCAGGCCTTTACTGTTGCTGTTTCTTCTGCCTGGAATATTCTACACCCTAATAGTCTCTTGACTTACTCCATTACTCCATTCTGATACTTGCTTAAACTTACTTTATTGAAGAGGACATTACTCTTCTAACATCGTAAAATGGCACCTGGGGTGCCTGGGTGGCTCAGTTGGCTAAGCATCCGGCTCTTGATTTGGGCTCAGGTCATGAGCTCGAAGTTTGTGAGTTCTAGCCAAGCCCCGCTTTGGGCTCTGTGCTGACAGTGTGGAGCCTGCTTGGGATTCTCTCTCTCCCCCTCTCTTTCTGCCCCTCATCCACTCACCACTCTCAAAATAAGTAAATGCACATTAAATATATATATATATATATTTGCCCTAACCCTCTTTCCTGTGTTATTTGCTTTCATATCACTCACTACCTACATGTTATGGATTTACTAATTAATATACTTGTTATATATAAATATATATATAGCTTCCCTTCTAGAACATAAGATCCAAGAAAGCATCAGTTTTGTCTTCTGTTGTTGTTGTTCCCTGAAGTATTTCTAACCTCTAAAAAGGAGTTCAAAATACAGAAGGCATAAATATGATGCCTAAATACACTAAATATCGATTAAATGAACGAACAAATAAAACATGTACGCAATTCCTATTGTACAGAGGAAGACTTGATGGCTACACAGTAAACACTCATCCCGGGATCTTCAGATGACTTTCCAGTTTATCCCAATAATGGAGAGTAATGAGAGCACTCAGGCAATCAAGATTATTCTGTGTTTTGATCTTACCTGTATAACTTTTCATATGAGATAACTTTCCACGTAAATCCATGAAATTCATACAGGAATAGTTGCAATATTTCCTATCCTTGGTGTTTTCAGCCAGGGTAATATTATATTTGATTGGAGATGTCTCTCATAGGAGCAGGAAAACCTCTCTTTCTCTACTGACCGTATTCTTCTTGCATTCAATATACTTCCCAAAGGTCTCGTGACTTACAAAGTTCCCAGTAGTTAGGAAGGTTTGGCCCTGCTCCTTCAGACTTCCCCAAGGTCACCTTGTCTGAACTAGAAGGAGGCCTCCTCTCTATGATTAGGTTTTTGTACACTATGCTTCATCTTCAAGAAAAAAGACCTCTGCCATCCAGACAACGCAGTATCTCCCAAATCACATGCATAAACGTTCTCTCTGGGCTTTTAGGATTTTTATACAATGAAGCAAATCATGCCAACTCTTGAGTCTTGGAAACTGCATCAGAGCAAAAGTCATTAAGCAAGATATTGAAGGACCAGAGGTGCCTCGGTGGCTCAGTTGGTTAAGCGTCTGACTTAGGCTCAGGTCATGATCACATGGTCCATGAGTTTAAGCCCCGCCATCAGGCTCTGTGCTGAGAGCTCAGAGCCTGGACTCTGCTTCAGACTGTGTCTCCCTCTCTCTCTGCCACTCCCCCACTTGTGCTCTGTCTCTTTTGCTCTCAAAAATAAATAAACATTAAAAACAACAACAACAAAGATACTGAAGGACCAGACAAGTGAATGAAGGTATCTGCTTAAAAGTCTGAAAACACAGAAGATTATTATCAGACTTCTCTTGTGTTTCTGTTCAAGTTGAGGACAGCTGAGTTGGCTAAGTGTGATTCTTACTTACCATCACATACAGAAAAGTAAACTCTAAGGCCATTGTTGGAAAAACTCATCAGGAAATTAGCTAAATGCTCCCATATCCACAAATCAATCCACGCCTTTACCGTGGATAGCAGTGCTCAGATCTGGTCCTCACCAACCACGAACCTAGCTTTGAAGGCACACAATGTGTCCCACTCTCAAAAGTCCCAGCACAGGGTCAGGTACTACAGGAATATTTTATTTTACTTTTTTCAATTCAGAAGAGAAACTTGCCTCACTCTGCTCAGGATCCAAGTGTTCTCAGGACTTTCAGGAATTGGTGAATTGAAGACATGGTTTTGTTGGCTGTTGTGTTCCATTTTGGACACAGTAAGTCATTTTCTCTTTATATCTGAAACAGAAGCTTGATTGTTTTGTATCTGGGCAATAGAACTTGTGATCCTTCAGCAGCTTGGCTGTTTATAATGACCTATGGGCATTTTCCTCTGCCATTTAACTCATATGTCGTAGGAAACAAGTTTAAACCTTCACCTCCTTGTTTTTATCTCTTTCTGCCATTGAAAGGGTTCAAAGTGTGTTGAGTTCGAAAAGAAGCAGCAACAATTTGGCTCCCGAACCCAAAGATTTCAGTAAGGAACTCTCCTGAAGGCAAGTTTATTCCATGGATTCTCTCCACCCTTGACCATCCCCCTGATTTCCCCAGCTTATTTGCACCATGGCATCTTTCCTGAGATTCTCCCAAAGAGGCCTCCCTCCAATGACGATGGTAGCCCAAGAGGCTGCCATCCAGTGACATCAGACCTATTGGCAGTAACCACAGTGGCACTTCTGACGATATGCCAAGAGTTCTAGGAGCCAGGCATGAGGTGGGTAATCCAAATAACCATTCCTGCCCAAACTGCCCTCTGCTGAGACAACCCACCACTAATTAAAGGCCATCTGTTTATACCATATAGCCTATCCTGCCAGAAGCAGCCAGATGTCAGTACATTACTCTAGTCCGTGACCTCTCTTAGGATATTAACATGGATTATTTATGGGTGGGCTGAGTTGGTTACTGTACATGAGCCTCCTTCTTGGTGCATGGCTTAAGAAATTATATTATATATAAACTTTATGACGATACCATTAATTCTGGGTCTTGCCAAGTTCCAGACCTATATGCTCCGTAGTGGGGTTCTGGGCCTGTTTCAACAATAACATTTTTTTTAAACACTCCAATGTCTCATGTCTCTGTGTTTTCCATGGGCTCCCCATAAGTATTGATATGAATACTCTCTTCGTGGGAAGTCACTGGCATTTAGATCTCACGGACTGCCTGTGAACTACCCTCTCTCCTTCAGTTAGAGAGGGATGCCAAGTGAGGGTCTTTTTTTGAATCCAAAGAGAACTTGGTGTCATCATTCTTGATGTTCCTTATTCTTCTGAGCTGCGAGTTGAAATGCCTTCTTTCCAAAGCAGATGCTGAGCCAATTCATTTACCCTATGACAGGAGGAAATTTGGACGAAGGCAGAATTAAGAATCAAAAAATTGGAATTCTAGCCCTGGCTCTACTATCTGTATGTCATGGGAACCTGGGTAAGTTGCTCACCCTTTCTCAGTCTCAGACTTCTTTTCTGCATTTCCAAACTATGTGTCTTATGTATAAGTGAGCGTTAATATTTAACTCTGAAATAAATATAAATTTTTATTTTATTTTTTTAATTAATTTTTAACTTTCATTCCAGTATAGTTAACATACAGTGTTATATTAGTTTCAGGTGCACAATGTAGTAATTCAACAATTCTGTACATTACTCAGTGCTCATCATAGCTGTACTCTTTAATCCCCATCACCTATTTCACCCATCCCCCCCCCCCCACCCATCTCCCCTCTGGTAACCATCAGTTTGTTTTCTTTTTTTTTTTTAATTTTCTTTTTTATTTTTTAAAATTTACATCCAAATTAGTTAGCATATAGTGCAACAATGATTTCAGGAGAAGATTCCCTAGTGTCCCTTACCCATTTAGCCCATCCCCCCCCCACAACCCCTCCAGTAACCCGCAGTTTGTTCTCCATATTTATGAGTCTCTTCTGTTTTGTCCCCCCCCATTTTTATATTATTTTTGTTTCCCTTCCCTTATGTTAATCTGTTTTGTCCCTTAAAGTCCTCATATGAGTGGAGTCATATGATTTTTGTCTTTCTCTGACCGACTAATTTCACTTAGCATAATACCCTCCAGTTCCATCCACGTAGTTGCAAATGGCAAGATTTCCTTCTTTTTGATTGCTTTTGATTGCTTTTTGATTGCTGAGTAATACTCCATTGTATATATATATACCCCATCTTCTATATCCATTCATCCATCGATAGACATTTGGGCTCTTCCCATACTTTGGCTATTGTTGATAGTTCTGCTATAAACATGGGGGTGCATGTGTCCCTTTGAAACAGCACACCTGTATCCCACAGATAAATGCCTAGTAGTACAATTACTGGGTCGTAGGGTAGTTCTATTTTTAGTTTTTTGAGGAACATCCATACCGTTTTCCAGAGTGGCTGCACCAGCTTGCATTCCCAAAATATAAATTTCTAATAAAAATATTTAAGTAATTGGATTGAGTAATACTTACTCTTCATGCTGAATCTCTATTCTGTGAAATGCAAAATAAAAAATGCCGGGAGGGTTTTAAGTCTACATTGGTCTAAAGTACTTATATTGCTAGTGTTTGTCCTGCCTTCCTTTTTTAATTTTAATTTTTTTTAATTTTATTTAAATCCAAGTTACTTAACATATACTATAATAATGATTTCAGGAGTAGAATGTAGTGATTCATCACTTACGTATAACATCCGGTGCTCATCCCAACAAGTGCCCTCCTTAATGCCCATCACCCATTTAGTGCATCCCTCCACCCAACACCCCTCCAGCAACCCTGTTTGTTCTCTGTGTTTAAGAGTCTCTTATGGGGCACCTGGGTGGCTCGGTCTGTTAAGCATCCGACTTCAGCTCAGGTCGTGATCTCATGGTTTGTGGGTTCAAGCCCCGCATCGGGCTCTGTGCTGACAGCTCAGAGTCTGGAGCCCGCTTCGGATTCTGTGTCTCCCTCTCTCTCTGCCCCTCCCCTGCTCATGCTCTGTCTCTTTCACTCTCAAAAATGAATAAATGTTAAAAAATTTTTTTGAAAAAGAGTCTCTTATGTTTTGTTCCCCTCCCTGTTTTTATCTTATTTTTGCTTCCCTTCCCCTAGGTTCATCTGTTGTGTTTCTTAAATTCCACTTGAGTGAAATCATGATATTTATCTTTCTCTGACTGATTTATTTCACTTAGTGTAATACACTTTAGTTCCATCCACATTGTTGCAAATGGCAAGATTTCATTCTTTTTGATTGCTGACTAATACTTCATTGTGTGTGTGTGTGTGTGTGTGTGTGTATATATATATATATATATATATATATATATATATATATACCACATCTTCTTTATCCATTCATCTGTTGATGGACATTTGGGCTCTGTCCATGCTTTGGCTATTGTTGATAGTGCTGCTATAAACATTGGGGTGCACATTCCCCATCAAAACAGCACATCTGTACCCTTTGGATAAATACCTAGCAATGCAATTGGTGGATCATAGGGTAGTTCTATTTTTAATTTTTTGAGGGACTTCCATACTGTTTCCCAGAGTGTCTGCACCAGTTTGCATTCCCACTGTCCTGCCTTCCTAAAGACATGTCACAAAGAGAAAGTGAAGAAAGCTAAGCAATTCTGATTTGATACATTGAAAATTCAGGGCCATTCCGGTGCAAGACGTCACAGTTTTCATATTTACATTTTTCCTCAAATGTTCTCCCCATTGCAACCTATAGCCAAGAGCCAAAAACTCCATTCCTATTATATCTTACACTTAACCACCCAACATCTAATTATTATTGGGTCTTCTAGATTAATTGTTCTTGACTCAAGTAGCACCCCCTTCTAAAGGCTGGTTTGAAAACAGCCCTGGGCAGCTCGAGGTGTTACATGTTACAATAGGAGGCTGTGGAGATTCTAATGACACTGCATGCATGGGGTCAGTAATGTTGCTCATTCTGCCATGTGTTGGCCACTGTTTCACAGCAAAGAAGTACCCTGAGTCCCACACCATCCTCCAAATATTTCATTGAACATTCGTATAAAATCTGCTAACAGCTGAGCCTAGAAGCTAATCCCATCTCACACATGAATACAGTTCTTTATGTTTTAATATCTCATGAATATTCCAGAAATGCAATTTTCATGTAAATTAAAGAAAGGTTATACCATGCATTATTTGTAAATTCCCACAGAGCTGTTTGCCAGTTTCAGAAATCACACCAAGAATGGAAACATCACCACGGCACTTGAGCTGTCAATAAAACACATTTGTATTGGGTTGTTGAATAGGGTAGTGCTGTGCGCATGGCCTCGTTTGTATCAGTCTGTATTTACAGCTGGTGCATTCACAGAACATGTCCGACTAGTTCATTATGTTTGTAGTGGAGAGACATCCAAGTATATATATGCTAGAACAGGCAGGGTTGGCTTCACAGATGTGGACCCTACTCGTGGTTGGCTACTCTGTTATCACTGCCTTGAAATTCTTAATAATTTTTATTAGGAGCCTGCATTTTCACTTTGCCCTCGGTCACACAAATTATATAGCCATTCCTGAGAATAGGGGTTGGCAAATATTTCCTGCAAAGAGAAAGATGGTAAATACTTTAGGTTTTGAGGGCCAAGAAGGCATCAAAGATATGATGTAGGAACTCATGTAATTATTTTAAAAAACAACTATTTAAAAATGAAAAAAAAAATCATGTTTATCTCATGGGCCGTATAAAAACAGGTGTAGGGCTGTATCTGGTAGTTTAATGACTCCTGTACTAGAATATTTTTATTATAAAATAATCACCTCATTTCTTCTTTACGTTACAATTAAGGTATTTCACTTCTTTTTCTGGAATTATGTTTGTAGGCTGTGAATTTCATTCTACGATAGTAAAGTAGCCTTTACAGAATTCAGCTTACCAGACACGGGCATTCGATCTGGTAGCACTATAGCAGACCATCCCATCGCTGGCCTCTCTACCTCCATTCTCTTCTCACTACAACTATCCTACACGTTGCCGTCAGACTTATTTTCCTTAAAATGCAGCTTTAATCATGTCACTCCTCAAAAATCTTCTTTACTGTATTTTCTACTGGATAACTTGTGGAGAGTTCAAATTCGGACCGGAATGTCTCTGTAAAGTACCTCTAAGATCAGATAGATCTCCTTCCGTGCTTTATCTCCCACGGTGCTCTCCCGTCACTTCTTATCCACTCTCCTTTAATGCGTGTTTCCAAGGCTGGTTCTTTCAGAAGAGCACCACACTGGCACCCCATGGTCTCCGGATCTTTCCCATAGTGGTCTTCACGTTTGTGCGCTCACTGGCTTAGTTCTCTTTAATATTTTGGAAGCACCTAGGAAACAGACTCAATAGACCTCCAGAATCTTCAACAGTGCCTTGTTGATAAAAAGTATTAAATAAATATTTGTGTAATTGGATTGCATTATAATACTTACTAATCCAGGGTTTAAGACTGGAGATTATTTGTTGGATAAAGCAACTCATCCTGGAATTTTTCTTCCAAAATCCCTTAACTGACATCTGGTGTAGCAGACACTGATGTTTGCATTTTCGGCGTCCAGTTTGCCTTCTTCCTTTCTAGAAAGGAGACAGACATGCAGCCTGATTTTGTTCCTGTGTTCTCCCTACCTCCCTCTAGAGGACATTTGGGATTAGTCTAAACCAACTGGGACTACAGTTGCCAGAAAAAACATGGGATGTCTGGCTGAATTTGAATTTCAGATAAACAACAAATAATTTTTCAGTATAAGTATGCTCCTAATATGGTCCGACTTGACTTAACTCAGGTAGACCAAAATGAAAAACTTATGTTTTACGTTTTGGAAAGAGTTTTTTTCTTTCTTGTGCTGGACCAGAACAGGGAGCCTGAAGTCACTTGCAGTCATCTTGTGACCAGCAATCTTAAGCTATAGCAGATGCCGAGTAAAGGAAAGCAAATACACTAAAAAAAAAAAAAAAGAAAAAAAAATCTGAATCCTTGCTGATGTAATCGAGGCACACAACATATCTTGCCTAAAACCTGTCCTATCTCTGTATTTATAGCTAAAGAAGTGAATAAATATCCTTTTTATTTAAGCCAGTTGAATCTGGGTTTTCTGATATTTGTAGACAAATACATACTGATTAATTTATTTCATTTTGGTTGTACATCAAATAGATCTCCCAAGATTCCAGGCTCATATTGCTAACATTTAGTCACACTTAATTTAATTCTTGTAAAATCCAGTGAACAAGGCTGTTTCATGGAGCCACAAACTCCACACCTAACTCCTGTTAGCTGCTTACAAACAGAAACCAGGCAAGGGGGCAAGGGACTCTGAACAGTGGAAAATCCATTCACTGCCACTGGACACACAAGTTAAAGTCCCACTGTGACTTTCAGGACATGGAAATCTGGCTGCAACTTCTCACGCCCAGGCTCCCCTGAACCTTTAGCCTAGTATCTCCTTTTATTTTTCTCTTTCTGCTGTTGATGCCTTTTTAGTAGAAATCTGCTCCTTTTGTCCGTTGAGCTTCCATTCTCCCTTCTCGAATAAGAATACTTTCATTTTCTTTTGGAAAGTACCACTTTGGAATTCCCAGACTCTGCATTTTTTTATGGCACTGAAAAATGACACTAGCCTAGCTTAATTAGCATATGCATTTCTTCAGATCACAGCAATTCGTTCAAAGGTGTCCTTGTGATCATCTTAATCCAAAGACAGCAAATGCTAGGATTTCTGTCACAACTCTTGGGAAGACGTTCTTACTCTACGTGTGTCGTTACACTAATATGTCTGGAGCTTCTAAGCATAACCACAGAGAAGGAAGAAGCCGGCACAAAATAGAGCAGAGGCCGATAATGGGAAGGTAGAAAGATCACTTTTGCTTTCACTTGGGTACTTATTTCTGACTGTATCTGAAGTTAATTCCATGACTGCACTTTATGTGAGCGGTGTGAGTCAATCAGATCTTACATTTCCTAAATACAGTTTCAGGAAGGGGTTGTTTGTAAGAGACAGAAAGCTAACCCCCACACACCTCACCTCTGTAGCTAAGTTCCTGGTTTAAGAGGACGGTCTTTCAAGGGAAGGGATTATGACTTGAGCACGCACTGGGCTAAATTGTTTACATATTTTATTTTGCTCAATCCCTTCCCCAAGTATTGTTCACTTGACATAGGAAGAATAAAGGCTCTGGGTTTGACTAGCTGAAGTCCCGCAACTGGTAAGAGGCTAAGGCAGGATTTAAACTCAGGCATTACTTCCCAGCCGGTCCTCACCACACAACCCTTTCAGGTTCAGGGGGGGTATTTGAATAGCTCCTTAGCAAAGTCAGCAAAGTGTTTTGTAGGACGTACTGTGTGCCAGGGATTACTCTAAACGCTCAACACATAGACCCACTTAATCCTTATGGCAACTCTATTAAATAAGGATAAATATTCCCATTTCATAGATGATAAAACAGAGGCATTGGGGGGTTAACAAAGTTTCCTGAGACCACACCTGGAGTCATCTGATTCCACAGTCTAATTTCTTAGATAACTCAAATTTTTCCTTCTGGGTCCTACAGATAAATTAACAGTGTTCCATGGCATTTTCTTTAGGGATGGAGGGTCTCACGGTATTAATCTTCCAAAGAGTGACAACCACAAATCAGAGTCTGTCTTAGGCAAGGAAATCTTTATATCCATTAGACGTGAATATCTCATAATCTCACCCCTGTGACTTTGAAATATTCTCAAAGCGGTAAGAAATAAACCAAGGCTATATTTAAAAAGAGGTGATATTCACCTCATCTAGGCATTTCTTCCTGGTTTTGTGCAACCAGACAATTTCTGCGGGAGATGCTCTGAGGAGCAACAGCCCAAGTGAGAAGGCAGAGGAGAGAGGGCACGTGCTGTCACTTTCCAGAACATTCCCCCGAGTGGCACAGACATTTACAAAATTATTCCAAGGAATTACAAATGCACCTCTACAGTTTAGCATTTACTGAGTGCTGACCAATGTACCAGGATGCTTTACGTATCTTTAGCCAGCCTATTCATGGGAATCATAGACCTAACTTGAGCAATCTTAAAAAACACAAACTTTCTCTTTCCGTGTGCCACTTTGTATGGACCAGGATAGCTAGGTTCTGAGGGATAACAAAACACAGCTGACATTTCAGTGATATGATACAGTGAAAGTCAGTTTCTTGCAGGCCTAGGTACAGAACAGGTATCTTCCATCAGGAGCCCAGCATTCTAGATTGCTTTAATGTTGTAACACCTCTATATCAACCCATGCTTTGTTTTCCCAACAACGGTAGTGGAGGAAGAGAACAAGGAGGTTCTCTTACCACTCAAATCACACAGGTACCATCTGCCCACAGTTTCTAGGCTGGAAATGGTCACAAGGCGACACCAGAGAAATGTCACCCTTCACATTTCCCAAAATAGAAGGAGACGAAGGCATTGGTGAATAATACTCAGGTCTGCTATCCACCAACTTGAAAGTGACCTAGAAAGTCAAATAACATGTTACCTTGACTTAAGATCAACAATATATTTAGACAAGCCTGTAAAGTCTAGAAGGTTAACACGGGAGACATTTAAAAACTTTCCTTAGTAGCAACTTCAACATTAAAAAAAATTTTTTTAACGTGTATTCATTCTTGAGAGACAGAAAGAGACAGAGCATGAGCAGGGAAGGGGCAGAGAGAGAGGGAGACACAGAACCCGAAGCAGGCTCCAGGCTCCGAGCTGTCAGCACAGAGCCCAACGCGGGGCTCGAACTCACGGACCGCGAGATCGTGACCTGAGCTGAAGTCGGATGCTCAACTGACTGTGAGCCACCCAGGCACCCCTAAACATTTTTTTAAAAAATTGGGGTGCCTGGTGGCTTAGTCCGTTAAGTGTCCAACTCTTGATTTCAGCTCAGGTCATGATCTCACAGTTCATAGGATCAAGTCCCACTCTGGGCTCCTTGATGACAGCAAGGAGCCTGCTTGGGTTTCTCTCTCCCTCTCTTTCTACCCCTCCTTTGCTTGCCCTCTCTCTCTCTCTCTCTCCCTCATAAAATAAATAAATAAACTTAAATAGCATTTAAACATTAAAAAATAATTTATTGGGGTTAAATTCATATGACATAAAATTACCATTTTTAAGTGGCATTTATCATACTCACAATGTTGTGCTGCCACTCTCTCTATCTAGCTCTGAGTTACTTCCACCACCCCCAAAATAAAATCCATTAAGCCTTTATTCCCTATTCCACCCTCCCCTCAGCCCCTGGAGACAAACCATCAATCTGTGCTCTGTCTGTATGGATTTATCCATTCTGGATGTTTAATGTACATTGAATTATACAATATATGACCTTTTGCATCTGGCTTTCTTTTCCTTAGCATGCCCTCTTCCATGCTGTACCCTTAATCGGTACATCATTCTTTTTTTATGACTGAATGATATTGCATTGCCTGTACGTACTATCTACACTCTGTTTACCCATCCATTCATGCTTTCTAACTTTTGTCTGTTTTGAATAGTGCTGCTATGAATATGTGTGCACATGTACTTGTTGGAGTTCCTGTTTTCAGTTCCTTGGGGTATATACTTGGGAGTGGAATTGTGACGCCTTGTGGTAATTCTATGTTTCACTTTTTAGGAAGCACCAAACTGTTTCCACAGTGGCTAAACCTTTTTACATTCCCACCAGCAGTGTATGAGGGTTTCAGCTTCCCATATCCTCGTCAACATTTGTTATTATTTCTTCATTATATCCACCCTAGTAGATGTGAGGTGGTATCTCCTTGTGGTTCTGATTTGCGTTACCTTGATGACAAATGATGTAGAGCATATTTTCATTTGCCTGTTGACGACTTATGTATCTTCTGAAAACATGTTTAGTTAAATTTCTTGCCCATTTAAAAAAAATGTTTATTTATTTTTGAGACAGAGAGAGCCTGTGCAGGGGAGGGGCAGAGAGACGGGGGAACAGAGAATCCGAAGCAGGCTCTGTGCTGATGGCAGACAGCCCGATGCAGGGCTCAGACTCAGGAACCATGAGATCATGACCTAAGCCAAAGTCAAGAGTTGGATGCTTAACTGACTGAGCCAGTCAGGAGCCCCTTTTGTGCCCATTTTTAAATAGGGTTGTCCTTTTGTTGTTGAATGTAAGAATTGTATTCTGAATACTTGATCCTTGTCGGATACAGGATTTGCAAGTTTTTTCCCATTTTGTAGGCTCTTTTCACTTTCTTAATGATATCCTTTGATGTTTGAAAGTTTTTAATGTGATGAAATCTAGTTTATCCAGTTTTTCTTTTGCTGTTCATGTTTTAAGTGTCTTATCTAAGAATTCATTGCCAAACCCAAGGTCATAAAGATTTAACCCTATGTTTTCTTCTTAGAGTTTTATGGTTTTATCTCTTAAATTTAGGTCATTAATCCATTTGGAGTTAAGTTTTGTATATAGTATGAGGTAGGGGTCCAGCTTCATTTTTTTGCATGTGGATATCCAGGTGTCCCAGCACCTTTGTTGAAAAGACTATTCTTCCCTCATTGAGTGGTCTTGGTGCCTTTGTCAAGAATCAATTGGTCAGGGTCACCTGGGTGGCTCAGTCAGTCAAGAGTCCGACTTCAGCTCAGGTCATGATCTCACAGCTTGTGAGTTCCAGCCTTGCATTGGGCTCTCTGCTGTCGGCACAGAGCCTGCTTCAGATCCTCTGTTCCCTCTTTCTCTGCTTCTCCCCCACTCACTCTCTTTCTCTCAAAAATAAACATTTTTTTAAAAAGAATCAATTGGGGGCGCCTGGGTGGCGCAGTCGGTTAAGCGTCCGACTTCAGCCAGGCCACGATCTCGCGGTCCGTGAGTTCGAGCCCCGCGTCGGGCTCTGGGCTGATGGCTCGGAGCCTGGAGCCTGTTTCCGATTCTGTGTCTCCCTCTCTCTCTGCCCCTCCCCCGTTCATGCTCTGTCTTAAATAAAAAGAATCAATTGGCCATTAATGTATGAGTGTTAGTAGCTATTTTTTAAAAAAAAAATTTTTTTTTTCAACGTTTATTTATTTTTGGGACAGAGAGAGACAGAGCATGAACGGGGGAGGGGCAGAGAGAGAGGGAGACACAGAATCGGAAACAGGCTCCAGGCTCCGAGCCATCAGCCCAGAGCCCGACGCGGGGCTCGAACTCACGGACCGCGAGATCGTGGCCTGGCTGAAGTCGGACGCTTAACCGACTGCGCCACCCAGGCGCCCCAGTAGCTATTTTTAATATAGTAAAACTCACAATTATAAAAAAAAAAATTATATCACACCTAAATCTCTCAGGCTTCAGTTTAAAGACATCTTTTCTTTTCTGTATTCTTCAGAGAAAATGGAGGAAATTTGGCCCTATAAACACATACAAAGTACAACACATATAACTATGCAAACTGACCCTCAGACAGTATCTGTGGATAGCTTACTAAGTGAAAGGCAATGTAGTTGCTTCTGGGGAATAAAATATGAAATATATATATATGTATGTATGTGTGTATATATATATATACACATTCATGTTATGAATATATATATCCTGCCTTACAGGAACATCATAACCAGTTGGGGAAGAAAACATATATACAAACAACTGTGTCCAATTTTTACAAAATGACACAGAGCAGCCAGAAGAGGATGATTCATTTTGACTGTGGGTGTTGGGGAAGAAATCTTGATGTGGAGAGTGGGTAGCATGACGTATCCTGGGTAGTATTAATGAAAGATTTTCCTGATAATATTGTTTTAAAATTCTAAAGCAGGTCATGTTATGTTAACTCTGACCTTAGATCCACTAAAATGGCCAAGATATTAAATATTCCAGTTGTTGTATCCAGATTAGTATTTTGTTGGCCTATAAAGAGCCAAGCCTGTCAAAATTTTCTCCAGGTTTGTATATTTCATAACAACATGCTCCAGTATGAAAACACACAAAACTATGTTAATAGTATGTTTGATTTGATGTTAGTGAGGCGTGAGTGAAGAAACAAAACTCTTTCTTGTAGCATAGATCTAGATTTGCTTCCATGTGGTTAGTTGGGGAGGGTTCTGGAGATGCCATCTGTAAAGGAGTGAGGAAAGCAGGATTGGGCAGACGGAGAAATGGAACTGCAGTGTGGTCACAACAGAGGCGTTAGCTGATCCCATAGGGAGCTCTGGAGCTGGAATGGCCACTCAGAGATGACCTACATTGAGATAAGGATATTGGATCTTTGTATATGGCAAATACCAGTCATTGGATGTGCACTGCTCTCGGGAAGCATGTGGAACCTTGGGCAAGATGACTCCTTTAGGGCTGAAGGTAATTCCTGGAGACAGATTGGTCTATGAGCTGTCAGCAGGAACCACTTCCTGCACCTGGGAAAATCATTTCCCTGGTGTCAAAGGGGGAATCTGGACCACGCATGACAACACCCAATATGGTAGATGAGGCCAGTGTCACCATGGTTACCATTTTCAGAAGAGAAGAAAGAGACTCAATACTTGAATTGCCCACCAAAAGTTCCTCAGCTATGAAGGGCAGAGTTAGTACCAAAACCAAGGTCTTCTGATTCCTAGCCAGTTTGCCATTAAGTAACATTGTTGTCCCTCAGAATGTGCAGTACCATTTCATCTCAAAAAAGATTTAAAGCCAGCTGAACTTCAATCAGCGAGATTTCACAACTCTCACCTGGGATTTCCCCTTTTCCTTCCAAAACATAATATTCAGTTCTCAACTTGTCTGTGTCAAGGAATTCTTCTGAACTTCCAACCCTAAAATTAAGGCCATTTTCTTTCACAGAAACACATGCACTTACGTGCACTTTATTTATTTATTTATTTATTTATTTATTTATTTTAAAATTTATATAAGTTTATTTATTTATTTTGAGAGAGAGTGAGCACAAGTAGGGGATGGGCAGAGAGGGAGGGGGAGAGAGAAGCCCCAAGAAGGCTCTGTGCTGTCAGCATGGAGCCCGATTCGGGACTCGATCTCACTAACCACGAGATCGTGACCTGAGCTGAAATCAAGAGTCAGATGCTTAACCGACTGAGCCACCTAGGTGCCCCATTGTGTGTACTTTCGAAACAGCAGAGGATGAAAGCAGTATGTTACCAGAAGGATTATTAAATTAATAGAATAACACAGCATCCAGACATCCATGCTATTTTCAAACTAGCACTTATGCTATGCTATTTTCAGGAATAACACAGCATCCAGACAGCTATGCTATTATTAAATTAATGGAATAACGCAGAATTCAGACATTTATGCTATTTTCAGACTGCAGTATAGGGAAAAATGTATTAACAAAGGAGGATATGTATGAAGATTCAGGGAGAGAGATGCACAAAGTAGCCACAATGTCAGCTTGAGGCAGAAAATAATTAACTTGAAAGCCAGAGGGAAGGAAGCGTTTCCAAGCAATGCTCCCTTTATTTCTAACACGCTGCCCTAAGATCTAAGAAACTAGGCATTCTCTGCCTCCAAGGCCCTGCCAGCCAGTTCCTAGCTGCTTGAGTTCCAGCTCTCAAGAATCTGTCATGTTGGAATTCAGAAGACAGTCACACTGTAAAAGCCATTAACATTGAAGATCATTGGGAGAAAGTGCTTAAGGGTGAAGGTCACAAAAAAGAGTTTGATCCTCACTCTACCAGTTGTATGACAGGGGCAAGGGTCTTAAACTAAATAGATTCATCTATAAATGGTATAATCATAGTAACAATTTTATAGGAGCGTTGTATGATGAAATGAAAATAATACGCATCTCCCAGGACTGAGTCCTTATGAATGGCTGATTTAGTATTCTGTTAGCTCTTATTTTATGTATATTTTATTTATGTGTGTGTATCAGACCTGAAAAAGACTATATTGTAGTATTAGTATTTGGTATTATAAAGCAGCACTGCCAAAATAGAACTTTCTGGGATGATGGAGATGTTCCTTATCTGCGCTGTCCAACATGGTAGCCCCCGGCTCCATGTGATTATTGAGCACTGGCTAGTGAAACTGAAGAAGCGAATTTTTAATTTAATTTAGCTGTTAAGTAGCTGCCATCATAGACTGCACACAATGACTTCAAGATGGAAGAAATTTTAGATATTATCTACTCCAAAGTGATCATCCCAGGGGATAATACACATATTTCAGAGAGATATGAAATAACATGCTCAGGGTTTCACAACCAGTAAGGGGGCAGAGCCAACATTCTGATCAAGCTCCAATATTCCAAATCCAAGGCATCATATTGCCACATGGCATAACAAAGTGAATGACTTAAAGACATAGCCAGGTTAACAACAGATGCAGAGCCAGCTCTTCCAAATTCCAAAAGTTGTAATTAGCATCGGTACCATAATCACATTAGTTTCCAATTTCTGAGCATCTATTCTTTGGTTGGCAGAGAACAGCCAAAGACTGTTCTCTTGATTTCTGTGCTAACATGCCTTCCTGCTGGGACCCCTAAAACTTTTACCAACCTGGTAGCCCCCTGTATCTTCATAGGATTCATCAGCCATGCTTTGGAGCATGTGTATCTTTGTTAGTAATTTCTTGCTTTTCTGGTCTGATGAACTCAATGTCATCAAGATAGTGGACTAATATGTTTTTCTGTGGAATGTCTGGGTCCTCATAACAGTCCAGATCCCCTTAGACTATATTATGACAGAGAGTGAGAAAGTTAACCTAGGCCTGGAGCAAAACTTATTGTGAACTTGCCTTCCCAAGACAAGTAAACTGTTGGTAGCCCTCTTTTCTATAAGGCAGGAACAGAATACATTCCCCAGAACATTGACATATACCATATATAGGAATCATGTCAATCTTCTCTAGCAAAGCTACCTCACTTGGCATAGTACCTGAAGTGGGGACTACTGCTGGGTTCAGTTTGTAGTAGTCCACTGTCAACCTCCAGGATTTGTCAACTTCCAGGATTTGTCTGTTTTTTTTTTTTTTTCTGCAGGAGTTAGAATAGATGGAGATATGATGGAAATAATTCTTTAATGTAGCAGTTGGCAAAGTTTTTCTGTAAAGGGCTAGGTAGTAAATATTTTAGGCTTTATCAAGTGGAAAAGTGGGGGCTATTATGTAGGTACTTATAAAACCATTTAAAGTGTACCCATTTTAAAAATATAAAACTGGGGCACCTGGGTAGCTCAGTCGGTTAAGTGTCTGACTTGATTTCGGCTCAGGTCATGATCTCATGGTTTGTGAGTTCAAGCCCAGTGTCAAGCTGTCAGCGTAGAGCCTGCTTGGGATTCTCTCTCTCCCCCTTTCTCTGCCCCTCCCCTGCTCGTTCTCTCTGTTTCTCTGTGTCTCTTTATGTCTCTGTCTCTTTTTCTCTCTCTCTCTCAAAATAAATAAACATTTTTAAAAAATATTTGAGCGGGGCGCCTGGGTGGCTTGGTCGGTTAAGCGTCCGACTTCGGCTCAGGTCATGATCTCACGGTCCGTGAGTTCGAGCCCCGCGTCTGGCTCTGTGCTGACAGCTCAGAGCCTGGAGCCTGTTTCAGATTCTGTGTCTCCCTCTCTCTCTGCCCCTCCCCTGTTCATGCTCTGTCTCTCTCTGTCTCAAAAATAAATAAACGTTAAAAAAAAATTAAAAAAAATATTTGAGCACTCCTTTTTTTCCCATATGTGTACTTACCAAGTAAATGGTAATAGGTTCCTTTGAGGAAGGATGGGGGGCTCATCGCTGCATACACTTGTAGCAGTGTTACAGGGTTCTTCTTCCTGGAGAGTCTGCCTCTTCCTCATTCTGTAAGTTCCAGGGTCAAAAATGGGCTCTACTCTAAACACTAGGCAAGGCTCTCTGACTTTTTATTGGGACAACTCACTTCACCTAATCATCCATTCTTTATTTACTGTGATTGTGAAGGTTGGGTGTGCCTTTTTTGGCTTTTTGTTTATTTTGCTGTCTTCTTTTAACCGATGTCCGTGACTCTCTGCCAGCCTGAGCTTCTCAACTGCCCGACCTCCTTGCATCTCAAGGAGGTATGATACTTGTACCCACCTGGTTGTGGCAGTTAAGCATTATCACCTGGCCTCTACTGTTTTTCGGTCCTACCCTTTCACTCCTCTTCTTGAGCTCGGTTTTGAATCAGCATCTTCTCCTGGTGAGCCGGTCCTATGGAGCAGGGCCACCACTGAACTACTGAAAGAGGCTGGTGCCCCTCTCAGAAGGCTGTTCCTTATTGCTTGGAAAGTGGTGGTTCTTCTGGGCTGTCCCGTGAACGTTCTTCCCAGGTGGGATTTTCCAGCCGCTCTAAGCTGTCCCCTTCTCTGGCCATTTATCTCTTTCTCGGTGTCTGCCTTGGGACTTCTGGTACTTCTACCTAACTTAATGGGGGCCATCCTAACAGTGCATTCGTGCCATTTCCCAGCATCCTTACCAAGGTGGTTAAATCTGGTTTTCTGGGAGACTGCATCCATCTCAATGAAACTCTCCTCTTGTATCCAAATTTCTGTTCTGCCCCCTTGGTCTAGCACCCCCATAATCCAGTCCCATGAGTGCTCTCCAAGACCCTGCCAGAAAATGCCAACCAGGTCCTACAGCTCCCTAGGGAGCAGTCCTTTCCCTCCTGAGCAGGCCCAGCACCTCTCTGGTTGTGTCGTGTTGTGCTACATCCCTAGTTTACCCCAGTGGCCAGGACCAGAGGTGAGCATAGATTTTAAAGGGGAAGCACATTGTCTTGAAGAAAAAAGGCTGTGGCATTGCTTTAAACAAGGGGCAAGCACTAGCCCATTGGGACTGGGGATGACTTCTACAGACTCAAAGAATTCAGGAAAATCCAGAGATCCAAGATTTGTGGGTATTATCATCCCAGATGTCTCCATCCCAGGAGTCAAGACCCCATTATTTCCACCCTAATTTAGCCTTGGCACAGCCACCCTAATTTGGTTGGGAATTAACCTTCTTTGGCCTAGTCCTCTGCTTTGTTTTCCTTCTGTTGGGGACAAGAAGAGCATCTTTCTTGTTTCTTTTTAATTTTTTTTGTTTATTTTTGAGACAGAGTGTGCATGGGGGAGGGGCAGAGAGATAGGGAGACACAGAATCTGAAGCAGGCTCTAGGCTCTGAGCTGTCAGCACAGAGAGTGACATAGGGCTCGAACCCAAGAACTGCGAGATCGTGACCTGAGCCCGAGTCAGATGCTCAACTGACTAAGCCATCCAGGTTCCCCAAGAAGAGCATCTTTCCATGCTACCAAAGAAGCCCCCTTGTCTTCCCACTTAGCTTTTAATTGATGACTCATCACACACATCTTTTCTTCTTCTAGAGTGTCAGTCAAACTTAGCACTAGCCAACCCACTCCGTGGTGCCAATAGTTGATCTTCCTTGTGTATTTTTGAAGACCTGATACATTGCACCAGCTAGTATGTTACCTTTCAGCTATACCACCCCCAGTCCACCGCTGATGGAAGTTTAACAATTCTCCTGTCCATGGTGCTTCAAGTGGCAGGAGGAGAGGGGTCCTCATTACCACCCCTACCGCCCACTGTTGTAGGCTGAGTTCTCTGGGAAGCCAACTCAAGACAGAGAGTAGTGCACAAGGTGGTGTAGCATCTTGTGACAGGGAAAGGGAAGAGAATCAGGTGGAAGGAAAAGCTGAGCAGTAAAGCAGAGGCAATACCACAAGAAGTCTTGGGGCTGAAATTGCCTTCTGAGTTGTCCAGAGTTAGGCTGGGCTTTCGTTCCTCACAGTGATCAGTGGAAAAAAAGCCCTGGAAAAAAAGCACAGCCTCGGATGAGGCATCTTTGCCCAGTGGAGGCAATTTTTAAAGGAGTCTGAGAGCCGAGGTCCAAGTTAGCACAATCAGCACCTAGAAAAATTGAGCCTTCATTCCTGAAGGGAGGTCCAGGCAGCACATGGCAGTGTCCACCTCCGATGATTATGAGGCGTTACTGGCATATTTCATTTTTTAATAAAAGTCTAAACATAGAGTCATGACAAGACTATAATTTGAACCGTGACAAGCCCCATCAGCGGTGAACATTGCCTTTGAGAGAAAGAAATATTTTGAGTAAAAAAAAAAAAAAAGTCAGTTGTCAGAACCAGCACAGGTCATGGAAAAACTTTTGTAAAAACAAAGGGAGGGGAGGTGTGTCTAGGAGGCAGGAGTGGCGGGGGGGGGGGGGGTGTGCATGAGGGTGGGTGGGGATCTAGCCTAGTAAACCACTAAAAAGAAATCTTTTTTACAGCAGCCCCAGGAAACTTATTGAGACCTCATAAAATAACGAGAACCAAGGAAACAGCACTCTATGCTAAGTGTCTCTTTCACTGTTTTACAGACTGGGGAAAGATTTTATGAGCTATTTGGCTTTCCCTTTGGATGCCTCTTTGGGAGAAGTTCCTGGTTCTTCGGCCAGTTATTTTAAGTTTTGGCCAAGGAGTGAGAAGATCCCAAAACAAGATAATAGCCATTTAGGCTTTCTGGCAACATTCTCCAGATGTTGACCACAGCAAGCACTTAACTAACCCACAGGGAATGGAGGAATTTGCCAAAATGGGCCATCTATATGTGGGCCCCCTTGGATAGAAGGACAAAGCCTGATGGCTCTGGGAATATGACACTAAGGGGGTCCCTCAGTTCCCTCCAGGAGTTCTGGAACCAAGAACTTTGTTGAGGAACAGGTCATCAGATAATGAGTTTCTTGAAAGGCAAGAGAGCATCAGAATGGGAAACGAAATTGCGAGTTCTAAGAAATTAAAACCCCACTCTTTTCAAGATGCTTTGGTCATCAGAACTGAAGGGAAAAAGAAGCCACCCCTCTGTGTCTATCTACATTAAAAAAAATAATAATAAGGAGGCATCTGGGTGGCTCAGTTGGCTAAGCATCCAACTCTTTGATTTCCGCTCAGGTCACCCTCTCGGTGGTGAGGTGGAGCCCACATTGGGCTCTGCACTGACAGTGTGGAGTCTGCTTGGGATTCTTTCTCTCCTTTTCTCTCTGCCCCTCCCCTACTCTCTCTCTCTCTCTCTCTCACACACACACACACACACACACACACACACTCTAAACAAACAAACAAACAAACAAACAAACAAATATTAAAAAAAAATCAATGGCCTCTTCATGAGTAGTTCTTTGGTTTCCTCTAGGGCTGACAGTGATCCAAGGGACATAGGCCATTATTTTTTTTAAAAAATTAGGGATTCATCCTGACCTTCAAGGTATTTCTCCAATCATTTTGGGGATTCCAAAGCAAATGAGTCACCAATACTCTTAGATGATGGTTTTGCAATGGGAAACAGCAAGATAGAGTCATGCGTCAAGCACTCCAAAATGCACATGGGTTACAGACCCAGCCTGGGACCCTCTCATTAAGTCAGTTCTACACTTGATTGGAATTTTTGGCTTACGGTCATAACTAAAGGAATCCATTGACTCCGACCCCTTGTTCATCAGGATCTCACGTAATCTCCTAGGCTGAAGAGACACAAGTGGTATGAAAACTGACCTCAATCCTTTTGTCACTCAGAGACACTCTGAGTTTTATTCCCGAGTCCAGGAATATAATAATATTTCAGTGACCCTGGGCAAACAGGACTTGGCAGTAACAAGAATGGCTGGGAAATTCTCAATAGCATCCAAAGAGCTCTTGCCTAACTTGCCGAAAGGGCCTGTGAACACATTCTATTCCCATCACGTAACGTTTCGGAGCCTCTCTTCTCTACATTTTGCCCTACCTTGGACCAACATCTTCTCCACTATGGATATCCTAAGACTTTTTGGTGTGAGTGAGAATTAAGTGATTTTTTTTTTGATGTTAGGTGGCAGGCTAATATAATTTTTCATCTTTATGACCCTTAAAGTCACTGAATTCAGCTCTGGGCTTTGCGTTGCAAAACATCGGTTTACATTAGAGAGAAAGAGAAAGAAAGATAATTGAGGGAGGGAGAAAGAGATGCCTTTTATTAAAAATGTCAACAAAATCTTTAACGAGGCTCAATGTGATTTTATTACACTCTTTGATGGCTTTATACTCAGAAAATCTGACATCTATTGTATGCTGGATTCTGTATGTTGCTCGGTTCTGCTCCCTCCCAGAATCCATGCTGCTTGTGCAGGACCATACTTTATAAAAAGATGATATTTGTACAACTTTCTCTGTATAAGATCATTCACAGCTGATTTGGAAAAATATTAATAAATGCTTTTGAGTTTCAAAATGCAATCCATTGTATATGTGATTTCAGCTTAAAACTTTACGGGGCAAAAAAAAAGAGCTATTCTAAATAACCCAGCTTTGTTAAATTGAAAACACAAAGAAATCACTTGCCATAGGATAATAAAGTTGGAGCAGGCCTCGGATATTATTTGATTTAATTTTTTTCTTTGAGCGATAAAGCAACTGAGAGCTGTAAACATTAATTTTTTAGTATCAAAATGAGTGGGGAATCAGCCTGCCTTGTTCACTGCTGGGTCCCTCCCCCTAGAGCAGTGGTTCTCAGCCAGGTGGCATTTTGCTCCCCCCACCACCACCCCCCCACCGTTCGGGGAGCCATTTGGGAAGGTCCAGTGACATTTTTAGTTGTTTCAAATGGGGATGGGGAATAAAAGTGCTCCCAGTATCTAGAGGCCAGGGATGATGCTAACCACGTACAACGCACAGGGCTGCTCCTGCAGCAAAGAGTCATTTGGCCCAAATAGCAACAGTTTGGAGGCTGAGAAGACCTGCCTATAGGAAAAAAGCAATTCACAGTGATCACACAACTTCACTCTCAGGGTCTAAGGGGCTGGTGCTAGCTGCATACGCATTCTCAGCAGGAGTAATATTCCCACCAACTAGGTGAACACTGGTTCTTTCTGGGCAAGGGCAAAAAAAAAACCCCAAAAAAACAAAAAACAAAAAAACAGAAAAAACCCACTCTCATTTTCTTGGGAGGTAAACCATAAGAGACTCTTAAATACAGAGAACAAACCAAGGGTTGCTGGAGGAGAGGTGGGTGGGAGGATGGGCTAAGTGGGTGATGGGCATTAAGGAGGGCACTTGGGATGAGCACTGGGTGTTATATGTAAGTGATGAATCACTACCTTCTACTCCTGAAACCATTATTACACTATATATTAACTGACTTGTATTTAAATTTTTTAAAAATCTCACTCTCTTTTTATGTATTAAACACAGATATAGATACAACATGTAAATGGATTTATGGTGTATCTGTGACACTAAAAGCAGTCTACAAAGTTTTGGGGGGAAAGGGTGGTAATGGGGAGGGGGAAGGCTGGGAAACATGGAAGTGGCATGATTGTAATTCTCTGCCCCCCATCCTCTGTGTGGTCCCTGATGCTTGGAACACACATGTTCACTACAATTCCCGACCCTGCTCTAACCCGGGTGCTGTTCTCTGAGTTTTTCCCTGCTCACCTTTGGATGCTGGGAAGCAGGGAAACTGCTATAGGTCATTCTCCAACTGCCTCTTTTGTTTTCTGCAAATTAAAGGCAGAAAGATATAGAAAATTGAGGGTAGGAGAAAGAATGTGAAGGGGAGGCATGTTGGCCACCTCCCAATTCAGGAGACACAGAGAGGGGAGGCTCCTCACTGAGTGCTGGTGGCCAACAACGGGATGGTGAGTGGGCAAACCCATCTCATGAGGTGGACTGTGGGAAGTTTTTGCTTGCTTTGTTTCTCAACCCACCTATGATACCTGGTAGTTTATGACAGGACTCTCTAGACTCTTGATGGAAAGTCGTTTATCTCAATGATCTTTTCCTGGGTCTTCTTTGATGTTTAATGGGCAGTAGTGAGAGGATCCTGCAAATTACTACTCGAATGTTTTAATTTTAAGATGGGATTTAATGAGTATACTTGGATTCATTTTGGATTTGTGGGTGAACACAACCCATTTTTTTAGTTTGAAATTATTAGCATAATTTTGTACCTTCTAGAAAAAAGGTTGGAGCTTCAAGGAAGCAAATCTGGGCTTCTCCAGACCAGTGAGTGAGTGGCTTGAGGTAGTCTTTTAAATCTGAGCGAGTATTTCAACGTCAGTGGGATGAGAGATTTGCTGTGGTCATCACTGGAATTGTATTTGACCGAAGAGAAGTTTCTGGAAATGTATGTAGAGAAAGTTCATCTAGGAATTTAAGGATGGAGAGGGAACATTGAAAGGATATTTTTTTCTGGACATTCCCACTCCCAACACAGAACCCATGATGACTCCATACGTAACAGTGCCTATTAAGCCACAAAACCTCAAGAAACAGGGCAGTAAAAAATAATGAAATGCAATATTCAGAATACGTGGAAAAGCAATGATTTACTTTAATCCTAGGGACCAGGAATAATACACCTGCCTTGGAACAGGAGATGGCATAATGTTGGCATAACATTGGGGATTTAATAATTTTTTACCGCATTTTATAGACCCTTTCCTGCAATTAATGCTAAATAAAGTCAACATCTTCTCCACCTGCTGCTGTGTTTGGGGCTTTCATCAAGTGCAACTCCTCCTCCTTCATTACCCAGGCTATATCACAGTCCTTGTTTGACTTGCTCTTTTTTCCTTTCTTTTCCCTCAACAATCTCTAGGACTATCACGTGCCCTGTTTGTGGTATATGCCTTCCCATCCCTTCCTTTACAAAATTAAACTAACTGAATTCCAAACACTGGTCCCATTGCTGTGATCATAAAGTCACTTCTGTGGAGTTGATGTCTGTTACATTTTCCTCCCTTAATGATTTGGTATCATTTCCTCTCCTCCTATTTTTAATAGAAATAAATTAACACAAATGTCTATTTCTACACCTTCTTTTCTCCCCCCAACCCCCACCAGAGATACATAGACATTGCTGTTCTTTGATTCTGTCTCTTCTCTTTCTTAGGTGGATTCTTGCAATGTTTACAGTTTTTCTAGGGAATAAGATTCTCTGACAAGTAAAGGTTAGCCACTTTTCTCACACTGATGTCTTGTTTCAAGGATTACTGGACAACCACTTGGGGGCTCTGGTCCAAGGTCTCACAATGGAGTCAACACTGGACAGGCCATAGAGGGTAGTATGCCTGCAGCTTTGTAAAGAGGATTCTACCTGTCTTCTAGCCTCCATCCTTCCTGAGCCATGTTGGGAAGTTCAGAAGAGAAGCAATGTAAAAATAACATGTATCTTCATTTTGCAAAACTAAGACTAACCAAGGGAGACACAACCGTACTCCTGAGTTTTAGGTGTGTGTGGGTGTGTGTGTTTGCTTTTGTGGGAGAGAGTTGAAAGCATTAGCTATAAAAACCATTAGCAATTCCTAGTTGATTCAAATCAGTCTCAACATTTTTCAAAATCTCGCCTATGTTCTTGCTCTATTTTAGGCTGAATCAAGGCGATGAATTCACACAGGGGGCTGTTTATTTAATGGTAGTAACAGTATATAAAGCCAATCTGTCTAATCTCCTTTTTTTTTTTCAGTTTTTAAATCCCAAATGGTGAACGGCAAGCAAGGCTGCTAGTTTTATAGCTTCATGAATTAGTTCAGCTGAAAAATATTCTGGCCCTTTCCATTTGGGAGTCAGTGGGGCAGGGAAGTGGGGGTGGGGTAGGGCAGGATTTGTTAGCCAGCACTAATCGGTTCTTGGCCTCTAGCAATCCTCTGTGGCAGAATAAAGGGAAGAGATAATTATTCCCCTTAATCACTGCATCAATGACTGCATTTAGAACCCTCTCCTTAAAGGCTGACCAGATTTCCCAAAGAATATTCTCAACCCTTCACTGATCTGATTTTGAAGTAAATGAATGTTCTGAAAATATCTGCTAGCAGGGTTTTGTTCGCCTGGGTCTCTCAGAGACAAGGAAGCTCCAGTGGCTTCAGATGGGTGACCTTTCTCATATCTGTCACCAGTCTCTTAATGAGGGTGGGATTTTGCATCTTGGCAATGGGGGTCTCAGGGCAGAAATTACCAAGGAGGAGGATCCAAAGGCCAATTGCCTTTACATCTGTTTCTTTCTCTCACTCTGGGCTTCCTTCCTTTCCCTGCTATGCCATTCTCATCTGAATTTGTGGGTCTGTGACTTTAGGAATGGATGAGCAAGAAGAAAAACAGGAGAGAAAGAAGACAACGCAGAGGCCATAATGTCACCATCTTTCTGAAAGGAATTTGGAGCCTCTCTGGGCGTATGAAAATACATGCAAAGAAAACATGTGGCTCTAACTTACTTTTCTCTCTTTGATCTATCAACGCAGGAAGGTCAATGTCTTTGTGGAAATTGAGCTGAATTTCCATGCAACTTGCTCAGGAGCTCAGTTTGTGAACAGATCTTGAAAAACACGCTCACCTCCCCACAATTCCTGTTTCCTGAGATGCTCCCCAGATTCTCTTTCCTGATCCTGCCTGTCCTTCAAGGATTACCTCTTCCACGAAGACTTTCATTATTTTACTAATTAAATTTTTTTAATTTATTATTTTTTTTATTATTGCTATTTTCCACGAAGCCTTTCTGTCTGTACTTCTACAATAGGTAACCCTCTCCTTGTGGTGAATTCCCCAAGTGGGCCCTAAGTTTATCTTGCCTCATTTATTTCTGTAAAAATGTTAATTTTTCTGAGTATAGACATATACTTACCAATTAGTTTCCAGAGAGATAGGTGTGCTCAGGGAAGTCTATGGAATAAAGAACAAAAGAAAACCTTAAAAACACTTGTCCTTTGTTTCAGAGCCCAGAGGGAGAATGAGAAGAGTCGTGAGTCTAGAAACTTGGGAAACAGCTAGGAATTGAAAGGTAGCTCTGGAGGGGCGCCTGGGTGGCTCAGTCGGTTTCGCTCAGGTCATGATCTCATGGCTTGTGGGTTTTAGCCCCGCATTGGGCTCTGTGCTGATGGCTCAGAGCCTGGAGCCTCTTCAGATTCTGTGTCTTTCTCTCTCTCTCTCTGCCCCTCCCCCGTTCACACTCTGTCTCTGTCTCTCAGAAATAAATAAACATTAAAAAAAAAGTTTAAAAAAGCAAAAAGAAAGCTAGCTCTGGAGAGGACTTCCTAGCTGAGCTGGGTGACCCTGAGTAATTTACATGACCCCTCTAGGCCAGTTTCTCCAACAGTAGGTTGGGCATAATAACAGAATCACTTTGTAGTCTGTCGTGAGATGAAATGAGTTCATCTATGTGTAAAATTTTTAGGACATTCTCTGTCTGCCCACCACACAGTCAGCTCTATATCGGCCTTAACTATTATTATTACAACCCTGATAACACTGTAATGTTGGTCCCTCCTTATCTTTGCACTGGCTGCCAGAATGCTTACTTAAAGATGTAGCACACAGCTTTTTTTTTTTTTTTGAGAATTTGGTAACATAATCCCTACTTTCATCTTGCATCCATATTTGTCTCTTGTTAGCACTGTTTCTCTAAATTATTTTGATGCATTTTTGTATATTATATGCAAGTTTTTAAACTGTCACAAACTCTTTTCGCAACAAAGAAGGGCATCATGATACCCATATATAACCAAGCTTTGTATTTTCAGAGAGCCTTCTGTGGGCATGCCCTTTCTCTCCTACCACTTGGTAGCAATGTTAAGGCAGAAATCACATCTTAACGTTCCTCATGTCCTCTGTAGCTCTTTGAAGTTCTTTTTGTACGTGATAGGATGGAGCGATTTGTTTGCTAGGTGTTTCTAAGCTCTTCTGATTTTTTTTACAGGCTTATATTCTGCATGTGTTATGTGATATCATTGGTGTCCATTGCATGGAGTTAGCATGGGGCCAGGGGGAAGAGCTGAATTTTCCATTTCATTTTATCTCATTTTGTTAGAGCTGAATGCAAAGACGTGAAGTATCAGGACGACGTCCTTTAGGTCTAGCCCACTGGGCCTCAGGACTTAGGTTTTCTGGTAGCATCGGTGATAAGACATCCTGCAAGAAATACATGCAGAGTATAAATTCTACATCCATATGGAAAGGAACTTCTAGTTCCTCTCATTCAACCTCTTCTGTTTTCCTAAGGAGAAAAACTGAGACCCAGAGAGTTGGCATTTGTTTGGGGTTGATAATAAACTCAGAGTCAGAAATGAGTTCTCTTTACCTCAGGTCCACTCTTGTGGCCCAGAGTACAGTCATTGGAAAATGTTCTTTTACTTTGGTTTAAGTCCTGTGGTAGCATTTCTAGCATGTTCCTTGGGATTACTTAAGTCAACTCATTAGTAAGGTTAAAATAACGTGTGAGTATGTGAGTGTGTGTGTGTGTGTGTGTGTGTGTGTTGGGGAGATGGGGGCTGATGTTTCTTATTTTCAGAAAATATTTCTTTCCAGCTTCCTGCATCAGCCAACACTAAAGCCACAAAAGTTGTACAGGTCCGTCTATGAGGGAGAGCAATCAGAAACGGTCTAAATGTCCAGCAATAAGGACCCTTCTAAAATACATTGTGGTACATCCCTAAATATTATGGGGCATTTTGCTGTCATTACAGAGGAAGACACGAATCTCTCTTCATTGATGCTAAGACCATAGTTAATATTTACTGAGCATTTATTAAGTTTAGATGCTAAAAACCTTACATAGAATATTTCATTTAAGGCTGAGAACCATGCTATAGATTGGTTGTACTTTTGCTGGGGCTTGAAAAGGTGGAGTAGTTTCTCAATTCACTCTAAAGGTTTTTTTTTTCCCAAAACCCACTCACCTCAGCCTTTTGCTGTCCCAACTTATGCAGAAATGTCATTGTGATATGCTGTTGTGAAAAACAGAACAAATCTGGTACATACTATTTCTTGCATGTGCTTAATTATGTGGGGTGTGTGGGTGTGGGTGTGGGTGGGTGTGTGCATGTGTGTTTCTGTACTTCAAAGTTTTTGGAACTATCTACACTGAAACCATTCACCTGCTATCTGGGCAGTGGGTTTATGGATGATTCTCACTTTCTTTATACTTTCTACACCACTGAAGTTGTTCCATACTTATTATATATACATGCATGTATATGTGTATACAACTTTTAAAGTTAAAATTTTAAAGGTAAATAAAATAAGAACATTAACAGCCGCAATGAAACTGCCAGTTAGAAAGGAAAAACCCTATCAAATGAATTAAGACCTTCCTCTAAAAAAAAGCACCCTAAAAACTTGACTTCCTGAATTCAGCTTGTATTTTCTTTTCTGTTTTCCAAAGTAGCCTGTGGTGGTAAACAGAGGCTGCCATCACCTTCCAGATACCATCCAGGTCTCTGAATGTAGGATGAACAGAGAGATAGGGGTTTGCAGAGGGGTGTGCCTCCGGACTCCCGTCGGAGCACCCAGGCCCAGAGCTTCTACTTATGACCCTGGTTCAACCTGCCTTGATTTTCCACAGGGAAGCTGACGTGGAAATAAGTCTTTTGGAAAGGGATTTTCAAAGTAGACTTCACTCAAACTCGGCAAATAATTAACTTTTCATCCTCTCATAAAATTTAGACTGTGGCTGGTTCAAAGCCCAGGACCCCAGGCCTTAATTGAATTAACTCGGTTTTCCATCCTTGTGAAGGATCATTCCAAACCATAACATTTAGCCAGGGCTGCCCTTCCTGGCGAGAACATAAGTGCCCATTCAAAGGAGGATGGCCGAGTCAGGACTGTGGCATGCAAACTGGACCTTGAGTGGAAAATGGGACACTCTCCGAAGGGGACAAAACACCTTCTGTTTCCTAGGCTTCAAAGTTCAGTTCGAATACATGTCCACACAACTGCATCTCGGCCAAAGCAAAGAGAGCCGCCACTCCACGGCACCAGCTACTGCACACACCTGACTCGTTCGGACCCGGGCCCCTCTTCTGCACACGGCTGCCTGCCCATCACCTCCACCTTGCCCCAGTCTTGCTCCAACTCTGCTTAGGTCTTTCTTGCTCCCTGATTTTGGACCCAGTCATGTCCCCTTCTCCACATGTATCCTCTGCCTTCTGAAATTAACACACATGGCCAACTTCAGATACAAATTTGTTATGCAAACAGGAAGCTCCAAAGGTTTGAGATGGAAGTCGTTGTACAAAACTGAATGAGTTGAAACAAGACATCCTTTTGTTTTTTGATTGTACGTCAAACACCTGCCTGCGCAGAGGAGCTAAAGTAATCATAACAACAATACAGGAGACAAAGGGCTCCCAATTAAACTGTAAGTCCCCTGAGGGCAGAGAGCAGGCTCCCCCTCATTAAGTCCCCCCGGCCGCCTTGGCACATCGCTATGCATGACTCACGTGCTCAATAAATACTTGGTTGATGACACATTGTCTGCAGAACAAGACTAGGACGTCTCCCATGCCTGAAACCTGGCACAATTTAGATATGAAAATAAGGCTTTAAGTAATTTTAAATTCTTGAAAGCTAAATTATAAAGCAGTTAGAAGTGTGTTTCCTTTCTTTTGAAATCATTCTGGTCTTGTACTGAGAGGGCCGTGCATTTGAGGTAATCTCCTAAAGACCACTAAAATCTACTCAACCACAGAACATTCAGGCACCCTGAACCTTGGCATTCGTGATCCGCAGAAGGAAATGTAGAATTAACTTCTAATATTGAAGCTGACACTTGGGCTTCATCTCTGGGATGGTGCAGGGAAGAGTCTCTCTGTGTGGGATGAGAAATATAATTTGTAATTCAAGGTCAGTGGAGGAAAACCCCTGGGTTTATTTTATTTGGACTGTGTTTCCATGATGTCGCTGCCTAACTGAATTTTTTTTTGCACGGGTTTATGCGGTTGATCTTTGCGAACCCCATTTTGAAAGACGCCATTGTGGTATCTTGGGGCTTCGGAGGTGATTCTCCAGTTTGCACAAATATGATCGGAAGGCTATGCTTATGGATTTGTAAAAGTGTGATTAAGTTCCATATCAAAGTGGAGTGCCTTCCTGGAGTAGGATGGGTGAACGTCCAGAAACTCAGTCAGGCTTCCAGGGAACTGGGGCCCTTTCTTAGCTCTCCCTGTAGCCTTATCCCCACCCATGGCCCCGTCTGGTTCTGTGTAAGTCCCTCCCTGTTACACCAAGCTAAGCGTCTTTACTTCCAGCTCTGGTTCTTAAGAAATCCATTTTGCCAGGCTACACTTCCTCCCCCTCCAAACGTTCTTCAATAATTTGGTCTATCGGTTTTAAGGAAAAGTACATGAAAATAGTAAGAATATGTGGAAGATGGCTGCCTGACATTTTATACAGAGAAAAGAAACCTTTATAAGAGATGGGACCTCTGCACAAATATCAAATAGCTGAACATGAGTGACAGGCCACGTTAGGAGCTCTTCACTATTTTTATTAGGAAAGCAAAATTGGAGTTGAGAATTGGCTAGATCTTCAAGATTCCTTTCAGACAAGGAAGTGGTGAAGATACGTCCACTCGTTACTGGGCATATCTGACCGTGAACAGGAAAGCCTGTTCTCTTCCTGCTTATCATAAGCCTGACTGCCAACTCTGTATAAATAAGAGTGTGTGAGACTCCGATGTAGGAGCAGGTGACAAGGAAAGTATACAGGAAGCACCATGGATGTTAGAAGGGGGCCTGGATGATGATGATGATGATGGTGATGATGATGTTGACAAAGACCTTGGGGACAAATGTCCTAAACTGAGCTCTTCGTATGTGCCAAGCTCTTTCATGTGTTTTTCTCATTAAATCCAGACAACAACCCTATGCATTAGGTTCTGTTCTTAACCTAATATAGGTAAAGGGAAAAGTAACTTTGTCCAAACAACAGTCTGGATTCTCACTTAAGTCTGGCTGACTCTAGAGTTTATATTCTTAGCCAGGATGAGATTTAGGGAGCGTACCGTAATATTGCTTCTCACTCTTTGCTTCCAGTTCTCCTCATTCGTTTTTCCTTTTTGCATACTTTTCCACTGGAACCTGATTCTTTTCGTTGAGAATAAATGTTTAGAGCTAAATTAGGAAGTGTTGGGAGTGTGTGGGGGCTTAGGCAATTCTTCTCGAATCAAGGGGTAGAAAGGCAGATGCCTGCAGCCAGCCTTGCCAAGGAGAGATGGACGTGCTCTGTGCATTCCCTGCCTGAGCTTCATAATGTTTGGGAAGCCACCTTTGAATTTTAATCCTCCTCACCCTGGACTCTAACAGTGGAAACATTCTGGTTAGCTACTATCTTATCAATTTGATATTGGCATTACTAGAGCCATGGGATATCGCTTGCTTTTCCATTATAAGAGAAATAGAGCACACTGGAGCAAACACCCAATCTTTCCTGACCTTCTGGAGTGTGGGGCTGCATCACAAGTGGCTGGGTTTGCAGTCACAGAGTTTAAATCTTGATTTCAAATCTCATCTGCCCTGAGCCTTGGTTTATGCACACAGATCCATAAACCAAGAGTAATTATAAGTACTTCAAAAGGTGCTTAGGGGGTCTAAGAGATTTTTTTTTTTTAATTTGAAACATCTCTATGAAAGCTCCTGGCATATCGTAGGCACTCAATGAATGTTATGTGCTATTATCATTATTGTTATGGTTGTTATTAGTACGATTTTCAGCTGAGGTTAAGGGTACCATGTGGGACCATGGGATGGCATCAAGGTTCTCCAACTAAACTGACTAACTTGGAGCATCAGTCTGTGCAAAAATTGGGACGATCAGCCACGACTACAACCACGTGATTTCCCATTCAAGAGGCAACTCTGAGTAACCTGCCTGGCTGTTGTTCAGACAGCAATCCCAGGCTTCATGTGACACATGCCTGTTTTAGACCAATGGTAAATGACCAAATCCTTTCCCCAAGCACTGATTCCAAGTCAGTGAAATGAGCGCAGGTCTGCCCTTGAACCCCTTGTTAATCCTCGGCATGGACCCAATTTTAACTTTTCCCAGGACTTTTATTTTCTGAGATTGATTATTTTCAGCAGATGGATGGGGTGTCTGCGGCAAGGCGCTGCTCATTGTACCCACAGCTCATATTTCATTAGATAAATATACTACATGGTGTAATCCAGGATTCTGCTGGGCACCCAGGCCCGGGAAAGCTTTGAGGATAGAAGTCAATCAAGTCTGAGGGAGGGAGAGTTAGAGACACTGGATTTAGCTTTGTAAAAGAGCACATTGCCGGGAGACGTTTTTGTTTATCTGCTCAGATATCATACATGTGGAGGGTCAGGCTACCCACTTACTTACATGTCCACTCTAAGATACCTTTGAATTTATACGGAAGTAATCTTTGGAGAGAAATAAAGCACACTTTTAAAATTGTCAGGGATAGATATGGGAAGAGGGTGAATGATAGCTGCAAATATTTTTGTGTCTTCAAAATGTTCTTCAAATGGACACACATTTTTTTCCCCAAATGTTGTAGTTCTGAAGTCTTTTTCAGGTAGTATGGAGCTCTCATCAAAGAAAGCTATAGTGTAGATACCACCCCTGAAATGTATGACTCAGCTAATTTAGGGTCCCAAGAAGTATGCCATGATAATGTTTTGCCGGCTATCAGCTGCCTTATCGTCTTTGTCATCATCATGGAGAGAAAGGATGATATTGTAGACAAGTATGCATACATGCATATTCATAAGCAAGTGTGCATATATGCATATCCAGAAGGCTGTAGGAAGCTGTAGGTAAAGAGTAAGTCTCCAGGTGTGTCAACAAATTAAAATGGATGCAAAGGTTCTTGTGTAACAACGACAACAACAAAATGCCACCCAAACTCAATGTTCTTGATACATAAAGATCTTAAACAAATTCATGAATAAAATCCCAAATAACAGAAATATAGGCACAGGGAATGAATAGACAATTCGCAAAAGAAAAATGCAAATGGCCAACACGTGCAAGAGAAATGTTCAATCTTAGTAGCAATTAAAGGAAGAAAAAAATACCATGGCATTCTGTTTTCACCCACCATTGGAGATTTTAAATGACTTTTAAACTTTCACTTTAAGTGCAGGGTGACAGTGATGAGAGGGCCAATTGTCTATTCTTCCACCAACACCCCCTTTTTAAATTATTATGGATTAATTATACATTTTATTATCTGGTAGTTCTCTAATCCAGATTGCTTGTATTTGATTCCAGAGATTTATCGGTTATTTTTTGCACACTTTTTCTCCAGGTAAGCTTTAATTTATTTTTCAGGTTTCAAAATATACCTTTGGTGTTCTGATTGGGCAGGCACTCATCATATCTATTAATTATAGATTAATTTAGAAAGAAGTGACCCATTTACAACACCATCTTCCATCTTCAAAGCACTTATGCTGCTTTTTTAAACATTGCTTGGTCCTCTTTTATCTCACCTCATCCAGAACAAGCAACGCCTTTGAGGCAGGGACACTGTAGATCAAGCTCCTGTGGGGTGACTGACACAGCACTGTAAATAAATTATCAGTGAATAAGTTAACTAACTCATTAAAGAAGGATGGGTCCAGGTGACAACAGCAATGGCAAAAAATGAGTCCATTTCAGTTGTGTCACTATCGAGCTTCTGCCTGTCCATCGGGGATCCAGACACACTGTGATCCTTCTGTTCTTGGTACGCATCATGCAGTCTTACTTCTCCAGGTCTGGGTACCTGCATTTCTTTTGGTGGAATCACTTCTCTCTATTCCCTCTGCCTACAGCAAACTTCATCTATTTGACTGTAAGATCTCATCTTTGGGTTACTTCCTCCAAGAAACATTTACAGATCCCTCCCCTAAAATTAAATTTGGCATGCACCCATAGCATCAGTATTTCTCTTATGATTAAATGGGCAATGCCCTCACCCTGCCTGGCCCCAAACACACACATTCCTTTTTCTTTCTTTCTTCTTTCTTTCTTTCTTTCTTTCTTTCTTTCTTTCTTTCTTTCTTTCTTTCTTATACTCTCCTGGACTGCAGGTTTTACCATTTGTTTTCATCCAAGGTTTCATTTAAATTCAAGTTAATTAACATATAGTGTAGTATCGCATTCAGGAGTAGAAGTCAGTGATTCGGCACTTGACATATAACACCCAGTGCTCATCACAAGTACCCTCCTTAATGCCCATCACCCATATGGCCCATCCCCCTGCCCACCTCCTCTCCAGCAATCCTCAGTTTGTTCTTTAACATAAGAGTACCTTATGGTTCACCTCCCTCTCTGTTTTTATCTTACTTTCTTTTTCTTATTCTTCTCCACAATATATATACCACATCTTCTTTATCCATTCATCAGTCAACAGATATATGGGCTCTTTCCATAATTTGGCTATTGTTGATAGAGCTGCTATAAACATAGGGGTGCAAGCTCCCCTTTGAATCAGCATTTTAGAGGACACCATCAAAAGCCTAGAGGACACAGGCAGAAACCTCTCTGACCTCGGGCGTAGCAATTTCTTACCAGCGGATCTTCGGAAGTAAGAGAAACAAGAGAAAAAATGAACTATCGGGACTTCATCAAGATAAAAACCTTCTGCAGCTTTTAACACTGAAAGCTGTCTAACTGGCTATTTAGGAGGTAGTGAGACTCCTGTTTCTAGATAGTGAAATCCCTGTATCACTAGAGGTATTTAAGTACTTAATAAAGGATTAGACTAGATGATGTTTCCAAGTGTGCAATTTGTGATTCTATATCCTTTGTTCTCAGAGCACTTCATAAGGGCAGTTAAATGAAACCTTTAGCCTGACTGGTTTTCTACCTATAGCTTATTAAGCTTAGATGCATTTTGCATACACTTAAGATGACTCTTACAATAGTAAATATAACTTTACCATTTTCCTGACTCTCATGGGGGATTCTATGACGTCAGGCACTGGAAATGCACTTAAACCACACAGCAATTGTTTGGTGCCGGACCACATATTTTACCAGTCATTTAACTTGGTCAATTTTTAATAATACAGAATTATTGTATAAAGTGACACTGCAGTTTAAACAGGGGTGCATGATGTTTTACTAACCTCAAATTTGGAAAAGAGAAAGTGCATTTTTCCCCCCTGCTGCCCACAGATATAAAAATAAAGACTCTGAGAAGGACTCTGGGCAAGAAATCAGGAAGTCTGAGTGCAGGTCATGGCTCTCCTGTTGATAAGATGGGAAGAGGGCTTCATATTTTTTTCTGCAGATGGAACTTCAAAGTGCAAAGTAGCCTTTGTCAATCATTGGAATTTAACTGACGCCTGGAGCTGGGGCCCCTCTTGCATCACGTCATTTCTGGTAGATCTCTGATGCGCCAAGCTGCTACTGAAACAGTTCCCAGCCTCACACAGAGACCCAGAGCTGGAAGGAACATTCTGGCTTGATCTGACTATGTAGATGAGTTCAGGGCCTGGGAGAAAACAGGATGTGGGCTCCCGAGAATTGTAAAAGAGACAGAAAGCATTTGCCTCAGCATTGGGGTTTCTGGGTGAGGTTCTGCTGCTGTCACCCAATGTCCCTTCACCATGACATAAACAGGGAGAATTCTTCCCACCTAATGGCGGAAATTCACTGACAGTTACTCCACGGTTTTAAAGTAGATGCCTAATTTTGACTTCGAGTTCAAGAAACCTCTGTCTGCTCTCTCTTGCTGTTGATTATGTGTTTCCCAAGGAATCCTGCATCCCGTCTACCTAGAGAAAAAAAAATGTTCTTTCTAAACAAAACAAAAATTAGAAATCTATTGAATCAATCAAACGTCACTCCCCTGCTCACTCCAGTTGTCTTGTGTGCCACATCTATGTGATTTTGAGTCTGCAAAAAATTTAGATTTTTACAGCAACCTATTCAGACCTTGGCTGATACCTTCCTCCTCCTTCCTTATCTATTACTATTATTTTTAATGTTTATTTATTTTCTAGAGAGAGAGAGAGACAGAGTGAGAGTGGCAGAGAAAGAGGAAGACACAGAATCTGAAGCAGGCTCCAGGCTCTGGGCTGTCAGCACAGAGCCCGACTCGGGGTTCGAACTCACAAACAGTGAGATCGTGACCTGAGCTGAAGTCGGACACTTAATCGGCTTAGTCACCCAGGCACCTCATCCCTACTCCTTATCTAAATTAGGCCCACCTGCTCTATGCCTTCATGATACCCAGTATCTTCCTTTTATAGTACTTAACACGATCTGGGTGATTATTTGCTAATTGGCTCTCTCCCCTTCTAGATGTAAAATCCATAAAAATCAATGAATGTGTCTGTCTTGTTTACCACCTTCCCCAGCAGCATCCAGAAAATACTTGGTTCTGGACATTTATTCTGTTTTTGTTTGTTTTAGTTCAGCATAAAGCAGTATTGGATTAGGTGGGGGTGGGGTGGGCATCTGATCATGGAAAAGTTCTGATTAAAATAAGAGTTTGAGGTACCTGGGTGGTTCTGTTGGCTTAGCGTCTGATTCTTAATCTCAGCTAAGGTTATGATCTCACAGCTTGTGGGTTCAAGCCCTGCGTCAGGCTCTGTGCTGACAGTTAGAGACTGTTTGGGATTCTCTCCCTCTCTCTCTGCCCATTCCTTGCTCTCTCTCGAAAAAAATAAATAAACTTAAAAAAATAATAAGAGTTTACACTTCTCGCATTAATTTACTGATGTCAATTTGGAATTCTTGTTTTGCGATTTTTCTGCTGATGTGAATATGGATGCAGCTAAATTCATTGAGGGGAAAAAATGTACAATGCCCAACAATTATATCCTCTCAACTTGAGGCAGGTTTCAATGTGTTATTTTCAAATCAGTTCTTCAGGAATTTCTAAGAAAATGAAAAAGATTTGGGGTTCAGTTTTAATCAAGTAGAAAAGAGCATACAGTGGATTTCTTCCATCCCCCTTAAGTTCAAATCATGTGCTACATGGAGCTTGGGTTTGATCTGGGGTAGAATCATTCACTAGGTAAATGGTGGTGGCGGGTGGTGCTGGATTTAAGCCACACACATTGCACTATGGTTAGTGAAAGGATCAGGCTGGGAATTTCTTGGCAGTAATTAGTAGAAATACATCACCTCTTTCTTATATCATAATGTATTTTCCCCTTTTTCTTTTCTCTTTCCTCCTCTTTTCCTTCTACTTTCCTGTCTGCATTGTCATTTTCTGGCTATATAGGACAAATAGTAGAGAATATCCAAACATGTTCTGAAATGTTTTATAATTCAAAGACTTGGCCAAATCAATATTGGTCATTTTTGACCAGGTTGGAAGAGGTTCAGTTTTCAAAACTCGAAGGCATTAATAGGGCAAACGTATGTGGAGTCCTTTCAATTCCTTGTTTAGTTTCCAGAAACGGGCAACAGACATTTAGGTTTTTCTTTCTTTCTTTTTCTTTTTTCTTTCTTCTTTTTTTTCTTTTTTGTCGTTGTTCAAGTGACTGTAACCACCATGCTAAACTAATTATATCATTTCCTAATTTATTTGGAATGTGTATTTGTAGAGCTATACATGTACACATATCTATCTATACTTTTAAGAAAAATGAAGTCAATAGTTACCATTTTTTTAGGTCACATAATTCCAAATGCAGTGGACCTTTTCCAAATGCATAAGAACCTGAGAAGGGTGGGTTTGCGTGCTCCAAGGATCTGATTTTATAGCTCGCTTATTTCACTCACTCTACCTCCATCTCCGGGCTAGGATCATACCTGATAAGGCACTTCGGCAATTGGTTCTGGTTTGAACTGAAGTCTCGCAGCCTCACTTTATTTATTTAGATTTTTGGTTACATATTCAAATGCCAACTTCCAAGATGAGATTTATATTTTCCAGGTTTGCTGTCTTTCTCTTTCTACGGTTTGCAGATTGATAGGGGGAAGTCATCCTGAAAGGGGGACTGTTTTGTCCCACTGGAAAATACACAAATAGGTGCAAATAGGGCAGAGCCCAAGCCATCAGGCACCTCAGAGGTATAAGTGCTGTCCCTAATTGGACATAATATCCAATGTTCATAATGTCCCTAGCTTGCAACATTCCGTGAGCATTCTTTTAGAATTTTAAGACATTGAATAGTCTGATGGATACAATTGCTCTGAAATGAGGTTCTTTTGACATTTTATAAATCAGGCTTTATTTTTTGGATAGGAACCAAGATGGTTCTGCTTGTGTTGAATTCAGCCTCATGTAAGACTTTTCATCCTAAAAAAATAAAACCTAAGCCATACTGGGTCCCTATTTTCTTTCAATATTAGAAACCATGACTGAATCGAGAAACAGTTTAATCCAAATTCAAATTCTTTTTACACACATAGGAAATATCTCACCTTCAGAAGGGGGTTGGGAAGAATTCAATAGACCCTAAGAGTTTCTATGCCTGTCCTTACTGGTCTCTCTGTCTCAGTCTCTCTCTCCTTCCTTCTCTGTCTCTTCCTTACCCTCTCTCCCTTTCTCTCTCCTTCCCTCTATCTCTCTTTTCCTTTCTGCCCCTACAAAAATGGGGAAGAAAGATAAGAACGTTGTTTAGCTAGAACAGATTGGAACTGAGTAAAGTTGAACAAACATGACTCTTCCACAATGAAATGTAAATTTGTCTAAGCAATGATGCCAAATATTTTTTTTTCTTTCTTTCTCGATGGTAGCAATAATAGAGAAACATATTGGCCCAGTGATCAGGAGGGAAGCTTGCCCAACTCCTGTTCTTAATGAAACAGAGCCTTAACCCTCCCCCCCCCCACACACACACACATACACACTAGCAAGCTCCTCATAGACCTGGTGGCGGGTCAGAGTCTTCCTCAGAGCAAGGCTTCATTAACTCTGTTCCATCTTCCTCCTTCCTTAAATCCCACCTCTCTTTTTTCTATTCTCTTCCTTCTTTTCTCTTCTCTTTCCTATCCTGTCCTCCATCCCTGTCCCCTTACTGCTCCATCACTGTTTTCTGAGTGAAATTTTCTTGATATCTCTTCATGAGGTGAGCTCTTTTACTTGAGAATGTATCAGATCCAAAGTATAAACAGTGACATCCCCTGGTCAAATCCTCCTTGATAAGATTCCTAAAGTGTTCCCTTACCTCAAAGGGTAAGGGTAAGTAAGGCACAGAGATCCCACAGTCTCATTACTGGGGCTTGACTGGCGTGCTATGCCTTACCTCTACCCAGAAGTCAAGATGTGAGTGTTGCTTTGAGTAAAATGAGGTTTTGCATCCTGATGAGAAGCAATGGATCAACACACCTGGCTGATGACCAGATGTCTACACATGTGGCCTACATACCCCACTGTAGCCACTTGTTGGGTTTGCTTATATCTACTGGGCCTGGCCTGAGTGCAAAACAGGTATGTCTGTTGTTCCTTACAGTGGTTAGCATGTCAGGAGTGATATGGATTTGAGGCCTCTGGTAATTTGACTGAGGAACGTAGGGCATTGACATCCAAAGGCAGTGACAGTGGTTTTTGATGTCTCCAAAGTGGTAGATCCCTCAGCTATGTTTCCCAATCCCCAGAAAACCAAAGTCTAGTGGACTACTGTGGGTGGATATAGGTAGATGATGGCCCAGAAATGAATACATTCACTGGAAAACCCTTGAGATTGAACTGAAAGCCCTTTGATATGAAATTCAAAGAATCTTAGGAAATAGAGCATCATTCTGGCTATCTTTATCTCCCTACTGAGAATTTTACTGCAGTCACTATAGGTGGACCATTATTTAATAGTTTTCCTTAAAAGCAGTTCTAAAAATGGATTTTAGGACACAGTTTGAACAACCTTCTCTGGAAATGTCTCTTGTTATTTGGCTTTTTGTAGTATTTTTTCTTCTTTCTAATTGAAGGATCTCATGCTTTAACACATTATTTTTTTCCTATTGAAATTGGCTTATTACAGCTGATGAACTGGCCTTCCAAAATGTTAATTCAACCTTACCCCTGTTCCTTCCAGTCATCAGTCAAGCTGGATTAGATTTTCCCAGTTGATAATTTCCAGTCCCAGTTCTGTGGATCCAATCTTCTCAACTTGTCATCACCTAAAATATTAGTTTTAAATTGGATAATAAAGATACATTACATCTCTATCAAATGGAGATAAAATAGCCTAATATTTGTATAGCCCTTTACATGAAATCACTTTAGGGAACTTTCCAAAAATGTTCTTCTCCCCCAGAATATAGATGAATCACTAGAGATCATCTGAGTCATCCTCAATCAAGTGAATTATGTCTGGTTTTCTTGGTCTCTGTTTATCTATTGGACGTGAATCTTCAGTGTGAAAAATCTGTACCCCAATCACTCCCCTCCCCACTCAATCAGCAGAAAGTTCAAAAAAGAAATCTCATACTATATTACTTGCTTCTATTTTTGCACCCTGTCTTCTCTTCTGGGCAGGGAGTGGAAGGAGGATTTACTTGAGAAGTTCTTAAATTTGGAACATAGCTCCACTGAAAGTTTCCTCTCATATATTACTGCCACCATTTGGAAAGTCATTTGCATTGTTGGTTGTGGGATACTGGTGTGGGTGGGAGGGTGGGGGAGGGAGAGGGTTGTGGAAAGAAAGGACCTTGACAGGGTCTGTTGAAGAATGGTATTGTCTGGTAGATGAAGAGGGCTGAGGCATGAACAATCAGAAAGAATTCACTACATTCTTGTGGCAAAAGCTATGGAATTGGCATAGTTGAATATATAGTATCATTCAATTTGATATGCTGTATAGCTGAATAGTTAGTAGACCAGCTTTGGAACCAGACTGCTTGGGTTCAAATTCCAGTAGTACCTAACAGCTGTGTGATCTTGGGGAAAATTACTTAACTTCCCTGTGATCCACTTCTTCAGCTATGAAAGAAGGCTAAACTCCTACTTTGTAGGGTTTTAAGGGAATTACATGTTACTATAAATATACATTGGCCCATAGTAAGCATCCAATAAATGTTAGCTACCCATGGTTCAGTGGAACTTCTTGGCTCCCCCTTACAGGAAAATAATTCACACCAACTCAGATATGAACCTGTTGATTATAGAAAGGAACCATTGCATCAAATAGTCTGGCCTGAAATCATGCAAATGAAATATCTGATTGACATTTTCCTCATCAATTAACTTCAATTTGAACTTTTTATTATAAGATAATTGGTCTTATTAACAATTTTGGCTATATTAGTAATCCTTCTATCCATTCATCCAGTGAACATTAGATTATTTACTCTGTTCCCAGCCTACAGGGAAATAAATATAAAAAAGACAAAGAGTGCCCATGAAGAAGTCATGGCATAAAGATGAATGAGTGATGGGTATCAATGATAGGATTGCCAAATAAAATTCAAGAAACCAGTTAAATCTGACTTTCAGATGAGCAATGAGTAATCTCTTGGTATATGTATATCCCAAATATTACATATACTTTTGGGGAGAGCTGATGAGCCCTACTGACTTCTCCTTCTCCTCTTTTACCTCTAAAGCCACACAGTCCCTGGTAGGGCCAGGCATCCCAGATGGACTTACTAACTGGAGCCTCAGATAAGCTCTGTTCCTCATGAACAGGAGATAACGATTAAGTCAGGAACACCGTAAAGAAGTTCTCTCAAGTCTAGACCAAAACTTTGTACACAACAGGTGTTTTTTCCCTGTCTACAAAATCTACTGTATATTACTTCTCTTACAGAACGTTTTTAACCAGTGACAATTTCATCAAAATAAAACATCTTCCTGAAATAAAACTATTTCTCAGCTCTCCACAAGTTCCCTGTGGAAATCCAGGCTCAGGGACTGGGGAGTCTACATGGAAAGGAGCAGCAGGATTTGTTTTGTGAAATACCTTCTAGATCTATCCCTTGCATTTGCATACATATGCAAACATACATGCCCATATATACATATATGAAAGTGTTCATCCTTTGTTGAAACAGTGACTGCTTGTTCACTTCTTCAGCGGTATGTGGAGATTAACTGGGACATCCCTTTCTGCCTTGAAGGTCTTACACCTGAGTGTGTGTGCTCTTTGGGGATCTAACTGAATCCTCCCAGACTGGGTGGTTTCCTGTCTGGGCTGAACTCACAAAACAAGGGAGCCGGTGGAGCTGAAAATAGCCCTTGGCCTGATGGCTCAGGCATTGACCAAACTTGGAAAAGTTCTGGATTTGGAGGGGAAGAGAACACCCCAACGTCAACAAGGTATTGAGTGGATTGACTAATGATGTCACAATCCTAGGGAACGGGAGTTAGAATTTCCCTATTCAGCTGCTTCTCTTTACAAAGATTCTCTTTACAAAGATTCCGTGATTTAATTTCTTGTTTTATCTTGCTGTTCTTCTGCTTCCTGCACCCAACTCTGTCACCATCCACTGCTGGCAACGTTAGTGCTGTGACACCAACTCTAAAAAAATACTTTAATCGACAATTTCAGGAAATTCAATGACTGACATACAACTGGTGTTCAATAATTGTTGGATGCACTGCAAATTGAAGAGTTCGCCACTATTGCCACCAACTACTGTTGGTCAAAGTTGGATATCTGGAGTGAAAAAAAAACCCATTAAAGGTCCTTAAAATAAGTGGGGAGAGTCTCACTTAATCCATGTCCCCAAAGAGGATGAGCTTTTGATAGCATATGGCAGATCCATTTGACTTATTCTGCTATTTATAAGTGGCTTAACACAGGGAAGGTCTTTGCCCACAAAGTGATAAGTGGCCTTTATCTGTTATAAAAGTTCTGGTGAAATTCCCATCCATGTCCCAGTAGTCTCTCCCAGGTGTTACATCCTGAGAAAGAAACTAAGGTTCACCAAGTCTTTGCTACAATATAAGGCAGAACGGCTTTATGCATGTGTTGTGGGTCCTAATTAATTGTCACTTGTAAAGTAATTTGTGGTCTGGACAAGAGATTCCATTAGTATATATTTTTTTTCCCTTCAACAAAATTTTCCACTGAGTAATGACTAACCTTTTTATTTCAGTGGAGCCACTGGTAACTGGTGAAATGAGAAGCCAAAACTCAGCAGCCTAGATTTTGCTGCTATGGTCTTGAACTGTTTCCATTTCCTTTTTAGAAACATCAGGCTGCATAATTTTTGTGTGTCTGCTGAAAAACTCTGGTTTGTCATTTTTTCTTCCACCACTTCTGGGTTATTTTTTCTTGGCTGCAATGGAAACTTTCATACGAGGCTACCCTGGAGGTGATCACATATTGAAGAAGGGGAGAGACGAACAGTAGATAATTTTCAAATAGTAAAGCAAATGACAGGTTGTAATTTGGGGGCTTTTAAATTTGATAACAGAGGAAATGATTATTAAATATCAGGAGATATTTAAGTCTTCACACACTTATGGTAATTTATCAATAACTCTTTTTTTTTGTACTGTATACTTATTCACATGAAGAATGTCTAGATGTCAATTTTTGTGGACCCAAAGATTAGCTGAGTTTCAACATTCTTGCTAATATGATAAATATAGATAATAACAGGTGTTGGTGAAGATGCAGAGAAACTGGATGGCTCCTACATTGCTGATGGTAATGTAAAATGGTGCAGCCATTTTGGAAAATAATTTGGCAGTTTCTTAAATATAAATTTACCGTATGATTCTACTTTTGGATATTTACCCAGGGGAAATGGAAACATTCATCCACACAAAGACTTGTACATGAATATTTAACAAAGTATTATTTACAAGAACCCCAAAATGTAGCCTTTGCACCACTAGGTATTTACCAAAAGGATACAAAAATACTGAATTGAAGGGATACATGCACCCCAATGTTTATAGCAGCATATCAACCATAGTCAAATTATGGAAAGAGCCCATCGACTGGTGAAAAGATATACATATATATATATATTTTTTTTCATATATATTCATACACACACACACACACACACACACACACACACACACGCAGGACTATTACTTAGCCATAAAAAAGAATGAAGTCTTGCCATTAACAACAACATGGATGGAGCTAGAGTGTATTAGCTAAGTAAAACAATTCAGAGAAGGACAAGTACCATATAATTTCACTCTTATGTGGAAAGTAAGAAACAAAACAGATGAACACAGGTGGTAAAAAAGAGAGAGAGGCAAACCATAAAACAGACTCTTAATTATAGAGAACAAACTGAGGGTTGCTGGAAGGGAAGTGGGCGGAAGGATAGGTTAAATTGGTGATGCGCATTAAGGAGGGCACTTGCTGGGATGAGCACTGGGTGTTTATGTAAGTGCTGAATCACTAAATTCTACACCTGAAACTAATATTACACTGTATGTTAACTAACTGGAATTTAAATAAAAACTTCAAAAATGAGAACAATCCAAATGTCCATCAATCAATTAAGAGATAAACAAAGTATGGAGTATCCCCTATAATAAAATACTATCTGGCATTAAAATGGAACAAAATACTGATACAAGTTACAGTATGGATGAATTTTTAAAATATTATGCTAAATAAAAGAAGTCGTATGTACAAGACATGTATAGAACTATAAATATTATTTCATTCTATTTATATGAAATGTCAGTAAAAGGCCAATGTATAAGAGACAGAAAATAGATTATTGGTTGCCTGCTGCTGTGCATGATTTTTACTATTATTTCCATAACCTCGGTTGGAGTTTACCAGCCAGCAGGATTTGATTAGTAGATCTCTAACTTAATGAGATTCTGTGAGTTGCCATGTTGTTGAAAGCTTTAGTGGAGTAACTCTTTAAAGCCCAATTTGCTTTGCATACCTAGAGCTTGGTGAGATTTGCCAAGTGGAATGAGAAAAATAAAATACCACTCTGGTATACAATTCATAAACAAACCTTATTATGATTTGACCAGCCTTTGGTCTTTCCCCGATGGACAGGTTGCTTGGGTAATGTGGTCTTGGGTCTTGGGCCAAGGGATGTTCAACCTATCAGGAATGGCAACTGGCAGGTTTTTCTAGGGGCTGTTAGGCAATGCAACTTCAGCAGCTCCTGGCATTTGCCATGGAGGTACTCAGGAGATTTCTCCCTTTGGAATACATTTGTAGAAAATTGGGTTTATTAGGACAAGATTGCTTAGACGATGAATGGCAAATTCCCCATTCATCTAGAAATCTTTGAAAACATATTCAATTTCCCTCTTTACTTCATTTTCACTGTGTGAACTTGACCTATGCTTTCAATAGCATCGTTATGGTTATTGTGTCTTATACCTTACTCCTTACGAGATAGTTGGGGAGTGACATAGTGTGACCCAAGGGGATATGTTTGCTTTATTAACATGCTTTCACATCACAATGTCTTGGAGGTGTTTACTGTTGTCACCATGGGACCTCTTGATAAATGGTCCAAGTATCTCTACGTCAGCAGGTGGGAGACACTGAGAGGATCAGAGAACCCCGTCCATAATCATACCTTCTCACAGAAATGGTGCATCCTGAGGCCTCTTTTCTGGCCATTGTGCAGTGGTCTGTGTTTCTGGCTTTTGTTCTCTGTATAATCCTAGTACCCTTTGAGGTATTCCATGGGGTTTCCTCAAATTGAAGAGAAGTTTGTCACGAAGAAGTGTGAGCCTTGCCTCAAGGAGGGTTATGATTTCATATGCCCTTTCTTCTTACAGATGAGTCCAGAGAAGCCCAAAGATGATATGTGAGTTAGCCCAATCCACACAACAAATGTCTGGTAGAAACACGGCCAAAGCTTAAATTCCTTGGTCTAATCCTGAAAACACTGTCTCCTATTCTTAAAAGTTACGGCAGGAATGATTTTGTTTAATTTCAGAGCTTTTGGGCATTCTAGTTCCTCAGAGATAGTTGCCTGATAACATCAAAATAGTCTATTTTATTTACCAATAACCTGCTTCAGTGCTTCTCAGTCCTGCAGATTGACTGTGTATTCTCTTTAGTAACGGACAATCAGGGATGAAAATTTTGTTCACAACGGTAACCGAAGAATCTAATTGAGGACTGGATTTCTACAGAGAGAGCCTGTTTCTAGGCTCACAGCATTCATTATTATCAATTTCCTAACACAAGTTTCTAGAGTTCTCTCAACTAATGACTTCTGAAGTTGGCATTGTGTATTAGCCAACAGTATTTTATGTGTTAATGGCATCACACAATCCTAGCGATTTCGGAAAGTTGCAATTTTAAATATGGTGGTCCTCGAAGGTTGCACTAAGAAGGTGACATTTAAGGGACACCAGGGCGGCTCAATTAAGCATCCAACTCTTGACTTCAGCTCAGGTTATGATCTCACAGTTGTGAGACTGAGTCCCGTGTCAGACCCTATACTGACTGACAGCAGAGCCTGCTTGAGATTCTCTCTCCCTCTCTCTCTGCCCTGCTCCTACTTTCTCTCTCTCAAAATAAATAAATATATAAATATACATTTAAAAATTAAAGAGGGAGTGGTGCCTGGGTGGCTCAGTCGGTTGAGCGTCGGACTTCAGCTCAGGTCATGACCTCACAGTTTGTGAGTTGGAGTCCTGCATCAGGCTCTGTGCTGACAGCTCAGAGCGTGAAGCCTGCTTTGGATTCTATGTCTCCCTCTCTCACTGCTCCTCCCCCACTCACTCTGTCTCTCCTTCAAAAAAAAAATTTTTTTTTTTAATTAAAGAGGGAAACTGAAAAAAGAGAAAAGGAAGTTGAGTGACCCTGGATTCTGGGAGAAGAAATATGGGGCTTTTATAGTTGATATTCAAAGATGTGCACAAGTTTATTTTTCAACTAATTACTTAATTTAACAAATATTTTTAAAGGGTCTGCTCTGTGCCAGGCACTGTCCTAAATAAGCTTGGGATATTTTAATAAGCAAAACAGACAGACATCTTTGCCCTCGTGAAACAGAGACAGGCAATAGATCATAAACATAATAAATGATGTTATGTCAACTTAATATATTACTTCAGTCATAATTATATTAAGGATAACAGACTTTATAGTATGTTGGAAGAAATAAATTCTATAGAAAAATGTGTAGCAGCCCAGGGCGTACCAGGAATGCTGGGGGTGGCAGGGTACGTTGTAATTCGAATAGAATAGTCAGAGCAGGCCTCATTGAGAAGACAGCCTTTGAGCAAATCTTCAAGGGGGAGAGGAAACCAGCAATGATGCTACAGGGTGGAGGAATAGTCAGTGAGAAGGTGGGAGCATGTTTATTGCATATGGTTAGCGCATGGGGGCAATTACACAATTATCCGCTGACAAAATAAATGGGTGTTGATATTGATATCAGAATGGGGGCAACAGTTATGATATTAATGCCTAAGCTGCATTAATTTTTACTTCTGAATGCTTTTAAACTGATGACCTCAACATCTTGCCCTTAAAACAACCCTATGAGGGTGGGAGGGGCAGGTAGAATTATTCCTGTTTTATAGATGGTGAAACGGAGCCCCAATGTTTTATGTGACTTGCCCAAGGTCAAAATGCACAGCCTGGGCGTCTCCCTGCCCAGAGTGGAACAACACCTCTCTGTTGGCCTGTGGGGCCTCTTCAGCAGGGGTTGCGATGAAGTTCATAGACAGAGAGTGGGAGAATTCCTATAACAAACAGGCTTGTGACATCAACACTGGAGGAAATGCCACCCCCACCCCATTCCATGTGCTGCATGAGGTTCACGAAACTAATGACTCTCTCCTTAGGAGTCTCAATCCCACTGCTGACTTCCCCAAAGGGATTCTAACACTCTGGTCTCTTGGTGTTGACAGGCGGTGGAAGGAAGGAATGTGATACTCTGATCCTTGAACCTTGATGTCCTCTTGGACTAGAGGCAAAAGGTGATTTACATACCAAAGATGGTGAATCCTGTCCTTATCTGAGTAAGGAACTTGCTCTCACCTGGAAATCTACCTGCAGCACTTAGGAGAAAAGGGGGGAATGGTAACCACAAACAGAAACCATCTGAAATACCCGAGTAGCTCACAGACAAACGTACTGCTACCCAGGTTTTTACTTTAGAGAGTCTACACCTTCATAATCACCTTGAGGATCATTATTCTCCTAAACCCAGCAAGCAAGAGTCCTTTGGCTGTGCCTTTCAGACACTGGTCAGCAAAAGCTGTTTCTACAACTAAAAGAAGTAAAAATTGAATTAGATCACAGGGACTTCAAAACGAACCATAGAACATACACGTGGTCTTTTCTCCTTTAGGCACATTCCTAAAGCTCTATCTATTGCTCTTTCATCCTAATTGAATGACTGCTCATAAGGACTCTTTGGTTTAAAAGAAAATAATTCTATTTCACTCTTTCTGTAACTCCTCTAGCCACACCAGGCTAGTGACAAAGACCCCCCCCCCCAAAAAAAAGAAAGAAAGAAAAAGCAGTGCCCACTAACCACTTGGTGAGAGAGGATCTTTTATTTATTGTCTGTTTTCCATGCCCAGCCTGGCTATTTGAACCAAGTGCATTGCTAAGTGTCTATAGCACAATTTTCTTGTGTGGGATGCATAAAAAGGAGAAACAAAGCAAATTCTTCCCACTTTTTTTTTTAAATCTTCTTCACAAAGACAGACCCAAATCCCTTAGTTCAGCTTTAACCATCTGACTCATGACAAGCCTGCAGATTCCCCAAATAACTGGGTCAAATCAGATTAAAATTTTAATTCTGCATTGGAAGAGGGAGCTGGGTTTTCTGGTGATCTGAGAGTCAGCCCCTCCTTGCTCTGTTCTGAAGACAGCTCACGCAAGGATCAGGGGCTGGACTAAAGAAAAGGTGGAAAATGTTTGTTGTAAAGATGTCAACTGCTTGGAACCCAGCCAGCAACCATATCGTGAGGTTGGTAGTGGGTGCTTGTGAGGAATAACGTGGTTGGGTAAATTATGTCCAAAGGGGCACCTCGTCCCTCCTGTAATTGAGCTGCATCCAGAGAGATGGGCTGCCCAGCAAGCTTTCTTCTGAAGGCTTCCCTCAATAGACCAGAGCAGGGATGGCACGTAAACGGTTTTGGCCCACACTTCTCCTTTAGATGAAAGCAACATGGTCATTGTCAAGCTGCCATCAGCAGGCTGTTGATATTTTGTTGACAATTTACTCTCTCTCTACCTACCTACTCTCTCCCCCTTGGCCTCCAAGTTCTCAGAGTTACCTGTCCAGCCACCCACTCTCCTCCTTACCCTGCTCTCAGGGGTGTCTGGGAGCATGGCCCCAGGACAGGGAGTGGGATGCAATAAGGAGAGATATAAGAGGGCAGACAAGGGGTTACGGACTAAACAGGAAGAAGTGCGTGGGCTAAAAGAAGTTACTGTGTACCCACCAGAACTCCTCAAGACTCTCCCAAAGCATCTGAATGTCTGCCAAATGGAAGGCTCCATGATGGAAATAGGAATACTCTTGAGGGGGCTCTCAAGTATGCAGGCTAGGGCTGCCACGCTCTGCAAGTAGAAATAAAGGGTGTCCAATTCATCCTGAGTTTCAGATAAGCAACAATACTTTTGTTTTTGTTTGTTTATTTATTTATTTATTTATTTACTTTTAATTCTTTTTAATGTTTATTTTTGAGAGAGACGGAGTGCCAGTCAGGGAGGGGCAGAGAGAGAGAGACACACAGAATCCGAAGCAGGCTCCAGGCTCTGAGCCATCAGCACAGAGCCCGATGCGGGGCTCCAACCCAAGAGCTATGAGATCTTGACCTGCGCTGAAGTCAGACGCTTAACTGACTGAGTCACCCAGGTGCCCTAGATTTTTGTTTTTAGTGTAGGTATATCCCATGTGCTATTTGGGACTTTTTTTTCCCCTAGTATGTGTCCCGTGTAATATGCAAGACATACTTGTATTAAAAAATTGTTATTTATTTGAAATTCAAATGTAACTAGGCATCCCGTATTCTATTTGGCAACCCTGAGTCAGATCCTGGGCTAAAAATTTAAATAAATAAAATTAAAAATTTTTAAAATTTGTTTGAGATCGATAAGCAATGGATGTTTTAAGTGTGTAACTCATATCAGAAGTCACTCCAAATGTTTAGTGGTTCTTTAAGATGCTTCTTACCAACCATCCCTCTGTAGAAATACTGAACTTTTGATTTCTTCAATAGTTGCTTTTATTTATGTTTCTCCTCCATTTCATGGATGGTTTGCTCTCCTGAGGCCCCTCCCAGCCTCAACATGGCTAACATTGAGGCAAGTTTTTGCCTTCTTCAGTCCTTTGTGAACTCAGTAAAGTCTGTCACCAGCAATGACCACTCAAGTAGATAAAGGCTGATTAGGCAGGGTAGGGACTGTGGCAAACTGTAGCATTTATGCCCTGCTCAAGTGTCTTCAAAATTCAGATCTATATATTTTTATATACAGTGTCTGGACTGCACATCTGGCTCTAAGGCTTTAATTTTCCACTCAGGCAATCTTGCCCTGCCTTTAGGTTCTTAGGCAATGCCATGTTTACTTTTACAAACTTGACCATAATTCTTCACTAGTCTGTTTCCTCCCATTTTTACTTCTCAAGTGCTAAGGGCAGAGGACTCTGCCCACATCAACCTTGTATCCCAGGCAGGTAGGACATACCTGCCTCTTACTGAATGAGGGCTCAGTGGATTTTTGCTGAATGGCTAATGGCTGGATGTGCAGATGGAGGCGTGTACTCCAGACTCCACTCTGCCTAGTGCCGATTCCCCTGGCTGTTTCACCTCTGGGATTATGGTATTAAGGAACCAAATGTGGTCTCTACACTTAATATATCCTGATTTCCATATATGCTTGTGTGTGGACGATACATGGAGGCCTCCCGTACCCTGAACCGAAAGAGGGATAAGAAATTCTCCAGCTCTAGTATACCCTTCTCTTGGGGGATGAAGGGATGAGAATGATCATCATCACCCAAATTCTGGCCCCTCTCCTCCACATACGCTTCCATAGGCAAGCGTACATCGAGTCTATGTTGGCGTTAGCCATCAATGAAAGGCCTCAAATGCTTGTCGCACTTTGTATTAACTGTTGCTATTAAGATTTCCTCCTTATGTTCCACTTCATTTAAAACAATGGAAAAAGAATATGCTCTTCATCTTTTGTCTAACATTGATTTTGTTTTCTTTTTCCGCAGCTTTAGTAAGCATTTGGAATCATTATCCATAAAAGTGTAAATGTGTTTAAGTAGTTTTCATTTAAATTTATGGAAACATTTCACATCCAATTATGCAACCTTCCACCCGTTTCTACTTCCCCTTTCCAGTGGGAACTTTGGCCACCTTTTGGTGCTAATTAGGACCGAGGCATGGGTTCAATCTTTGTTTGGGCTATTTGGATTTCATGGGGAAATTTTTTGATCTGGGGCCACAGGGTGAAACCTGAATCCTGGTCAATCCTCTTGGAAACTCATCAGAGAGAGAGTATGCATGACTCAATACATAGGCTCTGCTGGAAAGCAGCTGAAAGATGAACTTGAGCTCAAGGTTTGGTGGTGCTGGAAGAGACCAGGCACACAGGCAAGAATGGCACATGTTCTTGATACAACTGGCTTAGCACCATGCCCTTCCCACCAGGCAGGGCAGAAAACACCCTCTTCAGCCTCACCCTCAAGTCTGCCCCTTGGAATGTCCTTAGTCTTGGCCCCCAATCCCTTATGTTGGGACTCACGTTTGATAAGGAACTTATTCTTAAATTGGATGACTCGGTGCTTTGAGTCTTTCTTTGTTCCTTAGTCTAGGGTGGGACATGCCATTCATTCATTCATTCATTCATTCATTCACACAATAATTTATTCCAACAACTATGTATTTAGTATCTCCTATATCTAAACCCAGAGGATGCCTCCACAGATGAAACAGACACAGTGGATACAGTTAAGAACCTCATATTTAGCAGGAAGACACAAACAACAAATACAAGAGCCCGTGTAAATTTACTCATCAGGTGAGTGTAAATACCGTAAAGAAACGTGAATCAGAGTAAAGGGCAGAGGAAGGACAGGCTGCTGTTTAGGGAGGAATGCAGTGCCTGGTAAAGTGCCTGGATGTGAACCTGTCTCAACAGCTACAAATGGGTGACCTTAGCAGTTACTTAACCATCCTGTGCTTTTGTTACCACATCTATAACATAGAGCTAATAATGATGCCACTTCATTGGTTTCTTCTGAGATTAAATATGTCAAAAAGTTAGAATTGAGACTGGCTCTGTGAGTGTTGCCTGTTCTGATTCTCTTTGTCCTGATCACACGTCTTTGTATGACTATGGCTGTGGATTCCCAGCCCCACTTCCCACACCGTCCCGATGAATCCAGAAGTGATCAGTTCCTTCTTGAAATGAAATTCATTGTAGATGCCTAGTGCAGAAGAACTTATTTCTAAAATGTCACCCACAACAATGGTGGGGGAAGACAGGATTAGTTTTGAAGATTCTCACAGATAATTTGGGAAAGTAAGAAGAGATATGGAAATTTTTCAGTTAAGGTGTTTTTCTTTCTTACATATGACACCATTATAAGAAACCATGTAAAATCATTGATATTTATTGTTTATCTATAAACTCAGCAATTTCATATGGTTAAACTTATTAAACAAGCAGATGGTAGGTTGAATTTCTTATTTTTTATTCAACTGAACATCTCACAGCATAAACCTGACTTATTTATTCACTAATTTTTAATAAATAAGTGCCCATTGGCCCTTTCCTTTGCTCCAATACGTGGCTCACAGGTGAAGTCAGGTTCAGCTGCTTTTGTGAAATAATTTTTTTTAAATAGTTTATTTATTTTTTAATTTACATCCAAGTTAGTTAGCATGTAGTGCAGCAATGATTTCAGGAGTAGATTCCTTAATGCCCCTTACCCATTTAGCCCATCTGAAATCATTTTTAAAAAATTCTCTAAGTTTGGGGTGCCTGCATGGCTCAGTCAGTTAAGTGTCTGACTTCGGCTCAGGTCATGATCTCATGCAGTTCATGAGTTTGAGCCCCACGTTGGGCTCTGTGCTGACAGCTCAGAGCCTGGAGCCTGCTTCAGATTCTGTGTCTCCCTCTCTCTGTGCCCCTCCCCCACTCATGCTCTGTCTCTGTCTCTCTCAAAAATAAATATTTAAAAAAAGTTTTTAAAAATTCTCTAAGTTTGCATGATGCATTTCTCTCAACACAGCTATTTTTCACCCCTAAGTCACACTTAAATTTCATCAGGCAGCCATTAATTGATTTCCAAGTACAGGTTAGACTGCCAGAAATAAAATGTGATTAGTATCATTGACCATAGGGATAAACATTAGTATATTTTTTTCTATCTCATAGAGAATATGTACACACACACACACACACACACACACACACACACACATACAGATGACAGATAGGTAGATAAGATAGATAGAAAAATAGATAGGAATGTAGATAGAAGTTTTGTTACACTTTTTAAAGTTTTTTTTTTAATGTTTATTTTAAGAGAGAGAAACTGAGTGTGAGCAGGGGAGAGGCAGTGAGAGTGGGAGATACAGAATCTGAAACAGGTTCTAGTCTCTGAGCTGTTAGTACAGAGCCCAACCCAGGCCTCGAACTCAGGAATCATGAGACCATGACCTGAGCCGAAGCCAGATGCCTAACTGACTGAGCCACCCAGGTGGCCCTTGTTACAACACTTTTAACATTCATTTCCAATCTTTTTAAAATTTATTTTTATTTATCTTTTATTTGAGAAGGAGAGAGAGAGAGAGCGTGAGCAGGAGTGGGGAATAGGGGGACAGAGAGAATCCCAAGTAGGCCAGACACAGGGTTGGATTTCATGACCATGGGATCGTGACCTTAGCCAACATCAAGAGTCAGACGCTCAACCCACTAAACCACCCAGGTGCACCCCCCCAATCTTATTATCCTAATATTTAATTCTTCTTTTGTTTTTTATAATCTTTAAAAAATCCTCTTTAATAAAGCAAAGTTATACTAATCTGGAATCATCAATTTAAGTAAGATGACCAAGAATGTGTAAAACATGTTTTCTATATATGCTTATGTATATCTAGATAGGTTTAATTAGCATTTCTTTGTTTAACAGTATTTCAGTCTTTTTGTGACTGTAGGAGAAGACATGTGAATGAAAGTCTGAAAACTTTGATGGCAGATCTGCTGTCTCTCCTGGATCTCTCTCTCTTTGTCCCTGTTCTCTGGCTTCCTTGCCTTCCTCAAAATTCCTGACCACAAACCCCAAAAGGTTAGAGACCTGTGGATGGGCAGTTGATGTGTGAGCATCTCTGAGTCAGAGGGGCAGGAAGTGGAACCAAACAATTTATGAACCATGTGTTTTCCATCCCAGGGGTTAGTTAGATGGGTTACCTGCCAGCCCCTAATTAGTCGGTGTGAAACATCTCTGTTACCCCAGGCTAGTGAGCTGAAGCTAAGACTTTATTCTCAACTGTGACTGATAGAGAAATGAGGGTCCCAGAGCAGCACAGCCTGGGGTGAGGAGGAATGTTCCCCAGGTTTCAGTTCCCCAGAAACACACAAATGTTTCTGTATGTGGAAACAGCATATTTCAGAAAACTATTTACCTTTTCAATCAAATCCACATCCTTAAAAACAAGCCATTTTTTAAAAAAAATTTTTCAACGTTTATTCATATTTTGAGACAGTGTGAGTGGGGGAGGGGCAGAAAGAGAGGCAGACAGAATCCGAAGCAGGCTCCAGGCTCTGAACTGACAGGACAGAGCCTGATGCGGGGCTTGAACTCACAGACTGTGAGATCATGACCTGAGCTGAAGTTGGATGCTTAACTGACTGAGCCACCCAGGCGCCCCAAAACCAAACCATTTTTAAAGATGTAAGCTTATTTAAATTATCCTTATTTAAATTAAGGAAAGATGAGGATTTATTTTCTTTAGGAAGGATCTTTTTTTTTCTTATGTGGGCCATTTTAGATCTTCATTAAAAAGAAATTACAGAAACTATTAAGAACACCTATTCTTACATGTTTTAAGTAGCTAATTGATTTTCTTAAAAAGCTCATTCAGCAGGTATTTGTTGAGTTCTTACTGTGGACACAGTGCCAGGCCAGGCGTTGGAAAGATGCTTCCTTTCTAGACGGTGGTGTTGTTGCTGGGCTTTGTTTCCTTTGTTGTTCGGTGAGTTTAAATCTGTACATCTATATTTCATTTTCAACAATAAATGTGCTTCCGAAAAATTCTGTGTAAATTGAAATTTTTATAAATTGAGTCCACTTAAGAGTAATACTTAGTAATCTCTCCATTTGCTTTATGTGTCCATGGATTATCATTTATTGAGCTAATAGTCTACATACTGAGTAGTGAAAGGTTTCTCTCAATTAGGGTTTCTCAGCTATGGCACTACTGATCTTTTGGGCTGAATAACTCTTTTTTTAGGGGTGGGGAGGCTGTCCTTTGCACTTTAGAGAGTTTGGTGGCATTTCTGGCTTCTACCTTCTGGATGCTAGCAGCAACCTCCTGCCCCAAGTTTGACAACCAAAAATGTCTCCAAACATTGCCAGGTTTTCCCTGGAGGGCAAAATCACCTGCAGATGAGAACCACAACTATCAAATAAAGTGTATGCATTTTATTATTTTTTAAATTTTTTTAATGTTTATTTTATTTTTGAGAGACAGAGAGAGAGAGCGTGAATGGGGGAGGGACAGAGAGAGAGGGAGAGACACAGAATCCGAAGCAGACTCCAGGCTCTGAGCTGTCAGCACAGAGCTCAATGAGGGGCTTGAACTCACAGAGTGCGAGGTCACAACCTGAGCCGAACTCGGACGTTTAACCGACTGGGCCACCCAGGCTCCCCAAAAGTGGTCTTCTTATGATTAGACAGCATCACCTGTCATTTTCAGATATTTTTAGTACTTGTTTGAGTAAATTGCAGAAATCAGTCTCAAATGTGTGATTGTCCACTAAAATTAAAATGTTCTAGGTATGTCACCAATTGTCAATGGCAAGAAATAACTGATGTTTTAGTTCCTTCCCCTACAACTTACTGAGCTGCTTGGGAAGTGCATTTACACTGGGAAGAGAGCTGGTAGCAAGGGTGGTGTGTATGCTTTTCCTTCCTCCGGGTCTCCCAGAATTTAACCTTTCACAGCAGAAACTTCTGGTCCCTAATTCCTATGAAAACAAAATTCCTTCCTAGGATCTATTGGAACTTCATTTGATGAGTCCAAAAATTCATCAAAATTTACTTTGTGACTATTGAGAACCTAGAAAAAGACATTGGTGTAGTTTACCAATACATAATAACTGTCTGCATTTTAAAGAGTATTTATTGGTGCACCTGGGTGGCTCAGTTGATTAAGCGGCCGACTTTGACTCAGGTCACGATCTCGCTGTCTGTGAGTTCGAGCCCCACATCAGGCTCTGCGCTGACCACTCGGAGCCTGGATCCTGCTTTGGATTCTGTGTCTCCCTCTCTCTCTGCCCCTCCCCTGCTCGTGCTCTGTCTCCCTCTGTCTCAAAAATAAATAAACATTAAAAAATATTTAAGAATATTTATTGAAGAATTTCCCTGGTAATGGGAGCTTTAATATGCTTACTATTGTCAGTCAACAGGAAAGGCTAACTCAGCAATACCCAGCTTGATGGAACCAATGGCAGAAGGACCAGTTAATAAAACCAACACATTCCAATTGTTTGATATAAGAGGTTGTTGAGAGTGTGACTTTTTTTTTAAGGCCATTTAATTACATACCCTGATGTCTTCACTCAGCCATTCTCTAAAATATATTTTCCCAATTTCAGCATATACCCCTTCTCTACTCTCAATTAGCTATTGCATTGGGCCTTTGCTTCCAAGCCCCATAAGTAATAGTAACTTAATTTTCCAAACCATAAATCAGGTAGACTTATGCTCCATAGCACATGTTCCATTTGTTTTTAATCAGGGGCAGCCCGGTACTCAGAGGTCGGAAGCTTTAATTCAGAGGGCTCCTATGCCTTTTGGAGGGAGAAACCTTTTGCTTTCTAGAGTTCCCTTTGTGAATGTTTAAGTATTCTTTTGGCAAAAGCTGGAATATATAGCATCTCACATAGAATCCTTCTTTATAATTCACTGACCTATACACACTCCCTTCTTCCTCAGCTCCAAGATTAAAAGAAACACCTAACAACATTCCTATACTCATGTATTCTCCTGATTTTTAATGTCATACTTTCAAAAGAAATGTAGTTGCAATAAAAAGAAACACAAAGAAGGGAGTTAAGAGATTTCTTACATCGAGAAATCACTTCAGTGAAATAGTTATAATAGGTAAGAATATGATTGGGATAGTTTAGATTTGATATTGTCTTGATAGGAATATCATTGTCCTGAGGAAGAAAAAAGAACCATATAAAATCTCTTAAAGTTTGTAAAGTCTTGGAGTTCCTTGCACATCATTTTATAACTGAAAAGGATCTTAGAGATATTTTCTATAACCTCTTTATTTCATAGATGAAGAAAGAGAAAAGTAATGCCCAGAGAAATTTTAAGTCCAGACGATAGTCATGAGTCTGTCAGTATAGAGTTGGATTCAGAACTCAGTTATTCTGTATCTTTTGACATTGAATCTAAAATAAAGTCCAGGGGCACTTGGGTGGCTCAGTTGGTTAAGCATCTGATGTCAGCTCAGGTCATGGTCTCGTGGTTCATGGGTTTGAGTCCTTCATCAGGCTCTGTGCTGATAGCTCAGAGCTTGGAGCCTACTTCAGTTTCTGTGTCTCCCTTTCTCTCCCTTTCTCCCACTTACACTCTGTCTCTGTCTCTCTGTCTCTATCTCAGAAATGAATAAACAGAATAAACATTAAAAATTTTTAAAATAAAATCCAATAAGTATTTCATCATTCCGATGGTCTATCCATCTAACATAAAATATCCAAATATTTATTTATTTATTTATTTACATTTTTAAAACATCCAAATATTTAGAAGTGTTTAAATTACTTACCAACCTTCAGTGTTCCATCTAGGTATATTATATTTAAATTTTTAGAATGTTGGGGCTCCTGGGTGGCTCAATCAGTTAAGCATCTGACTCTTGATTTCAGCTCAGGTCATAATCTTGCAGTTTGTGAGATGGACCCCACATCAGGCTCCGTGCTGACAGTGTGGAGTCTGCTTGAGATTCTCTGTCTTCTTCTCTCTCTGCCCTTACCCCCTCTCAAAATAAATAAGATAAACATGCAATAAGATAAAACAAAATTTTAGAATGTCAAAAACCAAGAGGAAAATTTTAAAAACTATCAGAGTAGAAAAAAATAAAGATTACCTACAATAGATGGAGAATCATACTGACATAAGAGTTCTCATCAATATGAATGCAGTAAGACAGTGACCATTTTACATGCTGGACAATATTTATATTTGAAAATGTTGGAAGAAAATTTCTTGCAGCCTGTAATTCTTTACCAAGTGGTATTTAGGCATAAGTTTGCAAAGAAACTAGTTTTCTACATATGAATAATAAGACATCATATGAATAACAAGTTAAACTCCTGAAAGAATTCTGAAAGAATTATAAGAAGATATATACTGGCAATAAGGAAGATGAATCTAAGAGGGAATAATGTGGTAGAAAAATCAAAGGTGACCAATGATGCTAGGAGAACTTAATGCTGAGTTTAATAAACATACATTGTAAGAAAAAGAAAGAAAGGAAGGAAGGAAGGAAGGAAGGAAGGAAGGAAGGAAGGAAGGAAGGAAGGAGAAAAGAAATACCTGAAACTAAATTTGTCAACTATATAAATAGGGAATTTTGTGGAGATGCAGTGGGAGGCTAGAACAACAGAAAGAAAGAAAATCATTGAGTGTGTCTGATGTTAGTGAGGGTACATAGAAGTTGCTACATTTGTAGGGACACCTGGGTGGCTCAGTCAGTTAAGCATCTGACTCTTTTGATTTCAGCCCAGGTCAAGATCTCGCAGTTTGTGAGATCAAACACCGCATCTGGTTCTGTGCTCACAGTGTGGAGCCTATTTGGGATTCTCTCTTTCTCTCTGCCCCTCCCGACACTCTCAAAATAAATCAATAACCTTAAAAAAATTACAAAAAAAGAAGTAGCTATGTTTGTAAACCACCTTTGTAGAGCTACTTTGTAGAATTGATTGACATGTACAATGTACATTTCCTATAACCTAGCAATTCTTCTTCTCAGGTGTCACCTTGAAGGAAAACATGGGTATGTGTATAAGGATGCATATCCGCTCAAGGATCCCTTAGCGGCAATTGCTCCTAATAGTGAAAAAAAAAAAAAATTGGGAGTCCACCTTTCAGTCAGGGAGGATAGCTAAAACATTTGGGATATACCTCATCTACAGAATCCAAAGGAAGAATTAAAAAAGCAAAAAGAAAAACAAAAACCCAAACCAAACAAATACAGGCAGACCTGACCCAAAAAGACCTTCAAGTCATATTTTTCAGTAAAAAATGCAAGTTGCATGTATATATCCAAAGAAAATGTAAAGTTTGGGATTTTATGTGTATTTGTATATTAAATTTTATATAAATTGTGTCATTCTACATATATATGTTATTGCACAGAATTATGTGTAGATTAACCACTGTTCTACGTTATCCATGCCAAACGTGCTTTCCATTAGTTTTTCTGAATGAGCCATTTGTTCATTTATTAATTCTGTGTTTTCATCAGATATCTATCAAATATTTATTGAATACTTTTTATATGCCATGGCTTATATTAGGATCTAAAATGTGGTCTATACTCTCCTTGAATTTATTTTACATTACAGGATCCAAATTATTGACTTAGGATGTCAGTAGTTTACAACAGGATGCATGTTTATAAAAGAGGTATGCATAATGGAAGATAAAACCAAGTAGGAGTAGAAGCAGCTCTATTTGGAGGGCTCTAAAGACCTTACAGAGCAGATGATGGAGTTGGTTGGTCTTTGGAGGAACAGCACCCTGCCAGTACAAGAGACAGAAGAACATTTCAGAGGGGGTACTAGAAGGTGCAGTGGAATATTGACATGGGTGCACCCAACATGGGTGGGGAAATGAAAATATCCCAACGTGCAAGAAGGGCACGTATTAAAAATTTTGCAAGTGGGGCGCCTGGGGGCTCCCAACTTCAGTGTCCCACTTCAGTTCAGGTCATGATCTTACGGTCCATGAGTTCGAGCCCTGCGTCGGGCTCTGTGCTGACAGCTCAGAGCCTGGAGCCTGCTTCTGATTCTGTGTCTCCCTCTCTCTCTCTGCCTCTCCCCTGCTCGTACTCTGTCTCTGTCTCTCAAAAATAAATAAACATGAAAAGAATTTTTTTTTAATTGCAATTTACACCAAAGAATAGAGAGCCACTAAAGACAAGGAACTTTATTAGATGTTTATTTTCAGAAAGGTAACTTGATAATTTGGAAGACAGAGGTGTTAGAGGAAAGTAGAACACTGGCAAGGATTTTCTGAGAATTCAAGTGAGAGATAATGAAACGGTCATGGAATTGCAGAAGAGGAAATTGATGTGATAGAGACTTCAGAATTTTCATGATCAACCTGAAAAACTGTTGCCCTCTAATATGGGGACAGTTTTCAAGTCATTTCTCAATTTTGTTTTTGACTCTACTATCATTTTCTGGGTTTTTTTGTCCCAGGTTCCCTGAAGGCTATAGTATCCAATACTGGATAATGGGTGGCCCAGAAAGCCTCTTTTGGGTGGCTAATGCTTTCACAGGCCTTTTTCTAAAAGATACAGCTGTATTTACTGGCAGTAAGGGACAATAATGCGCACCGTGGGTAAGTGCCAGCTCTGGGAAGACTCTCTTCCAGATGTCCTGGGGAGCCCAGTGGTCTCTAATCCCAGCATGCAGGGAATATACTCCCACAAACAGATGCCTTCAGCCACAGGATGGGGACTCCTGTAATTGGTTACATTTGGCATGCAAGGTCTCACCACAAGTTGGCAGAGGCTGGTCACACACAGAGAAAGACGTGTCTGTGGGCATGACCTTCTCCAAAGCCATGGTTTCAAAGCGGGTGGTGGCGACTCAGGGTGGAGGAACTGTTCGAGAGCTCGGAAGGCACCGGAGGGAGCCTTGGAAAGGGGCTGAGGTTTGGCTTGTATTAACACCCCTGGCTTTGGCTACTCTGGCTACTTTGCTAAACCTCAGAGAAGTGAATTATAAGGCTGGAAATGTCATAAGAAAAGACGTCCTGGGGACACAGCTTCCTGTTCACCCAGACGCGTGGACCCTGATCTTTATGTTTGGAATATCCTTTCCACAGTCCCAATTTCTGGTCTACATTGTGCTAGAAGGAGAAGGAAAACATAAAAATAAAGCTATTCTTTGTTGATACATGGAGAACCGGCTAAATTTCTTACAATTTCTTAATAAAGTTAAAGAGAAAAAAAATTATAAAAGCAAGGTCAGTGATTGGTGTTGTGTGTTTTGTTTTGTTTTTTAATCTCAACAACCTCATTCCCCTCCAGCTGTCATCCTTCGCAGGGAGAGTGGGCAGCTCTTACAAGAAACGCAGATACAGATGAATGAGTCTGTGTGACGTCTCTACAGGGACACGTTGGCTGTGTACACGGTTTATGTCAGCATATAACCCCCACCCCAGGGATGATCCAGGGCTGAGCTGAAAGCAGGAATATGCCACTTGCACGGCGTAATCCCCCTCACTTAGAATTCGCTTTTCCACTGCTTTCTTGATCCTCTGCAGTCAGACACGCTGAGACTCCACCTACTTACCTTTTCCTTTTCTTTTTCCTGCTTACGACTTCTACTTTTTGCCCTCCTGTCTCTTGCTTTCTGTGACTTTCTTTTTTTTCCCCCTTATCTCAGACTGACTGGAGACACTGAAAGAGTAAGGATTAATTGACAAATTCATTTGATTGCCCATGTTTACCAGTGTATGAATTTTAAAGAGAATATGTAAGTAAAAGAGAACAGTGAGAGAGAGAGAGAGAACAAGAGATAAACAGAACATAAGAGTGTGAATACATGTGAGAGTGACCTTAGGTGACAAACAAATTACAGTGTAAGAAGTAAAACAAAACACAAAGGGACCTGACTGTTGACAGTTCTGCCTTCCAGGGAGCTCATATAATTCATACTGGGAGACGGCATTTCATATTACTCTTCTTTACTTGCAAAGACTGGAGGTGGGAGCTTGGTATGCCTAAGAATTTGATCCTGAGATTGGGGTGCCTGGGTGGCTCAGTCGGTTAACTGTCTGACTTCAGCTCAGGTCATGATCTCACCTCTTGAGTTTGAGCCCCATGTCGGGCTCTGTGCTGACAGCTCAGAGCCTGGAGGCTGCTTCAGATGCTGTGTTTCCCTTTCATTCTGCCCCTTCCCTGCTCTCTCTCTCTCTCTTTCTCTCTCTCTCAAAAATAAATAAACATTAAAAAAAAGAGAGAGAGAGAATTTGATCCTGAGACAAAGTAAAGCCATTTTTGTCTCTAGAACAACCTGAGTTTCGAGACAGGCAACAGTGGCCCAGAAACCTTTGAGGTAGTGGGTGGAGGGAGGGCTGCATTATTTTGAAGAAACACTTAACCAACTGAGCCACCCAGGCGCCCTTGTTTTGAAGAAGAAACAAATCAGCATGGGGAGGAGGGAATTGGAAGCTGGCCATGGGAGAAAGAAGGAAATGTACAATAGGGCAGTGGCCTGAGACATAAGGCAAAGAGATAGCCAGTGAGAAATTTCCTGATATGGGATCTGCCAATGGAATTTTCACAGGAAGACCTGCTCAGTTGGTTATTGTGAGATCTTGCAATGGAACTACTTTGTTTCATTGTTTAACTTCAAACTTCCTTATGTGTTCATTATACAGAACTGGCTTAGGGTGGTGATTTTGGGGGAAGGTCAGGGCAAGGGGGATGTGTTTTCAGGGCTTATATTGTGTGTGGGGGGGGAAGGGAGCAGTCACATGAGACATAGATAATAGATAAAGGAAAGTTCAGTAAGAACAGGAACTTGGAGAAAGTAGTGACTATGGTAAGTCTAAGTTCTCTAGAAAAGTCACCCATTTAGGCAGAGAGGTCCTTGTCTTCCTCATAAGAGAGAGGATAAAGACAACTTATGTAGATATCATTGAAAAGGTGTCCTTATAACATTCAAGGACTTGGGAGATTTTGATGTGTAAGGCATAAGTTACACACACACACACACACACACACACACACACACACACACACACATTCACATACACTCACCAGCCTATCTATCTGATATTGCTGTGGAGTCTTGTGAACTGTTGTCAAATAAATTAATTCCTTCCTGGTCCTCACCTGGAAATGCTGATCTACACCAAGCTGCTGATTTGAGAGGCAGGTGACAGAGGTGACACTGACTGCACCAAATGTCATCTCTGTCCCTAGCATCTTAGTAAGACATATCTCTTCCATCTGGATTCCCAAGGCAGTCCTCCCTGCTTTGGTGTCCATGAACTTGATGAGTGCCTCAGTGCCCTCCAACTTTATTTAATCAGAATATCCCTCAAATACTCTCCAAATGGTAAAATTCATCTAACGACTTTTGGTGCTTGACAAACAGAACAGAGGTCAAACTGTGTGCCTAGTTTTCCTATATAACTTTCCCCTCAAATAGAAAAAAAGAGAAGTAAATGAGAATTTCGTAAAGATAAGCCAGCATCAAGTCCCCCTGCCCCCTCCCAGGTTCCCAACCGCTCACGTCTCTGGATCTAACGGGTAGTTGACATTCGTGTTTGTGGTACTGACCTGAACTGGGGAGTAACTGCATTTATCTGTCTTCACTCTGTCCTGCTGTCGAACACACTGTTCTCTGGTCTCTTCCTAGAAAGTGCTCATATTTCTACATCCTTTGAAATGCAAAAATGGAGAGCAAATCACAACATTTTCCTGTTTATCATGACCCATTGGGCAATGGGGTGAGCTGAGCTTTTCACAAGGTCCTGAAGGGATGAAAAGGACCCAGAACATATGGAAAATATGGAGAATAGGGTATAAGTCATAAAAATAAAAATAAAATAAATAAAATAAATTGGGAATGCCAGTTTCTGGTAATGATTTGTTTTCACAGTAACTGAGAACTCCCTTAAACCTGCGATTAATCACACATTTATGGTGAGGCTAAGCGGGGAGAATTAGGGGCTTGGATTATTAGTGCAGCTGCTTTTCATTGATGAGATCTGAGTTCAAATCTTAACCAATGTTACAAATGAAAATGTCATTTTGAAAGTTAATTAGCTCCATGCAATAAATGCTGGCTGCTTGATTGATGTACCTAAGAAATCACTACCTAGGAGAAAAAATTATATATATGGCCCGTTAGGGGAGTCAAGCCAGTCAAAAAGTCAGACATTATTTAAACAATTTGCTTTTTTTTAGTAGTCCAACCACCTGCAAGTAAATAGAATTTATTAAAAGAAGGTGGGGTTTCTAGTAGTCAGAACACGTGTAAGAATGTCTGAATGTATTAAGAACTGCAGAATTTTAGAAGTAGAAAAAAAACTCTTTATAAGCCATCTAATCTAATCCTTGCTTTTTTTCAATAGAAGAGGGAATAGAAACTCAGGAGGATAAGGGACTTGATTAAGTCACACAGTTAACTAGTGGGGGAGACAGAGCTGGGTTCCAGATGTTGTCTGGATTACTCCTGTGGATCCCTAGCTTGGCTCTCCCCTCACTACTCTGAGACTTACTTTCTTCCACAGGGCCTTGTCTTTGGTGTGTTCTGTGCCTCAGAAGGTTCTGTCTTCTTCTACCGAAAGATCTCAAAACTTATGCTCTCCATACTTATCAGTGAAGCTACCCAGCTCACACAGGTAGAGGAGAATCAGCATATGATCCCTTCGTCTTAGATGTCCTAAAATGGAATTCAGAGTGAATTTGACCCAAATGAGAGAAGTGTGAGGTACTATATTTAGCAAGAGAGCAGACCACTATTCTGCCTAAATCAGTATTTTGCTAAGAGCCCTGTCTGGGCTAGTGAGACACAAAGAAGTCAGGGAAAAGCTCCAGGTGCCTTTGTTGACACGTTTAAAATTTAAGCTGCTCCTGATATTGAAACAATGCCTTTGATGTGGCATTTCATTTGGTGGCAAGGTGACTTTACTAGGTCCATTAAAGGTGATTCTGCTTGGGGCTCAGGAGCAAAGAGGAGCCCTATGGGGGAAGCCGCTATTGTGCCAGAGAATATATACATCATCATGAACCCAATGCTGGTAGAAATGTGGTTGCTAAGGGACATTCTGGTGAGGTCTGCAATGGAAACGAGGAACATGTTATTGAAAACTGGAAGAGAGGAGATCCTCGTTACAAAGAGGCAAAGACCTTGGCAGACTTGCGTTCCAGTGTTCTGTGGAAGGTAGAACTTGCGGGCCATGATGCTGGGTGTTTAGCTGAAGACATTTCTAAGGAAGATATTGAAGGTATGGCTTGGTTTCTCCAGTGAGAGGAGAAATGTGAGAGGAGAGAAAAAAATGAAGGGCATTGTTAGGCAAATAGGAATCAGAATTTGAGGATTTGAAGAATGTTCACATTGCAAAAATTGAGAAAGCACGTTTTGAAGTGAACACTACATCTCCCCTCTGGAGACCTTAGGGTAGATTTTGTTTCCATGCTCATTCTGGTTGTTGGGAGAATATAGTTCCTTGAGGTTGTAAGACTGAGGTCCCCATCTTCTTACTGGTTGTTATCTTCTGGAGGCCACCCTCATTCAACTTTCCGCTGCCCTCCCCGTCTTCAGCTCCCGCAATGGTGGATAGAGTCTCTCTCAGGCTTGGGATCTCTCTTGACTTTTCTTCTAACGTTTCATCTCTGTGACTTTTCTACTTCCTTCTCCCACTTTTAAGTAATGTAACAGAGGTCTCAGATATGAGAGTGCTACTATTCCACCTACCACAAAGATGAATATCCATTACAATTTTACTTTTTATGCTTACTAATTATTTCTAAAATATTTAATATTGTATGTAGCTCTGCTCACTTATATACTAGTGATAAATACAAACATAACTCACTCCAGAACAAGATGTATGGTCAGAGGAAATAAAATAAGTTTTAAAATTTCAAATTAAATTTTGTTGTAGATAAGAAATGATCAAATCAGAACATGATTAATGAAGTTGTAGATGTGTAAAATATATTACATTAGGATAAAGATAGATGAAAGAAGGGGAATAAAAATATAAATTCAAAGAGAAATAAAACTAAGTATAGTTTCCAAATCTTAAAGAAGAGCCTATTTAAAAAAAAAATGACAGTGGATGTCAAACAATTCTTAGATTTAGATTGCATTGAGGAAATGTAAAAGAGTGATACAGTTTTAGTTTTGGACAGCAATATTTACAATATTGCAAATCTTTAAAGTTTAGAATAAATATTAATTTAAAATACAGAAACGTTTTTTATTTTTGAGAACTATTTTATTGGTAAATGAGCAAAGAATGCCTAATTACTGCCTTAGAATACATATTTATTTTTATCTTCACTAAAACTTAATGAACTTCCATTAAATCTTCCAAATGTTAAGATATTTTGCTGGTCTAATGGGCAAATAATATGTAATGTTGATTTAATTTATATTTCTTCTTTGGTTAATTATCTGATCATACACTCTACATACTTTGGTTTGCCTCTTCCTTGTTTAATTATAGATACTCTTTATGTATTTCTTCCCATGTTTGGCTTTTAGCTTTAATAGTTAAAAAAATTCAATGCATTCAAATACATCTATATTTTCTTCTATAGCTTTTGCTTTTGTTTTTGGTTTACAAAGAATTTTCATATCTTAAGGTAATATTTTAACACTTCCTTTTTTACGTTAAAGCACTTAATCCATTTATACTTATAAGTTCAGATTATAAGAAAGATTTAACTTTATTTTCGATCTCTAATGACTAACCAGTTGCCACAACCATTTATTCAATAATAAATCTTTTTCCCACTGTTTAAAATGTTTAAGATACTGCGTGTGTGTACATGTTGATTCTCAAATGCACACCTGGTTCAAGTTTCTTTCCAGAAGTCCAGGCCTTTATAGCCAAATATCTCTTAAATATCTCCTCCTGGATGTTTCTAGACACTTTGGAATAACTGTGTCTAGACACCACAATGGATCATCAAGCTGGAGCTAAAGAACACCTACTATGTGTTGGTCATGTTAGCAAACACTCTGCTGAACATTAAAGGGGTAATTGTAGATAATCCTCTCAAGGTGGATTCTATTACTACCATCTCTATTTTATAAATGAAATAAATAATTACAATTACGAAAGTTAAATGATTTATCCAAAGGGGTCAAGATGGGTTTGAACCTGGGCAGTCAGAGCCAAGGTGCATTCTCCCATCAACAGTGCTTTCCTCCAGGGTCCACCCACCCCCGTGTTCATTATCTCAGACAATGGCACCACTACCCAATCGCCCTGAACAACTGCTAGCCTTGCTAGCAAATATCTCTCAATCTCTTCATTTCTCTCAATCTCTTCTATTTGGAACCCTGGGTTGCTTCTCATTGTCCTCTTGATACAATTCTAATCCCTACAGGACCTTATTCTGCTCTGTGGATCTAGCCTTTTTCTTTCCCTTTTAGGCCACATTCTTGCTCACTTTCTTTCTTTCTTTTTTAATGTTTTATTATTTATTTTTGAGAGGGAGAGAGACAGAGTGTGAACAGGGGAGGGGCAGAGAGAGAGGGAGACACAGAATTTGAGGCAGGCTCCAGGCTCTGAGCTGTCAGTACAGAGCTGGACGCAGGGCTTAACCTCACCGACTGCAAGATCATGACCTGAGCAGAAGTCAGATGCTTAACTGACTGAGCCACTCAGGCACCCCTCACTTTCTAAATTCTAACCCTTTTTCTTTCATCTGCAATGGTCTTACCCCTTTAAGGATTTAAATAATCACTATGTATCCTTTGGATTAATTGACTCTAACCTACCAGATTAGTTTTGTCCTCTCTCACATGTGGCCATACCACCCTGTACTTCTGCTATGATGGCAGGGACTTGTCATGGTTTCTCCAGTGCTGATCATGGTACCTCAACAATAGTTACACCCAGCAGTGTTTGATATAAATTAATGACTATATTAAATAAATGAATGCCTTTCAAAATCAACAGAATATGTCTTTGGCATGTTGACTCAGAAAAGAGAAAATGAGGTGAATGGAATAGATTGCCAATGATATTACTTTTCTCCCTCAATTATTTTTGTCAAATTACATAGAACAATTGTTAACTCTCTATATTTACTTAAAACTCTATTTCCACCCATTTTTTTATTGTTTCAATTTTTAATTGTGAGTCACTTTTATATAGATAGTAATGCCATCTACAAATAATAATGCTTTTGTTTCCTTCTTTTAAGTATTGGTGTCTTTTATTTGGTTTTCTAGAATTTCCAGGAGGATGTTAAATTATAGTGGCACAATATTTGATCCCTAACTTTCACGGACAATTCCTTTAGCCATTCTGGGTAGTGCTAGTTATTGGTTTGGGATAGATCTCATTCTTCAGGTTAAGTAATTCTCCATCCATTTCTAAATTACAAGAAAGAAAGCAAGCAAGCAAGCAAGAAAGAAAGAAAGAAAGAAAGAAAGAAAGAAAGAAAGAAAAGGAAAGAAGGAAGGAAATAAAGAGAGAAAGAAGGAAGGAAAGAAAGAAAGGGAAAAAGAAAAAGAAAGAAAGAAAGAGAAAAAGAAAGAGAAAGAAAGAAAGAAAAGAAGGAAGGAAGGAAAGAGAGAAAGAAGGATGGAAAGAAAGGGAAAAAGAAAGACAAAGAAAGGAAAGGAAAGGAAAGGAAAGGAAAGGAAAGGAAAGGAGGAAGGAAAGAAAGAAAGGAGAGAAAGAAAGAAAGAAAGAAAGAAAGAAAGAAAGAAAGAAAGAAAGAAAGAAAGAGAAAAAGAAAGAGAGAAAGGAAGGAAGGAATGAAGGAAGGAAGGAAGGAAGGAAGGGGAAGGAAGGGAGAAAGAAAATATACTCTTGAATTTTATCAAATGTCTTTCAGGTATTTTTCAAAACTATTTTAGCTGTTTTTTTGTGTGTGTTTTCTGTGGATTTGAACACATTAGCAACCTAATCTTAAACCAGCTTTATGTTTTTAGGATAAACCCTTACTGCTACATACACATTTTACAACAGAGTCACTCTTGGGGCACCTGGGTGGCTCCGTCGGTTGAGCATCAGACTCTTGATTTCGGCTCAGGTCATGATCCCAGGGTCCTAGAATTGAGCCCTGCATCAGGCTCTGTGCTGAGCGCTGGAGCCTGCTTAGAATTCTCTTTCTTTTGGGGCGCCTGGGTGGCTCAGTCGGTTGAGCATCCGACCTTGCCTTGGGTCATGATCTCACAGTTGACATATTAGAGCCCTGTGTCGGGCTCTGTGCTGACAGCTCAGAGTCTGGAGCCCGCTTCTGATTCTGTGTCTCCCTCTCTCTCCGCCTCTCTCTGTCACTCTCTGTCTCAAAAATAAAGATAAACATTAAAAAAAATTTTTTTAAGAATTCTCTTTCTTTCTCCCTCTCTCTCTTCCCCTCTCCTGTTCACACATTTGCGTGCTTTCTCTCTAAAATAAAAAGAAGAAGAAGAAGAAAATTTGCTCTCAGCTGTACATAGTTTTAAAGGCTAAATTTTCATTTAGGTAGTAATTCTACGCCCCTGTTGAAAGTCTTGGAAGGAAAGCATGAACTTTCCATAAGGCCAAACCTTTACTATTGTCTCTTTTAAATTCAGTCCCCATTTACAAAAACACATTCTCATCCCACCTCTTTCACCCCAATTTATTTCTCTATAAGCCATATTCTATTTTATATAAATTTCTCAAATATTGCATTTGAATTCAAGTCAGTTCTTTCAATGATAATTCTTAAAATTCTCTTCTTAAAAAGTGGCTTCAGATCCCACAAAGACTTACTGAGAACTAATTACTTTCCAGGTTGTGTACTAAACAGTGTCATGTACAATATCTGATCCAATTTATTGGACTTTAAACTCCTGTGTAAAGTGTTTGCTTTAACTCGGAAGATGTTTTCCCTTTCAAAGGAAAAGAAAAAAAAAATTGCCTGCCCCAGTTTCTGCATGCTGAAAACTAGACCTGACAGTGAGATGTGTTTTTATAGCTTGAGGTGCTGGTAACTACAGTACTCTGAAAAAACGCACAAAGCCACCTCAAGTGCAGTTATGACGATCAGACGATTTCTGAAGTTTGTACCTTGCAAGAAATAAGGCTGTGCTTAAAAGAAATGAGGCTGATGATTCAAGTGGAAATTCAAAGTAAATGCATAGCACTTGAAACTGTATATTTCTACACTATAAATGCTCTCTAATATCAGGCAAATTGCCGAGATCACTTGTCTCCCTTATTCAAATTCCTGATCAAGACACATTTCCTGAGTAATTTCTTTCTACTCAGTTTACTCCCATAGCGTTAAGTATCATTAGGTCCACTAGCTTAGAAATTAATCTGTCCAATCGTAAGTACATCTCAAATCTATCCGGCCCTCTCCATCCCCAGTGCCACTGCATTAGTTCAGGCCTGCATCATTTTTCCCTTGGATTATTGTAATTGCCTCTATTCGGCCTTAACTGCCTCAAGTCTTGTCCCTTTCCCTGTACCCCTTACAATTTATTTTCTGCATTGCCTCAGTAATCTTTCTTAAATGCATGCCTGAGCATGTCATTCCCTGCTTAAAATCCTTCAATTACACTCAATTGCATTCATCATACAATCCAAGCTCTATGACAACAGCCACTTTAAATCCTCTCTGGAATACGGTGGGGGTGTAAATACAAACAGGGGTGCATGCTCACATGAATTCCTTAGCAGGGCACATAAGAACGACCTGACGACGTATCCTGGTGTCTGCCTCTCTGGCCTTTATCCTTCCACCTCTCACTCATTATACACCCTGGATGCCCCTATCCGCCTCAATGCCTGCGAATGCACTATACGGCCACTCGCTTTGCATAGAATTTACCCTCCTCAAGATATGCATAAGCCCTCACCTTTTAAGCCTCACTCACATGTAAGGAGGTGGGCAGTGAGGAGCCCTCCTTCGAAGCGGGTTTAGGGCCCTCTTCTAGATTCACCCAGCATTTAAGCACTTCTCCCACATTGTTCTTGTTGGTTTACTTGTTGATCGATTGCCAGACTATGAATTTATTGAGAGTAGGAACTAGGATAGCATTTGGCACTTGGTAGGTACACTATAATGATTAGTAAGAGCTGTGTATCTGGTCATTCAGATGACCAAAATGTATTTCCCTGGTATTTTTGGTCTTCATCCACAGATGCTAAAAATGTTTCAGAACCATAAAGGTGAAATGGGTGTATTATTATTAATGAAGGTGACTTCTGGACCCCATGCAAGGGCAGGGGACTTCCAGGAGGACCAACCATGCGATTAGAGGGTTAGGACTTTCAGTCTCACATTCTTGACCTGCAGGAAGGGGAAAGGGACTGGAGGTTGAATCAGCCAATGGCCAATGACTCAGTCAATAATGAAGCCTCCATAAAAGGACAAGAGGAGAGTTTTTTGGTCCTTTTTCGGAGAGGTTCTGTGCTTGGGGAATCAGAATGCTTCCACATGTCACCAAGCTGGGCCCCAAGCTCCATGAAGACAGGAGCTCCTTTGGGACCTCTCCCTATGTATCTTTCTATCTGGCTGTTGATTCGCATACTCTATCATATCTTTTAATAAACCAGTGAACCTGAGTGTTTCCCCGAGTTCTGTGAGCCACTCTAGAAAATGAACTGAACCTAAGGAGGTCATTGGAACCTCCAATCTGTAGCCAGTTGGTTAGAAGCACAGGTAACAGCCTGGGGCTTGTGACTGGAGTCTGCAGTGGGAGTTGGGGGACAGTTTTGTAGGACTGAACCTTTAACCTGTGGAGTCTGATGCTATCTCCAGATAGATAGAGTCAGAATTGAGTTGAGTTCGTGGACACTGGTTCCAAGAATTGCTTGGTGTTGTGTGGGGGGGGGACCCCAACCCCCAGGTTGGGAGCCCTGAGAGATTAGGCATTCCAAGTCAGACGTACAGTTTTATTTGTTTGCTTTGAAATGCCTTATTGTTTTCTACTCTGACTCTCTTCTTCTACAATAAAACATACGTTTTACATAAAAACAGGGAGACCCAAGTGGCCCAACCTAGACTTCCAATATAAGAACACTTTCTCTAACACATGAGCTGATGGTCATCCAGCACCTGCCTGACACCATGGTGTAAAGCTACTGCACTTTACCAAAGGACCACAGTGATTTTTTTCATTGATTTTGCTCAGTCATTTCTTGAGAGTAGTTTGGAGAAGGGTCATCTTGGGCTTTTGTTCCTCCAAGAATACTAACCATGGACCTTTCCCTTGTCAGATAATTTATAGAATTGTGACATAGGTAAAATAGGTCTTGGACAATTGCTTATTTTCCCTTTTAGTTTTCTTGATGTGCTTCTCTTCTCAAGATCCTCAGTACCCTGATCTGCCCCAACTTCCTTCCTCCCACCTGGCTCCACTCCATTTGGTTGGTGCACAAGGTTCATATTTTCACCTTCTCATGTACAAATCTTGAGGACTTCTGTTCCCTAGGAAACATTTAGAAGAGGAAAATTCATAGTGGTTGATGACTAATAATAATTTAATTATCTGCCCACATGTTCTTTACATGTTAGTTGATGTTTCTACTTTAACCCAAAGAAGTAAACTTGTGGTGATGAAATTTCAGACATCACAAGTGGACTTGTGGGGATTTTATAGATGTTGGGGTTATGGTTATTCTTAGCATCCTTACTAAACATACCATCTGGGTTTCCACCTATTCTATGTAAGCATTGATTTGTTACATGGCATTAATTTGTTATGCAGTAGAAACAATTCAAACTAGAGCAAGAGCTTCGAAGAGAACAAGCTCAGGCCTGATTCAGACTTTGTGGTCACATGCATGGGATCGAACAGAAAAGAGTTTATGGAGTAAGGACACTCAGGCAGTTGCTTCCTGGTGGATGGTAGATGCTTCCTGGTTGTCAGAGGATCCTCCCAGAATCCACCTCTAGAACGTCCCTGTGGTACTCACGGAGGGGAAAGGAACCACATAAAATCAAGAGGCTAGTAAAGATCTCTGAGGAGTTTCTGAGTTTTATACATTTGTTGATTCAGTCAGTAAAACTCATCCTCAGGGCACGTTTAAAATTTTGCTTTTATCAGATGTTTTACAGTCTGCTCCTTCCATTCTGGAGTTTTTCTTCAGTGTAGCTAGTCGTGAGGTGATTTTCCACACTGATATGAGCTCTGGCAAAGCTTCCTCTCCACTTCTTTGGCTGCCAAGCCCCTGAGGGCTCAGCTACATCCTATTGTCTTTCTTCCCTGGAATGACTGAGGGAGAGGCTTCATAGAATCCTCTGGCTAGGTTGGGACAGCAAGACTCATTCCTGGGCCTTTGTTTCAGCTTGAAATACACCACAAATTAATTGGGCTGATGCAGGTAATTAAGATAGTCACTTGGATTGTGTGCCTTTCCTCTGAAAAATTTCTGTAAGTTGCCAGATCTAAGCTTGGTCTATTGAAATGTTAATGATCCATGGCCTTAAAAAAAAATGTTTCTTTTGAATGGAAATTCATAGCTAAAGAAAGTGTTTCTGAATGGAAATTCATAGCTAAAGAAAGTGTTTCTAGTGATGAACATTCATGCTGTAGTCTAATATACTGCTCTCAATAATAAATAGCTCATCATTTAGCATACTCACAAGTAATTCAATGCCAAACTTTCAGTAGACTCCTACTGTTGTAGTAACAATGATTTTTGATCTCTACTCTAAAATGGTCTTGTAGCAAAGAAAGAAATATTCTGGGATATTTTCTGGATCTGCAATCAGGGAACACCAAACTTTGAGTAGAAACCAATAGTTTGAGCAAACAGGATAACTTGCAATCAGAGGCTGTTAGAAAGGGAGATACCAGTAAATACAGTAGTATAACCAGGGTCGTTTGGCATTTTCTGCTGGTGGTTACGATTCTTTAGCATTACCGTGTTTGTGCTTATAAGTCTAATAAATCATGATACTGTATGTTCTGCTAAGAGGAACCATTGGTATTTCTTACCTTGGCCCTTCATCAGGCATAGATCTCCTGTATTTCCTACATTAATTCCTTTTTGAGGCACATGCTTCATTTCTGATCCTAATTTTGATACTTCTGATCATGACCTGGTTGCCTGATCCTTATTCCACACTGATCCCTCAGATTTAGAAGTCAATTTGGGAGTATATCCTACTTGACTTTGCTAATTCCCACCAGCTCAGGAGAGGACCCTAGTCTTCTTCCTCCGACAGGTAAGTGTCCTTTAATTGTGCCCCAAAGCTTTTTCTGTGTTTCTCTTAGAATTCAAATTATTCATGGTTGGAGAAGGGTATTAATGTACATATTTAAAATAACCATCCTTGAGTTTTATATAAATTCAATAAAGCACACCTATGTTTTTCCACTAAAGTTTTAAGTTTGCTTTTAAGTGGATCAGTAGGTGGAAATGTTTGCAATTAGAAATTTAAAAAATAAGTTGAGCTAAGCAGGGCAACTCAGTGTTACCTGAAGGTAACACTAATGTTTGATGAATTTTGGTAAATTCCCATATTCATGTAAACATCACCCAAATCAATGCATATATAGAACTCTGTCCAATCTTTCTCCAAGTAAATACCAATCTGATTTCTATACTATAGATTAATTTTGCTTATTCTAGAATTTTCTATACATAGACTCATATAGTATATATTCTTTTGTGTCCTATTTCTTTCACTTAGCATAAAGATTTTGAGACCCATCCTTGCTGTTGTTTGTGACAGTAGTTTGTTCATTTTAAATTGCTTAGTTTATTTCATTTATGAATATGTAACTATTTACCCACCGATGTACATTTGTGTTGTTTCCATTTCGGTGCTCTTATGAAGAAAGCTGCTATAAACACTCACGCATGACTCTTTGTGGACTTCTGTTTTCACTTTTCTTGGATACATATCTAGAAGTGCAATTCTTGGATCACAGATTAGGTATATGTTTAAACTTATAAGAAGCTCTCTGTTTTGCAAAGTGACTGTACATTCCCACCGGCCATGTGTGACTGTTTGAGTTGCTCCAAATCTTTGCAATACCTCTTAATGTCAGTCTTTAAATTTTGGTCATTTTTAGTGGGTATGTGATGATGGATAACTGTAAAATACTCCTTTATGGCTTCAATTTGCATTTTCATGATTTCTAATGAGCACTTTTATATACACTTATCAGCCATTCATGCTTCTTTTGTGAAGTGGCTCCTCAAATAATTTGCCCATTTTCAATTGTTTTGTGTGTCTTATTATTGAGTCATAAGTGCTTTTTATATATTTTGGATAAAACTCTTTTCTCAGGTATATGTACTGCAATTATTTTCCTCCAGAGAGCTTCCGGTAAGTTGTCTTATCTCTGTTCATTGTTCCTGGGTTGGCCTTGTGGAGTCCAAAGACATGAGCAGACCCTTATGGAGACTTCTGGGACTCTTTGTGTATCGATCGGATCTCTCCTTTCTGGTCCTCAACAGCACAAACTCCAGCCACCTCAGCCTCTCCCAACTCTGATCTTTGCCTTTTCAGCTCAAGGAGACCCCTGTGTTCTGCTTTTCCCCTCTTCTTACAGGATGATTCAAAAATTGCCTCCAGGCAGAAGGCCAGGGTGATCACAAGGCTCACCTACTTGTTTCCCTTCCTGTGGGGATTACAGCCATATAATACCTATTGCCCAGGGTTTAAAGGCTGTTGTTTCACATATTTTGTCTAGTTTCTTACTTGTTTACTGTAGGAGGGGCAGTCTGGTACCAGAATCCTCTTCTGGATTCTGTATTTTCGTAGCCGGAGGCAGAAACTTTAAGAAGTTACTTAGAAACACAAGAAAATAAAGTAGGAAAGTGACAGATAAAGGGATTTCAGAAATATGATTGAATGCAGCATTAGTACACTAAAGATACTTGACCAAGAAATTATAAGGAATGTATTCAGCCTACTCTACTGAAAGAGTTACTAGTTTTTCATTGTACTACAACATATTTTTGGTTTCATAGCTGCTTACAAAGTTAAAAAAAAAATCCAAAAATCAAACAAATGTAAGCCCTACATTTATGAGCTAATGAAGTTATTGTCACTTCCTCTGGAATGCCCTTATTCCCTGGTTGAGCCTAGTGCATCCTATCCCTTCATGTACCTTTCTATCTTTCCCACTTTCCTGAAGACCTACCTGTACTATATCCAGAAGTTGGAGAATCAATAAGGACCAGATGTTCAATCATGAAAAATAACTTTTTCTACTCAATGATGATAAGACTATAACTATGCTCAGTGATTTATCTCATTGAATACTTATAACAACTCGGAGACAGAAAGATGATTTTGTGACCTTAAGCAACTTATTTAATCATCTCACACCTGAGCTTTCTTATTGGTAAAGTGAAATAGTAAAGAGATAGGCAAGAGGGGAGCCCATTTAACCAAATTTCAGTGTGGGCAGCTTGCTTCCAGTTTAGGAAGAATGCTATTGAACTTCTGGTTAAATATTATGTGAATGTGCATTTGAATACGTGTAATATAACACGCATGTGTCTCTTTTAAAGCCCTGTTCACATGGCAGTAAAATAATTTCAAAGGAAGTTCAAGGTAAAAAAAAAAAAAAAAGGTAAGAAAGGCAAACACAATGAACTACAAATTTCTTCAAAAGTTAGGCAGTAGAAAGTAGATAACTGGTTTGGTAAATGATATAACAGAGAATAGTGAGCTGAAAACCATGTGCCTGTAAATGAAGATATTAATAAAAATGAGCTGATTTGTGCTACAAAAGCACAGTAAATTTCAGGTGCTTGGAACGAAGCAAGGTATTCAGCAAGGCAGGAGTGAAGGATAAGTTGTAAAAAACTAAAATCTGGCTCCCAACCTCCTATTACCACATTCCTACCCCTATTCCAACAGGAGGCATGGGGCTTACTCTCTGGAGAACACCAAAGAGAACTGGGAGTCAAGAGTAATGGTTAAGCTGTATATGAAAAACATGGCCCAAGAGAAGTTTCTGGACCTCTGTTGTGGTGACAAGTTCTATGCAAATACATCCTGGCAGCAGATTCATTCTCAGAAAGCTGCTTGATCATCCAAAGAGATATTGAGGAGATGAAATGATCAGAGAGCTAATACAAGAAAATGTTCTAGGACACAGTCATTTGGAACAGTTGGGTCCTTTCGGGTCATGCTTTTGAGTTTTGTTAGGCAAGAACAAAGCAGCTCGTACTTCCAGTAGTGATCCTTCCCTACTTACTCTACCTGAGGACTTGTGAACAGTGAGGTTTTCCTTCTGGCTGGTGGGAACAGGAATTATTCCTGGCCCCAGGTGAGCTCTATGAAATTGTTCCTTTGAACCCTTGTAGGTGTTTCTTTTCTCAGCCTCAGGTACTTTTCTCCAACATATACACTGATCACTGAAAGACTTTTAATCCCTGGAGCTCTCTGCTCTGTACATCACTATCCTCTTAAGGGCCCTACCCTGCAAGCTCTAGCTGCCTTGACCTTTCTAGACCTTGACCTTCCTAGACAACCATTTCTGACTCCTCAACTCAAGGAGAGTGCTAAGTTCCACCTGGGTACCCCTCCCTGCACCGCCTCTGCTCAGTAAGAGGAGTAAATCACAGAACTCACCTTGTTACTTCCCTTCTCTTGGGGTTCACTGTCCTTCATTGACTGGTGTCCAGTATCTTCAAAACCACTGTCTCAGGCATTTCCGTCCCACTTTTAAGATGTTGTTTCAGGTGGGAGGGTAAATATGGACCCTCTTACTCCATCTTGGCCCAAAGTGGAACTCACACAGGTAAAACTCTAGTAAAATTAAAATTACATTAAAAATCATTGTCTCAGTCATTGGTAACAAATCCCAGCCTTCCCAACCAGGTGATGCTATGATGACAAAGCCTCCATGGTTTTCATGGAAGAACAACAACTTGGGCCTCTCCCAATAATTTTAGCCAGAGAATGGTCTCCTCTTTCTTTGTCACACGTTGCTATTTTTAAAGGAATGACCATTCTCCTCTAAGTTCTTCATATGGTGTTGAGGAGAAAGGAGACAGGGTTCCTCAATGGAAACTTTCAAGCATCTACCTGGATGATTTTCAGGTAAGGCAACTAACCTCCCTGATCCTTGGTTTCTTCCCCTGTTGAGTGAAGTGGATCCTATCTACTTTGCAGTCATTACGAGGATTAACTAAGATATTTGTAAGAAAACTAGCACAGAGCCTGGTTCATAATAGTTTTCACAAAATATTCGCTAATTTATTCTTAAGAATGTCAATAAAGGCCTTTTGGCACTAGGTCTATTCTTCTGTGCGTGGTCTTATTGTCAAAACCTCCCCGCTGTGTATGTGGTTGACATGTCTTCAAGTTTTCCTTGTGGATATAGCTGGTTCCTGAAGCATATTATGTTTCAGTAATCCATTTGTCACTAGCAACCAAGGCACATAACTTGGCACACAAAGAGGGCAGACCAGCAACGAACAGATTAGTCTGCCCCAGTGATGCCTGCGGTGATTTGCCTGACAGTCTCAGAGCCAAACGGGGGGCAAGGAAGTGCATTGCTTCCTGTGTCTCACAAGCCGAGGGCCAGCAGTTGGAGACACCCATTCATGGCAGAAGATTAGCTGCTTTAGCAGCTAATTAATGAGAGAGGCTATGCATGACGTTTGGAAAGTTCCTGAGTGAGCAACGCTGTAGTGAGAAGCTGAATAACATCCTTATGCTATCTGTCACATCGTTCATGTTCACTTCTCTTGGCCTGGCCTTAGCACACTGCATAAATCTACAGCTGCAGAAACCGAAATCTCATATAAAATTGAAGGATTTATTTTGAGGTATTGAAAGGTTTATAGCTAAAAAAGTTAAAATTTGCCGAATCGGCATTTGGAGGACTCTCCTGTATGCCTCACCCCTTTTGGCTCTCCCATTGTGTTCTCTGAATTCCTGTCTCCACAGGGAGACAAGAGAGCCAGAGGAAAACAGTGACGTGGATGGAATTGTCCAGACTTTACCCACTCTTGGCCTTCGTGGCTTCATATTTCAACCTAAGTAGCCCTTGAAAGCTGTCATTATGATGCTAAGACCCATACACAAGAAATATAAAACAATAATTCCATTCTGCTCTGGTGCCTGATTGCATTTTGGACTCCAGAAACTTCCGTCAGTTTTCACGACGTTATTTTAGAGCGTAGTGTTCAGTTTTCAATGCTCACTTTCCTGCATCTTTACTATTTGGTAGGAACCAGTCGGAGGCTGGCCTAGGTCTTTAGTTCTTTCATAGAATAAAAATCTGAATTATTACTCTTGTATTTAATCCAGGATTCAGCATTTTCTCCTCTGGATTCTGTAGGTCCTCCCTAATGACCTCCTAGATCTCTGGCTTATGGTCTGGTTCATTTCTTGAGCCAAGAGAGATAGGTCTTCAAATCTTAAAATGCATGCAAATGGACTGGGCATCTAAATATTAAAATAATAATAACTATACGTATATGCGAAATGCCACAGAGAAGGTCAGAAGGAGTATGACACATTGGTGAGACTTATCTGGTACTGGTCCACCCACTTTTCCTACTAAGATGGGGGGAAAATTACTTGCCTTAATCATTTCATCTGTAATGGGCGAAATAGCCAATCTGTAAATTAATAATGACACGTGGCCCCCCTGTTTTCAGCGATTTTGTAGAAAATCAGTGAAGTAACACATACAGTCTTGAAAGGTGCAAGGACTTTAAAGATCTCAGATGTGGAGCGCCTGGGTGGCTCCGCTGGTTGAGCGCCTGACCCTTGATATCAGCTCAGGTCATGACCTCATGCAGTGAGCATGGAGCCTGCTTAAGATTCTCTCTCTGTCCTTCTCCCCAACTCATGAGTGCTTTCTCTCTCAAAAAACAAACAAACAAACAAACAAAAACAAAGGAAAACAAACCAAAAACCAGACATAATGGCTAACTGGCACGTCATTTCAATTGCTTGGCTCTTCACTGTTCTCACCTTCTACCTGCCTCCCCCGCAAATCAAAGAGGGAAGGAACCCTCTTCCTTTTCTCCAGACTTCTCCAATCCATGACATGAGAAAGCATCGTTACATAAAGGCTATTGGAGTTCCATTAGTGAGGACTATCTATCTTATATGTTTCTGTTGCCATTACAGCACTTCTCAGGGTCCCATGTTCACAGAAATAATTCCAGAGGTGTGTTTGTGTTGGATCAGTGCTGACCCCAGAGTGCAATAGTAGCAGGACGTGACAAGTGGAAAAGGCCTTTAATCTGCAAATGAAAAGTCTAAAACTGGCCCCTGGCTGCCCCCTACTCTGGTGGTCTCTTCTGGGAATGGGCTCACTTTTTAGTTGAACTACGGCTATTTGGGCTTCTCTACAGAGTAAGCAGCAATTGAGCTGTGCAGTTGCTAAGAAGTTGAGGACTCAGACTGTTTTGCAGACACGCACATCTGAACTCTGCAAGGGCTCAGTGTTTTCTGAAGTCTCCCTTATTCCGTAAGAAGAGAAATCTTTTTTACCTCTCTCTACCCAATGCCAGTTCCAACAGCTGTAACTATTTCATTTTTAATTTGCTCCTTGCAGCCTTGTCTCTGCTTAATCCATTAAGACAACTTTGAATGTTCCCGGCTCATATATTTATAAAGGGGGAAAAAAATGAAGGGAAAAGACTTTGAAAAATGGTATCTAAATTGTAGCCAAATGTACTCAGAACTCTCCTAGGTTAAATTGCAAATAATTTTCTTTCAAACATCACAAACACTCTCTCTAACTTAACTCAACAAATTGGACCGAGGGGTTTCATTGCTCTCGGAAACATGATTCATTCTCTCTTTCTGTCTGTTTCTCCTTTCTCTCTCTCTCTCTCCTCCCTCTCACTTTGCTTCTAGAAATGTTCTTCTGGTTGTGTTTTAACCACATTGTATTATCTCTAAGGTTTCCTTCCTGGAGCTTCCATGAATAATTTGCCTGTCTGTTGAGAGAGCCATTTTGGAGACTGGCCCCCTAGTCAACTGTGCTGGGAGAGGGGAGGGGTGGGGAAGAAGGGCCGGCTGCTTTAAATCAATCAGTTGACACTAATCTAATGTCTAATTAGCTCTGGGTGGGCGTGTGCTTTGATTATAGGAAGTGCCTCAGGCAGTGGCTGGCGTTTGAAGGGCTGCTCCACACATATCAATCATCCTTTGACAAGGAGAACTGGAAGGAGAAAAAAAAAATCAACAACAACAACAACAACAACAAAACGGAGGGGGGGGCATGTTTCTCTTTGTCATCTGTTGATTATCTGTTTCCAATGGTCCAAACCAATGCTTTGAAACTCATCCATTTGCTCTTTAGTGATGAGCGCCTGACCACAGAGAGAGGCAGACTTTCCAAAATCAGCAAATACTGCCAGTCGTGTCAAATAATTACTTCCTGTGTCACAAAATGCCTAATCATATCTAGTAACAGTTATGTGTGCTTTTTTTTAATCCTTTAAGTAAATGCAGAAGCCCTACATTTCAATATTCAGCTGGATCCTAAAAATGGAACAATTCCTGTTTGTAGTTTACATGGAACGATTCGCGATTGAAAAGTGACAAGATCTTTCATTAAAATTAAAAAAAAAAATCGCTTTTATTGAAAATGGCATGCCTGTAATTATTTTCTGATTGTTCTATTTTCTTTATTTCTGTACTTAAATTCATTCTTTTTGAAGGACAGGCGGTTTAGAAACTTTCCTAGAAGTGGCTATGGCATATTGAAATGCTGCTGCTTCTGCTATTATTTCTAGTAGAAAAGGAGGAGGCCGGTCTCTTTCCCGTTTGTTCTTCCACATGATCCGGCATTACAGAACGACAGTGCGGTCAGAATTAGTAAGGCAGTTAGGGTGCCTTTCAGTTTTTAAATAAAGAAAAACAAATCTAACTGAGGAGTTAATTTTACTCTCATCCTTATTGATGAGACTGAAAGAGGTATTTTAAAATAGTGTTTAATTTCAGATCTATTTGATTTGCTTTTCTGTGTGCCTTTATTTTTCTAATGATTCCAAGCTGTTGAACTTGTTGGGCACAAGAAAGTGGAGTGACATAAAAGTGATACTTCAAGAGATTCATGTGCAAAGCCTGGTATAGAATATGGTCTGAGGCTCTATAGATGAACTGTCAGATTTAAATCCTGGCCATGCTACTTACCAGCTGTGTGACCTTGGGCAAGATACTTAACCTTGGTGAACCTCACCTGCAAAATGGAAATCATGATAGTGTCTACTTCACAGGGTGATTATGAAAATCAAATAATATGATGCATGTGGAGTGTTTAGCACATGGTAAGCACTCAATAAAATGTTAACTGTTACTGTCGGTGTACAGAAGTGAGTATTTTCCCAACAACACGGGCTGAGTTTAGAAATCCACAAAAAGTATGTGTGTCTTTGGAGGCAGGGACTTGAAAAGGAAGGTCTCCTAAAATTTTATGTGAGGTATAAGCGTGATATTTATACCACTGCCTCGTATACAGGCATTGTGGGCTTACAGGAGCACTGCATTCTTGGATGTAAAGTAAAAGACTTGTTAAGATTATTGACCCACTTTGTGTCAAGGTATGCATTTCTTAAGAATTTTCGTAAGGTTAAACTTTCTTATGATATGTGAAGAAATTCTGGTGTGACTTTATTAGAAAATTCGTATTGGAATATTCATTGGAATACTTCTTGCTAACTTTAAGAAAATGTCCTCTCTCCCTTTCTCTCTCTTTCTCTTTCTTTAACACAAGACAGAGTAAGGGAAAGACAATGATACATGCCTTATAAAAGGCACCAGCTCACTCTTTTGCACTCTAGAATTTAATGCTTTCAAATTTTCTCAAAAATTTGAAATAAATATGAAACATAAATGACTATATTGTATTTTTTTCTTTTATAATATTTCATTTGATCAATAGGATACATTTTCAAAATTTTTCTGTTAATATGAAAACTAATATATTTTAGTATAAAATTATTTTTGCAAACTTTGTTTTTTCAAAAATAAGAAAATAAGAATATCATGAAAATAATCAATTTTGATTTCTTTCCTCAAAGTATTTTGTCGGTAACCATATACTCAACAGATGATTAAAAGTCAGATAAGGAAGTTGTCAGAAGCATAAACTCAGGTTATATATTTCCAGGTTTCTTACTGAAAGATGGTTGAGGCTTTGTTATTCTGAATTTTGAAACGAGCAATTAAAAGTAACAAAAAAAACCCAACTTCAATTTGTGTAAAAGTGTAGAGACAGCATATGCTATTTCATGACCTTCCATTACTTACAGTAATTTAAATTAAAAGTATGATAAGAGATTACCAATAAAGGTCCTGTCCAAGCACATCTATTTTAAGAGAAAAATAAGTAATAATGATGTATAACTAGCATATCATATAGTGAATATTTAATATGTTAAGGTTTTAGATTCCAGATTCTACACACATAATTGACTTAGTAAATCCGTAACTTTTCAATATAATGAAAATGTAACATGGAATGGAGATTGAAGTGGATTTACGTCACATGTATCAAAATCTTAACTGTTTCAGTAAGGAGAATGCTATTTTATGTTTATAACTAATCAAAATCCAAAACATAGCAAAAAAATAAAAATAAAAAAAGGAACAGAACAAGCCTTGGCTTCCAAAAGCCCATATCATATCATGTCTTGTTTTGGTAAACTCTGATATGAAAACCCTATCAAGACTAACGCAGAGGAAGCACTACTAACCTGCCCTCTTCTCCTCAGGTGAACACGACACACATAGCTCTCTGCGACTGTGGGAAGATGTTTTTATACTGTGGAGGGAGAGATTTCGTCTAGACTGGAGAAAACACTCTCTACATGAGGGTTATGTGTCATGGGAAAGCACATTACAACAGGGGCTATAGAACTTCCTGCTCTGGGAATTTTATAATAAGAGCCAGGCTGGTGTCATTTCACACAAGACCTGCCCGGAGGTAGGGGAATGGATAAAATGACCTTTCCTGCCTCCTCCAAGGGCTATGACTGGTCCTTAATGAAAACCTGGTACCAAGGAATAGTTCGGTATGGAACAATGCTTTTAAGGCCAAAGTTTAATTTCATAACAGCAATCGGATACTGTAGATAGCTGGATTGCACTCTTTGGAGATGGATAAAATGACATGGTCTTTGGAGCTCATCCCAAGGGGCACTTTAAGGAACATTCTCTGCGAACTGCATCCTGTGCTGGCAAAGGCATTACTAGATGATTTAATGGGTCTTTTCCATTTCCAGGTCTTATGATGTATTATTACCACCATTGAGCAGTTACAGTCTCCACATGGTAATAGACACCAACTAGGCAGTTCGGCCATCCAACTTCAAAATTTCGTCTTGTTTTATCGCGGCACAGTTGTTCAAGACGGTAGCTGCTAAGCTCCTTTCCCCTCTCCTTTGAATTTGAGTGTGTTCTACACTGTTGTCATGAAGATCTGTCTCTAGAGTTACTTGATTTTAATCTGCATTCCAAGGAGGTTGCTGTGAAAGTTTATTGGTATTGCAGCCTATTCTCTTGGAAGTTAAAAGTCCTTGGAGCCTTGAATCTCAAATCTATTTAACTAGCACAGAAGTAATAGATATGGTCTACTTGGGAGATACCAAATATGGATGGTTTTGAATTAGGGGTGTGTGTGTGTGTGTGTGTGTGTGAAGCTAATTCATACCAGTAATGCTCAATGGACCATCAAAATAAAAGCTTATGTTGTTGCCTTTTACTGGTTCTTACATGCTGTAGCTCTCCAAAGAGATAGGATTGCTACACTTACTATTGAAATAGGCCACTGGGCAGGCTCTGGGAGGGAAAGAGGTACAAGGAAGCTTTCTGGCCTCCTTTTTGTATGTGTTCATGTTGAGTGCCGGCTACTCTGACTTCTTTTCTGCTGCTACTGAAACAGAATAAGGTGGCACACAATGGGCACAGCAGGGAGGGAGGGGCAATGGGCAGCTCCCTGCAACAGGTGCAAGCGGCATGGCCACCACTTTCCCACACGTATCAGTGGGTCTCAAGTGGCCTTGTGTGCTCTGAAAATGAAATAAATGGCTGTGTGGATCAAGTGTCTGCCAATTAGAAGTTGGAAGCAAAAGAGCAACAAGGAGGTGGATGCAGAGGGTGAGGAGGGGAGGAGTGCAGTGAGGGGGGTTGTTTGTGTCCTCGCATCTTTGTTATTCCCATTTCCAAAGCCTGGATGTGAAATCCTATCTGTGTTATTTTGCTCCCAACAATCATGCTCCACTGAGGCTCTGAGATGGTATCTGGGTGACGAACACAGAGAACTTCCATTGTTCCCCCCCCCCTTTCATCTGCGCTGAGGAAGTGCCGATAAGAGTCTTCAGGTGGAACTGGAAGGTTCCTAGGGAGGCAGACGCTGTACAAAACCTGGAGTGGGGCTCCCACCGGCAGTCTTTCCTTCTGTGCCAACACCTCCGCCCTCTACCTCATATATCATTCATATTTAATGGACTGATAGTGCCTGTCATATCCTTAAACCTGACCTGAAATTGTGATACTCACTTGGAACAATTTGAGATCAGACAAGTAGAAGACATGTTTGTGGTTAAGGAATTATTTTCAGGGGCCTGTCAAAGTGTTTCCATATGAGGCTAATGCCATTTTCCTAAGGAACAAATGCAAGAGACACAATAAATATTATTTCGTTTCCTTTTGGTCCATTAAAAAAAAAAGAAGGAAAGAAGGCATTCACAGGGAGATTTTTCCAAGAGCAAGTAAAAAGTACTATCATCTAAGCAATTATTTGGGGGGAGGGGTATTTTGCTTTGATCATGTTTTTTAGATGAGGCTCGTGTGTGCACCTCTAAATTATCTATGTTTTAATTCATTTTTATTTTCTGCAGAATGTGGTGGGGGGTATATTCTCATAATTCCCTCTCCAAACTTGTTTGATCCCTACAATACATCTCTTGCTTCAATCACCTCTAACTACATTCTCATTACATATCAAGAGCTTTCATAACCCCGTGGTACCTGCTACTTTGTATGTGGAGTTCTTTTTTTCCTTTTCTCTATTTGGTGGCTTCTTCTCATTTTCCAAGACTGGGACCCCATGTCCCTTCCGGTGTCAAGCCTTCTCCAACCCCTCAGGCATAATGTAAGTATCCTCTTTGTTGGCCTGCTGCTTTGCAAGAGCAAATGCAATGCATTAATGCACGGTAATTATTTGTGAATATGGCTGTCTCCTCCCTGGGTGATGAGTCTGTCTGGAGCAGGGGACATTTCTCCTTCTTTAATTCCATCACTGTCTGATGTGGTGCTCCATAAATACTGATTGATGAGTCCAGGGATGAATGGGGCTTTCAGAGGTTAGGATGAGCCTGAAAAATGGGATTCTCAATCCTCTTTAATGATTTGCCACGGATGAGCATTAGAGCCCAGAGTTATGAAGGCAGTTCACCATATTAGGAATTCTTCAATTAGGAATTCTGCAAGAATTCCTTTCTTAGTAATAAGCATCTTATGTGATATGTAAGGTTGATGTCAGATTTATAATTGGATTTTTTTTGTATTTGGTTGCGTATAACTGATGATGGTGTTGATGATGATGGTGATATGATAGAATAACAATATCAATAGCTGACATTTATTATTTAATGTGTGCTGGGCACTATGGCAAGCAGCTTTATACATATACATATACTTCCTGCTAACAACTCTATGAGTTACAAAATATTATCCTCACATTATTTGTGAGCAAATGGAGCCAGTTTAAGTGACTGGATCCCACAATTAGTGAATAGTATAGTCTAGATGTGATCCTAGGGAGCCTGCTTCCAGAACATTACACAGGTATAGTAGCATAAAACAAGCACCATGAGAAACAATCAAGAATCCTGTAACTGTCTTGGGCAGTTGTAGGGATTCAGACTGTGATTTCTTGCTCTACTAGAATTGGAAAGGCATTGAGGGTTTTCTATTTCCATATTACCTGTAAATGTCCTCCAATCCTCTAAGAGTTCAGAAAGATGTTGATTGCATATCCTGGACCAGTCTGGATCTCAAGACTGAGTGAATCCATTCAGCTGGGATTCTGGTTGTGTATCTAGACTTAGAAGAAATTTTTAGGATTAAGTGGCTTTCTGGAAAATGTTGGCCAAAAACCACATTCACCCCAAATTGCGGTATGAATGAAACACATGGGTTTTCTTTGTGTTTTTTGAATAATTCCAGTGGTGGCTTCAAGCTTCTATTTCCCTGTATTTGTGTGGAGTCCACCAAAATAGCTTTGTACAAACAACAAAAAGTATGAAAAAGCATATGCACCTTGCCACTGCTTTGCCAATTGGAAAAACTCTTAGGATACATGTACAACAAAAAACAGTGGTTTTGGTATTGACCAGCATTTAAAATGCTAAAGACATTGCTTATTCCAGAGTTCTTCTGTCTTATACTTACTTATTTTTAGTTTTGCATTTGCTCATTAGCTAGTATTTCAAGCACTGCATTTTTTCCCTCAAATAGAAAGTAATTAAATTATATTCTTTAAAGATATTTTAAATTGATGGTCAAATCTGCCACATTCTAATAAGGAGGGGAATAATGTTGGCTTTAAATTGGTAATACGGTATTTTTGTGGTTAACTATTAGAAAATTTCTAATGTATTTATTCACCTTGTATTTTTAAATTATTTCAAGTTTGTGAAAGGCTTAAGGAAATGTTGAACGTGAAGGTAAATCTCTTTTCTATAAGCATCACCAGAACACATTCTAAAATGGTAATCAATGGTCTGCATCTATATGTCAATTCTATTTTTCTGGGGCATATGAGCTATAACAAACATTTTATCTTTTTTTTCCAATTACTAGCCTTTTTTCAGATGACACCGAAAATGAGACAAGATTTACTATGTTGCAGTACCATGTTTGATCTCAAATATTTCTCTCCTTTTAGTCATAGTAATCTACCTGGACTTAGACAGACTATTGATAAAAAGGAAAGATTTGAACATGACTAGTTGAGAGTAATGGCAGAATTATTAGAAAACATTTGTACGGAAAAGCATTCTCAGTCTTTTCACAAGTACATTGTGAAAAAGTATTGATAACAATTTTAAGGAATGAATCTAATCTTTATCTGATGTAGCTAAAGATCTATCCCTGACTAAACTCTGTCAGAGCCACTTGCTGACGTCAATCTATGCTGAATAACTTGGGCATTTTTACTTATTTAGACATTAAGAATACTTAAAAGATTTAATTTTTTTTTCAACGTTTTTTATTTATTTTTGGGACAGAGAGAGACAGAGCATGAACGGGGGAGGGGCAGAGAGAGAGGGAGACACAGAATCAGAAACAGGCTCCAGGCTCCAAGCCATCAGCCCAGAGCCTGACGCGGGGCTCGAACTCACGGACCGCAAGATCATGACCTGGCTGAAGTCGGATGCTCAACCGACTGCGCCACCCAGGCGCCCCTGGAATACTTAAAAGATTTAAAGGCATGTATATTCTAAGACTTCAATAAGTTACAGGGGTCTAGCGTGACTCAGGAATGTTGGCATACTGAGTCCACTTAAAATGACCAATCCATAGAAGTTAACATCAGAAGACACTTTAGACAAGTAAACTTTTATTTTGTTTTTTATAGGAAAGCAAATTGAGACTCAAAAGGTTAAATGATCTACAAAGCATAGTAGCAAGTAGTAGATATCATATCAAAATTTCCATGTCTCCAGAACTCAATTGTGACTCTAATATTTTAGAATCCAGGCTATGTAAGGATCATATCTATCTTTTTCTGTGTAATAGCTATATTAGGACCAACTTTCGAATAAGACTGATATAATTTTAACTGATGAAGGCTTCCATACCATTAATCCAACAGTAAATAGATAGTAAATGCTACAATAATCACGTTGGGGTTAATTAGCCCCCAAATATGGTTTGGACAAATCTGATACTGAATTATGGTAAGTAGAGTGGCTTACATAGGGGAAAAAAAACTTAGTGGAAGACATTGCCTATAGGAAATTACAGATGGGTACCTGGGTGGCTCAGTAGGTTAAGCATCTGACTTCGGCTCAGGTCATGATCTCGTGGTTCATGGGTTCGAGCCCTGCATTGGGCTCTGTGTAGACAGCTTGGAGCCTACAGCCTGCTTCAGATTTGTGTCTCCCTCTGCCCCTCCCCTGCTCATGCTCTCTCTCTCTCTCTCTCTCTCTCTCAAAGATAAATAAACATTAAAAAATTCATTTAAAAAAAGGAAATTACAGAACACTACAAAATAAGTAGAGACACTTGTTACCACTAGAAAATACAAATCATACCTTTAGCCATAGCAGTGTCTAAGTATAGCGTGGCAGATTGTAAAAATGTTCTAATTCTCCATACCTCCCCATATCCACACAGTTTACAATGTGACTTTACAATTTCTTTCATCAAGAGAGGGTCTCCTTTTCCCCATCCCTCGAATCTGGACTCATCTTGCAACTTGTTTTCACCAATAGGATGTGGTCAAATTGACAATGTGCCACTCTGAACACAGGCTTCAATGGGCCTTCTCTGTGTCTCTGTTCTCTTAGGACCCTTTCCATCTGCCATGAGAATGAGTTTGTGCTATTCTCTCAAATGATGAGAGACTTTTGGCTGAACGTCACTTGGCCACCAGATAATGTTTCATAAGACATGTTAAGTGAAACCATCCTAGACCAGCCATCTCCCACTTGGCCCACAAGCGGACTGCAGATGCATAAGCAATCCTGTTGAGAGCAGTCAAACCTGGCCCAGATCAGAACTTCCAAGCTGGTCTGTAGACCTTTAAGCAATAATAGATGCTTACTATTTTAAGTCACTGAGTTTTGGAGTGATTAGACAGTGCGTGGTAATAGATAACTGATATGAAGAGTTAAACATTAAAGGCAAGACAAAAGTCTGAGAAAGACTCAGAAATTCTACACACCACGTATAATATTCAACTTGACTAGATATGGACAAGGCGATTCTTATTTTCAGTTGTTACTTGGTTTGCTCTATTGACTTGGGATAAACAGGTAATTATCCTTTTCTAAAATTCTTATAAAATATCAGTTAAAATGGGGCTTAGAAGTCACTTAGTCCAACTATTAACTTTATAGGAAAGAAATAAAGGCCGGTTGGGTTTAAAGGAGGAGTCTGCATTTGCTTCTCCTGTTACCAATAGAGCTGGAGCTTAACATTTTTGCTTCTTACATTGGATGCCTTGATTCTGCCCTGAATGAGACATTCATAAAGAAGATAGATATCATGTAAATACTGTATTTTATGGAGCTCACAGCTATAGTTCATGGCTGCTTTATCTTTCTGAGAAAGAATTCGATGTCTTCATGCTGATAATCACATTCACCTATTACTGACAGCCAAGTGTCTTCAGTCTTTGTGTGAGGACATCTACTGCACTATGTCTACCTGTATACATTTCTCAAGGTGAGTGTAGGATCGAACAGTGGTTATTGGATAGATGTAGCTTAATAATTTTGGTAGAGAAGGAAAACCTCTTCCATTTAGATCAAGGCCTTATTCACCTTGCCCCCTACATGTTTTACCTTGTGACATCCTCTCTCAGTAAGCAATTTCTTGCAGCATTCAGTGACTGCACATGTGTCTTGAAGTCTCCACACCATGCCTGTGAAACATGGCTCTGAGCAGTTTCCTACTGGGAGTAAACTGTCATTTTTCACCACATTAAATTTTATGTTTCAAGCGAATGGAAAATGGATTTTATTATTTTCTCTCTCTCTCTCTCTCTCTCTCTCTCTCTCTCTCTCTCTCTCTCTCTTGCCACGAATGTTTTATGGCTGCAAAAACAGAATTTGTGGTTTCAACTGTTCAAGTTTGATGCAGAAAGCTATGGAACCTCTTATGTAACCTGATGGCCTGAATAATTAACAAAATATTTTGCTTTCCACCCTTTCTAAGCTTTAGCAGCAGCAAAAAAAATAGTGTATGCAACCTTTTGACCACAAAATAATAATAATGAGAAAGCCCCTTTTTACAAGGCCTGCTCCTACACCTACACTAAAGATGCTATAATTGGGGGAGGCTAGTACTCATGCAGGTGTGCTTGTGGCCCAGCTCTAATCAGGGACTACCTTTTGCAAGGAAGGAAACAGAGTCTATGAGAAGAAAAGCCAGGGCTAAGAGAAAAGAAAAAAACAAATGTGATGGAGAAGAGCCATATGGCCTCTTATCCCTTCTGAATCCAGAATTCGTGTCCTGTGGATCCGAAAAAAATATGGAGTACAAAAAGCGTGTGGGTGTGTGTTTCTTTTGGCTTACCCAAAACATTATTTCTCAGTATCTACTGAGAACTGAATGTCCTCCTAGCTTATTCAACATAGTGTCACCCAGATGTATTTTAAATACAGGTGAGCCTCACTTTATGAAATCCGGGCTCTAGAACATTATACTGGTAAATTGAATTCTTACAATGAATTCTGTAATTATGTACATATGTTCATGTGTATAACACATATAAATTACAGTACATGTAAGTACAAATGTATGATTATATTTTTTTAACTTCAGAATTTGTTTAAACTCCGTTTGTTTAAAATTGGTTTTATTTTTATTTGTTTAAAGTTTATTTATTTATTTTGAGAGAGAGAGGAGTGTGTGTGTGTGTGTGTGTGTGTGTGTGTGTGCGCGTGTGTGTGTCTGCGAGCACACGGTTGCGCACAAGCGGGGGAGGGGCAGAGAGAGAGGGATACAGACAGAATCCCAAGTAAGCTCCGTACCATCAGCGCAGAACCTGATGTGGGGGCTCAAACTCACGAACTATGAGATGACCTGAGCTGAGACCAAGAGTCGGACACCCAACCAACTGCACCATCCAGGCACCTCTAAAACTGGTTTGAATGAGTAGTACTTGTCAATCTGTATTTTTTTTTTAATTTTTTTTTCAACGTTTATTTATTTTTGGGACAGAGAGAGACAGAGCATGAACGGGGGAGGGGCAGAGAGAGAGGGAGACACAGAATCAGAAACAGGCTCCAGGCTCCGAGCCATCAGCCCAGAGCCTGACGCAGGGCTCGAACCCACGGACCGCGAGATCGTGACCTGGATGAAGTCGGATGCTCAACCGACTGCGCCACCCAGGCGCCCCTCAATCTGTATTTTTGATGTTTCTTTGCAGTAACTTTTCTTCATGAAGTTAAAGATCCACGTACACCAACATATATATGAACTCTAAAGGGTCCTGCTGTAATGTAAATATCGCTCTCCCATTTTACGCTTTCCAAAAGGAAAGAAAAACACTTTTTTTTCATTTCAATTGGGATGATTTTCCCCCTGGTTACATTCATAAATGCCTTTATTAGCACTGTATACTCTTTAGGGGAAGAAAAGCTTATTTTACTTCTAACCAGAAAACACTACTCATTTGCCATTAATTTCCCCACCGTGTTACATAATGTTTCGGGTGTGTGCTAAGTGTAAAATCCATTTGCAAATGTGTTTGCCACATTTATCAGTAGAGCATGAAGTCTATGAGAGCAGGGACACTGTCCTATTCTGAGACTTCAGTCAGTGTTGCTACCATGCTACTGTGCTGAGATGCTGTAGAAATTCAAGAACTGCTGAATGACTGAATTAACCTACCAAGCTCTACTTCTAATAAATGTCATGCAATTAGCAGACACTAGTTCACTTTTCTGACTCGGAGACTGAGGGGCAATAGTGAAGCACTTGCCTTTAAACCTGTCAGATATTGGGGGATACTCAGTTTCAGTAGTAGTAATAACACCAAATTTTAATCCCAAAGATCTTATTACAAGTTATTCAAACTCTCAAAGTCTGTTTCCTGATGAAGTAGGTACTTCGTGGGGTGACGGTCTATAAAGACGCTATAAGGGAAACAGCTATATAGGATTTGGAATACAACATATACAATGTTATTATAGGAATCATATAAAGCCACTAAATTTGACCTAAACACATTCCTAAAGAGGATTAACGGAAGAACATAAATGATACTACAATTGATAATCACTACCAATGATTTTATTATCACCCAAGACTGTACAAAAGCGGCTCTTTGCAAAGTCTCTGTAGGGTTTTAGTGGATGTGCTAAGGCTTTTGAGTCTGACAGACATGGTGTGGAATAGCAGCTTCATTAATTCATGAGACACTTAAAACTGAACGAGTTAATACCCCATACTTCCATTTTCCCACCTACAAAGGGATGGGAGTACTCCTTTTTGGAATTCACTAACATATGGAGTGACAGTGTTCATTTTAAATTGTAGTTTTTAAATTGTGTGATTTTAAATTGTAGGCTCTGGAATCAGATCACCTGGGCTCATACTCTGGCTCTATTATTTACCAGTCAGGTAAACATGAGCAAGTTGCCCAACTTGTCAGTGCCTCAGTTTATTTAGGGCAGTTTTGAGGGGACTGCGTTAATACAAAAATATTTAGCATTTCCTATGACATAGTACAGACGAAATAAATTTGAGTCACTCGATATTATTATTGCTATAATTATCACTGATTAAAAGGAACTTTTTTATAATACTTTTACTAAGCCATTCAGAGGAGGCAATTCCATTTGGAGAAGATGAACACTGGTTATTTGTTTTTAAAGAGATGCTTTGTCATATGTAGAAAAGTATTCGAATGAGGGGAATGAGGGGAATGAGGGGAATGAGGGGAATGGCTTATTTTCATGGCAGTTTCCAGAGGAGAAGACTCTTTCAGTGCTGGGTCATGCTCTAGCAGACAGGGGAGCTCCAAGAAGGCGGTAGTACTATGCAAGAAGACTCCATTTCTTCTTATTGGATTAGCCCCGTGTCCATCAAATGTAAATTCTAGTGACTAGCCATCCATGCTGCTTAGTTAATAACAGTCCTTCCATTCAGCATGTATTGGGTTTGGAGGCTGATGGAGTTTCCTTTTGAAATCAACTCTTTTGGAAATCCTTCCTAATGGAACTTTGTTCATATGGCCAGAGAACAATGCAACCAAATAAGCCACCAGCTGGAGTGAAAGAGACGGCAAAGCTAAAAGGCATATCTCATTCTGGGGAAAATTAACCTCCCAATTTTGCTCAGTAATTGATTCCATCTGACTGAGGAGTTTCAGTCTCGATTGTGACTGTCATTTGGATAGCTGGGAAGCAAAAGCCTGTAATTACAGTCAAGCAACCCTGTTATCAGAACCCAGGGAGGGCTTTGTCTCTTCCTACCCTGGGTGATCACAGGTGAGGCTGGCCAGTGAGGGAGGAAGGAGAGAGGGGAAAGTAGGCTGGTGGATCTTTCTCCATGAGAAAGAGACCCCCAAGGCAACCTCAGCCATGGAGAAAAGGTCAGAGGTCTTTGAGAGCTCTCAAGTTTTCATGATATGAACACGAAGAAGCGAGAGCTTCCTGCTTGCTGCAAATTCTTCTCTCTGGGGAGATGCTTTGCTTGGAGATAGCTAATAAAGCTCTAGGACTGTTATGATTAACAGGTAGTTGGAGAATCATAACAGTGCTGCCTATAATATGCCATTAGCAGCTGTGTAAATAACTATTATGTCCAGATAGGGTCTGTGAACTGACAATGTAAACGCTGAACTTTTACAGAACACATCAAATAAGAAAAATTAAAAACTGGATTTGTCTTTACCTTCCATATACATGTTAAGTGGATGTTGTTGAAACTTCTAAGCATTGTTGGACTATCATGATTAGACTAAGTGTGATATTTACTGCTTTTTGTCAGTGTAGGTATAAGTGCTTATCTTATTAAAGACAGAGATGAGGCTAGGAAAAGCAGAATTAACTGAAAACTGTGTCTAATGGGATGAAGAGGTATGGCTTTGGGCATTTTGTACTAGGTCCAGTATCCTTTTAGTAATGGAACTAGGGTCTTGGACTGATAGTTTCAATGTCAAGATTCAAGTACCAGAAAAAAAACTGACACACTTTCTTATTTATTCACTTCTTTGGAGTATACTCCAAAGATGTTAGAAAGATTATTGGCACTATTTTTTATACACCTACAAGTAATTCTAGAGAAATTAAAATGATGGCTTTCATCAACTTCATACAACTATTATGCCATAAGAAAGAGGTGTCATTGAAGCTACATTTACTACTGTGAAGAGATGGGCTGCGTTGGCAGATGAAATCCTAGCGGCTGGATGATATATCATTTCCATTATTATTAATAATGCTTATATCTAATATTTGTATGCTATTATGGAGTTCACAGAACACATATGTCACTGGTATCATTTAAAGATATTGGATTGAAATTGAAGGATATGGTCAGGTTGATTCCATTAAAACTAACTTATTAATTATCTACCACATGACAAGTATGTCTTTGGTGATCCAAAATATTCACAAATAGCAAAACTTTGCAAGAATATGTAAGATTATAGTTTGAGTGTACTCAGAACACTATGATGAAGATAAATGTTTATGGTCATGGAGAGAAGAGAACTTGAGTCTTATCTTGAGGCAATCCCAATTCTGGTCTTCTGAATGTAAATTATATAAGCAATTATCTTTCACTTAAATACAGTTCCAAATATTTTTTTTAACTTATGATCATTAGTGTACGATGAATAAACTTATGGGAAGGATATAGTGAAATATTTTAATTAATTTTTCCCAGGTAGAAATTTAGGAAGAAATAAGATACTTAGATTCCTTCATACCACCTCTTGAGGAAAATACAAAACTCATGTCAAGGTTTAAAAAAATGAAATAATATTGGGGCACCTCACTGGCTCTCAGTCAGTTAAGCATCTGATTTCAACTCGAATCATGATCTCATGGTTTGTGAGTTTGAGCCCCGTGTTAGGCTCTGTGCTGAGAGCTCAGAGCCTGGAGCCTGCTTCAGATTCAGTGTGTGTGTCTCTCTCTCAAAAATAAATAAACATTAAAAAAAGTTTTTATAAATGAAATAATAAAATAGAGGCCTTTACATTCTTTCTTAGAGAAACAAGAAAATTGCTACTAATCTTAAATTTGGAAGAGTAAACACAATATATGTCTTGTATCAAAACTGAATGTAAAGGTAATGTGTGTGTTAGCTACTATCAACCAACACAAATACCTCTGGTACTAACCTGATTTCTTTTCAGGCTTAATATACTCATATGTTTGGGGGGTGGTAAGAAAGAGCGAGATAATGGCATTTACAACTTGCAGCGTTGCTGTACATGTTAAATGAGAATACATACAGTTTGACCTAAAGACCTATGAAATCCAATCATTTCCTTATTTCTTTTTTAGCCACATTGCTACATGTTACAAGAATAGACTATATATTTAACCAATCCAAGACTGCTATTAGGTTGAAACCAACTTTTGCTATTACAAACCATGTTGAATATATTAACCTTCCCCCCTTTCCCGTACTTCCTCATGAGTGCTGTTTTATCTTCTGAAGATAAATGCTGTTGGCCATTGAAGAGGGCCCAGGTAAACAGCCTATATGGCTATTTTCCATTTTACTAAAGGGACTTGGAAGGGAAAGTAAGGCAGAAAGCCCGCAGAGTGGACACTAGGGCAATCTAATTACTGAGGTCAGGCAGCACACTGTTGGGACCCCTGGAAGGCTGAGTAGCTGCAGTATGGAAAAATCCCAATTAGATGATTAATTTAGGTTCTGGGTGTGCTTTTTGCCTATGGCCATGGAGTCAGGAAAAGAAACAATTACCTCTCAAATTGCCATGCTGGACCGATTAATTTTTAATTGAGTCTTGTTAAAGGCATGGAAAATTGTGACATATATAACCTGCAGAAATAGTCCTGAGCCAGTGGGAGCCACTCTTCTCCCCGCAGGAATCCACAGATTTAACCAGAAAGGAAAGTGATTCAGATAGAGCCTGGAGGCAGGGGTTGGCAGTGATGTGGAGAGGCTTTGGCTACCTTGGAGAGAAATCTGCTCTTCAAAGTAGTGTCAAAGGGACAACTGGTTTTCCTGTTTTCCTCTACCTCCAGGTCACCCCATTGGGCCTTGCCATGCATTGAACCCTTTTTCCTATTACTCGTTGTCTAAAATGATGACAATTCCTTAAATCTCATCATTGTGGGGGATATTTAGATTAGACCGGACCCTGATCCTTCATTTTTCTTTAGCTCTGCATTGTATGAGGAGAAAGAGAGAGAGTGTCTTATCCTCAACGAATACTCAAGTTGGAAATTTTGGTCTAGGTTGAGAAACAAATTGGAGTATTGGAGGAATAGAGTGGGAGCATGAGGTGACTTTAAGGGAATACAGTTTTATACCAGGACAAAGAACCTTCACGTGGCATCCTGGAGTATGTGACTTTTGAGGCATTGTGGAGGTCGAACTGTTAGTTAACAGGATCTCATCTTCAATCAGCATCAATATGCTAAAGATATTTCACTGTACCTTTTATAGATGTCAAGCATTCCTTGGGAATCTCAGGAGCTATTCACAGTGTCTGTGAACAGACTCAATAACAAGCCCAAATAAGCTCGAATTATTTACATTGATCTACCATATACAGTTTCATCTAAACCAGTTAGGATTATTTCCTTATTAGGCAATTCCCTCTTAAATCTAATTGGTCTCTTTAACTTGGTATCAAGGAGATACCAGTAAGTGACAAGAGGTATTCTTTTTCTTACTTATATTTCACCCTTCTGAGCCAGAATCGAGCCAATTGTCCAGCAGAAGTTACAGAAGCATTTCAAACAGCCAGAGTTTCAAAGATTAGCCCGTACAGAATGACTGAAATGTTAACAGTGATAAAGCGCTGGTTGTGGTAAATTCGATTACTGTTTGACAGTACTCCCTTCTCTCACTTCCATGGGGGTAATGCACTGTCAAGGAAATTAATTGGAGACGTGGCCATGCGACTTTTCAACTTCATGATAGTACAGTGTCATGATAGACAGTGTACCTCCCCACCCTTCCATCAGAGCTCAGTCATTGTCCTGTACGCGTTAATAGAAATCCATGCTACGTAAGGATTAATAGAAATGACAGGGTTCACTTACATGGTTGGGGTTTGTTCTCTTGTCCCTCATGTTGTTGCCATGAGATGATCATGCCCTGGCTAGACACCTGGTCCACGTAGACACAGGGAGAGGATCCAGAGTTAAGCTTCATCTTGGGCTGTTGAGTTGAGCTTAGCCTTGAGCCCGGCCGGGATATTCAACTCCCAGCCTACCTGTAGATGCATTATCAAGTATAAATATTTACCAACATACACCATTAAGCTTTTGTGGTAGTTTGCAGGAATAGACAACCGATACACTAATGAAAATAGTGTGGGTTGTATGACCGTTGCGCAACCCACGTTAGCATCCATCGCAGGTTTTATAGGCAAATAAGACAAGTTTTAGTCATTTAAAGAGAATATCTGCGTTTGTGTTTTCTTCGAGATGGTCTGCTTGAAGCCAGGGCTTGCCTTGTGTCCTTGGACAAGTCACTTGGGCCTTTTTATGTCTGTTTCTCCATTGGAGGAAAAAAAGATATTACTTGCCACCTACCTTTCCCCAGGGGTCATAAATTAACAGTTGAAAAACTCTTTGAGATCTCCCATGAAAGGTGCAATTTGAGCAGAAGCATGCCTATTATTTATTTTTATTATCCATTTTAAAATTGAATACTTAGAGCAAATAGATTTTCCAGCCACCAAAAAGGAAGTCTCTTCTATGCCACAACATATTATGTATTGGGCACTCTCCAACTATAGACTATATTTCCCATTTATAGCACTAATTTAGATGTTTATGGGTCTGTAAATGTATTCCATTTCTCCTGGGGCTTCTGAATACCTATAAGAGTCTAATATTTTGGAACACTAAATGATTCTTTGGGCAAAGTATAAAATAGGGGAACAAGAAAGGCAGGGAAAGGATTACATAAAAAGGGAGACACTTTTTACAAAATAAAATAATTTTAAACTCCCAGAATTACTCTGCAGCGTAGTCCAATTTGTGATTACTGTCTCTCCCTCATGTTACAAATTATCACTTTTATATTGAGCTTCTACTGAGTGTTCAACACAAAACTATTTGCAGAAGAGAATATAACCGTGTTAATAGCACACATCTGTACCAGCCTTCACTCTGGGCCAGGCACTGTGCTGGGTGCCTTTTAATAAGTATCCCATGTATTACTCCCCACAACGTAAGGGAAGATGTGCTGTTATAATCCTCCCTGTGGACGGTACAAGTGGTACAAGTGAATCACTTGCCCAAGATCACGCAGAGGTGGAATCATGGACTGAATCTAGGCTCTCCTTTTATGAAGTGAGTCCAAGCTCGTCACCATCACGTGGTTCTTATTCACAACTTTTAGGGGTAGTGAGACCAATGTAAAAAGAGCTTAAGATACTTTAGCATCCATAATGGAAATCTCCGTGATGCCCTCAATGTGACTGCAGGGAAAGAGCTGGTATGTAAGGATATGGAAGCCAAAGCCTGCTGTGACATTTCCAGTTTGTCTGCAGCTCACGTTTATTTTTGCAATCCCTGTTCCAAAACCGATGTAGATAATCAAGTGTTCAGTCAAAACACTAATTAAGATAGCCCTCTCCTGATGGGCTGTATGGAACTTTCTATGCAATGGGATGGTTACTTAACTATTGTTCTCACTCATAAAGACTTGACTTTTGTAATTTCAAAGATAGCATTACGAAGACTAGTGGGATGAACAAACATACATGAAGGCAAAGTTTGGAATCAGAGGAGAAGCCGCGGATGAGGGACTCTTTCTAACTTGGGATTCCCGTATGGGGCCCGGTCTATGTCAAGCTGTAGAAGCCAGTCTCTTTTTAGGAACCGGAAAATTCAAATGGCATTTCCAAAAACACCTCCATGTTGCTGAAACCCCCACGTGGAGGAGTAATGTTTTCGTCACTCTCATCTACCTTATAAAATTTTAGACTTGCCAGGGAGAAGAGGTTGCTTCTAGTCACTGAGGTTCCAGCATAGTCATGAATAATTCTGAACTTGGCTCCCTTAACAATATGCCCTGGGGGCTCATGCCATTGTTAACTACTCTTCTAGTTTTCAGGGACTGGGCTGAAGCCAAGAGGCTCCGGCTTCCTAGTGGGGTGTGAAATTCCAGCTTTGTCAGTAGTTAGATTGGTATGTACCACGTCACCTTGAAAAAGGGAAAATCATTTTGAGGAGACATTTTAAACTCTCCAATCAATCAGCCATGTGTTAGTTACCGTCTCTACACAACGATATGGAAAGAAATAGGGGCCTCTACCCCTCCCTCAGGTTGGTCTTAACATTCAAGGCAGTCGAAGCAGGATAAGCTGTGCCCGGACTTGGGTTTGCAGAGCAGTCTGAGAGGGGGATGGGAGCTGGGACTGACTCTGTTCTTGATCTTAACCCTATTTCGGCCACTCTCTGGCTATGTGATTTTGGGCAAGTTATTCAACTTCTCAGAGATTCAGTTTCCTCAGCTATATAACCTGAGAATAATACCTAAGTCTGCTTTTTGTGGTGGATATAATAAAGTCATTGACCACACAGGAAGTAGACAATATATACTACTTACCTACCTACCTACCTACCTATCCATCTACCTACCTACCTACCTACCTACCTACCTACCTACCTACCTATCTACCTACCTACCTACCTATCTACCTACCTACCTACCTATCTACCTACCTACCTACCTACCTACCTATCTACCTACCTACCTACCTACCTACCAACCTACCTACCAACCTACCTACCTACCTACCTACCAACCTACCTACCTACCTACCTACCTACCTACCTACCTATCTATCTACCTACCTACCTACCTACCTACCTACCTATCTACCTACCTAGCTACCTACCTACCTACCAACCTACCTACCTACCTATGTACCTACCTACCTACCTACCTACCTACCAACCTACCTACCTACCTATCTACCTACCTACCTACCTACCAACCTACCTACCTACCTATCTACCTACCTACCTACCTACCTACCTATCTACCTACCTACCTACCTACCTACCTACCTACCTACCTATCTATCTACCTACCTACCTACCTACCTATCTACCTACCTACCTACCTACCTACCTACCTACCTATCTACCTACCTACCTACCTACCTACCTACCTACCTACCTACCTACCAACCTACCTACCTACCTATCTACCTATCTACCTATCTACCTACCTACCTACCTACCTATCTTCCTACCTACCTACCTATCTACCTACCTACCTACCTACCTACCTAGCCATCCATCCATCTGCATGCTGTGCTCATCAACCTTGTATCAAAAGAAGTGCTTGAAGAGGGTTGTAGTTAAACTGAGAGAGAGAAATATACTACTTGATGAAGTTGCTCAACCCATCACAGAGCACCTCCATGTTTATCAATTCTTTCAAACATTAAGGAAAACATGATTTTAACGTAACTCTGTATAAGGCAGAATATCTTTTGAGAGTCTTTGAGACTCTTTGAGAGGGGTGTGTGTGTGTGTGTGTGTGTGTGTGTGTGTGTGTGTGTGTGTGTTTAATGGCTTTGATTCTCTCAACTCCTTTTGCTAGCTGAATCTTAACCGGAGAAAGAAAATTTTAAATCATTCAATGACCCATTCAGTGCAAGAATTCTCCCTGTATTGCCCCTGGCAGGTTGTGATCCAGCCTTCCTTCACTGAACCCAATGGGGAATTTAATATCTATCATGCATGAGAACCTTATGGCCAGCTTCAAGCATTAGAAATTCTTCCCTGTGCTAAGCCCACATCTCCTATAGTCTCTGCCTTTTAGCTGTCTCCATTTTGTGCTCTATGGCCACAAAGAACCAGTTACTTCCCTAAAGAAAATCCAACATCTTGTAACTAAGGGCTAATGTGGCTCTTAAGAAAGAGGACTTATTTATGTTTCTGTAGAAAATAATAATGGTACTTATCCAGATTTCTTTACCAGACACCTTAGTAAATTGTGCCTTCCAAGGGCAGACAGCTAAATCTTTTGGTGGGTGCCAGGTTGCGCTGGTGCCACATTGAAAACCACATGCTTCACTAAAGGGGTGATCTAATGAGTTTATTTCTCTGCCCGGGTTCCAGCGACAGGGCTATTTGAGTGACTTCATTGCAATCAGTATTGCTGACTAATGCCTGTATCAACACCTACCGCCGCCACCGCGGGCACTTCAGTGATTTTACGTTTAGTTTGATTTCTCCAGACAGAACTTTTCCACATCATTGGAACTAATTGAGGTAATGGAGAAATTATTCTGGTGCCAGAACACTCTTACTTTCTTTCGCCCACTTCCCCCCTTGGTATTGAAAGACAACAATGTGCACAGTCTCTCAGTGTTTCTTTACAGCAAGAGGGGGAAGCTTGATCATGTCACCGTTACGCCGAGCCCACGCTTGGACAATTAAGGCTGGAAAACATATTCTAACCTCCGTCTTTCTCTGCTTCCCAAGGCTGTGGCTGCACGGTCCAGCACTGTCTTCGTGCCATGCTCCTGAGCTGCTTCTCAGTGAGGTTTTAGGAATCCTTGCTATTGTTCTCCAGACTGACCACAAGACATCTTCTAATAGTCACTAAAACAATTAGCAGACAGAAACAAACATTTATGAGAATGTATTCCACCTTAATTACATGCATTGTCTGCCAGTGTTTATAGCGTCTCAGAGGGAGTTTGGAGGGAAGACGGAGCTGGCTGAATATGGTTTTGATTACAGGGATTTGTATCAAAGGTGGAATGGTGCCTTTTACTGACTCCCCCCCACCCCTCCCCAAGCGGCTTTGCATCCCTCACTCAAGAAGGTTGAATGAATCATTCCCTAGACAGCATGGCATACTGCAGAGTCCCTGGTATTGCCTTGTGTCAATAGTTAGGGGCTTAGTAAGCATGGGAGGTTGAATTTTGGTAGACTACAGCAAGCTTCTCCACTGCCTGGTTTGGATTTAAGGGGCCATGCCACAGTGTGAGAGGGTAGGATAGCCTCTCAACAGATCAGAGGCCTCTGCTTGGCACAAGAAATGTTGGTTCATCAGCAGGGAGGAAGCGCAATTAAAGATGAGTGTCAAATAGACCTCAAGTCTATTTGAGGTTGGAGGGAAGAATCTAATACATTCTCAATAATAATGACTTTAATAATAATAGTTAGTTTGCATATTATGCCACGTTCCGTTTCTGCGTTTTCCTTCTCTCTCCGGTTGCTAATCTTGCAACCTCTCCCTTATTGATCTGTTCACCCAGACTGGGTAGCAGAAATGATGAGATTTGAGCAACCGGTTGCAAATTTATCTGTGTTACTACCAGTTAGCAACTCTGGTCAGCATTTGGTTAGAAGTGGCTATTTGAGCTCAGAGCTGAAATGGGTGTTTTACATTACTTGCGGATTTTATTTCTCCACATCACCTCTGACCCCTTTTGCAAAGTTAATTGAGGGTTGGCCTTTTTCAAATTGACTGCAGGAAATTGACCTTTGTGTTCACGCTATGTTAGGAAAGGCCTGGATGAAGAGCAAATCAAGAGGGAAAATGGCAATGATCTGGCCCTTACAGTCATGCTCCGGCACTCTGTGAAATAATCACAAATTCCTTGGTGCAATCACGTAGGCCATGGTACCTACAAGATTGTTTCCCTGCAGAATCAAACCATAAATCAGAAATTCCCATTTTAATTTACAGCATACTCTGATGGCTCAAAAATTTAACAGTCTAAAAGTCTCTTTTAAATTAATGTCTACTATGTTTATTCTTCTTTAGCTAAAGCCTGTTTGCTCATATTTTTTTAATTATATTTTTTATTTTTTTTAATTTACATCCAAATTAGTTAGCATATAGTGCAACAATGATTTCAGGAGTAGATTCCTTAATGCCCCTTACTCATGTAGCCCATCCCCCTCCCACAACCCCTCCAGTAAGCCACAGTTTGTTCTCCGTATTTATGAGTCTCTTCTGTTTTGTCCTCCTCCCTGTTTTTATATTATTTTTGTTTCCCTTCCCTTATGTTCATCTGTTCTGTGTCTTAAAGTCCTCATGAGTGAAGTCATGATATTTGTCTTTCTCTGACTAATTTCACTTAGCATAATACCCTCCAGTTCTATCCACGTAGTTGTAAATGGCAAGATTTCATTCTTTTTGATTGCTGAGTAGTACTCCATATATATATATATATATATATATATATATATATATATATATATATACATACATATACCACATCTTCTTTATCCATTCATCCCTCGATGGGCATTTGGGCTCTTTCCATACTTTGGCTATTGTTGATAGTGGTGCTATAAACATTGGGGTGCATATGTCCCTTCGAAACAGCACACCTGTATCCCTTGGATAAATACCTAGTAGTGCAATTGCTGGGTCGTAGGGTAGTTCTATTTTTAATTATTTTTTTTTTAATTTTTTTTTTCAACGTTTATTTATTTTTGGGACAGAGAGAGACAGAGCATGAATGGGGGAGGGGCAGAGAGAGAGGGAGACACAGAATCGGAAACAGGCTCCAGGCTCTGAGCCATCAGCCCAGAGCCTGACGCGGGGCTCGAACTCATGGACCGCGAGATCGTGACCTGGCTGAAGTCGGACGCTTAACCGACTGCGCCACCCAGGCGCCCCTATTTTTAATTTTTTGAGGAACCTCCATACTGTTCTCCAGAGTGGCTGCACCAGCTTACATTGCCATTCTCATGTTTAATCACTGGTTGAGATAGCTGCTTGAGGCCACTTATTTATTTATTTTTTTAATTTTTTTTTTAACGTTTATTTTTGAGAGAGAGACAGAGCATGAACAGGGGAGGGTCAGAGAGAGAGGGAGACACAGAATCAGAAGCAGGCTCCAGGCTCTGGGCTGTCAACACAGAGCCCGACGCAGGGCTCGAACTCACAGACCGTGAGATCATGACCTGAGCCGAAGTCAGACGCTTAACCGACCAAGCCACCCAGGCGCCCCATGAGGCCACTTATATAGAAACCTAACTCTAGGGACTATCTGTCAGGCAAGTGTATCTGTTCCTTGGGGAAGAAGGAAGGGCGATGAGGAAAAAAAATGCATGCATTTTGACCTTAACAATCCTGGGTTCAAAATGTGACTCTGCCACTCATTCTCTGACTTATTTTAAGAAAAGGATGTAAACCCCTGAATCTTAATGCTTCATCTGTAAAATGATGAAATTTGCAAGAAATAAGAGTATGTGAGGATTAAATGAGTATTTTCAGAACTCAGCACCTAGATGCTTAGTACCTGCACTCATTTTTTTCCATGTTGTGTGCCTCTTCTGTGCACTGGGGATCAAGTAACAAAGGGAATAGACAGTGGCCTACCCTCATGAAGATTATGCTCTTTGAGGGATGATTATTTCCTTACACTTCTGGGGACAATGAAGAATCCTGGTTAAATCAGCAATGTGTGAAATCCAATAGGAAATGGATTGTTATTTTTAACTAGAAAACCAGCATGTTAGGGGCACCTGGGTAGCTCAGTCGGTTAAGTGTCCAACTTCAGCTCGGGTCATGATCTTACAGATCATGGGTTTGAGCCCCACATTGGGCTCTGAGCTGTCAGCTCAGAGCCTGGAGCCTGCTTCGGATTCTGTGTCTCCCTCTCTCTCTGACCCTCCCCTGCTCATGCTCTGTCTCTCTATCTCTCAAAAAATAAATAAACGTTAAAAAGTTAAAAAAAAAAAAAGCCAGCATGTTAAATGGCCTCCTAAATCTCACAGCTGGATTAAATAATCCTGGGTCAGATTCTAGATTTCATGGTCTGGTGGTAAGGTCAGGCTGAGCTTGCAGACAGGGTGTCTGATTCGTTGCTTGATCCCAGACAAGTACTCTGCATCTATCTGTCTTGATTTGTGTTTGTTTTATTTGTTTTACATGTAAAATTGGTGTAACGATCCTTTTTTTAACCTCATAATAATACAAATGTAAAACCAGATAAAATATGTGAAGGTCGCATACATAAAATATATCCTTAAATTCATTCTGATTTTATTAGCCAACCAAGGTGTAGAGGCTCTCCCTTCCAGCAACTTGATTATATTGACATATTATTCAAAACAAAACAAAACAAACAAAACACACAAGGCAGTCCTGGAGGAGTCTACAGATTTGAATACAGTGACCCAAAATAGATCCTGGACAGAGATAGCATGAGTGGTTTCACATTAAAAGCACCTGTGGAGGGGAGGCAGGGGAAGAGAATTAGGCATAAAGCCTCAGAGAGATCATTAACTCCATAATGGACACAGGGGATGCCTCAGAGACACAAGGGGAAGCCTAGACCTGGGTTCAAATCTCAGCTCTTTCACTTTCTGTTGTATCAGTGGTGTGTAACAAAATGCCCCAACCTAAGTGTCTTAAAGCAACAACCATTACATACGGGTCAGCTGGGCAGTTCTGCTGTTTTGGGCCAGTTCACCCGATCTTGGCTGGGTTTACTCAGGAGTCTTGTTGTCAGCTTACAGGTTAGCCAGGGTCATGCTTGTCTAGGATGGCCTTGTTCCCATGTCTGATGTTTAACAGCTGGTTGTCTGTTGGCTGGGGTGATGGACGTGGCTGGCACACTGTTTCTCATCATCTAGCACTCTAGTCTGGCCTTATTGGCAAGGTAGAGGTAGAGAGAGCAGAGGTGTCCAACGGATCTCAAAGCCCAAGCTCTGAACTGGGACCACATCACATCTTCCGTCTTCTCTCAGCTGAAAAAGTCGGAAGGCTAGCTGAAATTCAAGAGGCAGGGGAACAGACTCAACTTCTTAGTGAGAGGAGCTTAAAAGTCACATTGCAAAGGCTGTGGGTATAAGGAAGTGTAGAGAATTGGGTTTTGTAATCTAACACACTAGTCTGTGCACTTAGACTGGTTCCTTCCTTTTTCTGAGGATAGCAAGTACCTCACAGGACTGCCGTGAGGATTAGAAACACATGTAAAACCCTAGATATTATGTAAAATCTACGGGTAGATACCACAAATGGTAGCCATGATTATTTTCCTCTTTACTTTTACTTATACAAAAGTATAATTTTTGTATCATCTTTTTTGGTAATATACATTTTTGGTAATATACATCATCACAGAACAATTTAAAACATATATGAAATAATGTTTATATGGTTTATCATATAAAGTGAAATACATATAAAAATAAAAAATAATTTTAAAATCACTGAGATCTCATTATCCAGCTCTAAGCACTATAAACATGTAGGAAACGTGGAAATTTCTCATAATCTACCATTATCCACATTGGCTTGACTAGATTGGTCTTACTTCATTTGACACTGGTAGGTTAGGCGGTCTTTCCCTATAACTTGCAGGTAACTACAATGTCTAAAACTAGACTCTTGATCTGCCTGTCTACCCCTTTCCTAAGCCACGTCTACCTACCCACCCATCTACTACAAGCGTCCTCTATCCATTATTTGGCATGTTGCCTGTTAATGGACCCACCTTTACCTGTAATTCAGGTCTATCTGACCCTCCAGGTTCCAGTCGCTTTCCCTCGGATCCACTCTGGGGGCTGGTGCCAGAGCAGACTTCAGTCCTGCTGTTCAAATCTTTCAGGTACTTCCAGTCACCTCTGGGGAGAGAGATCCACATTCCGTAGCGTGAGCAGTAAGGCTCCTTGTTGTTTTCTCCACCTATTCCTTTCCAGTCTTACTTTTATCTTCTGACTCTAAGCTTTACATTCTTTTCATCCCAAAGTGTGCAGAGCTTCTGAAACACTGTGATCTTTGCACATCCTGTGTTTTCTGCTTGCCTTCAGCCTCATCTTCATAGCCAAACCCCTTCTCGTTTAGCTGGATCGTCATGTTATCTGTTATGCATAAGCCTCAATGTGTGAGCCACACAGCCTTCTCTGATATGCGCCAAATCTCCGGTAGCATTTCTCACATGGAATTATTGGTTTATATGTATATTTCTACTACCAGACCCTGCATTTACTAAGTGGGGAGAAAGTCACGATGACTCAGTCACTAGGCAAACATTTGCCAAGCACATGGGCATAGCATTTGAGATTGGAAATAAAATGAATGAGTGAGTGGTTGAACAACGTGCAGATCCTCCCATTCAGGCTCTCAGGGCTTCTACTAGTGGAACAGAGGACGAGGGTTAAAATGGCTGTTTGAGGCCACAGAACAGAAGGAAGTTCGTTGTCCCACATGGACATAATGATCCCTTTTCCTCATGATACTTTTCTGCCCACTAGGGTTTTTAGAGAACATAAATTGGGAGCTCAGCTAATTCATTCCTTGTCTCAGCAAGGAATCACCAAATACAAAATCAGATCTGAGGAATGGAAAATATTCCCAGGGAGCCATGTACTCAGTCAGTGTCACATAGAATCCACTGTGATTAAGTCTGATGACTTACCCTAGACGCACATTGTGAATGAAAATAGGGAAAAATTCTGGTAAAGAAACGCTGATTAAAATATTCACCTCCTTTGAAAATAAACAGATTTGAAAGAATAGGTAACATTCAATGCTGGCAAGGCCGCTGTCAGGACTATTATTTTATAAACTATTTGGAAGTGTAAACAGTGCACTTTGGCAATATGTATTAGTATCGTTAAGTGTTTTATAATTCAACAATCAATATCTGAGATCCTATAATAAAGAATCTGTCTACAAAGATGGGGACAGCAATGTATGCTCAAATTGCTCACCTATGTGAAATTATACAATGGATTTTAGTTGTCATCAAAATAGGAAAAGATTCATGACTAGTAAAACTAGTACACAAAAATATATATGCATATGTATGATGTATGTATATCTGTATATCTAGACCTATGTAGATATCTATATTGCTATCTATTGAGAGAAAAATGAAACAAAAAGAAAAATTAATTTCTTAGCAGTACTTATATGACTTGAGTAATCATATATATCTTTTGTATTTTCTAAATGTCTTGCATAGAGAATGTATTATTTGAATGTTAGAAAATAGCCAGTAATTCGTGTAAAAGGCAATTGAAGAAAACCCCATCATTATGTGCAAACTAATGCGTTCTGTTTTCCTCCTGAGACGTAGGGACTATAGGACTACACTTATACATTTATTAACGTGGCTACATTTATGCACAAGAAGTTGCTAAATGGCCCTTTGGATACTTTTTATTTAGGAAAAACAACATTGCTACTGCCGCCTTGCACGGAGAAACTCCAGACAAGAATTAAAAAAAAAAAAAAAAAAAAAAGCAAGTATTAGAAACAAACAATATAGTTTTCTTTTAGAAACAAAACCTGTGTTTAGAATCCAAAAGTAATGTAATCGCTCTGGAAACTATTATCGTAAGTAATTCCATGTCGATTAGTTCATGCTCCCATGTCTCCAAGACATGTAAAGTCTAGAAGAAACAAAGGTTTGGACAGGAGTGAAATTAATCTTAGATTCTCAGCCCCATCCATGTCTCTGGGTAAGTCATGAGTGAGCAGTGACAGAAAATTCCTGATAGCCTCAAACCTTTCTTAAATGTAGACTTTTTTCACGACTTCTGGGTTCTCCCACCCTTATTTTGACTTCCCAATTGTTCCTATTTTGGAACATACTACATTTGGAGGAGTTGCCTCTTGGTCAGAATCCACTCTGTTTTCCATTTTCTTAATAATGTGCCTTCCTCCTAAGGCTCATTTGAAACCCTCAGGCTCCATTGTGTCTCAGGAAGGAACTGGGTGCCTGTGAGGTGAATCAAGGGAGAGAAAGCAAAGTTCAAGTTGTCTGCATGCCAGCTCCTCCCTGTGGGGCCTCCCGGCCTTGGTGGCCATCCAGATGGAGCGTCCCTTGGGCACTCTTTCATTTCTCTGAGCGGAGATACAGAACAATGGGATACGTGACCAGCATACTACTGCAGCCTCTTGGGCTCCTGGTGGGGTGTTCCTTCATGGCCCTATGACATACACAAAATAATGATAGTTGGGGTTCCTGGGTGGTTTAGGTCATGATCTCGCAGTTCACGGGTTCGAGCCCCGCATCAGGCTCTGTGCTGACAGCTCAGAGCCTGGAGCCTGCTTTGGATTCTGTGTCTCCCTCGCTCTCTGCCCCTCCCCCGCTCTCTCTCTCTCTCTCTTTCTCTCTCTCTCAAAAATAAACATTAAAAAATAATAAAAAAATAAATGATAGTCTTCATTGTATTGCCTGGGACATATGTAGTTCCCAAGTCTGATTCTTACACAATTAGTTGTCACTTTTTACTTTGGTTGAGCTGGAACCAACGTGACCGCTGAAGACAATATGGAGTTTGGATCCAAGCAGACCTGGGTGGGAGATGTTAACCCTGCCTCTTCATAGCCAGGGGATTCTGGGCATTCTATAAAGTGGGAATAAAAATACACGTCTGTTGTGGTGTTCCTGGTTACTCAAGCTAAGGTAGTCTATTTATGCACAAAGTTCCAGGAGCAGGACTCCAGTGAGGCTGAAATGCTGGAAGGTACACTGAGTTTCCATAAATCTTTCTCTCCTAAGTGGATGGAGACCTCAGGATACATGTCACTTTTTGATTCTCCTCTTGGTTTCTTATCAAAAACTTGGTGGCAGCTTTTGGAGACTTAACAGGCATCATCTTAGTGGGGTAGAACAGTAGGGGGCTTGTCAGAAAGTTGGTGAGAACACTCTTTTACATGGTACGTCACAGAGCTACTAAAATATAAGCGAGTTTCCCTAACTTGTGCTTCAGGCAACATGTCCTTCTTCTATTCTTTTTATATGGGGCAGATAGGTGGCTCATGATGAATGTCCGAGGTTTGAATTCTTTCTCCTCTTGCTACAGACGTTTGTATTTCTGTTTCCATAAGGATGTCTGGACACGCCTGCTGCTCTGATGGGGCTCCTGCCTCCTGTCATCCCTTGGAGAGGAACCCTCCACCCAGTCGCCAGCTCCCTCTCCTCATCTGCCAACCCAATCTGACCTGGCAAAATGATGGGGATGGAGTAGAATGAATTCACTCATCAACTTTACCAATATTTTATTTAAAAGTTTTTTTTAATTGTTTATTTATTTTTGAGAAAGAGAGAGAGAGAGAGAGAGAGAGAGAGAGAGAGAGAGAGAGAGAATGAGTGGGGGAGGGGCAGAGAGAGAGGGACACACAGAATCTGAAGCAGGCTCTAGGCTCTGAGCCGTCCGTCAGCATAGAGCCCGACGCAGGGGCTCAAACCTGCAAACCCTGAGATCATGACCTGAGCCAAAGTCGGACGCTTAACTGACAGAGCCACCCAGGCGCTCCAACTTTACCAACATTTTAAAGGTTCCATGAGAAAAAATACATAAAGAACTTATGTAACAAAAATACATAAAGGGATATGATATGAGCCTACTCAGTGTTCTTTCTCTTTAACTTTGATACCCTGTATCCTTAGTTCAGGTGGCAAAGAATCACACTTAGGAGGGGAACACACGATAATAAAACAATGACTAACGTTAAAAAACTTTTCCTCGAGTCCCCTAAGTTTTCATAGTAACTTTTGCTGGTATGTATAAGGCATCAGAAGTAGGTCTGACCTATGGGAAGACTGCTATCTTTGGCTCCCCCCCCCCCCCATAGTAACTTCCTAGTCACATGCTTTTATCAGCCAGGAGGACGATACAAGAAGACATGGCTCTTGGCAAATATATTTGCCTATTTAGAGAAATTCTTCAAAGTGGTACCGAGAGCGAATCAGCAGTGTCTTCTTTTACTTGAGGGTCTTTTTCTCTTGTGATCAGGGCTGGAGAACAGACGAATCTATTAGCAGCTTCTGTTTCTAATCTTGTGTGTGTGTTTCTTTTCCTCTAATTAATTCTGTGGCCTCAGGCAAGTTGTCATGTCTCTGATTCTATTTGATGACATTCTCCACCCTGTGACCAGAGTTAACCATTTTAACACGGATCTCATCTGATCAGGCCTTCCTCCTGCTCGAAACCCTCTTGTCTCTCCTCTGGTCCAGATCTCTTGTTATTGAAGACCCTTCATACTTTGCCTCACTCTTCCTCTAATTTTAGGTCACATGTATTTCACTCCAGAAAGGTGGAACTGTGTGAGGTTACCTCAGATCACTGGGCCATTATCACTGCTGAAGATACCAAGGTCAGTTTTTACTTATTCTCCACGCATACTTCAAACATCTTCTGCTGGGACCTACTTCAGATCTTACTCCCTATTCCCAAATCCCTGTACTCCCTCCTGAGTAGGATATTCTACTTGTTCATATCCCTAATTTGAATACATTTCATATTATCCTAGGGCCTATCAATCATGAGCTCTTCCCCCAAGGTCTTCGATTCCTTGGTCAAGATGCAAATTCTGAAAGTCTCAGGCCAGTTAAAAATTCTTCATTCATATTACATTCTCCATATTCCCTATTTGTTATGGTATCAGATAACATCCAAACTTTTCAAGATTTCTCCATCTTGAGGCAAGTGTCCCTAATCACCTGGATGATCTCAAGTCCACTGGCCGATGCACAAGGACCTCACTTGGGGATGGAGGTGGGAAGAGGCACAGCAGCACCTGAGATCTCGTAGGTATGATTTTAGGAAGCAAAAGGTGCTAAATGAAGGTTCACTGTCCTTTATTCTTTCACTTCAGGTAGAAATCAGAGGCCCATGCTGACATCTAATCACAATATTTTTCCACCTTATTCAGGTCACCAATTGGCAAGTTATGATTTCTTGTATTTTTTCCCCCTCTAGAACAGCAATTGATGAACTATGGCCTGCAGGCCAAACGTGTCTATTGCCTGGATTTGTACATTTGTGATTCAGTTTTTAGTGTTGAAATAGTAGGGGGGAGAAATGAAAAGAAGAGTGGTATTTTTGACATGTGAAAGCACACTGGATTGTCACTAGATATGGACTTTTTTTTTTCTTACATGTAGTAGCTTTAAGTTTAGGTTCTGATCTCCATGAGCATGACATTGGAAAGAGTCATAAAAATATGCTTCCACCTCTCTGATCATGTATCTTTTTCCTAGTTGCTATTTGTTTTTTTGTGGTTTTTTTTTTTTGATGCCAGTATGTTTACTCTTTGTTTGATAAGCAAAGTAAATAAGCCAAGATAAATCAGTTTTAATCTACTAGCAAATGAGAGAAGTTAAGTTATTCAAGATGGTAGGGAATGGGGTGGGAGGGAGGAATAGAAGGATGGAGTAGCGGATATTTTTAGGATCTGTCACTGTTTTAATAGCTCTGCTGTTATCACTTCAGAACAGCCCACATTTGGGACCATTTACGGCTAATGGACATGTGTTGAGAGGTGTATGTAGGATGATACGTCATGCAAAAGTGAAAGCTAAATGTTTGATTTTGCCTGACCAGAATGTGGATGAGAGGGAGGATCTGTGGCAGTTATTTTAAGTGCCTCCACTCATAGCTAACAGGTGTCCTGAGCTCGTTTGGGGTGTTTCTATATATACTGAAATTTTTCCTTTGAAAAGAAGTTTTGCCAAGAATATGAGGTCAAGATAATGTTTTAAATCATGCAGGTTCTACAGGGACCCAGGCTTGGCCTCAAAGAAAGCCACCAACCTTTCAGCTTTGACAATTACACGGTCTTCCTCCAAATCCCCAGTCTCATGATTTGAATTCATCTACCTCTCACAAATAAATTCTCGTGTCTCTACCAAGTGTTGGAAATCTTAAGAATTCTTCATTCTAGTTTCTGCTTTCCAGTGAAATTATTTATCTGGACATGTTTGTGATTTGACTATGTTTTTAAAAACATTAATTTTTTTTCTTTATTTTAGAGAGACAGAGCATAAGTGGGGGAGAGGGGCAGAGGGAGAGGGAAGGTGGGGGGGAGAGAGAGAGAGAGAGAGAGAGAGAGAGAGAGAGAGAGAATCCCAAGCAGGGATCCTTGACAAAAGTAGCCCACTGACTACTTTTGATGGAAAAAAAATTCTTACATCCTTAGCTCAGACCACCACCTAGAGAGTTATACGAATTTCTCCAACTTCCTTCCTCTCATACACCGCATTAATAATAAATAATGTTGGCTTACCATTTTTGTGCATATTTTGGGCACCATTCTAAGACCTTTTCATGTACTAACCCATTTACTTCTCTGAATAATTCACTACATAGATGCAGAAACTGAAGCAGAGGTAACTTGTCTAATTGTTCTTCTGACAGCCATTTTTTTTTAAAGTTTATTTCTTTATTTTGAGAGAGAGAGAGAGAGAGAGCAAGAGCACATTGTGCCCACAGGGGAGGGGCAGAAAGAGAGGGAGAGGGAGAATCCCAAGCAGGCTCAACTCTGTCAGGTGCAGAGCCTGACATGGGACTCAATCTCATGAACCATGAGATCATGACCTGAGCTGAAATCACAAGTTGGATGCTTAACTGACTGAGCCACCCAGGCAGTCCTCCTCTAACAGCCTTTCTTATTGCACACCTGTGTTCCACCAGGTACTGTTCTAGGCACTTGGATGTCTTCATAAACTAAATATGTACAACCCCTTGACCTCAGGGAATGTATATTCTCCTATCTAATGCCATGGCGCAGAGGCCAGTTTAAGACCACTACAAGGTGGTGCCACTCAAAGTAAATTTACATCTTCTCTGTAGGACACCATGCCTGACTCCAGCACAGCTCCGTGTTTCGGCTCCCTCCCAAGTGCTATGAGGTCCTGGTTCAATGTCAACTAATTGATTGTGACTCTTGTAAGCCTCAGTTGCAAAAACTGTTTTTCTATCAATGGATCTATCTCCTTTCTGTCTTCACAACCAGCATGTCCTTTCTTGGCTAATTACCGTCAGTCATCAGAGGCAGAGAATGAAAGCAAACTACTAAAAATGAATGCAGGTAAGGATAGGGCTGGAGAGGGAAACCACAGGTGTGAACTCATCCTCCAACTCCTTGATGTTGGTCTCACCCTTATGCATCTACGCCAGTCCGAGGCACATGTGGGACACACGTGGCCTGTACAATGATGGCCCAGGTCCTGTCCTGCTACCCCATATGGCTCCCTGAAATTCTCCGGTGTGGGAGTCTGCCCTTATTGTCAAGGAACTAATATTGTCAAGGACCTAAGTAATACCGCAAAAACTGTGGATTCAGAATTGGAGTGACAGAGTGACAAAAGTCCCAACTTGCCTGTTTTACTGTGGTTCCAGCATAATTATAAATAACATCCTTCCCCCCACCCCCCCCGCACAAGTATCCCATTTTGATAAGATCAAATGATATCATAACCCTAGGTAGTACCATCAAGATCCTCAGGATAATATAGCCCACACCCTGATCCAGGAAGCTGCAACTTGTCTGGAAAGGCATCTGGAAGAATGCCCCTTGATCATTCTGGTTCACCATTTTCCACCCAAATAAATAGTAGAACTAAAGCACATTTTCTCTTCCTTTCCTTCATACCTATGCTGATATAATGAAGCTTGTGGATTTACAAGAGCTTCTCACTTGTATTCTTCCTCGATTTCTTTGCTGAAAATGCCACCATTTGTTGGCATCTCTGTTAAAAGCCAAAGAATGAGAGCAAGGGAACATAAACTCTATGCACAGTCACTTAGAAGTTTTTGTAAAAGTTTGAAGGTAAAAGCTATTGGAATTGTTATGTAAAATGAGTCTTTTTTTGGGATGCTTGGGTGGCTCAGTTGGTTAAGCATCTGATTTTGGCTCAGGTCATGATCTCATGGTTCGTGGGTTCAAGCCCCCGCGTCAGGCTCTGTGCTGACAGCTCAGAGCCTGGAGTCTGCTTTGGATTCTGTGTCTCCCTCTCTCTGAACCCCCCCCTTCCCCCATTCATGCTCTCTCTCTCTCTCTCTCTCTCTCAAAAATAAACATTGAAAAACATTAAAAACAAATGAGTCTTTTGTTTTAGCTGGAGATTTCATTTGTCTATGTGAAACCAACTATTGATAGGTGCTCATAATTTTCAGGGAAAGGACTTGATCATTAAATACAAAGAAAAAGTGAATACAGGGGTGCCTGTGTGGCTCAGTTCATGATCTTGCAGTTCATGGGTTCAAGCCCCGCATTGAGCTCTGTGCTGACACCTCAGAGCCTGAAGCCTGCCTCAGATTCTGTCTGTCTGTCTCTCTCTCCCCCTTCCCCTCTTGTACTCTGGCTCTCTCTCTCTCAAAAAATAAACATTTAAAAAACTCTTTAAAAAAAAGTGAATGCAAATTTATATTCCAGCAAGAAATTACTTTTAGGGATTTGTTGGGTCTTATCTGCATCCAAGGAGATGCCTTTCAGACCCTCCTTAGGGTAGCCTGGCCTGTCTCTGCTTAGCCTCTAAGTAGCAGTGCAGCTATAAACAAGACACTTAAAAAATTCTCTGAGCTTGAATCCTCACCCATTATCTGGTCATTCAGCACACACTGAGACACAACGATGAGAGATCTGTAACATACTCTAAAATATTTCAGCAGAGGTTTTGATATTGTGTATGTATGTGTCCGCTAAACTTACACCCTACGTACCATGATCATTTTTTTTATGTGAGAGAGAGTGAGTGCACAAGCAGGCAGGGGAGGGGCAGAGGGGGAGAGAGAGGGAGAATCTTAAACAGGCTCCATGCTCAGCGTGGAGTCTGATGCAGGGCTTGATCCCACAACCCTGGGATCATGACCTGAGCTGAAATCAAGAGTTGGATGCTAAACCAACTGAGCCACCCAGGCGCCCCCATACCACCATCATTTTAATCAGAGATCCACACTTCAGGTGTGGTTGCTGGAAATACATCAGAAAAACAAACTCCAGATGTGGATATTATAAGCATGTTTGTCACAAAACCTCTGCTTAATGCCAGACTTCAGCTAATTATCAGTCTGTGTGTAAATTGGTGGCTTATTAACCAGCATAAGGGACATTGATTTACAGCATTTGAGGGATGTGACTTGGCTTAAATATTTTAAAGACCTCTGTGCCTTTGTGGTTAGAGGGCATAAAAGTCCAGCAAAAGCAGCAGATTTAACATCGGGGTCGACAACCAAAGATTCATAGCTAAAAGGTCTTATGTCTAGCCATTGGCTTTGAGCAAGGGTTCCCAACCTCAGCACTTCTCATATTTTGGGCCATGTGATTCTTGGTTGTGACAGCTGTCCTGTGCGTTGTAAGATGTCTAGTGACATTCTTGGTTTCTTCTCACTAGATGCCAATAGAGACCCTCCTTCCTCCCCTTCTGTTTTGTCAACCTTAAAATGTTTCTAGACATTGACAAAGGCCCCTGGGGGTGGGGGGTAAAACCACCTCAGTTGAGAAAGACTAGTTTAAGAGGACATAAGGACATGGGACTAACCTTAAGGATAACTGAGTTCTAACAGTGAACCATTGTCCACTTGAGTAAACCTTTTCTTAGAAGGTGGATCCAGACTGTCCTAAAGGATAGAGGACTGAGGTGTCCTTGAACTCAAAGAATGGATCCTCTGAGCTTTTTTTGTGCTGCTTGCTAACAATTGTGTACTTTAATATCTGTATGTGTATGTGGGGGGACAGATTTGCTTTGATAGCTGCTTTGATTATAACTGGTTAGTGAGTTTATGGGGAAAATAAGCCTCTTCTACCTTGAACTTCTTGGTGCCTACCGTTATCTATCACAAAGAATCTATGCACTGTAACCAAATTGCCTTTGGTCAGTTCCCAGCAGGGGTGGACAGTGTCAAATAACTGGTTTGGTTGGTATGCAGAGCTGGTCAAACTCTTCAACATAAAGTTCTAGGCTCCTAGTTGTAAGGAATCAGGACAAGGGTGTGCACAAGTGGAAGCCTCCCTCTCTCACCCTCTTACCCCCCAACACACCCCTAACTTGGCTGCAATTTCATCATTTCGTTTCCTAGAGATGCTCTGAACCACCTTGGCGATAGTTCTTTCTGTATAAGCCACTTGGTGACTGTCTGAGATTCTGAGAGGTAATAGTAGTATATAAACACAATTTTTTTTTTTTTGAGTTAAAAAGCGATGATCTCACTGCTGGTCTCCAGAAGACATAGGGCTGAGACTCTGCTGACCGCCCCCTCCCTGCCCAGGTCTCTTTGGTGGGAGATCTGGAGTTCATTCACAGCTTCCTATCTAATGGAACCAAACGCATGCTCATCATAAAAATAAAATGTCCATCTCTGGTTTTGAAGCACCTCAGGGAACTTATGCAGGCCCCTAAACTAAATTCGAATCGCTCAGTACTTCCTTAGCTCCCCTCCCTGGAAACCTCCGTGGGAGCTGCTTTTGTAGTCAAATAATGCGGCAGGGCAGCAGGGTCCTGACTTTCAGAGCAGAGAGGCCCCCAGCACCGAGCCTCTCTGCAAGCCGTTCTCCTGCCCATCAGCTCCACCAGGTGGCTCTGTGCCCAGAGGAGCACCACTGTCCCCCAGTCCCTGGGGGCTCTGCTGCTCTCTCGAGGGGAAAGTTAATGATTTAATTGTGTCTGTGTGGGATACATAATAAATGAGCCTGAATAATTCAAGACAGGATGTCAGTGTAGAGGACACAGCCAACACCTGGGCTGGACAAAGATTTCTTTGGCTGCTTGAGAGGGTGGGGGTGGGGAGGGGATATGCAGTCTTCATTTTACCATATTATGTATGCTCCCAGCTGCAAAAAGTCTAAACTACAGGGACAGGCTCTTTCCCTTTTGAGAAGACAACTATGGCTGTCTGGATGTATGTGTGTGTAAGTGTACGTGTGCTTGTATGTGTGTGCGTGTGTGTGTGTGTTTCCTTGCCAAGACAAATTCTGATGATAAATCTGGCACCTTTAGAAAGATACTGGTCTTGTATCCCTTTACTCAACTTCAGATGTGGGCCTGAGAAAAATATCAAGCAAGCCACATTCTTCTCTAAAGTTTTATAATAATGATAATAAAATGGACCCCTACCAAGTTCAAAGGGGCTTTCAACTGAATACTTTTAGACCAGGATCTTGGTTGAGGGCGCATGGGGATCCTCTGGAATTTTGCTGCTTTGGGAGAAGATGGGAATAGTAAAGCCAAACTCCTGGCTCACCTGAAATAACCCCGTAACTGAAATTGTTTAGTGACAGTGCCTGGGCTTTTTTTTCTTTTTTTCCCAACCTGGGTATTACATTTTATTTAAGGGGCTGTAAATTTTATAGGTTCTGGGGGTTTATTATTGTTTTTCTTTTGTTAAATCTTAGAAAGTAATAAGATGAAGAACTGACATCAGTTCTGCAGAATACTTGCAGGAATTTTATAGGATTATCTCGAGGAATGTCACAGTATTTACTTTAATAGCCCAAAAAGATAATCATTCAGATGGACCTGGGGTCTCTCTACCATCACTATCAATCCCACTCCCTCAAATATCAATCTCCAGATGGTTTACCTTAAGACAATGATTGTTATCATCTTTGTTAGTTGAACAAAGTCCTGGGCACACTCACTCGCCAGTAACACGCACACCCAGACATATTTGAAGGCAGATGACAGACTCTTTGAAGAACCACCCACCAGTCCTCCAGTCCTCCAGACCCCTTGATGACTATGGTCTCAATAGAAATGAAATCTGTCTGGGGATGGTTGGGGGGGGGGAATGTTGCCATATTTCAAATGCTCATCAACTCACATAATTTGACAAGCGCATGAGCAGGAGGAAGTGGGAGCAATAGGTTGTTGAGTCCGGTAATAAATCCAGACCGCGAGACCACTTTGAAAAAATTATTTCAGGGGCACCTGGGTGGCCCTGTCGGTTAAGTGTCCGACTTCGGCCCAGGTCATGATCTCGCGGTTCGTGGGTTCAAGCCCCTCGTCGGGCTCTGTGTTGCAAGCTCGGAGCCTGGCACCTGCTTCGGATTCTGTGTCTCCCTCTCTCTCTGCCCCTCTCCCGCTTGCACTCTGTCTGTCTCTCTCAAAAATAAATAAAACGTTAAAGAAAATTTTTTTTTTAAAGAAAAAATTATTTGACTTTGGGAAATGCTTACAAGGCACTTTCAGATTTCTCCGGTGGCCCTACAAATGCCGGATAAGGGGGAACAATGAGACAGAACAGAAAATGGAGGCTGTATGCTCTGGAAAGTAAAGAACATTCTCCTGAAGCGATGGTGCTCTCATTTCTGTTTATCAGCTGCCAGACGCTCACGTGAGCCAGATTCAGTGCATGCTTTCTTTTGCGGTCCACTTCACTTGGAAATATGGTGCAGAATGATCGAGAGCATTGATTTAAAAGCTCCAGGTAGAATATGGCCATCTTGTTCTCCTAGAGAATTAACACATTGCAAATCTCCTGGCACATGAGAGCTTATGTCCCTTGTCAGTGAAGAAGATATGACAACTGTCATTAAGTGCCTCGCTCAAGAGGGACCTTAGACAACACTGAGTTCCTCTCCCCTAGATGAGTGTATTGAGACAGTCAGGAGAGGACAGCGCCTTGCCTAGGCCACTTCTGAGTTGGTGGCAAAGCCAAACGACATCCATCGCCAGACTCAATCGGCACTTCCTCGTGTGTGTCTCCGTTTTGACCATTACCCTGTCAACTTCAATGAGTCAAATGCTCCAGCTTTAAATAGGTTCCCGTGATTTAAAAAGAAAAGAAAAGAAAAAAAAATACAAAATCAGGCTAACTTTCCATGACTCACTTTTCCAAAATGTTTTGTATCAATGCATCATGTATAGGGCAAACGTATGAGTTGCAGCAGGACCACAGCCAAGATTCTCCAAGGCAGAGAGTGCGTTAGGGAAATCCTGATACAGGAGAATTGGTTGCAGGGTCTCTTAGTAAATCATTGTTTATAAGTTCGACGTTCAAGAGAAAGAAAAACTAAGCCTTCACACAAACCACAGAACAAAAGTGGAGATTTCCAGCGAGGCGAGAACGCAGGGAGTGGGGGAGGTGGGAGGAAGGAAGGGGATTCTTAATGGTATATTGTTTTCTGAGCTCTACCAATTAGCAAACATCTCTTATAAAAGGAAGAAAGAAAGAGGGAAGGAATTTCATGCACTGAAATAGCCCCAGTCAGCTGCAAACGCTCCAGGCTTCTGCTACAAGGCTTTCAACCCCCCTCCCCGAACCCTGGCCATTACATCAGTCCAAGTGCATCCTGGGGGCTATTGTCATGCTGATGAGACTGGATTCTCCCACTGCCCGGGGAGACATTCCCACCACAGACTGGCTCTGGGGCGCATTCACGCTGTGCTGAATTGCCCTGGAGAATAAAAGATGCAGCCTTAATTAACTACTGCGCTCAGCTCCCAGTCACAGCTTGATTGTTGTGCGGGCTGCACTCTGCGCAAAAGAGGAAATGCCAGGGCTCCTTAAGCAGACCCAGTGCTGGGAATTAGGGCTCTCCTTAGGGAGCTGCCGTTGGGTTCTGTCTTGTTCTGAAAATAAAATATCGTAGGGTCTCATATCTCTGGATCGCTCGTGTTCCGTTTTCCGCAAAGAAACAAACTTCGGTGTCTGTTGTTACTTCTCTGCTCCTGCTCGAATATCCCAGTGAGGGTCTTTCCATGCATTTTATAACTCTGGCAGAGAACTCAACTTTATTCTTAGCACTGTCTTTATTTCATTTGAATAGTTTCTGGTGCTGTTGATACTCGGAACCATGAAAGATCCTGGGTTTTTTTTTTGTTTCTGTTTTTGTTTGTTTGTTTGTTGTGTTTTCTGTTTTCTAGCCCATTAGATTTGCAAGTAGATCTGTTTCACCAAGAGGTTGGGTGGGAAGTCAATAGTAGTCACACCTTTTCATCCTGAGGCATCTCACCTTTAATCCTTCCTAAAATCATAGTCTTTGGAGATTGGCTTGATTTTTTTTTTATCATTGAGTTTTTTTCTTTAATACTGTAGGGAAAAAAAGGGTGTTCTTAATGGTGTATCAGACAAAATTGAGCTCAGAAGTTTCAAAAATGCTGCAGTTGGTGGACTTGATAATCTCTAAATTCTGTGGCAGGTTGTGACTGAAGAAGCAACAGGGCCAGGAGAGGGATTCCCATTTTCCCTGGGGCCCATGAAGTGTGTTGGATTAGGCAGGACAGCGACTGTGGGAATGATGTAGAAAATGCTGGGGTTCAGAGCCAATGGCCAAGAGAGAATCCTTGAGACCTCTCTGATGCAAAAAGGCCGTTTGATTAAAGCATGGGGACAGGACCTGTGGGCAGAAAGAGCGGCACTGGGGTTGTGAGGGGTGACTGATTATGTACTTTCAGGTTGGGAGGGGGTTAGGGACAGCATAAGTCTCTAAGGAATTTTGAAGCAAGGTTTCCAGGACCTTGAGGGGGCTGGCTGCTATTAGGAAAAGATAATTTATTACTGTTAAGTAAAAACTCAGTCCTGAGACCCTTCAGATGTATATCGGTGGAGCTTGGAGGATGACTGCCAACATATATTGTGGGGGAGGTAGAGATAAAGGAAGTTTCCAAAGGCATTTTTGTATGTTAAAGTAGACTTACAGGAAGGATCCTGGGGGTTTGGGCTGAGACTGCCTTTTGCCCTTAGCAAAGTGTCATCATGGAGGCAGCTGAGCTCCTAGAGCAATGTTGCTCTGCCTGTCTCAAGGACTTGTCTGTCAATGGGCTGTAAGTTGTAAGGAAATTTAATTTTTTTTTTTTCTTCTGCCTTTGTTTCCCACACCAGGAAGAGTCAGCAGGGCTTTAAGGGCCTGATTCGGGTCTCTTACTTCCGTTCCTTCCTGGTAGCCTCCCAAATGCAGTCTCTTCAAACCTCCCCTCCATTATTTCTCACTCTTAAGTAAAATCACAGAGAGCCTTGGAAGTCTGGGAATGGATCATTTTCTTGGGAATGTTTTCTTTATACCAAATTTCAATGATCAGGTGAATTTTTTAGGAGATCAAAGATCATGATGTATTTTTGCTACTTACTATCCTTCTAGAGCAATTGACTTGCCAGGTCTGTGTCAAGGGGCCACTTGTTCCCTTTTAGAGTATTGAGGCCACTACAGGACATGGTTCTTATCCAGCATGTGTCCCACCTTGTCATTTAGCCGGCAAGACTTTCCATGGTTATGGTTGAATAAGAGAAATCCTACGTTCCTAGCTCAGGGCTTTTTTTTGTTTGTTTGTTTTATTTATTTATTTTTGAGAGAGAGTGGGGGAGGAGGGGAAGAGAGAGAGGGAGACAGAGGGGACAGCTCTGGAGTCCAATGTGGGGCTCGAATTCATGAACTGTGAGATCATGACCTGAGTTGAAGTCAGATGCTTAACTGACTGAACCACCCAGGCACCCCATTCAGGGTTTATTTTTAAATTTTTTAATGTTTATTTATTTTTGAGAGCGAGAGAGAGCGAGAGAGAGAGAGAGAGAGAGAGAGAGAGTGAGCTCAAGTGGGGGAGGGGCACAGAGAGAGGGAGACACAGAATCCGAGGCAGGCTCCAGGCTCTGAGCTGTCAGCACAGAACCTGACGCAGAGCTCGAACTCAGGAAAGGCAAGATCATGACCTGAGCTGAAGGTGGACGCTTAGCTTAACTGACTGAGCCACTCAGGTGCCACAGGCCTTATTTAAAAAAAAAATTTTTTTAATGTGTATTTATTTTTGAGACAACGCGAGAAACAGAGTGCAAGCAGCAGAGGTGTAGACAGAGGGAGACACAGAATCTGAAGCAGGCTCCAGGCTCTGAGCTGTTAGCCCAGAGCCCGACACAAGGCTTGAACTCACGAACCCTGAGATCATGACCTGAGCCGAAGTCGGATGCTCAACCGACTGAGCCACTCAGGCGTCCCTCAGGCCTTAAATTTTTTAAAGAAAATAACAAAATATTTAACAAACTACCCAGCATTAAATACTTGCCAGTATAATGGACCACTGAGTATTTAAAAATAGTATATGATTAGACCAAGACTTTAAGAAGTCCTGGGTATAATGGAGCTCAGGCTGCCACCCCAGTTTACCTTAACATTTTCTTTCTTAAATTAGTTCTTTTGTTTCTATGCAGTTGAGTATTCCTCTGCAGCCATTAAACATAAAGAACCAGACAGAAAATGTATCAGAGTGAAAAAAGTCAAGTCCAGAAGAGATAAAGTTAGACCCAGACACACCAACGTAAATAGAATTTAACATACTTAAAATAGCACCCCAAAGTGATGTCAACACCAGGAAGAATGGAGTGAAAGGGTAGCTCTATTGCAGGAAGCAGGTAAGTTGACATGGACGAACACGTGGCTAGGTCCATGGTTTTGAATTTGTGTTTTGTGGTCAGCAGAATTTTAAAAAGTGAAATGTTATGTAGAACCCCAGTGTTAGGAAGCCGATACTTTTCTAACAGGAGCAGAGGCCAACAAAGACTCAATTTCTCTACTGTCTCATCATGCTCCGATCATTTCCCAACTCCAATGACATGCCTCCAAAAGAATATTCAACTTGATGTAAAAGAGTTGGAAAGACATTGCAATGGCATGAAACTATGAGCCAGAAAATGAACGGGGAAGGGGGATACTCCCCTCCCTGCCCACTAGGACGTCTGTGAGCATCTTGAAGTAAGGCTGTGATCAATATAGCCTTATTAAGAATGAATCATTCAGAGACTAAGCCCCTTATGCAATTAATGATACTTAATGTTGATAGATGAGGTGGGTAGGGTAAATCAAAAATTCAGTAAAACATCAGCAACATGTCCTTAAGAGATGTTGAAACTGGGGCACCTGGGTGGCTCAGTCAGTTAAGGGTCCGACTTCTCATTTCAGTTCAGGTCATGATCTCATGGTTCATGAGACTGAGCTCCCTATCTGGCTCTAAACTGACAACTGGGAGCCTGCTTGGGATTCTCTCTCTCCCTTTTTCTGCCCCGCCCCCGCATGTGCACATGCTCTTATAAAAATAAATGTTTTTTTTATTTATATAAAAAAAGATGTTGAAACAGATGTGCAAAGGTATTTCTTAGATGGATTTACAATGTCCAACTGCTCAATGGGATCACACTTTCTGTTGGTTGTCAGATAGACCACAGGAAGCAAGGAATCAGTCATATTTTAACATACTACTTAAACCCACCAAAGTGAGACCACAGTATGAAAGGAAAGAGAGGCATTCTCCCAAGTTAGGGGAAGATAGTTTTAAGTCAACAAATAAATTCTATGTAATCGGTGAGTGACTCCCGCTATAACATGGTTTCCTTGAGAGCTGACTTCACATGGTAGTCATCTGGATATGCCTAGGGCCTCGCTCAGTTTAAGCTTAAACATTTAGCATCTAGCTAGATCTATCATCCAGTTCCATCTCAGCTGTTGTGGATATAATCCTGTTGTTTGCAGCGGACACACTTCCCTCCAGAGGGGAGCAAAATTTGTGCCTGATGGTGGCTGGGTGACTGTTCACTCTGCCGTAAGTTCAATTCCAACTTTTGACCTTTTCACTTTTTAAACTTAATTAAATTATTTTTTAAAATTAACGTATTATTTATTTGCCTTCATTCTTTTTTTTTTTTTTTTAAATTTTTTCAACGTTTTTTTATTTATTTTTCGGACAGAGAGAGACAGAGCACGAACGGGGGAGGGGCAGAGAGAGAGGGAGACACAGAATCGGAAACAGGCTCCAGGCTCTGAGCCGTCAGCCCAGAGCCTGACGCGGGGCTCGAACTCCCGGACCGGGAGATCGTGACCTGGCTGAAGTCGGACGCTCAACCGACTGCGCCACCCAGGCGCCCCTATTTGCCTTCATTCTTTTTGATTCTTCAAGATTAGTTCAATTGGTTCCTCCACTTCTGTGAATGCCCAGCTTGGATCAAATACGTCTTCTCCCTTCTCCCTCTCTCTACACACACTTCATCTTTGTGTTTACTGCGTCATATTTTTGTGTGTTTTGATCCCTGCATGCAAGTGTTTAGTTCGAGAGGCAATGACTGCCCCATCCATGCACCATTAGCGCAATGCCTAGAATGCAGTGGGCATTCAAAAATGTCTTTTTGGAATTGTTCAATTTATTGAGAAGGGCCAATTCATGCATTAGGCAAGTTTTCTGATATCTTCATTTTTAGATATTTCTTTGCCTGCCAGTGCATGAACACAGGATGATTTGGCTAGCAGGTTAAATGCAAGACAGTGATTTCTTACAACCATAAAACAAACTCATTTAGAGCACTAGACCCTTCTCCTATGGAAAATTGGTTGCTCTCTCATTGACTTCCCACGATATTTTGACTGTGGCTCTCTTAATGCTAGGATGACTACATAATGTACTATCCAAATGGGTATATTGGCATCATTAGTAATTACACCACAACGGCAGATATGTCTAGAATATCTGGTCACATACTTAATGCACTGAGCTTGTACTACATGAGTGGTATTAAGATGCCTATTTCTACCCAAGCTATGTTTTCCTCGGGAGCCAGAGTGGCACTTTATTCACACTCATAGCATGCCTTTCCTTTCCTAGAATTTTGTTTCATGTGTGTTGAAGGAATGAACTTCCTAAAGCTAATACCATAAGGCCATTTTCTTCACTCAAGTACACACAGACGGTGCCTGGCTCTGCATTCTCCACCATTCGGCTATGAGGTTAACAGATGGAAATGACAGAATCTGAGGGACAAGAACAGTTGTTTATGAGTACTTGTCAACCCTCCCCTTCTCCAGAGATTCTCAAAAGTAAAAGAGAAACTTAAAAAAGGAAACTCTCGAGTCTATAGGACAGAGCATCAGGATCATAGCTGTGATGGTGACTCCTGCTGAACCAAGGGGTAAATGTGGTTACACTGAGTTCCTTCTCTGATGTGTTTGTTCAATCTCCTATCGAGACAGTAGAGCATGGAGGTTATGATTGTGTGCTCTGAAGCCTAACTCAAGCATTAGAATTTTGGCCCTGCTAATTGGAAACGTGTGCTTGGGTATGCTCCTTTACCTCCCTATGCCTCGGTTTTGTCAATGGGGATAACACCACCTCCCTTCTTCTCCTGCTTCCTTCTTCCCCCTCTTTATCATAATTATGATCACAGAATATTTAGATTGTCCTCAAGGGCCTAGGTCTTGTTCATCTTTGCATCGTGAGCATGTGGAGTAGTGAATAAATATACTAGGCACTCAATGAATACTTGGTGAATACGTGGATAAATGAATTAGTGTTATCCTCCATGCACCAAGCACTGGTTTTACTGTGTTCTGTTCTGATTAGATATGCTGTAAATAGAGCCTTGGTTGTTCAGGCTTTTTAGGTGTCTTTTAGGGGCATACGGAGGGGGCCATTAAGGAAGGAATGAGGAGCAGGGGTGAGGATTCTCAGGGTGACAAGTGGAGGATGATATTGCCTTTGTAATGTCCTCCAATGATTGTCCAGAATTGAATGAAGTCCTTCAAAATTTTCAGAGCACAAAACAGTTTCCAACATCTCACCAAATCAATCAATGCAGTTTTAATGCTCTTTTAAAAACAATGATTCTTGCAGTGTTGGGTTTATAGTGACTCATTTTTTAACCCGTGAAATAAAGGAAGCAAATAAATCCACTAGGGGAGATAGTTTAGTGGTCTAAATCTCAGGTAGGAAACAGGAGCTCCCTAGAATTGCAAAGTTCAAATGACAGCCACATTGACTTCCCCCTTCATCTTGTTTGCAATAAATTGCGCTTGGTATATAGTGACAAAGACTTTTGGATAAGACTCTAAACACCCAAGGTTTGTTTGCTTTGTTTGGGACATTATAGAACTCCTGAGGTTGGTTTCTTTCTTTCTTTCTTTCTTTCTTTCTTTCTTTCTTTCTTTCTTTCTTTCTTTCTTTCTTTTCTTCCTTTATTTTTTTCTATTAGAAAAGGATTTGCTGTAATTTGGCCCCAAATTCTGGTACTTGGCTGAAATGTTGGGAAAACAGAGAACTGGCTTTCTCCTATAGTCTATTAGACACTTAATAAAATACGTACGATTAAGAGACCTCTTTCTGCTTCCCAGAGGAGTACTTGAGACTGGGTAAGAAATAGAAGTAAAGGAATGGGGTGACAAATTTCAAGATGATGTTGTAAAAGTGGGCCTTAGTAGTATGGCTAGCAAAATAGCTCTTAGGACTTTTAAACTGACATTGAGAAGCATACAAATATTATGTCCAGTATATTTTCAGATAAAAATGTAATAACACCAGCACTTTTGCACATGGGCAAAATGAGTATAGAAGTGATTATTGGATTATTGGAGATGTAAAAGAACTATTTCCTGCTTTAAAAAGGAGATCCAAATATATACATAATGACTCTTGCATTTCCAAATAAGGTTAATCCAAAAAACACATTAAAAAGAGCAGGGCTTACACATAAATATACACTGATGAAATGTTTGCATTTCAAGGATTAAAAAAAAAATTCTGTACATATTCAAGCAGAAAACTTAGGTTATGTACAAAGGAACCAAAGTAAGCTCTTTCTCCTTAGTAATACTTGACTTAAGAGATAATTATGGAATTCCTACGGAGTTTGGAGTGATAAAAGGCAAGATTCAAAGATTCCATTAATATGCCATGTTGTCATTCATGAGCAAAAGCAACACAAAGATTTTCTCAGATGAGAAAATACAGAAAATATGAACTATTTGTGAACACTTTGGATAAAATTACTTAGATTTACTCTAGAGATATTAGAACTAAATGAGGGGCGCCTGGGTGGCTCAGTTGGTTAAGCGCCCGACTTCAGCTCAGGTCATGATCTCATGGTCCGTGAGTTCGAGCCCCGCGTCGGGCTCTGGGCTGATGGCTCAGAGCCTGGAGCCTGCTTCCGGTTCTGTGTCTCCCTATCTCTCTGCCCCTCCCCTGTTCATGCTCTGTCTCTCTCTGTCTCAAAAATAAATAAACATTAAAAAAGAAGTAAATGAAACCGGTGGAAAAAACACATAGATAGGGGCAACTGGGTGGCTTAGCTGGTTAAGCATCTGACTTCCGCTGAGGTCATGAGCTCACAGTTCATGGTTTCGAGCTCCGTATCAGGCTCTGTGGCGACAGCTCAGTGCCTAGAGCCTGCTTCAGATTCTATGTGTCCCTCTCTCTCTCTCTGCCCTACCCCCACTTGTGCATGCATGCTCTCTATTTCAAAAATAAAATAAAAATAAACATTAACTTTTTTAGTGTTTTTAAAAACACATAAAGATGAGAATAGGAATTCAGTGAATTCTTATTGAATGAATTTTATGTATATATGTATGTGTGTGTATGAGTGTGTGTGTGTCTCTTTCTCTCTATATATATATTGACACACACACACACACACACACACACACACACACACACGCTGATACAAAAGCCAAATTGAGTACTTCTCAAAGGTCGAGTAAATAAATTTTGTCAAACAAAATTGGGGAAGTGTCACATGCCTATGTACATGCCTTTGGGATCTATCATTGCATTCACAGGAAGCTCAGCCAATGACTGAGCACAGCAGGGGGCTATATTTGGGTCATTTCTGCCCAATTCCCTTGGCCCTGTGATGCTCCATGGGCTGGTGGAGAAGTTTCAGACCTGCATTGTAGCCTGAGGCTCTATTTCTAGGTGTCAGATCTGTAGGACAATACTTTTCCCTGCTTCATTTCTCTCCTTTGCCTTTCATTCAATAAACCTCTTGCACTTCTAGTTGCACCTTGGTGTCTCCTACCTGGAAGAGTGGAATTGACAATGTGTGTATGCTTGCTTGTGGTGAACTGGTAGGTGGATAATGGGCTCAGAGGTTAGAGAAACTAATAACAATTTTTTTAAAAAGGGGGGGGGGCTAAGATAGGAAGCATGCAACAAAATGACAGAGGTAAGATCCAACATATTGTAAAAGTAAGACCCACCCATCTAGCTACATTATCCTCAGTTTGCTTCTTTGTAGCAGGCAGAAGGTGGAAATGAAAACATTCCTATGTTCTAAATTTAGACCTGGTATCTCTGCACTATTTTGGTAAATCCTTCCACCAAGGCTTCAGAATTTTATTTTATCACACTCCCTCACCTCCATACTCACCGCCCCCCTGCCCTGGTACATAGTTTCATTCTATCTTAGAGAAGGAGGACTAAAGAAAATCCCTATTGGGCTCTGAATATCAGCTTCCAGTTTGGCCAACTTCTGACCATAGAGGAACAACAAAACAAAGCAAAGCAAAACAAAACAAAACAAACCATTCTTTTGAATATTTTGTCAGGTTTCTGCCAGGACAAACAGTAAATATTTCTGGCACTATTAAACAACCCCATGGACACAAGAGGCATCCCCAAAGAGGGTTCAAAGGATACTACCCTCCCAAGATCCAAAGATAACCAAAAGAAAGGAAGACAATTGTCTTGAGAGTTGGCAATAGTTCATAGGACTCTAGCTGCAAATGAAGTACAACCCGCATTTATGTCTGACCATATTCTGGGGACCCCTAACCTGACAGATGCCAAACCAAGTTCTCGGGACACAAAAATGGGACAAACAGGAAGGTGTTTCTCCCAGCTGCCCCTGTGAGAAAAAGAATCGACCACCAATAGGTTCTGTAAAAAGCAAATTCACAAGTCACATTCAAAGATCTAAATCTTATAAATGTTTTTTTTCCCCAGCCAATCTGAATTTAGGAAAGAAGAGATAAGGTGAAATTTTACCTGTCTCTCTCCACCAGGCACCATAGAGATCTGAGAGCGCTGACTTTGGCAACAATTTCACCCTCTGCCGGCTTCTGTGCTTTCCCAGGATCCCAGGCTGCAGGCTCTGGACTCGATGGGCTGTTCCAGAAGATTTCATCCTGTCGCCAGAAACTGCAGAGACAGAAAACCAACCCCCTTTTACCCTTTCTAGTTAGTGCTTGGCTGAGACCCCCTTTTCTCTGGGGCACTTCTTAAATGGATAAGCTTATCTAAGAGCTTCAGAGTTCTCCCAGTAATTCAAGATTAAGTTTGTTAAGGTTAAATTTACTTGTGCAGCCTTAAAACACAATTTTATTCACCTGAGGCCTCTCACTGGCTCCAGTCTGACCCTGGATCCTACTCCCACTTAAATTCGGTCCGGTTTCTATGTTGGACACAGTGTGACCCCTATGGTTTCTACTTGGGACCCCATGTGAAGTCGGACCTGTCTGATGTGGGACCCAGGGGGGTATGGAACCCAGTCTGAGGCTGGATCCAGTCTGAGGCGGGACCCAGCGTGAGGTGGGAACCAGCGCGAGGTGGGTCCCGTCTGAGGCAGGACCCAGTGTGAGGTGGGACCCAAGCGTGAGGTGAGACCCAGTGTGATGTAGGACCCAGTTGGCGGTGGGACCTCGTTGGAGGTAGGACCCGGTCTGAGGTGGGAATCAGTCTGAGGTGGGACCCAGTCGGAGGTAGGACCGGGGCTGAAGTGGGACCAGCTCTGAGCTGGGGGCCCGTCTGACGTAGGACCCAGGGTGAGGTGGGACCCAGTTGGAGGTGGGACCCGGTCTGACGTGGACCCCGGTTTGACGTCGAACGCAGTCTGACGTCGGACCCAGCTGACGTCGGCTCGCTCTGACGTCGGCGCTGTCTGACTCCAGCCTGAGGCCGTCCTGGTTTTGAAGTCAGCCCGGACGCCGGCCGACGGTTTCCACAGCCAGCCTGGAAACCGAAACGCTCACGTGAAGCCTGAAAGCCCATGAAGGGAACGACTGCGACGCTGGGATCCCGAGACGGGGCCTCCCCGCCTGGAGAGGCAGCCAGCGAGCGGCAGGTTCGGCGGCTGGGCAGGTACGAGGGCCTTGCGGCTCGCTCCTCCAGGGGGCGTGTGTTTGTGTCTTTTCCAGTCCCCTCTTCTGACCCCAGAGCCGATACGAGGTAAACGGAGGCCTAGTAACCGACTCAAGTGTTGATTCGCTCAGAACTCGCCGCGGGCCGGGCAGCGTGCGAACTGGCGGATGGAAAGGGCCTGCGAGGAACTGGAGGAAGTGAAAGGGTCTTAGAGGAAGCGGGGGAGTCCTCCTCCGGGAAACGGCGGGTTGGCCATCGCGGGGTGGGGTGGGGGGGACCTTGGGGGTCGGCAGGGCTCCGTGGGGGCAGGCGGCCCCCAGGGAGCTGATCCCCGCGGCTCCCGATCCACCGGAGTGGGGTTCCAGTTCCGGGCGAGCGGCCGCCGATCAGGCCTCGGTGGGGGCTTCGCAGAACCACGCCCTTTGGGGCCTGTTGTCTTGCTTTCAACAGACCCCGGCTCTTAATATAGTAGAACGGCTATAATTTCCCCTTAATTCCTTTCTTTTTCTTTTTTTAAATTTGAGAGAGAGAGAGAGAGAGAGAGAGCGAGCGAGCGAGCAGGGGAGGGGCAGAGAGGGAGGGAGGGAGAGAATTCCAAGCAGGCTCCACGTTCAGTGCGAAACCCGATCCCAGGCTCGATCCCACCTCCCTGGGATCCTGACCTGAGAGTAGTCAAGAGTCGAGAGTGGGACAGTTAACCAGTTGAGCCGCCCAGGCGCCCCTATAGTGGAAGGGCCATTGAAAAGCCACGCATACTCATTTATCTCAGGTGCTTGAAGGGTGGGGAGAAGACATGTACAGAGAGGTGGCCGCATCATTTGTCAGAAGTGTGATCGCTGCGTTTCCTACAGATGCTGTGAGCTACTTGGCAGTTGTGTGTTGGCCTGTCCGCTGGTCTCCTTCCTTGCCCTCAAAGAGGAGTGTTTGGGATTTATGAAGATCCAGGGATTGTGGAACAGGCTGTTGGTAGATAAAATACTAAAGCCAGTGAGGCTGAGAGGTCAGAACCCCTAGACCCTCAGGTGTCATTCAGATGTCTGTTACTGTTTTCAAGTCTGTTCAGCATCATCTCCCATCCCCCCTGTCTCTGTCTCTGTCTCTGTCTCTGTCTCTGTCTCCTTGTCTCTGTCTCCATCGTCAGTGCAGCTAGAAGCAAAGGGCTCCAAAGGTGGCAGGGCCATAGGACAGAAGGAATCCAGACCCATGAGCCAATTGGGGGAGGGGTGCCCAGGGCCATCAACAGTGGACACTGCATGGGTGAGAGAGAAATCTTTGTGGGGCTAAGCCATCGATGTGCAGAGGGTTGTTTATATCAGAAGCTAGTAGTAACTATTGTAACGCAAGTCTCAAATCTGTGACTCTTTACGTTGATGCAAATAAAGGAATACACATTTTAAACATTATTCATTTTCACCATTTCAATTTTACTCTTTCTCTGTAGGAATAGGATAAGCTCCCATCCCCCCACCCTCTCCTTAAGAGATATTATTTGGGTTCTTTGGATGGATCAGATCTCATTTGATGCCAGTTTTGTTACAAACGATTCTCCCTGCAGAATGCCATCACGGGAGCAGAGAGTTGGGATTTGAAAAATTAAGTCTGTTTTATAACAAAAGGTCAGCAGTGAGGATCAGATGAGTTTGTATTCTTTTTCCCTGAGTACAGGTTTTATGTGAATGTGTTTTAATGTGTAGTCTTAGACCATCCATCGCCAAATATCCAAAGAAAATAGAGAAATTTAGTTGGTGGCATAGTGAGATTTTTCCAAGTTGTTCAATTCTGTATAAAGAAAACTATTTGAACATTTACTGAATCAGTTTTCTGTCAACATTTTGGAATAATATAGACAATGCTTTCATTGGTCTCTCAGGTAAGGGCTGAAAAAAATATTAGGCCACAGAAGTAATTTAGTTTTTACTTTTCCCTTTCTCCAGGAAAAAAAAAAATAGTGCATAAAATGTACAAAGTCAGCATTTGTTGTTATTTGCCAGAAATTATCATTCTTCTCTCTAGGAAAATTGTCCCAGAACTTAACCCCTACAGAGTGGTCAAAACTAAGAATTGACATGCCGAAGAATTAGGACGCTATATAAATCATGACATTCAGTCTCTTCTCGTTGATATGAACCTGCTGAATTACAAACCCAGGTCTCCTATGGAATTGTATCTCACGTGGCTGCTTCTGTAGGTCGTCTCTTTATCCTTTGGGTTTTACATAGAAGTGCTCTTAGCTGTTAAGTTCTGTCTCAGTCCTGGTGCACAGAGTTGGATTAATGCCTCTGCACGTGTTGGTAGAGATTTAGCACACTTGCTTATCTCTGCATATTATTCCATACCAGACTGGGCTTTGGAAGATGCTTTGGTAGAACTTGGTAGGGAATATATATTCTTTTCATGAACGAAGGAATAAATTACTATCTTACCACGTTCGGGCTTGCTGAGGTCTGTTTAATTGTGAGGGCAAATGAAAGAGCTGTAGAATACCCAAATTATTGGTGACCAGATGTCAAGTGCTGCCATGTAGGGCCTGCTGATTGCATAACAGCCACTAACTAAATGTAAAGGTCATCTCCCCTTTTGCCATAACATTATGATCAAAAACACGAACCCATGCTTTTAAAAATAACTCCTTTGGCACTGAGGGGGACAGAAGAAAGAATAAGAAAGTAGACTCAAAGTTTCACTGCTCTTCCTGCCAATATATACAAACCCACATCCAAAACACATCTCATTTACATGCCTGTTTATTTTGTTTTCATGGCTGTCTGGAAGCTGGGACCTTTCCTTTTCTATAAACTGAGACAAAGAGTTATAAAGATAAACTCTGACCCTGCCTAGCTCCCCATAATGTCTGGCCTTATCATCTTCACCTGGGCAAATATTCTTATCACTAAGGGACTTGGTGTATGTGTAGGTGTATTACCAGAAATTTAGAAAGCATAGCACGAGTTGTTTTGTTTACAAATTTTGAATTGGTAGTTTTTGCTCTAAGCATTACACATTCTTCTTGGTTTTAGGAAGATTTGAAGGAGGTGGAAGAAACATAGCCGGTGTCGAAATAATTTCATAGAAACATAAACTTTAGATTTACAGAAATTTTAGAGTAGTAATTATTGGTAGGTTTTTGCTATTACTGTTGTCATTATAAAGCACTTATTCTGGGACACCTGGGTGGCTCAGTCGGTTAAGCGTCCAACTTCGGCTCAGGTCATGGTCTCGTGGTTTGTGCGTTTGAGCCCTGCATCAGGCTCTGTGCTGATGGCTTGGACCCTGGGGCCTGCTTCGGATTCTGTCTCCCTCTCCCCCTCCCTCCTCTCCCTCTCTCTTTCTCTCAAACATAAATAAACATGAAAAAAAATGGGGAAAAAAACAATTATTCTGTGTCAGGGATTACTCTATGTACTTTATACATATTTCATCCTAATAACAATCCTCCAAGGTAGGTACTGTTATTTCCCCCTTGTACATATGAAGACCCTGAGGCTCAGAGAGCTTAAGATACTTGTCCAAGGCCACAAGGCATGTAAGTGGAAGAGCCTGGTTTGAGTTCACCACCTGCTCATTCCCCAGATTCCTTTTGTCATGAAATCCTCTCTTTGTAAACTGGGTGCCACATCCTTTTGAATATATAATGTCTGATCAAAATCGTTCTTTAATGAGGTTTATTTCCCAGTGTTGAGCTACTGTCATCGCTGAAGGCACCTACCCATTCCTCAGACCCTACTGCGCATTAGGCTGGGTCTTAGCAGTAGGGGATTTTGAGAAATCGAATGCTCCTAAAATCAGTTCCCTATTTGATGGCACACCGTTTTGTCCCCTTGAGTTACTGCTTTCTCTCTCACATTCTGCTGGTTGGAAAGGGATGCATTCACTTCCCATCCCATTTTAGATCATGTCGGGGGCTTATTTTTCTTTTCTCAACTACTCCCTTCCTTTCTTAAGTAAAAATGCTAGAGATTTGAGTGGAAGTTGAAAAGGTCTTACGGAGAATAACAACAAGGAGGCCCAGCACTGCCTCACTGAGTGAGAAAAATACTCTGGTGAAAGATTTTATATTTTTCAAGAAGAATAAGAAATCTCCACATAAATCTCTGCAAACTTAGCCTTGAACACAAAGTAGAAAAGAGCTTTGAAAATGGGCTTCAAACCGGGCATAACCAACAACCTGTGCGTGCAATGATTCATTCTGGAATTGTTCTGCTGAAATGTAAACTCAGCGGTGAAATGGATGCTGCATGCTTTGGGGTTCTTAGCCAGATCCCGTCTACCGTCTGGAAGAAGGAGGCCACAAACAAAGTGATACTACTTTGTTGTAAAATAAACAGTCCCCCAAGGGCTTCCAAATGAAACAGGCTCTTTATTTTCTATGCCTGCAGTTTCCCACATTCATGGCAGAGCCTCCCATTCAAGTAAACAGAACACCTTCTTCCTTTGTGTTGCTTTTAGAATAGACTGGTCCAAACCGTCTGAACTCATAAGAGCTGATAACTACCGATCTATCTGGTGCCATCCTTTACAATTTTCTCCTTGGAACTGCATAATCCCTCTGTTTTTCAATTTTTCTCCTATTCTTCATAGACCCTTGTGCTTTTATCTTTGCACTCACTGCTCTATCCTCCTTCTTCTTTTAAGTTTATTTATTTTGAGAGAGAGAGAGCGAGCGAGCAGGGGAGGGGCAGAGAGAGAGGGAGAGGGAGAGAGAGAATATCCTTCTGAAATCGGTGGTTCCTGCCATGCTTCTGTTTTATTCTTCACATGGCTACTTCCCCTCATCAGCCTAGATCTTGCCTAACCCTAGCAAGCTTTATCCTGGCTCGGGTGCCCTTGAGGACGTTTTCCTTCTCTCAGGTTTATCTTACCACATGTGGCCGTTAGTGTGTGAGCATTTAATTGATCAAGTCAGGACACTCTTCCCAAAGAGGGAGCTATTAATAAGTATGCTGAGACAACACACATAAATCAGGACCGTCCAGGGGAAACTGGCCTGTCTTGTCAACTCTTTTGGAATTTTTTTGTTGAATTGAATACTCCCTGCCCAACCTCCCGATTATAACTTAGAGAAGAGGAAGAACCTCATTTGAATCTTGTTTTCTGCTTATTTCCTAAATCGTGCTGTCTCATTGCTTAATGCATAATTGGAGATAAATATAATAACAATTGCATGCCACAGCAAATGTATGTATAAATACATAAAAGTATGTACATACGAAATAGAAAAATAATATATTTATAAACAAGTTTGTGATGGTAGAATACAAAATTATGTGTGTCTGTGCCAACTGTCTGTCAGGCAGTGAGCTAGCTACCACAAACTGAAATACTGATTTTTATAATTCTCATCTTACAGTGAGGCATAAAGAAGTCAAATGAAGAGCTAAGATTCAGTTTCCAGTCAGATGCTAAACCATGCATTTCGGTTGTGCTCTTTCCAAGAGTCATGTTAACACATTCCCTTTGTTTTGTCCTCTTCACTCCACTGGGCCCAGTAGCCAATACAGGTCATTATTTATGTGACTTATAATTATGCCAAATAGCAAGAAGAGGAGAGAACAAAATCAAAATAAAATATTTCTTTTTGGTAAGGTTAGGGGAGGTGTTGAGGAAAAAAGAAAAAAAAAATAGACTAGATGTGTTTGAAGGAAAGTGTGTTTCTGGCCAGGAATTGGTGATTAGGATCAAGCCATTTGAAATTCTTCACGGAGTTTGGACAAACACACATGCATCATCTAACACTAACACCATCGATATGACTTTTATTTCTGTTTCCAGCTGAGAGAGTCATTACTGTGATCTGTGGGACATTCTATACATGAGCTGATACTTCTCTTCCTTCTCCTCAGTCTCTAAGGTAAGATAAGTTCACACAGAACTTTAAGAAATCTAAACAGTGGCATTTGTGTCAAATAACTTTTACCTTCATAGCTTCTGACTCTGGCTGCTTTCAACATATCAGGATTCTGTTCTGCTTTGTCTTTCTAGTTTGTGTTGAGTGGTGTTTGTGCTCTGCTCTTAAGACAAAATACATGCCTGAAGCCTGTCTTGCTTCCTTTATTACTGTTAAGTTATATGTCGTCCATGCATTAGAACTTTTTTCCTTTTTTTTTTGGTTTTCCGCTTTATTAAATGTGTTATGACTTCCCATTATAGCACGCCATAACCTGATTGGTAGAAACTGTAGTTGTCTGGTGCCAAGAATAACCAAATATGGCTCCGAATATCAATCTGGTATAATCCCAGGGCAAGCCACACTGGAAACTGAATATGCTCGAAGTCATCGCTCTTTTAGTCCCAGGGAACAGGAGAGGGTTATGGGGAGTGGCGGTGGGTGGACTGACTCCCCGCAGGGTCTCATAAGTAAGAATTTGCCTATAGAGGTAATATTTAGGGGGCAGTCTCGGTCATTCAGCATTAGTGTTTCACAGCTTCTAGGCCACTTGCTAAGTGTTGTATTTCTGCTGCAAACTGGAGTAGAACATATTAAAGAATAATTTACACAGTTGAGAAATCCATGATATCTCCCAAGGATGGGGTATACTTTAGAGTTCAGATTACTTTTTAAAGAATTCCATTTTAATTACAGTTGGAGACTTCATTGCCATTTTGGGATAAAAGACTCAATTTTAAGTCACTAGAGGTTTGTATACTGGAGTTATTATCTACTTTCCAAAACAGCAAGTTTTTATTTTGCTACAGTTTAATTTTAATCTCTTTGACATTAAAACTTAGGCATATATGTCATCTTAAATTTTCTTTCTCTCTCTCTCTTTTTTTTTTTTTTTTTTTTTTTTTTTGCTTGTTTGTTTTGCTTTTTGTCAAAGGTAGAACATTCTGGGCTTTTTATTTTTTATATTTTTTTAAATATTTATTTTTGAGAGAGAAAGAGTGTGGGAGCACATGTGTACGAGTCAGGGAGGGGTGAGAGGGGGCTAGGGAGAGGATCTGAAGCAGGCTCTGTGCTGACAGCAGAGAGCCCAATGCGGGGCTTGAACCCACCTGACGTGAGCTGAAGTCAGACACCCAGGCGCCTCTAGATCATTCTAGACTCTTTAAAGATTAGCAAATTATGCTACCTTAAAACATAAAGGAGAAGCCTTTGGCTATTCTGTTTAGTGCTTTGATTTTGTGAACTTTCTCTCAGTTTCTTTGCACAAAGTTACCCAATCCTCCAGGCAAAGTTTTCCAATTATTATTATTAGTAGTAGTACCTGTAGTTCCTAGAAGTCCAAGATATCCACAGTAGTTCAGACATATTTAGATGTTGGTCAAAAGCAAATAGTTATACTCTATATAAGTCATTATTATTCCCTAAAGCCACTAACATGAAAATTATCATCTGCAAACAAACAGAATAAAAGCAGAAACAAAAAGATGGGGCAGGTGTCAAGGCTTACCATGTGTTGGAAACTCTTTGGAGAACTCTGGATACGAGGATGAATAAAATATAATTCCTAAGCTTGAAAAATTCACAGCCTGGTGGAGAGGCAAAGATAAACAAAGAACTATAATTCAATGCAATGTGCTCTACAAATGAGACATATGCAAAACTCTACTAGCATACAGGTGAAGGAGAAACTGATTTTTTTCTGAGGATGTTCGGGACAGTTGTGGAAAAAAAAATTGAGCTAGACATTGGAGGATGAGTTTATTTTCCAGGTAGACAGGTGAGGCAAGTCATTCCTGAGAGTGGGAAAAAGTCCCCTGGACATGTATATGGCACCCATATACCAAAGGACTTACATAGGATGCAGAGGAGTTTAAATTTTGAATGACCAGATCAGATATCCTAGGACAGTGAAGAGACACCTGACCGGAGAATCAGGCTACATGGGTGCAAGTCTTGATTCTGCCATTAGCAGGACAGTATCACTTGAGGAAAGTGCTTTACCTTTCTTGCCTCCAAAATGAGGTGATTTTTGCGGCACAAAAATTCTAATTCATAGGTTAAGGCTAATGTTTCATCCAGAGAGACACTGAGTTAGAAAATGAGTTTTGTTTGCCTCCAAAACCAGAAATGTATTTAATTCCTATTCTAGTAGTAGTGCTTCGGCTTATAAATAGGACTGAATTTATATGGTGTAATCAAGCAGGGGACTTGATATATAGGCTGACAATCTATAAATACCCTGAGCAAAATATTATAAATGAAGAATGGGAAATTGCATCCTCCAAAATTGGTAAGAGTAGAAATAATGGCCTGAGACAAAGGATAGGACTATTTTTTTAGACTAGACTTAAAAGTATTTCTAATCTTTGAGAGCATCTGGGCTGTGTTGCAGACTCCCTGGAGGGTGTGGGAAGGGCTTCCCTGAGACGCTCAAGGGCAGGCAAGCGAGCCAGTGAAATGTGGAAGAAGAAGGAGGAGTCGAAGTAATAATAAGCAGGCCATGGCAGTAATTTGCAACCTGGAGTGGGGGAACAATGGGCCTCGAGAAGCTCAGAGCTAACGCTGTCTTGCTGGTTTCCAGCCACCCGCTGCACTCTGCACTGGACTAACACTCCCAGGGCCATAGGCCTCAGGGCTCCTCACTGTTTTTTAGGAAAGTGCCATTTACTTAGCATCCACTGTATATTTGCCACCATTGTACTCACCCGACACATTCAGGAAAGCTTTGAGAAAGAGGAGGGGAACTAACCCATGTTGACGAGTATTGGACACTTACTACTTACCGCAGGCTGTGGCCTGTGCTGTAACAAGCAAGATCTCATTTAAATCTCAGCAGCCTTCTGAAGTGTCATGTAGTTATTATATCCCTCCTCTTTATGTAAAATGAGGAACCTGAAGCACAGAAAGGATAAATAAAGCTGCCCAAGGGGGGCAGTCAACATTTGAAACTAGAACTCTCCACTCGAAAGGCCACTCCTTGCTGCAACATCCTAGGATGGTATTGTCAACCAGTTCCCTACAAGTTTGGTTTCTCACTGGGTCATTGCTTGTGATCTAGAGGAAGATTTTCCTTAATAAAAATGCTCCATCTGAATCTGTTCCTCCAGGTGGTAGAGACACAGCCTGTAGTGGCTGACACATGACCAGTGGAAGGCTGTCCATTATTCTTTCTTTCTTCAGTTAAGGCTCTGAATTGGATCCAGCTGTTCTTTGTTGCAAAGGCCAAAAGACCTCAATATCCTGCTCTTTGTTTTCCTGGAAGTTATTGGCTATTGTTAGCCATGAAGGCCAGGTTGGAACCCCTTAAAGAACTAAAATGTTGGTAGACAGGTACTAGGGAGCAAGGTCTTAGAATAGCAGAGATGATGGTATTTCAAGACCAAGCCTCAGTTTCTGGTCTGGCAAAAGCCATGTGTTGACCCCACGGGAAAAAAATCTGTAAATAGACCCGAGGAAAGAAGCCAACTGGATTCTTCTCACCCTTCACTTAGAACAAATAATAATGTAGTAATTTTAATATTTCTTATGATGTATCCAGTCATTGTTGCATGCTAAATACTGTGCTAAAAGCCGTTTGTAAGCACCAACATCATTTTTAGCTCTAACATTTACTGAGCACTTCTTAGGCACCATGCTCTTGTGCTAAGTATTTAAAGCTTTGCCGTTCTGTAAGGCAAACACTGATACAGTCCTCGTTTTTGAGGCATAGATACTGAACCTTAGGTTTACTTTTCCAATGCGCCATGATTAGCTAATGACAGAAATAGGGAACTAGAGTATGTATGTTTACTGAGATTCTCAAAGGACTAGAAATCGGTTACAATAAGATTAAAAAGAAAGCGACAGGGAAAGAGCGGAATTACTGCAAGGACTGAGAAATCTGTCACCTTCTTATACCACACCAGCATTACCCCACTGCCTCTTGTAGCAACTGTTTTCTCTTTTTATCTTCTGGCTTTACAGCCAGAGGGGGCTGACCATTTGGATTGGCACAATCGTAAGCATGTCTAGAAATGAATTCCCAAATTTCCTACTAAATAGCAACTCCAGTGTGATGACCAAACACAAGCTTGGTCAGGCAGTACCTTTATGGATCAGCTTGGTCAGAATAAGAAACTCACTCACAACTAAACTTGGAACTCAGAAGAGATTTTCGTCCTCCAAATGTCAGATGTGATAGAGGGCTGTTGGTGAGTCACTCCCTTTTTCAAGAATAGAGGCATAATTCCCAGTGGAATAATGAGCTTCAGCCCACTGGCGCCCAAGGAGCTAACACAGTGGGCAGATGTCCGAACTCTACTGGCCATGTCCCAGATGCAAACAATAGAACACTGGCCAACTTCTACTAAAGAGAATTTCTGAAGCCATGGTATTGCCTTGGCCCGCCAAAAATGCATTACAAGACCACGGTTGCCCACAATAGTCTCACTTCATAAAGAAGGAAAGGCTTGGGGAGGGGAAGTAACGTGAGCTTATATTCTCTGATGGAGTTTGAGGAAAAGTGCTCAGAAATTTTGCCTCTTTGCCCTTTTAGATGATGGATTGCTTCAGTTTTATGAAATGCTGGGGCTAAATCCCTTCAAGGTTGGGTCTACATGAATATTAATTGGTCCTGAGTAAGAAGAGTGAGGCCTTGCTCATTGCCAGTTTGGGGCAGTCCTCATCAGTGGTCTTTTCCAGACTCTTTCTTTTAAAGGAGATCTTTTTGGTGGGGGGAAGGAAACTCAGAGAGTTCCATTTGGGAAGGAGATTTTTTTAAAGCTTTCCATAGTTGTCAGTAATTCTGTTCCTTAAAAACTGCATCATGTTAAAGGACTATAATGACATTGGGTTGTCTAAGCAGATCGTATTTCATATTCTCTAAAATGGATGCAGATTACAAAATTCAGGGTAAGCACTTTTTTACAGTTCCCAGAATTTTGTCTATTTGCATGTTTACATTATGTAATACTTTCATATATATCATCTTCCCTCAAGGTAAATACAGCAGATATTGTTTTTCCCCCTTTACAAGCAAGATCAGCAATTAAATAACTTGTGAATGGGAGATCAGAATGATTGAGTGGCTGAACTGGGACTTTAATCTGGGTCCCCTGATTCCCAGCCCTCTCCGTTTTCTATACAGGTCCTGTCCAGTCCGTAGGGGCCACTCCTTGCTTTCTACCATTCATTCATTCCATTAATCGGTTCAGCTCTCACTATGACAGCTTCTCCATAAACAGGAAGAGAGTGGGGCCCAGACAAAATGATATTTGTATAATTCCCCTGGAGCCAAGGAACAACTTTTGCTTTCTTGGATGTATTAATTTTGGGCACAAACCATTTGTCCTGGAGGAGTGATTTACCTTTAACTTTAGTGGGGCAGGGGGGCGGGGGAGAAGAAATTGTCTCCTAAGGCTTGTACAGAGGTGAGTTTTCTTCATTGATAGAACCCAGTCAATCACATGAAGACAGTGAAAAATAAGAAATGCAGATGCATTTGCCTGTGTAGGATCAAAAACATAAAAACATTAAAAATCACAGTCACTTAAGGGAGTTTTTCTCAGAGCCACTGAATATCTATACACAGTTCCCTTGGGACATAATTCTGAAAGCTTGCTAAATTAGAGGAAAATAAAACAACTCCCCCTCAACTTCCAGAAGATTCCAGCCAAGGCTGAGCTCTAAACCTCTTAGATTTGGATTTGGTTCTAAACTTGGCAAAGAAACACTAGCCCATCCCTACTGGAAAGCTCTCAAGAGAGTCAGTTCCAGCTTTCCAAAAACTTGCAGCCCAAATATGTTTGGCTTCACATCTGAACCTTTGTAATATTTGACATCTATTAGAAATTACCAAGTCAACTTTAGAAACCTAAAATCAAGCTGAACTCCAATGGGTATATGCAATCAAACTGATAAGATTGCCATATAACTTAAGCAAACATTGAACCTGATTTGAAAACCCATGTGAAGGCTCAGTCACATTTTTGGCAAGGGCTCCAAGATCTTTGGAGATATTAATGAGGAGGAAGAGGAGGGAGATCTCATTTTTCTCTTCTAATCCATCGTTTCCACCTCTTGTAGCTACTGTATTTCATGACCTCAGAGGACAGAACTCCTGAAACTAGCATAACAATGGCCCCTATGAAATCAGAGTTCTTTAAAAACAAGGTGATAATTTTTCCTAATCTGAGTTAACCCAGTGGAGCTAGTAACAGAATAAGAAAGTTACTGCTTTGACTTCACCAAGAGATTGGCAGCCTTCAAGCTGGGAAAACCTGGATAAGTTTGCTCACAAAGACGAAAAAGCACTTACAGATCAGATAAGATATTAATCCAATTTGGAGCTCTCAGGAGAACAGAGAGGAAGTGGCCAATTAGAGGAGTTCTGATCTGGCCTAAAAGCTGAGAAGACCCTCAAAGTGTCCAATAGACTTTTTGGTTTGTTTGGTTGCTCGTAACCTCTCTAGAGGATGCTATAACGTAGAAGAAGTGGTCCATATATTTTGTCTCTTGTAAGCTTCCGAGGGGGTTGGCAACAAATACAAATTTGTTTGTGAATGTCTAAGGCTCGTGGACATGTTGTCTAAGAAGTAACATCTGCTATATCCATTTGAGGCAGCAGGAGGTTGCAGGAAAATCCATGGGCCTGGCCCAAACATTCTGCCACTTAAACAGCAGTGTGACCTTGAGATAAATCACTTACTTCTCTGGGCTTCTGTTTCTTCAACAGTAAATAGTTATTATAATATCTTTTTCAGAGTGTCATTGTGAAAACTGAATTTAGGATTGTGTATGCAATCACTCAGCATTGTATCTGCTATAGAATATAGTCTAGAAAAGTTAAAGTTGTTTATAAGGAAATGCAAAATCCATCTCTCCTCATTCATGTCTTCCACCTTCTTATATTATCTGTAGGATAGGAAAACCTGAGCTGCTTTCTGGAATGTTATTTCATAATATTGTGATAAGTATTGGACTCCTAGCATATCTTTACCTTCCACCTCAAAATCATAAAGACGAGAAGGAGATAAGGCAAAATATATATTAGTTATCATTCCCTCCTTTCTCTTCTCTGTTTCATTAGCCACCCTGACTGCTTTCCTTAAATTTCTTGTGATTATTTTTTTCCTCATTGTATTTTTCTTATTATTTTTTAAAAGTTTATTTATTTATTTTGAGACAGAGAAAGAGAATCCCAAATGAGCTCCACTGTGTCAGTGTAGAGAACCTGGAGATCATGACCTGAGTTGAAATCAAGGGTCGGATGCTTAACCAACTGAGCCACCAGGTGTCCCATTTTTTCTTCATTTTAAGACACAATAACCAGTATATTTTATCGGGTGAAATCCTTTTCAATAAGCTGATCCTCTGGTCATGAATAACTGTCCCTCCCTCTCACTTTTCTTCCCACCCTGTCTACCTTTCTCCATCTTTTTTTTCCTTAGTCCCATTCATTTATATATTCAACAGTATGTTTGAGTGCTAATTGTATACCAGTCATTTGTTGAGACTTTATATGTAGGAACAGTAAACTCTATGCTGTCTCTACTCTCACAGAGCTGACATTCTGGTGGCATTGGCGGGGAGGGACAGGAAGTAATGACATATAGAACCAAATAAACCTATAGTGGCAATAGGAGCTATGGTGAAGCATGACACTGGGTAATAGAATAGAGGCTGATGGTGGGGGGGGGGGGTCTGACTAGGGAAGATATTTCTGATAAAGGAACATTTGAGCAGGGGCCTGGGATTAGGTGAGGGAGAAAGACCTACCATCTTCTAGGGGAAGAGCATTACGCAAAGGGAATAGCCAGCCAAAGGCATGCTGGAGGCACAGTGAGGAAGCCAAGGACTTTGGGGTTTACTCTAAATTGGATGTGAAGCCAGCAGGATTTTGGGCAGATGAGGGACATGATAAAATGTAACTTTTAGAATGCTCTTCTGGGAGCCCCTTTGGGAAATGGTAGTAAACTCTGAGTCTGAAAAGAACAATCATGGGTAAGGTTAGCACTCAGAAAATAAAGCATATTCTCATAATGGAAACTCCTGTTTTTTTGTTGAATAGTAGTGTTTCGTTTCAAAACACAAACAGTGAAGTGCTACTATTTGTATCTAGAGCTGCACCTTCTAGCTTTTCCCTTATTCTTTCTTTTGCCTTCCCTTTTCTGTTCTCATTCCTTTGCGTGGAAAGAAAGAACAACAATTTGAGAAGGGGGTTATTCTCCTTGAGTAGGAAGTAGGTAGAATCTAGAACAGTCTTACCTCTGATCAATTTATAGATGACCATCCTCATACTCAGTGCTAGTATTTGCTGAAGACTTAGTATGTGCTGCCAAGCATATTGCTAAGTGCACAGCAGGCAATGCATTGATTCCTTAAAGCAAAACCACTCTATTTGACAATTGAAGAGGTTGAGTAATTTTCGCAACGTCATATACTAAGGAATTTCTGAAGGCAGGACTCCAGTCCATTTGATTCAAAGTTTGTATTCTCTACAGATACACAATATTGCTTTCTAGTCACTCACTCACTGACGCAGTTATTAAATGGGAAATTATTAACTGTACCCGGTATTGTGTTAGGGTAGGATGTGGCATGGATGTATAATTGTATAAATCAAATCTAATGTAAATGGTTTTCAAAATGTCGAGCTTAATCTTATGTCCACCAGAAATTTGAACTAGGAAATGAAGACTTTACTTACAGTGGTAAATTGTGCCCCTTTTTATAATCATTTGAGAGTTGGAATGCAATTTAAAAAGAGGGTCTGTCCTCCCAAAATATCTTAGGTCCCATTTTTCTCTGAATGGAGACAGCTCTACATTCAATTATTTTATGCTAAGCACCTGTGTTTTACTTACTGTCAGAATATGTTTATGAATGACCTTCCCATTGCTTTAATCAAAGGGACTAGTTTTTAGAAGGAATAAGAAAGATTTCAATGGTTAAAGCCAGCAAACAGCTCTACATTGTTAATGTTGGAGAGGTAAGTCTCCTATTTTCAGTCAAAACTGAAAGATTGGTAGGTTCTGCTGGATGAAACCATAAGACTAATTTTCTTGGTGATGAGTGTATGTATGATGTATACTTCTGGGATCTCCTTGCAATTTATCTTTTTTTGTTATTTTTTTTAATCATTTCATTAGCACTGGGAGGCATTTGATCATTTTTTTTTTCCCCATGAAAGAGGAGAAAAGGAGCCTGAGAGAGTTCACTGAATCACCTAAGATCCTGCAGTTATTTGACTAGAACCTGACTGTACTAGCCAGGGTTCTCCAGAGAAACACGAAGCAGTATGTGTATATGCTAGAATTGATTGGAATTAGCTCATGAGATTATAGGGGCTTCTGAGTCCCGAAATAGGTATTCAGTGAACTGGATCTGAACTGGAGGTCCAGAAGAGCCAGCCATGCTCCATTCTGAACACTCGCAGGCTAGAAATCCCAGATGAACCAATATGTCAGTTGAGTCTAAAGGCAGGAGTGAAATGATATCTTAGGTAAACTAGTCAGGCAGGAGAAGTTCCCCCTTACTCATGGAGGGGCTAGCTTTCTTTTATTTAGTCCTTCCTCTGACTAGATGAGGCCCACGAGTAGAATAATCTGCATTGTGCAGTCTATCAACTTCAGTGTTGCTCTCGGTCAGGAACAACCTCACAGACACACCCAGAATAATGTTTGCCCAAATGTCTGGGTGCCCCGTGGCCCACTCAAGTTGACATATAAAGTTGACCATCACATTGAGTTTCTAGCTCTGTGCCTTGTACCATATATATATATATATATATATAAAATATATAAATATATATAAATATATAAATATATATTATATATATTTATATATATAAATATATAAATACATATATATAAATATATAAAATATATATATATATATATATTTGTGCTTCCCCCTTTTTTTTCTTTCAATTTTTATTTTGAGAGAGAGAGAAAGTGAGAGTATGTACATGTGTGAGGGCAGGGTAGGGGCAGAGAGAGAGGGAGAAAGAATCCCAAGCCAAGCAGGCTCCATGCCATCAGCACAGAGCCTGACTTGGGGCTCCAACCCATAAACTGCGAGATCATGACTTGAACCGAAATCAGGAGGTGGATGCTTAACTGACTGAGCCACCCGGGCGCCCCTGACTGTGCTTCCTTTTAATGTTCACATACACTCTCTTTCTCACACACACAATATGCAGTATCATAGTAGCAGCAAACCAGAAACAAATGTACGAGAGAAGAAATTTTTTTCTGGAAGAACATTCTTCTAAACGAGAAAGGAGCTTGCTAGTAGGGTTGAACCTAAGCATAAGACTTTATCAAGATTATTTGTCAAAGGGTAACATTCATCTGAATTCATCTGATCTCACATAAGTTACACACACAGGCATATTAAAAAATTGGAAATGAAAACCACAACAGAGATTGCTTGTACATTTTAATGTGTCCCGAACGTGAATCGATAGCTTTGTGAGTTCCTGATTCATTGCATACCACGAAGTGACCCAGGAGCCTTTCAGCACTCCCAGTGCCATCCAGCTTGCTTGCCTTGGCCTGGCTAAGAAAACCGCAGCTCACTGCCTTGCTCAGTGCACTCAGCAAGAAGACGGCGAGAGCACACACTCCAGGCAGCACTGACTCCATTTGGAAAGCCTCGGGATAACGAAGGGGTAATGTGTCTTGACTTCCGACACTGTTAAATACTCTGCTACTACTTTTCCTTCCATTTCTCACCTTCCTGAAGTAGGGGTGAAGTGAGGGGGAAAAGGAAAGTTTGGCAGAAACTCCACTTTGGAGAAAGAAAATCTTATTTGAATAAAGGTCCTACATTGAGAAGCCCCCATTGCTTTGAAAACCGGTTAACTCTTGATTAACTTGCCCACAAAGACTTGCAAATGTTGGGTTGGAGGAGGGACTAGGGGAAACTGAAATGAAATAAACATCAGTACACACATAGGAAGGGGGGAGCAGCAAAGAGTCCAGTCCTCATGACTGGGAGTAGTGGTTCTGAACAGCTCCTTATAATAGCATACTGAGCCTGAGTCCAGTGAGGCCTCTCTGCTGTTCTCTACTGAGGTTCGTTCAGTCCTAAAATGCTTTGGGTTTGCACTAGACTTGGGAAGCCTTTATCTTCTCTTGTTCTCCTCCTGATTAAGAACATGGGGACACAGAGATACTTGAAGCCTAGTTGAAAATAGAAGTCTTGATTTCTGGTTGTAAGAAGAGACTTTGTTTGTTTGTTTTAAAGAAGAATACCTTGATTTGACTGTAAGGAGGGGAAATTACATTAGAGAATGGGAGGTAACTCTGAACTGGACTCCTGTTTGGAAATTGGGTCTCTTCACAGATGACTGCCTGGGGCTGAGAGCATGCCTTTCCTAATAATATGCTGATAAGTACCAGCTGAGGTGAATTGAATCTTTATTGGCCCAGTGAGACTGGGAAACCTATTACAAAACGAGCTGAATAGTTTTGGGGATCTTTCCAGGCAGCAGAAAAATCCCAAGAGCCATGAGTACCCAACCTGTAATAAATACATTGTTCTGTCCAATTGCAAAGCCTTCTCTTCTAATACTATTCCCTACATAGATTTTTCTTATTAGGAAATTCATTATATGGCCCAAGATTTACTTATAAGACATTGCCACAAAATAGACTTTGCCCATAGGAAGAGTCTCTTATCCTCTTCCTTTTGGGGAAACTGAGGATTTTTTAAGTACTGGGATGATAACTTTTCTATAAAGGTCAAACTGTGAGTTCTTCTGGATCCCCTGAAGGAACAGTAGTTTACCAGAATAAACTTGTATAAGTGTGTGTGCATGTGTGTGTGTTACATGGGAAAATCTACTTGGGATTAAAGTTACTAAGAAAGCAAACAGAAGCAGTTCTAGTTAGGGTTTGCAGGAGAAGAGAAGAACCAACTTTTGTAGTTTGAGTTATTTAAAAGAAGTCAATTCAGAAAACCATCTGTACAAACTTGAGCAATGAGAAGGCAGACAGGCAGCAAGCACATGGGTGTGTGTGTGTGTGTGTGTGTGTGTGTGTGTGTGTGTGTGTGTGTATGTGTGTGGTGGGGTTACTTTTATTCTCCATTCCTGGGAGGAAGGCTGGGGCACTGACAGTACTCTGAATACATGTCTGTTGGGTGTGTTGAGAAAAACAAGACTTTAGCCACATTGAAAAAGAAAAACCCCAGTGCATTTTTCCAAGACCTGGTATTGTCAGTTTTAGAATACCTGGGACTAGAGTAAAGCTGTGTGTCTTCCCTGGTTTTTAGCCCCTGATACATCTGTGATTCATTCCTTTCACTAATGCAAAGTGGGGGTCTAGATGGCACATCTTTTTGTTGTTTATTGCTGGTGTATTGGTCTCTAACCCTGCCAGCAATATTATTTTAAATTTGTGCTTGGTCTCCTTCCAATGGAGTTAGTTGCTTCTTCTAAATGGCATAATAATGATGATGATGATGGTGGTAATACCATCATAAACAACAGTAACATCTGCCATTTGATTTTTAAAATCATTTATTTATTTTGAGAGAGAAAGCGCAAATGCATGAGCTGGGGAGGGACAGAGAGAGGGGGACAGTGAATCCCAAGCAGGTTCACGCTGTCAGCGCCGAGCCCAATGTGGGGCTCGATCTCACAAACCGTGAGAGCACGATCTGAACTGCAATCAAGTGTTGATGCTTAGGTGATTGAGCCACCAGGCACCTCTGCCATTTACTGAGCATTAATTAGGTGCTAGGCGTAGCATGAGGGAATTTAGAATATGCTAGCCAGCAACTCAGGCTCTGTCTTTAGACTGTTGGATTCACATCCTCACTCCACAGTTTACTACTTATGGACCCATGGGCACTTTAGCTAGACCTTAGTGTCTTTGTCCGTAAAACGGGTTTTCCAGTGTTAATGAGGATGGAATGAACTGATGCAGGGAAACAGCTTTACACTGTGCCTTGTGCGTGGTGAGCACTGTATACATGTTAGCTATTATTACTGTTTTTCATTATTTTTAGTGTTTTATTTAACCCTCATGTCAACACCGAAGAACAGGTATTATTGTGTCAGTTTTATAAATTATGAAGCAGAGACCTAGAGATACTGAGAATTTACCCAAGTTTGTGCATCTTGTGAATAATGGAATTGGAATTTAAATTTGGATCCATTACTTTTTGCCACTAGGCTAGACTACCCTATAGCCTGTTCTCCTGTGATCTGACTTTAGAAGGCAGCACACGTCTCTTGGAAAATCAGCACTATGGCAAGAAGAATGTTACTTCATTACTCATATTAATTAGTTACTAAAAACCCAGGTGCTTTTCATAGATTATTTGTAATTATTTCACAAAAGTTCTATGAAGTTGCTATTGTTATCTCATTTGGGACTACATGAAGAAATAAAACTCTGAATATTATGAGATACTCTATAAATGATTGGTTCCTTGAGAATGCTCCTGCCTCAGGGTCTTTGCACTTACTTCCTGCCTAAAATGTTTTCTGTCCAGATACATGGCTCATGCCCTCAACTCCTTAAAATTAATGAAGTCTTGACTGTCCTATTTAAATTATGAGCACCATCCCTATCCTTGAAAGTTCCTAAGCCCCTTAGGTGATTTACTGTATTTTTTATACCACTTATTCCCAAATGACATTCTGTATAATGTAGTTATTTGTGCATGGATGGCCTGTCTCTCCCCACTAGAAAGTTAGCTCCACAAATAAGAACTTTTGTCTCTTTTGTTTACTGCTGTAATCACATTTCACAGCGGAGAGCCAGGTGAATAGAAGGCATATGAAATCTAATTAATGAATAAATGTGCATTGCCTCACATTTTATAGTAGCTGTATATTCTAAGACCCGAATTTTCTACCTGCTATGCCAGCAGTTTTCAGTCATATGACCCTTGGGATTTCAAATTATTTGCTATTGGAGTCTTCATGCAGTCTACTTTGTAATCATCCGCACAGTGAATTTTTTTCCTCACAAAAGGGTGTCATTGGGGGTAAGGGGGACACACATGATAAGGAAAGTGACATTTGAAGCAGACCATTAAATATCTGTAATCCTCACAAATCTGTGTGCCTCCTGTTCTGTTTCCACACAGTGCCCCATTCAAATAAACACCAGTCCAAAACTGACGTTCATTGGAAAGACATTTTTGACTTTACTGATATCTATAAAAAATAGGTATATTTTTATTCCACTTACTGCACACACCAGGATTTTCTAAAATGTTCCATTCTTACCTCACAGATACTCTCTGCCCACCAATTCCTTCTCACATTTCCAAAAAAAAAAAAAAAAAAAAATCTCCCTAAAGCTCTTTTTCCCTTCTGCCTTCCTGTGACCTTCCAGATGGAGTCTGTTCTTTTTGACTAGTGATTCTTTCCTCTTCCCACTGTGAATTAAGTGGCAGGTCTGGGCTCCTCTAAATGATCTCCTTATCCATTACCCTGATTCTCTACAACAAAGGGTTAAGACATCTGGGAGACCCAGAATTTATAAGAGTGTTCAAAGGAGTAACAGTGATAGTTATTTGAATTCACTTATTTTTTCTTCCTGTACATGGAAGCCAATTATGGTTTTCCTGAGCATGTCCTCTCCCTTTATTTAAGAGAAAGCAATAATTTGTTAGCTCTCACCCTGACTTGTGCCCATCAGCTTGGTGATAACCCTTGTAATGACTGAAGTGTGCTGTGGACATACGCCCCCAACAGACGGGAGGGCAGGTGGGAAGAAGATTTGAAAGTAGGAAGATGGAGGAAGATTATATATTTGTTTTCTAACATTCTCCCATCCTAGAAAGTTTATATGAGCTCAGACTAACCTAAACATTTTAACCTGTCAGTCATACCATGTTTATTGACCTAAGATGGACAGATAGCAAGATAATTATCATAGGGGAAACTTCTACTCCCATCTCTGTTATCTTGGCATTAATTTCAGAGTTTTGTTTTCCAACGTGGCTGAATAACACTGAAAAAAGTGCATGTACTCTTCTCATTGTAGCTCTTTAAAAGGGATGTATGTGTTTAATGTTCTTTAATTTATTTATGGCAGGGCATCATGAGTCCTTCTGTTTATCTCCTTAAACAGCCTCTTTCCCTATCCCATCTCACTGTTTGGCTTTTATGTCTATGTATTCTATTTAGCAGTTCCCGTCTCTGAACTTGTCTTTGTGTGGCTATTACTCTTTTGAATAAAAGGAGGGGATAGCAGTTAGTGAAGAAAGTCAAAGGCACAACCTCCGAATATGTCTTGATTCCTGGGCTCTGTGATGGCCCAAAGTCCCCGTCTTGTGAAGTTCCCTAATTATATGTGTCAGGCCATGGACACCATGTTGATGTTCCTGAGGAGGATTCCAGAAGCTGCTCTTCTGGTTTACCCAAAGGAGGAGTATGGCCGCCCATTTCTCTCTTTACAGGCAGAGGTGTGGGGGCCTCCTGCATCCTATTCCTGGAAATGTCCTCTCTGTATCAGTCTTGTTCAGTCTAATGGTTGGGGCACTTGTGTCCTTACCCTCCGAGACTGTGGGTTTTAAACTAGAAAGCCAAGAGAGAGTCACTTCAGGGAAGAAGGGAAAGGCATCTTGAGGGAGGATGCTCTTTTTGAGGTGGTGTGGTGCTCTGCCTTGTCTGTTCTTAAGCTGAACTGTGACCGAGGCATCATACACGGAGGGGTTGCCAATCCTCAGTGAAGGATGTGAGTGAAGGGTGACAAGCAGTCGGCTTGCAAATTAGAACTGATGGGTCCTAATTCCAGATCTGCTTCCCTGTGACCATGTGATCTCTAATGAATCATGTTTCTGCACATCGATGCATTTGGATACAAGAGCCAATTATGTGATTTATGCCTCACTCTATGAGATGTGAATTTTAGACCTTTTTCCTTCTTCCACTACAGAGGGGATCCTTTGCTGGGGGAATAGTGTGCATTCGTGGGCAGAAAGTTGAATGTAATAATGGTTTTGGGTTTAATCTAACAGATTTTCTCTTAATGAAGTCTTAAGAATGTGACCTAATGCAGTACTGTCCTGTATGGGGCTCTCCAGGGAACCACTTCAGCCTGGAAGTTCAGAGAAGTCATCTGGACTCAGTCTTGAATCTTTCACTATCAACCATGTGATGAAGAGTCAGCACTGTGTAGTCTTTGTATCTATTTTCTCAGCTACGTATCTCATACAAACGTTTTAGAGATTCAGTTAGTAATACAAAGAATTTACAACAGAGCCAGGTTTATAATAAGCACTCAATATTGTTTTCTGATTTTTGAATAAAGACTAACAGAAGGCCAAAATAAGGAGCAAGGGAGGAATGGGCATACATTTTTGATTCATCTGATATATAATGAGTACTTTTGGTGTGTCACATGACTTCTGTGTACTGTCAGAGATGCAGAAAAGAGTCCAGCATGGCTTCCAGCTTTAAGGAGCCATGAAGGAAGAGAGAGAAACAGGTCAAGAGCTATAGTAACAAACTGATAAAGGTGATGGCAGAGATATGCCTGTTGTGCCAGAGTGTAAGCGGTATATGATTAGACACATCACCCACTAAACCCAAACTCAACACCAGCTGGAGGCACAGTGCACAGGTAGGATATTTTATTTTTTAATTTTTTTTAAAGAACTGTTAAAAAAAAATGTTTATAGAGAGGGAGAGAGAGAATCCCAAGCAGGCTCTGTGCTGTCAGCAGAGTGCCTGACGTGGGACTCAATCCCATGAACTGTGAGATCGTGACCTGAGCTGAAATCAAGAATTGGATGCTTAACTGACTGAGCCACCCAGGTGTCCCAGATAGGACATTTTAAATGTCTGATCAGTTATATGTAATGTTGGTATTATCAGGAATTTTCTGTGGGGCTTGGGGAAAACATGTAATGTAGCAACCTCATATGAACTATTAAGATCACAACATGTATTCACTTTTAGTTATTCCTCTAAGGCCGGGGTTCTTAATAAAGAGTGCACACTGAGACAACCTGTTGTAGTCTTCGAAAAATAACAACAGTAACAACACAGGCTTTATTGTCATCCCTGTTGATTCTCATTGATTAGGTCTTAGGGGGTCAGGCCCAGACATCTATACTTTTGAAAAAGCTCCGCTGGTAATTGTGTGTTCCCTGAGTGAGGATCAGTCATTTAAAGGGAAAGCTTTCAGAAATATGAGAACTTTTGCTGGAAATGTGACTTTTGTTTACTGTGACTGGTATCTATATCTGCTTTGAAAAGAGACCTAGACAGACCATGTTTTATTGTACTCTACCTTGTATTCTTGGCAGAGCTAAATGATCCAGAGTTGAGAGCACCTGTGGCCAATATAATCTCAGTTTATAAATTTCCTACTTCATGATGTAATGGGTTTGTAATGTGTCAGCTTGGCTAGGTTGAACTACACTTCCCAGAATTCCCTTTCTTTTAGGGTAGCCAGGTTAAGCAAATAAGAATACAAGGCACTCACTTATATTTGAATTTTATATAAACAACAAATATATATTTATATATGTGTATATATTTAATATGTACATATATACATATATATGTTCAATATGAACATGTCACACACATGCAATATTTGAGATATTCTTCTACCAGAAGAGTCTGTTGTTTATCTGAGGTTTGAATTTAACTGTGTATCTATTTTTACCTGGCAACCCTGCTTTCTCGTATGTCTCCAGTTGGGGTGGACCACAAGGGAGATTCTTAGAACATTTGGAGGGTGGAAAGGAAGCAGCAGCATTTTGTAGTTCACATATGTTGTTGCTGACTTGCTGACTTACTGGTGTGAAGCAACAGAGAGACCTGAAACCACTGGACCTTCTCCTGGATCCTCCTTCAGCTTCTCCAACTCCTAGACCAGGATTATGTGTTTAGCTCTGTAACGAATGGCTCTGTAACTAACGAATGAGGGACAACCTCAGCACCGAGGTCAGATGCAGTAAGAACTGACCTGGGTTGCAGTCTGTCCCCATGAGGTCCCAGTTCCTGCTTATGGTTTCTTATCTGACCTTGATCTTTACTGATTTACACCCATTGTCCTGTCCCAATTGCCCATGCAATTTCAAGCTCACACCAGACTGAAAGGCAGCCATCGTACACAAACTGCTTAACCAGCTCTGACAGTTGGGTGAAGGAGATCAACGACGCCTATCTGGATTTCAGAAACAAGTCCAGGTCAAGGGTTTTGCTAAGTATCCTTGGCCGTTGCCTGCTTCTATTCCACATAACCAGCCTCAGTGTCCGTGAATGATTATTTTCAATTAGCAACTACACTAAAATGCAAGATGAGGACTGTTATCCTGAGGTATCATGTATTTCTGATGGTGTGGAAATTTCCATTAGGGAAAAGGGAACAACAGCATACTGAGCACATCAGACCTCTGCCTTCTGTCGTGGACTCATGTGCATTTGCAAGTCAACGCTCTCAAGTCTGTCTTTCCTTGTAACTTTCTTCAGATAAATGAGTAGGTCATTTTCTTATTTACCATGTTTATTATAAAGGAACCACAAAGATAGAAAATAAGACACTGGGAGACAAAAACACAGGCTTCCATTTACTTTGGTCACTCACAGAGCTTGATAGTTAGTTCTCAAGATGATTTCTTTATTTAACACAGCAACACATGGGCCCTGTATCATATCAGACCATCTCATCCATGTGGGGCACTGAATCCTGGGTGTTTTGTATATGTTTTATGACATATGTTCAGGCACAAAGTATGCACATAGTGTTGGGAGAAATGGGTATTTTAACACTGGAAGCATCCAACATATTAAAAGGAGACTCAGCTTTTAAACGTGTATTCTGGCCATTTAGCTCTCTACAGGATAGCCACTGAGATGCCGCTGTTGATGCACAGATCTCCAATCCTTTCCTTCCCCTTAAAAATCAGTGGTTTGCATTAGCCATCAACCCTCCATTCTTCTCCAGTTGAGGAGTTGTATTTGCAATAGTCCTGTCACATCAGATGTTAACTGTCTCCTAACGTCTGGGCCAAGGGCACACAGTAACTTCAGAAAAAAGAGAAGATATTCAAAGGGAGGAAAATGAAACCCATAAAGCTACCTTAAATTCCAGAGGAATCAGAAACTACTCCTTTTCTGTTTGAAAAACTGCAAACCTCAGGAGCTTCAGTTACCCTGCAGATCTGTATGTCATTTGTTGGACCACAGTATCTGTCTTTTCTACTGAACCTTCTTCCTTAGAGGCAGAGTTTTCTGTTGATGAGGACATGAGGTATTCATTCAAATCTTTTTCTGAAAAATGCTTTCTTTTCAGGAATTAGGGAAAATCCTAGGTGATTTCACCATAACATACTACATTTTCTTCTCTTCTCTTCTCTTTTCTTTTCTGTATGTGTGTATGTCTTTCTCCCTCATGTAATCAAGACAGTGTCAACTTACATTTAACTTGACTGAAATTGGGAAATCATGCAAGCCTTAATAGGGGCAGATGATGGAAAGAAAGACAACCCAAGAAATGACTCTGCAAGTTTTCAGCTTTCCTTGTTCAGATATGTAATTGCTAGTTTGGCCTCACTTTTAGCGTTCTTTTTATTTCTGTTCCTATAACCTCAGTCATGAGTTTGGAGAGAATCTTTAGTTTAAATTCCCAGAGTCAAATGGCACAGATACATCTTCTTGGCAAGATCAGGTCTCTCAGCCTTGATTGTATACAATTTACATGCTTTAATTAATAAAAGGCTTAAAAAAATCCAGTGTGGGCAGTTAAAAGCATCATACTCCCTTTAATTTATTTATGCAAGGAGGAAATGTGTGAACCCTATTGTTTTAATTAGACAGAACATTGTACAGTATTAAGTTGCATTTCCATCTGATTGGCAGTCAGCAGAACAAAAAGAAGCAAAAAAAAAAAAAATCACATCCTGAAACTGATAGCAATAAATTATGAATAAAGAAAATGTAATAAACTAGAAACAATTTTTGAGGACTGACAAAGAGATAATTACAAGTTTCAGCTGAATTGGTTTGCCAGGGGTTAACATTCCTACATATTTGTAGTTTCCTTTGACATTTGGCAGTGTCCGTGGTCATAGCCTTCATGCAATAAGGAATGGAGAGAATAAAGGTGAGAAGAGGTCCTGATAAGCCAGAAGTTGGTGTTAGCCTTTGTGGAAAAGAAGCAAAAGAAAGCAAAGAGTGGGAGTAAAGGTTGAGAGGGAACTGGGAGAAAGATCAGACTCCCTGTCAGCCCTCCACTCCGTGTCTGTTCGCCACCAGTTGGAGGACATCCTCCGCTACCCCCTTTCTCTTCTCACCGGTGTGGGTAATGCTGACTGCCTGTGTGGAAGTGCCTGGTCCCCATCATCGCCCAAATTACTGTTGACAAAGACTGTGAGCAAGTGTAGTCTTGAATCTGGCTTGCTTTGTCTACCAAAGTCAAGCTGCATGAACTCTGACTCCAGGGGGAGCTCTTTGGCCCAAGAACTGATCCCACAAAGAGGGATGTATGACAGTATGCCAAATGGAGCTTCTTGGCCTCCTTTCTGTGAAAATGATGTGATTTCTTATAAAAAGAATCTAATGTATTCGAAGTTTGCATTCATGGTACCACATTCACCATGACATAATTGTGTTGTGTTGTATTTTGTCTTGTTTGTTTTAGTAAATATGCCAATATAGTCTTGACCTAGTGTTTAAAAAATGGTCACTCACCCTTGCCATGTGTTAGGGGTTAAACAGAAACTCTGGGGTTCTTAACGATGGTATTAGCGTGGCATTTTGGTAAGGGTCTTAGGTATACCAGAATTCCATCCTAAACCACAGCCACAAGTTTTCTAATATATGGGTGTACGTGAAGGACACCAGCGACTGGAAAAACACTACTTCACCTGTGGCTCGGCTCATGTCTGAATTCTGGCTCATGATATTCTACTGAACTGGATTGTGGAATGTGATTTAAGGGATATCTTTGATCTTTCTAAGCTCAAACTCGAATCCCTTCACTGCAGAAAGCATGGGGGGACAGAAATAGAGCATAGGCTGGATGGGCCAGTCTCAAGTGAGCAGTAAGGAGGTTCCGGCAGCTCTTCGACATCATTTGTGCCAGAGGAAGAGGGAGAATTACAACAGTGACTAGAGAGCTAGAAGTCCAGGCCCAATTAATCCTTCAGAATCTAAGTTGTAGCAAATTCTCTTCCCTGAGAGGAAATAGACAGTAAAATCTCAAGAGTTTCCTCTCCTGGATGTCTACACAACATGGTTTCTCAGAGAATTTGCTGGGTAGAACCTTTGACCGTTTTTTGGTCTAAATATTTAGTCAGTATATACTTATTCATCATATACCACATGACTGGCCCTGTGGAAAATATTTAAAAATGTAAACAATGATACCTACACATAGGGTGCTGGTAGCTTTATCACAAGAGACAGAACATGAAAGGTGAGAAAAAGTTAAATAAAATTTCTTCAATTTCTCACAAGCTGTACTTTGTGTTTTCTTTTTTTTTAATTAAAAAAGAATTTAATCTCTACCCCCAATGTGGGGCTCGAACTCACAGCCCCAAGATCAAGAGTTGCATGCTTCACCCACTGAGCCAGCCAGGTACCCCATCACAAGCTGTACTTTGATTCTGCAAAGTCTGTCTTAAGTTTTCCCTTTCTTTCCAACTCCCTAGTAACCATCCTGTATCTTTTAAGAGTTTTCATATTAGAATTTAGCCAAAAAGTTCTCAATAGAGAGCAGTTTTGCTCCCCAGGGACATCTGTAGATATCTGTGACATTTTTTTGGTTGTCACAACTGTATGCTTGGGGGTGGGGGTGGTTACTGCTGGCATTTAGTGGGTTAAAGCCTGGAATGCTGCTTAATATCCTACAATGCACAGGACAGTCTCTACAGCAAAAAATTATTTGGCTCAAAATGTCAATAGAACTGAAGTTAAAACTCCTGAATTTTAGCCTGTTAAATAATTTCTCCACTGTATGCCGTCTTTGAACCAGTATCCCTCATATATCTCTGGATATTCTCTTTATTCGCAATTCCATATATTTGCTTGGGCATAATGTAAATAAATATATATGGGTATGTAAATATACATGGATATGTAAATATGTGTGGGTATATGTATGTATGTATATTTGACTTTGATTTATATAGGTCAGTGCTGGGAGATGGATTTATTTTTCTTTCCAGAAGAGTACAACAAATTTAAACTTGGGGAAAGGGGAGTGGAGACAAATCCGTTATTTCAAGAACAAACTGGAACATTAACTAGACAGTGACAACCTTCTTTCTCTAGTCAGATGACACATCTTCTCCAGATCATCTTGTAGCGATTATGAAACCCTATTTTTGTTATTGTTTTAATTAGTACTCCGAGATATTCTGTCCGTATACGTGAAAGTTAACATTATTCATTCTCTGGCAGATTAAACTTAATGTTTGTCCTCTCACCCTCACCCTCCAGTGGAAGGTTAACAGAGACAGACATGCCCATAGCCATAAAATAAGTCCTGACAGGCCCGGATTTCCATTTCCACTTTTAAGAATTAAATCAGCTGTCCTATGAACTAGAAATAGGTATGGAATCTCCAGTTTTAATGTGACATTCTTATTTGCCTGACTGCTTTTAATTTTATTAAGCTTTATTTAAACAATTTATTCCTATGAGTAATTATTTCATTATTTTAAAAATTGTGAGTCATGTTTATGACACAATTCCAAACAAAAAGAGGAGTCAAAACAGACAAAAATCGATTTTCCCAAATCCAGTATTAACTGTTTCACGTATGCTCTTGACGACACTCTCTACTTACACACAGATAGTTGGACAGATAATATATAGATACAGAGAAAGCAGTAATTTTACTGTGTAGGAGGCATCCACGAATTACCTTTAATTTTCCTGGAATTTAATCGTAGAGACATTGAAGTAAAGCTAAATGAATTTCCAGGCTACAGATAAATGTTTCATAAACACCAGTGAGATGAGTTCTCAGAGCACTCCTCTAAGGCAGAAGTTTTCAACCTTGACTACATACTGGGATCAGCTGAGAAGGCTTTCAAACTCTATATCTAAGAGCAATTATATCAATCTCAAGGGATGGGACTCAAGCATTAGTGTTTCTTAAAGCTCTCAGGTGATTCTAATAGGCAGACAAAATTGTGAACCACTGCTATAAGAAAAAAAATGATCATAAAAACATTCCAGAGTTAAAATCTGTACATCTTTAAAAATTTTTTTGAACTTAATCAATCCATGTAGTGCTATGTAATATGAGATTAACGTCCTTACACTTTCTCCCACTGTTTTGCTGCCTCCCTGTTTTTGTGGTCTGTGGTATTTTTATTTTGTCGGGGTTTATAAGATTTATCCTTAATGCTACCAAAATTCCCTCAGTTAGGGGGGATAACCAGAGAGATGACTAGAATGGAGAAAGATATTCCAGAACAAGAAAACAGGTACCTAGGCATCAAAGAATATATCTGGGGAGACTGAAGTATGGCAGTGGGCTGGCTATGTCCTCAAGGAAAAATATCAACCCAACTCTGTATGGCTTCTTACTTTATTATTAATGAATTAATTATGTTTACTTTGGGAAATTGGAAAATTGATCATCAACTGCATCTTAGGTGTCTTTATTCAACTATTTTTTTTTTTTTTTTTTTTTTTTTTTGTGATTGTCACCTATGCTCCAAAAAGGGACAGGTTATTTTTAACTATTTTTAGACCGGTGGGCCCCTTTAACTTTCAGATGAGGGCTATAGGAGTTCTGACTGAGAGGTGGAGTGGGGGAGTACCAATTCACAGAGCCCTGAGCCAATTTTAAATGGTTTACAGACCTCAGGGTAAGAATCTTTGTTTTAAACATTTAGTCCTGCCTGTTCTCTTCTTTGTTTATTCACTGAGTAAATTGCATTAGGGTGAATGGGACCTTCCCAATGTAGGAATAGGTTTCTGACTGAGGAGAAAAATGTAGGAATATGTTACTATGTATGCTATTTGAGAGTGTTTTCTTTCTTTCTTTCTTTTCTTTCTTTCTTTCTTTCTTTCTTTGTTTTGTTTTGTTTTGTTTTGTTTTTTGCTGCTAACTTGCTAAAAAAAATTAAAACATTCACAAAACATGGCCAGGTAGTTCAGGCAATTAGGGCTGCAACAAGATGGGTAAAAAGGCCTTCTCTAGAAATAGACATGAGAATACAGTTTAGTATCCTAAGTAGTTTTGTCTAGAAAAGCAAAGATGAGTCCCTGGAGGGGAGCCAGTTAGTGTAGTGAATTTTCAAAGCAGTGCAGGCCTTTCCTGGGCATGGAGATTAACTCACTGCTCTTGCTGAGTCGCCCATGACCCATCTAGGTCATGGTCTGTATAGAGTAGGGACATAGATCTTTGGTATACATCAGAATGTTGAAAAGCTTCCAAGACTACTAATGCTTCTATCTCTTCCTTTACTGTCCCATCCCATCCTCTTACACCTTGAATTCCCTGGGCAGGAGTAGGGATTTGGGGATGTAGGCTCCAAGGCAACTTCCAGACAATTGTCCTCTCTCTCTCTCTCTCTCTCTCTCTCTCTCTTTTTTGAGGATTCCACCACTGTTAATACTGCATCCTTCCAGCCTTGAAGACTGTATCTTTCTTACCTTCCTTTGTAACTTCAGGCCCGTCTTCCTCTTATTCATAATCATTAAAATCATCCTTGTTGCCTTAATACCATTCTGAGCTAACTGTTCTTTTATGTCTATAGGTCCAGTGATCTCTGTTTTTTCACTCCATGAACTATCCCCAAGTGTGGCCACATCTTAGATCTCATCATGATCAGAACTGCCCCATTTAAAAGCTGTCAGAATGTGTGAATCCCCTCTTTGAGCATGACCCCTTTCCATTCATTTTTTCTATCCCGTCACTCATGCTGGGAATTCTATTTATCCTCAGAGTAATTAAATCTCAGTGGCATAACACAACAGAAGCTCATTTCTCATTCACACAGATCCAGTATGGGTCATCAGGGCCTCCATCTGGGGTCTAGGCTCCTTCTACCTTGTGCCATTGTCATCTTGCTCAATACATGGCTTTCAAGGTCTAATACTGGTAGAATAGGGTGGAGGAGACACTTTGATTTTTTTTCCACTGACTTGTCCTGTACGAGATGCACTTCATTTCTGCTTAAAGTCCATTGAATTGAGCTTGTCACCTGGTCCCAGATAGGCCGCCGTGGAGGCTGAGAGATGCACAGAGCCCTGGGGCATTTGGTGGCTACTGACTGTCTCTGCTGCTTCCAGTACACTTTCCAGTCTCTTGAGGTCTTCATGAATGTCTCCTTCCTTCTAGTTCTATGGACCTCCTTTATAAGTTGGAATCATGAGGCCTATCATGTCATAAAAGTACTCCTTTTAGTGTCCATAAGATCTTTCTTCACATATTCCCCTGCTATTGCCTTATTGATCCCATAACCCATATCTACAGGCAGCCTCTACAGTGCACCCTCTCCTCCTCCTCCTCTTGTGGTTTGCCAGGGATAATGTAATGAAATCACATTAATTTGATACAAGGAAGATAAATCCTATGGAGTTTCAGGTAGGTCATAAATTGCTCATTTTTCATCCCTAGTTGACAACTTATTCTGTGATGATTTAAAACCTTTTTCATATCTTTAAGTTGCTATCTAATCCATATCTCTTCAATTTCAGCGTATGGATTAATATTCAATGTTAACAGAAGGCAAGAGGTTTGTGGCCAGTTTGACGGAATATTCTTCAGCTCTTCTATTCTCAACATTTTCTGTATCTTTTTTCATCTTCTCTTCCTTTGTGTCTACCTTAAAATAAATATTCTTCTTTCTTTTGTTCTTTCGATCAAGTTCTATGCTTTTACTAATCATATGGTGGGTGCCTTGTTCCATTACATTCGAACTCTTTTCACTATTTAAACCTTTTCTTTCCTAAGAATTCTCTAGCTGTACATCTGCTAAATGTTTGTTTAGTCCTGATTTTTTTCTAAAATTTTTACTCCAGTATTCACTTAAGCTACTGCACTGTCTCTCACCTGTCAGCATCAAACTTCATAATGGAGAAGTCTACAGCTAGCACTTTTGCAAAATACCTTCAAGTGCTGACACTTCCCTTGTGAAAACTACACATTTAGATGGCTATTAATGGCCAATGGAGTTTCATCATAATTGGTATAATTCAAACTTCAGCAAAGTTTAGTAGTATTTTTTATTCTGTAATTTCCTCTTGCCCTACCTTTTATTATACAGTGTGTACATACATATCTCTCCTACTTTAATGATGAATTTTACTTATAGATTTTTGGATGATCTAATTGCCTCCTTCCTTTCTCCTACTAAAACAATGCAAATGACTGAACTCTGTTTCTCTCAGATAGAAGGGAACTTCACAGAGTCATTATCCAGACTGGGCTGTATTTCAAATTATAGCTCTCTTATAGAGGCTAGTACATATAGTATCCAGTGCTTCACTGCCTGAAGCTAAATAGAAATTCCTGCCCTTCCTGGTTTTTATTTCACTTAAACATGTGGTCTCCAGCTAATTCGCAACAGTCTGAGGAAAATCCCACCATTGCATCCTGGATCTTGTGACCTATGACCCACAAGGGAAACTTTGGATCCATGATGTTTTGATGTATGAAAACCAAATCCAAATAAAATAAAACTGAAATGAAGAGCTATTATCTGGAGGTCAGCCATCAGCTAATCTAACTGGTTATCAGCTCAGAATTGTTGGCGAGAGATTTGTCATGGACCCAATGTCAAGTCTATATCGTTGAAAGGAAATAGAGAATTGGCTGTTGTGCTGAAATGTGATAACTAATCTGTATAATCCAAAAAGAACAAGTGGAAATGTGGTCCTTTGTGACACTTGACAACTCCTAGTAAGAACGGGTTGGCGATATGCATCTTCTTGAGGATTTTTATTTCTTTTCAGGCATCTTATCGAGGTTTTGGTTACTATCAATATGATCTTTTGTGAAATTACGTTTTTCTTCGTAATTCAAAATTTTGTTGGAATTTATCCATCTGTGGATTTATTTTCACTAATATTATTCAAAACAGATTGAATCTGTTTAATCTCTATTTTAAGGTGTTTAGCTTTGAATTCCAGAAAATTTTCCTTCATTATGGATTTGATTACTGCTTTTCTTGCTAGTGTTAAAATTGTGCATTTTTTCCACCCTTGAAAATAACTGTGATTTTTATCTTCTGTATTTATTTATCTTCTGTCTTCTCACCAGTTTTGGTCCTTTGTCCTTTACTTTCTTATTGTGGAAGAGCTTATCAAGTCTGTTTTGAAGTTAGTGAAACATTTTGCATGCCATTGCTGTTTTCAAAAATCTGTGAAGATTTTAATCTTGCTATTGTAATTTTAATTGTCATGCAGTCCTTCCCTGTATCTCCTGATTTTTATGCATGTGTTTATTTGTTTTATTTTGGTTCAGCTCTGCCTTTGTAGCTAATTATTTTTTGTTTTTCAGTTTTATCCCATCCTTTAATATTAGCCTGTTTGCTACTTAAGGATTTTAACCTTTGCTTGATATAAGGCAATTTGCATACTCTGGAGAGTTATCTTCTGTCTCCTGAACTGTACTTTTGTCAGAAGTATATTTTTCTCCCAGATTTTCATGAGTTTTTGTTTTCTCTTATTCTAAAATCTTCCTAGCCTTAGGTCCCATTTAGCTATTGTCCTTTTTATTCTTTCCCGTCTTTAAATGGAGAGAATCCATTTCCATTTAGTGTTTGCAAACACACAAGGTGTGTGTAATGCTCTTGGTTCTGTTCTCCCTGACAATGAAGAGAAAACTTCCAGCCCAAGATCCATGAAATAAATTAGGGTTTCTACTATGAGAGTGGCTTTTTGGAATAATCAGAATTTTGGTTGGCCAGACTCTAGAGGTCATCGAATCCATCTGCTATGTTCCTGGAACAACTCTATCTAAATTGCCTTATGTACATCTTTATAAAAACAAGGATTCTGACTTGACTGGCTTCCTCCCTGGCAGCTCCTCCACCTCCCACCTCCCAGTCTTTCCCAGGACTTGGTTTTAGGTCTGCAACCCGAGGTCAGATGGAGATAAGGCCTGTGGTTCCTAGAGTGGCCCCCACGGAACCTGAGGCAAGGAGGCCTTTCCCCACCAAGTCTAGGGATAGCTGAAGGCTCCAAGCTTCCCACTTGACCCACCACAGACCACCGCCTGTGCCAATTTCCTAGTCATTCAGTGGCCTCAGCAGCCTGTAATGAAGGCTCAGCTTTTGTGCAGGGTGCTCCTGGGAAAAGCCCCAATCAATGCCTTTAGGAATCATGGGGGATTTACCCACAGGATTACAGGCCTCATCATCCCAGCCTAACCAAGGGCCGACCCAGGCCCTAGAATAATATCCAAGTACAAAGATTTCATTTACTCTAACAGAGCTTCTAGTACTATAACAAATATGACTTTTCATCCCTCCCCGCCCCCCCCAGACTTTAGAGCAAGATTGCAGTGACCTATGAAGAGATAGTCTACATTAGTAACTGGAGCAGATAATTTTATACATCCCTGTCTATATCTATGTTGTGCATGTGTGTGTATGTTTTGCCTTTCCTAACTAAAGATTCCTTAAAGTCCATTTAAGCCAATCTGCTTGCCCAGCTTTATTAGAGGAAGGAAAGAGTTAGGCTGGATTAGTACCATAAAACCTGATTTTCTTGTGTTTATGTGAACTTCTTAGAGTTGTAGGAAATAATTGTGATAGTGGTGATATTGGTAATGGTTGATAAAAGCCTTTCTTTTATTTTTGGGACAGAGAGAGACAGAGCATGAACGGGGGAGGGGCAGAGAGAGAGGGAGACACAGAATCGGAAACAGGCTCCAGGCTCCGAGCCATCAGCCCAGAGCCTGACGCGGGGCTCGAACTCCCGGACCGTGAGATCGTGACCTGGCTGAAGTCGGACGCTTAACCGACTGCGCCACCCAGGCGCCCCTGATAAAAGCCTTTCTGCAGGCTAGCCAAACGGGGATTAATCACCAAGAGCAGATATAGAGCACTAAGTATCAACTTTTTTAGGAGGAATTTGAGGAGTCACTGACATTCTTTGTGTAAGGTTGAGGTAAGGTGAGAGATGGCCTTCAGAGATTCATCACTGGGATGGGAAAACTCAGTACCTTGAAATCAACAGGGAGGCAGCTCACTTGCAGATGAGAGGAACTCATGTGAAGCCCATGAAATTGGCCCGATTATGCTCAGGGATGTGCTTCTTGGAAAAAGGAGGGCATCTCTCAGAATCCTTGCCAGGACTGCAAGGGCTTCCAGCATCCTGCAGATGGGCCTGCTGGGGAAAGTGGTCTTCGGCGCATTCTTCTGTGACCATGAACAATTGGGGCTAGGTGCTGAATGAGCTTGGCTGTGAGTCAGTCTGGCTGTATAGTGGCTATAAATCTTCCCTTTTTGTTTTTATAAGTTAGTCCCTTACTTTCTCTGTTTGCCAGCCTTCAATGCCCATGATTTTGAGGGCAGCTCCTAGTGCCCTCTCATGTCCTGAATTGATGTGATGAAGATTGGTAAAAAAAAAAAAAAAAAACAAAAAAAAAACCAACCCAAAAAAACCAAAAACAAAACCAACCATAATGGAGAGATACAATAATGCACCTGGATATCAAGATACTTTCTGTGTTCCTGGGTCTTTCAAAGATCTAGGTTAAAGGTCTCAAGAAATCTTATAAAAAATGGCCCAAATACAAAACAAAACAAAGCAAAGCAAAAGAAAACACTAAAAACAAATGGGTTGCCTGGGTGGCTTAGTCAGTTAAGCATCCGACTTTGGCTCAGATCAAGATCTCGCAGTTTGTGGGTTTGGGCCCCACGTCGGGCTCTGTGCTGACAGCTCAGAGCCTAGAACCTGCTTAAGATTCTGTGTCTCCCTCTCTCTGCCCCTCCTCTGCTCATGCACTCTCTCTTTCAAAAATAAATAAACATTAAAAAAAATTAAAAAGCGGACACTCAGAAATAGGCAAATAAACACAACACAGTAAAAACCAGAAACCAACTTTGCTGCCATTTGTATCCAATGGAAAATACTTTTTTTTTTAAAGCTTTAAGTCACTCTAATAGTTATACTAGTTAAATATTTAGCATGTTTTATTTGTGCTTTTAAAATATTATCTTTGGGATACCTGAGTGGCTCAGTCGGTTAAGTATCTGACTCTTGATTTCGCCTCAGATCATGATCTCATGGTTTGTGAGTTGGAGCCCCGCACTGGGCTCTGCTCTGATGGCGTGGAGCCTGCTTGGCATTCTCTCTTTCCCCTCTCTCTCTGCCCCTGACCCTCTTGTGCTGTTTCTCTCTCAAAATAAATAAAAAGTTAAAAAATTAAAAATATCCTTAATAGACAAATGCACATATGTAAATTGTGTATGTGTAGAAATAGAGCTAGAGATAGACCAACTGTATTCTTTTTTTTAATTTTTTTTTTTTACATTTATTTATTTTTGAGAGACAGCATGAGACAAAGTGAGAGTGAGTGGGGGAAAGGCAGAGAGAGAGGGAGACACAACCTGAAGCAGGCTCTGAGGTGTCAGCACAGAGCCCGATGCAGGGCTCAAACCCACAGACCGTGAGATCATGACCTGAGCCGAAGTCGGACGCTCAACTGACTGAGCCACCCAGGCGCCCCTAGACCAACTGTATTCTTAATCTCTCTCTTTCCTGTATCACCATTTAAGTTTTAAGTTCAAGGCCTGAGTCTTATTCTAATTAACCCCCCTCCTTTGTTTCATAGTTATTCATATAAACAATAGGCCAGCTATATAAAAAATGGAAAGAGTATAGCAGATATTATTGATTAAATACAACCAGCATTTACACTTCCCCCTTACTCCTTAAGCAAAATTAATTCCATTTTTGTTAGGAAAGGGCTTCTGGTATAATTGTGGCCAGTATGAAATGAGAAGAAGTGTAGTAAGGAGCTTAAAGGAAAGGTATTGTGTCTAATTGAGAGAAGACATAAGCAAGAGAGGCCTCATCTTCCACTTCTGGTCATTGCCGTGTCTGCTTGTGATGGCTGTTATCTTAGCAGCCATCCTGGAACGCTAAGTGATACAAATGGAGAGCAAAGCCAGCATGCTGAAGATGGCAGGACAGCAAGAAGGGAGGTGACTGATCTCTGATGTCGTCTTTGATCCACTGAATGGTTCAGTCCTGGATCTGCCTTAGTTGAGGACTTTTTGACACGTAAAATAAGGAAGTTTACTGGCTTCTTGTTTTTCTAGTTCAGAGTTTCGTTTTATGGAATTTGAAAGCATTCTAACTGATGGGAAGAACAAAACTTGTTAAGCTGTATGTGTGTTTCCTAGATGATACAAGAAGATCTTGTGGTTATTTTGGTCACAAAAAGTGGGTTATTCAGAAATGAAAATATTAAAGAAAGAAAGAAAGAAAGAAAGAAAGAAAGAAAGAAAGAAAGAAAGAAAGAAAAAGAAATGGAGTCCTATGTAGTGGTCACAGTCTCTCCTCCCCAGGGAGTTTTGTAGTTAAGAAAATTAATGATGCTTTTTATGTAGAATACAGCCGGGATTTTATAACCAGTAAGAACCTAGGAACAAGACTAGAAAGAGAAGTAGTTCTTCTCCTTTTTAACCTCTCTACAGAAAACGAAGTTTCTACTGCTGTCCAAGAAGACTAGGAATCCCCAAGCTAAATCCTGCACATCCACTTGCATAGTGCATATGGAAAAGTGTTAGTATGTTTACCTCTGTTTGACTTTGTGGGGAGTTTTGCACAGTATTGATCCTGTGTTGTGTTTAAAAAAAAATTTTTTTTTAACGTTTACTTTTTATTTTTGAGACAGAGAGAGACAGAGCATGAATGGGGGAGGGTCAGAGAGAGGGAGACACAGAATCTGAAACAGGCTCCAGGCTCTGAGCTGTCAGCACAGAGCCCGATGCAGGGCTCGAACTCACGGACTGCGAGATCACGACCTGAGCTGAAGTCGGACGCTTAACCGACTGAGCCACCCAGGCGCCTCTTGATCCTGTGTTTTAAGATGAAGTACCATGTGAATGAATTTTGCGACATATTGTCACTTTGAATTCACAGTGGTGGTTCACCAAGCTCCTAATGGAACTCAAGGATTTGTACCTAGTTTCTACATTTAGAGTAGAGACAGTGAGAGTCACCCCCCAGAGCTAATGACTTGCTATCCGGAGTTCCTCTGAGATTCCAGCTCATCTGTGGGCAAGATGCTCCTCAGTGATGCTGAAGTGACTAAAAACTGAGAACCATTTTAGTATCTTAGAGAAGACCTAAACCCTTGCTTTACATTGCTTTTACATTGCCCTTGAAATGCACTCACACCTGTACACTTTACCTAGGAGGTTTAGGCAACCTTGAAAGGTTGCCAGTGTGTGACTCATTAAATTTCTGTTAAGTGTCACAAACTCCAGTGTCTTACCATAGCCCTTTTCAAAGGGAAGTAGTCAAGTTGGGTCACGTAACCTGGAAAGCGATCATGTGAAATGCAGCCTTTCTGGTGATTAGATGGAATTGGGGCTCATGGGGAGGTGACCTTTATCAAAAGACACTTGACTCCACTAGATCTACACATAGAGAAACCATAACTCACTTACGATCTCTAATAATCATTAATCTATGTTCTTTCTTTCTTTGTATATTTTGGACAAATGAATTTTTAGAGGGACTGAAGGGGCTGTTAACCATACTAATAACATGCAAAATCAGTGATATTAACTGCTTAATAAGGGAAATTATAACCACAGGTGAATGTAATAATGACTAAGCATAACTCAAACCCTAAAGAGAGTTACAATGATGAATGTTTCCAGCCTCTGTCCAACTGTCGCCATCTTTCTCAAAGTTACAAAGTGCTGGAAACATTGCAGTATTACTGAAGGCACAGACACCTTAAAGATACTAAGGTGTAAAGCCGATTATCTCTTTTACAGACAGGTTCTTTTTGCATGTTCTCAGTTCATTTTACCTAGCGATATTTAAGATTGTAGAGTTGTGTCACAGTTTGTCTACCCTGGAAGATTGTGAGCATTTGTTGCAGAGACCGTTGTTTCTTCATCTATAGTATGAGAACTAAGCGAGACATTAAATAAATGGATACAAGATAAAATGATGTGAGGATTAATCAATGAAGAGCTGTGTATCATTGTAGGAACTGCAAATATTAGCTTGAAAAGAAATTTCTATTTTTCCTTAAGGCTACTTGGAGAGTTTTTGATAATTGCATTAAAAGAAGAGTCTAGGATAGCTCTACCTAAGCAATATAGAACATCAGGAAGATATGTAAAATATATTATGTAAATGAGTTACTTCAATTTTTATTTAATTTGTACTCTTAATTTTCTGGGTTGTTAAATATTTTGTGTATTGGTGTTTCTAATTTGTTTTCCTTTTAAAAATTTTGCATGCTTCTAATGGAAAGGATCAAATTAAATAACACTGAACACACATAATTACTTGAAAGGAATTTTGATTTTGATAATGACATGTACCATGTGTATTTTCCAACACCACTAAGCTATTCTTCAGTTGTCAGAGGGTACTAACTAGGTGTCTTACAATTTAACTCACTTCTGCCACTACAGGTAGGGGCTCAGTTCCATAAGACTGCCCCAACTTAGTTACCAATTTCAAGTTCAAGTTGTATATAACCTTTGCTTCTGACCAGCCTTGGCTGTAAATAGGAGTTTCCCATAATCCCCTCTTAATGTTTGATTAGTTTGCTAGAGCAGGTCACAACAGTCAGAGACACATTTGTCAGTTTATTATAAAGAATATTGTAACTGATACATGTGAACAGTCAGATGAACAGGTACATTAGGTGTGGTCCAGCAGGATCCCTAGAGCATAGGAGTTTCTCCACAGAACTGGAGTTCACCACCCTCTTAGCCTTGGAGGATGTGTTCACTAACTCCAAGTTCTCAGCTTCCTCCTCGTTGGTTTTTATGGAGGCTTTATTACATAGGCATGCTCTATTAAATCATTTGACCACTGGTTATTGATTCAACCTCCAGCCCCTCTCCCCTTCCTGGAGGTCAAGATGTGGGACTAAAAGTCCCAGCCCTCTATTTGTGGTTGGCATCTCCTTATCCTTAGGAGCCTTCCAAAAGTCACCTTGTTACCACGAACTCAGGTGTGGTTGAAAGGGGCTTGCTATGAATAACGTGGTATGTTCCCCACTCTAATCACTTAGGAAATCCCAAGAGTCATAGGAGCTTTGTGCTGGAAACAGGGACAAAGACCAAATATATATTTCTCATAAATCACAGTATCACAACATGGTAGTGATAAGAAATGAGAATCTTATTGCCATGAAAGTGAGTATCAATAGAAATGAGCGTGGTTTAGTTTTTAGCCAAGCTCTTTCTACTTGAGTGAAGATTTTGTTGAGCTATGCCTCACTTGAAGAAAACTTCACTTAAAATCTGTATTTCTAAGAGATGATGGAGGTTGAAACTTTAAATTATTATAGTAACTAACATTTGAAATGAGCTTTACAGTTCCAAAAGTCTTTTAGATCCATTTCTTCTTGTCAACCTTAGAATAGCCATGTGACAGATATGATTATGACATTCTCCCCAGACAAGCAGTAAACATAAAGAGTAGAAGTTAAACTTAACATTTTGGCTAAATATGCAAATTGAAAAATATGTCCACTTTCCCCTTAGAAGTGGTTATGTTCCTTGCAAAAGCTATTTTTTTTAAAAAGACAAATATAGGGGCACCTGGGTGGCTCAGTCGGTTAAGGGTCTGACTCTTGGTTTTGGCTCAGGCCATGATCTCATGGTTTGTGGGATTGAGCCCCATGTCAGGCTCTACTCTGACAGCAGGGAGCCTGCTTAGAACTCTGTCCTTCTCTCTCTGCCCTTCTCCTGCTCACATGCATTCTCCTTCTCCCTCTCTCTCAAAATAAGTAAATAAACTTAAAAAAAAAGTAGCAGCTAAGGATTACGATATCTTAGTTTGAAATTTGGCTTCACAGCTTAGTTTGTTTGAACCCCAGCAAGTTTCCTAAACTTCTCAGCCTCAGCTTACTGAATTGATAAATGGGGACAATAATAGTACCTAAGGAAGAAATGAGATAATGCTTGTAAAATGCTTGGCACAATAAATAATAGCTGTTGCTATTACTATTGTTATTAGTAATATTATTCAGGTACTTGGGTTTCAAATATGACACATTACATTTCCTTAACGGGAGATCAACATAGATATGGGAAGTAATTAGTCCTCCTTCTATCATTTCTCCTACACTTTTTACTTCCGTTTCACTCTAAACAAGAAACTGCTGTCTTCCCTTTTAGTTCAGTGTAAATGTAATACAAATTAAGGATCCCATGATAAGTTTTAGAGCAATCAGTAAAATTTTACCAGGTAGTGAAACCACAGCCTAGTTTCATTTGTGGGCATCATTTGTCTAATAATTGGCCTTCAGAACCATTTGTAACTTAATCTTGAATTCCACCAGATGTTCTATGTGATGATATAACATTTTTTTTCTTCAAAATTAGGTATCACCCATGTACTTGGGACACACCGGTTTCCCTCCGCCTTCCCTAATCACAACAAGCCTATGGGATATGAAATCATAGTCTGATCAGGGTTGCCCAGATGTTCTGAAATCTGTTACTCAGCACTTACTGTGCCAAAAAAAAAAAAAAAAAAACAACAAAAAAAAAAACAAAAAAAACGCCCCAAAAAACCTTGACTTTCAAAAAATGCAAACTGCTTTCCAAAAGCTAAGCAAAATGAAGAGTAAGCCATTTACTAAAGGAGAGAAGAGCAGAACGTGGCTCACCAAACTTAGGAAATGCAGTAGTAAGAAATGCTGAAGCACAAGGATAGGTCTTCTTTTCAGACTTTGAGAGTTTCACTTTGAGGAAATTTCTGCAGATTGCCTTGAAAGCTATGCTTTGACTGAAGTTATACTTGCTCAAAACCCTTTTTGTTTTGCATTGCTTTTCGTGCATCTGCCATATATAACAGTCATGAATTTTAGGATACTTTTGCCACTACTAAGTCATGCGCAGTCTATCTTCAGCACAGCAGGCAGCCCATCCTGTTAAAACACCAGTGATGCTATGCCCTTTGCTCACTCTGAGGCTGTCCATCTTCTTCAGTGTAAAAGCCCAGTGTCCCATAATATCCTTGTGATCTGAGCTCTCAGTACCTTATCACCCACTTTTCAACCTCTCTTCCACTTGACTCCAGCCGCACTTTCCTTACTGCTCCTTGAGCCCACCAGGCATGCTCTTGGCTTTTACCTTTGCTTCCCCATCTCCTTGGCATACTCTTCTCCAAGATCCTTCCTTTGCTTTATCATTTACAACTTTCTCTTGTCAGTGAGGAATACTCCGAAAACCCTGTATAAAAACGTGACCCAGCTCTCCCCAGCCTTATTCTTATCATTTTTTAACATATCACTTGTCACCATTTAACATACTATGTATTTACATCACCCTCTGAAATGTAGGTGCCAAGACAGCTGGGATCTTTATCTCTTTTGTTTCCCACTGCCTCTTTACCACCTAGCATGGCTCATGTTAGGCATTCAATAAATATTTGCAGATTTGATTGATTAAGTAATCACTTGCTCAACCAAAAGCCTTCAGGGAAATGTATTTTTCTCCCAAATCGCCTATTGAACAGGGTGGAGTATGGGAGTGATTCTTTAGGCTTGTGGTGGGTAGAAGTAGTTGCCTATCCCCAGTGGTTCATTGTTAATGAGTCAGTATTCCCTTTCAATCTGAAATACTTTTATGTGAATGGTAGAGATGAAATAACCTTGCAGCTTTGTGACTGCTCATTGCTGCTGAAAAAGTAAATAAAATTCACTTCAGGATACTGCATTTCCTATTAGAGTTTATTTTTTCTCTCCCTTGTTGTCCTCCCTTGATTTTGTACAGCAACTTTATACTAATCACTCTTGGAATGAATGGCTAGCTAGAGATGCTCTTAAGTTGCATTGCAAATGGAATTCTTTTCCTTTTCCACCCTCAAGATTTACTTCTCTATTTTGAAGAGAGGGTCTGTAAGTTGATGAGATCTCTAAGGAGCCACTTGGAAGGTGGACAAGAATAATACTCCCAGGTCTCAAACCCAGTCACTGTCAGGCCCACAGTGGGAGGTGGGAGGTGTCATTCGAGGTACTGTGTCCACGGTTGGAAGATTGTCGGGAAGCTCCTGATGAATGAGATGCTAGACTTCGTCTCCTGCGTCTCATCCCCGGGCCATGCTGCAGAACCCAGCCACACCTGTGCCTGATGGGAAGCAGATGTTTAGCTTTGCAGGGAGAAAGCGTTCAGAACTATGGAATTGAGGACTCAGACGCCCTTTCTCTTTTGTTCCCTCTCAAAAAGCAAATCGAGGAGGGAAAATTACACCCAAGTAATGACCCTGCAAGAGGACTTAACTACAATGGGTTGAAACCAATCCCATGTTTTAAGGATTTGTGTAATTCAAAAAGAAAAAAAAAGCAGTATGTTTTAAAGCTAAGTTCAGCCAATTGGATAGTTTTGAGAATTTTTTTTTTTACATCAGTTCTATTACTGCTGTTTCCATAATACTTCGTTTCTGTCTCCTCCTGTTAATTCTTGTTGTCACTCGGATTCCCTTGACCTCTTTCCTGCATTTTTGCTATAGCTTTCAAACTTGCTTTCTCACCTTGTCTTCCCCATTGCAAACCATCCTATGCTCTGCTGCTACATTAATTCCTTAAATCTTAGTCTGATCATGTTATTCTGTTCCTCAGAAGCTTTCAGTGGCTTCCTGATTTTCACTGGATAAAGTCCATATCCTTCAGTCTTGAATTTATGTCCTTTGTCATTTAGACCCAAGTTGTATTAGTTTAGCGGATCTCTCACTATATTCTTAATACTCTGGGGAAATAAGAATATATTTCTGTCACTGTGGTTTTTGTTTTATTTTATTTTATTTATTTATTTTTTATTTTTTAATTCCCTTGAGTTTCTTCCCTGTGTGTTTTTGGTCATGATTATCACTTCATATGATAGATCCCCTCTATTAGCTTGCTAGGACTGCAGTAACAAAATACCTCAGACTGGGTGGCTTAAACAACAGAAATGTACTTTCTCACCGTTCTGGAAGCTGAAAGTCTAACTAAGATCTATATTCTGTCAGGTTTGGTTTCTGGTGAGACCTCTCTCCTTGGCTTAAAGATGACTGCCTTCTCTCAGTGTCCTCACATGGTCTCTCCTCTGTGGACCCTCATCCCTGTGACTCTTTCTCTTCTTATAAGAACATCTGTTATGTTGGATTAGGGCCCTATCCTAAAGGCCTCATTTTAACTCAGTCACCTCCTTAAAGAACTTATATGCAGCATGGTTACATTCTGCATACTAGTGGTTGGGACCTCAACATATGAATTTTGGGGGCCACAATTCAGGCCATAACAACCTTCCCAGTATATTCACATGCAAATCATATCTGTAAAGAAAAAAATGAAATTTCCTCCATCATGTCTCATCTGTTCTTATGGCTCAGTACCTTTGTCTTCCCTTCTCTTCATCTCATTAGTACATGTTTCTCCCATATCTTATAGCACTTTCTATATAACTTCTTTTTATTTTCAGTTTTTCCAGCTTTATTGAAGTATGATTGACAAATAAAAATGTGTATATTTAAGGTGTACAACGTGCTGTTTATAAATATATAAGTATATATACTTAGAAATGGTTAGCATAATCAGTCTAATTCACATATCCTCTACCTCACATAGTTCACTTTTTTTGCGGCTGTGGTGAAGATTCTTGAGATCAGTGCATGATAAGAATGGACTGAACTTGCTGATTTTCACCTCAGGAAATACAAATGAAGTGCACCCTTAGAGCATGACTTTGTAGATGGCAAATCCAGTAAATAGTATTATTATGAATATTGATTTTGTTCACAAGCATTTTTGAACACCCTTCCCTGTTTATTGGTACACCGAATAAGTGCATCCACATCACCTTACAATCCAGTAGACTGTCAGTATACGTTGATGGAATGAATGGTCCCTGCCTGTAAGGAATTTGTGATTCTTCAGAAAAGAATATATATATAGGCCTTAAGAGCTAATGACCTGTATCAAAGGAAAACATTTAATCAAGAGAGAGTGTGTGCTGATGTGCCGGAGTAATTGAAAAAATAGTTGCATTTCCCACTCGTGTTACCTCTCATTCGTTGTTAGCTTACCAGTCAGGAAGAATGAAAATGGGCTTGTGTATTTTTCTCTTGTTGAATTCCACTGAAATATATGTAAGAGTTGGGATTGACTGTTATCTTGAGGCAAGCAAAATTTGATTAAATCAGTCACTGACAGACAACCCATTAAACCAAAGTAAGTATGCCACTGTTCATTTGAGAGGACTAAGAATAATATACAAAGAAGGAAAAGAGGAGGAAGAGGAAGAAGAAGAGGGGAAGAGGAGGAGGAGAAAGAGGAAGCGGAGGAAAAGGAGTGGGCAGGGAAAGAAGAGTAAGAAAAACAACAGGAGCAATAGAAGCTATCATCTCCCAAGTGCGAAATGTGTGGCAGGCACTTTATGAGGAAGTTGCTAAATAATACCTATTTTAGCTTTTAATGTAACATCTCCTGAGGTGAAGACTCTTTCCCATCTTACAGATGATGAAACTGAAGTACTCTAAGATAAAATCGGTCGCTGAAGTTTACACAAATAAGTAACTGAAGTAGGATCAGAGTCTGTGCTGCCCAGATACAGATTCTGTCTTACCTTCTCACACTGCCTCACGAAATAAAATATATCAGCAATCTCAGATTAAATAAGTGAAACTCCTTGAAGCCTGTAGTATGATAATGTACACTGTGAATCTCCAACAGAAAGTTATAGTAAATTTGGCTTCCTGAAGTTATTTGACTGCTAGTATTTTGTCCCTAGGAAGGTATTTCAGGAATCATGTTATTAGGACCTGCTCTCCCTGGGCATTGATATTATTTTAGAATGACAGTGTATTATTTGTATCTGCTTTTATGGTCCCCTTTGCTTCAAAACTGTTTATGGCATTAACTTGTCAAATAACTTTAAATTTCTTTCAGCATATGAGTATGTATTTGGTGAAGTCTTGCTCTCTTTTTTTTCCCCACTGGAAATTGCTGAGGTGTCAAACCACAAAGTGTTTCCTTTAAGGCAGTATTCTTGGTGCTGTGTTTGGCCTTAGATATCTAAGGTGCATTGATAAGGACTTCTACAGAAATAAAGTTTTAGTATAAGCTCTTATTCTTGTTTTATAAGCATTTTTCAGTCAGATTTGTAAAATAGAGGACTTTTCACGTCTTACAATCTAAAAGAATGTTAGAGAGTATATTCAAAATTTTCTACGTTTTGTATTTCAACTGAATCTGGTTAGTTACGGAGTATCTGGTGTATACAGAACATTGTAAAGTCCAAAGGATGTTAGAATAAGATAGGACCATTGTTCTCAGAACCTCACAGCCTGATATGTGTATAGAATTTCTTGTAAGAGATTTCAAATGAGAGTAGGTTAAAAATAGCAAGGAAGACCTGCAGAGAACCTCTCCTCGAAAGAACCTCTCGTCTCCCTGGTAGCTAACTATTCGACAGCCTGACTCCCCCTGATGGAGGTGGTCTACCAAACCACACAGGGAAGCAAAGGGTGTGTTTCTTTACAAAGAAGTCTCAGGGGTAATAAAATCTTGAACCAGCATCTCCAAATGAAGGAGATTTTCAAGGCAGAGTCAGATTGGCGAAGGGTATGGGCTGCCGTGGTACTGGTGTTTATATTGCATGGCAAATAGCTGTCTCAGTTCTACATGACTTAGAATCCTAAACTGTTATGGGGAAAAAGACATTTTCAACATTCTTTTTCCAAATCCCACACATTAAAAAAAAAAAAAGCACAAATCCAAGACACATCCACCCTGCTGGGAATCCATCCCCCATGTGTGGGCGCTGACTACTCTGTCTGGAATTCGCTTGTGTGTAGGAAGCATGAAGTATATTAGTTTTTGGAAATTTGATACCAGACACGGACAGGTAAGGAAACAGCAGTCAAGTTAACTTTATAAAGAAGTTACTTTGTAATGTTTGGGAAAGTTAAGGAGATTTTGGAAAATGAATTTCAAGTACTTAAAATGAGAGTCAAATTTGTCCTGTTGGATTTCTCTTATCTTCATGTCTCAAGAAACACATAAGCATGACTATAAATTTTAGAATGAAATAAGCACAGGATTCTAACCTCTTCTGTGAATGTCAGAAAAGGAGAATTTTGTGGGGTGTGTGTGTGTGTGTGTATGTGTGTGTATGTGTGTGTGTATTTGAACTTCAGTGTTAGAAGAGCCAGTGTAAGATCAGAATATCTATCTGCATTCTAATTCTTGGTTGGCTGTGCTCTCTTGGAAAAGTACTTATACTATGCAGACCTGTATTTCTTTATTTGTAAAATAGGAGCAAAAAAGCCCATCATGATCTGTGTTACAGAGAATACAACATAGAAGTCAAAATGACAGACTTGGGCCAACAGTATAGGAATTTAAATATGAATTTTATGAACTAATTAAAAGTACATTCATGCACAAGAAGTGGCTAGAACTACGGGAAGGGAAAACGTGAATATTTACACTGGTAATATTTGGATTATTTTTATTTCTTTTTAAAAACTTTATTATAGATTTTTATTCTATTTGAGAGATATAACTAATACCAGGGAATTTACTTCCAGCAAGCCTGCACAGCTCCTGCCAGACCAGTACTCTCAGAGGTAAAAATAATGAATTGTGGACAAAACACAAACTGCAGATATATGAAGGCACTAAGAGTAAGGAAAAGCCGGCAGATAGTCAACGGAAATCTCTGTAGCAACTTGGTTGAGTTTCCCATTGTTCTGAGCTTTTAGCCTGAGGGCAGGCTGCAGTCCGTTGGCAGTACTTGGAACAGCTGAAAGCTCAGATACAAAACCTCAGTCCTGTTAGCTTGGAAGGCCAGAGGAGTCCTTGGTGATCATTGTATCTGGAAAGTAGGAGAGGAAAATCCCAGAAAGGAGAAGCTTTAAATTCTTTATTTAAACTCTTGCAAATCTCTGGTTGACTCTTGAACCATACATGCTCAGAGAAGACCCCAGGTAGCCTAAGGCTAAAAAAAAATTGTATTCCAGAGTTTGAAATTCGAATTCAGTCAAATATTACCTGCTTTGCTTTTTTAAATTTATTTTTATTTTTTTAAATGTTTATTTATTTTTGAGAGAGAGAGAGAAACTGGGCATAAGCAGGGAGGGGCAGAGAGAGGGAGACACAGAATCTGAAGCAGGCTCCAGGCTTTGAGCTGTCAGCACAGAGCCTGATGCAGAGCTCAAACCCGTGGACCATGAGATCATGACCTGAGCTGAAGTTGGATGCTTAACCGACTGAGCCACCCAGGCGCCCTAGCTTGACTTACTTTTTTTTTTTTTTAATTTTTTTAAACGTTTTATTTATTTTTGAGACAGAGAGAGACAGAGCATGAACGGGGGAGGGTCAGAGAGAGAGGGAGACACAGAATCGGAAGCAGGCTCCAGGCTCTGAGCCATCAGCCCAGAGCCCGACGCGGGGCTCGAACTCACGGACCGCAAGATCGTGACCTGAGCTGAAGTCGGCCGCTTAACCGACTGAGCCACCAAGGCGCCCCTTGACTTACTTTTTAACCCTAGCTTGGTCTGTTCCTGGTCCCAAAAGGAGTTGAGTATGCGTTATGGTGGGGAAGGAGATGAAGGGAGAGGGAAAAAAATCCATTTTGTCCCATAGTATTTTGCTATATAATTAATGCTTCCATTTTTAAAAGTTTATATGCTTTAGGGAAACATAACTGAACCCAGTGTCTCTATAACATCTTTTTAATATCCAAGGCACAACCAAGGTTACTTTACATATGAAGAAACAGGGAAATATAAGCCCTTCCCAAGACGGAGTGGGGAAAAAAAAAAAAAAAAAGGTCACTGGAGACTGATCCCAAGATGTTCGGAAGTTGGCACAATCAGACAAGAATTTTTAAGTGGCTCTTATACTTTTGATCAAGGGCTAAGGAAAGCATGATCATAATGAAAAAGGAGATAGCAAATCTTAGAAGAGAAACCGTACCAAATTAAAAGCCTAGATAAAGAGAATACTAGTAATAGAAGGACAAAAACTTATAAATCACAAGTTTCTTCAACAAGTAGCTACTTGTGGAATTACAATATTTTAGTGTATATTTGGGAAGGTTTACACAAGGTGAATACTCAATAATGTGAAATGCGTATTGTCAGAATATATGTGTCAGTAGAGAAAGTGGAGAGAGAAGCCATAGAACGCAGTTAAAAGAGATAATACTACTAATAACAATGCAAACATTTATTATTACATTCCATACCCCATGCTAAGTCTTTGACTTACCCAATTGTCCATTATCTAATATCTAATATCTCTTTTTGGTACTGTTGTTTTCAGAATGCAGATTAAAAAAAAAAAAACAAAAAAAAAACCTAAAAAAAAAAAAAACAAAAACCCTTGAGGCTTAGAACATTTAGGTATCTTGCCCATGGTTGCTTAGCCAGGAGGAAATGGATTCTTTGAAATATCCCACTCAGATGCAGCAGTTTGGTGAGAACACAACGCAGAAGCATGAAGAGCAGGGATAGAGTTCTCTTGTTTATAGGACTGTGCTTCTAGATTGTGTCTGCAAAGGTGAGGAGGTAGTTGCTGGAGAGGAGATGATAAAGTATTGAATGGGCCCGGTTTCCACCTTAGGCTTTTGCCACAAATTTCTTTTAATTTTCATAGCCAAAGTCTATCATTTCATCATTAGAGGCAAGAGTGAAAAACAAATACAAAGAAGAAACCATCTGACTTTAAACAATGTAAAGATATAAATTAAAATTATTCTTTTTCCTTGGATGTTACATTAATAACAATTATTTTTTGAGTACTTCTTCTATGCCATGCACACTGCTAGGTGATTTATATGTATGATGTGTTTTACTTATTGTACTCTTATGGGGTATGCACTATTATGTTAGTTTATAAAAATACAAACAGGCTTAATGAGTTAACAACTTGCCCAGTATCATAGTTGAAAATGGCAGGAGTGAATTAAAAATCGAGTCTGCTTGACTCCCGATCTTGATTTCTCAGACTCCACCAACACCAGAGAACACTGGTGTCTAAATTTGAAGGAGGCAGAGAAGATGAAGGAGGGAGGCTAGGGCGCAGCAAAGGGAGACCAGGGACCCTGAAGAGAGACTTTTCTGTTTGATAATATTTCCTAAGGCTGTGCTGTGAGTGACATAGGTTCACACATGAAGGGCCCTGAAGAGAAAAAGGTGTGGAAAGACCTTAAAGTGGTATGATTAATGTCTGACTGGTGGGAACTTTTCTCTCAACTTCCACATCTAATCAATCATGATGTCCTTCCAGTTCTTTCTTCTCAAGGTTCTCAAGTATGTCTCTTTATATTCACTTCTATCACCGTAATCCAGGCTACCGGTATTACTCACTTTCCAATTCTTGCCTCTCTCCAAATTATTCTCTTCTTTAGCAAAGGGTTGTCTTTCTAAAATGAAAATCCAGGAAGATGACTCTCTGCTTAAACATTTCAGTGACTTCCCAAATTCCTCAAATTATTATTTTCCATAATTTATTGAGTCAATTCATCTTTTAATGTTGGCCTTTTATTCTAAAATTTTATTATAACAAAGAACCCTTTGATGAACATTTCTATATATCTCTATGTACATCCCAAACTACTTTATTGTAGGGGCAAAAGTTGTACTCATTATTTTTACCTATGTCTGATTTTGAGGATTCAGTCATCATCCTGGATACTGGCCAAGGATCTAGGGCTGATCCTTGTGGTCACAGTCACAGCCACAGTTTCCTTCTGAAGACACACATTATGACATGTCAACCAACAGGAATGAAATAGTAAGGAGTCAGGAACAATATTAATCAGTACTTTTTGGTGTAGAGGCCTATTTATGTTCATCTCTACTATCATACTGAAATGGGAAGGATATGGAGAAAGAAGTAACAAACATAGTGAAGATTTACCAACCATGCTTTGCCATCGAGGAAAGGTGTCTAGGAAGACCTCAAGGAATACGCGAGGAAAATATTTTGAAACAGAAGGGTCAGTGGAAACTAAGAGGAGTTATGGAATGTGGTAGTGTGGTAGGATGTAGAAGAAAGAAGGGACTTATCCAGTGCATCTCAGTAATGCTGTCATCTATTCAGGCTAGTAAGTGGTACATTGGAAGATAGCCCCGACAAAGACTGATTCACACAGAAGGCAGAGAACAAGATACCACCTTCATTTTCTAAAAATGATCCTTCGGACAAGCATCCCTATCATTTCTATTTTCTCTTTATCAAGCATCATCTTCTGGGGCGCCTGGGTGTCTCGGTTGGTTAAGCATCTAACTCTTGGTTTCAGCTCAGATCATGATTTCACGGTTTGGGAGTTCAAGCCCTGTGTCAGGCGCTGCACTATCAGTCCAGGGCCTGCTTGGGAGTCTCTCTCTCTGCCCCTCCCCCACTCACTAGTGCTCACTATCTCTCCCAAAATAAATAAAACTTTCTTAAAAAAAGCATCATCTTTCTCAAAAGGAAAACAATCAAGATAATTTGAAATAATCAGTAGAACTGGGCATTTAGTGAACAAAAATAAATGGTTTTGAGAGCCCAATCAGAAGTTAGATATGCTAGATGTTAGTGATACTAAGAATAAGAAAGAAAGAAAGAAATCTGGAGACATAGCCTACATGAAAATAAAAGTGGAAAGACAGAAGGAAATCTGCTGAGATTTAAAGAAACATACATATGTATTAGCAGAAAAGATTGAAGATGGATTCTTAATTCCATTTCATCTTCTTTGGACATCTTGTCCTTTCCCACCTCCATAACATAGTGTTAAACTTGTAAACTTGTATTTTGAAATTAGATGATAATATTCTTCTCAATAATAAAGACGAGAGAAGAAGATAAATTTACCTAAGCTGATGTTATTGGGGAAGATTCGAAGATTGAGAAGCAAAACCAACTGACTTAAGAGGGACGATGCATCATTACAGCCTTGAGGCATAGAAATGGTCTTGAATAGATGAGCTCATTGCTGAACTTAATAAGGGACTTGCAGATCTTTAAGCTGTTGGCTAAGAAATGCATTCAAAAAGGGCATATTGGTTTGCAGATGGGGAAGGATAAGCACCCTAAGCAATATTGTACACCAAATATGGAACATTTATGGGCACATTATTTATAAAGTTGAGCAGCAGTAGGTGGCAGAATGATGCATGAGACCTGAGCAGTAATGAAAGGAAGGTGGTGCACTACTTACTTACGTTAAGAGGCATGGCGAAATAGCTGCAAGAAGGAAAATGGCCAGATCACCCAGGGAGCATGGACTAAGACCAGACCAAGTCTCCTCTAGAAGACAAGGAGGCCTGTGTGCAAGAATCAGGGAACTGTGTGGGCAGGACTCAGGAATATGTACTTTTTCCATGTTTCCAAAGAGTATAGAGAAACTATTAGGAGAATAAGCTCCAATGGCCTGAAATCATAGACTTTATCTGTGTTTCTTTGTAGAATGAGTCCAGACCCATTCTGGGACTCAGAGAACTCTTTCTGGACCGTCTCTTCCCTCTCACCGCCAGCCACCATCTCCCATCCATCAGTTTGTAAGTTCTACCCACTGTCCTTCTTTAAAATATTTTAAATCCATGCAGTATTATTATTGGTCTAGTTCAAGCTCTTATTTATTACTTCTGTTGATACAATGCTCATGTATAGTGCTGCAGCCAGACTGATCTTTTAGACAAGGGAAATCAAATTATATCTTATTGGCCCCCTGCTTAAATTTCTCCAACAATTATCCATTGTTTTCAGGATCACATTTCGCTGTGACATATAAGGTCTATTGTGATGTAGCCTATACCTAGTTCCATTTCCACTGAACACCAAGTCTTGCCAAACACACACACACACACACACACACACACACACACACACACACACAGGTGTTGCCACACACATATAGCCACATATACACACATAGCCCCTACTCTGTTGAACTACTGAGCTCCTTGCTCTCCTCTAAATAGGCTATGATTCATTTTGTTTTAGCATATGCCACTTTGGCCAGGAAAGCTGTTACCACTCTCTTCTACTCCTTGAAATCCAAGCTTCAGGGTAACCTCTTCCTAGAAGGTTCTTCACAGTGTAGCATCTGGTGATTATCTCTGTCTCAGTGCTGGTAATAATCTATTAAAAATGAGATGTTACCTCATCCATCCTCCACCATGTGGCTTGAGTCTGTGGAGAGCAGAGATCTCTCTCTACAGATCTTCAGTAACTGTTATACAAATGGGTGAATCAAAAACAGCTCAGAAAAAAAATTTTTTTTCTTATAAATTATACAGTTTTATGTATGACCTGAGTTGGTTGGATCCTATACTTGGGTAGAGGGGAGGAAAGCTGTAAAGAACATCATTAGGACTTTTGGGAACATTTTAACATAGATTGTGGATTAGATATAAGCATTGTATCAATGCTAAAATGGGTTTTGATAATTTTGTAGCTATGTAAGAGAATGTCCTTGTTCCTAAGAAATACACAAGGATATACTGTATAGTAAAGTGTTGTGATGTCTCCAACTTACTCTCAGTGGTTCATAAAAAGTATATATATATATACATATATATATATATATATATATATATATATGTATATATATATATATGTGTGTGTGTATGCATATATATATACACATATATATATATACATATATATATATGTACAGATTGATAAATTACTGCCTTCACTATTGAAACTTAATCAGACCTAGGTTCATTTAGTTGCCTGTAATGTTTTCATTTGTCTTTAGTCTTGTTGTGTACAGTTTAAAAAAAATTTTTTTTAAGTTTATTTATTTTAAGAGACAGAGTAGGTGAGGGGCAGAGAAAGAGCATCCCAGGCAGGCTCCATGCTGTCAGCATGGAGTCTAGTGCAGGCTTGAACCCATGAACTGTGAGATCGTGACCTGAGCTGAAACCAGGAGTCGGACACTTAACTGACTGAGCCACCCAGGTGCTCCAGGTCTGTGTGTACACCTTAATGGCCCTGAAGGCATGAGCCCTTTTTGTATATTCCCATAGTGTCTAGTTTGCTCTGATGAGAAGGATGTAAGATGTCCTGGTCCTGTTGAGAAACCACTGATAACACAACAAATGATGTTCAGTTGAGTGGGTGAGCCACAGTTTTGGTGTACTGGAAAAAAGAAAGGACAGAGATCCAGGACACCTGGGTCCCTGGCTCTTCTCTTCACTAAACAGTTGTGCGACCAGCAGCAAGCTATTCCTGTCCCCTTGCTAACGTCATAGTTTATGAAAAGAAGTTTATGACTTCTGATATTCCTGTTAGTCGTAAAGCTATATGCCTAAACATGTAATGCTTGGAAAGGAGGATAAGAGTCCAAGACTCATTCATAACACAGTATGCATATAAACCAGAAGGAAACAAAAACACGAGTAATTGGCCAAAACGGACAGGGGCAAAAGATATTCTGTTGCTGCCTAAGATGAAAGGGATGGCCTTTCAAAGAGGAAGCACTACATCCAGTCCATAAAAGTGCTAAGTTATCATAGATGAAAGACAGAAAACAATGACGGAAAAGGTACACAATGACTGTCAGAAAGAAATCAGACAAAGTGTCTCATTCTTATACACGGGGTACTATATGGTTATAATGAAAAACTCAGGGCCACATGTAACATATTGATGAGGCTCAAGAGAATGTTTTGCATAAACAACCAATGAAACAAGTTGCATAAAGATATGTACTGTATCATACTATTTAAAAAATGCTATATAATATTATGTACTGTATATATGAAGGAAATAATCATAAATACAAAATTTTGGACATTGGTGACCTCAGGAGAATAGATCATTAATAAAAGGGAGAAGTGTAATAATTTTGGAGATTGATGGATAAGAAGCATCAATTTTAGAATAATTTCTTAAAAGAAATTTGGGCCAATTCAAAAAATGCCAATATTTGACAAAAATGGTAAGTAAAGACAAATGATGTTTCTTAGATTATTTGTAATAACTTTCTGTGTATCTTGAATATTTCATAATGAAAGATCATATCTAAAAATAAGAGAGAGGGTAAAAGTGGAAGGTGAAGTTGTCTCAAAGTATTAGGGGTAAAAAATTTGGAGAAAGGAACTTAAAAAGTGTGATAAGAAGATAAAACTAGACAAAATATAAGAAGTGCTTTTGCAAATTTGTTCAAATAAGCGTGGATGTAGAGCCCATTTGCATTCTGAAGGCAGAGAGCAGATACCTTATATGTATTAAGAAAAACATGAGCTGCATATTTGTAGCCCATGCTGTCTGAATTCAGGCATCCAGATTCTAGAGTATAAATCAACCTTTCTTTTTCTTGTGCTTTTGGCTGAAGTTTTATAAAAAGATGTAGCTTTATTTGGGGTATGTTTTTTTTCCTCTTTGGGGAACAGGAGCAAATGCGTTATGTGGCCATTGTTTCTGACAGTTCATTTGTGCAGATGAAACAATCCATTCATTTGGTGAATCCATGGACTCAATGGCTTCCACTTTGTACTTTTTGAAAAATATACAGCATTTCAGGCCCCTGGATTTACATTCCACAGACTTTCTGGTATAATGGAATAGTTTTGGGTCCCTCGAGGGCAAGCATATGGCTCTGCAAGAGTGTTGATGGCTTTCCTACGATGTGGGCATGTGCATTTCTAAATGTTCTCACTTGGAACAGTTCTTTAAAAAGCTCTTTGACATATAATGTGGGAAGAAATTCTTCTCAATGACCATTTATGAGAAAAGTTGCTTTATAGACTTAGGTTTAGGGCTATAATGTGGCTAGCTCATCTTTTCCTTCAGGCAGGGATGCTTCTAAAATGAGAGTAAGTATCATTTTTAATAGTAATTTGAAGTAAACCTTTTTTTGTAACAAACATCTATAAAACTCCAATTTTTCCTTTGGAGTCCAATTAGGCATTTGTGGAAATGAGTATTTAACACACTGGGAATTAACAGAAAATAATTATAAATGGGTAGGCAAGGGTTTATCAATTAGCCATTGCCTCACGTTGCCCCGCAAAAAATCTAATTCCTTACTATGTTTAATGATGTTATACTTGGGGTCATTCTTGTATAATTCTGTCAGGGAGACAATTGCATGGTTGTCATCAGGGTCCTACCAGGTCTATACTGTCTGGTCTGGTAGCTGTGAGAAGCCTGACTACTTTGGGGACAGATGCCCTGTGAATAAACAATCAGTGACAAATCTGTGGCATTTATAGGTAAAATTTCAATATTAAGTTCATGACCTTGAAAGATATATGCCTGTATAGAGAGGAAGATCTTGAACACCAGGATGGAGAGTTTATTTAAATGGTTGATTAATAAATGAGGATAGATGTTGCTTTCAGCACCAATCTGCTTACAGTTTCATGGTCAGAGATACTAGACAAACCACCAGTTGATTGAAGGAGATGCACTTCATTCCTTCTCCAGGAGCCTTAATAAGATGCTGTGTTTCCTCATCCTTGGAGATGATTGGCTTGAACAAGGCTGATGGGGAAGAAATAAAAGATCAGAAGCCTTCATTGTACGTGCAATTAAGTGACAGAGAAATGGCAGAGAGGGAGATTGTTCACTAGCCTGAACCATGAAAGAGGAAAATGGCTGAAGAGATTCATTTTCTGTTGGAATTAATTACTCTTTGCTATGCCCTTAGGGAAAGTTATTTTATTTAATTAAAGAAATTTTGTTTTAGAGAGAGTGAGTGAGCAGGGGAGAGGGGCAGAGGGAGAGAGAGAGAGAGGGAGAGAGAGAGATAGAAAGAATCTTAAGCAGGTTTCATGGTTAGCACTGAGCCCAAAGTGGGGCTTGATCCCATGACTCTGAGATCATGACATGAGTCCAAATCAAGAGTTGGATGCTCAACTGACTGAACCACCCAGGCACCCCAAAACAATACAATTTTACAGCTATTATCTTTTTCTTTTTTCTTTTTTTTTTTAATGTTTATTTTTGAGACAGAGAAAGACCGAGCATGAGTGGGGAAGGGTCAGAGAGAGGGAGACACAGACTCTGAAGCAGGCTCCAGGCTCTGAGCCTTCAGCACGGAGCCTCACGAGGGGTTCGAACTCATCAGCTGCGAAATTGTGACCTGAGCCGAAGTTGGATGCTCAACCAACTGAGCCACCCAGGCCCCTATAGCTATTCTCTTAAAAATGCTTTTTTTTAATAGTCAATTCTCTACGTGTCTGTCTGCTTCACTCTGAAGCAGGGAGCTGTAAGCCTCTGGAAAACTGCCTGCTGGGTTTAGGGACTGACTTCTGCACTGAATTATTGAAACAACTTTGTAGGACTCTCAAAAGAGCACCAAACAATCTGATTACCCCAGAGCCTCAGTGGCTCAGAGCGCCCTAAAATCTCCTGATATTGTTCTAATTTACCCATGGAACCTATCTCAGACCACTGTTTCCTTTAACACTATTTTTCTGTAATATTTTTAAAGCATGGCATGGTGGTTTGAGTATGAGCTTGGAAGTCTGTATGCTTAGTTCAAATCACTGCTTCAAAATTGTATAGTTTGGGAGACATGGAAACTTACTCTATCTTTATGAGCCTCAGTGTCTTCACCTGTAGAATAGAGAAGACAATTTTATCAAGTACAATATGTGTCAGTTGGGATGCCTTGTGCTGAAAGTTGACAGGAAACCCCAATTCATGTTGGCCTACACAGTAATGAAATTTATTATCTCACACAAGTGGAAGTCAGAGAGATAGTTTGGTTCTGGCGAAGTATGATCAGTGGCTCAGCAGTGCCCCTCAGGACTCAGATTTCTTTTTCTTTCTCTCCCCTGGTCCATCTTATGGTGGCAGTGTGGCTTGCATTAAGTCCAGATATCACACCCAGGGATATTGATGTGATCTCAGAAGAAAGGGTGTCTCTTTCTTGCACATGCTTTTTAGGAGTAAGAAATCATTTCTAAAAGCCCCTCCCCAGACTTCCTTTCATATTTTATTAGATAGTCTTTGGTCACATGCCCATGCCAAAATCAACACTGAAAAGAGGAATTGCATTGCAATGAGTATCTTAAGATAATCACTTAGAATTCGGAAAGCAACAACCATGACTGCCACACAAAGGATTTTGTTAAGTATTCAATGAGCTACTGCATCTAAAGTAGTTCAAACAATCCTGGGCACAAAATAAACTCTCAATAATTGTTACGTCTTATTAGCTACTGATCAGTTTACTAATTTATACTAATGTGAAATTATAGCTATTATTTGATAATGTTTTTCTAGGAGCATGTTTGTTCCAAAGAGCCATGGGACTTTAAATCAGAAAAGTATTTAATGATGGGTCTGCAGACTTTGATGGCTTGAATTAGGACTCCATTTTGTGGGCTTAGGGTACTTTCATGGAAAGCCATGCATTTGTGTAATGAGAGGAGTTACATCCTTAGAATTTCAGCTGCTGTTGGGACTGGGAAGTTAAGGGAACTAACAGGAGGAAGAAAAAGAAGAGCAAAACAAAAATCTCTCAACCACGACGTGGCCAAAGCCCCTTCCCTTCCTTGAATGCAGTGAATTACCTGATCTTTATGGCTATCACAGCCCCTGCAATGACTTTAGAGGGTCTCTTTTCTCTTAGCAACCCTCACACTGTCTGGTGATTTTCCTGGTGTAGCTGCAGGTCCAGAACAATACCAGGTAGAGCCCATTGAGCTCCAGGCAGTGGGGGAGGTATTCCTGCAAGTAATCACTGTTGTTCTTGTGTTGTCTCCAACTCCTTCAGAATTCTAACCACAGAATGGAGAAGGAGAAGGAATAGACCCAAAGGTTTAAGGTTGCTTGGTGTAGACTGAAGCAGGAATGGAAGTGAGCTGCCTCACAAATCATTCTTGAGGAGCTCCAAGGTGAAAAAAGGATCTGTTCATAACAAATAATGAAGTGCCATGCCATGAATTTTCCCTCCTTCTGTACATTTTATTTGTCAAGAGGATAGATTCTGAATAGGGAACATATTGTAGCTTGACCTCAGGGTTCAAGTAAGGGTCCAGTTTGACTCCAAAGTTGAAGAGACTTAATAGGCATTTTCTACATTTTCTTATATGATCAATGTATAAATTTGGCTGGGGTAGCTTTGTACCTTTCTGCATGACTCCCTCCCCCCAACTCAGACCCATGACTAATAACAACAAGGGGAACTTCTTGAGCTTAGTGATGGCAAGTTTGGTTGAAAGGGGCAATGCAGGTGCTTCTAAAGCCCTCGCCTCAAATGTGCCAAGACTCTGGCACCTACAAGATTGGTTTGGGACTCTTACAAGACCAGCCATTCTCTGGGAAGTTTCCAAGAACTTCCTGTTACTAGTCAGGCAAAAAGAGAGAGATGAAGAAAAAGTAAAAACAACTTCATTTCTTTTGGGGAGTTCAGCATAATTTTTGTGGTTTTAGTCAGATTCAGAAAATGTTAAGCTTGCAATAAAATGTCACCTTTTTGGTATATCTGTGGGTATACAGATGGTTACTGGTACTGTTGGTGGTGGTGGTGGTGTGGGGGTGGATAGAGAAAATCTTTCATCAGACTTTTTCGAAATACTCTCAATGACTGTTCCTTGACATTGGCCAACTCCTATCAATTCTAAATTTAATTAGTGGCTTCTCTCTGTGGCCTTGAGCTTAGTTGCATTATCATGTACTAATATTCTCTCAAATACTTAAATACCATATTAATAAATATATCTAACACGTACCCATGGAATTACTACTTTTAGTACTTTCTTTGGGACCTTTAAGTAAAAGAAAGATACAAAAAAGAAAGCTCTTTTTGTTATTGCAAAATCTCCTAAAAGCCTTATGTATGTATTTATGTATTTATTTATTTATTTTAGGAAAAGAATATCGTTAAATGTCTTAGCTACTGCTGGTTGAGCTGCAGCTCTGGAAGCTCTCATCTCTCCTCTTTGACAACGTTATTCAAGAAATGTTGTCTCTCGGTAATAAATGTTTTACCTCCCCTGCTAACCAGAGTACAGTATTTCAAAACTCACAGTAGTACTTAATGTACAGGAGTCTCACTGCATTTTAATGTAAAAATAACACAAGAGAAAACCATTCTAAAAACCTGTTGGAGACAATATTGTATAATGCATTTTAAAACAGAGTCCTCTTAGTAATTGGCTATTAGGAAGGAAGAAAACAAATACTGTTGACCCTGGTAATCATAAGTTTACCAATACCCTTCTGTCTATTTAAGCCTCCTGCCCGACTTTCCCACTCTCCAGATAATATCATACACATTTTCTAATTGTAAATGAGTGGCCAGTTTATTTGGAGGTCTGCTATAGTCAAGGCAGATGCATAGAAAATAGATCAATATAGAAAAGGGAATGATCTTCATAGGAGCATATTTTTAATAGCCTCCAGCAAGCACATTCAGTACGAGTGTGGCTAAAATCTAACAGCCCCTACATCCACATAATTAATGAATATCAGTTAGTAAACTAGAAAGCATGAATTCCAGTTTCAGTATAATTCAAAGTGTTATAAATTACTATAGTCATATCTAGTATTTATTCTTTTATTTGTCCATTTACCTATACATACAGTAAATATAGGTTGAGCTTAAAATATCTGTGAGTTACTGTTGGGAACTCGGGGTGCAAAGATGAATATACATACTCCTTGCTGTCAAGAATTTCCCAGTGTCTTTCCAGGAGGTAGGGGAGGGGAGATAGAGACTCATAATAGAATGTAGTAAATGCAGTGATAGAAATTTTAAGAGGGAACTGGCAGTGCCTAGAAGAGAATTGTTAACATAGTTTAGGAGTGATCAGGAAGGAAAGAATTTGTGCAGAAACTACTGTCTGTACGGTAAACTATGAGTGAAGAGATAGTCGTAGTAAGGAAGGTAATGCAAGGGAAGAGATCCAAGCTTCCGGGATAGTTTATGCAAAATCATGCAGTTTGAAATAGCATGATATATGAGAGATTATAAGCAATTTAATGTTGCCAAAGGCATCTGTCAAGGAGGGGGGATATTAACAGGTAAGACTATAGGGGGAGACAGTAGATCTCTTTGAGGGCCTTCCTATGACCTTTTAACAACTTGGATTGATCTTATGAGAAATTAGGAATCACAAGACTGTTTAAACAAAGTGTGGCATGGCTAAATTTTTGTTTCCAATAAATGATTCTCTGTAGAGGATACATTTAGGCAATGATATGCCAGTAAATGTTTAACAACTGCCTGTTTGAAAACAAAAATCTTGGGGCACCTGGGTGGTTCAGTCAGTTAAGCGTCCGACTTCGGCTCAGGTCACGTTCTCATGGTTCCTGGGTTCGAGTCCCGCATTGGGCTCTGTGCTGACAGCTCAGAGCCTGGAGCTTCCTTCAGATTCTGTGTCTTCCTCTCTCTGCTCCTCCCTTGCTCATACTCTGTGTGTGTGTCTCTGTCTCTCAAAAATAAACATTAAAAAAAAATTAAAAAAAAAAGTCTTGATGATAGCATTTGCCAATTTCCATGATGTAAATACTCCCACCATGGTAGATTTTAAGCTATTAATTTGAAGCCACTAAACCAGAGTTGGGAAGAGAAGAGCACAAGTCTCATGAGCCAGGACAGCCCATCCTGCCCATCAGCAGATTGGAAGGGATAGTTGAGGAGAGCTAAGACACATTAGGAGACTTGCATAGTTCAGGTGAAAGATAACATGGGCTTGTTGAAGTAAAGGAGAGGCAGCTGATGTAGAGTGAGGATGGCTTGGCTGTCCTGGAGATTGTTGGATATGGAGGATGAGAAATGACTAAAGATGACTCCCAGGTTTCTAGTTTGGATCACAGGCTTAATTGCCACTAGGAGAGAGAAATCTGGTAGGAAGTGTGCTTTAAATAGAGAATGTAGTCAGGTGTGGAACACTCTGACAGTGTATCCAATCATTGGTGGTCTGTGTGATTCTGGATTCTGGGAGTTAAGAAAGAGGTGGATATTAGGAGAAGAAGGTTACATATGGGAGTTACTGGTCTCTAGGTGATGATTAAAAATGCGAGTGAATAAGATTGACCAGAGAGATGTAGAAAAAGATGAGAACATAGCTTCCCAGTTGCTGTGACACAGTATTTGTGGTGTGCCTTGGATAGGTCTCATATATATATACAAACATGTTGATTCATTTAACTTTGGGGCTGCTGCTGGGTGTCCTGGAATCACGGAGCAGGGCTGGGGCCATCAGAATCTCAGGCCCAGAAATCTTGAACCACAAGCATCTTTCTCATTCCCCTGTCCATATGCTGTAAAAATGTCATCATCTTTTAAGTGTTACTTGATGTGGAAAAACATGTGAAATACTAGCATATTTTGCAACCACAGAGTATGTCCTCATTTAAAGGAAAGGGAAAGGAAAATAATCTTTATAGAAAGGATACCAAAGGAAAGATCAGAAGGGGTCAAGGAGAACCTGGAAGGAGTAATATCAAGGAAACTAAATATTTAAATTTGCAGAATGAACCTTCTTGCTGGTCATCAGTGACCAATGCATGCCAGTTCATTTGCTTATCATCTGTTTCATTCATTTATTTATTCATTCAGTAATTCAGATAGTCACATGCATGTGTCAAGTCCCTATGAAGTGTCAGGTGCTTGACTTTTTGAACAGTGGTCATTTGTTTGGTTCTGGCTGGTAGCATAAAGCAAGCAAACATTGTAGCCAGAGAGAAATTAGTCTTTAATGATTCAAAGATCTAGAGATCATCTTAGCATTCCTACCATTTGAGAGAAAGTGAGCATTCCATCAGGTACTTCACAAAATCAAGGAGATTTATTCTGGCATTTTGATAAGAACCCCCCTTTAAATTATTTTATTCCTTCAGGAATACTTTTTGAGTACATATAGTGGGTCAGACACTGGGCTGAGAATTCAATAGACAAAACAGAAAATATTCTTGCTGTTATGGAGCTCACATTCTAGAAGGAGGAGATAGATTATAAGCAAATGGATAACTACAACATATAGGTTGTCAGATGGTGATGGGTGCTAGGGAGAAAAATAAGGCAAGAGAGGGAGTAAGAATGACTAGGAGAAACTGTAATTTTAAATAGGGTGGTCAAGGAAATTCTAACATACAAAAAATATATTGAGGATGTCTCCTGAGTCATAATAACGAAACTCAACCAGGAACCCATTTGAAAATCTGATGCATTTTATTTTCCCAAAGCAACTTATTCTCATTTAAGAACGCTCTAGGGACTGGGGCACCTTGGTGGCTCAGTTGGTTAAGCGTCCAACTTCGGCTTAGGCCATGATCTCATAGTTTGTGAGTTCAAGCCCCATCCATATTGGGCTCTGCGCTGATGGCTCAGAGCCTGGAGCCTGCTTCAGATTCTGTGTCTCCCTCTGTCTCTGCCTCTCCCCTGCTTGCATTCTGTGTCTCTCTCTCAAAAATAAATAAAAACATTAAAAAAAAAACCCTCTAGGGACTAATCTTATATGCCAATCTTGGCCCATGAGTCCATGGATTTATTTTGTATTTGTATTAGTTAATGGGTAAACTTTTCTTTGCTCAGTGTTCTAGAATGAATACTTATCATCAAGTTCCATGTGTTAAGCAAAAGGAATACTTGAAGTGTCCCTAAAACAGTCTTAGGTCTCCTCTGGCCTTGAAATGGGATATTTTGAGTATCTTAAATTTTATCCTCTATATTGTCTCACCCACCTCATATCCTTTTATTTCTGTAAAAAGGCCCACTGACAATTTTATTTCCTCTGCTGATACTTTTCCCCAGAACCTCATTGTTTTCAGAGCTGGCTGAAGCCAATTCCTGATTTGCTAACTTCACTCTGCCTGAGTATGCTGGGACCTGGGTGGAAAGCTGCTCATGGAAGTTTTTGCTGTGGGGTGTCTGGGGCAGAAGTAGCAGTGGTTATAATGAGGTCCCTCTGGTCCTTTGAAAATTAACCTCCCTTGGATGACATTCAAGATAGATTTGTATTGGATTGAGGTTGGAAAACAGGTGTACCTTATTTTACCTAATGTGTATTTCATGAAAGAGTGAATGAAATCAGGTTTGGTAAATCAAATCCTGTCTGAAGTACTCTAATGAAAATCACTGAGAAATCACATCTTATAGTGAATCCTTATGGAAAGTGAATAATTGATGTCAAATTTATCTTAGTACAGTCACAGATTCATGTATTCGGGGTACATCTGCTGGTGTTACACCTTTAATGAAAATTTGGGGAACACTGATTTATGCTCTGGTCAGTGTGATAGTCCAGGCTTTATTGCATGAGATGTTTCCTTGAAAAGGAGGCTGTTGGCTAGGACAGGGGTCGGCAAAATTCTTCTGTAAAAAAAGCAAATAGTAAGTATTTCAGGTTTGCAAGCTATAAGGTCTCTCTTTCCCAAGTACTCAACTCTTCCACTAAAGTGTAAATGCAGCCATAAGATACCATGCAAATGAATAAGCATGGCTGTGTTCCAATAAAACTTTATTTATGGATACAAAAATTTGAATTTCATTTAATTTTTATGTGTTGTGAAATAGTCTTCTTTTGGTTTTTCTTTCAACCATTTAACAATATAAAAAATATTCTTAGTTTGTGGGGCATACAAAAACAGATGGTGAACTGGATTTGGTCCATGGGCTGTAATTTGCCAACTCCTGGGCTGGAATGTTATGTTATTCAGGGTACTGCTCACACATCATTTTCTCCAGGTTTACATGAATTTTGTTTAGTGGAAGTTTGGGGCATTGTTTTCACATCTGCATGCTTAATGGCTAAAAGTTCCACCATTTCCTCTACTTTTGGACCAGTTATATAACCTTTCTGACTCAGTTTCTTCACTTGTAAAATGGGGAGGATGATACTTGCTTCCAGTAGGTGATAGGCAGATTAAATTATACGGTGTGTATAGAGCGGGCAGTAAAATATTTCATTCAGTAAAATAACATTCATTGTATAATAATAGGTGCTTAAGAAAGAGTAACATCTGCTCATATTCTCGTTGGAAAAATCTTTTGCTGTTGACAATAAACTGAAGGCAGGAATGTGGTGAACTAGTTGGAGGATGACTGGCACCATCCCTCTTAGTATATTGTGGGTTGTCTTGTGTGGATGCTTTTAGCCACGGAGAAAGTTTGCCCCTCTTGAGTATTTCCAATCCTTTGTGACTTGGCCATTGGCTGGCAGGATGAGTGGGCCTCACCTGTTGCTAGATGTGTTAATTTGACATGCCTCTTTAAGGTGCAGTGCATGGGGATACCTCCTAATTTTATCAGCCAACATATCAATCAGTTTCCCTCTACCAGAAGACCGTCTTAGTTCCCTTTCACCAGTCACAGGTATTCTTATTGCTGTTGGTCATCATTAAATTGTGAAGGACGTAGTTTAAAGGGCTTTCCTTACCTAACACTTTGCCTTTTCTTTTCCTTGAGTATGTACACTAGGTCACTTTGATACATTTTTAGATGGGTAGGAAAAATTCACCATAGACAACTCTGTACTGGATTGGAGGCAAAAACTGGATACTGTAAGTCAGTATCATAGGGTTGCCTGGGTAGCTCAATAAGTTAAGTGTCTGACTTTGGTTCAGGTCACAATCGCGTGGTTTGTGAGTTCAAGCCTTGTGTCAGGCCTTGTGCTGACAGCTTAGAGCCTAGAGCCTGCTTCGGATTCTGTCTCCCTCTCTCTCTGTGCTCCTCCCCCACTCACATACTCACTCTCTCTCTCTCTCTCTCTCTCTCTCTCTCAAAAGTAAACATTCAAAAAACAAGTCAGTATCACAGTAGGATGAGGAGAACAGTTGTGGAAAATGTGGCTCCTACAGGACCCTACAAGTAGAGCAAGAAATAGGGAAGTCTGAAGATCTCAAAGATTCAGTGGCATCTGTATAAGAGGAAGCAAATTGGAGTTTGCTTTTTATCATCCACTTTTGGAAGGCGGGTACTGCTACAATAGCTGTGGTTCTCTCTATTGTATGGATAAAACATACATATAATTTGGTTTTTGTTAACAATATAAGAAAAATACAGCAAAATACCCAAAGCACATTGTTTGTTGTGTTAAATGTATGTATGTTCTATAGAGTAGACAGTAAAGCCACTACCAAGGGGTAACATGAAATATCAAGTGTGGGTTCCCCACTGTCCAGGGCCTGTGGCCATAAAGATGAGTGAGAAGGTGGTACTAGGGCCTGCTGTTTTATGGCCACCAACAAGGAACTGCTTGCCTGTAACATTCCTTCCAAGTTTGATCACTTCTTTTCACTGTAGAAATGATTTTTAGAGTAGATTCCTGCCCACTGACAGCTGGATTATGGTTAAGAATTATTTTCACCAAGTCTATAAAAGCTGAACTTCTACTTTTAGACCACGGAAGGTTGTTTCAGTGTTAGTAACCGGGAGTTTGGATTCACAAGGTTCCCTGTTTTTTGTATCTACCTTCCAGTTCTTAAAACTTGAGAAAGAAGAATCAGCTGAGATGTCCTATCTGGTTAATGTTGGGGAAAGGCTCTCAAGCACAATAAAAGATGAAGTTGCTGGGAAGCTAGCAAGCTACTGGGCAGCAGAGCAGTGGTCCAGAAAATAATAAATGTTGAGGAGGATGTGGGGAAATAGAAATTCTTGTGAATTGCTGCTGTGGGTGTAAAGTGGTGTGGCTGCTTCGGGAAACAGTGTGGCAGTTTCTCAAAAAAGTAAAGCTAGAATTACCATTTGATCTAGCCGTTCTTCTGCTAGGTATGTATCCAGAGGAGTTGATAGCAGGGACTCGAACAGATATTTGTCCACCCATGTTCGTCGTGTTATTCACAATAGCCAAAAGGTGGAAGAAACCCAAGTGTGCATCCATGGATAAATGAATAAACAAAATGTGGTTTATACGTACAATGGAATATTCTTTCTAAAAAGGGAGGAAATTCTGACACATGCTGCAACATGGATGAACCTTGAGGACCTTATGCTAAGTGAAATAAGCAGGTAATACAAGGACAAATGCTTTATGATTCTAGTTATATGAGGTACCAAGAGAAAGTAGTCAAATTCATGGAGACAGAAAGTAGATTGGTGGGTACCAGGGGCTAGAGGAGAAGGGAATGAGGAGTAAGTGTTTAATGGAGACTTACTCCATTAGTCTGGGAAGTTTGGGAAGTTTGGGAAGTTGAAAGTTTGGGCAGTTTGGGAAGATGAAAAAAGTTCTGGAGAGAGATGGTGGTGAAGGTTGTACAATAATGTGAATGTAGTTAATGCCACTGAAGTGTGAACTTAAAAATGAATAAAATGGTAAATTTTGTGCCATGTATTTTTTACCACAGGGGAAACAGATGAGAGAGAGAGAGAGAGAGAGAGAGAGAGGGAGGGAGAGAGAGAAATTTTCCAAATCAGCTAATATTGAGCCATAGAGACAATGGAATAGAAAAATGAGGTTCAGAACTAGGCTAAAGCTAAATTCTCCATAGAAAATGCTTTGTATTTAGTGTCTGCAAGCTGGGGATTAATATCTCATCCCCACCTCCCTTCTTTGCGCAGAATCACTGTGCAACAATCCATTGTTAAAAATAGGTTCTTTTGGATCAGGACATAGCATATAAAATTGCTGTATATAATATACTGAATACCATATATATGGTAGAGATGAACCAGGAAATTCTGTTGTAGAGTAACTTGGTATGCTGAATGATCAAGGATTTTCCAGTAGGAAAAGAACTCACATAATGCATGCATGTTCTCTGGTGTTACCTGTTTCTTTCTATTATGCTCAACCCCCTCATTTCCTCTCAAGTCAAACTCCATACGTACTCCCAGATGCATCTACCTATCACTTGTCTTTAAGAACATTTCGTTTTACCCTAAAGATGGTGTGAAATATATGATGAGAAGGTTGCAGGTCTTCCTTTGTGGTGAGAAGATATTATCTTAATGTTCAAAAAGTCTTTGATCATTCCCAATGATTCTGACCAGTTGACATCATCAAGAGCAGCCCCACCGCCAGCTTTGAAAACAAAGGTGAGGGAGGAGTGGGGGGAATAAGAGAGAGAGCATGTATCGTGTGCTTTCTTTCATTGCTTCCTTCTCTGTCTCTTTCTTTTTTTTTTTTTTTCTTTTTAAGGAAAGATTGGTTTAAATAAAGAATAAATACGAGTAAAAGAAGTGGTGGTAAAGAGAGGGTTAGGGTGGAGAAAAACACCAGGGTGTTTTTATTTTATTTTATTTTTTCTATATAGCACTCTGGGAAGTTTTGAAGGGAAAAAAAAAAAAGATTTAAGAAGTGATACTTTTGAACTTCAGCCAAAAGCAAGCCATCAAAATGGGACACTGTCCCTTTAAGTGCAAGCCTGCACAAACGAAAGGAAATTAATTAAGTATCCGACGCTGGTGTGGCGCCATGGAAAGAATACACAATCTGGGTCCAGCATGCCAAATCTGAAATGAAAATGAAGGTGATCCGTCATATTTGGCTGTTTTTTTAAGACAGAATATATATTTTTGAAAGTTGACTAAGCAATTACCCAAATTAAAGAAACTAGAAAAGCAAACAGTGGTAAAAATGCTTTAATTTTTTAGAGGGTAAATTAGTTTTAAAATGTGTGCCTTTTATTATCTTAATACCAAAGAGAAAGAAAAAAAAGCCGGGGTGTTTCTTAACTCCTTAATGGCAGCATCTCAGAGAATTTATTTACTGCCTCTGCCAGTGATAAAGTTTCCAAACTTAAGGAAAACTTAAGAAGGCTTGGGCTGGCTTCTAAGCTCTAAGGAAGAGATGCTTAGTATACATTTCTGAATCTGAGATTTGTTAAAGGTATTTTTCCTTTCTTACATGTGGGTCCGTGCTCCACTAGCCTGCCTTACATGCCATCAGCAGCCAGATGGATTCTCTCTCCTACCACCACGCACACCCTCTGGATCACGAAACTCAGGGCCTGCCATTTGGCAGGTAAGGGCAGTCTTGCATTGCTCTGTTTCTGTATTAGTCTCTGGTAATGGCCAAGGGAAGGGATGCAAGGACTTTAGAAAAGGGTCCTCTCAGAGGACAAGAGGACATGTGCCAGGTGGATTGTGTGGTCACCTGGACATTTATTGTTCTTCTTGAGCTTGGAAGAGAAAATCAGAGACAAAGCTCCTGAGAATTCCATCTTACTTCTCAACCTCCTTGAGCTTTTTCTGATACAGTAGGTGGAAATAGCTGTCAGAAGGAGACACATCCTAAAATAAACACGTTTATTTATGGAGATCTTCGAAGGGGAAGTCTATGTTAGGTTAGACTCTCTTGGTTTTAAGAGACAGAAAATCTATGACAAATGGTCTTGAGACAAAAGGTAGTTTGTTGTCTTTCATAATTAGGAAGGTCTACCAAAGGTCTAGCTTCACCCATGATTAAATTCAACACTTAACTGTATGTGGTGTTGACTGAAGTCTTCACTTCCTATTTTTGACAGTGCTTTCTCACTCTGAAGCTTTATTTTCCCTCATGTAAGTCTGGTGAGGAAGGAAGTTTCTGAGAGATCAAACAAAGGCTTTGGAAGTTTTGCTGGCTTTGACTGGTCTAACTTTGGGCATGTGCCTATTTATAAATTCTTCACTGTGTTCAGGGACATGAGATGGGCATATAGGATTACCTTTGTCAAATGTTGCTAAGAGTTAGGAGCAGAACTGCCTACAGCAAAATTGCCTAGGGGAAGAGCCTTTGCCTTGATTGATTGCGACAAGATAGAGTGGAATATTATGAGTGGCAAAAATAAGATTGCTTGACTTATAAGTGATCTTAACCACCCTTAAATGTTTTAAATGACCAACAATTGTTTCCCAACTAGTTCAGAATTAGGGATGGAGGCAACAAACTCCTATCAGCAAACACAGTGCAGAAGGGAGTGCAGAAGGGTAGTTATTGTCGGGAAATTGCTGGGGACTGGTGATGATTTAAAAAAAAAAAAAAAGTTTTAGGAAGTATAACAAATATACAGAAACATGCTCAACATTTAAGTTATAACTTTAATAGATTTTTAAGGTGAGCACAGCCATGTAAATAGCACCCAGATCAAGGAATAGAACATTGCCAGAACATATACACGGACCATATGCTATGCACATGTTTAGCTTCATGGATAAAAGTAAACAGTATTCCAAAGAGGTTGTACCAATTCATACTGCCACTTCAAGTTCTAAGAGTTCTAGTTGTGCGATATTCAAGAGAAGAATCTTGTAAATATTTTATTCTTTCCTTGATGATATCTAACATACATGTATCTATTATATGATATAATAGATATTATATATAATTGATATAATTTTTATTTTTATCTTTATTTTTATTTTCTAAATGGAAGCCCAACATGGCTTCTGGAGCTTTCTGGGCTTCTGCAAACTTAGATAATTCTCTCACATCACTTGACTTACCTGATTTTCTGGGATTTAGGGTTCTTAGAAACTTGGCATACTTTTTCTTTTCATTTGTGACTTCTAATTTAATTAATGATTTGTGACTTCTAATTTAATTAATGATCTATAACTAGAGAGTCTGAGATGCAGAGAAGCCAAATAAGTTGCCTAAGGACAGCTAATGTGTCAGTGACTGAGCTGGGACTATACATCTGGAGTGTAACCAGCTGGCTTTTACACTTAAATGTGCATATATTTCTATTTACTTGAGTCTCCTCAAGTATATGACCCCAGGGGGGTCACACAATTATTAACTCAGGGAAGTTTCTTCCTTTATTTTTGTTTGCCAGAGTAATGCATGCTGAGAGTTTAAAACATAAGAAGCTATATCAGTAGTTTATCATATGACATTGCCACCATTCTCTTTAGCTCCTTGACTTGACATCCTACTAATCTCTTTTGGTTTTCTTCCAGAGTCCAATTGTGTTAATCCTCTCTTTACTACCACAGCAACCTTATAAGGAACAGAATTATTTTCACTTCTCTTTTCCAGAAACTGTAGAACTCAAAAGAAAATTATAGTCCCCCAATAGGACTTGGACGGGCTTTAGCCATAACAGGAACCACCATAATCCAAAAGAGGAGATAAGTTAAAATGGGCACAGGTACAGATTTCTAAGATGCTGCTTCATACTCATTGTATGAAGAGGATACCTATAAGCTAAATGGGAATAAGAACTTTGTAATCAGTGTAGGAGAGTTCTAATCTGGGCTTTGTACCTTGGACCGTTCCACGGCCTCAATTTTGTCATCTTTATAATGGTAGCAGTGTTGTAAGAATTAGAGATAATAAATATAAAGCACTCAACCAGTACTATTAATATTCTTTATCATTATTGAAGTGATGTATATTTCTGGCACATTGATATCTTTTATATTATTAGAGGAATATGCTTATTAAGCTATGTAGAAGCTTTCTAAAACAAATTAAAACAGCCTTTTCCCTAAATGCCTAACACTTAATACAATATTAGCACAGATGTTAGAAGAACCGCAATCTATTTGTAAGTGCACTTTCAAACAGAAATGTGCCAGAACAGTGGCTCCCAAGTCCAGAGGAGCAGGAGTATCCTCTAGGACTTTTAAAAACATACAACATTCTGGGCTCCTTCCCTGAAATATTGATGGATATGCCAGTGTGATGCCCAGGTCTGGAGCCAGACTGCCTTGGTGTGGATTCCAGCTCTTCCATTACTAGCTCCGTAAGTGTGGAGTTATTTCGTTTGCCGGCCTAAATTTTCCCATCTGTAGCATAGAAATAACACTTATACTTGCCTGGTACGTAGAAAGAACTCCAAAAATGCTTGCTTTCATTAGGAGGTAGGAGTCTGTATTAAAACCAAAACAAACTTCCTGACAAATCTGGGATCCAGCCTTGTTTGAGAATCATTGACCTACACACAGAATGTAATGTGGTGTTCTGGATAAAAATTTTACATCTCAAACTATAACCTCTTAAATTCTTTACTCTTCCTTAGATCTAAAGAAAACTTAGGTGTTTGAAATTGAGACAATGAGAGATCCTTTAGTCCTGAGGAAGATTAAATTATGTGTGTAGTTTGGAATATATATAATTTTTGTTTGCAAGAATTATTTATCCATGTGTATTTCTGCCCTTTATTTCACTGCCCAGAAGTGACTCCCTTAAAAAGAAGTAGGAACTAGAGAGAAACAGTGGTCACAAGTCCAGCATGATACACTTCCCGGCATTCAAAGTTGATTTATCCTAATGGCAGAGGCCACTTGACTCAATGTCAGTTGCACAGGTTTTGGGGATAAGTCCTGACCTTTGCATTAGGGATTAAAGAAACTCCAGCTTAATATTCGAAGTATTAGCATCATGTCCCATTTGTTGCCTGTCTGGTTCAGAATTTGTCAATTGTTTCTGATTATTTGATTCTGTCTTTGCCCTTCCTTTGGTGCTGGGTATGGAACTGGAATTTCTGTGTCGGTTTCCGTGCTTGAATCCTTTGCTTTAGTTTTTTGCCCCAGAGCCTGCAGATTTGCCAGAAGTTGGTTTTCAAACCGCCAGTGCTCTTTTCTGCACTCCACCCTCATGTATGTAGTCCTCAACCTGTTCTGATTTCCCTCTCTGCCTGGATCTGTGGACATTAACTGCTCTCACATCTACAATCTGTTGTAGATTTGTTCTGTTCACATTTTATAATTTTAGTATTTTGAGTCTTCTCTCCTTTTTACTTGGCTAGTCTAGCTAAGGTTTTATCAACCTTGTTGCTCTTTTTAAAAGACTAACTTTTAGCTTTATTGATTTTCTTAATTTTTTTCTATTTTTATTTCATTTATTCCTGTTCTGTTCTTTATTATTTCTTTTGTTTTGCTTACCTTGGGTTTCATTTGCTCTTCTTTTTTCACTTGCTTAAAATGGAAGATTCACTTACTGATTTGAGATTGTTCTTTTTTTTTTTTTTTTTTCAACGTTTATTTTTATTTTTGGGACAGAGAGAGACAGAGCATGAACGGGGGAGGGGCAGAGAGAGAGGGAGACACAGAATCGGAAACAGGCTCCAGGCTCCGAGCCATCAGCCCAGAGCCCGACGCAGGGCTCGAACTCACGGACCGCGAGATCGTGACCTGGCTGAAGTCGGACGCTTAACCGACTGCGCCACCCAGGCGCCCCGAGATTGTTCTTTTTAATGTAAGCATACACTATAACTAAATTTACTTCTAAGTGCTGCTTTATTTTATTTAGTGTTTTATTTTGGAGAGAGTGGGGGGAAGAATGGGGGAAAAGGCATACAGGAGAGAGAGAGAGAGAGAGAGAGAGAGAGAGACAGAGAGAGAGAGACAGAGAGAGAGAATATGAATGAATGAATGAATATCTCAAGTAGGCTCCATGTTCAACATGGAACCTAACACTGAGCTCGATCCCACGACCCTGAGATCATGACCTGAGCCGAGATCAAGAGTTGGATGCTGGAACGACTTAGCCACCCAGGTTTGCCCTAAACACTGCTTTAAATTCATCCTGTAAGTTATAGTATATTGTATTTCTTTTTTCTCATTCATATCAAAGAATTTTCTAATTTCTCTTATGACTTCTTTGAGCCACTGATTATTTGTTAGTTTATTGTTTAATTTCTACATATTTGTGAATTTCCCAAAGTTTTACCTGTTATTTCTAATTTAATTCTGTGTAGTCAGAAAACATATTTTGTATGATTTTTTTTCTTTTAAATTTATTGAGTTTTGATTCATGACTTAATATATGGTATATATTGGAGAATATTCCATATGCACCTGAAAAGAATGTGTGTTCTGCTGGTGTTGAGTGAAGTGTCCTATTAAGTCTGTTAGATCTATTTGCTTTATGTGGTTCAGTTTTCCTATAATTGTTGATCTTCTGCCTAGTTCTTCTGTCCACTATTTGAACAGATATTGAAGTCTCCAATTATTATTGTTGAACTATCTTTTTCCCCTTCAATTGTATCTTTTTTTTTTTTTTTTTTTACTTCATGCACTTTGAGGCTCTGTTGCTAGGTGCATATGTTTGTAATTGTTATACCTTCCTGATAGATTGATCTTTCACTATAAAATGACCCTTTATATATTGAGAAATATTTTTACTTTTATATTAAATTGTGCCTGATATTACACTAATAAATATATTAGTTTATCACTTCAGCTCTCTTATGGTTGATGGTTGTGTGGTATACCTCCCCCCATTCTTATATTTTTCTCTCTGAATCTAAAGTGTATCTTCTATAAACAGCATATAGTTGAATTGTGTTGTTTTTTTCTAATATGATCATCTTTGTCTTGATTGGATTATTGAATCTATTTACATTTAATGATATCAAATATATGGTGGATTCACTTCTATTATTTTGCTTTTTGTTTTCTGTATGTCTCAAGAAATTTTTGTTTCTCTGTTCCTCTTTATTGCCTTCTTTTGCAATGTTATTTTCTACTAAATTTTTACATTCTTTTAATAATTTCTAAACTATTAAAAAGTTTTTTTAAATGTTTGTTTATTTTTGAGAGAGAGAGAGAGAGAGAGAGAGAGAGAGAGAGACAGAGCATGAGTGGGGGAGGAGCAGAGAGAGAGGGAGACACAGAATCCGAAGTAGGCTCTAGTTTCAGAACTGTCAGCCCAGAGCCCGACGTGGGGCTCGAACCCATGAACTGTGAAATCATGACCTGAGCTGAAGTCGGTCGCTTAACTGACTCAGCCACCCAGGCGCCCCTAAACTATTTTAAAAATGTATTTTCTTTGTGGTTCCTCTAAGGCTTAAATATATTTCTCAACTTATCTGAGTTTACTTCACATTTATAATCATTAAATTCCAGTGAGATATCAAAACTTTCTTTTATTTAGCTCTATTCCTCTATAAACTTCTCTCCTTTTTTGTCCTGTTAGTGTCCCACATAGTGTGCTTGTGTATATGTTATAAACCCAACTATACCTGGTTATAATTATTACTAGATTCCTTCAGGAAAGCCTGTTTCCTCCACAGCGAGCTACCTCTGATGTCACTCCTCAGAGAGCGCAGCTTTGGGCAAGTGGAAATCTCCCTGACCAACAGGGATGATTATTGTTTTACCCAGCCTCTCTTGGTCCATCCCTTTCCCTGACCTCCCCATTAAACTCCTGGCCGTTTGCCTCTATTGATATCACACCCAGCTGTTAGCTTCCACTAATTGCTAGCTGATTGTTCTGTTGTTTTCAACAACAAGCTTAAATTGCTCCATAGTCTGATCCAATTACATTCAACCATCTTTTCCCCCGTTATGTGTGGCCACTGTTTGAGTTTTGCTCTCACTCTAGGAGGAATATGCTGAACTGTCGTTTCCTCTGTGTTAAACTTCTAGTGGTCTTTTGTTCACTTGCTGTTAATATTAATCTATTAGTGTTCTCTTTATGGCTCACCACTAACATCTCTATTGGTTTACACAGTCCTCAGGCATGAACTTCTGCATAGTTTGTTCCATATAAGGTCAGTCCCCTTAGGAAGAGTTACAGAACTCTTGTTTTTACGGACTGCCTACCCCCCCCCCCCCCATGAGCCCCCTTGGCAGAGTCTTTGCTTGCCTGCTTTGGAGTTGGGGAGAAGGGCCCACTTGTTTGCGAGTGAAACTCCTGCACTGGCAGGTGTGGTAGCCTTCAGTCTTCCTGGCTTGCTCCTCTGTGTGTGGAACCTCTGCTCTGTGAATAGGCTGATCTGTGATAGGGATGATCCGAGTCTAGGATTCTTTAGGAGACCCTGTTCCAGTTTTCTTTTGCCTTTGGGAAAACTGGAGCGTGTGATGGGAGAATAGCAATGCTGAAGGCAGTTACAGCACTGGACATTAGGCTATTGTCTATGTTACTTTGTTTCTGTACTGTGCTCAGAGATTCAAGAGATAGTTCAGGGAACTGTATATGACAGTTGTTTAGTCATATGTTGGAGGAGGAACTTCAATAAGAGGAATATGGTGAGAAATATTTTAAAGCCACTGGTCTAGGAACACCACATATCTGGTCCAGATCTAGCGTTTCTCCTCTCTAGGGGCCAAAGGAGTATATAAAACTATTATTTTGGGAATGCAAGCTGGTGCAGCCACTCTGGAAAACAGTATGGAGGTTCCTCAAAAAACTAAAAATAGAACTACCCTACGACTCAGCAATTGCACTACTAGGCATTTATCCACGGGTTACAGGTGTGCTGTTTGGAAGGGACACATGCACCCCCATGTTTATAGCAGCACTATCAACAATAGCCAAAGAACAGAAAGAGCCCACATGTCCCTCGAGGGATGAATGATTAAAGAAGATGTGGCATATATATACAATGGAGTATTACTCGGCAATCAAAAAGAATGAAACCTTGCCATTGGCAACTACTTGGATGGAACTGGAGGGTATTATGCTAAGCGAAATTAGAGAAAGACAACTATCATATGACTTCACTCATATGAGAACTTTAAGACACAGAACAGATAAACACAAGGGAAGGGAAGCAAAAATAATATAAAAAGAGGCAGGGGGACAAAACATAAGAGACTCATAAATATGGAGAACAAACAGAGGGTTACGGGAGGGGTGTGGAGGGGGGGATGGGCTAAATGGATAAGGGGCACTAAGGAATCTACTCCTGAAATCATTGTCGCACTATATACTAATTAATTAGGATGTAAATTAAAATAATAAAAACTATTCTTTTCAATGCTTCCTCCCTCCCCAATAACAAGATACCGCACAATTGATAGACATTGAAATAAGTCGGTGGGTTATGAAGATGTGTAGGAGTTCAAAAATCTCAAGATCCATGTAGTGAAATGGATATGGAGGGATATGAGGAAAAGGGATATGTTAAGAATGGTTCTTAGATTCTTAGGATTGTGCAACAGTATATTAAATCTCTTACGGAGAGAGGAAAGGGAGGACATAACAGACTGAAATTCCCAGGAATTAAAAGCTCTAGTGAAGAGGATGAGCCCATAAGAAAATTGAGAAATGGATATCAGGATGGAAGCAGGAAAATCAGGAGGTTCTGGGGTGAGATAATGTTTTATATAAAGAAAGCAGTGAAGGTATAATTTGCTTTTGAGACATTATGACAGAGGAAGTCTGAAAAGGATCATCTGATTCTGTGACATGGGAGTCATTGGTGACTTTAGTAGGAATCACGTGAGGTATGGGGTGGAGTTGTATTGCAGAGGTTTGAGTGATGAATGGGTGGTGACTTGGTGGAGATGAACACGTGGAGGCAGGAGATGACTGCTTCCAAGTCCTTTTCCTTTTTGAATGCAGGAGAGACATCCTGAGATCAGGAAGGTACTAACAGAATGAGGAGCTAAGTCTCCTTGTGAAGAAGTTTATCAGAAGAAGGCATGAGGGCATTAAAGACTAACTTCTCTCCTACATGGGGTGAGCACAGAGTAAAAAAATACTGGAACTAGTCAGATATCCTGGCCCTGACATTTGTTACTTGTGTAACTCTGTGAAAGCAAGAAATTTAGTCTCTCTGTACCTCAGTTGCCTCATCTGTAAGATGAGAGTAATTAGACCTACACTGAAAGACTCCCATGGCAAATAAAATCGCGTATATGAAGCAGCAGGTACATAATGCATGCTAATGAATGTTTCTTTCCTTTCTTTGCCTCGTTTTGCCTGCCCTATTTAATTTGAAATGTAGGTGAAGATATTACTAATGTTTTGTTCTGTACACAGTCACCTTTGCAGGAACACTGACTACTCCATTAAAATCGTGGTATTTATTGAGGTATTGATGTGAACAAAGAAGGGTTCGAGCATACCAGTAACATATTCAGATTACATTTAACTATGATTACTTTGTCTCAACTGTGAGGAACAAAAGCTATGTAGGAGAGTGTGTAGGAGCATAGGGAATATCTATGCTACAGATAGTGTTCTGGGGATCACAGTGGCTGTGTGGGAGAGGGACATGAGCTGATTTGGTAAATTTGAGGCGGGAGAATGGACAGATGTGGAAAGTGACTAGACCCAGGGGGTGAATGGAGAGAATGAGACAAAGGTGCTCCTCTAAGTTTTGGCTTGGACACCTGGAGGGATGAGTACTGTCAATACCTGACAATTATCTTGATGACTGATTGATTGACTGCTGTTCCTGCAAAGCTGTGATGAGCTGGACAGACATCCATGTGACATGGATGTGACATACTCCATGTGAATTCAGAGGTTTTCTAACAACGGTATAGTATTAAAGGAACTTTTGGCATGATCTACACAGGTAAATATGAAATATACGAAAATGTGTATGCGTTTTTTAGGTAGTAATGCACTGTTCCAGAATTAATTATTGCCATATTCAGTTTTGCAGAAAATTTTTCTGTGGATACTGCCAGTCATGTAAGAACTCCCTGTTTTTCGACACATGTCACTTCTAGAAAAAGTTACTACAGGAAGTTAGCAGCCTTCCCCATGTTGTCTCCAGACGTTGAAAGCTCAGCTATGGCTACTGTGGGTGAGCAGTAGGGACGATGTCAGCTTCCATCCAGCGCTTTTTCTTCTGTCTGTGTTTTGACTGTCATCCTTTCAGCTTGTAACAGAAAGAATGGGTTTTCCTGTGGCTAGATGGGCCTGGGAGGTTTGAAAAGTAAATCATTAGAGGCTTTCATTATGAGATTGAAATATATTATTGATATGCTGAACTCCACATGGGTATAAAACGAAAGCAAAGTAAACAGAGTGTCTCCCCACTGACCCAAGTGAGGAATTTCCAGATGCTGTCACAGCAGGCTCTGTGGATGGAACCTTTGCTGCTTCCCAGAGGTCAAATTTATGACCTTTCCTTCACACACACACACACACACACACACACACACACACACCCTGAACACATGTGTGCACACATACATAGTCTTCTAAACTTGGTACAGTAAGCGTCTGATAGCATCTGTTGCTTTCCTGCCTTGAGTGGACTTTGGACAGTTAAATTGAGTTTCAGGGGCACATGTGATTTGGGAAGACAGAAGAGCTTGCCTGCTGCTACATTAAAACCAAGATGGACAACACTGAGGTTCTTTTTTATTGTTCACAGTCTAATAGAATATCAGAGATAGGAGGGACATCTGACCTTAAACTCTTAATGTCACGGATGTAAAATGGCAGAAGGTGTAAGTGTTTTGTGATACCAAAGCTCAGGCAGCTGCTTTGTGGCAGAACACAAATGAAAAAAAAAAAAAAAAGTCTTTCTTTTCCTTTCCACGTACATTTTATCATTATGTGTTATCTCCTTTTCAGTTTTCCCCAGTGACTGAAAGACAGTATGAATACTCCCAAACAGAGAATAATCTGGGAATCAGTTCTTCATTCCCTTTGTTTTCCCTATAAAAGTTTTATGTTAGGTAATGCTTTCTTTAGACTATTTCGGTTTCTGGTGTCACCTCTCCTTGCTGGGATCCTCATTCCATGAATATACCACGTGGTGGAAGAAAAGCAATCTGAGATTTAAAAAAAATGAGTTTCTACCAGTAGAATTCAGTGGTCTAGTTATCTGAGGTGAAACATACTGGCTTTTCTCTTTCATTTGCTAGAAATGCATGCTTTAATTCATGCCCTGATGAGAGGGTCACTGTCCTCAGAACGGTATGTTCTTTCCATCACACAGTTTTCTTTAAGTATATTTATATTCTAACATGCATTAAGTGTATTTATTTCTAAAATCTCATTTATGGCAAAGTTTATGATTCATACACAGAAATAAAGTAAATACACCTGAGGTAGAAGAAGAATTGTGGATTTTAGAGTAAGGCTAACCCTGGCTTCAAATCCCACCTCCTCCATTTCTGAGCCTTGAGAAACCACACAAGTCAGTCCATGTCCCTGTTTTCTCAGTGGCATCATGTGTGAGTTGTGGAAACCACAGCATGGTTGCAAAGATGACATAAAATAATATATTTAAAAGCCTCATACACTGTAGGCCTTTGGGACGGGGCATGGCAAAGCAGGCTAAGCAGTCCATTCCCATTTGCTTGGTGTAATGTTCTGTCACAATTCTGTGAGCTACATTTGGACTATGTTATCCTGTTGTGGGAAAATAATAATAAAAGTGCTCTGAAAGGAAAAATACTATGCAATGCAAAAAAATTTAAGGGGATTATGATTGTCATCCTTTTGGTACTCATGAAATGATTGGACTATTTTTCAGCCTTATTCCAGTCTTCAGAGAATGTATATGCAGAGGGAACTTCTCAAAGAGCAGTAGTCTCCCATTCAACCCCGCTGAACACTGCAGTCCTGAAACCCCGTGGCTTTTGAAGCAGGTGGTCAGTTCTGGTGCTGCCACAGCCCGTCTTGACCAGGGAAAGGACCACGGCTGCCGTTCAGAGCCTGGCATGTGCTTTGCCTATCGGTGAGGGCTCGGCTCTCAACTCCAAGAGCTGGACAGCCTCTCCCAGTGATCCCATATCACTCTCTCGTTTTACACACAAGGATGTAAGAGTCTACAAATTCCACCTGAAAACTCAGTGAATAAATGCGGCATCTAGCAGATGAATGACCTAAGTCGATTGTTCTGAGGTGAGGCAGGTTAAGAAAATTACCAAAAAACGTGAAACGACAGTGCTTTCAGATTTTAAAATTTGATGTGCTCAGTTTTAGTTTCTCTGGACATTTACTTTTATTTTCCTTGACTTTAATTTTCTTTCAACATGTGGATGATTGACAGACAATTAATTCCAAAACAATACTTTAAGTTATTACTATGAAGGCATATGAAGGCATACTTTTTTCTTGAAGTTCCTTACTAAGCAACTGCTGTAGACAAACGCCTCCCTGTTTTTTTATTCTTTCTTTTTTTTTTTCCCTGAGAGATGAGTGATTGTTTCCTTCCACAGGTTAAAATGTATCTCAAGGTCAGAGTATGTATTTTAGCTCTTAGCTCCATTGACTGAACTTTTTTCCTGACATGATTTGCTTCAATACTATTTGCTTTTGTGTGTGTGTGTGTGTGTGTGTGTGTGTGTGTGACTTTTCTTCAATTATTGATTCATGTGGTTTGGGATCTTGGTTTGGGTCCTTTTATGCAACAGTTTTTTAGAGTAGTCCAAGTGGGAACATAAAAGAGGCTATTTTAGAGGTATTTTAATCTTAGCCCAAAGCATCTGGAACTTTCTGACTGAATACATTCCCACAAGTATCATAATTTGCTGTAACAATTTTAATGAAAAAAAAAATTGTGAATACCAGCCATGTGATATTTGCACAACTAAACCTAGACTCTAAGTCTAAAGAGTGTTTCTGCACTAGCTTCATTGAAGCTGCATTATCATTAGGGGCTAACTAAGTTTGATCATGTATAGTGAAACTGTGACCTGATCCAGGGCCAGATGTGAGTTGTGTACCATAGTTCCAGACATACAAGTTGTATGGTAGGAGGTACTAGAGGTGGTTCATATTTTATTCACAGAATATGATATAATCAAAGTATTCATATATGATTTGCTCCCAATCAGGAAGAAGTCAAATTATTAACACTGGATTATTAACCAAAGGATTCATTCCTTTGTTGAGTTTGTGAACAAAATTCAATTCATGTTTTAGGAGTTTTACAGTTTCTTAAGAGAAGGGTTACATTTTAGAGACAGAAATATTATTTTTTTTCTGTTTATTAGTTCCAAGGTCATGCTAAATAATGTAGATGAACCCTGATAACAATTACCTATTTATGTGAATATTCCAAATAGTAGTTGGTGGGAATGAGATGACTGAAATATCTAAATACACGAGTCATTCGTTGACTTATTTATATGTTTACTTATTATTTTTGGAGGGAATATTAGGAATCATGTAGTCATGCCCAGCCTATGTTGGCAGAAATTTGTTTATACCTAGGATAAATAATAAAAACCCTAAGCAGATTAATGGACACCGTATTTCCCCTTTCTTTTTCTTTTTCCTTATTTAAATTGTAAACAGTATATCCTATGAGGAACTGGAGAAGCAGTGAGTAGTCCAAAGCAAATAATTACCCTTTCTCTTTGTTTACAATAAGGTTCAGAGAGAACTGTTTTTCTTTTTCATTTAAAAAAACCCCAACAACTCCCTCTTCTTTCTCCAGAAAAATTTAATGGTAAGAAGTAATCCCCAGCCCCCATAATGTCGTTAATAAGAATGGAAAGCACGGGGCATCAGCGTCACTGCCCGATGCTGATGCCTTCTTTCCCTTCCTGAGTGAGGAATGTTAACTGCATTGTGCTGTAATGAGCCATGCCCAAACTACTGTTTTCTGGTCCACTGTTTATTTGATTTCTTTATTGTAATGAAACTCAGATGGTTGGTGTTTACACTAGCAGTGTGCTGGGCGATCACGCTGGGAACCGTTCTAATTAGCTGCAAGTGGGTCTCAGAATTAGGATGGAGGAAAGAACAAATTTTTAGTAACGACTTTAAATTGAAGCCCTCATTTATTTTCATTATGGCCAGACCAGAAGCAAGCTAATGTTTCCCAGGTCTTTCCATGCAGGGCCTGTGGCTCAGCCCAGCGGAGTAGAATTTAGGATTTCAGATGCACTCAGCTTCCATTGCTCCGGGAAGGGGAGTTTTGAGGTAATACCTGAGTGGGCGTCCTGCTAGAATTGTCACAGCAGAAGATAAAGTGCACAGGAGCAGTGAGGCACTTCTGTTCAACTTTGAGCATAGAAAAAGTTATGTTTTCTGAGTTCTGTGATCTAAGAACACCTTTTCATTCTCAGAAATGAAATCTTTTAATGTTCATAGCAAAGTGACCAGTGAATTACATTTTACCTTTCATCATATAACAGAGACCACAGCCTAACAAGGATATGGCTTGCTCTAATGAGCCAGTGTTTACATATCTTCAGGATTTGTGGTAGTCATTCTTTGGAAGCAACTAATTGGTCAATCATAGGAGATTTGAACTATCTAGTCATACTTCATGGAGAGGGTATACTTTAACACATTTTCTGTAGCATAGAACATCATTTTAATGGTTACAGCATGTGGCCAGATGTCTTCTAAGGCTTATTTTGAAATGTAATTCTAGTATGTGAATTTGTAAAACATGATTTGTAAAAGCTGCAGTGGTCTTACTGGGGT